>NC_084842.1:24785798-27234548 GCF_033115175.1 Lepus europaeus | reverse complement strand
AGAACTCCAAGCCAGACACACACCAGGCTCTTCCTGCAGCATTATCACCAGTGGCCTGGGCTGCTGCAGTCTGGTCTCACCTCATTCTCCAAGGCTGGTGCTGGTGCTCCGGGCTGCCGGGGTCCTGAGTTGTGCACCTCCACACGTCCCACGTGGATCCTCTAATTTGTGTGGAGTTTCCTCTGCAGTGTTCTCCCTAACTCTTTCCTAAGATTGCACGCTCTCCAGCAATCTGGGTTTTTAATCAATCACGTCAGGGGATTCTGATGCATTAGCATGAAGACCTTGCTTAGAACAGGGTGGTCTTGTGTAGGGAAGTGAACTCCCAGTAGAGCAGTGGGGCTCCTTGTGCAGGTAACTCCCACCTGGAGGGGTCTGTCTGAGAACACAGAAAGGGCACTGCAGCTCAAAGACCTTTTCTGGAAATAATACTCCACAGGATGTCTCAGTCCCCTTGGGGATGCTTGGGCAGAATATCACAGACGGAATGATTTCTGATGAACAGAAATTTATTGGCCGGCGCCGCGGCTCACTAGGCTAATCCTCCGCCTTGCGGCGCCGGCACACCGGGATCTAGTCCTGGTCGGGGCTCCGGATTCTGTCCCGGTTGCCCCTCTTCCAGGCCAGCTCTCTGCTGTGGCCAGGGAGTGCAGTGGAGGATGGCCCAAGTGCTTGGGCCCTGCACCCCATGGGAGACCAGGATAAGTACCTGGCTCCTGGCTTCGGATCAGCACGGTGCGCCGGCTGCAGCGGCCATTGGAGGGTGAACCAACGGCAAAAAGGAAGACCTTTCTCTCTGTCTCTCTCTCTCACTATCCACTCTGCCTGTCAAAAAAAAAAAAAAAAAAAAAAAAAAAAAAAAAAGAAATTCATGGGCCCACAGTTCTGGAGTCTGAGGAGCCCAGACGAAGTGTGGCACCTGGAGAGCACCTTCCTGCTGCATCATAACATGGGGAGGGCATCTCACTACAGAGGGTGGAGAGTACCCGAGTGCAAAGGGGGCAAGCCCACTTCTTCCGTAATGGCTTGAGTCATTCATGAGGGTGGAGCCCACGGGACCTGTGCCCCCTGAAAGGGCCCACCTCCAAGTACCTTCACAGTAGCAACTGATGCCAACATATGTTTTGGAGGGCACAAATGTTCAAACCCTAGTTAAAGATTTCTGTCTGAGAGGTGACTGTGCTGAGCACAGCTTTTGAGAGTGTCATTCATTCGCTCATTAAGGGACCACTGTGGGCAGCCCTTAATTCCTTTTTAGGGGAGGAATTTGCAGAAGAAGCACTAACAGATGCCACAGGCCAGGGTCCTTAAGGATCACAATTGTGATCTGGCCCTGGGAGCCAGGCAGGCTTATGAGGGACAAGGAAACGAGAGGACTAAGGCTGGGCCACTGTAACTTGTCTTCCGACCCCGGTGTGTGCCGGCACCCTTAGCCTTTGGGTAGCCCTGCTCTGCAGGCTCTGTGGGAAGCAGGGTTGGTGCTAGACTGAGGAGCACTGTGGATCCCATCACTGCCCCCTCTCCCTGGCAACGCAGGGCTGCCCTGCTCCGTGTGCTCTGGGACCTGCTAGGAGCTTCCACTCCTCCATGCATGGGAGCAGTTACTTGGTTTGGGCTGGAATTTTCTGCATTTGCATGTTATGCTGGACAATAAGTGGGTGATTCAGTCACATTCAGATGCTACTTAAATACGTTTGGACTTATTTGTGTACATTGCTTCCATAAAAAGGTAGTTGTGTGGTTTGGGAAGTGTCCCTCTAGTAAGAAGTCCTGGAAAAAGAAAAGGTGAGGATGACTTTGTAGAAACAGTAAAATAAGTATTTTTTTAAAATGAAATGCCTGGAGCTATCATAGAAAAGGATGGCGTATTTTCTAATCTGGAATGAGAATTTAAAAAATTAGTTCAGTACATAGAAGTGACATTCTGAGACTGTTGTCATGATGGCTTTGGCTTTGGTGGTGGTAGTGAATTAGTGATAAACTGGTCATCTGAACTTGCTGTAGGTAATACAACATAATTTGATTTTGTGGAATTTAGATTCTTTGAACTGATTTTTACTTATTTTAAGCAAATCTCCACTTTTGGAGAAATGTGGAGCTTTATAACTTATTTAAATATTTAGAAGATAAAATGAAAAGATACAGACTTTTTTAAAAAAAGATTTATTTATTTGAAAGAGTTACAGAGAGAGAGGGGAGGTAGAGAGAGAGAGAGAGAGAGAGGTCTTCCATCCACTGGTTCACTCCCCAATTGGCCGCAATGGCCAGAGCTGCGCTGATCCCAAGCCAGGAGCCAAGAGCTTCTTCCAGGTCTCCCACGTGGGTGCAGGGGCCCAAGGACTTGGGCCATCTTCTACTGCTTTCCCAGGTCATAGTAGAGAGCTGGATCGGAAGTGGAGCAGCCGTGTCTTGAACCGGCGCCCTTATGGGATGCCAACGCTTCAGGCCAGGGCGTTAACCCACTGCACCACAACGCTGGCCCCAAGATACAGACTTTTAACATTATTGCTATATCTTTTTCTTTAGTATGTGTACTTTGCATTGATTATTTTTGATAAATAACATTTTTTCTTTTAAAATACTTAAAATCCTGAATTACAAGCATCTATTATTGTCCAAAAAGTAGTAGATTTTCTGTGGAAGACAGTAAAACAGCATCTCTCTGCAAAGCATTTACGGAGAACTGGAATACTATACTACAGTTCTCAAATGGGCACTGCCATTTTCATCAATGAAGAATTAAGTATCTCCTTTGTTATCTAGAGCACTGGTTTGCAAGCCAGAGTCTACCACTGACCCTAAGGAAGTGAAGTGGGGAGAGAGGGAACCATGGCTGCTCCCTTGCCCTTGCAGTGAGGGAGCTGCCATGCGTGTGAGTTGGTGAAACCTTCACTCCCTGACCCAGAAACCCCCTTTCGATGTTGTTGCCCTGGACTAGAGGCTGTTGAGGGTCCTCCTGCGTGATGTTAAAGGAGATTATTCTGTGATGCGCATTAAAATTGGGTAAGGAAGACTTTATTCAGAGCCTTGACAGTAGGCATAGGGACCATTGCAATGGGGTCTTGCAGTGGAGGGATAGAATAGATAGAATGTTCTGAATAGAGTGTGGACAAGTGGCATTGGGAGCCACAGCTGGCTGGGCACCAGGGGACAGGTGCCATAGAAGGAATTTTGTTTAAAACAACCTAACAGAGTTCTTGCTGGGGACAGCCCAGGGTGGCCAGAGGTCACCTGGGGGGTAGGAGGGGCAGATGAGGAACCTGATCAGATACTGGGAGTGGAGTTGTTTTTTTTGTTAGTTTGCAGGATTTAAAAGCAGCAAGGTGAGGGAGTTGGCGTTGTGACTGAGTCAAGTTGGCTCGCTGAGCGAACGGCGCCCTCAGGCGATTCCAGAAAGATATTTTCAGGTGTTACAGGCCCCAGGGACCTGGCCCAGACCTGAAGTCTGGGTGTCACGCCAGTCCTTTGGGAGACAAGTGTTGGTGCTTGTCACTCTCTTGTGTAAATCTCTCATCTCACTCATGTGGAAGAGGTGATTTATGTGTGAAACACCACCCTAAAGAAGTAAATGCAGACAGGAAAGGGAACAGAAGCTTCTGGTAACAGGCACATCTTTCAGTTTGAAGTTCATGAAGACACAACCACGTGGGACTGTGGATGGTGCCGACTCGGTGCTCTGTGACTAATCAGAGGGTGTTTCCTGTGCAGGAACGATTGATTCACGATTTCCCCTCTCTTCTCTCTCCTCTTTATGAAGTGAACACTGTACATATCTCCTTGACGTTGCGGAAAAAAACAAGGTTCAGAAAAACTAAAATTTCTTTGTTTTTCTGAAAAATAACACCAGATTCTTTTGTTCTCAAGTTTGTAATTACATCTTTTAAAGTGGTCAAAAATAAGAAGTCTGGATTGCTTAAAGTCCAGCAGTATGTAGTTGTATTTGTGTTTAAAATGTAAGGGCACATTTAGCCAGGAAACTTACCTGTAATTTGAATAGATTGTGTTTTTATGTGCTTGAACTGGTGATTAGTTGACAAAGCCATTGTGTGTACAGTGCCTTTTTCACTTTTTAAATCCGAATGGCAGAGAGACAGAAACAGAGACAGAGATATTCCACGTGTTGGTTACTCACCAGATGCCTGCAACACCCAGGACTGGGCAGGCCCAAGCCAAGAGCCCAAAACTCTATTGGAGTCTCCCGTTTGGGTGGCAGGGACACAGGAACTTGAGCTATCAACTGTTACCTCCCAGGGTGTACATTAGCAAGAAGCTGATGGAAGGGCAGTAGACAGGACTAGAACCAGGCACTCTGCTAGGGCTGCGGGCATTCTGAGCAGCGACTTAGCCATTGCATGAAATGCCTGCCTCCTGTGCCTTTAAAAAAATGTACTTCAGCTATGTAAGCGCTTTGAGATGTGTTCACAAAAAGGACTAAAAGAACAGTTGCATTTTAAGTGATTTTTTTTCTTTCCTCCTGCTTTCTTATAATTTCTGAGTATTTGTCAGTAGGACACAGTTGCAGGCTGGTGGAACTGTCGGGTGCGGTGGGGGCTGCACAGAGCTTGTCGTCCTTTGTTAAGGTTGTGAATCGTGCTGACCCCTCGGGGGGGCCACGGTGTGACTTATTCACCAAAGCTTTACTTGTAAGGAGGCTGCTGTAGTGTGTGGAGAGAGAGAGAGAGGGAGAGACAGAATGTGCGTCATTTTCCCGAGACCCTGACTCTGGGCAGGCTTAAATATGTGACCTCTGTTGAGTGCACGAGATCCTTCGTAATTCTGTGAGTGTGGCTAGTTTCTCAATAGGCATGTCTTTGTGCCCATGTTGCACTCCTGCCAAAAAGAGCGTCCAGGCATTTCAGATAAATTGCTGCCTTCTGAAGACATAAAAGTTGAACACAATTACCATTTATACGATCCATTATTTAGAAAGTTATTGGCATTTATATTCTACTTGCTTGTATTGGCAAGTTACTTTCGATGTGTCGTTTCTATTGGATTGTAATTTTTTCCAGGTGGAGTTGATACACTTCAGTTTACATATAGGTATACCTGTATTTTAAGATTCATTTATTTATTTTGAAAGAGTTAACAGAAAGAGAGAGAGAGAGAGAGAGGAATCTTCTATCTGCTGGTTCATTCCCCAGATGGCTGCAATGGCCAGGGCTGAGCCAGGCTGAAGCTAGGAGCCAGGAGCTTCATCTGGGTCTCCTGTGTGGGTAGCAGGGACCCAAGGACTTGGGCCATCTTCTGCTGCTTTCTCAGGTGCATTAGCAGGGAGCTGGATCTGAAGTGGAACAGCTGGTACATGAACCAGCACCCATATGGGATGCTGGCATCATAGGTGGCAGCTTTACTTGCTATGCTACAACACTGGCCCCAGTTTATATATTCCAGTTCAATTCTCTATGTAATGTGAATATGTAAGTATAACATAAATACTGTGTAGTCATTAAAAATGTCTAAAGTTTGTGAAGCAACATGGAACAGTGCTTATGCTATGTAATGTTACATAAAACATTTAATATTTTATAGCCGTACACATTAGAGGGAAATTTAAAACAGATGCAGAGGAGAAAATGGGAAAGAATAGTAATGATTACTATGTTTTGGTCATCACCATGCCAAGCACATTCTCTCACTTGATTTTTAAAATTTATTTGAGAGAGAGGGGCTGGGGAGAGGGAAAGGCACACACAGAGAGCTCCCATGTGCTGCTGCAGTCCCCAGATGCCTGCAAACCCAATTCAGGTCTTGACAAGGGTAGCAGGAAACTCCTCCTGGAGCCATCACTACACCTTCCACGGTTTGCAATGGTGGGAAGCTGGAGCCAGGCACCAGAGCTGAGGATCAATCCAGGCACTCTGATGAGAGATGCAGATATCTTAACTGCTACTGCCTTCTTACCTCATTTTTATAAATGGCTCATAGTGTGCCCATTATGTAGATGAAGACACTGAGCTTAAAGATGTTGGGTAAATTTTCTCAGACATGTTAAGTGATGGGGCTGGGGCTGGACCCAGGCCTCTCTGTGGGACCTGAAGTCTGAAACTGGCAATTTGCAAACTTCCCTGTGCATTGAAATGATCCGAGAACTTAGAACAAGCAAATGGATGAAAGAATGAATGTATGTCCTAAGGACCGCTGCCTGGGTTACAGTCACCTGATGGACATCCAGAACTTGGGTTTTTATTTATTTATTTATTTATTTTATTTTATTTTTTATTTTTGACAGGCAGAGTGGACAGTGAGAGAGAGACAGAGAGAAAGGTCTTCCTTTTGCCGTTGGTTCACCCTCCAATGGCCGCCGCGGTAGGCGCACTGCGGCCTGCGCACCGTGCTGATCCGATGGCAGGAGCCAGGTACTTATCCTGGTCTCCCATGGGGTGCAGGGCCCAAGGACTTGGGCCATCCTCCACTGCACTCCCTGGCCACAGCAGAGAGCTGGCCTGGAAGAGGGGCAACCGGGACAGGATCGGTGCCCCGACCGGGACTAGAACCCGGTGTGCCGGCGCCGCAAGGCGGAGGATTAGCCTAGTGAGCCGCGGCGCCGGCTCAGAACTTGTGTTTTTAACACACACGTGCGTTCTGTTCTCAGCCTGGGAGCAGCACTTAGAACCCTCTGCATATTCCATGTGCTGTGTATTCAAATAAAATACAAGGACCAGTGCTGGGCATAGCAGGTTAAGCTGCTGCTGGTTGCAAAGCTGACATCCCTTGTTGGAATATGAGTTCGACTCCCGGCTGCTGCACTTCTGATCCAGCCTCTTGCCAATGTGCTTGGGAAAGCAGAGGAAGAAACTTGGGCCCTTTCCCCGACATGGGAAACCCAGATGAAGTTCCAGGCTCCTGGCTCCAGCCTGGCCCAGCCCTGGCTATTGTGGCCTTTTGGGGAGTGAACCAGCAGATGAAAGATCTCTCTCTCTCTCTCTCTCCCTTTCAAATAAAATAAATAGATAAATAAGAATGTTAATGTGGTTGAGTTTTGGACTATGGCTGACTTTTTTTCTATTTTTGAGGTTTTCTCTGGTGAGAAATGATATTACTTGAGCAAAAATTTAATGAAGCAAATAAAAGACTTTATTTTTTTTTTTGACAGGCAGAGTGCAGTGAGAGAGAGAGAGAGACAGAGAGAAAGGTCTTCCTTTTCCGTTGGTTCACCCCCCAATGGCCGCTGTGGCCGGCTAGCTGCAGCTGGCGCACCGCGCTGATCCGAAACCAGGAGCCAGGTGCTTCTCCTGGCCTCCCATGCGGGTGCAGGGCCCAAGCACTTGGGCCATCCTCCACTGCACTCCTGGGCCACAGCAGAGAGCTGGACTGGAAAAAAGACTTTATTTTAAAAATCCTTCTTTCAGATCGGCATTGTGGTATAATGGGTTAAGCTGTGGCCTGCAATGCCAGCATCCCATGTGGGCACCAGTGTGGGTCCTGGCTGCTCCACTTCTGATCCAGCTCCCTGCTCATGCAACTGGGAAAGCAGCAGAGGATAGTCCAAGTGCTTGGGCCCCTGCACCTAAGTAGGAGACCTGGAAAAAGCTTCAGGCTCCTGGCTTCTGCCTGCCCCAGGCCTCGTCACTGCAGCCTTTTGGAGAGTGAACCAGCATATAGAAGATCTCTCTCACTCTCTCTCTGTCTCTTTTCTCTCCATAATTCTTCAATTAACACAAATAAATCTTTAAAAAAATAAAAAAATGGAGGCCAGCGCCGTGGCTTAACAGGCTAATCCTCCGCCTTGTGGCGCCGGCACACCGGGTTCTAGTCCCCATTGGGGCGCCGGATTCTATCCGGGTTGCCCCTCTTCCAGGCCAGCTCTCTGCTATGGCCCGGGAAGGCAGTGGAGGATGGCCCAGGTCCTTGGGCCCTGCACCCGCATGGGAGACCAGGAGAAACACATGGCTCCTGGCTTCAGATCAGCGCGATGTGCCGGCTGCAGCGGCCATTGGAGGGTGAACCAATGGCAAAAAGGAAGACCTTTCTCTCTGTCTCTCTCTCTCACTATCCACTCTGCCTGTCCCCCCCCCCCCAAAAAAAAATCCTTTTTTGGGGAACTATGTATTGATTGCTTCTTTAAAATGCACTATGAGGCTGGGGCTGGCACTGTGGTGCAGTGGGTTAACGCCCTGGCCTGAAGCGCTGGCATTCCATATGAGCGCCAGTTCTGGTCCCGGCTGCTCCTCTTCTGATCCAGCTCTCTGCTGTGGCCTGGGAAAGCAGTGGAAGATGGCCCAAGTCCTTGGGTCCCTGCACCCACATGGGAGACCCAGAAGAAGTTCCTGGCTCCTGGCTTTGAATCGGCGCAGCTCCGGCCGTTGCGGCCATCTGGGGAGTGAACCAGTGGATGGAAGACCTGTATCTCTCTATCTCTACCTCTCTCTGTGACTCTTTCAAATAAATAAAATAAATCTTTAAAAAAAATAAAATGCATTATGAAGTACATATGGAGAAAATGTAATTTTATGCAAAAGAAACTTAATTGTAGCAAAAATATTACAAAATATATCAAGCTAATGCTGATTATGGTTAACAGCATATATTAAGTTTATTTGAGTTATAACACTGCCTCAGAAATTAAGACTTGGACTGTATATTTTCAATAAGTTAAGTAGTGTTTTAATTCTATTGCAATTAAAAAAGTAAATAAACCGGATAATTAGGAAAATCCAGAGAGACTAGTCTGTTCAGCTCTTTGGCAAGCAAGAGAGGAAACCGACTGCATTCTTGTTGTGACAGAAAGGGAGGAGTCCGTCTTTCATGGCGGAGAGGGAAGGGTGCGGAATGAGATCATAACCGAAGGACGCAATGGCGTTTACTGCTCATGTGCTTCCTCTTGATTCCTAGCACCAGAGGAAATGTGGACACTTTTTTTTTATTTTAAAAATTTAACTTGTTTATTTGAAAGGTGGAGTGACAGGGAAAGAGAGAGAGAGAGAGACACAGAGAGAGAGAGATAGAGATCTTCCATTCACTGGTTCACTCTTCGAATGGCCACAACAGCCAGGCCTGTGCCAGACCGAAGCCAAGAGCCAGGAGCTTCTTCCAGGTCTCCCACGTGGGTGGCAGGGGCCCAAGGACTTGGGCCGTCTTGTGCTGCTTTCCCAGGCACATTAGCAGGGAACTGGGCTGGAAGCGGAGCAGCAGGGACACAAACCTGCACTCCACACGCCGGCCCCGCATGGACCCTTTTTATTGAGGTCCCTATAACACTACAGGTGGCCTTGTTGAGTCATCGCGAGACAGGAATAGCAATATGATACCTTAAATAAAAAGGATGCAAAAATTTTCTCCTTTTCAAGAAAACAGAGGAATATGTCACAATTACAAGTTGTATGTGTGTATTCTAAAATTAAAACGATCAATTAGGGTATCACAAAAACTTTGTAGAAAATGAAAGAATGCCTGCGTATGCAGAATCTCAAAAAGCTCATGAGACATGTGTATTATCAGAAAACTACACATGGATCTCAAAAATTTTTTGCATAGATTTCAAATGTTTCTTTGTTTTCTTTGGGGGGGGGGTGAAGAAAACTTATTTAATTGTGTTTCCTGTGAGCTTGCTGAAGTCCCTGCATGTATTAGGATACAGGAAATGATAACAAGCTTTGCTGATGTGATCGGCGGCCTGGAGTAGTTTTAGCTTCCAGTGCTTAGATCGGCAGCTTTCTCACACCGTGGGTGTGGCCATACCGTCTTTAAGAGTTCCTGGGTCAATTCAGTAATTCTATGAGGCTTTTGTAACATATGGGTTCATGAGTGGATATGGTAAAGAAAAATGAATATTGTGTATCCATTTTAAAAACTGAGCGATGATTCTGTGTAACTGTGGTCAGAAAAATCTTGTTGAAAAATGGTGAGGACAGTGTGGTCATGGTGGTGCAGTGGGCTGAACTGTGGCTTGGGATTCCCACATCCCACACTGGAGTGCCTGCTTCTAGTCCTGGCTACTCTGCTGCTGATTCTGCTTCCTGCTAATGTGCCTGGGAGGTGGTAGGTGATGGCTTAAGTATTTGGGTTTCTGCCACCCACATGGGAGACCCAGTTGAAATTCCGGGCTCCTGGCTTTGGTCTGGCCCAAGCCGGGGAAGTGAACCAGAAATTGGAAGACTCTGTTGCTTTACCTTCTGAATGAATGAATGGATGAATGAGTAAATAAATAAATTAGTAAATCTTTAAAAATTGGTCAAGTAAAGTTTGAGGAGATAGATGTGTTTTCTGTGTTTGGACATTATGTAGTATATACATATGTGAAAATGTCACATGATGCTCCCAAAATATGTACAGTTGTTTTGTGTGTCAGTTAAAGAGGCAGAGATAAAATGTTAAAGGTTTTTTTTTTTCCTTTTTGGAAAATCCTCTTTTCTTCCATACACAAGATCGAATGGAACTGTATCACATTATCAGAAATCTACAAAACCTGTGAGAGTTTTATATTAAATATTATATTAGATAATCCTTTAATTGAAAAGACAAGCTCATCATTAAAGTGTTCTTATGAAAGTGGCATTTTTACATCCGCCTCCTTGGAGAGGAAATGGACAAGACGTTCCAGACGACTTCCTCGCTCGGCTCTGCAGGCAAGTGCTGGTTGACTCAGCCGGTCACTGAGTTGAGGCTGGTGAATTTCTAGCGGAGCCACGGATCAAGTCACCAGTCCTGCACGTGGTTGTGATCATTGAAATTGTGTCCAGCCTTGATCCGGGTTCAGTACCTGTACAAAGTCGTGACTGAAGAGAAAGGAGATCAGTGCCAGAGCTGTGAAGTGGGGTGGACACCCTGGGGAGTTAGTGAGCTGCCCCACTGTTTAGGGGCTGAACTGTCTCATCAGAAAACATTGCTTCCAGAAGCGCACGGTGATCTAGGCCAGACCTCCGTCCTCACTAACAGTGCGGTTCATGGCGTCCAAAAGAGTGAGCATGACACTGGATGACGCGCCTTGCTTGCTTTGTAAGCCTTTAAATGCCGAATGCGCGATCCATGCTGTGATGGACTGTCAGAAGGAAATCCGTCTGCCAGACTTATGAGCCGAAAGACATGACAGCCTGTTTTTGGAACTCCAGGGAAAAGTCCAATTTCTTTGCACTTAGCAAACGTTTTCAGTAGAGTATTGTGTATGTGGTAGGAAAATCTGATAGACCTACTCTACTGTTCCTATACTGCAGGTATATATTTTTTAAATTAAAAACCACCAACCTGATGATACTCCTTTTTAAGAAGTTGAATCTTAGGGCAGGTGTGATGGCATAGCCACCGCTTGGCACAGCTGCATAGGAGTGCCTGGGATCAGGTCCTCCCTGTTCTTCTGATCCAGCTTCCTGCTAGTGTGCCTGGGAGGCAGCAGATGAGGGAGACCTGGCTGGACATCCTGGCACCTGGTTTCGGCTTGGCCCAGCCCTGGCTGTTGTGGGTATTTGGGAAGTGAACTAGTGGATGGAAAAATCTATCTTCCCTTGTCTCTCTGTCACTCTGCCTTTCAGATAAATTAATTATTTAATTAATTTAAATAAATAAGTTCATTTGGTATAAAATAAAATCAACATCCATGTATATAAGGGATCTTCAAAAAGTTCATTAAAAATGTGTATTATTAAACTATGCATGGAATTTAAAAATTTTTGCATGAAAATAAATTTATTTTATCTTTTTTAAAAAATATATATTTATTTATCCAGAAGGCAGAGTTACAGAGAGATCTTCTATCTGCTGGTTGACTGTTGAGATGACCACAATGACCAGGGCTGGGCCAAGCTGAAGCCAGAAGTCAGGACCTTCATCCGGGTCTCCCCCATGGGTCCAAGGGCTCAAGCGCTTGGGCCATCTTCCACTGCTTTCCCCGGAGCATTAGCAGGAAGCTCGATCAGAAGTGGAGCAGCTGGGACTAAAATCAGAGCCTATATGGGATGCCAGCATTGCAGGTGGCAGCTCTACCTGTTAAGCCACAGTGCTGACCTTCATTCTTTTTAGGTCACTGTGGTGATCTCCTTATTTACATTTCAGTAGGCAAACACGGGGTGAGGGCTTGGCCCAGCAGTGAGATGCTACTTGAATATCACCCCCCCCCCCCGCCCCCATCCTCTGTCCCCTATCCCAGTGACTGGGTATTGATTCCAGGTTCCTGCTAATGGGCACACGGGGAGGCGACAGCTGATGGCTCAAGCAGTTGCAGTCCTGCCACCCATGCAGGCGACCTGCATTGAGCTCTTGACTCCTGGATTTGACCTAGCCCTGGCTCTTAAGGATATTTGGGAAATAACTCAGTGCATGAGATCTCTTTGTCAGTCTCTCTGTCCTTTTGCATCTCAAATAAATAAAGAATAATAAATAAGGAAACATTTTTTCAGGTACTTTTCGATTATTTTCTCTCGTGTACCTGTATTTGCTATGCTGTTTGTTTTTGTTTGCCTGTTTTTCTTTCACTCCTGACTTACAAGCAAGCAGCAGAATGTGTGAATACCAAGTTACTGGCATTACACTTTTGGTGAACACGCATCCTCTGCATTTAAAAAAAATAAACGTGATAAGAAAAAATATATATGAAATTGCTATAAGTATTTTTCTTTAAAAATATCCTAGCTTTGATATTCTTGAGTAACATTTCATTTTGCAACTCCAGGTGAAATTAAAGGAGTGCATGATATTTTTTATGCTTCCCGAAAAGAGGCACTGGTTGAGAAAGCTGGAAAAATACTGGCATCGTACATCACAAACAGGAAGACAGAGTTCTTCCTCCATTTGACTTGCCGCCCTTCAGGCTATGCTTTTTCCATGCAAACTGCCGCTGGGAAAGAAGGTGGCAGGATCCTGCTGAAAGGCAGAGAGACATAGACAGATGGGAGAGAGAGAGAGTGATAGTGATAGAGACAGAGATAGAGATAGTGATAGTGATAGAGACAGAGATAGAGATAGAGATAGTGATAGTGATAGAGATAGTGATAGTGATAGAGATAGAGATAGAGATAGTGATAGAGATAGAGACAGAGACAGAGATAGAGATAGAGATAGAGATAGAGACAGAGATAGAGATAGAGACAGAGATATAGAGAGATAGAGACAGAGACAGAGTTAGAGATAGATAGTGATAGTGATAGAGATAGAGACAGAGTTAGAGATAGAGATAGAGATAGAGACAGAGACAGAGATAGAGATAGAGACAGAGATAGAGATAGAGATACAGAGATATAGAGAGATAGAGACAGAGACAGAGTTAGAGATAGATAGTGATAGTGATAGAGATAGAGACAGAGTTAGAGACAGATATAGAGAGATAGAGATAGAGACAGAGAAAGAGAGATAGAGATAGAGATAGAGACAGAGTTAGAGATAGAGATAGAGATATAGAGAGATAGAGACAGAGACGGAGTTAGAGATAGAGGCAGAGATATAGAGAGAGATAGAGACAGAGAGTTAGAGATAGAGAGAGAGATAGAGACAGAGACAGAGACAGAGAGATAGAGATAGAGATAGAGATAGAGAATCTATTTGCTGGTTCGCTTGCCAAATGGTTGCAACAGCTGGGGCTGGGCCAGAGTCAGGAGCCTGGAACTCTGTCCAGAATCCAAAAAACTCAGCTTATTTTTCTGTCTTGACGGAAATGTGTCCAGGGGACTGATAACCTGCTTGTCGTGTGTCTGTCCCTTTGTTATCTGCGGCTTCTTTCTCTGACTGGGGTCTTGTCTCCTGAGTAGGAAGGTCACCATCCACTCCGTCCTGCCTTCCATGGGAGGCTTTAGGTGGCATGGGCAGCCTGCTGCCACTTCTCTCACCCATGTCTTTGTCAGGTGCTAAGCCTGGCGCCCTGTCCCGAGCTGTGTGCGTGAATGTGGGTGCTCCTTCTGTCCTGCCCTGTATTAGCTGTGAGGACATGGATGAGCCCCTGTCCTACTGGAGGATTAAATGAAATAAGAAATGCATATGTAGCCGTTTGTCCCTTATCCTGTTAAAGCTGGATTTTGAATAAACGAAGCAGGGTTCTTTGTTTTGTGGTTTCCATCTGTTTGCCTATTTATACATGAAAGCATGTGGTTGTTGTGTAGTGTTAGGCTACGCATCTTGCAAGAGACATTCTCGCATTGGTTTCCCAGTGTGCTGACTGATTGACATAGGCTGTAGACAGAGGGAAATCCCACTGATTCTAACAGTGAGATGCTCCAGGTAGCCCTGAAACCAGAAGATCAAAGACTGAAGCTGCAGCTTGTTCTGTGCGTCCCGGTGGACTCCCCCCACCCCTCTCCCCTTTCCTGATGCTAATCCGACAGAGTGTAACGACTCGCTTTTGCTTTTGCATTCATTGCGCACAGAGGCTTGGTCAGAACCCTCCCTTGGCCGGCTGCCCGCGTGTAACCATATGATACCTCACGGAATGCAGATAATGGCTTCATCGCCCCCTCTGCTTTAATAGCTGGGAACCTGTGCTAGCAGGTCCATCTTTTTATAAAGTACAAACGAAACGTGTTATTCATGCCGAAGCATGGCACACTGGTAATCTCTGCGGAGAATTGTTAATTCCCTGTCGATTGCCCCGTGGGTATTTTCCCCCCATGACTGGGAAGAGAGTGTGGGCGCCCAGACCCCTGCTTTAAGGTCATGGCTCACATCTTCTCTTCTTTCTGTGTTCTTGGCTTTGATGTCGCAGGTGTTGGGCCTGGGGCCTCTGGGAGGCGGGAAGGCAGGTGGGTCACCATGGCAGGGAGGGGGTTGGCCGTGCTTTGTCCTCTGCAGCCACAAGGTCCCGGTGACCTGGGGTGTGGGGCTCCTCTCCCGCCCCCAGCCAGCCTCCGCCCCGACAACCCCACTAGGCTGCACTCTGACTTGCCTTGGGATCTGGTGGGAACTGACATGGGCCTTAGGCCCCAGAGCTGGAGCTTCCAGTGTTAGATTCAGACAGGATCCTCCATCACAGCCATGCCCCTCACCCCAGTCACCCTACTGCAGCCCGCCCTTCTCTAAACGGGAAGTGGAAGTGAAGAAAAGTGGCATGGCGTGCGTGGGGTCCCACAGGCAGGCTGCCCCCGCCCTGGGCCGCCCGGGCCTCTGGACCATGCTCTCTGCAGCGGATGTCACTCGGACTTCCTGCCCGCTCCCGCTGGGCTGCTGAGGCTCTGGGCTGTGATGTCTTCGCCACTCTCGCTCAGGTAGGGCAGCGGAGTCTGGAAGCAGGCCAGGGAGGCTCAGAGTCCCTGAACCATGACACCGGAAAACATCCGGGGCCCTTCCAGAGCTGAGAGCCCCCGCTGTTGCTGAAGAAGGGGTTTAGGGGCAGGCAATTGTCACAGTGGTTAAAGATATCGCTTGGGATGCCTGCATCCTATATCTAAGAGCATGGGTTCAGGTCCCCCACTCCAGCTTCCTGCTAATGTGCATTGTGGGAGGCAGCAGGTGACAGTTCAAGTATCTGGGTCCCTGTCACCCATTTGGGAGATGTGGATTGAGTTTCAGGTTCTTGGCTTTGGCCTGGCCCAATACCGGCTGTTGTAGACATTTGGGGAATGAACCAGCAGGTGGAAGGTCTCTTCTCTCTCTCTCTCTCTGCCTTTCAAGTAAAAAGAAAATAAATAAAATATTTTTAAAAAGAATGAGGCCGGTGCCAGGGCTCAATAGGCTAATCCTCTGCCTGCGGCGCTGGCACCCTGGGTTCTAATCCCGGTCGGGGCACCGGATTCTGTCCTGGTTGCCCCTCTTCCAGGCCAGCTCTCTGCTATGGCCCAGGAGTGCAGTGGAGGATGGCCCAAGTGCTTGGGCCCTGCACCCGCATGGGAGACCAGGAGGAAGCACCTGGCTCCTGGCTTCGGATCAGTGCGATGCGCCGGCCGCAGCGCGCCAGCCACGACAGCCATTGGAGGGTGAACCAACGGCAAAAGGAAGACCTCTCTCTCTCCCTCACACTGTCCACTCTGCCTGTCAAAAAAAAAAAAAAAAGAGAGAGAATGAGTTTGGGGCCAGCGCTGTGGTATAGCCAGTAAAGCTGCCACCTGTGATGCCGGCATCCCATATGGACGCCAATTCGAGTCCTGGCTGCTCCACTTCCGGTCCAGCTCTTTGCTATGGCCTGGGAAAGCAGTGGAAGATGACTCAAGTCCATGGGTCCCTGGAAGAAGCTCCTGGCCTCTGGCTTCGGATCAGTGCAAGTCCCGTTAACAGCCATCCTGGGAGTGAACTAGCAGATGGAAGACTTCTCTCTCTTTCTCTCTGCCTCTGCCTTTCTGTAACTCTGACTTTCAGATAAATAAAATAAATCTTTAAAAAAAAATTTAAAAAAGAATGAGCTTAACAGACTACTATTTAATGACTATTTGCTACATGTTAGATTCTGAGATAGCCCATTAACATGCATTATTGCATTTAATTTTCACAGAAACCTCTTGTTTCCATGCTGGGACAGCTTGGATTCAATGAGGTCTCGTGTGTTCTCTGAGGTCCAAGACTACAGCCCAGGCGCCCTGTTCCACAGCCTGGCCCTCCTTGGGGGGGGGGGGGTTGGGGTTGTGGGGGGTTGGGTTGTGTCTCACCCGGTAGTCCACCTGGGCCTCCTGGGAACCCTCATGTGCTCGTCAAGGCAAATTCAATCAACTGTTTTTCCATCACAAATTTAACCCAATAAACATCTCACCATGGTCGCCTTTCTTTGTGAAGGCCTGTGATGGGGCCGGCGCTGTGGCGTAGTAGATTAAGCCTACAACTTAGCGCCGGCATCCCATGTGGGCACCAGTTCGAGTCCTGGCTGCTCCACTTCCATTCCAGCTCTCTGCTATGGCCTGAGAAAGCAGTGGATAGCCCACATGCTTGGGCCCCTGCACCTGTAAGAAACTCCTGGATCCTGGGTTCAGATCAGCCCAGGGGGAGTGAACCAGCAGATGGAAGACTTCTCTCTGTCTCTCTTTCTTTCTCTCTCTCCCTGTGTATTTCTGCCTTTCAAATAAATAAATCTTTAAAAAAAAAAGTCGTGACTGTGCAGCAGTAGACTGTCAGAGGCAACCTATACAATGAGAGAGGCTTTCTTCCTCACCCACCTAGCAAGTCCCTTCATCCCAGAGGCCTGGGAAATGGGGGAATGTGGGACTTAGCTGTTCTGCCCTTTCCTCCCTCATCATGGAGGTTGTGGTGAGTCATCAGAACCTGGGACCCTGAGAGGTTCCAGAGAAGCAGGGCTTCAGACCCCAAATCAGAGAGAGCAGTGCCTGAAGGCATGCCACACTCGCCACGCCCACCTGGTCCACCTGGCCCCCCTGGCCCCCCTGGGCATGGGTGAGGGTGGAATTTTCCCTTATGAGCTGGCTTTCAGTGCCCTGGGGTTCTCCTCGGCTCCTGCCGATGTACCGTGAGACTGTAAATGCTGCAGGGAAAGGAGTTGGTGCTGTGGCACCGCACAGGGTGGCGTTAAATGTACATTAAAGAAAAGACGGAACAACAGTGTGACCTTGTCTTTCCGACGCAGCCTCGGGACCTGATCTTTTCCCCAGATAGGCGGACATGTCGAGCCATGCACTGGGAGAGATGAACCGCCCGACTTTGTGTGAGAAGTGATTTTGACAAGATACCCTGGGTTGTGTTGCTGCAGTAGGGAAGGTGTCCAGCTTTGTGGGAACTTGGCAGTTTGGGGTAACGGTATTGTTGGACGTCAGCTCATCAGCTGCCCCCACTTAAAAATAATTTTGTGATGAAAACTCTCCGATAGTAAACTCCAGCTGGCTTGGAATAGCAGAGTCGAAACAGCGGAGCTCTCCTTTAAGCTTTGCTTTTCTCTCTCCTGAATTATAAAGCTAATAAAATATTCTTATCACCTCTCAGTACTCCCTGCTTTTAATCGAAGTTATTTCTCACCTTCATTCGGGTTGAAATCCATTTTATTCCCCGAGGCCATGGGCCTTGGCTAATCTCCTTGGGTAAATTTCAGTTACATCTTATTAAGAAAAAGCATGCTAGACAGAATTAAACAGAATGGCCAGCCCTCTGGATCAACAGCTTCTCAAATAACCACAAAAGTGTCATTGAGTGGTTATAGGAAAAAAGCATCCTATTTTTTTTTACAAAATAGGAAGGCAGAATTATATTTATTTGACCGGTGGGATATACTTCTGAGGGAAGCCAAAAGAGGGAAATATGCATGTTTGTGAAAATAATGCATTTGAGTACTTGTTGAGTACATACGATGTGACATGCAAAAGGGAGGCACCCAAAGAAGCTCTGCTTTTGGCCCCAGCTCCTCTGGCTGCTGGAGCCACTGTGTGTGTGTGTCATTACGGAAGCACAAGCGGTAGAAGGCGGGCAGATGGTTCAGGCCCAAAACCTGAGATCTTGGGAATGGCCCATCAGGATAGCTGGGCTGTGGCTCCTCCTCTGGACCACTCAGCGTGGGGTTACCAGTGGGCTTTCTTCCTGGCCGGCACCTCCAGTCCGCCCTTTGTGCCCCTGTCTCTTCCCATGGCCTTGGACCTGGGGACAGCGGGAGGAACCTGGTGGGTCCTTGGCTATTAGGGACCAAGGAGGCTGCACGTCAAAGACGCTTGCTAGAAAGAGGCAGAGGTAGGAGTGAGGGCTAAGAGTCATTGTACGATGTCGGTGTTGGTGTTGGGAGAGCGGTGCACGGTCCCAGGGAGCTGGGGCATCCTTTGCAGTTGATTGCGCTTGAAGACCTTAAGCTAGGAGGAGGTGGCGAGGAAGGAAGGGGGCGTCTTAACGAGGGAGCAGCAGCACGAGGAAGTCCGCCAAAGCAGTGTGGAGCCAGGCAGGCCCGGGGCCACTGCCTTGGCTCATGGTGGAGATGGCGGAGATCAGAGATCCCATCTCCTTGCATCCCTGCAGCTGTGAATGAAATAGGCTTGCACTGGGTGCCAGGCAGCCTTCAGCAGCCTGGACAGAGGCCTCAGCCCGGACGCACACAGGGTTGAAGCTAGTAGCTGTCTGCACGTGTCACTGTGGGTATCAGACGCCTCTACCCTGCGGGCAGGCGTAGATGGGGCTGCCTCTCGCCCCCCACCCCCCTCTCTCCCAGGGCTGCTGAGATGTCCTGATCACTTCCACTCTTTTCCGAGCATAGGTTGAGGAGGAAGGGGCATCCCACGTGGGTGCAGGGGTCCAAACACTTGGGTCGTCTCCTTCTGCTTTCCCAGGTCCATTAGCAGGGAGCTGGATCAGAGGCAGAGTGACTGGGACTCAAACCCATGCTCTGCTATGGGAAATGGCATTGCCAGCAAGCCACCATGCCACAGCACGAGCCCTGGATGGACCCGTCTTTCTGTTCTACGGCACTCGTGGCCCTGACCCTCTATGGCTTCCCCTCCTATTGCTCCCATCAGAATGGTTGTTCATTTACCCCAGGGCATACCTCGGCAGTCTGTCCAAGCCCCCTGCCTCAAAGGACTCCTTGCCCCTGCCGCTGGTCTCCAAGGCCCAGCTCAGATCATCCTCCCTGTGAGACCTGCTGCCCCAACCTCCCCTACCCCCCTCCCGTAAGAGGTGACCTTTCTGCTTTCTGTGTGGCTTTTCTCACCTGCATACCTGATTGCTCCAGGTGTAAGCTACAGCCTGCCTGCCGCCCAGCACTTGGCATCAGACAGCCCTGGGGTGGGGTGGGGTCACTTCATTGCCCTCCTCCGAACTTCTCTCCAGCGGTCAAGTCCATCCTGCAGGGTTCATTGAGGCCTGAGCAAGAGAATGTACATGAAGGGACACTGGCCATGTTCTGAACAGAGAGTGTGTTCACGCAGGCATTTCTGGTATGTTCTAATCCCCAGCTGCACCCAAAGACCTCCAAAGAGGAAGGTGGTGTTTTCTGCTCCTCTCTGTTTTCAGCATTGAGCTTACTGCTCAGCAGGTAATATGAGTGGTCTTTATAAGATGGTGGAAAAATCCGTATTATGAGAAAGCTATGCAAGGTTTTCAGATTTTTTTCACACCAAAATAAACTTTTTTAAATTAAAAAAAAATTTTTTTTAAATGGAATTTTAAAATTCTGTTTTCCATGAATGTTTTGAAATATCCTGGTACTAATACAAGGAGCAGTGATGATAATGGTAGCAATATCAAATATATAAGTATTTATGAGGTACCAGGCATGACTCATTTTTTTTTTAAAAGATTTATTTATTTATTTGAAAGTCAGAGTTACACAGAGAGAGAAGGAGAGGCAGAGAAAGAGAGAGGTCTTCCATCCACTGGTTCACTTCCTAGATGGCTGCAACGTTAGAGCTGTGCCAATCCGAAGTCAGGAGTTCCTCCGGGTCTCCCACGCAGGTGCAGGGGTCCAAGGACTTGGGCCATCTTTTACTGCTTTCCCAGACCATAGCAAGGAGCTGGATCAGAAGTGGAGCAGCCAGGACTCATACTGGCGCCCCTATGGGATACTGGCACTGCCAGCAGAGGCTTAACCCGCTACACCACATTGCCGACCCCAACTCATTTAATCTAAAAAATATTGTATTTATTTATTTAATGTATTCAAAGTCAGAGAGACACAGATATCTCCCACCTGCTGGTTCCCTTGTCAAATGCCCACCAGAAACAGGGCTGGGCCAGGCAGAAGCCAGGAGCCTGGAACTCAATCCAGGACTCCCAGGTGGGTGGCAGGGACCTACGTCTTTGAGCCATCACTTGCTGCCTCCCAGGTGCCCATTACAGGAAGTTGGAATCTGAAGCAGAGCGGGGACTCAAACCGAGGCACTCCAGAATGGGATGCAGCCATCTCAGTTGCAACACCAAATTCCCGCTCTGACTTCATCTTCTGGATGGCGCTTTGGGGCAGGTGCTGTGGCCAGCACCAGGTAGAGAAACTGAGGCACACAGTGGTTACTGCGGTTGTACAGGTCTCCCACCTGCTGTGCAGTGCAGCAGAGATTTGAACTTAGGGCGTCTGTTTGCAGCCTCCATGCTCTCATGGCAACTGATTAAGAAGAAGCCCATTTTGTTATGAAAAATGTCAGCCTTGTACAGAAACAGAGTGATGGAATGAATTCCTGTTGACTCAGCCTCCGTGACAACCAACACATGGCCCATTTTGCTTTACATACACTACCACCGACTCCTCTGTCTCCATCCTGGGTCATGTTGAAGCAGAGCTCAAGCATCACGTCATTTCATTGTCAATATCTTGTGTCACCAAACAATGGCTTTTTTTCTTTTAGTGCAATTTCAAGGCCGTTATCACCATTAAAAATATTATCAGTATTTCCTTAATAGCAACTTTTCAGTTTGTGGTGGTTTTTTTGTTTGTTTGTTTTTTGTTTGTTTTTTGTATATTATTTATTTGAAAGGCAGATTTACAGAGAGGCAGAGGCAGAGAGAGAGATGTCTTCTATCCACTGGTTCACTCCCCAGATGGCTGCAACAGCCGGAGCTGCGCCGATCCGAAGCCAGGAGCCAGAAGCTTCTTCCCAGTCTCCTACATGGGTGCAGGGGCTCAAGGACTTAGGCCATCTTCTACTACTTTCCCAGGGCATAGGAGAGAGCTAGATCAGAAGTGGAGCAGCCAGGACTTGAACCAGCGCCCATATGGGATGCTGGCACTGCAGGCAGTGGCTTTACCCGCTACGCCACAGCACCGGCTCCTAGTTTTTGTATAAATTTCTCTGATGTGTGAAGATAATGTTTTATTTTGCAGTTTATTTGTTCAAATCAGGATCCAAACAAGAAATAACCTATTGTTAAATAATGATTTTTAAAAGCAGAAGACCTGAAAATTTTATGTACTTACTGCATTTTATCTGGCAAATATATTTCTTATGCATACATTTTCAAAATTGAAGATTTGAAGATGGTGAAAGATACGTCCAAGGAGCTGTCAGCTGACCTGTGTAAATGGTGTTGGCTCCTTTTGCCTCCAAAGTTAAAAGCTTGTGTGAGTGACACAGGAGTAGAGTTCTTTTTTTTTTTTAAAGATTTATTTTATTTATTTGAAGGGTGGAGTTACAGAGAGAGGGAGATATATATATATATATTTATATACATATAAATCTTCTCTCTGCTGGTTCACTCCACAAATGGCTGCAACAACCAGGGCTAGACCAGGCTGAAGCCAGGAGCCTGGAGCTTCTTCCAGGTCTCCTACACTGATGTAGGGGCCCAAGCACTTAGGCCATCTTCTGTTGCTTTCCCGAGCACATTAGCAGGGAGCTGGATCAGAAGAGGAGCAGCCTGAACTCCAACTGGCATATGGGATGCTGGTGTTGCAGGTGGCGGCTTTACCCACTACGCCGGCCCAGGAGTAGAGTTCTTAACAGAGGTAGGGAAGGAGGAAGAAAGAGCCCTGGATAATAAGCTGGCGGTGTGCTGTGGGGGATGTATTTAGACTCTTCAATCCTATGAGGGTACTCCAAAAGGTTTGCAGAAATGTGAGATTAAAAGCTAAATTTAGGGGCCAGCACTGTGGCACACTAGGTTAATCCTCTGCCTGCGGCGTCGGCATCCCATACGGGTGCCGGTTCTAGTTGCTCTTCTTCCAGTCCAGCTCTCTGCTGTGGCCTGGGAAAGCAGTTGAAGATGGTCCAAGTGCTTGGGCCCCTGCACCCGTGTGGGAGACCAGGAGGAAACACTTGGCTCCTGGCTTCAGATCGGCGCAGCTCCGGCCGTTGCAGCCATTTGGGGAGTGAACCAACGGTAGGAAGACCCTTCTCTCTGTCTCTCTCTCTCTCTCACTGTCTTTAACTCTACATGTCAAATAAATAAATAAAATCTTTAAAAAATTTATTTCGGTGAAAAAGTTTTAAAATCCACGCAGTTTTTTCGTGAGCTACATTTCCATGAACTTTTTGGAGACCCCTGTGTTCTGCCCCTTGTGTCTGTTTTCTGCATTTTATCTTTCAGTTCCATCTTCTATTGATTCTTCATTCAGTGCCAACTGGAAAGTTGTTATGTTGGCTTTTTTTTTTAACTTGATGGAAACTTGGGGAAAGTACTGAATGATGACAGCGTATTCGAATAAAGTAAATAAATGGGCTTGGGTAAATCCATGCATTTAGGACTTAACCCCAGTGGTGACAGATGGAAGATTTTGGATACATACTTGTGTCATTCATTCTGGCTCTGTGTACTGGAAATGTCTCGTCTGATGAGCATGCCCTCAGAGAAGTGGAGAAAGACAATTTTGTTCAATAGTTCTGCTCACTTTGAAATTTTTCCTCTCTTTGTCTGGGGACCTTGCTGACTTCAAAGTGAAGAACAATGATTTGCCTTGAACCTGATAGAGCTTTTTTCTCTATTTAACTAAGATCACACTTTAAAGCTAGACGGAGCATCGTGGGTATGTTATAAAAATCTGTCGTTAAAACCAAACCCACTGCTGTAGACATATGAGTTTCATCAAGTAGATTTAAGTTGTAACAGGCACAAGAAAGTAAGTGGTTCAAGCTTTGGTGCCAACCAGGAGATTAGAAGAGCGATTTGCTTATTTCAGCTGTTTTATAGCAGCATTTATAACGTTGACTAATTTTCTCCACAGATAATCTTGTCAACTAGCATTAAGAAACTAGAAATTTAAGGAGTAAACTTATACTCTCTTCCTACCCAAAGAAATGGTATCCCATTTGAAAAAAAAAAAGTATCATGTTTTTCTTTGGTTAGAGAAATTATATTTGATTTATGTCTGAATAATTATTCGTGCTCATAAGTTATTTTCAAAACTGAATCATAAAGCCACTGGATTCTATTTTTGGTGAGACATTTGGTTAATCTGCTCCTCTCTGAAACTGAGTTTCGGACCTACAAGTTCTTATTTCAGACACGTTAAACATATTAGTCTCTATATTTGATATTCTTTAAGGTTGCAGCAGGATTGTGAGCGGCAGTAAGAGCAGAGAGAAGAGAAGAGATGGTGCAAAAAGACTCATTACCTTTTTGTTAAACCTTTCAGTCCATTGCATTTTATTGCCTTTCTCAGCTTTGCAGGCGTGTCAGAGGGAAACAGCCATGGCTGCCGTTCGCTGCCGTTCTGTGTATCTAAGAATGCCTGGAAACAAGACGTGTGCTCCCCACTCTCCTTGATTGGCTCCATACGGGTCCTAAGCTGGGAGTCCCTGGTGTAGGACAGACACTCAGCACGGCTACCTTGCATGTAGAGATCTGTCCCCTGTAAGCCACTGGACCAAGCCCCTCCTGGTTCTGGTCCTACTTCAGTTTTATGAGCCAATGAATTCCCTATAATTTTAAGCCAGCTTGACTTGGGGTTTGTGTTACTTGCTACCCAAAATATCTATCTGATGCTGGTGGTAGTAGCTTTAATAAACAGATCTTCTGTTTTATGTTGGAAAGGAAACAAAACAAGCCAGAGAATTCATACTCTCAAAGAGACCTGAAGAAAAGTGAGCACCTGCTGTGTGTCAGGCACAGTGGTCGGGGAGCAGGCATTTAGCCCTAAAGTTAAGATGCTCATGTTCCACATCAGAGTACCGGAGTTCAATTCCTAGCTCTGACTCCTGACCCCAGCTTCCTGCTAATGTAGACCATGAGAGGCCACAGTGATGGCTCAAGTAATCCACGTAGGAGACCAGGATTGAATTCTTGGCTCCTGGCTTGGGTTTCAACCCAGTCCCAGCTGTTGTGGGCATTTGGGGAGTGAAGCAGCAGGTGTGAACTCTGTGCTAATCTGTCTCTCAAATAAATAATAGTAACAATAGGAAGACTCACAATGCTTGGTGCTTTCACAGACATTTTCTTGTTTAATCCTGAAGGTAAGCATTGTTGTGCCCGCTCACCTGTTCATGTAGTTGATTGGCAAGTCCTTTCTCGCACTCACTGTGCTGTTGCTGGAGTGATGCTGATAGTGGCCGGATCTGGGCTCTCAGTAGATTTTTACCCAGCTCTAGGTGCAGTGCCTTACGGAAGTAGCGTTATTTCCGGTTAAGAAGACCCAATCTCACTTCCACTCCTAATAGGATATCTAGGGTTATCTAGTACATTCTTATCTGCTTTCCTGTCAACCTACTTGCTTAAAGATTTATTCATTTATCTGGAAGTCAGAGTTACAGAGACAGAGGGAGAGACAAAGAGAGAGAGACATCTTCCATCCATTGATTCACTCTCTGGATGACCACAGTGGCTGCACCAGGCAGAAGCCAGGAGCCACGAGCTTCTTTGGTCTCCCACTGCGGGCAGAGGCCCAAGCACTTGGGTCGTCTTCAGCTGTTTTCCTAGGCCATTAATTGGGAGCTGGATCAGAAGTGGAGCAGCTGGGACTCAAACGACCGCCCATATGGATTGTAGGCAGTGGCTTTAACTGCTATGCTACAATGCCAACCCCTGTCAACCTGCTTTCTTTGCATGGAGTAGAAATTTTGGCTAAATAGAATTTAGCATTCTAACTATAATTAAAAGATTTAGGCCGGCGCTGCGGCTCACTAGGCTAATCCTCCGCCTGTGGCGCCGGCACCCCGGGTTCTAGTCCCAGTTGAGGTGCCAGATTCTGTCCCGGTTGCTCCTCTTCCAGTCCAGCTCTCTGCTATGGCCCGGGAGTGCAGTGGAGGATGGCCCAGGTCCTTGGGCCCTGCACCTGCATGGGAGACCAGGAGGAAGCACCTGGCTCTTGGTTTCGGATCAGCGCGACTCGCTGGCCATAACAGCCATTTGGGGGGTGAACCAACGGCAAAAGGAAGACTTTTCTCTCTGTCTCTCTCTCTCACTGTCTAACTCTGCCTGTCAAAAAAAAAAAAAAGATTTATTGTTTAGCTATAATTAAAGTCAGTATCAGTTAAAGACATATGAGGATGAATTGCCATCAAAGGATTTATTGGAATTGCGATTAGGGACACAGTGGTCAGTGTGGCTTCAGGCGTATCAGAAGAACAAAGGGAAAGGCTGGCAAAGAGCAAAGCTAGGTAGGTTGTTTCGAAAGCAGGTTCAAGGATGGTATAGTGTCTTGCAGGAGCTGGGAGCTCTGATTGGTGGGTGGTGGCAAGTTCCAGGTCCAGGTGTCTGAAAGTTATAGAGGCTCTTGAGGTTTTGGCTTGGGAGATGGTTCCTGGCAGAGGCAGGGTTTTTGTCTGTGGCTCCCTGCCTGTGTTTTAGTTGGGTGTGACAGGAGTGACTCCTAACCAATTTTCCATCCTTCCATTGGTCAAGTGCAGTAACACAGTTTTTTTTTTGTTTTTGTTTTGTTTTGTTTTGTTTTGTTTTTTTAACTGTTGGCTGGCTGAGGTACATTCTAGATGCACTGAGAGATTTCTGCTCTGGGTGCTCTACTGTTTTCTAAATTCTACCTGGTGATGAGACGTCACTCTGGTTTTGTCCTTCTTCCCTTGGGAGAAGGAAAGTGTCCAAGAAGCCCATTGCCGGGGCTGGGAGAGGTGGCTGTGATGGTCTTTGAACTCTGACCCTGGGGCTGGCTTCCATTTTGGCCCCATTTCTTCTTGTGCCCGGCACTGGTCTGGCTTGGCCGTTAGTCTCCCCCACGTAGGGGTTAGGTGCGGTGGTTGAAGGTCACGCAGGGTCTATCTGTTGGTTGAGATCAGCTGGAAGGGAAACCTCCTTTTTTTTTAAGATTTTAACGCAGAGTTACAGAGAAAGCAAGAGGGAAAGACAGCGAGGTCTTCCATCTGCTTGTTCACTCCCCAAATGACTGCAACCGCCAGAGCTGGGCCAGGCTGAAGTCAGGGGCCAGGAACTCCATCTGGGTCTCCCACATGGGTGCCAGGGGCTCAAGTACGTGGGCCATCTTCCACTACCTTCCCAGGCATGTTAGCAGGGAGCTGGATCAGAAGTGGAGCAGCTAGGACATGGGATTCTGGCATTGTGGGTGGCAGCCTAACCCACTGCACCACAGCACCGGCCCCGGAAAGCATAGCTTTCATCATTGGCCATGGCTGCTTGCAAAGAAATTAGTCATGTACTTCACTCTCAAGTAGAAAGCAGTAATTAGGGGCCCTCCTCCAAGAATGGGAAATTTGCTATGGTTTCAGTGTCACTTGATCCGCCGTCAAGTCAGTGGAAGGGGACAACTAAGAATGGTATGTAGTGCATTTTAAGAGGCTGTTGTAACAGGCAGGTCTGCATGTTTAGAAGAAGCCACATATACTTTGTTGAACTGCATGTGCTTGACCAGTTCTCGGTTGGAAGGCTGTACCCTATGGTGTTTGTATCCTCTCATGGGCAGCCTCAGGAGCATCAGGGGACAGTACAGGAGACTTCAGTGGGGATGCCCAGGGACTGAAGTTGGGTTACAGGGAGTCGCCTTTGTTTTTGCTTTCCTGGTGGAGAGATGGAGATCTGAGTGGGGACTGTTGACTGTCACAGGTGTGCAGGCGAGCAGAGGACTGGAAGGCAGGCGGCAGAAGGCGAGAAAGGTCGTGCTGTAGCAGGTGCACCCACAGAAAGTGTACGAACGTAAGCCAAGGCTTGGCAGGAGAGAAGCCTGGCGTTTGCCCTTCCTCATTTCTGCCCTGAATCCACCGTGAACTTGGAATCTGTCCTTACTGGTGTTGCCACATTGCAGCCTCTGTCAGGAAGCAGGTGGTCAGAGTTTCCGAACACACAGATGCTGGTGTGGGTCACGGAAGCTAGTTTTTGAGAACTGTGGTGGGAAGTTTAGAAAAATGTAAGTGTTCTGTGCCTACCAGACTCTTAGAAACATTTTGTTAGATGTTGGAATTTTGTATGTCAGTGATGAATTATTTCTCTACCACTAATTTATTAAAAAATATACTGTGCTTTGAAATTTTAAAAAATGCATTAATCCGGCCGGCGCCGCGGCTCACTAGGCTAATCCTCCGCCTTGCGGCGCCGGCACACCGGGTTCTAGTCCCGGTCGGGGCACCGATCCTGTCCCGGTTGCCCCTCTTCCAGGCCAGCTCTCTGCTGTGGCCCGGGAGTGCAGTGGAGGATGGCCCAAGTGCTTGGGCCCTGCACCCCATGGGAGACCAGGATAAGCACCTGGCTCCTGCCATCGGATCAGCGCGGTGCGCCGGCCGCAGCGCGCTACCGCGGCGGCCATTGGAGGGTGAACCAACGGCAAAAGGAAGACCTTTCTCTCTGTCTCTCTCTCACTATCCACTCTGCCTGTCAAAAATAAAAATATTAAAAAAAAAATGCATTAATCCAGGCCGGCGCTGTGGCTTAACTGGCTAATCCTCCGCCTTGCGGCGCCGGCACACCGGGTTCTAGTCCCAGTTGGGGCGCCGGATTCTATCCCGGTTGCCCCTCTTCCAGGCCAGCTCTCTGCTATGGCCCGGGAAGGCAGTGGAGGATGTCCCAAGTCCTTGGGCCTTGCACCCGCATGGGAGACCAGGAGAAGCTCCTGGCTTCGGATCAGCGCGATGTGCCGGCTGCAGCGGCCATTGGAGGGTGAACCCACAGCAAAAAGGAAGACCTTTCTCTCTGTCTCTCTCACTATCCACTCTGCCTGTCAAAAAAAAAAAAAAAAGCATTAATCCATTCTCTCTATGTCCCCACATGCCCTGGGCTCACTTCTGTGGCTCCGTCCATCGCATTTTCTTTGTTGGGACTGCTCTGCCCAGTCCTCCTGGTTTCCAGGGTTCAGTCTCCTCCTTTCTCTTCCCTAAGGCTTCCCACGCTGATTTCTGCCAGTTTCTGAAAGCAGTGGGTCAAAAATGCCGCCACCCCCTATTCTGGCACTTCATCACACGCATCACTTTTTAAAGAAGATTCTGTTAGAATTATAAAGAATATAAGAATTTATCCAGTTTTTTAAAACTCCAGAAAGTAGGGGCCAGCACTGTGGCATGGTGGGCTGGACCTCAGTTGTGGCACTGGCATTCCATGAGGGTGCCAGTTCGTGTCCTGGCTGCTCCTCTTTCTATCCAGCTCTCTGCCTGTGGCCTGGGAAAGCAGTGGAGGATAGCCTAGGTGCTTGGGTCCCTGCACCAATGTGGAAAACCTGGAGGAAGCTCCTGGCTCCTGACTTCGGATTGGCTCAGCTCTGGCCATTATGCCCATTTGGGGAGTGAATCAGTGGGTAGAAGACCTTTCTCTCTGTCTCTCCCTTTCTCTGTCTTTAACTCTACCTCTCAAATAAATAAATAAAATCTTTTTTTTAAAAAAAAACTTCAGAAAATGAGATTCAGAAACTGTTTAATAGTTTACTACTTTTTTGCCCTGTTTGTCCATTATGCTTTTTTTTCTGAATTCTTCCTCTATTAAAATGAAGTTGAGGGGATAGAGATGGTACATCTCTGCTGACCAAACACTACAGGTTGGTTTTTCTTTAAAACTTTGTGCAATGGCCCGCTGTCTTTTTTTTTTTTTTTAAGATTTGTTTATTTATTTAAAATGCAGAGTTACAGAGTGGCAGAGGCAGAAAGAGAGAGAGAGAGAGAGAGAGAGAGAGAGAGAGAGAGAGTTCTTCCATCTACTTGTTCACTCCCCTGATGGCCACAACTACCAGAGCTGCGCTGATCTGAAGCCAGAAGCCAGGAACTTCCTCTAGGTCTCACACACAGGTGCAGGGACTCAGGGACTTGGGCCATCTTCTACTGCCTTCTCAGGCCATAGCAGAGAGCTGGATTGGAAGTGGAGCACCTGAGCCTCGAACTGGCGCCCATATGGGATGCTGAGGCTGCAGGGGGTGGCTTTACCTGCTAAGCCACAGCGCCCCCCCCCCCCCCCGCTGTCTTTTTTGTAATATTAAGTGACTTTAGAAAGTTAGTCTGATATTAAGAATACTTTGCTAATTTATTACCATATTTGGATCACCCAGGGTGAGAGCATACCTAAAATTTCTCCCTTAGATGGAAAAACATCAGTAGGTTTTAATATTGGTAAGTTTAGTTCTTAACAATATTTCTGAGTTTAGCTATAATTCTTTTTGTTTTGTTTTGTTTTGTTTTTGACAGGCAGAGTTAGACAGTGAGAGAGAGAGGCAGAAAGAAAGGTCTTCCTTCCGTTGGTTCACCGCCCCAAATGGCTGCGATGGCCAGCCCACCACGCTGATCCAAAGGCAAGAGCCAGGTGCTTCCTCCTGGTCTCCCATGCGGGTGCAGGGGCCCAAGCACTGGGCCATCCTCCACTGCACTCCCGGGCCACAGCAGAGAGCTGGACTGGAAAAGGAGCAACCAGGACTAGAACCCGGGGTGCCGGCGCCGCAGGTGGAGGATTAGCTTAGTGAGCCGCGGTGCCAACCAGCTATAATTCTTTTTCTCTGCATTTAATAACTGCCTGCAAGAAGTCAAGTCCAGATTGAAGGGCTGGAATCTTCCTGATTGTTTTTAATAAAAGATTTATGTATTTATTTAAAAGGCAGAGTGACATAGAGAAAGAGAGGGAAAGGGGTGTCTTCCCTCTGCTAGTTCACTCCCCAAATGTCTGCAATGGCTTGGGCTGGTCCAGGCAGAGGGCAGGAGTCAGGAACTCCACCTGGGTCTCCCACGTGGTTGGTAGGGGACCAAGTACTTGAGCCATCGTCTGCTGCCTTCCCATACGTGACTGGGGAGCTGGGTCTGAAGCAGAGCGGCTGGGACTTTGATGTGGGATGCTGGCGATGCAGGCGGCGGCTTGGCTTGCTGTTGCCAGCACCGTCTCCCCTTCCTGATTTCACGGGAGCTGCTGTGCTTTGTGCGTGGATCCTGCTCCATCACGTGCTACTCAGATTCTCCTCACAGGGACCTGGCAATGCACTCAGGTCCAGGGTCATCAGTGTCAAACGCTGCTGCTGTTGCTGAAGCTGCTGGCATTGTTGAGTTGCTTGGCTACACACCTAGGAGTGCAATTGCAGGGTTGTATCATAAACTGCATCCAGCTTTTTAAAATGTTTATTTATTTTTAAAAGTTAGAGTTACACAGAGGGGAGAGAGAGAGAGAGAGAGAGAGAGAGAGAGAGAGAGAGAGAGAGAAGATCTCTTTCATCCACTGGTTCACTCCCCAGATGACTGCAACAGCCAATTCTGGGCCAGACCAAAGCCAGGAGCCAGGAGCTTCTTCTGGGTCTCCTATGTGGGTACAGGGACCCAAACACCTGGGCCATCTTCTGCTGCTTTTTCCAGACCATCAACAGGGAGCTGGATAGGAAATAGGGCAGCCGGGACATGAACCGGTGGTGCCTGTATGGGATGCCAGTGTTGCAGAAGGTGGCTTTACTCGGTATGCCACAATGTGGCCTCTGCATTTAACTTTTTGGAGAACTGCTGGGCTGTTTTCCACAGCTGCTGTACCGTTTTGCCATCTCACCAGCAGTGCACAAGGGTTCTGATTCTTCCGCATCCTTGCCAGCACTTGTTATTGCCCATCTCTTTGTCTTCAACTATCAGCATGGGCATGAAGTAGTCCCTCACTCTGGCTTGATTGGCATTCCCTGATGAGGGATGATCCTGAGCATCTTTTCATGTGCTTATTGTCAGTGTATATATACAGTCTGTGGAGAAATATCTATGCGTATCCTCTGCCCATGTCAGGGTCGGTGCCTTCTACAGTTTTTAGCTGGACTCCGTGGCTCAGCTTGTTGGGGTTGGGTTTTCTGCTCCGAGTCCACATGACAGATCCTGTTCTTCAGGCTGATGGAGATGCTGGTGGTAGAGACACGGCCCGTGGTAACTGGCAGTGGCCTGAGCACCACAGAAATCAGCACAGGCCCCGTCACCAGCAGTCAGGAGACTGTTGTACGCAGAAGTAACAAACAGCCCAGCGTCTCGTAGCTTCACAGGTTGCATTTAAACGTATTCACATATTTCTTTCTCTTGCAAACTCTGTGATCCCGGCCACCTCAGTCTTATGCCTCTACTCTGCTTTCCTTTGAAGCAAACGATTATAAAGTTGTTCGGGGGCTTTTATTACCTTAGCACTGGCAAGACCCCATCCCGTGGCCCCACACAATGGAAAAGGAGCTAGGAAGGGTGGTCTTCCGTGCCTCAGGAAGGGGACACCTAACATTGGTGAGCACCACTCATGTCCGTCGCAGTCGCCAGCTGTCATTCTGGGTGAGAGTCTGGTCTCTTGTGACAGCCTCAGGAATACTGAAAAGGGACCGGTATTAGGCTTGGCACGCAGGGCCTTCTGGAGGTATCCTGGTTGTCCGTCTTTTCTGTCCTTCATATATTGACTTCTGGAAAACGTCTTTCTGAGGACCCGCTGTGTGCCAGGTGTTGTGTGGTGTGCTGGGGATGTGAGATCAATCAGGTTTCTGCCAGTCTGCTGGGACTCTGTAACAGTGGAGACAACCACGGAGCAGTCATCACACTGCCGAGTGATGGTGTGGGGACTGTAGCAGTGGGAGAGAAGCCCTGCGAATGCTCCAGGGACTGCGAAAAATATCATAGGTCCCTGGTTTTTAAAAATGATGGTAAGATATGGGGCTGGTGTTATGGTGTAGTGGGTAAAGCCACTGCCTGCAACACTGGCATCCCATGCGGGTGCCAGTTTGAGTCCCAGTTGCTCCACTTCTGATCCAGCTCCCTGCTAATGTGCCTGGAAAAGTAGCAGAAGATGGCCCAAGTGCTTGGGCCCCTGCACCCATGTGGGAGTCCTGGACGAAGCTCCTGGCTCCTGGCTTGGGTCTGGCCCAGCCCCAGCTGCTGTGGCCATCTGGTAAAGTGAACCTGTGGATGGAAGATCTCTCGCTTTCTGTATCTCCTTATCTATCTGTATCTTTGCCTTTCAAATAAACAGGAGTAAGTCTTTTTAAAAATTATGGTAAAATATACATAATATTTAGTGTTTTCCTTTTTTATAAGTGTACAATGCAGTGGCATTAAATGCATTTCCAATGTTGTGTAACCATCACTACTGTCCACACTTAGAAGTTTTTATGTCATCCCCAACAAAAACTTTTTATTCATTAAACAGTAACTTTCATCCTGCCTCCCGCACCCCCCAGCCTACTTTCTGTCTCTATGGATTTGCCTATTCTAAGTTACTTACATTAGAAGAATACAGCATTGGTCTTCGGATGTATGGCTTCCTTTTATATTAAAAGGAAGTATATTTATAAAAGGAAGTATATTTATACTAAGTATAATGTTTTCAGGGTTTATACATATTGCAGCATCTATTAAAATTTCAGTCCTTTTTTTGGCTGAATACTATTCCACTTGTTAAGCCACGTTTTGTTTATCCATTCATCTGTTGATGGACACCTGGGCTATTTCTCCCTTCTGATTATTGTAAATAGTGCTACTACAAACTTTGGTGCACAATTCTGCTCAGATGGCATTCACTTTTTAAAAACATTTTATTGGGTGGCACTGTAGTGTAATGGGTAAAATGCCGCCTGTACTGCTAGCGTCCCCTATGGGTGCCAGTTCAAATTCCAGCTGCTCCTCTTCTGACCCAGCTCCCTGCTAATATGTCTGGGAAGGCGGCAGAAGATGGCCCAAGTGCTTGGGCCCCTGCACCCACGTGGGAGACCCAGAAGAAGCTCTGGCTCCTGGCTTTTTGACTGGCCCAGCTCTGGCTGTCATGACCATTTGGGGAGTGAATCATTAGATGGAAGATCTCTTTCTCTATCTCTCAGTCTCCCCCACCCCGTCTCTGTAACTCTGCCTCTCAAATAAATAAAATCTTTTTTTTTTTTTTTTTGACAGGCAGAGTGGACAGTGAGACAGAGAGAGACAGAGAGAAAGGTCTTCCTTTTTGCCGTTGGTTCACCCTCCAATGGCCGCTGCGGCCAGCGCATCACATTGATCTGAAGGCAGGAGCCAGGTGCTTCTCCTGGTCTCCCATGCGGGTGCAGGGCCCAAGGACCTGGGCCATCCTCCACTGCACTCCGGGCCATAGCAGAGAGCTTGCCTGGAAGAGGGGCAACCGGGACAGGATCCGACACCCAAACTGGGACTAGAACCCAGTGTGCCGGCACCGCTAGGCGGAGGATTAGCCTGTTGAGCCACGGCGCCGACCTCAAATAAATAAAATCTTTAAAAATGTTTTTTAACTTTAAATTATGAGATAACAGCTATTCAATTGGGCCGTTTAGAAAATGTAGGAAATTGAAATAGGAAGTAGCCATTTTTTAACTTAGTGAAGATTTTTACATTTACAGAACTATGGGGGTGGATGTTTTACATAGGAATTAAGATGCCACTTGGGACTCCTCCATCCCATATGGGAGTGCCTGGGTTCGAGTCTTGCCTCTGTTCCTAGTTCCAGGAGGCAGCAGAAGATGGCTCAAGTATTTGGGTCCCTGCCACCCATGAGGGAGCCTAAGATTGAGTTCCAGCTCCTGGCTTCTGCCCGGCCCAAGCTCTATGCCATTGTGGATATTTGGGGAGTGAACCAGTGGATGGGCAGCCACTCTCTATCTCTCCCTCTCTCTGCCTTTCCAATAAAATTAAGCATAAACAAACTTTTTAGAATAGAATAGATAATAATGAAAGCAGGCCAGCGCTGCGGCTAACTACGCTAATCCTCAGCCTGCGGCGCCGGCACCCCAGGTTCTAGTCCCGGTTGGGGCACCAGATTCTGTCCCAGTTGCTCCTCTTCCAGTCCAGCTCTCTGCTGTGGCCCAGGAGTGCAGTGGAGGATGGCCCAGGTCCTTGGGCCCTGCACCTGCATGAGAGACCAGGAGGAAGTACCTGGCTCCTGGTTTCGGATTTGCTCAGCACGCCAGCCGTAGCGGCCATTTAGGAGGTGAACCAATGGACCTTTCTCTCTGTCTCTCTCTCACTGTCCACTCTGCCTGTCAAAAAAAAATAATGAAAGCAAAACTATATATTAGGTGTATAACTTTTTTCTCTTGACACTATTTTGTGATCATTTGAATTATTTAATGTATTTTAAATGACCATAAAAGGGAGATTTGTGGATGTGTTACAATTTACTATTTCATTTCTCCTTTAGGTCATTTTGAGATGTATTATCATTGCTTTGGGATGAATATATCTATACAGATCTGTGTTAGCAAGTTTATTATTTGCTTAGAAATGAAGTGACTGCATCAACGAGATGAACAACGTCTGGTGCTGGTCACGGGTGGCCAGGTTACTTTGTGGGAGTTTTGCCACAGCCATGGCAGTGTTCAGTGACTTGGTCTGTTAAAGCAGCTGCTGTCTCTGGGCTTCCCGACTTGGGACAGCCTACTGTGGCTGGGTGGAGACTGACAGCCGGTGGGTAGGGGCAGAGGACCTGTTTTACTGCTGGGTGAGGGTGGCTCTCCATCCTTTGTCCTCCTCCACCTCCTTCTCCTGTATCACGAGCAGGGCTCAGTGCGTGCAGGAATGCTCACTGTGGAGAGAGGGACACACTGGCATGTTCAGGGAAGCACTTGGCATTGCTGATGGTGTGAAGTTCTCCAGAGAAACAGAAGCAATAAAATGTGTACCCACACACGCACATGCACACGTTCACGCGCACCTTCACACACAGCAGGCCACACTGCACACCCAGACAGGAATAGGTGTGGCAGTTGGAGCTCAGAGGTCTGCTAGTGACATTCCTTCCTGTTTGGAGGAGGTCAGGCCTTTTCTTTTAAGGCCTTCAAGTAACTGGATGAGGCCCACCTGTATACAAAAGGTAGTTTGCTTTATTCAGTCTACTGACTGTTAATCTCATCTAAAATTACCATCACAATGACATCTACAGTGGTGTGGGACCTGATAAATGGGTAGTGTCGCTCAGCCCAGTTGATAAACAAAATTAAATATCACACTGATCTAAAAATCTTGGGCAAACATTCTCTAATGTATAGTCAAGAATTAAAAAGCAGCATGAAGCAATTTCTCCTGGAGCCACTTGAGGGCGCCATGAGCAAAGGAAACAGAAGCTTTAGCCCCACCAGCTTGGGCTCCTCTGTGAAGTCCCTACTTTTGCAGTTACAGTTGACAAAATTACAGTCACTCAGTGCCAGCTGACACTGCAGGGTGACAGAGCAAACTAAGAATAGGAGGTGGGACTCAAATGGTGGCCTTGCACTTTGCCTTTCATGTGCTTTCCAACTGAGGGCGTCCTAATAACTTGTATTAATTAATAATTCACTGGAAATAATTTGAAATATTCATGAGTGATTTGGGTTCGCATAAGTTAATATGGAGAAATGGCACCTACATATTGTGCAGCCTGACTGAGTAAAGAATCCGTATAACTTTGAGGCATGAATTATGAAATGACACTTTCAGGATGCCTGCATCTTGTGGGTATTAAGCTCATGGCTGGTTCTGGTGAACATGTTTTTCTGTTTGTAAAATATTGCCCTCAAGTACCACACATGAAGACAGCTTGCAAGGGTGCTGTGTGTGTGTATTGCTCTGCTCCACTGTGGGGAAAAAAACAAAAACAACAACAACAACAAAAAAAAACAACCTGATTATTTTGAGGTCAAATCTTTTGCACCTGGATTGGGCTGTTCCAACACGGCTGCACTACCAATAGGCAGTGTGTATGAAAGGCTGACTTTTGAGAATGGATGGATGATTTGTATTTCTCTGTCCCTGTACGTTCACGGCCGGTCCTTGTGTGGGGGATGAATTCTCCAGGCTGCAGGGGGGTGGCTCAGGGTTCGTCCCGCCGCCAGGGGGCGAGCGAGGACCAGCAGAGCCGGGCGGACCGCCTTCCCCGCGCGCTGCGGAGCGCACGCGGGGCCGCGCGTTGGCCTGCCGCGTGTTCAGCAGCCGGAGTTTCTGTGTATGTCTGGGTGAGTGTGCGTAGGGGTGGTTCTCTGCCATATGCTGACGCATCAGACTGCCACGCTTTCCCCTTGACCTCTTCGGAATCCTTTTAAGATGATTCTAGCACAAGGAGCAGTCTCCAAAGAAACTCGGGTACGGTGCCGTTGACCTAGGGTGCACATTTTGCACCTGCCAGGGCCTTGCTTCAGCAGGCTGGGATTTGATGTTATGGGTGTTGCTGAGGAGCGCAGCTGCGTAGGAGTGCGCTGGCACGTTCGCAGGTATGTGGGAGAGAGTTTTCAGCATAATACAGGTGGAGAGTCCCTTCTCTGAGAGCCGGCTTCTCATTTGGGTATTCGGATTGGGAGACACTTGCAGAGACACAATGAGATATCTTGGCGATGCGACCCAAGTCTAAACACAGAACTCATTGATATTTCATACACACTTAAAACGCATGGCCTGAGGTGACTGTGTGCAGTATTTTCAGGGCACCTGCGTTTTGACTGTGACCTGTTGCATGTGGTCAGAGTGGGATCTGCCACCTGTGAAGTCACGTTGGTGCTTAAAAATTTAAGGTTTTTGGCAGCATTTCCAATTTCAGATTTTTGGATTCAAGATACTTGATCCATTTTGTTAAATAATCATGCAGTAGCACACGCGTTCTTGTTTTATTTTAAAACGTATTTTATTACTTATTTGAAAGACAGAGACAGAGATAGAGAAAGATCTTCACTCACTAGTTCTCTTTCCAAATGCCTGCAACAGCTGGAGCTGGGCCAAGTTGAAGCCAGGAGCTTTGAACTCTGGGTCTCCCATGTGGGTGGCAGGGACCCAAGTACTTGAGCCATGACTTGCCGCCTCCTGGGGTGAACATTAGCAGGAGGCTGAAGTTGGCAGGGGGACCACAGGACTTGACCGTATGGGTGTTCCAAAGACATCGTAACCACGGACCAAACGCCTATCCCCTGTATCTTCTTTTACAAGCAAGGCTCGTTTGCAAGTTGCATTGCTCATGATTTTTCAAGAATTGGAACAACTTTTTAGAATAGGTTAAAAAAAAAAAAGTTTAGAAAAGAAGGGCAGGAAAAATCAGCAAGTAGTGAAGGCACTCCAGAATATCTCCCAGATGGTCGTAGCGAGCAGCTCTGTCTGAGGAATTTATTATTGGGATGAACAATGAAAACAAATACAGAGTTGACCTTACACCGTAGTGGGAATTGAATTTTCCCATGGAGTCATATAATTTCAAAGAATCATTTATAGGGAAAAAAAATGCCGGTGGAATTATGAATACTGGCATTGCTTTTGGCCAGTGCTGCGTTCTTGCCGGTGTGTGGCTGATGTAATTAATGTCCTCACATCATCCTGGTAAGAAGAGTTAGATGGATAATGAGGCCACTTGATCCTTTCGCGCTCATTACAACATATATTCATTAAAACAGAGCGCGCAGGGGCTCCGCGTCTCCGTGGCAGTTCCCAGCCGTGGCTGATGGGAGTATTTGACGAGCCAGGCTCGTCGGGCTGCCCCAGGCGCTCCGCAACACGCAGTCTCTGTAGGAACGTATTAGACCTGCTTTCTCGGACGGAGCCCCGCCCGGATCCGTGGACCAGTTCCACATGACACGACCAAACCAACTCTTCAGATGCAGCTCCTGTCCATTTCCCTTTAATTACCTCCTGAAGTACCTGTTAATGAGTCACTGGTTCTCAAAGTGAATGCTGGGGACTCCCGGAAGCCCTGCGTGTGGTTTCTCTCAAGGTTCTGATGTGGCTGCCTCCCTCCAGGAACTCGGGTGCGCGCAAAGGCTGCAGGAACAACGTGAGTCCAACGGCTCTGCCTTTTTGTCGCTTTGATGAAATGTTACCACGGGGCTGTGCGTGAATGGGGTTAGGCAAGGAAGATGGCTCTTCACCGCTAGGTCGGTGTCTTACAGCGCGCCGCCCGCTGGCTGCTGCACGGGGTCCCGGAGACCGAGCGTCAGGGCCAACCTAGGCGCGGCTTCCGAGTGATCGATCGCGCCACCCAAAGAGGCACCTCTGAAGTCCCGCTTCCCGCGGGTGATCTGTAGGCAGGGCTGGCTGGTTGTCAGCCTGGGTTCTGCGTGGGTGTTGGAGATGCCTGCCAGCTCTTTTTCCTGCAAGGCGTCGGAAACGTGCGTGAGTCTGCAGTCTCCTCTCCCAGAGAAAACAGGTCACAGAGTGTTCCCGACTTGTTTTTTTTAAGATTCATTTATTTATTTGAAAGGCAGAGTTATAGAGAGGCAGAGGCAACGAGAGAAAGAGAGGTCTTCCATCTGCTGGTTCACTCCCCAGATGGCTGTAGTGATCTGAAGCCAGGAGCCAGGAGCTTCTCCCGGGTCTCCCATGGGGGTGCAGGGGCCCAAGCACTTGGGCCATCTTCTACTGCTTTCCCAGGCCACAGCAGAGAGATGGATCAGAAGTGGAGCAGCCAGGACTTGAACCTGAGCCCATATGGGATGCTGGCACTGCAGGCAGCAGTAGTTTTACCCACTATGCCACAGCGCCAGCCCCTCTATGTGTTTTTTTTTTTTTTTTTTTTTTACGATCTATTTTATTTTACTTGAAAGAGTTACACAGAGAGAGAAGGAGAGGCAGAGAGTGAGAGAGAGAGGTCTTCCATCCACTGGTTCACTCCCCCGATGGCCGCAACAGCCAGAGCTGAGCTGATCCAAAGCCAGGAGCCAGGAGCTTCTTCTGGGTCTCCCACATGGGTGCAGGGGCTCAATGATTTGGGCCAGCTTCTACTGCTTTCCCAGGCTACAGCAGAGAGCTGAATCAGAAATGGAGTAGCTGGGATGTGAACCGGCACCCATATGGGATGGTGGCACTGCAGGCGGTGGCTTTACCTGCTATGCCACAGCCCTGCGGGGTTCCCCCCCCCCCATTTGCTTTTAATGTATATTACCATCAGTGTTTATTTATTATTTATCTGAGAAGGAGAGAGAGAGATATCCTCTGGTTCATTCCTCAAATACCTACATTAGCTAGGTTGTGTGTATGTGTGTGTGTGTGTGAGAGAGAGAGAGAGAGAGAGAAAGAGACAGAGAGACCTCATCCTCTGATTCACTCCCCAAATACCCACAATAGCAGGCTGTGCTGATGCTGAAGCTGGAAGCTAGGAACCCAGTCCGGGCTTCTCACGTGGCGGGCAGGGACTCCACTGCTGCTTCCCAGGGTGTGCACTGGCAGAAGCTGGAGTTGGAGCCAGGCCTCAGACCCCAGCACTCAGATGTGGGTTGCAGTTGTCCCAAGCAGCCTGTTTCCTGCTAGGCCAGAAGCCTGTCCCTGCCCTGCTCAGCCGCATAGGCTACAGGACATCTGTGTGCCTTCTCGGCGCCTGGGCTTCAGACCCAGGCCCAGCCAACCTTTTCTGCGAAGGGCCGGGGAGCCAGCAGTTTAGCCTGTGGGCCACGCGGTCTCTGCTGTTCTCTGTGGGTCCCGGCTCAGCTCTGCTGCTGTGGGTTGAGAGCAGCCACTGACCGTGCGGGAGGGAGTGGCATGGCCGTGTTTCCATAGCGCCCTGCTTAAGGACGTGGACATGTGAATTTCCTCGTGTGATGAGACATGGTTTTGCACTTCCCCCAACCACTTACAAATGGACAGACAATTCTTAGCTCAGTGGCTGGGTTTGGTCTGTGGGCCATCCTCTGCTGCCTTCGGTTTCAGGCTATTCGACGGGAATTACTTTTGTAAAAAGAAAAGAAAACAAAACCAGAACCACCCGAACCAGAAAACCAAAGAGGGAAATGTTGAGGTGAAGTTCAAATTCAGGCATTTGTATTTCGCGTCAGCTTCCCTGACAGCCTTTTTCCTGTGCTGAGCCTTTCCTGAGACCGCGGCGCGCATCTGCATTGTGTCTTGGAGGCCGCTCATTCCTGTACAGTTGTCTCCTGAGTGCACTGTGCTCCAGGCAGCTAAGTCAAGGCTAGGAGGAGAAGCCCTGGACTGACGTTCCACGCCGGTTAAACTCTAGCATGTAAGTTTAAGAAGTATTTTTTTGGGCCAGCGCCGCGGCTCAATAGGCTAATCTTCCGCCTTGTGGTGCCAGCACACCGGGTTCTAATCCCGGTCGGGGCACCGGATTCTGTCCTGGTTGCCCCTCTTCCAGGCCAGCTCTCTGCTATGGCCCGGGAAGGCAGTGGAGGATGGCCCAAGTCCTTGGGCCCTGCACCCCATGGGAGACCAGGAGAAGCACCTGGCTCCTGGCTTCGGATCAGCGCGGTGCGCCGGCCGCTGTGTGGCAGCCATTGGAGGGTGAACCAATGGCAAAAAGGAAGACCTTTCTCTCTGTCTCTCTCTCTCACTGTCCACTCTGCCTGTCAAAAAAAAAAGAAGTATTTTTTTTTTTTTTAGATTTCATATTTGATGTCTTCCCAGTGTCTCCCACTTCCTTCCAAGTAGACGCTTTCTAAGGAATAGAGGTCCCAGAACAGGTGAACCGTGAGCTGGGCCTCCTAGGTTTCTGTCCCCAGTGCCACTCACCCTTGTCACAACAGGAGCATGCCAAGCTTGAAGAAGGAGAAGAGAGGGAGCTGTAGTTACGAACCAGTGCCGAAGAAGGGAACACAGCAATAAAGGCTGGAATCTTGTCCCGGCAAGAAGCCGTGTCGGGTCTCCGTCCCTCACCTTCCTCTCGTCTCCTGCCATTCCTGGAGTTCCCTGCCTTTGTGTCAGAGTTGTTGGAAGCAGATGAGGGCAGGGGAGAAGATGCCCTGTGGGTCTTCTGGCGCCCCTCCCTTTCCTCAACCTCCTTTCTTTCGATGGGGAGGAAGGGACTGGGGGCACAGTGCCCTCGGGGAACCCGAGGTGTGGCAAGAGCCCCCAGTTGTGGGGCAGGTGAGTGCACTTGGGGATGGGTGGAGCTGGGGGCAGCCAAGGGAATGAGTCTGGAAGGAGGAGGGTGTTGTAAGTCTGAGACCTTAATGGGGAAGTGATGGGCAGCCGGGAGCCCTGGTAGGCTCTTGAGCAGGGGGAGTGGCATGAGAAAATGGGCCATTCAGGAAGTGTGTTCTGATTGCATTTGAACCTGGAAGCAGGAGATCTAGGAGGCTGTGCCATGACCCAGCTCTGCGTCAGGAAGGTGGATGTGGGTCTGAGAGGGGGCAAAAGGATGATGGGATTTTGGAGAGGGTGATGTGGGTGAGGCGGCAGCTGGCAAGGAACAGTTGATGTCGTGAACCCCTCCCTGCAGCCTTGCCCACACTGCCCAAACCCTACCCAGTTGCTGTGTATGTGTGAGTCTGCAGCTTAGAACCAAGCTGGCCCCAAATAACCAACATGACTGCCGGCTGCTTTCCTGCAATGACCTTTAGCTCATTATAAGGTCATTACAATAAAGTTACCATGGCTGACACATGACACACACCATGCACTTGATGCCCTGCCACTTCTGAGTTTTTCAAAAAAGAGCAAGGTAACGGGTGTACTCTGCGCTGACCCAAGTCCCACCCCTTATGAATATTCAATTACCCCTGCTCCAGAACCACCCACTGTGTGTCCATATCCAAGGACAGCCTGGACCTCTTTGAGGGCAGCCCTCTTGTCCATGCCCGCACTCCTGAGTGTGTGCTTTCCCTTTGCATGCAAATAATGTTGCTCCTCTGCTGGCCTCTGCCTACGTCTTGTTTGGAATTCCTTCTCACCCTGGAGACAAGAACCTGCACCCAGCCATCCCACAAGAAGAGAACGAGGATCTGGCGAGAGGTTGCATGTGAAGAGGGAGAGGGGAACCAGCCTAGAGCCATGCATGGGTTTCTCTTTTGCCGGTAAAGGAAATGTGACTTTCTGGGGAAAGCCTTGACCTTGAAGTCAGGGGCTCTGAGGGCACATCTGGCTCTCCCGCGTACTGTTCGGCCTCACTCATTTCTTCGTCCGAGCCGCAAGTGTTAGCAGGGCATTTAGCGTTACGAGCTGAGCCCATGGGAACTACAAGAGAGCTTGGCCTGTCGTCTGGGAGCTCTGAGGGGGAGGGGGCGGGGCTCTGACACGTGGACAAGAAATGGCAGTGCAGCCTTGCCACGCCTTGGGGTAGGCTGTGGTGTGGTGGGGTGACAGGGCCAGGGCCAGGGAGTGTTCCTAGAAGGCTTTACTCCCATGATGATTTTAAAGCCTGGACATGAGACCTGGTATGAATGGGCAAGTGTAGAAGACCTTGACCCAGGGCGCCTGGGAGGAGGTGAAATCAAAGACCCAGAGCAGGGCATCGGTCAGGGGCAAGAACGGGAGCTGCCTGTGTGTGCGGGGAGAGATGAGAGAGGAGGCCGCCAGGCCTTCAGGAGCCATCTCAGGGAAGATTCAAACTTCTCACCGTGGTCCAGGGAGAGAAAAACCTTGCCCGTTGTAGGTCAGGACCACCGCAGCCATGCTTTGTGACCTGGATTGCACGTGCATGAGGGTGCTCATAACTCAAAGACAAAAATAACACTCTTTTTTTTTTTTTTTGGACAGGCAGAGTGAACAGTGAGAGAGAGAGACAGAGAGAAAGGTCTTCCTTTGCCGTTGGTTCATCCCCCAATGGCACTGTGGCCGGCGCACCGCGCTGATCCAAAGCCAGGAGCCAGGTGCTTCTCCTGGTCTCCCATGCGTGCACAGGGCCCAAGCACTTGGGCTGTCCTCCACTGCACTCCCAGGCCATAGCAGAGAGCTGGCCTGGAAGAGGGGCAACCGGAACAGAATCCGGCGCCCCGACCAGGACTAGAACCCGGTGTGCCGGCGCCGCAGGTGGAGGATTAGCCTATTGAGCTGCGGTGCCGGCAAAAATAACACTCTTAATGCATGCAGTGGGAGTGGGCATTTGGTGCAGGGTGGGATTAGTTTGTCACTCGGGATGCCTGCATCCCATGTTGGAGTACCTGGATTTGTATCCTGGCTCTGCTTGCCTTTCCAGCTCCTTGCTAATGTGCACTCTGGGAGGCAGCAGGTGATGGCTCAAGTAGTTGGTCTCCTGCCACGCGTGGGAGACCTGGATTGAGTTCTGAGCTGCTGGCCTAGGCCTGGCCCAGTCCCGGCTGTTATAATCATTTGAGGAGTAAGTCAGTAGATGGGAGCTCTCTCTGCCTTTCAAATAAAATAACTAAATCAACATTTAAAAATATGTGTATTCTGACACTTGTGTTCTATTCACTTTCTTTTTCCTCTGTTCATGTTAATTGCCAGCCAACTGAATTCATTTCATGACTCTTAAAGGATCACAGTACACAGTTTGATAAACACTGTCTTATTCATCACATTATAAAGAATTTGAATATTTTTCTCATGGCTTTGAGGAGCCATTAGGACTTGTAAGCTGGGGTGGGCACCTCCGTGTGCCCATTTTAAGATCCCTCAGGTTGGATGGTTTGAGAATGAGATGGGTGGGGATCAGACTGAAAGAGAGGCCAGCAGGGAAGTGGCTGCTGTGGGAATGTTTGGCTGTGGAGGTGGAGTGGCATGGACATGGCTGAGAGGAAGGAGATAGCAGGACCAGGAATGTGGGAGGTGCAAGCTCCGAGTCTCCGTGTCTTTGTAGACAGTGGTGACAGCACAGATCCCCAGCTCCCGAGTGTTCATGCAGTTCCAAAGATGCCAGCATAGGGTAGGCCATTCACCCTCCCTCCTCCAGAGAGAGGTGGGCCAGTGACCTTGAACTTAACACTGGTGTGACTTGGGCCACTCCACTGAACCAGCTCCTCTGGTTTCTTCAACTGCACAGTGCAGAGAACAGCAACACCACCTAGAATAGTTGCAAGCGCTGCATGGGATGGTGTTTGCAATACCCTTGGCTAAGTACTTAACTAGCAGCTTCAATCGGCAGGAAAAGCACATGGCGCGCTGGTAATGGCCAGACTCTCCCCCTCTTAATTTTCCCTCTTTACAGCAGCATTTTATAACTGTAAAAATCGCTTGTGTTACTATTTTATGCATCATCTCTGTATCAGTCTGCTTGGGCTGGCATAACTATATATGGTAGACTGGGTGGCTTCAACAGCAGAAATTTGTTTCTCGCTGTCCCGAAGCCTGGAAGGCCATGATCACAGTGCTGGCCAATGTGATTCATGCGGAGGGCTCCCTTCCTGGCTTGCAGGTGGCCACTTTCTCCCCGTGGGAGGGCAAGAGCTTTGTTCTCTGTTCCTCTTCTCAGGAGACCCTACCCTCGTGTCTGTCTCAACCTAATTGCTTCTCAAAGGCTAGCCTCCAACTGCCATCACATTGGGGGTTCGAGATTCAACACAGGCATTTAGGGGGACATAAACATTCACCCATAATAGTCTCTCATTTATGACCATTTTCATAAGGAGGGCAAAATTGAAATGAATGTGCTAGAGGGTTGTTGATGTTTGCTCTACATCATGTGTCCACACCCAGTCTCTCTCTCTGGGCTGAGCAGTAGGTTTGAAACCCTGGAAGTGGGGGTGAAGAGAAGATAGAGAAGGAGGGGCCAGAGCTCGCCAGACCCATCTGCGGTTGAAATGTGCTTGTCCGTCAGTGAGTATTCACGGGCATTTTGTGTCTTATGATTTTGTGTCTTAGGACTTGTCATTGATTCCTGTCACCCAGACACAGTGGTAGTAACTGTTGGCAGTTCTGTGGCGTGTGGTGTGTGTGTGTGTGTGTGTTGCACAGTGGCTATCTTGTTTATTCTTCTCCATAGCCCTGTGGAGTTAGTACCAGTGTTGCTAGGGTGTGACCCCACTTTGGAGATCAAGGCTGGAGGGCGGGAGCTGGGGGTTGTTGGGCGAGAGCACTTCACAGGTTAGTGACAGCTGAGACTGAACGGAGGCCTGGGACTGCAGGTCTGCGTAACCCTCCTGCCCTGTGACTTCCGGCAGCCGCCTCGGGATTGGAAGGCATTTTGGGCCTTATCTCAGAGCCTGGATATCAGTCTCCCGGCTCAGCTTCCCACATCCTGCCGGTCCTGCACATTTCACCTGCCTGCTGCTTTGTGTCTCAGTTTAAGTGTTTTGGAAATTTTTGGGTCATGGTGGTAAATCTTTTTTCCACGTCTAGGGAAGTGCCACCTCTCTGTTGCAGTCACTTAAGGGACAATCTTCTACTGCTTAGGAAATTAAAACTGACTTTTTGGTGTATTGTTCAGATATATCTGAAACGTAATTTTTTGCTTTCTTGAAATGCCATTTGAGGCAGAAACTTGTGCAGGAGAGTCAATGACAGAATGGCCAAAAAAAAAACAATTTGGAAAAACACAAGTGAGGAATAAGTCTTTTTTTTTTTTTTGACAGGCAGAGTGGACCTGAGAGAGAGACAGAGAGAAAGGTCTTCCTTTGCCGTTGGTTCACCCCCTCAATGGCCCCTGCGGCCGGCACACCACACTGATCCGAAGCCAGGAGCCAGGTGCTTCTCCTGGTCTCCCATGCGGGCACAGGGCCCAAGGACTTGGGCCATCCTCCACTGCCTTCCTGGGCCACAGCAGAGAGCTGGACTGGAAGAGGAGCAACCAGGACAGAATCTAGCACTCCAACCGGGACCAGAACCCGGTGTGCCGGCGCCGCAGGTGGAGGATTAGCCTATTGAGCCGTGGCGCTGGCCAAATAAGTCATTTTTAATGGTAGTAAATATGCAGTATAACTAGTCAATTCTGTCTCTCTTTCTCTCTCTCTCTTTTTTTAAAGTTCATGTCTCTCTTTTTAAGAGGGGAGTATGCTGGGCACGTGCTATGACGCCATCATCCCATGTGGGTGCTGGTTGGAGTCCCAGCTGCTCCACTTCCAATTCAGGTCCCTGCTAATGTGCCTGGGATAGCAGTAGAAGATGGCCCAAGTCCTTGGGCCCCTGTACCCACATGGGAGACCTGGAAGAAGCTCCTGGCTCTTGGCTTCAGCCTGCCCCAGCCTGTTTAAAAGGCAGAGTGACAGAGAGAGAGGGAGATAGAGATAGAGATATCTTCCATCTGCTGGTTCACTCCCACAAATGGCCGCAATGTCTGGCCCTGGGCCATGACAAAGCCCAGAGCCGGGAACTCCACTGGGGTCTCCCACGTGGGTGGCAGGGATTCAAGTACTTAAGTCATCCTGTGCTGCCTTCCAGGCACAGTAGCAGGGAGCTGAACCAAAGCTGGTCAGCCAGGACTCGAGCCAGCGCTCCAGCATGGCAAAAGGAAGTTCTGAATATCTGCACAGCTATGAAATAGTTATTTTTCCAGGCTGTAGCCTTCTTCCCACGTCTGGAGTTTGGGGATTGTGTTTGCTGACCTACTTCTTGCATGTTTGGTGTGCTTGTGTCTTGAAGGCTTGGCCTACAGGCGTCTGAATGGTGGTGTGGCCGTCTGGCTCCTTCAGCTCTGTTTGTTATGGGGAAAGGTGAGGGGGGGATGGGGAGGAAACGTGGGGGCCTTTGGCTTTCCTGAGCTGAGATGCTGGGGTGAATGCCGCTTCCCATCCTCCAAGAGCTTCTAGGTGCAAAGAGTAGGTGGTGGGGCCTCAGGAGCCGCGGCAAACCCTTGTCCCGCCCCTGGGGCTACCTGTTAATCTCAGCGCCGTCTCTCCTGCTTCAGCCTCTGTAGCAATCTTCCTGCTCCTTGGGCGGGGGAGTGGGATGCTGGCATCTCACTAAGATCCAGTGAAAGCCGCTTCACCTTCTCCCTCCTCCTGTAGTTCCCCTCCGTGCTGCTTGGGCATTAGGTGGGCCTGCAGGACAGAGGCGGACAAAGGCGGCAGGGCTGGCCGGTGGCTCGGGAGTGAGCTGTCGCGTCCTTACCCGTGCCGTCCAAGTGGGAGCTACATCTGCCCCAGAGCCAGCGAGCAGGACCTGTCGTGGAAGGGACTGGCTGTGTCTGATGTGGCCTTCTCGCTTCTCTGTTGTGAGAAACCTCCAGCAGTCAGAAGCTGAGCTGCTTGGCTCAGTTCCAGGCTGCGGACTCGCTCGTGCTGTTGCCTACAATGGCTTCCTCAGTGGTGTATCCTCTGTGTGTGACTCTGGACCCCGCGAGGAGGAGGGCCTTGCTCATCTCACAGCTGCGCGCCCACTGTCCTCTAGAGCAGTAACAGAAACGACGCTGGAATGGGGGCAGAACGCAGTGTCTTACCCAGGGCGGGACTACGATACGGGGACCTCTACATTAATGCCTATTGAGTGACTACACTGTTCCTTACTTTTTAATTGTAAGCGCACATCTCAATGAATTTTTGCACACACACACAGAGTTGTCCCTTGGTATCTCAAGGGGATCGTTCTAAACTCTCTTGTGCGATACCAAAATCCAGAGATACTCAAGTCCCTGACATAGCACGGCATGGTATTTGTGTGTAATCTACATGTATCTTCTTGTATACTGTATTTTTAAAAATTTATAAATAAAGCCAGCGCCGTGGCTTAACAGGCTAATCCTCCGCCTTGTGGCGCCGGCACACCGGGATCTAGTCCCGGTCGGGGCGCCGGATTCTGTCCCAGTTGCCCCTCTTCCAGTCCAGCTTTCTGCTGTGCCCCGGGAGTGCAGTGGAGGATGGCCCAAGTCCTTGGGCCCTGCACCCGCATGGGAGACCAGGAGAAGTACCTGGCTCCTGGCTTCGGATCAGCGAGATGCGCTGGCCGCAGCGGCCATTGGAGGGTGAACCAACGGCAAAAAGGAAGACCTTTCTCTCTGTCTCTCTCTCACTATCCACTCTGCCTGTCAAAAAAAATTACAAATAAAGATTGTTTATTTATTTTCAAAGAGAGAGAGAGAGATGTTTTGGCTTACTGGTTCACTCCCCAGGTGGTCAGAACAGCCTGGGCTGGGCCAGGCTGAAGCCAGGAGCTAGGAGCTTCTTCTGGGTCTCCCACGTGGGTGTAGGGGGTCCAAGGACTTAGGCCATCTTCTGCTGCCTTCCCAGTGCATTAGCAGGGAGTTGGATGGGAAGTGGAGTAGCCAGGACTTGAACCAGTGCCCATATGGATGCCGGCGTGACAGGTAGCAGCTTTACCCGCCATGCCACAAGGCCCGCCCTCCTCTTGTATACTTTAGGTTGTCTCAGATTACTTACAATACCTAATACCATGTTAGTGCCATGTAAGTAATTGTCGTGCAGTGTTGTTTAGGGAATGCCAAGAAGGAAAGTCTGCACATATTCCATACAGATGCGTTTTTCTTTCCCTGAACATTTTTCATCTGTGGTTGTTTGAGTCCGTGGATGCGAGACCGGCACACACAGAAGACACACATGTGCACACATATGCACTCATTACAGCTGCCCAAATCCAGATACGGGGCCATGAAAAATTCCTGGCACCTCTGAGATTTGCGTTGGGAGCAGGTGTCTGTGTTATGTGGTCTAATTTTACATTATAGTTCATTCATTCAGCTGTTTTCTAGAACACAAACTCTTTCTCCATACCAAGCAGGATGCCTGCAAAATAGTAAGGGACTTTCTTCCCTCAAAGAACCTCTGCGTCAGCATGAAATAACCCCATAACTAATTATCTACCACAAGTAGTGAAGAGACCACTGGTTTCTGGGTTCTATTTTAATTGTTTTAGTGGCAGCCTCTTTTCTTTTTCCAATGAGCAAGGGTGTGTTCCAGGTGAAAGACGCCGCCTTGCCTGTGCCTGGCACTGTGCAGCCCACTGGGAAAGGTTTTTTTGTTTTTTTAAAGAAGCCCTCAACAAGCAGCACTATCTTTAATAAGAAATAAAAATGCTGTTTTAAATATTTTACCTATTTGTGGTTAAAAGGCAGAGAGAGATAGCAAGGGTGGGGGCTGGTCTCTCATCTACTGGTTTACTCCTCAAATGTCTGCAGCAGCCAGGGCTGGCCAGGCCAAAGCCAGGAGTCCCCAATTCCTACAGGTCTCCCCTCGTGGGTGGCAGAGAACCCAAGATGTGAATCATGACTGTGCTGTCTACCTGGGAATAGAGCTGGGAGTTGAACCCAGGCACTCCCAAGTGGCGTCTTAACTACTCTGCCAGACGCCTGTGTCTCAGGAAGCTTCATGGGAGCTCAGAGTGGGAGAGGGTTCTGTGGGTGGGGCAGCTGGGGAGGACATGAGCAGAGTGTACCCCAGGGATGGGTGATGTATGGGCAGCTACTGGGGGAGGGATGCGGCCTTCCAGCCTGTGACAGCAGTGTGAGGGAGGGAGTGGATGGAGTGAGGTCCGAATCTCGGATCCTGGTGCCCTGGAGGTCCTGTAGGAGGTGAGGAGCAGGGGCTACAGAGAGTGGAGGAGCAGCACCTGGGAGAGCGGTGCCCACTGGGAGGGAGGGGTGTCCAGGGAGAGAGCTGTTCCCCACCCCATGGCAGCACATTTCCCCATGCAGTTTGCCTATGTTTTATTAATTATTATTTGTGTGTGTGCACGTGAGAGGCAATGAGACACACTCAGAGACAGAGAAAGACAGAGGGAGGGAGGGAGGAAGGAAAGAAGGAAGGAAGGAAAGAAGGAAGGAAGGAATGAATGTAAGTTAGCTAGAGACTGGGGTTGGGCTAGGGCTGAAGCCAGGAGCTAGGAACACACACACACACATGCACACACACAAACACAGAGAGAAAGAGATAGAAAGTAAGTAAGTAAGTAAGCTAGGAAGTTAGGAGGTTAGGTAGGGACTAGGGCTGGGCTAGGGCTGAGGCCAGGAGCTGGGGACTCAACCCAGGTCTCCATTTGTGATCCAATCACTTGAGTCATCTTCACTGCCTCCCAGGATCTGCACTGGCAGGGAGCTGGAGTCCAGAGCTGGAGCTGGGGCTCAAGCCCCGGCACTGTGATGCGGGAGGTAGGCATCTTGGCTACCAGGCTAAATGCCTGCTCATAGCTTGTTTAAATCTTACTCCAAACAAAGGAAGTTCAGTTCCTTTTATTTAGATGCCAGATCAACTCTGGAAAAGAACCGAAGGGAAAGGCAGGTGAGTTTGTTCCACCCGTGGCCTGCTGGGTCAGGGGTGTGGCATCTGTCATACCAGCTGATTCTATTCGCTAAGCCATCTGCTGGCTTTAGGACTGAACAAATGTTTTAGGAATATTGAGAATGGAAGTTGCAAAGAATGAGTGCAAAGGCTAATAAGACAGGCATAGGAGATGCATTTATATTTCTAGACCCTAGGGCACCAGGGACAGTGAGCATGCTGAGAGCTCCTGACTATAAATAGAAGGCTGCTAGAGGCTTGCACGTCCTGAGCTGGTTTCTGCGGAGGCCGAGAGGGCTGTTGTTCACCTGTAGGAGAGGCATCAACTCCCACAGGTGAACAGGTGGCCATTAGGTGACAATTTAATACATGGGTCTTATTACCTAAAAGTGTATGCTTTGAACCGACCCCTTATGTCAGCACCACAGTGCGTCACCCCACCCCACCCCCCGTGAGGACCTTGTTGCAGCGCTGCGTGGTGCAGGGGTCACGGGCGAGATGGAGCACATAACACCCTAATGCATCCAGTGTGCCCTGCCCTCATGATCCCTCCAATCCTAAGGTCTCCCAAAGGCTCAGCTCCACACACCAACAGGTGAGTTTGTGGATTAGCATTCCAACAGGTGAATTAGTGGCTCCCTTCAAACCATACTGAGAGGGTTGTTAAGAACACAGCCAATCATCTTTTCCTCTACAAAAGCACTGATATTTTAAAAAATGACTAACCCTACATTTTATTTGCAATTTTCCTTCCAACCCAAGAATTCTCAGTTGTTTCCAAACTCAGTGCTAATGCCTTTTTCTGTTTCAAATTAAAAATTACAGAACATGATTTGTCAGTTATTTTTGCACTTTTAAAATTTAAATTTTAGAGACAATTTAGAGAAAACAGTAAAAATAAACTGTAAGAACTAGTTATAATGTTCTTAGCAGAAGAAAAAGAGATTTTCTTGAAGGTCTTTAACAAATATACTCATATTATTTGTGTTCACAGTTGGCAGAATAACTCGATTGCCCAGGTTTATTTTTTTTCTTTCTGATTTTAGTAAAAATAAAAAAAAAATCTAGATTTTCTTCCCTTCTTTTTTTTATTTTTTATTTATTTTATTTATTTATTTTTTTTGACAGGCAGAGTGGACAGTGAGAGAGAGACAGGGAGAAAGGTCTTCCTTTTGCCGTTGGTTCACCCTCCAATGGCCGCCGCGGTAGCGCGCTGCGGCCGGCGCACCGCGCTGTTCCGATGGCAGGAGCCAGGTGCTTCTCCTGGTCTCCCATGGGGTGCAGGGCCCAAGGACTTGGGCCATCCTCCACTGCACTCCCTGGCCACAGCAGAGAGCTGGCCTGGAAGAGGGGCAACCGGGACAGGATCGGTGCCCCGACCGGGACTAGAACCCGGTGTGCCGGCGCCGCAAGGCGGAGGATTAGCCTGTTGAGCCACGGCGCTGGCCGATTTTCTTCCCTTCTTTGCATCTTAGTTATTTAAAACTAACTATGCAAGAGAAATTTCAAAAGGGAAGAGACATCATTGAAAATTCTATAGTCCTTTTTATTCCACATTCCTCCCTTCATTTGCCAGTGTGTTTTCCTGTAATTGTAGTTACGGTTGTCCCATGGTGTTCTGTACTTTTGCTTTTATTCAGTGAACTTTTTAATGTACAAATCATAGAGTGTAGGTATGAATTCTAAGAAATCATGTTTACTTCTGTAGTCTCATCTGTACACAGTGTTCTTACACCCAGTCTCAATTTCTCATTGTTTTTTTAAAACCCGACATCGTTATTCCATTTGTTGAATTTATATCTGTTGGTGCTGTGGAGTAGAAATCTCTGGGAAAGGTTGTTGTTAGGATGGCAGCTGTTCCTCCCTCCCTCCCTCCCTCCCTCCCTCCCTCCCTCCCTCCCTCCCTTCCTTCCTTCCTTCCTTCCTTCCTTCCTTCCTTCCTTCCAAGTTTTACTTGAAAGGCAGTGATGGAGAGGGGGAGGGGGCAAAAGAGAGAGAGAGAAAGAGAGAGAGAGAGAGCGCAAGCTTATATCTATGGGTTCACTCCCAAAATGGCTGCAATAGCCAGGACAGGCTCAGGCTGAAGCCAGGAGCCAAGGACTCCATCAGGTCTCCCATGTGGTTGGCAGGGCCCAAGCACTTGTGCTGTCTTCTGCTGCTTTCCCAGGTGCATTAGCAGAGAGCTGGATCAGGAGTGCAGTAGCCAGGACTCAAACCAGCCCTCATATTCGATACTGGCATCGCAGGTGGCAGCTTAACCCACCGCACCACAACACTGGCCCCTATTTTTCTCTTCCAACTCTTATCATTATCCATGACAGTCCTCATGGTCCAGGTGAGTACTTTGTCACTGAGAAAATGAATAAATTAAGGGCTTGTATTATAGCAGAATGGGTTAAGCCACTATCTGTGACGCTGGCACCCCATATCTCAGCACTGATTTGAGTCCCAGCAGCCCCACTTCCGATCCAGCTCCCTGTTAATTCACCTGAGAAAGCAGTGGAAGATGGCCCAAGTGCTTGGGCTCTGGCCACCCAGGAAGGAGAGACCCAGATGGAGTTTCTGGCTGTTGGTTTTGGCTTGGCCCACCCCTGGGCATTATGGCCATTTGGGGAGTGAACTAGTGGATGGAAGACCTCTCCCTCTCCCTCTCTCTCTCTCTCTTTAGAAGAGAAAAGAGAACTGCAGGTGCATGGGAAAGGGGAGAGAAGTAGCCCAATAACGTTGTCCCTGTCCTGCTCTTTCACTGTTGTTAGAATATTGGCTGCCATATCCTCCACTGTCAGCTGATCTCAGAGTGGCTGTGTAGTTCCAGATATCTTTTCTGCATTCAAGGCTAAAAATTTTCAAGAGGACTTTTCATAGTGATTTTTAAGTTGGTACAGACAACCTCCCTTAGAAGACTTTTGAAATGTTTTCCTTTATTTATTCGAAAGGCAGAGGGAGGGAGGAAAGGAGGGATAGGGAGACAGAAAAAGAGAGAGAATGAATGAATGAATGAATGAAAGGTGGGGGCTAATTTGGGCTGGACTAGGTTAAAGCCTGAAGCCCAGAACCCAATCTAGGTCTCTCACATGAGTGGCAGGGACCTAAGTACTTGAGCCATCACCTGTTGCTTCCCAGGGTACACGTAAGAAGCTGGTATTGTAAGCAGAGTCGGGATTTGAACCAGGCACTCTGATATGAGAGGTGGGCAGACCAAGGGGTGTGTTGACCAATGTGACAAACGCCCACCCCAACTTCTTGGGTTTTGTCAGGCAGATGAGGTCACCTGCCCACTCATCTCCATCACCGGTCAAAGGAAATTGTTATGACAAGTTCATGACTCTTTTTAGGGCTGGAAAAGGGGCTCCAAATCAAAGGATCAGGGTTCTGTATGCCAGGAAGAAGTAACAGGGACAGCTGTGAGGAAGGCCGTTGTCCATGGTTGCCGTAGGCAGAACCCAGACGGCATGATGGATAAGGTTGGAGGTGGCTGAGTAGAAGGGCAGGAACTGTGTGCTTTGTCCTGGCCACAGTGAAGTTGGAGCAAGCTGTCATCTTGACTTGTGGGCTTAGAAATGAGGATCAGAAGTGCAAAAATGCCCAAACAGTCACGTGACAGTGACAAAGCCAGAGGTGTCAGCTCAGAGCCAAAGTAAGCTACAGCCTGTGGCGCGTCTGATACTGCAGCGGGAGCCCGGAGCCCTTGTCAGGGTCCAGATGGAGCAAATAGAATTGCGCTGAGTGCCTGCTTTCTGGCTCTGCTTTTTGTCTGTCGGGAGTGTAGGTTACATTTAGAGCTGGCAAGTGGTCGCTGGAGGTATGTGGCAATCTCAAGAGCCTTCGACAGCTAGTTAAAACTCTGGGTGTGGGCACAGCATTTCAGGGGCTAGCCCATTCCGAGCATTGAACTGGAGATGGGAAAAGAGAATTTCAGGGCCAAGTCGGGAAATTGGCAGGAGTCCCTGATCCAGGACGAGCTTGATTTACTGGGAAGTCACCAGAATAGGAGCTTGGGAACCAGCTTGGAAATGAAGCCTGTTATTTGAGGGTTGGAGGCAGGCTGGCATTAGCAACCTGGGAACTCTTTGATTAAAAGTGGGAACTTGGGGAGGAACTGTAGCCAATGCTACCTGCTGCAAGACCACAGCCTGTGGACCTGGCTCAGGTTAAAGGTCCTCTGTCTCTGAGTTGGATTTGAAGGTCAGATGAGCTTACCTCAGAAGAAGAAGAAAGAATGTAGAGAGAGGAGGAGATAGAATACACAGCACTTGGAAAGAACCTGGAGCTTGAGCCTTGGTGGCTGGCCTTAGGAAACATGTGGAATCCAGAAGCAGCAGCTGTTTCTGAAGCTAAAATGCCGTGAGTGTGAGCTGAGCTGTGCATAGGGCGTTTAGGTGGAGGTGTCGGGAGTTGATTATATGCCACTTGGACTTGGCCGCAGTCATCCACCTGGGGGTAACCATGGAGACAGCACAGGGAGAGCACCTGGTGGGTTCTGTGTCCCCTGAAGGAGAAGGCGTTTCCTCCTTGCTCCTGCATCCGAGTGGGAGCGCTGTTTTGTTGTTCAAAATCAAGGTCCTGGACATGCCAGATGAGACGGTTTTAGTTGTTAAGCTTTTCCGGTTGCTAAGAGTCAAGGTGAGGGTGTGTGGAAACTGCACTGATGGATTCTAGACCCAGCCCCACAGGTCCTTAAAATGGTTGTATTTGTTTCCAGATAATTTTATTTCTCCAAGAGTTCTTTTTCCAGATCACTCAGATTTCTGGTTGATTCTTCCTTCCTAATGTCTTTTAAGTACACCCAATTTACCCCAAAGATATGCATTTTCTTATATGTAGAAGTTTTAGATTCTCCAAGGAGAGAAAAAAGTTCAGAGAACACACCCATCTCTCCAAGACCAGAATGTGTGTTTATCATTCATTGTGATTTCCATTTATAGGGGTTGTTACTCGCGGAGAATCCACTAGTATTCTTCAGTGATTCTTTCATGAAATTTCCTTAAAAGGGAGAAGAGAAACGTGTTGCTTCTCTCTCCCTCTTTCTGAAACCATGCAGCAAGTGGGAGGAAGGAAGACACTGTCCCATGACATCCATGGCGAAATTATTCTCCGTTGAATAATCTGGCCACACCCTTTACCTTGGCAGGTGTGTGTCTTTAAGGCACAAGGCACTCTTTTTTTCTCTAGTTAAGTTGAAAGTGGAGCTTTATATAAGATTTACATAATCAGGAAAAGGAGATTATTAAAACCTATGTAATAAAACCTGACTTCATAAGCTGGTGTAGGAACACCTAAGTATCAGTAGAAGATAGGAGAGAGCTGTTTTTGGTAGTCAGAATGACTGAATTGTTATTTGAATCTACGATTTATTTATTTATTTATTTGAAAGTCAGAGTTACATAGAGAGAGGAGAGTCAGAGATAGAGAGAGAGAGAGAGAGAGGTCTTCTCTCCGCTGGTTCACTCCCCAGTTGGCTGCAACGGCTGAAGCTGAGCCGATCTGAAGCCAGGAGCCAGGAGCTTCCTCCAGGTCTCCCATGTGGGTGCAGGGGCCCAAGGACTTGGACCATCTTCCACTGCTTTCCCAGGCCACTGCAGAGAGCTGGATCGGAAGTGGAGCAGCCAGGTCTCAAACTGGCACCCACATGGGATGCCGGCACATCAGGCCAGAGTGTTAACCTGCTGCACCACAGTGCCAGCCCCTGAATCTACGATTTTATTTTTATGAGTTTCAAAACTTTTTCAAACACATTGGCAAATGTGAAGAACTTTCCAGAACTTAGATGAGCGCTACAGGCAAGCTAACCAAATCATTTATGGATGAAAGCAGGACCTTTTGGAAACTGAAGGACAGTGTTAGGAATAGTTATGCACTAGACAGGTTTTGGGCAAAGTGGGACTTCCAAACAACCTAGTCTGGATCTCGGTGGTGGCTCACAATTCTCATCGCTCAAGGTTGGGGCGAAACAAACAAAGGCGTTTCCTCCTTGCTCCTGCATCCGAGTGGGAGCGCTGTTTTGTTGTTCAAAATTAAGGTGCTGGACATGCCAGATGAGATGGTTTTTGTTGTTAGGCTTTTCCGGTTGCTAAGAGTCAAGGTGTGGAAACTGTGCTGTGTGGATTCTGGGCGCAGCCCCATAGGTCCTTAATGACTTCAGTGTGGGTTTTTAATCTCCTGCCCTAGTGTTATCTTACTTGCCCAGACAAGCCACTCACCACTACCGGAGAGTGTGGGAAAATTAACACTGCCGGAGCAACCAGGCAAGGGAAAAAAAATAGTCTGAAGGTAGAAGTGAATTGCATTTGGGATTTATTTTAATGCAATCTGGAAAAGTACAACTTTAAATCTCAGGGCTGCTTAAGGAGAGCCCACACCTTTCCTTGGAGGGAAAAGGAGGAAAAAAAAAGAGGATTGAAAACTATCCAGCACACAGCTATCTGTAATGTTTGCGCTAGCGATCAGGAAACCCGAAATGCTGAATGTAATAAAATGTTGACAGCAGTTTCACTTAACATGCGGTGACTCTGGAATCGAACGACATCCTTGGCACCAAAGGAAATCCAGAGAATAAAAGCAGCAGTCGTCAGGATTTGAAGGAAGCCACAGATTATTACCATCTGTATGTTTTACGGGACCCCTTGGGAAACCAGAAACCCAGGACCCAGCCTGCAGAGGAGGCAGTGAGTATACTGAACTCTGGGGTGTGTTGTTAGATGGAAGGAACTCGAAAATCGGTCTGAATTTTTAACCCAAATGCTTCATAAAACCTGACAATTCAGTTTCTTCTAGCGATGGTGGCACTAATAGTCCATTTGTCTCAAATCTGGAGCATCCGGAGGAATTATTTGCATGCCTCGTGTGTGCTGTGTTGTTTTTATAAACCTTTACCAGGCCTTCATGCTTTCGTGGTTTCTCTGTAAATGTAGCATTATTTGTAAATTGCTCTACAGTTTCAGATTGTTCAGATTATACAATGTGTTTTTGTGTTCTTTCCAGAAACTGTGGAAAGCTCTTCATGAAACACATTTAAGTGTTTGGGTTCGTGACTTGGTGCATCCCTGAGATCACTTGGTTTGGATTAGCAAAGAGAAGGTGCTTTCTCATGAATCCGTAGTAAATGTCATCAGATGAATTTTTCTTGCCCCATTTTTGATTATTTGACATTATAACTCGGGCATATAGTGCCCCTGAAGTTCAGACTTGTAGATACAGGTTAAACATAAAACACAAAAGTTTCAGATTACATGAGGATCCTCAAAGAGCTCATGGAAAACTGGAACTAAAAGATAAGTTTATCATGGTGCAAAATGTTTTAAATCTAAGCATAGCTTTTTTTTTTTTTTTTAAATGCACATTTTCCGCAAACTCTGTGAAGACTCCTCATGTGTGTGTGTGTGTGTTTGTGTATGTGTGTGTCTGTGTGTGTGTTTTAATAAGGGCTTTTATTTGTTCAGAGATATTTGATTTGAACTTATAAAGTTGAGTCCTTGAAAAACTAAATTCACAGCACTGGGGGTTAGGGGAACAGGGGATGAGTTTATTACATTTTATAAAACTTGAATGTATATTTTAAAATGAGTGGTGGATAAGAGAGACCCATTTATCTAAAATGTTTACATAAAAACAGAGCTGAATCCTATGTAATTGGGACCATTAGGTAAGTTGTTTGACATCTCATTGAGAAATAGAAACTTTCTTAGAAATGAGTTTGGTGTAGAGCCTGAAAATAAAATGTAATGGAATCACTTAAACTTGAAAATAGCAATAAATGGCAGATTGCAAAAGTCAGCCAATTAATTGTCACTCAGTGCTTTTCTACCCAACACATATGGAGGATTGTTTATAAACAGGGAATATTTTTTTAATGTGCAGATGAATTTCGTATAATACTTGGCAATTCTTGGCTAGTTTGGCAACATTAAAATTTTAGATCTTTGATACGTACATTAGTTTCTAGATATGAAGTGTTCCATGGATAGATGTGTTCTTTCTGTGCAAGGCTGTGGTTGTAATGTTTAAGCAAGACATTTTTTCACTGGGATAGTTTTCTTTGGCAATCTAAAATTCGCAAATGATCCAGTATGGAGCATTTGGCCAGATTACAGTGAGAGAGGATGGAAATAACAGAGTTAATTCCCACACCTGTTGAATACTCAGCAAGTAGGCTGAGCCTTACACACGAGTTGGAGTGTTTAATTCTGAGAATTACTCTTCCCAACTGTTCACTTTGCGAATACACAGGGCACGCACGTGAGTCTCGCCTGCTGAAGGGTGCAGTGATGTTAGTGCAGTCCATTCCATGTCTCTAGTTAACGATGCAGATTCTTTCAGTTCAAAGGGCAGCCTTGGGGGAGTAACTTAGGCGTCTGTGAAAGGGACCATGAGGCTTGCTGGACACTTGGGTCCTATTTGATGAATTATTACATCAATACACTAAATAGACCCCAGTGTCCTGAAACTGCTCATAGCATTTCCACATGTTCACTTTGTGTTGCTGGGAAGTATAACTTATTGCAAGAGTAGGCTTGGAAATCCAGGCCTGTGATTAAAGAAAGCTAATGGTCACATGTTTACTATACATTTTGAACGGATCTTGGTGTGGCAAAAAACTTTTGCCAAGTTTATGATGAATATGTTTGTAATATGCTTCCAATATATATGTAAGCATCTTAAAGCTTAAGAAAGAAAGTGCTCTGGAGGCATAGTTGATCTCCCTTATTGCAAAACACACGTGACAAGGAAGCAGGTTTTATTCAGCGGAAGGTATGGTTGGAATTATGTGTTGGGGAATGTTAATCATTTGTCTGGAAATGTTCAAATGGAGGACAGACGTGGGCCCTTCACCTCCCTCCTGCCTTCTTTCTCAAGTGATGTTTGGCATCTTAGCTGCCTCCTGGTGCCACTTTGAGGGGACACTTCAACCTGTCATGTCCAATGTTGGGAATGCGCTGGTCTCGGCTGCTCCAACTTGGGTCAGGAGCTGAGCCTGCTCAGCCGAAGGCAGCAGCTCTTCTGCGTCCATGTGCAGTCCAGGAGTCATTCCTGGCCTTGCTGGGGACTCATCGGCAGGATTAGGGGTAGACTGGCTACCACGGTGCACCTCTCAGAAACATCCGGGCATTCATGGGACAGCAGTCTGCACCCAAACCACAGGTAGCTCGGGGACCTGCCTGCAAAAGGCTGGATAAAAGCCGGCCTTGCTCTCCACCACCTGTCCCTGGTGGCTGGCAGGGAGGGTGACCCATGGGAACCTCACTCTGCAGTTAGCTGGCACAAATCCTGGGGTTGATAACTCCCTTGCCCAAGAATAATGGGCTATTTTTGCTGTTTGGGAAAAAGTGAGGGAAGATGTCACAAAATAGTCTTCTTACAGTAGTGTGTTTCATAGTTACAGCTTATATATTAGTAATGCCAGCAGCTTGATTCTCTTTGGCACTTATCCAAAGGGCTGGAGACAGTCAGCCACCAAATCACATCGAAAACTTACTGCGGGAAATCCCACAGAGGGGGTCTGTGCCATGGAAATGAGGAGAGGCCACGTAAAGCGGCAGTGAGTGATTTGAGTGTATAATTAGAGCTAAATTGTGCGGTGTCGGCTGGGAGTGAGATCAAACAGGCTCCCCTCTCTTTCTCAGGGGTGCCCCTCCCACCTCCCCGGAGTGGATATCCCAGGGGAGCTGACCGCAGCCACGGCTCAGACCCTCTACCTCCTGTGTGCGAGCGTTTGTGGGTTCGCTCTGAACTGACTCAGTTTCTCCTTGAGCTACAGCTCATCTCATGACTTAGAAGACTGCTCTGCTTTCCTGCCTTTTAGTTTCCTAGCTCATCAGCGCTCCAGCTGGTGCCCTTCCCCTGGCTCTGGGCAGCCTTGCACTTGAGCCTTTTCCCTGGCCTGTCCTCTGCAGCTCTCCGCCACGGTGGTCGCTGCTGGTGTGCTTTCCTCTTGTGCGGCCCCCAGCCTGGGGTCCTGGAGAGTGGCGCTGTCCTCGCGTGCCTCTGTGCTGCTGGCAGGGCTGCCGCGGCCCACACTTCCGTAGTTGTCAAGGTCCAAGCCCCCTTATCTGCAGATCCTGGCCCGTGGGGGATGGTAGTTCATCCATCCACTCTGGCTACTTCACTTATCACCCTGGTGGATCCTGCAGCCCCGGTCTCAAACGTTTGCGGAGTCGCTGCTGTGTGGGAGGCAGACAGCTCCTGCTTCCAGGTCTGTAGGGAGGAAGAGACAAGTCAACAGGCCATCGCCGCGCAGCCTGAAGGGCGCCCCCTAGGGGAAACGCCGGCTCCTGCAGGAACCCCTGGAAGACCTCAACCTAGCCTGGAAATGTGCCCCCCAGCTCCTCTCCCCACTTCAGACAGAGCACATCTGAGGGTAAACCGATGCCCCTTGCCTGCTCCCTGCGCAGCCTTCCCCCCGCTGTGTTAGCCTGACAACCTGGGAGCCAGACCTGACTTCTGATTTCCCCTAAGTTCCTGGCCCAGGCAGGTGCCGGCTTCCGTCAGCTTTTCCTCCGGAATCGCTCTCCACTCTGCTTCCTCCTTTCTCGTCCCAGAGACACCGCCTGCGGCCAAATTCTCACCACCTTGTTCCTGCACTGTTTAATATTTATAAATGGGCTATTCACTTATTCAGAGAATAGTTTTCAAAATTACCCAAAGTGGTTCAAGTTCACGGTAGGAAAAAATGAGAAAATGCAGGTAAATAAGGAGAAAGAAAGAAAGAAGGAAGGAAGGAGGAAAACCATTATTTCACACTCATAACATCCCCATCTCTGCTTTGGTATTTAACTTGTTAGACTTTTCTTAATGGCATCTATATATGTAAATATATACAAACGTGGAAAATATTGTGCAAATTGTGGTGATGTTACCTATATTGTTTTATAGCTTGTCCACATCTATAAATATGATTGTTCATGCTTGCATTGTAATCTGAAATAATTTGCTCCCCAATCTCTGTACCATCTCAAGGTATTGTATGCACCACTCTGTCTTCTTTTTTTTTTTTAATTAAAAAATTTTTTTTTAAATTTTATTTGAGAGACGGAGTTACAGACAGAGAGAGGGAGAGACAGAGAGAAAGGTCTTCCATCCACTGGTTCACTCTGCAGATGGCTGCCACTGCCGGAGCTGGGCTGATCCAAAGCCAGCTTCCTTTGGGTCTCCCAAGCAGGTGCAGGCGCCCAAGCACTTGGGCCATCTTCTACTTCTTTTCCAGGCCATAGAAGAGAGCTGGACTGGAAGAGGAGCAGCCAGGACTTGAACCGGCACCCATATGGGATTCCAGCACAGCTGGTGGAGGCTTAGCTCACTATGCCACAGCGCCGGCCCCACCTGTGTCTTCTTACAGTTTGGTCATTTTTCCTACTTTTATGCTGAAAAAATACGAGCAGCTTCCTTACTCCAGTGCCCTTTATTCTGGAAGGGTTCTCTGACTGTGTCCGTCATCAGCATTCCTTCCCTCCTTCAGGATAACAGGATAAGATCTGCTGTGTGAACCACCGTCTGTTGGTTACCATTGTTTAACAGCGCACAGGGGCCATCCTTTAGGTAGCGGGGGCTCCGGGGTAATATGCAGGTGTGCAGGGCCAGTTCTTGGACCCCATAGTGCCTTGCTCCTCCCCTGGTTCTTTTCTCTCTTTCTCCCTGGTGTCCTTGGATGTCCTGTGCTTTGCCAGGTCCTGGGACTGCATATGAGACCAGAGCAGCCCTGAGTTCTGGGTCCTGATGCAGCCATGGAAGCAAATGGATGCTGCGAGGGTGAGGAAGGGCTGCTGTCCACACCGGCATTGCGGTCGGGCTTGTCGTGTGACAGGCACTGATTGGCTGGAGACGGTGATGGCCTAAGCAGGCAGGAGAGCAGGCAGTGCAGGCCTGGTTGGTTGGGATGCATGTGGTGCGGCAGGCGGAGGCACGAGGTGAAGCCAGCCCTGGAATCTGCAACATGAGGTGCCACGGGCAGCCCGAGGAAGGCGGCAGCCAGTTGTGGGTGCTGGTGTGGCTGCAGGAGGACAGATGGCCAGTCCAGAGGACGCAGGGCCTTTGTGGGGCCAATTCAGTCCATCCCTCAGATGGCTGTGAATTGGCAAGTTAAGGGGGGGGGGTAGTAAGGCCAGCACCACTCTTGCTCCCCAGGAACTCGCGATGGAAACTGGGTTGAATTTCTGCATGTTTATGATTTGATGTTATAAATCAAATCAATCAAATCCTGAAACCCAGAGGTCACTGGGGCAATTCAAATTATTTTTATTGAACTATCAGCACTGTTATTCTAATATACTTTTTGATATCTAGAATTTATTGTGCTTGTTACAATAGTCTTTATATTAGAATTGCTACATAATATTCACTGATCTAAAGGTGGATTAGTGTGTGTTTAAGTGTTTGTAATGTGTCAGAGCAAGTAAATGTATAACTGTAGCTTTTGGAGGAAGCCTTTTTGCTGTTTAAAGCTAAGATATAATTCTGCAATTAAATATTAAAATCACGTTCCCCTGTCCTGATGTCTATCCCTATTTTGGACGTAATTCACTGAGTTTTTACATCAAAGAAATAACTCACCCCAGTTCCTGAGTAAGGAGACAAGGAACTAGTCAGGCTTCAGGAATGGAATCCTAGTGTTTCAGACTGCGAGGGAGGGACTTTCTGTTTGGCCCAACCTTGTCATTACACGGGAGATGAAGTAAGAGGCCCTCACAGGTGAAGCAACTTGCCTAAAGTGACACCGCTAATTAGTGGTTCAGCCAAAACCCAAATTAGGACTTCTGGCTTTCGGTCTGGTGACCTTTCCACTGTCGCTTGCTCCTGGCTGGGAAGAAAGGAGGAAGAAAGGAAGGGAGGGAGGGAGGGAAACGGAGGCAGAGAGAGGGAGTAGGGGAGAGAAATCAAGAAAAGGAAAAGGAAAAATGGGAGAACTGAGCCAACATGTTGCTTTAATTCTCCTACCTCTTTATAGAGTGGGAAAAATTCTGATGTGCTGTAAAAGAAACATTTAAAAATGTATCAGACCTTGTAAAAAAGATCTGGAATATTTGTGATATGCTAATTAGAAAGTATCTCATTATGCGAGAAACAGGGAACTTGGCAGAAGGAGATGCTATTCAGGGTAACTTAAGAAAACTTCAAAGGTAGGACAAAAGAGTGTGCTTTTTATTTATTTGATAATGTGCGGCTGCCATCGAACTTCTGATCGGGTCTGACACCTTTATAATAAACCCCATAGGAGCCGGGGGAATCTGTCAGACACATGGAAGGAAAAGCAAACAGTTTTGCTTCCTTGTGCGCTTTCTTGAGTGGAAGCAGGGGCCTTCCCTAGCACTCGCCCGCCAGACTTCCCCCTGTAGAAACTTGTCCGTGCCACCGTGACTCTTGTGCCCGGAGATTGTGGGTCGGCAGCCACGCTTGTCACTCCAAGGTGACTCCCTCTGCCGAGAGACAAACCCTTCGCCACTGTTGTTGCCATAGAGTAATCCGATGATCAAGTGGTTATTTGGGAAGAAAATCAAAGCGTATTTGCTCCCCCCACTGCCCTCTCCCAGAGCTCTCCTAGCCAGAAGTGCTGTTTTTTTTTTTCCAAAGAAGTATAAAAGACAAGGAGAAAAACACCAGCACCTGGTTGGATTTCAAATTCAAGAATAGATCAGATGCCCCAGGTCATCCCCCACCCCCAAGCCATCCAAAGCACCCAAGTACACCTCAGCTGTCCCATGATCTTGGCAGGAGCCCCTCTGTCCTGCTTTGGGGCAAGCATGCCCTGTCTAGTCACTGGCTTTGTGCTAGAGACAATTCCTAGTGTGTTGGAGGCAAAGTGTGTCCTCCTGGGGCCTTCAGAGCTACCCAGGAAGTTGCTGAGTCTAGCGAATGTTTAGTCATCCCACAACTGTGACAGCCTCTGGGCAGAGAAGGGTGTGAGGAAAGCTAAGGACACTTCAGAATACCAGCTCTGATGGCGAAGAGTCTGCCTAGCAGGTGGACCCTGGAGTTAGAAACAGCTGGTTCGGGATCACAGTTTTGCTTATTAGCTGTGTGACCAACAGCAAGTTACAGTGGTTCCTCCTAGCCTGTAGTTTCTCTCTCCTTGGCTTTGTTGACTGATGGGTAGTCGAGGTCTGAAAACATTAAATGGAAACTTCCTGCAAGGAACAAAAGCTTCCAATTGTGTGCCATTCTGAGCAGAGTGATGAAGTCTTACGCCATCCCATGTTGTCCCACTGCGACACAAATCAACCCTTTGCCCACATATCCATGCTGTTTGTGCTACCCACTCATGCATTTAATAGTTGTTGCGATGACTAGGTCAGTCGTGGCGGTATTGCCGTCCTTGTGTTCAGGTAACCCCATTCTGTGTCATAGTGGCCCCGTGCACAAGGGCAGTGATGTAACGGAGGCACCAGGTATAAAGCACGGAGGACAGATGAGCTGTGGTCCCGTGTGGCAATGCAGCAGGGAAAGGAGGGGGAGAATAGCAGGTGAGGGGGTGCAATGCTATCCCTGGGTGCAGGCATCCACTGGGGGTCTCAGGATGTGTCCCCTCTTGTATGGGAGGACTGTCGTGCTTACTCTCTGTGCACCTGTTTCTCCGTGTGTACATGGGTCGTGGTGCTGCTTGTAGGAGTGTTTGGAAGGCACAATGCGACATGTGTGTGAAGTGCCCAGCAGAGTACACGGCTCATCGTGGGACCTCGAGAATAGCAGCAGTTATCATGACTCCACCAGCCATGATTCTGTGAACATCAGTATACCAATAACTGTCTTCATTTGCATCAAGACCCCAGAGAGAGCCCCAGTCACAGGATGCACACCCCCATGTCAGCGCCATCCTGGCAAAGTCTGGGGCCCTGCCCGTGTCAGAGAAGCCTCCTCAGCCCTCCTTGGCTATAGCAGAGTCTCCTTCCTTCTTGCTGAAGTTGGCCGCTTTCCTAACCTGCTGACATTGACCGGATGCTCTTGAGTGAGGGTTGCTTAAATTTTAGGCACTAGACCACAGTGGACAAGGCAGCCTTGTTCTTGTCCCCATGCGGCTTACAATCTGGAGTCCAGAGTTAAACAGCATCATTATAGAAATGAAGAAAATGAGCAGGATGATTTCAGACCATGCTCAGTTACGAAGAACAGGCTAGTAAGCTGGAGAAGAACCTTCTGGAAGGGGCACATCTAAACCTTTGTGAATCAGTGGTGTCCAGGATGACTTGGACCAGAGCAGCCTGCGCAGAGGGAGCCCTGGGTGGCCCTGAGGGGTGGAGGTGACTGGGGTACTGCTGCAAGTGAGGAAGAAGCGCGAGTGATGGGAGGAAGTGGACTGGAAGGGACAGGTTTGTGTCGGGGGTCCCAAGGCTTTCGGGGAAGAAGTAGAGTTTTCAGATGAACCATAATCAGCATCATGAGAACCCGGGGAGGAGCTGGTGATGGGTTCCTCTCCCCTTCCTTCTCAGTGTCCCATGAGACACTCGGCGACGCATTTTCCTTCGAAACACGGGGGCTCGGGGACTCCTCATGACTGGCCCACGAGGTCTTCAGCAAAGGTGCCGTGGTTTGCTGTCTCCGGCTAGGTGACGGCAGCTGGGAAAGTCTATGACCTGTGGCAGAACTCTGCCTGCCATATTCTCTCCCTCTCCCTGGGGACATTTGGGTTGTTACTGTCAGAACGGCTCGGGTCTTCCCACCTGTGACACCGATGACCTCCTGTAGGTTATTGGTGGAGCATCCGTGCTGTGGTGTGGATGTGGCTTGGGCGTGTGCTCCTCAGGGGGTCCTGCATCCATCCACATGCACGCATGTGTGCGTGTGCGTGTGTGTGCGTGTTCCCTGTCTTGCCGGGTGCTGCCCTGGGACTCTGCCCACGAGAAAGCCATCCTCGATGTGGCCTCTGGCACCTGTAGCACTCTGAGCTGCCCAGATCTCTTCTCTTCACAGAGTTACCCCGCCTCTGGTCGTCTGTTGTAGTGACACAGAGTGGACTCCTACAGGCAGTCCCATGAGCGAGAGCGCCTAGGTTGAGTCAACGTGGCCAGGGTACTCAGTGCCCCCCCCTCCCCCAGGCCTGCTGGACAACGCTGCAAAGGCTCTGAGCAGCTCTGTAGTAAAGATCGGGACCCATCTGGCCGTTTCCCACCCCCGGCCGTGGGACCCTCACAGGCAGCGTCCCTCGGCCTCTGCAGGAGGGCAGGTTCTGAGAAGACACCAGCCTGGAGAGCTGCTCTGGGGTCTGCACTAAATGGTCTCCTGAAAGGGTTCAAGTATTGGCTGAGGCTGGAGCTCCTCTCTGCGTGGAAGGCTTCAAACAACACTGGGAAAGCGCTTCCATAGGCTCAAAGGAAGAATCCGGCTGAGTGGAGATTCAGAGTGTTGAGAATCAGAAATCCACTTGTGCTGTGCACGCCGGTGTTAATTACTCTGTCCTTTGAACTCACAGCCTTTCCGTTAGCATTGTGCTGTGGTTGCTTATACTTGTGGATCCTAGGATCTCAAGGCAGGAACCGGTCTTATCTGGTTTAAAAGATAAATGTTCTAAACCCCACGTGGCTTTGATTTGGGATTATTATCTACAGAGATAGATATTTACATAGAGAAGATAGATTACTCACAGCCCGCTGTACCTGTTTCCACATAGATTGCTCTCCTTGTCATTATTTTCTTGCTCTTACCTGGGGATTTATGCAGCCATCTCTGAACTTGCACAGAATGTTTCTGCTGGGTACTCACAGAAACCCCACTGAACTCTGGGGAAGTTTGTGGGAAAGTGCCTGACTCGCTGCCAACTGCAACTTTATAGTTCATTGTAGAGAAATTCTTTTTGTATCTCCCATCACCTATATCTCTCACCGTGTCCCAGCTCTAGCCCCATGTATGGTATCACCTTCATTTTGTGAACATTGAGGTCTATACTTTAGAATTATGTAACCATTACCTGATTTGAATGTTCTGTATTCCCTGGAGTTCTGCATTCTTCAGATTAGACTCTTAGAATGTTTTGAACTATGAGGGAACACAGAAGTAAGTGGAGTTCCTTGTTGCAGGACTTCTCAGTGCCTTTAACATCTAATATACATTGTTACTCTCCAGAAGTGAAATAGATTAGTTAGTATTTTCCATACTTATTTAATTACTGAATGCCCACCTCACCCCCTTTCCTTTCTTTCTTTCTTTCTTTCTTTCTTTCTTTCTTTTTTTTTTTTTTTTTGACAGGCAGAGTGGACAGTGAGAGAGAGACAGAGAGAAAGGTCTTCCTTTGCCGTTGGTTCACCCTCCAATGGCTGCCGCGGCCGGCACACCACGCTGATCCGAAGGCAGGAGCCAGGTGCTTCTCCTGGTCTCCCATGGAGTACAGGTCCCAAGGACCTGGGCCATCCTCCACTGCACTCCTGGGCCATAGCAGAGAACTGTCCTGGAAGAGGGGCAACGGGGACAGAATCCGGTGCCCTGACCAGGACTAGAACCTGGTATGCCGGCGCCGCAAGGCGGAGGATTAGCCTGTTGAGCCGTGGCGCCAGCCCGCCATCTGCTTTCATCAGGCGCTTGGCCTGATTTGTGAAGAAGAGGAGGGATGGGAGGGCTGGTGCACACTGTGCAATAGTCTCCTAATTAGATCAGAATTGTTGTGCAAGTGCCAGAGGCTCCGGCAGTGATGCCTGTGTTATTTGATGTCATTGTTGTTTTGCCGTTAATTGCACTTCAGCCGAAAGTTTCAGAGCTCCTTGTCAGTGCACCTAAAACTTCACCAATTTATATTTTTGGAACTTCCAGACGTATGTTTTGTTGCATAAAAATAACTGGATCGTCCTTACACTTTCTCTTCATTCTATGCGCCCACCACCACCCCGCGTGATAAAAATATGATGTGGTGAACAGCTTTGTAGCACTTCCTATGTTCCAGGAATGGCTCTACATGCCAAGTGTATCCAAATGCATTCAGTTCACCTAGTGACCCATTGAAGCTCGTCCTGTTTTCATGAGCGCAATAGTGGAGATGAAGAAACTGAAGTAGAGGAGGTACAGGTTGAGTGTCTATGATCCGAAATGCTAGGCAGCAGAGGTGTTTTTTTTCTTCAGATTTTACAACATTTGTATATTCATAGTGTGATATCTTGGTGATGGGACCCAAATCTGAGTGTGTACATATGTGTTTCACGTATACCTTTTTTGTGAAGCCTGAAGGTCTTTGTGTTCAGTAGTTTTAGTGTGCCTGCATTTGATAGTTTTCTTTAATTTGGGAGGTGGAGAGGGAGAGGCAGTCAGAGAGTGAGACCCTCCATCCCCTGGTTCGCTCCCCAGAGGCCATAACAAGGCTGGGCAGTGCTGAGCCTGGCGTCAGAAACACAATCCAAGTTCCCTGTGTAGGTGGTAGGAACACCCCTATGTAGGTGGGGCTTCACTGCTGCCTCCCAGGGTCGGCCTTGGTAGGAAACTGGAGTCAGAAGCTGGCCAGGAATCAAACCCAGCTGCTCCAGGTTGGGGTTGGGCATGTTAACCACTAGGCTAAACTCCCACCTCTGTGTCGGTGTTCTCACTGTCACATGAGGTCAGGTGTGGAGTTTTCCACTTGTGGCATCATGTGAACACTCCAAACGTTTTGGATTCTGGAGCATTTCAGTTTTTGGGTTTTTGGATTAGGGATAGACTGGGACACCTGAGATTTGCATCCACGCAGCCTCGGTCTGCAGGCGAGGTCCACGGTCTGTGCAAGCATTCCATTATGTTGACTTCCCTCTGTGGCAATTTTTACATTCACTACAGCCTAGAAAGATGTTTCTAGTGCTGTTACTCTAGAGGAATGAATGGATGGATGAAATCTGTAGTGTCCCAGGTAGGAATCATGTATTTCTTCTTTTTAAAAAAAATTTATTTATTTGAGAGGTAGAGTTACAGAAGAGAGACAGAAAAGTCTTCCATCTGCTGGTTCACTCCCCAGATGGCTACAACAGCTGGAGCTGGGAAGATCCAAAGTCAGGAGCCAGGAGCCAGGAGCTTTTTCCGGGTCTCCCCCGCGGGTGCAGGGGCCCAAGCACTTGGGTCATCTTCTACTGCTTTCCCAAGCCATAGCAGAGAAAGCTGCATCAGAAGAGGAGCAGCCAGGACTAGAACCAGTGCCCATATAGGATGCCGGCACTGTAGGTGGAGGCTTAGCCCACTCTGCCACAGTGCCGGCCCCATCATGTGTTTCTTAAAAAAGTTTCTCTTTTCTTTCCATGTATTCTTGTGGGAATACAAATGACATTAAAAAGTTGCAAGGTGGTTTTTAGGAGGAGATAGTGAAAGTGGAGTGACTTGAAGTCAAAGCAAGTGGGTTGCAGATTTTGCATCGACTTGGATGACTTGTGTGACCTTGACCAAGTGGCTTTCCTGAGCCCGCTCCCCACATGTGAAGTGATTTCAGCTTTAAAGTTCAGCGTTGCAGTTCCAGAAGTTGTAACACAAGCGGTGGGGAGAAAGGATTTGGGAGAGACTTGGAACCAAGCTGGTTCCTTTCCTGAACTCTGAAAGATGAGGAGCTGGGAACAGCAGGGCTCTTCCAAGGAAACAGCCCTCATACAGGATTCAGCTGGAGCTGTTATTTTTTTTTCCTGGTTTTGCTTGCGTCATTTTCATAGAATTATGGGTCTTTCCCCCCCAGATAATAAACTACTACCATTTGGAATTTTGTCACTATTTCCTGTTAGTGCAAGCATAATTGTCACTAACAGAAGGGGCCAAGGTTAAAGGAGTTTGCTTTTCTTTAGTTTTGTTTATGAATCAGATTTGCCTTAAGCGCAATACCTTGATAATACCTCAGTTTTAACCATGGTGCTTCATCACAATAATAATAGGGTAGCAGTGACTTTTTTTTTAAAGAGTTTTATTTATTTGAAACTCAGAGTTACACAGACAGGGAGGAAGGAAGGAAGGGAGGGAGGGAGGGAGGGAGAGCGAGCGAGAAAGACAGAGAGAGAGAATCAATCTTCCATCCACTGGTTCACCACCCAGATGTTCACAATGGCTGGGTCTGGACCAGGCCAAAGCCAGGAGCCAGGAGCTTCGTCTGATTCTCCCACGTGGGTGCAGGGTCCCAAACACTTTAGCAGGCCATTAGCAGGGAGCTAGATCAGAAGAACAAGAACACCCACAACACTAAAGGGCACCCACACAGGATGCCAGCATTGCAGGCCGTGGCTTAACCTGCTATGCCACAGCACTGGCCCCAGTACTGACTTTTGTCACTCTCATTCCAAATTTAATATTTGGTCTCTAAGATTCCTCTTTGGTCTCTTGTTGTGTATTGCAGCTCGCCACTGCACAGGAAGGAGCCGAGAATCTGCTGCATCACTTTCATGGGAAAAGGCACGTTTTGTTGTGCGCCATTTCACACTTTGAGAACTTGTTCTTATTGCTCTTGCTGAGTTTAACATTCACTTTTTCTTTAATTCTTTTTTTTGGAAAACCTGGAAATGGAGTGAAATACAGGCATGTGTAACACATTTAATCACCTGGACCTTTGAATTGTCAGTGGTAAAAGTCTTTGAAGTTTGTTTTCTCATGCCTGTTTGCCCATTGCTGAGTCGATAGGCTAACTGCACTCCCCCAGATGGTACCAAATCCTAGCTCCTGGGAAAGGCAGAGTGGGGAGTGTAGGCTGGAATATGGTGGATGAAATGAACACTCCTAATGAAGCAATCATCATATTTGATATTCTATGCTACAACTAGAGGAAGGGAAGGGGGCATCCTTTCTTTATAGTTCTTTTTTTTTTTTAATGATCTACCCATTTATTTATTTGAAAGAGAGTTACAGAGAGGGAGAGACACACACAGAGAGATCTTCCATCTGCTGATTCACTTCCCAAATGACCACAATGGCCAGGGCGGGGCCAGGCTAAAGCCAGGTGCCAGGAGCTTCATGCAGGTCACCCACATGGGTAGCAGGCTTGGGCCATCTTTTGCTGCTTTTCCAGAGTCATTAGCAGGGAGCTGGATCAGAAGTGGAGCAGCTGGGACATGAGCCGTGTTGCAGGTGGGGGCTTAACCTGCTGTGCCATGACTCCGGCCCCTCATGGTTCTTTTTTCCCCCACCAGTGGGCACTGTTTTACGTGTCATAGGATCGGTGACCAAATGTTCAATCACTTTGTTTCAGCCCTGAAGCTGCCTATAAACAACTTTACAGATTCTGGGGTAGATGGAGGAGGGTGCGTTGTCACCACGTGTGCCCAACAGCCTGTGCGTGTGCCCTGAGAGGTTAAAAATAGTTTTTCTGTAAATTTCCACTTTCATTTGCTGGTGAGCACTTCAGCAAGCTTCATGAAATTCTAACTTTGAAACTTCCAGGTTACACTGAAAACCTACTGGCACTGTTTATGGAGAGTCAGAGAGAGATTACAAAAAAAGGGCTTGGGAAGGCGGGGCGACAGCATGAAGATCGGCCACTTCCCGACAGGGCTCCCAGGGGCGTGGCAAGTGAGCACCAGGGAATGCCACATCTCATGTTTTCTTGGTCTCTACGTCATGAAGAACACGGGAATGTGTCTGGTCTGTATGAGCTGTGACCCCCCCAACCCCCACCCAACTGTGGGGCCTGGGAACACAGACCCTTTGTGGTTCTGAGAGGGGCTTCCCTGTGATAACTCTGTGCTCCCATCCCAGCCCAGCTTTGCTCACAGGGGCTTCATTCCTGGCTTCTGCAGTCCCTCCCATCTATTCCTGTTCCTTTAGCCCTGTGCTGGTCCAGGTCTGTGCCAGGTGCACAGGAGTCAAGGTGAAGGGCTCAAAGGAGTCTTGCAGCCCCCGGGGGGCAAACCCAAGGTGTGATTCTTCACCAAGGGTCAGGGGTTCCAAGAGAGTACCCCCAGGATGCTGGGGATACAGAAGGGAGAACTGATGGCTTGGAAGAGGCAGCCTCCTTCAGCTCTTAACTCTAGATGGGCACCATCCGGCCTGCAAAATCACTGGGCGTGGCCCTGCAAGGCAACTGCAGGCCCTAGCAGGCTAGTTTTTAAGTTGATCATTTTGAATGGCCTGTGAATGACGTTATGTAAATGTCCAAATGACCCTTGGCACAAAAAAGGTTCCTCAGCCCTGTAGTGTGCAATTTGCATGATTGGGAAGCCCAGCAGTGCGCTGTGTCAGCCTGTGCCTTCCACCTGCTGGAGTATTCTAGATCCAGGATTTGGGCACTTGCTCTTCAATGACCCCGGTATGCTTTTCTTTGGCGTTTCCACCACTGCCGAAGCCTCTCAGTGCATGAGGTGTGTGCCAGGAAAACACTGAGACATCCGGCAATGATCCAGAAACTGCTTTGCCAGTGCAGTTTAGGGGCATTTTTAGGGAAGACATCATAGAGAGCTGTGGGCGATTGTTGCTTCGAGTTGTTTCTGCACCTGTGGGTTAGATCGTGCGTGTCGAGAGGACCTCGAGTCATCTCGGCATGCAGATGAGCTGGCAGAACCTGTCCCCAAGACGAATGCCGGGAAGGAGACGAGAGGCCCTCAGCTGAACTTGAAAAGCCCTGGGGAAACGAGGATCTGCCCATTACAAGAGAAAGAAGCCCAGTGCAGTGGCACTGCTCGCGGAATGCTGAGACGCGGCTCCGTTGCACCAGTGCTGGTCTCTTTTGCACATTCAAGACCTTAAGGGAAGCAGCAAGTTGTGCACGGCAGATCCTGGCAGAACCTCGGATGTGGTTCTTTATGAAGAGTAAACCCTTTTGTTAAGACAATATGCTCTTGGCCGGCGCCGCGGCTCACTAGGCTAATCCTCCGCCTTGCGGCGCCGGCACACCGGGTTCTAGTCCTGGTCGGGGCACTGATCCTGTCCCGGTTGCACCTCTTCCAGGCCAGCTCTCTGCTGTGGCCAGGGAGTGCAGTGGAGGATGGCCCAAGTGCTTGGGCCCTGCACCCCATGGGAGACCAGGAGAAGCACCTGGCTCCTGCCATCGGATCAGCGCAGTGCGCTGGCTGCAGCGCGCCTACTGCGGCGGCCATTGGAGGGTGAACCAACGGCAAAAGGAAGACCTTTCTCTCTGTCTCTCTCTCTCACTGTCCACTCTGCCTGACAAAAAATAAACAAACAAACAAAAAAACAATATGCTCTTGGGGCCGGTGCTGTGGCATAGCGAGAAATGCCGTCGCCTGCAGTGCCGGCATCCCATATAGGCGCCGGTTCTAGTCCTGGCTGCTCCACTTCCGTTCCAGCTCTCTATTATGGCCTGGGAAAGCAGTAGAAGATGGCCCAAGTCCTTGGGCCCCTGCACCAGCATGGGAGACCTGGAAGAAGCTCCTGGCTTCTGGCTTCAGATCAGCGCAGCTCTGGCTGTTGCAGCCATCTGGGGAGTGAACCAGTGGATGGAAGACCTCTCTCTCTGCCTCTGCCTCTCTAATTCTGCCTTTCAAAATAAATAAATAAATCTTTTTTTAAAAAAAGAGTATGCTTTTTAATTTGAAAATAACCAGAGTAAGCACCCCACCCCTACGCTGCTGCCGCCTTCTTTGCTCTTGTTGGTGAAAACTTGTCTTTAATATAATGCAGTGAGTGTCCTTGAACCTTTTTGCCTTACATGTAGTTTTAAGGATTTTCCCAGGTTCATTCAACCTTGATTTAAATTCTCAAATCAGGAGAATGTAGCTCTGGGAGATTCAGGTGATTTTCTTAACTTTTTTTTTTTTTTAAAGATTTATTTGTTTATTTGAGAGGCAGAGTGTGAGAGAGAGAGAGAGAGAGATCTTCCATATGCCAGTTCACTCCACAAATGATTTCAAAAGCTGGGGCTGGGCCAGACCGAAGCAGGAACCAGGAACTTCATCCAGGTCTCCCTCGTGAGTGACAGGAGCCCGAGTACTCTGACCATCTTCTGCTGTTTTCCCAGGCTCAGTAGCAGGATTGGAAGCAGGGCAGCTGGGATTTGAACTGATGCTTGTGTAGGGTGCTGTCTTAACCAGCTGTGCCACATCCCCTGCCCTGATTTTCTGTAACTTTTAACAACCAAATCAACACTGGCGATGTCTTTGTTTGCGATGTGAAGTTTCTGGTTATTGATGCTGAAGTGCCCCAGGTTGGAATGGTAGAAGCTTTTGGAAGGTTTTTAGCATGCAGGATAAACACAAGAAGGCAAGCTGTGCGCTCGTACAACACAGAAAATAGACGATGAACTATAAACCGCCACTTCACAATGCTATCAGAGTTGGTGGCCGGGGCCCGCAGCTGGCTCTCGCTGAGAGCTATCTGGCATCCCCATCTCTGTGCCTGATGCACTTAAACTGATGGCTGGAAGTAGCTGTTTTGTGTTCTTTTTCTAAGCGTGTTTTTAGTGTAGCCATCAGAATCCTGTAAAAGGTTAAAAGCTGCAATGCGTCAACTTTTCAACTTGCAAAGTTATATTTTCACAATTGGAGGTAATTTGTTATAATATGTCTGCATACTTTGTGATTTCCCAGCTTTGGAAACTGGGAATGTCTCCATTCCTTAGATTAAATCAGTAAAGATGAAATTAGGCCTACCTATCATGTTACATAGCACAGCTGTTCATCACACTCTTAGCTTGTAAACTCAGAGTCTACCTTTACCTTTATGAATTTTGGCTTTCCTACTTCTAAATGCTGTAATTATTTGGATAAAAGTTGGCCTAGGCTCATTTTTGTGAGATTTATAAAAAGGCTTGTTAGGTTGCATAAATAGAAATGCTCAGGGACTATTTAAAGCAACTGAAAGTTCCTATGTACTTGAACACATTGATCAGCTATTTAGAAAATTGTCCTTCTGGATCATCAGTGCAAGCCTGGAGATGGTTTGCTCCTCTTTATTTTTGTGATGTCTTAATTCCAGGCTTTATGGCAGAATCAAGGATGGGCTTTTGACTGACAGGCAGTCTGTAGTGCAACTCGGGGGCCTTTCCCAGCACTTGTTCATGAGCTGGTTTGGAGAATCTCAAGTTCATGTTTTTGTGGGGAAGAAATCACTGTAAATAGGGAATAGCTAGTAGATTAGCCCACTGAAGCCCGTTGTGTTCCTTACACAGTTCTGGATTCTCATACTGATATATACAAAGTATAATGCTATTTAGTCTACTAGTACTGAATGAAGTACTAGAGCCCTAGAATGCTGACAGTGGCCTGGTGGGCTGGCTTGGGACTTTGTGTGACACCTCTAATGCTGCATGTGTGAATTTGTTCTGTGTAAAAATTGTTTGTGAGTAAGTAACCATAGTAACCAAAAGAATTGTTCAACTCTAATAACACCTCTTTCTAGGTCATTAAATAGGGTTTACACAACTGTTGTTTTGAAGGATTTTAACGATCAGCAGTACTCGTTTATTAATACTCTTTGTACTTTAGTAATTTCACCTGCATTAGGTATTATGTTGATTTTTGTACTTTTCAGTACAACGTGAATTATCATTTATAATATTGTTTCTTGGGACAGTGCATTATGCAAATTATTATAGCTTATAAATTTTAAGTCAAAGAGCATCTGTGTACATATTTGAAGTATAAGAATGAGAGTGCAATGTATTTAGTACTAAAATATTCAGATGTAAAACTCTCTGGATAGTTCTCATAGCATTTTTATCTTTATATGGTCTTTCAAAGTCATAGTTTAGAATTTCAGTTGTCACACTGACCAGGTCGTAAACATTTCAATTGTTACTATATTGAGCATGGACTTGCTGGGCAATAGAACCCTGTTTGTTGCTAGAACTATATTCTTTTTTTATTTATTTGAAAGGCAGAGTTACACAGAGAGAGGAGAGGCAGAGAGAGAGAGGTCTTCCATCCGATGGTTCACTCCCCAGATGGCCGCAACAGCCGGAGCTGCGCTGATCCGAAGCCAGGAGCCAGGAGCTTCTTCCAGGTCTCCCACGTGGGTGCAGGGGCCCAAGGACTTGGGCTATCTTCTACTGCTTTCCTAGGTCATAGCAGAGAGCTGGATCAGAAGAGGAGTAGCCGGGACTCGAACCAGCACCCATATGGGATGCTGGTGCTGCAGGCCAGGGTGTTAACCCACTGCGCCACAACACTGGGCCCTAGAACTATATTCTTAAACATAGAAAAGTGTACTTTCTAAAAGAATTCTTTTTTTCTTAGTTTGGCAAGTCTACATTCATGAAGTTTACTGAGTGTAAATATGTTCTTGTGAGAAACTTTACACGGTTCTGTCCTGAAAGTTAAATTTGAAACCTGGAAATCATGTAGATACTGTGATATGTAGCTTACCAGATGGTTGTCAAAAATTGTTTTCTGAACTTTTATTTGATTCCTTTATTATTTTAAAGATTTATTTATTTGAAAAAAATTTATTTGTTTGAAAGGCAGTTACGGGGAGAGAGAGAGAGAGAGAGAGAGAGATATTGATTGATTGATTCCATCTGCTAATTCTTCCCTGAATGCTTGCAATGGCAGTGCTGGGCCATACTGAAGCCAGGAGCCAGGAATTTTATCCAAGTCTGTCACATGGGTGCAGGGACCCAAGTAATTAGGCCACCTTCTGCTGCTTTCCCAGGCACATTAGCAGGGAGCTGGATTGGAAGTGGAGCATCTGGGAATCGATCCAGCACTCATATGGTATGCTGACATCATAGATGGTGGCTTAACCTGCTACACCACAATTCTGGCCCCGATTCCTTTGTTTTATAAAAAATATATGTATTTATTCATAAGGCAGAGAGAGAGAGAAATTTCCCAACTACTGGTTCACTTCCCAAAAGCCTGCAATGGCTGGATCTGGGCCAGGCTGAAGCCAGGAGCCCAGAACTCTGTCTACCTGGGTGGCAGGAACCCAGGTACTTGAGCTATCGCCTGCTGCCTCCCACGATGCTCATTAGCCGGAAGCTGGGTTGGAAGCAGAGGGGTGGGACTTCAACTCAGATTCTCCAGTATGGGAGGTAGGTGTCCCAAGTGGTGTCTGAACTGCTGTGCTACATGTCCACCCCCTCCTTCTCTGTTTTAATGGATATAGGCCTGCAGTGAGTATTATTCTGGTGGGTGAGCGCCATTCCTGTGTGCATTTAGCAGGTTGATGTCATCCTTATGTGGGAACCCCAGTCTTTATATCCCTAGAAGTCACATCTGCTCCAGGTAGACCCCCTCTCCCTACCGCAGCCACCCCAACCATCTGTAGGGAAACCTCTACAGAACCTCTTTAGGGAATAAGAATTCCCTGTCCTGTTCTTGGTTACCCTTCAAGAAGCCGTGTCCTTTTTTAGTGCCTGTGATAGGCATTTCCTGCTCTGTTTTCAAATCTTTCTGAACTTGAAAAAGTGTTTTGAACTTGAAAAGCATGTATCCTGATCTGCTTTCACTCCTAATGCCAGTGAGTAAAATTACACTAATTGCTTTTAATCTGCTAGTCACTTTAGTTTTGGTATGAGAACATTGTGGTATTTGTGAACAGGCTTTTGTGCCAGAAAAATAATCTAAAACCATTGCTCAGAAAAAGAGTGCCATTAGGAGCCATCAGCAGCACACAATAATGGCAATTAATGACACTCAGGGGCCAGCTCCCTGCCTGCTGTGGTGAGCATTTTTTTAAAGGAGCCAAACATATGAAGCTTATTTTATTTTTTTATTTTTTGCTGTGTGTAAGTATTTTTACATCTGCTTGTGATTATTATGCCTTGTAACTACCACCTCAAGCCCAGTTCTTTTTAGGGGAAAAAAATGAATTCCTTATGTAATAAGTTATCGTTTGGAAAATTTCTCTGACAGACCATCAGTTCCTCCTAATGCAACATTCAATACCCTCCCCCCCCAAAAAAAAAAGGTGCAGCCATAATTCACTGCAGAAATATGGGTTGATAATAGAGAGATAGTGGATCGCAAGTATCCAAGTTCATTACTTTTGTAGGGATGAAAACTTGTGCCTTATATATTAATGTAATAATTTAATATGAAGTATTGTAGGATCTAAAGATAAAAAACTCCATCATCTGGATACACGACAGCTTGCACCAAGACCGTATGGTTGCAAGCAGAGCCCCTTGTACCTGTTTCAAGATGACCAATTAGAGATACCTTCAGTTTGGAACTGTACCGCAGGACACAGTCTAGGGAAGAGTTGGAGCCAGATTCCAGAGTCTGTACAGATTTCATATGTACTTAATCACAAGTGTGTTTGAAAAGTTTAAATGCAAGGGAGAAACACAGTGGCCTTGTGTCAGAGACTTGAAATAGCATATCTCACGTTGATGACAAAAGTGAAGTGGTGGTATTTAAATTTAGCAGCTGGGTGTGTTGCAACCTGAGAAACACGTGACAGAGCTGTTGCCAGGGTAAGTGTACTGCTTGGTGCCAATAGCCGAGTAAACAAACAAGATCAACTCACAGAAATTGATGGCTCTGGTTCTCGTAATTCATTGACCATCTGCTTATTTTTGTTATTTTTTACCCTGTGTTTTCTCGCCCTGCAATATCTATGTATCTGACACTCTGGAATTCAGGTCTGCTATCATGAGATTAGTCAACCCTCTTTGTGGTTCTGTTGTTTGCTTTTCAGTGAAAGTTTGACAAACCATGAAAACCATGGAATCGATGATCAGACAGAGCGTTTTCGGAAAGTCTAAGCTGTGGAGGTTACTTCTCAGATTTTTCAAAGTGTTACTAATTTTTCAAAAAGCCATCTCTTGATTTTTAATAGAAAGAGTCTTCAGTCGTTCCCCTGCATGCTACGTCCTGTTGGCACGTTTGGATCTGTCCAGAGCCGTCTTTTTTTGCGTTGTGCACATATAAAAATTTGGAGGCCTAGTTGATTTCTTTGGGTGTTCCGTTCTAGGTTTCTAGATGGCTGAAGAATGCCTCGGCCACAGCCACACAGCAGCTGTGCTAGCACGGCCCGCAACGTGCAGCCTTTCTCCTGGGACACTGATTCGGGGATAGTTACCATAGACCCTGCGTGGGAATGATAGCGTGCGCCTTTACTATCGCGCATGTGTGGTGAAAGGATGAATGAGACAGTGTCTGTGCAGGGGCTTTGAGTTCCCTGGAAGATAGCTATTGAAATCGGGCATCTAATTAGCTTCACCGCCATTGTTAGTTGTGCTTCTCCCGAACAGCGTCCAGGGAAGCTCCGCAGCAAGGCAGGGCTATGCTTGTGCAAACACTCAGCCGCCAGGCTGCCCCACGTGGAAGCCCAGGATTGTAACTCCAGTGCCCTGCACTGCATTTTTTTTAATTTATTTTTTTCTTTTCTTTTTTTTTAAAAATTTATTTAATGAATGCATTTTTACATAGATAGAACTTTAGGAATACAGTGGTTCTTTCCCTCATGTCCCCCACCTCGTTCCCTTCCCACCTCCCATTCCCTCTCCCATCTCCTTCTTCATTATGGATCATTTTTAGTATGACTTTATATATAGAGGACCATCTCTATGCTGATCATAGAGTTCAACACCCCCACACCCACACCCAGTCTGTAGAGTACAGTTTGGGGAGAGAATTTGCAGTCGATTCTCATATTGCAATTCAATAGGGACAGAGGTCCTACCTGGGAAGCAAGTACACAGTGACCACTGTTGTTCCTTTAACAATTAACACTCTTTTTTTATGACGTCAGTGATCACCCGAGGCTCTTGTCATGAGCTGCCAGGGCTATCGAGGCCTTTTGTGACCATAGACTCCATGGTATTTGGACACGGCTGTAAGCAAAGAGGATGTTCTCCTCTGCCTTCAGAGAAGAGTGTCTCCTTCTTTGATGACCCTTCCTTTCCTCTGAGGTCTCACAGAGATCCTCTATGTAGGGTTTTTTTTTTCCCCCCACAGAGTCTTGGCTTTCCATGCCTGAGATGCTCATGCAGGCCTTTCAGCCCGACCAGGAAGCCTCATGGGTGGATGCTGAGGTCAGAGTGTTATTTACCCTGCAGTGCGTTTGAAATGACGTCTTCCCAAGGTGAAGACTGTGGATGGACTTTTCTCCAGCCCCGCTGGCCCCGCCCAAGGCCAGGTACCTGCTGAGCTCATCTTTTCCCCACCTGGGCAGGGGTATCTGAGCGGGGCTTGTTTGTGACTCCCATTAAGTAAGTGGGGAGAGGAGAGGCACTCCTTCCTGCCACAGGGGGTATTCTGTCTAGACGTGCCTGTACCAGTGTCCTAGCAGGTGGTAAGAAACGGATGGCAGAGACTGGAAGGAGAAAGGATGTCACGGATGTGTGCTGTGTCCCTCCTGACTCATGGTGTCCCTGTGGTACCTTCAGAGATGGAGCCGTTGAGAGGTGATGAGGCTCGGAGGCTCTGCCTTCATGAATAGGTTGGGGTTGTTATCTCAAGACCGAGTTTCGCCAGCTCTGTGTCCCTGGTTCTTGCTGTCTCTTGCTCTTCTGTCATTTGCCGCGGGATGATGCAGCACAAAGGTGTGTTCGCCAGATGCCAGCACTGTGGTCTTGGACCTCCCAGCCTCCAGAGACAAGAGCCAAACAAATCTCTGTTCTTTATAATGTGATTACCCAGTCTCAGGTACAGCAGGCCCCCCCTTAGCAACAGGGGATAGGTTCCAAGGCCCCCAGTGGGTGCCTAAGACCTCACGTGGTACCAAAGCCTAGTTATACTCTGTCCTTTCCTCCGGGCACGTATCTGTGATGAAGTTTAATGTCTGAGTTAGGCACAGTTAAGAGAGTAACAACAGGATTGGGTGATTGGTTAGTGGTTAAGATGCCAATCAAGATGCCATATTGGAGTACATGGGTGAGACACCTGCTCCAGCTCCTGGCTCCAGCTTCCTGCTGATGCTGACCACAGGAAGCAGTGGTGATGGCTCAAGTAATTGGATTCCTGTCACCCACGTGAGAGACCTAGCCCTGGTCATTGCAAGCATTTGGGGTGTGAACCAGCAGCAGCTGGGAGTGTGCTCTCTCTCTGTCTTTCTCTCTCTCTCTCTTTCGCTCACTCTCTTTCTTCCTCTCAAAAAAACCCCCAAATTAATAAAAAGGTGAACAATAGCATTTAATAATGAAAGGAGATAATTACGACAGTGTATTGTAATAATAGTTACGTCAGTATGGTGCCTCTCTTCCCAAAATACTTTGTTGTGCTATACTCGCCCTTCTTGTTGATGACATGCAATGAAATAGTGCCTGCATGATGAGTTGAAATGAGCTGAGAGACGTAAGCAGTAGTCTACAGCCCGAGGGCTGCCTGAACACAAGTGCTGCAATACCGTGACGGTCCATCAGATAACTGAGATGGCCACTACTCACTGACTATCGGGTGGGTAGCATATACATTATGGATACACTGGACAAAAGAATGACCCAGGTCCTGGGTGGGACAGAATGTCATGAAATTTAAAACTTAACAATTTTTTATTTCTGGAATTTTTCCACTGAATACTCTGAGATCACAAATTAAAGCTAAAAAAAGCCAAAACTTTGGATAAGGGGGAGGGGGGGACGGGTTTATTGTTTTCTGTTACAGCAGCAGAAAAAAGACTGAGTAAGTGTGTCCAACCTATATTTGGAGCTGCTACTGTAGTTAGGATATTTTCTTATCAGCAGCGCTGTGGAAGATTTCTCATCCCCTAGTGAAAGTTCTTTCCTTTTGGGTGTGCCGGGGCCCTCTACTGCTCTCCTCAGCCCTAGCCCCTGTGCTCACAACTGAGTGAGGAAGCCTTTGTGGGTTTACCATCTCCTGGAGAAAGAGGACAGTCGGGTGGCCCCACTGAGGTTTCCAGAATTCTCTTGAATCTTTGTTATCTTTGGTCGGCTCCTGAAAAGCTCAGAGTCTCAGGAGGACCGAGGATAATTAATGAGCGTTTATCACTTTGTTGTTTTAAAATGTACTTCTTATTCCAAGCAGTTGTACAGAACTCTTGCTAATAGCATTTTCTCTTGATCTGTAGAACCATGCACAGATACCTACTGAAACAATATCTACACATAACCTGCTATTTTATGGTGTAAATTAAGTTTGCATGTGGAGGGATCACTTTGGTTTATTTGCTCTCCTAGAAACTGAGCCACAGGCATTGTGGGAGCTCTGATCCCTCTCCCTGTCCCTGGATTCAGTGTCTCTCGGTCGCCTTTATGTGGGCTGACAGTCTGTCCCACCTGGGTGCCAGCAAAGCCTGTCGCGAGTGCCGGGGAGCGTGGAAAAACTGAGCTCACTGACTTCTGGGTCTTTCTCTCTCTCTTTCTCTTTTTTTTAAGATTTATTTATTTACTTGAATGAGTTACACAGAGAGAGGAGAGGCAGAGAGAGAGAGAGAGAGAGAGAGAGGGAGAGAGAGAGAGAGGTCTTCCATCCACTGGTTTACTCCCCAATTGGCTGCAACGGCCGGAGCTGTGCCAATCCAAAGCCAGGAGCCAGGAGCTTCTTCTGGGTCTCCGATGTGGGTGCAGGGGCCCAAGGACTTGGGCCATCTTCTACCGCTTTCCCAGGCCATAGCAGAGAGCTGGAGCAGCCGGGGCTAGAACCGGCGCCCTTATATGGGATGTCAGCGCTTCAGGCCAGAGCGTTAACCCACTGTGCCACAGCACTGGCCCCAAGGTCTTTCTCTCTTGAAACCATGGCAGCGCCTTTTCTGTCTCTGCCTCTCCTCCACTTCCTCCGGGGTGAGCACTGTGGCCAGGGCGCCCAAGGATGGGGAAGAAGGAAAGAGGCGGCTGTGGTCCTGTTGTCCCCACCTTCTGGACAGCACCTCCCTAGGGGCCGAGTGAGTTTTTTTGGGGGAGGCTCTTGAGAAGAGCCTGTGGCAGCCCACAGCTGTGACTCTGGGGGCTCTCCGTCAGCTGCAGTACCCCCCCCACCCCTTCCCTTTCCCGTTCTAGCAGTCGGTGCCTCGTTTGCAGAGCCTTCTGAGACAATTTAGTGCCAGCCTGTGTTCCATCAAAAGAGGGGTGAAGAGGGAGGTGAACTTAAAACGTGGCTCTCAAGAGGGAGGCGTTTTGCTTATTTTAGTTTTACATGGATACTTTGGATGCTGCTGGCCTACAGGCCCTCTACCAGCTGGAGTTTTTTCCAGGAACATTCTGCCAGCGCTCACTTTGAACCCCCCCAAATTCCTTAAGAACCACGGATCTCTTGCTGACCTATGTTCTGTTTGTTGGGGACACCTCAGTTCCATCTGTGGTGCACACAGCTCTTTGCGGAGACTGGTGCCTGCTTGCTGGGGAGGTTCCCAAGTGGCCTGATGAATTACCCCCAACTTGGCCAGGCCCCAAGCTCTTGGCAGCCTCCCAAAGTGCCTGCGAAGGCTGTGTGTGACGGTCTGCCTGGGGGTGCACGGCCGGCGTGCAGAGTCTGGGCTCCGTCTCCTCTGGGGACGATGCCAGCTGTGGCCCAGCGTCCTGGTTGGCTCTGACCAGGAAGTGGATGACTAATGGGCTTCTTGGTATTCCTTGTTTGCAGTATTAATAACCAGGAACGGTGCTCCAGCAGAGGGGAGAGTTGAAACAATGACAGCAGTTCGTCCTGTTAAGCGGGGGTGAGAGGAGACTGGGCCAACTCCCAGTGAATTGAAAGGTGATGAGAATAGGCCCCACCTGTCCAAAGATGCCCCGGCAGGTGGGCTGCAAGCTGTGGGCAGGTCTGATTCAGCTGGCCAGCTGCCTGCAGGGTGAGGAGGAGGATCAGAGGTAGCCAGCCAGGCCAAGGAAGCAATGAAGTAGGCCAAGCACATTCCTTCCCAGGGTGTCTTGCAACATGTAGCTCTCTCCAAGGACCATTTCGACATGGGACTTGAGAAGCATACCTAAAGTGTGAGAAGGATTTGCAGTAGCGTGCATGCCATCATATGTGGCTCCTACCACTGGGCCTTATACTGGGGAAGACCATGGAACGAGTGCAGGAGAGGCCTGGGAGGACATGTGGCCCATCCCAAGGCCACTAAGGCTTTGGTGCTGCTCACTGCCAGTTGGGGGAAAAAGGTCCATGCTGTGGTGTGGTTACCAAACAAGGCGGGCTCGCCACCTGGTGCACACAGAGACCTACCTGTGACAGTGGTCTTGTGGGAAAAAACCAGCAAGGTGGGGTATGTGTGTGTGTGTGTGTGTGTTGTGGGGGGGGGGGCGGTGAGTCTATGAGTTCAACAAGACGGGCTGGCACGTGGACACTCTGGCAAGGCAAGCTTGGATTAGAGAGCCTTGGAAGCAGGCCATTTATAGGGTAGGCTAAGGAAGAGGGCTCCGGCACCAGATCCCCCTGGTCGCGGGCCACTCCCTTCCGAAGGTGTTCTGAGGGCTAAGTGCCAGTCTGGCCTCCAGTGTTAAGGTGTTATGATCAGGTTTTTCTCCTCGGTGCGTGCCCCCGACGTGTGACTTGCAGTTTTTGGCCCTGTGTTCCCCGTGCACCTGTGTGACCAAGTCTTAAGCAGTTCTGTAGAAAACAGGAACTTTAAAGGATGATCGGCTGCGCCGTCTGGTGTGGTGGTTGAGATGTCGTGTTCCATATCGGAGCGCATGGGTGGCAGACCTGCTCCACTTCCATTCGGGCTTCCTGCAGATGCACACCCTGGCAGGCAGCAGGTGACGGCTCAAGCACTTGGGTTCTGCCACCCATGTGGGAGGCCCAGATGGAGTTCCCGGCTCCTGGCCCAGCCCTGGTGGTTGTGGAAGTTTGGGGCGTGGACCCGTGGATGGGCAACAGCTGTCTCTGTCTCTCTGCCTTTAAAATAAAGATACATAAAAAATATGGTCAACCTTATTGTGGAAGCAGAATTTGGAGAATTTCAGAGAGGAATTGTAACAGGGGATTTTGAATTTGGGGACTTGAGGAAACGCTGTAGAGGGAGCAGTCAGATATCAGAATCTTGGGCTATTTTTCGATGCTGTAAACTATAAAAATTGCCCAATTTCTAAAAAACACTAGGAAGACCAACAATGGAAAGCTTACCTGTGGACAGAGTTTGACCAGTTTTCCATCTTTGGGATAAAAATCCCAAAGTTTTCTTAGTGTAGCTTAGAGTTATGTCATGAACCAGAACCCTGCTGCTCCACGTGGCGTCCATGGTCCAGGCATATCCTCATCTCCTTGGTGCTCTGGAGAAGTGAATGATCTCAGGTCTCCTGTACTTTGGAAAGATCCCAAGCATTTCAAGACAGATCCTGCTAGAATGTTTCGGAGCACAGGAAAAGATGGGCACCACTGAATGAATGAGTCAGGACATATGAAGATTAATTCTGATAAAGGGAGAAAAGAAGGGGCCGACGCTGTGGTGCAGGGGGTTAATGCCCTGGCCTGAAGCGCCAGCATCCCATATGGGCACTGGTTCTAGTCCCAGCTTCTCCTCTTCCAATCCAGCTCTCTGCTATGGCCTGAGATAGCAGTAGAAGATGACCCAAGTCCCTGGGCCCCTGTACCCACGTGGGAGACCCGGAAGAAGCTCCTGGGTTCAGATCGGCGCAGGTCCGGCTGTTGTGGCCATCTGGGGAGTGAACTAGCAGATGGAAGACATCTCTCTCTGTCTCTACCTCTCTCTGTGTGTAACTCTGCCTTTCAAATAAATAAAATAAATCTTTAAAAAAAAAAGGGAGAAAATAAGGTCTGTGACTTTTTTTTTTTTTAAGTTGATTTTATTTATTTGAAAGGCAGAGTAATAGAGAGAAAGAGAGACAGAGATCTTCCATCTGCTGGTTCACTCCCCAAATGCCTTCAATAGCCAGGACTGGGCCAGGTTGAATCCAAGAGCCAGGAACTCCCTCAGGGTCTCCCACATGGGTGGCAGGCACCCAAGCACTTGGGCCATCATCAGCTGCTTTCCCAGGTGCATTAACTGGGAGCTGGTTAGAGGTGGAGCAGCTGGGACTCCAACCTGCCCTCCAATATGCGATGCCTCTGTTGCAAGTGGCAGCTTAACCCACCGCGCCACAACGCGGGTCCCAGGCCCGGGACTTTTGTTACAGTACTGTGTTCAGTTCTGCCCATATGGGGTGGGAGGCATGGAGACTGAGCTTCTGCTTGACCATAAAGGGTTAACGTCATAACATCATGAGGAGTTTAAGCACCTACCCAAGGCTATACTTGCACATACTTGAAGTCCTGACAGCAGTCTTCTGAGGAGCAGGGACCACGTGAGCGTTCCAGAGGGGGCAGCGGTTTTGCAGAAAGCTTACGTAGCCATCCAAGACCCTTGGGAGAAGGGGAAAAAAGAGCTGATTTGCAGCCAGGAGAGGTGGACCTGGGAGGAGTTGTTCAGACTTCGTTTATGAAACTTTACAGTGACCTGGCCTTCCTGGGGACATTCTTGAACCTGCCTGTTTAAGGTACCAGGAATAAGAAAGACTAAAAATGCAGGCATTATAGTGCTCCTCCAAATGTATTCGTTTTGAGGTTTCCTTTTTTTTTGGGGGGGGGGGGACAGATCTTTCTTAAATCTTTCGTAGGTTTGCCCCATGAAAAGCGAGAGCAGCTACTAAATAAGAAATATTTGCCACCTCATAAGGACCAATTATTCTGTTTTAACAGTTGTTTTGTGCATTTAATCCAGGAAGTTGGTTCCTGATTTTGATTTTAAATTAGAATTGCAGACAATAGCAAATTGGGAACATACAGGCAGGCTTGGCATTGAAAGAAAACCGAATGAGTGTGAATTTAAAAAGCACGTTCATTGTGCACCTTTTACGAACAATTCTCCTCCATAACGACCTCGGTGCGTTTACTAGTTAGCATTTCAAAGGACTTGGAGGGACTCTGCCTTCTCAAAAGTTGCCAAAGATTTTTAGCTATTGTCATCATTAGACTTCAAAGCAGAAGCTGCAGGCTATTTTACTGCCAATGCTTTTAATCCCAACCTTTGTATTGAGATTAGGAGCACAAAGGATGGCCCGCAAAGGGTAAGCCCAGTTTTTCTGTTTTGTTTTGTTTTTCTTTTCCCCCAAAGAATTACAATGAAAGCTCCACTCTTTGGAATTGTTCTTTATTCATTGATAGGGTTCTCCACCTGCCCCCCACCCCTCATGTCTGAACTGTGATGAAATCTGCACAATGGTGTCTGTCATTAAAAAATAATAACAACAGTAATGAAAGGACGACCTAGCACTGCCAGATCAACCTCGCGAGCCCATAGCTTGTTTACGTGAAAGGCGAAGAGCCATGAATCGCCCCCAAAGTATCCTCCATGTGTGTTATTTTCATGTTTAAATGGCAGGCATGTGTGTGGGGAAAGGCAACCTCAGGCTCTCCGTGCTTTGCCTAAGGCAGAGCTTGGCCTGGACCCTCTCACTCCCTCTCACTGTCTCACCCTCCCCTCTGGGGACCCTCCACAATGCTGCCAGTACAGCAGCCAGTAAGGCAGGCGTGGCTAGATTGGTACAATGTTCCCGTAGAACAAAAGCTCCCCAGAAGTGCCCAGTCACTCTATGGAGGAAACCACAGAACTCCCTCCATGGTGGCTTCCCAAATCCTCGCATTCCCGGGTGGCTGGACAGGGGCAGATAGTCAGTACCATCGTCCCTCAGTATCCACCAAGGATTGGTTCCGGGAGCCGTGTGGGTCCCCAAACCCACGTGCCCAAGTGCCTTATATAGAATGGTGTAGTATCTGCATGTAACCTGAGCACCCTCTCTAGAAACCATCTCTAGGTTACATGTAATGCTTCATACAGGTGCACGCTCTGCAAATATTTGTTACACTGCATTGTTTAAAAATAATGACAGAAGTCAACACATGTTTAGTACAGATGTGATTTTCCCCCCAATGTTTTCCTTATAGTTGGATGAAATCTGTGGCTCCGGGACCTGTGGATTCAGGGGGCCAATTGTAGTTTTCTCTTGGGGTGGTAGTGATTTTCTTTTCACCTCTTTATAGAGACTTGGGGTGACATTTTCTAAAAATTTTAATTTATTATTTGGAAAGGAGAGAGGGAGAGAGAGAGAGAGAGAGAGATCCCATGTACTAATTCATGCCTCAAATGCCCACACTGGCTGGGGTTGAAGCTGGGAGCAAGGAATGTAATCCAGGTCTCCCACCTGGATGGCAGGAACCCGATTACTTGAGCCATTGTTACTGCATTAGGAGGAAGCTGAAGTCAGGAGCCAGAACCAGGAATTGAACCCAGCTACTGTGATGTGGGACGAGTTAGACAGTGAGAGAGAGAGAAACAGAGAGAAAGGTCTTCCTTTTCCATTGGTTCACCCCCCCAAATGGCCACTACGGCTGGTATGGTGCGGCCAGTGCGCTGCGCCGATCCGAAGCCAGGAACCAGGTGCCTCTCCTGGTCTCCCATGTGGGTGCAGGGCCCAAGCACTTGGGCCATCCTCCACTGCCTTCCCAGGCCACAGCAGAGAGCTGGCCTGGAAGAGGAGCAACCAGGATTAGTACCCGGCACCCCAACTGGGACTAGAACCCAGTGTGCCGGCGCCGCAGGCGGAGGATTAGCCTAGTAAGCTGCAACGCCGGGACGCTGAACTCTTAACCATCACCTTTGCCATTAAACTGAACAGCCACCCCCATAATTTATATGTCCATCTGATTTAATTCTCTGAAGGACAAGCCATCATCCATGGAGCTGCCTGGCATTGAAAGATAATGGACAGAATTATTATAGACGAAGACATCTGTGGGCCTTCTCCGTTCTAGGGGTGGAACTCTTTTGAACCAACAACTTTAAAAATAAGTTATTTTGACTGGTTTGAACTTGAAATGACCTAGAACTGAATTAATTACATATAATGAGGGCCCCAGCGAAAGTGCCGTTCTGTAATACGCTGGCTGACCCAGAGGGCTCTGTGAGACGTAGGGGCGACGTGACAGATATTAGGACCTCACATCGAATGTACATAAATACTCAACTCACTGTTCTGAGAAACCACGTGAAGGCAGATCCCAGCCTGTTCCCTGGGTTGAAATGCCATTCCTTTCATCTCGGTTAGACCCTTCTGTGCTTCTGTGAGGGGGGAGTGCTGTGCTAACTGACCCCCCACTCTGAACACGCATCGCCCTCTGTGGGTTCCTGAGTGCTGGGTCCCGTGTTTCCAGGCACTTACCTAAGAGAAAACAGGGCATTTCCCAGACTTAAAACTCTTTCTCACTTCCCAGTTGGGTCAGTTAATTTTGGAACATCCCAAGAGATCCACGAAACCTCATTCAGTTAAGGTCTGTCGCTTCTTTGTATCCTAATTCTGGAGTGCACTTCTGGCTGCATTGAGAGGAACAAAGCCAAGCCCTTGGTCAACGCCAGATAAATGTCTTCTTCCCAGCGTGCAGGTTGAATGCCGAGTTGTTGAAGTTGAACAAATGTGCTGTAGAGTTGCGGCAGCTGCTGGGGTTTAGTGGGCCTGGGTTGCGCTTCACACTGATGGTCTGACATATTTTGCTGCTGACTTCTAAGTGGGCTCCCCGTGTCATTGACTCTTCCACTGGAAGAGACTTTGGGAGACTTCTGGTCTGATCCACCCCTTTGCCGTCAGTGAGGCAGGGGCCCACAGAGGCTGAGAGACACAGCTGTCAGTGAGGCAGGGGGGGCCCACAGAGGCTGAGAGACACAAACTGAGTCCGTGGCAAGGCCAGGGCTCGAACGTTCAGGCTCCTGATTCCTGCTCCGGCTTTTTAGGTAACTTAATTCTCAGTAGGATTTAGGGCTGCTCTTCACCTCTATCCAGACTCTTAATGGAAAAATGTGCGAGAAATGAATGTTATTGTTGGAGATTTAAAATTTAGACCTACCAGTTTCTTAACATACATAAAACTAGAGAGAATAGGAACACCAAAAAGCCAACTTCAACAGTTTGCCCTTCAGTTCATATTATTTCACCTGTATCCCCCATTGACCTTCCTCTTCCCCAAATTATATTTGGGGGGAAGCAAACCCAGGTGTCCTATTATTTCATCCATAAATATTTCAGATGACACTTAAAGATAACCACAATGCTATTATTATGCTAAATAAATTAGCAGTAATTCCATAAGGTTTCTAATAGTTAAATATCCTAAAGTTGTTCTTTTTGAGCTGTTATAAATATTAGTCATTTTACTTTCAAGGACATTTTCTCTTTTAAAGGAGTAGGGTCTGTTAACAACGTTGACTGTTTTGTGTCAATGGAAAGAGAGAGATGCTAAAGGACTCTGCCATTAAGGAAACACACCGTGCCTTTACAATCACTAAGGAATTTGCCATTCTCTTAAATTTGGCGTGTTTGAATTCTCCTGTCTCCCTCCCCCCAAACTAGTATATTTTAATATGATGCCAACCAAAGACCTTGCAGCCATTCTTTGCCTATCCCTTTTAGGCTGTGTAGGCATCAGTACAGGAGAGAACTTTTCCTTCCAGAAAAGGAAAGAGCCAGAGTTGCTTTTGCTACCCGGGCCTTGACTGCTCTTTGCTTAGTGCGAGCAGAGGTGGTACCCTGAGCTCCTGCAGTACGATTCACCAGCGTGGAAGGCCACGTGTTTTACGGTTAGAGACATGTCCTCTTCCCTGCTCACTTTCCCTGAACATATTCAAGGTTGGACCCCTGCGTGGGCGGAGGGTGGATGATGCCTTTATCACTGACTTTTGTCAAAGTGGCTAAAATCAGAAATAATCACTGGGGCTGGTGCTGTGGCATGGCAGGTAAAACTGCCGCCTGCAGTGCTAGCATCCCATATGGGTGTTGGTTCAAGTGCCAGCAGCTTCACTTCCTATCCAGCTCTCTGCTATGGCCTGGGAAAGCAGTAGAAGATGGCCCAAGTCCTTGGACCCCTGCACCCTCATGGGAGACCCAGAGGAAGCTCCTGGTTCCTGGCTTCGGATTGGCACAGCTCCTGCCATTGCGGCCATCTGGGGAGTGAACTAACAGATCTCTCTCTGCCTCTCCTTCTCTCTGTGTAACTCTGACTTTCAAATAAAATAAATAAGTCTTTCCTAAGAGTAACCAGTGATCCTAAGATTGCATCTTAGGATCATTGGTTACTATCCTCACCCTGTCTTTTATGACCTTGTCTAAATATGATCAGAGTCGGCGAACTTGGAAGGCTTCCATAGCCTTGGCAACTCATGACAAGAGCCTAGGGTGGGTTACTGATGCCATAAACTAGAGTGTCAATTTGTTGGGTCAACAACAGCAGTCACTGTGCACTTGCTCCTCATGTGGGATCTCTGTCCTTAATGTGTTATACATTGTGATTTAATGCTATAACTAGTACTCAAACAGTATGTTTCACTTTGTGTTTCTATGTGGGTGCAAACTGTTGAAATCCTTACTTAATATATACTAAATTGATCTTCTGTATATAAAGAGAATTGAAAATGAACCTTGATGTGAATGGAAGGGGAGAGGGAGCGGGAGATGGGAGGGTTGCGGGTGGGAGGGAACTTATGGGAGGGGGAAGCCATTGTAATCCATAAGCTGTACATTGGAAATTTATATTCATTAAATAAAAGTTAAAAAAAATAAGTCTTTCAGGAAGGAAGGAAGGAAGGGAGGGAGGGAGGGAAAAAAAAAAAACTATCACAGCGGCATCTTCTTCCTGGAGAAAGAAGTTTGGGGGAGTTGGGTCCTGGGAGTGAGAATCAGAAAGCAGCGATCATTAAAGTAGACATGCAGGTGACTTTTCTGGCTGGGAGAAAAGGGGAAAGCTCATGGCCAAGTGCTCTGGGGCACCTGGGTGCCGTGTTCCCGTCTGCAGGCACCGGATCGGGCAGTGGGGGAAATGTGGTTGGCTGCTGGTTTAAGACTTGCTCTATCTAGGTCAGACTGACTGCCAGGACATACTAAACACCAGTGTCATGTGGTAATTGGGGCCGCAGACACACCTTGTGATCTGCTTAGGGTTTTTTCCTCCCACTTCACCACATTCATTACCACCCACCACCTCCCTCCCATCTTTCTGAATTGGCTGGATAAAAAAGGTGCTTCTCCTCATGTCTCCTAGGGTTCCTTGCTGTGTGTTTGCTTGTACATTCCCTCTCTGCTTACTGGCTTTGGCTGGTCCAAGAAAGAAAAGTATTTCAGGAAAAAACAACAACAACACACACACACGGGGGATGGTGTTGTGCAATGGGTTAAGTGCTGCCACTATCCCAGGTGGGTTTGAGTCTCGGCTGCTCCACTTCCAATCCAGCTTCCTGCTAATGCGCCTGAGGAGGCAGCAGAAGATGGCCCAAGCCATCTTGGGCCTCTGCCACTCATGTGGGAGACCTGGATGGAGTTCTGGGCTCCTGGCTTCAGTCTGGCCCAGCCCTGGCTGTTGCAGGCGTTTGGGGAGTGAATCAGCAGATGGAAGATCTTGGCTGTTTCCCTCCCACTTCTCTGTCACTCTGCCTTTCCAATAGATAAATAAATATTTTTTTCTTTAAAGACACACAGAAGGAGAGCAAGTGACAGAGAGTGAGCGGGAGCGAGTGCTGATAAAGCCTGCGGTAGTGGCTAGGGATGAGTGAGCACTTGATGTCCACAGGCTGCAGGCGGCAGCTTTACCAACTATGCCACAGCCCCAGCCTTGGTTATTTGATTTTTTTAATTTCATTTTTTGTTTTAATTTTAATTAATTGCTAATAGATTCAAATTGATTTGTACATACACATCTAAGAACATAATGACATTCCTTTCTTCCTCCCTCTCTCCTTCCTTCCGGCTTTCTTTCTTTTATTCCCTTGAGACAGCTTCATTTATCAAAGGATGGAGGTTGGAGGTCCCAGGTTCCAAGCGAGAACTACCTGAGACTGTCTCCCAAGCAGTGCTTCCAATGCCTGGCGTTGATGGTGCTTCTGCATTACCAGGCGTTGTGCTAAGCAGTTCACAGGGAGTAACTTGCTTGATCTGTACGGCAGCCCTGAGAGTTCTGTGGTTAACCCCACTTCCCAGCTGAGGAAGCTGGGGCCTGGAGACATCACATAGGAACTCAGGGACTCCGTGCACTTGACCTGCGCAGGCCGGTTCGCGATCTGACACCCACTGCCTCTCTGCAGGTTCACCAGCATCCGGTTTCCTCCCAGCCTGCAAGGAGCCTGGAGGAGGAGGAGGCTTGGGTGTGTTCTCCCTGCTGGCGTGGAGACAGTGCAGCCTAAGTGGGATCCGGATGCACTGTGTTGCCTGCACCTTGCCAGTTCCATGGTTCCTTCCGATTCCAGCTTCTCTCTGGGCCCTGAGGGTTGGTAAGCAAGAAGCTTCAGTTCACGCAGACTGCACAGGAGTGAGACAGGCTCCTGCTCCTCTTAATGAGCCTTAAACATCTCAAGTGCTACTTCCCCCCTCCCCTCTCCCCTGCTTCATGCTTTTTGGAGAGTGCTCAAGCCACACACTTACATGGCCATGGCCATGAGGCAGCGCTGATTGGCCACTTGCTGCTTGGGCTAATTTGGCTTTGTGCGAGGGAAGGGGGAAAATGCGACTTTTCTCTGGAGCCCAGAAAACAAGTAGAATTCTTCCTGTGTCAGGGAAGCACAGGCGCACCCCAAAGGGAAGCTGCGCTTTTATGGGCTGCCAAAGAAGTACGTGATGCACTGTTGGGCCATCTCTCGCTGGGTTGGTTTATTTAGTTTTTCCCTTAATGAATCCACCTGTGGTTTTCGCGTCCGAAGGAGTGAAAGAATGGTCTTCAGTAGCACTGTGATGGAACTGCTTTGTGTCCCCCACAAATTCATAATGTTCAAGCCCTGAATCCCCGTAGCTGCACATATGGCCTTATTTGGAGTCAGGGACTCCTGCAGCTGTAATTAGTTAAGATGAGGTCACCCTGGAGCAGGGTGGGCCCCAGATCCCAGATGACTGCACTGCACACAGAGACGTAAGCAGGGAGAGCAGCACGGGAAGGCTGGGCGGGAGTGAGGCAGAGGCCGGCGCCGAAGGTTGCACAAACCGCCGGAAGCCAGGAGCAGATTCTTCCTTCAGCCCGCACCGGAACCAGCGCTCGCTTCACCTGGATCTTGGATTTCCAGTCTCCAGAGAGAGCCCTGAGATCATTTCAGTTGGTTAAGCCACCCAGTCCATGGTTTTTTGTGTTTTTATTTTTTTGTTGTTATTGTTACAACAGTCTTAGCAAACAAATAAAGCAAAACAATGTGAACAATAGCAGTGGCTCAATCGCAGGCCCTGGCTTGGGTACCTGCAGGCTCCAGTCCACATCTAGCATGCCCTGGCTCTTCTCTGTGCCTCCTTCCCACGCCTTCTTGACTTATGAATTCCTGTCCCAGGGACTGTCCTCTCTCCCCAGCCTGCTCATTTTGCTCTTTTCCTGCTTCTTCCTTTATATCTCTTGTTTAATAAAAATACGCTGTTTCTTTTCAGCTTTCCCAGGCTGCAGGCGGAGGCAGAAGCTCCTCCCTCATTTTAGAGTTCTCCCCAACCTTAGCCCCCAAAGTGCCTTCTCCCTCTGCCTCCACCATTTGCATGCCCGTATTTTATCCTACGTCTCACTGCCTGGTGCCTGTCCTACTTTTGCCGTGTGTGAGACCAAGCAGGAGCGGGGGTGCCCCAGGGAGGCCAGAGGCTGGAATCGGCTGGGGTTCAGGTGAAGAAGAGCTGCAACAGGACGCCCACACCAGGAGGGGAGGCAGACCGTGGTGAGAAACGTGGGCCCGTGCATAGGGGTCCTCCGGGGGGACACCTGGTCAAGCGGCAGAGACCGAGGAGAAGAGAAAACCGTGCAGCTCTGACAGTGTAGGCTCGGAAACCAGGAGGAATGCACGCAGTGTAGACAGTCTCTGGCCTGGGGTGTATGTGTGTGCCTGTGTGTGTGAGTGTGTGTGTGAGCGTGTGCATGTGTGTGGTGTGTGTGTATGTGTTTGTGTGCCTGTGTGTGTGTGTGAGTTTGTGTGCCTGTGTGTTATATGTGTGTGAGCGTGTGCCTGTGAGTGTAGTGTGTGTGAGCGTGTGCCTGTGTGTGTTGTGGGTGTGTATGTGAGTGTGTGCCTGTAAGTGTAGTGTGTGAGTGTGTGCCCGTGTGTGTGGTGTGTGAGTGTGTGCCCGTGTGTGTGGTGTGTGTGTGTGTGAGTTTGTGTGCCTTTGTGGGGAGTGTGTGTGAGAATGTGCCTGTGTGTGTGGTGTGTATATGTGTGTGAGATTGTGTGCCTGTTTGTATGAGTTTGTGTGCCTGTGTGTTGTATGTGTGTGAGCGTGTGCCTATGAGTGTAGTGTGTGTGGTATGTGTGAATATGTGCCTGTGTGTGTTGTGGATATGTATGTGAGCGTGTGCCTGTGTGTGTTGTGTGTGTGTGTGTGCCTGTGTGTGGTGTATGTGTGTTTGTGTGCCTGTGTGTATGGGAGTGTATGTGGTGTGTCTGGGGGAGGGTGTGTGTGAGCGTGTGTGTGGTGTATGTGTGTTTGTGTGCCTGTGTGTGTGGGAGTGTATGTGGTGTGTCTGGGGGAGGGTGTGTGTGTGTGTGTGTGAACGTGTGCCTGTGTGTGGTGTGTGTGTGTATGTGTGAGTGTGTGTGAACATGTGCCTGTGTGTGTGGTGTGTATGTGTGTGTGCACGTGTGCCTGTGTGTGTTTGGCTGTGTGTGCATCTTGGAGATTGGGGAGGCTCAGAGGGCCTGTCTCGTAGTAGTTCAGGGACTTGTGAGCCTGTGCCACTGTGTTGTGTTAGATTAAAATCCCTCCATTTGAAGGCCCCAGTCAGTGGAGCCTTGATTATTGGCACGTTTTTCTCTTTGGAGCTCTGGTGGTTTGCAAGCGCGTTCAGTGGTGGCAGGTGGCAGGGAGCTGAGCTGAGGTGTGCAATAGCCCAGGCCAGTCCCGGGGGCTGGGGCTGCAGCCAGGGCAGTGTGGAGCGGCTGCGGCTGTTCATGGTGACATTTTCCTTTGTACTGCACACCTGCTGGGGGTCCATGCATCAGTCGAGGGAGGCAGGAATACCTGGTTAACTTGTTTGCTGAGTGTGTCTTATCCAGAATACTATTATTATTATTATTATTATTATTATTATTATTATTTTAGCAGACAACAAAGTAGAGCCAGGTTCCTACCTCCATTTTCCTTTCCTCTTTGGCAAATGAAACAAGTTTCTCTCCCAATATAAGACTTTTAAAATATTTTCAAGTGTAAAGCACAAAAGTCCTTGATCTTACAAACTTTGACCCCATTTATGCATGTTCTGTACCTGGGACAACAAAGGTATTATATCTGACATTTACTGATAGCGTTCTCTGGGCCAGCTGAGCCGAGAGCTTTACGTATGATGTCTTATTAAAACTTCCCACGTCTGTGTATATTATTGTTGCTTCCATTTTACTTGCTATGCCAACAGTGCCGACCCCTATTGTTCCCACTTTAAAGATGAGAACACAGAGTCTTGTAGAAGTGAAATAACTTGTCGAAGGACACAGAGGTTAATAAGCAACAGAGCCAGGACTTAGCTGGCATCTGACTTCAGAGTCTATGTTTAGCATTGAGCTGGCATAGAAACAGTCAAACGTAATAGTTCTGAGTTCCCAAGCATTTCTTTTTCACTATTCCTGTTGTTCTAAAGTAAGATTTTTATCGTGACTCACTGCACTATTGTTTCAAAATCACAAAAATAGGCAAACAAAAAGTTATTTATTATTACCCTCACCCAAATCAATTCTTGTCTAAAAATGAAATGCAAGTTGAATATCTCAGATCTAAAAATCTGACATTAGAAGTGCTGCAAAATCTCAAACATAGTGAATGCCAACATTAAGCCACAGGTGGAAAGTTCTGCTCCTGGCCTCGTGTGACGGGCCCGTCGACATGCAAGTTCACCAAATATGCTGTATAAAATCACCTTTAGGCTGTGTGTATAGATGTAGATGAAATACTTTTGAACTGCACGTTTAGACTTGGGTCACATTGCCAAGATAGCTCGTTATACATATGCAAATACTCCAAAATCATACAAAACCCGAAACACTTCTGGTGCCAACCATTTCACATCAGGGGTGATGCACTGGTCTGGACTTCAAAGTCTGTTCATGTGGTTATCTTATAATTACAATGTCATGGAGTTTGGGCGGCGGAAGGGGCCTGGAGGGCATCTTTGCTTGTTCGGTTTTGCCAGGAGGCACCGTTTGTGCCCTTCGCTTCCCCACCCTCACTGTTCCACACCAGAGCCCTCTCAGTCTTGCCTAGAACCTCAGAGAGGGCGATGGGTGAAGAAACACAGGCGCAGAGAAGTTCTGCTCGAAATGGCGCGAGAAGTTGGTTGCAGAAGGAGAGTGGGAGCCCAAGAATCCTGCTGACTGACCAGCTGTGGCCTGCGCTCGGTGGCTCGGCCCCCAGCCTGTGGCTGCTGGAGACTGTGCACTCCGTAGGTCACCCAGCTGGGAAGCAGAGGTGCTGATTCCAGACGTGGCAGAGGCATCGCAGTGGGTTCACTTCTTAACCCTGAGCCGTGCTGCCTCTGCCAAATCCCGCAGGGCCATTGTGGTGTTTTTTTTTTTTTTTTTTAATTTATTTATTTACTTGAAAGGCATAGTTATAGTCAGAGTGAGGGAGAGACAGGTCCTCCATCTCTAATTCACTCCCCAGATGGCCGCAACGGCCGGAGCTGAGCTGATCCAAAGCCAGGAGCCAAGAGCCTCTTCTGGGTATCCCATGTGGGTGCAGGAGCCCAAGCACTTGAGTCATCCTCTGCTGCTTTCCCAGGCACATGAGCAGAGAGCTGGATCAGAAGTGGAGCAGCTGGGACTCGAACCGGTGCCCATATGGGATGCCAGTGCCGCAGGGGGAGGCTCAACCTACTTTGCCACAGCGCCAGCCCAGACATTGTTGCCTTAACAAAATTCTTTTTTTTTTTTTTTTTTGACAGGTAGAGTGGATAGTGAGAGAGAGAGAGGCAGAGAGAAAGGTCTTCCTTTTTGCCATTGGTTCACCCTTCAATGGCCGCTGCAGCCAGCGCATCTCGCTGATCCAAAGCCAGGAGCCAGGTGCTTCTCCTGGTCTCCCATGTGGGTGCAGGGCCCAAGGACTTGGGCCATCCTCCACTGCCTTCCCGGGCCATAGCAGAGAGCTGGCCTGGAAGAGGGGCAACCGGGATAGAATCCGGCGCCCCAACCGGGACTAGAACCTGGTGTGCCAGCGCCGCAAGGCGGAGGATTAGCCTGTTAAGCCACGGCGCCGGCCTCCTTAACAAAATTCTAAAGGGAGAGTCAAGAGAACTGTGTCCCTCTGAAACCCCTCAGAGGGGTCCTAGTGCCGTGAGCCACCTCTGGGCACCCTGTAGCTATATACAGCACAGTATAGAAGCCTGAGCCCCCTGATTTCACAGGTGCACCCCCATTGCAGTTCCTGACCATGTGTAACTCTGACAGCGCCCAAGATCACTTTCTAGGGTGTTGGCGTCATGGCGCAGTAGGTTAAGCCATAACTTGCACACCGACATTCCGTATTGGAGCACTGGGTTGAGTCCTGGCTGCTCCACGCAGAGCAGAAGATGGCCCAAGTACTTGAGCCCCTGCTACCTATGTGGGAGACCTGGATGGAGTTCCTGGCTCCTGGCTTTGGGCTGACTGGGCCCTGGCTGTTGAGGTCATTTTGGGAGAGTGAACCAGCAGATGGAAAATCCCTCTTTCCCTCTCTATCTCTTCTGCTCTGCCTTTCACATAAATAAATCTAAAAAAAAAAAAATCACTTTCTGTTAAGCTTTTGTATTTTAGTTGCTGAGGTTGGGAGGGGGAGGGCCATGGCCTGTGGCAGCATGGAAAAGCAAACTGAGTGTTCCTGTGATCCACCTGTGCTTAGGATGACCCGGGCCTCACATGAAGGCAGGGATTTTCCTGTAATAGGCTCTCAGTTTAAGATACCGGCACTGTGGCATAGTAGGTTACACCTCCACCTGCAGTGCTGGCATCCCATATGGGCACTGGTTCGAGTCCCGGCTTATCCTCTTCTGATCCAGCTCACTGCTTGTGGCCTGGGAAAGCAGTAGAAGATGGCCCAAGTTGTTGGGCTCCTGCACCCACATAAGAGACCTGGAAGAAGCTCCTGGCTCCTGGCTTCGGATCATCCCAGCTGTGGCTGTTGTCACCTTGTCATTAGCACATGCATGGTGACTCTATGAATACATTAATTTGTCAACTTCAAATATGGGATAGATTCCTTTATACCCCAAGCTTAAATAACTGAAGTTGAAAAATGTGTGGCGACCCTGGAAAAGTTTGCAGGAGACTTGCCTCCAGGGACCTGGAGATGTTTGAACACACAGTGCCCAGGGCCAGGAAGCCAGATCAGCTGTGTTTGAGATCAGTCTTGGGTATTTTGGAACACAGCTGTGCCCCACCAAAACTCTGGGTTCCACATTCTCTTCTCCTTCTTGCCTTCTGTCTTTTCCTCGTAGCTTCTAACTCAGGTTAGGCCCTGTTCCATTCCTGGGATGTTTTCCTTTCTTTCTACTGAGAAGCCACAGATACGCCAGGAGTGCTGTCCTCACTGGCAAGGAAGTGTCGCCGCGTGAAACCCCTTGGTAGCCTGGGACCAGGTGTGGCTGTTGAGTGTTGTGTTCTGAAGCGAGTTCCCCAAGTAAGGTGTCAGGGTTCGTCCTTCCTGCCGCTGTCCGCGTCCTCCGCTCGGAGGACTGGGGGAGCCATTGGCCTCCGCAGACCCACCCTCCCTCAACTCCAGGGGCAACTGGGAAATGCGAGTTACGCTGGATTTTCTGTTTCATTACAGAAAGCACTTACCATCATATGCAATTACCCGGGCTTCTACTCCTTTTTTTTTCTTTTGTAAATAGGATCATAACAGAACCAATTCAATATATGTCTTGCCAGACATTAGACTTCTGCAACAGATCTTTTTTAAGACAGAGAAAGAGGGAGAGAGAGAGATAGAGAGAGAGAGAGAGAGAGAGAGAGAGAGAGAGAAATTTCCATCAGCAGGTTCACTCCATCACAGCCCACTACAGACTGGGCTGGGCCAGGCTGAAGCCAGGAGTCAGGAATTTAGTCTGGGTCTCCCACGTGGGTGGCAGGGAGCCAAGTCCGTGAGCCATCACCTGCTGCCTCCTGGGCTGCGCACTAGCAGGAAGCGGGAATCGGAAGTGGAGCCAGCCGCTCTGATGTGGAATGTGGCATCCCAAGCTGTGCTTTAACCACTGTGCCAAACGCCCAGCCCTGCCTCTGATCTTTAAGTCTCAGGCTTCGGGTCACTCAGCGGTGAGACAAGAGCAGCGTTGCCCTCACACACCACTATTTTACATGAAGAAATTCTGACCCTGCTGGTAGTTTTTCTGGACTCTCCACTTAGATTTATTTGTTCCTCTTAAGAAGCAAAACACACTTCCAGTGTAGCTTCCTTTTACCAAACGTAGAGTGACCAGATGTCCCAGTTTGCCCAGGAGGGTACCTGTCTAAGCATTCTGTTCTGGTGTAATTAGTTACATCCTTTTTACCCTGAAAAGCATCCTAGTAGAGTAACAAGGACTGTGGTAACCCTAAGCGGGCCCTCTGTGTTTGAAGTAGACGGTCCATACCACCTTTAAACTGGCTTGAGTTATAATTGGAAGATTTAGGATCATTAGCTGCATGCCTGATCACTTAAACTACAGAGTACTAAAACAAAGTTTAAAAACATCCTTTAAATGGACTTAGCAGAGATTATTAAGTAGTAGCATTTCTGTTTTCATTCTAATAGCGTTAGAAATTCAGTTAGTCATTGCTAAATGCTGTCACACAAAAGTCCTAGAATGTGTTGGACTGGAATTAGATTTTATTTATTTATTTGAGAACTACAGTTACAGACAGAGAGAGGGAGAGACAGAGAGAGAAATTTTCTATCCACTGGTTCACTCCCCAGATGGCTGCGATGGCCAGAGCTGAGCTGATCCGGAGTCAGGAGCCAGGAGCTTCCTCTGGGTCTCTCATGAGGGTGCAGGGGCCCAAAGACTTGAGCCATCTTCGACTGCTTTCCCAGGCCACAGCAGAGAGCCGAATTGGAAGTGGAGCAGCCGGGACTTGAACCGGTGCCCACATGGGATGCAGTGCCGCAGGTAGAGGCTTAGCTTACCACACCACAGCGCTGGCCCTAGATGTTCTTGAAAAGAATCTGGAATTTAAATATCTGGACCGTTTAAAAATATTTTTGTAGTTTGTTAAAACAGGAAATGAGCTGAGCGGTGCTGTTTTCTGAGATATGGTTTTAATTGTTGATGTGTAACATTTCCTTAGATTACAGGAAGCAAGATTTTGGAAAATGGATCCATCTTTTCCAATGTATCTGGGTGCCAGTGTGGTTTTTCATTGGCTTGGGAAACAGCTCTGTGGTGACCTGCAAACAGAACTGGAAAAAGAAAACCTTCAAGATTGATTAGCCTGGAGCAGGCGTGCGGATTGGACTCTATAAATCTCACGCACCATCTGTAGAAATGAGCTGGGGAAGTCATTGGAGCCATCTGAATGAATTTGTCTTCTCTTTTACATGCACACAACATTCATAAAACTTATTAATAAAACAGCCTAAAACTTGGGCGATAGTCTAGCAATGTGAATGAAGATTTATATGAAGTCCATTGAGGCTACACAAACAACAATAAACAAGAAAAACTCTGCATTGAGTAACCGCCTGCACCAGGCATCACGGAGGTGGTGGAGTGAGGGGGCCAAACATCCTGGACCAGGAGTCTCTGAGTGGAATTCTAGCTGTCCGACCTCTGTGTGACTTTGAGGGGATTTCTCAGTCTCTGAGCCTTAGTTTTTCATCTTTAGTTGTGGTAACAGCCCTCAATAAACTGTAATGGTCCATGCAAACATAATGCGCTGTTTATTTTTCCTTGGATATAAGAATCCTTACTTGTGTGCGTATGTGAGGGAAAAGGAAGTAGATATCATATTTGTTCCTTTATGAGCCTGTCTGCTTTATAAATCCACGGGCATTTGATGCTCCACTGCTCGGAACACGGCTCTGCAGAGGACCTAACATTAGCACATCGTGGCATCCACTTATTAAGAGCCTATGTTTTGAAAGGCACTGGGCATAAAATGCAATCTTCCTGGCCGCCCCATTATAAATGGAAAACCTCAGTTGGTCAGATGGCATAATTTTCTGTCTCAGACAGCAGTGTTATTTTCTTCTATAACAATGCTCACTATTTCATATTTTATACAATTTATTAATTTATATGCTTACTGTGGACTCTGGCCATGAGGATGTTGATTGCTTAAGGCCAGAAGATTCTGTTCTTCTTCTTATGTGGTTTTGTTTTTAAATGGTTGCATCTCAGTGCCAGTGACTGATACTAGCACATAGCAAGTGCTCAGTGAACATTTGTTCAGTGAACAGCACTTGCTGTCAAGGAGCACAGAGTGAAGGAGGCAGGCTGATACTGTCGGATGAGACACAGGGTACTCCAGGGGGGTCAGCACCTCTTGTTATACACACGGAAAGGGGGTTTCTAAGTCTGGAGGGAAATGGGAGGACAAAGCATGAGAGAGGATGGAGTAATTCAGAGGACCAAGCATGTCTGAGTCTTTTTATTTTTTTATTTATTTTTAAAGATTTATGTATTTGAGAGGCCAAGATACAGACAGAGACAGGAAGAGATGGAGAGAGAGGTCTCCCATCCACTGGTTCACTCCCCAAATGGCTGCAACAGCTGGAGCTGGGCCCATCCGAAGCCAGGAGTCAGGAGGTTCTTCTGAGTCTCCCACCTGGGTGCAGGGGCTCAGGTACTTGGGCCATCTTCTACTGCTTTCCCAGGCCATTAGCAGGGAGCTGGATTGGAAGTGGAGCAGCCGGGAGTAGAACCCACACCCATATGGAATGCCGGCACTGCAGGCAGCAGCTTTACCCGCTATGCCACAGTGCCAGCCCCCCGTCTGAGTCTTGAACAATGGATGAGAGCTTTCCATGAGGCCCTGGAGGCAACAGGCATGCTATCCAAACAGGGCAGCCTCTAAGAAAGACTGGGATGGGAGGTAATGTTGAGGCACGAGCGTAGTTTGGTGTGTTGTGTTCACTACATGGGTGCCCAGTGTGCATCGGGAGAAAAAGTTGGGAACTTGTACTTCTAGTGATCTTTTAGTTAAAAGTACAAAAGAGGGGCCCGTGCTATGGCGCGGTGTGTTAATCCTCTGCCTGTGGTACCACCATCCCATATGGGTGTCGGTTCTAGTCCCGACTGCCCCTGTTCCGATCTGGCTCTCTGCTGTGGCTTGGGAAAGCAGTAGAAGATGGCCCAAGTGCTTGGGCCCCTGTACCTGTGTGGGAGACCTGGCTCCTGGCTCCTGGCTTCGGATTGGCTCAGGTCTGGCTGTTGTGGCCATCTGGGGAGTGAACCAGTAGATGGAAGATTTCTCTCTGTTTCTCACTGTCTGTAACTCTACCTCTCAAAATAAATAATTTTTTTTTAAAAAAAGTACAAAAGAAATGAAGTCATAAAAATTAATACCAGGGGTGGGCATTTGGTCTAGCAGGTAGGATGTTCATAACCTGTGTCAGAGTGTCTGAGTTTGAATCCTGGCTTTTGTTCCTGGCTCCAGGTTCCTGCTAATGCAGACCCTGGGAGGCAGTAGGATGGCTGAAGTAATTGGGTTTCTGCCACTCACATGCGAGCCCTATACTGAATTCCTGGCTCCTGGCTTCGGCCCCTGGCCCTGGCTGTTAGAGATATTTGGGGTGTGAACCAGGAGGTGAGAGCCCTGTCTGTGTTTCTGCTTTGTAAATACATAAAAATTTGGCACCAGGCTAGGCCCAGGGTATGCATGGAGGCTCTGTTGCATTGAGTGTGTGGTTGGATTATCAGTGGAGGCTGTTTCTGTGTGGCCCTGAGCTGTCTTTTACTATTAGTATATTGTTCCCTACTGTGCTTATCTGCGCTCATCAAGTGTTTTTATATAGCTCACATAATCTTCATGATTTTGTTATGAGATAGGAAAGGAGCCCTGAAAATATTTTCTACCGCATGTAAGTCCACTCGTTATCCTGTGGCAAATACTTCCTGGAGTTGTTCAGCACAGATAAGGTATGCATTTTTTCTGTAGAAAATTGTGAGTCATAATTTGTGCCAGACTCTTCTGCAGCCAGCATGCTAGGTACCTGTCTCCGTGATCTTAGGAACCCATCAATACTGTGGCTTCCGCCAGTCTTCTGGGGTTAGTCAAGTATGAGTTGCGTGAAAAGTCCCTGAAGACATTGTGGCAAAAGCCTTGGGTGGTCCAGGAGAGAACTTCTTCTACAATAGAAGTGTGGCAGAACAAGCAACAGTTAATCACTACTGTTTACACAGGGTAAACCTGAGACATACATGGAAAATTTCAAGATTTACTTAGTGAATTGCTCAAATTGTCAATCACATAAATCACTCAACTACATGTCTACCCCGCCTCCCCTTGGTGTGTGAAGAGGTCCAGTGACCGATCATTGAATCCAGAAGTTTGTTGGATTTTGTGTGAGAAAGCCTGCTATTTGTCTAGTTGAGTTTCAGAGAAACATCAGGTCTTTCTACCACATGTAAGTCCACTAGGATGCCTGTTCTCTGTGAGGGCGTGCCTGGCTGTTCCTGGCTTTGTAAATGATCGTGTTTTGTTGTTGTCTTTGCTTACTTGAAGTCTTGTGAGTATAGCTTTAGGCTTTTCAAATGAACCAGTGTGGCTGCAGCCATGCTAATTTGCAGATAATGCTTTGTAACAAGGAGGTTGAAAAAAGTGATTGCAAAGCTGGACTTAGGGGCAGGCCACACATCAAGGTCATGGTGAATAAGGTCTTTTTAATAGACGGACAACCTGATCATGATTTCTTCTGATTTCACTGAAAATATGTGAACTATTTTGAGGAGATTCTCCAAAGCTGGATAAAAGAGCCTCATGGATATTTCTTAAAGAAAAAGGGAAAAAATACTATAAATACATAGCATCTGCTGAATAAACACAGATGCTGGTGTTTACTTCTGGCAGCAGGTTTGCTGAGCGAAAGGTGGCTCCTTCATTGTGAGTGTCCGGTCTCGTCACTAGAGATGGCACAATCGTTTTCATGATCTCCAGTGCATTCACATGGGAGTTGGGGCTTCCCTATGCTAGTTAATATAAAAATAGAAACATATAATCATATAATTTGATCAGTGCATTTCACTATTGAATCAAATCACCGATGATCAAGTTCCATTTTTAAACTGAAAAGCTTATTTGGAACATTTTAGCAAATTGATCAGCATATGATTATGGATGTTTGGTCATATATTTTAACATTTGAAATTTGTTACATTATTGCATTTCATTGACATTTTTATATATTTTCTGTAGCGGACACTGGTTTTCTGTTTATGGCCTCTCTCTTTTTTTCCTGAAGCCTTAACTCAGGCCTTCTGGATATAGGAAAGCAGTAGAAACCCAAGAAAAGTGAGATGGGTGAATGTACAGGTGAGCGTGGGCTGCAAGGAAGACGAAGCAGCTGGGGATGGTTCTTAGGTCCTTGCCTTGGGAGTGCCACCCATCATGTCCAGAAATGGATGCCAGGACCCCAGAGGTCAGGAGAGTGAGGATAAAGATGATTAATTGTGTGCGATGAGTAAGTTGAATTTGAGTGTTCGTGGAATATTCAGAGCAAATATTCAACTGAAACAGGAACTAAGGATTTGGCAGTTCAGGAGACAGGCTAGGGCAGTGAGAGACGTTGGAAGTCATTGACTCGTAGGGTTAGAAACAAAGCAGTGGGTGTTGTTGGACTCTGCTGGTGAGGCTGTACATGCAATGAAAGGGTGACTGACGCTGGAATCCAGAGGACACCCATTATAGGAGGGGCAGAGGTGAAACCGAGAGGTGGGAGAGCCAGTGGAGGATGGTGATGAAAAAGGCAAGGAGGGAGATTTTTTAAGAGCAGAGATTGGCAAGAGTGCCAGACAAAAAAACAAATGAGACTAAAATCTTGAATGGATTTGGTAATGGAGAGATAGTCAATTACATTAACAAGAAGAAAGATGTGTGTATATGTAACTAGGAATTATTTAGCACTGAAAAGTAGCGTGAGAATAAGGGCCAAAATAAATAGCATAAATAATAAGTACTACAAAGTTCAGGAAAGAGGAGGATCCAAAATAAAAATGATTTCCCAGTTTCTGTGTGTGGCCGCCAGTCCATGGACATCGAAGATGTCCTTGACCCTGAGTCCTTTGTCTACTGTGCACTCCCTCTGCCTTAGGACAGTCAGCTGGCCAGGTCTGCAGGCTCTGACTTGGCGGTGCTTCCGATCCACTCTTCTCCACTTTTCATTCCAGAGTTCAGATTCAGACTTGCACCATTTTAGTTGCTCCACTCTGTTCCTACACAGTACGGCTGCATCACTTTATAAAAATAGCTCTATTGAGGTATTGTTTGTGCACCATAGCAGTTGAGCCATGTTCAGTGTTGAGTTTGATGTGTTTTAATAAATTTATACAATTGTACATCCCTCATAACAATTCAGTTTTGCAACATTTTCATCACCCACAAAGTTCCCTCATGCCGTTCACAGCCAGCTCTTGGCTGGATTAAGTTTCAAAGTACACACAGCTATATCTCTCCATTGCTTAGGTTTCCGTGTTCCTCCTTTCTACTTGAATTGTGCCTGGACTAATTGGCCTCACATCCCAACTATTCCTGATGTATTTTTCCAGCTGAATTGCTCATGGTTCCTGTACATTTCCTTACTCTTCAGCCCAACAGGACTACTCAGCACTTCCTCCATAGTTCTGACCACTGTGTCATTGCTCAGACTGCTTGCTCCAATTAGCAGGTGCACAACCCCATCTCCACCAGCTAAAATACTGCTCATTCTCAGAGCGCTTCTCAGATGCCTCCTCTACCAAGAAGCCTCTCCTAAAACCCATTTCCATGGTGAGTGCTCTTCCTTTGAACCCTGCCAACCCCTACTTGATCTCTCGCATTGGCATTCCTATTGTTCTCATTGTGCTTGTCCTAACCCTCTCCTACTTTTTAAGACAGGAATGGAGGTTTACTTATCTGGGCTTTGCAGAGTGGAGCAGGAAAGCTGTTCCGTGTCAGAAGATCAGTAAGGACTGGTGTTGGATGCTAGCTTGGGGATGAAGCCCAGTGGGGGATGAGTTTTGATAGGATGGTGCAAGGCAGGAGGGGAAGAGAGGAACATTCCCTGGGTAGTTGGCCTTTCTGCCCTGGAGACCATCTGTGATGTATCAAAGAAAGAAGACCCTTTTTCTTCAATCTGTACCCCATTTGCTGGGAAAGACCCTTCCCACTCACTTGAGGTGCTCCTGGTGTCAGGAGTCAAGATGACAAAGGTGTTTGGGAAGAGACAGTGCAAATCCTTCTCATTGCCCCCGTCCACCTAGAAAATGTGCATTAGCACTGTCACAGGAATTGGTTAAATGTGAAAAGAATTCAGGGAACAGGTAAGGCAGACTGGGTAATAGAAAGATTTCACTGTGCGAAAGAAAAATACAGTATCTTCCGCTGTTCTAGAAGTCACTAAGAGTTGAGGGACTAGTTTCGCTGTCCCCAAACAACAAACAACACTCCTTCCTTTCTCGCCGTAGTGAGGTCAAAGAGTAATGGGGGAGAGGTTGGGTTTGGTGCAGCAGGAAAAATGCTGCTCAGGACACCCACAGCCCACACTGGAGTCCTGGTTGTGTAACTGATTCCAGCCTCCCACTACTCTGCACCTGGGCGTGAGCACTTGAGTCCCTGCCACCCATGTGGGAGACCAGGATGGAGTTCCCGCTCCTGGCTTCAGCCTGGCCCAGCCAGGAGCCAGCAGATGGAAGATCTGTCTCTGTCCGTCTGTTTGTCTGTCTGACTCTCAAAAAAAAAAAAAAAAAAAACCAAGTCGATGAGCATGGCTTGCTCAGCATGCTGGGCCCTAAAACAAGCAGTGCTTAGAGGGAAAGTGGAAGCCAGCCTCAGGCTGTAGCATGCAGGTGGCACCCCACTGGCCTCCATTCCCTCCTTGCTTATTCCTCAGGAGTTTTTTTATTTGCTGCTTTGGTTTTTAATTTAAAAAATTGCATTGTATTTTCTGAGAGAGAAAATTGTGCATCTTCAGCTCCTCAGAGGGTGCTTGGAGGACTCCAGGCTAGCAGAGCCACTACCTCCTCTTCAGGTCACAGGTCATAGGGCACAACACATACGCATTACCTTCATCCATCTGGAAATGGCCTAAGGGCCAGACCGGCCCAGCAAAGAGATACAGGATGTTAATGGGCCAATGCAGAGTCAAGTTTGAGTCAGTCTTTAAAATAAATAAAATTTAATGATAAAGATTTGGATTTAATTCAGCTTTAAAAACCCCACAAATGTATAAGTAAATATAATAATGTAAAAATGCTGTGTTTGGGGTTGACACTGTGATGCAGCAGGTTGATGCCCTGGCTTGGGGCGCCAGCATCCCATGTGGGCACCGGTTCTGGTTCCAGCTGCTCCTCTTCCGGTCCAGCTCTCTGCTATGGCCTGGGAAAGCAGTAGAAGATGGCCAAATGCTTGGGCCCCTGTATCCGTATGGGAGACCTGGAGGAAACTCCTGGCTCCTGGCTTCGGATTGGCACAGTTCTGGCTGTTGCGGCCATCTGGGGAGTGAACCAGCGGATGAAGGATCTCTCTCTCTCTCTCTTGCTCTCTCTCTCTGCCTCTCCTTCTCTCTCTGTGTAGCTCTGACTTGCAAATAGATAAAGGAGATCTTTAAAAAAAAATGTAGTGTTTTATAGTTAAGACACTCATTAGTTTTTAACTATAAAAACACTCATTAGTGTTTTAACTTATATGGTTGTTAATATAAATTTTAAAGAGCAAGAACATCCATATCTGTAAACTTAAAAAAGCTTGAGGGGCTGGTGCCATGGCTCAATTGGTTAATCCTCTGCCTGTGTCGCCGGCATCCCATATGGGCACTGGTTCTAGTCCCGGTTGCTCCTCTTCCAGTCCAGCTCTCTGCTGTGGCCTGGGAGTGCAGTGGAGGATGGCCCAAGTGCTTGGGCCCTGCACCCGCATGGGAGACCAGGAGGAAGCACCTGGCTCCTGACTTTGGATCGGCATAGCTCTGACTGTAGCGCCCATTTGAGGGGTGAACTAATGGAAGAAGGACCTTTCTCTCTCTCTCTCTCTCTCTCTCTGTCTGTCTGTAATTCTACCTGTCAAATAAATAAATCTTAAAAAAAAAAAAAAGCTTGAAAAGTTTTGCCCCAGATCTTTTGCAAACTCAGCTGCATACTTGCAGGACCCATTTTCCAGTCTTACCGGCTGGACCCTGACCCCGCAGGTTTGCTTTGGAGTGGGTTTTCTAGTCATGATGCTCCCGGTTCTAAGACCATGAATGAGAGGACATGGGCAGCCGGCGTGTGCGGGTGAGACTGCCAAGGTCAGCTCCCAGCCCCTCACCTCCCAACAGTGCACGTGCACAGCCACTTCGTGACTGCGGCTTTGTTCCCTGGGCTCTGTTCTATTTTCCCAATTCTGTAAAATATGCATAAAATTTACATTGTAATTATTCCACATGTGCAGTTCAGGCATTAAGCCCACTCCTGTGGTGCAGCCCGTGCAGCTCCAGAAGTTTTTTCTCTTTTCAAACTAAAACTCAGCATCCATCAAACACCAACTCCATACTCTGCCCTCCCTCAGCCCCTAGCCACCTCGATTCCAGCTGAATTTGACTGCCTTGGATGCCTCCTTATAAGTGGAATCACTTAAAAAATATTTCTCCCCCTTCTTGATCAACAACAATAGCAATAACAGTAATCAGATCGGCTATTTTTTGTTGAAGCTATCTACTTGCCAGCTCTGAACTGGGGCATTTATATATCTATATAATATATCATTCATATATCTATATATTCGCCTTAAATCCTCACTGCAGCCTTTAAGAGAGAGGTAATTTCCATTGCAATGGAAAAGCATGGCATTTACAGACCTGTTTTTCTGAGTCTCTCAAACAAGTTATAAATTCGCCTTGGTGTCACCATAGCTCACTACCCTCTGCTGCTCTGATGGCGATTAGTCTGGCCTGGAGATGGGGTCCCACCTGTGCCAGCCCACACCATCGGCTGTCCTCCCAAAGACCTGGTTCCTCTTGGTCACTTCTCCTTTGGTGAATCTTGTATCCCCAGACATTGGTTTCTTTGGGAGCAGAATTAGCTGACAGCCATCACTGTCGACAACCCCCGTGGGGACTGAGTGGTAGGTGATGATGTGCCCAATGGAGGGGTGAAGAGAAATTCATTGCAAATTTTGGCTAGATGGGAAAGAAACCATATATACACATTCTCAACATCTTAGCAGTTCTCTTGTATGTGTTTTGCCCTATGGATATAAGCAATTCATTTTTTTTTTAAATTTATTTACTTGAAATTCAGTTACACAGAAAGAGGTGAGGCAGAGAGAGAGAGAGAGAGAGAGATCTCCTCCAACCACTGGTTCACTCCCCAGATGGCTACAACGGCTGGAGCTGCGCCAATCTGAAGCCAGGAACCAGGAGCCTCCTCCAGGCCTCCCACATGGTGCAGGGGCCCAAGGACTTGAGCCATCGTCTACTGCTTTCCCAGGCCATAGCAGAGAGCTGGATAGGAAGTGGAACAGCTGGGACTTGAACCGGCGCCCATATGGGATGCTGGCACCGCAGGCAGCGGCCTTACCTGCTACAGATTTTATTTATTGAAAGGTAGAATGAGAGAGCTGGGGCTGCACCATTCTAGCACTTGATCCATCACCTGCTGCCTCCCAAGGTGTGCATTAGCAGGAAGCTGGAATAGAGATGGGAGGTAGAACCCAGGCACTCTGATATATGATACAGGTGTCTCAAGTGACATTTTTTTTTTTTTGACAGGCAGAGTGGACAGTGAGAGAGACAGAGAGAAAGGTCTTCCTTTGCCGTTGGTTCACCCCCCAATGGCCACCGCAGCCGGCGCACTGCGGCCGGCACATCGCGCTGATCCGAAGCCAGGAGCCAGGTGCTTCTCCTGGTCTCCCATGCAGGTGCAGGGCCCAAGGACTTGGGCCATCCTCCACTGCACTCCTGGGCCATAGCAGAGAGCTGGCCTGGAAGAGGAGCAACCGGGACAGAATCTGGTGCCCCGACTGGGTCTAGAACCTGGTGTGCCGGAGCAGCAGGCGGAGGATTAGCCTATTGAGCCACGGCGCCGGCCTCAAGTGACATCTTAACCACTACACCAAACACCTGCCCCGCCCCATGGATATCTCACCCTCCTCCTGCCACTGTGTCCCACAGTGTGTTCCCACACGTGGTTCTGGGACCAGAGCTCAGTTAGCATTTCTGGTAGGATTATAATATGCATTGGCACATTAAGGGCTCTGAGAGGTCCAACGTGTTCTCCAAGCTCACTTGACAGTGGAGTCACAGCTGAAAACGTGTCTTGGAACAAGTGTTCCCCAGAGCACAGGGCCCACAGATGCAGGTCTCAGTGCCAGCAGTGTAACCCCAGCTGAGCCCACACGCTGGTGGTCCACACACGGGGAGGGATTCTTGGAAGGACCACCAGTGCAGGAGCCTTCGGACACAGCAGTCACTGGCAGTTGGGAGCTGTCAGCACATCTTCCCAGTGTGCCCTGAGGATAAAGTTTTGGTCAGCCATTTCAGTTAGCTGCTTTTGGAGGCCAGAATATCTTAGGCTGTCTATGTGCACATGTGAATCTTCTGAGAAGTCCCCTCAAGTTCCCTCCTCCCAAGCCTCTGAAAGCCTTGGTCTCCCAGGGACATGTGCTCTTCCACATTCTGTTTGCTTCATAACCTGGTCACACAACTGCCCATCAGCAAGGAGTGCACGCGTGTGTGTATGATTTTTTTGAATATTCAGTCCATTTGTCAAGTTAAAATCTTATTTTTTTTTTTGCGAATCATGTATCAGTTGGAAGCAGAAAGATCAATTACTATCAGATTCAGAATTCTAATTTTATTTAGCAAATGTCTTAATCATAGTGCTCCATACATGTATGTTATACATGCATAAATACACACACACTTATTTCCTTTCTGGATATTTAGGTCATGGTATCACACCAAAGCCACACTTCAGCAGACAAAAAGAGGCAAGGGCCACGGTGGTTGCTGTTTCATTGGCATACCCCTGAAAATTCCAACGTGATCAGTCTAGCGGGGCATTGGCAGTTTGCGGTGCCCTGAGTGGGCTTCCTTGTATCCAGCACATGGAACGCTTGGGAAGACCTGGATTGAACTCATCTTCTCTAGGCTACAAGGAAAAGGCTCAGATCTTTTACCTTTTATGTTTATATACTTAGGTTTATTTGTCAAACATCAGTCTTTCCATTCCTAGAGATACAAATTGAAAAATCAGACTGTCCTAAGCTCTTAGATTTCATTTATTATATTTGTAAATCCAGCATTTTTAAAAAGTGATAAAACTAATACAATAAAAATTATAACTCTTGGGGCCTTTGGGAAAAATTGAGCAACTCAAATTGAAAACTAAATTCCCTTTATTCAACAATTAGCCCTGTTAAGAAACGTGGTTAAATGCACTCCCTTAAACACTTAAATTGCACCTATAAATTTGCTATATTTAGTTTAAAAAATTTATTATTATTTTCTATTAAGGTAAAGTATGAACAGCTTAAAATATACCAGCTTAACCATTTTAAGTGTGCAGTTCAGTGAGATCAAATGTATTTATTGTGTTATGCATTCATTCCCATCATCTATCTTCATAAATGTCTTCATTTTGTAAATTGAAACTCTGTTCATTAAACAATAACGCCCCACTCCCCCTCTCCAGCCCCTGGCAACCATCATTCTACTAGTGGAATCATCCCGTATTTGCCCCATGTCCTCAGCTTCATCCCTGTTGTAGCACATGTCAGCATTTCTTTCATTTTCGAGGCTGAATAAGATTCCATTGTGTGTATTGACAGTGATTTGCATATCCATTCATCCAAGCCATGGGACAGCCTCAAGATTTTATTTGAATAAGTTGCTATGAATGTGGGATACGAATACTCCTCAAGATGCTACTTTAAATTCTTTTGGGTGTTTTTCCACCACTAGAATTGCTAAATCACAGGGTAATTCTATTTTTAGTTTTCTGAGGAATCACCATATTGTTTTCCATAGTGGCTATACCTATCTTGCATTTCCTAGCAAGAGTACACATATGTTCCAAGTTCTCCACGACCTTGCTAATGCTTGTAATTTTTAAAAAATAGAATCCACCCTAGTGGGTGGGACATAATATCTTAGGATTGGGTTGATCCTCCTTTCTTTAGTGATTGGTGATAATGAATGTCTTTTCATGTGCTCATTGGCCACTTGCACATCTCCTTTGGCAGATGCCTATTCAAGTTTTTGCCCATTTTGAATTGCTTGTTTGGTTTTTTGTTGTTGACTTTTAGAGTTTGCTGTATAGTCTCAGGATCAGTGCCTTATCAGAGAGATGATTTGCATGAATTTTCTGCTATCCTGTGGGTTATCTTTTTCTCTGTTGATGTGTCTATTGATGCACAAATTTTAAAATTTTTCATTAAGTCCAGTTTTTCTGTTTTTTTCCTCTGTTTTTAATGTCATATTCATGGTGTATTTACTTTTTTAAAAATCAGTTAAATATCTGACTTGGGAGGTTTCAACTCAAAGTTTCCCAAGTACGTAATCAGACATTCATTAGTCATTGATTGTGTACCAGGCATTGCTAGCCACTGGGAACACAGCTATGAACAAAATAGAACAATTACATATTCTTGTAAGTTATAAATTCATTGAACTGTTGTAAGTCCGTTGTAGATTTGCAGCTCTCTTCCTAAAGTTTTATTTACTTAAAATTTAAATTATTAATTTTATTTGAAAGGCATAGAGGCAAAGGTATCTCTCATCCCCTGTTGACTCCAAATGCTTGTATAGCCAGAGCTAGGCCAGGTGGAAGCCAGGAGCTGGGAACTCAGTTTGAGTCTCCCACATGGCTGGCTGGGACCCAAGTACTTGGGCCTTTACCTGCTGCCTCCCAGGGTGCACATTAGCAAGAAGCTGGAATTTGGAGTGGAGTGGGGATTTTGAACCTTACTCTGATATGACATGTATGCATCACAAATGGTGTCTTAACCACCGCACCAAATATCTGTCTCTCTGCATAGTCTGAAATGAAGAGAATTTCTAAGTCAGAGTTCTTGCACCTTTCAATTTAAGATTACAAATCTAAGAATTATACAGTTGAATTAGAATCACACAGCAAATTTAATTAGTGTCTCTAATCTGTCTGATATGTAAATATCAAATATACAGATTATCCTTAAACCAGATTAGAGAATACTAGTACTGTTAAATCAACGTACTTTGTTACTTCTTTAATTCTAGAAGTTTCCAATATTGTAGACTGGGTTTATACAACTGAGCTGTGTTGATGGACAGTTCATGGCCCTGACACGTGGTTGTCTCAGGTTGGTTAAGAGATGTGAAGCTGGGACCAGGAATCTGGAGACTGCATCCAACCAAGGTGTATCTTTCCATAACACAGACAGGTACCTGGAGTCTGATGTCCACAGTAACTATAAAGGAAGGGGGGGGGGGGAACGCCACATCCCTTCTCTTTGTATATGACAAGTTTTACTATATGCTGTTGGCTGGATTTAAGCTTTCCTATCATGATGTCATTCCACGCTGTCAGTTGATTTTGATGGAAAAATTGCTTAACTGCCCCTGGCTTCCCTACTCTGCCACTCGATCTGATTCGGCTCTCGCGAGCTACTCACTGCCTGATTCTTCAGAGTCTAGCCACGGATGTTGGGAAACCTCACTGCTCTACAAGGGCTGCATTCAGAGCTGGCTGGCTGAGGGCTTCCCTGTCCTCCCAAGTATCCATTACCCCCACGCACACCGCTTTTCTTCCCATAGGAACAATACTATTTGAGTTCCAAGCCAAGTACTACTCAAACTTACTTCCAGGGAAATTCCTCACCCAGATTTCCCTGCAAACAGAGTCCCTCTGCTCACGAAGCCCCTCTATACAGAAATTCTAAAAGCACTACTCTGCTGCTGCTTTGTGTTAAACTCTTCAGGGGCTCGCGCTGCACCTGGCATAGAATGCAAAGCCGCCACTGAGGCCTGCAAGTCCCTGCATGATCCGGCTCACCGCTCCCTCCATGACCTCATCACACACCCCTCTCTCATTATCCTCCAATTGCAGCCACACTGGCCTGCCTCTTACTGCTTCCAACAGAAGCCAAGATGTTTTCCTACCTCAGGGCCTTTGCATGGGTCCTTTCCACAGTCGGAAACACCATTTTCCCAGCCTTTGCTTAGGTGGCTTCCCATGCTGTAGGCCCGAGTCCAGTGTCATCTTCGGTAGAGGTTTCTTCAGGGAGCACGTAGCACAATCCATACATCTGTTGGCTGACTGTGCCTCTCCAGTGCTAGTCCATGAGCTGTGTGCGGCCAGTGTGTGCTGTCCTGTTTGTTTAGCACCCCACCACAGTGCTAGCACACACCAGAGAGTCAGTAATGATCTGCTCCGCGAATGAACACCATCGTTGCCACAGCAGTCACCATTACCCTTAAGCCATAGCTAGTATCATTCATAGAACCACTTTTGGCTCACGGGTGGTATTGAGTCATTGTTGCATTGAGACGTCTAAATGTCACCATCTCCTGCATTCATTCATGCAATTATTTTCACCACCTTTATGGCCCTCGCACGTATTGCCTTCTGCAACTGTAGTCTCCCTACTCTAACCAGTTATCTGACCAAGAAGAAGGCATGTTACCCAACGTGCCTTTCAGGGACTATTTTTTCTAATAAAAAAAAAAAATGCCAGTGAACATTAGCTAATGGGCTTAGGGTTAGCAACACATTCTGATTAGTGTCCATATGATTTCAGATGACACTTAGTGATCGTTTATCTATTTACCCTGGTATCCCCAGAGACACTGAGGTTGCAGCGAGCAGTGGCTGGAGATCCTGAGCGAAGGGAGCTCCCCTCCTGGCCTGGGCGCTGCAGCAGCTCGGCCCCGCCCCCAGCCTGGTGCTCCCACGGCCCGAATGGCCCAAGGACTCACGCTTCCCCAGAGCGCCGGACCGTGCTGGAGCTTCCGGCTGCGTAACCGGTGGGCGCCCGCCGGCCTTTCTCTGCAGTCTAGGCCGGATAAGGGCATAGTCTCATAGCTAATGTCCCCGTATGCAGCTTGGCACCGGCGACCGCGACACCGCGGCTTGAACGCTGGGTTGTCAAGCACGGGACGACGCTCCAACCCGTGCGCTCCCAGGCACGGTGGAGAAAGGACGCCCGGCTCGCGGCTGGGGTCGCCGACGGCCCCGAGGCGCTTCGCTTCTGGAGTCCCCAGATGGGGAGACCCGCGTCTCGCCAGCACCGCAGCGGCGCCGCGACCCGGCGCCTTTAACTCGGCGTGGCCTCCGCGGCCGCGGCCGCGCATCGCGCCCGCCTCCCCTCGCGCGCGGCGCGCGGGGCTGGCCTTCGGCGATTGGCTGCTGGAGCAGAAACAGCTGTGCGGAGCCGGGGACCTGCCTGCGGTGTAGCCGGCTGGTAGTGACTCGCACCGGGGGTCCGGGGCGGGGGGAGAGAGGGAGAGGAGGAGCCGCAGCCGCTGGCACTGCGTCTGCGGGCGGCGCGCCGGTCCCTCCCTCCCGCTGCAGCTTCCGTCGGGGTCGGCGCAGGTGGGCCAGGCGGGGCATCGCCGAGCCTTGTGTTCCCACGAGCGCCAGCCCTGCCCTCTCGCTCGCTCGTGCTCTCCCTGGGCGAGGGGGAGGGACCAGCCCGAAAATATGTAAATGCCCCAGCGCCGACTCCAGGCCGCCGCCGCCGCCGCAGGGGGCTTTGCCCCGGGAACCCGGAGCCTGCCAGGATCCGAGCTCTAACTCTCGGCAGCCTGCTGATTAGCATGAGACTGGGCGGCCGAGCCGCCGGCTGCCCTCGGCTAGCCGTCCCGCGCGCCCGCCGCCCCGCCGCGGGGCCGCCGTTGCGGGTGTCGGCCGGCAGGCGCGGCGTCCTCGGCGGCCATGGCTCCCGTCGCCGCCCGGGCCCGTAAGTAGGAGCATGCCTGCGTAGGGGGCACACGCGTGTCGGCGCGCCCCGCCGCCCCCGCCGCGGGAAGACGGACGAGGCGCCGCGGCCGCGCCGGCCGCTCGGGCTCTGCCTGGACCCTGCGGGAAGCCCGCTCGCCGCGCACACGCGCGCCCCGCCGCAGCCGAGCCTCGGGCATGAAGACTGCCTCCCGCGCCCTGCAGCCGAGGCAGAGCCCGCCTGCGCCGCCGACTGCGGGCCGCGCGGCCGGCAGGCCCTGGGGGACCCGACCTGGACGCTGTCATCCCCCGGCCTCGCGCTGAGCGCCGCCCCTGCGGCTGCCCGGGCGCCCGGGCGCGGGTCCGCCGCGGAGGCCTGGGCGTCCTCGTTTGTTTGGGTCTTTTGTGCCGCGGCTCACAGTTGGCTAAGCACTGCTGCGCTGAATCGGGCCATTGTCTGCGCCCCCATTGCTTCCACGCTGCAAGTGCCGGCGCCCCCACCCCGGCGCCCCCTCCCCCGCGCCCGCCCCGGGATCTGGAAGCTATAAGCCGGGGCGCGTTGCAAATGCAGTGTAATGCATTGTGGGACGTGTGTACAACCCGAGCCTTCGCCGTGGGGGTGTGGGGGGGCGTGGGGAGGGCCGGACCCGCCGCGGGCGGTGTAGACGCCGACGAGGAGGGGCTGGGAACATGTGCGCAGCGTCCGCCCGGGTCGTGCCCGCCGTAGACGGATGAAGCAGCGCGCTGCGCCCCGGCGCTGAGGCCCCGAGCAGCGGGCCGGCGGCAGGGCGCCCTCCCCGCCATGAAGAAGACCCGGAGCACAACCTTGCGGCGAGCCTGGCCTAGCTCGGATTTCTCGGACCGGGCCTCGGACCGCATGAGGTCCCGCAGCGAGAAGGACTACCGCCTGCACAAGCGCTTCCCCGCGGCCTTCGCGCCCCAGGCTTCGCGGGGCTACCTGACATCAGGTGAGTGACCGCGGCCCTGCCCCCCTCTCCCCTCGCCCCGCACCTCGGGGACGCCTCGGCGCGGTGATGGGTGCGAGAAGTTGCGGGCAAAAAGCAGGGGCAAACGTGAGCTCCCAGCCACCATTTTGTACCTCGGCACGATCCGCAGCAGGCCCTCGCAATATGGGGTTGGCGAGCTGGTAGTGAGGTGCAGCCGGGGAGCGGGCGAGCGGGGCCCGGGGGGGCTGCAGCGAGATCAATGCCTGAGAGCCGAGCGCGCGCAGCCTCCGGAGCCGCCCCGCGGGAGCCCGCGGCCCCGGCTGCCCGCACCGCACGGCGGCCAGGTCCCCGCGTGGGCATTGGAGCAGCACCCCCCCACACACACACACACACCCCTCGCCGCCTTAAAAGGGAACAGGTTCCTTGGCCAGCCGTGCTGGCGAGCGTCCGGCTGGGCCGGGCTGGCCGCGTTGCGTGGGGTCGGGGTGTGTGCGCGCGGCTCGCAGGCTCTCGGGGTTCGGTGTGGCTTTCCCCCAGGTTGCCTCGGATTAGGCTGTACGGAAAGAATGGAGGCTGCGTCGTGTATTTGCATGTCAGACGGGAGAGGACGGAGAAAACGGTGATGCACGTGAAGGCTGCAGGGGCGGCTTCCTCTTGGCTGGGGTTTGGGCTTAGGGGAGCCCGGGATGAAACGCCGAGGAGGGAGGAGAATCCAGGACATTTTTTTTTCCTTTGCTTTCTGCTGACTTCTTGTTAGCCACTTGTACGTGGTGATGTGTAAGACTGCACATTTGTATGTGGTTTTTTTTTTTTTTCCATTCTGAAAAAGATTGCATTTTCTTCTGAAAACCGTGTAACGGAAGACCCGAGGTTTTATTTTAAACCGCACGCTGTACCAAATCCTTGTAAGCCCTGCCTCAGCTGGGAAGCGTGTTTTAAGCTTGCGGTTCGTTCTCCGAGTCTAGCTGTACTGGCTTTCTCCTAAAACAGCAAATCTCTTTAAACTGGGGTCAGTCTCTCATGCTTTAAAAATGTCTTGTGACCGCATTTCCTTGAATATAAGAGCTAAACAAAATAACCATCGTGCGTCTCTGCAAAATCAGGTGACATAAGGATGTGTGCTATTTTGGCAATAAAGCTCCCTTGATTTTTTTTTCCCCCTCTTTCATGAAAAGCCAAGTATATAAAGCCAGTGACAACTACAGTTTGTACTTAAGGAATTTAAGCCACTGCTGTGGTTGCTGTATTCTTCAGACTTGGGGCAGTAAATTTTGGAATACACCTAAGTCCAAATCTCACCTCAGAACGCATACATAAACAAACCCGGGTCTGCACAGAGTGTTCACAGGATCCCAGACTTCACATCCTTGGGGTTCGAACGTCTCGCTTCCACACTGGACACCCACCTTCCCTTTTGGGTCCGGTCACCCAGAGGGAAGCTTGAGGAGGCAGGTGACCCGGGTTTCAGCAAACGTGCAGGACTGTCGGGTAACCTCAGGCACATTCCTGTGAGCCTCTTTGTGTCTGCCTTGGCATTACTTCATTGTGAGCTGGTTTTCCGCCTTTGCAGAAGCACTTCTGTGCTATGGTCAGGCCTGCAAGACATTTCTGAGTGCTTGAGGAAGAGACATTGCCTTTCATTTGATGCTCTTATTTCTTGACTGGCACACACTCAGATGCTCTTAGGAGACTGAAAGGTACCCCGTCTCAGGTCGGTGATTTAGTGTCCAGTGTCAGTGTTAGGTTCTTGCAGAGCAGAAGGGGAGGGGCCGAGAGCTGTGTCACTCATTCAGCATTTTCCAGGGTGCTCCCTGGGCGCCGGAAGTACCTTGTGGGATCCTCGTGCGGTTTCTGTTACTTATTCTTTGAGATGTTAGCTAATACTTGGGATGAAAAAGCGCAGGTGCTAATGGAAGGAAATAGTAAATACTAAGACAGATATACCTATAATGAGCTTACAGTAGGCAGCATCTTATATGCAACCATTTTGGGGGGAGGGTGGGTTGTTGGGGGAGGAGAATCTTGTCTGTTTCCTTTCTGAAATATGGTCCCTTTGAAAATATGAGTGTTGAGAGAAATAGTCTATTGAAACATTTTGAGACCATTTACAAGTTCTCTTCCCCTTGGGAAATGTAAAGGAAATCCACTTGTATCAAGTTGGTCACTCTGGATATAAACAGAGTCTTTGTCACATAAAACCAAATAGAAAATGCAGCAGCTCAGAAACACGAGGCTTTTCACATTTCTTCTTGGTGTTTGCCTAGCCTTTGGTTTAACAGCTGCTCATATTAGTATACTTCGTTTTTAGTAAGAAGGGCTTTTTGTGGTGGGCAAATTACTTGGGTCCAAAGGACAAGATAAACTTCTTCTGAGATGTACTGCGTAAAATAACTTCAGTTAGGAAACTTCAGTTGAACCCTCCTCAACACATATTCTTGAAAATTATGGGAACAATTTAAAAAAAAAAAAAAGGTTAGGGAATGAGAGGCCCTTGGACTTCTCAGACAGACATCTGAATGGCTGTCCTTTGGTCTGGCGTGCCTCTCACACAGTAGGTACAACAAGCAAAATTGCAGGCTTCTCTAATAGCTTTCTAATGAGACAGCACCATTTCAAACAGTCCTTTCCCCACTAATAAGTAATTACCAGTGTGAAATGTGATTTATAGCAACAGACTTGACATTTAGCCAGGGCTTTTCATATACCTTCAGGATAAACTCCACTTAAGCTCAAGAGGTTGGAACAGGCACATAGAACACTAACGAGGTCTTGGAAAAGGACAGTTAAGATGGAGAATTCTGAAACTTTGAATCTGGAAGACCATGCTTTGTTAGACTGTCTCAGCTCCCAATCCGTGCTACCAAATCTACCCTACGAAGTCACGAGCCTCCTAGCAACCAGTCGGTTCAGAGGCTTTGAGATGAGTCCATTGTTATCTTGAATATTAATTTCCCAGTGGTAGTTTCCGGGCAAAATGGGGGAAATCTTGCCTTTTGTTCAAATCAAGATGAATAATAAAGTGTGCATGGTATTATCTAAAGGAGAAAAGAGATTGGACCAAATGAATGTGGGATCATTCTTCTGTGTTTTCTAAAACTGGAAATGGCGATATTATTAACTACAGATAAAAGTAAAACTCTCACAAAGAGGAATTCTTTATAGTGCTTAGTACTTTCTTTATGAAAACAGGCTCATGTTCCTTCGTGAAATGATTTTCAAGTCCCCAAACCTTTTGATGAAGCTGTTAGAAAATTGTCTGTTAGAGCTGTATCAACTGTTTACCCAAGTGATGGTACTAACTTCTAACTTTTATGGATTTATTTTATCTTATTTTATTTGAAAGAGAGGGGGAGAGAGAGTGTTCCTGTCTTCTGGCTCACTCCCCAAATGTCCACAACAGCTGGGGCTGGGCTGGGATGAATCAGGAGCCAGGAAGTCCATCAGGGTTTCCCACTTGAGAGCCAGGGATCCAAATACTTGAGCCATCACCTGCTGTCTCCCAGGGTGCACACTAGCAAGAAGCTGGATTCAGGAGTAGAGACAGGACTCAAACCCAGGCAGGTACTCCACCATGGGATGTGGGAGTCTTAACTGCTACAGCAAATGTCCACCCCTGCTACTGACCTGTAATTTTCCTCACTTTCCTGCATCCCTGGTGATAGTGCTTGTCTATATTCCATAGACATGTATAATGCCAATGAAGTTTTGGGAGCATTCTTTTTTGATAAAGATTGGAGAGTGATTTGCCCACTGCACAGGTTCTGCAGAGCATGCTCATCGAGGGCTGAGCTTATGAATGAGAGAGCTACGTCATGGCACATGCGAGTTTGATACTTGTCATTTTCAATGACTTCTTTAAGGAGTGAAGCAGATGTTTTTAATACTGTGGCTTTACAGGATTTGAAAAGAAGGCTCAAAGCCCTAAACTGGTATCTTAAAAAATTTTTAAATCAGTTTTGTCTGCCAGTTTAATGAATATAATCAGTAGGGAGGAGTAGATAGATTCCTACCTTGATTAATTTGTTGGCTTCATTTTATAGAACCTCATTCTGGGGTGTATTTGACAATGTGTTCCAGTTCCTTCTGTCCTGTTATTTTCAGAGTTGTGAGTGGTTTCTGGGAGTGGAGGATGGACACTCGGGCTTCTAATCTGGGTCTTCCATGGACCAGCTGTGTCCCTGGCGAGTAACATGAGCTCCCTCCATCTGCAATGAGTCCTCTGATTCCAGCGTGGGGGTCTGCTGTGGCTCTGTCTTGAGTGAGAGCAGGGCTTCTGAACACTCACATAGAAATCGTGAGAAAAAAACCTTTGCCATTTTTTACTCATTGGAGTCCTATGCTTCCTTAGGTGGACATAGGACACATTTTGCAATGGAATCCTATTCCCCGTCATCCTCAATCTTTGCATTCAATGTGTCTCTCTTAGGGCTTGCCCTGATGACCAGTGTGGTGGTGGTGGTGGAAGCCGTGGGGGATGGGGGGCAGGATGATAGCCTAAAGCCTGGAAAATTCTAATCATATGCAAGTTTTAATAAAGCTCATCCTGTCACCTCCTCCCTGTTTGCACACATCTATTCTCAGCCTAACTGTGTGTTTTTTGTTTTGTTTTAAATATTTGTTTATTTGAAAGGCAGAGTTAAAGAAAGGCAAAGGCAGAGAGAGAGGAAAAGTCTTCCATCCGCTGGTTCACTCCCCAAATGGCTGGGGACAGCCAGATCTGAACCATTCCAGAGCCAGGAGCCAGGAGCTTCTTCCAGGTCTCCCATACCGGTGCAGGGGCCCAAGGTCTTGGGCCATCTTCTACTGCTTTCCCAGGCCATAGCAGAGAGCTGGATCAGAAGTGGAGCAGCCGGGACTAGAACCTGCACCCATATGGGATGCCGGCACTGCAGGCAGCTTTACCTAATATGCCAGAGCGCTGGCCCCTCCAACTGTGTTTTGATTTGAAACTACTGGTGTGGACACATTTCATCAGGTGAGTGGAAGTGAGGAATATTCCGCTCAGTGGTGAATGACTTTATTCTTTATTTCCCAGGAGAGCATGAGTGTGCTTACAAAAGGTCACCTCTCTTGGTATTTCAATATCTTTTACACTCTTGTGTTTTTATTTGAAAAAAAAAAAAAAGATTGTGAGTATATTGTATAAAAGCCTTCGCATTTTTGCACCTCCAGAGCCATTCTGGCCCTCAATTCCCTGTGCCCCAGAGAGTAAGGACAATTCAGACAGTAGTACGCTCTTTGGTACAAGATTGCTTCTGCTGAGTGCAGCTCCAACCAAGGAGCATGGTTTTCTCCCATCCTTGCTAGTGGGATAATGCGCTAACTTTTGAATTTAGGACAAGCTTCTGTAGCTAAGCCATAGAAACCGTGTGATGTTCAGTCTGTAAGGTATAAAGTAGAGGTTTAGTCAAGTCTAAATTAACCTTAGCCACAGTCACACAAGAAAGGAATGACATGGGTAATTTTTTTTAAGTAGGTAATAAACTTTTCCTGAGGTAGTAAATCCCCGAACTATTTTTATTTGACATTGGAATGTGCAGCCAGCTGGTCAGAAAATCCTATTGATTTCTACCACCTAGATATTTCTAGAATCTGCCTCTTCCTCTCCCCCCCTACTGTTGAAAGCTTCTGCCCTAGTAAGGTATCTTCCAAACTGACCCCTCTCCCAGTCTGATCCGCTGTCCCTGTGTCTGGCTTCTGTTTTTGTTATTTTAAAATCTCTTTTAAAGCGGAATTGGTCCTGCTGTGCCCCTTTTCTGTGTTCCTCAGAACCCTGGGTGAAGCCAGGGACCAAGGCTCTTCTGGTGTGAGTTCTCTGTTTGTGCCACCTGTTCTCCCTTCCTCCCTCCAACACCTTGTGCTGCAGGCTCTAGGAAGCTCCTGCCCTGTTGCCGTTGTGGACCTTTTACAAGTGATGTGACACTACTTGGAACGAGCTCTCCATCTTTCTAGGTCTGATGGAGCCTCCTTAGCTTCCAGAGCCCACTCACACACAGCCTTTTCTTTTCTTTTCTTTCTTTCTTTTTTTTTTTTTAAGGTTTTTATTTTATTTATTTGAAAGAGTTACAGAGAGAGGTAGAGACATAGAGAGGGGTCTTCCATCCGCTGGTTCACTCCCCAGATGGCCGCAATGGTGGAGCTGCACCGATCTGAAGCCAGGAGCTTCCTCCTGGTTTTCCCATGCAGGTGCAGGGGCCCAAGGACTTGGACCATCTTCCACTGCTTTCTAGCCATAGCAGAGAGCTGGATTGGAAGAGGAGCAGCCATGATGCCAGCGCTAGAGGTCAGGGCTTTAACCCGCTGCGCCACAGCGCCAGCCCCACACAGCCTTTTCATTCTGACTTCCTCCAGGTCCTTTCTGTACTGAATCACTCCCGTGACATTTGTTTTGTGCTGGTGTTATAGCAACGCAGTCACGTGGTGCTGTGCCACGAGGTTACCTGTGTGTCTCCCCTGCTGCGCGGCGAGCTCCTCAATGGGAAGACCTGTTTAATTCCCGTCTCTGCCAGCAGCCGCCAAACTTGGCACATTAGCGGCACTCCGTCAGTGTTTCTTGGGTGAATAACTAAAACAGGACTTCTCGTAAAAAGTTGGATGAAGACAAATCTTGAAGTCTTAATGGGAGTCTTCTCTTTAAAACTGTGCAAGTTTTAAATACAAGGGAACTTCAAAAAGTTGTAGAAGATAGAATTAGGAGATAAGTTTATGTTGGTAAAAAAATTTGAAATTGAAATTGTTGCATATGAGAGGCCTTCAAAAAATGCTTGGAAAATGTATTATGCACAAACTACGTGGAGCCTAAGATTCTACCCTAGAAGGATCTCCTACTGTGATTAATGGACAGGACTAGCTGTCCATTTTAGGAACTGGGGAAATACTGGAACCAGTCGGGGTCAGGCAGGGTGGTTGATGGGTTGGTGTAACTGGAATGGGAGTCCAGAAAAGGGAAGGCTGCTGCTTGCATTGGTTTCCCGGAGGGAGGACTTGCTTGGGTCTTACAGGAGTGTGCAGGATTTGAGATGGAGAAGGGGAAGATTAAGGGAAGGCTGTGGAATCAGTACGAACCTGGGAGACGTGCAGCTGGAAATGAAAACATGTACGTGAAATGTGATGTGATGTAACTTCTGCATGTGGGATGGTTTGTCCCCTAGAGACGTTTTCCCCATGAAGCTTTGTCCCCAATGTATGAAACTGAGAGGTGGTGGAGTCTATTGGGAGATAATAGAGTCGTGGGGGCACCTCCCCTCATGGCTGCACTGATGTCTTTCCTGAAACACTGGGTTGGTTCTCACGAGAAGGGATTACTCTCGCTGGAGTGAGAGGTCTTGCAGGGCTGGCTTAGTTACTAGGCAAGTGGGGGAGCCCCTCTTCCATTCGTCTTTAGCACATGTGCTCCCCGGCATGCACCTGCTTCCCCTTTCCACCTCTTGCATGAGTGGAGCGTCTTGTGGCCCTCACTAGAAGCCAAGCAGATGCTGGTACCATGCCCGTGGACCTCTAGAACTGTGAGCTAAAGAAACAGCCTTTTGCACTGTTGTGACAGCAACAGAAATCGGACTCAGACAAGAGGTAGCTAGAGATAACATGCAGCTAGCAGTGGAACCTTAGAGTTCAGGAGCTAGTTAGTAAATTGTGACCTTGGGAGGGAAACTATGAAAGGGACATTTTAGAAAGAGGCCTGTGGCAGTGCCTTGCAGCCCAGAGGAATGTCACCAACATGTAGAGCCTGAGGCCCAGCTGGGAGCTGGGTAGGGGCCAGTGTGGTGATTGAACTAGATGTTGAGGGACCACCACAGAATGGTGTTTCTATACTTCTGGGCCTTAGGTTCTCACCTGCAAGATTTTTTTTTTTTAACCATGTCCATTCTGCCTGTTATTTACTTAATATTTTTTCCTTAAACTTGACCCATGTTTTTTTTTTTTTTATTATGAATATAAAATTTATTTTTTTCTTTTCTTTTCTTTTTTATTTTTATTTCATACATGTGAATTTACAAAGTGCAACTTTTGTATTGTTGTGTCTTCCCCCCAACCTCCCTCCCTCCTGTGGCCCTCCCCTCTCCCTCTCCCATTCCGCCCTTTATCGAGTTTCATTTTCAATTACCTTCATATACTGAAGATCAACTTAGTATATACTAAGCAAGGATTTCAACAGGCTGCACTCACACAACCGCACAAGGTATAGGGTATTGTTCGACTAGTAGTGTTGTTTTCAAGTTTCATAGTAAAACATATTAAGGACAGAGATCCTACGTGGGGAGCATGTACCCAGTGACTCCCGTTGTTGATTTAACAATTGGCACTCATTCATGACGTCAGCAATCACCCGAGACTCTTGCCATGAGCTGTCTAGGCTATGGAAGCCCCTTGAGTTCACCTATGGAAGCCCCTTGAGTTCACCGACTCTGAACTTGTTTAGTCAAGGCCGTGTCACAGTGGAGGTTCCTTCCTCCCTTCAGAGAAAGGTGCCTCTCTCCTTGATGGCCTGTTCCTTCTGCTGGGGTCTTGTTCACCAGAGTCTTTCATTTAGATTGTTTTTTTTTTGCCACCGTGTCATGGCTTTCCATGCCTGTGAGACTCTCATGGACCTTTTAGCCAGATCCGAATGTCCCAAGGGTTGATTCTGAGGCAGGAGTACTGTTTTGGGCATTTGCCATTCTATGAGTCTGCTGTGTGTCCTGCTTCCCCCGCAGGACCCATGTTAACATAAATGAATTAAAAAGAAAATTTTATATTTTCTGTGAGATTATGAGTTTTAATTGATAGTGATATTTTTTCTAATCCTTGTTCAAGTGGAATTGTAGTATTTAAGAAAAAAAGGTGCATTTGGCACAGGGGTTAAGATGCTGCGTGGGACACCCACATCCCTTATTGGAGTGCCTGGGTTTGAGTCCCTGCTCTGCTCTCCATTCCAGCTCCCTGCTAATTTGCACACTGAGAAGTAGCTGGTGATGACCAAAATACCCGGGTCTCTGCCTCCCACATGGGAGATCTGGATTGCTTTCTGAGCTCCTGGCTTGAGTGATCCAGCCCTGGCTATTGCAGGCTTTTGAGGAGTGAACCAGCAGATATAAGATCTCTATGTTTGTATGTATGTGTCTGTCTGTCTGTCATCCATCCATCCATGCATCTTTCTCTGCCTTTTATGTAAAATGAAATTTTAAAAATTTAAAAAATCAGATGCCACTTAAAATGAATTCACACAGAGTGGTCTTGCAACAGAGTGGAAACTTGTGGCAGTGGCAGTGAGGGAGAGAGAGTATCTGAGAGAATACAGGGACAGGCTGTGCTTTGTGACTGATCGGATTTGAGATGTGAAAGAAAATAAAAAGTTGATGCAGACTTTCTGTAGGAAGAAGGCAGTGCAGGACTCAGAACAGTGGGCCGAGCGGGGCGGGTGCTGAATCCCCTTGCAGACCTGCGGATGGCTCGTCCGAGCAGAGCTGTGCATCCTTAGGGCACACAAGGGAGCAGTGCAGGTTATAGGGATGGGTGGAGGTGACCCACGCAGCACTGTTAGGTGAGAACATGAGAACAGCTTAGCTTTTTGTACGGTGTGTTCTGCTTCTTGGAGAGGAACAGATGATTTGGTTATTTCTGTTCCCAGCAGATGGAGGGTCCGTTGGATTCCATTGACTGCATCCTCCTTAGGTTTCAGAAAACCTGGGAAATGCAGCTTAGGTTTGCCTGGAGTCTGCTCTCCTCTTCCTAAGCGTAAAGTGCTTTTTAATTCTTGGATTTGTCTTACGAGTGTTTGCCTTTACTCAGAAGCTGTTGTATTGTTGAGAACAGGATGTGTTTTTGATATCGATAGTTGGGTTTAAAAAGAGTTAGAACTATGCAGGTAGCAGCAGCAAAGACTAGCCCAGCTGTGTAAATCATGTGTATTTCAAACATCTGTCATATACTTATTCAGTTGAAAATTATGGCTTAGGTAACGCATATACAAAGTTAAAAACTCCATTTATCTTTCTACTTTAATCCGCGACGGCCCCTCCAGGCCACGTTTTCTCTTTTTGAAGATAAAAGAAAGATGCTTGGCAGGTGCCCGTGGGCGTCAGGAGTAGCAGGACTTAGGTCTGGCCCTCCTCCCCTTGATGGCCGTGGTTTCAGAGGGAGGAACCTTCTAGCTTTGCAGTTAACACCCCCACCTTGCCCCTGCTGCAAATTCCTGTCTGGTTGGCTCCTCCAGGAGAGCTCATTTTGCTTTGGGCATATCCTCCTTTGACTTTGAAATTGTCTCATTATTAGATAAAGTGAAGGCCCCCAACGGCAACTGAGGTACACTGGATTGCTTGTCGTGTTTTGGCTGCCCAGCCTCTGAACCTCCTCCTTACGTCTGTGCAGTTCTCCACTGTTACGTGTGGAATGTTTCCCCCGAAAGATGCATTCAAACTCTCCTCTTTCATACCTGTGAATATGGTCCTACTTGGAGGCGGGTCTTCCCGTGAATTCGATCCTACTCGGAAAGAACGTCTTTGCAGATGAAATCAAGTTAACGCGCCATCAGGAGGAGGATGGGCTCTAAATCCAACATGACCGGTGTCCTTACAAGCAGAAGAGAGACACAGGCACAGGCGAGAGGGCCTTGGGACAGAGGAGGCCCAGCCGGGGGTGTTGTGTGTATAAGGCCAGGAAGGCTAAGGATTGCTGGCAACTTGCAGAAGCTAGGAGAGAGCTGTGGGATGGATTCTGCCTCCGAGCTCACAGAGAGAAACAGTGCTGCTGAGCTGGCTGGGGGTTGGGTTCCCAACCTCAGGCCTCGGGGACTGTGGGGAAGATGCATTTCTGTCCTAAGCCAGCTGCTTGTGGTGCTTGTGCACCTACCTTGGCAGCCGTGGTGCGAAGCAGAGCTTGTCTCTGGAGATGCTGACGTTGCCATGGAATTTCCTGACCTTCCTGACCTCAAGGGCCAGGGCCAGGGGCCTGGCTTTTGCTGGTTACATACTCCTTTGTGCACACTGACTCTGGCCCCAGGAGGGCAAGCTGGTGGAGACTGGGAGACCTGGGTCCTGGAAGCAGAGGTTGCAGTAAGACGGCACTCCTGGGGGCCTGCGGTGGCAGCCAGCCGGAGTTGATCCACATGGCAGTGCTGGCGTGTGCTTGGTGGTGGTTGCCTGGGAGTTCTCACTGATGAGGCTCTGGCTGCAGAGTTCCAAGCCTGGGTCTCCAGCCCTCTCTGGAATCCCGTGAGTTACTCCCTATATTTTACTTATTTTTAAAGGTTTATTTGTTTATGCATTTGAAAGAGTGACAGAGAGTTGGGAGGGGGAGGGAGGAATTCTTCCATCTACTGCTTCATTCCCCAAATGGCCATAACAGCCAGACCCGGGCCAGGCTGACAGGAGCCTGGAACCCCATCTGGGTCTCCCACATGGGTGGCAGGGGCCATCTTCTGCTAGCTTACCAAGCACATGAGCAGGGAACTGGATCATGTACAGTGTAGCTGGTACTCAAACCCGCACTCTGGCAGGAGATGCTGGTAGCACAAGTGATGGTTTAACCTGCTTCACCCCAGTGCTGGCACTGCTCCATGTGTTGTAGGCAGTTCATTTTCTGAGGCTATGTAGTATAGTGATTCGGAGCAAGGTGAGGGCCCGCTGGCCTGGCCTCGTCCTTCAGTCTTTCTGTTCCTGGCTAAGCAAACATGGGTCCATTACCGCACTTTCTCAGGACCTCAGTGACCTTCCCTGTAAAATGGGAATAGCAATGATACTTACCCATTAGGGTTTGGGTGAATTAGGTGAATGAATATGCGTAAAGGACTTAGAACCAAAGTTGAGATATTGCAAGCTTTGTCTTACTAGTACTGATGATTATTATTATTATTAGAAGAGCCAGTGTTGGTCTCTGTTGCATATGACTGAGAATTCCAGTGCACACATACAGCATCCTAGCAGGATCCCTGCAGCACAGTTGACGTACACTGTGGATAAGTACTGCTGGTATGTCCCGAAGAGGTGCCGCTGAGCTTTGCTGTGCAAGCCCGTTGCCTTCACTCTGTAACACGCTTCCAGAGCCCTTGCATCTTTCTCTCTCTAGTACTATTCCATTTCCCTCTACTTTGCATCTGGCTGCTTCCTGCATGTTTCACGCTGAATTCCCTAATTGCCGGCTGAGCTGCTGTTTCTCACCTTCTCCGTGTTCCCACGCCTCTGTCGTCATCTTCTTGGCTGGCCCTCCTCCTAGAGTGTCATTGATGACGTGGCTCATGACTCCTTTGGCTGTAAATCCCCAGGGTGTAGCTAGTGCCAGGTGTGTTGCAGCTACAGTTGGAGTATGAATGTATGAGGTTACTTTAGAAAGTTCATGGGAAAATGGACTTAAGAAGCAGTTTATTTTGGTACAAAAAGTTTTGAAATCCATGCACATGAGCATGTAAAGTGTCCTCATAGGCATGGGTTTCATTTTTCTTTCCCACAAAAATGTGTTTGTATTTTACCCCCATTTTTTATCCCCTTTTTGTCCGGCACAGATACAGGAGACACAGGATCTCGCTGACACTCCCAGTAGTTCCACTTCCTTCTTTCCTGAATGCAGCAAACATCTAAAATGAAAGATGCCGTTACATGACACGCTAGTGCTTGCAGTTAGAGTCAGGCTGCCTGTTAACCCAGTGACCTCATTTGAATTTTCTTTTCAGTTGGTGTTCAGATAATGGAGAGAAGTATTCAGACACTTCTTCACCAACTTGCTAGCTCAATGGACAATGGGCAGATATCGATAAACTTTTTAAAGTCTGTGTGGCCCAGAGGGGCAGAGCAGTGAGGTTGTTCACGCTGGCAGGTGGAGTTTTCCTCCTTGGGAAGCAGTGGTGCATTGTGGCTTAGGGCTTGGAAATCGGATGGTTGCGTGTTGGTGATCTGGCACCCACTTGCCGGCTGTGTAATTTTGGCGGTCTGTATGACCCATATATCCTCTGTTTTCTTATCTGTAAGACGAGAATAGAATACTATCTAATGTATAGTTGTTATGTGGGTTAAATGAGCAAATGCATATGAAATAGTGTAATGCCTAGCACTCAGTAAAAACTTAATTCATCTTTGCTACTCTATTATTAATTCTTTTGGAACGTAACTGCAGAATTGACTCCTTACTAAATGTTTTATGTCTAAGAAAGCAGAGGAAGGGAGCCAGCAGGTCAAATAGAGTTCAAAGCTGCTGTAACTCAGATTCTTGGCCTAATACTTGGTACTCATTTAATCAGAAATCAAATATTCTATTTCTTATTGATTTTGGTGCGTGATCCAAGAAAATCCACAGAATTATTCATTTATCTAAGTGTGTTCTCTTGTCCTTGAATTTCCATCTTAGGAAAACTGGTAGAGAATCACTGTGTATTCGATATTTCTGCGGAATATAAATCTAATGGAATTTGGCTTCACATAGAATAAGAGTGAAATTGACATTTTGAGATTTGATGATTATTTATAGCCCTTGTCTCTGCTGTTGAGGAACAGTGTTTTTTCCTTCCTACTATTCATTGAACTCCTAATATAGAGTTAAATTTATGCATATAATGTAAACTGAAAGTAGATCATTGTAAAAATTAAGAAAGGGAAGAGGAGAGAAAGGAGGAGGAAGGGTGAGCGTGTGGGCAGGAGGGAGGGTAGCGTGGGGAGTATCACCATGTTCCTAAATCTATATATATGAAATTTGTAAACGAAACGGGCCAAACCGTACCCCACATCTTCAGACACAGTTTAATCTGAGATCCTTTTCAGTTGAAGGTGAAAAAACAACAACAAAAAAACGCCTCTTCCGAGCTGGGTGTTGCGCCATGTTGGCACATGCAGTTAAAACAAGTCTTCCACAAAACACAGTCCGGGAGAGGACAGTTGGGAAGCAGGGGCCGTCCTTCAAGGCCAGTTCTGACAGCTGAGTCCGGTGTGCTCTGGCCCTCCCTCCCAGTTCATTTTCCTCCTTTGCGGAACTTCAGGAAGTCGTGATGGTCCCCGTGGGATCTCAGGTCAGTGTGACCCCCAGGACTGCATGGGAAACAAAGGGTCTCCGTAAATTGGGGTAGGAGTTTCCCATGTGTTAACATTTCAGCTGCTTGCTTTCTTCATTTTTTTTTTTTTTTGAAGATTTATTTCTTTATTTGAAAGGTGAAGTTAGAGAGGGGGGAGAGAAAGAGGGAGAGAGAGAGAGATCTTCCATCTGTTGGTTCACTCCTCAAAAGGCCGCAATGGCCAGGGCTGGCCCAGGTCAAAGCCAGGAGCCAGGAGATTCATCTCGGTCTCCCATACGGGTGTCAGGGACCCAAACACCCCAGCCACCTTCTGCTGATTTCCCCTGCCATTAACAGGGAGCTGGACAGCCAGCACTTGAACCTGCACCCATATGGGATATCGGTGTCACAGGCTGCTTAACCTGCTATGCCACAACACTGGCCCCCTGAGCTGCTTTCTTAAGAGCAGGTGATTTGACAACCAGATCAGGGGCTGTGGCAGGCTGGGCTTGGGGAGGAGCAAGGACCCAGGCCCTCCAGCCACTGCCCTGTGCAGCGTTCAGAGCTGCCACCTCCTGTGAACCTCTGCTGGCCAGGATCCAGGAGTTCAGTGCCACCCACCTTTGCTGTGTCACCCCTGAAGTTTCCATTCTATCTGTTCATTGTCAACATGTCGCCCCCTCCTGATGTTCCCTACTTTTGACTCAGGGTGGGAAAATAACTAAAGCAAAGCCTAAAAGCTGTTATGAAATCCACTTTCTGGCCCAGGAACTGAACTTCCAAAGCCTCCTGTGCTGCTAGCTCCACAAGTCAGTAGCTTTGGTTAGGAGCAGCATGGTTTGGGGAGAACGCAGCTCTTGATCGCCATATGTTGTGCTCAGCTGGACCTGGGCATGTAATCACGTGCAGAATTAACAAGGAAGGTTGGGGATACCCAAGGCAGGATCAGTCGCAGGCCACCACCCTGACCTTCGGGGCCAGAAGTGGAGCTCTCTGTGGTCCGGTGCAGACGTGGAGAGGAGGTGGGTCCTGTCCAGGGATGCGTGGTTGATGGCCGTGCGGTGTGTTGGAGTACACCCCGCCCCTCTCGCCCCGCCAGGGTATCTGTCAGACTTGGCAGTGAGGAGCCTGGGACCGCAGCACAGCCTGACAGCATGCTTCCTAACAAGGTGACCGTTGTGTCCTGCTCCTGAAATGAGCCTCACTTTGCCTCAGAGTAAGGCAGCCATCGTTTGTTGAGACGTTCAAGGGGACTTCAGAAGTCTGCGGGAAATGGAATAGAAGGATCAGTTTATTTTGGTGCAAAACAATTTTGCAATCTGTGCATATGAGGGGTCTGTGAAAAGTTATGATAAGTGCATGTTGTGAAGAAACGAGGCATGGATTTCTAAATGATTTGCACCACAGTAAAATTATCTTAATTCCGTTTTTCCACACAGATTTTGATGTCGCCTTGTCCTTGGTACCAGGCTCTGTATAAGCATTACGTCATGTTGTTCTCAGAGCACGCCTTTGAGCAGCCACTAACTCACATTTTATGCTGCACAAGTGACAAAACTGAGATTTTTATGCACACATTCACACACTCACACATACTTTTATACTTTTAGATGTAGTGTGTATGTGTTAGATATCAGTAAATTTCTTAATTTTAAATAAAATTATTTCATATTTCCTTTCATGACCCAGTGGGTTCATCCTGTAATTGCCCTAAAGTTGGGAAAATCCCACTTGGAAGGCCTGTGTTGTAATGAGAGGAGTGATTTAAAAGTCGTGTGCATGTTCTAATGAGCCTAACCTTAAATATTTGTAGATGTCGTTTGAAAGTAATTTCTAATCGGTGAGCTGAGGCTGCTCTGAGAATGACTAGGGCACTTCAGAAAGTTTGTGGAAGATGCAGTGGAAAGATAGCTTTATTTTGGTGCAAAAATAAATTTGAAATCCATGCACATAAGGGGTCTTTAAAAGGTTCATGGAAAATGCATAATGAAATTATGCGTGGGTTTTTTGGCACCAAAATGAACTTATCTTTTCATTCTGTTTTTCCCTGAAGGTTGTGAAGGGTGCTCATTCTTTGCCTTTCCTGGAGAACAATAGAGACCCCTCACATCTGTGAAGGCTTGGGCAGGGTGGGGGGCTTTGCTGAAGTGTTCCTTCCTCTTCTCGGCACCTTCCAGGGTTTCTACATGCCCTGCGAGTACCGCCACAGACCTAACCGGCTTAGTGTTCTCATGAGCTGTCTGTCACGCGATGAACATCCCTGATTCTTGGAGATGAAGCAGCTGGGGTTGCACAGCCCCTGGGCGTTCTCTCTCTCTCCCTTTCTCTCTCTCTTTCTCTTTTTAGCTTTTATTTAATGAATACAAATTTCATAGGTACAGCTTTAGGAATATAGTGGTTATTCCCCCCATACCCGCCCTCCCACCCCCACTCCTGTCCCACCTCCTACTCCCTCTCCCATCCGATTCTTCATTAAGATTTGTTTTTAATTATCTTTATAATACAGAAGCGCCTCTCTATACTAAGTAGAGATTTCAACAGTTTGCATTGGGCGTTCTCTTGTGCAGCACAGGTAGGGGACAACACTGTTGGAAACTTTTCCCAAGCACAAGCATTGTTTCATTCATTTCCCCATCATTTCCTTCGGCTCTCTCGTTTTCTCCTCCACTCTTAGTTATGAGAAGTTGCTGTAGACACATCAGGGTTGATGCAGCCTACCCTTTGCCATCTGCCTTGGTAGCATTACTCTGAGGACAGCAGTTTTGGGCAGAATGCAGATAATTGCATAGTTTGACAGTATGTGGCCCGATAATTTAAAATGAAAGCTTCAGGGAGCAAAGGAGGAGGTGTTAATGTGGGTCTACAGGGTGTAAGGCAAGATTAACTCCGAGGTAGTCAAGGCATTCATAAACTAGGAATTTTGGTCATTGGTGATTGAAAAGGGGATAGATGGCTAAAATTGGGTGAATTACTAAGTCTTTTGATTAGAATCAGTTAACTGGTTTAGAGCATATTAGATGTATATTATAAAATATTCAGTTGGGAGGGAAAAGAAAAGGGCCCTCTGACTCCATGAAAGAGTCACTCCATTTGAGAAAAATCCTTTACAGAAACCCCCAGTTTTTCACTGGTCAGGGAGGATGAATTCAGTAACCCATGGCAACGTAGTGAATGTTAATAGTGGAATCTTCATTTAGTTTTTTCTGCTAGTAGGAGGACTTGCAGGATCTAGCACCTACATAATCCTTGGAGTGTATAATAGCATTTAAAGTAACCTGAAGAAAGCAAACTCCTGTTCTTTAGAACATTTAAGAAGAGTCACAAAGCTTTATGGTACACAGTATGTATTTTTAAATTGCTTTTCGACAGTATGCAACAGTTAAAAATTATATTTCTTATTAACCTTTCCCCCATTTCATGGTGAGCTAACTAGCTAACACTTAAATTCTGTCTATATACTAGACCCAACATGCTAAAGAAATATCAAACAAAGCCACCAGCTGTTTTTTTTTTTTTTTTTTGACAATTGACTTGAAATTTATAAAAATTTATTTGAGAGGCACAGAGAGCAAGACATCCCTCCCCCCCACTGGGTGACGTCCCAGAGGCCTTTGGTGGGCCCTGGCTGGGGTGGAAGCTGGCAGCTAAGAGCTCAGTCTGGGTCTCCCATGTGGGTGACAAGAACCCGATTACCTGAGCTGTCACCGCCGCCTTCATTGGAGGACATGGGAGCCAGGAATTGAACCCAGGCACTCCTGTGTGCCACACGGTGTCTGGACCAGGAGCTTAACTGTTAGGCCGAAGGCCAGCTTTTAAGTAAACATGTGATCTATGATTTCTTTCTATTTTTCATGTTAGAATCGAGGTAACAAAATAGGTAAGTTCACAAAATGAAATAGGTCAAGAATTCACTTAGATTCAATTTTCAAAGATTAGAATTTCTTAGTTATTACGTATCTAGACTGTTTTACCCTCTCTTGGCTTTCCTCTGATTTGTGGGAAGAGATTTGATTAGTAAACTGCTTTTTAAGGGTGGGTAACATTATGAAGGCTCGTCCACGTGGGGCACGTGTCAGGTTTTCCTTCTTTCTAAGGGCCGAATCATATTCCATTGTGTGTGCACCACAGCTTGTTTGTCTCTGTCTTCAGTGGACATGTGAGTGGCTTTCAGCTTCTGGTCTTGGGGATTATGCTGTGAACACAGATGTTCAGATATCTTTCTTTCTCTTCTTTGGCTGTAGACCCAGAAGGGACATTGATGACACCTGGTTTAGTTTTTTTTTTTTTTCTTGAGGAGCCACAAAACCATTTTACACATCAGTTGGACCATATTGCACTACCTGCACGGTGTACAGTTTGGCTGTTAACATTTCTCCACATCCCTGACAACAGTGGCGATTTTCTGTCTCTGTTTATTTGAGAGGCAGAGGGAGAAAGAGAGAGAGAGAGGAGGAGAGAGAGAGAGAGAGACTGACAGCTTCCATCTGCTGGTTCACTCCCCCAATACCCTCAACATGGGGGCCAGGGTGAGGCTGGAACTCTGTCCAGTCTTTCTGTGTGGGTGGCGGGAGCCCAGTTCCTTGCTGGAGCCAAGAACTGAACCCACCTGCTACATGGGCACCTTAATCCCGAGGCTAAACATCTGCTCTTGATTTTTCTTTTTTAAAAAATTGGTAATAGCCGTTACGATGGCTATTTTAATTTATTCATCTTCATCGTATTTGAAAGGTTGGGGGAGGAGAGGAGATGGAAAGAGATCTTCCTTAAATGCCTGCGAATAGCCAAGGTTGGGCCAGGCCAAATCCTGGAGCCTGGAAATCAGTCTTGGTCTGCTACATGTCAGAGACCAAGTACTTGAGGCATTGTGGGCTGTCTTTCCTAGGTGCACATAAGCAGAAATGTGGATCAGAAGTGGAGTATCTGGGACTTGAACCAGGCACTCTTATGTGGGATGTGGGCATTTGGCAGGAGCATTAGCAGGGAGCTGGATCAGAAGCAGGGCAGCCGGGACTCATGGGTTAAGCCTCTGTGCCACAGTGAGGGCCCCTCAAAACCATAATGAGGGGCAGAGAACATACTTGGGGGTAAGCTGCAGAAAGCGTATTATTGGACTTGAGAAAAGTCATGCGCCCTTGCAGAGGGGTTAGGAGAAGGGCACCATGAAGTTGCCAAACTGCGTTTGCAGGCTCAGCATTGAGTTGTCACTGTCCTTGCGTTCTGGTTACACCCACGAGGAGGTAGCCAAGATAGGAAAGCTGTGTGTAGACACTGGTTCCTAGACACCATCTGTGGATCAGCGTGCAATGAGTTCCCTCTGCAGAATCATCCAGGGAGCTCGTTAAGCAGACGCACATCTTGGCCTCGTTCCCCAAGTCTTTGTAGGTTTGGGATGAGGCCCAGAACTTTCTGTTTTTGAAAACTCTAGGTGATTCTGATATATAGTTAGCTTTGGTAGCCACTGATTTTGAGTTCCTTACACAGGACAGTGAGCTTCGCTCAGGTCATTCATTCATTCACCCACGCTCAATGGGCCACTGTCAAGTGCTTATGTGAGGGCCTTGACACCTCTGCTTGTTTCAGAGTGTCTAGATCCGCTCCTGCCTTCCAGACCCCCACAACTGCCTGGAGACCTCTGGGGAACACTTGCTGCACAGTGCCATGCGTGGTGGTGAAGCTGCCTGAGCGGGGCTGGGGCACTGCATAGCGGGAGCCCCCAGCGGAGAACAGAAGCAGCAGGGGCCTGAGGCAGCCTTTCAGGGTACAGTGGGAGTCCGCCTGGCTGGGAGGAGAGCGGCGAAGGATGGAAGGCATCTCACAGGCAACTCCGTCCCTTCAGAGCCTGGATGCGGCGATGAACGATGGGGGCTAAAGAGAGGAGAGACCAGAATGTGAAAGGCCCTTGTATTTCAAGCCGAGGAGCTGCAATTTTACTCTGAGAGGAATGAATCACAGAAGAATTTTAAGTAGGGGTATGACATGCTGGGATTTGCATTAGAGAGTGATTACCCTGGCTCAGGGTGGAAAATGGATGGACTGGCCTAGGGGAAGAAATTGGCAGGTGGAGAGGGGCTATAAGTACATTGGTAGGTGTAGCAGGGGCCAGCGCCCCAGGGTGCTGGTCTCCTTGATGGAGGCAGTTGGCCGTGTGCTGTAAGAGGTAGAGGAGGGGCGGGCACGGTGGCAAAGCTCGGGATTGCTGTGGTGGTGCCCCCAGAGAGGTGTATGGATGCACTGGTGAGCACTTCGGGGAGCCCTGCAGAGGCCGGGCACTGTGAGGCCATGGTGGCATCAGGTCGGTGTGATTAAGTGATTTCCATAAACAGTTCTTAATAATCTGAGTGCAGAAGTGGAAAAACCAGGCATTTGGATTGTTTTCTAAGATTGGTGCTTTGCCAAACAAAAGAACCGAGAGAATAAGGAAATTGAGATTTCTCCCTGTGCTGTAGCTGCCATGTGAAGCTGGAGCTGATGGGGTGTGTCTGCAGCTTTGTTCCTGGGCGAAAGAACACCTGCCGTCAAGGTGCTGTGTATAATGCTTTCCACTGATTCTGCATAAGCTTCTGGAAAGTTCTGTGAGGATGGTATTATGAATACTCAAATTAGAAAGAAATAATAGTGGGTGAGAATTTGTGTTCCCAAACTGAGTCATCTAAAACTCATTTGTGTGTGTGTATGTGTGTGAGAGAGAGAGAGATTGGGGGGAGAGGTTCCCCATCCGCTGGTTCATTCCCTAAATGCTTACAATTCCTGGCAGCAGGATCTGGGAACTCAATCCAAGTCTCCCTCCCACATGGGTAGCAGGAACCCAGTCCCTTTAGCCATCACTGTAGCCTCCTGGGGTCTGCATTGGCAGGAACCTGGAGTTAGGAGCTGGAACCGAGAATTGAATCCATGTACTCTGATGTGGGATCCAGAGTGCTGACTGCCAGGCAGAACAGCCATTCTGAAAGCCCACTTTCAGAGTTACTGTGAGAGTATAAAAATGCGATTCTATTATTTAGAATTAGTAAGAACAATTGGTGCTCTTCTGTAGTTCAAGTTGAAAAAAAAAATGATGATCTAATTAAGCCTTTGTCAGATGTAACTTGCTGTGTATGTAATGTTCCACTAGACAATGTGATAAATATAAGTAGGACTAGAACTGCACTAATTTGGGATAATTGGGGAAGGCCTGTCTGAATAAGTGAAAGATTTAAATTTTATAGAATGTTTAATGAAATGGAGTCTTATTACTTTCATGTCCTTAGGCTATCTAATGAATGGATAAATTATTTATAATTAGCATATCAATTGTTGCCCTATAAGAGATTGCTCCTTTAGTATTTGAAAACAGGTTATTTTTCCTTCTTCCACAATCGGTATCATCTCTTGAAATCTTATTTATGTCACTTATTAGTTGCTAACTAAAGGGAACTGTTAGCCTGGTGCTGTCCTATAATCCCCATACTCCCAATGAGCAGATTTCAAATCAAAATGAAATTTTGGTGCATGGGAGGAAGAAGTAATTTTTCATTCTTAAAGACATGTTGGCTCTTTTCTTTCTTTTTGAAAATATATGTATTTCCGCCTTCTGACTGAGAACAGGTTTGTTTTATAAATCCAATAGAAATAATACTTAAATATTCAAGATAGTAGGTAGCAAAAATATTTAGAAGAAAGTAAAAATTTAAAAAATTAGGTAAAATATTCAAGACAGGCAATAAAAATTAAAAATGAATAAACATTACAGATAAGTACTCAAAATGATAAATAAATAACAACTGTTTCTCCAAAGAATTTTTAAAATTTTGTGATAATAATGTCAGTCCTGTATCCTTTCATTTACCACAACAGCCAGTCCTACAGGGTTGATGTTGCTATTTTATCAGTTTACCAATGAGCAATTCATAGCAAAGAAACCCGGCAGAGCTAGAACTCCTGATCTGTTAGGTTTTCTTAGGATAAACCTTTAGTGCTTCATCTTCCAGTTTAGAATAGAGTGAAGCACAGGGCGTGTTCCCTGCACCTGTAGAATTCAGATCTGGAGGCTGGCCAGCAAGTGAAGTGTCCGCCTACTCTCAGCAGGAGATAAAGAGGCAGGGTCGCTGCAGAGATGGCCGTGGGATGTGCGGGTCAGCACAGTGTCCCCAGGGTTCCCGTGCCCCCGGGTGTTCCTCTGCACACAAGTGTAGACTTTCCCACTGGCTTTCTGAAATTAGAGCCAGCACTGAGGAGTAGCGCTGGCCTGCGCTGGCCTGGGTGAGGGAGACGCTTCCTGGGTTTGGAATCAGGCTCTGCACATCGCCAGCTGCATAGCTTGGCCTGTCTGTGCAAATGGGACAAGAGTGACGCCCCCTTCATGGGGTCATTCTAGGCATTAAGTGCCATCCTATGTGTAAGACCTTGCAGGTAGTAACTGGCACATAATTTGTGCTCACTTAACAGTTATTAATAACAATAAACTGATAGTCTGAGAGTAGCAATAAGTAGCTTCGGGTCTGTAAAAAGGAGTCATGTATTTCTGAGAACTTTTTTCCTTTGTTTTGGAGGTAGGATCAAGTAACTGGCAGTACTTACAGTTCCCCCTGACCTATAGGAGAGCAGTGTTCAGTGGTCTGTTTAGAAGAGTTTGGCTTTGCAGGTAACTTTTTCAGGGCACGTGTTACTGAGCAAGCAAGACTTAGCTGCCGGGAGGTTGCCGGCTGATGGTTTTTGATCGGTGGCAGGAGTGTGCAGGTGTGCTGGTGTCCTGCTCACTGCTGTGCTCTGCCCTTCCCGGGACTGAGGTCTGGGAGGAGCTGGCACCGGCCTGCACGCTGTGCTTGCTAGCAGCCTGCCTGCTGCCCACGTGCAGGGAAGTGAGCAAAGCCCCGGGCAGGGCACAGGCCACCCCCGACGCTGTCCAGAAACAGACTTGGCTTTGTGCCTCTCCCTTTGGCTGACGGGTGGCCTTGCAGAGCTGTGCTGGGACAGTGTGGTGGTTAGGGCGCTCTGTGGAGAGGGCAGACATTGGAGATTTGTTTCCAGGTGAGTAGTGTTCTAAGGAGCCACAGTGAAGTGTTTTCAGGGGGTCTGTTCTGCAGTTTGTCCACTGGCTTTGTGGTAGCTTTTCCAAGCAGGTTGGTTTTCAGTTCAGGTCATCTATCTTTGTTTTCTTTCTTTCTTTTTTCTTTTTTTTTTTTTTAAGATGTATTTATTTATTTGAGAGGCAGAGTTATGAACAGAGAGGAGAGATAGAAAGGTCTTTAGACTGCAGGTTCACTTCCCAAATGGCCAAGACAGCCAGAACTGGGCTGATTTGAAGCCAGGAGCCAGGAGATTCTTCTGAGTATCCCACATGAGTGCACGGGCCCAAGGACTTGGGCCATCTTCCGCTGCTTTCCCAGGCCATTAGCAGAGAACTGGATTGGAAGTGGCGGAGTTGAGACTCGAACTGGTGCCCATATGGCAAGCTGGCACTGCTGGGGGAAGCTTAAACCTGCTATGCCACAGCACCAGTCCCATCTGTCTTTCTTTTGTACCTTTTTTAATTTTAAGATTTATTTTGTTTTTACTTCGTTGAAAGATAGGCAGAGGTAATGCAACTTTTTTTTTTTTTTTTTTTTTTTTTTACTTATTGGGAAAATTACATGGGTCATGGAGATTGGATGACGTCTCGGTATGAATCTGTGGCGGATGGCTGGTTATTGTGTGCAGTAATAGAGTGAGACCAGAAGAGCTCAGAACTGTTAGCCTCAAAATCAAGTACATCCTTACAATTGAGTCATGTATTCTGTAGTTTCTGAAAAGTCTGTCTTAATGTTTGTCTTCCCTGGAATAATCCAATGCAGATTTGGTAGACAGATGTTTTTAGGGTTCAAGGAAAAGAATGGTCTTATTAGTCTGGTGGATGTGGAAGAACTATGCATTCCCTGTTGCACCACAGTTAATGTAAGAGGATGGGTCATTGCCGTAGCTGAGTGTAACATTGGGTATCATTGATATAGATAATCCGTTGATTCTTGAGCATCTTGCAAATCTCTTAAGCTGAGAAAGTGATTGCATCTCTGGCCCACCAGGTTCTCTGAACCTTTTGTAGACACTGCAGCCACATGAACAGAGAGGCTCTCGCCAAGGATTCCTACCTCTCATTTCTCCCCACCACCCCCACACATAACCACAGAACGGCGTGCTGTAGGCCAGCGTGGCAAAGGCTGTGGCTCTGGCGAGTCGGCGGCTCATGTATCTCTGAGGTGGAACAGCTGTTCACTGCTCTGGGATTGTTTTTGTACAGCCAACACAATGTTGTAACTACAGAACTTTCATTTTTTTTAGAAGAAAATTAGTCTTCAGTATTTTTATTTTTATTTATTTTTTATTTGACGGATAGACAGTGAAAGAGAGACAGACAAAGAGAAAGGTCTTCCATCCATTGGTTCACCCCCCAAATGACCACTACAGCCGGCGCGCTGCACCGATCCGAAGCCAGGAGCTTCCTCCTGGTCTCCCATGGGGTGCAGGGCCCAAGCACTTGGGCCATCCTCCACTGCACTCCCGGGCCACAGCAGAGAGCTGGATTGGAAGTCTTCAGTATTTTTAAACTTAGTAAAATAATATGAAGTTACATTTCTTTCCATTTTTTGGTTTGGAGGAAGAAGTCATATTTTTGGAGTGCTGTAAGTCAGTATTTTTGAATAGCTAGTTCTAGTACTAATCCAAATCTACAGCTTTTTTTTTTCTTGCCTGATATCGCCAGGATCCTGTGTGTCTTTACATCTATCTGGCTTCAAATCTAGGAGCCAGAGCTAAGGCATATTGATTAGAACAGATTCCCATTGGGGGCTAAATCTCTGTTAGTATCTGTGCAGCCCATTAAGGTCTTCATCCAGAGACCGAGAATTTATTGTTGCTGAAATGATTTATTAAACCCAAAGTCTAGCTTGTTGTGTACATTTTCCTTTTCATTTTCTCACAAGATCTTCAGTTATCCTCTACTGCAATATGCTGATTATTAAGCTACCATATTCCTGGTATGCTCTGCTACTGATTGATTCCATGGTATCTAGTGTTTGTAGACGGGCAGGACACAGGGAGCCGGGTGTCTGGGGGCAGTGGAAAGCACGCGTCTCCTGTCCTGGTGGAGCGTCCTGAGGCCTGGGTAGCAGAGGCGCGGGAGGGACTCCACTCGTGTTGTCTGGGGAGCCGAGTCTGGAGAGCAAAGCAGATCAGGAGGGGGCACTGTAGGAAGGGCGGCCTTACATTGCTGGCACACCTACGCCAGTAAACGGAGGCACTGCTAGCTAAGCCAGAGGCACTGGCGCGCACTGCAGCCTCCCAGACAAACAGATATGTGCTTACTCTTCTTAGAGGGTCAAGAAGTTCATGAGTTATTCATGAGGCAGTAAGCCAGAAACCGTGGAAGGGTTACAGTCTAGAGAGTGACGTAATAAACAGTTGCATGGTCAAAGGCAGAGCAGGATTGGAGAGGACAAGAACGAGAAGCAAGGAGACCAAGGAAGCGCTTCTCCAGGGCTCCAGGCACAAGTGCTGATGACCTGGAGAAATGATGACAGTGCGGATTGGCACTGAGAGCCAGCTGAGGACGTTAGTGCTTGACACGCAGGAAGGGGGCGTCACGGTGACACCCAGGTTTCTGGGTAGCAGAGATGCCGCTCACTGAGGTGGAGACGCAGGAGAAGGAGCAGGCTTGGCGTAGGAGAGGTTGGCACGTTCCAGACGTCCCGTTGCAGATACACAGCACAGCTGTTTCGGAGACGTTTCTTCCTTCACGGGTTAACCCGAACATCCGTCTGCACACACCCATATAGTTGCTATGGCTTTTAATCCCTGCAAAGATCTTGAGCACGTGGATTTGCTGTGATTCACTCAAGGGATCATGTCAGTCTTGACTCATTCGTTGCTGTTTGGAGTTCTGTGGAAAGGAGCGTGGCCTGTCTTGGAGCAGCTTGCGTTTTCCCAGCTCCCTGTCAGATCTGCTGAAGATGTGGGTGTGTCTGCAGCTTCCAAACTAAAGAGATGGCCTGCATGAGCGCCTCTCGTTTGAACGGTATTTATAGCTATAGCAGACTACTTCAACGGTACCTAGGATTGCTAAAGCAGTTATTCTAAAGAGCTTGGCTATATTTCTCCACCCATCCTGAAGTTGGCAAGAGGCAGATTGCCATTCTAAACATCAAGGAAAAAATGTATGAATATGACATTTCTTACTGAATGAGTTATTGGCTAATGTTTATATTAGCTGAATATTTTAAGTTGCTGTGTATATCAGTAGAAAGATACTTCTTTAAGCTCGTGGATAATTTCAAAAGCAGATTATCTGGTTCTTGTCCAATGTTCACTTGAGTTTACTGATGTAAATATCATAGCTTTACTCAATGTATTTTGAGCAATATAAATTCACTTTAAACTTGATAGTGTGGATTAGCAAAAGGCATAATTAGGAATGGCTTTTCATGAGCATGTTTAATTCTTACTGAAATTAAAATATTTGCATAAAAACCAGTGCAAAAACAGCAACGCTTTATGGCATAGTACATTGTGCTTTACTTGGGTGTTACTAAGATTCTGGTTTTGGATGTAGTAGTTAAAATTGTAGTATTTCATGTTTGGAAGAGTTTATTACATATTTTTATGCCAACTCATCCCTCTCCCAGGAGTTTTGAGATGTCTTAAGGAGATGCATAAATGTAATGATTTTAAAAAATGAAATAAATGGAAATGTGGGCAAAGAGAGAATAAAAGTGGGACAGTAAGCTGACTAGGGAGTGGGGATGTTTAACAATTAGAGAGATGTGCCAGGGGTGGGTGTGTTTGGCCTCGTGGTCGGGGTGTCACTCCTGCCTGCATTGCAGCCAATGGCCTGCTCCCTGTTCCGGCTTGCCGATGAACACCCTGGGAGGCTCATGTAGTTGGGGTCCTACTCCCCACGTGGGAGACCTAGACTGGGTTGCTCCCTCTAGACTTTGGCCTGGCTCAGCCCCAGCAGCTGTGGGAATTTGGGGAGTGAACCTGCCAAGTGGAGCTCTCTCTGCCTGCCTGCCTCTCTGCTTCTCAAACAAATAAATAAAAGCTTATCAGAAAGAAAACATAATATGATTTAAAAATATTGCCGGGAGGTATAAGAAATGCAAACATGATCCCGACCTGTTTAGAGATTAAAATGTGAGTGTTCTTTGTAAGGGAACACTCACTTCCCCTCGCTTGAACTGCCCGACCCCTCCCACATCTCTTAAATCAGAAGGAGGAGATTATTCAGGCACCTTCGTCTAGGTGGATAGCCCTTTTTTAAAAAAAGTTGTATCTTTATGGAGCCTGTCTTTTATCTCCCTTACTGGCTTACCTAATTACATAGTAAGCGATGGCAGAGTTACTTAAAACAAATACCCCAAGTCATTTCATTCAACTATTGCTTGGTTTGCAGCAGCAGTCCTAGGCTGTCTTTGCCAAACAGCCCAGATTTCCTATTTATTTAAAAAAATATTTCATTTACTTATCTGAGAGGCAGAGTTACAGACAGAGGGAGAGACAGAGAGAGAAGTCTTCCATCCGCTGGTTCACTTCCCAAATAGCCACAACAACCAGAGCTGAGCCAATCCTAAGCCAGGAACCAGAAGCTGCTTCCGGGTTTCCCAAGTGGGTGCAAGGGCCAAGCACTTGAGCCATCTTTTATTTATTTATTTTTATTTTTTAAAGCTTTTATTTAATGAATGCAAATTTCATAGGTACAACTTTTGGAATATAGCAGTTCTTCCCCCTATAACCACCCTCCCACTCCCGTTCTTCCTCCTACTCTTTCTCCCATCCCATTCTTCATTAAGATTCATTTTTAATTAACTTTGTATATAGAAGACCAACTCTGTACTAAGTAAAGACTTCAACGTTTGCACCCACACACACACAACGTATAAATACTATTTGAGAACAAGTTTTGCAGTTAATTCTTAGAGTACAACTCATCAAAGACAGGGGTCCTACATGGGGAGTAAGTGCACAGTAACTTCTGTTGTTAATTTAACAATTAACACTCTTATTTTTGACGTCAGTGATCACCCGAGGCTCTTGACATGCGCTGCCAAGGCTATGGAAGCCTTTTGTGACTACAAACTCCGTCAGTATTTAGACAAGGCCATAAGCAAAGTGGAAGTTCTCTCCTCCTTTCAGAGAAAAGTACCTCCTTCTTTGATGTTGGGCCATCTTCTACTGCTTTTCCAGGCCATAGCAGAGAGCTGGATTGGAAGAGGAGCAGCTGGGACATAAATTGCACCCATGTGGGATACCAGTGCTGCGGGCAGAAGCTTAGCCCACTACGCCACAGAGCCGGCCCCTCTTTTAAAAAAAAAAAAAAAACAGCAAATATTTTAATAATGCTTCTTTGTCTATCCTGAAATATAATCTATATACACACATAATTTCAAAAAAGTGATGTGTTCTCATGTGGTCAAATACTTGGAAATAAGAACAATGTAATTTATGACAAAATAAGGTGCGTGATCATCTTGCATGCTTGAACAGGCTTCAGCAGGAGATGCCAGGAAGTGCACCTGCTGGGCACTCACTGCCAGTGCACGTGGGGCCATCCAGGCTGTGTTGCAGGGTCCCTCAGGAGGACACCAGTGACACTGGCGACACAGCTTTCTGCACAGCAACATTTCAAACACAACAGCGTTTAGTTCCCTGTTGAGCTGTAATCCTGGAAAATTGTATTAAATCTAGGCAAGGCTTTTAAAAATTATTTGTATTTATTTGAAAGGGAGAGAGAGAGAAAAGAAGGGAGAGGGAAAAGGAGAGAGAGATGGATTGATTTTTCCATCTGTTGATTCAGTCTGCAAATGCCCGTAATGGCCAGAACCAGGAGACCTGAACTCACCCTGGATCTCCCACGTCGGTACCAGGGACCCAAGTACTTGAACCAGTATTGCTGTGTGTTAGCAGGAAGCTGTATTGGAAGTGGAATAGCTGGGTCTAGAACCAGGCACCCTGGTACGGGAAATAAGCATGGGAAATAGTGTCCTACTGCTGTGCCTGATGCATACCCATGGGTATGACCCTTGGCGTGAGGATTTCGTGTTCTTACATAAAACAGAGTTCTGCCATAAGTGCAGATCACTGCTCTTTTTCCACGTGGACGTCCAGCAGACATGGGGAAGCCCACTCAGGAACACACATTCTGGAGGCCTGCCCTGTGCACAGCAGAGCCCACAGCATGCCCGGAGCCCGGCCCCTGAACCCCAGGGGCACCAGTACCCCAGGCCCCCTAGTGCTTTTCACCCTGTTGACCTGAGGATGAGGAGCGAAGAAACGCAGTCGACGGGCTGAGTGAGGCTGTCTTTCCCTGGGGCCTGCACTGGGCGTACTAAATCTATGCACCAGACTGTGTTTCCAGGGAGACGGAGGTGAGCTGGGTGCAGGCAGGGTGTGAAGCCCTGCTGTTTGGTAGGAAGGCAAGGTGGAGCCAACACTGGGTTCCAGCCTGCGTGAGCTGTAGCTCTGCACAGAGCTCTACGCTGTTGCAGGAATCCCTTTCAGCGCTGAGTGTTTCTCACCTGTGAACACAACAGCTTATGCTTAATTTATAGGGTTGTTAGGAAGTTTAACAGGATGGTAAAAGTATTAAAGTTCCTGATTGTGTGGCCCGGGCCTAAGGATTTATTTAACGCTGCCCTTTTCCCCTGCTCTCCTCTTCTTCCACAAGATTTGCGTTTCAGGAGATGGGTGTAAGAATGGTAAGTGGGTGAAGTTCTTGTTAATTTTTAGGGTAGAAACCAGATACCCAGTACAGTATATGCCCCTGAGCATCCTGAATTTTTGTTGAAATGAACCTGTGTGGACTTTATTCTACTTCAAAATATTCCCTGGGCCATGGGTTTGGGTTTTTACAAAAAAATTAGAGCAATACTTTTCTGTAAGAACCATAGATAATACGCAATATGAATACATTCAAGCCCGATCTCCTCACCACCCCTAATCCAACTTCGTGAGAGTAACCAACTCCTCCTAGAATTGAAATTTAAGTCCTGCAGTTTTTCTGGGAGCCTTGGCAGACCTGGTGCCTTCCATCTGGATCCTTGTCTCAATGAAGCCCTCTTTCTCATCTGCGCTGGTGAGGCCGTCCTGGTATAAAAAGACACCCCCCCCCCCGCCCACATTCTATGCATTCTAGTTGCTTCAGCATGATTTGTTCTTGTGATTAACGTATCACTTCATATTTCTCCTGTGAGGTTTTTGCATATTTTCTTTCTTTTTTCTCTCATGGTGTATCATGAGATTATTGACTAAAATGTCTTCTTTTATTCAAAGAATTTATCATATCTTTTGGTATAACCAGGTTGCTCAAAAATGGAAAATTAGTGACCAGCACACTGAATTGTGATTATACATGAATTTTCTGTAGGCGGAGTTGTGTCTGGAGATGATACATGAGAAAATGAGATTAATGGAAACTAAGACCTTTTTGTGTACACTTCATCACAAATAAGCTTATTTAAATAAGCATACATTACATATATACACACATGCTTGGAGTTCTTTAATATTTAGATTTGTCAGCCTGCCTGCATTCTTAGGGGCATAGCATGACAAATTGTGTTCTGCCTGACAGTTTGTTTTATTTCATAACTTCATATGGTGACCGCTGATGTCTAGACAATGTTATATCACCTGTTTCCAGTCTGATGCTTTAAAAAGGGTTTTGTAAGGATGAACAGGGGCCAGCATTTTGTTGCAGTGAGTTAAGCTGCTGCTTGCTACACTGGCATCCCATATCTGAGTGCTGGTTCGAGTCCCAGCTGAATAAAAAAATAAAATAGGTTTTTTAAAAAAGTCTAATCCAGAGTTCTCCAAGTAAAATCGGTTCGCCTTAGACATAGCCTTCTTGAAAGGCTGTGCTGTGGTTCAGATATTGGACACATGGTCCATAGTATAATGGTAATGGCCCCTTTAAGAGGTGGGGCTTAGTGCAAGGTGATTAGCTTATTAGAGGCATCCCCTTGAGAGCCTGTCCCTTGAATCTCTGGGCCTTTCCTGGCCCTGTGCTCTGTCTCACAGCTCTCACCAGTGTCGTCTGCCCTCCTGTGGCCCAGCCCAGAGGCTCATGGGGCCACCTGATCTTGGACTGTCAGCCCCCAACACTGCGAGCTAAATAAACCTCTTTTGTTCTTATAAAGTGCCCAGCCTCGGGTGTTTTGTTGTATCAGTGGAAGTCAGGCTGACACAGGCTTTAGCAGATTCTTCATCTGTCAGAAGGGGAGGGTTTCCATGGAGAGAAGACTGTGTCTTCTTCCCTTATGTCCAATGCTCGGGAGGCTGTATGTCCCTTCCTTTGCCGGATCAGTGTTTGTTTCTGATCCACCCAGAGTGGGATGGGCAGACAGGTGCGCCAGGACACAGGTGGAAACACTGCTTGTACGCGGCTGGGAACTGGCAGCACTTGGAGATTCCAGCAGCTTCCAAGCACGCGGTTAGTAGACGCCTTCCTCTGCGTTCAGACGCCGTGAGCGCCGGGGCCCACAGCTCAGTGGGGCCTGGTTACAACACGCAGATTGTGAGATCGGTTTCTGTAACCCAGAAGTCTGGGAACCACTGATTTCCTCAACAGATGATGTAGACCTAACTCTGCCTTTAAGGATAAATTGTAGGGACTCATTACTGAGGAAGGAGTAGAGGTGATTTTGAATACTCCATCTTTATTTTGCGTGAAAGTTTTAAAAAGACTCCCGAGCTCACTGGAATTGCTTTAAAGTCGTCTTCCATTTCTGTTAACAAACCTTTTGTAAGACTGGTTTCTCTCCTATGAGTGGTTTTAAAACAAAATGTAAGTGCCTTTTAGAAACACATCACCCATTGGGTAGTATTGTCAGCCAACAATCTTCCAGGTTCTGTTAGATTAGTGAGCAAGGAGCGAGCTCATTGTCACATTAAAAATTTTACTGATATATTTGGTTTGTTCAGGGCACGCGTGTAGGCATTTAATATGAGGAATACTATTTCTCTTATAAATTGTGTTTCATTACAGTTAAAAAGATAACGAATTATGAGTATAATAGCATTTCTCTGAATTAATTGTGAACCCATTTTCATTGAGCAGTATGCAGTATTTTTTAAGTCCTTACTTTTTCCTTTTATTTGGTCTGATTATATTTATTGAAATGTCATCCCTTGCCTATAATAACAAAACATTGGAAAAATTTGGGCTTGCTTTTTTTTTGTTTTGCATTTCACTTTTCTCCAATAATTCATTTCTACTATATTTAACAACAGTGTCCTTTGCCATAGATAGTTTGAGAAGCAGTAGAAGAGTGAAGCCATTTGGTTTGTAAGCATGTCCTATCAGCACTCTTCTCTTGGGGCTTGTGGTAAATGCATGGATGGGCCTTGTGGATTTTTCATACAGGGTCATGCACAATCCCCACCACTTTTTTTTTTTTCCAGTGAGGATCTGTTTTATTCCCAGTTTGCTCTCTGGAATGCAGCAGCTTCTGTGTGGTAACTTTGGTCTTGAAGTCTCACCATTATCTTGGAGAGATGTGAGGGTGACCGTGTTGACATTTAGATCTGGAAATCTGACTTCGTCTAATAAGCTTGTAATGTCCGTTGTTATATCAGCTCCAATTACAAATACTCATCTTTTAATACACTGCAAATCTTAAATATTTTCCCTTTAGAAGAAGGGCTTTGAATATGAGAGCCATGCATTAAAATTGGTCAGAAGAGCCAGCTCCTTGGTGTATACTGAGTGGGGAGCGACTGTTTCCAGAGTTTGCACTTAAGCTGCCTGTAGTTAACCAGGTAGTTTGGAGCTTTAAGCGATTTATAGCAAACGCCGTCATGTGGTGCCGTGGCTCACAGAATGCTGTTACTTGCTCAGGGCTGCTCCAGCCAGGTGCCATCAGCCAGGTGACTCACGCCCACGGGCATGTGTTCTTCCATAGTGCTGGAGGCCGGAAGACGGGAGCCAAGGTGGTAGCTCTCTGGAGAACCCTTCCTTGCTCTTCCGCCTTTGTCCAGTTCCTTGGCTGCATGTGGTGTGTCCAGTCTCTGCCTCCACCTTCACATGGAGCTTTCCTCTTGGCTGTGTCTCCTCCTCTGCCTCTTGTGAGAACGCTCTTTCTTTTAGGGGCCCACTCGAGTAACCGCGAATGTCATTTAGAATGAGCTGCTCCTCTCCAGGTCCTTAATGTAATCACAGCACAAAGACCATTTTTCTAAAGAAGGTCCTACTTACAGGTTCTGGGGGCCAAGACTTAGCTGTACTTTCTAGGGCACTCTGGATGGTCCTGGCTTTTCTGTGGCTACTGAGGGCTTGTGGTGAATAGGTTGCTGCGGGGTACAGGTGGGGAAGGGCAGCGGCCAGCCACGGGTGGTCAGCCCTGTGTGTGTTTAGTCTCTAGCTTTCTCCAGTTCTGTGACCTGGGGCCCGTTTGTTGATTAAAATCTCTGCATCTCCGTCTTTCAGACTTCTGAACTGTGTGATAGATACCGCAGGAATGACCACCTTTTAGGTATTCCCTGATTAAACATGAACTTTTTTTAAAAAAAGATTTTATTTAAGTGAGAGGTAGAGTTACAGCAGAGAGCGGGAGACAGAGAGAAAGGTCTTCCACCTGCTGGTTCACTCCCCAGTTGGCCACAATGGCCAGAGCTGTGCCGATCCGAGGTCAGGAGCCAGGAGCTTCTTCCAGGTCTCCCACACGGGCAAGGGGCCCAAGTACTTGGTCATCTTCTGCTTTCCCAGGCCATAGCAGAGAGCTGGATGGGAAGAGGAGCTGCCAGGACTCTAACCGGTGCCCATATAGGATGCCAGCTCTGGAGGCTGAGGCCTAGCTTTTATACCACGGCAACAGCCCTGTAGTGCACTTTTTTTTTTTTTTTTTTCATTTCTGAAATCAAGGTGCTACTTACTAAATGGCTGTGTGCACATGTGGATCCTGCATAACTTCTCAAATCTCGAGTTAGATGTACATGATCATCCTTGTTTCTGCTCCACACTGGTTTTTGCACAATACTGCTTTTTTATTACAGCAATCACCAGGAAACCAGCTTTGCAAAGATACTGTCATCAGAAGGAATGTAGCACGATCTAATTTGAAACTGTAAGGCAACCCAAGTTGATTCTTTCCGTGATGTCCAACAGGGGTCAGATATGGTTTTCTAACTTGGTTTTACCAAATTTACCTCTTAATCAGCAGTGTTTGGAAGCCTGACTTCCATTTTCTTTTAAAGATTTTTTTTATTTATTTTCATTTTTATTTGGAAGGCTGAGAGATGGTTGGGGGGTGGGGATTGGAGAGATTGATCCATCTTCTATCTGCTGGCTCACTCTCCAAATGCACACAACAGCCAGGGCTGGGCCAGGCCAAAGCCAAGAGCCTGGAACTCCATCCAGGTCTCACATATTGGGGACAGGGCCCAAGTAGCTCATCACCTGCTGCCTCACGGGTGCGCATCAGCAGGGAGCTGGAGCAGAAGTACAGTGACTGGGTCGGGAATCAGGCACTTTGGTGAGGATGTGGCTGTCCCACGAGATGACTTGACCTCTGTGCCACACGTCCACCCCTGGACTTCCTCCCTCTGGAAGAATCCCTGAGTTCTCGTGGCACTAAATGTTTGATACATTTAATTCTAAACCTGCTTTGGTTTCTAAATTTCTACCTTCATTTATTTATTTATGTTTACAATTTTGTTTCATAGTTCTTGTGCATAATTGTCCAATAAATATTTGTCAGTAAGCCTTGTGTCAGAGAACCACTTCTTGTTCATACTGATGTAGAGATGGAGTGTTTAGGAGACACAGGGCTTTTCCACATGGTTTTGGTTTTTGGTGTGCATGCTTTGGATCTTTTGTGCCTAACCAGCCAGTTTTATGAAAGAAGTTTAGATCTTGGTTCATGTACATAGGTCGGAAATAAGGATGAAGAGTTGGTAATAAAACATTAGGTTGTCTGCCCCTTTTCATGAACCCAGTTATTTAACTCTGTAAGGTGATTTGATTATGGCTGGGGTTTTTGAGTAACATGCATTCATCATCTTACTCATTCTCCAGGGTTCTTCCTACTCTTCAGTTCTTTGTTTCATTGAAAATTTATTTTTCAGCACCTCAATATTTACACAATACCTACCAGGCATCTTAGGCATGCTGTGATAAGCAAGAAAATACCACGTTATGTGCTTAAAGTACATAGCGTGGTATCTGGACACAGTAAATCCTAAGCAAATGGTAGATGGAATTAATGTTAATATTATTAAGTTTACATAGCATACATTAAACAGATCCATTGGAAGGAACACAGAGATCAAATATAAATCAATAGATTGAGAATTTTTTAATTGTACACTCTGGCTAGAAGAAGAATGTAAGATGTCTCTTTGACGCGAGATGTAATGATTCTCTTATTGACATTTGTCCCATCATTATGCCTGGCCACCTCCTCTTGGTCTGCAGTTATTAGACTGTACATGTGTTGAAAGGTCTGTCTTCAACCCATTAAAAATATGTATGGTCCTTAGGGGTACTTAGTGCACCAAAAGTGTTTAAACCCCTCAAGGATTGGTGAGTAATTAGCCTTCATGCCTAATGTGTAAACAGCAGAGAGATCTTTGATTTCGGCTCAATCAATGTAATTTTAATGTTAATAGCTCCAAAATCAGCAGCCAGCAGTTAAATAAACTTTGACACTCAGAGCAGGCATGTCAACAAGGCACACAATCCAATTTACTTTTGATCGATCAGCCAGCTTATTTCTTTTTGGTTTGGACATTTGTGAGACAGTTGTCTTACGCAGTTGTATTGTGCATACGTGCAAAGTGTCTTGTTTTAGAAAACAACGAAGCAGAAACCAAGGAAACTTGGGCCCGTGTGGAACACTCATGACTCATCCCATCAGGCCAGACTTCACTCCGCTAGGCCTGGCTCCCTGCCGCTGCCCCTGACGCACCCCAGGGGCTCGGATGCTGGAGCACAGGTCTCTGAGATGCTTGCGTTGCCTTCTTTCTTTCTTTTCTTTTTTTTTTTTTTTTTTTTTTTTTTTTTTTTTTTTTTGACAGGCAGAGTGGACAATGAGAGAGAGACACAGAGAGAAAGGTCTTCCTTTGCCGTTGGTTCACCTTCCAATGGCCGCTGCGGCTGGCGCACCGTGCTGATCCGAAGGCAGGAGCCAGGTGCTTCTCCTGGTCTCCCCTGGGGTGCAGGGCCCAAGCACTTGGGCCATCCTCCACTGCCTTCCCGGGCCACAGCAGAGAGCTGGACTGGAAGAGGGGCAACCGGGACAGAATCCGGTGCCCCGACCGGGATAGTACCCTGTGTGCCGGCACTGCAAGGCGGAGAATTAGCCTAGTGAGCCGCGGCGCCGGCCACCTTCTTTCATTTTTATAACCTGTTAGCAAAACCCTCCAGTCCTCAGGCTCTCCTTCTGTTGTATTCTTCCTTTTCTTTAAAAAAAAATATTCCATATGGTATAATATACATGTGTAAACTGACTTATGCATTCCCAAAGGAGATTTTTAAAATGCTCCTGTTTGTGGAGCCGGTTTGTGGTACACTAGGTTAATCCTTTGCCTGTGGCACTGGCATCCCATATGGGTGCCAGGTTCTAGTCCCAGTTGCTTCTCTTCAAGTCCAGCTCTCTGCTGTGGCCTGGGAAAGCAGTGAAGGATGGCCCAGGTGCCTGGGTCCCTGCATGGGAGACCAGGAGGAGGCATCTGGCTCCTGGCTTCGGATGGGCACAGTTCCAGCCGTTGCAGCCATTTTGGGGGGTGAACCAACGGAAGGAAGACCTTTTTCTCTGTCTCTTTCACTGTCTTAAATAATTCTACCTGTCAAATAAAAAAAATTCTCCTGTTTGTAAAACACAGGCCTCAACTTGAGAAAATAGATGGCCACCAGGACCTTTGCAGAAATGCAGGCCAATGGAGGTTCCTAGAATGGAGACACCGAGGATGTTTATAAAGATCTTCCATATTATGTGGCTTTTAAAAAATCAGGTTTTGAGTTCTTAGGAACTTGGAGGGAAAGGTCTTTCTTGCTGTCCTAGTCAGATGTTTTTATTTCATGAAGCAAAGGCCTAGAGGAGGGTGTTTGTCTCATGATAAGCTGCCGACTGGGAGGGCTGCTTCCCCCATGCTGCAGTACTTGGGTTTGATACCCAGCTCTGGCTCCTGAGGCCAGCTTCCTGCTGACAGAGGCCTTGGCAGGCAGTGGTGATGGCTCAAGTCGCGGGGTTCCTGCACCCACGTGGGGGGCCTGTGTTGAGTTCCTAGCTCCTGGCTTTGATCTGACCCAGGCACTGGAGGAGTGAACCAGTGGATGGGAACTCTGACTCTCTTAGCTTCTCGGGTACATATTTTTTTTAAAGGCCTGTGTTTTATGTTGCTGTATAAACATTATTTGTTAGTTCCTCTCATTGCTGAGGCCTTGAAGTCTGCTTCTGGTACTGGAGAGTTTGAACTTTTCTAGAAGAGTGTGTGCAGCTGACACGCAGTCAGCTTTCAGACAGACAGTACAAAAGCAGCTGTGAGATTCCAGACTTAATAAGCTTCATTAATCCAGGTGAGAGTTTAAGCTGGAAGAGGACCCTGATCTTTCATTATTAAATATATTCACTCGTTGAACTGGGTGCTGAGGGACAGTGGCTCTGTGTTTGCAAGGCTGGAAGTCCAGGGACACTGCTTTCATGAGTAGGACTGGTGGCTAGCTGGTCAACTGACAAAGCAGGGAGTTTTTAAGATGTGTTTTAATTGTGTGTGGGTTTTTTTTTTTTTTTTTTTTTTTGACAGGCAGAGTGGACAGTGAGAGAGAGAGACAGAGAGAGAAAGGTCTTCCTTTTCCGTTGGTTCACCCTCCAATGGCTGCCGCGGCCGGCGCACCCTGCTGATCTGAAGCCAGGAGCCAGGTGCTTCTCCTGGTCTCCCATGGGGTGCAGGGCCCAAGGACTTGGGCCATCCTCCACTGCACTCCCTGGCCACAGCAGAGAGCTGGCCTGGAAGAGGGGCAACCGGGACAGAATCCGGCGCCCCAACCAGGACTAGAACCCGGTTTGCCGGCACCGCAGGCAGAGGATTAGCCTGTTGAGCCGCGGCGCCAGCCTCATATATACAGTTTTAAGAGCATAATGATACTGCCCACCCTCTTTATTTCTTATTTCTTTTAATTTTTATGGAGACATACTTTCAACTTACTTTATAACTACAAGGTTAACCTTCCACTAAATAAAGAATTCAACAAGTAGTAGGGAGAGAAACCGCTGTTCCTCCAGAGTATGAACAAGGGCTATAAACAGTAACAAATCTGAAAATGTCCATTTCACTCATATACATTACATTTTTTTGTACTCTCTATATTAGTTTGCACAAATTAGGAAAAACATGATATGCATTTTTTTGTGACTGGCTTATTTCACTAAGCATAATTGTTTCCCGTTGTGTCCACTTTGTTGCAAAAGACAGGATTTCATTCCTTGTTATGGCTGAGTAGTATTCTGTCCTGTATATATGCCGTAATTTCTTTATCCAGTCATCAGTTGATAGGCTTCTAGATTGATTCCATGTCTTAGTTACTGTGAGTTGAGCTGCTATAAACATGGGGGTACAGATAACTTTTTTCTATGCTGATTTCATTTCCTTTGATTCCCAGGAGTGGAATGGCTGGGTCATATGGTTGGTCTATTTTTGTGCTTCTGAGGAATTTCCATACCATCTTCCATAGTGATTGTACTAGTTTACATTCCTGCCAGCAGTGTAAAATTACTTTTAAAAATTATTCTTAAAAGCTGATTTCCAGTTAAAAATACTATACTTTTTTGATGTCCAGCTAGGGACTTTCCTTTGCAAAAGAGTTTACATAGTTTTCTTGAATAAAGCATTCCTAGCTTGTATCATCTATGATTTCCAATTTTGGTTTCTGTAGAGAGGTATGTGGCAGCTTTTTGTCATAACGAAATTCTTGAGGCAGGCTAACTTTATGCAGAGGTTTATCTTGCCTCCCAGGTTTGGAGGCTTACAATTCAGGGTCTGTGGCCCCACTGGTTGGGCCTCTGGGGGTGATGATCTTGCTGGCCCACTCTCAGGGTGGCACGGGGCATCACCCGGTGAGAATGGAGGCGTGCATGGGTCTTTGCCTGTCTCTTACAAAGCCACCAGGAAGTAATCATGGGGCCTCCACCCTAATGACGGCAGTCCAATCCCAACACCTCCCAAAGACCTCACCTCTGCACACCATCATTAGCCTAAGTTTCCTCCCTCTTAGTACCATTAACATAAGACTTTGGGGACCAAGCCCAAGTTCTGGGGGACCATATTCAAGACATAGGTAAAAGGATAAGGATGAGCTACTTACCAAAGCCGGATGCTGGTCCTTGGGAGTTCAGGATACCAACTTTTCAATGTGCTCAAAATTTCCCATGTTTAAAATAAAGAGATAAAGCATTCAAGAATTTCAGACTTATGAGGAGAAGTGGAAGTGCAAGATCCTTGTTGAGTTTTATGACTAAATAACCTGTCTGGGATGCTCCTCCAGGGTAACTACCACCAGTCTTGGAGCTAATTAGGTGCTGTGGATTCAGCTATGTCAACAATCCATCCTGCCCTGGAGAAGCTCATGGGTTGGCATATGAAAGACACACCTTAAGCCTTTAAAAAAAAATACTATCTGAACCATCCTGAGTGTATAGAGAGGAGAGCGCTAGACCCACCTGGGAAGTTGGGGAGCACCTCACAGAACAGTTGACGGCATCAGGTTGGAGTCACGAGGTGGTTACTTCTCAGTGCACCCCTGCTGCAGAGTGGGTGTCCCCAGGGCGTGCAGAGGGAAGCCCGGCGCCATCCTGCCTCTGCCTGCCCTGACAAACCTGCCTTTCTTTGTGCAGTACTGCTCAGCTGGAAGTGTTCACGTGGAAAGGATCTGTGAGTCCTCCCAACGCGAGTGCCAGTGCTAAGGCACCACGTTCAGAGCACATGATCACATGGCAGCTATGCACTGGGCAGGTGGCTGTATGGGGTGCCGTGGGCGTTTTGGCATAGCAGGTTAAGCTGCCACTCGGGACACCTGAATCCCTCATTAGAGTGCCTGGTTTGAGTGTTCTGTTTGCAATCCAGCTTCTTATTAATATGTCTGGGAGGCAGCAGATGATGGCCTAGGTACTGGAGTCCCTGCCATCCATGTGGGAGCCCTGGATGGAGTTCCAGCCTCCAGCCTTTGGCCTGGTCCAGCCTTGGTTGTTGTGGGCATTTGGGGAGTAACCCGGCAAGTGGAAGATATTCTCAGTCTGTCTTTCTCTGTTTCTGTGTTGTTATTCTGCCTTTCAAATAAATGAATAAACCTTAACATTAAAATATATGGTTGAAAATTTCTCTATTTGCATTTGAGTACCTTACAATATCACCTAGTAAATAATGGAAGAATTGAGATATTTGGCAAATCATGGGTCTTCTCTACTATGATCCTAGTGCTTATTCATTCAGCAAACATTTATCTAATATCTACCAAGTCCAGATCTTGTGCTAGATACTTGGGCACATCAACAAAGAAGATACAGTTAGAGAATGATTCACAATATAATGCCACTTATGTATATCTTTTTTTTAAAGGTTAGTTATTTGGAAGAGTTACAGAGAAAGACAGAGACAGAGAGATCTTCCATCCTCTGCTGGGCCCTCTCCCCAAATATCTGCAATGGCTGGGGCTGGGCTAGGCCAATTCCAAGAGCCTGGAGATTCATCCAGGTCTCCCATATGGGTGGCAAGGACCCAAACACTTGGGCCACCCTCTACTGCTTTTCCAGGCCATTTACAGAGAGCTGGATCGGAAGTGGAGCAGTTGGGACTTGAACCGGTGCCCATATGGATGCTTATGTCGCAGGCAGTGGCTTAACCTGCTACGCCACAATGCTGGTCCCTATATGTCTTTCTCATTATGGACTTAAAAATACACAATATTATTTGTGCATACATTTATGTATTTAAAAGAGCTTTAAAATGTCCTGGGAGGATGACGCCAAGTTCATGCAGGTGATTGCCTCTGGGTATAGAGACTGTGAATGCATCACCTTTACCTGAAAAGTTTCACGTCTTCTCTAGAAAAGACGATGACAATTTCAGCAGCTGTGTTTTGAATGGTGGCTAGTGAGGTGTTCATTATATAGATTTCTGAGCTCTTTAGTATTTAAAAAATCTCCTCCCAAAACAAAAATTTAGAAGAACTCCAATTGCAAAATTTGAGGGAATGAAAGTGGAGGAGACCCTTGAGGTCACAGTGCCAAGAGGACCATGATCCTCTACGGCATTGGTGAGGAAATAAAAGCAAAGTGAGTATCTGGTGATTTGTTGGTTAGAATGACTTGTTTCATGAGCTTTATAACAATAAAAAAAAAATCTAAAGTTCAAAATGTTGTAAAGTTATTTATTGGAAAGATAGAGCTCCCATCTGGTGGTTCACTCGCCAAGTGTGCAGAGTGGCTAGAGGTAGACTGGGCTGAAGCTGTTATCTGGGAAGCTAATGCAGGTCCCCTGTGGGTGGCAGGAGCTCACTTGCCTGAGCCCTCGCCACTGTGTCCCAAGGATCCGGACATCCTAACCAGCATCTTAACTGCCAGGCCGAACATCTGCCTCACTCCTTGTTGTTGTTGTTGTTGTTTTTAATAGATCATCTCCAATTTGCATGTATATTTTCATCACACGTTGGTAATGCTCAAGCAAGTTTTGATGGGTACAAGTTGCTGCGAGTGCCTGCAGGCCTGCGTTGACAGATGGAACCTAGAGCATTTTTCCGGAGAGTTTTGGGGGCTGGAGGGGGGAGGGTTCCCTTGTTTTGAGAGATTGCGAATGTTGTAAAGGGTTGAGGAGATCCATCCCACGGGGCACAGGGCCGTGGACTGGCAGCCCTGAAATCAAAGCAGGCATGTTGGTGAAGACTGAAGGGCGCTCGTCATGGAGCTCTCCACCAAGGCTTTTGGAAAGGCCCTGCCATCCTCACTCGGTGCGCCCTTTAATCTGTGGCTTGTTTTACCAGGCAGCGCCGTGTCGGCGCTCCTTCTGAGAACCGCAGTCATCTTATCCTCCCGTAGAATGTATTTCTGTAAGCTCTTTAAAAAACTTCAGTCATGAAATGCTTAATGTTCTAAGTCTGAATAAAGCCATTTTGCACGTAGCTGCACGGCTCCCTTAGGACTAGAGTGTTTTAAACGGAACAATTTAAAGTATTCTCTATGTAAATGGGCATGGAGGGTAAATGGTTTGGGAAAGACTGCAGAAATATTTCCTAGGTAGAACTGATCTTGTTCTAAAACAAATAAATAAAAGGCTTGGGCTGAACTGAAGGCAGCACGCTTTCCCCCCTTGTTTCAGATGACGTGTCAGTGTTGGATGAAACAGCCAGATAGCCCCGTGGCGAAAGTCGTGGGCTCAGTCTTGTCTTTTTCTTTTTTTTTCTTTATCTTGATTTATTTATTTGAGAGGCACAGTTGTAGACAGAAGCAGAGACCAGAGAGAAAGGTCTTCTGTCAGCTGGTTCACTCCCCAAATGGCCTCCAGGGCCAGAGCTGGGCAGATCCGAAGCTAGGAGCTTCTTCCAGGTCTCCCAGGTGGGTGCAGGAGTCCAAGACTTAGGCCATCTTCTACTGCTTTCCCAGGCTGTAGCAGAGAGCTGGATTGGAAGAGGAGCAGCCGGGACTCGAACCGGCGCCCATATGGGTTGTCGGGACTGCAGTCAGCGGCTTTACCCACTGCACCATAGCGCCAGCCCCAATGGGTTCAGTTTTAGTTCAGCACTTATTTGCTCTGTGACCTCAGGCAAATCCCATACCTTTTCTTTCTTCTTTTTTTTTTTTTTTTTTTTTTTTAAGATTTATTTATTTACTTGAAAGAGTTACAGAGAGAGAGAAGGAGAGACCGGGGGTTGGGGGAGGGTCTTCCACCTGCTGGTTCACTCCCCAGATGGCCGCAGTAGCCAGAGCTATGCCAGTCTGAAGCCAGGAGCTTCTTCCATGTCTCCCACGTGAATGCAGGGGCCCAAAGACTTGGGCCATCTTCTGCTTTTCCAGGCCATAGCAGAGAGCTGGATCAGAAGTGGAGCAGCCAGGACTCGAACCGGCCCCCATATGGGTTGCCAGCACCGCAGGCGGCAGCTTTATCTGCTACACCATAGCGCCAGCCCTGCATACCTTTTGCTAGCTTCAGTTTCCTCATTTGTGAAATGGCTATTGTGATAATAACCACGTCAGACTATTGTAGTGAGGGTTATATGAAATTCTGTATGTGGCAAAAACTTAGCAAATAACACCCGTTGCCTTCCTTGTTTAAACCTGTTGACAGTGTAGTCAGTGGGGTGGTCTTGTTTTTGCTTCTCCTACAGTTCACCTGCCAAAATAGACCCTATTGTGTCAGTTCCTTGGCTGTACACAGAGCTCCACTCTTGTACTAGCTGAATACATTATTTAATTTCTGTTTTTCTGTAAGACATGAATAACAATGATGCCACCTCATTGGGTTGTTAGGTGGATTAGATAAATAGTTGCCGAATTGCTCAGAATGTGCATGTGTTTTACGGTTGCATTTTTGGTTTCTGCTTTCTCACTGTGTTCTTTGCTTCCACTGCCTTACCCCTAACTCTTTCCGGAGGACTCGTTGTCATCTGCTCTGCTGTGTTTCTCAGGCTTCTCCCACGCAGTATATAATGTTCCCTCCTCTGTGTCCCAATACAGTTCTGTACATAGTAATATGCTCACAGCTGGCATATTGAATTACAATTAGTTGGTGTTTTACTTGTTTCTGCACTAGCCTAAGTAGTTATAACAAGGCTCCACCGGAACGAACATACATTAAAGGATAATAGAGACAGATGTTCAACTAGTTTGAGGAGCTTTATTTCTTTTCCAAAAAGAAAAACTAGCAGGTCGAATATTTAACGTTGCACATTATGACTTGTCCTTAAACCGACACATAGTGTTTCAAAGTTGGCAGATGGACTGATTTCCAGTTTAGCTTCACTTCACTGTCAGCTCAACACATAGTTTGGGGCACAGTCACCAGGCCAGGGTCCAGGGGCTCTGGTGACCATGTAGCCTCCAGACAAGCTATTAATTTATTACTGGCTTTTTCCTTAAAATGGAATTAATGAGGCCTAACTTACTGTGCTGCTGTTACAATTAAATGAGGAAATGTGAAGTTCTGTCCATGGTCCTAAGGTGGTACCCAATAATGGTCTTTGATCTTGTCTTCTCCTTGCCCCTAAGACACTCCTTGCTGAAACAAGGATACTAATTCTTAGAGATGTGTTTGGTAAAGTTCCACGTAGCAGTAATGCTATGGTTCTGTAAGCTTTTGAACATTCTCATGGAGAAATTGAAGTTACCGGGACAGTTGAGCTGAAGGACTGTTCACAGCCACCAACAGACCTAAAGATCAGACCCAAAAGGAAGAGAAAGAAGCATCAAGTGGGGGACAAGAAGCACTGGAAGTGACCTTAAGTCCCAAAAACTCAGGAGCCAGGTTACCAAATGAGTACTTATGTAGGCAAATTAAATGTATTTATTTTTGAAAGGCAGTTAGACAAAGTCTCCCATCCACTGGTTCATTTTCCAAATGCCCACAATAGCCAGAGCAGGGCCAGGCTGAAGCCAGACCTCCATTCAGGTCTCCCATGTGGGTGGCAGGGATTCAACTACTCGAGCCATCACCTGGGTGTGCACATTAGCAGGAAGCTGGATTGGGAGCAAAAGTAGGACTTGAACCCAGGCACCTCAATATGAGATCTGGATATCTCAAGCTTTACCACTGCCCTATAGCACTTGTCCCATATTTTCAACCAGTCACTTTATTAATTCTTTAAACATGGAAATTCAGAGGTATCATTTTCCTTTATCTTTAATTTCAAGAAACTGCCATTTCAGTCATAATATTTTGGATTTGTGGTTTGCTGTGCTTTCTTAATTTTAGTACCACTACATTTCAGATTTTCATAAGGTATTTTAATATTTTCAATCATATTTTTAAACTGAGTACTTGTTTTTTATAAATCTAGAAGTTGCATCAATTCATGGTTTGGTCTTTGTGCTTCTTCACGGAGATGCTTCATTCTGTTCTGGACTTTTGTCCTGTGTCTAGCTGTGTCACCTGGCCTCATGTTTCCCACGAGGTGACTCTCTGAGGCCTATAATCCCCTACTGACAGTTAATGAATAGCTTGAATTAAAAGTCATAGTTTTTCATTTTGGGCATCTTGTCTCACCTGTAAAGCATTTTATCATATTTGAGTAATGTGCTAATAACATTATACTCTTAGTAAAGTTACATTGCTATTTCAGAGAAGGGGTAGATGCAGCTGAAATCCATTCAACTTTTATTTCTCTGGGTAGCTTCATTCATTCACTCACTCATTTATTCCTATACTACATTCTGTGAAGACTTACAGAGTGCCCGGCCACAGCCCATGTGTTGGTGGTTACTTGAGGTTTCTTGCCGGTGAGTGGTGGTGGAATGACCCCTGCTGTCGTGCACCTAGAGTTGAGCAGGAGAGACACAGAATCAAATATGAACAACAAGAAGCAGGTTGTCAGGAAATGCAGATGCAGGGAACACGACCTGGGCAGGGCTCCGGAGCAGCAGCCGGTGGCCAGCAGGACAGGAGCTCCTGGGGAGATCTTGGGAGGCAGACGGTGCCTGGGACTGCAGGTCCTTAAGCTGGGACTTGGCGGGAGCAGGCTGACTGGTGAAAGGTCCCTCTTCACTGAGGACATGGGGTGGTGTGGAGCTGGATGGTTAGGGACAGGACACTGGGTGAGCCCCAGGACAGGAGCATCCAGGGGCAGCCCTGCAGGGGTGAGGAACCTTTCTTTTTTCTTTTCCTTTGCCAAGGGCCTTTTGGATATTTATAATCTCACTTGCAGGCCTAACAAAATTATCAGTTCAACAGTGCGGTTGCCTTGGTAGGGCCAGGCCAGGTGATTTCACATGCCTTCCTTGGCCTGGCCGGTCTTTCCCCACCCCTGCAGCAAGAGTTGTGCGGGGAACCAGAGTGGACTGATAGCAGCAGCTCTGAGTCCCCTGGGAGCATTGCCCAGGAGGAATGAGCAGCTGCCAGGAGGCCAGTGTCAGCCCCGGGGGCCCTGGAAAGCTCCTGCGGCCAGTTAACAAGCTGTGAGTTTTCCTAAGAAGGGCGAGTGGGGTGCTTGAAGGACTTCACTGAGAGAGGCGTGAACTCTTTGAGGCACTTGGTAAGCTCCTCTTCCTACAGCCTGGGGAGAGGATTTAGGCTGATCAGGACAGCAAGAAGAGCAGGACTAGAGAGAGGAGCCTTTGCACAGCTTCTCTCCTCCATGATTTGGAGGAAGAGGCTCTCTTCCCCAGTCTTTGAAAAGCAGGTGATTGTCTTCAGCATCCAGTGCTCTCCCCAGAAAGCCTTTTAGTCTTCACATATTAAAGCATTTGGGTTCTGTGAGATAAACAACCCTGGACCTCTGCAGACTCTCCTCTTCAGAAAACTTCAGTACAGAAAGAATGTATTTATGAGTTTTCTCAAAAGACGAGAGAAGCAAGTGAATGGGAAATAATCCAAGTCATGCATATTTCAAAACAGGGAAACTGCTCAGAATCTGCCTGCTACTTTTTACTAAAAAAGTCTTCCAACAGAGGGCTTGTGATGTTGATTTGTTAGAGAGACTTTAAAAAGTATATCCCATTTCACCGGGTACCTGTGATTCACAGTACTCTTCTTAACAAAAGAGTGAAGAATCTATTGCTGATTAAAGCTTTTTTGGAGTTTTTCCTTTCAGGTATATTATTTGAGTTATTTGAAACCAAGTAGGTGGCCATGCCCATAAGTATGCACAGATATCATCAACATATTAGATTCCCTTACACAAAGGTGATATTCTTGGGGGAGTTTTCGGTTAAATGATATTTTCATTGTAAAAAGTTGGAGACTTTTTAAATGGTCCAAATGGCCAGAAGAGAGTTTAAAGATCTGTGATGCAGGAGGAACCGAATAAAAGGTCTCCCCATCTTGAAGTCTTAAAATCTATGTCAGAGGTTCCCAGAATGTGTGTGTGGAGCACCAGCGCCAACTTTGTGACACTTGGGTCTTGTGAATATATAAACAGGTCCCTGGGCAAGTTAGTTTGGGAAATGCTGGATTAACCAGCAAACAGCGTTTTCCTAGCTGTAGGACCCCTGAGAAGTTTAACTCTGCTAATTTGAGCACAGGGTCTCCCCAGGGGGGTGTAACGTGTAGTTTCCCAGGCTGATTTGACCTCCAAACTTTTTTAAAAAGAAATAGTTTCTGGAACTAACGTTTTATAGAATTTACTTGGCAATATTCCGTTTCATGCATGGTGGGGGGTGAGTGGAAGTGGGAGACTGGGAAAATATCTCTGAGCCCCCAACCCATTTTTTCTTTATGGCTTTGCATCATTGTTGCCTGTGTATCCTGCTTCCTTTCTCACCCCCCACTAGAGGCTCATAATGGCAGGAGCTGTCTCTTGTTCATGTTGTACTTCAGTGGTAAGTACAGGGATCCACTCACAATAGCAGGAATGACAGTTTAAGTGTTTGGTTTTTGTTTTTTTTTTCTGTGCCATGTGCTGTTTATGGGGTATATATTATGCTCACATTACAGATGAGGAAATTCAGATACTATATTAACAACTTGCCCAATGTCACACTGCTAGTATGTGAGGGAGCCAGAACAGGGATCCTCAACAAACACTTGCTAAATGAGTGACTCAGTTTGTTTTACTTTTGAATAATGAGCATTCTAGACTATTGTTTTCATAAGAGGAATTTGAGGGTAGTTTCACATTTGAAAGCACATCCTTTGTAGACATTAAGGTAAATTTATCAGTGGTTCTTGAGGAAAAATTGATTTTTGTGATTGTTTATTTAAAAAATAATATGAAAAAGGCAAAACTAAAAGAATATCCACCATAGCACCATGGCATGTTTCTTGTCACAGTGCAGGTCCCATGGGGGTTACTCATCAAGTTAAGACTTCTTAACTAGTGGACTACTTTCTGCCCTACCTGATCCTATGCTATTCATGATGTTTATTTTTTATAATTTTTACTTTTATAAAAATCATAGGGTACATAGTTTAAGAAGTCCAAAAAATATAACTACTATGATAAATACACACAAATAACTATTTAGTATAATGAAAAACACCAATCACTGCCACCTGCCACCTTCCTGCCTTTCTTTGCTGATTCCCACTCCCCAGAGGTAATCCTTTTAGCTTATTTTACTTATTTCTTTGATAGTGAATAATGTGCTTGATTTATCTTGATTTATTACTTTTAATTTATTTGACTTAATATGTTTAGATTTTATAATTTGTCTTTCCAGTAGGGTAAATAAAATTTAGCTTCCTTATATACTGACTTTCCTTGCACTTATCTTCCCAATGGAGTTAATAAGAATTTAAAGATAAATCAATAATGAATATTTGTACTGTGATGACTGTGAACCTCTTTTTCTTTTAAGGACCAAGTAACTTTTTAATATAACCATTTGTCTTGGCTGGAGTTAGTGATGGCCTTTCTTTTTAATTGCATGGACTTTTAGAAATGTTTTTCTTTTTGTTCCCCCAAATGATCCATCAGTTGTGCTGGACCCTGCCTCTTTGTTCCACACTAGTTAGTATCTCAAATAATTTACCCATTTCCCTCCTTTCTATGAGACCTTCTTTCCAGAGTACATTTTCCTTTTCTGATCTGGACTAATTTCTTTCTAGGCTGTCTAACACTTGTTTTTTGGGGGGCAGTTTTCTTTTTACTATGTTCGATCCACTGTTTCCTGTCCTCCATGTCTTTCGATTCCTTGGTTTGCTTTCTTATTTTCTTGGACCACATCTCTAATAACTTCCTGACAGTATTAATTGTAGAGGTTTGCTCTGTGCTTCCTCTCCAGTTCTTTAAAGTTCTCTTTCTAGTTTTGTTTTGTTTTGATCTGGAGAGGCACTGAAGTACTGTTTGGAGCTCCTGTGAGGTTGGAGCTAGACCCCTGCTGTGCCTTCTTGCAGCATGATCTGAAGAGGCTGCCCTGGGGTCTTTTCTCTTGCACTAATCAGTTTCCCTGGAAGAGTCTCCCAGTCTCCAGACTGGCTGCTGACATCCCAGAAGCCAAGGAAGGGAGATAGATTTTCACAGAATCCCATTTTATTCATTACCTGATTCCCCCCTCAGCCATGCTCGCTGTCCCTAAGTTAACAATGTGTGTGATTTAACCTCTGTTTCTGAATGTGAAATTTCTGCTGTCTGCCTAGGTCGAGAGGTAGCTATCCCCAGCTGGGGAAGGGGGTTGGAGCTGAGTGTCTAGATGCTCCTAAAAAAGAGCTGAAGCAGAAGTTCTATTTTCAGTCTCGTTCCACGCCTCACCTTTAAGAACACCTAAATTCTTGAGTGTTTCAGCATTCTTTCCTCCCTCCAGCTTTTAACTCATTTCTTATAACAGAAAAATTACAAAATAAATGAAATGAACTCTGATATTCTCTTCATCTAAACTGCCCATTGTTAATGTGCTGCCGCATTTGTCAGACCTACTTGTGGGTCTAATATCTATCTATCTTTACCATTTGTAAACCTCATGACACTGTACATGGAAATGCTTTAGGAATACATTTCCCCTAACAAGAGCATTCTCTTAAATAATTATTTGAGATTAGAATTTCTAAGTTGAGAAAGTTGAACATTGATATAATACTATGATGTAGCATCCTGTTTATGTTTAAATTTTTCTGTTGTCCCAATCATCTCCTCTCTGTTGTTTTCATTCTTATTTTTTAATTCCAAGCTCTGAAGGTCATGTTTTGTTTAGTTGCATGTCTTCATTTTCTTTTCTTTTTTTTTTTTTTAAGATTTATTTAGTTTTCCAGCTCCCTTTATCTTTTATGACATTGACATAATATTTGGGGCCAGTTGTTTTGCAGAATGTCCTTCAATTTGAAGTTGTCTGATTATTTCTTTAGGATTAGATTCACAATCAGAATTTTTGTTGTTGCAAGAATAATAATACAGGTTGTGCTGTGTTCTTTTTAGTCCATATATCAAGAGCCCTGACTCTTGGTCTCATTGATGATACTAAGTTGGATAATTTGATTCTAGCCATGTTCTGGTTCCCATGGTCTTTTCCCCTTCGTAATTATAAAGTAATCTGTTTGTTGAGATTTTGATCCTATATGAATAACTTGTTCTCCAGCAGCTTTTTACCTTTTGGATAAATATGCATCAGTAATTCTTGCTTGGTTCACTTACTACAGTGGTAGTTGTAAATGTGATATTCCAATTCCATTGCTTCTTCTAATCTTATTAATTGGTGTCTTTTTTTAAAATCACTGTTCTTTCTGCACTCCTTGTAATTTTTTGTTTCTGTATCGCAGTGGATGCATAGATTCTTTGTTATTGTTACTCTTTTGCAGACATGTTGCTTTATGCTCAACTTCTTCATGGTATGCCTGTGGAAACCTTCTCAGTCTGGTCCATGTATCTTTTGATGTGTTCCATTCAGATTTTGAGAGTTTTCTTGCTTTAGGGTTCCCAGAAACTGTGTCAGATTCACTACTGCTTTTTCTGCATTGGACTTATCCATGAGCATCAGTTGTTTCTCTAAGAAACCCTGGTTACTGTTGGTGGGAAATCCTATTAAGAAATCAAGATTGTGAATGCCCCATGAGCTCATTGTTATGGGGTAGCATTGCTTCTATAGCTTTTCAGGGGGCAGAGTGAGGGGTATATCTAAATTCGTAGGATGTATGTTTAAATCTCGATTTCATAGTGATATGCCAGGGCTCTTCTCGCTTTACATCAGTCTGTGTTTATGTCTTCCTTCTCTGACAGGGCATTTACTAATTGTCTCAATCTCACCACACACATGAAATTGTCTCAGAATTGCTACACCCACACTACCGTCCATGGTTGGCTTTTCCTTTTACATATTTAAATTTTCTTTACTCTCTTATTTCAATACCTCTCACCCATCTGTTTTTCCAGCTTCCAAAATTATTTGATGGCTTCATCTGCTTTCACTCTCCGTCTTCGGTTTTCCTCCTTTTTGCTTCCTCCTACTGTCATTTTTCGTGGGAGTTGAGAGGCACTGTTTACTGTCTACTGTGTTGTAACTGAGAGCCCCATCCTAGATGTTCCATCTGTTGATGACTTGAGGTGAGAAGACAGGGAAGACGTAAACATTATGGGCCTATTTCAAGGAAATTAATGGAAAATGGAATTAAAAGGCAAGATTATTTTTGGTACAAAAAATTTCAAAATCCATGCAAACAGGGGTCTTCAAAAAGTTCATTTAAAATTCATATTATGAAAAAAACTATGCATGGATTGGAAAATTTAAATGTTTTAAATTCACGTTTGCAAGGCTGAGACAGAGACGGATGAAGAGAGATCTTTCACCTGCTGGCTCCTTTCTCAAATGCCCACAACAGCCAGAGATGGGTCAGGGAGCTAGGAACTCAATCTGGGTCTCCCACCTGGTGTCAGGGACTCAAGTACTTGGGCCATCATTTGCTGCTTCCCAGGAGGTAGGTACATCAGCAGGAAGCTGGGTCAGAAGCCAAGTAGGCAGGTCTTGAACTTGGCATTTCAAAATGGGATATGAGCATCCCAAGCAGCGACTTAATGTGCTAAACACCAAGCACAAGATTTTTTTTTTTTTGCACCAAAGTAACGTTATCTTTTAATTCCATTTCCCACAGATGCTTTGAAGCACTATCATATTTACCTGTAATCCCCGAATAGCTCCGTCAGTTATCTTCTCTGCCTCAATCCCCCAGACCTGCCAACCGTCCCTACCCCCACCCTCCGCCCATGCTGTGTCCCTGACAAGACAATTGAGAACTCTCATCTGGCTTCCTTGGAGTTTCTGTGTCCAGCTGCCTGGGTGAGTGGGGCGGCTTTGCAGTGGTGTTTTGTGGGAGACCTGAAAATTCAGAGATATAGGCAGTGCTGGAGAAAAATACAGCCAGGCTCTCTGAGTCTGCATTCGCACTATGCTTGGGGGCTGAACGCTACACCCCAGGCAGGCCTGGATTATTTCAGCCTGAGAAAGATTAGTGGACTAACCCGGGAAGGAGCCACCCCTCCAAGCTCGTTTTTGATGTCTTGATTATCTCATTTAATTGAAACCAGCACAGACTTTCCCCTTTAGCTCCCACACTTGCACTTCCAGGGCCTCTTTGATGTCTGTTGTCTGTCCTTACTCACAATGGATATAGTTTCAGTTTTAATTTTCTTTCTACTCTATTAAATGTGTTAACTGGAAAGCTGAAACACCTAGAGAAATTTTAGCATCCTTAGAACTCAAGAATGCCTTGGTATCGACTTGTTATGAAGGTGTAACTGAAGGGCATAGGGGGAGTTTTCCAAAAGATGATGTGTGCGAGCCGGCCATCATCTTGGAAGCTGTTTGGGAGGTTTAATTTGTTTCACTGCTTTGGTAAACAAAAGCTGGTATGTTCTTTCCATGGGTTTTCAACTGTAGGCTGCTGTTTCCGACTTTCCCCAGAGATGGTACGTTTTGGTTGCGAAATCTATAACGTCTGGCAGGTGCACAGGCATGGGAACCTCTTTTAGCATTTGCCATATTGGCAGTTTTTGCAGGATCTTCTCTCTGTGCTTTATTTATTTATTTACTCTGCTGGCATTGTGGAATTGTGGGTAAAGCTGCTTTAAATCAGAATCATGTCAAATAAAAACACTTAAAGGACATTTTGGCCACAGATAATGGGGATATCTCAACACGAATAATCCATGCCGAATTGGCTGGTAGATTTCAGAATAGGAAGACCATCTTTCGTGATGTTCATGGCTTGGTTTTGCTTTGCTGCAGATTAGGTTTAGCGACAAATTCCATCTGGCTAGAGCTACATGCAGTCTCTCTATTGATTGGTTATATTGGGACTTTATGGGAGTGTCCTTCGAATAGCTTTTCCCAGCATTTTTTAAAGCTCCATTCGAAAAGCACAGAGAGCGAGGGAGAGAGAAGAGAAAAAGGACCCTGCGTTGTTTCAATTTGCGTCCAACATGCAAAACATAGTTCTAAATTTTTAATTAGCTAAGTGAGTGGTGAAAAGGAAAAGTAATATAACAAGCCTCGGTGAGCAGCTGGGATGTGTTGCCATGACGACAAGTTCAGCAGGCTGCCAGTGAGCATGTCAATGGGTAATATCAGGAGAGGGCTTTGAAACAGTGCCTGCTAGCCACAATGTGATTGGTCACGCCTCTGTTGTCTTTGTGTGAACCGGTGGATGCTGGGTAAGACCTAGAGTGAATGCTCAGCTTGTCTCAAGGCTGCAATGAGGTAATGCTTCTGAATCTTTGGGGATTATGAGCTCCTGCCTCCAAAAGACTGCAGTCTAGAGTGTTTTGCTTCCTAGTTGCGTTAATTACCGACTGTAACATGTTAGGAAGTTTTACGGCTGCCTTTCTTCATTCTTTCATGTGTGCATGTGCATATTATGGATAACACATGTGTCTGTGGCATATAGAATCTCACGCGTATTCTAAAAAAAAAGAGATCACCCTCCATGTTAGTCATTCTGCAGAGAGTCAACATTCCATTCGATGGCTGGCATCAGTGACAATAACTGTGGGTGGATAAATGATATATTAAAGTGCATTTCTGTTGGGTAGGCAGACGTGCTCGTTTCTATAGAATATTTTGGCATCAGTTGCTTTGAGAAGTCTTTTTATCTATGCTGTCTTTATGGTAGGCAGAACGGGGAGGGGGGCTTGTAAACAGCGTTGGATTGGCTTGGTCAGTGTGTTTGGTTCATTTTCAATTCCTTGCGACTGGCCAGTTTCTATCCTAATATTGATCTTCTGGAGGCTTGCATTAATCGAACCTAATATCTGAATGCTACACTTGTCTGCCGAATAATGCCTTGACAGTTTAAACTGCAGACTGAAAGTGGGAGTTGTATTTATAGATGCAGAGATCTAGAAACGTCTCTGGGTGGTTTGTGGAACAAAAGCATCAAGGGGTGTCAAAGGACACATGAGCCAAACCCCTCCGCCCTAAGCCCGGCTCTGCGTGACACAGTGACTTGGATTCTCTGCAGGGTTTCTCGGGTGGAGAGAGAGTGTGTTATCCGGTTCACAAACAGTAACCTAGTATCCTGGAAGGGGTAGGGCAGCATCTCCTGCTATGGTATGGAAAGCAGAGTTGGACGAGCCAGTTAGTTCATCATGTCACAAATGAGAAGCATGTGAGCCAGCTCTGGACCGAGCTCGCCGAGCTGTCCTGTTGCCTCCCTGTTGTATTTACCTTGCAAACACTTCATAAAAATTTATAAGCCTTTAAATGGATAAACAAAGAATAAAAGCACCTTGAACGACAAGGAGCGGCTGCTGCTGCTGCTGCTGCACAGGACAGTGAACTCTGCCAGCTACCTGGCTCTATTTGAGGTCAGGCCACGGGCATGCGTTGACGGGCTGATTATCCAGCCCAGCTGCCACCATTCTCCAAAGGCAAGGCCACGGAACACAGTCGTGCCGTGTGCCACACTGTTCTTTGAAAGAACTTATAACTTGCCTTATTTTTACTCATCTATATGGTTTCTGTTTATATGATTTTTGTAATGATAAATAAATGTGATGGTGTATCTAGGTTTTCAATAGTCAGTTCAAGACACTTTCAGCAAGAGTAGGATTCTGGATGGTGACTTTTACCAACATATTGGTTCTATTTAATGGCATAAATGCCAGTGCCAAACAGCTCTGTCCTTCGACCATGAACAGGGAGGCCCTGGAAGCAGGCTGAAGTCCTTTGTCTAAAACAAAGCAGGGTGCAGTGACCCCGTGAAAAAAATCCACCTGTTGATAAGACAGGCGCTTTTGCTCTGTACTCATTTTAATATTCTGCTTCTTTCATTTCTCTGCAGAGGGTTTAATTGTGTAGTCTGAAATCTCAAGCATGCTCTGCTGGTTTAAATAATTTTTAGGTTCATTAATGATTCAGGGTATACATAAAATCAGATCCTTGGCAATGCAGCCCAGTTGTTACAGGTGGTGTGTGTTACCTTTGTTACCTTGCAAGCTGTAAAGGTGTCAAATATGGAAATCTTGCCTAGCAGTCCTCATGAGAAGACGTCTTTATTTTGTGAAACTATATGCTAGCCTAATCTAGGAGCAAAATTCTGATCTTTTAGATTTAGATGACTTAACAGTGTTTCAGTGGATCAGATTATTATACAGTAAAGTCTTCATTATTAAGTCATTTTAGAGCATTTAACACGTGTGGAATTAACATATCAGAGATTAAGTAAAAGGAAAGGGGAAAAAACATCGTAAGTTGCTGTGTTTCATGAGCTTTGTACTGTTTAGAAAGTCCTGTGGAAGAGGAGCAATTGCAGGTTCCAGCTAGTGAGAGTCATTATGTCATGTGACAGGTTCCACAGTGAATGACTTGTGATGGACCGGAAGCCTGATGACTTAGAGATCAATGGCAGATACGGCGTTGTAGTGGTTCTCTCTCATCACTGATATTATCTAACAAAGCTAGTAGCTTAGCAAATGACTTTGGTCAAAAATAATGCACAAGTGATGATACTGATGGTCTGTGAGGTTTCCAAACCTGTGCGTCTTTGAGGAAGTCTGGATAAAAAGAAAGCACTTTGCAGATCATTGGAAGGATTCAAGAAATTTAAAAATGCATCTCTTTAGGACTTCGCCCTTTACAAACCAATCTCAAGCCCACTGTGTTCGTTTACTGAGCAGTTGAAGCAAAAGTCTTTTGGTGGGAAAAGCAAAATGTTGGGAGAGGGAAGGTAAAAGCACAGACTAGGGGCAGCCGTTGGGTGCAGCGGTGAAGCTGCTCCTTGGGATGCCTGCTTTCGATATTAGAGTGCCTGGGTTCACGTCCCTGCCCTGCTCCTGATTCTGGCATCTAGCTAATGCGCACCCTGGAAGTAGCACGTGACGGCTCACGTCTTTGGGTCTCTGCCTGCCATGTGGGAGACTCAGACTGAGTTCCTGGCTCCTTGCCTTGACCTGGCCCAGCCTCCTCTGTTGTGGGCTTTGGAGGAGTGAGCTAGTAGGTGAGATGTCTCTCTCTGCCTTTAAGATAGATGAATGAATAAATATTTTTTTTTTAAACATCAAGTACTCTGAAAGATAGAATATGGAGAGTATTGGAACTTTGGAATGAGACAGAATTGTTAATTCTTCAACACTCCTTCCGTGTAACTTTTGGTCAATTACTTTCTTTAAATTAATCCTTTTCCCACATTAACTAATCACAAAAGTCATGCCTCCAGGTGCACACGCCTGGGTCTGCACTGCAAGGAGGTTCCTTCCTGTGGAAACACAAGTAGGGAGCGCTTGTTATTCCCAGCTAAGAGAAACACAACCCATGCCTGTTCTAAAGGACTTTGTTATATGCTATCAAAACGCCACGTTTGTGTTAACACTTAAATTCATTCAGAAAGTGCCCTTAAAATAATTTTCCAACTGGCCGGCGCCGTGGCTTAACAGGCTAATCCTCCGCCTTGCAGCGCCGGCACACCGGGTTCTAGTCCCGATCAGGGCACCGGGTTCTATCCCGGTTGCCCCTCTTCCAGGCCAGCTCTCTGCTATGGCCCGGGAAGGCAGTGGAGGATGGCCCAAGTGCTTGGGCCCTGCACCCTCATGGGAGACCAGGAGAAGCACCTGGCTCCTGGCTTCGGATCAGCGTGATGCGCCGGCCACAGTGGCCATTGGAGGGTGAACCAACGGCAAAAGGAAGACCTTTCTCTCTGTCTCTCTCTCTCACTATCCACTCTGCCTGTCAAAAAAAAAAAAAAAAAAATTCCAATTTAAAGTATTGTAATAGTGAAGTCAGTGCTAAATGATTATTTCATCAACTTAAAAATATTGTATTTCTGCTATGACAAAATAAACCTTTACAGTCTACTAATACCGAAATTTGATAATGAAAATGGGGCCTAGACAGAAAGGTCCTTCCAGTCTACGTGTGAAGGAAAGGTTTTCTAGTAGAATGAGTAGTGCTGCAGAGGACAAACTTGGCGAGTGTGAATTACTTGTTTTGTTTAGAAAGAGCTAGTTTTCAGATTTTTGTGAGCTAGCATTTCCTTTAAAAAATTATTTACTTGAAAGGTAGAGTGTCAGAGAGAGGTAGACACACACACACACACACACAATCTTCCTCCTGCTGGTTTGCTCCCTAATGGCCACAACAGTCAAGTCTGGGCTATGCTACCATAAAGCCAAGAGCTCCATCCTGGTTTCCCACGTGGATGCCAGTAACCGCAGTACTTGGGCCATGTTCCGCTCCCCTCCCAGGTTCATAGAATCTCCTTTATAGTGGTATTTCACAGACCCGTGGTCATAACGTGCAGTCCTTTTATATTTGGGGCTCATATTGTCCACATTGAGTGTATGGTGAGGTTGTGTGTGATAAATAAAGCTGGGATAGCAAATACTGTCTTTATTAGTTACACATCTTGGTACCCCAAGTTGATGGTTCATTTCTTGAAGATGGGTCCTGTTTGTTTTCCTTTTATTCAGATAATACCTACACTTGTGCCAAATATAAGTACTGGTAAATGTATATTATTTAGTTGTTTAAAGATGGATAATGTGTAAAAGTTACTTCTGGCCACAGAAACAGAAAGCTGGAAGGATTCTGTGAAGTCTTAGACATGTTGCCTGTTGAATTTTCTTATCACCAAATAGTGCTTCTCATTTTTACCCATTTCTTCTTTTGGACAGCATAAATATATTATAGCCCTGAAATTTGAAATTTCAATTTAAAAAGAAACCATTATGGTAGAATTCAAGTCCAAGCCGTTATACCATGTGTGGGTCTTTTAACCACTCACTGCACCTGTATGTCCATCATTTTCTTGGTGGCAGGTGATAAGTACATAGGCTTGGGGTATTGGGCAGAATCACATTTGAAATCTGGAGGTGACATTTACTTGCCAGGAGACAAACCAGACTAGTCTCAGCTCATTAAATGAAGAGTACATCTATAACACATTGTTATATTAATATAGGTAACCCACATAAAGTGCCTGACATATAGTATCTGCCATGCAAGTACATACTCCACTGTTGTTTATCTCCTATTTGCATTTAATTGCTAAAATAACCAAATTCTTTTAACCTTGGTGGGGTATCTTTCATGATGAAGAAAAATGATTTGTTCTTCAATTTTGATAAGTTACTCCATGTAAGAAAATCTTATCACCTGTGCTTACATAATTCCCTTGGTTTTAGCTGCTCTAACAGTTTGGAGGCGATTAGTATCAGTGTGTTATGTTATGATCAGTAGGGCTTTTTTTTTTTTTTTTTTTTGACAGGTAGAGTTACAGACAGAGAGACAGAGAAAGGTATTCTTCCATTGGTTCACTCCCCAAATGGCTGCCACGGCTGGCGCTGCGCCGATCCAAAGCCCGGAGCCAGGTGCTTCCTCCTGGTCTCCCATGCAGGTGCAGGGGCCCAAGCACTTGGGCCATCCTCCACTGCCTTCTTGGGCTGCAACAGAGAGCTGGACTGGAAGAGGAGCAACCGGGACTAGAACCCGGCACCCATTTGGGATGCCAGCGCCACAGGCAGTGGATTAAGCGAGTAAGCCAAGGCACTGGCCCCTGATCAGTAGGGCTTTTAAATGGATAGCCCCCAGGGAAGCCCATTCTGACAGGTAGGCTTAGGGTAGATGGGGGAACGCAGGTGAAAACCTCAGAGGCGGGGATCTGGTCAAGAGTGGAATGGGAGAAAAGGAAGAGATTTTGAGGAATCCAGGCAGAGAGTGGACAGCATCTATGACCATTTAGATTGCGAGGAGGTAGGTGGTGGATGAGCAAGGCAGCCTCATGTATTCATGGGCCATGTGGAGCTAGGTTTAGTCCAGGCTAACAGACGAGAGGAAGCAGGGTCTATGAGAAGGATGACCCATGCAGACTTGAGCGTGCTGAGTTTGAGCCACTGAGTTGTTTAGGGTGGGCTCATTTGGTGAGGAGAGGAAAGGCAGAGGGGTGCCATGGAGGGCAGGGGCTCCAGAAGTCACGGCAGAGCCTTAGGACCAGAGGAGGAGGCTGGGCCGCACCAGCTCTGTACAGCTGACAGTGAGCACAAGGCTTTGGAGAGGAGAGAGCTCCGAGGGGTGGTAGCTGAGGGGGAGGAAGGCTGTACTGGGTGCCCACGTGAGATTCCTTCCAGAGGCCGGCAGAGGAAAAAGTTACAGGAGCCCTCAGACTCTGCGTGTGGATCTGGAATGCATGTTCCCTTTTAGTAACATACACAGGACTGGTTTCCCCAAAGAAATCAGGAAGTGAAGTGTTTGGAACCGAAGAGCTGGGCAGAGGCATGGTCCACATCCCAGGCCTTTGGTGGCCTGGGCGTCACCTCACCCTCCCAGCCCTGTGCTCCCGCCACAAGCCAGTCCCTGGTTATGTGCTCAGGGCAGACCGCAGATCAGGGTACTACACATGGCTGGGAGAAATCAAAGAGATCCTGAACACTCATAGCAGAAACCAGGAATTAGATAGCTTTTAGGGGCCGGCTTTTGACACAGCAGTTCAGACGCTGGGATGCCGGCATCCCCGGTGAGAGTTCCTGGGCTCGAGCCTGGGCCGCACCTCTGATTCTGCACTTGCTGCCCTTGCACTCCCTGGGAGGCAGCCATGATGGTCCCAGTAGTTGAGTCGCTGCCACCCTCATGGGAGATCCGGATTGAGCTCTGGGCTCCTGGCTCAGTTGCAGGCATTTAGGGTATGAGCTAGCTGATGGAAAATCCCTTTGTCTCTTTGTGCCTCTGCCTTTCAAATAAAGAAAAATAAACAAAAGTAGTTTTTACCCATCTTTATTTAACATGAGTTCTTAAAAAATTTATAATTAGAGCGAGTGGCCTAGGACATGGAGAAACTGTGATGTAATCTTCTCAGTACTTTGGAGAGCTATCAAAATAAGCAAATTGTTCTTTTTCTGTCAAACTTTTTCTAAAGATTTATTATTTATTTGAGAGGAAGAGTTACAGACAGAGAGCAGTAGATACAGAGAGAAATGTCTTCCACCCACTGGTTCACTCCCCAAATGGCTGCAATGGTCAGAGATGGGCCAATCCAAAGCCAGGATCCAGGAGCTTCCTCCAGGTCTCCTGCATGGGTCCAGGCCCCAAGGACTTGGGCCATCTTCCACTGCTTTCCCAGGCCGTAGCAGAGATCTGGATAGGAAGTGGAGCAGCTGGGACTTGAACTGACACCTCTATGGGATGCTGGTGCTGCCTGTGGAGGCTTAGCCTGCTCCACCACAGCACTGGGCCTTCTCTGCCAAATTTTGCTTCAAAACTCTTTTCTCTTTTCCTTAATATAACTCCATCAATGCCATAGCTGTTATAATTTATCTGACATTAAAATTATTTATTAATTGGGCCCTTGAGCAAGTTCCTTAACTTTTCTGGATTCTGTCCCTACCTTGGTGATAACAATATTTATTTCATAGCACTCTTGTGAGAACACACGACATGGCCTATGAAGTCCCCATTACCACTTGATAAAGTGCAGGTACTATTATTAGGCGGAGGTGAGAGAGAAGCACTTTGAGGCACTGGGTGGGCATATTAGAAGTGGGAGAACAGTGGTTAAGATGATGTGAGATGAAAATAATTTTAACATTATTATTAGAATGTTTTTCTGATGGTCAACACAATAGACAAATGGACGTATTCATTGTTGTTAAAGTGAATGATGCAGGAGAAGAAGGAAGGAGAGAGCAGGGTACTGCAGAAAGAACGGAGGGAGGCTGCGAGACACTGGGGCGTTCTCATTCGGGCCCCCGAGGTGGTGTTCATACCGGGGGCTGGCTGTCCAGGACTCCAGATGCTCTGTGTTATTTATTTCTATGATCTGAAGTCAGACACGGTTAAAAGGTAGGATGTAGTGACAGTGATGGTGCTAAGAAAAATTAAAAATCATCAATTTTGGATTATGAAAATACAGTGCCAAAAAGATGTGGAAATATTAAATAAATATTCTAGTGTCTTAGTAATGTCAATCTTGGAAAATGAATTAAAGAAATTCCATTTTTTTTAAAAAAAAAGCAATAGAAGACAAAATGAGGAAGATGAAATGTAAGGAAAAACAATGAGTGGATCCAGTTAATAAATTGATTGGTCCACACCTAGGAAGTGAGTAGAAGCCATTGTGAGTTGAGGATCCAATGTTGTCGCTTTTCCATAATCAAAGACGTGTCCAGGTGGGTAATCCTTTACTTTCCACCCTCTGGATTCACAAATAAGGTAGGCAGAGGTTTCAGGGCGTGTGTTAAGACTGTGCCCTTGCTGCTCCCTCCCATCTGAAATCTAACCCCAGGTCCTCAGACTTCTGGACTTCACATACCAAAAACATTGCAATAAAGCCCATGTGGACACCCAGAAGATTGCCAACTTTTAGTTCTGGCAGTTAAATGCCTTTATAAAAGTAAGTGTCATCTGTTCTCGCCATACTGCACTAAAAGCAAGGGCATTTAACATTCTTGCACACCTGAACACACACACACACACACACAAAGGGAAGACGGACACAATAAAAGCCAAGATTTAATCCAGTAAAGCTACCGTTATGGAAAAAAAAAGTGTTCCATGTCATCCTACTGTTCACTTCTGTTCATGCAGGCTCTGCAGTAACTGTCCACACAAGCGCAGGTCTGCTGACCAGTTGGAAAGGGATGGTCCAGCTCTCGGGTGACCAGCCCAGGAGACAGAAATCCTGCCACTTCTCTGTACAAACCCAGTGCTGAAAAGATCGACCCTTTCCCCCAACCACTGTGTGGCCTCAAGCCAATTCATCAAAAGGATCTTTGTTGCCAGGGATGTGTGTGCGTGTGTGTGTGCGCGCGTGTGTGTGTGTATTTTGAGAGTAGTTTAGGTTGAGGAGGGGGAGCAGATAGAGAGGATAAATGGTAGAGAATATAACACAAGAAGGTGAAATTTTGAGTACTTGCAGCGATTAAGTACTTATGACTAAGCTATGTAGGCAGGACTGTGTTAGATTCTAGTGTAAAGTAACGGGATGTAGGATCTCATTGGGAATACTCTCTTTCTTCATCAGTCATTTGTTTTTAAAACAAGCCTTTTATGAGGTGTGGCACTCTGACGAGGTCAGTTTTGCTGCTCCTGTGAGAACTGCCTCCATTCTTACACAATCCGAATGTGGTAGACATGCTGATTATTGAATTACTCATCTGTGCACGTTGCTCAGAGTCCAGCCTGCTTCATCCAGTGTGTGTGCCACTTGAAAAGATGTTAAAAACTTAGTGTGGCAATGGCTTAGCAAGGAAAAAGGGATAAAAAGGGGTTGAAGAACAAAAATGCACCATGATCTTTGTATTATAAAAGAGCTTCCAGACAAGTTGTGTTCATAAATTTTGTGACTTTAGAAGTCTTTTATATCCACAGCTCAATATTCAATGATATTTACTTTTAGGATTAATTTGCCTTTATTCCTGCGTCCATTCTGGTACTGCAGCTGCAGAATTGTAGCTTCTCGGCGTTACATTTACGTATCTGGTGCTGGGGAAGCTAGTGATCCAGGACTGCGGATTTGAACAAAAAGGAGTCCAAGGGAGCTGAGCCCTCACTCCTTCCCTCAGTGTAGACTGCACACTGTTCGTGGCCCAGGCTTGAGAAGATATTTTATATCACTTGTCAGCCTTCTCCAGCTCAGTCGCTAATGGTGTGTGTGTGTATGTGTGTGTGTGTAGACTCAGCCACATTTCTGTCCTGAGTTGGAGTTAGTGACCATCTTTGGCTCACTTTGTCATTTCTCATTGTTTTGATAAACCGTGGCATTGCATGTGCTGCTTCAGTTGTCTCTAGTGGCCTCTGCCCTCTGAATTCCTCCCAGTGTCGTTCACAGTGATAATCCAGCTCTGGGGACTTCGCCAGCCACTGGGTAGACAGTGCACTCTCTGCTTCTCAGTTGGCTGGGGGGCTCTGTAGGGACCCCCACCTTGCTGAGCAGACTGCGCACAGCTAGACACTCTGAGGAGGAGCCCCTGGGACCCCACTCCCTGTTCCCTTTTCCTAAGCAAACCCCCAAGTGTCCTGAGGAACCCCACACAAGGAAGGGGTGCAAAATGTTTGGGTGACTCCGCCTGTGAGCCGAGGGGCCTTCACTCTCTTGTGCCATCATTGTGCTGAAGCCAGCGGCCAGAAGGTAGAAGCCTCGTTAGAGTGGAGTGGGAGAGCTCATCCTGTAGAAGCCTTTCCTGCATATCCATTTATGGTGCACATAAACCTTTCAGGTTTCCATCTCTAATGGGGTAGATTTATAAACATGCCCTGGCTGTTCATCATGTACCTGCTAGAGATTGCTACTCAGCAGACATGCTGTTGTCCTATTGTGAATAAACTGCCCTGGCCACGGCATAATGACTAATATTTGTGGTATGACCACGGCATTCCTAGGCCTCTTTTTAAAATGGAAGCTTTGGGTCATATCCTCCCCTGAGAAGGCCACTGGAATTTTGGGGTCAGCTTCTTTATGCATGGAAGTGCACCTGTTGAGATGTAATATTTGAGGGTTTTGTGTTTGAGTGGATAGGCATCTCGAAGCCCATCATGTTCCTAGACAGCATGGTTGAGTGATACTCCTCTAGGGACCAGACATAGCAAGAGCTTGAAGTGACAATAGGAGGACTGAGGATTCTTTTTTTTTTTTTTTTTTTTTTTTTTTTTGACAGGCAGAGTGGACAGTGAGAGAGAGAGACAGAGAAAGGTCTTCCTTTGCCTTTGGTTCACCCTCCAATGGCCGCCGCGGCCAGCACGCTGCGGCCGGCGCACTGCTGCGGATCCAAAGGCGGGAGCCAGGTGCTTCTCCTGGTCTCCCATGGGGTGCAGGGCCCAAGGACTTGGGTCATCCTCCACTGCACTCACGGGCCACAGCAGAGAGCTGGCCTGGAAGAGGGGCAACCGGGACAGAATCCGGCACCCCAACAGGGACTAGAACCCGGTGTGCCGGCGCCGCAAGGCGGAGGATTAGCCTAGTGAGCCGGCCCAGGACTGAGCATTCTCTAGAGAAAGTCTTGGGCCATACTTGTTTTCCTCTCAGTTGTGATGGCCTCAGCTAAGTGAGGAGGGGGCCTATGAAGGCACCCATCGCTCCTCTATGGATGGTGGAGAAAAGCGAGAGGCTCAGAAAGGGATGCCGTGAGCCCAGTAGTCACACTTGACGCTGAAGCTCTGGGTAGTGGGTAGTGTGGGTGCCACCCTTCTCCTGGAACCATCTAACACTGATGACAAAGCTTGCTAGTCCTTGTCCAGAGGGTGGGCATGGGGACAGAGAGGATGGCACTCCTGTCAATCAATTTAGCCCTTCATTAGTAACTCGAAAGAAAATATTGTGCCTAAGAGACCAGAACCACAGAAATGGAGGTAACTTGAGGTTAACCAGTGTCTGTCCACCATTATCACAGAGCTGGAAAGAGGGGAGATGTTTGAAATGTGAGAAATGGAAGAATTGAATGATGTCTTTTTGAGGCTAAAGTAAAACTTAAAAAAAAAAACACCTCAATTACATCAATTGGAAAATAAGTCTTTATAAGTGGAAAATACAGGGAACTCAGTTGTTTCTGCTGTTGCCAGTGCTGTCCTGAATGTTTTTATGGATTCTGCATCTGAGCACTGTGGAGCGAGCGTACTGGATGCCGTGTCTCCCACTGAACAGAGCCGAGAGCCTGGACAGAGTGCACAGAGCAGCCGAGGGCTGTGGGACGTAAATGCAGCAGGCATCGGGGCAGGAGGTGACCAGCTGCAAGTGCCCTGTTCTCCTGGTGTAGGCTCAAAGGTGACCCCAATCCCATAGGGCATGTGGGTGTGTGCAGAAAGATCTTCCAAACTTCACTTCCTGACCTGAGGAGCAGGAGAGGGGACTCCTAAGATCAGAGTGAGTGGGGGAAGCCACTATTTTGTTTTCTTCTCTTTTTTTAAGGGATTTATTTTATTTATTTCAGCGCAGGATTTCAGAGACAGATCTTCGATTTGCTGGTTCACTACCCACATGGCAGCAACAGCCAGGGTGAACCAGGCTGGAGCCAGGAGCCAGGAGCCAGGGACTTCTTCTGGGTCTCCCATGTGGGTGCAGGGACCCAGAGACGTGGGCCATCCTCCGCTGCTTTCCCAGGTGCATTATTAGGGAGCTGGATCGGAAGTGGAGCAGCCAGGCCTGGAACCGTGGTCCATATAGGATGCCAGTGTCGCGGGCAGCGGCTTTACCCACTGGCCCCAGAGCAGTTCCCTCCCACGATTCCTCCTCTTCATTCCACGTCTCCCCGTGCGTAGTGAGCCCTGTGGAGGCTGGGCAGGCAGCTGACGCCGGGGCCTGGGGAGGCCTTCTTTTTGGGGACAAGGACTGTGGTCCCGGAGCAGGAGGCAGATTCCTGTTGCAGTTTGTTTACTTATTTATGTGTTGGCCTCCGTCATCCCCACCACGCGGCAGCAGACTGAGCCAGGCAGCTAAAGCCCGGTCTTCTGGCAGAAGGAGCGTGAAAGGGGCTCCAGGAAACTGGACGGTGCTGGGAGATCACAGAGAGGATCGAGAGAGCTGCTGCCTACAATACTGTGTGGACTCCTGGCTCCCTTGTGGCTCTGCGTGTTTGGATCTGACTCCAGGCAGCCTTCCACACGCTCTGAGGGCTGAGATGTGCGCTGAGGCCAGCACACGCCTCCCAGGCAGAGGTCTGAATGCTTTACACTTGGGACGGATCCAGGCCGCTTCCTAAAGCCTTTGAGTGCTGAACTCACCTTCAGATCGCACCTGACAGGAGGCGACTTGGAGTGTAGCTTGAACTTGACCATGTTGGCCACCCACTTAAGAAATCACTGTCCATATGATTTAAACATTGAGAGTCTCAACACAATAATTAACATTCCTCTAAATGTATCAGCAACTAAGGAACCAGAATAATAGTTCATTTGGGAAAAGATAGCTGTTGCAAATACTGAGGCATCACAGGTGTTGGCATTTTCAGACTTTAGATCAGCTGTTATCATCATGGTACCAAAACTGTGGGAATAGGAGATAAAATATAGATACACGTGGGAAAACTTGTAACTGAAATATGTAGCAACCAAAAATTTTTAAAAAAATTTAAAAAATGGGCTCAGTAACAGAATGGAGACAATGTGGAATAATCAGTGGACCTGAAATTAGGTTAATAGAGATAATCCAATCCCAGCAGAGAAAGAGAGAAATAAATAAATAGAGCCTCAGGAAAGTGTGGGAAAGTACCAAAAAAAAGTATATATATTTTTTTAAGATTTATTTATTTATTTATTTGAAAGACAGAGTTACAGAGAGGCAGAGAGAGAGGTCTTCCATCTGCTGGTTCATTCTCCAGGTGGCTGCAATAGCTGGAGCTGTGCCGATCTGAAGCCAAGAGCCAGAAGCTTCGTTCTAGTCTCTCATATGGGTGCAGGGGCCCAAGGACTTGGGCCATCTTCTGCTTTCCCAGACCATAGCAGAGAGCTGGATTGGAAGTGGAGCAGCCAGGACTCAAACTGGTGCCATATGGGGTGCTGGGACTGCAGGCAGTGACTTTACCAGCTAGGCCACAGCACCAGCCCTAAAAGAAGTATATTTGTGTCAAAGTTCTACAAGAATGTAATATGAAAAAACATTGAAGAAATAATGACCCAAATTTGGTGAAAGACATAGATTCAAGAGGCTTGAACAAACCTAACACACCATACCCAGAGATACCATGAACTGTTGAAAACCAGAGAGAAAACTCCTGAAAGCAGCTAGAGAAAAATGAAACAACATGTGATACAGCACGTTGAATGCGGATTTTTCATTAGAGACGGCAAACACTAGGATAAAGTGGGACAGCCCCTTTACAGATCCAGGAAGCACGTCCTCCAGACTGTCGGGGAAGTACTGACATTCTCAGTGAAAACAGCACTTCACTTCAGGGGTCTTGCACAAAACAAATGCTGATGGACAAAAGCAATTTAGGGGGAAACTTGGAACATCAAGAATAAAGAATGTGATAATGGTAAATATGTGAGTAAATACATGTAATTAGTTTTACGTTGTTTAAAATATGGGTAAATACAGAAAATATTGTAGCAGTAATAGGGTTTTTCAGTATATGTGGGTATAACAAATATTGCAACTATAAAACAAAAGGAGAGAGGAAAAAGGGACCAACATGATGGTAAAGTTTACCACTTACAGAGGTAAAATATTAATTCTAAGTAGACTGTAAAAAGTTAAGTATCTGTAGTATACTAAAATGCCTAGAGTGAAAATTAAAAATGTGATATAAATATAGTGAAAACAGTAGATAAAATAGAATATTTAAAATGTTTAAATAGCCCAAATGAAAGCAAGAAAGGAAAAACAGGAATGAAATGAGAAAATAAAAAGTGATAGATCTAAACCCCAGCATGTGACCATATTAAATATAAATGGTCTAAACATACCAATTAAATAAAATCATTTTGAAAATCTTTGTTAATTGTTTATTTAAGAGCAAGAGAGAGAACGCCCATTCACTGTTTGATTCCCCAAATGCCCACAACAGATGGGACTGGGTTGGGTCCAAACCAAGAACTAGAAACCTAACCTAGGTCTCCCACATGGGTGGCAGGAACCCAGTTACTTAAGCTGATACTGCTGCCTCCTGGGGTCTGCATTGGAAGTAACCTGGAGGCTTTTTTAAAATCTAAAACCAAAACACTCTGGATCCAGAGAGTTTCACTGGAAATTCAAATAACAAATTCTACATGTTGTTTCTCAAAAAGTAGAGTAGGCAACATTTTTCAACTCATTTTATGGAACTGGCATTATCTTGAGGCCCAAACCAAAGAGGGGGCCGGTGCTGTGGTGCAGCGGGTAAAGCTACCGCCTGCGGTGCCATCATCCCATACGCGTGGAGGTTCAAGTCCCTGCTTCTCCACCTCCAATCCAGCTCTCTGCTGTAGCCTGGAAAGCAGCAGAAGATGATTCAAGTTCTTGGGCCCCTGCACACACCTGGGAGACCCAGAGGAAGCTCCTGGCTCCTGGCTTCAGATCGGCGCAGCTCTGGCCGTTGCTGCCATCTCTCTCTGTAACTTTGCCTTTCTTTTTCTTTCTTTTTTTTTTGGTCAGGCAGAGTTAGGCAGTGAGAGAGGGAGACAGAGAGAAAGGGCTTCCTTCCATTGGTTTACCCCCCAAATGGCCACTACAGCCGGCGCGCTGCACCAATCCGAAGCCAGGAGCCAGGTGCTTCCTCCTGGTCTCCCATGCAGGTGCAAGGCCCAAGCACTTGGGCCATCCTCCACTGCCTTCCTGGGCCACAGCAGAGAGCTGGACTGGAAGAGGAGCAACCGGGACAGAACTGGCACCCCAGCCGGAACTAGAACCTGGGGTACCGGCGCCGCAGGCAGAGGATTAGCCTAGTGAGCCGCAGCACCAGCCATAACACTGCCTTTCAAATAAATAAATAAAACTTTTAAAAGAAAGTATAAAGAGAAAACTACAAACCATTGTCCCTCGTGAACCCAGATGTAAAAATCCTCCGGAATATCAGAAAATTGAATCTAGTGGCATACAATAAAAGAATGATAAATCATCATGAAGTGGTGTAAGGCTTGGAATGTAAGATTGGTTCGGAATTTGAAAACCAGTCAATGTGTTTTGCCATGTTAACAAACTAAGGAAGGAAAACCAGATAATTCATTCAGAAAAAGCAGCTGACAACACTCACCATATTTTCACAGTAAAGGCCCTCAACAGTCTAGAAATAGAGGGCAACTTCCTTGGCCAGATGAAGAACATCTACAAAAATCTGCAGTCTGCATAATAATTAATGGTGCAAGACTGAACACTTCTTCTCTAAGACTGGGAGTAGGGCACAGAAGTTTGCTTTTACCATTCCTGGTCAGCATCATGCTGACATTCCTGTCTATTGGAATAAGGCAAGAAAATTGTCCCTACTTGAAACCCAACTGACCATTTAGAGAAAACTCAAGAAGCTTACAAAAAAGCTCCTGGAACTGCCTTGCTAGTGGGATTGCTAATTTGTATAGCCAGCTTGGAAATAGTTTAGTAGTTTCTTATGAAGTTAAATATATCCTTACCATATGACCCAGCAATCCAATTACTGACATGTATACCAATATGAGTGAATTTCAACATTATGGTCAGTGAACAAATCCAGTACCAAAAGGTTAGATACTACATGACTCCATTAATAAAACTTTCTGGAAAAGGACAAATAATGGGAACAAAGAACAGATCAGTGGTTCCCAGGGATCAGGAGTGTGTAAGGTATGGTGTGAGGGAGTTTTTTGGTGTTGGAACTGTTCTATATCTGACCATATATTTATTTGAAAGTCAGAGTTACACAGGGAGAGGAGAGGCAGGGAGAGGGAGGTCTTCCGTCCACTGGTTCACTCCTCAATTGGCTGCGATGACCGGAGCTGCACCAATCCAAAACCAGAAGCCAGAAGCCAGAAGCTTTCTCTGGGTCTTCCCACACAGTGCAGGGGCCCAAGGCTTGGGCCATCTTCTGCTTTCCCAGGCCAGAGCAGAGAGCTGGATAGGAAGTGGAGCAGCTGGGACTAGAACCAGCCCCCATATGGGATGGTGGCACTGCAGGTGGCAGCTTTACCCTGCTATGCCACAGTGCAGGCCCCCCCCCCCATTTGTGCTAATTTTTATTGAAGAACATTTAATATGGGTTTTCATGTTAACCCGAATAGTACGTGGGTTTCTTATAATTGTTGATTGACCTGATGACAGGTCACTGCTGTCCATTAGAACTCTCTGAGATAGTGGAAATGTTCTTTATCTGCTGTGTCCAGCATGGAAAATACCAGCTACATGTGTTGTGGAGTGCTTAAAATAGTGGAACCAACATTTTGACTTTGATTAAATTAACTTAAAATTGAATAGCTACATATAGCTGATAGCTACTCTCTCAGAGTGCAAAAAAGTTCTATTATGTTTAGGCATTCCTTATAGAGAGATGAAAGAGAATATGACCAGTTTTTAGTCTTTTGATACCAGGATTTTATGACTTTTTCTAGTTTTGTTAACACTTTATCAGTTATCTGACTTCTGTGAAGTGACACTGAGGATTGACCTACCGTTAAATATGTTGGAGGATGTGTAGAAGCTTGTAATAATAAAGATGCAGAAGAGATCAGAACCCAAATAACTTTTTATTTATGTATTTGAGAGAGAGAAAAACAGAGCTCCCTTGTACTGGCTCACTCCTCAGATGCTCGCAATGGCCGAGACTGTACCAGGGCCAGCGCCAAGCATCCAGAACTCCCAAGCCTCCGGGTCTCCTGTGTGGGTGGGGCAGGGACCCAACTACTTGAACCTCCCCAGCTGCACATTAGCAGGAAGCTGGAGCATAAGATAGCCCAATGTAGGAGGTGGGTATTTCATCCACTGGACTAGAGGCTCATCCCTGACTTATTTTTTTTTAATCAGCGAACCCAGCAGCCCTCCCTTGACCTCAGGGAATACATTCCAAGACCCTCTCTGTGCCTGAAAATGCAGACAGTAACCAAAACTCTACGTAAACTATTTTCCCAGTACACACATACTTACGATAAACGTTTAATTTATAAGTTAGGCCCAGAGAGGGAAACATCATCACTGATAATAAAACAGGCATTTATAACAATATGCTCCTGTGCTTCTCTCCTTTTCAGTTAAGAAAAGCACTTTATGGCTTTCCTTTGTCATCTGAGTTGCTGGCATCCCTACTTATGCGCTGGGGGGTCATTGTGAAGTACAATCAGGGTTCTTTGGGCAGAAGGCTGCACCACCACGGCAGCCGATCCGATAACAGAGACTGCTGTCCAGTGAGTGACGGGCAAGCTGTGTATATGGCATGGACATGCTGCACAAGGGGATGCGTTACGTCCCAGGCAGGAGGGAGTAGGACAGCCTGAAACTTCATTCTACTCAGAGCGGTGTGCAGTTTGGCACTTAGTCATTATTTCTGGAATTTCCTGTTGGATATTTTTGGATCCTAGTTAACCATGGGTAACTGAAGCTGTGGAAAGTGAAACCAAAAGTAAAGCTTGGGGAGGTGGGGTGTGTTCCTGGATTTGACTGTTGTGGGTGCTAAAAATGTGGTGAGCACAGCAGTCTGAATCCGTTGTCATCCTGGCCAGCAGGACTGGAGAGAGAGACTTAGGAATTTGTTCCAGGCTATACTGAGATGTCTGCGATGCATCACTTTGAAGGTACCTCCAGACCTCCTAGGAGTGTGTGTTGAATCATGACTTTCTCCTTCTAACAGGTTATTTTGGGGGCCTGTAAGAAGTACAAATTCAACCCATGCCAACTTCAAGTTTGTGATGGAAATGTTGGCCAGTGTTTCTTTGTGCTATGTCTGGACTTCATTTGCAGTGGTTTTCCCCCTGTTATTCGTAGTTTCTTTTTATTTCTGGAGGTATTGTGATACCTTCTTTTCATATGTGTTTACTTTTCGTTCCTCAGTTAATTGGAAGCACCTTGAGGTCAGAGGTTAGCTCTGTAGCTGTGTCTCCTTTTTAAAAATATGGAGCCTTTGCAAACTTCATATTTTTTATCTGATTCCATCTTAACAGAGGAGGAATGCAACCCACAGAGAGGTAACCTGGCCATAATTAAATAAGCCAGTGATAAGGTAATTCAGTTTCTCAGCTCTTTGACCTTATAACTAATTCCAGTTAAAAGCGCTCTAGGACTCAATAATGTTACATCTTTAAAACCGCAGAAATATGCATGATGGTTTTGAAAACTAATTGGGGAATGCCATTTTCAGGTGTATTTTCAGATGTGGTTGTTGCTTCTCAAATTGGAGGCACATAGGCCCCAAGGGGCTGGGGTCACATCCTGGCAGGTGTATACAACCTCAAGATAAATGTGGACAGTCTCCCTAAAGGGGCAGTTCACTTGCAACTTGTGGAAATTCATGTTGAACGGTGTTACTACTAAGGCAGTCAGGGATCTGTCACAGAGGAGAATGCATTAGTTTCATGGATTTTAGGGAGTCTTCAAAATGGAACCCTATTCCTCTGCAGTTGAGATTACCAGCTAGAAACACTGAGACACTCCCAGGTGAGTGTTAACCCAGTGCTTGGAAAGGACTGGTCCACAATCTAAATATTACTGTAATAAAGTTACACTGGAGAGAGAGCATGTCTTTTCTCCACACCTGCCCATAGTTTTCCTATCAAAACAACAGATGCAGAATCTGCCCTTTAACCTGAAGCTTCAGAGACTCTTAGGGTTTCTCACTCTGCTTTCATCTTTTACTTCTGTGTCTTTGGACAGAAGAACTGAGTGTACAAAAACAACCTATACCATGGTGTAGTATGGGAAAGTTGGTATCTGAATACTTAATTTGTAATTTCATATCCATTGTGCAGATGGAGAATCCTTGGAATGTAATTGTCTTTTAATATATTTTACAAGGTGCTGTGGACTACCAGTAACCAGAGGCCCTGGATGCCTGTTCTGGCTGGCTACTTAGCCACCTTGAGCAAGTCACTTTCCCCGTTGGAGCTGTAGGATTATCTTTTATCAAGTGATAATTTTTGAGCTGACTTTCAGTGTCTCTTTCCGCTCTAAAATGCCATTCTTTGTTTCACATCCTAGGAGAGTTGACCTGATTGGAAGACTTTAGAAAACTTTACTGACACAGTAGCTATGTTCACTTTGTCTGCATATCGCTGCTTTCTGATAATCACGGTTACCAAGTGTGCTTGTTCAGCTGCCTTGTCTCTTCTGTGTTGCATCTCATCCAGCTTGAATTGAAATTGTCTTTTCCACCCTTATGAAAACGCACTTAACTAAAAAAGGCCCAGATGACTTTGGGACTTTGTTTTGGATCCACCTTGGCTGAATTTTTCACTTGTGTCCTTTCATCGGTTTTTGTGTGACCAAGAAGGTCTGATCTGTTATGTGTGCACATGGATTCCCGCTTAGAGGATTTTCTCCCCTTATTTCTCAGTCTGCACTAATAGTCTACCTAGGCACTACTCCAAATGTCAGGCTCCTAAATTGCAGATAGTCTTGTGGTTAGCTTCTGGGCAGGTTGTGTTAAGGGGTACTTAAAAAAAATTGTAGGAAAAAATGGAATTAGGAAAAATTTTATCTTTGGTACAAAACATTTGAACCCATCCATAATTTTTTTCATAAAATGCATTTTCTTGTGAACTGTTTTGAAGACCCTCTCCCATAGGCATCCTAATGTCTCATGCTGGATGTTTTGGGTAGCACTTCTGGGAAGCGGAAAAGTATCTCGTATCTCTCTGCTTCTCTCTTTTCCCTGTTTAAATACCCTTTGCATCTTGTTTGTCTCGCAATAGACCTTTTATCTTACGTCAATAATGATCTTCTCTCTTCGGATACATCTTCTACCCTGTTGCCCAAGTAACCTAAACATTTAGCACCTATAATATCACTCTCCTGCAAAAGCCCTTGAATTCCTTGCTCCACCAATTTAATGTTCTTTGAAATCTTATCCCAGCCTGCCCGACCCTTTGGCTTTATCTTTGCTAGTCTCCTTCCGGTACATTCTGCCATCTTCGCCAAGCTTCCTAGGCCACCAGCCGCTCCCCAAAGCATCTTTTGCTTTCTGATCCCAATGTCTCTGTTGCTGCTGCTTTGCTGCCCGGAAAGATCCCCGTCTGTCTCTCCCTGCACCTTTGCCTACCCGTCCTGTGGGGGCCACCGCAGGGGCCTGTCGTCCCTCAGAGCTTCCCAGTTCCCGTCAGCCTTCAGTGATGTCTCTTCCCCATCTCAGAAATAACCATTTTTCTTTGTCCTTGTGATCTTCTTTTGCCTTCCGTCTTGAGTGATGGCAAGCTGTGAGGATAGGAGCTGCGACTCATTCATCTGTATTCTGACCTAACACCAAGCATGATGTCTTCTGTGTTCCATTTAGTCAACGCGTGTTGACCTGAGCTAGGATGGTGTAGTGTAATTGTGGTATAGAGCAGGATCCACTTCTACTCTGTTGGTGCAGTCCTGCAGAGGGGAGTCTCAGCATTTCTGACTTCCGAGTGGTGACGGGAGACACAGAAGTCCCTGGGGAAGCAGCTGACCATCCTGTGTGGTATACCTCCCTTCCAGTGAGTTTCCATACAAGCTTGTGACTAATTGCTTTTGGAGAATGTGAGTTTCTAAGGGAGGAGACTGACTAATGGCCATAGCAAATGCCGAAGGAGATTGGTTGCAGTTATAAGGTGGGTCATTTTCTTATCCATTAAGGACTGTTCTTCATCTGCTCGTGGGCCACACTTCTTGCTTCCTCTCCCTCCGTTTTCCAGCGTGAACCCTCAACACCAGGCAGGCCTGTGTTCTAATCCTCCACCTCCCTATCGTCAGTAAGTGCCCCACACCTTGGTTCATGCTTCCTCTTCCAGGTCATTCACGTATTCATTCAGCACACATATATTTAGTGCCTACTGTTGGCAGGGCACTTTCTCAGGAGTACATGTGTAAACACAAAACGTGCCGACGTCCCCTGCTCATGGTGCTCCGGCTCTAACATACAGGATGCCCTGTCTCTGTTTTTTACCCATCAACTCAGGTTCTGTGCTGCTGAATTCTAGGGAGCACCTGTGGCTTTATTCTTTGCTTTGGCAGGCACTGCCTTGTGTTTTTTGCACTTCTACTCTAGGGGCATATGATCTACTCCGATGCATTCTAAGTAGAGACCATGTCATTTGTTCATGAGAAGGTTTATGGACCAGTGTTCCTGCTGGGCCCAGGACAACTTCTACTGCAAGGACTCAACTTTGTAAACTTAACCTCCTTGGCCCCAAAGGCCAGATAAGCAAATTGACTTCAGTTTAAAAATCGAGGCATAAATTCCTAGACATGTTCTTGTTTCCAATGGTTATTTTATTATAATAATCAAGAGACTTATTCTACATTATGTGCACTGTCTTAAACTTGCAATGTGACTGTAGGATTTTGCAATTGGGCACCCAATAAATATTTTTAATCGATTTAAGGGTATTTATTGTTCTCTGCTTTATCAAGTGCAACAGCTCTAAGACTGTGCTAGACCATTAGTCACCAACATGTGTATTAAGATCTTGCACAGCTATATCACTGTGTGGTGCTGCTATTTAATCTTCTGCCAAGGAACCTGTCAGGTGCCAAGCACAACCTCTGCCCACACCTCATCAAGGGAGCAAATCACCTCCCTGATATTCTATATGATGTTTGTAAATCTTTACTGTTACACAGAAGCTGCTGTTAATAGGAGGAAGAGGTGGCAGGGGAGGGAGGAGGACTGCTAAACACAGTGGCAGCTGATTGCCAAGCTGATCTCACCATCAGACGCCAGGATCTAACACTTCAGAGTGACTTGCTTCCCCTGATTTCTGAATTGAGGTGAACGGTGTCCATGATAAAACCCATCTTGCTGTTAGGAGGGCAGCAGGATGAGTTTGTGATTTGCCTGATCATTTATGTTCTACTGCATGGTCACTTAGCAGAATTCTCCTGTGCTAATCAGGGTCACACAGTTGGGCCAAGATGACATTAGCTGCAGGGCCTCAGCTTGTGAACTTGACATCCTCGTCCCTGTGGGTCAAGTAAGCAAACTGGCTTTGCTTTAAGCCTTGAGGTTTATGTTTCTAAAAATGTTTTGTTTCTGAGAGTTATTTTATTGTCATAATCAAGAGGCAGAATGTATGAGGATTGGAAGCACAGACTTTGGAACCAGGTGCCATGGGTTCAGATCCTACTTGTGTCTCCTACTGACTTTGGGGGAGGTAGTTAATCTCTCTTCAAATGGGGATAGTAACGTTACATACCTTACAAGGATAAGCCAAGTCTCTGTAGGTGGATATAGTAGGCCCACATACAGATGGAAACATACATGTTCAGATACTCAGGAAATCCGAATACATTTTTAAAAATGTATTATTGGTTTTATTAGAACGGCGGAGAGACAGAGATTTCCCATCTACCAGCTCACTCCCCAAAATGCCCAGGGCATCAAGGCTGGGCCAGGGTGATGCCAGGAGCTGGGAGCTCATTCTGAGCCTCCTCCCTGGGCGGCAGGGACACAAGTGCTTGAGCCATCACGTGGTGCCTCCCAGGGTGCGCATTGGCAGGAAGCTGGAACTGGAAGTGGAGCGAGAACTCGAATGCAGGCATTTCTCTGCGGGGTGGGGAACCTTTTTCTGCCATTTGGATATTTATAACATCATTCGTGGGCCATACAAAACTGTCAACTGAAAAATTAGCCTGCTATAGATTTACTGCATTTTGATTCCTTCCGGGGTTGCCTTGGCAGGGCCAGGCCAAATGACCCACAGACTGACTGTTCCCCTGCAGGTGCAGGCGTCCCAAGCAGTGTCTTAACCACTCTGCCAAAATGCCTGCCCCTGCATTGTCGTTTGTAACTTTCATCCCTTCTCCTCCCGGATTTAGGATTTTTTTTTAACCTACTTGTTGTCATAGAAACATGTAAATGTGTAACTGTCAAGAGGTAGGTGGTACTGTGGCCTGGAGCTTTCCTGCAGGCTCTTCAGTTGCCAAGGCTATCGATGTTTCTGTTTGGATCTCACTTTTTCATACATTTGTTAACAAGTTACATCACCGCATTCTTTCTCCTTTTTTTAAGATTTTATTTACTTGAGAGTAGAGTTACAGATAGTGAGTGGGAGAGACAGAAAATTCCTTCATCCGCTGGTTCATTCCCTAAATGGCCACAATGGCCGGAGCTAGGCCGATCCGAAGCCAGGAGCTTCTTTCAGGTTTCCCATGTGAGTACAGGGGCCCAGGCGTGGGCCATCTTACCCTATTTTCCCAGGCTACAGCAGAGAGCTGGGTTGGAAGAGCAGCAGCTAGGATACAAACTGGCGCCTGTATGGGATGTTGGCGCCAGAGGCGGAGACACAGCCCACTGTGCCGCAGCACCGGCCCATCATTGCGCTCTTAAGGGACTGATGGGGCAGACTCTCTGTTCTTCCACTAATCTGACTATGCCTAACAAGAATGGGCTGAATTAAGTGGATTTGGACAGTCTTGTAATGCTCAAAACTCAAAGAAACTTGATTAACCTTGAGCTGCTTGGGTAGGAAGCCCAAGTGCTGAGCTCCAAACTCAGGCTATGGTGTGGAGAGGAAATAATACATTAGAAGGGACAATCAGGACCAAAGCATTTCTGAGAGGGTGTAAAAGGTACAGCGGACGAGCTGTTTAAACAGTGCATGAGGGAGACCTGGCTTCATACCAGTTAGTGCAGGCTTGGGTGTACTGTCTTAGACTATGTGGCCGTAGAGTCCAGAACAGAAAGAGGAAGGGCTGGGGGGAGACCATACCTGGTAGACAGCCTTGCAGGAGCGAGACGGAGTGGCCAGAGCAGGACTGAAGGAGGAGCCTGGAGGGCAGAGGACTTGAAAATCTTCAGACGGGGGAAGGGGCAGAAGAGGGCATATTTAACAACATCCAAGGCAAAGTGTCCACCAGCCAACAAGACACGGTCTGCAAGCCTGCTAGTGGCTAACCTGTTGTCAGCTGGAGAAGACCCAGCTGAATCCTGGGGCCAGGTTACTGTTTGCAGCTGTTGGATGAGTTACCCGGCAAGGGCTCTAGGTTCCCACAGCTTCGCCGGGGCAGCTTGGGAATCCCTGTGTGCCCTGATGGCAGGGTGCATGTGGACTCACCGGGGGCCGGAGGGCGCATCTTGCTGTGCCAGGGCCTGAGCTCTGTGGGAGGACGTGTTTGAGGCCAGGCTGAATCCAGGAGTTAGGCTATGGGGAGGATTTTAGCCTGGGACCCTTCCAACTGGGATAGGCTGGGGGCTCGTGACGTCGCTCTGCTTCCCAGCCTGCTTTGTACCCTGCGCTTTTTGTGCTCTTGTAGCTTAGCTGCGGTGTTCCTGAGGATGTGGGGAAAGGGGTGGTACAGACACCTTCTGTTGCCCGAACCCATTTAGCTTCCGAGAGCGAGAGCGAGCGGGTTAACTGATCGGAATCTGCATGGGGAGACAGTGAGAGGTGCCTGAGAGCGGGTTAACTGATCAGTATCTGCATGGGGAGACAGTGAGAGGTGCCTGTTTTGCCGTGACTTAGGTTGGGAGCATTGGGCAGGATTATCACTGATGCAGTAGAATTCGTTTCTTCGTTATTCCCTTCCTCTCGGACTCCATTTTCCTCTCTGGTTTTTACATGATTGCTGCTCGGTCCTCTCCTAATTCCCGCCCCCTTTTCCTCTGAGATGTTTACGTGTTGTTTCTTGTACTCTAAATAAACACTGAACATTTTCTCTAAGGTTCTGATGAAATGTGTGTGTGTGTGTGTCTGTGTAAATGCAGGGCACATAGATAGGTGAGAGTTATGCAGTGTGGGGTTAACGAGCATTGTACAAATAGTGCAGTGAAAAGGACATTTTTACGCAGATATATAATTGATTTCTCTGATCTTACACATAGAAATTAAACTGAAAAAAAGGCAGCCGGAACAGCAGCCTTAAAAATCCCATGAATCCTACCACCCGGTGTGGTTTGAGTTGTGTTGCGAGCTGGGGAGAACCTCATGCTGAGAGCGAGTTCCTGACATAGTGACCTCATTCCCAACGCTGCCTTTATCGGCAGCGGCAGAAGCTGCACTGGCTGGTGCGGGGCGAGCTGCGCTGGCTGCCCGGGCTGCGAGCCTGGCGGGGATGTGCCGGGAATGACGAGACTGGGGCTTGCAAAGACTTGCACGGCAGCTGGAATTCATGACAAATAGCTCACTGCAGCTAAACTTTGATCCAGTGTACAGTAGAACCGCCTGTTACACACAGGAAGGAGATTTCGTCCTTCATCACAATGAAAAGCCAGCCTTAAAAAAAAAATAGGACAATGTGTCAGGTCTATAATTACGGACCGGTGAGTATATGATGCTAGATCAATTTTACTGTGTGTGCTTCTTCAAGCATCTGGAGGTATGTGCCCTTTTTACTGTTTTAACAATGAAAAAAAAAATTGAATTGGTGCTGATGCATGCGCGGGGGACCTGGGTCCCTTGGAGACAGGGATGTGCCCCCTTGCAGCCCCGTGCCCGGGTCTCGGCGCTGGACAAAGGAGCCCGCCCAGACAGACAGAGGCTGTAGCTTTTCTTGGAGCGATGACTCACTCGAGCTCACAAAGGATTCTGGGCAGGGTGGCGAGAAGTCAGCTTGGCTGATCGTCCCTATGACTTCACTTTGCAGGGAAGGAGCAGGAGGAGTGACACTGCAGATTCCCGAGGCTCTGCAGTGCGATGTTGCTAAGTGCGAGTGGCTGTGATGTATGGGCTAGGCGAGGCACAGGGTCCCAGCTGCTCTGTGCAAACAGGATAAAAGAATGCTAAAGAGGATCCTTTTTTTTTTTTTTTTCTTCCTTAAAATAACGTTACCAGGAAAGCCCACTCAGAAAGCCTGTTAGAGGTGCTTTCTGCCAGCTCCTGAACTGAACTTGTCCCAGTATCTCAAGCCCTGAGTTGTAAGAAGAGCTGAGAGTTCTGGAACTCATTTTGTAAAGTAGATCTACGAAGGTCACGTACGAGATTGCTGTCGTGGCCCACGGGCCCTCCGGAGCCAATCGGAAATGCTCATCTAGGATAACTGTACTCGAAAGTTCACTCTTTCTTCTTATTGCAGATTCTAGGACGTCCGTTTCTGTTACTGGCTCCTTCTTGTGCTTGGATGCAACCCCCTAGCATGCACCAGGCTTTAGCGCCAAAGCTACCTGGGGGATGGAGCCAGTCCAGAAAGGGTCAGGTAGGTTTCCCCTGCTTTTATTTCAAGCATTGTTGTGTGCGAGGAAATATGGGGCAAATGTCTCCAGCACCTGTGATCAGGGCACGTTGTATGCTGGACAGTGGTCTCCCTGTGGCGGTCCCCACCCCCATGGCCTCTGTCTGCAGCAGTCTGGAGCCTGCAGCACAGGGGGCCCCACCCGCCTGACTCATCCCACGGTGTCGCATCAGCACTGGAGCATCAACAGCCGTAGGACTTGCGAGTAGGAAACTCACTGCCGCAGATTTCCGTCAGCCATGTGTGTTTTTTCACTCCTCAGAGGCATTCAGTAAACATTATTTGAAATTTGTTTCTTCTTCATTGAAATCTAGTCTCTGAAATTCTGCGTGTGATTTGGCCTGTTAACCTCCATGCAACGCCCTAAGATCCAAGGCAGGCTGGTTTACTTGCACGGGGACCGTTTCCAAGACTCACATTGTATTGAGGCTGAGGTTAACTGCTAAGGAAGTCAGCGAATTTCACCACGGTCTGCCCGAGGACTCAGATTATGACAGAGCTGGTTTCTTACAACATCCATGTGCTTTTCCCAACAAAAGCTTTTTTCTTCTTTAAAGATTATAATGAAATGATGTTGGTTCTGCACAGTGAATCACATGCTACGTGTCCAAAGTGAAACTTGACCCATCTGGAAGCACAGTTTTACCACCTCGTTAAATGTATGGAGCTCTGGTTTATTAATGATATTCCCAAGAGTCTCGAACCCCTTATGTTATCTGCAAGATTAATTAGAACACTTTTATATAACACGAACTCTGTTTTAGGTAGAACCTTGAACATCCCTTTTCTCTTTGCGGTCACACCCATCCCCACAGCTCACACTTTCAAGGAGAAGAAAACACGTTTCCTTTCTTCATCATCAAGGTGGCTCTTCTTTGTGTCCTCATAGCCAAGTTGAGGATGTTAAGTTGGCTGTAAAGGGCTTTGAGTTAGGAGAAACACAAGCATGGGATGTTGTAAGTTTAATTATATGAAGTCCTTACACCCATCCCTTGTGCTCTGTTGGGGTCTCCCACGTAAGTCCCCCGCAGAAGGAGAGCATTTCTTGGTCCTTGGAATGCCTAGAGGAGAACTAATTTGGTAGCCATTCATGTTTCTTGTTACAGTTCTAAGGATGTTTGAACAGTAATGTGAATATTTTATAATTGCTTATGTTTCCACGCATTTGTATCTTGTTTTCCCACCTCACTGGCAAGCTCGGTGAGGGCAGGGGTCAAGATCCATGCCTTTTTCTACAGTTCACAGCTTCTGACAGTTCCTTATGTGTGGCAGCCAGTGCGTGGTCAGGTAAGAAGGGCGGTGGCTGCCATGATCTCAGTTGTGAATTTTAAGAATCCTCACGGGGTAGACCAAAGGGAAGGCAGACCACAGGCCCATGCAGGACTTGCTGTAAAATCTGATTGTTCTGACCTGGAGATGGGGTTACCGCCTGCAAGGCTGCCTTGTGCAGCTGGTGGAGGCCTGTCATCAGTGAGGGACAGACGTGAACGTGGGGCTCTGAAACGTGGATGTCGGTTGTGCTTGACTAGAATTTCGTCGAATGAGCCATCCTTAAGCGAGGAGACTGCTGAACTCTGGGAGTCCCTTTTGTGAATCCCACGGGACATTGTCCTTGGAAGAGACAACCATAGTGGCTGTTCCTGTTTTACATCCCACCAGAAATTGTGTAACTCCCAGTGTCACTGATCTTTTTCTACCTGCTGAGTATCCCTTAACCAAGATGCTTGGGCCCAGACGTGTTTCCGATTTCAGACTGTTTGGGATTCGGGAACATTTACATAGACTTCACTGGTTGGACGTCCCTAATCTGAAAATCCAAAGCCAGAAGTGCTCCAGTATCTGAAATATTCCAGAGTTAGGGCATTTCTGACGTCAGGTTTCCAGGTTAGAGAGCTCAGCCTCAGCTGTGGGTACTTAGTCACCTGCTGAGTTTCTTTTCTCTTCCTTGGGTAGAGAACTGGCCCAGGCCTAAATTGGAAATTGACCAACTGTCTCTGATACCCTTGTAAGTCAATCCGTGCTATTTCCAGTCTGCTACTGCCCTTCTCCCCCAGCCCAGTGGTGACATCCCAAATGTTAGATGTTGATAGATCTTAACTTTTCTGCCTCCCAGCCAAAATATTCCATTCACTCGGTACGGACACTCACCACTAAGAATCAAGAGGAAAGCAATCTGGTTGTACTAATTTGTTCTAGGTTAGGAAAGACTGCCGTTCTCTTTGCCCAAAGATGGTTCAGCTTTTAAAAAAGACTTCTTTGTACTACCAAATGAATTTCCTTTTGGTAGAAATTGAAACTATAAAAAAGTAAACTGGATAAATCTGTCATCTTAGGGAAGATACTATACTGTTAACTATTTATTACTTCTTAGCTATCAGGGATAGTATCCACATCAACATCCATTATCTCATTTAATCACCTCAATGACTGCGAGGTAAACATCCTGGTGTGCATTTTACAAAAGGAGAAATTGACACTCAAAAATTAATTTTTTCCAAGTCACAACTGATGGGGATAAGAAAACTGGGCTGTCAACCTAATTTTTTAAATTTGTATTTATTTATTTTCATTTTTTATTTGAGACAGACAGGCACCTCTCCCGTTCACTGCCTCACTCCTCAGTTGCCTGCAAAGGCTCAGGCTGGGCCAGGCCAAAGTTAGGAGCCACAAACTCAATCCCACGTGGATGGCAGGCACCCAATGACTTGAGCCATCACCTGCTACTTTCTAAGATGTACATTAGCAGGAAACTGGAATTTGAAGCAGAGCTGGGACTTGAACCCAAACACCCTGATATGAGCTGTGGGTGTCCCAAGATTTAACTGCTTCAACAAATGTCCATCGCGTGAGCCTACTGTTTTGCCTCAACTCCACGGTCTTTACCTCTGTCTTGTAATGCCAGCCTTGGAAAGAAAAGTTACTTATGGGTATCGTGAGATGGAAGCTTCCTCTGTGTGTTCTGACTGTTTTGATGCTCTGGACTTTCATTCAGTCCTCTGAATTCTTAGATTTTTTTTTTTTTTCCAGAAAAACCTGTGTAGCAGTAGAAGGGGTGGTAGGATGTTCAGTTATTGGGGAGTCAGTAGCAGTCATTCAGTTTAGTTTTGTTAATTGGAACTATCAATCTATTCATATTTGGGCTACATTTAATTAGGCCTTCTCACTTTATTAGAATTGCATATTGCCGAAATCAGTTCCAGTGTAGTTGCTATACCTACACTGATGAAGCAGAGGTTGAGAAACATGTGTGATGGTTTTAACTTACAATGAGGACAGAGGAATAATCCTGGGGATGTGAGATGGATTTATAGGACTGTAGCTGAGAAGTGCCCTCAGTGGCAGTTGGAGAATCCAGTGTGTCTCTAGTGATAGACTGGGTTCTGCCATAGGCTGGAGATGGAAGGAAGGTGCATCCTGGCTCAGCAGGCATTCAGGTTCTGTCCTGTGTGGAATAATATTCATTTATGGTAAAGAAAAGGAAGACACTGTTTGACACAGAAACTCCTGTTAGCCAGGTATCTTACAGAATTGCATGAAATCTGAGAGATCTTCATTGTTGGCAGCTAGGACTGGTATTTCATTGTGCTTTTATCCCTGGTGGTAAATGGCTTGAACTTCCTTCTGGAAGAGGGACTATAGAACAAGGTAGCAGCGGGTGCTGGGAAACGTCTTGCAGATAGCAGGGCCTTGGTTGTAAGACCTGTGGATTGAACCAGCTTTGGAGTCGCCGCCGTGTGAACAACACTCCGTTCGTTTCTATTCCCTGGTGCCTAACACACACCGTGCTTGTACTAGCAGCTGTTGGTCTGTCACGTGGAGCCTCAGTGAAGGTGTGAATCGCTGAAGCGTGCAGTTGGTCAGATGGCTCATGCGTCCACCCTAACTTTACAACAGCAGATCTACTGCAGGTAGCAGGTGGCCCCAAAGTGTTAGCTGTGGTGGTCAGAGAAGATGCCTGGAGTCGCGTCTGGGCACGGTGAAGCTGGCACCCTGGCCGTGGACTTGCACGCATCACCGTCCTTTGAATGCACTTCTGTGGCTGCTCTCCTCCTCTCCGGCAGTTGCCAAATCTCAGTCACAGAGCATGGCTGACATGACTAATGAAAGCGTGTAGACCGGGAAGTTGGCGGGTTTCTTCTGTGAACCAGTAAGCCGATTGATAGGTCAGTTCAACTAGCTACGGTTCTCTGCAGAAAGATTCAACTGACAGTGGGGAATGTCAGTGCTCTTTTGTGGGCGTGCCTTAGCCACCGTGATTATTCCTGTTGGACGCGGCTCTCCTTAGAAGCTTCTTGGTAACTCATTGCTAAAGAACAACCTCAATAGGAGCCTCCGGTTTACATTCTCTTTTTTTTTTAATTTTTTTTTTTAATTTTTATTTATTTATTTATTTATTTATTTTTGACAGGCAGAGTGGACAGTGAGAGAGAGAGACAGAGAGAAAGGTCTTCCTTTAGCCGTTGGTTCACCCTCCAATGGCCGCCACGGTAGCGCGCTGCGGCCGGCGCACCACGCTGTTCCGATGGCAGGAGCCAGGTGCTTATCCTGGTCTCCCATGGGGTGCAGAGCCCAAACACTTGGGCCATCCTCCACTGCACTCCCTGGCCACAGCAGAGAGCTGGCCTGGAAGAGGGGCAACCGGGACAGGATCGGTGCCCCAACCGGGACTAGAACCCGGTGTGCCGGCGCCGCAAGGCAGAGGATTAGCCTGTTGAGCCACGGCACCGGCTACATTCTCTTTTTTTAAAAAATTAAAACAGTTTATTCAAATAATAGCTTAGGAATTAGACTTTCCTTAAGAGACCCACCAGGTGTTGAAATAAAACATTATGAAACTTTAGGAAAGTTGTTAATAGAATTTCTAAATATTCTAAGAATTCAGTTTTTTTAATGTCAGGTTTCTTTCCATTGAGGGTTGCAATAAAAGCTCACCCATAAATTTCTGAAATCGATGGCATTTAAAACAAACCCACTGTAAACTGGTCAAAGTGCTTTTTTCAATGCCAGTTTTCTTTTAAATTTCAAATACAAACATTTGAAAGTCAAATACAGTAATCTAGTTTCAAAGGAAAGCTACTTAAAACGTAGCAGCATGGGAGTTAATGGGAGCCACATGCTCTGTCTCCCTGTCTGGGGCTGTGGTCTTCAAGAGATTGTGTGGGAAAGCAGTTATGTGTTTTCTTAGAACAACTTTTTAAAAACATTGTAGCAGACCTTCTGTTACAAGAAGCGCACCGTATTTACACATAAAATAGGGGTTAATAAATTGAATTAAATTGTAAAACACAAGATTTGTCCGATGCTGTACATCAGAGAAGTTATTCACTTAACTGTAACTTCAGAGTAACTTCTGATTTCCCCAAACCCAAGGACATTTACAATAAAACTTGGCCAATTAGTAGCTGTGTGAATAGTTTGTTGAAAGGAGTAGAGTTGCACTGTCCCCGGGCCACTGTGTGCTTCCCAGGCACGTGTGGCTGTGTTTATGAGGAGCCAGAGTATCTCCTCCACGTGCTAATTTTACTGGCATCCATAATTTTAACTTTAGTGTTAATTTCAGAGAACAAAAAGGCTTTGGTCCCGAGGAACACAGGACTTTGAATTAGGAAGAGTAAATTATGAAGGCTTTATTACAAGGGAAGAAATTAATAGCCAATATAGTTAGCCATTTCTTTTCAAATTAAAGCCTGCTTTTTTTCAGATCAGATGAGCGTTAAAGTAGTTTCGCAGCCCAGTGGAAGTGGAGCTAGCCAGGAGTGCCGTGTCGTGCTGCTATCCAGAGTCCTGCTGCCTTCTGTGGGAGCTCGGAAATTTGGAGCCTGAAAGACTCTGCCGTCTTTCCATTCAAACCCTCATTTTACAAGTGAGCAAACAGGCACAGGGTGCGTAGTTTTGTTTGAAGAGACTGGGTGCTCATCCAAAATATCTCCTTGAATTTTTACCTTGGAAATTCTCCAGTTACAAACTAATACAGTTTCAGAACTGCATTTGTAAGTCGGTTATTTTGACACATGAGCCTCAGTAAGGTTGCTTCAACCAGAGTGTAGATTAAATTAACATTTTCATGAAAAATGGTGCTTTAAAATGGACAGGATAATTCATACTGAATGCTGGTCCAGGAAGAGAAAGGCGGATTATTTAAAGAAGAATGAAGTGGAAGATGGAGGGGTACTTTCAAGGCTGTCATTTGCTGTGATGCAGTTCCCTTGGGGAGATCGTGGCTTTCCTCTTCTTACGTCGTCGTCGTATGAGGATGGTTACTTTAACTTGAAATGGAAAAGGGCACGTTTGCTTTTCTAGGAGGCATCTTTTGGAAATCTACAAAGGATGAGTTGTCACAAGTCACAGCCTAATCGTGTTGCTCTCCCTCAAATGCAAAGATTGGGTTGTTCAGAGGACCTGAGTTAGTGACTGAAAAATGAAAACTGCTCCTAAAGGCAGTTCTTCATATCGTTCTTTGGCCCACACCTAGAACCAAGATGCAAAGAATTTTGGAACTGGATTGCCTAAGGCACTTGATGTATTATAGGTATTTGAATATTTCTTGAAAGGATGAATTATGTGAGAGAGAATTATTTGAAGTCATTCCAACTAAAGAAACTGCCCAAAAGTTGGGAGACTAAAGAGAGCTTTTTTTTTTTTTAATTTTAATAGAGTGTTTAAACAGTAAAAACGCACATGCTTGATATAGATCTTTCCTGGGGTGGAGGGGACAACTGTGGACAATACAGCAGGCATCTGCAGGATGGCCACCTGTGGTCCCAGGCCCTCGTCAGCTGCGGGAGTGGTGGTAGTCACCAGTTCATTCTCCACAGTCGTCCAGGAGTGGTTTTCTAACACGAATAAGTCATGTGATTCCTCTGTGAAACATGGGTGGTGCCCCATCGGCAGCAAGAATAAGATCTCAGCCTCCTGGTCTACCAGGATCTGGCCCCCAGCCTGCTCCAGAGGGGCCCAGGTACATCCCAACTCCCCCCGGGGCTCAGCGTGCTGCTTCCTGCTCTGCCCACACTCTTTCCTGCCTCTAGTGCAGGAGAGCCACCCCTCACCTCCCCGTCAGCAATGCCTTACACGGAAGCAGCATCCACAGTTTCACCCACCTTCAAGGGGACTTAAGAAAGCTTGGGGAGAAATGGAATCAAAAGATGCATTTATTTTGGTGCAACAAGTTTTTTAATTCCATGCACTTTTTTTCATAATAAGCATTTCCATGAACTTTTTGAAGGCCCCTGGCATTTTGGATGTTAAATGCTTTTAAAACTGAAGTTTGCTTACCATTGCAATGTTTTCATGTTTTCTCACATTTTAAATTCACTTAACAGAAAGGTATTGGATCCCTGTTCTGTCCAAGGCCCTGTGTTCAGTTTATCAGAATGATCCTAGATTTGATCCTAGAGTTGATAAATATCCATTGAAGCCTATATGTAAAAGGATGCTTGTAAGAAAATAAACTTAAATGAAATCTATTTACCCTTTTTTTAGAACAATAGGATGGAAATATAACAGTTTAAACTTTATTAACCCACAAAATACTTTTGAGTTTTTAGATGAGTGATTCTTATGAAGGACTTCAGAACTAATTCTGAAGATAGAGAAATCCATCCATGTAAATTGTAGATTAAGTAATTTATAGCTCATGGTTTATGTAAAATGTGGTGGCATTTGTAGATTATTGTGACCAATAATACTTTTACAGTCCTTTCATTCTGTTGTGTTTTTGTTTGACAAGGTAAATGTAGTCCAGTTGGAAGAATTTTCTAGTAGCACACTTTGAGAATTAGTTGGCTCATTAAGTAGGTAGATATAGCATCCATAAAATAGTGGTAAACCTGAATAATATATCATGTTGTATTAAGAGATACCTGTGATTCCTTTAACATAGATCTTAAATGCATATTCTAAACCTCACTTAATATATACTTATTTTTCTGTGTTAACTGCTATGTTTTGGGAGACTGATGTTCATGAAATTATTCAGGATAGTCTTAAAGATTGCATAGTTGAGTATATTTTATCTCTTTTAGTTTGTTTTCAATTATTTAGCAAAAACATGAGTTAAATCACAATCCTTTAAAACATTGAGAAATTCCTTGGATTATGTTATAAATGGAGATTCATTCATTCAGCAAACATTTATTAGGTGTCTGGGGTGAGCATTGCATCATTTTACATACTGGGAACGTGGTGTTCACAATTCCTTTGGTCATGGATCCTACATCCTAGTGGGTGAGACACAGTAAACTAGTACACACATACACACACACACACAGTGAAGACAGTCACTCAGTCAGTTGGATCAGTGTTAGATCTGGGAGTCAGTCACGGCTGGGCTCCCTGAGGAGGCAGTGTTTAAACTGAGACCTAAAGGATGAGAACCAGTCAGATGCAAAAAGGTCCTACGGAGCTGAGAGAAAGCTTGGTGTGTTTAAGAGAACAGAGGCGGCTGTGAGCATGACATGGGGAGGGAGGTGGGGATGGGGTAGACCAGGTGGTCCCAGAGGTAGGTGGGCACCCTCAGATCCTGTGGGCCCACAATTGTAAGACTAGTAGGGATTCCCAATTTCCCATAGGTGCTGTCTTCAGTTGTTGTAGGATTCTGTTCAGGAAGGTGCTGTGCTGTGCTGTGTGTATTCCCAAGGGGAACCTGGCTGCTGTGTGGGCAAGAGGGAAGGCTGAACATCACTGGCCATGACGCTGGGCCAGGGGAAGACAGTGGTGGTTTGGAGGTGGAGAGGTGAGAAGAAGGTACTGGAGATGGAGCTGAGGGAACTGATCTTAGAAGCATGGGTAGAATTGCTGTTGGGGGTGGGCGTGGAAAGTGGGTAGGAAGTAGTTTCTCTTCGTGTAGTGTAAAAACAAGATGATGTGGAGATGGTTATTTAGAACACCCAAGTTCTGTTTTGTTGTATACCCTAAGTCAAAGCTTCTGCGTGTGTTCACTGTTACTGTGATACAACTCTTTTCTAGCAAATGCAGTTCAGACACACAAGGTTCGCTGCTGTTACAGCTGACTGCAGTGCACGAAAGGAAATTAAGAAGTGGCAGAGAAACTAAGATCATTTCAGCCAAAGGCAGAAGGGCATGATGTGAAGTAGTTAATTTTGGTAATGATTATTTCATTTTTGTAGACAACTCAAGTTTCCTCTAGTAATCTGCACAAAATCAGGAAATAGTCCAACCTGCATTTTTAAAATCATAGTTAATAATTTTGTGTCTTTGGTCTTCTGAGAAGTTCTTACTTTTTACAGGCAAATTTTAGAAGGTGTTAGCTTTCCAAATGGTAACAAACACAGATCAAAAGGTACTTGTGTTAGTCTGTTTTCTATTGAGGTAATAAAATACTTGAGCCTAGGTACTTATAAAGAAATGAAGGTTTATTTATCTCACAGTTGTGCAGGGTTCAAATCCACCAAGACCAATCACTTTGGCCTCTGGTGAGGGCATCATGACTGTGGCATCATGGGAGGGACATGGTGAGACAGGACGACCGGGAGGGGCCGGGCTTGCTCTTTTATAGCAGCTCTCACGAGAGAGGTAAGCTGGGTCCTGTGACCCAGAACTGCATTGCTTCTTTCCAGGGGCGGGGCCCTCAATGACCTATTTAACACCCACTTGGGCTCCACCTCTTAAAGGTCCCCCACACTTCCCAACGTCTCCCCGTGGGGACCAAGCTTCCAGCAAGCACATGAACCCTTAGAGGACACACTCAAACTGTATGCGGACCGGAGCAGCCCTGGAGTCAGCTTTGAGCTCCCTGATTGTCGGCGAATACCACCTTCCTTTTCATCTGACTTTTGCCTGGTGATTTTGAGGTCCATGTGGCTTGGCCAGCAACGTAGCAAGAAAGCTGGCCTCGATGGCTGTCTTCCTGTGCTGTAGGGGTGGAGTGAGAGAGAAGGAACCACGCACTGGAGTCTGAGAGTGTGGTGGAGTTACAGGGAGAGGACGAAGAACAGGTGTGGCTCCAGCGCCCCCGCCCACCTCTACTGCTGCCGCCTCTGGGGCATTTATTACCAGTTACTTTAGAAGACTTGGTTTGAATAGAGTACACAAGGTTTTCTTTCTAAAGCTTTCTAGGCAGTAGCAAACTTTCCCACTGAGCTGTCCCAGCCCACATTCTTCTGTCCCTTTGGAGTCACCATGTGCACTGAGCTTCACCCGCCAATCAGGGAAACTCACAGCCCCAGTATCAGGCCCAAATTCCATGCGCTGGCTTCTGCCAGAGGCTACCACACCACATGCTGGGAGACTTCCTCATTATGATACTTTTGTCCCTTGAGTCTCAGAAGTTTGTGGGCTCTGAGTTGGCCCAGTTCCTGGTTTCTGATGAGTTGTTATTTTTTTTAATCTCCTCTGGGCTCCTTTTCTGGATTTGGGCACTTCCCTGTCGCTCCAGCCATTGGGGCAGTGACCTGCTCTTTCCATGTCCATCTTGCAGAGGATGGAACCGCAACAGGGTTGATGGTTCCAGGGAGAGGGGAATATTGAACCGAGCTGGTTCAGTGAGCTGGCATTGAACCCAACCTTGGACCCTGGTGTCCTGCTGCTCTGTCTGTGCAGTTGCTGAACTTACCCCATGCAGAGCAGTCTTCATTCCCAGGCCCCGCTGCCTGCTTGCATCCACCAGTCCGTTTCCCATCTAGGCCATCAAAGCAGATTCAGTTGTTTCCCAACGACCCGTGCTCTCCTGCAGAGAGTGGCTGGGCACAGTCCTGAGTGCCCAGCAGTGAGGAGCCTGGTCTGCCAGAGCACTCACACAGCCTCTGGGAAGGGTCTTGTTCAAGGCCTTACGCAAAACAGAAATCCTGTGTCAGAAACAAAGGGGAGATAATGTGAGCACCTGCAGAAAGTAAGATTAGCGTTTGCCTTTTCTCTACGGCCTCTTTTTAAGTGAAGTTTTACAGAACACCAAAGGGTGAAACAGGGATCACTCAGGGGCCATGAACAGACTTTTTCCTGTTCTCTCAGCCCCTCCCTCTGCTGTGAAACTGCCACTCCAGAAATGTCTAGAAGATTCCAAGGATCCTTGAAACATACCAATCATTGCACTATGGTGTAAAAAATTTTTTAAATGAAGACATATATTTGCTCTACAGGTAAACAGCTCCTCCAGAGTCTCCATTCTTCACCATTTCGAGGCCAGGTCCTCAGCCTCTCCGGCCTCCATTGGCCTGATAGGGTGCCAACCTGAGCCAGTGTCCTGGGGAATTATCATCTGCTTCCTCTATAGCGTCTGCTTCCGCCAGGCCTTTCCTGATGCCCCTAGAGTCATCCTTCTGAAATTCACATCTGCCTTTGCTGTTCCTTAAATTCCTTCCAAGGCTTACCATGCCTCCTAGGATCAAGCCTTGGGGCATTCAGCTCCTTCCTCAGGGTTATTCCCCGCTTCCCATCTACAGCTGCTCGCAGGGGTTACCACTCCTGCTACCTCCCCTGTCTCCTAACCACTGGACACACTGCTGCTCACTCCTGCTACCTCCTCTGTCTCCTGACCACGGACACACTGCTGCTCACTCCTGCTACCTCCCCTGTCTCCTAACCGCTGGACACACTGCTGCTCACTCCTGCTACCTCCCCTGTCTCCTAACCGCTGGACACACTGCTGCTCACTCCTGCTACCTCCCCTGTCTCCTAACCGCTGGACACACTGCTGCTCACTCCTGCTACTTCCCTCTATCTCCTAACCACTGGACACACTGCTGCTCACTCCTGCTACCTCCTCTGTCTCCTGTGTCTCCTAACCACTGGACACACTGCTGCTCACTCCTGCTACCTCCCTCTATCTCCTAACCACTGGACACACTGCTGCTCACTCCTGCTACCTCCTCTGTCTCCTGTGTCTCCTAACCACTGGACACACTGCTGCTCACTCCTGCTACCTCCCCTGTCTCCTAACCACTGGACACACTGCTGCTCACTCCTGCTACCTCCCCTGTCTCCTAACCACTGGACACACTGCTGCTGAGCACTGGATTCAGAACGTGCATCCAGGGGGAAAACTTTATAACCTCCGCCTTCCAAGCGCCACCCTCACCCCCACCCCCAGGGGGTGCTCCACTGCCCTCTCCTCTCTGCCAGGAGCTGATTGTTCAGGCTGCTCTTGTGCACCTGTCACACAGCACTGTGAACTTGGAGCTACTGTCTGTCTCCTCCACTTAGGAACTCTGTGAGGACAGAGATGTTTGGGGGGGAGGGGAGCTATCTGCAGCTCCCAGCCCACCCACAGACGCCTGACACGGAAAGGCACTCAATATTTGAATGAATGAATCATCAAGTTACCACAAATGCATCTGTTGAGATGTGAATGACAGTTATTAAAGAAATCAGCTCCAAGTTAATAAAAACAGAAATCACTTTTCAAAGCTTTGTTGTTGCAAGAGCTTCAGGACTATTTAAACGAGAGCTCAGTTGTGAAGGGAAGTTCTATTTGTCACAGCAGCGGGAGCTGCCACGGCACATGGAGGTCTTTTCACCTGAGTGGAATTGGCTGTGGCGGTCACGCACGTGGTGTTCAGAGTTGTACATAATACAAGGGGTGGATGCAAGCCTGGAGGGGTTATATATGTGTGAGGGCGTGTGTCCGACAAATGGCCGGGTCTTTTAATGAACCACGCACTTGAAAATTGTCTTTCTGCAGGTGATGTATCACCAATCAGCATGTCGCCCATCAGTCAATCACAGTTTATTCCACTCGGGGAAATCCTTTGCTTGGCCATCTCAGCAATGAACTCGGCAAGAAAACCTGTCACCCAAGAAGCACTGATGGAGCACCTGACGACCTGTTTCCCAGGTAATGAGAAAAGAACATAACATGTGCCACATGGATGTGCGTTCTGGTTGCCATAGGACGTTACATGGACTGTTCTTCCCGTGTTTAAATATACTAGGAAAAATTGTTTGCCAAAATAGACCAGAAGCGTTTCTTCTGTAATTAACAATCAAGGCACCTGTGTTATGTAAAAAGTAATTTTATTTGTTTATTTATTCAAAAGGCAAAGTGACAGATTTTCCATCTGCTGGTTTATTCCCCAAATGGCCGCTGCAGCAGCCAGGGCTGGGCCAGGTGGAAGCCAGGAGCCTGAAACTCCATCTGGGTCTCCTGCGTGGGTAGCAGGGACCCAGGTGCCTGGGCCATCATCTGTTGCTTTCCCAGGCGCACTAGCAGGGAGCTGGACCATAGGCAGAACAGCTGGGACTTGAGCCAGCACTCTGAAGTGGGATGCTGCTGTTGCAGGCGGTGGCCTTACCCTGTGTACCATGATGGCAACCTGTGATACCTTTTTATTTGACACTGAGAGAAGGAAATTAAATTAGAATCCATGGAGAATCGGGTAGAAATGATGAGATTCCATTCAACATTTGCAAACCAACCTTCTTTAAATATGTGAACATGGCAGTTTAAGGAGCAAATGAAAAAAACTGTTGGTGCGAAGGGGTTAAACCTCTGAAAAAGTGATGTCAGAAATGGACACATCTTGCATGTTTCTTCCATGGCTTGATGAGCTTTTTTTTTTTTTTTTTAACTTGATAAATTAGTTAAGATTTCATTTTAAAAGAAAAAACCAAATGTTTGTCTTTGTCGTAAGTATTATAAAAGGATGGCCTCAGCCCAGCTGCTCCTGTGAATGGCACTTGGTGTTCCCAGGGCTAGGAGACGCTAAGATTTGGGATAAGCTAGAGCACACCAGCCCTGTTGCAAGAGGCAGCCCACGCTCAGTCCTGTCCAGTGTATTGTCGTTGGCCCCCCAAGATGTAGGCTGCCACCACCATTGCTACATCTAAGTGGTTTTGTTGTTTGTTTGTTTTTTGACAGGCAGAGTGAATAGTGAGAGAAAGAGACAGAGAGGAAGGTCTTCCTTTTTGCCGTTGGTTCACCTTTCAATGGCCGCTGCGGCCGGCGCATCTCGCTGATCTGAAGCCTGGAGCTTCTCCTGGTCTCCCATGCAGGTGCAGGGCCCAAGCACTTGGGCCATCCTCCACTGCCTTCCTGGGCCACAGCAGAGAGCTGGCCTGGAAGAGGGGCAACCGGGATAGAATCCGGCGCCCCAACCGGGACTAGAACCCGGTGTGCCGGCACCACAAGGCAGAGGATTAGCCTGTTAAGCCATGGCGCCGGCCTGCTACATCTAAGTTTTAAAGAGAATCTGGAAATTCAGTTTTATGCAAAATCTCTAGGTTTCCTTAAATATTGGCTCTGTGTGTGTGTGTGTGTATATGTATACGTGTAACCTTTAACATATGTATGCCAGCAAGTTGCAGTGCAAATAAGTTGCATTGCCAGGTCACTTAGTCGCCAAGTTGGTGTGACAGCCCTTTCCTGGAATCAAAGCAGACACATGATAAAGTTTTCATTCTACTTAGAAGAGATCTTAGCAGATGTAACAAAAATGCTGGGTAACAAGCAACCAGAGAACATCAGGGACCAACCATTTGTTTATTAGTTAGTGTCTGTGTCTGGGTTCTGTGGGGGTTAGCTGGTCTGGGCAGGGCAGGGTGGGCTGTGCTCTGCCTGAAGCCCCTTTCCTCTTAGTAAAGGAGGCGATGAGAACCCAGTCTGCTCATGGAGACGGCAGAGACGCAGGAGTACAAGCTCATTGTGCATGGGCTCTTCAGTCCTCTGTCACACCAGACCCCCTAACACAGCATTGGCCAAAGTGAACTTGGTAACACCCAAAGTCGGAGGAGAGAGGTTCACCCCACACATGGGGAGAGGAGGGAAGGGAGTTCTAATTCTAAGCTCAGTAGTGATCCAATCTACCGTACTGGATCTCCTTATTTTTCCTTTTCCCCCAAAGAAACTTTGTATTTTTTTCCCCAGTTATTTCCCCTCCTTTTTCAGTTTTCTAATTAATAAGTTTTGATATTACCTGTCTTCAAAAACTCGAACATGAACCAACCCTTGCAACATATAAATTAAGTTGTGTGACCTTTCATTATCTCTGAATTTTCTTCCCTGTGTGATTGTGGAAGTTAGCAAAACCCATTGCTTAGAGCAAGATGCCAGGTGAGAGCTAAGAGGTGCTGCCCACAAGCGCAGTGCTCTAGGGAGGGAAGCCCCTTCTTTCAGCCCTGTGCCTACGTAGCCACTTGTGACAGCAAACAACCCGGTGGCTTTTAAGATTCTTACATTTTCATAGAGCTTCACAAGAGGTCACATAGTTTTCCACAACTGGTTCCACCCTCCCATTATTGGGATGTGAAGAATGCAAAGAACACAGATCTCGTTTGTAGGCCAAGCAGCTGATAGTCAGACCTGTCAGTTGGGATTCCTCATAGAGAAATCTGTGGGTCACTGGCACGTCGAAGAATAATGGCTCTGGGGCCGGCATTGTGGTGCAGAGGGTAAAGCCTCCCATGCGTGTGCTGGTTCAAGTTCTGGCTGCTCCACTTCTGATCCAGCTCCCTGCTAATGCTCCTGGGAAAGCAGCAGAGGGTGGCCCAAGTCCATGGGCCCCTGCACACCCATGTAGGAGACCTGGTTGAAGCTCCTGGCTCCAAACCAGCCCAACTTCCGCCACTGCGGCCATCGGGGGAGTGAACCAGCGGATGGAAGATCTCTTTCTATCTCTCTCTTTGTCCCTGTACCTCTGCCTTTCAAATAAATAAGTAAGTCTCTCTTTTTTTTTTTTTTTTTAAAGAATAATGGCTTGGCTAGTTTTTATAGTAAGTGAGCTTAAATGCCAAGGCCTGGTTTTCAGATGGACTGAGAGGAGCAGACTCAACCTTTTTTTTTTTTAATCTGTGTGGCACCATTGATTTGTCACCCAGCCCCAGAAGTTTGCAAGTGCACTGTACAAACTTGAGTCTGGGGCAGGGGTTTGTAAACTGTGGCTTCCACCTGTGTTGCAAATAAAGTTATATTGAGCACTGTCTACATGTTGAACACAGTTGTTTACATGTTGTCTTTGGCTGCTTATGCCACAGCGGCAGAGCTGAAGAGTTGAGAGATCACTCACAAGCCTCAAAGACTTCCTATCTGGCCCTTTATGGAAAAAGCCTGCTTGTCTTGAATGCGATGGTAGTTACTTAAAGTTCAAGGGCAGGGCTTTGGCCTAGTGGGTAAGATGCCAGTTGGGCCACCTGCATCCCACAGCAGAGTGCCTGGTTCCAGTTCCAGCTCTGCTCCCAGCTCCAGCCTCCTGCCAATGTGCATTCCAGGAGACAGTGGTGATGGGCCAAGTGATTTGGTCCATCCCCCTCCTGTGGGAGACCAGGATTTAATTTTTGGCTCCCAGCTTCAGCCTCACCCAGCGCCCATCCGTTGCAGGCACTTGGGGAGTGATTCAGTGGATGGAGGCTCCCTGTCCTGTGTCTCTGTCACATGAATAAATAAACAAGGAAACTTTGAAAACTACAATTTTGTTCAGCAGTAGCTCCAGATTTTAAACTATTATTTTGTAAAAAGGGAGACTGTTTCTTACCTGCCTTTTTCCTGCTTTCTTATCTCACTTTTCTTTCCTTCTATTGATTTTTTTTTTTTGCTGTTTTCCATCACTTAAACTACAGCAGAATAAACCACTTTATAAAATTGAACACTGCCTAAATTCTGTTTGCAAACTACATTTTCAATAACAGTGCTAAAACTCTGGAGAGACTTAAGAATTGTACTTCTTGTTTTCAAAAGCTTAGACTATTTACTTATTTTGTATCTTGCTAGTTAAAAATGAAGTTAAAGTATTGTTAAGATATTTGAATTATCCTTTTGACTGCATATTTTATAAATTGAAGATTTGTCTAGTCTTTGAACTCTGTTTCTGTTTTGAACATTCATATTCTAAAGAAAGTTTTTAGTGAAAACGGCAATGTGTTACCACCTTTCCCTATAGAATGAATTTTGGAGAACCACCACAACTTTTATATACCAGTGTCCATTACAGAGTCAAGAAAAAAATGTAAGTTAAAAAGAATAAACGCTTTCTTCTTGGATTTCCAAATACCTAGGGATCCATTCATCCAACAAGCTCCTGCTTGTTAGACTGGGGGAAAGGCTGGGCCTCAGAAGTGGTGGGACCCCGAAGGCTGCTGGGACACTGACGTTAGCCTCTGCTGGAGAGTGCTAGTATTACAACCACTGCGTTCCTGTCCTCTTCACTGCCTCACGTCTGTTCTTACTAAGTTCTCCCTCAGCCAGGGTTCTTCGCGAACGGGAAGCCTAAGGAAGCCCGGTAACTGCTTGGGGCTAAAGTGCTGAGCCTGTACCACCTGTGCACTGCTCTGTGCTCCAGCAATTCAGCAGGGCTTCAGGATTAAAGCCCTGTGTGGGTCTGAGGAGCATCACGTTGGCCCGCAGTGTTTTTAAACATCTATTTCTACTTGGGAAGATGTCAAGGTGTGGGAAATGAGTGAGGTCAGGGTTCAGCCCTGTTAGGATGTGAAGTTGTCTTTGTTCTTTAAGCCCTCAGAACTGAATCCATGGTGAAATTTCAGAGCAGAATCTGGAAGTGGTGAATAAGCAAACACAACCATCACTCTCTCGGGTTAACACTACAGAGTTCTGGTGGATCCTGGGATCGCTGAGACCACTGAACACACCAGACACTCCACCAGGGCTTTGCCATAACATAAGCATAAACCCCGCAACTGTCAGTTAAAACTTTGAAAGCTCGTGGATACATGGTGGAAAATGGGAAAGACAGGGAGCAAAGAATCTTTCTAGTTTGTTTTTTTCAAATTAAACATTATTTTGGGCCGGCGCCGTGGCTTAACAGGCTAATCCTCCGCCTTGCGGTGCTGGCACACCAGGTTCTAGTCCCGGTTGGGGTGCCGGATTCTGTCCCGGTTGCCCCTCTTCCAGGCCAGCTCTCTGCTGTGGCCCGGGAAGGCAGTGGAGGATGGCCCAAGTCCTTGGACCCTGCACCCGCATGGGAGACCAGGAGAAGCACCTGGCTCCTGGTTTCGGATCAGCGAGATGCGCTGGCTGCAGCGGCCATTGGAGGGTGAACCAACGGCAAAAGGAAGACCTTCCTCTCTGTCTCTCTCACTATCCACTCTGTCAAAGAAAAAACAAAACAAAACAAAAAACCCCATTATTTTGTTGATAAACCTGCAGATCCAAGACATCAAAAGCTTAGGTGCAATTATCTCTGGAATCTCAGTCTTCTATCTCTTCATTTGAAAACAACTAGAGAGGCTGGCACCATGGCTCACTAGACTGATCCTCCGCCTGCGGTGCCAGCACCCCGGGTTCTAGTCCCTGTTGGGGCACCGGATTCTGTCCCGGTTGCTCCTCTTCCAGTCCAGCTCTCTGCTGTGGCCCGGGAAGGCAGTGGAGGATGGCCCAGGTGCTTGGGCCCTGCACCCGCATGGGAGACCAGGAGAAGCACCTGGCTCCTGGCTTCAGATTGGCGCAGCGCTCCAGCCATAGCGGCCATTTGGGGGGTGAACCAACGGAAGGAAGACCTTTCTCTCTGTCTCTCTCTCTCTCACTGTCTAACTCTGCCTGTCAAAGAAAAAGAAAACAACTAAAGAGAGGGGTCAAGCACCGTGGTGCACTAGGTTAATCCTCCGCCTGCAGTGCCAGCATCTCATATGGGAGCTGGTTCTAGTCCTGGCTGTTCCTCTTCCAATCCAGCTCTCTACAGTGGCCTGGGAAAGCAGTAGAAGATGGCCCAAGTCCTTGGGCCCCTGAACCCACGTGGACCTGGAGGAAGCACCTGGCTCCTGTCTTCGGATCAGTGCAGCTCAGGCTGTTGCAGCCATTTGGGGAGTGAACCAACGGAAGGAAGGCTTTTCTCTGTCTCTCCCTCTGTAACTACCTCTCAAATAAAATCTTTATTAAAAAAAAAGAAAACTAGAGAACTGGTTACCAATGGGTGCTCCATACACTAGTCCTGATTCTACAGTTTCCTGAGCTCTCAGACCAGCACCTGGAAATCCACTGTCAGCAGGGTCTAGAATGTAGGCAGAGTTTTGTTCTGAGTTCCACCTCAGCTTTCCTTTATAAGCAGCCATAATTAGTAACTCAGACATGAGTCCTTACAAATGAACTTTATGATTTTTAAAAACATCTTTGTTACAACGTTGACTGGAAGCATGCTGCTCTTTAAGATATGAGGGTACTTCAAAAAAGTTGTGGAAAATGGAATTTAATGATGGTTATTTTAGCTGCAAAAAATGTTGAAATCCAGTTTTGCATAATCCATGAGCTGTTGGAATGACCCCTTCAGCTCTGCACGCAAGCGGATAATCTTACTGCTGTGGCCCACGAGGGCAGCGGGCGTCTGTCTGAGACTGCAGGGTAACCTGTGTGTCCTTATCTCAGGAGCTGTATTCTGTGTGAGTGGCGCCCCCTGAAGGATTTCAGAAGGTCCTGCTTGTTAGTAGGGCTTGGAGTCTCAAGTTTCTCCCCTTATGTGCAAGAAGTTTTGTTTTATGATGGCCCTCAAGAATTGTATGTGTATGGTTTGAGTTCTGTCACTAAGGCACTTGAAATTCATTGCAGTTTTGTACAGAAAGTATCCAAAAATTGAAAACCAGATTGTATTATTATGCCAGTCTTGGAAACATCTGTGTGTCTTTTAAGATTGAGTATTGGACCAAAACAAAGCCATGCTCCTCAGAAATTAAATAATTTTGTCAAACGATGCATGATCGAGGAACCATTCGCCTTTTTTACCGTGGTCACTCAGGATGCCTTCTGAAGACAGCAGCACAGATGGGTGTTACAGGCGTGTGTGATACAGCAAACGTGGGGACTCTCGCCTCTTGAGAATTCCAGGCCTTACCTTTTTCCTTTCTTTAAAGATTTATCTACGTATTTGAAAGGCAGAGAGAGAGAGAGAATCTCTCCCATCTGCTTTTTCACCAAGGCTGGGCCAGGTCCAAGCCAGGAGCCTGGAACTCCCATCTGGGCCCAAGCACTTGGATCATCCTCCACTGCTTTCCCGGGTGCATTAGCAGGGAGCTGGATTCGAAGTGGAGCAGCCGGGACTCAAACTTGCACTTCTATAGGATGCCGCTGTCAGGAGCAATGGCTTAACCTGCTGTGCCATGACACCAGCCCCTTCAGCCCTTTTCTGATGCCTTCACTTCTCACTTTCATATTTTGCAATTTCTGGGGGAGCCTGAACTGCACCACTCATCCAGCTGTTCCAGGTTGCTAACAGTGCTCTATAGAAGTAGTCCTGGTTCCCATGGGTTCTGACTCTAAGGTGGAGGTGACTAACAGCTGATATTACCAAGTAGGCAGTGGGCATCAGACCTTGCTTTACATACACTAGATTCATTTAAACTCATAACAGTTCTTTGAGTGTAGGGACTAATAGTGTCCACATTTTAATGACCGGGACAGGGACTTGGGCTAGGTTACCAAAGAGGAACCCAACTGTCTTAGTTTTCTAGAGCTGTTGGAATGAAATACAGTTGGCTTAAACACCAGAAATGTCGTCTCACAGTTCTGGGGGTCAGAAATTTCAGAATCAAGAGGTTGGCAGGGCTGCTTGGTCCCTTCTGAGGGCTGTGGGGAAGCATCTACTCCAGGGATCTCTCCTTGGCTGGTGGTGGCCTTCATCTCCCCGTGTCTCTTCAAATTCTTTCTCTGTGTATATCTGTGTGTCCAGATTTCAGGTCTACAGGAGAGAGCACCACCCTAATAACTTTGTTTTAACCTTACTGGTGCCTAAAAAGACCCTGTTTCCAATTAAGGCCATATTTGGGGAGGATCGGCATAATTTGATAAGTAACAGCAGCTCACCGTGGTGGAGCTGGGATTTCAGTCCAGCACTTTGGCCCCGGGAGCCACGCGTCCAGCCTCCACATCATCCCTCAACTGTGCTCGGTTCAGCCACGTGGAATTACCACGTCAGTGGGTCAGACGTGGCTGGACATTGGCAATTTCATGTCATTCAACCTGCCCTGTTTCCAAATTAAATCACTCATGTCAGTTTGCAAGTATAATCGCCCTTTTATGTGCTAGGTCCTGAAAACTGGAGGATACCAAAGACATGGTGTAAATGGGCCATAACCTGGAAATTTTCCATTCTCTTAAGAATTCATACTCTTGCCTCTGTCTCCTAGGCAGACAAAGCATAAACCTGCACATAAACCCTTTGGAAGCAGTATCAGTCACTGTACAGAGCAGTATCAGTCACTGTACAAAGAAGCGTCTGTTATTTTCCCCTGTGTTTCTATTCTGGCAGATACAGGAGTTTTAGACCTAGCGATCAGATGTAGAATGCCTGGGCTTTCACCAGGATGCTTGTTAGGCTCCCTGGTTAGAGATTAGAAAACCCACCTCTCTCTTGCGCCGCACTGACCCATGCCATAAAGGAGAACACTCCTAGCTCAATTTCATCCGTTTCAAAACTGGAGACTGAAGGTGAACATTTCAGAACCAGAGAGTACATCTTTAGCAGTGGTCAGGTCTAACTGCCCTTTTATATAGTTTATACAATTAAGTTTATTAAGTACACTTTTTAAAAAGTAAGCATTTGGAGTATCTCCAATGTGGTAGCCTCTGTATATGAGGATACTTCAAAAATTTTTTGGAAAATATGTATTATAAAAAGACCATTTACGTCTTAACTTTTTTTTGCACCAAAATAAACATTTAATTCCATTTGTTATGAACTTTTTGAAGTATCCCTCTTTGTTAGAGTTGGTTTTCAAGACCAAGGTAGCTATTTTAACCCTGCTTCCCTAATTGAGTTTATTGAAAAAAAAATTTCTGCCAATTCATATCACTTTTTCTCTCACTTAAAAATATTCTTTCATGACTAAGTTTGGTAAAGGCTATTTAACAACATTAGTGATCTAACTCATTTCTGCCTTCAGCTTTTTCCAAAGATTGATTGATTGGAGAGGTAGAGACACCCAGAGACAGACGGAACTCTCGTCCTCTGGTTCACTCCCCAGATACCTACAAGGGCCCTGTGTCAGGACTAAAGCTGGGAACCGAATCCAGGTCTGCCATGGGGGTGGCAGGGACCCAGTTACTTGAGCCATCAGCACTGCCTCCCAGCGTCTGCATTAGCAGGAAGTTGGAATCAGGAGCCGTGGACTGGGTATTGCGTCCCGGTGTAGGACGCAGGCATTGCGCCTGGCGGCTGGGCCACCAGGCCATAGACCTGCCCCACCTGCCTGGCTCCTGTGTCCTCTCGTTCTCCAGGCGGCAGTAGTCACTGGGGTTCTCAGAGACGGCTAGGCTGCTCTCTCCACTTGCGGAATCCTGCATACTTGCCCGCGGCGGTGCTTTAAAGCGTGGCAAGCTAACAGGACGGTGGAAAGCAGCAGTCTGCCGCGTGTTGTTGCATGCTCATGAGTGTGGTTCTTTCTTCTTTGTGTGTTGTTGGTCCCAGGTGTTCCGACCCCTAGCCAAGAAATCCTGCGGCACACGCTGAACACGCTGGTACGAGAGAGGAAGGTCTATCCCACCCCGGAGGGCTACTTCATCGTGACGCCACAGACTTATTTCATAACACCTTCCCTCATAAGAACTAACAGCAAATGGTACCATTTGGACGAGAGGATACCTGACCGGTCTCAGTGTACCTCTCCACAGCCTGGAACCATCACGCCCTCTGCCTCGGGCTGTGTCAGGGAAAGGACAGTGCCCAGGAACCACTGCGACTCGTGCCACTGCTGTAGAGAAGACATGCACAGCCTGCACGCGTCCACCCTGCAGAGGAAGCCCGCCAAGGACTGCAAAGACCCCTACTGCCCCCCTTCGCTGTGCCAGGTGCCGCCCACTGAGAAGAGCAAAAGTACTGTAAATTTCTCCTATAAGACGGAAACTCTCTCGAAACCTAAAGACAGTGAAAAGCAGTCCAAGAAATTCGGGCTGAAGTTATTCCGGCTGAGCTTTAAGAAAGACAAGACCAAACAGCTGGCCAATTTTTCCGCCCAGTTTCCTCCCGAGGAGTGGCCCCTGCGCGACGAGGACACGCCCACCACCATCCCCCGGGAAGTGGAGATGGAAATCATCCGGCGCATTAACCCGGACTTGACCGTGGAAAACGTCATGCGGCACACGGCCCTCATGAAGAAGCTGGAGGAAGAGAAGGCGCACAGGAGCAAAGCCGGGTCTTCCGCCCACCACAGCGGCAGGAGTAAAAAGAGCAGGACTCACCGGAAGTCCCATGGGAAGTCTCGGTCGCACAGCAAGACCCGAGTGTCCAAAGGCGAGCCCTCGGACGGCTCGCATCTGGACATGGCCGGGGAGAGGGACTGCGACTTCTGTGACCCACTCACCAGGGCGCCCAGGGAGGGCTGCTTCATCATCGAGCACAAAGGCGACAACTTCATCATGCACAGCAACACCAGCGTGATCGAGTCCCACTTCCCCATGACACCGGAGTGGGACGTGTCCGGCGAGCTGGCCAAGAGGAGGACTGAGATGCCTTTTCCCGAGCCTTCCAGGGGAAGCTCCCACTCCAAAGTGCACCGAAGCCACAGCCATACCCAGGACCGGCGGTCCAGGAATGAGAGATCCAGCAAAGCCAAGGAGAGGTCCAGGTCGATGGATAACTCCAAAGGCCCTCTGGGTGCTTCTTCGCTAGGGACGCCTGAAGACTTGGCCGAAGGCTGCAGCCAGGATGACCAGACCCCCAGCCAGTCCTACATTGACGACAGTACTTTAAGGCCCGTCCAGGCTGTGGGGCACCAAAGGGTTCACCTGGCATCCACGAGTTACAAAGAGGTGTGTATTCCAGAAATAGTCGGGGGCAGCAAGGAGCTTCCCAGCGCGTGCAGCCTGCTGGAGCCAGGCAAACCGCCCGAGAGTCTGCCATCCTACGGGGACCTCGGTGCTTGTCCAAGCAAAACAGCTGCCGATGACTATTTCCAGTGCAACACCTCCAGCGAGACGGTGCTCACGGCCCCATCACCCCTGGGAAAGAACAAGGAGGACCACGACACTCTGACTCTGGCAGAAGGAGTGAAAAAGCTGTCTTCCTCTGACAGGCAGGCCCCCCATTCCTCCCGGGAGCCCATGGGGCACAAGGAGGAGTCCCCCAAAGGGCTGGGCGGGGGCCCGGCTGCTTCCGGGGGCGTGGCGGAGGCCGTGGCAAATGGACGCCTGGTCCAGCACCACAGCACCGAGCCGGGCGGCCTAGACAAGAGGAAAGAGATTTTCAGCAAAGACACGCTCTTCAAGCCTCTTCACAGCACCCTGTCTGTAAACAGCTATCACAAATCAAGCCTGTCCCTCCTCAAATCGCACCCGAAGAGCCCTGCCGACACGCTGCCAGGCCGGTGCGAGAAACTGGAGCCCGCCCTGGGGCCCTCGGCGGCACAGGCCATGCCCGCCTCCCAGCGCCAGCAGGAGTCTGGAGGGAACCAGGAGGCCTCCTTCGACTACTACAACGTCTCTGACGACGACTCGGAGGAAGGGGCCAACAAAGACGCGGAGGAGGAGAAGGGCAGAGACGACGTCGGCACCATGCAGTGGCTCCTGGAGCGAGAGAAGGAGAGAGACTTGCAGAGGAAATTTGAGAAGAACCTCACGCTCCTCGCCCCGAAAGAGACGGACAGCAGCAGCCATCAGAGAGCCACGCATTCGGCCCGGCTGGACAGCATGGACAGCAGCAGCATCACTGTGGACAGTGGATTCAACTCCCCACGGTAGGGCGATGCGCAGACACCTGCCAGGGCCCGGGGCTTTCTGCAGCTTAACCTGCAAAGTTTCTGATGTCACAGGCTCGGTTCTGTGAGTGAGGGCCGAGAGCTGTGCCAGTCGTTAACAGCCTGTTTCTGACTTCTCTTTCAGGAATTGAAACAAAAGTTTCTGCAGCTGTAGAGATCACCAATCTGGACTGGTGGGTTGGCTCCTCCCCTCACACTCGCGTCAGTCCAGTCTAACTAAGACCAGCCTGCCCCAGAGTTTTTCCTCCTGTGTTCCTATTGCCAGCACGCGGAGGGAAGAGGGTGCTCCTGTCCTTCCTTTTTGAATGGAAGGAGTAGTCGCTGAGGGAGAGGGGTTGCGTGTCAGTTGATGGCTGCTGCGGGGAGGGTCCCTCTAGTGAGAATAGAAGAGCAACCTCACAGATTTCCCAGTGGGTCTGAGGTCACTGCCACTTTGATCCGTACTCTCGCTGCAGCCTGCCCCTCTCGCTCATACACCTCCCTCTCACTGGCCCCGTGTCTACGGAGAAATGGACTCCCCAACGCCCCTCCCCCCAAACAGAGTTCAGGGACCTGTGCTGGGTCAGATCGCAGCATGGGCCAGCCCTCTTCTCCTGCTACAGAGTGGATTCAGTCCCTTCAGGTACTGCTTGAGGTTCCAGTTTAGTACTGAGTTGACCGTGGAGAGTATGGGATGCCCCTGGTCACGTCCAGGGCACAGACATTCTTGAGGGTTCCAAAGCAAGCAAGGGTCCTCTGCAACTTCCTGTTTTCTCCTCAACTCTTCCTTCTCCTCTAAAAGCAACATGGGGCCTACTTCTCTTCCTAAATTCTACTCCAGATTGGTGACTCTGAGATGCAGAAATACGACTGAGATTGACATACCTCAGCAGCGGAGATCCCCAGCATGCCATGATACCCAGCTAGGCTTACATAGGCTGTCATTCATTTTTATTATTGAGTATTAAAATTCATTCTGTTGTGATCATTCCACTCTATCTCTGGGTAATTTGGTGACAGAGTGTCCAAAAACCAGAAATGGGAATCATTTATCTGTTTGCCCCATATGAGGGCTTTTGTTACTTAAAGGACATAGTTCTCGATGATGCCGATGATGATGATTTTGGACGTGTGGTTTTTTTTCCAAGTTAACGTGTGTAGAGGTCTAATGTCTAAACAGACATCAGAGATGGCACTCTGGTTAAAGTGGCCGGGAGACCTCTGCCTGTCCCTTGAGGAGCCGTAGGTGGCACGCATTCTGAAAACCATTGGCCTTAAATGACATTCCTAAGCAATTATTTTTGCTAAGTGATTTTTAATCCTAAACCAAATCTTGATTTATTTTCCAACTTATTTTGTCTGTCCTTTTCTTCTTTTTGTCCTGTGCTACTCTTTTTCCTCTAGAATTCCTGGTGGTGGGTACCAGAGAAGCATAACTGAAGGTCTGTAACCACAGCAAAGTTCAGAGCTGTTGCCTATGGAAGGTGTTGTTGGTTGCCTGTATCTTTGTATTCTGTGGTTACTCCAGACAGTTGCTAAGGAGATGTTGGGAGTCATGGCAGTGGCTTCTAATTCAGAACTCTAACCTGCATTATGCATATTGAAAATTTTCGCTTGTTTTCAGGGGTAAACAGAAATAATCAAACAATTGAACTGGTAACCTTCCCTCCCCAGAATATATTTTATTATCTCAAAACTTGGAATTCAGAATGTAGAATTTGTGACTGGAATTATTTCTTGAAGTGTTCATTTTCATTTCCTTAATAGTGTATTTACCATTAAATGCTTTTTCTTGGTAGATGATAAATAGGGAGACAGACTTCACACATTAGCCACATGTCTACTAATACTGGGTAGAATTTTCTCTATAGGAACACATAGGTCACCCATAAATTTAATGCAGTTAGAGAATCTACAGAACAACTCATAGTTAACACCCTTTCATATTTAGTATCTGTTAGCTTCTAGGTGACAAGCTTGTTTTCTGTGCACAGAAGCGAATCCTGTACGTTGCCTTTCTAATGCCTAAGGATGTTCCCCAAAGGAGAGTATAGAGTCTTCGTCTGCAGCACGAATAGGTTTATTGTCAGAGAGCACGGGCCTGCTTGTTACCTTTCCGTTGCTGTGAGACGTGGGCCTCTCATCCAGGCCGTTCATTCGGAACTTTCTGTGAATAGTCCACTAAGCAACCAAGGCTCAGTCAGCAGAGATTTTATGACCACTCTGCAAGATTTCACACTGGCCCAGAATTCACGTTCAGCCACATTTCCAAATTCTTTAGTCCCATTTGTTGGAAGCTAAAGGATATCAGAAAATAAAAAGGGTAGAAACTTGAACTATGTGATAAAGTCTAATATTGAAAATGACAGTTCTTGACATGAAAAGCCTGCTGTACTAAATCTGAGGCCAGAAGTCAGAGCAACCAAAGGCTTCCAGGGATGTATTTGTGCTGTAGAAGCTTGGGTCCAAGAGAAACACATGCGTGCAGGAGGGTGAAAAGCAGAGCTACCAGGTTTTTTTTCCTGACTACAAAATCCTGACTTCTTGTTTTGAAGGTTTAATTCCATTAACTGTCATTAAAAAATACTTTTAAATTCAAGGAATATTTTCACTGATGAAAAAAAAGTAAAAACTACTCTTGTTAACTTTTTCATCGTAAAATCCAGGCCCTCAATATGAATGTCACAGACTATACTCACTATTATAACAGTGAAGTGTATTCTTTGGAGACACAGGAATACTGTTTGTATTTATAATTATTAGTGTGTTGGCTATAGTCAAAACATCCTACATCAGGGACAGCTCCCAACTTAGGTGATCAGTTGTATTGGTAACTGCTTACAGTGCCTTGTATATGCTAGGTCCTCAGCAAACATTAAACCCCTTCCTTAAAAGCTCATCTCAAAGTACATCCCTTGCATCTTAAAATTCCATAGAAGTGATGTTATCACTAATGTCTGGATTTCCGCTCATCCACAGTAGCTACTGACTTCGTTAGTATATGCTAGATGTATAACAGAGGTAACTTATATTTTCCTGGGTTTTTAGTTTACAAGCCCTTTCTTGATGCTTGCTTCTTCTTTGTAGCCACCCTGTAAGTAGATAAGTCACAATATAACTCTTGCTGTCATAGAGATGAGGACATCAAATACTGTAAAAAGTTACTGTCATGATTAAGAATGCAACTGAAGTGTGTCCTGAAATCCTTGGGCTTCGGTGGGTTTATTGCCCTCCCTCCTTCCTCTCCCTGACTACATGCCTCCCTTATGGCTCTGGGAAGCCACTGATGAATTTTCTTGGGGAAGGTGTCAGGCAGGTAAGTAGGTAAGTCTAGCACTTTCCATGTTTTCAGTGATGAAATTTTGGAGCACTCGTCAGGTATGCTGTTAACTTAAAGAGAACTGGATTTGTCTCCACTAACATATTAAGCTTCTGGAAGGTTCCGTCTACGTTCCAGAAAGTAGGTCTAGCTGTCTTTTTGGTAGCCAGTGAACAAATTGCCTTTTAAATCATTAACTCTTAGGCTTGGCTTCTTGGTGAGAAGCAAACTCAGAGTCAAAGGATTGGAATTAAGTACCTGATAGAAAGGACTGCCAAGGTAGAGGATTCAGACACAAATGCTCTCAGCTTAGGACGGGAATGAAAGAGAAGGGGAGAAGACGTCTCCATGTCGTAGTCTGGTCCATTGAGCGGCTTTAGCGGGCTTGAGTCGGTTATAGGGACCAGCTCTCCTAGAATGTTTTTTGGAGTTTGAATCTCCTCAGTGAGGTAGATGTTTTGAGAATGAGTGTGGCCTCACTTTCTCTGTAAACTGGGAAGTTTCTCAAAGCCACTTTGAGGAAGACCTTGACCGTGAAACCCTATTCAGTTCTCCTAGTCAGGTTCAGTAATCTTACTTCTGCAGTTGTCTTACACACTTGAAATGTTAAATCTTCTAAATATCTTTAAAAGTGTCAAATATTTCTCATTTAGAAAAATTGGAAGAGAAATTGCAGTAATAAGGCTTTTAAACTACTTCCGTTCTATACAACTCCTTTTAAAAATATTTCTACCAAGGGTACAGAAATGAAAACTTCACAAATGAATGAGAAAAAATCTAAGATCTTTTATCTGAAAATAAAATGTATCTTAACTCAAATGTTAAAATTTGAAACAGAGCTAGAAAGTGTTTTAAAAGGATTTTATTCCCGTCAGTGCAGCAAATTAGCTAGTGACATTCGAAGTCCACCAAAGTCAGAATCTGCTAATCAAGAATGAAAATGGAGTCATTAGGGTAAAATGACAGTTTATCTGGAGCAGTTTTGCCCATTAATTTCCAGTCTGAAATGAAATCACTGTAAAGATTTATCTATGAGCATTCATTTTTAAAACTAATGTGATAGCAATCTATCACATCACATTTTGAAGTAGCTTGAATGTGGAAAGGAGGGAAGACATTTCCAAGAGCACTGAGCTGCTTAAAAACCCTTTTGTCATTCGTGTGCCCCTGATGATGACATGTCTCATGACCACACGTCGTGTGTGCATAATCAGTTGAGATGTTTATGGATGGGACGTTACAAACCGGCAGAGGAAATCCATTAACTACCTCACTTGTTCCTCCTCTGGGGCTCAATATATAATTATTTATGTTCGAAGCAAAACAAAACCAAACCTTTTTACTCTTTTAGTACTCGGGAGAGCCTGGCTTCCAACACATCCAGCATTGTTGAAAGTAACCGGCGGCAGAACCCTGCTCTGAGTCCGGCCCACGGCGGAGCCGGGCCAGCCTTCAACTTCCGAGCCAGTACGGATCCCCCAGGCAACGAAGCTGAGAAACTCCAGAAACCCTCCAACTGCTTGCAAGCTTCTGTTACTAGTGTGTGATAGTCACTCTGCCTCAGATCTTCTGTCTCGTTCGATACGGCCAAGTTTACGACACTGGGACTGACGTTTACATCTTTGGAAAGACAAGCATCTCAACCACAGTTTTTGTGCTTACTTAAACTGTGCTGCTAAGTAGGCTAGGGCAAAACGAAATCCTTATTTCAGAGTATTGCTTTTCACATTTTTGGCTCTGTAGCGACCGAATAGCAGTAGGGTGATATGTATACTTTTGCTTCTCTAACTGTACCTGAGCACACGTAGGAAAGTCTAGACACTGTAAGTGTGATATGCATTTTCAATGTCATGCAGTTGCCAATTCCATATTAAAATGCCACAGATGAGTGTTGTTCCCGGTTTGTGGTTAAATGGCACCACAGAACTGATCCTTGACACTTCCAAAACCAAAAGCAAAAGAAAAAAAAAAATGCCCATGCCACCACGACATATCCAGTGCAAGGGTCTACTTAGGGAAATCCATGCCAAACTGCCCAGCAGGGACCACAGCCCTCTGTTTGTGAATTGTTTCCACACCAGTCATTTTTCACTGAGTTCTGTGACGCTGTTTCGCAGGAGGCCGTGGAAGTGTGTCAGAAGGGGTCGCGAGGGAAACACTGGGAGTGCTGGCTTTCAGGATCTTGTTTTCAGGTGTGACGGATGCTTGTGTGATGTTGTAACCTTCCGTGGTCACAGGCAGGAACATACAGGACCTTGAATCTGAAGTGGACAAAGGAAGGGAATCCCAATTTGGATGGGGCACAGCACTAAGTGCTGAAAGAGGTCGTGTGGACTTGTCAAAGGTTTTCATCAAACCTTGAAGGAAGTTTGTTTCCTCCTTGTGATTCTTAGGATGATCCTATCTTACGATAATAGATACGATAATTAGTTTGTTTAAAAGCAAAATGTTTTTTGTGATACAAATGAAGAGTATGGCCTGAGGATGCTATTCTTCCTAATGGAAGGACAGAAATCTATTTTATGTAGTTTTAAATAGAATGCCTAAATTAGGCGGTGGGAGATAATTTTTAGTGGTTATAGGAAAGAGCAAATTTAGGGAGAGTTGAACTTCAGGCCTTTTATTCCTGGGAAGATACCTATAAAGAAAATTTTAGAAGTAATTTTTGATCAGAAATACACATATGCCCATGTAATGAAAAACAGAATGTGCTCATTCTGCTAGTGTGGTATAACCATAATTTGTACTCCCCTGAAATTCATCGGAATAACAGTTATGCATACATGAACTATGCCAGAGTAATGTTTACAGATACTTTGTGACAAAGTTCAGGAGGCTTGTTTTAGGTGGACGCGTACCCAAGGAGCCCGAGTCATTTCAGATGGCTTTGTCAATGTTTTGCTTTCGCTGACAGTTGTCTTGTTGGATACAGAGACCGGGCAGCAAAGGGGTTAGAAACAATTAAAACGTCAGTCTCCTAGGAAGGAGACATTCCAGAGTTCCATGTTTTATTTTCCAAGAACAATGGGCTAACTCTGTACGTAGTGGAAAACAGTTTGCAAAAGGGTTACCTAAGATATGAGTAAATGGTCTGACCTAAAGTTTTATTTAGTTTAGTGGCATGAACTGGTTTTGAAGCCATACATCATAAAGTATATATATATATATATATCCAAAAATCTAAAATATTTTCACCTCAGATTTCAGTAATTGGCACAAACTTTGTGAGACACTTCTGATTCCATCTTGGGTTTCCTCACTAGCAGTATGTTGAGAGGTGCAGACCGGCATGTAGCCAGACACACTCCTGAAGCACTTGAATACTCACCATGCTTTGCAGGTATTTGGAAGTGCAGCGGATCAAACTGGACTCCTCAAGTTTGGCATAAATTCCTTTTTTGTGCTTATTGTGGTGCAACTTAAGCACTTTGTTAGTAAACTCCCACACCGTCGAAATGCTGAAGGCAGTTGGTTTCAATGCATGCCTTATTTCCTCCAAGGCATGCCTCGATTGCTTAGAATGCATCATTCGTTCGTCTCACTGTTTAAATGTGCCCAGAAGGAATGATAATGTATCTAATAGACCTCATAGTCTGTTTCCTTGGGGAGTTGTATACCAGATGATTATTAAGTTTTCCTGTCCAATTCCATTTTTTTCCAAAAACATGATCTCAAATTTTTATCATACTATCAGTTCATAAATAACGTAACCATTGCAACAACACATCAGCCTTGAGTTGATCCTTGAAAGTGGCCACAAAATAATCAAATGCTGTGCAAAACAGGAAAGGAAACCATTAACGTTCAGGAGAAGCTTTGAAATGGGAATTAGTCAGTATTTCACAGGAAATAGCTTCACAGAAGACACTATTCAAATAAAACGTGTACACTATTTGCCTGATGTTATGGGGTATGTGATTTAAAAAAAGCAAAAAGCCTCCCTTAGACCAGCAGCTCTTAGCCTAGAAAATGATGGCCTGTAAATATAGATGTACGACGTAGAAATGCTCCCACCTGCATCTAGTGGGAGCTTCCTGGGGGAGGGGTGCTGGCAGGACACGCATGACAAACGTGATGTGTGAGGCTCTCGGGGCCCAAACCCTCAGGCCCTCTCCAAGCTTTGCCAATATCCTTTTCCTCCAGTGAAATCACAGCCTTGTGTTACCTGCCTGCTTAGCTAGTCCTCGAGCTTATCAACTGAAAGGTTTACAAAACTGAATCTGGTTGAATCTCTGTAGCATTCAACTTGAAAGGGTCAACACACCTGTCGGCATTTTGCACACTTCTGTATGATGATACAGCACATTACTTTATGGTAATTTTTATTTTTACATATAACTACCTCCATAAATTTGATGAAATGGCAGCAGTGCGTTCAAGTGTATTGTTCAGAAAAGCAAAGTTTAAAACTTTCGTAAATGTTAGGCCATGGCATTCTGTGTGTGTGTGTGTGTGTGTTAGTGATTGTCTCTGTGGACTCATGGCTTTTTCATTGCCGTGGTTTTCCCTTACAACATTATTTGGCTTTCAGATGTAATCCGTCTTCTCTCCCCCATGAAAGCTCACTTGATTTTGCTACGAGTGAACAGAAGTCTAAAAATTCTTGTCTTTCCCCTCCTCTCTATTCCTGCTAAAAGTTCTCTCTGGCACAGAGCCAGTTGGTAAACATAGTTTGACAAGCTATATGGAAATCTGATTTGAATTCTGGGTTTTCAGTAATGGAAGACACACAAGAAGTTTGGGTGGCCAATTTTGAAGCACTTTGGGTCTCTCCACCTTCACTCACATGCTACCACAGCAAGCCCAAACTTCACTTTAATGAAACGAGCTGGGCTATATATTCCACACTTTGGTTAAATAATTTGTATTCCATTTTCTATCGTTTGTGCATCTCAGGGGACCTTAATGACCATATGAAAAAGGCGGGGGTGCCGTCAAATAGAGAAGTAGAAAAGCTGAGAGGGGAGTAGCTAGGTAAAAAAAATAACAAAGTACTGCTTCTCTGCTGTTGGGAAGTTCAAGTTCAGGAAGCATACATTGAAAGTTAATCTGGAGTAGCAATGATCTGAACACCAGCTGTTCCCAAATCTCTCTCTCATAACCCAACCAGCATTTCTAAAATGTAAATTTAAACCCTATTCAGTCCCCAGGGAGGGGAGAAACCTGTTCAATGGAAACAGAAGCATTGCTCCCTTTTTAGGTTGGCACAGCTTTGTAAAATTCTACCCAGGATAAACCACTTATCACCACAAAGTGTACTTGAAAGCAAAGTTTTTAACTTAAATTATAGGCATATTCCTCACAATACAACAGTGATCACTTTTTTAAAAAAAAAAAATCTCTCCATGTATAACATGAGCAGTGTTCAGAGCTTGGTTAAGAAACCAACAACAACTGATGATGACTTTGCACAGTTCATTTTGGGATCTCAAAGTGCTTCCAAAGCATTCAGATTCACAAACAACTAAACACAGTGGGTCATATTTATAATCCCCATACTTGAATAAACAAAAGGGGTGACCTCAGACCACCCAGAAACACAGTGGCAGCTATCAAGATCTATTTTCTATCTGTTTGATAGACCTTCATGGGAAATCACTAAATACAATGCTATTTTTCTGATGTGTGCTAATAAAGTCAAAGAAAACAAGTGCAACTTTACACCTTTGTCCATTTTCATTCAAGAGGTTCAGGGTGCTTGGAATTTTGCAGCTTAGCACACCTTGCTGGCATCAGTTGATGAAGTGGGAGGTTAGCAGATTCACCCAAGTGTCACCCCACTCAAAGGCAATCTAGACACACACCCTTGTTTACAGATTCACGCTGGGTCTAACTCCTGTGCTAACATGACTGCTCCTGGCAGTGGAAGGTGCTGAAACAAAATTTTAATTAAAAACTTTATCAAGTATTCTTCTGAGTGCTCTGAGCACAATAGAAATTCAGTCCTAACTATGGAGCCCTACTTTGGAGGATCTAGGTTTCTGAGGGAGCTGGTGGGTTCTGAGTGTTTTCTCAGGTTAGGAGGTACACGATCCTTCACAGGGGTCTTCAGCAGACCACGGGGCGGTCATGGAACCGACCAGCAGTGCCCTGCCAGGCCACCATGGACCCTAACAGAGGCGATCTCTCCTTCCCTCCCAGCCTCCGCCTCATTCCCCCCACACAGTCGTGGCTGTTGTCAGTCATTTAGGGCTTGGGGGGAGTTAGGTCCCAGGAAGAATGAATGCAAAACCCATGGTGAGCAGTTTGCTTTGGGATCATAAAATGCTGGTGAGGAAGAAACGACTATCAGTGTGAGCTTTGCCAAGTAAGATCAGAGAATCCGTTGTCATCCCATCCCTCTCGCAGAAGGTTTTTACAGCATTAAGACTAAATCCAACATTTTTCCATAGATTTTTCTTTAGGAGACATCTCGTAAATTATGTATATGGAAAAAAAAAATGATCCATTTTCCTCGTGTGTTTGAAACAGACGTTGGCGTCTCCCTGCGTGTTTTGCAGCAGCAGCAGCCCCAGAGGTTCCCAGTCATGGCTCCTCTGCCATGGAATCCTGTGTTGTTACAGTTGTTCTATGACTTACAGTTGAGGGTTTGCAAGCCTCCGAATTCTACAAGGCTCCAGGGGGACCAACCCTCTTCTGATTGCCTCATGTGAGTTACAGGGCTTTAATCAGCCATTGCTGGCTTCAAGTGTGAACACACACACCTGACGCCAGCGAGGGAATGGGGTGTTTGCAAGTGGGGAAGCAAAGACTGTGGAAGGTTAGAAGCTTGAGTGGGCCTTGTACAGCTGCCCACTCCCTGTGCAAAGGCTGACCCTGACACCCCCAGTTCCCGTACTCCCACCAAAAAGAGGTACCCAACCTGAGACCTGAGCTCTCCGTATCAGGCCTCTGCCGTTCCAGGAAGTTGATCTTGCAGAACACACTCAGCAGCTCCTCCCCTTCCTGTCCTCTGAGCGCCTCCCTCCCTGCCTCCTTCCTAGACCCTGACACAACGCCACGGTTTCCACATTGGAAGGGCAGAATGCTGTGCAGTGCTGTGCACACACGCTGAGTTAGGAACAGCTGCCCGGGGGTCACCTTCATGTAAGTATTGACAGCTACAAATTAAAGTCCTTGGAGCAGCTAACACAGATACTACTTTCTAGAAGAGAACTAAATGTAAACGTCAAGTTTAAAGGGATCATAATTCTGCAGGTATCTTTCTGAGTGACTGTGACTATTGCATTAGGGTAAATGAATTAAGAAGTACAAGTGGGATTTACTGTATGTTAGAAAGGAGTTTTGCAGCCAAGACTGCCTTGAATACAATGTGTTTGCACTGAAAAAAAAAATTTTAAATTACTTGGTCTCTGGTTGCTGTAAGGTCATCCAAGATGGATGTTCTGTTTATATTGTATAGTATTTCATATGAAATAATTACGGTTCATGAAACGTCTTCCCTAATGTTACTGATTTATAACAGCACATTTGTAACATGGTTTTTATCGTGTCAGTGTACCATATTGTAAATGATGATTACTTGTCATGCTTAGTATAATAACTTAAAAGAAAAAAAAAGGACAGGGATTTTTGTAAGTCTATATTTGAAAGTCCCTCCATATGGTAATATTGTGTTCATGTTGTTTATGTAGTGTTGTGTGAAATATCCATTTTGGATTGTGTTACTTTTTAAGATATTAAATAACATTTGGTTATATGTCTAAGTGGAATTTTTTTTGGTATGTGAGAGAAAACATTTCAGGTGAGATAAATTTACTTCTCTTCAGTTGATATGATTTCAAAATAAATTTTTCATGCATGTTCTTTATTATTAGAGCTTTTGAGTTAAAACAACTAAGAATTGAAATTTCTGATCAAAATTCTTTTCTCTAGGAATGTTGAAAAAAATCATGGCTAATTTTTAACCATTTGAATTTAAAACATAGTAAAGGTTAGAGTTAGAGATGCATATAGTTGTTTTCTGTAAAGTTATACAGTAATGTGTTGAGTTGTGGGGTTTCCCTTTTTTTTTAGCACTTAACATCACAATTTTAACTCTAGTCATCACTAGGAAGCTGTTCACATATTCCAGCGAGGCCTTTACAGAAGTCTGGAGTCCTGCTATGTTTTATTGCCTTCAGAATATATTATGCAATCAGCTCTCCAATATGGGTGCCACATTTCAGATACATTCAGTAGCTCAGGCTGAAACTATTCAGAAAAAGTAAATTTCATCTGAACTGAACAGTACAGACTGGTTTTGGTCATTATTCCCTACTTGATAAAGTATAGCAGCTATTCACCTCTAACACACATTATTGTTATTTACATTGAATTAAGCACTACAAGCAATCCAGAGACAATTTAAAGAATAGAGGAGGTGTGTAGGTTCTGTGCAAATACCACAGCATTTCCTGAGGGAAGTCCTGGAACGAATCCCCAGCAGGTGCCAGGGGACAACTGTGTATTCTTTGATTCTCCTTGGTGCACCAAATCTTTGAAGAATGGACCCCATTTCTTCAAGCCAAAAGTCATTTGCTGTTAAGTGAAAGATTCTGCTAGACAACACCATTTTTTGTCAAAATCACTAAGGAACCTGACTTTCTTGGTAAGAACACCAAAAGACTTCCAAAAATAGTTTCGAATGGTAACGGTGTCTTTTGGGTAAGTGTAGAACGTCCAGGATGATGACCTTGAAGAACAAATCTTATTTTCGTGGAATGCATTTGTTTTAAACCGTTTCATCACAGACACTTCCTTTTGCAGGCATGGCCTTGGAAAGAACAAGCATACTGGGAGTGTCCTGGGCGTTCTTGTCCAGGACCCAGTGCTGCTCTGGTGTGGGAAGGTTTGTTCCTTTCAGAACAATCGGTGGACCAGGCGAGTGGAGGAAGAGCGGTGACCGAGAAGGAAAGCAGGATTCCGACTCCTTGGAGAGAAGGGTCACAGCTCATAAAGATCTTTTCTTTCCAAAGGAAATGGTATGGTTTTAACTTATTTTTAAGTATTTAGAGTTGTGGGTTTGTTTTTTTTTTTCTTCCCCTTTCTGTAAAGAAAATCCAAGCAAGAGTACTCACTACTTTCCTCCTAACCTTTTGGTGGCTGTGAAATTTAGAAACATTGGGTAGTAAAAAGAAGCCATTCACCTGACTTTAATAACAGATTTAACTGTAAAAATTTATCCCTACTGTGGGAATACTTGGATTTAGTGATAGTCCCCCTCTTCAGGCTCAGTGTCTGCAGACTTTTCCTGTCAAACAGATAGTTTATCATGGAGCAGATGAACAAGTGCATGATTAATATATTCATATAGCACACGGCTCCATGCACATAAGAATTTCAAGAAAGCTCAGGGCACCTGCCCTCAAGATAAGGTGGATATCGTGTGTTTTGGTGGATCTTAAAAGGAATTACACTTGGAGTATGATGTTAAGAGTGGGAGACACAATTTGTTAGATAAGCGAGGCCAAAGAAGTTCCTTTGGAATCCAGACGACCAAGTCAAACCACAGTCAGTACTCTCTGTCCTTGGGATCAACTAACAGTGTAGGTTTTATCAAGGGTGGATCAAAAAAAAAATTGCTTTTAGTCGAGTCTGTTTTGAACTTATACAGACTTTATTTCTCGTCATTGTTCCGTAAGCGACAGAGAATGACCCCTCATACCGCGTTTCCATTGGTTGCATCAGGAATTGTGAGTAACCTGGAGCTGATTTAAAGTAGACAGGAGGATATGCACAGGTTACATGCAAATCCCACACTGTTTTACAAAAGGGCCTTGAGCCCTTTCACAGATCTTCTTATCTGTGGGATGTCCTGGAACCAGTTCCCCACAGACGCCAAGGGACAGTTATACTGGAGTTCAGTCACACACCAGTTCTCTCCTTCTCACCTAGATCTAGGACTTTGGGGCTGTTCTGTGCCGATCAGATGGAATGAACATCTTCTACCCCGAGCTGGCCTGTGCTGCTCTGGGTGACCGTTCCGATGTGTTATTTAACCAGCCCCAAATGCCAACAGATGAATTCCTCCCAGGCCAGCTTCTCTCATTTCCTTTGTTATAAGCCTCCATGCGGTGTTTTTCTTTTGTACTACTTTGGGTTTATTTTACTTTATGACTCTCTCCTTCATTTAATATCAAGGATTCTGATTTGTCTGTTACTATCCTATTGACATGGAACTCAGTTCTTGGTCTCAGGGACCACAGTTGACTACTAGCATTTTAAACTCATGGTTATGTTTCCTTACTGTCCTAAAGTTCGCAGAGCACGATCGTCCCTCAATCTCATTTCCACTCATTTTTGCATAAAGAGCCTTTTTTTCTCCATCACTTCTATGGAAATCTACCAGCTGGTTCATCAGAGCCCCGATAAATTGGCAGCTTGCAGATAGGCACAGTTAGATAGATGGTAGGTATATTATATTAAAGATCTTTGCATTCTTGTAGTTTCCAAGTGACAATGAAACCAAAGGAGGTGTCGTGTGAAGGGGCTGTTGTTTGACTTTCCTGCGACTCCCTTCTAATCATGTGTTGAGAATTTATCTTGAGAAATTCTTTTTGGACCTTTTTATACCTGTGCTTGAAACCAGCACATGCCATTCTTTGTGACTGTGGGCAAAAATGTTTCCCTGAAGGGCACTTTCTTAGCTTTTCCCAGCAAGATGGCGTTCCCAGCTAGAAGCCAGTCATGTAGATGCCGCAGCCGCTGGGGGCAGCATCCTGCTGTCCCTCTCCACTGGCTCATGGCATCTCTGTGCTGTTCCGTCGCTTCTGACCGAACATTCCCCTCCATCCTCTCTTGGTTGGTCTGGTGCTTTTCTGTGACTAAGGTGAGTGCCCCTGCTCTGTTCAGTGTTCTTGGATTCTCCTCTCCTTCGAAGTGAGTAACAGCTCAATGGTTCCAGTGTTTAGGGATCGTAGGTCTGGCCTGCACAGTGTGGCTTCACATGCCATTGTCAGTAAGACAAGAGTGACAGCTAGCTGACAAATCTCAAATGGATTGCACATAGGTCTTTTTGTTTTTCCTCCGTAGGTTGTTTGAGGTCAGCTCATCAGAGGGCATCTGGGCTGAATGTCAAAGGATCCCTGTTCAGACTAGGAAGGTCTCAAGACAGCAATGACCTTACAAACAGAAGGTGCCATTTCTACAGTTATTCGCCTGCTGTGTCTCGTCTTTAAAAGGGAACCGATGAGGTAGATGGGTTCCAGGTGGCCCCATAAAAAGTTAAACAAATGAGTGTAATGAGAGAACATCTTTTTAAGTTATTTATGTATTTGTTTGTTTGTATTTGAGGGAGGGAGACGGAGAGTTCCCATCCACTGGTCACTCCCCAGATGCCCACAGCAGCTGGCTCAGGGTTGGGTAGACCTAAGACAGGAGCCAAAAACTCAACCCAAGTCTCCTACAGGGTGGTAGGGATGCAAGTACTTGGGTCAAAAACTGCTGCCTTCCAAGGTGTGCATTAGTAGAAAGCTGGAACTGGGAATAGACCCAGGACTCAAACGCAGGACTCCCCATGTGGGGTTTGGGCCTCCCAACGACAGCTTAGCCAGCTCAGCTGGATGCCTGACCTGAGAGTATCTTTTCCAATTGCCTCACTTTAGCCAGTTGGTTAAACTACCAGTGTGCCAGAAATGCCTACCTAAGGATTTTGGCAGTCACTATATTTTATAGTTTTGGGGAGCAAAGCGCTTCTACTACATTTTCAAAATAAGTCTCATATAAGGTTTTAGATTTACAGAATGATGGCAATGGTAGCACAGAGAATTCTAGTAGTCCCCATATCCAGTTTCCTCTGTAGTAGCATCTTACATTAGTATGGCAACATAGCCAGTCAATGAACCAATATTGATGTTATTGACTATAGCTTATACTTTATTGATATGTCCTAGTTTGTCTCCACTGTCATTTTCCTGTTCCAGAGGCCCACCTGGGATCCCATGTTACATTTAGTGCTCGTCTCTGTCACCGTGATCTGAGACAGTTTCTGAAACTGTCTTCATTTTTGATGACCTTGATAGTCACGGGGAGTTCTGGTCTGGTATTTTGTATATGGGGGTTATGTCTTATACTTTTCTCATGAGAAGGCTGGGGCCCTGCGTTTTGGGGACAGGACCACCAAGACAGTGCCATTCTGAGCGTGTCAGGAGGACGTGCTGTCCGTCCTGACGCACCACTGTGGATGCTGTCCTTGACATGCGCATTGGCGCTTGCCCGCCAGGCCTCTTCACTGCAGAGTTACTCTTTATTCCTCTGTTTCCATCCTTTTCTCATTGGGAGAAAGCCACTAGGTGCAGCTTAAAGGATGAGAAGTTGTGTTCTGCCTCCTCAAGGGTGGAGTGTCTAAAGTTATATGCATTAAATAAAAGTTTAAAAAAAAAGTTATTTGGAAATAAAGGGCTTTTGTTGCTTTGTCTCCATTTATTTATGAATTCAATCATTAATTCATATCAGTACAGATTTGTGGGTCTTGGCTTTATACTTTGGGTTAAAGCTCATGACTAACTGGAAAAACTTGAACAATGAAATAACTATTGTCCATTTATTTTGAGCACTTCCTAACTCTCTAGCACTCCAAGATGCTTTAGACTCATTTTATTTGTATCCTACCCCAGTGCTGGAATCACATTTCTTCAACAGCCCTGGTTCCTTTTATTGAAGAACAGTGTTAGAAATAAAGATCTGGCTATTACATGTGTGCATTGCTACTGGGAGTCATTGCTTCTAGGTCCTCTTAGCTGATAGAGTGAGGAAATTATACCCACACACGTACACACATGGGTACTTTATGAAGTAGGAGAAAAGTTCATTTTGGTGCAAAAAGGTAAAAAACAATCTATGTATTGTATTTTCTCAAAACACATTTTCCATGAATTACAAGACCTCTCAGGGGTGTGCGTGGGGGTGGGTGGGGGTGTATTAACCAGCGCAGGTACATATGTGTATAGATCTCTGTATGTAACCGTCTGTATCTCTGTTAGCCTAATGTGAGTTCATACTGATGTCTCCACTGGAGTCTCTTGCTGCCTGGATCAGTCTTGCCTCCTCCTTGCTTATCTAACTCCCCACGCCAACAGTAAGAAGACTGGGTCCCACCGCCTGCATCCCTTTACTTTGCATTCGGATGCAGAGTGCGTGAACAGTGCTGTGTCCACTGCATTCCATAGAACTGATTTCATAAATGTGATAACAGCGAAGAAAAAGGAAAAGGTTTCTCAGCTCATCCTAAAAGCTGGCTTAGTGTGACAGTGAAGATCATGAGCTCATTAGTGGCATTACAGGATGTTCTAAAGGACTTTAAGATTCTGAAGAAAGGGGGTATTGTTAATATTATTTAATTTGGGGCCGGTGCCGCGGCTCACTAGGCTAATCCTCTGCCAGCACACCGGGTTCTAGTCCCGGTCGGGGCGCCAGATTCTGTCCCGGTTGCCCCTCTTCCAGGCCAGCTCTCTGCTGTGGCCTGGGAGTGCAGTGGAGGATGACCCAAGTGCTTGGGCCCTGCACCCCATGGGAGACCAGGAGAAGCGCCTGGCTCCTGGCTTTGGATCAGCACGGTGCGCCAGCTGCAGCGGCCATTGAGGGGTGAACCAATGGAAGGAAGACCTTTCTCTGTCTCTGTCTAACTCTGCCTGTCAAAAAAAATATGTAGATTATTTAATTTGGATATTTCCTTGTGTCACACTATCAGTACTTAGAAAGAAGGCTGTCTGTTGACTTAATAGCAAAGGTATGCCATATGTTAGTAACCCCCCCTCAACTTCTCTAATTTTTACCACATTTAAGGCTCAGACTAAATGCCATTTCATTCACAAGGACTCTTCTGAGCTCCACTCTCAGCCCCTGACAAACTATAGCCTCCTTTCTTTTATGGTACACCATCGGTGATGTCCAGAAGAACTTATGACTCCTGCCCAAGGCCAGGGCATCTGTACTTGCCATTGTTTCCCGATGGCCCTTGTGAGCATTGAGACCTTCAGTCGGCACACTTGGACAACAGGTGGGCTCCATGTGAGGGTTTTCTAGCAGGACTGCGGACATGTGGAGGTGTTGATCAGGGCTGCTTCTAACCTTCTGAAAATGTGCTCAGAGCTGCTGCTTCCTTCCTCCCAGGGTCTAAGATCAGAGCAGAAACCCAGGCTATGGCACTGGAAATGTCAAGAAGCTGTTCAAAGATTAGAAGAGGAAGGGGAAACTTCAGGCCCATCTTATTTTAAGTGCACAGGTCCTGTGCTGCTTTGGGGCCGTGACTCTGTGGAGCAGCTGTGTTTCTGCACAGCCCTCCTGAACGTGTGTGCAAGAAGCACAAGATGGTAAGGACGCCAAGAGAGCCATTGAGCGAGCAGGTCAGGAGAAGCCACTGACACGTGCAGAGGAGAGATCTTGCCGGGCAGAAGGTGCCTGGGAGGCTGGGTCTCTCTAGTATGGTACAAAATGGTTGGAATATCTAGGACCATGGTCACAATGTGTTTCCTTTTAACCATATTTTTTTTTTAAGATTTATTTATTTACTTGAAAGAGTCACACAGAGAGAGAAGGAGAAGCAGAGAGAGAGAGAACGAGAGAGAGAAAGGTCTTCCATCCCCTGGTTCACTCCCCAGTTGGCCGCAACCGCCAGAGCTGTGCCGATCCGAAGCCAGGAGCTTCTGGTCTTCCATGCGGGTGCAGGGGCCCAAGGACTTGGGCCATCATCTGCTGCTTTCCCAGGCCATAGCAGAAAGCTGGACCGGAAGTGGAGCAGTAAGGACTCGAACCAGCGCCCACATGGGATGCCGGTGCTTCAGGCAGCAGCCCCACCTGCTATGCCACAGCGCTGGGCCCTTAACCATATCTCAAATCTATGGCTTATGCAAACTTCCCGTAAAAGTGTAACCAAAAAATAACTTTCTCCTGGTCTAAGTCACTCCTCCCATCTTAGCTGCAAGTTTTTTGTTTTGTTTTGTTTTTGTTTTTGTTTTTGTTTTTTTTTTTTTTTTTTGACAGGCAGAGTGGACAGTGAGAGAGAGACAGAGAGAAAGGTCTTCCTTTGCTGTTGGTTCACCCTTCAATGGCCGCTGCAGCTGGCACACCGTGCTGATCCAAAGCCAGGAGCCAGGTGCTTCTCCTGGTCTCCCATGCGGGTGCAGGGCCCAAGGACTTAGGCCATCCTCCACTGCCTTCCCGGGCCATAGCAGAGAGCTGGACTGGAAGAGGGGCAACCGGGACAGAATCCAGCGCCCCGACCGGGACTAGAACCCGGTGTGCCGGTGCCACAAGGCGGGAGGATTAGCCTAGTGAGCTGCCGCGCCGGCTCTTTGTTTCTCACCATTGCTTCCCCCAGCCTCCTGCTCTTTCTATTTCACATCTGTAGAATTTTGCCTACAGCTGAGTCTTCATTTTAGTATTCTCATTTCTTCCACCCCAACAACTACACACTTTTAAACCAAGTCCTTAAATTTCATTTGTTGATAAGCTTTTTGTATCTTCCTAAGGCAGCTTCCCCAGCAGTTGCTAGCCCATTTTGTAGTTGTTATGCATTTATTTTAAAAGCTTAACTAGAGAGTTTGAGTACTAGCAAACTACTTGCTGTTACTCCCAAATACTCAGGGTAGCTGGTTTTTTTTTTTTTTTTTTTTTTAAGATTTTTAAATTTCATTTGAAAGAGTTACAGAGACAGAGAGGTCTTCCATGCGCTGGTTCACTCCCAAAATGGCCACAATGGCCAGATCTGGGCCCATCCAAAGCCAGGAGCCAGAAGCTTCATCTGGGTCTTCCACATGGGTGCAGGGGCCCAAGCACTTGGGCCATCTTCTGCTGCTTTTCCAGGACGTAAGCAGGTAGCTGGATCAGAAGTGGAGCAGCGGGGACTCCACTCTGCCCCGAGGTTGGTGGAAGGTAAAGGGGAACTGAATGCTTACTGCTTGAACAGGAGCTCCCAGATCCACAGTTCTTAGAGGCATTCCCCCTCCTAATTTACCTCCTAATTTGTGCATATGCTACAATTTTTCTAGAATAAACAATCTATTATTTGGAAATCACAAAAAAGTAGAAAAATGAAATGTTCCAGGACTCAGTAAACGGAAGAAGGGTCATAAGTTGTAACTTCTACACCTGCGTCCCCTCTTCTCGTGCTCTCGAGCTCAACGGTGTTCTGATTAGCCAAGTCTTTCCTTTCTCCACGGCGTCTCTGGCCACGTCCCCTCTCAGAGGCAGAATCTCGAAGCAAACTGATTTCTCTTGAGTACACAAAGTCTTGTTAACTTTGTCAAGTTGCAGATCCGTGTGTTTCCTGCCATGCAGAGCAAGCCATTCTGGTTTTCAGGAAAGTGCAACCAGAATTTTAAAATAATGAGGTAAGGTTAAAATGTAAAAAAAGAAGAAAGCAGGACGAAAGGTAAGTATTGTTTCTTCCTTTAGGCAGAGAGTAAAAGCGTCGATTTTTCAGGAGCGACAAATGAGTCCCAGTCTGTGTGATTTGTTCTTTATAGTAGCGCTTGAACATGCCTCCCAAAGGACTTGTCACAGCGGACTCCTCTGCCTGAAGAATCCAACTGAGAATCTTCAGACACTTCCTCTGGATACCCAGAAATCAAGTGTGGGTCAATTAATGTTATGCTCAGTTAATGCTAATTATAATCTGTAATAAGAATATCTAAATCAGTGGCTTTAAAAATATCAGCCTCCCAAAGTAATCTGTCATAGAGGATGCATTATTGAAATTTTCAGACCTTGTAGACTGGGTTTTCACAAAGCCAGATGAATGAGGTTTAAATTTGATGCACCTTGAATACTGCTTTTCCAAGTTGAGAAACGAATAATTCATTATTTGAAGAAGGAACCAAAGTCAATGAAAAGATTACACACAATAGATCTGCATGTATCTTAATATCATTTAGGTATTAATTTTGATTCAATAGATATTTTTAGAGGCAAATATTAAATGCTTTCCCTCTGGTTGTTGGAATCCTAATAGCTTCTAGGGACATAAGGGAAAAGACATAATCATTGCCTTTTAGGGAATTAGAAAGGAAAGTCACTCCTACACATGGAAAAGTGTGATGCAGTCAGGGTACAAAATGCTCCAGGATACCATGGGAAACTGCACCTGTTTGGAGTCAATCCAGATTCCAGAACCATCCCAACTGTTCCCTCACTGTGGGATCTGGCAGCCAATATAACTCATCTAACCTCTGAGGCTCAGGTTTTGGGGTTGGAACCTGCCTCCTCTACCTCCCAGTGACTTGTATGAGGTTTCAATGAGAGCCAAAAAAAAGAAATTGTATATATTGAGTAAGGTACAAAACCAATCTTGTGACATTTTGCAGGCTCAGGGGTGACAGAGTTGACTTTGTACTTTTGCAGCAGGGGTATTATTACAGACAATTGGGATTTAAGCCAGGCCTTTAAAGAAGAATGAGATATTGGTAAGAACAGGGGTTTGGAGAACATTTCAGGCATGGATAACAAAAGACTTAAAAGCAGGAGCAGCAAAGATAACATTTGCAAGACTGAGAGTATGTGTAATTAATCTTCCTCTAAACTTGACGTTTAGTGTCATAAATGCCATTTGTGAATGTGGAGAGGAGGTTAATATTACAGAGCATTAAAGATGAGCACTGGAATGTGACACAGTGAAAGTTTGTCACGTGTTGCTGCTTCATGCCTTGTCTTCAGATGGAATCACTACCCCTCACCCCCATCTTCCCCTCCAATTAATGGCTCAAGTCTGACTTTTAAGAGGAAGTCTCTGTCTCGGCCCATGGCCCTGCAATCATTTGGTAGTCTTGTGTTCTTTGCTTCCCTTTCTTTTTCCAAGGGCATCATGTGTAGACCCAATTGGATTATGAAGTCCTTGAAGTTGGGAACCTTTTTCAGCTCTTTCTTCTCCCAGAGCCTGACAATGGTCGAATCCAGGATGTTACTGCTGGTCTGTGGCTGACAAACTCTTTCTTCCTGTTTGGTATTCACACGGTCACCGATTCTGACAGATCCTCTGGCAGTTCTGTTGGTAGGTTCAAAGGATCACTCACAAAGTAACTGTATTGGATAGCTTTCCGTTACCGAGGCCCCAACCTTATAAAGAGAAAGGCTCACTTAGCTCAAAGTTTTGTAGTCCAGGGTTGGACGGTCCCATTGGTTTGGCCTCTGGTGAGGGAATCAGATGACAGTGGTTGGCTGGCTGTGGAGGGTTGTGTGGTGAGCTAGAAAGCAGAGCTGGAAATTGAGTCCAAATGGACAGGCTTTGATAATAGCCCTGTCACGAGAACTACCTTCTGAATACACACCCCTGATGACCTAAGGACCTCCTACTAGGCCACAGCTTCTAAAGTGTCTACCCCTTCCCAATAGCATCTCCCTGGGGACCAAACCTTTAATACATGGGCCGTTGGGAGATACTCACCATCCAAACTGATATTTATTTATTTATTGACAGGCAGAGTGGACAGAGAGAGAAAGGTCTTCCTTTTGCAGTTGGTTCACCCTCCAATGGCTGCCGCGGCTGGCGCACTGTGGCCAGCACATCGCGCTGATCCAAAGCCAGGAGCCAGGTGCTTCTCCTGGTCTCCCACGCGGGTGCAGGGCCCAAGCACTTGGGCCATCCTCCACTGCCTTCCCGGGCCATAGCAGAGAGCTGGCCTGGAAGAGGGGCAACAGGGACAGAACCCGGCACCCCAACCGGAACTAGAACCCAGTGTGCCGGCGCCGCAGGTGGAGGATTAGCCTATCGAGCCGCGGCGCCAGCCTCAAACTGATTTAAACCATAACGAACAATAATGAACTCACACTTGGATAGACAACCAGATGTTATTTTTCATACTTCTGAAAATACCCATAATTTTGTGCGCAATTACCGAATATTCATGAATGTAAGGATGCTGTAATCTTTCTGTATGTTTGATTTGACATGGTTCAATAGAAAACCTGTATTTTGAATTTCAAAACAATCCTTTTCTGAGTTATTTCTCTGCTATTGTGGTTCTTCTCTCTCTGATCCTCTGGTCTTTGAGGATCTTAGGACCTCTTTTCTTCTTATCCCCGAGCCTCCCAATTTTCATCTCAAATACTTCAATACCTTAACCTTTAGCCCAGACTCTCTCCCTGAATTTCAAATTGATTCTCTCCATTTCTTCAAAACTAGTATTCCAAGCTCTACTTGCATTTTTTTTTCATCGGAACTTGGTCTTCCTTTCTGTGTGCCCAGTGTCATCTGAGCATCCAGTGAACCACTGACTTGGCCAAACCCACAAACCCCTCGATGCCTTCTTCTCTCCCTCACACCCCATAGGGAATCTATCCCCATGTATCTCTTGAATCAGTCTACTTACATCCAAATCCCCCGTGCTAGTCCAGGTTACCATTAGATCTACCTAAAATATTTCAGTAGGCTCTTCTTAGATGCCTGCCTTCTGTTTTCGCTACACTGGGGCTGGAGGCACCTTTCTACAATACAAGTCTAATTATGTTAGTCCTTTTCTGAAATCCTTTCAGTGTTCAGGGTTGGGTCAGGTGGATTTATCTCTTTACCAGAGCCCATTAGGTCTTGATCTCTCTGTGCCACCTCTCATCCTTGGCATTGCTTCATCCAGAACCATTGCTTGGGCTCTTCCTGCCTCCAGTTGTTCCAAAGACTGATGTATAGCTGGAGCAATCTTTCCTGCTTCCTTTGCACCCATCTTGTCTCCCATTCACTATTCCATCTTGACACTTCATGGCCCTGGCCTTCACGAAGTGTGTTCTAGTTTGCAGCACCTGGAGAAGAAGCGCTTGTATGGATCTTCTTCGCCCTCACACTTACTACTCAGCATGGGGGATTGGCCTTGTCTCAGCCTAGGTTCCCTGGGAGGCAGATTCGGAGATGAAGATGTGTGCAGGATTGAATGCTCTTGAGATCAGTCTCCCTGGGGAAACAGAAGGGCAGGGTGGGGAAGAGGGACTGGCTAAAGAGAAGTTGGGCTATGCCAACGCCCTTCCATTGAAGACCACCAGAAAAGCACCTGTGGTTAGTCAAGTTGGGTTGGTTATCAGTTGTAGATAGGGAGAACCTACAACCTGAGCAGCTGTGGGAGCATCTTAGTAAGAGTGTTTGAAAGAACTTCTTATAGGATGGGGCTTCAGTTGGATGCTTTGAGAGAAGATCTTGGGTTCACTGCAGATTGGATACTGTCAGTTAAAGTACATCTATGGCTGGGCATCTCAATGAATCAAACCCATAGGCAATAGAGATAAAGCAAGGATAAAGTAGTAGTTGCTCAAAAAGTACCACTCACCCATTTCAGCCAAGAAGGAATAGGGGGAGAATTTGGTATCCTTTTGAGGGGCACAGTGACCTTGATTTTGTGTTTTGACAGTATGAGGAAGAGGCCTTGCTTTGTCTCATGTTTATCGAGGTCGCAGAACTTTGAGGTTAGTATCTGTCTCGTGGGAGAGTAACACGGCGCAGCCGTAAGGCTCAGGCCAGCTCTGCGGCATCAGAGGATGCGCTGTTGTTTTCCCTTTCTCCGTTGTGACGCGCACTTGTCAAAGCCCTCGACTGACCCCACAGGGAGCCCCCTCCTGCACGCACATCTGTCGGTTATGGAGTCTGCTTTTGGGAAGGAAGGCTCTCCTTGGACAGGGAGGCTTCTCTGAGTCTAACCCATTCATGACAGCTGAGGGCTGTCTGGCAGTTAAATCCATCCTTCCAGAGGGTAGGGGGGATGGCAGCTATGGGCAGCTCCTCCACCTGTTGACTTTTCTCTGAACTGTCTTTGATAGGAAACTCTGAAGTTAGCACTGAGATTCCCTTGATCTTCATTGTATCCTCAAAGTCTTACACAATGCTGGGCCCTTAGTGTGTCCTCTACTCATATTTGCTAAATGAATTCATGAGTGTCATGCCACGAGGACTTGATATCCTGCTTGATTTGGTGTTGTACTGCTAGTGTCTGGAAAGGATTCCACGTGGCAGCTGATTTCCTATGGATTCTCAGTACACCACCCAGAATGTCAGAACAGTGTTGTTGGGTTTTTTTTTTTAGATTTATTTATTTATTTATTTGGAAGTCAGAGTTACACAGAGAGAGGAGGACAGGCAGAGGGAGAGGTCTTCCATCTGCTGGTTCACTCCCCAATTGGCTGCAATGGCTGGAGCTGTGCTGATCCTAAGCCAGGAGCCAGGAGTCTCTTCTAGGTCTCCCACATGGGTGCAGGGGCTCAGGAACCTGGACCATCCTTCACTGCTTTTCCAGACCATAGCAGAGAGCTGGATCGGAAGTTGAGCAGCCAGGACTGAAACCAGTGCCCACCACAGGCGGCGTCTTCACCCACTGTGCCACAATGCCAGCCCCAGAACAGTGCTTCTCACCAGGGACCAGTGTTGGCACAGCACGTTAAGCCCCAGCATCCCATCTCAGAGTGCTAGAGTCCCAGCTGCTCCCCTTCTCACCCAGCTTCCTGGGAAGGCAGTGGATGATGACCCCAGTGCTTGAGCGCTTGCCACCCATGTGGCAGACCTGGGTGGAGTTCCTGTGTCAGACTGGGGACAGTTCTACAGAGACATTCTACTCCTTGGCAAACATGGGGAGCAGGTGGGTATCTCTGGAGTCACTTACTCTGTCTGCTGTGGGTGGAGGGATAGCCAATAACTAGTGAAGCTGTCTTTGCTGAAGGTATGCATGTTATGCAAGAACCTTCAATGGGAGGATGCTGCTGAACATGACCTTCTGTGTAAGGTCATGCACTAGTCTATGTGTCTTTGTGCCCCATTCGTGCGTAACAAGCTTTTCTAGGGGAGGGGCTCTGCCTTGGTCATCTTTGTAGTTTCTGTTCTGACACAGACCTAAGTGTTTATGGAATAACTGAACAAATGAGTGCGTTCATGTGTGCATCTGAATGGTGGAGGGGAGATGGGCGTTTGGGTTAGGTTGACCTTTCTGTAGTAGTCACCTGTCCTGGCCCTCATTTTATTTTTAAGTCTGAATGGCTACATGACGAGTTTTGAAATAGAGGTCCATTCTTTGAAAAAGCTTCTAGCCAGGATCTCATAGTTTTAGAACTAATACATTCTCATCTGTATTCCTGGGTAGGCATTCTTTTCACTTCTTTTTTAAACAAAGTAACATTTTAAAACTATTTGAGATGAGTATATTTGAGATGAGTATATTGCATATTTGAAAAATAACTGGAGTAGAGCTAAAATTTTGATAGTTTTAGTCTTATAATTTGAATTTGTTCCGAAATGTCTCTAACCTTGTCTTTGAACTGTTGACCCCCATTCTACCATACCCTTAAATTCTTTATGGCCTGGCCGGCGCCGTGGCTTAACAGGCTAATCCTCCGCCTTGCGGCGCCAGCACACTGGGTTCTAGTCCCGGTTGGGGCGCCGGATTCTGTCCCGGTTGCCCCTCTTCCAGGCCAGCTCTCTGCTGTGGCCCAGGAAGGCAGTGGAGGATGGCCCAAGTGCTTGGGCCCTGCACCCGCATGGGAGACTGGGAGAAGCGCCTGGCTCCTGGCTTTGGATCAGCACGATGCACCGGCCGCAGCGGCCGTTGGAGGGAGGGTGAACCAACAGCAAAAAGGAAGACCTTTGTTTCTGTCTCTCTCTCCCACTATCCACTCTGCCTGTCAAAAAAAAAAAAAATTCTTTATGGCCTGACAGATTCCAAAGGACCTGCATAAACTCACAGACACTGCAGGTACAGTATTAGACAAGTTGAGTGAGGAACCGGGGTGCTGCTCATCTATGGGGAACTGATCAGTATATGGAATGTCTGCTCCATTTGTTTTGTCTGATACTTATAATATATTAGTTTTTAATAAGAAACCTGAAAGTTATAGCAAGGAGAAAAGCAGCAACCAAGAATTAACCATCATTATATCCCCCAAAGATAATCACAAATAATATTTCCATATTCTGTATTTCCTTTGAACAGTTATTTAAAAACAAAAACAATAGAAATCAGGCCCATACAATCCAGACTGTTTTGTGGCCTTTCTCCCACAGCTACCAGGAACATTTCTGTGACTTTAAGTATTCTGTGTCCTATTATTCTACATTTTAGCATAGTGGTGCCTTCTTGGAATCGTTGTCCTTCTGTTTCTCATTGTTGGATTATTTCTTTAAACATTTTCCTGATGTTGAATTTTTAGGCTGCAACAAATATTCTTGAACAAATCTGAAAGTGTCCTGGAACTGGAATTGCTAAGTCAAAAAGTGATCTTTATGTTTATGGCCTTGAAATTCTATCAGCAAGTTACCCTTCAGAGTTTGTTGTGAGCAGTGACACCTGGCCAGCAGTTATAAAGCTTGTTTTCTAAGATGGCTCAAGGCTGCTTTCATGTAGGTGCGTTTACAGCTGTATCCATTCCTCTGCTGTGTGCTGTTGACTGCCAGATTATTCTGTCTTTATGAAGCAGAGCATCACACTTTCTAAGTTTTAATCATTTACTCCTGGAAGTAACTTTTGCACCTCTAAAAGAATGCTGCTGGAAATTGAGTTACCAGTTCTCAATATATATATTTTGAGTGAAAGTGTCTATTTTACTTAGAACCCTTTTTTTGACCTGGGCAGCCAGGAACAGCATATTCAAATTCAAAATTGTTTCTCCTTTCTTGTTTCCAAGTATTCAAGCACAGTGCAAGTGTGATTTAGTCTCCAGTGCGGTAGGGGACCATTTAGAACAGAACCCAGATATTTGCCTCCTGTTTGTGTGGGTTGAGTAACAGCATTTATCATTCTCACAAAAACACAACCTCTCGTGTAAGATGGTTTCCACTGAGTGAGGACTGCATAGAAACTACTTGACAGTGTTCTTTGTCGGTAATGTGAGATTCCCAGGCTGCAACAGGTTTTCAGATTTATTATTTTCCCATAATGAAGAAGCTCAAGGATGCTTCAACCCAGCAGCAGTTTTTATTAGCTTTCTCTCAAGGTGACGATTGTGCTGCAGTTTGCTCAGTATGCACTGGCTTATTAGTGGTAGCTTTTTGTGAATATGTGGCTATCAAAAAGGATGACGGATAGTGAGGACCAGCTGCTGCAAGTCACAAACTGTTCATAAATAGCTCCTCTCCGCCCCACGAGTAAGACCCTCTCTTCTCCAGTTATAACAATCAGCAGAAAATTAAAACCCTATAGGATGATAAATAGTTTTAAAAATATTTCTCCCCAGTGTTTTGAATGTTGTCTTGTAATACATTACACTTTCACTGAACCAGAAATTGTCTGTAATAAAAGAATATTGGGGGGAAATGTTTAAACTCCCATTGAATTCTAGAACTTAGAAGGAATGCTCTGATTTTGCCATTAAAGGTTAGTAGCTGAGTATATGTCATAAGCTGCAATAAAATGAGAGTTTTAGGGCTCTTGCCCCCAATAAATTTTTAACACATAAAAGCTGGAGATCGTTTTGCCCCCTAGTTTAAACTAAGAATCAAATTAATTTCTTGGCAATAAGCAAACAAGTGATTTTTAGAAATCCTACAAATATTTCACTTTTTAAGTCATCAATAAAAAAAGATCACTTCTCTATTGCCTTTTGATGCAAAACTGTCTGTTCTGTATCCTCACAGGGAATGCATACAGTTATTCTTGGTGATTCTGCTGATGTCTGTTCTGGTCGCTAATCACCTGTTGTATATGCTATTGACCACTCCCTAGGCATTCTCAACTTGCAGCTTCCCTGCATTATATAGGAGTTCAAGGCATCTCAAATTTAGAATTTCCGCAAGACCTGTTGAGACTGAAGAAAATTCTGAATGATCAGACCAGCTATTTGAAAGATCTTGTTTGCACCACAGGCTCATTGAGTGTCCGTCTTCCCTGTAGGTGATGCTTTTCAGACTCTTAGCAGTCATCAGGATCTACAGGAAGAGATTCTCAGTAGTGAGGGGTTTGGCTTAGTCCGGAAAATGTAGTTCTCTTCTCACCCCAGCTGACGAGCATCTCCAGAGTCCCTGGGAATTTTTATCTAGTTGTTCCAGTTATGCACACAACAAAGAGTGCGGGCTTGTGTTTCCCCAGCCTGGCTCATCCCTGGGACAGCTGGGGCTGCACTTCTCTGACCAGGGGCGTCCTGAGGATGCCCACCTTGACATTGCAATGCAACCTTTCCCTCGAAGCTCTACGTTCTCTCATCTGCACCATAAATTAGAAACACCTGCTGCTCCCTCTGGTAGTCTCATAGAGTGCCCCCATGTCAGGTTAATGTCCAGAAATCATCTCTCCTCTGGTGGAGCAGAAGGCAGTGATAAGTCCCAGATGTTTCTACAGCACTGTCATTCCCAGACAGAATAGATTACATCAGCGAAGTCAGCAATAAGGAATGGAGGGCGCGTGCTCGCTCACTCTCCTCCCCCACCCCAACCCCTGCCACGCTCTCATGCTTTCCTGTCTTCCCCTCTCTTTTCTGAAGGCTTCCGAGGGTTCGGAGGAAGACTAGGAACTTCATTTTGGGGACAAGTTTACCCATGTTTCAGTGACTGCAACTGATGCTGTGCTGAGGGCTGAAAGACCTTGGTTGGAAATACTGCAGGCGCCACAGACATAGCCATCACATAGCAATGTGGAAGAGATGGTGGCGTGAGGGTCCCCCACCGGCCACCTCTGGCCTCCCCATGGCTGAGCCTCCTGCAGTTCTATTTTGGAGGCAGGAGCCGTAGTTGCTTCCAATGTGCTTTCTCCACCCCTGCCCTGAAGTCATAGGGAAAGCTAACAGAGCTCCTTAGACAGTTCCCAGATGTCGCCAGCTGCCCTGGGGAAAGTGGCGTTGGTAATACCGGAGCTGCCTGCCTTTTTTCCAGTTTTGTGGAGGGCACTTTTCATAGATTGGAGAGAATGGCCTTCAAGGGAAATTCACCACCCTGATTTCATAGACAAGGGGCCTCAGGTTCATGAGAGCACATGGTTCTCACTCATGGTACAAAGCTAGGATGAGGGTATGGCCAGGCTACAAATGCAAACGTGTGTAACGTGCGCGTGCACGCATGTGCAGTGCCTTGTTGGTGGGGAGTATTCCCACCATGGCTGAGCCCAGGCTGTCACCGTGACATCAGCAGACCCCCCGGGACTGAGAAGAGCTGCACACTATCAGCTCTTGGGGGCCCTAGGATCAGCTGCCACACATACTCCCTGCACCCCTGTGACCAAAGATTCCCCAAGACTCCTTCAGAGAGGGCAGGGGCGTGCACAGAGGGAGAGGGAAACAGGACTTCCTGTGACTGTGGGCTTAGAAAATGTTTTTCTGACTCCAAAGCTGTCTCTCACTGCTGTCAGGCCTCAGTCCCCAGGGGACATGCTGGAGTTTATCTTTCTCAAATTAAAGGATTTCCCAAGTAAAAATTGAGACGGCCAGGGGGAGCAGAAATCTTCCTGTGTGGCTTTTGCTGGAGAAGGCAAGCTGCCTGGTGGTGCTAGAACTCTGTAAACATGGCTTTCCGGTGCTGTTCTTCCCGCGGGTGCGGCGGACTAGGGGAGACCATGGATTCATTCTCACTTGCAATTGGGTGAAAACACTCCTGGAGTCGGGGTTCTGGGAGGAAAGGCAGGGGATTCCAAGGATGCTCCCTCGTTCTCCTTCAATGGACGGCCTTAGTCCATGCTCTGGCCCGTCATGGATGACGGAGGCAGAAAGTAAACAGACTTTACACCCCCTTTCTTCAAGAAACAAACCTTTCAGAGCTTGGAAAGAATTGAGCCAGCTCCTGGTTCCGCCCTCGTCATTCACTCTTGCTTGCTGCTCAGGGAACATAGGCAGACCTCCTGCCATCAGTCAAGTGCCGGTGGCTAGGTAGCTCCCATAACTCACCACTTTGCTCATTTTGACCACACCGTACAACGCCATAAGGCAGCTGCCAGCCTCCCCTTCACGAAAAGGAAATCTGGGCTTGAGGGTCCGTCGCGTTGTCCACAGAGTCACTGGGTTGTAAACAGAGTCTGGAATCAAGTCCCAGCCAGCCTCACCCCAAATATTCTCTCCCCAGTGACACCATGCCAACCCATATTCTTGAGAGCAAGGGAGCCCCTCGCGTTGCATTTATTTCTGTGACTAAGTTAGAAAGGTCATGATTCTGTTGTCTTTGTTATGGAGCTTGCCATATCAAACTCACAACAGGTCATAATGGGATGCATGTCCAGAGTAACTGTGATGTTGCTTGCAGTGGACAAGAGCAACTCCACAGAGCGTGCTTTGCTTGTTTCCGTGTTGCCAAGCAATGAGGATATTTCTTTTTAAAATACTGTGTATCTTTTTCATCCCCTGTTTTTAAAAATTATGCACCGGCCAGCCCAGCGCCATGGCTCAATAGTCTAATCCTTTGCCTGCGGCACCTGCTCACCAGGTTCTAGTCCCCAGTCAGGGTGCCAGATTCTGTCCCGGTTGCTCCTCTTCCAGTCCAGCTCTCTGCTGTGGCCCAGGAGTGCAGTGGAGGATGGCCCAAGTCCTTGGGCCCTGCACTCGCATGGGAGACCAGGAAGAGGCACCTGGCTCCTGGCTTCGGATCAGCGTGGTGCACCGGCCGCAGTGGCCATTGGAGGGTGAACCAAAGGTAAAGGAAGACCTTTCTCTCTGTCTCTCTCTCTGTCTACTCTGCCTATCAAAAAAAAAAAAAAATTATGTACCATCACTGAAGAAAAACTTAGGAAACTATAAGAGAAAATAGCAACCACCCATAATGCCAACTCTGTGGCACACAGTTTTAAATTCATAATTGTGTATTTAGACATTTTAAAAATATAGACAAATGTTATATATGGATTTTTAAAAATTATGACATTGTCTTAGACCATATGGCCAACAGTTAGCCACTCTGTGGATCAATACAAGGCCTTAGTCCAGGCCAGCTCTCCTTATAGGCAAAGTACTGCCTCATGGGAAGATTCCTTTTACTATTGTTCAAGGCTGTCCTTAAGTGGGTCTGTAATAGTAGAATCAGTGGTCCATTGGGGCTGGTTCTGGCATATGGTCCAGAGCCATCTGTAGAACTGGCTTCAGCTGTTTTCCCCTCTGGTCAGTTGGTCATGGAGAACTTGCCATGATGCCCATGGGTATAGGCGGACAGCATGTTACTAGTATGGCCCCACTGAGCATCCTGGGCTAGCTAGCATTCTGCTCGTGTGATTTGTTCATGACTTGAGAGACTGTTAGGCATTTACTTTATATATATATATATATATATATATATATATATATATATATATATATATATATAATGTGATGGTTAAGAACTTTTTGGAATTTGCAACTTTATGGCCAAGTAGATCAAATAACACCCAGTTCATGATTGCTAAGCATTGATGTTGGTCACCTGTTGTCCCATGGTCAGCTTTTCTGCAGGACCCATTGGCAAGCCAGGACTTGTTACCCTCAAAAGGAAAAGAGTTATTTGTGTAGGCATAGTTTTAGTCATAAATTTTCACTTGAACTCAGCCAAAAGCCTGAGAAATGAAGTCATAAATCTTAAACATTTTCATTTAAAAATTTTTTGTAGTGAAATACATGTAACATAAATTTACCATCTTAACCATTTTTTAAAGTATACAATTCAGTAGTTTTCATATTATTATGCAAACATCAGCACCATCCACCTCTGGAACTCTGTCTTGCAAAATGCAAACTCTGTACCTGCTGAGCGATGAATCTCTTTTTCTCTCCCCCAGCTCCTGACAACCACCATTCAGCTCTCCGTCTCTATGGATGTAACTGCTCTGTATAACTCATGTGTGTGGAATCTGTGTAGTATTTGTCTTGATTCTAGCTTATCTCACTCAGCGTAATGTCCTCAAGTCTTATCTGGGCTGTAGCATGTGTCTAAATGTGTTTCCTTTTGAAGGCTGAATAATATTCCATTGTGTGCATGTACCACATTTTGTTTACCTAATCATCCATGGATGAAAACTTAAGTTGCTTCCACACTTTAACTACTAAAAATAATATTGCTATGAACGTGGGTATACAAATATCACTTCAAGACCCTGATTTCTTTTGAGTATATTCTCAGAAGTAGGATTGCTAGATTATATAGCAATAGTTCTCTGTATCTTTGATCCATTTGAATCATGTACAGTGGGAATAAATCTCTTTATTAACTTGTTTGAATCATACATTTTGTTCATAAGTCAATTTGAAAATATATATAATGGGTGAGTTAAGCTAGATCACTTTATTTAAGATTTATTTATCTAAAAGGCAGAGGCAGATAGAGGAAGTCTTTCATCCACTGGTTCACTCCCCAGATGGCTGAAACGGAGCCAGGAGCTTCTTCCAGGTCTCCTTCCCAGGCCATAACAGAGAGCTGGATTGGAAGTGAAGCAGCCGGGACTCGAACCAGCATCCATATGGGATGCCGGCACTGCAGGCAGTGGCTTTACACACTACACCACAGCTCCGGCCCCAAGCTCACATTTATTAATATGCTTGCTATGCTCAATCTCAGTTCTGTCACTTTATCTTACATTGTAATTACTTTTTTGTATTACGTTTACTGTATTTGGTTTTTATTCATTTGGAGACTTTTTAGGAAGGGTTGTGTTTTTATTCAAGTTGGTACTATTTGTTAATATTTATAGCATCCTACTACCTAACGGTTTTCAATAGTATACTCAGACTCTCATTTATCACCTATACATTTTATTTTCCCATTTTTCTCTCTATTTCCTCATCAGAATATATAATGTAGGGGCCAGTGCTGTGGCGCAGCGGGTTAATGCCCTGGCCTGAAGCACCAGCATCCCATGTGGGCACTGGTTCAAGTCCTGGCTGCTCCATTTCCAATCCAGCTCTCTGCTATGGCCTGGGAAAACAGAAGATGGCCCAAGTCCTTGGGCCCCTGCACCTGCATGGGAGACCCAGAAGAAGCTCCTGGCTCCTGGCTTCAGATCAGCGAAGCTCCGGCTGCTGCAGCCAACTGGGGAGTGAACCAGCAGATAGAAGACTCTCTCTCCCTCCCTCTCTCCCTCCCTCTGTGTAACTCTTTCAAATAAATAAATCTATATATATATATATATATATATAATGTGAATTCCTTGTTCTTTTACCCATGATCCAACACTTATTTTAACCTTGGCTCTACAATTAATTCTGAAATGCTCACATCAGTCTTACCAAACCTTTCCCACTCATATTGGTTGGATAAAGCTTATCTTCTAGAGATTCATCAGAAAGGGCACCTGTATATAATATTCCCTGAATTCTAGAACATTAAAAATGCTCTTTCTGTTGCTGAAAGCAAACCTTGGTTTTCTTTTGGTCCTTTGTTCAACTTTCCTCCCTAACTTCCTTCAATGTCTTGGCTCTACTAGTGCCTTTTCTTAGGTGTTAGGTCTTGGAAATCGGATGCTAATTTAATTATCTCGTGTTGTGAATTATTTCATATTTTTTGGAGTTCCTCAGAACATTAACTTTTTTTTTAAAAAAAAAGATTTATTTATCTGAAAGGCAGAGTTAGAGAGAGGGAGAGGAGAGACACAGGGAGATCTTCTGTTCTCTGGTTCACTCCCCAAATGACTGCAACAGCCAGGGATGGGCCAGGAAAGTTTATTGCATGTTTTCTTGACCAGCCTGTAGCTTGAGTGAACCCCTCTTCCCTCTCTGACCTTTTAGCCTAATGTTAGCATATCTCCAAGTAATTGCAGATCACTGTGTCTGAAATTGTCTATAATCCATCCTCAAAACTCATTTATTAATTTTCTAATTTCAATTGAAAATACTTTTTCCTCTGCTGTTTCCTAGACTGTATAATGTTCTTTATTATATAATATTACTTTAATTTCTGATACTTTGTATATTACTTGATATTAGTCCTTTATCGGATACATAGTTTACAAATATTTTCTGATTCTGTCCCTTGCAATTTGTTGTTTCATTTGCTGTGCAGAAGCTTCTTAGCGTGATGTGATCCCATTTGTCTGCTTTTGCTTTCATTGCCTGTGCCTCTTGGGTCTTATCCAAGAAGTCTTTGCCCACGCCAATATTTCTCTCCAGTAATTTGATGGTTTCAAGTCTTAGGTTTAGATCCTTGATCCACTGTGAGTTGATTCTTGTACAGGGTGTAATGTAGGGGTCTTGTTTCATACTTCTGCATATAAAAAACCCAATGTTATCAACACCATTTGTTGAAGATACTGTCCTTAATCCAGTGATTTTTTTTTTGCTCACTTGTCAGATATTAATTGTTTGTAGATGCATGGATTAATTCTGGGGTTTCTATTCTGTCCCATTGGTCCACATGTCTATTTTTGTGTCAACACCAGGCTGTTTTGATTATAACAGCCCTGTAGTCTATCTTGAAATCTGGTATTGTATGTCTTTGGTTTTGTTTTTATTGTTAAAGATTGCTTTGGCTACCTGTGGGATCTTCTGTGTTTCCATTTGAATTAAGATTTTTTCTATATGGCTGTGAGAAATGTCCTTGAATCTTTGTTGGGATCACATCAACTCTGTAAATTGCTTAAGGTACCATGGACATTTTGATGCTATTAATTCTTCAATTCCAGGAACAATGGAAAGTTGCTCCATTTGTGTGTGTGTGTGTGTGTGTGTTTCTATTTCTTTCATTAATGTCTTGTAATTTTCATCATAGACATTTCAAATCCTTGGTTAAATTTATCCTAAGGTATTTAAGAATTTTTGTAGCTGCTGTGAATGGGACTGATCTTATAAGTTCTTTCCCAGCCACAGCATTGTTGGTATATAGGATTGCTGTTGATTTTTGTGTGTTGATTTTATATCCTGCTACTTTGCCAAATTCGCTTATGAATTTTAATAGTCTCAGTGGAGTCTTTCAGTTCCCCTATTTAAAGGATCATGTCATCTGCAAACAATGATAATAATTTGACTTCCTCCTTTGACTTTTTTTCTTGCTCTTTTGGCTCTGGCTAAAACTTCCAGATGATTATTCAATAATATTGAATAATGGTTATAAGAGTGGTCATCCTGGTCTGGTTCCAGATCTTAGCAGAAATGATTCTAGCTTTTCCCCATTTAATATGATGCTCGCTATGGGTTTGTCATTTATTGCCTTTTTTTAAAAGGTTTAATTTTTTATCATGAAAGGATATTATCAAATGCTTTCTCTGCATCTAATGAGAATCATATGGTTTTTATCCTTAATTTTGTTGATATGATGTATTGCATATATTGATCGGCATATGTTGAATCATCCATGTATCCCTGTGATGAATCTCACTTGTTCTGCGTGGATGACCTTTTCAATGTGTTGTTGGGTTTGACTTGCTGGTATTTTATTGAAGATGTTGCATCTACACTCATACTGGTTTATAGTTCTTTGTCGTGTCTTTCTCTAGTTTTGGAATTAAGGTGATGCTGGCTTCATAGATTGAGTTTGAAAAGGTTCCCTCCTTTTCAATTGTTTGAACACTTTAGGGGGAATTAGTTGTTCCTTTGAAGTTTGGTAAAATTCAGCAATAAAGCCATGCAATGCTGGACTTCTCTTCGTCTGGAGGCCTTTTATTACTAATTCAGTCTCAGGATTATTGGTCTATTCAGATTTTCTATTTGCTCATGTCTCAATTTTGTCCAGAAATCTGTCTCTTCTAGATTTTCCAAATTTGTTTGCATATAGCTATAATAATTCCTGATGATTCTTTGTTTCTGTAAAGTCAGTTTTAACAATTCCTTTTTCACTTGATTTTATTGATGTTGGTCTCTCTACCCCCCCCCCCACTTGCCTGGTTAGCTGGGCAAATGGTTTATTGATTTTGTTTAATTTTTTTAAAAAAGATCAGCTCTTCATTTCACTGATATTTTATATCATTTTATTTTAATTTCTTCTGATTTTTATTCTTTCTTTCATCCTACTAACTTGGTGTTTGTTTTCCTAGGTCCTTAAGATGCATTGTTAGATCCTTTATTTGAAATTTTTCTATTTTCAATGGCCCTATTATAAATTTTCCTCATAATACTGTTTTTGCTGTATCGCATAAGTTTTGATATGTTGTGTTTTAATTTTCCTTCAAGGAATTTTCGGTTCCCTTTGATTTCTCCTGTGATCCACTGGTCATTCAGAGCATGGTGTTCAGTCTCCATGTGTTTGTGGATTTTCTTGAGTTTCTTTTGTTGTTAAGTTCCAGCTTTATTCCATTGTAGTCAGAACAGATATATGTTATCTCAAATTTTAAAAAAATTGAGACTTGTTTTATGGCTTAGCATATGATCTACCCTAGAGAATGTTCCTGCGCTGATAGAAAGAATGTATTCTGCAGCTATGGGATGAAGTGTTCCATCGATATTTTTAGGTCCATTTGGTCAACAGTGTAGATTAGCTCTGTTGGTTTTTGTTGATTTTTCTGTATGATCTGTCCATTGATTAAAGTGGGGTGTTGAAGTCCCCAATTATTATTATATTGTATTACAGCAAAATCTGTTTTATAAAACTAGCTGCCCTGGTATTGGGTACACATTTGCTATTTTTACATCTTGTTGAATTGATCCCTTAATCATTACATACTGACTTTGTCTCTTAACAGTTTTTGTCTTAAAGTCTATTTTGTCTAATGTGAATATAACTAGTACTCCTTTTTATTTCCGTTTGCAGGGAATATCTTTTTCCATCCTTTCTCTTTCAGTCCATGTGTATATTTATTGGTGAAGTATGTTTCTTGTAGGCTGCATTTAGATGGGTCTTGTTTTTTTCTCTAAATTCAGCCAGTCAGTATATTTTAATTAGAGAATTTAGTCCATTACACTCAAGGTTGTTATTGGTAAGTAATGATGTCATCCTACCACTTATCCATAAATAGAGTTTTGTTTGTTTTCAGTCTCCTTTATTCCTTTAGTAGGAGGTGTTCTTCCTTCTCATTCTTTTATGATACTGATTATCTTTGTCTGTTGCTGTGGAAGTACATCCTTAAGTGTCATTTGTAAGGCCGACTGGGTAGTGGCAAATTCTTACAAGTTTGCTTGTCTTGGAGGGTCTTTATTTCACCTTCATATATGAATGAGAGCTTCACAAGGTGATACAAAGTTGGCAGTACTTTCTTTTTAGCACTTGCTATATCCCCCCATTCCCTCCTGGCCTGTAGGGTTTCTTTCTGGTGAGAAATCTGCTATCAGTCTGATGGGAGTTCAATAAATGTGATCTGGTATTTCTCTCAAATTCTAGGATATTCTCTTTATGTTTCAGTTTTGGAAGTTTGACTGTAATGTGTCATGGTGAGACTCTCTTCTGTTCGTGCCTATTTGGGGTTCTATGTGCTTCCTGTATTTGGGTGTTCGTATCTTTCTCCAATTTGAAGAAAATTTTGCTGTTATTTCACTGAATAGATTTTCTAAGGTGTTCCTTTTTTTCCTTTCTTCTGCCTCACCAAGTCTGTGTTGGGGCTTTCTGCTGTATTTTTTTATTTGACTTGTTGAGACTTTTCTAATATTTCCATTTGCTTGTATTTCCAGTATCCCTATCTACACTCAATTTTTCATACATGCCAGGTACAGACTTCCTAATTTCATTTAACTGTTCCTCTGTGTGTTTGAGGAACTTAAAATCATTCTTTTGGATTATTCTTTAGGCATTTTGTCTCTCCTCTTGTTCACAGTCCAATATTAATGAATTGTTGTACTCTTTGTGGGGAGAGATATTGCCTTCCTTGTTAATGATTTTTGTGTTTCTATGTATTTCTGTGCATCTGGGGGAATCTCTCATTACTCTCTCCTCTGGAAGATGGATTTCTTTGTTGTTTAGTAAAGGCTTTGTTCACTGGAAATGTGCCTTGGGGCTTGATGGAGTGCCCAAGGCTTACCCTTATGTTCCAGGGGTGTGTGTTGGGTGGGGCCAGGGAGATCTGGCCATGATTGTGGAGAGAGCCTGGGTCCAGAGTGAAACCCAAGTTCGTTGTGGTGGAGCACCTCTGGCTACCGTCATCTTGGGGGAGGATGTTGGAGCTGGCTAGTGCATTCACAGTCTCAGCCATTTTGGTGCCAGGGTGTACCAGCTGACTCACAGCCTCAGTGAGCTCATGGTGCCTGCACTTCACCTACTGGGGCACACACAGGATACAGGGCACTGATCCACCCCATGGTGTGTCCCCTGACCCCTCTGCAAGACCCAACCCCAGAATACAGGGAGCTCTGAGCCTCTACATTCAGATTGGGCAGGTGCACAGGAACCCATTCACAACCCATGACCCTGTCAGCTCCATGGCCCATGCCCAGAATGACCATGGTCCCGTGTGCAGGACGTCTGCTCTCAGCCCTGCAGCCTGTGCTGTCCCAGCCTCGGCAGCCTCCTGCAGTGGTGGCACCGTCCATTGGTCCCTGGCTCAGGACACCGTTCAGCTGCAGCTTCACCTCAGGCAGATGGAGTCTGGGGCTTTGCTGGGGGAGTGAAGGGAGACAGTGTGGCCTCACTTCACAAAGTCATCACCCAGACCCCCACCAGCTTCCCAGGCTGGGCTCAAAGCCAGCGGGGACAGTGGAGTTCTTCAGTCAGAGCCGCCAGTGGTGCAGGCTGCAGCGGCCCTCGCCTTGCCCTGGGAACGTGGTGCTTCCAGCCTGCAGCCGGCTGTGTAGATGCAGGAGTGGCTGGTAGCGGCGTGTCTGTCCTCTCCCCTCACTGCTCCGTGGAGTCTCTGTTCTCTTCTGGTTGTTCTCCACTGAAGCTGTCAGTGCCCTGAGAATGTGGTCCTTCCTTTATTTTTCTGGAATCTCTCTGTGGCTGAGGTAAGTGTGGCTTTCACTCCTCAGCCATCTTGGGTCTCCTGGGTCACCCGTTTCTTTGAGAATACCAGAGGTTTTGCATTTCCGCTTCCCCCATTTTCTGCAATAACCCCTCCCTCTGGGGCCATGTTTCCTATCTGTTCTCTTGAACTCTTTCTAATGTTTTGTTGTTAAGTCTCATTTGTCAATTCATATTGAAGAGTAGTTTCTTAGATGAGGGCTGTTTACTTGGGTGGGCTTTTGTTTTAGGACGAGAAGTGGCTGTTAAGCTGGGAGTCCACCAAAACTCAGAATGTGGTGGTCTTTTCTCGGGGAGGGGGATATAACACTTATCAGTAAAGAAGTGTCTGGCTTACCAGCTTTGGAAGCAGAAATACATAGATGACGGTACTGTCTGTAGATCAGGGACATTGATTGCTTAATTTACTTATCTTTAAAGAATCAACTGGTGTTCAGCCTTCAGTTTTACTTGCCCTTTTGCTGCAAAGATGGCTCCAACTTCTAAAGCCTCTGAGAAGTCCTGCCGGGCAAGTCCCGGATCTCCGGATCTCGGATTCAGATTCTCCCCAGGGAGCACAGTGCTGCCGCTCCCAGTGCCTTGCACATTTCATCCATCATTCTCCACTGCCGTTCTGTCTCAGAGCTTTGTTGAAATCACTCCAGCAGGTAGCTACTCTCTCCTCTCTGACGTTGTAGATTAATACTTTAAATCTTTTATTTCCTCCACTACGGGGGTATCTCAAGAAGATTTATTTTTACTTTTGCTAAGATTTAACCTCTCCATTTATTAATTTTTCTTAACTTCAGAATGATCATTTGTAAGGTCACTTATAATTTCAAAACTCTGCTATAAATTTCCCCCCTTCTTAGGGGCTGATCTTATATCTTGAAAAACTGTCTCCTTACATTTCATCTGAGTAAATAATTCTTTTTTTTCCCCAAAGAGGTTTGTTTATTCTTAAGATTTTATGTATTTACTTAACAAGTTAGAGTTACAGACAGTGAGAGGGTGACAGAGAGAGAGAAGTCTTTTATCCGCTGGTTCACTCCCCAAATGCCACAACAGCCAGAGCTGGGCCAATCCAAAGCCAGGAGCTTCTTCTGGGTCTCCCACGAGGGTGCTGGGGACCCAGGACTTGGGCCATCTTCTACTGCTTTCCCAGGCCATAGCAGAGAGCTGGATCAGAAGTGGAGCAGAGGGTTGTGAACTGGCACGCTTGTGGGATGCTGGCACTGCAGCCAGTGGCTTTACCCACTACACCACAGCACCAGCCTCAGGGCTGATTTATTTTTACCTGCTGAAAGATCTTCCTAGAGTTTGCTTTGGATAAGCATCAGCTACTTTTAAGTAAACAACCCTTTCTCTGTCTTACCCCTATCAAACTGCTTAAAAGCAATTCTACAGTTGAGAATGCTGGCCAGGGGCAGCCATTTGATTTAGTGGTTAAGATGCCCACATCCCACTTTGGAGTGCTTGGGTTTGATGCTCGGCTTGGCTCAGCTCCTGATCCTGACTTCCTACTGGTGCAGGTCCTGGATGGCAATGGGTGAGGGTTTAAGTAGCTGGCTCCTGACACCATGTGGGAGACCTTAACTGACTTCCTGTTCCCCATCAGCCCTGGTTAGGAGCCACTGCAGACATTTGGGGAGTATACCATTGGATATGAGCACTTGTGCTGTGTGTGTCTGTGTCTGTGTCTGTCTCTGCCTCTTAAATAAATAAAAGTAACAAGTGAAACAAGCGTTGATCCTTGTGATTTGTAGTGTTGGGCTCATGTTCAGAATAACTGACTTTTCTCTGGCAATGGTATCTTAATATTTGTGGCACCTCTCTCTCCATTTTCAGTTCCATGCGTCTTTTATTATGCTCATGTCTCTGCTATTCTGGTCAATGACTGCCCATCATTTAAGTTCCCTTTGCCACTTTTCCAAAATAAATTTTGACCATGCCACCGATTCTGTATTTTAGTCCCGTCAGTCCTGAGGTGATGAACATTTGTTCAGAGACTTTATGGGATGCAGATATAATTTTTATTTTTGTTTTGCTTGACTTTGGATTATGTAATAAATACCATTTAAGGTCAAGTTATAATAATTCAGTGTGTACCTAAACAAATTTCTTCATGATATAGTAATGTTGAGAATAAACAGCCAGCACTTAGGAAGTTCTTATCGTGCTCCAGCCGCTGTTCTGGGATATTTTCATTAATTCCTTTAGTCTGCACACAATCTTCAGGAAAGCTGCTATTATATCTTTGTTATGCACATGACAACAGTGAAATCTGGGAACCAACCAGACGGTCTGGCCCCAGGAGGAAGTTTTTGTGTAAAGCTGTTTTCTTTTAGAAATTGTCCAGAAGACACCTGGTCCCAGGGAAGAGAAACCCTGAAGTAATGAAGGTAGGGAAATAAAAAGAATTGGGAGAGAACAAAACAGTTTATTAGGGTTTGTTAATAGTCTTATCTATATCTACCCATCTATATCTGAAAGGCAGAGTGGCAGAGAGGGAGGGCAATCTCCCATCTGCTGGTTCACTCTCCAAATGGCCACAATGGCCAGGGCTGGGTCAGGCTAAAGCCAGGACCCCAGAACTCCATCCAGATCTCCCACATGGGTGGCAGGGGACCAAGTACTTGGGCCATCTTCTACTGCTTTCCCAAGCACATTAGCCAGGAACTGAACTGGAAGTAGAACAGCCAGGATTGGAACAGGCATTCATATGCAAATGCCAGTGTTGAGCAGATAGCTTAACCTGCCCCACCACACCACCAGTCCTCAGGACTGGTATAAATGCGTTATGGGGAGAACCATGCCTGAGAAACCACCAGAGCAGACTATTCAGTGAGACCAGGCCTTCCTCTTACAGGCGCCACCTTCCCTTACAAAGTATTACAGTTCTTCCACTTCCTAGTTTAAGTTGTACCGTTTGATGTACAGCATCTTGAGAAGCACTTTACATTTTATTCATTTACGCATTCAGCAAATATTGATCGAGCGTCAGCTGTGCAGTGGGCTTCAGCCTCTGCGCTATGCATGAACCGTCCCTGCCCTCATGGGGCTTTTACTCCAAGTAAGGAATGGTGGGTGGCAGCAGGAGCTGTGAGCACAGGAAGTGCAAGGTGTGTAGAGGCGCTGGGAGCTCAGGAAGAAAGGAAAAGCTGAGTAGCAGGCTTAGGGGGATCAGGGACACACAGAGGGAGACTGGGACCAGGCACCACGGCAGAGATCAGGGACACACACAGGGAGACTGGGACTAGGCACCACGGCAGTGACCAGGCACCACGGCAGTGACAGCAGGTTCTCCAGGTGAGCTTTGAAGGAGGTCAGGGAGCTGACCTTACCCCCTGCATGGGGAGGGTGCTCCCAGCACAGGGAATCCCTGGACAGGAGCATGGGAAAAGGTCCAGGCCTGCTTGCCTGGACAAGGGTGCAAGATGAGTCAAGAAGAAAGGAGCTGGAACCGGCAGGCTTTATGGGTGGGCCTGGGGACCTTGGCGTTTCCCGAGTGGAATGAACTTGCATGATCTGACTTACATTCCTAAGGACCACTCTGGCTGTTGTGTGCAGAGTAGGTTGGGAGGGCGGAGGGTAGAGCAGACAGGTGGTCAGGAGACACAGCAATAATCAGGGAAGAGGGAACCGTGACTTGTGCCGTAGCAGGGGAGGTGGTGAGCAGGGTTCAGATCTGATGTCGTTTGGAGGTGGAGTCAGCAGCATTTCCTTACCTAGAAGATTTGGGTTGTACGGAAACAAAGTTTCTAGAATCAGGTCCATGGCTTTTGACCACGGCTGCTGCTGTCATCAGGAATGAAGAGGGACATTGCAGGGGGAGCAGGTGGGAGCAGTTCAGGCGTGCTGAAGTTAATAATTCAGTTGGACGCCTAGGTGTCCAATGGGCAGAGTATACATACACACACAGTGTTTGGAAGAGACATGTGGGTGCAACCTAGAAACTGCATCAGTGAATCTGTGCAAATCACGTCTTGGGGATCATTTTTAGTAGTCATTAGGAACATCCAGGAATTCTTAGAAAGGGAGACCCTTTAGTTTACAAACTGTTTTAAGTCGTTAAAATATCTACGAATTCTAAACTTAGCAGTCACGTTGACATGGTCTGTTTTATAGATGTTAGGGGCCGAATTGGGTCCCTCCCGACTCATACATTGAACTCCTACCCTCTTCTTTTTTGGGCGGGGGAGAGGGAGATAGGATCTTTAAAGGGGTAACTAAAATAAAATGTGCTCATGTGATTGGGCCTTGGTCCAGTATGACCAGTGTTCTCATCAGAAGAGATGAGGACATGGCCCACACGGAGGGGAGGGCATGTGAGGACGTGGGGAGGTGACAGCCATCTGTGAAGCCGAGGAGAGAGCTCTGAGGACAAGCCCAGCCTGCCCGCACCTCGCTCTCCAACTTCCAGCTCCAGAGCTGCAAGAAAATTTGTCTTGTTTAAGCCACCCAGTATGCACTACTTCACATGGTCGCCCCAGCACATGAATAGCACTGAACTTGAATTGACTTTGAGGAGGTAGTTTTATTTTTGTATGTGGAAGGCATCTGGCTTTCCCTGTGATGTCCCAGCATGTTGTGAGCGCTGGAACACAGTCTGGGCACGGAGCCCGAGGCGGGCAGGGCAGCGACGACAGGAAGGGCTGCCTTCCCTCCCCTGGGGCCAGGTATCCTGTTTTGTGATGTGTATCTGCAGACACGACACCTCGTGTTTGCTTTGTTTCCTTCTTCCTCCTCTTGTCTCTCTTCCTGTCCTGGTGTAGTTTTCCAGAGGATGTGTGGGGACACAGGATCCTGGTAGCTCTGTGCCTCTCAGAATCAGCCTTTCTCAGTGTATGTGTCACCAAAGGCAGGAACGCCATTGTCGTTGAAGGTCTTTTATTACCCTGAATCTAGTGTGTGCTCTGTGTCAGTTTAAATTCATTAGTGGGTTGGGCAGTTGGGGCTCAGCAGGTTTCTGCCTGCATTGCTTGCAGGTGAACAGATTGAGTCACCTGGTAAAGTGCTGCACACTTGGCCGGCACCGCGGCTCAATAGGTTAATCCTCCGCCTATGGCGCCGGCACCCCGGGTTCTAGTCCCTGTTGCTCCTCTTCCAGGCCAGCTCTCTGCTGTGGCCCAGGAGTGCGGTGGAGGATGGCCCAAGTCCTTGGGCCCTGCACCCCATGGGAGACCAGGAGAAGCACCTGGTTCCTGCCTTCGGATCAGCGCAATGCGCTGGCCGCAGCGCACCAGCCGCGGCAGCCAGTGGAGGGTGAACCAACGGCAAAGGAAGACCTTTCTGTCTCTCACTGTCCACTCTGCCTGTCAAAAATAAATAAAATGCTGCACACTCAGTGTTGCAAAAGCTTATGGTCAGCTGGGATCCATGCACCAAACTGAGCAAAGATCTGAGGGCCCCCAACCACTAGTGAGTGCAGGTATTCCTTTAGCGGAAGATGAAATGGTTTCACCCACAGAGAAGCTTGGCAATGAATTACTGGACGACAAGCACTGGCATACAACAGGACTTCAAGTTCAGGGAAAACAAAATTGCAAGGCAAGTTTATTTCGGTACATTTTTTTAAAAAATCCATGCATAGATTTTTTTAAAAAAGATTAATTTATTTGAAAGGCAGATTAAGAAAGGGAAAGATAAAGAGATCTTCCATCTACTGGTTCAGCCTCTCCCAAATGGCTGTAACATTCAAGGCTGGGCCAGATTGAAGCCAGGCATCAAGAACTCCATCCGGGTCTCCCAAGTGAGTGACGGGTCAAAGTATGTGGGCCTTTGTCCACTGCTTCCCCAGAAACATTAGTAGGGAGCTGGATCAGAAATGGAGCAGTGGGGACTTGAACCTGTGCTCTGATATAGGATGCTGGCGTCACAGATGGTAGCTTAACCCAGTGTGCCACAATGCTAGCCCCCATCGTTTTCTTATAACATGCATTTTCCATGAATTTTTGCAGACCCCATTGTAGATTTTTCCCCCTTAGGAGCAAGTTTTATAAGGAGGTAGAGGGAAAGAGCTTGGAATATAAGGATCCCACATTCCTAGTAACCAGGAGTGAGAATCTCAAATCCAGAGTCAAGGTTTAGAAAGAGAACCTCTGTCGAGGGGTCCGCTGGGAGCAGAGCACAGCACATCTGAGCATTGAGGTAAGCCTCCTTTCTTTTAGTGGTTTTATTTTAATTGACACATCATAATTGTAAACTTTATGGAGTACAATGTGATGGTTCAAGACCTGTTTACTGCGTGTGATGATCAAATCCAGGTCATTAGCACATCCACCACCTCTAACAGTTATCAGCTGTTTGCGGTAAAACCCTCAAAATCATCTAACTATTTTGAAATCCACAGTGCATTATTATCGATGATAGCCAGGTGACTGACTTTAGAACACCAGAATTTATTCTTCCTTTCCAACTGGAACTTTATACTAAAACAGCCCTACTTTCAAAGCCTGAGCTAATTACCTTCTGGCTCCAAAGACCTGACACAAATGAGGTCACCCTGTCTGGGTCTGGAGTCCCGGCTCTCGGCTTGTCCTTACAGGGCATAGTCATCTATCAAGGTCAAGGCTCAGAGACCCAGGGTCCCTTTCTCTGTCCTGTTTGAAGCTCTGCCTCCAAATTCGAGGTTCAAATTTGAGAGGTGGACTCCTTTACGTGAAGGCTGACCTGCCCCAAATAGCTTTCCCCAGATGAGAGGGGCCCTGAGCCCAGCATGTACACATCGACACCACGTGACCAAAGGAGCATTGTGCAGCATATCACACACACACACACACACACGGGAGGATTACCCACCAAATTCCAAATATCACCTGCAGACTCCAGTACATCCGGAGGCAGAGAAGGAAGTATGATGGCAGAGAGAGCCGGGGCCACCCAGGAAACTCACATGGTCCCCCTCCCAGGTCTGCTGCCGGCGCGCTCTGCCTTCAGGATACTCGAGCTGGTAATCTGAGGATGAAAACTGGAAGGCTTCATCTTTAAAGTGGTCACAGGAATCTAAAAACCAAGAAGCAAGTGTGATTGAATGGTTTTGCATGGGCAAGGAGGCAGCCTGGCTGCCAGCAGCCCTGCCCCGTGGGCTGCCGCGTCCCGAGTCGGGCTTCCCCTCCCAGGAAGCGAAGAGCCCTCTGCAGAAAGCGGAGGAGTCAGTTCTCTCTCCCCTTGTAGGGTCGTTATGTGTGAAACTCTCTAAAATAAGGTTAACCCCGCATGCCTCCCTCCTCGCTCTGTTTTCCTAGGCCTTTGTGGAGCTGTCACTGGTGCACAGGTGCCGAGAGGTTTCAAGTTCTCATCTCTCTCCCTAACCTTTCCTTCATGACCACACCCACCCTTGCAATGGGCCTGGACTTGCCAGTGTCCAAATATGAGCTACTGAACCGAAAACTCAAGTTTATGATTTAATGCATGGTGTTTTTTTTTTTTTTAAGAAAAAAAGTGATTTTGGCGGGGTTTCCATTTGTCATTTTGCTAGCATGTAAGGTTCTTAATCTTCCATGTAAGGTTCTTAGATTAATCTTCCATCTCACTTCCTTAGTTTAGGTTCACATTAGTCATTCCTTGTTCCAAAATACCTTAGTTATGCATATTCTAAACACTAATATTTCACATAGACAATCTCTTTGAAATGCCTTGGGAATTTTCACTTGGCCAGACAAGGTATGGAAGAGAAAATATCTTCCTGTAATTTCTAAGATAAATAAAAGGCTTCTCTGGGCTTTCCTTTCCTTTTCTAAATCCTTGAGCTTCTTGAGAGTCTGAGTGTTTCTGAGGCTCGAACTTGGTTTTCCTCTGGCCTGGCCCTTTCGTCTTTACCACTTCTTATTTCAGTTTTATTCTGAGTGCGGAATGAAGTCAAGTCGGGTCAGGCACAAAGTTGGCTTTAACAAAACACAAGGAGAAGAACGAGATCAGAAACTGAAATTTCTCTCCTTTGCCTTCATAGAGGTAGCAGCTCTCCTCCGGAAATAGCTCAGTGCCGCAGACTCTTCTTAATCACAGGTATCTTTTCCAGATTTGTGACTTTCGTGCTAAATAAAGCGAATGTCTTTGCCTTTCAGTTCATGTTCTAAATGGGGAAGCCATCTTCTTGGTCCCTCTGTGGGCTTTGTGCCGTTTAAGACGTTCTTTCCTCCCCAATTAGGACTGTTCCTCAGTGAGTCTTGACAATAATTTCTAAATTAGCCCTGTCTGAACTTGTGTTTGGTAATCTTGGGTATTTAATTGGAAGTGTCATAGATTCCTCACATTTCCAGTCCAGGCGTCAGATTAAAAAAAGTCTGACATCCTCATTGTGCAGGTCAATGCAGTCATTTTCCAAGCCGGGAGCAAGGTAATGAACAGTGCTCCATCACTGTAGGGCCCAAGTAGGGACTCTGAACACTGCACTTCACAATATGGCAGCGGTGCACGTGCTGCTTGCGATTTGTCTCAGGTGCTGGCTCAAAGGATGCTGCAGTCAGAAAGGCAATGAAGCCACTCCATCAAGGGGCAGGGTAGCAAAGCTATGCGGTCCCATCTGCTGCAATGTTTATTTTGCACAAGTTTTGAAAATCGAACAGAAACCACGATTTTAAATCGCATCAAGAGAGATTCTATGATGGGGGGAATCAGATGTGCAAAATGTCGGAAGGAGAACAGTTGGCAGCTGGGAGTCGGATTGTGTTGCTGTTGTTCACCTTCCTGCAGATTGCTTCCCCAGACTCGAAGTTGGTTTCATGTCAACACAAGTTCTGGAGGGGACATGAGAAGAAACAAGAATGGGGAAGCAGGGATCCCTGGGTGCCGGTTCTGGTGGTGATTAAGTTAACATTGTCAAGTGCTTTCCCGATCTTTCTCCTTTTCCAGGGACCAGCATGTTCATGGCCCAGCCCCTCTTCCAGTTGGAATTTCTTCTGGGGATTTAAATAAGCAGTAAATGGGTTGGTGAGCCAAGAATTCAGAACACAGGGAAGTGAATTGTTGCAGGAGAGATGGCATCCAGGGGAGGGAGTGAGACCTGCTCATCCCTGCAGACAACAGCCTGGGCTCCTCCTGTGATGGGACTGGTGTCCGTTAGTTCTGTCTCTGTGGGTTGTGCCCGCATTAATTGGCATTAGTACTTGGGTGCCATGGGTACCTAGATTGCATTCTGGGCTCCTGGCTTCAGCCTGGTCCATCCCCACTACTGGAGGCATTTGGAGAGTAAACTAGTGGATGGGAGGTCTCTGCCTGTCTCTTTCAAATAAAATAAATAAATTTGTAAGTGCACAACTTGGCAGCACTTAACATATCCACAATGTGGTGCAACATCATTTACCAAGTTCCAAAACATTTTCATGGAACCAGAGCAAACCGTATGCTCGTTACAAAGTCACTCCCCATTCCTGCCTTCTCAGCAGGCGCCTCCCTCCAGGGAGCTGGGTTCTCAACTCCATGAGCTCCTCAGGCGGGGGCAGCCCAGGTTGGGCGGACCTCCCTCCTCTCTTGGCTGGTTCTCACGGTTTCAGATACCACCTGTGAACGCCCATGTTTGGACTCCCAGTCCTGACACCCTTTGTAATTATTCTGCTGAGAATTTAATGTTGACCCGCACTTTCACTCTCCTCCTGTCACACTAACACAGGTTTTATTACCAGATTCCAAGATTGTCACATCGCACGTCTAGCTCATCTCCCTGACTCTAGCGCCTTCTCTTATCATCCATCCTTTATACTGGACCACTTGAAGTTTTCCGAAACGGTCCTTTTAACATCGGCTCCCTCCTTGCCTCTCTGTTGCCTATAGGAAAGTATGCTAGCGCTTTAACTTGGAAACGAAATACTTTACACTCTTTGCCCTAGTTTACTGTTTATCTTTCCCATTACAGTCCAGGTATGACTGAAATAATTAGCACTTACTGAAAATCCATGGGTTCCCCTGCATTTCTTGTCTTCCCTTTTTGGTAGACTGGTTCTGAACGCCTCTATTGGAACTGACTGGGTGTGGGTAGAAGCAAGATTGGTCATGGGGCCGTCGCCGTGGCGCACTAAGTTAATCCTCCGCCTGCAGCTCTGGCATCCCATATGGGCGCCGGTTCTAGTCCCGGCTGCTCCTCTTCCAGTCCAGCTCTCTGCTGTGGCCTGGAAGGGCAGTGGAGGATGGCCCAAGTTATTGGGCCCCTGCACCCACATGGGAGACCAGGAGGAAGCACCTGGCTCCTGGCTTCGGATTGGCGTAGCTCCGGCTGTGGCAGCCATTTGGGGAGCGAACCAACGGAAGGAAGACCTTTCTCTCTCTGTCTGTAACTCTACCTGTCAAATAAAAATAAAATCTTTAAAAAAAAAAAAAAAAGAAAGAAAAGAAAGATTGGTCACTTCTAGGCCTGGGCGTTAAACCCTGCCCCGTGCCCCTCTGTCTTATTTTCAAGTCCATGGTTTCTTCAGAGGTCACATAGGCAGCCCTTTCAGAAAGGGCTGCTGAAGAACAGCGGCGCCTCCATCAACCTGGGTCCCTGGCTGGGGAGCAGAGGCCCTGCTGACCTAGGTTACCTGTTCCTCCTTGTCTCCCTTCAGTATTTCCTGGTTAACTCACGATCCCAGAAGGGTGCTGACCTGAAGACCAGAGTTTGCAGAAGACTTGGTTCCCAAAATGAAACTCAGAGACTTGAAAGGTCGCAGATCAGGTTTTCCACTGGGCTACAGAATCCCTGGAAATCTGCTTTATGAGTTGACGTTTGGCCTTTGGGATCTTTGTGTACTTTTGAGGCACCTTGATTCTAAGAGAAGCGCTGGGGGGGCTCTTGAGCAATGACAGCACTGTGTGTGCATGTAGGAGGCTGAGCTACTAGGAAAGCTTGAGAACGGTCATGGCAAAAATGGGATGAAAACTATTTTGATGCCAAAATTTTGAAAATCATGCAATGTTTGCTCATAATACACATTTTCCATGAACTTTCTGAAGACCTCTTAGATACATAGATTTCAAAATATTTTTGCACCAAAATAAACTTCTCTCTTAATTCCATTTTCAAGTTTGAAGTCCCCCTTATAAGTAGCAGGAAGTCAATAGGCACTAGGGCTGGCTCCCACCATCCAGTGCCACAGTGCTCATGAGCTTGAAGGCCCAAGTCTCCAGGGCAACCAGACAGAGCTACCCGAGGCTCCTGGAATGGGCCCTGCCAATGTCCTCATTTGGTGCCTGGGTGACCTATTTTCAGGGCCTGGATGCTGCCTCAACCTACCCCAAGAGCCTGGTTAGGTCTTCCTAGGCTCAGCAGTGGAATCTCTTCTCCTAGGAACGTCCCTTAACTCTCAAGTGCAGCTTGGTCCCCTCCCTCCTGAGCTCAGAGCCTCCTGAGTGGACGTCACATTTGGTTACTGTCCAGTCTGCTCTCATGTCCACTTCCAGGGCGCTTTCCCCGAGCCTCTCGTGAGCAGGTGCCGAAATGCTTATCTCTGTATGCCTGCTGTTTTGTTAACTTTGCACTCCCTCAGCCTTGGACATGTGTTTGTTGACTGAATAAATCGATGAGCAGAGGTCTCGATAGCTACATCTGTTATGCTCTTACATTGGAAGAAAAGTATATTCAGTGGTGGAGATTTTTAAAAAATTATGGTCCCACAAAGGATTGACATTTTCCTATTTCCATGACATCTGATTATAACATTATCATATTAGGTCTAAAATAGAGTCTTTCAGCTTTTCATTTGTGCCTGTGTTCAGGGCCTCCTGGTGGCACCCTTGAGAAAGTGAAGTATAGTTGGCCTCCATATCCAAGGGTTTTACATTCAGAGAATCAATTACAGTGGATCAAGAATATTTTTTAAATATGTCTTTTTTAAAGATTTATTTGACAGAGTTACAGTGAGAGAGACAAAGATCCTCCCTCCACTGGTTCACTCCCCAAATGGCCACAATGGCTGGAGTAGCGCCAATCCAAAGCCAGGAGCCAGGAGCTTCCTCCTGGTCTCCCATGCAGGTACAGGGACCCAAGCACATGGGCCATACTCCACTGCCCTTCCGGGCCACAGCAGAGAGCTGGACTGCAAGAGGAGCAGCCGGGACTAGAACCTGGCGTCCATATGGCATGCCGGCACCGCAGGCAGAGGATTAACCAAGTGAGCCACAGCACCGGCCCCTTAAATATGTCTTTACTGAATATAGACTTTTCCCCCTTGTAATTATTCCCCAAATTCCTATACAATTACATATTTATACAGCATTTGCATGTGTTGGTACTATAAGTAATTGAGAGATGATTTCAAGTATCCAGGGTGTGGGTAGGTTGTGTGCAAAGACTATGCTGTTTTATACGAGACTTGTCCAACTGTTGCTTTTGGAGTCTGGGAGCCCGGGTAGGGGGAAGAGTTCCTGGAACCATTTCCCTGGGGCACCATGGGATGACTGTCTAAGTGCCTCTTGCCCAGTCTCATCAATGGGTGCCGGACTCAGTTTCTGGCCTGGTTTGGCTTCTGTTGCCTTTCACTGCTGTGGAAGGAGCTAAAGATTTCAGATGTCAGCTGCTTGACCTGCATGTGAGGACGATAGCTTTCCTGTCCCCCTTCAGGTTCTGGTACCCACAGGACGGATGGAGGAGGGACTGAGGCAGGTGGTGGTGGCCCGTTAGTGGGCATCCTTGCTTTGCGCCTTTGTTACAGAGGAAGAGCAAGTCAGACTGATGCCCTGAGTGGGAATGAGCAAGCCTCGGCGTTAACCCCTTGTCCCCGACGGGGCTAGGGTGGAGGTGACTGCCCACCTGTGTGGAAACAGAGCCGGCCCCACCCGCCTGCCACAGGCTTCCCCGCTCCCAGTATTCTGGCCTGAGGTCTGTTGGGCGTTCAGTTCCCTTCTGGTGGTAGCTAACCCATCTTCACTTAACATCCCCCATTGAGAGAAGGGCTTTGAGGAGCAGAGGGAGGTGGAATAGGCACTGTGGAGCACCCGGGACCCTCACCAAGCCTTTCACATCTTGGAGTTCTTTGGTTGTCTGGCATGAGGCAGGGAAGACTGGGCCAGGTAAGAGTGGGGCCCGCAGCATGGCCTAGGCCCCAGTCTCTTGCCCTCAGTCCAGAGAGGCACAGGATTCAATTCCGCCCAGCTCATCCCTTAGAAAACTGCCATATCCCAGGACCTAAGGGTCTCAGGAAACCAAGCAGACAGGTCCACGGTGCACTGAGAACCTCGTACATTGCACTGCATGTCTTCCCTGCGGGGTTCACGCGAGAGCAACATGACTGGGCAGTTTGGTCCAGGAAGTCAAGTTATCCATTACGTGGCTGCAAGTTCAAGGCCCAGTCTGTCTGCTCTAATTCTGCTAACACTTATACATGCAATGGTCTAACTAAAATTTTGCTTAAAATCCTTGGATTTTCTCCCTGGCAAAATCTTTTAATGTTCACACTGACCCTTTCTTCAATTTACAAAGAACAATGACCATGAAACTCTAGTTGTTGGTGGAAGTCTCCTGTGAATGACACAGGTCTGGGAGCTCTAGCCCAACCCTCTCCTGCCCCACCGACAGATACCCAGCTCAAATATATTGTCCTGAGGTGCAGACTCTTTGACTGTAACTGCCTTTTGACTTTTCATGAAAATTACTTTTTTACTTGGTCATTTATAACTTTGCAATACTGTCAAGTCAACAGTCCAGAATTCTGGGAAAGAAGAAAATAATATACAAAAAATACAATTATACAAATACAAAATAATCACAGTATTGCTATTGTGTGATTTTTATTTTCATTATTACATTATTTTAAAATTATTTAATGTTATATTGTTGCTATTATTTTTGTTTGCTTTTACTGAGGGAACATTTGCATAGTATAAAATTAACCATTTTAAAGTGCGCAGTTTGGGGATGGATGTTTAGCCTACTGATTAAGATTCAACCTGTGGGGGCCGGTGCTGTGGCGCAGTGGGTTAATGCCCTGGCCTGAAGCGCCAGCATCCCATATGGTTCGAGTCCCAGCTACTTCTCTTCTGATCCAGCTCTCTGCTATGGCCTGGGAAAGCAGTGGAAGATGGCCCAAGTGCTTGGGCCCCTGCATACGTGTGGGAGACCTGGAAGAAGCAGCTGGCTCCTGGTTTTGGATCGGCGCAGCTCCGGCCGTTGCAGTCATCTGGGGAGTGAACCAGCGGGTGGAAGACCTTTCTCTGTCTCTACCTCTCTAACTCTGTCTTTCAAATAAATAAAAAGTAAATCTTTAAAAAAAAAAAAAAAGATTGAACATGGGACACATGCTTCTGATATCGCAGTGTCCAGGTTTAGTGCCAGCTCCACTCCCGATTCCAGCTTCCTGCTAAGGCTCCTCGCTGGGAGGCAGGAGGTGATGGCTCAAGTACTTGGGTGCCATGGGTACCTAGACTGTGTTCTAGGCTCCTGCTTCAGCCTGGTCCATCCCCAGCTAGTGGAGGATTTGGGGAGTAAACTAGTGGATGGAAGGTCTCTATCTGTCCATCCCTCTCTTTCAAATAAAATCAATAAACTTGTAAGTGCACAACTTGGTGGCACTTGGTATATCCACAATGTGGTGCAACATCATTTTTACGGAGTTCCAAAACATTTTCATTGAAACAAAGCAAACCGTGTACCCATTACAAAGTCACTTTTCTATCCCTGCCCTCACACTCAGTGGCAGCCACAAACCCCGCCTGCCACTGTGGATTTATCTGCGATATTTCATAGGAGTGGAATCATACAGCACGTTTCCTTTTGCCTGCCTTGTTAATTTTAGGGAACCATTTTATACAATAAGAAGTAGATAAAGTGAGAACAGTAAGCTCAATAAGATTATTAGCTCTTCCTTACTTACTCCAGGTTCAAGGGTGTGATGGCATTTTGTTTATTGTTGACCTCTGCTCTTGTCTTGGTGAACTAACATCACTGCCTTGTTTGTGCTTGATAATTAGTAAATCATACTCGAACATGTACGGAAATGGAGCCTCTAGTGCAGAGCTCCAGGCTAGTCCCCTTTTTCCTTCACGTGATTTCCCTTCTAATTCGTATCTTACTTTAGTTTGGTACATTCATCCTAATCGATGAACCCGCACTGACACATTAACTAAAGCCATCATTTATTCTGATTTCCCCAGTTCTTACCCAGTGCGTTCTTCCCCGTTCCAGAACCTATCCAGGATCCCAGACCCCACACCCCTGAGGTGCCTCCTGCCTGTGACAGGCCCTCAGCCTGTCCTTGTTTTTTCGGTGACCCTGACAGTTTTGAGGAGGACTTGTCAGTTCCGTTGCAGGATGCTCCATTGTTGGAATCGCTCTGATGGTTTTCTCAGGGTTAGACTGGGGTTCTGAGTTTTTGGAAGAAAAGCCACAGATGTAAGGTGGCATTTTCATCACATCCTATCACAGGCGTGTGTCAACACCATCTGTGGCTGACGCACTAGGCCTTGATCACTTGATCAGGAGCGTTGTCAGGTTTCTCCGCCATAGACTTACTCTTCTGTTAGTTTTTTCCGTGGTGGTGAAGTTCCTCTTTTCCCCTTCCTATTTTTTTAATTGAGTGTGTTTATTAGGTGCCAGGAACTGTATAAGAATCAATAAGATGCTCTGCTGACAAAAAAATTCAAATTCCAAGCATAGTGGCAAACAAGAAGCTAAGAAGTTGCGATTGGGAGTGAAAGGTGTTGTAGTGGTAGGCAGGGGTGTACCAAAGTGCAGAAGAGAACAGGTGCAGCACAGAGCCACCTTCATGACCTTCTTAAACCTCAAAAACTCGTGTTCCCATGGTGCCGCTCCTGTAACAGGTGAAGCTTTGTGGAGACAGAGACACAGCCCACCCAGAGGGGTTGGAGGCCTTGGCTCAGCGCCCCCAGTCCAAGCCAAGGCAGGAGCTTTCAGAGGCCATGTGTCCCAGATGGGGCAGCTTTCATTTTAAAAATTAAGGTTTTTTTAAATTTTTTAAAATTTACTTGAAAGAATTAATAGAGGCAGAGAAAGAGGGAGAGAGAGAGGTCTTTCATCCTCTGGTTCACTCCCCCAATGACCGCAATGGCCAGAGCTGCACCAATCCAAAGCCAGGAGCCAAGAGCTTCTTCTGGGTCTCCCACATGGATGCAGGGCCCCAAGCACTTGGACCATCTTCTGCTGCTTTCTTAGGCCACAGCAGAGAGCTGGATCAGGAGAGGAGCAGCTGGGACTAGAACTGCCACCCATACGGGATGTCGGCACTGCAGGTAGCCCCCTCCTTTTTCTTTTTTTTTTCCCCCACTTATTTGAGAGGCAGAGGGAAGAGACAGAGCTTCTCTTTTTGGTTCACTCCCCTCAACTGCCCCATCTGGGGCTGAAGCCAGGAACTGGCACAACTCTGCTTTAAAATGGTTAGGTACGAGCGTTTGGAGCAGTGGTTAAGATGCTCCTTGGGTTTGAATTCCGACTTTGCTCCCAATGCCATGTTCCCACAGTGTTCACCCTGGGAGACAGCAGGTGATGGCTCCAGTACCTGAGTCCTCTCTACCTTCGTGGGAGATTCGTGTGGAGCTCCCACTGCTGCCTTCAGCCTGGCCCAGCTCCAGCTGTTGCGGGCATTTGAAGAGTGAACTTGAGGATGGGAGACCTCTATTTCTGTCTACCTTTCAAATAAACAGATAAAGATGTATAGACATGGTTAATTATATGCTTTGTGAATGTTGCCTCAGTAAAAATTAATGACAAGAAAGTAATTAAAAACTTAAAATACAGGTCTTCCGCATTGCTGGCAGCAACCCAATTTCTTGAGCCGTAACTTCCTCCTCACATTGTCTTCCCTAGCAGGAAGCTGGGGTCAGGAACCAGAACCAGGTGTCACACCCAGGCACTCCGACATGGCACGTGGACATTTTAACGGCTAGGCCAAATGCTTGTCCCTCTCAGAATGTTTTGCAGGGTTGCACGTAGAGGACACACCACAACGGACAGAACTGGTTCCACTGGAATGTCAAACACTTTGCCATGCGTGGCTAGTCGTTCCTCTCTGCGTGAATTCTTCTTAAACACTCTTCTCAGTTGTATCCATCATGAAACCACTAACGCTATGAACCTGAGAGTGAATATGAGAGAGGGTAGCAGCTTCACTCTTATATATCTTCATACATCCATTCAGTAAACATTTCCTACGGCAGGCCTGGCAGGTGCAAGGCACGGCAGCTGGACAAGGGAGCTCCCCATGGAGACTGCAGATTGTTCCTGCACGGTGTCATCTACCCTTAACAAGGGGAGAGAATCTGACACCCGGCAGACAAGGCAAGCCCTGAAGGTTGAGTTGCAAAGCCTCTGAAAATAATCTCCCTATCGTGTCCGTGGAAGTTCAGGTAAGCAAGGCAAGGGACTGACTATGGGCCCTGGACACGTGGTTTTAGGAATACATTTCTGCCTGGATGTTCAGAGATAGAGGGTAACAAGCCACAACCCAGAAAATGACAGAATGGTCTCCTTCACAATACCTCGTAATAATACGTCCAGCGCTTGTCCAGGGAAAAGTGCTTGGATGTAGTGCTGTGCCATCAATGAATACTTCTGATGAGAGAATTGGCACAGCCCCTTCTAAACACGGAAAGGAGCTGCAGCAAGTTAGCTGGGTGGCGGGAGCCGTCACACCATCATCTCAAAAACAACCGCCTGGGAAGGGAATTTCAGGCCAGAGCAGTCGGAAGCCTTGCCAGTTAGCAACCAAGAAACGTGATCCTGGCTGTGGACTCCAGAGTCTGCTCTCACACTCGCTGGCTGGCTCGCTCGCTCTCTTTCCACCCACCCGTGGCAGCAGACCCTGAAGACAGGAAGCTGAGGGACGGCAGGGCATGTGGGGAAGCAATGGGGCTGGCTGCTGGGCTGTGCAGTTTGGAGCCAGGGTTGCTGGGAGCATTCTGGGGCTCTTTGGAAAGCACCAGTGATAAGTGACAAGCGGCAGACAAGAGATGTTGACTAATATTCACACTTAGGAAGACGAAGAGCGGAAATGGGCGTTTTCAGTAGGAGACAGAAAACCTCCTGATAGCTGAACATCACTCAGATCATTGTAGTCAGAGCTTGCTGTACAGGGCCTTCTGGTCTACCAAGGGCCGCCTATCCATTCTCTCAATGGATCTCTTGGAATGGGGATTTAAAATTGTCATTCAGTCAAAAAAAACTGGCCATCACCTATGGTCAGAGAGAGATTTGGAGCAGATGGAGCCTTTAGGCTTAAGCTTCATGCCTCGTTTTATTCTTGCCATTGAAAGCAAGGAAACAGACTTAAATCCAAACCTCCTTGTGTTTGTTGTGACTCCTTACCCATAGTTCAGTCTCTTAGCAAAGAGTGAACAAAGCATTGCTCTGAATTTCACTCAAGGTCTCTGGTCACCATGGGGTGACCCACTTATCCAGCTTGGAACAGTTTTAGCCCTGAAGGGCCTACCTCCTGGAAACCCTGGACCCTGGACAAACTTGTGTCTTGCCTCCCAAGAATCTGCTTGGGGTGTCTTCATCTTGTCAACTTGGTTTGTGAATAATTTGGATTCCCCGTGGTCTGAAGTGATTCCATGACGTTAGAGTGTCTCTTTCCCTGTTCTCGTAGAAACGTCTAATAGAGAAGTGGGCTCCAGGGACCAGATCCGCTAGTAAAGCTCTCACCGGGACAAGGATTGGATCCCTAACTGACACACTGAAAGCCATTGTGAACACACATTGATGCAGCAACACCTTCGTCTAGAGAAAGTGTGGTAGAAAACGTTGAAATCTGAACTTGTGGCTGAGTTAGAAAATGCCCAGAGATGAGATTCTGGGAGAAACTGAGTCACATAAGGGTCCCCAGCACCGGGCACTGATGCTGCTAAAAGGAAGGAACACTCCCAGAGGTGGAGTGGGCGAGGGAGGCCCGTGCCAGCTTCTAGTTGTGTCTCATCTGGAACTGTCGCTGCTGCTGTCACTCCTACACAGCTTTGATCTCTAGGACAGGCCGAGTAGGACCCTGCCTCCCCCCGGCCCGATTTTCTCAAAATTGTAGCATTTATTTGTTTATATCGTATCTGCAGACGTGTGTTACATGGGTTTCCTCTCCTGTGTTTCTTCAGCTGCAGTGTCATAATTTATTCTGCCAAGCCCGCCATGGCCTTGACACACCAAGTCATTAACTCGAAATCAGAATAATTCTGTGAGGTCTCCGAATTCTTTCCTTTGATTAACAGGCCCTTCACTAGCTGAACGTAAAGTTGCTGGCTGAGAGAGAGAGAGAAAAAAAAAATAATTGGCCTAAATGGTCATGGAAAAGTCTAAACAGAAGATTTTCTTTCTCTCTCCACTTGCAATGATTTATTTTCATGGTGTTATGAGACTTTAATGAGGAAACTTTATCTGTGTGCCTGGTAATTATCCACCAAATTCCCATTTCCTGTCAATCCATAATAAATTAAAGATGGTGGAATTGGGAGACTTTGACCTCTGACCTGTATGGCTGAGGGATAGCTCATTGCCACACACAGGATGTGGCTGAAGGATGCTGATGACTTTTCTTGTATGCTTCTGCTTAAACTAGAGTGTCATGTGCAATTTAGTGTAACTCAGGGCAAGTTGGGTAAGATGCTGGGATGCTATCCCCCGAGGTTGCCGATTTAGGCAAAGGAAAGTATAATTCCCCTCCTTATGATTTAGTACAACTTCTAGTCTGATTTAGTTCCTTCTGGTGGGTGAACAAGGTCACACGTGGAACAAGGGCCTGACAAGAAGCTATGAACTTTGTATTTTGAATTTAAGCCATAAATCACAGCTCTTGTCCATGCACAAAGATTCGGAGTGGATGTCCACAGCAGCGTAGGAGTCCAGCAGAGAGCTTGTCAGTGCCATGGCACTGTCACCCCAGCCTCCAGGACAGAAGCCATGAGATGAGCTCAGGTGAGCACAGCTGGAAGATGGAGGCTGGGGGAGCCTTGGAGACGTTTTTGGATTCTAGGGCATCATAGCACCCAAAGCAGCCAAGAGGTCAAAACACATCTGAATTTTTATTTACAGTTCTAGTTTATTTAACAAGGTGAGAATCTTCCTTCCTGCACTTTTCTTTAGGTGTAAAATTTGTCATGCTCCCAAATACCCTATAAACTTATCTCTGCTGCTTCTGTCGTTTAAAAACAATTCTATTAATGCTTTAATTGTGTAATTCTTAGTATCTGGGCTAGTGATAAAAAAAACCTGAATGTGATGACTTACTGTAAAGAAATAACTTTCATAAGTATTTTATTTTCTTAAAAATTATTTGAAATACAGAGTTAGAGAGTAAGAGGCAGAGAGATCTTGCATCTGCTGGCTCATTTCCCAAATGGCTTCAACGACCAGGACTGGGACAGGCTGAAGCCATGAGCCAGGAGCCTGGAACTCCATTTAGGTCTCCCATGTGGATGATAGAGATCCAAGCACTCTGCTATCTTCTGCTGCGTTCCCTGGTGCATTAACAGGAAGCTGGATCAGAAGTGGAGCAGCTGCGACTGAAACCGGTGCGCTCAGGGGGATGCTGGCAGCTTAACCTGCTGTGCTATAATGCCAACCCCCATTAGGTACTTCCAAGTTATTGCAGATGGTACTGGCTCACACTGGGGTACAATTTCTTCTCCGTGAGAAAATGAGATGGCCCAGACTGGTCCTCTTGCCCTCTCTAGAGCACCAGGTACCAACTCCTTCCCTCGATCCCTGCATCCCTCCCCACTCTGCCCTTCCTACATGGAAAATGTAGATGCAGGACACCAGAGACAGAGGCTACCAGGGTACTGCAAAGCTTTCACAGAAAGGGGAATTAAAAAATAGACTTATTGTCATGCAAAAAACTTGAAATCCATGCATAATTTTTCCATAGTGTACATTTTCATGAAATGAAAATTGATCAAACTTTTTGACACCCAAACTGACTTATCTTTTAATTCATTTTCCATAAACTTTTTGAAGTACTCTTGTTTAGCACACCAGTGGTCACACACGTTGGACATTGCTGGGTTTTTATTTTCTTCCCAGTTATTAATTTCTACCCTTTCAACTGCTCTGTGTTGTAGGGGTGTTTATATTTGGTAGGCGTTCTGGGCTAGTGAACAGGTGTCTACCGATTCTCTCTTGAAGACCCCTTCCAGCGAAGTCTCCCTGCTGTGATGGCAGTGAAGAGAGACATTTGGCAAAGCAGCATCTTCCAGAATGAGCACACTCCAAGATCAAGGAATTCTGTGAATTAAGGCCCACTCGGAATCTTGATCTAGAGCAGTACTATCAGATCAAAATGCAGTACAAACCACCTAAGTAACTTTAAACTTTCCAAGTTTTCAATAAGAAACAAGTGACATTAATTTTAATACCTTATTTAACGCAGTACATCAGAATTTTATTTCAACATGTAAACAATATAAAACATTGGGGGCCAGTGCCATGGCTCACTTGGTTAATCCTCCGCCTGTGGCACTGGCATCCCATATGGGTGCTGGGTTCTAGTCCTGGTTGCTCCTCTTCCAGTCCAGCTCTCTGTTGTGGCCTGGGAAGACAGTGGAGGATGGCCCAGTGGTTGGGCCCCTGCACCTGCATGGGAGACCAGGAGGAAGCACCTGGCTCCTGGCTTCGGATCGGCGCAGCGGGCTGGCCATCGCAGCCATTTGTGGGGTGAACCAACAGAAGGAAGACCTTTGTCTCTGTCTCTCTCACTGTCTAACTCTACCTGTCAAATAAAATATAAACATTAATGAAATTGTATGTATGTGAATCCTTAAAATCAGATATTCATTTTACATTTATATTAAATCTTAATTCTGACCATTTTTTAAAAATTTTTATTTGAAAGGCAGAGTGACTGAGGGGGAGTGGGAGATGGAGAGATAGAGTCTATCTGCTGGTTCCCTCCCCAAATGGCCACAACATCCAGGTCTGTGCCAAGCTAAAGCCAATAGCCTGGAGCTCCATCCTGGTCTCCCACAAAATGTCAGGGGCCCACTACCTGGACCATCTTCCACTGCCTCCCCAGGCACATTAGCAGGAATCTGGATCAGAAGCAGAGCAGCTGGGGCTCACTAGTGCCACAACACTGGCTGCTGGCTAGCCACATTTTAAACGCTCAGGAGCCACATGTGATGAGTGGGTAACATATCGAGAAGCATGAATCTAGAATATTTATTTACTCCAACTAGTTGTATAGCCTCACTAAGTTACCGTTCATTGCTCTGGGCACATGAGTATTCATGGTAATGGTGTGGCGTCTGACACTGCTTTCCTTATCCTCTGTTGCTTTTTCTCTCCACATCCATTCTGAAGCAACATTTAGAACAAGGGTTAGCATGCAGCTGGCCCCATCTCCCCTCTGCCTTCAGAGAACCACGTGTGAGTCAGTTCCCTGCCAACCCCCAGCCTGTAAAATTTAGATCCGAGTCTCAAAGTTTGATCCCATTAAGCCTTAGCTTATTAAAATGCAGATTCCTGGGCTGAGCTCCAGACCAACTGACTTCTCATTTCTGGAGGTGAGGCCTGGAAATACATGCATGTTTTTGATCAGCCGCACCAGGTGACCGAACACTCCCCGAAATCTGAGCACTACCACACACCCACAGATAACTCACGACAGCGTCACCGGAAGCTCCTGGGTTTGCCTCATTCAGACCTGGGCAGCTTCCTGCAACAGACAAGCCACTTTACACATGTGTGAGGCACGCGGGGCCTGATCAGAAGCCTGGGGATCCGTCCCCAGTCGACACTTGGTCACCACCTGGCTCAGTTGCATTTGGAGACCTACGTAACACGCACAGCAATGCGGACAGCGGCTCTCCTTTTGATCATCTTCCCTCTTTCTGTGTATGGCAGGATCCGCTGCACGTGCATCTATCTGTTGTGATTATTAAATCTGATTTCCCACCTGGTCTAAATCTCATTTCTGAAATTGTTTTATTCCTTCTTGCCTTCACCAGTTTTTATGATTGGATTTGTTATTCTTTCACATCTTGAGTTGTCTCCTTAATGTATTTTCTCTCATCTTAAAACTATGAATTACAGTTGTGATCTGTTTTCTGAATAGTTCCTTCAGGTATACTTTCATTGTCGGAATTTAAATTCCGCTTATTTTCATTTTTAAATCATACGCTACAGGACATTTGACTTCAATACTTTCCACATTTTGTTGAAATTCGTTTTCCTAAATTTTAGAAAAAGATGTCACTCAGAATAGTATTTCTACTTTTGTAGACTATCTCCTGTTGTTTTTTACATTGTTTTAAAAAATGCCGGCGTAGTAGCCTTCTGTGTTAGAATTCCCAGTTCTGCCACCATGATCTGACCCTCTTTCCTTCAGCTCTGTTGTCACTCTTGCTGTATTTTGATTTAACTCCTGGTGAAATCTCCAGAATTGAGGATTTTCTCCTAGAGTTGAGCTACACCTGATCAGTGTCAACAGCTCAAAGCAGACACGGCCGCAGCCTCTTCTGTGGGCCCTGCACCTGTCCCTATTGGCATGGTGCAAGCACTTCAGTTTCAGCTGTTATTTTCGCATTGACCCTCCCTGCTTCCCGGGGATCCCACCCTGGGCATTTTGAGGCTCCTTTGTTCTCAGGGCTCTCAAACGCCCCCTTGTTTTCGTCTGCTTCTTCCCTCACAGGGATATGAACCAGCTTTCGGACTGTGTCCCCATCCACTTGTACCTTAGGGTTCTTGAGGAAACCCTGTCACCCAATCTGGTCATAGATGTTGTCCACCGGCTGTTGATTTTACTGTCTGAAGGTTCTAACATAGGACATCAGGGAGACTGGAAGTGACAACAGCCACCTCTACTGCCATCATCACCTTTCCAGAATCTTCCAGTGTGGTTTTGGGCTCCCTCCCAACCAGGCACAGCTGAGCTTTGCACAGCTCTTGGCTTATGGATGGTTGCTGTTCCATCTGTGTTCAGAACTCCACTTCCTCCTATATGGTCTCAGTGCCCATCCAGAAACCATCACATATTTTTCATATCCTTCAAGCTTACTCCAGCCACAGTGAGCTACCTACCTGAATTATCCAGGTGACCGCTGATGATATCACTTACAGGTTTTGTCAGTGCTCTCATGCTAAATTGCAAAGGTTTGAAAGGTTTGCTTCAACCTTGTTTTTTAAAATAAACTGACATTTAAAGTACAACTTTACAGGATATGAAAATTTTCAGTAAACCCATCTCATGTTGTTACAGCAATAGCTGTGTGTGTTCATATATATGGCGCATGTGAAAGAGCAGTTGGAAATAATTAAGGACCAATATCAAGAAAACTATGAGTGAATAAAACAAGTGTTGACTCTGGAAAAACATGACTATTGTGAGGAAATAATCATAGCAACATAAATGACCCTAATATAATCATTTTATTTGAAACCCTGATTATCACTCCAACTAAAACTTGTGAAATAATCACAGAAAAAAAAAATAGATGGGTATTGGTCCCGGATGCTCCTCTTCCAGTCCAGCTCTCTGTGGCCCGGGAGTGCAGTGGAAGATGGCCCAAGTGCTTGGGTCCCTGCACCCGCATGGGAGACCAGGAGAAGCACCTGGCTCCGGATCGGCACAGCACTGGCAGTGGCAGCCATTGGGGAGTGAACCAACAGAAGGAAGACCTTTCTCTCTGCCTTTCTCTCTAACTCTGTCAAATTAAAAAAATAGATGCAGTAGCCTCAAGAAGCAATAAATACTGTCTAAAAATATAAGAAATTAGCATTTTGGCAATGGGCACAATATTCAGATAAACATCAAAAGAAAAAAAAAAAACTGATAGATGATCAAGACCAAAAGACAAAGTAATTTTGTGACTTTTCATGGTAATCCCTTTGGTGCATTTGTTTTAAAAATATGTATGTGCACTATTTAATAATTTGGGAAAAAAACATTTTAAAAGTGATGCTGAATAAAAGATTGAGTACTTTTCAAGATTCTTCTGTAGAGTGCCAATTTGTACTGAGAAAGGATATGGTCACTTAACATGGTCAGGGTCGTGTGTCCTTCCAAGGCTTTCCAAGGCGTCACACCTGACACTTCCCTGCTACAACTAAAAAAATAAACTTTTGTCAATTTCATAGACAAAAGCAACATCTTATTTATAATTTAGATTACTCATGAAGTTACGTAATTTAAAAATCTTTAAAATATTTGTATATACAATGCATATCCTTGTTTAGTGGGGTCTTATTTTCTTTTTGCTTTATATGGGATTTGTAAAGACTAAGGAAATTCACACATATTGACTGATCTCTCACATCTTGTCCTTTTGTTGTTTGGGAAATTGACTTAATTTTGCTTCATTGTTGATACCCAGGAGTTCAGCACTTCTATGATTCCTCTTATTGTGGCCGTCATTGCTCTTAAGCTTTAAAAGTTCATCTTCTCTCCCCCACCACCCACGCTGGAGTCTGTGGCATTGAATGACATTTCATTACTGTGCTTGATGTGGGTAGGAGCCTTTGCTGGGAGATGGACATTCCATATTTACACAGAAAGAAATAGATGTGTGGGCCCCATCAGAGTGGGCACGCAGACTATGGGAATGAGTTTCCAACCCCTTAAAAATTACTTGGAGAAAGGTCTCCTAGCCCTGACCAATATGAAGATTCTTCAAAATGTCAGTGGGAAAATGGAATTAAAAGTTTATTTTGGTGCAGAAAGGGTTTTGAAACTCGGTTTGTTCCTAGTATGTGTTTTGCATAAACTTTAGGAAGACCCCCTTGGATGGCCTCCCACTGGCCCCACCAGTGTCATGAGAATCCCTGCAGTGGCAGCTCTGTTAGGGTTGTTGGTGCTGAGAGCTGCTCACTGGATGACCTTTCCCTACAAAGTAATGAACGTGACCCTTCAAGAATAGAAAACTGTCCCTGAGTATTTGCTCAGGAAACTGCATGGACTCCAAATAGCTCTGTCAACATCAAGTTGTCCAGTTCCTGCTGCTGTTCTTATAGTCAGTGTTAATTTAATTGCTAGGTTTAGTTTTCTTACTTCAAACTGACAGTTTCTCCCAAAGACGAATACAACTTCCTCCCCTATAAAAATTCACTTGTGGCTTAGAGCAAGGCCTGTTGTCTTCCTAGCTACTTTCTCCCAAATGTTTTGTTCTGGTTCTACCAATGGAGCCATTTCCTGTTGGACCAGTAGGTAGTTCTGATTAAGATTAGCTGCAAAGAGGATGATGGCCATAAGTGATTTGTGCTCGCTTTAGGGAGAATGTTTATCTTCCAAAGTGGGAACAGTTTGACTAATTCTTGTTAGTTTCATATCAAAGTACTAAAGAACGTGCAGTATACTGCATTAGATGTAGTTTTTGCAGCACACCAGAACACAATGGGCTTCCTCATCTACACAAATTCTGAGGTTAAAATTATGTAACCAGAAATATTCCTGTAGGATTCTTAGAAGGGTCGAATTTCTACTAATATTTTTCTTTTATTAAATTTTTTCTTCCTCCTGAATGTTTTTATTCCAAGTTGAACAGTAGAATGAACTACGGAGTGTTTTGTTTTTTGAAATTTCAACACCTGGGTTCCCTCCAGACCATTTGAGTTAGAATCTCCAAAGTGGGACCTAGACACCAGTGTTTTTAGGTAATTTTTCCTGGGTAATTTTGACAGCCAGTTTTGAGAATCTGACTTAAGTTCAGAACTTTTGATTTGTTATGATTATTACATAATGCTACAGAAATAGTATTCCTCTTTAGGAGCTTATAGAGGCCATCTGATGGGGGTTTTAGGGTCATCTAAAAAGAAGGTGGAAGACCAGGAGTGAGAGCTTGGGCTGTGTGTGCTAAGTATGTCTGAAGTGGTTTTCTTTCTCTTTTTAAAAAATTTTGTTATTTGACCGAGATAGAGATGATAGGTGATGTTTTTATTAATAGGTGAGGGTAAATATAGATAGGTAGGTAGATAAATAGATAGAATGAGCTTCCACCTGTTTATTTCCCTAACGCCTGCAATAGTCAGATCTCGGCTAGTCTGTAGCTAGGAACCAGAGCTCAGTCCAGGTCTCCCATGTGGTTACCAGGAACTCTCCTCCTTGAGCCATCACCTGCCGCCTCCCAGCGGCTGTGTTAGCAGGAAGCTGGAGCTAGGTACTGTGAGCGCAGGTATGCTGCTGTGAGGTTCAGACGTCCTAACTGCTGGGCTAAAAACCTACTCCCTGGAGCTTCAAAGCAACCACCGGCTCCCTGCTTTGACTTCTTAGTCTATCCATCCTACTAGAACAAAAGACTGGGCAATTTCTAAACTATTGGAATTTGTTGCTCACCATTCCGGAGGGTAAAAAGTTCAAGATCAAGGGGGCAGCGGACTCTGATGAGGCCCTTTCCTTATGGATGGCTCCTATGCGTCTTACACGGTGCACAAGGATACCACAGTGCCCTCCCTGCCCCTTTGATTGAGACACAGCAGGAATGGCTTGCTTGTGTCCTTTTGCCTGGCCCAGCCCCAAGCCCTTGGTGCCCCTCCTCCCTGTGGGTTGGAGTGAGGAGGTGCTCTGAGCACAGTAGCTGACGGTGCAGCTCCCTGCTGTTCCCCCTGACATTCCCGGGAGGCAGAGAGGCAGGACAGAGAGGAGAGGTGCAGACAGAGCTCCGCCCCCTTCCCAGTGCTGCTGGGAAGCATCAAAGCAGGTCCCACGGAGAAGGCGTGGGAAGAAAGACGACACTCAGGCTTGGCTGTGAGGACCCTGAGTGCCTTTCTCTTGTCTCTCCCAGCACCCAGGGAAATGACCGTGTAAGCTGGTGCCCGAGTCTTGTTGAAAAGTTGAATGGACTTGGTGAAGCCAGAGCCGATTTATCTTTTCTCCTTTTCTCCTCTGTGCTCCACTTCCTTTTGGACTTGACTAATGAGGGGCTGCTGAAAAGCTGCAAAGGAAACCCCTGCCCTCTGGCTCTGTGCCCCACAGCTGGCCATTGCTCAAGTCCTGCTGCTCTCTGCAGAACGTTGTCGGCATCTGGCTTTTCCAACCCGTTGCCACGCTGCGGAGCTCTGTCCAGAAGGATGTGATCTGACCAGAGCATCCTAGTCTGCTTCATTCATTCATTCATTGTTCAGGTATTCCACGTCATTCATTCATTGTTCAGGTATTCCACGGACAGCATCACGTGTCTGGTGGCAGGTGTTGTTTGGTGTCAGGGAACACCACCAAATAAGACTCCATCCCAGCATTCTTTTTAGCTTCCAGTGTCCTTGGAGAAACCTTGGAAACAAACTCTTGCAATGCACAGTGGCTTATTTTTGCAATAAACAAAACAGTAAAAGGAATGCGAAGGCACAAAGCCTTCCCAGAGAATCTAGGACATGAAGAATAAATCAAAGTTCGCCGGACAGAGTGGGAAGGAGCATCCTGGACACGGGGCAATAGCAAGGGGGCTCAGAACGCCGCTCCCTCCCCCCCCGGGGGGTCTCTGGTGGGAAACTGAAGGTGGTGCATGAAGAGATGTGAGGGAAATCAAAGCACAGCAATGGGCTGCAGGCAGAGTTTGGAATCAGTTCTATAAACATGAAAGAGACAAGTGGTTTTTTGTTTTGTCTTTCTTTGTTTTGTTTTTCAAGCACCTGAGTAATATGCTCTGCTTTTGCAGAGAGCTAACTTTGCGGGCGAGGCAGAGAGCAGGTGGAGGGTCTATCTGATGGCCAAGAGCGAGACCCCAGGGAGGCAATGGTGGAGCGTGCCACAGGAAAATAAGAGGTTGCGCTTCCTGCCCCCAGATCCTCTGCTCTTTCATTGTGAGACTCTGAAGTTCTTTTTCTTCGTGCATTGCCCATAGCAACCAGAACATTTTGTTCTAAAAAAATACAAATACAGTTCTACTCAGAAGTGGAAGAATGTGGGCCAGGCGTTTCGGCTAGCGGTTAACAAGCAGGTTAACATCCATCCCACGTCGGAGTTCCTGTGTTCAGGACGTGGCTCCATTGCTGCTAATGCAGAACCTGGGGATGGCTCAAGTAACTGGGTTCCTGACACCCACGGCAGGGGGTGGGGGGATACAGCTGGACTGTGTTCCCAGCTCCTGACCCAGCCATGGCCATTGTGGAGGGTGAATCAGCATATGGGAGCTCTCTCCCCACTCTTCCCCAAATAAATAAACGTAATAACAAAGGGAAAAAACAGAAGTGTTACGGGAAAACGGCCGTGGAGAAATTATTACCTTGGTTCTTCATCTCACATGAAAGAAGACTAAGCGGACAAGCAGAGAGATTTAAATGGCAAGACTGATTATAATCAAAGGCCTTCAGCCAGAGTGGCATGGTGAGGGGGTTCCCAGAGAGGAAAAAGCCTGGGGAACCCCATGGCGGTGGGGTCTTTAATTTTGAAGAAAAAAAAATCTTGACAATCAGTAACATTCCATTACAAGGCAGGGACAAAACCCAACAAGAGACCCGATTTGCAATCCTTTATCCTGTCTGGCTAGATAAAACAAAAGCCATCACAAGGGTGGGCCACCTAATTTGTTTTCAGTTTACTGGGAGCTCAGAAGGATGGAGTCACCACTCCCTGGCTGTTCACATGATATGACTGGAAGCTCCCAAGGAGTGGGCAGGCAGGCACTTAGACCTTGCTAAGGCTAACTTTTAAGGGGAAATCTTCCACCCTCATTTCCTAGACTGCCTATTAACCCATGCCGCCTCAGAGGAACGCAGTGACCACAGTGTAAGCTCTGTGGTGTCATGTTTGTTTTTTTGTAACCACAGTTTTGTCTTCTGTGTGGTCCCAGAACACAGCACACTACCTGATGAGTTGGACTGACCCCCGAAACAACTTGAAGGGTCCAGACCTCTGGCTGCTGAAACAAAGACCCACCAAGTTGGGGGGTCTAAAATCACAGAAGTTTGTTCTTACAGTTCTGGGGCTAAGGTGCGGGCAGGGCCTTGATCCTGCTGAAGGTGATGTAGGCAAGCAGATAGGTTAATTGATTAGATTTGTGAGCTGGAAGGCCATGCCTTCACCACGCCCCTGTGTGCTCTCATCCCCCTACCTGACCCCACCTGCCAATCAAGCTACGTAATCACTCCCCTTTGGGAGTGAATAAAAGGCCTGGAGCACAGTGGGCCCCTCCCTTTTGTTGCTTCCCGCCTTGGGGGGCACGTGGCTTTCAGGCCTGCTCTTTGCCTTCTCTCTGCTACCTGTGATAAGATGCTCATGGCTGCTCATAACCAAACGCTAGCTGCACGTGGCTCCTGGCCTGCTCTCTGCTTGGTATGGATCCCAACTTAATTTCTAGACTTTTCTTTCTCCCTTAGGTAGAGCCCTCACTCTCCTATGTATTTCTCACACTGAATAAAATCCTTAAAACTTACCACGCTGCCTGGTCCATTTGAGCCAGTATTCAGAATTCTTCTCCGAGTACATGGCAAGAGCCCACACAGCGTATTCATTTCGGAAATATTGATGAGCAAAATGGTTTCCAAGGCACTGCAGTTCATGACTCAGGACAGGGGACACCAGGTGGCCAAAACACACATTAAGCCACAGGCTGCAGAAGAATCACAATGTATATAAAGTGCCCAAAGTCCTCTATGCGATGTTTTACTCTTCTTCTCCCAAATCATGTGATGGGAGACGGGGAGATGTACAGTGAATATAGAAATCGATGCTGAATTTCACCAGTCAAATCCAGACACCAGCCATCCCATAGGCCCAGCTGGAACCCCTGTCCTGGTAAAGCCCATGGTGTCCTGGCGTGTCCTGCTGCTCTCAGAGCCAGCCGGTGGCTCACCCACAAGCTGATAGCATTTCCACAGCCACCAGCTTTCCACTGCTGTCGGGCCTGGTGGAGACCTTGCCTGTGCACATCTTTTCCCAGTGTGTCTCAGTGACAAAAGCTGTTCTTGTATCTTGCACCTGCTAATCCCCTCAGGCAGAAACAGAGTCCCAGACCACAGATACTCCACATGGTGGGGGAGCATTGACTCCCACACTTCGGGCTCCCTTGCATTTGCCACAGTCCCAGTTCTGCCTGTCCTGGGCTCCCTGCACCCATGTCTCCCCGAGCTGGGGGAGAAGTGATTCACCCACCTGCTGAGCTTGGAAAGGAGCCGTTCCCCCACCCCAGGGACTACCTGTACACACGACGATGCTCACGGGCACTCCAACATGGGCTATGGGATGAAGGCACTCCAAGTGGAGGCTGAAGTCACTACACCAAACTCCCACCTCAAAACAGGTACTTTAAAAAGTGGAAGTGGAGGTGAAGGTGGGGTGCAGGGGTGGATAGCAGTGTGAAGAAATGCTGTAAAGTACAAGTAAAATGCACACTCATTCAACAGGCAGGCGGATCCGTGTCAAGCTTGGTAAGCCATTCTAAACGCATTTAACTAAGACCATAGGAAGACACGGAAGGGTGCGGAGTGACTTGCATTTTAGAAGGTTCCTCAGTTGAAGGAAAGAGAATGAACTGCAGCCGTAAGGATCTCAAGGAAACCTGACAGGAGGAGAAGGTGGAGCTTCGGCCTGGACTGCCCAGAGGTCATGGATGAAATGCCGCATTTCAGAGAAGCAGGCACAGCTGCAAGAGGGCGCAGGCGTTTCCCAGCAGGTGCTCTGCAGAGGCTTATGGTGGACATAGGCTCTTTAAGGTGTAATTTTTTTTAAAACTTTTATTTAATGAATATAAATTTTCCAAAGTACAGCTTATGGATTACAATGGCTTTCTCCCCTTCCCCCCATAACTTCCCTCCCACCCGCAACCCTCCCCTTTCTCGCTCCCTCTCCCCAGGTGTATTTAATTCTTTGAGTCAGAGTTACACAAGAGAGGAGAGGCAGAGAAAGAGAGGTCTTCCATCCGTTGGTTCACTCCCCAGTTGGCTGCAACAGCCGGAGCTGTGCCAATCCGAAGCCAGGAGCTTCCTTGGGACCTCCCACATGGGTGCAGGGGCCCAAGCATCTGGGCCATCTTCTACTGCTTTCCCAGGCCATAGCAGAGAGCTGGATTGGAAGTGGAGCAGCTGGGACTCGAACCGGCACCCATATGGGATGCTGGCACTGCAGGTGGCGACTTTACCTACTATGCCACAGTGCCGGCCCCGACATATGCTTTCCAAGAACACCATTACTGTTCATCTGCTTTAGCAAATATTTCTCTTTGAATTTATATGATGTTTAAGTATTACAAAGCCAGTCTTGTGTAAATAGAGGTACAAAATTCAAATTTATAAATTTTGTTTTTTGTTCAACAGAATCATCTTAACATTTCTCTAAATATTAATATACTTTGAAGTCATACATGGACAACCAGATAGCCACACGGAAAAGAATGAAGTTGTGTCCCTTCCTCACACCATACTTTTAAAAAAAAACAAACTCGAAATGGATCATAAACCTAAATGTAAGTGTTAAGACAATCACAAGTTGAGCGGATGTGTGAGGAGTATGCCTTCATGATCCTGGATCAAGTGAAACCTTGGATATGATCCCTAAAGTACAACTGACAGAGGATGAGCAGGTAAGTTGGACTTCAAGTATTTAAAACTTCTGTGCCTTGAAAGAGGCCACCAAGAAAGTGAAACATGAACTCACAAAATATTTGCAAATTATCTATCTGATCAAGGACTTGTACCTACAAGTAAAAATGCTTACAACTCAAAAAGACCAATAGTTCATTTAAACATGGGCAAACAATTTGAGTAGACACTTCTCCAAAGACAAATGTCCAACAAGCACATGAAAAGATGTCCAGCATGATTTACCATTAGGGAAACGCAAGCAAAAGCCAATGAGATAGCACTTTCCACTCACTACAATGGCTATAACTCAGAAAGACAGGTGGTAACAAGTGCTGGCAAAGATATAGGGAAATTGGAACTGTCATGCCCTATTGGTGAGAATGCAAAATGGAGCAGACAGTTTGGAAAATAGCAGCTCCTCGAAAGTTTACCATAGTTACCACATGACCCAGAAGTCTACACGGAGATTAAGTCTCAAGAGAAATGAAAACGTATGTCCATGAAAGCTCATGGTATCTAAGACGTAAGAAGAAATAGATAGCCATCAACAGATGAATATATATAGTATATCCATACAATGGAATATTACTTCTAAATAAAGTATGGATTCCTGCTATAACCCTGAAAGCATGCTAAGTGGAAGAAACCATCCATGAAGAACATCTTGTGCTACTCCATTTTTATGATATGTTAAGAGACACACCTATAGAGACAAAACGTTTGGTGGGGCTGCCTGGGGTTTTGATGGGAGGAAAAGAGTGTCTGTTAGTGTACTAATGAGTATTTTTTTGAGGTGAGAAAAACATTCTAAAACTGAAAATTGTATACCTCTGAATACACTTGAACTCATCGAGTTGTGCATTTTGAATGGATAATTTATGCTAAGAGAATTCAACGTCAATAAAGTTTAGAAAAAACTTTAGATTTTACATACACTAAACATATTATCACTTTCCCTCTCTATTTCCCTCCTTCCCTCCCTCCTTTCCTGAAGTCTAATTTATAAGCCTGGGATAGTATATGTTTTATCCATGAAATAAAGTATAATCAAATTGTTTCTTGGGCAATGATTTTTAAGAAGACAAAAGTAGAAAGGTTATTTAATTTGAGGAATTACAAAGAATATCTGAGGTTTAAGCAAGTCTCCTTGATGTCATTTATTCTTTCTCACTGCACACATCTTTATGGGACATGTACTAGACGTTTGAGGCACTAGATGCTACTTTATGACTTCAAAACAGCATGTAAGTGTGTTTTCCAGAGCACAACCCTGAGACCAGCTTCAAGTGCTTCATGAGCAATCTGTCAAGGCTACCTCCTGCCCCTTTCTTCTAGCAAGCACTTGACTTACAGTCGTTGACTTTGGTCTATCACAAATGGCTTAAAAAGATAAAACACACAATCACATTTGGAAATCTCTTGGTATTTACAGAAATGCACAACGCTCTCTTAGCAAATCCATAAAATAGCTGTGAGTCTTGAACAATGTCCCAGTTTCCCTAACAGCACCACTGGGACTCTGAGGCCCCAGGAGTGGGATGTGGAGAAACCAAGTTGCAAGAGGGCTTACAGATTTGCTTTGGTTTAGGAGGGCTGGAAACTTGACCCCTCTGGGGTTGGCAGCCAATGTCGGTCTTAGGGCCCCCGCAGAAACTGACTGGTGATGAAGGAGATTCGGCTCAACCAGGCTCAGACCAAAGCCTGCTGCTCCTCAGAGCAAGTTCAGCTCAGCGTAATTCACTGGTGGTGTCCAAGGCCCCACCCCGGGTCCTCGGGACAGGGCACAGACGATGCTTCAAATCCCAGAAAGCTTGCAAACTGCCCTGTCCCGAAGCAGAGCCCAGACACGTTCTGCTTCAGGACTCGCCTAAGCTAGAAAGAATTCCCTGGGCCCATTCATGTTTATGCTGAGGTCTTCAGAACGTAGTTACATTGGGTTCTGGGGACCAGGCCTATGGAAAGTAGCCATTCCTCTCCGCTGTAGTTTCAGGACCACCCCTTCTCCTAGATCCTTGACAGCCCAAGTATCTTCCTCCTGGAATTACCAGTGAAGCCGTAAAATAGGCCAGGACAAAAGGTGTCTGTACATGTTCCTTGCAGATTTTTACTCTTATGCAACACGGCACATTTACAGGAAGTAGAGTTTTCCTGGAGAAAATAACGTAACTTTAAAAATAAAAACAAATTTTAGCCAAATAATGAAGCCATTCCAATATCTGCATTATTTGACAAAAAGGTTTTCTTCCCACTCAGTGTCCGAGTTTTTTTTTTTTTTTACAAGTACTCATGATTCCTTTTGTATCTTACTCCGATTCATTTGTTGAGCATCATTTTAGTAATGACACTTTGTCAGACAAATACCTGACATTGTATTGTGTACCTGGAAGGATTTAAGGATGAGTCAAAGAGAAAAATGGGAGAACCGAACAGGAAAGACAGAGGCAAGACAACACTTATTCCTCTCCCGATTTTGATGATCCACTTTTAAATGTATCACTTGGATGTCTCTTGGAGCCCCTTCCTTCACCAGGAAGGAAAGAGCTCTGGGAATGCACTGGCATGCCGGCCTTAAAGGGAAGGGCAACTCTGAACACCGATGCCTGCTTCAACCACTACTGCTGCTGTTCAGGAAGCACCAATTTGCTTTCAGCCAGATAACAAAGGCCGATTTGCCTCCTTGCCAACTGATTTGATGATGTGCTACAGCTTTAAAAACATTACATAAAATCTTAGGCCTCTTTTGTGAAGATAAATGCAAGGGTTTTAAGCAAGGATCCTTGGCTCTCATGATTAATGGCACAGAGCTGGCTCAGCCTTCCTGAATGGGGCACGCGCTGATGTTCTTTAAGGTAAACACCACGTAAGGGCTGCGTCCCCCGCGGGAGACCTCCTGTGTTGTTTCCTGCCCAAAGTCCCGCATGCAGATGTGCTTCATGTAGTGCAAAGTCTTTTTTTTCCTTTTGCCAACTCAGATTTTTTAATAGGATCTAGTCACAGGTGCTCCTCGGCTTACAATGGGACCAGAGGTAGAAAGTGCACTTACCGCACATAAACCTCCAGCCAGCACACGGAAGAGTGTGGGTTGTTTCCCCTTCATGACCGCAGAGCTCACGGAGCTGTGGCTGCTGCCGCTCCCACCATCATTAAGAGAGGATCGTGCTACCTATCACTAGCTCATGAAAAGGTCCAAATTCAAAATTCGAGTATGATTTATACTGAATGTATATTGCTATTGCACCATCAGGAAGTTCAAACTCATAAGTTGAGCCATCCTAAGTTTGAGCCAGTTGTAAATATGTGACTTTGGTCATTTCAAAATGCAATTATCCCTTGCCTTAGAAATCTCCCACTTGGGGCCGGCGCTGTGGCGTAGCAGGTAAAGCCACCGCCTGCATCCCATATGGGCTCCAGTTCGAGTCCTGGATGCTCCACTTCCGAACGAGCTCTCTGCCATGGCCTGGGACAGCAGTAGATGGCCCAAGTCCTTGGGCCCCTGCATCCACGTGGGAGACCTGGAAGAAGCTCCTGGCTCCAGATTGGTACAGCTCTAGCCATTGTGGCCAATTGGAGAGTGAACCAGCGGATTCTCTCTCTCCACCTCTCCCACTCCCTCTCCCTCTGTGTAACTCTGACATTCAAACAAATATTTTTTAAAAAAAGAAATCTCCCACAATAAATGAGGGGGACTCAGTAAACACTTTAACGTGGGCTTCATGGTTCTTCTCAGAGGGTTTTAAAGAACTTGGGTCTCTGAGGCTGCTCTGACTAAACTGTTTCCTCTTTGACTAAACGGCTAGTTGGTACGGGGACTCTGTCACCTCCATCCATTCCCCACCTTCTACCGTTTCCTTCGAGATTCTGCTTCACTCAAGGGTCCCCTTTGTTGCTGTGAAACAAGCCCTGCTTTGGAAGGGGACCCGGACCATTCACCTGGCTCCTTCGTCCTGGGCGATTTCTTTTGGTTGGTTGATCTCTGCTAAACCACACCCTGTCTGAGACTTCCTACTGCGCTGTGTCAGATACGGCAGTTACGGCTTCCCGGCAGAGCTCCACTTCTCAGCGACGGAGGGACCAGTACAGAATTGCGGCCATGGATCCCAGGGATGGCTCCTGGGTGTGGCCAGGGCACAGACCACGGTCTCATGTGCAAGACAGACAGGGAAAGGCCCAGGATGACCACGTGATAGCCATTCAAAGTTTGGTTGCCCCTGTTCAGTTCATCCTGAGAAATTACCTGAGAAGAAAGGAGGAAACTATACACAAGGGTTCTTTAAAAAGTTTGTGGGAAAATGGAAGTACAAGACAAATTTATTTTGGCGGAAACCATTTTGAAATCCATGCGTGGTTTTTCATAGCACACATTTTCCATAAACTTTTGGAAGATTCCTCATTTAACTGAATACATGAAGAACTCTGCTTTTCCTACCTTCAGGAAAACAATGGTTGGATCTGCCTTTAAGAAGTAGGGACTTCTATGTGTAGAATCATCCAAGAATAATATACTTATATAGCCTTGATTGTGTTAATGAAGCAATTATTCACATGAACATCATTCCACATTGGAGACACACTTGTTGGCAGTGTTGGGACCAGCAACGTGAACAGTTAAGATGCGAACAGTAAGAGGAGCATCAAGGCCAGTGCAGAGCTGCTCAGCTGGACAGCCGAGGCTGAGCCGGCCTGGCCCTTCAGCATGCACACCACCCTGGACCAGGACCCATTATTGGGCAGCGGGGTGATGCCCGCCACATTGCACATGACGTTGTAGACATCCACCGATCTGATTGGTGCGGCTCGGAAGTTGGATTTGAAGTCTGAAAGGGAAAAGCAAACGAACAGGCTATCAGATCACTCACAGGCCAAAGAGGGGCTGAATCACACCATGGAGGGATTATACTCAGGCAACTTTGTTACCGGAAAATCCGCCCCATCAGCAGGGTGCAGCCAAGCGGGGGTGAATGTGGAAGACTATCTGGAAGGCTACAGGTTAGGAAAGGAAGTGGCTTCAGTGGCTCATGGAGAGGAGCTTCCTTAAGAGACAAGTGAGCAAGCAGATGCGGTGCATATCCGCGCCCGCTCTGTGACAACAGAGCGTCCTTGCAGGAGCAGAAGGGCCAGCCTGTGCTGTTCTGTGTCTGCACAGCACTGGGGAGCTGATGTGCTCATAGATGTCACCATCTTGCTGGGCCTCCTCAGCCAAACTAACTGACGTGCTCATCCTTCCGACACGTCTGTTTAGCCAGGACCCAAGTGCAGAGGCCCTACAGCAACTCAAGGATGCATCTCCACTTCCCTACCCTGTCAAGGTCACAGTGTTGATGGACTCTGAAATGTGGTTTCCTCAATGCTCGCTGGCTCAGCAGCAGCCCTGGTTTCCTAAGTACTTTGTAAGCTTCACTGGACATTCCTTGGGAGTCTTTCACCCACAGATAAATTTATTAAAAATAAAAAGCAAGAAGATCCCTAAAAACATCCTGTATAACCTGCCTGGAGAGGAGAGCAGGGGCCGCCCCAGGACCCTAGCCCCTCTCCATATGAAGGCAAATGGCAGAAGCAGAGGAGGAAGCAGTGGAATGGAAGCAAGTCCTCTTTGGACTTGGCCCCCATGACCTGGATGTGACAGTCTTCCTGCACACCAGGTACGGCCATGTCCTCATCACCATGTAGGTGGGAGGACAGGCGAGGGGGTGGACAGCAGCAAACCCAGGTGTCCTTCCCCAGCCTTCAAAAGCCCACTTCCTTAACCCTTCATGGGGAGAACTGGGGTCAAGATCTTCAGTGTTAGGACAGGTCACCTTTTTATAAAAACCAAGTCACGTGTGTGGAAGCAGGAAGAAGCGTCTGATTTTCTTTCCCAGCCTGTCCACCTCACCGCTTCCCGTTCTGCAGGGACGGGACTCTGGACCCACTGCAGAGATGATCCTGGCTGGAATGAAAGCGTCTAGAAAATTCCTGAGTGGTAAAACGATGCCCAATTCAACTTGAGAAGCTCCAGACAAGCTCCAGCAGCTAAGATGGCATTCTAAACCTGAACTGGGAGTCCAAGTTATTCCCATGCATTAAGGGCTTTAAGTATTTTGAAAGTGTCTCCTAAAGAGGTTCTGGAGGCCTGTTGTACCTGGCCACCCTGGGCTGCTTTCCGAGTGAGGCTTGCTAGCTCCCAGGCAGCTCGCTGAATCTCACTCCTGCCGATTTATCTTCAATGTGGAGTTCTCCAGGGCAAGATTAGCTTGTTCAGATTAGAAGCCGGGATTAAGCAGAGAGGCTATCTTCAGAAGGACTTCCCTTTCCCTTTGCTGGACCAGACTACCTGACTTCCAAGGCTGTGTCTGGGCAGCCGCAGTGATGGCCAGGCTCCTGCCCAACGAGGAGCTCAAACAGTTAATCAGGAGGGATGCACCTTTATCTCAGAGTGCAGCTAGATAGCTATTACAAGGCCTTGCTCTTAAATTTTCTTCCGAGTAAACAGTCAGTGGGTAAAGCGGTTTAATCTTTCATGAGAACTGGAGCCAGAAACGTGATGGTTCGAGGAGGCTCTCAAGGCTCTATCTGCCTGGAAACATTTTGCAATTAGCCCAGTGCACTTTCATCTGGGGTCATCTTGCTGTCTGCAAAAGACCGAAGGCTTATAGTTTTTAGGGAGCATACGGCGCAGGCCTCTTGTTAATGGACGTCTCCCCACTGTGTGTAAGCGAGTGCCGCTTTGGGTACCCTGTTAGAATTTTTGGTGTGGGGCTAGATTGTGTTCTGCTCTAAACTGGTGGAGACTCTTGCTCACTTACACACCTTCAACAGACAGCTGCTTTGCATTCATGGTCTTGTTCTCTTCTGGGATCCTCGCTTTTGTGTGAAAGCCCTGTGGACTAATGTTCTCTCATAGAAAGGCCGTGGCCTTCCAATGTCTCCAAGCTAATCTAGCCGCTGACCTCAACCAGGTCAAGACTCTTCCTAAATCGTCTGGCTTCTGAGCTGTGGGTCCTGGCCGACAGCAAGCACCTGATAACTGTTATTGGCCGATGGCAGCATGCTCAGGCAACCTGTGAACTTCTCTTGGGCCAGTGCCAGGAACTCAGTGCTCTATAGTTATCTGCTGCTTGGGTTCTGATGCTCACCTGGGGACTTGGGAACCTGATCACATAGGGGCAGGGATTGTGTCGACAGGCTTCCTAAGCGCGGGCTCCCAGTGGCACCCCTGCAAGCTGCAGACACTGACACTCACAGTTGTTAATAGCTGCTTTGTGACAAGTAGAGCAAAACAAGGCAGACGGAATGAGACGAGTTGACAGAGCAGAACTTGTAGGCATGGTGTCTAACCTCTAATTTGAAAGGAAAGTGTGGACTTTTGTGGGATGAGACATTTTGGCCAACATCTAGGAAAGGGCATTTCGAACATTCCTAATGCAGAGATCAGGGTACATTACGTTTAATAAGGGAGGGTGGACAGCGGTAGGAAGGGTGGCTCATGAACACATCAACTGATGGTTAGTGGTTGCTGAACGCATTTTCTCCCCAGTGCCTTTCTTTGGAAAGAAGGTGTTGAGATACTAGGATGGTCTTCAGAGTGTTTGTTCAACTTCTGCAATGTGTGAATTTACAGTGCTCCATCAGTTACATCAAGTGACAAAATAGGCCCTTCCTATCTCTGCTCTCCTCTAGCTGGAAGGATTAACCTGATCAAGAAAGGCAATGAAAATTTTTTCTCATTCAAGGCATACCTAGCCATTCCGGCTCATTCTCAAAGTCAGGCTCTAGGTCATTTCCAAGTCTGCCTTTGAGTACACCCTAGCTTCTGGTTGGGCCCTACACCCCATGAACCCCCACAGGGCACCCTAGACAGGGAGAGACTGTGGAAGAGTCAGGCCCCACGAAGCAATCACATCCACTCTGAGGCTCTCGGCTGTCAGCAGCCAGGGTCCAACAAGCTTTCCTGGACATCAGATAGCTGTGAAATAACATTTTGATGAATTAAGTAAAAAATGAATCACAAACATGTGGAATACATTTTCCTCACTGCACTCAGGATTTAAAATTTACAAGGAAAAGTATTTGGCCCCCTTTGCCAAACCCAAGAAGCATTTGAAAGGAAGCCAGCAAGAGATGTTTCATGGAGACCGGCTGGGTCTGCTCAGCTCTGCTCATAAACGGGGTCGATAAAGGAATCAACTGTGGCCTTTACCGGCACCATCAGCCCCGCTAGGGAGACTTCCTTGGGAACAGCTGACAGAGGACTGGGTCACTCCCTCGCCTACCAGGTCCAAAGGCCAGGAAGATGCCTCTCATGTCCATGAGCTCATTGTCGTAGCCGTGCCATCCACGCTGCCAACCTTCCCTCTTGCCCGTGCTGTTCATCCAAAACGGAAGCATCTCTCGACTCTGAAATCAAGCAAGGTGATCGCGTTACCCTGTGTCTCAATTATGGTGAGTGGCCATTTGGTCCACACTACCACCCCCCCAGGGGGGGGGTGGAGATTCCCCCTCAGAGTCCCTAATTGGGACACCCAACATCCACTGCGTCACTTCTACTCTAAGTAGCTCACACCTTTGGGGGCAGCTCATTAAATTGCTGAAACGCTCTAGTGGTGGAGAAATTCTCAAGACTGATTTACTTATTTGAAGAGGAGAGGTACAGGGAGACAGAGAGAGACACACAGAGAAAGAGAATCTCCTCTCCATTGGCTCATTCCTCAAATGGTTGCAATGGCTGGGTCCCAGCCAGGGGCAAGGAGCCTGGAATTCCATCTGGGTCTCCCATGCAGATGGCAGGAACATAAGCACTTGGGCCATCCTCTGCTGCTTTCCCAGGCTCATTAGCAGGGAGCTGGATTGGAAGCAGACCAGTCAGAACTCGAACCTGTGCTCCATATGGGATGCTGGCATCGCAGGCTGCAGCTTAGCTTGCTGTACCCCAGCACCGGCCCCAGAAATTATTTTCTCACATTGAGCTGAATTATGTATCTTGTAATCAGAACGTTAGACGAAGGGGAAGTTAAAGTGGCTCTGTGGTATAGTAATATTTATTTGGTCTTCCTCACAGTTCTTGACATAGAGCTAAAATCCTTGGACTTTGATAGGAGCGACTTTTGCTATTCATAATGAGTCCCCTTCTCCTATGCGTGAGTTTATGCTAATGAGACAAGTCCTGAGGTTAGGGGCAGGAAGGCTTCAGCACAGGGGCTCATTGCCAGGGTAACCAACCCTGCGATTCCATATTTGGAACTTTTCAACCCCAGTCCCCACCAACTGGGGACTGGAGATGGAGTCCGGGGCGTGAGCAGGGACTTAATCACTCATGCCTCTGATGAAACCCATCTAAAACCCCAGAACAGCACTGCTGTGGGCAGTTGCCATAGAACAGAAGCCCTGCACCCTTTCACTTCCCTCCTTTGCTCACACATCCTCCCATTTGGCTGTTTGAGTTGTATCCTGGGTAGTAGAGCTATAATCGCGGTCCATTCTGGGATTCTCTCTGGTGAATTATAAAACCTAAGGAGGAGTCATGATCATCCTCAAATTATCAGACACAAGTGCTGGTAGCCTGGGGACCTGGCACGGCACCTGGTATTGAGGTGGGGGCAGTCTTGTGGGACTGAGCCTCCTCACCTGTGAGGCGCTGAGTGTTAGAAGCATGTGGAATGGTAGAACATGCAGCTGATGTTGGAGAATTGTGGGAAACAGGATCCAGTCACCACCTTTTACTAGCAAAACAACTGCAGCCCAGCAGGGGGCACAGTGCATCACAGGGCCCACCCCCATCCTTTCTGCCGGCAGCCACCCCCAGGAACAACGAGTCCATCAGGCTCCGCTGAAACCAACGTTTGGAGATGGGACCCGTGTTTCATCCAGGCCTTGCCCATCTTCGTTTCTCTCTACCGTTCTTCCTTTAGGATGAGTTCCAGAACCATCACCTGCCTATTGCCCTCCCTTCCTTCAAAACTCAGTTCTAGATGACAGAGTCTTACTTTTTGCAAAACAAAGGACTTCCAGAAGGTTCCGCAAGTCCAGAGGAGGCTGCAGCCAGTTATGCACAGCCCTGGTCATGCACTGAGGACCAGGCATTCGTCTCTGATATTCCAATCTCCTCCCTGCAGAGCAGGGTTAGTACTGTAGAGATTTCAAATGCACGAGACAGAACTGGCTGGTCGTGATGAACATGCAGAATCCAAAGAGCAACACTACCAACAATTTACAGGTTGGCTCACATGACAAGTGATACTTCCACGTCCACATGAGCCGTACAATTCATCAAACACCGACCCTGACATTCACTTTGATTGTAACAACATTCCTGTGGATAGTAGTCTTTTGCCCATTTTGTAGTTGAAGGATGTAGAGCACAGAGGTTAAGTGACACTCTTAGAGTCGCACAGCTGGGGAGAAGCAGGGCTGAGATTGGAACCCAGGAAGCACGCCTCTCGGTCCCTGTGCACCTTACATTACCCCACAGCCAAAGGGGTGGGGGTATTCCTCCTGGAACTAGACAGTGAGGCGTCCTCATTTCCCATGGCTTCATGTGCCAAGCGGGGTCAGGTATAAAGTACAAGGAATCAAGAAGTTCAAGAAAAAGTATGTTAAAAAAATAAAATGTATGGATGGGACTGGCGCTGTGGCTCAGCAGGTCAACGCCCTGGCCTGCGGCGCCGGCATCCCATATGGGTGCTGGTTCTAGTCCCGGCAGCTCCTCTTCCGATCCAGCTCTCTAAGGCCTGGGAAAGTAGAAGATGGCCTAAATGCTTGGGCCCCTGCACCCACGTAGGAGACCCGGAAGAAGCTCCTGGCTCCTGGCTTCGGATCAGCTCAGCTCCGGCTGTTGCTGCCAATTGAGGAGCGATCCATCGGATGGAAGACCTTTCTCTCTGCCTATCTTCTCCCTGTGTAACTCTTTCAAATAAAAAATTTTTTAAAATGCATGGATTTAAAAGAATTTTTTCAAATTAAATTTACCTTCTAATTCATTTTTTGCACAAAGCTTTTGCAGTACTCACAAATAAAGATGAGATTTTGGAATGGGATGGGCATGAAGTTGAATTCCAGTTTGCCAGTTTCTAGCTCTGTGATCCTGGCAAGCTACTTACCTGCTCTGAGCTCCAGTCTGGAGGTGACATGACCGGGTGCTTAGTACCCGACACACACTAGGTGCTTGATAAACAGATGTGGTCTGGTCGCCAGACGCCACTGCTGTGGGGCGAAGCACTCTGGTTGGGAGGCTGAACTCCCCTTCGTTGCTTTAGCTGTCATATCACATTGCACAGCCATCCGGTCTCACCCCATAAATCGCCCCCAAGCATTACTGCTTTCCAAATCGCGCTATTTCATTGACTCTGTTTCCTGGATCGCCAGCACCCCGGCCCTCCTTTCGCAGCTGCAGCTCTTCTTTTCCATGGGAACTTCTTGAGTTTCTTATTCTTACACGGTTGTTTGTTCTCCGGCTCTCCGTGGTGAGGAGCGTCATATGTCCCGGTTTTGCCTTGTCAGCTCATTTCGTGTGTTGCTTCTCCCTCTCTCAGCCAACAAGGCAGCAAGTCCCGAAGCACAACGTGGAACATTTTCGCTATTAATGACCTTACTAGTGATGAGCCTCCCAAAATGCACGTACCCCGTGACAAATAGACAAGGTGATCCAACAGGGTGAGGACTGATGGCCTGGTTTTAAGAATTACAGTCTAAAACATTAGAGATGCATAATGAAAACCTTAGCCTGAAAGGCAATTTGGGATCCATCCGATCATAGATAAATCCACTAGTTAATATTATGATGGGCCGGCGCAGTGGGAAAAGCCAGCGCCTGCAGTGCCGGCATCCCATATGGGCACCAGTTTGAGTCTCGGCTGCTCCATTTCCGACCCAGCTCTCTGCTATGGCCTGGGAAAGCTGTAGAAGATGGCCCAAGTCCTTGGGCCCCTGCACCCACATGGGAGACCAGGAAGAAGCTCCTGGCTTCGGGTCAGCCCAGCTCCGGCCATTGTGGTTAACTGAGGAGTGAACCAGCGGAAGGAAGGCCTCCTCCCTTTGCCTCTAAGTCTTTCAAATAAATAAGTCTTAAAAAAATAAAATGAAATGGCAAGTTGCCTGAACCAAACAACTGCTCTTACCGAATTAAAACAAAAGAAAAAAAACTGGCTGGCTATGTGAGACAGTCATATTTTGTTCAAGCGATGGAGTGGATTATGTTACATGCACAGCCTTACTTTTAAAGTAGTGCACTGGTTTTCTTCTTCCTCTCCCAGTGGCTTTGGGCACCTTTATGTTCTGCTCCACATTACCCTCCCAAGGGCACATGTACGAGGCCACGCCTGTGACTGTGTCCCCAGCTGGCCGCTCAGCTGGTGGATTCTCAAGCTACAGGAGGCGCCGATCCCTTCCGGACCCTCCCAGGCATGGGGCCTCCCACATAGTGCCATCCCGGGGAGGTACTTGGATCCTCCACATACAACCAAAGGTGAGAAGCCAGCCAAGGGGCAGCCTTGTGTGTGCGCATGTGTATGTGTGTGTGCTGGGTGGGTGGGGGCGGTCCAGGGGCAGTGGCACAGAGGAAGCAAGGCCCATGATGCGTGGGGTGGGTAGCTCATTCCCAGAGCTGTGGGAAACACTGTCCTTTGGCGACCCACGTTGGAAGGGAATGAGTCCCATCGTAAACAAGGTGGCCCTGGTCAGAGCAGTCCCAGGCTTGGCGAGTGGTGGAAGCTGATGCCCTCAGGCTGCTTTGTTCAATCCCACAGGCCCTGACCGAGCTCCTGGCCTGCACCAGGCTCTCCGCTGGGCTCTGGGATCGGGGTAGGCACGGGACAGGAGGGCGGCTCCTTCTGTAGTCGGGAGGAGGGCGCAGCCTCTGGGCACTGATACCTGGGGTGGGGGAACTGGGAGGGGGTGCCCCGAGCCCACGCTGGGGAGCCCTGTGGGGGAATGAGTGCGGGCAGGGCTGTGCGAGTACATGTGTGTGTGTGCATTCATGTGTGCACATGCGGTGGGGAGAGGGCAGTTAGCACACAGAGGAGGCCGCGCAGGAGGCGCTGATGAAGGGGGTGGCAGGGGGAAGTCCCAGGTGGGGCAGGCCTGAGAAAGGACGAGTCCCGAGAGACCTGCCATCGGCAGGAGGCCCTCTGAAGGAGCCTGGAGCAGAGGAGCCAGGGGTCTGTGTTCTTGGTGGTGGGTAGCTGGTGGCAGGCAGCAGGCTTGGGAAGGGCCCATCCCGTAGGGATCTGGCATTCCAGGTGTGGATCGGGGCTGGGAGGACGCATTTCAGGAGGCACGACATTGTTTCAAAGCCCAGACAGTCCCAGGGAAACCAGGACAACTTGGTCACTATGTAACTACCAGTGTCTTAGGAACAGGAGTACAATCCTCACCCAGCGAAACGCTCAGCGCTTCCCAGGGTCGCCCAGCACCAGCCACCCCAACTGGCCAGCAACAGGCAGCACCACACTAGGAAGAGCTTGGAAACGTGTTGTTCCACGTGTAGATGCCAGTTCTCGTGTTCCAGGGGCCTGCACTCCACAACAGCACTCTGTAAGCTTGCTTTCCTTCGAGAAGCCCAAGGAACCACTAGCATTTCTAGATGAGGTCTTGGTCCCAATTGTCCATAGCTTGAACAGAGAAAACAGAGCACGCACTCTTTAATCAGAAGGCCAGCCCTGACTGGGACCCCCTCTTGGAATTCACGGTTTCAGGCTTCTGGATGGGGCTGAGCTGAAACATGCTTGGGAGCACAGCGAGCCACGTGAGGGGCAGGCGGAGAGTGAGGGCGGAGGTGGACCGAGGGATGGCAGGACGGGAGAAGGCAGGAAGTGGCCTGGACAGTCCACCGTCATTATTTCCCATGTCTGCGTGGACAGCACCTGCTTTGGCAAACTCTCCAGGGGCCCTCTTGCTTTGTATGGTTGCATTCTGGAAGTTCATTAGCACATGCATTTCTCACTTCTTCCTTGTGGCTTCTCCTTGCTGTAGATCAGAAATGGTTGCTAAGCTGTAAAAGGAAATGCTTCAAGGAGGCAGAGGGCCAGCGGCTGCTGGGACAACATCCAGTGTCCGGCTCTTGCCCCGAGTCCCCAGACGACTTCTGAAGGGGGAGCCGAGGATGCTGGAACCCATCCCTTGTGGATTCCCTCCCTGGCCAGCAGAGCTGTCGTGGGGCTTTGTCCGCTTCCTCTTGTTGTACTGGGCGCTTCCCTTCTGTTGTTCCTCCAGTGAAAGCCACAGCAGTTGCTTCCACCCTGAATCTGGAGCACTCGCTGTCCACATCTCAGCCTCCCAAGCCTGGCCGTGCATGGCTTGCCCCGAGCTCGTCCTGGGTGTCGCTCTTGGATGTTTGTGTTCTGCAGGTCAGGCTGAGGTGGGCGTTCGCTTCTTACGAGTCTCTTGCAAGTGACAACCAGGATGTGCAACGAGGCATGGAAAGCCCTGGAAGCCATCCATCAGGCGTCGACCATGTATCACATGGAGTAGCTACAGCAGCCGTTTCTGCTTGCTTACACTGGTGAACGTCCTGAGGTCAGGGCCTGTGTCCTCCATGGCTTTGTAATGCCCTGAGCAAGCAGCTTGGGCCTCCTTCTCGGACGTCTACCCAGGGCCCCAGTGACAGCAGAATCAAGGCACACAGCAGCTGCTCTGCGAACGACTTTTCCCAGGTGGCGTCTCATTCTCACTGGCCCGTGCCCAGGGGGACGGACTGTTCCACATTTGACTGCCACCCCTCTTTCAACCACAAACAAAAAGCATAATCCTCCCAGGGTGTGGGTCAGGGACCCAAAAGCTCCCCGACTTCTTGGGGCCTCTCAGCGGACCTGTAGGGCACTGGGGACCCCCCCCAAAGTCTGGTCAGACGACAATAAACACAATGGAAAAACCTGTCTCAGGTGAGTTAGGGGATAGAAAATCAGTCTACTGTATTTTCATTGGACGTGGCTATGAGAGCAGGAGCCTCCCTCCCTCCCCCAAACACAATAAACTTCTGTCAGTACCCCAGGCTGGGAGAGGCACGAAAGCATGTCCAAGGCACGGCAGGTTTCAGTGAGAACTCTCGTGACATGATGACAGGTTAGCCGGTTTGGGTGGCTGAGCTGCCAGGGTTCAGGCTGAGCCGATTTCCGCTGCAAACCACGGTTTCTCCGGTTTTGCAGCATTGCCATGCTCACTTGTCCAGGGAGCCTTCCTGTTCGTGGAATTCCTCGGGGACTCCCAGGAATGGTGGTTATGAACCTCAGATACATGTTTGCCATACACCACTACAAAGACATGTCTCTAACCATTTTCCCCCTTTAATTGCTTGGCCCCGGGCCCCCGGCCTGACCCTGGAGAGCCCCTTGCCACACGCAGCTCGATCCTTGACATGGAAAATGCCAGACAGCAAACTCCAGCAGGGATCAAGGGGAACAGAAGCTCTGGGAGCAGAGCAGAGGGTTGCGGGGAAGCAGGGGGTGGACAGGGTTTCTTGTTCTTTTCCCTGGGATCCTGTAGGTTGAAGTGTGCCAAGGGGGAGGAGGGTGTGCGTGCACTCCCAGACAGCTCACACAGACGACCCCAATCACCACCAGAAAGCAAGCGGCTTCTAGCACACGACATCCCACTTCCTGGAGCTCAATTAGTCGGGTCTGGACGACAGCACTGGAGCTGCCACTAGAACTCAGAAGCCCGTTTTCCAGATTGTCTTGATTTCCCCAAATATTTTGGGCCCATGCCTAACTGCCATTCAACCACAGGCTTTAGAATTGAGCTTGGCATTTCATATCCTTTGCCAGTTTTCAAAATAAATCTTTCCTCTGGAGAAAAATATTGGCCTCCCTTAGAAGCTTGGGCCTGAATTTACTGCCTCTCTCTCCACTCAGACAGGAGTCCAGGAAATCAACAATGAAGCACCACGTTCCACAACCTTTCACTGCTCCATCCTACCTTGTGAGTGGTGGTGGCATGAAGGAGGTGGACACTGACCTGCACAGGAATTGGCCTCTGCACGGTGGCTGAGGGCCAGAGGGAGCTGATGGATCCCAGCTAGGAGACACCATTTTCCTGTTGAAATCTCTGCTACAGATACCAATAATTAGCCAGAAGCCACCACTGAAGGCTTGACTTAGCTTTGCTAAGTTGACAAACCTACAAAGCCCATCACAAAATGTATAAATGCATTCAATCTATGAACATGAACAGAGATTCTACTGTGTACAAGTGTCTATAGTGAGAAAGTCCAGGCTTCCAAATACCTGCCCTCCAGGAGCTCCCCCTCCCCCCCACAGATTAGGAGAGTCCAAAAACCAACCAATACATCACCAGGTGGACTGACTGGATCCTTTGGAAAGACCAAGATGGAGGAATCAGGGACTTGAGGGGTGGGATTTGAGTTGAGCTGGGAAGGACAGGCAGGAGTGGGGCGGTAAGGGCATTCCAGGGACTCTATTGACTATTTACTGGGCTGATGAAAGTTATCTTGCAAATGCACAGCTACCTCTTCTTGACTATTTAATTCTCAACACTTAAGTCTGAGGCGTTAGTTTCGCAAACACGAACTTGTTGGTGCAAGTATCTGCAAGTCATCCATGCTGGTGACGTGAAAAAGAGGGCTGGGGGAGGCCAAGCAGGCTGCTGGGCACTTGTAGTTGGTTCTTGCAGGGTAGCATGGGCGTTTCTGCTCGTGTAGAGGAGCTGAGACATTTCCCTAGACCCCAAGGAGACCCAGGCCCAGTCGGTAATTAGGAAATGTGGAATCAGAAACACATTGAGCATTTTGATGAAAGGTTCGGTGGATTTTGGAGATCTGGGTGGGCTGTGTGCTTAATGGTTATATTTGGATTCAGAACCTGGGTTTGTAACTTACATTGGTAACCTCCAACTCGGAGTCTCCATTAACTCAGCAAAACTGGGGTAGAGGTGCAGAGATGGTAACCAGGAGGTGTGAGATTCAAGATAACTGTCTTGGTTACTGCCATTGTTGGTCAAAAGTGTTAAAAATGAGTATTGTGATGAATTTACTATCTTAGAAATGTAAAATAACCCAATACCTATGTAAATTGAAACTAGAGATAGTGGCTTATTCTAAAACTTCTAATGATCCAACAGTGATAAATGCAAAGTACATTTTACAGCACCGTGTATTACTAATTAAAGGTGTATGACATTGATATTCTTATCTTGACTCATGAGTAGAGACTAAGAATTTTTGTGGAACTACCTGTGAATCTTTCTCAAGAACTGTGAGTTCTATTATTCTGAGCATTATGGATCTGATCTGCCCCCACTGGACTTCATGTAAAAGGCCCAGCCTTTCCCACGGCATGGCTGGATCATGCCTTTACCCCAGCAGCCCTGTCCCATGCCTTTCCTTACCCTCACTCCCCACACTTGGCCACCTGCTCCATTCTTTCAATTCCTCTCATTCTTGAAGCTCCATGCAGCCTCAGCTCCATCAAGCATCCCTCCCGCCTGGTGCGGAGAGCGAGCCCGCTGTTCCTGGCATTCCAGGTCAGTTTCTTCCTGCCTCCTCATGGACACCGAGTTCCCTCTTCCCCAGAAACTTTCTTGCAGGAACACGCTGTTTTCCTTTGCACAATGCATTTTCTAACTACGCAACCACTTATGTATATGGCATGCATGGTCAGTTAATGCTTGGCTCCTTCTCTAGGTTGCAAGCCCCAGGAGGCCAGGGCCTTCCAGGGGCTCCCTACTGTGAACTAGAACCTTGCATGATACGTTTAACAAGTATTTGTGGAGTTTGACAGAGGAATGTTTGCTCAGGCATATGGCCTGCATGCTTGGAAGAGTGTACGTGAGTTTGGTGGAAACTATCCACGGTATTTCCCTGCGCTGCATTGTGCTGTCCTGCTCCCAACTCACGTGCCAAGGACTTGAAGCAGCTCTGGGCCCGTCTCTTATTTGTCTTTGGACTTACATACACACTGTGACAACCCAATCTGCCCCCAGCCCATTTCCAAGTGCCCCCTCGGGGAGTGAGCGGTGGCGAGGCCAGCTGAGAATTCCGCGAGCACAAGTGAGCAGCACCACTGGGGTCTGCGTGTGCAGGGCTCCGGGCTCCAGGGAAGAGCGTGACCCTGGTCCTCTGGCAGGGAGGTGCAGGGAGGTGGAGGGAAAAGCCTTCCCAGGGGACAAGGTCAGGAAAGGTGGATCATTTAGCCAGCCCCGTCTCCCATGCAGCCTTGAAAAGCCCGATTGGTGGGACAGGCTGGGGCTCCTCTGTAGGTGGTTGTGACTCTGAGAATACGAACGTCTTCAGGTTTCTGCCCTTGCGGGAGAGGAGAGCTGAGAAAGGACTCCCAGCAGCTGGGAATCCAGCCTCTGCACTAAGCAGGGCAAGAGCGGAAGCCAACTGGATGAGGTGCCTGGTCACACTGGACAACGGTGCACTTCCAGGTGATGAAGTGTGTCCCTGCCTTTATCCTAAGCAGCCACAAGGTAAACTGACCTTGGTTAAGTCTTCCTGTGAGAGCAGTCATCTCAGAAAGGTAGGTCTTCCATCCAGTAGCTCACTCCCCAATTGGCCACAACAGCTGAGCTGTGCGATCCTAAGTCAGGAGCCAGGAGATTCTTCCAGGTCTCCCACGCGGGTGCAGGGGCCCAAGGACTCGGGTCATCTTCTACTGCTTTCCCAGGCCATAGCAAAGAGCTGGGTTGGAAGTGGAGCAGCCAGGTCTTGAATCAGCGCCCATATGGGATGCTGGCAATTCAGGCCAGGGTATGAACCCGCTGCGCCACAGTGCCAGCCCCAGAAAGTTGGTGTTTATATGGGAATGGTGTTTTGACCAAAGAGGCCAATCTGAGACGTTTATGGGATAGCAGCTGCAAGGAGAAAGGGAGGGGTGGGACTGTTTGATTGGCTCGCGCCCAGCATCCACTTGTCCTGACTCAGCTGTTTTCCTAATCTTGTCTAAAGCAGAAAACGGACTGGTCTGCCACCCAGCGAGGTGGCTTTCAGGGCTGAGGTCTTCGCAGCACTCGTGAACTGTGATCCAGCGCCAAGGGCATCATCACTTGCACTGTGGGCTGGTGTGTCGGTTACAGAGCAAAACACAGCATACCTGGGGCCAGCATTGTGGTGTCACAGATAAGGGTTAAGTTGTTGCCTGCAAAGCCCTCATCCGTATGCTTGCTGGTTCGAGTCCCAGCTGCTCCACTTCCTATCCAGCTCCCTGCTAATGTATCTGGGAAAGCAGAGGAGGATGGCCCAAGTGCTTGGACCCCTGCACCCACATGGGAGACCTGGATGAAGCTCTTGGCTTTGACCTGGAGCAGCCCTGGCCTATGGCCATCTGGGCAGTGAACCAGCGGATGGAAGATTTGTCTCTCCCCCTAACTCTCTGTAGCCATTTAAAAAAAAAACAAAAAAACATTCTTTTACCATGTGGAGAGAAATCTTGCTGATAGGAATGTTAGAGTAATAGTTCTGGCACTAAGCAGGAACAAGGATATAGAATGTTTTCAATTTTCTGTAGTCAAGAAAGTGTAATGCTTATTGCTTAATAAGATGTTTTAAAAATCTGAGCCATTGAGAAAAGAATGGCATCTTGGGGGAGATTTTTAAAGAGATAAGCCTTCCAGGTCAAGGTAGAATCAGAAGCGATCATATTACATTGAACATTTTTTTTTTGACAGGCAGAGTGGACAGTGAGAGAGAGAAAGGTCCTCCTTTTGCCGTTGGTTCACCCTCCAATGGCCGCCGTGGTAGCGTGCTGCGGCCGGCGCACCGCGCTGTTCCAATGGCAGGAGCCAGGTGCTTCTCCTGGTCTCCCATGGGGTGCAGAGCCCAAACACTTGGGCCATCCTCCACTGCACTCCCTGGCCACAGCAGAGAGCTGGCCTGGAAGAGGGGCAACCGGGACAGGATCGGTGCCCCGACCGGGACTAGAACCCGGTGTGCTGGCGCCGCAAGGCGGAGGATCAGCCTGTTGAGCCACGGCGCCGGCTATACATTGAACATCTTAAAAACAAGACTCCATAAAATTGAAGTATATCAGAATTCAGCCCAAGAAACTAGGGTGGAAAAAGTGACAAGAGGATACCTAAGTTTCTCTTAAGTCTCAAGGACAGTGATTTTCCAGGGAAACATCTGTGTTCCTGTTAGACACCCTTAGTTATGTGATCACAATTAATTGTACTTTCCTGGTTGGACTGAGTGCTGGGAAGCTCAGAATGACATCTGTATTCCATTGTAGGTTGTGTTTGTTATTTTCAGAACAAATAATGTCCACAAAGCAGACAGTGAGAAATTAGAAATAGGACGCCAGGAGATACTTCATTCAAGATACCTATTCTCATTTACCAAAATTTAGACAATTCTCTTGATGAATTTAGTATCTGAAAAATATGAAATAACTGTATGTGCCTATCCGTGAGCTTGCAGAGGGCTCATTCCAACCATTCTAGTGACCCAGGCACGATGAAGTGGTTCGTCTTACAGAGCTCATCATTACTATTGAAAGGCAGAGAGGCCAACCTAGTTGCCATGCTACCGAGTCAACCCTAATCTTTCAGAATGAATCTTTTTCACACCCGTTGATATGATTTCAGATGTGTTTCTTTTTTCGAACTGCATGGTTTGGAAATCACCTCAGATCTCCCTTTTGAAAAACTCCTAAGCTTTAAAAAGCTGTTCAAGTAACATCCGTAGGGAGGCTTTCTCCCCTCCTGTCCTGTGTTCTTCCTAGATAATGCGTGGAGACATTGGGTAGCCATTGCTGTCTTACACGCTCTTACTTTGGATCTTGTCCAAATACTAGAGGATCAAAAAGTTTGTGAAAAATGGAATTGATAAGTTACTTTTAGTGCAAAAGTGTTTTGAAATTCGTGAATAGTTTTTTCATAACATGTAGAGTCCACGAACATTTTGAAAACCCCTCACATGTATGGATTTCAATATTCTGTGCCCAAATAATGTTATCTTTGAATTCCATCTTCTATAAACTTTCTGAAGTACTCACATGTGTCTTCATGCTGTGCCTATAAGAGTGGCATATACTATGATATAGGGGGCTTCAAAATTTCACAGAAAAGTGTGTGTTATGATAAGACTGTGTCGGACCCTCGCCAGCAAGGGTCCAACGCAGTCACGACACGGTCACTGTTCATTGGTTCTCAAGGAACTTTTACTTGTGGGGGCAGAAGGAAAGCGGGGAAGAGAAAAGAGGGGGCCACGGTGGTGGCCGCCAGGAGCGGCGGCCACGCCGGCCCGCCCAGATCCCAATGTCCCTTTATGCTGATATCGTCCAATCAGATGAAAGGGCGCATATAGCCTCAGGTCGAAAGTTCATCTGTTTCACCTGGTTCTTCCTAGTTGTTTATGCAGAGTCCATTCTGTTTCATCTGTTTCACCTGGCTGTTTTCGTGGGCCTTGTGGTCGACCGATTGCTGCAAGCTATGCAGATGAGGTGGTTCTCACAGGTGGCCAGCCTGCGGTTCCCCACAGCTCCCCCTTTTGTTATTTATGGCACGGAGTCATGCCCGTCTACCGCTCCATCATGCTAAGCCATATCTGTTGCTGAGGGTCAGAGCGATGCATAGCAAGCATAGCCTGTCAGACCACTACAGATTCTATGATTTTTGTATGAAAATGAAGTTTGAAATTCAAGTCCTCAGAACAGAAGTGATTAAGCAAGACCTCAAGAAACAATGTTAATGCCATTTACAAAGGAGAAAACTGATACAAAAACATTCTTATTTACATTACACAAAGCTTAGGTGTTAGCCTTGAACGTAACTTTCAAAATACCTTCAAATATATCTAACTCAGGTCACTTTGCCGATTTGCTGCAGTACAAGTCACGTGCAACATCTTTTTCCTTAAGACAAAACAATTCTTCAAACAATACTGCAAGTACATCACTAAACACCATGAACTCAGGAGTTTTGCCACTTTTGACAGGCAGAGTGGACAGTGAGAGACAGAGAGAAAGGTCTTCTTTTTGCTGTTGGTTCACCCTCCAATGGCCGCCACAGTAGGTGTGCTGCGACCGGCACACCGCGCTGATCTGATGGCAGGAGCCAGGTGCTTCTCCTGGTCTCCCATGGGGTGCAGGGCCCAAACACTTGGGCCATCCTCCACTGCACTCCCTGGCCACAGCAGAGAGCTGGCCTGGAAGAGGGGCAACTGGGACAGGATCGGTGCCCCGACTGGGACTAGAACCCGGTGTGCTGGCGCCGCAAGGCGGAGATTAGCCTAGTGAGCCGCGGTGCCGGCCCACACCTTTTCCTATTCAAAAAACTTCTAGTATATAGAGCTATAGCCAATGCATCGCAATTAGCTACCACATATTCTCCTATTCCCCCTTTTTGTTTATTAAAGTCTTTAAGTACAGGTGAGTTCGTTCAATTGCCTGTCCTTGGGGATTGTAGATCACACCTGTAACGTGCTTTATGCCGAATTAAGAACGTAGCAAAATGGACTGAGGTGTACGCCGGCTCGTTATCTGTTTTGATAATTTTGGGTGCCCCCCAAGTGGCAAAGGACTGTAGACAGTGTTGAATAACCTGTTGAGTTCCTGCTTTGTTTAGAGCCGTGGCTGACAATTCCAGAGAACGTGTCCACCGACACGTGCAAACAGCTCTGGCGTTTTTGAATCTGCGTGATTTTAAGGCGTTCTTCAACCTTCTGTAAGATTGCAGCTGTACGAGGTGAGGCGAGCTGTGAATCGCCTTCCAAAATGTTAAGCAATGGTCGCATTTCATCAGTGGTTAGTTTACAATAAGGCCGCATCCAGTTTAGGTTACCACATAGTTTTTGGAAGTCATTTAACGTCCTAAGTCCTGTGGTGGATATGACAAATCTAAAGGGGCCACCGTAGTTGGTGTTAACCTTAGTCCTAGGTACTGGACCACGGTGCCCTTTTGAGTCTTCTCTGGTACAATTTGTAACCCCACCGTCTGCAAGCATGAGGTTAGCATGGTAAACGCTCTTTCTAGGGTGTCTTCTCTCGCAGCTGCCAACAGCACGTCTGCAAATGAAGTTGCTCTAAGACATCCTTCTCCCATAAAGTTACACTTTGCCTGTGGTGTCTTCTTGATCTTGTCAATCTAGCACTTGCTTGCTTCAGGATTGGGCAACAGCGGTGCCTAATCCTACCAAGGTGTTATCTCCTTCCTGGAGGAGCCATGAAGGTGGCCAGTCTTGTTCGGAGATAATACTGACATCTGCACCTGTATCTAACAGCCCCTTGATTGCCTTTCCTTTGATAATAGGAGTCCATAGTGGGCGCTCACCTAGAGTCAGTGAGCTGCAAAGTGCTTTCCTTGATTACCTCTAGTATCCTTTACAAGGCTTATTATTAGCAGCTGAGCAACGGGCTGCAATGGCAACAGCTGCACTATCCCCTTAGTAGATTGGAACATTACTTTGAGCTGTGAACAAGGCAACTGAATAAGCCCCGTTAATGAATTTGTAGCCCTTCCTATAGTAACACCTAAACCGTGGATATCATCCATGGGCTCTCGAGGTTCCGCATCTATTGCCTGGATTCCCATTTGAGGTGTTAATACTAAATAGTTGGTGGCTCGCAGCTCTGTGGAGTAAACGCTTGTCTGGCCACTTAATCTGGTGGGCGATAGAAGCAGATTGCCTGCCTTATCTTGCTTGGAATAGCACTCATTTGCCCAATGGTTGCTTTTACCGCATCGAGGACACAGTCCTGGTTGGCATCCCAATTGTCTGTTCTGTACATTCCCTTTTCATGTGACCTTTTCCACACTTAAGACATCTTTATCCTAGCCCGTTATTGTGTATAGTTTTGGCCCTGGGAACTTCTGCGTGCTCTCCCGAGGCTACCTCATCCATGACATCCCTACAGGTTTTAAAGGTGGAAATGTCCTTGTGCTGCCAGGGCCTTAGAGCCTCACGGCAGGTTTTGTTTACTTGTTCATAGGCTGACCTTCGGACTAAAGGCATAGCCTCATCCATGGTTTCAAAGATATTGCTAGCAGCCTCCATCAGTCTGTTCACAAAATCAGCATAGGGCTCTGTCGGGCCTTGTGTAATCTTGGATAAGCTGTCCGATTTCCCCTTTCCTTGGAGTGACCTTCCACGCCCTCCGAGCTAGTTCTCTCACTTGCATCAAAACCTCATTAGGGCAACTAGCCTGAGCCTGTTCGTCATTATCCTCATTCCAGGCTGGCTGACCGTTCCTAGCGTTATCATGGGCCCGAGCCCTCTCGAGCTCTCTGTAAGCCGCGGACCAGAGAAGTCTTTCCCCACCAAGCACTGCCTTAGCCAGTTTGCAGCAACACGGGAGAACTCCTCTTATGAGCAAATGTGCTGACCTGTCTCCATCTAGGCTCCCAGGTTGAGATTCTGTCTCCTCTAGTAAGTCAGCCCCTTCATCTAAGAGGGTTACTATTTCCCAGCTTCAGGCGATTTCTCTGCTGCCCTGAGTTGTTTTCCCACCCTACGCCATTGTTCCTAACTTTCCGCTTTACAGCGGCTGCTTTCACCGGCGTCCCTGCTACTTTGTCGAGGAATTCCTTTTTTTCCGCGGTACCAACCCTAGACTTTACCGCCTAGACTCCCGTGCTCTCCACACGTTCTAGTTTTTTCCCGGTACCAACCCTAGACTTTACCGCCTAGACTCCCGTGCTTTCCACACGTTCTAGTTTTTTCCCGGTACCAACCCTAGACTTTACCGCCTAGACTCCCGTGCTTTCCACACGTTCTAGTTTTTTCCCGGTACCAACCCTAGACTTTACCGCCTAGATTCCCGTGTTTTCCACACGTTCTAGCTTTTTCCCCCTAGACTTTACCGCCTAGATTCCCGTGTTTTCCACACGTTCTAGCTTTTCCCCCCGGTACCAGTCCTAGACTTTACCGCCTAGATTCCCGTGTTTTCCACACGTTCTAGCTTTTTCCCCCTAGACTTTACCGCCTAGATTCCCGTGTTTTCCACACGTTCTAGTTTTTTCCCCTAGACTTTACTGCCTAGACTCCCGTGTTTTCCACACGTTCTAGTTTTTTCCCCTAGACTTTACTGCTAGACTCCCATGTTTTTCACACGTTCTAATTTTTTCTTTTTTCCTGCTTCCAGTGACCAGTCCGACTATCCGAGTCACGGCATCGTTTGTTGGACCCTCACCAGCAAGGGTCCAACGCAGTCACGACACGGTCACTGTTCATTGGTTCTCAAGGAACTTTTACTTGTGGGGGCAGAAGGAAAGCGGGAAGAGGAGAGGAGAAAAGAGGGGCTGCGGCGGCGGCCGCCAACAGCGGCGGCTGCGCCGGCCCGCCCAGATCCCAATGTCCCTTTATGCTGATATCGTCCAATCAGATGAAAGGGCGCATATAGGCTCAGGTCGAAAGTTCATCTGTTTCACCTGGTTCCTCCTAGTTGTTTATGCAGAGTCCATTCTGTTTCATCTGTTTCACCTGGCTGTTTTCGTGGGCCTCGTGGTCGACCGATTGCTGCAAGCTATGCAGATGAGGAGGTTCTCACAGGTGGCCAGCCTGCGGTTCCCCACAACTATGCATGGGTTTCTTATGTTGCACCAAAAATAAAATATGGTTTCATTCCATTTTCCCATGAACTTTTTGAAGCATCCTCCTATGTACAAGAACCATGTGGCCTTACCCACAGAAGACACAAGACTGCCACTTTCCCGAAGGGGTCAAGCATACTCATTCTTCAGTATCCAAGGGAGACTGGTTCTAGGATCCTCCCCACCAGATACCAAAATCTCAGGATGCTCAAGTCCCTGACATAAAACAGCATAGCGCACAATCTTCTCATATATTCAAGCCATCTCTAGATTACTTATCATTCCTAAGACAATGCCTGTCCATCACCTCACATCACATTTGCTGTATTCAGCATACCACCTGGTGCACAGCAAGTTCTGATCTTTGAGACTTCTCGGAAGTTTTTTTCCCCAGATACTCTAGAACCATGGCTGTAGAATCCCCAGATATACAGAGGCCTGTCCTTGGACCCCCAGTGGTGTGGGAGACAGGGTGGGCATAGACCGGGTGGAAACAGGGCCAGCGCCAGGAGGAAGGCCCCTGAGTGGGCGCGCTTGTCTGAATGCTGGAGCTGGCACAGTGCTTCTTGCACCTGCTCTCCTTCGCTGGCCTTTGTTTCAGGGGCCCGGCCAGCCTAATTCCCAGCCTTGCACCACGGTTGTCCTGTAAGGGTGGCCCCTGGCATTTCAGCACAGTTCCAGCCCTCAGAACCCAAGCTCTCCAAAGTGGGAGTTTTCAAGCCACATTGGTCACTTCCTTGATGAGCTGCTTGAAGTTGCTGGCGGATGGAGGTGCAGCTCAAGGAGTTTAAGCACCAGGACCTCTCACTTGTAGGGGTGTCTTCCAAGTGCCTGGACCTAAGTTTGCATTTATAATTATGTATTCTTTTTCTTAAAGAGACATCCCCTTCACCCAAAATCCGTAATAGTCAGGGACCACCCCCACCCACCCCAAACCTGTAGCAGCCCCCGGCTCTGGGATAAATATTTTGCTTCTTGATAAAAGGACACATGTAAGTGTGTCCTTCCTTCCTGCTTTGGGAATTCCTGAGGGGATGTAATGCCTGGAGCTGCAGCATCCATTCTGTGATCTTGACAGGAAAAGTAAAAGGATTGCAGACAAATTGGCTCAGCCTTGGTATCACTGAGCTGCTGGATTAAATGACCCTGACACTGCCTGCAACCAGACTTCTAGGTATGTGAGGCCGTAAAGTTTTGCTTTTTTAAAACCACATTTATCAAATAGTTCATGGCTGATAACCAAAAGCCTGTTAAGTCATACCCCATCACTGAGTTTTTGTTATTCATTGGAATGACTTGATTTTCTTGCTGGGTGTGCTGTTGCCAAGACACCATGTTTACTCCCAGACTGAACCTCTAGGGACAGGACGTCCGGCCAGAGCACTTTCCCCGAGCTGGCCCCACCCCACTGCTGGGGTCCCAGACCTTTCCCACCGCAGCTGAGATGGCACTCAGTAGATGCTCCGTCTCCATGGTGGCCTCCAGGTTTCCCACTCCCACCTACACCTGGTTCTAAGCAAATTACTGCCTGCCAAGCACCCCTGAGTTCTTGCACTCTCCCCCTACCTGGACCCACCGTCTCCCTGCAGATGACATGCGCTAAGCATGAGAAAGTAAAGAGCAGGGACAGGCAGTCATGCTTGGAAATGAATGCCAGCTGTCAATTAACCCGCACAAGTTTATTTGCTTTTACGAATTCAAAGCAATTCCACCAGAACTTCATAAATTGCCAAGAGTTCCGAAAGCAAGTGCGGAAAGTCAGCCTTACACAAGGCGCTTGGAGAGGCGCATGCGCTCGTGAGCCGCGTGCCTGCACGTGTGCGCTGTGCGCGACCCTGAGAAAACCGTCTCAAGGGACAAGGCTGCGGGCCCAGAACGCCCTTCCTGCCGGTGGACTTGAACACAGTGTGATGAGGTGAAGGGAAGCATTTTGGTTCTCAGGGTGGGCGGCCTGAGGGAGCCAAGCACCCTCCTGAAGACCTTCCGAATCACGAGGCCTAGGAAGCCAAAGCCTCTCTGCGCGGCGCAGCCGACGTTTTTCACTGGATCTGTTTTGTTCTCAGTGCTTCCGTGACCGGGGCTGTCTGAGAGCACACAGAAACCTCCGTCTTCCCTGACCGCATCCCTGATGCAGTATATCTGCTGCTCTCTCCTGATTTACTAGTCTTAGGTCATACACTTGGTTGGCCTCCCCGGATATTGTCATATGCCTCTCTCCTCTGCCCCGTAGTCTGATCTATCCACAGCCTACCTTCAAACTCATCTCTAAAATAACCCATGTTTGACCACAGACGCCTTGAATGTCATCAATTGGTACAAGAGCCTGGTGAGCCTGGACTCCACACAGACAGGGACATTGGGGTTTGGACCAAAACTGCAAGATCAGCTCCTCCGTAAAATCAAGTTGGCAAACTGGAGGCCTGGATCTGCGGAGGTTTGTTTGTCAAACATTCCTCCAAAAGGTGAAAGCAAGGCTGAGCCTCCCCCTGCCTTTGACTGCCCTGAAGCAAATGCTTGGGTTCACAGTAATTGTTCCGCTTTAAACTGAACAGGTTGCGTTGTAAGTCTGTGTAATTGAGTTAAGGCCCATCTGTGAGAATACAGTGAGTCTGGAGCCATGATGTCCGCACTGGGAATCCAGGTTCACGGCTACAGTTTGAGTCTACGAAGTCATCTGATCTGCATTTCTGATTCTCTAGGGCAGGAAGTAGGGCCAGGAAAAACATGTAGGTGGTAAAAACAAAACAACAACAGCACAAAAAGACCCTCTTGTGTTGTGGAAGCTAAATAACTATAATTTACATTTGGACAGAATTTGTATAGTGAACAAACTGTCATATATGTTATAGTTACCTCGGTTATGAACCACCCTTCATCGGCCACCAAGGTCAAGGGAGAGACGAATCTCCCTTTTTTGTAATAGAACCTGCTTGGTATGGCTTCCTTCTCGTACACGGTCATGTGTTCCACTCGGCTCAGTTTGTTATACACCTGCAAAGAAAAGCAAGAAGGCCCAGTTTGGCACTCTTTCTGAAATACATTCGAGGACTTCAAAAAGTTAGCGGCAATTGGAATGAAAAGATAAGTTTGTTTGGGTGCAAAAAAAGTTGAAATCCACGCCTAGATTTTTCACAGCATGCATTTTTATTGAACTTTCTGAACCCCTCCTGTGCATGGATTTCAAAATATTTTTTGCATCAAAATAAGCATCTTTTAATTCCAGTTTTCTGTAACATTAAAAAATATCCTCATAGGTGAATATTGTACCTGGGGAGGAAGAGACTTTACAAGTCCAGACCAAAGAAATTACCAAAACATCTGACAGATTTGACTTCATAAATATGAGAAACATCTGTTATTGCTCAGGAAACTGGGTTGCTTATCGAGCAAGGCTGGAAACTCTAAGAAATTAACCTCCAGTCTAGGAGTGTAGTGAAAAACCTTTGCACGTGTGTGTGCAAGCTTGTGGAGGAATACATATTGCAAACTGGAGCCCAAACACCCACCAACAGAAGCCACAAGGGAATCCAGTGTGGTTCTTCCCTGGAATATTACACAGCAACGAAGACGAGTGAATTACAGCTATGAAGGCATGAGAAACCATCGCAGGGATCTCTGTTTGAGGGGAAATAAAAAGCAAATTGTAGAAGAATACAGACGCGGGGCCTACACTGTGGCACAGTTAAGCAGCCGCTTGGGGTGCCGGCATCCCATGCCACAGGGCTTATTCAACTCCCAGCTGTTCCTCTTCTGATCCAGCTTCCTGCTATTGCATCTGGAAAGGTAGCAGATGATGGATCAAGTACTTGGGGCCCTGCCTCAAGGACCAGGATGGAGTTCCTGGCTCCTTGGCTTCAGCATGGCCGGCCCTGGCTGTTGCAGCTATTTGGGGGAGTGAACCAGCAGATGGAAGATCTCTTTCTATCTCTCCCTCTCGCTCTCTGTCACTCTTTCAAATAAATAAATCTTTTTTAAATGAAAAAAAAAAAGAATATAATTCCTATCATAGCATATTCAAGAAACTATAAACCCAAACTCTAAGTGGGTAAAATTTTTATAAAGAGAAATTATAAAGAAATGTGGTAACTCACAGTTTAGGACAATGTTTTCTTCTAATGGGTCAGGAAAGGCTATGGGGTATGGGAAGGCCCTGCACGTGATGTCACAGGGAGTGACAATGTTCTACTTTTAAAATGTGTAGTGAATGCAAGGTGTCTGTCACAGCATTGTATTCCTTATGCATCTTATAACAATTTTGGTATATGTACTCAGTAACAAACATATTTCAAAAATCCATTCATGTCAAAATGCTTTACTAAAACTAAAAGGCAAGTGAGAAATTGGCCGACCTCATGCTAAATGCACAAAGATCAAAGAAAAAGGGTTTTCTTTTTCATTTGACCTAGAGAGTATGTTCTACCTACATGTGAACCTTAAAAGTACGAATAATTGTTTGCCATTAATTACATGACTAATTTCACGATGAGGATGTAAACTTTGTTACACAACTCCCATATTTAAGAACATCTTATATATTGTGGAGAAAATTAAAATCAACTGTCGACTTGCTGGCTTTTATCCAAATTCCTGCATATAACCATATACTATTGAGCTTATCAACTCTACTCTGAAAGATAATTTGTCTCTAGGCCATTTACTTGAAGGTTTCTGATGGCTCGGTGAGTTATGACTTCCTCCTTAAGAAAACCCAGGGCTCTTAAGGAAAGCAGGGCGCATTTGCAGAAAGATTTTTGGAGAACTGAAAAATCCGGTCACATACAAGGGCTCCATCCATCGCTTGACAAACTGTCATCCAGACACTGCCCCCTCCCCCCTGAAGAAGCCACCAGGCACTTCCGGCTGCTGGCAGTGTTAGACTGGAAGCGCCCCGTCGGAGGAAGCTGTCCCCAGCTCCTAAGCTGCTGATGACCAAGCACGGTGGAGACGGCACACTCCCACCTGCCAACTTGGAGACAAGGACCACCTTCCTTGCCAAGGAAAACAGAACTAATTTTCGAGACGTAGCCGAGATGTAAAATATTCTTTCTGATATCGTCCAGGGAGTCCATGGCGGGGTGGGGGTGGGGGTAGGGGTGGGGAGGCACGGGTCAGCAAATTCAGAACCTCCACTTCCTGATGAGGGAGGCTGGGGGATGGGTCTAGAGGGGCGGTAGGCAACTGCCCTCCTCAGAGTAGACCGATCTGGGGAGGTCTCTGCTATGGCAGGTGCGGCCATCAATGCTGCCCTGAGGGTACGTGACGCAGCGGCCCGGGGCCTCTTTCTGGCACCTCTGGTGGCAGCCTGGCCTCTCCTGGGAAGACAGTTGCTTCCTGGTTCAGATCAGTTTTATCTGGGAGTGAGCAGAGGCCACAAAATTGGTCTGGGGAGGGGGTGAGGTGAGGCGGGGAGGGGAAGGGTGCAAGCCAGGGTGCCGGTTGCTCCTCCCCGTTTTCTCAGGCTGGCTTACGGTAGACTGCCAACTGTAATTACTTGTCTAAGAAGAGGGTGCTGAGCTCCTGGAGGGCAGTGAGTGTGGGGCGCGCTCTGCGGCCCTCACCCCCACTGTGGGAACGTGGCCACACCCTCTTGGGAACAGGCTCCTCTGTTGCGCTGTCACCTAGAGTCTGCAGGGAGCTCCGCCTGCCCCTGTGGGCTTCCCTGTGCTCCACGGCGCCAGGGCAGGGCGCTTGTTCTGTTACTGGTGGTTGGCAAGGCCAGGATTTGAAGCTAAGCCGTGCGGCTCCTGAGATAAGGAGCCCGCCTGCCCGCCGTACACACGCGGCCTCGGCTCCCATCACTCAGCCCCTCCTGATCGCCAGCCCTGGGAAGAAAAGGGATCAGACTGGCAGCTCCCTCCGGAGGCCTGTCTGCATCTGATATTCCCCTCATTTGCCTAAGAAGTCTAAGCAAATAGCCCTCCTGAGGACGGGCTGACACACCATTTATACCATTTAATTTTCATAAACGTCAATGAGTTAGATAGCATTGTGCCCATTTCAGAGGAGAACAGACAGAGTCAGGGGCCATGAACCACTCAACAGAAGCCACTGAGGCGGCGTGTGAGGGCCAAGCAGGGTCGTGTGCCTCCAGCGTGCCCTGCGCTCCGGGGTGCAGACAGTGGGGAGGCAACAGCGCACAGCGTGGCGGTGCAGGGGACACTTTGCTGTGTCTTGCCTCAGAGTGCTTCCCAGGGGCGGGCCACAGGCTCACGACGGGGCCGCGGTCCTTCACTTGCTGCAGGTCACCCAGGCTGATGTACTGATTCAGCTCGATCACTTTGTCCATCCAGAAGATGTCTGTCATGCCGTGGTCCGAGAAGATGATGACGTTCAGGTCATCCTGCAGGTCCCGCTCCTGCGGGTGACAGAGGCAGTCGTTACAGCAGCGACAGAGGACAGCGGCCTGGGCGCCTAGGGAAGCCCCAAGTAGGTGCCCTTAAAACCCCGGGCCGGAGGTAGATGGACAGATGTGGTCTCCACTCGGAATGTGCTCATCCACCCTTCGACCCTCAGGGGACATGGCTTAACATCACCAGCCGAGCATTTGGGGGAGGGGCCCCATTCCAGTGTGTGCTGAGAGGTAAGATGTTCAAGGTCCACTCTGTTTTCACCTCCTTTGGCCCTTTCGACAAGCGTGTGCGGCAAGAGGAGGCTTCAGGCCTGCCCATAGCGCAGGTGTAAGAAAACAAAGACCAGGGGACCACCAAAGCAGAAATCAAAAAACAATCCCTCCCCCCAAATAAACATGCTTTCAGTCCTTCAGCCAGAACTAGGTCTGCCTGTCACATCCACATGAAACTGGTCAGCAGGCTTATCAGGACTCTACAAAACTGGGCCATGTCCCCAGCCAAGCCAGGTAATAACGCGCATCTAGGTCATGTCAATCCCACTGGCCTGGCTGCAGAACAAGGCATCTCTCCGTGCTTCCAGAGGCTTCGTGCGGAGCAAAGAAGACTCAGCAAAGCCTTGTGCTGGCCTAGTAAGGCGGCTGAGGTGCAGGCAGTGGCAGGAGGGGTCCGACTGGGGGCTCTGGCTCACCTGCATCCACTGGGTCATGTACTTCAGGACGGTGTCCACAGCCTTGAGTGCGTCTTTCCTCTGAGCGGAGGAAGGGCCATAGTGGTGGCCTTCCACATCAATGCGCTCGTGGTAGATGGCCGCCAGGTCGGCCCGCCCGCTCCTGGAGGGAGCAAGGGGAGAAGAGGCCAGGTGAGGGCGAGGGCTAGCACCAGCTGCCCATCCTAAGCCCTCTCTTGGTCAACTGGCATTGCCCATCGTGCCCTCACAGAGCAGGGAGGTGATCATCCTCATAGCTCCGTCCTCACCACCTGTTGTCACTGGAGGGTCAGGGGAACTAGAAGCAGCCATTTGAGTAACTCCCATTCAATTACTGCCATGCTCCACTGTAGTGTAGCGGGTAAAGCCGCCTGCAGTGCCGGCATCCCATATGGGCGCCAGTTTGAGTCCCGGCTGCTCCTCTTCTGATCCAGCTCTCTGCTATGGCCTGGGAAAGCAGTAGAAGATGGCCCAAGTCCTTGGGCCCCTGCACCCGCGTGGGAGACCTGGAAGAAGCTCCTGGCTACTGGCTTCGGATCAGTGCAGCTTCGGCTGCTGCAGCCAACTAGGGAGTGAACCAGCAGATGGAAGACCTCTCTCTCTATCTCTGCCTCTCCTCTCTCTGTGTAACTCTGACTTAAAATAAATAAATAAATCTTTAAAAAGAAAATTACTGCCGTGCTCCAGGGTCTGGCTGAGGGGCAAGGTTAAGCCCTGAATCACCACAGCCACCCTATGGGAGGTGGGAGGTTTAGGACCCGTGCTCTCTGGGGCCAGCTCCACAGTCGACATCCAGTGAACTCCAGCAGTGAACACACCTCGCTGTGCCCAGGAAGACCTTGACTCTGACCCAACACCCCTGTTGACCATGGTATGGATGGCAAAAATCCGAGCTATTTAGCTCTCCAAGCCGGGCCAGGAAAGGCTGGGATCTGGTGACCCAGGTGGCAGCAGGGGTTTGTAGAGTGGGGGAGGGCAGGGATGCCCCTTCCCAGCTCTGGCTTTGCCGCAACCTTCCCGTAAATAGATCAGAACAATGAGGAGGAGGACAATAACGATGATGGTGGTGGTGGCAACTGGCAAAAGCTGGGGAAAAAAATGGAAGATAAATTAAACTTCTCTGCTTGGAATTTCCAACAGATTGGTGAACCAGGTGGGCATCAGGGGCCCAAGCGCTTGGGCCATCTTCCATTGCTTTCCCAGGCATGTTAGCAGGGGGGCTAGGTCATCAGCAGAATGGCTGGGAATCAAAATCAGAGCTCCGGTATGGGATGTGGTGTGGTGTCGCCAGCAGCAGCTTAACGCGCTGCGCCATGACACCGATGGTGGCGAAGCCGGCGATAGCCTGTGAACCTTCACACTGAGCTGCCATAGCTCAACCATTTGTCTGCTTCTCTCTCTAAACAGTGAGATGTCCCCTTAGAGGGGATGGCTCATGCTCTGTTGTATTTGTATCTCAGCTGTAAGGTAGCATTTAGCATACAATAGGAGCTCTATAATTGACTGCTAAAGAAATAATAGCAAATGCTCCATCAGTGATGAATTCTATGTGCCAAGCACTAGTCAAGCCAGGATTCACACCCAGAACCAGCTGACTCTACACCTATGAACACAGCTAGTGAATCCTACAAGGGAACTCAGCAGCCCACGCCAACGGGAGAACATTCTGCTCAGCCTAGCTGATCTTTTGCCAGTGGTTCTTATTCTCGCCCAAGACCCCCACCAAAAGTAGCACAGCGAACCGAATCACTGTCCCTCTCAATGCGTGGGGGCTCCGTGTCTGGGGGCGGAATGGGTCCCCACGTCCAGAGCGTGCGGTGACTGTCCTCAGAGGGAAGCACTGGCGGATCCTGCAGGTGAGCTCAGCCTACCAGCACTGGTGCAGTTATTGCATGCATTTTTGAGGGCACTTTGGTTTCAAGAGAAGTGCAATCGTCAGTCAAATGTTCTGTTCTCTTTTTAGAGCAAAAGAAAAAGGCCAGTCAGTAGCAAGCGCCGTTACCACCCTCTTCCACGATGTCAGGCTGTTATTTAGGGGTCCTGATGTTATCATTATTCATATTTGCTAATGTGCGAATGACTAATCCAAACTCCCTCTGCATCTGTAGACTACAGCAGAGAACATTAAGTCATTCCAGGGGCCCACAGCTGTGTAGGTGGGGGCCAAATGTTCGCACCAGGTAATGGCGTTTCCATACGTACGCCTGAACGTTTTTGAGGCCCACGTTCATGACACGGATGGGGCCCATGGTGCTTCCTCCAGCACTGTGTTTGAACAGAGTGGACCCGCTGTAAAATCTGCCCTTCAGCTAAGCCTCGGATCTGCTATGCTTTATGTGCCTGCATCTGTAGCTTTCCAGATGTGCAGATCTACACAGTGCATCATCTGCTTCGGTGTCCGCAGCCAATACTGGGAAAACCCTATTTAATACAATGCAGATTTCCTTGGGTTAGGAGTCTTGGCCACGGAGGTTCCGTGCAGCATTCCAGTTCAGTGCGATGCTCCTGGGTCTCTTCATTTCAGACACCTCACCTGCGGCAGCAGTCACTGGGCTGCTTTCCTACGTGATCAGCAAGCCCGTAAGCATCACAGCTTACCTGATGGCTTTGTGTCAGGAAACTTTCAATGCCAGATGCCGGGAATGCTGGATACGGCCGCTCGCAATTCAAGGATTACACACGTGCCTTTCGTGGCAGGACTCTGGGTGGAAGGTCATTGATTCATGGGGGACTGAAGTCCCCAAGGGACCAGAGCTCTTGCCGGGCTGGAGTTGAGCTGACACATTTTTGGTGGCCAGCTGTTTTCCACATGGCTCTGGTATCCATCACGGGTCAGCTCGTTCGTCATGGATTGGTTGGGTGAGGAGAGATGGGTGGAATTGCCTGCAGATCTGCTCTTGGCCCTTCACAGCTCCGAAGCCCAGGAATCATGCCAGAAGGACATGTGGCCATCAGCCCAGTTCCCTGTGAGCCACAAGGTGCCCCCAGCCCTGGAGTTTCAGGGACACCCAAGTCTCCCATCATCTTATGATCTTGTCCAGATTGCTTTGAAATGAAAAAAATTTCATAATGTCTCATCATTTTCCTCACTGAAATGTGTTGGAAATAGAGACTTCCAGAGAGAGAGAGAGAAGTGAAGGCAATTTAAAGGGATGATTGGTTATTTCTCTTTAGAAAATTGATCAAAAACTTAGAAATAAGGCCCCCCCCCAATGACTACCTTTTCAACACCATATTAGAACACTGCCCAACAATTTGCTTAAGCGGCACCAGATTTAACTACTGACTAGTGTTCAGTCTTTGTCATTTTAACTGTTAAGTATTAGGGAACTGGTAGGATGAAAATCTATTTCATCCAAGAAAGCAGTCCTCCAAATTATAGTTTAATTATTCTTTACAGTATTAAGCATCTGCTGATACTTCGAGCCCTTCATTCCCCATCATTCTTTCTGTGTGTGTGTGTGTGTGTGTGTCCCATACTCTCCTTTCACCCAGCTTGGTCGCCCTCGTGGTTCTCTGAGTAATACATTACGATGAACTTGGGCAGAGTTTTCATATAAAGATGTAGTGAGTCCGTGACAAAGTTTTCATTTTGCAAATGACCTTTTAAAAGGGCACAGGAAATAGACGAATCTGGGTTCAAATTGGACTTTTCTTCTCACTCTCTTGGAGGTCTCAGATGAATGGCAAAATCATCTCCAAGGTTTAACTTCCCCATCTGGAAAATCTACTCGAACGGTTATGTTGGGTATGCAGTGAACTGGTGTTTGTATAGTGCTTGACACAGGGCAAAGGCGAGAAGGGGAGAGATGCCTCCCATCTCTCTCTTCCTTCCAGATGGCCCTAGATTGCTTTTCCTGAGTGGTGTGCTGAGCTGGGAGCACTTGGTCTCTGCGGAACCCGAGCCTGCACTCTCGCCCCTCCTTTCTTTCAGTCCGCAGGGAGGAGCGGCCAAGGCCACGATGTTTGTGCCGGCTTCCTGTGGAAAGAACTCTCTTTCTCCATACGCTCCTTCATTAACACCAGCAGCCACTGATTCTGGGATCCTGAAGGAACTCCTTGGGAGCCGATGTCAACAGCCTGGAATGCGGCCGAGGACATCGGCTCTTTCCATCATTCCTGTAGCCCCGCTGCTTCCTGACCAAGTCCTTGTTTAGGTGCACGGTCAGCCTGCCAACAGATCAGCCGGGAAGTAGGTACCTGGCCCCCGCCAGGCAGCCTGGGCTGACTGGGACTACTGCCCTGTACCCTCTGCCACTTGGCCCAGGCACTCCTTGAAGCTAATTGCACTCTTAGCACCAGGATCTTTTTTTCTGCCGACTGAACCATGAATATCCTGCATCAGCAATTCTAGGGCTGGGTTAAGCAATGTGGATCAGAAAATTACTTTCTGGTTTGACAGGCAAGGTGCAGGGGTGGTACCTATGAGCCTCCAGGGGCGGTGGTGGGGCACAGACAGCACCACAGTGACTGCGGAATGCATGAAGTGCTGAGCAGGCTGCAGAGGCCATCACCCAGGCCCAGGCCCAGGGTGGTGGTGCAGAGCACCGTGACCAAGAGATGCTCCTCTTCCCATGTGGCTCTGCTTCCAGGCATCTTAGAAGTGTGGATGTAGAGGGCTGAGGGGTTGACTCGGGAGCACAGCTGGCCTCTTGTCTGCAGGGAATATGTTCCAGAACGTGCAGTGGGTGCCTGAAGCTGCACATAGAACCTAGTCCTGTTTTATATATGCTTTTTCCTATCTGTACCTATGAGGTATTTCAAAAAGTTGGTGCAAAAATGCAAGGAAAAGATAGGTTTATTTTGCTGAAGAAGTTTGGAAATCCAAGCATAGTTTTTTTCAAAATACACATCTCCAATAAACTTTTTAAAGACCCCTTGTATACACCTATGATAAAGTTTAATTTATAAATTAAGCACAGTAGGAGATCAATGACATTAACTCGTAATGAAATAGGACAACTGTCATAAATGCTGCAGTAAAAGTTATATGAATGTAGTCTCTCTCTGTCAAATACCAAATTTTCCATTTAATAACTTCAGCTTGCAACTAACTGTGACTATATGAAAGCTTAGAACATGAAACCACGGGGAAGGGAAGACCGTGGTGGTTTTCTGTCGCTGCACCTGGCAGAGGCCGCAGGAGACCGGGCCCCGAGCCTGTGGGAAGAGCTTCACCACCTACCTGCTGTGTGATGTAGGCAAGGCATTTAGCCCCCAGAGAGTCGGTGGCCTCTTGTGAACTGGGGCAACGTCTACACCATATGGTGGCGGGAAAACCAGATGGGTTAATGGAACTACAGCCCTCTGACATGGTGCCAGGAGATGGTGTTAAAGGGTCAGTTCTTTTCCCCTTCTCCTTTCCTCTGTTAAAATGTTGCCCAAGTTCAAAGGTCACATCTCACCAGGGTACACTTTGAATCAATAAAACTTTATGCAGGCCAGCATTGTGGTGCAGCAGGTTAAACCACTGCTTGCGATGCCAGCATCCCACATGGGAGCATTGGTTTGCGTCCTGGCTGCCCAACTTCTGATCCAGCTCCTGAGACGGCAGCGGAAGGCAGCCCAAGTACTTTTGAGAGCCCTAGAGGCTGCCACCCATGTGGAAGACCTGAATGGAGTTCCTGACTCTTGGCTTCAGTCTGGCCGAGCCCCAGCCATTGCAGCCATTTAGGGAGTGAACCAACAGATAGAAGAACTCTCTCTCTTTCAAATCAATCAATCAATCTTTAGAAAAGTGAAGCTTTATGTACATGGAAAGACAGTGCCTAGATCAAATGTGGATGACACACAACTTTGCCAACAGGCGTGTGCAGCTTGCTGACTGCACTCTGCCGAAATGTCCTCGGGTAGGAATCCATGTTCAAGGTCTTAACACCCTCTCCTGCTTTCTGCCAAAGGCTGTCTATCCTCTGTCCCTTTCTCTCTGCTTCTCAGACAGTAATAAAGTGGACAAAGACATTCTGTGACTTGGGGACATGTGTGTCTTTGTGCACTTACATATGAAAACTGCTCCTCAGATGGTAGCTGGGAGTTTGAGATTGAGCTGAATCGAAACCAAGAGGAGATCTGTGGCTAAACGACTCACTCCTCCTTCTTGGGCTCTCTAAAGGAAAGATATACAGTGATACATCTTTGCCTACCTACACACACCAAGAGACTTATTGATTCCTTTGAGCCCCATGACTGTGGGAACAAGCTTCTAAACACAAAGTGGTCTTGATTGTTCTAGACTGTTCTAGACTGTATGTCTCCATCATTAATCTCACTTCTGAATAGGATAGAGGTTGGATTTTTTTAAAAAGAAAAATTTGGGGCCAGTGCTGTTGCGCAGTAGGTTAATCCTCTGCCTGCAGTGCCGGCATCTCATATGGGCGCCAGTTCTAGTCCTGGCTGCTCCTCTTACAATCCAGCTCTCTGCTGTGGCCTGGGAAAGCAGTAGAAGATGGCCCAAATTCTTGGGCCCCTGCACTTGCATGGGAGACCTGGAAGAAGTACCTGATTCCTGGCTTTGAATCGGTGCAGCTCTGGCTGTTGCAGCCATTTAGGGAGTGAACAAGCGGAAGGAAGACCTTTCTCTCTGTCTTTCCCTCTCACTGTCTGTAATTCTACTTCTCAAATAAATAAATAAAATCTTTAAAAAAATTAAAATGTGGCTTCACAACGTTCAGTCCTTTATTCCATTTTGTAAGGGGGTCATGAGACATGTTCAAATTATGCGCAGGTTGGGTAGAAGAGATGTTCCCATTTTATTGGGGGTGGGGGTGGAGAGCCTAAATTGTCTACTGCTTCCCACAGGCAGTATCTCCTGGCCTGTTATTTTTCTTCTGTCTCCCTCATTTCAAGTACTGACTAGTTATAGTTTTGACAGGTTTGTTTTCCCACCTACTATTCAAAGGGGCTCTTCCTGATGGACTGCTAACTTTGGGAGAACAAAGAACCCTCTAAGACAATTGCACTGGCCTGGTTCAGTCCCGCTCATGTCTGTACAGCCCAACTCCAGGATCATCATTCATACAGCTGGCTATCTGAAAGTCATCCCGTGGTGCTCAAGGACATCTGTGTGGACGACACTATGGGCAGTGTTGAACTGGTATGCTGGGAAACACCACATGGGCCTCTAGGTCTTCACAGCTTTCTCTGTAGGGAGCCCAATGCCTTTGCTAATGAAAAACGTACATATTCCAACAACAACAACAAAACCTTCCCCATTTCTAAATATACTCCAAGGTAAAGATATGATTCCTTAATTTTTCATAGCTTTTCCACATTGCTTAAAAAAAAAAAAAAAGGAAAACTTCTTAGGAGGAACTAGAACCCAATACTTATTGCTCCAGCATTCCATATCCTGGTATCCCTCAAGGCAAGGAATTCAGCTTAGATGGGCCAGCTTCTTGACCTGCACTGCCTGTGAGTCAGTGGGTGCCATACAGTGCCCGTCTAACCAGCTGTTAAGGCAAGATGAAGTGGGAGAAGATTACACTGCTAAACAGACTCTTGTGTTATCTGGAGATTGGGTTATTTTTAATAACCCAAAATTTCATATTTGGCATGGCAAAAGGCTGTAGGCATAGCTAGTATTTTGGGTATGACAGAAATAGCATGGGTTAGATGCAGAACTCTTCCAAAGTTCCCACTCTGCTCAGCTGCTGTGCATGCGGCGTGATTCTGCTTTGCTTGCACAAACGAGAGTGCAACACAATACCCCAGCTCAGCATGAGTGTGGTTTGCCAGCTCTCATGGAAAAGAAAATGAACGCGGTGTCGGTAAGGAGCCAGGATCACATAACACACATGATTTACAGAGCATGTGAAAAATATCTATGTAAAGACTCTACCTCTTCTCTCTTCCCATGGGGGAAAAAAAAATCTAAACTTTAAAATTTATTACTTTTCCATTTTTAAGTATTTTAGAACCTTCTTTTTCATCCAATCTATCAATCAGAGCATGAGTGTTGTATGCCCCAAAGGACCCTCTTGATAGATTTTGGGGAATCATCCTAAGAATCAGTAGTGGCTGGGCTGGTGCTGTGATGCAGCAGGTTAAAGTCTTGGCCTGAGGCAGCAGCATCCCATATGGGTGCCGGTTCTAGTCCCGGCTGCTCCTCTTCCAATCCAGCTCTCTGCTGTGGCCTGGGAAAGCAGTGGAAGATGGCCCAAGTGCTTGGGACCCTGCACCTATGTGGGAGACCCGGAGGAAGCTCCTGGCTTCTGGCTTCCGATTGGCACAGCTCTGGCTGTTGTGGCCAATTGGGGACTGAACCAGCAGATGGAAGACCTCTCTCTGTCTTTACCTCTCTCTGTAACTCTTTCAAATAAATAAAATAAATATTTTTTAAAACAAAAAAAGAATCAGCAGTGGCAGGGTGTCATTTTCTTCTTTGGTAGCTCTGGGGGAGACTGCAGATAACCCCAGTGGCTGGAGCAGAAGAGGGAGTGCCAAATAACGGGAAATATAACTGGCGAACTCTGTATCAGGCAAACCTGGTTGCTGGATGATACATGTGGTTAGTTCTAGGGATCTGAATATCATCCTGGCTCTTGGGGTATGTTGAAACCAGGTTTCTTCTCTTGTGACAATGAAGATCCTGCCTTTATCTCCACACTCTGATTACTGTGAGTTTTCTGTGTGGACCCACCCCAGAAACCCATTCAACAGCCAAGGTGACTTCAAGTCCATTCCTGGAAACTTGAGACCCTCCCTAACCCCCCATTGCCCCAACTAGCATCCTTAGCCTTATAGTTACTGGTTTCTAATGTGGACTCCCACGGGTCTTCCACACTGCTATCCGCTTCCAGTACCTTCTGAGGTTGACTTGAGAGTGTCTTGGCGTACCTTGTTGACCAGTTTCCCAGACAGATTAGTGGGTGCTTTTCAGGACACCATGACTAGTTTCCATACTTTTCCAACCGTGTCACTGCCCCATATAGGAAAATAAAGAAGGTTCTGTGTCCGATATGCTGACGTGCCTTGCACATTTCTGAGAAAGTGGTAGAACAGGCAGTTTCTCCAAATTTATTTGACTTCAGATCTTCCTTTTTTGCCAAATACTTAATATCTTGAGTTACAGTTGTTCACTAAATTATGATTAGGGAAAAGCTGACATTTATATTGCTTCTCCATCATCCAACACCCTATAAAAGTAGGTCCCAGAATCCTGAGGACTTTCGTGCACTCAATTCAACATTTTCAAAGAATGCCTCTGACCAAAATCACTTCTACAGTTGTCCCCAGTTAGCAGTTAGCAATCACCATGCAAGAGGCTCAGCAAGTCTCTGAGATGTCGCTTCCACGACACCAAGCTCTCTCCATCCCCTCGAGGATCTGTTATTGGCCCTGGAAACAAGGAAGAACAATGGTATGGCAAAGAATTTGGGACACTTACTTGAATGAGTCAAGAGCATCACTGACTGCATTGGCAAAGTTGATATCTGTTGGGACATTCTTATATTCTAGGCAGTAAGTAGGTCTGACACCCAGAATCTCAACCTCACAGCCTACAAAGGAAAAAGATGGCAAACAGTTACTCCCCTCCATAATTGAAGTAGGGTTATGAGCCTATTTCAGGAAGCAGGCACTATTAGTCAAAATTAAATTTTTGCACATTTTCATGAACAAATAGGTGGTGCACCTTACTGTTATTTTGCTCAAGAGGAGCAGAAGTAGGACTGGCAAAATTGGCTAGAGCTGTCTTTCCTGATTTGAAACAAAACTAAAATTAATTTTTTGCCAGTAGAGTTTTCATAGCTATTAAGTCTTCTAGTGATACCATACGAGGGCTGGTTTGAGTCCCAGCTGCTCCACCTCCAACCCAGCTCTCTGCTATGGCCTGGGAAGACAGTAGAAAATGGCTCAAGTGCTTGGACCCCTGAACCCACATGGGAGACCCAGAAGAAGCTCCTGGCTCCTGGCTTCAGACTGACCCAGCTCTGGCTATTGTGGCAATTTGGGGAGTGAACCAGTGGATGGAAGACCTCTCTCTCTCCCCTCCTCTCTCCCTCTGTAATTCTACCTTTCAAATAAATAAATAAATAAATCTTTTTTAAAAATAAAATAAGGCATATATTTTCTCAGTGCTGTGAAAACTTATATGGGGGCATTTTTCCAGCTATTATTAACTCCAAAAAATCTTCTTTGGAACCCTATGTTGGTTTCAGTTTTTTTTTTCTGATTTTTTTTCATGTTATGTAATATTAATACAAAGAGAACAGAGTTAATGTAGTTCTTAGACATAATTCTAGGAATATAGTGATATTTCTTTCCTCCCTTCCACTCTTCCCCACCCTCCTTCTTTCTTCTTTCCTTCCTTCCTCCCTTTCTTTCCATCTTTTTTAGTTTTTTGAGATAACATTTTTAATTGACATTACAGTCAAGGGCTTAATGTTCCACTAAACAAAGAGATGAACAAGCAAAAAGTAAAAAGACCCTAATTCAGCAGAAAAATAGGCAAGAGCTATAAACAATAATCAGATAGAAAGATGACCATTTCACCCATATACAGTATATTTTAAAATAATCACATGTCATTACAACTATAGAAGTATAACATTCTTAACCATTGGTTTGACAAAGCTATAAAACCAAGTTTGATACAAGCATTTTTGCAGCAATACTGATACACACAGGCTTCTCTCTCTCTCCCCTTCCTTCTTTCTTTCTTTTTGATTTTTTTGGAATAGACTTGTATAGACTTAGCCATGATGAGGGATGGAAGTGGGTGTGGGGGGAACATCTCAAGCAAAGAGAAAGCGTGAGAAAAAGTTCAGCGAACTCTTAAATAATAATGTGTGTGTGGAGACTGGTAAGTACAATAAAATAGACTTACACCCAGACAAGGGGTGTCAGGAGACCAGATGTTGCTCTTTCTCGTAGCCCAGGGAAAATGATTTCCAAGTGGAAGTGAGTAACAATGGGACAAGTAGGGAGTGTGGGAGGGAGTCTGTCCGTCAGGAAGCACACTCACCCCACTCCTGGGGGCATGTGCCAGCTGGACACAGCTGAGTTGAAGGCTGTGGAGCAGCTCCAGGAAGAATTCCTTAACAGGCAGGTCATAGCAACATCTGAGTGCTCCGGAGGCGACTCCTCTCACTCTCTGCCTGATATTTGGGGTTCAGGAAGAGCCAGGGTTGTTTGGGACACCAGAGAAAGAATAGAAGGCAGGAAGCTCCCTTTTTCCAAGACATGTTTATTGAGCAGCATATATAGGCTAGGTGGCCCGGGAATAAATCATGGCTTCTGGGAAAACATTCATTGTTGCAGAAATTCCAGTGGAATCTTGATTAGATAGTTGTGTTATGTGTGTCAAAGGTTATTTGTGAATTTTTATTGTTCTCTCAAAGCTGTTTATTCTGTAGCCACCCTTTTATCAGTGCCAGAAACCCAAAAGCAAGTAAGACACCTCTTAGCCTTCAAAAGTTTAACAGCTCTGAGGCAGGCATTTGGTTGAGTGGTTAAGATACCAGTAAGAGACCTGTCTCCCTCATTAGAATGCCTGGGTTTCATGTATGCCTCTGTCTCCCTCCCTCCCTCCCTCCCTCCCTCCCTCCTTCCCTCCCCCATCCCTCCCTCTTAAATTAAAAAAAAAAAAAAAACAACTAGTAGACATTAAGCCCAGTGGTTGACACACACAGTTCTCACATCAGAGTGCCTGGTCCAATACCCAGCTCAAGCTCCTGACTCCGGTTTCCTGATAATGCAGACCACAGGAGGCAGCAGCGATGGCTCACATACTTGAGTTCCTGCCGCCTACATGGGGGACTTGAGCTGAGTTCCTGGCTACCAGTTTTGGCCCTGACACAGACATGGCCTTTGCAGGTATTTGAGGAGTACAACAGCTCTGTTTGGGGGAGCTCTACCTTTCTCTCTATCTGCTTCTCAAATAATAATATAAAAATAAAAAGATACGACATAGACAACCAAACAGTGCATCTCAAGGTCCTAGAAAAACAACAACCGAATCTGAAGTTAATAGAAAGAAAGAAGTAACAAAGATGAGAGCAGAAATAAATGGAACCAAGCCTAACAAAACAATACAGGGAATGGGTGTTCTGCTTTCTGGGTAGGACACCTGCATCCCACAGCAGAGCAGCTAGTTTCAGTTCCCAGAGGCAGCTCCCGACTCCAGCTTCCCACTAATGCAGACCCTGTGAGGCACTAACCCCATTTCTGCCCCTGAGGTGGGAGACTGGAACTGAGTTGCTGACTCCTGGCTCTGGTCCTAGCCCAGCTTTGTTGCTGGCAACTGAGTAGTAAACCAGGGGATTGGAACTCTCTCTGTCTTTGAGTCTGTCTCTGTCTCTCAAATTAAAACAAAATTAAAAAGATAGATGAAATTGAGACTTGATGTTTTTAAAAGATAAAAAAAAAAATCAACAAACCTTTAGATAGACTAAGGAAAAACAGAAAAGACGCAAATAAAATTAGAGATTATAAAGGAGATATTACAACTGATACTACAAAAATACAAATGCTCATTCGGAACTATTATGAACAACTATATACAAACAAATTGGAAAGCCTAGAATAAATGATAAATATCTGGATACATGTAACTTACCAAATTGAATTGTAAAGACATAAAAAATCCTTAAACAGACCAATAACAAACAATGAGATTAAACCAGTAATTAAAATAAGTCCCTCAACAATGAGAAGTGCAGGAACAGATGGCTCATTGCTGAATTTTACCAGAATTTTAAGGAAGAACTGACATCAATTCTTCTCAAAATATTGACCCAAACTCATTCTACAAGGCCAGCATTACCTTGATTCCAAAACCAGATAAGGACACAACAACAACAAAACACCAAGGTTCCTGATGAATACAGATGCAAAAAACTCTCAACAAAATACTAGCAAATTAAATCCAACAACACATCAAGAGGGTCATTCATGATGATCTCATAAGATTTATCCCAGAGATGTAAGGTTCATCACATGAAATCAATAAATATAACACACCACATCAACAGAATAAAGATAAGAGTCATATGATCATCTCAACAAATGCTGAACAGCTTTGACAAAATTCAATAACCATTCATGACAAAAAAAAAAAAAAAAACCTTGGGAAAATTAGATACAGACAGAAAATATCTCAAAACAACAGAGGCTATGTATGACAAACTTACAACCAATGTCATACTGAAAGGACAAAAGCTAAAAGCATTTCCCCTAAGTCAGAACCAGACAAAATGTCCACTCTGATGGCTGCTATTCAAAAAAGCACCAGAAGTTTTATTCACAGCAGTTAAATAGGAAAGAGATAAGAGGCCTACATCTAGGAAAGGAGGAAGTCAATTTGCCTGTGTTTGAAGATGACGTGATTCTACACACAAAGAAACTTAAACACTGTACCAACAGACTATTAGAACTAATGAATGAATTCAGTAGAGTTGCAGGAAAAAAAATCTACTACAAAAATCAGCAAATGTATTAAACAATTAACTTGCTAAAAAAGAAATTATAAGATTGATCTCATTCACAATAACTACAAAAAATACCTTGGAATAAATTTTATCAAATATTTAAAAAACTCCTAAAATGAAAACCAGAAAACACTAATCAAAGAAATAGAAGACACCATAGGGCAGAACAACCTCTCAAGTCCATGGATTGCAAGAACTAATATTATTAAAATGTCCATGCTACTGAAAGTGATGTACAGATTCAATGTTTTTTCCATCAACATAGTAACGACATTCTTCACAGAACTAGGGGAAAAAAACCCTAAAATTTGTATAGAAACACAAAATTCCCCATTAGAGAAAAGCAACCTTGCACACAGAGAGAGTTAAGCTGGAGGCATCACAATACCAGATTTCAGGACATAGTTCAGAAGTGTCGTAATATTAAAAACAAACACACGGACCAATGGAACAGAACAAGAATCCCAGAAATGAATTCATGCTTCTATAGCCAACTAATCTTTGACAAAGACACTAAAAAACATATGCTAAAATAAAGACAGTTTCTTTACTAAATGGTGCTGGAAAAAATGTACATCCATATGCAGAAGACTGAATCTTGTCCCCTATCTCCTATCCTATACAAAAATCAGCTCAAAATCGATCAAAGATCTAAATATGAGGCTGAAACTACTAAAAAAGTGAAAAATCAAATATATAAGCTTCAAAGTAAACATGAATTCTAAAAGAATGTCAAGGTGAAGCAATATATGAAATCCAACTGTAATTTATTTACAAAATTCACAATGAAGAAAAAAATTATGTGGAGAGTTACGTAGAAAAAAAGGGATTAAAAAGTCAAGCAAAGATAAATTAAAATATCATACATGTCAACATTATTAAAGTAGATATGGTATCAAAGGCCTGAAACAGTCAGGAATTCACATAAATAGCTAGGAATGTGCATTTATATATCACAAATATATGTACACACAAATAAATTTTGGAAATATGAAGAGCAAGGTTACAATCTACATGGATGACTTAAAGATATTTCAAGATAAAAAATAAATAGAGATAAGATCTGAGTGTTAGCAGAAGTAGGCTGGATTCAATCGACAGTGAAGTTTTTATCTTACTAGCAGAGAATGTGTAATTTTAAAAAATATTTATTTATTTATTTATTTGAAAGTCAGAGTTACACAGAGAAAGAAAGAGAGGCAGAGAGAAAGAGAGGTCTTCCATCTGCTGTTTCACTCCCCAATTGGCCGCAACGGCCAGAGCTACGCCAATCTGAAGTCAGGAGATTCTTCCGGGTCTCCTATGCAGATGCAGGGACCCAAGAACTTGGGCCATCTTCTACTGCTTTCTCAGGCCATAGCAGAGAGCTGGATCAGAAATGGAGAGCCGGGACTTGAACCGGCGCCCATGTGAGATGCCAACACTGTGGAAAACAGCCTTACCCATTAGTCCACAGTGCCGGCCCCAGAATGTATATTTTTTTGAGACATCACTGGTGAAAAAATTGATCATATTCTGGTCCATAAAGAAAATCTTAATTTTCAAGAAGCAGAGATTTTGTAGGCCATAATGCATATTATCTGAGCACAAATAAAATTAGGCTGGTGCCGTGGCTCACTAGGCTAATCCTCCGCCTGAGGCGCCGGCACCCCGGTTCTAGCCCCGGACGGGGCACCAGATTCTGTCCCGGTTGCTCCTCTTCCAGTCCAGCTCTCTGCTGTTGCCTGGGAGTGCAGTGGAGGATGGCCCAGGTCCTTGGGCCCTGCACCCACATGGGAGACCAGCAGGAAGCACCTGGCTCCTGGCTTTCAGATCGGCGCAGCGCGCCAGCCACAACACACCACCCATGGCAGCCATTGAAGGGTGAACCAACAGAAAGGAAGACCTTTCTCTCTGTCTCTGTCTCTCTCTCACTGTCTAACTCTGCCTGTCAACAAATAAATAAATAAAATAAAATCAGAAGTTTAATCATAACAGTTAGCTAAAAATAAATCCAACCAGTTACAAACTGAAAAGAAAAATTCTATGTAAATTCCTGTTAAAGAGAACACAAACTTCACAGCCAGGCTAGTTACTAACAACAGCAAAATCCTACATTTCAAAACTTCTAAAGGGTGCACTTTCAATTTGGTCAGGTGTAAATCAGGAATGTCTCCATCACTACTGTCATTTATTTCTGTTCCGGAGCTTCTCATCAAATTGGGAAACAGAAATTAGAAATGAATTCTGGAAGTCGTGTCTGCGAGGTCCATGGGATCATTTTTTAAACCTTTTGTCTGTAACCTTGCAAAAGTCTCACGGTGCTTCATCACACTGTTTAAAAATACACATACTCATGGTAGAAAGAAATTTCTCCAAACCATGAGCAATGCACTGTACTTCTTGTTCTATTCTAGTCTGTTCTACATGTGTTTTTTTAAAAAAAATTCTGATTAGCAATCCATACACTGATTGTACTGTCTTTTTTATGGAACTAGATCTGTGTTTGAAAAACACTAATATGAGATAGACCCTTGGGAGTGTATGCCCGGGCCATTCTCATTCATTGACACTGAGGCTGTTAGGAAAAACCCAGGCAACTTTTATTATGCACACGCTTTGCCTGGAAAACCACTTCTAGGAGCATAGACTAGGAAAATGAAGTTGTATATACCAGTATCTTTATTACAGTGTCACTTCTAATATAAAATTGAGAAGCAATTTAAGCATTTGGCAATAGAGATATGGCCACTTGGCTCACTATCTGCCATCTGCAAGCTGGGGCTCCAGGAAAGCCGGAGAATGTAATTCAGTCTGAGTTCAAAGGCCTGGGAACCTGGGGATCGGCTGATGGAGAGTCCAGCAGGGGTCTGAAGGCCTGAGAACCGAGAACACTGAAAACCAGAGAAGATTGATGTCCCAGCCGAAGCAATCTGGCAGGAAGGACCAGCATCCTCATGCCTCTGCCTTCTGTTCTATGCAGGCTCTCAACAGACTGGATGATGCATATCCACGCTGGGGAAGGCAATCTACTTAACTGTGTCCACCGATTCAAATGCTGATCTTATCTGGAAACACTTTCACGGACACACCCGGGAATAATGTTTAATCTAGGCAGCTCTTGGCCAGTCAAGTTGACACATGAAATCAAATATCATAGTGGATGTGAAGAGTTACCTCATGCGAGTCTGATTTTGCAGGTTTTCTAATGGCTAATGAGGCTGGACGTCTTGATGCATGTTTATGGATCACTTAGATGAACAATGTATTTGTTAATTTTTGTAATTATAATGAAATACCTCAGGCAACTAGTTTATATAAAGAGAAAAGGGTGATTCAGCTCACAGAGGGTTCACCGGCCAAGGCTCACCTGGCCTCTGGTGATGGCGTCGTACTGGCAGAGTCCCACTGTGGTGCTGTGGGACAGGGAGCACATGTGTCGGTTTATGTCTATGTGGCCACAAAGATTTAAATACGGGGCTCCACCCTATGACCCAATCCAACCCAATCACCTCCCAAAGGACCCACTTCCAGACACTATAATAGGATTAAGTTTCTACTCCCTTAGTACCATTAACATAAAACACTGGGGACTACATGCCTGAGTTCGAATAAAGATATTCAAACCATAACATTCTGCCTCTGGCCCCCTGAAACTCGTGTCTTTATCACACACAACATGCAATAATTCCATCCTCAATAGTTCCAAAGTCTTAACTTAATCGTCCATGATTTAAGGGCCCAGAGCCCATTTGAGACTCAAGGCAAACTCTCAGCTGTGCATCCCTCTAAAATAAAAACAAGTTATGTATTTCCAAGATACAAAAGTCGAACAGGCACAGAGGAAAATTCTCATTCCGAGGGGGAGCGGGTCAGGAAAAACACGCCCAAACAAGACCTAAACCCAGCGGAGCAAACATTAACTCCAAAGGCCTGTCCATCGTTCAGGGATACTGTGGTGGGCAAAGAGCTGCCAGGGCTGGGACTGCCCCACGCCTGAGGCTTTGCCCACTGCAGCCCCCCTGGCTGTCTCCAGGGCTGAATGCACAAGCCTGGAGCTTGCCAAGGCTGCTGTGGCAGACTGCTCGTTGCTCCATCTTCCTGGGATCTCCTCGGCAGTTCTACTCTCACAGCTCTTCCAGTTATCAGCTCATCAAGGGTTCCTTTGGCAAGGCCTCTAGCCCTGCGGCACCACTCTGCCTGGCCTCTCGGGCTTTCCTTTGAAATCTTGGCAGAAGCCACCGTGACTCCTTAACTCTCACACGGTGAGATGGTGCAAAACCACCAACATGTGGGTGGCACGGAGGTCTTCTACCAGCACAAGATGCACCCGGGCCTGTCCAGGTCCTAGGTACAGCCTTAGAGTGCTTTGCCCACTGAATGCAAGGGCAGGAATTCCAAAGCAGCCTTGGGCAAACCCTTGGAAAGCACCCTAGGGTTCCTTGACACAATTCCGCTCTTCCTGAGCTCTGGGCCTGGGATGGAAGGAGCAATCTCCAAGATTTCTGAGATGCCCTCCAGGCCTTTTCCATTGTTTTGTTGCCAGCACCTGCTCCCTTTAATTGCACTAATCTCCTTACTAAGTGGTTTCTCCTCCACAGTCTCCTAACCCCAAACGTGCTTTCCCTTTTTCTGGACAGGTTGTGAATTCTCCAAATCTTTTGGTTCTGCTTCATTTTGCTCCTGGTTCCCCCTGTAAAACTGACCAAAAGCGGCCGATCATACCCATTGCTGCAGAGCGAACGCTGCTGTTTGGCGATTTCTTCCCCCAAATAAACTCGGCCACCATCTTTCAGCTTAGGCCTCCCATGAAGTCTCAGGGTGTGGACACAATAAGGCCAGGCTCCTTGCTGTGGTGACACAAGGGGACCCTTTAATCCGGTTCCCAAAAAGAATCCTGCGTGCCTGAAACCTCTTCTCCCTGGCCTCCACTGTGCACATTGCCGACAGCGGCAGTGCACCGGGCTTCCGAGCACGCCCAGGATCACTCTCCCCGCCACACACCATTCTAGGCTTTCTCTAGGCTATGTCCCCAGACTTTTTCAACCTCTTCCCCTTCACCATTTCCAACGACACCTGCGGTTATAGTAATGATCCCACTCTCACGACCAACCCACTGTAATAGTGAGGTCATTTTATTGGTTACTATGACAAAAGTCCAACTAACTTAAGACGGAAGGCTTATGTAGCTCCCAGGTTTGAAGACTTCATAGTCCAAGACCAGGTGGGCCCCGTGGGTTTGGCTCTGGTGATGGTGTCCTCACCAGCAGAGTCTTGAAGGGCAGAAGGCATCAATGGCAGAAGACAGGAAGCGTGTGTCTGCCTTCCTCTGTGTGGTCTGGTACAGGTGCCAGGATCTAACCACGGGGGCTCCTGTCTCGTGACCCAGTGCAGTCCAATCACCTCCCAAAGCCCTCACCTCCAAGCTGGATTGCGTTTCCACTCTCCTAATACCAGTAACCAAAGACTGAGGATCACACCCCTGAGTTTGGGGAACAAACCTTCAAACCATAGCACCCAAGATGCACAGCATCAGCGAAGATCGCTTCCATGGTATGCTACCGAGTGGACTTGTTCTCCTTCATTTATTGAAGTTCTTCATATATTCCAGATGCGAACGTTTTGTTTGTTGTACCTCCTCCCACTCCATGGGTTATTCCATGGGTTATTCACTTCTGAATGATGTCTTTTCACGAGGAGAAGCTTCTGATTTTAATGTCTACTTCATCAGAAGAAATATTCTCCGTATCCAAAGTGATGTAGATACCCACATAGGTGTTCTAGAAGCTTTATATTTTACATTTATTTCTACAATCACCAGAAATTTGCATGTGTATAGTTTCCATATCTCTCTCTCTTTATATATCCCTTATTGATCTATCATAATTTTTGAAAATACCATAAACCAAATATTGGTTGTACATTTGTAGCTCTGTTTAAGGAATCACTAACCTTTAACTTTTCTCTATTAGTCATTTATTTGCATAAATACCATATTCATCTTAACTTTTATAATTTAAAATAGATCTATGTCTAATGGAGCAAATCTTCCTGTTTTGTTCATTTGTCTCAAGGTAGTTTCTGATATTCCTGAGTCTTTTGAATTTCCATATAAATTTTAGAATCAACCTGTCAATTCCTATACACACACACACACACAGTCTTAAGAGTTTTGGTTGGGATTATATTGAATCCATAGACTAGTTCTGAGAAAATTGTTACAATGTTAGATTTCTTTTTTCTTTTAAATATTTAATTTATTTATTTATTTGAGAGGGAGAGACATCACTCCCCAGGTGGCCCAACAGCCTGAGCTGGGCCCATCTGAAGCCAGGAGCCAGGAGCTTCTGCCGGGTCTCCCACGTAGGTGCAGGGGCCCAAGCACTCAGGCTATCTTCCACTGCTTTCCCAGGCCACTAGCAGAGAGCTGGATCAGAAGAGGGGCAGCTGGGACACCAACTGGCTCCCACATGGGATTCTGATGCCAGCAGGCGGAGACTTAGCCTACTAAGCCAAAATGTTAGATTTCTAAATCATAAACATAATATATTCCTCATTTAGGCTTTTTACATTCCTATAAATAATTTTCTGTGTAAAATTCTTAGATCATTTTTATTAGTTTTTCTCTGACATCTTTCCTGTTTTTTATTCTATTGTAAATGATATTGGGTTTTTCTAATGTTATTTATTTATTAGGTGCCAAGAGATGGAGAGAATTCCCATCTGTTGATTCATTTCCCAAAGGCCCATAAAGGCTCCCTGCTGGGGCCCAGGCCAAGAGTCAGGGGCTCAACAATCACTTTAGCCATGACTGCTGCCTTCCAGGGTCCACATTAGCAGGAAGCAGGATTCCCAAGGACAGCCATGATTGAACCCAGACCCTACGCCATGGCACATGAGCACTTTAAACAACATCTTAACTGCGAGGCCAAATGTCACCCCGGTATTGGATTTTAAATGTCATTTTCTAACTTTTTGTTGCTATTATTTGTAAATTGTACCATGATTTTTTTAAACATTGGCCATGATTCAAAATACTGTATTAATTCTTAAAGTGAATTCTTTTGGATTTTCAATATAAATAATCAGTCATCTGTGAATAATGACAATTTTTTTCCTTTTAAATTGTTTTACTGGGGTCAGTGCTATGGCACAGCAGTTTAAGCAGCTGCCTGAAAGCCGGCATCTCATGTGCACACCGGTTCGAGTTCTGGCTACTCTGCTTCTGATCCTGTTCCCTGCTAATGGGCCTGGAAAAGCAGTCAAAAATGGCCCAAGTGCTTGGGCCCCTGCACCTACATGGGAGACCCAGATGAAGCTCCTGGCTCCTGGCTTTGGATCAGCACAGCCCTAGCAGTTGCAGCTGTTTAGAGAGTGAACCAGCAGATGGAAGCTCTCTCTCTCTCTCTCTCTCTCTCTCTCTCTCTGTCCTTCTCTCTTTGTAACATTGCCTTTCAAATAAATAATTATTTAAAGATAAATAAATAGATTATTTTATTTTTATCTTCACCTTCCTTCCTCATCCCACTGTCTCACATTCCAGCTGGTTAGAATCTCTCATTCAATGTTGCTCATAAGGAGACATCCTGGGGCAGGCACTGTGGCGTTACTGGGTAAAGACATTCCCTGCAGCATTGGCATCCCATATGGGCACCATATGGGACCAGTTCGAGTCCCGGCTGCTCCACTTCCGATCCAGCTCTCTGCTGTGGCCTGGGCCCAAGTCCTTGGACCCCTGTACCCACATGAGAGACCTAGAAGAAGCTCCTGGCTTTGAATAGGCCCAGCTCTGACTGTTGCAACCAGTTGGGGAGTGAACCAGCAGATGGAAGACCTCTCTCTCTCTCTGCCTCTCCTTCTCTCTCTGTATAACTTGGACTTTCAAATAAATATTTTTTAAAAAAGAGACATCCTTGCCTCATTGCTGTAGGTATTGTTTTAAGAGTTATTTAAAGACAGAGCGAGAGTGAGAGCAAGAGTGAGAATGAGACTGAGAGTGAGAGAGAGTGAGAGAGAGAGAATGAGAATCTTCCATCCACTGGTTCACTCCCCAAGTAGTGGCAAAAGCCAGGTCTGGGCCAGGCCAAAGCCATGTGCGGCAGGCACCTAAGTACATGGGCCTTCTTTGACTGCCTTTCTAGATGAATTAGCAGGAAGCTTGACTGGAAGTGGAACAACTGGGACTCGAACCGGTACTCCAATATAGGATACTAGTGTCCCACACTGTAGATTTTTGTTGGATATTCTTGACCTGATTAAGGATTAGTTTACTAGTACCTAAATTTGTACTAATAAATTACACTTTGATTTACTAAGAGTTTTTATTATGAGGTTGTTGAATTGTTTTTAAAGATTTATATTATTGGGGCCCAGCGCCGTGGCTCACTTGGTTAATCCTCCACCTGCGGCACTGGCATCCCATATGGGCACCGGGTTCTAGTCCCGGCTGCTCCTCTTCCAGTCCATCTCTCTGCTGTGGCCCAGGAGGGCAGCGGAGGATGGCCCAAGTGCTTGGGCGCCTGCACCCATGTGGGAGACCAGGAAAAAGCACCTGGCTCCTGGCTTCGGATCGGCACAGCGCAGGCCATAGCAGCCATTTGGGGGGTGAACCAACGGAAGGAAGACCTTTCTTTCTGTCTCTCTCTCTTGCTGTCTGTAACTATATCTGTGAAATAAATAAAATCTTTTTTAAAAAAGATTTATATTATTTATTTGAAAGAGTTATACAGAGAGAGGTAGAGACAGAGAGAGAGGTCTTCCATCTGCTGGTTCACTCCCCAGATGGCCACAACAGACGGAGCGGTGCCAATCCAAAGCCAGGAGCCAGGAGCTTCTTCCGGGTCTCCCACGTGGGTGCAGGGGCCCACGGACTTGGGCCATCATCTACTGCTATCCCAGGCCATAGTAGAGAGCTGGACTGGAAGAGGAGCCGCTGGGACTAGAACTGGCGCCCATATGGGTTGCTGGCGCCTCAGGCAAGGGCTTTAACCTGCTGCACCACAGCGCCGGCCCCAATGAACTCTATTTAGGTGGCATGTATTTTCTATGTATGTATTGTTAGATGTATTTGTATAATTTTGGCTTATAATTTTTAATCTATGTTCATGAAAAAAGTTGTCTTGCAAACCCACTTCCTTTTAGTATTTTTGACCTCTTTATAGAAGTGATTTATCTTTATAAATTCTCTAAAAATTGGCTTAAGAGTTGGTATTATTTATTCCTTAACTCTTTGAAAACTTCACTAGGGGAGGCATACATTACTGGGGTATTCTTTGAGGGTAGGAATTTAAAGATTATTTTTTAAATTAATACAGAAACATTTCGATTTTCTAATCCACTTTGTAAGTTTTAGTGTTTTTCTCCAGAAATTTTTCTACTTAATCTACATTTTCAAATACATTTGTATAACTTTTTTCCTTAATATTATTTTATTGGCTTTTTTAGCATCTCTCAGTTTTACATGAATGCCTCCTTTTTCATTTTATTATTGGTTATTTCTGTCTTCCCTGTTTATGTCCTAGTCAACCTTGTTAAGGTTTTATTCATTAGGTTTTTTTCTAAGAATAATGTGTTTTTCTCAGTGTTCTTTTTGGACATTTGTTTTATTTATTTATGCTCATATCTTTACTATTACCTTTTTTTCTATTTTGAGGAAATTTAATTTGCTTTGAAATGGAGGCTTAGATCATTGATTTTTGATTTTTCTTCTTATCTAATATATACATATGGGTATATGACTATTAATTCTCTTTAAGTCTGACTTCAATTGCATTGCATCCCACCTATCCTCCTACTTTAAATGTAGTATTCTCTCACTCTTCCTCTGTTCAAGTTGTTTTCTAAATAGTTCTTCAGACCATGAATTTTATTTTTAGAAGTCTCTGGTTATTTTCAAATTACATGAGGTTTTCAAATCCTTTTTATTACTGATTATAACTTAATCACTTTGTAGTCAGAGAAAACATTCTGTATGATTTCGGACTTTCTCAAACTGTTGCTAAATGCTTTATGGCTCACATATTGTCATTTTTGATAAATTCTCATATGCACTTGAGAATAATATACATTTACCAGTTGTTGGGTGCAATGTTCTAGTAAGAGCAATTAGGTAAACACGTTAGTTACATTGTGCAAACTCTCCACATCCTTTAAACTTTTGTTCCTTTATTCTATCAGTACTGAAGGAGATGTGTCTAAATCTATTATTGTTGTGGATTTACCTCTGTCAGTTCGGTATTATTTATGTTGATACTGTGTAATTAGGAACAAAGCAATTGAGAATTATCACATATTCCTAGTGGGTTGAAATTCATCTCAACATGAATTGTCCTTAATTTATAAATATTCTAGGCTTAGAATCTACATCCTTGACATTATTGGTGTGTCTTTTATTTTAATTTTTTTAAAAGATTCCTTTATTTATTTGAAAGTCAGAAAGTCACACAGAGAGAAGGAGAGGCAGAGAGAGAGAGAGAGAGAGAGAGAGAGAGAGAGAGGTCTTCCATCTGCTGGTTCACTCCCTAATTGGCCACAATGGCTGGCGCTGATCTGAAGCCAGGAGCCAGGAGCTTCTTCCGGGTCTTCCACACGGGTGCAGGGGCCCAAGGACTTGGGCCATCTTCTACTGCTATCCTAGGCCATAGCAAAGAGCTAGATTGGAAGTGGAACAGGCAGGTGTCGAATTGGCAACCATGTGGGATGCTGACGCTTCAGGCCAGGGTGTTAACCCACTGCACCACAGCGCCGGCCCCAGTGGTGTGTCTTTAAAAAATGCTAATACTTTCAACCTTTTACATCCTTACATATAATGTATATCTTTTATAAATAGTCTCTATTATTTTTTATTTTTATTCGGTGTACTGACAGTTGTTCTTAATGTGAATTTCTATTAAATAGAAAAATGAATAAATCATAAGAGTACCATTCAGTGAATTTCCACAAAGTGAGTGTAGCTGTATGAATGGCACCCTCAACAGAAAGCAGAACATCATAATCACACACAAGCACCTTCCCATGATCCTTTTTGTTCACTATTCTCTACAAGCGTTAATAGTATTCTCGCATTGCACATTGGTTTTACCTGCCTTTGAACTTCATATAAATGGAGTCAGATTCATTGGGATATTTAATAAAAAAAATAAAAATTTTCATTTTAATGTATTCACTAATATCTCTGTACTTAAGTCAATCATTAATTACATGTCTTATATTTGCCTTATATTTGAAAAATTTTATCTTTCTTCTTTACTTCTTTTGACTATGTATGTATTATTATGCCATTTTCCTTCCTCTATGAGTCTGCTATTTGTATATTTTGATTAATCTTTTCCTCCTAAAGTTCTCTAGAGATTATTTAAAGACAGAAGTATTGGCCTATTAAAGTCTAATATAAATTCTCACTTCCATAAGTTCCAAGACAATGCAAGGACATTGGAACACTTCATATTTCTCCTATCATGTGGGCTTATGCTGTCATGTATTTTAATTCTCTTGTAATTTTTTTTTAAAGCTCAGTCCATGGTTTACCTCTTAGCCGCATTTCTATCTCTCTCTCTCTTTTTTTTTTTAAGATTTATTTTATTTATATACTTGAAATTCAGAGTTACACAGAGAGAAAGAGAGGCAGAAAGAGAGAGAGAGAGGTCTTCCATTCGCTGGTTCCCTGCCCACTTGGCTGCAATGGCCAGAGCTGCACTGATCGAAGCCAGGAGCCAGGAGCTTCCTCCCAGTCTCCCACGTGGGTGCAGGGGCCCAAGGGCTTGGACCATCTTCTACTGCTTTCCCAGGCCATAGCAAAGAGCTGGGTTGGAATTGGAGCAGCCAGGTCTCAATCTGGTGCCTGTATGGAGTGCCGGCACTGCAGGCAGTGGCTTTACCCACTACGCCACAGCACCGGCCCCTCTCATGATTATTAATTTGGGTTTACCTTCATATGTCCCCTTCCTGTTGCACTTCCTTCCGCCATCTTGGTACTTTCAACTGTGACTGTTTTCCTTCAGCCTGAAGAACTTTGTACTGTTTCCCTTTTTTCCTTCTGAAAATAAAAATCTCTCAGTTTCCCAACTTTAGAAAAAGTCTTTATTATGCTTTCATTTTTGAAAGATATTTTCACTGGATATAGAATTTTTGGGTTGAAAATATATTTTCTTTGATCAGCTCTGAGGATATCGTTCCACTGTCTTCTTGGATTCCACTGTCTGTTGTGAAGTCAGCTGTAAGTCTTACATTGCCCTTCTGGATAACTTCCTCTGGCTGCTTCAGAGATGGCTCACGTTGTCTTGGATTTTCAGCATGATACTCATGAAATTCATGATATTCTTTCCTGGGCTTTACAGCACTCCCTGAATCTATGGCTTGACATCTGCTGTCAGTTGTGAGAAATTCTCAGTCATGATTTCTCATTTGCTTCTGTCTCACCCTCTCATCTCCCCCTCTGTGATCGTTTAACCAGGTCCACGGGTCTCTGACTTTCTTTTCTGCCTTTTTCATCCTTTCATGTCTCCATGTTTAAACTGGATGGCTCTGTCTTTAGTTGTAGAATTCTTTTTCCACAAAACATTCTAATTATTAGTGCAACTTTCCATTTTGCCATTTTGTTCTACCATTGCTCTTTTAAGGCCCATGTCTCCTTTCTGGATTTGAGTCCACTGCTGATTTTTCTCTTAAATTTTCGGACAGGCCTTGTTTTTCTATTTCCTGTTTTTCTTTTTAGTTGAATTCTGCATATCATATAAACACACAGAGAAATATACATCTATCTTAGTGTTCCATATGTGGCTATCTTCCTCTAGAAATGATGTGCTTTTGCTTATGGTGGGCACTTAGGCTAGGGGTAGATTGCTTTCATCCAGAGTGGAATTAGTCAGATGTTAAGATGATGTAAAGATCAGCTTTGTATTTGTGACGGCTTCTCCCATGTCTATGTTATCTCACTCTTAATCCTAGAGTGTTGCCCTTAATTGTACTAAAGTCTGGGATTTTTACCAGGTGTCTTTTCTGTGACAGGCCCAGAACTCCAAATTTTGTCCTTTCCCTATCCTGTGATTCTGCCAACAGCTCAGTTCAGTTTCTTAGCCTCTCTACTGTTGCTATGAGATCAGCATTTAACTGAAAGAGCAACACTAGATACATATCTTTCTCTAGGTCTTGGTACATCTCTACCAGATGTACACACACAGTCTGACAGCTTTCCTGGTTGTTCCTCAGGAGTCAAGTTGCTTCAAAACAACTTAGCCCGTTATTATGCCAAGCAGAACCCCAAATTCTAATAAATAATTTTAAACATAAAAAGTGGCATGTTGTTAGAAATGCATTTCTTCATGAATTTTAAAATTAATTCACATATCCATGAATGAATGATTGATCTATAGAATGAGACAAGTTCAGATCAATTCTGTTTCTATTTGTAAATATAAGTGCAAACAAAGTTGTTCACATAAATAAGTAGGTGGCAATAGAAATATTGTGTTGTGCCAATGTCATTTAATTCTTTGAACTGTGCCTTTGAGTGCCAAAATCATAGTGATCCATCAGCATAAATTTTTAAATAATATTTCAGCTGACAATTCAATTAAGTTTTTCTTAAATAATTTAAAGGTGTTGGAAACTACTTGGTTCTTTTCATTTTAAGTTTTGTTATTTCCTCACTAGACTCATCGACTTTCTCAACACTTATAAATTGTCCACCTATTGGGTGTTGGAGGCTTTAATATACTGCAACACCATACCTTAGTAAGATTCCTCGTGGGTCAGAGGTGTTCCTTTCCTATGTGAGGTAGGAAAAGAGTGTATGTTCAGTCAGGATGATTTTACAATGCATATAAAAGTTCAGCATCATAGCACTGATTCCCTTAAAACTATTTTTGCTGTTAGAAATCCTTGGGAACCCAGTTTGGAGACACCTAAAGTTGTAAAATAGGCAGCAATATCACTACTCTGCAAACTGAAATATCCAGAAAACACCTGGGCATAAAGTGCTGAGAGCTGGAGGTGAGAGATGAGTCAGGGCTGACAATAGTATGATTTAGTGCCCTCAGGGACTCCCTACTACTGAAGCTCTGTAGCAGAGAAGAGAGTAAGAACATTCACAGCAGGGCAAACGGGGCTCTGTAACTTATTATGCATTCAGCTGGTCAGAGTGCCAGGCAGTGGGCTGAGAAAATCCTATCCCAACCCATCAGAGATCCTCTGGATGCAGGTCCTGCAGACACAGTTAACTTGGATGGCTCATACCTCCACGTGCCCCTGAGAAGGGGTTGTACCCAAGTGGACAGACTATAGCGAGTGCAATGCTTTTTTGCACTATCACAGAATGACTGCTCTCTGGTGAAATCCCAAAAGGAAAGATATTTTACTCTAATGTTAAAACCCAGAATGAATTTAAATGACTGGCAAGGGGTACAGACTGCAGGAGATGACAGCGCAATGCAATGGAACACAGAACAGGTCGAATTGGTTATTTCTGAGACAGCCACACTAATTATGCCTTGGTGAATTTGTGTGGGTGCTTTGTTTTGTTTTCCTTAGTCTTCATCTGATAGAAATCAGCAAACTAGAAGAAAATGTGCTGTGTGCATCCCATGAGACATCTCTAATCGGGCGTCTGTGGGCCCCTCTCCTGGGTCCGCAACAGGCAGAATCTGAGAATGTGGGCAAGCATTGCTCAACCTCCCGGGCTGCTGCCTCTTGGCCGTTCTCATGGCTTCACCAGAAGACTGGAACTTGGTCAGCTGAAGCCATTACAGTTCTCCCCGACAGGATGGAGGGAAGCCGGGATTTCCACACCTCTGCCTCAGGGATCCATAGAGAAGCAGAGAACCATGGCATAGTCCCGACATTGGAGCTGCAAAGATCAGTCAGGAGCTTGGGGGTAAGACCGGGGTCTTGGGCACACACGGAGGGCATGTTTCAGCTTCACTCCCTCTTATTTCCTTGTCATTCCCAGGAAACTTTGAAGGCGATGGCTCTTAATTTGCACTTGTACTTTGCTTTCTTTTTAAAGGATTTATTTATTTATTTGGTAGTCTGAGTTACAGAGAGAGGAAGAGATGAGAGAGAGAGAGAGAGAGGGAGGGAGAGAGAGAGAGAGAAGCTCTTCCATCTGCTGGTCTACTCCCCAGATGGCCGTGATGGCCAGCACTGGACCAGGCTGAAACTAGGAGCCAGGAGCTTCATCCAGGTCTCCTACGTGGGTGGCAGGGACCTGAACACTTGGACCATCTTCTGGCCATTAGCAGAAGGCTGGATTGGAAATGGAACACCTGGGACCTAGGTGGGATGCTGGTGCCACAGGTAGCAGCTTTACCTGCTACCCCACAACACTGGCCCCTGCATTCATATTTTAGGACCTACTGTTATCTCTGCCTTGGGTCTTCCATCCTGCTAGATAGTCTCATCCCAAACCATCTCCTTATACAAGTGCATAAATGCATCCTAGAGTAGAAAACATGGAGTTAGAGAGAACTTACAGGATAACTGACAGCCACCACTAAGGCCTTGCATATTTGGGTCCCCAAATTGTTTAAGGTATTTCTTCTTCAAAATACTTCCATCCATCAGAAAAATATTTTAACATATTTTTCACCACAACACTTCACAGCCATGAGTCAACAAACGGTTGAAACAAATGTGCAAATCTACCATGTCTACAGTGTGGATGCTGTCCTTGTGGAATCTCGCCCAATTAACAGGTTGCACCTAGCAACCTTTCTTTCCCAGCTGGGAGAGCAAAGGTCTCAGGTGGGACAAAGTCCTGAGAAGGTGCCCGACGCGTCTCCCAGCTCTGGTACCTTTCCACCATGCACACTGTTTTCTAAACGTGCCTGGCTTCCTGGCAACTTCCCCCAAGGACCACCAAGTTGAGCCTGTAAAAATCACATTTCTCCAAACTTCCTAGAGCACAGGTCTTGCCTTGCAAGTGTTAGGTCCTGCTTGCCAACTTTGACACATCTTGTACCAATAAGCCCTGTGCACTGCATTTTATGTGATGTGAGACAGGTGTGCAGCTGTTGAATACGTGTCTCAAGAGAGCTTATTAAAACGGCTAAGCCAATTAACTCTTAGAAACATGTAGCCTTTCCCAGGAAAATCCATCTGAGGCACAGGAGCTTGTGGGAACAAGTCCTGGAGGGGAAGCACAGCCTTTGATCTCAGAGACCCTATCCCCGGGGCTGGCATGGCCCATGGGGGGAGGCATCTTTGGCAGCGGCTCCCTTCTGCAGAATGGGGGAGAGGGAGTGGGCTGAGTCAGAGTATGGATGCCCCTAAAACTGGCCTTGGTGCAGGGGTGAGAGCAAGCTGGGAAGACAAATCTGAGGAGGAGCAGCTCATTTATTAGAGCTGATTCTAAAGCTTCAGCTGAAATTGACCCACTGGGCGTAATCAGTGACTAACGGAAAACCAAGGTGAGAGGCAAAGAAAGCCTTTGCTGGGCGGAGTCTCTTCTTCAGAAAGTCAGGGGGTGAAGTCACAGCAAGGTGTGATGAGGGTTTTCACCTCTGCACCTGTTGGTTAGGTTTAGATCAGAAAAAAAAAATTCCCTGGCCCAGGGACAGGGACTGCAGGGCCTCCAAGTGGGGCAGGGGAGGAATGAGTGACCACTACTAGAATGATGGCCCCTGAAGCTCCCTGACATGAGCTATCCAAAGATCCCTGTGCCCGAGGCACTTGCTTCACATGATCTCAATCTTGAAAACCACGGAATGATTACCAAGACTGCACACTCCCCACGATGGAAGCCATTCGTTGTTCTGTGCCACCTCGCCCCGACCAAAGCTTCCTTCTCTGAGAAGGTTGATTTCCCGGTATGCAGATCACAGCAGATCCGACCTGCTCAGGCTGCAAGATGCCGACAAGCCCCTGCTTGCAGAGCTCCCCTGGGGTGCTGGAACCTTAGCTGCTGTCTAGGGGTTCCTTCTCACCCCCTTCTATGGGAGCCTGCAGCCCCCAAGTCTCAGCAGCTGCCTTCCTCCCCACGTCTGATGGGTTCTCTTGGTCTTGCCACTCCCAAGCACAGGAAGGAGTAAGGACTGCGCCTGTGAGGGTGTGGAGCTACCTCTCCACGGCCGTTGGGCAAACAGCCCTGGTGCCAGTTCTAAGGGACCAGCAGTCTAGTGAGCATTCCGCCAGGGACGATACGCTGCACCTCTATATCAGCCATGCGCCTGGCTCACTGTTCTCAGGAGTTCCTGCCGTGGGCCCAAGACATCTGTCCTCCTGCTCTCCGTGGACGGCATGGCTGGCTCCTCCGCTCACCTTTTTCAGGGGGCACCTGCTTCCTGTTCCACACTGGCCCTCATGCCTATCCTAGACTCCTCCTGGCAGTGCAAAACAGAGCTGTGCTTCCCCATGCAGCCTTTGCCACACATGCGTATCTGAGTTCTTGACGCAGCCTTGCAGCTTATCTTTGGCTAAGGGTGACCTCGGCCTGATTGCTCCTGTACCACTCCTTCAAATGGACGCAAGCCGAAACACCTTTTCTAGAATCAGAGGACAAAGGACACATTAGAGTAATTAAAAACACGTCAGGGCCGGCGTGGTAGCACAAGGGTTAAGCCACCATCTATGACACCAGCATCCCAAATGAGAGAGCCAGTTCGAGTTTGGCTGCTCTGCTCAGATCCAGTCCCAGCTAATATGCTTGGGACAGCAATGGAAGATGGCCCAGGTACTTAGGCCCTTGTACCTACGTGGAACAAGGAATTCCAAGCTCCTGATTTCAGCCTGGACCAATGGCCATTGAGGCCATTTGGGGAGTAAATCAGCATCTCTCTCTCTCTCTCTCTCTCTCTCTCTCAAAAGAATCTTTAAAGAAATACATTCTAAAGAGATTGTCTAGATATCGTACCTCATTTAACCTTCCCAACAACCCAAGAGGTAAATCTGAGTGTTGCCGAGACGGGAAAGCAGAGCAGAGAGGTTAAGGGACTGTCTCCCAGTCTCCCGGTGAGGGGTGGCTGAACTGATCTAGAAGCCATGTTCTGGATCTCTGCCTTCTCTTGCCTGGAATTCCCCCTAAGTGGTCCAGGGACGTGCTGGAAACACAGGAAGGAGAACAGGAGGGGCAGGCAGGGAAGGACACAGCTCAGCTGGGGTGAAAGTGCCCCCTCTTTGTTCCACACTGTGAGATCCATCTGACAAAGGCTGCATCAGATAGCTGGCAACCTACGGCTCAATGAGAAGGGGCAGGGCAGGGGCTGGCCGGGCCTGCTTGCCCACAGACCCACCTCTCTTGTTCTGTGTAGTGCTCGGCACTGACAGTGTGGCAATGGCCATGAAGGAAAGCAGACCCATAGAGAAGGTCACGGCCCGCCCATAGCTCCCCAAAGCTGGAGGCTCTGGCACCCTCTCTGAGCGCTGCACTAAGCTGGAGGTAGCACCTCTGAGCCTCTTCTCTTTCCCTGGCCAGGACTCTATATGTCTAAATCCACCAGCCTTTGCTCCACTCCAGGGAGTTGAACAGAAACCTGGGAAGGCTGGTGGGTGTCCCAGCAGCACAAGGCCCTCACCAGACTCAGCCAGAACTCAGGTCCCAGGGCAGCCACAGCCGCACAGGGAGCCTCAAGATCAGAGCCTGCCTCCAGACTCATGTGGAAAATACATGGAAGGGGCTGGGCAGCCTCACTGAGCTCCCAGGCCGCCCACACCAGCAGCTGCTCTGGGTCTCCCAGAGCTTTGGCTGGGAATGAATCTAGTCATGAGCCGGCAGAATGCCTGGAACCCCAAAGCCAGCCCAGAGAGGCCACCTGGACCTGTGACTGACACTTGATCTTGCAGCACTAAAAGGAAGACTCAGTGCTGGGTCCTAAGCAGAAGGTGATGATTTCCGTAGGAATCGCTCCTTTACATTGGTATAGCATTGAAGGCGATCGGAAGGGAACCTTGTCTGGCCTGAGACACCACCTCATTGGCCCTGGTTGAGCAGAAGGCGCTGCCTGAGTGCAGGCCTGGTTGAACATGCGCTGGGTCAGAGGAGGGCTCCCGGACCTCTGGGAGGAGGGCGCCCGGGGGAAGCAGAGTGAGCACTCCAAGGTGCTCACACGCTGTCCTGGCATTAGCAGCAGCTGATCTGCGGTCACCCGGGGCCTTGCTTCTGTCATCAGCTCCCCCTAGGGAGTCCTTGATGTCCCTTCAACCCCTCTTCCTCCTCCTCTCCTCTTATCCCCTCCTCTGCCCTCCCGTTGCCTTGCTAATCCCCCCTTTCCCACAGTCCTTCCTCCCTTTCTCTTTCCCTCCTTTTCTTTCTATCCTCTTCCATCTTTCTTCTTTCTCTTTTTCTTTCCATTTGAAGACATTAGCTGACAAATTTTGTTTTCCATTCCTGATGAAACACTCAGTTGATGCTAGGAACAGGTGGCCCACACAGCTGCAAGGAGAGGTGATACAGCCCTGAGGCTGGTCTCCATCGCACGTATCACACAGTGGCATGACTCTGCTGTGCACATTTGGCTGTGTTGTACGCCCCTGATGCACTACTGGGGAGCTGAGAGCAGGTGAATGCAGTTTGGAACCCTCCAGTAGATGTTCTCCAACTCATGTGAGAATATTCTGTATTACAGATCCAGAGAGGCCAAGTGGTCTGATCAGGAATATGCAGAGTTAGTCATGCACTTGAGTTGAAATAAACGTAGAACAAAGCAATTTGGCTGAAGACAATTTGCTTAACACATCAGTTTGGTCAAAACAGATTAGTTTGTCATATATCCACTGGGGACTTGTGTCAGGACTTCCACAGATAAAAAAATCACAGATGCTCAAGTGAGTCCCTTACATCAAATGATGTAATATTTGCACACAACCTGTGCAATCCTCTCACATACTTTAAATATCTCTGGACTACTTATGGAACCTAAAACAGCATCAGTGTTCATGTTGCCAGGGTTAACTAACAACATTCAGGAATGTTTCCAGCTTTAAAAATTAGTGGAAACAATCTGAATCACTTTTCTTGGTATAAAAGCAATGCATCCTTGGCTAACAAGGAGGTGAGAAAATGTTGACAAGCAAAAAAACCAAACCAGTGAACCCGTATAATTCCACCCAATGGCAACTAATGTTTATCATCTCCATATGCATCATTCCACATCCTTTCTATACATATACCATCATTTTCTATCCCAAAGAGAGATAATTATCAACATAGTGTTTAATGATTTATCATAGTATGTTTCAGTAAAGTACTCACTGCACCTGACACTTTTAACCTATTGCCAAATGTGTTTCCTCTTCTACGTCAACATGCAGATTTCCCAGCCGCCCTTGCAGTTAGGTGGAGCTGTGTAACTGTGTTCTAGCCAATAGAATGAAAGAAGAAACAATATGTATCAGGTCTGGCTCACAAAAACCTCCATGTATCCTCTTAGTGCCTTTTCATCTTCTACCAGATCTTAAAGTTTGTATATAGTAAGGAGTTCCCCTGTCTGTGGTTTCACTTCATATGGTTCCAGGGACTCCACAGTGAGCCATGGTCCCATAATATTATTTGTCTTGATACTTCCAAGACAGAGATCACATTCACATAACTTTTATTATAGCATGCTGTTGTAATTTTTCTATTATTAGTTATTATGGTTAAAGATGTATAGATTAAACTCTATCATAGGGTACATATGCATGAAAAACATATAGTGTATTAGGGTTCAATGCTGCTTATGATTCCAGGCAGCCAATAGGGATCTTGGAACACATCCCCTATGGAAAAGGAAGTACCAGTATACTGATGATGATAAAGGCACAAGAAGAGGCAAACCTTTGCGTCTAGGATTATTTGAAGGAGAGTCAACTGATGGTCAGAATACTCATTTGGACTTCCCATGGACAAAAAAATTCAACTTCTGTTGGATTAGGCCACTGAGATTTTGTTCTTGTCTGTTTCTGCAATTGATACTACTTTATTCATGTATCCTGACCCTTGAGCCCAAATCCCTTAATTAGCACATGGGATACTTAAAGATCTGGCCAACTCTAGCTCCATCATCACTTCACTTCTACCTTAGTCAAGCAGCTCCAATCATATTTTACTTTTTTCAGATCCACAAATATTGTATGTCCTTGCTTGCTTTGTCTTTGAAACTTAACATAGGATCCTTTCCTCTGCTTCAAATGCTGCTAGGAATCTATATCCTACATGTATACCCAACATCTATTATAATATAATAGTCTTAGTATATATAGATATGATAAACAACATAGAAATATAATATATAAATATCTGTTTGTTTAGAAAAATCTAATGTAGATTATTTATATATCAAGATATCCAAGTATTATGTAGAGAATCTATAACATATATAATGTACCTATTATAGCATCTATTATAACTATGGCATCAATCATACTGGATGACAATTGCCTATTTCTTCTCTGTCTCCCCTTTTAGTGGGATATATAAACTCTTAATGGGATTCAGAGGATCCAGAACAACAAAACAAATTTTTGTTTTCATGTTTCATTGAAAATTATCTTTGTGGGAAAGATCATAGCAAATGTTACTGTTTGTCTATTGTTTGCTTCCAAGCCACTATTAGATTATGTCCAGTCATCACTGTCACTATTAAAGTCAAGACTGCCTTGCATCAGAGAGAAATGAAGGAATCTGTCACGAGCGTGGACAGCCCTTCAGTCTGACTTGGAAAATGTCAGAGACATGTGACAGCTCACCAGCAATATCCCAGGCAAGAAACCCACATGCGCCCTTTGTGGGCCCCATACTGCCCAGAACCACAGAACTGAGGATGCACACTGTTCTCTTGAAATCATCAAATTCTTTTGGTCTCTGATGCAAGAGTGTGTCAACAGATTTCAGCTACTGTCACTTCCTCGGTGAATCCTGCCCCACCCTCACAGACGAGGTCAGCGCCATAGCTAGAGGGCTTCACAGGATGAGATAACCCTCAGATGGCTTCGGAGGGTGAGACAACCCTCTTTTCTACACTACTCCAGCTTTCCTGTCCTTCCTCCTGCCTCTCAAGCCACTCCTTGTTTGCCTTTGCAGGCGCATCCTCCTCCATCTGGTCATTAAAAATTTCATTTCCTCATCACTGTCTCCAGGACTCCTGTTCTTCTGTTTATAAGCTGTGTGTTATATTCTCTCTATTATATTATAGCGGGTTATAGTGGGGTACTGCGTATCCATGCAGGATAAATTCCTCGGAGCATTTGAGGCAGGAAAGAGGATCATGCACTATGGGTCAAGGGTACTCAGTCCAGGTTCTTTTTTTTTTTTTTTTTTTTTTTTTTGACAGATAGAGTTAAACAGTAGAGAGAGAGAGAGACAGAGACAGAGAGAAAGGTCTTCCTTCCATTGGTTCACCCCCAAGTGGCTGCTACGGCTGGCATGCTGCACCGATCTGAAGCTAGGAGCCAGGTGCCTCCTCCTGGTCTCCCATGTGGGTGCAGAGGCCCAAGCACTGGACCATCCTCCACTGCCTTCCCGGGCCACAGCAGAGAGCTGGACTGGAAGAGGAGCAACCGGGACTAGAACCCGGTGCCCATATGGGATGCTGGTGCCATAATTGTGGCAGATTAACCAAGTGAGCCACAGCACCGGCCCCAGTCCAGGTTCTTCTCATCTGTGCCCAACATTCACACTGTGGCTTCCTGGCTGGTCTGTCAAGGCCCAGCCATCTGTTCCTCTCTCCCGCACTCCCCTCTCCACGCTGCAGCTAGAGTGGTCTTCTTCAAACGCAAGCATGAGACTGCCACCTTCCTCCTTAGAACCCTCCAATGATTTCGCATCCCCTCAGCATAGGAATAAATTCTTCAGTTTGGCTCAGAGAGCCGGGCTGGCCTCAGCCCTTCTTTGCCTCATCCACACCACACCCATTCTCCTCTCTCTGTTTCTGGAACTTTCCATGTTTCTCCCCATCCCTTCCGCGACCTTAACACACACAGTCCTTCAGTCTGGATGCTCTTTCCCTCGAACTCCTGCACCCCCTGCTCTTTAGTCGTCTTCTCAGATGGTAGCTCTTGTCCCTTTGCAGACTCCTCCGTCCATCTTCTCAATTGAAACCCCATCTTTTACTAGGTGATGTCATCATGCAATATATCTTTCTTCACTATGCTTTGCATAATTACATGTTTACATTTATTGGGCTAAGGATGAGATTATGATCTGGCCCCTTCACTGGACGCTGAGTTCTCGGGAGTGGGTGCGGGGTGACAAGTATCTGTTTTTGCTCGTGTTTGTCTCCTGAGATCCCATTCCAAGACCTTGAGTCACACCCTCTAAAGAGTTTTTGCGAAGAAATGGATTTGCCATGATTTGTGGAGGATGGAAGTGCACCCCTGGATTTCTCTGTAAGACTCTGTAATCAGCATAATGGATGCTGCTGGACAGCCATGAGCTCTTTTGGCCAAGATACCATCTTGTGAAGCGCAAGTGGATTGGCTTGACAGCCATGAAAACTTTCGAATGCGGCAGGAATTGCTTCCGCGGGCAGCAGTCCAGCGAGGAGCACCGCCTCAATCTCTCTGCAGCCGAAATGGTGGGTGTCTCGAAGGCCTGCAGATCGCCTTTGAAGATCACTGCTTTTGAGACAATCTCACACTTGAAATGCGAATCTGTAATCTTTTTTTTTTCTTTTGCTGACACAGACAGACAACATCAGTGATGCAGATCTTGCCAAAATTACTGACAAAGGAAATGATGCAATGTGAATTCAATGCAGACTCTTACAGAATTTTGACCCAAGCAAACCCTTGCCCGACAACATTAATTACAGGGGCTTAGGTTTCACTTGATACTTTAATATGTTTTTAATACGTGTTTCCATCACATAAAAAAATCAAATCAATTAGGTCTCATCGGTATGTGTGTGTGTCACAGGTCAAAGACCACTTGGCACTCCTCATCATCATAGTCTTTTGTATTCTATGAGCACAAAATTGTGAATGTGGCTCTATTTTTTTTTTCTGGACAGGTGATCCATGGCTTTGATCAGTTTCTTCATTCACAAGTGTGGGAATCAGCAAACTGCCCTCTGACTAAGGCCTCTTCCAGCTCTAAAACTACATAAATCTCCATGTCTCCTGCCAAAGTGGTGATATTATTGGAAAATTTAGTGACCATCCAGATCCCTCGTATCTGCAGTGTCAAATATCTGCCTGAAAAATAGCCTAGTTTTTGCCCAGATGTTTGGCATCATGTACGCAGAGGCAATGCCTTAGCTATGATGTTATAACTCACATCCTTGTATGACTGATGCTGGGCTCCATTTTCCCTGTGCTGAGTGTGTGAATCAAAAGCCAGCTTAACTGAAGGTTGTCAGGGACCTATCATGACAGGAAAGAGAAAGGGACTGTAGATGATCTGTATTTCTTGGCCAACAATCAACACATGCTTATTACTTATGCAGATGGAATCACCTTGATTATAACAACTAAAATTTGATATGAAATGAGTCGAATGCCCACCCACCAACTTCCTACCCAGCCCACTTTTGGAAAGTGGAGGAGTGGAAGACAGGTGGAAAGGTGTCTTTTCCTACATAGAAGATGTCTTATTGTTCTGAGCACCTGCATGGGACAGGAAGGGACCAGAAGAGCCCAGAGCCACACCCAATGCCATCTCAAGGGTGTAAGAGAGATTGCATCCATATGCTCTCCTTTTTTTTTTTTTCTTTTTTACTTTATGATAGCTCTGAGAATAACCTTAAAAAGCAGCTGCCACCATGCAAGGTAGCACTGATTGTCCAAGAATCTCAAACTTCCTTTCTACACACTATCTAATTATCCTCTCAAATTCCCTGGTTCCTCTCGCCACCTCCCACCCCCACAAGGCACCCTTCTCTACTTTGGGTTGCTCTCCAATATGAAATGAGGATTGAAAAAGCTTCCTTTCGCCCTCAATTAAATCCCTTTGACACCAAACGAGAGGGATGGGGTAGGGGAGTGAAGTTAGTGAACATCACATCTTTGGTTCTTATCATTTGCAGAACATTCCTGGGTCCTGGTAATGCACTTGCTGGATGGCCTTGCCCAAAGAAATCGTTGATTTAGGGCCTAGGATCATTTCCCGAGATACTTTTCTCCCTGCACGGCTCAATGGGACCATTGGGTGGGGGTGCTAAGGATCTGTGAACGGTATTAAATGTCTCAGGCCCTGTGGTGGGGTATGTGGGACTCTTCACCACGTATCAATTTTTCAGTCTGCTGCTTTATCTACCTGACAGGGAGACTTGAACTACTGCCATTTCTAAATTGCACTTCTAAATATTGACTTAATGGCGAGACTCAATGTGTCATAACACAGCTCACTGGAGCAATGAAGATTTTCCAGGCCTCATCACGAGGTCTGTACAGCGTCCTGTGGGGAGCAGAGAAGGAAGAAGAGGATTTAAGAAGAAAACTCAAATCAAGTCCTGTTTGGAAGAAATGCCACGGGGCTTCACTTCATCTTGCAGAGACAAATGAGCGTTCACTGGGCTGTTGGCTGGGGCTGGGGGGACCGGGGAGGAGAACGGGTAACAGTGTCCATCAATCCCTGAGCCATCAGCCGGTAAGAATGGGGAGAGCTCAGGGCAGCCCTAACAGGGCTGAGCTACGGAAACAACCAGTTCTCCGCGAGCTTTTATCTGCGAATCCAGTTTAGAAGGACTGGGCAGTGTCTGAGAAAAACGGGAGAGTTTTCTTCCAGTTTCTATCAAGGCTCTCTCCTGGTCAAATCTGAAGCTAATCTTCATGTAAATCACTGAGGAAATGCTGGGAGACTATCTTTTAAGCTGCTTCCCTCCTGATAGTTAACACTGTCACCGATCTTAAGGCGCTTTTGTCACATCACATTAGCTGTTGAACTGAGAATCAAAGGAAGCGATTGGCCTCTCCTTTCCTTAAGGAGCTGTTTGGGAGAAGCAATGAGATATTTTGCATGAAAATTAGCTTGGAGATTTATTAGACACAGAGTGATCCATACATTCAGATTCTCCAAGAGGAGCTAAAGCATAATGCTCTGTGATACGGCAGGGAGAGGTTGAAATAGAGCCACCACCCTTCTCTAAGACCCCTCCTGAGCGCTGGCACCATGGCTGTCTGGAAGGCCCCCATGTGAGGAGGAGGCATGTGGGGGTGTGGGAGGGTGTTCGTGGGGGACGTGTTCTTCAGAGCCTACAGGATTTTCCAAGATAGAGAAGGTTGAATGGCAGATGGCCCTAATTATGTTGGAATAATAGTAATCTCAACAGCCCTGAGATATAAGGTGGTCCCTGGTGCACCTGCCTGGTCCATTCCTCTCCTCTGCAGTGCATGTGAGCCCTCGTGTTTACGTATAGTCATGCATCTGAGAACGAACTCAATGTGCCACAAGACCTTTCAGCTTTAGACCTCATCGCACTGGGCTCAGCCCTGAGCGTGGCTCCTCTGGCAAGCCTGATTAGCCTGGCTCCTCACTCTTAACCTGCTTCCTTACTCTAACTCCCAACTCCACGGGAAGTTGAGTCTCCACTGAAGACAATGGAAGCCTCTGGTACCCTTGTCTTGCGCAGAAACTTCCATGTCTTTCAAGGTGACTTTCGATGGGTGGAATGCAAGGTCTTCACAGACTCTGTGGCCATGCCCCTGAAGCCAGCTCTGCTGGCACGGTCAGCCTGTTCCTGTGTGTTCTCCCACCCAGTCTGAATGAGGACAGCCCTGCCTGGCCTTCACAAACGCACCTGCGGAGGTCGGTGGCTGCTTTCACAGCACACACCCACTACCATTCTGCTGGGAGTCTGCTCCCCACCGTCTCCATCTGTCTGGGCCCTTACAACTCCAAGAGCTGGCATGTGAGCTGGAGTGCCCCAGCAACTGCCACATGGCCACCTCCAAGCATTATCTTCCAAGCTCCCACTGCAGGCCCACAGCCTCAGCGTGGGCCAGCTGTGAGTCAGCTCCCACTTACTCACCCTTCTCTCCGCTCTCCCCATCCGTGCCAGCCACACTCCCCCAGCCCCCACCGCCTGTCACTATTCCACGCACTGTGGTGCTGCCCTTCCAGCCAGCCTAATGGGACCCTCAGCTGCTTCACCCCGTCTCCCTCCAGGCAGCTCTTCACTTATCCCTTCCTTTCATCCAGGCCTCCCCCAATACCTTCTTCCTTAATGGCAATCTTCAGTATCACACTCTAAGAATTAAGGGAAAAACGTCTACAGTCAGATTTCCCACCTACCCTAAGAACAAATCCCACCAATGAGACAATGCTGGCAAGTTGATCGTTTTGCTAACAAGGACCCATATCCTTAACAGAGTCTCAGTGCCAAGGTAAGCATATCCTCAGGACTTTTCACAATAGCCAGGGGGGTTCACATGACCATGTACTTCACGGCAGTAAATCAAGTCATGTAGCTTTTCCCTGGTTTAGACTGTGTAGGAGTTACCATAATACAAAGGGGCTCATTTACTGCACGACTGAAACGTCCTGCACTCTTGGATTCTCATCTGCAGAATACCACACTGAGTTCTTTTCTGAGGGCGATCGGCATGCTGCCACTGATCGATCCCGCTACATCCTGAATTTTGCACCTGGAGAAAAGCAAAATGGGGGCTGGCACTGTGATGCAGCGGGTTAAAGCTCTGGCCTGCAGCGCCAGCATCCCATATTGGTGCCGGTTCGAGTCCCGGCTGCTCCACTTCTGATCCAGCTCCCTGCTAATGTGTTTGGGAAAGCAGCGAAAGATGGTCCAAGTCCTTGGGCCCCTGCGCTCATGTAGGAGACTCAGAAGAACCTCCTGGGTCCTGGCTTTGGATTGGCTCAGCTCCAGCCATTGCAACCATTTGGGGAGTGAACCAGCGGATGAAAGACCTCTCTCTCTCTCTCTACTTCTCTCTGTAACTCAAATAAATAAAATAAATATTTAAAAAAAAACAGCAAAGTTATATCCTGCAATAGTCTGAAGTTAGAGATTCAAAATGAAAATTTTAAGAAAATTTCCACAAGACAAAATTCTTAAATAAAAATCCCATTTTCCAAGCCATGGCTTGGTCCTCCAACAGGAACTCTGAGACATCAAGGTGTTGTGATTTTGGGAGGCTACAGGGAGCTGGGTGTCAACACACTCACCTGGCCAGTAGTACATGTAGACCTTCCTTTTGGCTTTGGTCAGGGTGACCCACAGAGGTTCCGAGCCATTCCACCAGAGGGGCATCAGGCTGTCTCTGTTGACTCCAATGTCAAATGACTTGTTGGTGCTGGGGTCCCACATGTAGTTCCCAATCATCTGATGGACCTCACAGTGGCGGCCTACAGCAGTGAGAACACAACGCTGTCAGTTCACTGCTCTCATACTTACGATTTGTATATTGTTTTCTGATTATAAAAGTGACTCGTGTTCATTTAGGAAATGCAGAAGAGCACAAAGCCTTGCTTTGGATTTTTGTTCTTGGAAGCATGTCTTCTTAGACCATAACACTGAGGTGAACAATCCAGGGAGCTGTGCCCTCATTGGTGGAGGCGGTGAGTGTGAGCTGTTCTCAGTTACACTGAGGGTGAGGGTGCCCCTTTGTTCATGGCGTGACGTCTCAATGTGAATTTGTATGGAAATCGTGCGTCCCTGGGAGCCTCAGGTGGGGCCCGCGCCCCAGAGCCTGGTCTGGGCCCCTTCCTTAGCCTCCTCCCACAAGACAGGACTCCAGCTATTTCAGAGTGTATCCTCCCCTTTCCTGGGTAAAAGGGGCTGTCGCTTCAGTGCTGAACGGTGGTACAGCCTAGGCCATTTGGAACAGAGGGGTGAGAAACAGATCCAACTTTGGAAAACAAAGCAAGGAGGCAACCCTCCAAGTGGAGCGGTCTATAGAAAGGAGCATTGGTTCCGCCGGGCACAGCTCAGTCCCGCAATCTGACAGACTGGAGCGCTTGGACGCTGTTGAAACACTAGGCTTAAATTATTTATTTTGGAGCAATCTGTTACATCTTTAAAGTAAAAATAACACAAACATTGACAAGTGCATCAAAAACGACTGAGATTATGGTGAACGTCATTGGCACCAGGATGAAACCCGCCTTGCTGGGCTTCCTGATTATGTGTAATCCAAGTGGCTTTTTCTGTGGGTCTGTGTGCTCTGGGTGATTCTCCTGGACCCCTCCCCTACCACTCTAGTTCTGGGAATTTTCATTTATCTATTCACTTATTTGAAAGGCATAGTGACAGAGAAGGGGGAGAGACGAAGGGATCTTCCATCCACTGGTTTAAATAGCTGCAACAGCCTTCATTTTAAAGCAAAAACAAATAGAAATCCTAGAATACAATTTTTGAAAATTTGGATACAAAAATATCATGAAGGGTTTTTTAGATTGCATCACAGAAAGCAAGGCATTTCACAAACATTGCTCAGAGATTTGAGCAGAACTATAAGGTGAGACTTTTTATTTTGACCAAAGTTTTAGCATGTGGACTAATACATTTTTTTAAAGATTTATTTATTTATTTGAAAGTCAGAGTTATACAGAGAGAGGAGAGGCAGAGAGAGAAAGACAGAGAGTCTTCCATCCACTGGTTCACTCCCCAGTTGGCCGCAATGGCCAGAGCTGTGCCGATCTGAAACCAGGAGCCAGGAGCTTCTTCCAGGTCTCCCACGTGAGTGCAGGGGCCCAAGGAGTTGGGCTATCTTCTACTGCTTTCCCAGGCCATAGCAGAAAGCTGGATCTGAAGTGGAGCATCCAGTCTCAAACTGGCACCCACAAGAGATGCCGGCTCTTCAGGCCAGGGCATTAACCCACTGCACCACAGCACCAGACCCTATGGACTAATAAATTTTAAAAGTAAAGTAAAAACATCAGCCAATCTCTCCAATGGCTGAGGAACTTATTATTTTTATTTGTTCCTTCAACTAACATTTATTAAATGTTCCTATGTGCTTACACTGTGGTGAGTGTAGCCTTTCAAATCTGGAAAAATACGGTTCCCATCCTCAAATGATTTGTAATTTAATATTCAACATGTTGTACCTGTAACTTGAGATGCATAGGATCCTCACTCACTCTATTGCAGAAGGCAATTCCTAATATGTTTTAAGTAACTCACTAAAAGCATGGAATATTTCTTAAAGTATATTATCTTTTTTGCATATGAAAGTTTAATAATATTAAGGGAAACTCTTTTAGGAATAAGAGTTCTTATCTATTTCCTTTTTCCAAAATAATGCATTCCAGGACAGCAGGAGATAGCACAAGTACTTGGGTCCCTGCCACCTTCACGGGAGACCTGGATTGCGGGCCTCTGGGGAGTGAACCAGTGGACAGAGATTTATCCCTCTCTCTCTTTCTCCCTTATTCTGTCTGCCTTTCAAAGAAAACAAAAATAAATAAATAAAAAGTAAAAGAAAATGCATTCCATGTAAATTTTAAAATTATTTATTTATGTATTTATTTGATTTGATATATAGAGAGACAGACAGATAGAGAGAGCTCCCATCTGCTGGTTTGCTTCCCAAATATCTGCAATGGGTAGGGCCAGGTCAAGATGAAGCTAGGAGCCCAGAAGTAAAGTATTTGCTGCATCCCAGGGTGCATACTGGCAAGAGTTGGAATAGGGCGTGGCACTCTGATGTGGTTCGCAGGCCTCCTAGCAGGCGATTTAACAGCTGGGCTAAACACCTGCCCCCTTCCCTTAAGACTTTTTTTTTAAATCATCTCATTGATGTATATTCTCCCTTTGCACAGGACAAGATAATCAGGTTAATGTCTACCCGAAAATGCTGCCTTTATTGAGTTCTTCCCTGTGGATGCTCTCCAGGGCCCTCCCAAGTGCGGGGAGGGTATCCCATCTGGAGCTGGGTTACACAGAGGCCAAGGAAGAGTGTAAGTGTGGAACGCAGTGTGAAGGCAGCAATCAAAGAGAAACTTCTGAGTGAATTACCAGGAAAAGACCAGAAAGGCTACGGATGTCAGCAATGGGAACGATGGCAAGAGATGCTCAGTGGGAGGAGTGTAGCAGTCGCCACTTTCAAGTTTGATCTGTGCAGGCCATCTTAGATGAAATGCATAAGCCCCCAATGAAGGTGGCCCCCATGTGATTCAGTTTCACAAGTGCTGCATTCAAACAAGCAAGAAGCAACCCAAAATAACTTCTTAATAACCTCCACTTGCATATATCCAAAGCCCCACAATATCACTTGGTAACATGTCCCTCTCTTCGGCACTTAGACTTAGCACTCTGGGTCCTTAAGAGTCTCAACTCTGTCCTTTCATGCTCTCTGGGTAGAAGGCTGTAAGGTGGGGGAGGGGGGCATCACAGTGGTGCAGTGGGTTAAGCGGCTGTTTGTGATACCGCATCCGTTATCTGTGTGCTGGGTCTGAGTCCTTGCTGCTTTGCTTCGCAACCAGTTCCCTGCTGATCTACCTGGCAAGGCAGCAGATGATGGCCCAAGTGCTTGGGTCCCTGCCACTCACATGGGAGACCTGGATGGAGTTCCTGGCTTCCTGGCTCCTGGCTTTGGCCTGGCCCAGACCTGGTTGTTGTGGCCATGTGGTGAGTGAACCAGCAGATAGAGGTCTCTCTGCTTTTCAAATGGATCTTTTGTCAAAAATAGAAAAGTGCAAAGGGCCTCCCATGAATTGCAGAGCTGTTGTGTGAGAAGAGAGAGAGAGAGAGAGAGAGAGAGAGAGAACACGCATGACAGAGAAAGAAATACAGAGAGAACATTCTGTAGGGTGGAGCTCTTTCAACAAGGTCACTGCTGACTCCTGTTTAGAAGTTGGTGGGTGGGTGGGGCCCTGAGTTGACTCGGGCAGGCGCTGTGCTGGTCCCCAGGGGTTTGCCTTAGTTCTTGGACAGCTGCCTGTGGCGGAAGCCAGCAGGAGCCTGAGTGCTCCCAGTCTTCTCCAGGAGCTGAGCTGACTCCCCTTCCCATGACCACGGTAAGCCTGGTGGTCTGTGCTTGTGACAACCTGGGCCTGCCCTTCCTCAAGCTGATTCTCCCTCCCCCACCCCCTTTCATTGTTATTGCCTGGGCAAAAGTGGTGGCTGACAGAACAGAACAGAACAGAATAGAACAGAACACAACGTACGTACGGCTTCTGCAGCCCACGACTGTTCCTCTCTCTCCCCCTGCCTGACCCACGTCTATTTTTATACAACTGCAACTCTCTTCTCCACTCCCCTCTGGTCTGTGCCTTCTGCACAGAGCTGGGCTGCGGTTTGCTGACTTGCACCCTGTGCTCAAGGCTGGAGTAGACCCGTACCCGACGTCCTCACACACCGCGGTTCGCAGGTGGGTTCTAGGTCTCCCTCTGCTCCTTCTCCTCCACTAATAACCCCACAGGACTTTAAAATCCAGGCTCAGCCTTCTCAGAGAGGGCTCTTGGAGCAGCGCTCACACCTAGAACTACTGTCCTTTGTTCCCCAAAGTCTTGGTCGAGGACATTCTGAGGTCACGACCGTCACCAGCGGTTTCTTAGCAAACATGCAGACACCCTTCAAAATTGCTCTCCAAATTCAACATTTCCTCACTAACCATTCAGCCCTCCAGAGGTCCTGCTCAACGCCCAGATGTGTGTAGCTCATCGAATGCAGATAAAAAGAAAGGAAGGAAGAAAAGGAGGAAGCAGAGGAGGGAAAGCATAAGGAGGAGGACAGACAAAAAAAAAAGAAAGAAAGAAAAAGTAAAAGGACAATGTTTCTTTGAACAGGAGCCACCCTCTTTAGAAGCAGTTGAAGTTGTCCGTTATTTTAGAAAAACAGAGGGAGGGAGGGGCCGGCACTGTGGAGTGGAGGGTAAAGCCGCTGCCTGCAGTGCTGGCATCCCATATGGGTGCTGGTTTGAGTCCCATCTGCTCCACTTCCAGTCCAGCTCTCTACTATGGCCTGGGATAGCAGTAGAAGATGGCCCAAGTCCTTGGGCCCCAGCACCCACATGGGAGACCTGGAAGAAGCTCCTGGCTCCTGGCTTCAGATCAGTGCAGTTTCGGCCATTGCAGCCAATTGGGGAGTGAACCAGTGGATGGAAGACCTCTCTCTCTCTCTCTTTCCCTCTCTGTCTCTCTGTCTCTCTCTCTGCCTCTCCTCCCTCTGTGTAACTCTGAATTTCAAGTAAATAAATAAATCTTTTTTAAAAAAAAATAGAGGTAAGGAGGGAGGGAGGGAGGGAGGCAGGGAGGGAGGCAGGGAGGGAGAGGGAGAGAGAGAGAGAGAGAGAGAGAAAGGAAGGAAAGAAGAAAGAAGAAAGAAAGAAAGAAAGAAAGAAAGAAAGAAAATAAAAGATACAGAATTCAGTTAAATCTGAATTTCAGATAAACAATGATTTTCTTTTTACTGCATCTGAAACATTCCATGGGATATACTTATGCTCAGAAATGATCTGTTAGCCCCCTGGGCACTGCCTACAGTGGTAGCAGCCATCATGGCCACTCTCAGACCCCTGTGAAGTTCTGGATTGTCAAAAAGAGGACCAAGAGGTTCACCCGGCGCCAGTCAGACCTATATGTCAAGATACGAGTAACTTGCAGAAACCCAGAGGTACTGAGAGCAGGGTGCAGTGAAGATTCAAGGGCCGAATCTTGATGCCCAACACCAGTTCCTGAGCTACAAGAAAATAAAGCACTTGCTGTCCAGTGCCCCGGAAGTTGCTAGTGCACAACGTGGAGAGGCAGGGGCTGCTGCTGCCATGCAGCGAATCTCACTGGGCTGAGCATGCTCACGGTGTCACCTCTGATATCCCACAGCCATTGTGGAAAGGGCAGCCCAGCGGGCCAGCACGGCCACCTATCCCACTGCCAGGCTGCACGGGGAAGAAGAGGAGTCAACAGCGCATGTGCACCTTTTACTTGTGTTTAAATAAAACCATGAAAACTGCAAAAAAAAAATCACATTTCACTGATATCCTGTGCTTTCCCTGGCAAGCCTAATTGAAACCACCAGCTTGCTTGTCTTTATTTCACAACAGCAGGGAAGCAGGAGGAGGGGAGCAAGGTGCTGTGCACAAAGCAGAACATGGAGCAGCCCCGGCTTCCACATGTGTCCAGGGAGGCTTCTCGGGGGAGCTGGGACTTGCCTCACGCCAAACAGACGTGGTGGCATGAGCAAAGGCACAGGGGGTGGCGGGCGCATGTCTTATGCAGGTTGGATGTGGACTCATTCATCAGCACACTGCGTGCTCACTGCCACTGAAAGGTGAGGTACTCGGAATGCTGCTCCGTGCAAGTACAACCGAAGGGAGTCGCAGCCCATCTCGGTCAGGGTCCTGGCCAGAAACAGCAGGGAGCTTCACTAAGGGGCCACTGACTGTGGGGTGCCCCAGGAAGAGGAGCGCCAAACATCTGATCTTATTTATACGATCCCTTTAACACTTAGTCCTATCTATATGATCACTTTAACACCTAAGATGGCATTTTTAACCACCCAGTTTAATGGGATTTGGGGTCCCATGGCAAGTTTTTAAACTGCACCCTTAGAAGAAGTAAGTCTGTAGGAATGTATGCAGAACTATACAGCTTTACAGTTACAAACTTCCTTCTCCCTCTCTTATTCCCATTCTTATTTTTTTACTACTACACATATTATTAACTCTATGTTAAGTAAAGAGTTCAGCAAATAGTATGAAAAAGAGAAGAAAAAACTGTTCATCGAGAGTCAAGACAAGGGCTGTTCAAGTCATTGCTTCTCAAAGTGTCGATTTCACGTCTACAGATTTCCTTTTAGGTGCTCTATTAGTTATCACAGATCAGGGAGAACATATGGTATTTGTCCCTTTGGGATTGGCTTATTTCAGCAAGTATGATGTTTTCCAGATTCATCCATTTTGTTGCAAATGACTGGATTTCCTTTTTTTTTTTTTTTTTTACCACCGTGTAGTATTCCATAAAGAACATATCCCATAATTTCTTTATCCAGTCTTCAGTTGATGGGCATTTAGGTTGATTCCATGTCTTAGCCATTATGACTTGAGCTGCAATAAACATGGGGGTACAGATAATTCTTCTATTTGCTGATTTCATTTCCCATGGGTAAATTCCCAGGAGTGGGATGGCTGGATCATATGGTAGGTCTATATTCAGATTTCTGAGGTATCTCCATACTGTCTTCCATAGTGGTTTTACCAGTTTACATTACCACTAACAATGGATTAGGGTACCTTTTACCCCACATCCTTGCTAGCATTTGTTGTTTATTGATTTCTGTATGAAAGCCATTCTAACTGGGGTGAGGTGAAACCTCATTGCGGTTTTTATTTGCATTTTCCTGATGGCTAGTGATCCTGAATATTTTTTTCATGTACCTATTGGCCATTTGGATTTCTTCTTTTGAAAAAATGTCTCTTTAAGTCTTTTCCCATTTCTTTTAAGCCCTTTGCCCATTTCCTAATTGGGTTGTTTTGTTGTGTGGAGCTTCTTGATCTCTTTATATATTTTGATTATTAATCCTTTATCAGTTGCATAGTTTGTAAATATTTTCTCTCATTCTGTCAGTTGCCTCTTCATTTTATTTAGTGTTTCTTTTTCAGTACAGAAGCTTCTCAATTTGATGTAATCTTATTTGTTAATCTTGGCTTTGATTGCCTGTGCCTCTGGGGTCTTTTCCAAGAACTCTTTGCTTGTGCCAGTATCTTATAGGTTCCTCTACAATAATAATAATTGGATGGTATCAGGTCATAGATTTAAGTCTTTAATCCATTTTGAATGGACTTTTGTTTAAAGTCTAAGGTAGGGATCTTGCTTCATACTTCTGCATGTGGAAATCCAGTTTTCCCAACACCATTTGTTGAAGAGATTGTCTCATGCAATGTTATTTACACTTTTCACTGCAGCAATGGATTGACCAGTTACATTGGTATCCTGGGACATAAAATAGATGCTGATTTCAAGGTAAAATTTCTCAGAAAATTTTTAAGCAATTTTTTTTTACCATTTTTATGCCTCTAAAGGAAATTTCAAAAGGTTCATGGAAATGCATATTATGAAAAACCTATGCATGGATTCAAAAAAGGTTTTGAATCAAAATAAACCTTGAATTCCATTTTCCATGGATTTCTGGAAATGTCTTCATATATGTAGAAAAACAACTGCATAGCTGCTTTTATCGGTAAGCTATCTGGTTTTACAACCTGTGTGGACTTTCTCAACTACAAAAATGTTTTCTTCATGCCTGGTGTGTGATCCCCTTTAGAATGTCATATTAATCCTGAATTTCTGGAGCCATTCGTTGTGTTTTTCTGTGCTCCATGTGTGTTTCCATTCCTTGATCGTGGTTGTGTCTACCAGATACCAAAACAGCTGGTTGGAAAGGCAAACCTGAGGTTATCTTTTAGGCACTGGGAATTGTGTTGACTGGTAGTTCATACCTGCACAGCAAGTGTCAGATCATAGCGGTGAGGAGTGAGGCCTATGGGGTCCTGGCCTCAGCTCAGTCACGCAAAGTGCTATAAATATGGGCTAGAGAACACTGACAAGGGGTCCTTCTTTCTAGCGTCCACATTTCCACCCGCAGGCAGAAGCAGGTGAGTTCTGAGTAGTCCAAAGTTGCTGGACACCTTTAAGGCCACCTCTGGGAGATGGGCGGGCACAGGGAAGCAGGCTGTGGGTGACTGTCCCCCTTCTGAGAGATGATGGGCAGGGGTCTCCCCACTCTTGAGTGGTGGGAATTACAATTGATCCTTTCCTTCTTATAACCTCACGTTTCCTGTCTCTACTAGTCACACTTCCCTGACTCCATTGCAAAATGTGTTAAAAATTAGAATAACACAAATCATTAAAATGAACACGCATGTGATGTTTGCTATGTTGAATTGTGACCCCTCTCCAGAGATATGCCCTAACTCCTAGGAATTCATAATGTGGCCTGGTTTGGAATTCGGGCCTTCACAGATGTCACCAAGTTCAAGTGAGGTCGTTAGGGGGCTCCTATTCCAGTACCACTGGTGTCCCTGTACAAAGAAGAATCTGGACAGAGACTGACAGGCGCCTGCACTGGGGTGGGGGATGGGAGAAGCATGGGGAGAGTGATATGAACAGACACAGGGAGAAGTCACAGACAGGGAAAAGTCAGCCATGTATAAGCCCAAGAACTTCCAGGCCACCAGAAGCCGGGAGAATCCAGGAAGGGTCCTCCCCAGCGCTTTCCGGAGGAGCCTGGCCCAGCGGACACCTTAATTTCTGACTCCTGACCTCCTGCACCACGAGACAACGCACTTCTGCTTGTCCAAGGCCCCCAGTTACTGGCACTTGTGTGCAGGCAGGGAGGCAGCTAGCCAGGAGAAGCAGGGGCTGCCAGCCCCTCCCTGCAGCACCCAAACACCCCCCACCTCTCCCCTGACTTCAGCACAGTGGAAAACCTGCTAAAAGCCTGCTAAAAGTAACCAGCGTGGCTGCGACCTGCATCCGGCAAACCTAGTTAGCAGGTCATGATCATAAAATGGCCGAGGCCGGCACACCTATGCCCATCATGCACCTGTCATCATGACATTTCCAAGTTCCCCAAGGAGGGGCAAAGACATAGGCAATATTCAAGCCCTGCCCCAAACTCCACCCCCTTTGAATATTCAATGAAGCCCCATCCCAGACTGCACCCACTATGCCTCCCACTGGCAGGATGGCCCTGGACCTCGGTGGGGTGCAGCCCGCACTCCTTCCCGAGTGTGAGCTGTGCATGCAGGCACCTGTGCTTCTCTGCTGGCCACCTACAGCTCATCCTCAGGTTCTTTTCTTGCATCAGAGACAAGAACCTGGACCGGGCCACCCCACAACACTTGACCCCACCAGGCCTAGGAGATCAAACAGCATTTCAAGCTCACAATAGCTCTAAGCGAGAAGGACTGTGGTTAAGTAATGTAGCAGAGAGGGTGCCCCGCCTCCAGTCAGTTTAGGGGATCCAGGATTTCAACTCAAGCATCCTGTATCTGGAGTCCTGCCTCTCACCGCCATCATCTACCAACACTCAGCCTACAGGTATGAACTAGCCCCCAACACGGTTCCCAGCGCTTCAGAGTTCAGGAGAGCAGAGTGCCATATGGTGGTTATGCTCACCACCATGCAGTCTGCCAAGCTTCCACCCTCCGGGGCAGGATGAATTCTCAGGAGCTCGCCTGTCGGGGTGGCAAGGCCCCAGGGCTGAGCTCGGGGAGTGCTTCCACTGGGGTAATCCCAGGGTGCATGAGAGGCTCAGTGCACTCAGAGGGTGAAAGTCATACCTTGAGGGCCAAAGGCCCCACACCAACTGGACAGCTCTCTGCTGATCAGTTTAGTAATAAGAATAAATGCCAGTCCTTGGTCACTTGCCATGCATCCGGAACTAGGTGCTTTATGTTTGTGTCATACCTTCCACGTAACTGTAGGAGACAGCTTTCACCCTCACTTTGCAGCTGGGAGAACTAAGGTACAAAGTGGCTGGTAAATGACACCGGGGCCACACAGCTAGGGGACAGGCCAGCATGCCTGTCCGAGGCCAGTCTTCCAGACTCAGCACCCAGCTCTCCCCAGAAGCAGCACCTACCCCTAACCAGTCACTGTTTCTCCTCGCCCTCTCAGCAGGGCGTGGTTACTGGAACAGACACTGCCTCCTCCGTGAGGCCTGCTTCTGAGAGTCTCAGCACAGTTCCCACACAGAGGTACACAGATCTGCAACCACCATGCACAAACATTACCGTGAACAGCTCCATAAGAAACGATGCAGTCAACGTGGAACACAAGCAGAGGACCCGGCAATCAGGGTCCTCCTTCTTTGGAAAGAATTCAGCTGCAGGTGTATATATACAATCTCAAATCTCAAATGGTTCCAAAAGTAACTTTATATACCTTGCCCATTTATATACCCTGCTTTTTCACAGCCAGGAAGCCAGACAGTGTTACAGCCAAACATCCCCACTACCAGACCCGTCTCGGAACTCCCTGAGTATTCGGAGTCTCGGAACTCCCTGAGTATTCGGAGAATCCAAAGACGAGATTATGAGACAAAACCCCTCTAGTGCAAAGGCAGGGCATGGCCTCTCATCCCCTCCCTTGGCCTAAGGTGGCCTTAGGAATTCACTGAATTGAGGGCGTGATACAGCTGGCCCGACAAGGCTCTAATCACTGGACTCAAGAAGCCATTTGCTTGGGGCCGGCACTGTGGCACAGTGGGGTAAGCCGGCATCTGCAATGCTAGCATACCATCTGGGCGCCAGTTCAAGTCCCAGCTACTCTGCTTCCTATCCAGCTCCTTGTTAATACACCTGGGAAAGCAACAGAAGATGGCGCAAGTACTGGGGACCCTGCCACCCTGATTTCATCGTGGCCCAGCCCTGGCTGTTGCAGCCGTTTTGGGAGAGCAGAAGGAAGATCACTCTCTGTCTCTCCCATTCTCTCTGTAACTTTGCCTTCCAAATAAACAAATCTTAAAAACACACAAACAGAGTCATTTGCTTCTCCAACAAACCCGACCCTGTTGGCCAGTATTATCTGGAGGGGTTTCTTTAGGGGAATTTCAGGTTTAGGCAGGAAAATACCAAGTCTGGAGCAGGAGGTAGTGACACCTACATGTAACCCTCCGCCCTCAACCCAGACCACCAGGCCATCACTAACAGCATCCCTGACCAATCAAAGAAGACCAGGAGCACCACTGACCAGCCAGAAAGCTGGACACAAGCCGAACACACACCTCTGCTCAATGTCAGTCTACAAGAACCTTCACCCCTAACTCCTTGGGGAGTCCAGGAATTATGGGACAGCTGTCCCGCTCCTTGCTCTGCCATTTGCACATACACACCCACTTTCTTCCACCATCTGAATATCAGTGGCTGGATTTCTGCACGTGCAGTGAGTGGACCTGGGTTTGGGGGTTCTAGAACAACACCTCCAGCTAGTTTCCAGGGCGGTTCTGCAACATTTGGACTGTTGAGATTAGTGAGTTATCAAATACTACTTCATGCCCCAGACACCTGGGAGAATTCACAAGGCACGGCACAAAGTAGATAACCTACAACCAAAATGTGCTTTGCAAATCACCTCTGCTGAGAAAAAAGTTTTACTGCGGAGTAAATCAGCAGATGGAAGATCTCTCTCTCTCTCTCTCTCTCTCTCTCTCTCTCTCTCTCTGCCTTTCAAATAAATAAATAAATTTTTAAAGAAAATGTAAAGGCCGGCACCACGGCTCACTAGGCTAATCCCCCGCCTGCGGCACCGACACCCCAGGTTCTAGTCCCGGTCGGGGCGCCAGATTCTGTCCCGGTTGCTCCTCTTCGGATTGGCATAGTGTGCCGGCCATGGTGGCCATTTGGGGGGGGGGGGGGTGAACCAACGGAAGGAAGACCTTTCTCTCTGTCTCTCTCTCTCACTGTCTAACTATATCTGTCAAAAAAAAAAAAAAATGAAAGAAGTTGTATTGTCTTAACCTGGCCAAAGAAGGACTTTGGTATGTTGAAGAAGCAGTTGTAAACGAGAAGTGCAAGATTAAGCTGGAAGCAAAGCTCACCATTTGCATCTTGAAAGGCACGCAGTGGGCCAGCACCGTGGCTTAACAGGCTAATCCTCCACCTTGTGGCGCCGGCACACCAGGTTCTAGTCCCGGTTGGGGCGCCAGATTCTATCCCGGTTGCCCCTCTTCCAGGCCAGCTCTCTGCTATGGCCCGGGAAGGCAGTGGAGGATGGCCCAAGTCCTTGGGCCCTGCACCCGTATGGGAGACCAGGAGAAGCACCTGGCTCCTGGCTTCGGATCAGCGAGATGTGCCGGCCGCAGCGGCCATTGGAGGGTGAACAAACGGCAAAAGAAGACCTTTCTCTCTTTCTCTCTGTCTCTCTCTCTCACTATCCACTCTGCCTGTAAAAAAAAAAGAAAAAGAAAAAAAAAAAAAAAAGAAAGGCACGCAGTGAGGTATGTGCCAGACACACTCAGGGTTACAGGGCGCGAGTCACAAACACGGCAGTGGCGAGATCGCAGGCTTGTGCGGTGCGAAGTGCAGGACTGCAACAAAAATAACCAACCCCAAAACACTAAGGGGGGATCTGATGAGAGGCACTCACACCCATGGTGCTGAGGTCATGGACCAAAAACAGCGCAGTTTCTCTTTCTGCATTGCCCACGACCTTGGTCCCATTACTGAATGAGTAGAATACAGGAAGAGAAAAGAAAATGATTTACCTGTGTGAGGACAAAAATGTCAGGTTGTAGAGTCTTTATGTACACATTTTTTTTTAACCTTTGGAAAAGCTAACTTTTATCAAAGTTCAAAGAAATTTCCAGACAATGTAACCCATCCTTACTTGTGTATAAAGTTGGGGAAAAGCTTCTCCCCCAGGCACATTAGCAGGGAGCTGGATTGGAAGTGGAGCAGCTAGGACTTGAACCGGTGCCCATATGGGATGCCAGTGCTGCACCCGCTGCACCAAACTGCCAGCTCCCCCATCCCTGGCTTCCATGAGCCTTAAGACGCTTCACTGTGGGAGATGGGAAAAGGCACCACACACATATTTTTAACTGGTCTTGTTCTTTCAGTTGGGAGAGTATATCTGGATATCTTTTGCTGTATTTTGTTCAAAACCAAAAACGTGTAGGTTACTTAGATTTACTATTTTTCCAATATGAGCATGTGGAACTCTTAACTATTGCTCCTGCTGCATACTATACATTTTTATACTAATTAACTTATTTATTTGAGAGAAGAAAGAGATTTCCCATTCAATGGTTCACTCCCCAAATGCCCACATGGCCAAGGGGACTGAAAATGGCAGCCAGGAACTCAATCCAGGTCTCCTACCTGGGTGGCAAGAACCCAGCTCCTTGGGCCACCCTCTGTTGCCTCACAGGGTTTGCATTAACAGGAAGCTGGAGTCGGGAGGGGGAGCTGGGCGTGGAGCCCAGGCTCTCCAGGCTGGGATATGGGCATCCTAAGTGGCAGCTAATGCCCTCCCCCGTGCAGCAGACTTTGTGTGTGGTAGGTATGACACTGGCCTGTCCAAGTTCACTGCCTTGGGCTGGTTGAGTCCTTTAAAGAAGAGAGACCAGCTCCCAAGCCGTGGGAACATCACCACTGCGGCCACAGCTCACGTGCTCTGGTCAGCGATCACTAGTGATATGCATACACATACATGCATTTGGGGTAGACACTGTGCCTTGCTTAATGATTTTGACATTGAATGTTCCTTGGACATCCTCAGTACCCAAGATAATTTTCCTTAGCAATGAAAGAGTAACCCATCGGGGCCAGCGCTGTGGCATAGCAGCTGAGGCCGCCACCAGCTGTGCTGCCATCCCATATGGGCGCTGGTTCGAGTCCCGGCTACTCCACTTATGATCCAGCTCTCTGCTATGGCCTGGGAAAGCAGAGGAAGATGGCCCAAGTCCTTGGGCCCCTGCACCTGCGTGGGAGACCGACCTGGAAGAGGCTCCTGGCTCCTGATCGGTTCAGCTCAGCTTTATGGCCATTTGGGGAGTGAACCTTGGATGGAAGACCTTTCTCTCTCTCTCTCTGCCTTTGCCTCTGTGTAAGTCTGCCTTTCAAATAAACAAATAAATATTACAAAAAAGAAAAAAAGATAGAAAGAAAGCGTAACCCAAATGAGCAACTCATCACTTTCTCCAGATTTGGTTAGAATCTTTTTGATATGCTGATAATTTCTAAGTCCAAGCAACAGACACCACCGGCAGCATCAGGCAGAGAGAACTGTAGAAACTCAGGACCTGTGAGAAGCGTGTGGCCGAGGGGAATAAATTTGAGTCCAACTGATCCAAAGCTTACATCTTACCTCTGCAGCTCACTTAATGTTGTTGAGCTTCAGTTTCCTCATCAGAAAAATGGAGATGCTCATAGCTCCTTGCAGAGTTTCTTTCTTTCTTTTTTTTAAGATTTATTTATTTGAAAGGCAGAGTGACAGAGAAAGAGAGATGGATCTTCCATCCCCTGGTTCACTCCACAAATGGCCACAACAGCTAAGGACTGTGCCAGGCAGAAGACAGGAGCCAGGAACCCCACTCTGGTTTCCCACAAGAGTAGCAAGGTCTCAAGTACCTGGGCTATTTCCAATGCTTTCCCAGGGAGCTGGATCTGCAGTGGAGCAGCTGGGACTATAACAGGGCTCTGACGTGGGATGCCCGTGTGGCAAGCAGCGGCTTAACCCACTGTGCCATCACACCAGGCCCCTCTTGCAGAGTGAAATGACCTCAGCAAGTGTAGCACCGTGGCAGCCTCATCAGAGGCCCTTGGTTAATGCATCCCAACACCTCAATTCCCTTTTACAGGGCAACCTTATCCCAGGGTGTGCGCTTTCTGAAGGTTCCTAGGGAGGGCTGGGGCTGGGCAGTGTATTTCTTACTTGGTATTTACACACCCTCTTCTAAGGATAACTCTCAGTTCCCTTAAACAAAAAACAAAGAAGCTTCACCACTTATCCGCGTGGCTCAGCACCAGGGAAGGTAGAAACTTTGCCGAGATCCCAATGCTGAATTCACAGGCTGAGTGAGGAGCAGCGGAGCGCGCATGGCCACTGCCCGGCCCGCCCCTGCCCTCTGCTGGCCGCTCCGAGCAACCCCACCTCCAGCCGCCGCACGGACCCCGGCCAGCAGCGTGTTTCGCGCGCGTCATCTCCGGATTCTGTGCGCCCCACAGGGTCCACGATCGCTGAGAGCGGCTGGCGAGTGCGCGAAACACGCCACAAGAATACGGACACGGGGCCCCGGACCTCACCTGGCGGGGCCTGGCAGCCACGCACCGCAGACAGCCCAGCCTACAACCACAGAGCCTGCGACAGGAGCGCAGCCTCGGTGGCCGGGCCTGGCCCCGAGTCCCGCGTTGTCTCCGCGTCCTCGCTCTCCCACCAGACTCCGGTCCGAAGCCTTGTCTTGTTTCCCTCTCCTTTTGAGGAGTTCTGGCATCTGCTCGGCAGATTTATTATCCGCGACCCCAACGTCTTCCTTTCTCTCTTTGTTAAGGCCGGTGGCTTTTATTGTGTTCTGCAATTTGTCGTGCTCACTGCAGTGGGTATTCCACTGGGAACTTCCAGCCGACACGAGACCCACGGGCAGCGTGTGTGCCCACCCGGCGGGCACAGCGTGGGCAGCCACCCCAAGCCGGGCCTCAGCGACGACTGCACCGGCCGGGTGCCAGCAGGTGCCGTCCTCATGCTGGGAGAAGCCATCCCTCCTGTTGGCCTCCCAGGAACGAACGTCCCCGGGTATCTTCCTAGTCCCCGGAAACGGAAACCCTGCCAACAGAGACCGGAAGCCGCGAGAGGAGTCGGACGGCGGCTTCTGAGCTGGGCTTGTGTTGCTGGGAGTCCCTGGATCCTTCCCTCTGCCTAAATTAGCATGACTTGGGCTTTTGTTGCTGGCGCCCTGTGCCATTTCCTGGGCTGTTCTCCCTGGAGCTGTCACAAAGGCTGGGTGGCCGTTTCTGGCTGCTTGGCCCTCCTCCTCCTCAGTCCATAGCGCCTGGGCGGAATTGGAGGAGGCCATTGTAGGCTTTTTGAGCCCTTGGCGCTGGACCACACCGTGGATGGCCTGGTTTTCTTTAAAATGCCCTTGTATGGTCGTTTCTTTGGGAAACCCACATGTGGTATTTGGTTATGGCTTTGCCTTCTTTAACCGATTCCACTTCTGTGGTTTGTTATTCGTCAAGGAAACGGGATCATTTGTCCTGCACATGTTCCATAATCTGGATGTGCTGATTGGATCCTCATGGTGTTGCCAACGTGTCTCCTTATCTCCTGCATTTCTTGAATACCGCCTCTTTGGCATCTGGAGGTCTGCTTGGATTCAGGCTGGATTCTTTCAGGGAGCAGTCCATCACATCACAGGCAGTGCTACAGGCTTGCTCTGGCATCCCTCCCGCGGCTCCTAATGTCTGCTTGTCTCACTCACTTGGTGTTAGAGTGGTTGGGGTGGGGCTGGTGTTGTGGTGTCCTGAGGAAAGCCTCCACCTACTATGTCGGCATCCCATAGGGAGCCAGCTGGTATGCTGGTTGTTCCGCTTCCAATTGAGCTCCCCACTAATGCACCTGGGAAAGGCGGCTGAAGATGGCCCAAGTGTTTGGGTCCCTGCCACCCGTGTGGGAGAACTGGATGAAGCTCCTGGCTTCAGCCTGGCCCAGCCCTGGCTGTTGCAGCCATCTGGGGAGTGAACCAGTGGATGGAAACTCTGTCTGTGCCTCTCTCAAACTCTGACTTTCAAATAAATAAAATCTTTTTTTAAAATGATCAGAAGTATCTTAGTCCATGCCTGCTATAAGCATAATAGTACAGGCTGGGTACTTTATAAGTAAATTTATTTCTCACATTTTTGGAGGCTGGGAAGTCCAAGCTGGAGCCACTGGCAGATTTGGTGTCTGGTCAAGGCTGACCTCTGCTTCCTAGATGGCACCTTGCAGCTGTGTCCTCTAGAGGGGACAAATGCCGTGTCCCCACAAGGCAGAAGGGATGATGGGCAAAAAGGAACAAACCCCTCCTCTCAGTCCCTTTTATAAGGGCACTGGTCCTGTCCATGAGGGCTCTGTCCTCATGCCCTCATGCCGTCATCATGTGCCAAAGACCTCACCTCTTAATGTTGTGACCTTGGGGTTTAAGTTCTAACGTGAATTTGGGAGGGGCACATACATACAAATTATAGCATTGCACCTCGACCTCTGCAGCTGTCCTTACACACTCTCACTCCCAATGGTGCCAAAAGCTTAACTTGCTCCTGCATCAACTCAAGAATCTGCAGTCTAGGGTCTTGTCTAAATATCTTCCCCATCAAATATGGGTGAGAAGGTAGGATTCATCCTGAGGCAACTGGTTCTCCAGCTGTGAGCCTGGATATCAAATTATGCCCTTCCAAAATACAACAGTGGGGCAGGAGTGGGATAGAAGTTCCCATTTCATAAAGGAGAAATAGGAAAGAAGAAAGAATTGATGGGCCCCAAGTACAGCCCATACCCAGCAGGGCAAACAACATGGACTCTGAAGGCTGGGGAGTAATCTCTGACTCTATATCCTAGCTAAAGGCACCAGGCAACCCCAGCCCCACAGCTTTGCCAGACACATCACGTGCTGCTGCCCTTGTGCCCCGAAGCACTCCCCCAGCTAGAGTTGCACGCTGGTTGCTTTAACTCCTCTGGAATCTGTGGCGGCCCTGACCCACAGCTCCACGGGGTACTGCCCAGTGGGGACTGTCTGCAGTAGCCCCGCCGCCATGTCAGCAGTCTACCTGGCCTCCTTAGAAGTCTGGTGGTTGGGCCCCATAGCTCCTGCACACCGCCCTCTGGTGGTGATGGTGCCTAGGGACTGCCACCAGGAATTACTGCCTCTGTCCTCTGGAGGGCCTGCCCCTGCAGCTGGCCCACACCTGGGCCTACTGGAGCCACACCTGAGCTGGCTGTGGGGTTCTGTGACCAGATGTGGGAGCAGAGACTTGAGGTGGTGTAGGGAAGCAAGTGTGAGGTCCCAGGGCAGCAGAGGTCCTCTTCTGACATAATCCATCCCCCAGACCTTAGCGCTCTGGATTGTGTTGGGAGGGGCAGCACAAATAATCTCAGATACGCTTTGGAGGCCATTCTCCTATCGTCTTGATGAATAGAATCTGGCCTCCTTCTGTCCGTACAGGTCTCCTTAACAAATGTTAAGGGTACCTTGGTGTCTCACATGAATGTGTCTTTTGATCTTGTCACAGCCAGGCTGAGTGTTTTCCACTGTTAGTTTCTGCTTCTCTTTGGCCCTTAAGCATTTAACTCTCGCATAGGAGGACTCAGCAAAAGCAGAGAGTGGGCCCTCACCAGACACCGAATCTGCTGTGGCCTTGATCTTGGATTTCCCAAGCCTCCAGAACTGTGAGAAATAATTTCTGTTCTTTGTGAATTACTCAGCCTAAGGTTTTTTGTTGTAGCATCACAAGTGGACTAAGACAAGTGGACCTGGGTGGGTCAAATATATAGCTACTTCAAAATCTCCCAGCAACCTTCACCTGATGGTTTTAGCAACCATTAGTGATCACTGAATATATCCATTCCTTTTACAAGTGTTGGAAAATCTGAAAAATGTTTCCCTTTCCAAATGCAACTATTCTCTGGAAATAGGTTCTTTTTGGAATTTCTGTTTGGCCTGTTTATCTCTTTTAATGGCTGGGTGTCTCAGTGATCTGGTACACTATAACACGTAATCTCAAATCTCAAGTATCTTAAAACAACAATATTTTATTTAGCTTCCAAACCTGCTCAGCAAGGGTAGTTCAATGGATACAGGTGCCTGGGTTCCTAGGAATTGAAAGTATCTGAAGGCAATGGATGCTGGCTGCCAGCTGGGCCCTTAGCTGGACTATAAGTGGCCACACCTACATGTGACCTCTCCATGTGACTGCTTGGCTTCCTAACTGAGTGGCGTCCGTGTTCCAGGGGGGTGAACAGCCAAAGAATAAGGAGAAAATGCTTGGCATTTTTATGACCCAGACCCAGAAGTCACAAAGCATCTTTTGGTAAAAGCTGTTACAAAAGTCCATTTAGGTTCAAGAATAGGGGACATCATTAATGATGCCAATGTCACATTGCAAAAGGGAGTTGTAGGATGGGATTTGTTGGAACAGCTCTCTTTGTAAAATACAATTTGCCACCATGAGAAAATCCACTCAAGTAATTAAGGGGGAAGTGTCACAGACTAGACACATCACAAATGATAGACATTTACCATAGTTTGAAGCTATTTTGAGAGTATGGCTCTATTTTAGCTCTACTTCTTGTCTCAGTAGAATGAATAGATATATTGACATAATTGATTATCTAAAGACTTCTGTGTTCATGTAACTTGTTAGCTAAAAACACATTTTTTAAAACCTACCATGTACCAGGCACAGTTTTAGGTGCTGGGATAGAGCAGTGAGCAGGAAAGACAGAATCCCAACCATCTGGAATCTTACTGACTAGTAGGAGCTTGTGACTATTTTTTTTTAAGATTTATTTATTTGAAAGGCATAGTTACACAGAGATAGAAGGAGAGGCAGAGAGAGAGGTCTTCCATCGCTAGTTCGCTCCCCAGTTGACCTCAAAGGCCAGAGCTGTGCTGATCCGAAGCCAGGGGCTAAGAGCTTCTTCCAAGTCTCCCAGGTGGGTGCAGAAGCCCTAGGACTTGGACCATCTTCCACTGCCTTCCCATGCCATAGCAGAGAGCTGGTTCAGAAGTGGAGCAGCTGGGACTAGAACTGGTGCCCATATGGGACGCTGGCACTGCAGGTAGTGGCTTTACCTGCTAATGGTCCTGGGAAAGCAGTGGGAGATGGCCCAAGTGCTTGGGCCTCTACCACCCATGTGGGAGACCAAGATGGAGTTCCAGCTGATGGCTTTGGCCTGGCCCAGTCCTTGGTGTTGTGGCCATTTGTGAAGTGAACCAAAAGATGGAAGATTTCTTTCACTGTCTCTCCCTCTATCTCTGAAAATAAATAATAAATAAATCTTAAAAAGAAGTGTGTAAACTAAAAAATGAGATGATTTCAGGAGCTGACGGGAAGAAGGAAAACAGAGTTATGGAGTAGGGAGTGTGCGAAGAGGGACTTGAGAAGTTTTCTCAGAGCCAAGGTGACCCGCAGGTTGCAGGGTAAATAGTGACAATGATACAGTCACCCTGGAACCTGGTGCAGGTACCAAGAGAGGTGAGGAGCTTGGGGAGTTCATGGATGGGAAGAGGGGCAATCTGGCAGAGGGTGGGCAACAGGGAACAGAGAATGTAATGTGGGGGGAACTAGGGGGCCCTGGTGGTGAGAAGCAGTGTCGTATGGACTCCAATTTTATTCTGTGTATCATGGGAAGTAGTAGAGGGATTTTCATCTTCTGGGGTATTCTAGGGACTCCTCAGCGTGGCAGGTGTTTGGGGATGGGGGAGACTTATTATTCCTGGCTCTTACTCTTCCATCCGTGAGAGAGACTCAGACAACGCCTCCATTCTGCCGGTGCCTCTAGCCTCCCACTGGTGGTAAAGCTTCTGCCTCCCTCCAGCCTCTGCGCTCCATCCCATTAGCCCAGCCGGATCCCTCACATTGCAGGGGGGAGCTGGTGACTCTGGCACAAAACTGATTTCAGTCCCCTCTCGTACCATCTCAAATAGAACCTTGTCACCTGTACAGGGCCTGAAATGGCTCAGGACCAGAATGGAGGCAGAGAGACTGGATGGGAAGCCGGGTGGCTTGAGTGAAGGGTGAGCAGTAGACACAGTGATAAGAGAGCTTGGGTTTGTATCTGTCTGTGGGTTTTGTTTGATCTATCTTCTCCTTTTGAGGATAAGGCCCTAGAGGGATTCCACCATCGAGGCATCCTGCCCATGGAAGGTTTAAAGAAACTAAGGAATTTGATGAGATCAGAATGGTTAAAGTAGTAAGTGATGGACTGTCACAGTGCGGGCCTTTCAAAGCATAAAATAAAACAGTAGTACCTAAGTGGGCAGTGACGTAGGCACCCCATTGGAGGAGAAGCAACTCAGCTATTCACCAAGGGTCTCAACATTCTTCATGGAGCTCCTGGATCCAGTAACCCCACTGAGATAAATCGAACGAAAGAAAACAACTCAAAGGTGGGATTGATGACTATGCCAGCTCAACAGAATCTCAGGAAAACCTGAATGTAAGCCAGACAACAATGATTTATTCAGTTGTATTCCCATTTATAATTAGAGACGATGCAGGTTCCATTTTCTAATCTCTCTAAGGTAGTTCAGGCCACAGGGTGAATTAGTAGACCAAGAAAGCACAAAGATGCTGTCTTTATGAAGTACAATTTTTGGCTGCTCAAAGTTGATGTTCAGCATTTTACTCTAGGATTTTACTTCTCCCCCAAAGGAGTCAGGTAACTAAATCTAAAGGGTCTGAAAGTCTCCAAGGAAATAGAAAATGATTTCCTGACTTAGATGTTGGCACACTCACTGCAGGAAGCTCATTCTCAAATTACAAATGCAAAGTTGAGAAAGGTCTTGGAGATATTCTGGTTGAGCACTCAACTATGTCTGGAGTATTTGTACTTATAGTGTTAGGCATAGTGAAAAGCACAAGATTAGGAGACTTACAATATATTACTGAGTATGAGACAAGAAAAATGTCACCCAAGCCTGGGGCAAACAATGCCTGGCAGACAGGATGGAGAAGGAATGAGACGGGCACTGGAGAGCCAACCGGGGGAGGACACTTAGTTGGCGCAGCCTGAGGACCTTGCAGATTTTAATTCTCATAACTGAAGAAAAGAGAAGGGAGGGGCTCAGACTCTAGTGAAATCTTAACTGAGCTAGACATTAGAACGAACTGGGCAGGGCGGAGCAAGACCTGCAGAACACCACAGAACAGAGGGAGAAGCTCTTAGAAGAGGCTCTACGTGCTATCAGTGAAATAAGATTGGGTACCAACCAACTAGCCAACCAGTTAAGAAAGAATAAATGAGATCTGCATGTCTTAATTCTATGCCCAGCTAATGAAATGCAGATTAGGCATCCTTAATACAAAAATCCAAAATGTTTCAAAATTTGGAATTTTTTTGATCACCAACCTGACACCACATGTGGAAAATCTCCATACTTGACTTTATGTAATGGGTGGCAGTCACAACACAGATACACTAAAAATAATTGTGTAAAGTTCCTTTCCAGTCTATGTGTTTAGACTTGGATCCTCTTTCCAAGGTATCTCATTAGGCATATGCAAATATTTCCAGACCTGAAAAACATCCAAAACACTTCTGGTCCCGAGTATTTCAGATAAGGAATGCTCAACTTGTATACAAGACACGTCAGCAAGTACCTGCGACATACTGACCAGTGATGGCCCTTTAAGGAGAGACTGCTCCCATGTGCCAAGCACCATGCTAGGAAATTTCAGAATGACCTCATCATCTCCTTATTTCTCCTTTCTGTAGCAAATATTTTACATATCAAAGAATCAAAGCTCTGGTAGGTGAACTAAATTCTTTACATTTCTCCTGCTGGTAAGTGGCAGAGCTAGGATTTGAACTAATCTATGTTTAATTTGCAGCCCAACAGTAGCTTAAATAATTTTAATTTTAAATGTTTTTTATTTATTTTGTTTGTCCATCCAGGTCTCCCATGTAGGTGGCAGGAACCCAATTCCTTGGGCTATCACCTGCTGCCTCCCAAGATGCATTAGCAGGAATTTGAGTCAGAAGCAGAGGTGGCCAGGGGTGGGGGAGGGTGGGGGGCTGGGGCTGGGGGGTTGGGAATGGGATATGGGCACTCCAGGAGGCAGCTAACCCACTGCCATGCCACCGAACAATGTTTTTAAATGTAGTCTATGCATTTGAATTCACTGCTTGTGTTCTGAGATACAATGGGAACATCCCAGGGAGCATGAAAGGGGGAAGGTCAGGGTTCACAGTGAACTTGGAATCATTTAGCAAAGTTCACAGATGCACGGCCCTTGAAGCCAGTGGAAGCCCTCGCTGAATCCCAGTTCTCCCAGTTACCCTCTGGACATCCGCAGGGACTCCCAGTGTCTTCATTTGAAAATGTGGGAAATGTAATTCTGCTAACTCTGCTAACGCTTTCTTGTTTTCACTATATGACTGCAAAGTCTGAGATGAGTCAACTTACATCACGTGAAAGGTGTTCCTCCCCAGTCCTGGAGGTGAAGGAGGCAGTGCGGTGTACGAGGAAGGAGCCTGGGCAGACCACCATGTCACATTCACAGCTCATCCCCCCAGTGGCATTGGGCCACTCGTTCACAAAAGTGGCACGTGTACAAGGGGAGAGGGTTGAAGGAAGGGAAAACAGTCACTGGAAAGCCATCTTCTAAGCCTGGTACCATGATGATCTCCGTTGAAGAGGCTGGGTCTGTCTCCCGGGACCATGTATATAGCTGGTAAGTGGTAGAGCTGGGACTCCAACCCTAAGAGTCTCACTCCAGAAGCATATCCTTGGCCTCTGCAGATACCATCTTCACCATCACACCTCACAAGTATCACGTGCTAAATCTGTACCAGATAGGGCACCTGCTGCATTGTCACGTTCCTTAATCTTCATTCCAATCCTGCGAAGTAGGGACTATCGTGGCCTTTTTATCTTATAGGTGAGCAGTTGGAAGCCCGGAGACTGGTAAGTGGCCTACTCAAGGAGACCAGGAGGAGATAAGGAGCCAGCACAGGTTGTTCCCACTTGGAGTAGGGCATTTGAGTGGCAAGCCATGCTGTGTGTCCTCAGAGCTTCTTCCCTGAGCTGCTGGAGAAGAGCAACTTTGCTAGGGATCGGAGCTCTAGGTGCCACCTGATTGGGGCCGGGGAGCCACGAGTGATGGATGTTGTTACCCTGGGTCCTGCCACGCTGCTGGGATCTGTGGAACAACCTGTTGGAGTTGACTGAACTTTTTCCAAAGCAACTTAATGAGCATTGCCATCCTGAGAATTAGCACAGGAGTATGAAAACATCAAAGCGTAAGTTTATCGGCCCATCTTCTTTGCCCAGAAGGCAATCACTACAGAGGAAACAAGAGCAAAAGAGGGAATCTAGGTGTTGGTCCTAGGAGACTCGACTTCAACCGGTGTCTTCTGACTCCATTTTCTCAGCTCTGCAATGGGACCCAAAGAATTTCACCTCTTTCCAACTGATCGTGAGATCGGTAAGATAAATGAGTGAATAAGTGTGAAAATATTTGAGAGCTCTTCCGAAGAAATAGCCCATAAAAACATAGTGTGATGTTTGTATGCTCTGTAAGTATGCTGTATTTGTTTTTATTTTTCTAAAAAATTATTTGTTTTTATTTATTTGAAAGAGAAAGACAAAGGCAAAGCAAAGGAGATTACTTATCCTTTGCTTCACTCTTCAAATGCTTGCAACAGCCAGGGCTGGGGCAGGCTGAAGCCTGGAACTCCATCCAGGTCTTCCACACAAGTGGTGGGGATGTAGGTACTGGAATAACCATCTGCTGCCTCCCTGAGTGTGCAGTAGTAGGAAGCTTCAGTCAAAAGATATAATTGAGGGGCCAGCACTGTGGTGTAGTGGGTAAAGCCACTGTCTGCAGTGCCGGCATCCCATATGGGCGCCGGTTCGAGTCCTGGCTGCTCCTCTTCCAATCCAGATCTCTATTATGGCCTGGGAAAGCAGTAGAAGATGACCCAACTCCTTGGGCCCCTGCACCCATGTGGGAGACCCAGAAGAAGCTCCTGGCTCCTGGCTTCGGATCAGGGCAGCTCCGGCTGTTGTGGCCATCTGGGGGGTGAACCAGCGGATGGAAGATCTTTCTCTCTCTGTCTGTCTCTCTCTCTCTGCCTCTCCTTCTCTCTCTAACTTTCAAATAAATAATCTTTTTTTAAAAAGATACAATTGAAAAAATAACCCAGGATTCAGCATATAAGGGAGCAAATATGACAGAAGTTGTAGTGGATTGAATGGCGGCTCCTCGACCTGGAATTCATGTATGTGACTTCGCTTGGAACAAGATCTTAGCAGATGTAAATTCAGGATTTCAATATGCAATCATGCCACATTTTGCACTGTTCCTGCATTCATTGACCAGGTCCTTGTTAAAAAGAGAAGACGCTGGCACACAAAGAAGAGAGGGCCGAGTGTAGATGGTGGCAGAGACCGAAGAGATGAGAATGCTACGCAATTCTAACAGCCCCAGAAGCTAGAAGGGAGCAGAAAGCAGACCCTCCCTCAGAGCACTGAGAAGGAAACAACCCTCAGTCTGGACTTCCAGCCTCTAGAGCTGTGGAAGAATAGATTCTGTTGGTGTAAGCCATCCAGTTTGTGGTCATTTGTTACAGAAGCCCCAGCAACTAATTCAAAGGCTGCAAAAGAGGAAGAATAGAACGAGAGAATCTAATGAGAGACCCTGAAGAAGGATAGAGAGTGTGGAAGAAAGACAATGACTTAGGAACTACATGGATCCTTAGATACATAAGTATGGCATATTAAAAAGTGGGTTAACAGGTAATAAATTCACACCAAACTATAGCGACAACACAGAACAGCAGCTCCTGCAGAGCATATACCTGGATATGCTATATAACTAGAGTTACTGAGCCATAGGTAAAGTTTGCCCAGAACAGACTCTTAGCTCTTTCTTTCATTCTCAAAAGTGTCCCCAGTGCATCGATTTTGAAAGTCATCAATGCTTCCCATAAAGACAAACAGCAGAACCAACATCCTGAGGGCAGCAGCTACAACTAAACTAAGGGACAAAGCACTCCTGTGCACCTCACAGTGAAGTCTAGGGGAACAGCCTGGTCAGAGCTCCAGGAACCACAGGGTCTCAGCACGTGTGGATGGGGGTCTGGGGGTGGGTGGCAGCTGATGGAGAATGTCATGACCTTCTTCTCCAGTAATGCCAAGACCTCAAGACCCTTTTTGTCTCATCACCCTTTCCCAACCTACATGGCAGCTCATCCTCACTTGAGTACAAAGAAATTAAAGTATCTTGTAAAAAAAAAATGATGAAAAAAATTTTCCAAAGCCCCAAATGTGATATATTTTACAAAATAATGGGCTGCACTTTCCTTCCTTCCTTCCTTCCTTCCTTCCTTCCTTCCTTCCTTCCTTCCTTTATTTCTTTTCTTTTTTTAAGATTTACTTATTTATTTGAAAGTAAGACTGAGAGAGAGAGAGAGAAAGAGAGAGAGGTCTTCCATCCACTGGTCACTCTCCAATTGGCCGCAATTGCCGGCATTGTGAAGCTAGGAGCCAGGAGCTTCTTCCCATATGGGTGCAGGGGCCCAAGCACTTGGGCCATCTTCCACCGCTTTCCCTAGACCACAGCAGAGAGCTGGATCAGAACTGAGCAGCCAGGACTGGAACTGGTGCCCACATGGGATGCCGGTCCTGCAGGCAATGGCTTTACCTGCTACGCCACAGTGCCGGCCCCTAGACTTCTCAAAGTTGACAACCTCATGGAAGACTGAAAAAGTGTAATCAAAAGGCAGGGGTGATAATTTGGTAAGTGATTAAGGTGCACTTGGGATGTCCACATCCCATTTTGGAGTTCCAGCTCTGCTTCCCACTCCAGCTTCCCGCTAACGTGCATCCTAGGGTGCAGCAGGTGACGGCTCAAGTATTTGTGTCCCTGCCACCCACGTGGGAGATCTGAACTGCGTTCTCCTCTCCTGGCTTTGGCCTGGGCCTGGGCCTAGCCATGCCTGTTGTGAGCATTTGCATAGTGAACCAGCAGATAAAATATTTCTCTCTCTCTCTCTCTTTCTCTCTCTGCCTTTCAAATAAAATGAAAATAAATAAATCAATTCTACTAAAACAAAAAGGCAAAGCTATTCCTCTCAATGGAGAACAAAGAAATGTGACAACCAGATGTACTTTTTTTTTTTTTTTGACAGGCAGAGTGGACAATGAGAGAGAGAGAGACAGAGAGAAAGGTCTTCCTTTGCCGTTGGTTCATCCTCCAATGGCCACTGTGGCCGGCGCACCGCGCTGATCCGAAGCCAGGAGCCAGGTGCTTCTCCTGGTCTCCCATGGGGTGCAGGGCCCAAGGACTTGGGCCATCCTCCACTGCACTCCCGGGCCACAGCAGAGAGCTGGACTGGAAGAGGAGCAACCGGGACAGAATCCGGCGCCCCGACCGGGACTAGAACCCGGGTGTGCCGGCACCGCAAGGCGGAGGATTAGCCTGTTGAGCCACGGCGCCGGCCCCAGATGTACTTCTTGTAATCTGGGGGATTATTAAGGAAATCTGACGATAGTCTAATAGGTTCACATTACTAATCAATGTTAAATGTATTGGATATGAGAGTGGCACTATGGTCTATGGTAGAATATTCTATACAAACTGAAGGATTTTGTGGTGAAATGCTGTGATGTTAGCAACGTACATTTATTCAACTGGTCCAGTAAAGACAAAACAGAAACCTATATCTGCCAAGTGATTAAGCAAAGACAAAAGTGCCAAGGGTTAGTAATTACAGAAGCACAGTGAAGGTATTCACATTCCTATTTCAGTGTTTTTGTTATTAGAACGTGGGGGTTACCCATATAATCACATAGTATTCAGAAATAAGAGAATAAATTATAGATACACGCTATCAAGTGAATGAGACTCAAAACCTTATGTTCATGGGCCAGTATCATGGTGGAGTGGGTAATGCCACTGTCTGTGATGCGGCATCCTATTTAAGCACCGGTTTGTATCCTGGCTGCTCCACTTCTGAACCAGCTCCCTGCTAATGCACCTGGGAAAGCAGTGGATGATTGCCCAGGTCTCTGGGCCCCTGCCACCCATGTGGGAAACCCAGATGAAGCTCCTGGCTCCTAGCTTTGGCCTGGCCCACTCCTAGCCATTGAGGTCATCTGGGGAGTGAACCAGTGGATCAGTGGATGGAAGATCTCTCTCTCTCCGTCTCCACCCAGCCATCTCCCTCTCTCTTTGTAACTCTGCCTTTCAGATAAATAACCAAATCTTATTTTTAAAAAATTCTTATGTTCAGAGCAAGAACAGGACCCAAGAAACCATATCAACTTATTCTGTTCCTATGAAACAACCATACATGGCCAAGCTAAACATAAACAAATCGATTAATGCTTGTCTGTGGCAAAGGCAGTGAGAAACGGGAATTAACAAGAAATGTGCACAAGAGATCAGGCTTTGTGGGTGATGAGACCACCGAGTTGAGAAACGAGAAGAGGAGTTGAGAAACAAGGGCTGAGGTCTAAGGATCCCCAGTGTGAAAGGCAGCGAAACCAAGGTGTGTGGCGAGTACCAGGGGCAAAGCTGAGAGGAAGGAGGACACTCGGAGCCCAGTGAAGACAGCTTCGAGAAGGCAGGAATCGCCAGAGGTTAGCCACACGGATTAGACACGCAAGAAATGTGTTGGGAAAGTTCTTGGGACACACAAAGCAGTGGGCAGGCCTGAAGTTTGGGAAAGGAGGTGAGGAAGGAAGGCCTGAGTAGAAAGGATCTCTGCAATTGTAAGAAGTTCTCAGTGGATGCATGGTGTCCTTGAGTCAAAGTCACTCATTCGAGAAGAGCAAGCCTGCTCTGGGATGCATGCCTCCATCACTGGTCAGGATCTGCCTGGGAGAAGAGGGGTGAGGCTCTCTCACCATTGCCTTGGACGCAGGAAGGCAGCAGTGAGCCCCGCTCCCTGCAGCAGGAGAGGCAGGCTGCAGGATATCAAGATGTCTACACTGCTTGCTACCTCCCAGCTCCGCTTGCCAGTGCCGGGCTCTCTGCTTGGCAGGCTTTGCTCTCCCACATCTGCGCAGCCAGCTTCCTCCCCTTCTCCAGGTCCCTGATCAAATTCCGTCTTATTGGAAAGGCATTTCCAGACCGTCCTCTATAAATTGATACTCTCCGATCATTCTCAGGGCCCACATCTTTTTTGAACTTTTTTCACTCAAGGTGTTGCCCCCTGATACTGTTTCATTTAACTGTCTGTGACATTGCACAAGTGCATGAGCTTCAGCTTCATGGGGGTAGAAACTTTGCCCTGTTCTGCTCCTGTGTGTGGGCAGGGCCCAGAGGACTGGATCTCCCAGCTTCTGGAAGGCAACAGATACGTCCTGAATAAGTGAAGGGTGGACACCTGCTCTATGCAGAGCAAGCACTATGAAACACCTGCTCCGTGAATGGACGACCCAGGACTGTTCCAGAAGCCAGGAACACGGCACTGAAGAACAGACCCTGCTGTCGTGGGGCGCACATCCTTTAATACGGAGTATTGATCATTGAATGCTGCAGACATATCACTTATGGAAACAGAAACATCTTGTTCTAAGGACCTTTATGCAAACTTTACAGGCGTGTGCTGTTATAGAAGACCATCCCAAGAAAAGAATGCAATGTGCCAACGGGTTGAACAAACCATTGGTCTTGTTTTAATTCTTGCATGTATGTTTCAACTCTAGAAGTCAAGTGTTGGTTTGCATTGTGCCTTAAGCTTTCCCCCGTAGGGTGTCCTTGTGAAAACATTAACAGGAGCTGGCTTCTGTGGAGGTACACCCCAAGACTTAGAAAGCAAACCTTTTCTTAAAATACCAAGCCAATTCTATCTAACGAAGCCAAACATGGTCCTGATCATTCTCTGTGCAAACAAGGGCACTTCACCGTCTGCCATTTTCACAGCTTCCTGTCCCCTCCACCGTCACCATTGAAGACCAGGATATCTGCTCTGCTCATGTCCTGGATGGGCACAAGGCTCCACACTCCCATCCTAAAGCTGTGTGGGTCTTGCTACTGTCGATTTGCTGGTGGTCCCCTGGAATAATTCCCGTGGCACCACAGACAGGCACCTCATGCAAGAGGTGAACCGAGTTCAGAAGAAGCCAAATTGCTCCAGAGGTCTAAAACTCTGGGAACAATTTAGATTGAAGGAGAAGAAATTCTAATGCCAAAAGATCCAAGAAAATAATGCATTTTCAATTAAAGGCTGATTTCAAAATAGCCGCGTCAGACGCCCACAAGTACGATGACTGTTAATTCCCTGGAGCCATTCCTACAGCCAGGTTTCATATGTGTCTCAGTGTGACAGAAGAGGTACTGATTACCATGTAGAGGTCAAACTCTGACCTTAGTCACAGTTGGACTTAAACCCGTATAGATCTAGAAAGATTGCGAGGAAGCGAAATGACAGATCAGGTGACTAAGCCGGCCAGCGCGTATGCCATTCTTTCCCGATTTAATTTCCTGGACTTCACCTCTGTGACCCGCCGGCAGGTGGCCGTGGTCTGTCGGGTCTCTCGTGTCTGCAGAGAGCTGAGGCGCGGGGCGCAGCGCCTCTGTGTGCCACGCGAGCAGGCGCCCTGGCAACACGGATTGGAGTTGATGTCATAACCAGTTCCTCCTGTTCTCTCTGGGGGATTTCTTCTCTTAGCCGCTCTCCCTTCACTGCCCTGGCTCTAAGTGGGGATTTACTCCATCGAAACCAGAGGGGGATGGAGTCCATTAGATATTTCCCAAACAGAATTAAACCTTGTTCCTCAGGGAAATTGGTAGTGAAGGATGTGATTTGAAACAGAAATTCTTGGCCTACATTTCTACCTCCCCAAAGCCTGCCTCAAGCCGAGCCATTTTCCCTCTTTTTAAATCATATCTTTGAGTCTTAACTAGGAGAGGGCGGATGTGTAAAAACTAAATGCACGCTTTGACAAGGAAATGTATGAACATATGTCTTCGTCTCTAACCCAAGCTGACACTCCAGGTCTGTTGCATAGCATTGGCTGGGAAGAGGGCAGCCAATGATCAGCCTTGCCTTTCTATAGACAAGCAGCAAAGGAAGAAGTGCACTGGAAGGCACAGAAGAGGACCTCGCAGGGGCACTGGAATTTACTCCCTGGAGCTCACAGTCCCCTCATTTTTTTTTTAAGAAAAGAAATTTGAGTCCATAAAGATTATGCAGCCACAAAGTGTAGAGTCTGCCATAGCCTGGACTGGAGCCGGTGTCTCTCGCTTCTGGTCCATCCAAGGCTCTCTTCTCACAATGTCCCTAAGAGATGGGGAAGATCCACACGTGAAGGGGAAAGGCAAGGAAACCCACATGGTGGGGGACAAGTGGCTGGACTTGGCAATGAACTGAGAGAATATGAAATGTGGTTAGGTCAAATATAAGGTAATCTTGTTTTGGCAGGAGCATTGCCTTTTATTTCAAGTTATTAAAAATTTCATATTCTCCTGCTGACCACGAAACCACCTGGAAGTGGAAGCGGGGTTAAAAAGGATCCCTCCTGCCTCACACCACGTGGCCCGAGGGAGTTGCTGTGTCGGAGAACTTTTCCAGACTCTCAGTTATAAATGGCTTAAACTCCCACACCTAACATCTCCTGGGCAATAGGCAAGAAGTTGTTTTAAACCACCAGAGCCCTGGGTTACTCATCCATCTGGAATTCACTGAAAAGGCACACTGCATGAGTGCAGGTCTGGTACCTACCTGCCTCTTCCAGTGTTTGACAGTGTCGGGAAAATGCTTCATTATGCCCATTTCGGCTATGTGTTTCGGGTTGGCTGTGGACTGGCCTTGGGGAGAAGAGGGCAAATGAAGCATAGAGCTACGTCGAAGGTGGCCTTGGCCACCTCTGCTTGGATTTTTGATTATCTGTAAGGCTGGGAATATCACCCCTGCTAGACTGGCAGTAGAGCTCCCTGCTGTCAGCGGTTGGGAGAGGAGGAAGAAGGGAACGCCTGCAGAGGAAACCAATAACTGCTTAGGGTATAGCAGCTTTGAGCAGCTTAAAAGCAAACAGATACACAGAAGCATTTACTGAGCTCCTACTAAGTGCAAAGGAGCACGAGACAGGTTGAGGATGGTGGGAGAGTCGGACTTTGAGCTCATCGGGACCACCGGGTGAGTAGAGAGAACCCAGTGTGATTGGAGGCATCTAGTCCACAGCTGCATCTTGGTGGTCTGGGTCAGTATCCCAGCTGTGCCTTATCAAAAGAGGCCTGTTTAAACCATTGCTCCCAACTGTGCAGCCTTGGCCATTGAGATAAGTAGCTGAGTGTCTGAGGTTGAATCCTCCCTTTTATATTCAACTCCCGCAGCGCTTATTGTTCACATTGTCCATTGAGACACACAAAAGAGGGCTCAAAAACTGGTCCCCCATGAGGGTGCTTCGTCTGAAGGAAGCCTGGAAAGGCAGTGACTCGTGCACTATGGGGACATCTGTGTGTGCAGGCACATGCCTTGCACATAATGTAACTGCAAGACCATTGTCTAAGGGACAGACACTTAGATGGCTATGCAGGATGACACTGCCCTGAGAGCTGCTTCCTTGGAAGCAGGAAGAAAGGGACAGCATGATGCCATGGGAGGAGCATGGGATTTCAGACTTGTAGTTGTTCCATTTATGTGCGCCGTGGTATTCAACAAGGTAATCGAATACCCCAGAGCCTTGGTTTTCTCATTGGTAAAATGGGGATAATTGAGACTACTCTTTGAAGTTTTATAAGGATTGATTTAAATAGTATTGACTGCTCCAGGCCCCAAGTGTGGTGCAAAATACAGTAGACATTTGGGAAACGGACATTCTGTTCCCTGCTTGGCTGGATCTGACTGCGTGTAACACAGGAAGACAATGGGACTGCTGCAGAGACACAGGCTGCCCATTGTCTACGCAGACTCTGGCTCTCCCAGTGGGAAGCAGCCTGGGGAACAAGCAGACTGCTGGGTGGGGAGGCAGAAGCCCTCTACTCTGGCCCTGAGTTACTCACTGCCTGGCTAGGTGACCTCAGACCAGATTCTTAACCTCTCTACACTGAATCTCTGATGTCATTTCCAGGGTGATTATAAAGATCAGTTGAGGGCATCAAGATTAGAAAGACAGAAATAACTGTCTTCATTTTGCAGAAAACCTGATGTTGTACATTCTGTATGCAGAAAATCCTAAAGAATATACAAAAACCATGATAATTGATAATTTAGCAAGAAACACAATCAACACTTGATTTTGTATACTGCAAAAAATGAAATTAGGAAAATATTACATTCATAGTAACTTCAAAAAGAATAAAATATTTAGAAATATTTAATGAAAGAAATACAAGACTTGTATACTGAAAACTACCAAGGCATTGTTGATGGAAACTGGAACCAAAATAAATGGAAAGACATCACATGAATCAGAATGGGTAATATTATTAAGATGAACATAATCCCAAATTGGTCTACAGATTCAACACAATCCCTATGAAAATCCAGGCAGATTTTTTTTTTTTTTGCAGAAATCTACAAGCTCATCCTAGATTTCATATCAAAATGCAAGCAACTCGGAATAGCCATAGCAATCATCAAAAAGAAAAACATAATTGGAAGAATTACACATATTGATATCAAAATTTGCTATAAAGCTGTAGAAATCTTGACACTGTGATTCTTGCATAAGGATAGATCCACCGATCAATGGAATACAATTGAGAGCCCAAAAGTAAACTTACACATTTATGGGCAGTTGAGTTTTGACAAAGTTGTCAGAAATCATCAGGGGAGAGGGAGATCGGGTGTTTGACCTGGAGGTTAGGATGCCTACATCTCATAACAGAGTGTAAGAGTTTGTTCCTGGCTCTGGCATCTGTCTCTAGCTTATGCTCATGCAGAGCCTGGGAAGACAAAGTTTCTGGCTTAAGTACTTGGATTCTTGACACCATGCAGGAGACCTGGATTGAGTGCCCAGCCCAGCCCCAGCTGTTAGGGACATCTGAGGAGTAAACCAATGAATGGAAGCTCGTTCTCTCCTTTCTTTCATTCTCTGCCTCTCAAATTAATAAATAAGTTAATTAGTTAATAAAAATTCAGTGGGAACGGAATAGTCTCAAAAAATGACACTAGGGTCACTATCTCACTGTATAGAAAAATTAAATCATAAACCTAAATGTAAGCATTAAAAGCACAAAACTCTTAGAAGAAAGCATAGGGGTAAATCTTGATAATGTTGAGATAGAAGGTTATTTCTTAGACATGACACAAATTTACAAGGGATAAAATAAAAAAAACTGATAAATAGGACTTCATTAACAATAAATGCTTTGCAGCCAAACAGAAAGTTCTAGATAGAAAACTCACAGGCCGGCGCTGCAGCTCACTTGACTAATCCTCTGCCTGAGGTGCACCGGCACCCCGGGTTCTAGTCCTGGTTGGAGTGCCGGTCCTGTCCCGGTTGCTCCTCTTCCAGTCCAGCTCTCGGCTGTGGCCCGGGAAGGCAGTAGAGGAGTGCTTGGGCTCCTGCACCCGCATGGGAGACCAGGAGGAAGCACCTGGCTCCTGGCTTCAGATCAGCGCAGTGCACTGTCCGCAGCACACCGGCCATGGCAACCATTTGGGGGGTGAACCAATGGAAAAAGGAAGACCTTTCTCTCTGTCTCTCTCTCTCTCACTGTCTAACTCTGCCTGTCAAAAAAAAAGAAAAGAAAAGAAAAGAAAACTCACGGCCTGGAAGAAAAATATTTGTAAATCATATATCCCAAAAGGAATTTATATCTAGCAAATATAAAGAATTGTAACAACTAAAACTTTTTAAAAATTTAAAAATAGGTAAAAGAATTTGAATAGACATTTCTCCAAAGACGTTATCAAGTAGCCCAACAGTACATAAAAAGATGCTATTTTTTATTATTTTATGCAAACCAAAGCTACAAGAATAGGTCAACCCCGATAAAAGGGCTATAAAAATATTTTTGAAAAATCAGTAGATGAGGATGTTGGTGAGGATGTGGAGAAATTGGAACTCTCACACTTTATTGGTGAGAATGTAAATTTGCACCTTTTTTAAAAACAGCTTAGCAATTTCTCAAAATGTTAAATTTGTTAATATGACTCAGCAATTTCATTCTTGGGTATTCAACCAAGATCAATGACAACATATGTCCCCACAGATACCCATACACAAATGTCCATAACAGCATTATTCACAACAGCCAAAAGGTAGAAGGAGCCCAGATGTTCAACGACTGGTGAACAGATAAACAAATGTGGTTGATCCATATAGGGAAATGCTCTGCCACTGTAAGACAATGATGTACTGATACAATATGGATGCCCCTCAAAGGAATTGTGCTTCAGTATGGTAACAACAGCCTTCAGCAATTTGTGACCTATTTGAACATAATTGGAAAAGAAGGGTCCAAATCTTTAAAATAACAATAACAACAACAATAATAATGGGCCAGTGTTTTGAGACAGCAGGTTAAGTCACTGTCTGCAATGCTGGCACCCGAGCCCACATGCAGACACTAGTTCGAGTTTTGGCTGCTCTGTTTTTGACCTAGGTCGCTGCTAATGCACCTGGGAAAGCAGTAGAAGATGGCCTAAGTACTTGGGTCCCAGCCACCCACCTGGGAGACACGGGTGGAGTTCCAGGCTCTTGGCTTTGGCTTGACCCAGCCCTGGCTGTTGAGGCTATTTGGGGAGGAAACCAGCTGATGGAAGCTCTCTCTCTCTCTCTCTGTGTGTGTGTGTGTCTTGCCCTCTCTCTGTCACTTTCCCTTTCAAGTAAATGAAAAAGTCCTTTAAAAAAAAAACACAGAAATGATACATTTTGACAAGATGAAAGCACTGCTTAGCCTGATTTGATCATTATACATGATCAGATTCCCTTTCCATATCCATAAATATGTGTCAATTAAAAATAAAATAAAGTATTATGTGTAGTGAAAGATGCCAAACACAAGAGAAAACATGTAGATAATTTCATTGGTATGAAATGTACAGAAAGGCAAACTTATGGAGACAGAATTAGGATGCCAAGGACTGGCGGTGGGAATGGGAGACACAATAGGGCACAGGCTGTCTTTCCAGGGTAATGGAAATATTAGCAATTTTCTTGTGGTGGTTGCACATCTCTATCTAAACACTAAAAGTGTTTAACTGTACACTTAAAATGGAAGGATTCTAAGATATGTAAATAAAGCTGTTAATCATTTGAAAGGACTTATTGAGATCATACCAGTGTAGATCCACATAGGACTTAATTAGCATATCTATCCTAGGCTAGAAGCTTTGGATTTCTCATCACATGGGGAAAATACCAATTCTGAGTCCTCCAAATGCAGAATTTACCCGCAAATTATTGTCATTCTTTTCTCCTCCCTAGTGGTCTCAGTGACACTGTTGCTAAGTAAACATCATCAACCTAATGACTTTTGGGGTTGTTCTTTTCTTTAATCTTCGCCTTGATACTACTGATCTTCTACCAGAAACGTTCTCATTCCTCGGCTACATTGACCTTGATTTAATCCTAATTTTTCATTTCAGGTCTTTGCTAGCCCCTCACTTCTTCATCATTCCTTGGTATCTCTTCTTCCACTTTGGACTCCCGAAATGGAAGCAAAGTCCAGAAGAGTCCCTCTTCACATCTTTCTCTTCTCTTGCCATAATCTTTGCCAGGGGCCTCATATAATTACGTAATTTCCAACTGTCTGAATATGGCTTGTAAATCCATATATCCAAGCCTTCAGGGCTAGTTTTTAAAAAAAAAAAAAAACACTATCAGAATGACTGTCATGTGCCAGTAGTGAAAGAACTACTGATTTAAACATCCTATGGAAATATTTTATGGACATAGTAAATATGCACATCCTTTCCCTGTGTATTCCAAACAGGGATCCAGTCCCCTTTGTTTTTGGAGAGACTGGATTTCTGGAACAACTGCTAGTAGTGACTGCTGGGCACATTCCTTCCTAAGCTCATTTGAACGTGTTTTGATGGTGTCTCTGAAACTGGCAGAGAAAGGTATATGCCCGGGGCTGGTGCTGTGGCACAGTGGGTTAAGCCATGGCCTGAAATGCCAGCATCCTATATGGGCATTGGTTTGAGTTGTTGCTTCTCTACTTCCAATCCAGCTCCCTGCTATCATACCTGGGAAAGCAGCAGGAGATGGCCCGAGTGCTTGGGCCCCTGCCACCTGTGTGGGAGACCCAGATGGAGATCCAGGCTCCTGGCTTCAGCCTTATCTAGCACCAGTCATTGCGGCTATTTGGGGAGTGAGCCTACATAAGGAGGATCTCTCTGTCTCTCCTTCTCTCCCGCTGTCATTCTGCCTTTCAAATAAATAAATAAATCTTATTAAGAAAAAAAAAAAAAAAGGTATATGTCTTTGACAGAAGCCAGAGAGAAAGAAAAGAGGTCAGGCAATGTACTTTGCAATATCTAGTACCAAGTAAAAATGTGGGATTAGTAAGAATTATTAAATTATTAAGAATTACAAAATGGTCACTCTAGAACAGCAAAGCAAGCCCAGGGTCCTTAGCAGCACAAGGTCCTGTGTGACCACACAAGTCACACACCCATGCAGCCAGCCACGGTGAAGCTTTTGTCCTAGACTAGGAAGAGATGAGCAGGAGTCTGTGAGTCCATTGAGAATGGAAACTGATGCACTGCTTAGCACAGAGCACCCTGGGGAGCACTACTGTCCATGAGATATGGTTGGGGAAGCTGGTGTCAAGGCTCCGGAATTTCTAGCCCAAAGTACAGAGCCTGGGCTTTACAGCCACGTGGACTGGCTGGTGGCATTTGGTGGGAATCAGTGTAGATCAGTGACCAAAGCTCTTGCTCCAAATGCTTGAGACTGCTTGTGACCAAGGACCTTGGCATAGTCCTAGAAGAACAAGCCCCGTACCCACACAGTAGTGCCTAAAACTAAATTTTCATGTAGCCCAGTGGGATGGGGTTCAGATTTAGGGGTTTTTAATTGTGGTAAAATATACACAGTTACCATTTTCATCATTACTAAGTGTCTACCCCAGTGACATTAGAATATTCACATTGTTGTATAAGCATCAGCTCCACCTATAGCTCCTTTGGTCATTTTGTACTGAAAATTCTGTGCCCATTTAACACTTAGAACACATTCCCCCTCTCCCCAGCCCCAGATAACCACCATTCTACTTTGAGTCTCTGAGAATTTAACCACTCTAGATTACCTAATCGAGATGGAATAAAACAGTATTTGTCTTTTTGTGTCTGGCTTCTTTCACTTAGCAGAAGGTTTTCAAAGATTGTCCATAGATTTAGAGTTATTTAAAGAAAAGAGAAAGATGCAGTATTTCTTATACACCCAAGTTTGTGAACTTGGATCCACTTTACACGCAGATTAATTCATTAATCTTACCTTCGGACTAGCTGGAATTCTCGGATCCTGGAACATTTTCTCTGCAAGCCTTTTTATCTGATCAGTCCCATGGTTTCCCCTCCACAGAGCCCACCCCGTGTTTGACCTCAGGTTCCCACTGGCACTGGGGAGTTGACTTCCAGGCTCTGCCATTCTCACCTTGGACTTGGCGGACCTCAAACCCACGCTGCTCAGAGACCAGTGATGAAGTCCAAGCCCAGCTCTGGTCACCAAACACCCCTGGTGCCTCCCACCCCTGCCTCGTGGCTTGTGCTATGCAGTTCACCTGCCAGGCCCTTTATCCAGATTTCAACCTGTCCAAATCCTTCAGATGTCATTCAAATAGCTTTTGGCTCAGGGACCCTTCCCTCTTCACCACGTGCTCTCAGTAATGATCTCTGCCCCACCCCTTTCTGTTCTGTCATATGATTGACTGTTCATTTCAACACATACAAGCAGACTGTACAAAATTTGTGGAAGTGGAATCAAAAGATAAGTTTAATTTGGCCCAACAGTTTTGAAATCCGTGCATAGTATTTTCCATAATACACATTTCCCTCCCTTGAACTCCTGGAAGATCACTCACATTTAACTGCTCCAAGTTCACTGCAAGCTTGTCCAAGAAAAGTGGCATGGCCGGCGCCGTAGCTCAACAGGCTAATCCTCCGCCTTGCGGTGCCAGCACACCGGGTTCTAGTCCCAGTTGGGGCGCCGGATTCTATCCCGGTTGCCCCTCTTCCAGGCCAGCTCTCTGCTATGGCCCGGGAAGGCAGTGGAGGATGGCCCAAGTCCTTGGGCCCTGCACCCGCATAGGAGACCAGGAGAAGCACCTGGCTCCTGGCTTCCGATCAGCACGATGCGCCGGCCGCAGCGGCCATTGGAGGGTGAACCAACGGCAAAAAGGAAGACCTTTCTCTCTGTCTCTCTCTCTCACTATCCACTCTGCCTGTCAAAAAATAAAAATAAAAAATAAAAGTTTTTTAAAAAAAAAAGAAAAGTGGCATGCCCTGGTCATCCTTAGGACAGCACTTCTCACATAGTGAATGGCCAACACTCCATTGGCTGGATAACATTAACATATGAAGGCATTGCCACTATGTTGGTGTGATCACCGGAGTCTGTGGTTGCACGGAGAGTGGAAAAGGAGCTGGTGAATGGAGAGAAACAGGATCTCTAGGCACCATCCAGCTCTGCAATGTCAACGCCCTTTAGAAAAGGTGTCTTGTTTTGGCTTCAAAGAGTGAGCCAGGTGGAGGAAAGCCAGGGCGTGGGAGGATGGGAGAAGAGCCCTCCCAGGGGTAGTAGGTAGGATTAGCAAAGGGAAGGACTGAGAGTGCCCAGAGAGCCTCCAACAAAAACATAAAATACAAAGAGAGAGCAGAAGGGAGCATGCTTTGAATTCCATCCCTCTAGGGGTTTCACAACTGGCTATAAGAACCACGGTGACCCCCTTGCTTGAAGGTTAGGAAACAGCTGATGTCCACTGAGGAAAGTTTCTGAGATGAATTTTTAAGACAGCCACAAAGCTGGGTAATCAGTCCAAAAGAACAGTTGGACAGGTGGTTGGAAATTGGGTAAAGAAAGTCACTGTTCTTTCTATCTTATTCTTTTAGCTTGTAGCAAGATGTTACCCTACATTTTGACATAGGCTAAAAATAAATTCTTTGGAATGCTGTTTTCTTTCTTTTTTCTTTTCCCCCACCAGCAGAGTTAGACAGTGAGAGAGAAAGAGAGACAGAGGTCTTCCTTCCGTTGGTTCACCTCCCAAATGACTACCACAGCCAGTGCACTGCGCCGATCCAAAGCCAGGAGCCAGGTGCTTCTCCTGGTCTCCCATGCGGGTGCAGGGCCAAGCACTTGGGCCATCCTCCACTGCCTTCCCGGGCCACAGCAGAGAGCTGGACTGGAAGAGGAGCAACCGGGACAGAATCTGGCGCTCCAACCAGGACTAGAACCTGGGGTGCTGGCGTCGCAGGCAGAAGATTAGCCTAGTGAGCCGCATAAGCTGTTTTCTTATCTGGCATTAGGAGCTTTAGGAGTAACAGCCGGTCTTCAATAATTAATCACGGCACTGGAAGTAGGGAGGTGGTTGAGCTGACCCTAAACACCCAGAAACCGTCTAAGTGGCCCCATCTCATCCCTGATCTGATCTTTGATGAAATCTACACACATGAAAATGTTTTAAGTCTCATCTCCACTTCAGTTTGCACACCCTGAGAGGCGACGATGGGGCAAGAATGGAAGCCCAGCCCAGCAGTGAAGCGGCTCTCAGGCAGAGACCCACCTGGAGAAGCTGGGTAGAGGGGCCAGGAAGGGGCGTCCGGAACTCCACCCCTGGACACTGTGGGAAGCCAGATGCCAGCCCTGCCTTGGACACCGGCTCTTGGTGTGGTCCTGCCCTTGGTGGCTCCTGGATCTGAGCCTCAGGCCTCCATGTCCTGTTCTGCACAACGAGACCGATACACCAGCATTTCTACAGCATCTTCTGCTTTTTACATTTTGTAATTCTGAACCTTTGGGGATATTTGCACTGGGATAGAGTAGATTTTGTTACATATTTCCCAGCTCATTCACATACTGTTAGTGCTGTATTTTATACAGACAAATGCTCAGCAAAATGGACTATGAAAATCATAAACAGAAATGTACCGGGAGGGGTGTCATGGTTTGGGACAAAGCCAGCTGGCCAGGCTGCAGGAGAAGGAGCCAGACTTGGAGTAACCAGAACCCAGAATTAGATCCGCCCACAGGGCTCAGTGAGCAGCAGGCATGGCCCTGGGTGCTGGGAAACCCAGGCTGACAGGATGATCATGGCAATGGCGTTCTGTCGGTCCTGGGGAGAAGACCATCCTGTGGGAAGATGAAGGGGGGGGAACTTGGAGGACAAGGAGTATGCCCAGAAGACTCCAGAATCCAGTGCGATCAGCACAGGTCTATGAGCGCTCTGGACAATTTGTTTGGGAAAAAAAAAAAGTGGATCCTGAGTCCACAGATGGAGTTCAGCAAGAAAACCTAGATCTAGAGCCTGTAGAAAGATGGCGAACGCATGGCTGAGGCCACAGCGTCCAGTCGTCAGAGCCAAGAGAGTCGTCTGGGCCCGGATGCACAGATTCCCACATTCCACTGCCCTTGAGGAAATGTAGACCAGCGGCTGTGTGGACCGGCCTGAGTGCAGGGGGCGCACAAGGAACCCACCTGGAGCGTGGAGGCCCTTCAGACTCCACTCGTGGGTGGGGCGTCACGGATGGTCTTTAGACCAGTTCCTCAGAGGGGTGGTCTTCAAAGGAGGCTGGAGATGGTGACCTTTACCCAGGCTCTCTGAGCCCTGGCTGCTTGCTATTTGCAAGTCTGCAGTACAGACAGAAAAAGCAAAACAAACTGCAGAACCTTGCTTTATGCCCACTGAACTGGGAAACAACTTTTTAAAAGTCTTTTATGTAAATGTAAGTCTATTTTCTTAAATCAGAAGGAGGGGGAGGCTTAATCTGTGTTGAATTAAAAATGTCTACTGTTCAACTAGAGATAAGCAAACTCTGCTGGACATGGACACGTTTTTAATGTAATATCCTGAATAAATAATTTGTGTTGTTAAAAAAGATATGCCACAAGATGACATCTCTGTCCCATCTTTGTCTCTCTGTTGTCCAGCCACCCCAATAGGCAACCACAGCTTCTAGTTTCTTGTGTATCTTTTTGTTTAAAAAATTACTTATTTATTTATTTATTTGAAAGTCTGAGTTACACAGAGAGAAGGAGAGGCAGAGAGAAAGAGAGAGAGGTCTTCCACCTGCTGGTTCACTCCCCAGATGGCCATAACGGCCGTAGCTGCGCAGATCCAGAGCCAGGAGCCAGGAGCTTCTTCCGGGTCTCCCACACAGGTGCAGGGGCCCAAGTCCTTGGGCCATCTTCTACTGCTTTCCCAGGCCACAGCAGAGAGCTGCATTGGAAGTGGAGCATCTGAGTCTAGAACCAGCGCCCATATGGGATGCCGGCACTGCAGGTGGCAGCCTTACCCGCTACGCCACAGCGCTGGCCCCTCTTGGGTATCTTTAAGGGTGCGTTTTCCCACCAAATGGCAAAAATCCTATGCTGGGTGGGCCCTGATACTCCTGGATGTCAGGAGTCTCCCAGCAGGGGGTGCTCCCTGCCTTCTGCCTCTTTGTGGAGTCTGCAGGATGGAGAGAGGGAGAGATGCTGCCTCCACACCAGGGTGCATTTGTAACCAGAGACCAAAGGGACATGTGTGACAACCGTTTTAAATAGCTGACCACTTACAATAAAGAACATGGTGCTTGGAACACCTTGGGCTAAGTGACATGGCAGTGTCTTCCGGGAGCTGCTGGAACTCAGTGCAGACCCCTGGCGTCTGCCGCAAGGGCCCTCATGCTTTGACAGGCCCCAGCTTTAACATGGCCTCATCTGCCCTCCCCGGTGGGCTCAGTGATGGGATATCTTGCAAGCCAGAGGTACATCCTTTAGAGTCTCCTCTACAAATGAGAAAACTGATGCCCAAGGAGGGAAGGTTGCTGCCAAGTTCACATGGCCACGGAGGGATGGACTTGAAGCAAGGACCCTTTTCGTTAGTCTTGGCTGTGAGGCAACACGTTCAAGAGAGCTGGGCACATAGTCCAGGCTAGACCGAGGGTCTGCTAGTGAGTAACTAAAGAACCCAATATTTGAGGCTTTCTCCAAAATTTTCATGTTTGATGTTTCTGTCCTCAATTACTAAAGCACAATATTTTCTCACCTCCACCTGTGAAGGCCAAACCCTGAAACATACAGAAACGTTTTCAGGGAAAACTAGGCATACAGAGCCCGTGGGCTAACTTACTTGTTTTGTGCCCAGAATCGGGAGGAAGAGTGCAAGGCCCAGGGAGCCCATAGGAAAACTGTGTGGGTGTCTTAGCCACCACCTCCACAGACACAAAGACTTCTTGCTGCCAGAATCCTTGCCCCAGGCCATCGGCATGGAGAGCTATCAGCTACCGACAACTGTTCTTAAACGTTCGAGACTGGCCGTGAGTTTGCCATGGTCATGAGTGGCCAGGGAGTACAGAGTCTCACTGAGAGCTTCCTCCAGCCAATCCTTCCCTCTGCTCCCACCCAAGCCCCTGGGAACTCACTGGAACCTCACGTCTGTAACCCCAGCACCTAGGCCATTCCTGGCCCACAACAGGTAGAGCACCAAGTGCACAACCAACCCCAGGACTCCATCTGCCTGTTCCTCTCATGTGAAGGCAGCCAGGACTCAGGCCTAGAAAGATGACATGACTTAGCCAATGTCCTTGCTACTCATGGCAAAGTCAGGAGATGAAACTTGGCTCCCCCACCCCTTTCCTGGGCCCTTTCTGATTCCCTAAGACTTCCCTACCTACGGCACACCAGAAATTTTGCCTTAGCAGCCTGGAGTGAGTGGAAAAAGTCTGCTTGCAGTTGGAGATGATTGGCCAAGGGTCCTGGCCTTGGGGCCACCTGTAACCATTCCTGACCCACAGCACACAGGTTGGGGCACTATGCTGCAGACACCCAAACATACTCAAAATAACCTCCCTGGAGGGGGTTGGGGCTTCATCAAGGGGTAACATATCTGCAGAATCTGGACCTAAAGTCCGTTTATGACTTCAGCCTAACCAGGTCTTTGTCTAAATAAGTCTGCCCACACATCAAGCCGTGACCTCCCTGTGGGCTCTTTTCTCCTTGTTGTCAAAAGGGCTGAAGATAGGCATGATGAAAATCAAGCCAAGTATCCAACCAGAGCCAAATGCTACACAGAGGCCCCACAGGAGCCCCAGGCCTGCCCAGGTTTCTGCCTGGTTAGGCTACGGCACAATGTCTCTATTCACAGAGAGTGACTCTGAAATGTGAGTAGGTGCCGTTTGAAGTATCTCCGAACGAGATGCTAACATGCCGAGTCAGCTCCCTGAGAATTAATTTTAAATGTCCTTTAACCCACTTTTGGCACAGCATTCATGATGAAGAAGGTACCGAGAGCAGCATGGTTCACCCGAAATCCCAGAAGCCTTGGCAGGAGGCATGTGGTCCAATCAATCAACAGTGTGGGGCTGCAGGAAGTGAGAGGGAGGCCAAGATTGGCCATGGTTTGTAGACCACAGTGGTTCCACGGCAATGAGCCCTCTGAAAGCGGGCTGGCTGTTATTGTCATCAGAAGTTTTCACCACATTCTAAAGCTTCACCCACCATCCGAACCACTCCCTTCAGCAGCAGCTGAATGCCCAATCGTTCGCGCTCCCTCCCGTCACCACAGAAGCCAAAAGAAACAGACTTTTTGACAAGTGGCACTTCAGTGTAGAGGGGTCTGTTGATGGGGGCTCCCATAATGATCTGCCAGAAGACGTTTTTCCTGCATGCATTTCTTCCTCGGGGCAGGGGCTGGTTGGTGCACTTTCAACTTCTGTGGCCCAGCGCCTCAACTACCCAGCCTTCCTCTTGCAGGAGCTTACACAGGCTCATCACAGAGACTAGAGTCCTGAGCAGAAACATGGGGAGATGTCATTCAAGTGTCTCTTGGGAAATAAGTGCCAAAATTTACACAAACGTTCGTGCAGATGAGAAAACAGATTTTAATTGTGCATCTGTGCAACTGTGGGCCGAGCAGAGATAGGAAGTACATTTACTGGAGTCCGTGGGGATCCATGGGATGGATTTCTCTCATTTACAACCATTGTCATTTCACATGTTTCTGGAACTCTCCTTCAAAACATTGTCTATGAGCCCAGAAAGAGTCAACTCCAGGTGACTATCCTACTCAAACTGAGATAAAACCTATTGAAAATTTACTTCTTCCAATACAACTCACTGAAATAAAAAGATCTTCAAATTGTCCCATCTTTGCTAATAGGAGCCCCTTTATTCAGACTTCTGAATGTCTCACAGCCTTGGAATCAGTTCAAGCTCCCTTCCTAATTCTTTCCTATCCACTCATCAGCCAATCGGCAAGTTCTGTCTCAAGGTGCTCTTCAAATTCAACTCTTCCCCTCCACCAAGAATAGGTGCTCAGATGTGTGAAAGGGAAAGAGAGGATAGAGGGAGCACATTGGACGCTCTTTGGAAAGCCTTCCAACAACTGCACGTGGGTTGTTTTGTTTTGTTTCACCAACTCATCTTTTTGTAACCCTTCAGCCCACAACAGAATACAAGCAGGGCTGGACCTCTTCCTCTGTCTTGTTAATGCTCATTTCTGGTAGTTTGGTTTTGATGTGTAGCCTAGAGTCATGACAGTCATTACTGATCTCTTTTAAGTTAGATCTGGCTTAAAATTCATTTTCTGCTAAAAATCTTTGCACTCATCTTTCAGTGCTTAGTTTTGGATCCACCTTTTCTGTAGGAATGTTCGAGACCATGATTCCTCTCAGGGATACCACCTCCTCCTCACTTACAGACGTGTCTCTCTATGCCATTCATTTAAATGATGCAACACTCAGCTTTGGAACATCTCCTCTTGACCTGTGTGTTATTATTTTGTTCTTAAATTGTTTGACATTTCAGGCATTTAAAAATATTTTCCCCTCATCTAGTTTTCTCAGAGTAATAGACCCGCCCACAAATTTCTTACAGAAGACAGCCAATAGCCATTGAGTGTCTGTGATACATTGCATTAAAGTCAGAGTTAATTCCCACCGCTTCCTGTGGGAGGATCAGACATCCCTGAACTGTTGGCTTCAGCTTGGTTGTGAGAGCTGCGTTAGCCAATGAAAAGTGAGTGGGCGTGACTTGTGCCTGCTCTGAGCAGAAGCCTTCAGCATTATTGTGGTTTCTGCTGTTTTCCCATTTACCCCACCATGTGAGCATCGTGTCTCAGTTACTTGCATTTCAGCCTGGAGCCAAGAATGAAGAGGAAATGGGACAGAATTAATTCCTCCAGGCCATAGACACCAGTGAGAAGGAAACCTTAGTTGTTGTGAGCCTCAAGGATGTTTGGAATTGCTTGTTATAACCGCAAAACTCAGCCTAAACTTCCTGATAAAGTGTGCAATATATACAGTACAGGTTTCAACATGTTGATTTAACACATATATTTCTGTATTCAGTCTTCACAACAAACCTATTGGTTTTCTTTTCTTCATTCTACTGATAAAAATATTATAGTTCAAAAGAATCTTCAAATTTGAAAGGTCAAGAATTGACAGAATAATTTAAATTAGATCTTTTGTAGCAAATTCATGGCTCTTTCCAAAATGCCGTGTTAGGGGTTAAATTGTGATCCCCCAAAAAATACACTGAGGTGCTGTGACACAGTGGGTTATGCTGCCACCTGCAATGCTGGCATTACATATCAAAACGCCAGTTTGAGTCCCAGCTGCTCCTCTTCAGATCCAGCTTTCTGTTAATGTGCCTGGGAAGGCAGCAGAAGATGGCCCAAATGCTTGGGTTCCAGGGAGACCATGACTGAGTTCCTGGCTCCTGTCCTTGGCCTGGCTATTAGAGCCATTTGTAAGGGAACCAGTTGATGAAAGATTCTCTCTCTCTCTCTTCCTCTCTCTCTTTCCCTCTGCTGTTCAAATAAATAAATCTTTCAAAAAATTTATTGAAGTACTAACCCTTGGTATCTGTTAAATGAGACCTCATTTGCAAATAAGATCTTAGTAGAAGTAATCAAGTTAAGATGAGGCCATTACAGTAGGGCAGAGTTCAATACAGCTGGTATCCTTATAAAACAAGAAGAGACACAGAATACACACAGGAGAACTGTGCGTGACAATGGATGCAGACATTGGAGCAATGCATGTACAAACCTAGGAATGCCAGTGATTACTGGGAACATCAAAAGCTAAGAGAAAAGGTACAAAACACATTTTCCCTCAAAAGCCTTTAGAGAGAGCATGGTCTTGCTAATTCCAGATTGCTCAGAACTGTGAGCTTATGAATGTCTGTTTATGGTATGAATGTCAATTTAAGGTAATGTGTGACACTGGCCCTAGGACAAGAAAATTCCATGACTACCTCAATTTCCCAGAAAGTTTCCAGTGCATAGGCATGGGGGTGCAAGTGGCCTAGCACCCATGCATTCTGTCATCGGCAGTCTAGTGTCACCGTCCTGCCTGTACAGTTCCCAGGGACCACAGCCTGGGTGGCCTAAATAGCCGATGTCTATTTCCTCCCAGTTCTGGAGGTGAGCAGCCCCAGATGGCGGTGTCAGTAGGCTTGGTTTCCTCTAAGACCTTTCTCCTTGGCTTGCACAGGCTCTGTTCTGCCCATGTCTTCCCACGGTCTCCCTTCTGTGTGTCTGGGCCCTAATATCCTAATATCAGCGATCTTGACTTAAGCTCCCCTCCATCATGACTACATTTTAACTTATTTATCTACTTAAAGACCAAATGTAGTCACATTCTGGAATACTGCGGGTTGAGACTTCAGGGAGAGTACAGTTCAGCCACAATGTCATCTCACGTGCTTCAACACCTAAGGGAGCTTCTCGGGATGTCTGTGCCCACAGCCAGGTCACACGAGCAGTGTGGGACAGAAGCTGGGAGCAGAAAGGTGAACCCCGGGCCCTTTTGTAGCCAGATCCCTCCCTCAGACAGCTGGGACCACATGCACCAGGCCACCACTGTCCTGGCACGGTTCCTGTGTTGGTTTGGAATCAGCATTTGGTTCAACGCTTTGCTGCTACCTCTGCTTTCCTGGCTTTAGTAATCTTGACTGAAACTGGGCCCCCCTCGGGCTAGGCCGACTCCTGGTGCTGTGGGTGAACTTCCTCCCCAAAGCCCAGCTCTTCTGTCCCCCTGCTCTGGCTCAGCCCTCCTCACAGGTGACACTGCTTCCAATCCTAAAACTACAAATTAAAACAAAATTGAAAAGCATGAGTATTTTGCCATATATAAGGTTATTGGACCAAATGGTAATTAATTTGCTCAGATGGCTGTTTATATAGCTTTTATATAAGCATAGCATGATTTTACTTTTTTCTCCTGATTACTTCAGAAATGTCTAAAATCAAATAATAACCAACAATTTCTTTGAAACTTTGAGTGTTTCAATTTTTAACTATTACTTCTTCATTACAATAAATGTTATGGGGAGAAGTCAGACATAATAAACAAATTGGCACTGTGAGACAAATAAGGATTCTAAGAGAAGTGATGGCAGCTGTTTCAGATAGAATGGGCATCAAAGACGTATCCACTACCGCGACCATGGGGAAGAGATGTGAGCAAAGCAGAGAAGCAAGTCTTGGGCCTTTTGGGGAGGAAATCGTTCCAGCGAGAAGAAACAGAGTGTGAGGGTCCTGAGGTGGACTGTGCCTGGCCCAGCAGGGCACCGAAGCAGCTACAGCGAGGAAGCCAGAGGAAGAGAAGTGGGAAAGGAGGTCAGAAAGGGGCTGGGTGACGGCGCAGGCCCCGCTCTGTAGGAAGTTTTGACTTTACTTGGAGTGAAAACAGAATGGACGGGTGGATTTCAACAGAGGAGCAAAAGGGTGGAACACCTGTTGCACCGGAAATGCCATGGCCCACGAGTGGAGAGCTGAGCGCAGGGAGAAGGCAGGGGGCGCTATAACACTGCGGAGGCGCCGGGCACCCACAGGTGGTAGCCCTGGGCAGGTGCTAGCAACCCGGGCAGGGGAGCTTCAGAACCGCCCCGAAAGCACAGCTGAGGCCAGTTGTGAAGATGAGGAGGAGCCAAGGAACGAAGAATGAATCAGGGGGAGGACAGGGTCCTGGAAGCCGGGTGAGGTGTCGGGAAAGAGGCGCTTGAGCCGTGCCAAACGCTGCTCCTGGGCAGGGGCATCAATGCCAGGACTGGTCGTGGGCGGCCGAGGTTGCCGGTGAAAACACGGGCGGTCCTGGCACAGGAGAGAGTGGAAAGAGCAGGAGCACCCCAAAGTCAGGTCATCTATTTGAGGAGAAGTCTGCATTCCAGGCAGCTGAACGGGGGGTCGAGCGTCCCTGTGTAAATGCTGATCTTGGGTGAAGCAGAGAGGAGGGAGCCAGGGTGGCCCGTGCTGTGGGTGGGCAGAGGTCTGAGGGCCCCCGCCCAGCGGAGCCTGAATTGGGCTGGAGGCTGAAGATGTGGGCTTTTTTATTTTCAGAACATGATTGCTCAAGTGCTTTCTGCGCTGATTTCCTTTGGTCCAGGTGACGGCTGGTTTTAATTTAAATCAGATATTTTCTTAAAAGCGGGGGGGGGGGGGGGGGGAAGCGAACCTTACCCCGTAGTCTGCGCCTCCAGATCTGCACCACCCGTTATTTCTGGGAGCGGGATAGGAAAGACGCTGGCACAGATCGTAATTCTGAGCATTTAACGTCTTGGGTTTTGCTTTGGCTCCCAGGGAGAACGAACGGAGAGCCATTTTTCAGGCTCTCGCTGCCTCCTGGCCTGGCCCTGGGGAGATCTCTGCCCTGAGTCTCAGGTCACACGCAGACTCCGGGCCACTCCAGCATGCAGGCTCCATGTGGGAACTGGGCTCCCACGCCTACCCTGCTATGTCAGTTCTGCTCCTGCCATCTGGCAGTGGAGAGAACGAGACCACCCGACCTCCTTGCATTTTATTTGCTGACTTTCAAATGTTAAAATGCCAACATACTACAGAGCAAACTTATTTCAGCGTATGTTTGCAGTGAACTTCAAATCCTACACTGTCCTGCCTGCTACTCACAATAGTTCTGGGCCACTTTCCCCAACTCCTTTACCAAAAGTGTTCAAGAATTACAAACGGATGTTGCCATTAGCCTTAGCAAAACGATGCTAAGTTATGCAAAGCGTATGCAGTATTTTCTTTTACCCATGACCTGGATTAAACACATCATTGCTTCCTTCTATTGATTTTATGTTACGATTAACTTAAAATGTGTAGACTTAGCCCGAAAGAGGGAATAACTTTGCAAAAAAAAAAAAAATTCACAGTAACATAGATTAATGTTGTGGTTGTCTCTTAATTAAAATTAAAAGATCAGGATCAGTGCTGTGGCATAGAAGGTAAAGCCACCACCTGTAGCGCCAGCATCCCATATGAGCACTGGTTTGAGTCTCGACTGTTCCACTTTCCATCCAGTTCACTGCTAATGCACCTGGGAAAGCAGCAGCAGATGACCCCAAGTCCTTGGGCCCCTGCCACCCGCCACCCATGTGGGAGATCTAGATGAAGCTCCTGGCTTTAGTCTTGCCCAGCCCTGACCATTGTGGCCATTTGGGGTATGAACCAGCAGATGGAAGATATCTCTCTCTCTCTCTCTCTCTCTCTCTCCCTCTCTGTAACTCTGCCTTTCAAATAAATAAATCTTTAAAAAAATATTTGAGTAGATCCATGCACAGCCATTCAGCATAAAAGTAAAATATGATGACGCACACCATGCCTATGGCTGTTTATTCCAGCTCAGGTCCCATCGCTTTAAAGTGTTTTCTCACATTCCTCTAATGGGAAGGAGATTCTCTGCTCTGGGCCTTTGTAGCAGGTTGGGAAACTACCATTGATGACTTTGTGTATTACTTTGCTCAGACTGCTGTAACGGAGGACCACAGAGTGAGTTGCTTGCAGAACAAAAATGAATGCTTTCAACTCTAGATGCTAGAAGTTCAAGATCAAAGTGTCAGCAGGTTTGGTTCCCCTGAGCCACGCCCCTTGGCTTGCAGACAGCCTCCTGCCTGCTGTGTCCTCACATAGCCCTTTCTCTGTACAGGTGAGACCCTGGGGTCTCTTCCCCGTCTTCTGAGAACACCTGTCGTTTTGGAAGCCCCTCCACTCTAACAGCCCCAGTTTCACTTAACCACCTCTTAAAGGCCTTCTCTCCAAACATGGTACCAGGGAGTGGAATGCCAACTTGAGTTCAGGGGAAAGGAACATAATTCAGGTCATAACACCATGCACCTTGCCATTCCTTTTAGAATATTAGTGGGTATCCATTCTCTGAATGTCTCCCCTCAATTTAATGTAAGCTCCCTGGGGAAAGACCCAGCCTCAAGACATAGTGACCTCTGGGCTGGTGCTGAGGTGCAGTGGGCTAAGCCTCCACCTGTGGCACTGGCATCCCATATGGGTACCAGTTCATATCCTGGCTGCTCCAATTCAGATCCTGCTCTCTGCTATGGTCTGGGAAAGCAGTAGAAGATGGTCTAAGTCCTTGGGCCCCTATACTTGCATGGGAGACCTGGAAGAAGCTCCTGGCTCCTGACTTCAGATCATCCCAGCTCCAGCTGTTGAGGCCATTTGGGGAGTGAATCAGCAGATGGAAGACCTCTCTCTGTGTCTCTAACTCTACCTCTCAAGTAAGTAAATTAAAAAAAAAAAATTCTGTGTCCCTAGCAATCAACTGCTTGATTGATCTTGATCACTACTGGAATTTCATTCACATTTGTCTTAATGCAAACATGTTTTGAGGGACAAAACCAATGAGTGGTGGTGGCTTCCTGTCAGTGACTGGCCTGCACAATTTCCTTACAGGTTAGGCCTGTGGGTCTCCTGCCACCGTTCCCTGGCTTCCCCACGTAACTCTCTTCTCCATGGAGTGTCAGCCATGTGCGTAATTTCTACATAAAGGACTCCCAAGAGGGGCCAGTTCTGACTCTCAAATTCCTCAGGCCTTGCTCATGCTCATGTGTGCACCCAGCAGCACCTGGACTTCTGGCCTGAGGAAGAACTGGCTGTCCATCTCATTTTGTTCTGCAGCTGAGGAGAAGAGACCAGGCCAAGGGAGAGCTTGTTGGAGTCTTCCCATGAGAATTCCAAGCAAGTTCTCCCAGCTCCAAGGCCAGCATTCTTTCCAAGAACCCACCATTCTTCACTATGTAGAAGACACCAGGGCTTCCTGTCTTCTGTGCAAGAATTTGAGTCATGAAGCAGGATCACAGCCTCTCTTATGAATTATGAGGACCCCCAAAACTGCATACTTTTAGGTGCCAAAAATACCTGACCTGATAATTCCATTGCTCCACAAAATGCTCAAACCATGCATTTAAGCACAATTCCCAAAAGGATATATCCTTGCTTACATGAAAGAAAGAAAAAAGGGGAGCATTTCAACATCAGGTGGAAAGATAAATAGAGATATTGAGGAATACAGTCTAACTATCCAGAGTCACTTTGGGAACAGTGGAGATGATTCCAGTTTCTTGGCCTGGTATCTCCCCATTTGCAAATTCTACTCTAAGACTGAAAGTTTGTCAGCAGATACAGATCCTACCCAAGAATCTTTGTACCTAAGCACGAGCCTTGCTGCATATCCAGTGTTCAGTTCGGCTCCTATAAAAGTGGAAAAGTCAACTCCTATAGCAAGTGGCTTTTCAAATCAGCTGATCTATTGTGCCATCTGAAAATACACAGGTGTAACACCCTGGGGGACAGATGACTTCCCCAGGCCAGCCTCAGTTTGAAAGCAAGCGTGGGATCTTTGTCAGACACTCATGGGGTCTCTGTCCCCGTCCCACGGTTGGAAGGGTTCTTCTTTCATGGCCAGACCAGGGAAAGTACCCACAACCCAAAAGAAGGTGTGTGTCTGTGCGACAGAGGCTTTGCACAGAAGATTCCTGGTGCCAACACTGGGAGTGCGCGTCCCACCCACAAAAGGCAGTGTCACGGGCTTGGTTTCTAGGTGGACTCTGGCAGGGTCCCTCTTCACTAACTGGAGTCTGACTTTCTAACATGGATTTCATTCATTTGCAGGGAGCCCGAGCAGGCTGCACGTGGCAGTTGATGAATGGGGTCTTGCAGCAGCAAATGCTGTGCTGAACCACTGGGGCGGGGTGGCCTGCGGACATGAGGCCACCGGCTCAAAACCGAGGCGTAGCCGAGACTCACAACGACATCTGTGTGGGACCCAGCAGCCTGCAAAGACTGCTCTCCTGCAAGGGGAGAAGCGTGCCAAGTGCGGACGAGAGGGACTTTTGTGATTCTATTTATCTTAGAGACTGGCTGCTTGTTGGGGGACATAAAGCAACAAACAAACAAATTCCTTGCTTGTGTGCAGTCTGAGGGTTTTGTTTGTTTGTGTTTGTTTGTTTAACCTCCATGCCTTCACTGCTCATTCTGCAAAGTCTCTTTGCCCTTTTCTGGTGGGCATCAGTTTCTGGCACTCGTTTGCGTGCACACATATAGCGCCCTGTATAAAGTCAGGGGCGCCCGCGTGCATAGCCCCTCTCTGCCCCCATAATTGGTCAAGCTCTCCCTGGGCTCAGAGTGTATGGCTTTGGTGCTGGGTGGAGATCTGAAGCAAGATAACAGAGTTCGCATCCTCTTTCCCTGAATACAATTTATCAAGTTCTGCCTGTGATCACAGCACACAGCCAAGTCCTGCGTAACCAGCAATAACGTCCCCGCCTCCCCGGGTAGTAGGCTAAGTCCTCGCTGACAGTCTGTTGCTGGCCCTTACAAAGGGTAGCGGCCAAACGAACAGAAACGGCGAGTCTAACTGTGAACGGAAAGAAGGCTGCAGGTAAAAATACTGGGGCCCCCACAGTCCCCCTGGCCAGAGGCTTCAACCCCACCGTGTCTGGGCGTGAAACCAGTAACGGAAAGAGGGAAAGAGGGGTAGGCATCCAAGCACACTTTCAAAAGGTCACAGGAAAATAGAATGAACAGGTAAGTTTCTTTGGGTGCAAAACCATTTGAGATTCACGCCTAGTGTTTTTCATAATCCACACTGCCCATGAACTTTGTCAAGACCTCGTGTATTGCATACTACTGCATGGATGGAAGGCAGCTCTGTGGAATTGCATTTGGAGTTCTGACAATTCCAGATAAGCACCGTCTTTAGTCAAATCAGCTACCCCAAAGCCAGGCAGCCTGGATTAGCGGAGGTTTTGTTTGCTTTGTTGGCGTCTTGTTGGTTTGTTTGTTACAGATGCTGGAAGTTAAGGTGGGGAATTTGAACCGCACAATGGTTTTGTTCCTTCCTCATGTCATTTTACCTGAAATGACACTTGAAAGGAGGGGAAAGTGGCCTTGCTGAGGAACTCTGAGGGGTGCAACCCCCAAATCCCCTCCAGGTAATCCAGGACTTCTCGCTGAGGAGTCCCGAGGGTAACCCCCACAGCCTAGCACACACCTGGGGGGGTGACACCCACCCACACAACTGTGGGGTGACAGATGACCACAGAGAGCTGAGGGTCAGGTGGAATTTGGCATGGCCCCATGAAGACCTGTTGCTTTTTTCCACTTGAACTTGGCCAGTGCTGAATTAGGTAGGATGGGTGTTTGTCAAACAGATAGGTGCTTGTCAACTCATTCGGTCCCATCTATTGCTGGGGCTCAACTCTCCGCCACACCAAGAATCCAAAACAGCGCCCAAGAAAAACTCTTGAGAACAACACAACTGTGAAAAAAATCTTCCCAGCCAAGACCACAGACTTCTTGTCAAGCTCTGGTGTCCCAAAGGACCAGGGACACCTGAGCACTTAAATGAGACCCCGATAGCAGGAACTCACTGTTCCCTGCTTGGCTCCAGCACCCCTAGTCCAGCCCTCCCCAAAGAGGCCACACACTCACCTGTCATGAGCGTGTAGTAGTTGGGATAGGAGAGGCTGGGGAAGTCGGGGGTCAAGTAGTCCACTTTCACTCCCCGGCTCACGATGTCTCTAAAGCCGGGCAGGGACCCCAGAGCCTCCTCGCTGATGTAGTCCGAGCGGAACCCGTCCAGCAGCAGCACCAGGAGCTTCCGGCGGGCAGAGCCCGGCTGAGCCGGGCCCAGTACCAGCACCAGCAGGAGGGCCCCGAGCTTCGCGGCCATGCTGCCAGGAACCTGCCAGTGGCTGGCTGGCACGGCCGTCCCCTTGCAAAGACTGAGGACGGACGATCTGTAGCTATTCTCTCTTCTAGGGGCTGGACCTTGAGCTGCTGGCCTTCCTGAGCCAAACTGACTTTCAGAATTTAAAGGGCCAGCACCCCCTTTTCAAACACCCTTAGCTGGGAAAGCCTGAGACAGATAAGCTGGGGTTCCAGACAGCCCAGAATTCACACCAGGGGAGAGAGTACAACCTTATTATTGTTGGTGACGGTTCCAAAAATACAAGCGCCCACAGAGAGGTGGAATTTTAGAAGATGACAAAGTCAACACTGACTTTGCGGTTGGGCTAACCAAAGGGAGGAGCCAAGGAGAAAGGCAATCTTTTCATTTGTTTCTCTCCCACGTCTTTGCCGGATTTAAACTCCCTGCCCTCTTCACTTGCCATTTAGTAAGGTAAACCTCTTCATTTGGAGTTTAAACACAAGTCAATCCAGTTCAGTGTGTCCATGTGAACTTCTAGCCTGGTCTCCTATACCATAGCATTTTAAATTAAATGATGTGCCCATGTCTCGACCATTTATTTTTTTTTCTTTTGCATCTATAGGCAGTATTATTATTTTTATTTCTCCAGTATGAATGACCTGCTGATGCCCAAGCCCTTCTATAGGAGGAGGTGGTTCAGAAAAGAAAGAAGTTTCCAGAGCTGGACAAGGAGAGGCCGTTCCTGGCAGGCTGGTCAGCAACGTTGCCTCAAGAGGGCAGACGTGAGACAGAGAGCGGCAGAACAGGAGTTTAAAATGGGAAAGCAGAGCTGGGCTTCGGATAAGGGGTGGAGCCAGAGGCGGCTGTGGTTCAGCACCAGGGAGGTAGGTGGAGGGAGGAGAGCCGCCGGGCTCAGGTGCACCAGGAGGCAGAGTTAGCACTACATCCCCCCATCGCCAGGGTTCCCTAGAGTGGCATAGTTCAATCCTACCATCGGTAAAGGCTGATGCTTAGCAAAGCTCTGATGTTAATAGTGTTCCAGTGCTGCCCGGGCGTGGGCAACAGCTGACAGGCTGAGGACAGACGCTGCCCACTCTCGTCGTGGCCGATCTAAAGCGCCTCTCCACCTCAGCCCGCTCCCTGCCTGTGCCTTTCCTGCTGTGTTCTGTTGTGTTTCGCGTCAAGCTCTTACATGGGACTGCCCATGTCACCCTCTAAATCGTGAGAACACGAAACACATCAGCCGCATTGCCAGTCCCATCTCAAGTGACCTGGACAAGAATTAGGCTTTAATTTTCCAATAAAATGCTAACAATTTGAATAATTAGAAGATAAGAAAAGAGGGGGATGAATCTTAATGGTCTGAAAACAGTGTTATTCACGTTTGAGCTGCAGAGCATAATTGTCTTTTTTTTTTTTTTTTTTTGACAGGCAGAGTTAGACAGTGAGAGAGACAGAGAGAAGGGTCTTCCTTCCATTGGTTCACCCCCGAAGTGGGCGCTACGGCCGGCGCGCTGCATCGATCCGAAGCCAGGAGCCAGGTGCTTCCTCCTGGTCTCCCACGCGGGTGCAGGGCCCAAGGACTTGGGCCATCCTCCACTGCCTTCCTGGGCCACAGCAGAGAGCTGGGCTGGAAGAGGAGCAACAACTGGGAAAGAACCCGGCACCCCAACCAGGACTAGAACCCAGTGTACCGGCGCCGCAGGCGGAGGATTAGCCTAGTGAGCCACTGTACCACCCGATACTTGCTTTTTAAAAAAAAAAAATTTAAAGATTTATTTATTTCTTTGAAAGGCAGAGCATCAGAGAGGAGAGAGAGAGAGAGAGAGAGAGAGAGAGAAACCTTCCATCCACTGGTTCATTCCCCAAATGACTGCAACAGCCAGGTGTGGCCCAGGCGAGGGCCAGATGGCAGCCGGGAGCCAGGAACTCCATCTCGGTGTCCCATATGGGTGGCAGGAGACAATCAATTGGGTTGTCGCCCACTGCTTTTCCAGGTACATCAGCAGGAAACTGCATCAGAGGCAGAGCAGCTGGGACTTAAGCCATTGTTCCAATTTAGAATGCCAGTGCCACAAGAGGCAGCTTAACTGGTTGCGCCATGTCGGCCTCTGCTACTTATTTTTTCAAGACTGGCAATGCTGTGAGGTCGTTTCCTATAGAGGTTCCATTCAAATTATTCAAAAAACTTCCCCTGATTTTTGGAACCCTTTTGTCCCCCAGGCAGCTCAAAGTCTTGCTAGGGAAATGCATGAGCTCTCAGGAATGAGCTGGTGTCCAGCCTCATCCAGGAATGTGTGTGAGTTGGGCTTCTCCAGAGTCACCCCCAGCAGGGTATACCCGTATGTATATGCAGATAGATGGGGGGGGGGGTCACCAGGGGGATTGGCTCACGATTAAGGAGGCTGAAGAGCCGCACCCACGGCAGGCAGTCTGCAAGCTGCAGCCCCAGGAGGGCTCAGTCCAGGTCTCAGGGGCTCAGAACCAGAAAGCCAACCGTGCAGCCCTTGACCCAAGGACACGGTCTAAGAACCCAGTGGGTCACTGGCGTAAGTCTCGGAGTCCAAAGATCAGAGAGGCTGGAGTTCGGATGTCCAAGCACAGAGGGGTGTCCACTTCCTGCAGAGACCGGAAATGGCAAGTATCCCATCTGCCCTCTCTGGGGTCAGCCCTGGAATTAGGAACTTAATAAACTGTAAAGGATTTAAATTGTACATACTATATTTTATAGCCACCAGAATGCTATTTAATAAATAAGATGAAATAAGGACATTTTCAGATAGCCAAAAGCTAGAGAATTAGTCACCAACAGAACTGTACTACGTGAAATATTAAGGATGTCCTTCGGGTTAAAGGGAAATAATGCAGGTTGAAAATGAAGATTCACAGGAAATAGGAAAAGTTGATCATATGTAGTAAATATGTGAATAAATATATATGACTGTATTTTTAATGTCCCTAAAAACAAATATTGAAATTAAAATCATAAAATTATGATGGGATTTATTAAGACTTAAAAGATATAAAAGCAACAACATTAAAGACACAGGTAGAATGTTTAAATGGAATTAAACTATTGCAAAGTTCTCACCACTTATGAAATGTGAAGAGTCAAATGTCAACTGATCACATACAAATTCCAAGCACACTGCCATAAGATACACATTGTTATCCTCAGAGAAACCACTTTGAAAAAATACAAAGAGCACTAGCCAATAGAGAAGTGGGAGACGATCTGAACCTAAAATCCCACAGCAAACGTCACACTCAATGACAAGAAGCTGAGAGCCCTTCCTTGAAGATCAGGAACAAGGCGGGGATGTCATCACTTGCCACTTTTATTCAACAGAGTACTGGAAAGAAAAATTATTTATTCAAAGAGTACTGGCCAGAAAAATTAGGTAAGAGAAGGAAATAAATGGCATCCAAATTGGAAAGGAAGAAGTAAATCATTTCTGTCTGCAGATGACATGATCTTATATGTAGAAAACCCTAAAGACTCCACAAAACTGTTAGTAGTAATTTAAAACTCATCAAAGTAGCAGAATGCAAAATCAACAAGCAAAAATCAGATATATTTCTAAACATTTACAATGAATAGTCCAAATCTGAAATTAAGAAAACAATCCCGGGGCTGGTGCTGTGCAGGGTTTCCCATATGGGCGCTGGTTCGTGTCCCGGCTGTTCCACTTCCAATCCAGATCTCTGCTATGGCCTGGGAAAGCAGCAGAGCATTGCCCAAGTCCTTGGGCCCCTGCACCCATGTGGGAGACCCAGAAGAGGCTCCTGGTTCCTGGCTTCGGATTAGTGCAGCTCTGGCCATTGTGGCCAACTGGGGAGTGAACCAGTGGATGGGAGACCTCTCTCTCTCTCTCTCTCTCTCTCTCTCTCTCTCTCTCTGCTTCTCCTTCTGTGTAACTCTTTCAAATAAAAATAAATAAATCTTAAAAAAAAGAACACAATCCCATTTATGTTAGCATCAAAAAGAATAAAATACTTAGAAATAAATCTATCCAAACAGGGGAAAAACTTGTATACTAAAACTGAAGCCTTGTGGAGACAAGTAAAAAGACACAAGTAAATGGAAAGACATTTCATTTTCATGTACTGGAAGACTTCATATATCCCAGAGCAATCTATATATTGGTACGCCAGTGCTATTACAATTGAATTCAGAGTGGCATTTCTTTTTTTTTGAATTATTTATTTATTTAAAAAGTGTATCAGAGAGGCAGAGGGACAGAAGAATGGAAGGAGACAGAGAACTCCCACCTACTAGTTCACTCCTCAGATGCCTGCAACGGCTGGCACCAGGCTGAAGCTAGGAGCCAGGCACTCCAGCCAGATATTCCACAGGGTTGACTGGGACCCAAGTACTTGAGCCATCACCTGCTGCTTCCCAGCAGGGAACATGAGTGGGAAGCTGGGATCAGGAGCAGAGCCAGCACCTGCAACAAGACACTCTGATATGTGATGTGGGCATCCCAACCGGCAACTTAGCTACTAGGCCAAGTGCCCATCCCCTTCCTCAACAGCTTTTCTTAATGAAAGATGGGATAAAATCCTAAAATTCACAGGGAACAAAAGACCCAAAACAGCCACAATGATCTTGAGAAAGAATATAAAATGAAGGCATCACACTTTCTGTTTTTAAAGTAATTATAAAGCTACAGTAATTAAAATAATATTGACATAAAAACAGACACAAAGATCAATAGACCAGAACAGAACAGAGAGATCAGCAATAAATCCTTATGTACACAGTTAACAGATCTTTAAGGAGGGTGCCAAGAATACCTCTTCAAAAACTGGGGAATTTTGGGGGGAAACTGAAAATCCACATACAAAAGGGTGAAATTGGACCCCAATCTTACACCATACATGATAGTCAACGTTAAATGGATTAAGATTTGAATCCAAGACCTGAAACTGTACAACTCAGAGAAGTAAACACAGGGAGAAAACTTTGTGACGTTGTTCTTGGCAATGATTTCCTGGATACACCAAAAGCATGAATAGCAAAAGTGAAAATAAATAAATGAAGCATCAGAAAGTCTTCTGTATACCAAATAAAACAACAGAGTGAGAGGTAACCCATGGTATAGGAGAAAATATTTGCAAATCATATATCTGACAGGAATCAATTCCCAATACATGTGAGGAACTAACAACTAAATTGCAAATAAATAAATAAATAAATAAAACCTAAATAACTCCATTTTAAAATGAGCAAAGGTGTTGAATATAATTTTTCAAAGAATAAATAGGGGCTGGTGCTATGGCATAGTGGGTGAAGCCACCACCTGTGGTGCCAGCAACCTATATGGATACTGGGTCAAGTCCCAGCTGCTCCACATCTGATCCAGCTCCCTGCTCTGGCCTGGGAAAGCAATAGAAGATGGTCCAAGTCCTTGGGTCCCTGCACCAGCAAGGGAGACCCAGAAGAGGCTCCTGGCTCCTGGCTTCTGATCAGCGCAGCTCCAGCCATTGCAGCTATCTTGGGAGTAAACCACCAGTGGATGGAAGACTTTCTCTCTCTCTCTTTCCCTCCCTCTCCCTCTCCCTCTCCCTCTCCCTCTCCCTCTCCCTCTCCCTCTCTCCCTCTCCCTTTCTCCCTCCCTCTCTGTAACTCTGCCTTTCAAAAAAAATAAATAAATAAAAATGACCAAGAGGCATACTAAAAGGTGCTCAACATCACTGATTATCAGAGGAATGCACATTAAAATGTCAATGATATATCCTTTCACATCTGCTAGAATGGCTATTCTAAAAAATGGATACATTACAAGTTTTTGGTCAGTAAGTGAAGAAATTGAAACCTTGGTACATTGTTGCTGGGGATGTAAAATGGTACAATGAGCGTGGAAAACTGTATGGCAGTTCCCAAAAAAATTCCAAATAGAATTACCATATGACACAACAATGCCGCTCCTGGTTATGTATCCAAATGAATTGAATTCAGGATCTCAAAGAGGTATGCACACTTCCACGTTTGTTGCAGCATTATTCACAATGCCAAGATATAAAAGATGAAATAATTCATGAAGTTGCAGAAAACTTAAACAAAACTATCAAGCAACTTAAAGAAAACTCTCTAACAATTGGATACCATAGCACATCACACCCAACAGCAGGACATATTTTATTTCCAAAGGTACTTTGACTGTGGCAGGTGGAATATGATGGATAAAATATATCTTAACCACAAAAGAAGTCTCAGTAACTTCAAAAGTTTGAAATCTTACAAGGGTATTGTCTGATGACAACAGACCAAAATTAGAAATCGATAACAATATAATATCTATAAAAATGCTACACTTCTAAACAATACATGGGTCAAAGAAAAAGACACAAGGAAAAATTACAAAATATTTTGAACTGAATGATAATGAAAATAAAATTATATCATCATTTTATGGTATACAACTGAAACAGTATTTAGGGGAAATGTATACTTTTAATACTTGTGAAAGCAGAAAGCTATAAAACCTATTGATAGAAGTTTCCAAATTAAGAGACAATAAAAAGAAGGGCAACTTGGACCTGAAGCAAGTAAAAGGAAGAAAATAAAATTAATGTTCAGTTTTTGGTAGACACAAGGCTGAGATTTCTGAAAAACAGAGCATCTCACTTTACGACTGAGTGTTAGTGCAAACCGACTTGCCAACATCACAAGGTGTTTTCTGTTAAAGTAAAGGCACTGGTTGGGAAATAATGAGCTCTTGAACATCAGATGGGGGCATACAGAGACATCGCAGTGAAGTTGGGGGCAGAGAACCTAGAAATCCTTCTACCTTCTTTGCCAATAGAAGCAGCCCTCGACCTCTGTCTCCCGTTTTGCATGAGAAAACCTCCTTGGGGACCATTGCCTTGTAAAGCACTGTTGCCACCACTCAGCACCCACCCCTTCACTCCTCTGTGCTCCTGGACCCATAATCGGACATTGGTCCCAGTAGGCCCCCAGTGGGACCCATAAGGAGGTCACACTGCACACCAGAGAACCACATAACTTCCCCAATTTATAAAGACAAAATTGGAAATGTGTGTGTGTGAGAGGGGTGTGAAGGTATATGATGGTGGTAAGAGAAGATGGAGTTGGATCAGGCTGAATTTGTTGATATGAGCACACCAAGAAAAGATTCTGAATTCAGGGTTGTACTTTGCTGGCTTACAAGGGCTTTAACAATTTAAATTGACCGCCTGACACAGGAGGATACTTCAAAAAATTCACGGAAAATGAAATTAAGTGATAAGATTATTTTTATGCAAAAAACAAATCGATGCATATGAAGAGTCTGCAAAAACATTCATGGAAAATTTGGAGACTCTGGATAGTTTTTAAAAATGTTTTACACCGAAGTAAACCTACCTCCTGAGTTTATTTTCCGTGAAGCTTCTGAGATGCCCTCATGAAGAACCAAAGGTGACTCACTAAATCAGAACTGCCTCACCTGATTGTAGACGGAAGGATCTGGAATGCTAGCGTCAACTGCTCGCCTGCTCCACGAGGGTGCGCAAGACACAGGTTTCACCATGATGATAAGAAAGGACCTTGTGGGGCGGGCGTTGTGGTGTAGGCAGCAGGGGAAGCTGGCACTTGCTACACCAGCACCTCATATGGAAGTGCCAGTTCCATCCCAGTGACACCGCTTCCAGTCCAACTTCCTGCAAATGCTCCTGGGAAGGCGGTAGATGATGGCCTAGTGCTTGGAACCCTGCACCCACATGGGAGACCTAGATGGAGTTCCAGGTTCCTGGCTTCAGTCTGACCCCAGCCTAACCCCAGCTGACTGTTGCAGCTACTTGGAAAGCAAACCAGCAGATGGAAGATCTCTCTGTCTCACCCCCTCTCCATCACTCTGCCTTTCCAATAAAGAGCCAAGAGCCAGGAGCTTCCTCCAGGTCTCTCACATGGGGGCAAGGGCCCAAGGACCTGGGCTATCCTCACTGCTTTCCCAGGCCATAGCAGAGAACTGGATCGGAAGTGGAGCAGCCGGGACTCGACCCGGCATGCATATGGGATGCCGACACTGCAGGCAGTGGCTTTACCCAACACACCACAGTGCTGGCCTCCCCAAAACTGTGTATTGTTAACTTTCTCCCAGCCTTCCCCAAAGACCATTTATCAAGATTATCACGCACTGGGGAAAGGTAGGTAACCAGAATTTTCAGGGGATTATTAGAATTTGATTATGAACTGTTGGGGGCTTAAGGAGGTCAGGTGACAAACGGGGTTTTAGCCCCATCCACCTGACAGTGGGCTCAGAAGTTCCCCAGACCGATCATGTGATTATTTCTCCAGTCGGACATGCATAAGCAAAGTAGACATATTTCACAATTGGCAGTATTGCCTTACCACACTGAAGATAAAGGAAAATAAAGACGTCAAAATAGACGTAACAAGTAATACGGAAAAAAAGCCACAATTGTTTCTCTGAAGATATTAGTAAAATCAATCAAAAACTGATCAACAAGACAGCAATCATCAGCAACATTAAGAAAGAGAAGATCATAGAGATCTTTTGTAAAAGATGTGTTTGTTTGGAAGGCAGAGTTACAGAAACAGAGAGACAAGGACATCCTCCATCCACTGGTTCACTCCCCAGGTGCCAGAGCTCCTGTGAGAGATTTATGCCAGCAGCTGTGCTGCTGATCTGAACAGATTTGTCCCCTCTGCAATTTTCTGGATGCTTTGACAAACACCTGCAGCCAACTGGGTGAGAGCTGCCTCACATCGTCACTACAATAAGCCCCATCAGAATGAAAGTGTGTCTTAGGCTGTATTCTGCCCCGTGGACAAATATTTATTAGGAAGCTGGCAAAGGACAGTTAGGGTATTGTACTAAAATTCTGACACTAACCACCCAGAGTTAGTGTCAGATCTCATCAGCAGAGGGTGCTATTCCACCAGACCTCCAGACCAGGTCAATGTCAGTGTCTCCAGCTGCAAGGTCAGTGTCTCCCGCCCACCTATACTCTAACCAAATAGCTACCAAGCCAAATGATTCTCCGGAATAATTCATGGAACCCAGGGATGTTCTACCCTTATGACTACAGTTTTGTTACTTCACTAGTGGTGGCCAGCTTGCCTCAATCTTTTTGCACTGACGCAGTAATGCACCAAGGTTGAGGGTCAGTAAAGCAAAGTTTATGAAAGTGCATTCCAAGGGAGGGATGGGCCAGTCGAGAGAGCACATGCAACCTTTCATCCTGGTTTGGGGCTTTTATCCCGGGAGTAGAAGGCATGTTTGCTGGTGATGTGGCCATGAAGCTCATTTGTGATTGACATCTGGGAGTTGCAAACCTTTGGGCTCTCTGCGCATGTGGTTACTCCCCAGACTTTGCTGGTTTGGCTGAGCTCCCGTTTTGTCAGAATACTTTAACCACAAGTTAAACTGCAAAGTAGGCTCTTGGCCGGGTCCTAGCAGACAGCAGAGTCCTGGGCCTTCTTCCCCTGGTGAGGGTTTTGTGGCTCCTGGCTAGTCTCTCATGCCTAATTATTTACCTGACAGTTTTATTATAAAGGCTGCAATTCAGGACTCATCAAATAAAGAGACACAGTGGCTGAGAACACAGAGGGTCCTGGATGAAGGGCTTCATTCCACAGCCTCTGCCCATGGAATCAGGGCACACTGCCTTCCTCACACATCAGTGTGATTACCAACCCAGAAAGATCCCGAGCCCCTGTGGCTAGAGCTTTATTGGGGTTCCACTACGTAGGCATGGTTGATTGCATTGTTGGCCATATGATTGAATTCAACACCAATTCCGCTTCCTTTCCCGAAGGTCAGGTTGGAATCGCAGGGTTGGACTCTGTGGTGACCTGGCCCCGTCACGAGTCACCTTCTTAGCACAGATCAGCTGTGATCCATAGGGCTCAGGAGTAGCAGAGATCCACCTGTTACTCAGGAAATGTCCAGGAACCAGGAGCAAAGGCCAGCTACACTGTTCATCATTCAACACGATTGCGCATCTGTTCTCATAAACTCGGTGAGGTCGCCTCTTTCTGTCCCCAAACAGCCATCAAGCCCCCTGGCAGACCTCCGAGATCAGCCAGCCTCGGGGCAGAGTCCTCTGCAACATGAATAAACAGCCCCGTAGGAGTTAGGCCAGAGGGCTGTCCGGGTCCTGGACCAGAACCCACTCAGTCCTCTTAGGTGACCCCATTTCTTAAACATCGTTCATGTTTCCTATGAAAAATTACTTTTTAAATTTTTTTTTTTTATTTTTTGACAGGCAGAGTGGACAGTGAGAGAGAGACAGAGGGAAAGGTCTTCCTTTATCCGTTGGTTCACATCCCAATGGCAGCTGCGGCGGCGCGCTGCGGCCGGTGAACCGTGGCAGGTGTACCGTGCTGATCCATAGCCAGGAGCCAGGTGTTTCTCCTGGTCTCCCTTGCGGGTGCAGGACCCAAGCTCTTGAGCCATCCTCCACTGCACTCCTGGGCCACAGCAGAGAGCTGGACTGGAAGAGGAGCAACCGGGACAGAATCCGGCGCCCCGACCGGGACTAGAACCCGGTGTGCCAGCGCTGCAGGAGGAGGATTAGCCTATTGAGCCGTGGCGCCAGCCACAAAATTACTTCTAAAATTAGTTCTGCTCTCTAATGGGCCCTCTGGTACAGATCTTAGTAAAATATAAAGTGCCTTCTTAGCCACTTCTGATTATAAATGCCTGTTGAACTAGTGGATAATCATCCCAGCAATGTATCAGGAAAGTGACCAGTCGAGGCCAGTGTCATGGGTAGTGAATGAATTCGCCTGAGCACTCTGAACTCACTCAGAGCGAGCAGGGCTGGATTTATTGAACACACTACAAGGCAGTAGCAGGTAGAGGACAGCTAGAATCTGACTACTGCTGCAGTAGTACAATCTAAGACTACAATCTAAGGAGCATACTTGTAACTGTGGTACCTTCTTAGTTAGGATGACTTTTTCCCATGATATAACAGGTTTTTGCAGGTGGGTGATCTGCATTTCTAGACAAAGCTGGCTAGCATGTACTGCTCTTAGCTTTGGGACTTTCTCGTTGCCCTGGGACAACCATCCATACAGAATTAAAGAAAGTTCATTCATGCACTCATACAAGTTACATGGTTTGTCCTGAAATATTTTTTATACCTTACCTCATAAATGATACAGTGCTATTGTACTAATATTTAAATAATATTTAAATAGTGTACTAATATTTAAATAGTGTCATAATTTAAAATCCTTTTTGTAACCAATAGCAATGCTATCTACGTGTTTATAGATGGAGCTAATAGTCCTACTGAAAGAAACTGTGCCTGCAAAACCATCAGCTTTGAAATAGAAATTATAATTACATGTGCTAAAGTGCTGTACAGATGGGGACACTCCACTACTGTGGTGTGCCAGGCTGTTCATTTAGAGAAAGGTGTGGCACAGCTGGTGAACCACGACGCTGATATCCCACGTCAGAGTGCTGATTCAAGTCCTGGATGCTCCATGTCTGATGCAGCTTCCTGCTAATATCCTGAGAAAGCAGTAGAAGATGGCGTAATTACTGGGGCCCTGCCCCCCAAGTAAGTGAGCTGGATGGAATTCCTGGCTCCTGGCTCCTGGCTCTGGTCTGGCCCAGCCCTAGCTGTTGCAGCAGGCATTCATGGATTGAACCAGGGATGGAAGATGTCTCTCTGTCTCTGCCTCTCTCTCTCTCTTTCTCTCTCTCTGTCAATCTGCCTCTCAAATAAACAAAGTATTTTTGACAGCACTTTGCAAAGTATAGAATTAAAGCAGAAAAGGAGTAAAACCCAGCAATAAAGAAAGTAGTCACAGAAATTATTCCAGGTTTACGAATGCGCTGTTTATATTTATTTCTATTAGGAAAGTAGTCTTTATTTGGACACGTTTTAAATTAAAGTTTCCAGGAACATAGTGCCTGGATAACTGACTAATCAGAATCATATGGATACTAACTGGAATATCTAAACACTTCACTTGGCTCCTAATCTCATGTTGTGGTGCTGTTTTGGCTCGGTCCTTGTGAGGAGCAGACGTCTCTTCTTTACTGCTAAAGCTATGGCTGAGTGGCAGACTTGGATACCCCGATGACAAGAGCAGGCAGCACTGGATAAGCCTGGACAAAATCACATCATCATGAGGTTTGCTGTTTAGAAAGCAGGCGGTGGCAGAAGAGTAGGGGCAATAACAGTGCTGGTGGGTGCACTGAGCAGAATGATAATGTCACCTTCTGGGCCGGCGCTGTGGCACAGCGGGTTAAAGCCCTGGCCTGAAGTGCTGGCATCCCATATGGGCACTGGTTTGAGACCTGGCTGCTCCTCTTTGATCCAGCTCTCTGCTATGGCCTGGAAAAGCAGTAGAGATGGCCCAAGTCCTTGGGCCCCTGCACCCGCATGGGAGACCCAGAAGAAGCTCCTGGCTTCGGATTGGCGCAGCGTCCGCCGTTGTGGCTAATTGAGGAGTGAACCAGCAAATGGAAGACCTCTCTCTCTTTCTCTCTCTGCCTCTCCTCTCTCTCTAACTCTGTCTTTCAAATAAATAAAATAAATCTTTAAAAAAAGTAATGTCACCTTCTTTAACACTAAGAACTGTATGTACAGCCGTTCATGTAGTGCTTCTGATAACTGTGTAATGTAGTGTGCCACCCTGGTACAGTAAGAAGCAAATATTTAGTCTTTGTTCTCTGCTCCTGGCACACAGCTCCAAAACCCTTGCATTTTCCTGAGTGGCAGGTGTGAGAGGAGACTCTTTTGTGATTCACAAGTAGCTCCTTTTAACCATCCCTGAGTTTGTGCTAATGAGGTGGCTCTCAGAGGATAGGCGCTGGAGGCGAGTCAAGGGCTGGAACACTCAGTCTCAACACTGTGTTAGAGTCTGTTTTCCACAGCTACAACAAAATACCAGGAGCTGGTTAGTTTTTGAAGAAAAGAGATTTATTGAGGTCATGGTTTTGGAAGCTGAAAGTCCAAGAGGGGCTGGCCCCATTGTTTCGGCCTGGGTGACAGCTGATGGCGAAAGACATCACAGTGGCAGGGGCCCATGAAGTGTGACCACACAGCCAGAGAGGAGGCAGAGAGCGAGAGGTGGGGCGCTAGTCTTGCTCTTCTATAACAACCTTCCTGTGGGAACACACTTAGGTCCCATGACAACTACATTAATCCCTTCTGAAGGCAGTACTCCCAATGCACTGAGCCCCAACTCCTAAAGGTCCCAACGCCTCTCGGCATGGCCCCACTGAGGACCAAGATTCTGACACGCGAACTCTGGGAGACACACTCAAACATATCCAACACATAGCACCCTCCCCCCAGCTGGCCAGCCACCAATGGTCTATGATTCAATCACTCATTCCTACATAATAGGAGCTCTTGAAATGCCATGAACAGTAGAGTTCAGAGAGCTTCTGAGTTGCTGAACACATGGAGGTGCTATCAGGGCTCCGTGTACAAAGGCAGCATAGATGCTCTGCGCCCTGTTCTCCATGCCTTGCCCTATACATTTCCGCTGTTTGGCTGTCCCTAAACCTTGTATTTCCTCATAAGCCAGTAGTAATGAGTGCAGTGCTCACCTGCGTTCTGCAGGCCAGTGTAGAAAGTTATCAAGCAGGATGCCCAACCGGGTTCTAGTCCCGGTTGCTCCTCTTCCAGTCCAGTTCTCTGCTGTGGCCCAGGAGTGCAGTGGAGGATGGCCCAAGTGCTTGGGCCCCTGCACCCCATGGAAGACCAGGAGAAGCACCTGGCTCCTGGCTTTGGATCTGCGTAGCAGCCATTTGGGGGGTGAACCAATGGAAGGAAGACCTTTCGCTCTGTCTCTTTCTCTCACTGTAACCTGGGACTTCAGGTTGGTGTCTGAGGTAGGGTGTATTATGGGAGTGAGCCCTTAACGTGAGATGTCTGCATTACCTGTGGGGAGTTCGTGTCCAACTGAATTCCATTGTTGGACACCCACTTGGATTGGAGAATTGCCAGGCATGCAGTGTCTGAAGCATTTTGGGTCTGGAAGGTTTTACAGTTTGCCCTTCTAAGTGGATATCCACGCCCCTCTGACACAAAAGACACCAAGATTCAGAGAATCCTAACAGCAAATGGTTGAAGAACCAGAACCAAAATTCAAACTCAGACTTCTTTTTTATAGCCTTGTATCTGGGGGCAATACATTCAGTTTTTGGAATTAGGAAGACGAATAAAGGCTGTGTAAAAGGAGTAATAATATACTTTAAATATCTTTAATGTATCTTGATTAATTTGAGAGGGAAACATAGAAAAATCACCATTAGAACTCTCCAGAAATAACTTTGGCAGTCAGCATGTTGGATGCTAAAATTATTGGAAGAACTAGAAAGTAAGGAAGTGTTTAGAAAATCAAAGGATGGGTTGCCTCCTGCAGCATTCTGTTACTATAACTAAAATACCCGAGACTCTCTCACTCACAAAGGGGGAGGTTTGTTTTTGTTCGGGTCCTTAGAGGTTCACAGTGCAAGATGAGGCATGCTCCGTTAGCCATTAGTCTGGGGTCTGATGAGGGCAGCGCACGGAGGAACGCGTGCGGAGGGAAGGTCGCGTGCAGAGCCAGGCGGCAGAGAGCCAGGCAGAATGCTCGTCGTCTGCTCTCTACGTAGGCTCTCCTGAAAAAGCTACCCTGACTTGACCATAGGGGCTACACCCTCACAACCTTTCCCATCTAATTACTTTCCAAGGCCTCGCTGATAGGCACCATAATTCAACTAATTTCCATCCTTAATCCATTGACACAAGACTCTGGGAATCAGGCCCTTAACACATGGGCCTTTGGAGGACACCCAAGCTATGATCCAAACCATAACGAAGAGGTAACCAAAGGGACACAGGAACCAACTCCAAAGTTCTCCCAAGGACCAGGGCTGGAACCATCTCACCAAAAAATAAATAATGAAGTAGTGGAATATAATCCAAAATGTAAAATAAATATACAAGTCCATACTGGCATAAATAAATAAATGAATAAATGAATAAACAAATAAGGGAGAAGGGACTAATCTTTCTTTCAAAAGAATGTCAAACACCAGCTGTAGATGTTCCCTGCTCCAGGGGAAGGCGCTTAATCCTTACCTCCTTTCTGCGGAGGACGGACTGGACCTAGTGACTTCCTTCCTTCCGAAGAGAGTAGGAAAAGGGAAAACCAGCTTTCAGTAAAAAGCCTGGCACACTTTGACTAAATCCTGAAGGTTAATGTTATCTGGACATCAGGTACATCTGCACATGCTGGGATGAGAAGGGCATTTCACCCCGTGGTATTCTTGCCAAAAGTTCATGGCTCCAAACATCAAACACAGGTAAGGGGTAGATCTAGCAAGTACTCCTTAAGACTGTCAAGGCAGGAGGCCAGCGTTGTGCTGTAGCAGATAAAGCTGCTGCCTACTATGCCAGCAGCCCATATGGATGCTGGTTCCTATCCTGGCTGTTCCACTTCTGATCCAGCTCCCTGCTAATTGCCTGGGAAAAGTAGTGAAAGATGGCTCAAGGACCTGGGCTCCTGCATTCATGTGGGAGACCTGGATGAAGCTCCTGGCTCCTGGTTTCAGCCTGGCCCAGCCAGGCCATTGCAGCCAACTGAGGAGTGAACCAGCAGAGAGAGAGAGAGAGATAGACGATAGATAGGTAGATCTCTCTCTCTCTGTCTCTCACTTGCTCTTCTATCTCTGCAATTCTGACTTTCAAATAAATAAATAAATCTTTTTAATTTTTTTTAAGATTCATTTTATTTATTTGAAAGTCGGAGTTACACAGAGAGAAGGAAAGGGAGAGAGAGAGAGAGAGAGGTCTTCCATCCACTGGTTCACTCCCCAGATGACCGCAGAGGCCAGAGCTGTGCCGATCCAAAGCCAGGAGCCAGGTGCTTCTTCCAGGTCTCCCATGCAGGTACAGTGGCCCAAGGACTTGGGCCATCCTCCACTGCTTTCCCAGGTCATAGCAGACAGCTGGATCAGAAGAAGAGCAGTTAGGACTAGAGCTCGTACCCATATGGTATGCCGGAGCTTCAGGCCAGGGCTTTAATCCACTGCACCACAGTGTCAGCCTAGAAGGAGATATATAACACAAGGACAAGTATCTAGAATACATATTGAACTCCCAGAAATTCAAAAGGAAAAGGTAAGAGAAAAAGGAAAAGGATATGAACAGTCAAGGAACAGAATCAGAAAATGTGGACAGCCAAAAAACTTAGGATAACATGTTCACTCTTACAGAAATCAAGAAAAATCAGAGGCAAACTGCAATAACAGAATTTTCTCATCCACCAGATTAACACCAAAGTTCTCATGGGATGCTGGTGGGAGTGCAAATTAGTACAGACCTTCTGAAGAGCACTGTGGTCTTACCCAGTGAAGTCAAAGATAAACAGAGCCCTGGACCTAGCAGCTTCACTCCCTGATGCTTACCTACAGGACTTCAGTCAGAGAAAATAATCACCACTCTGGCGTCCCTAACGGTGTATCCTGGTCAGGTTGCTTAGCTGCTTTCTTTCTTTGACCTTCTTATCTGTAAAATGGGGTAATGACAGCAACTTTCCCATAGGGCCACCACCAATATTGAATGAGTTAATTCAAGTACAGGAAATCCTTTTAGGTAATCAGCTGACACCATAGTTGATGCTGTATACATGGTTGATGCTACTCACTGGCTAAGTGGAGAAGGCTATGAAGCCCAGAGCCCAGATGTTCCCGGTGTCTCAATTCCCACTGGCCTGTAAAGCCAGTTGAGGAGCTAAAAATCTTGGCACATCCATGCCTATTCACAGGACCCCAGGGTACCTCAACCCACTATGCCCTCGAGAAGCTCTCATTTAACCGTTTGTATAAGGAGACAGGTGCGCAGATATTTATTGCAATAGTTTCTAACAGCAAAACAAAACAAAAAAAGCAACGTAAATGCTAGTTATAAAGAGTATCAATAAAGGACATCAATATTCATAAAATGGAACACTATAAAGCTGTTCAAGAAAATGAACTAGACTCGAATGTCTAGTTCTTGGAGAGAGTTCTAGAACAATGAAATAAAACATGCAAGTCACATATAGATACATACGATGTAAAATATTAATAGATAAACATGCAGCACTATACTCTCTGTAATAACAGCACAAACACAATGTAAATGATAAATGCCAAGATAATGACTGGGGGCCTCAACTTTGTAATATCCTATTTGTTTTAAAAAATAAAATGACAAAATATTACAATTTCACAAGCCTGAAAGTCAGTACTTAGATGCTGCTTATATTATGCTCTCTGATTTTCTGTATGTCAGAAACAAAACTTTTAAAAAAATCAGCAGGCCTTGGTGATTAATTGAACATGTGGGTGGTAAGAGAGAGAGAGAGAAAGGTCTTGGACGACTCCCAGCGTTCTGCCGCAAATGACGGAGTAGTACCATTTGTCAAGATCAGGTCTGTAGGGAAATTGCCATCTTTAAGCAATCACCTCATCATATAAATCAGAAAAAGGAGGGAAGTTAACCTAATTCAAACCATGATCCAAGGTAACAAAGGAACTTTATCTTCAACATAGAGTGGGGCAGTGATCTCAGCACAGCCATCAAGAATGAGCAATTCTGAATCCTGGCTCCAATTCTCTTGTACAAATGACCTAATGTTCTTGCTTTTCATGTCTTTGCTGGATAAATGGAAATCATCGCATATGCAGAGGGACAGAAGATCGATTAGTTAGTAATTATGAAAGCTGAAATGTAAAAGCGCCATAAAAAACCAATAGAAACTGCTTAGGGTTGTTCCTTTTTCTTTCTTTCTTTCTTTTTTTTTTTTTTAAGAAAACTGGAAAAATGTTTTCTCAAAGAAGTGTGTCTGAATTTACATTTAAAATGTGAAATACAGGCCGGCTCCACGGCTCACTTGGCTAATCCTCCGCCTACAGCACTGGCACCCCGGGTTCTAGTCCCAACTGGGGTGCCGGATTCTGTCCCGGTTGCTCCTCTTCCAGTCCAGCTCTCTGCTGTGGCCCGGGGAAGGCAGTGGAGGATGGCCCAAGTGCTTGGGCCCCTGCACCCGCATGGGAGACCAGGAGGAAGTACCTGGCTCCCGGCTTCAGATCGGCACAACGCCGGCCATAGTGGTCATTTGGGGGTTGAACCAACGGAAGGAAGACCTTTCTCTCTGTCTCTCTCTCTCTCACTGTCTAACTCTGCCTGTCAAAAATAAATAAATAAATAAATAAATGTGAAATACAAAGGAAGATTGCAGTAGCATGTAAGACTTAAAATGCCTTGCCCAACAAATGCCATGTCTTGACTGCTGTTAGAGGAGAGCTACTCTGAAAAGAAAGGAACTAGTGCCACCGAATTAGAAGATTGTCAACATGGAAGAGACTATGCAGATAGCCCAGGCCTGATCTCTTTATTTGGCAAAAGATAAAGCTGAGCATCAAGTGAGGACACAAGCCTGGGGAAACACGAAGATAAATCGCAGCAAACTCTATGTATTGTCTCATATCAATGTTCAGATTTCAACTTCATTCATTCTGCCTCTACTCCCACCGCACCATCTTTGATTATTCATTTTCCTGTAATATGTTTGTTACTTGTTTTAATTGGTTCTGGTCCACAACCCTTTATTTTAAATTCTTTTGGCAAGTTATGCTTTGGAGTTGAGACATTTTTCTGACTGGGACAGGTGACATGCTGCATATAGAGTGTATTACATCAACACACCCTGCAGGATCTGAGGCGCCACCCAGTCATCAGAACCACTAATATCAATAATCAAGACCATTAACATTGTAGCTTGGTTTTCATTCACTCAGCTTTGTTCTTGAGATCTATCCAAGAACTCGACATTTAAGTCTAGTTCACTCCATGTATTTAATACTACTTTGATTTTACTGTCAGAATTTTGCACCTTCCCTCATATAGACCTTATACATATTTTGCTAGACTTACATGTAAATATTACATTTGGGGGGATGCTAATGTAAATGAAGCTTTGCTTTAAATTTCCAATTCTTCTTGTTTACTGATGGTATATAGGAAAGTGATTGACTTTTGTATATTATTCTTGTATCTATAAGCCTGGCTGTGATTATTTATCAGTTCCAAGAGGTTTTTGGTTGATTCTCTCAGAATTTCTACATGGATGATCTTGTCATCTGCGAACAAAGACAGTTTTATTTCTTACTTCCCAGTGTGTATAGCTTTTCTTATCTTATAGCATTAGCTAGGACTTCTAGTTGGGTGTTGAAAAGGAGTAGTGAGAGGAGACATCCTTCCCTTCTCCCTGGTCTTAGTGGGAAAGCTTGGCTTTTCTTACTGGTAAGCACGTTGTTAGCTGTGTACTTTTGGTAGATATTATTTAACAATGAGGAAATTCCCCTTTATTCCTACTGAGATTTTTCATCATTAATTGGTGGGATTGTTGTCAAGTGCTTTATGTATAGGATTGTGTGTGTGTGTATGTGTGTGTGTTTAGCTTATTGAAGGGTTGGATTAGATTGTTTTTCTAAAGTCAAAATCAAGCCAACTCTGCATATTTGAAATAATCCTACTTGTTCATGATATATAATCCATTTGGTACTTTTTTTTTTGACAGGCAGAGTGGACAGTGAGAGAGAGAGACAGAGAGAAAGGTCTTCCTTTCCCGTTGGTTCACCCTCCAATGGCCGCCGCAGTTGGCGCGCTGCGGCCGGTGCACCGCGCTGATCCGATAGCAGGAGCCAGGTGCTTATCCTGGTCTCCCATGGGGTGCAGGGCCCAAGCACTTGGGCCATCCTCCACTGCATTCCCTGGCCACAGCAGAGAGCTGGCCTGGAAGAGGGGCAACCGGGACAGAATCCGGCACCCCGACCGGGACTAGAACCCGGTGTGCCGGCGTCGCAAGGCGGAGGATTAGCCTAGTGAGCCGCGGCGCCAGCCATTTGGTACATTTTTTAATTCAATTGTCTTATATCTGTTGAGGGGTTTTAACTATATTCATGAGATGTCCTACAGTTTTATTTTCCTGTAATGGCTTCGTCTGCTTTGGGTATTGTGCCTTCTAGGATGAGTTAGGAAGTATTTATTCCCTTTGCTTTTAGCTTCTGAGAGAGAACTGGTATAATTTATTTTTAAAATGTGAGCAGAACTTATCAGTGATTCTATTTGGGCCTGGTATTTTCTGTTTTAAAACTTATTATTTATTTATTCAATTTTAATAGATATAGGCCTGTTCAGATTATCTATTTTTGTGTGTGTAAATTTAGACAGGTTATGTCTTTCAAGGAATTGATTCATTTCATCCACATAATCAAATTTGTGAGCCAGGAGATGTTCATAATATTTCATTATTATCCTTTTTAATGTCCATGGGATCTGTAGTGATGTTCTCTATTTTATTTCTTTTCTTTTCTTTTTTCTTTTTTTTTTGACAGGCAGAGTGGACAGTGAGAGAGAAAGAGACAGAGAAAGATCTTCCTTTGCTGTTGGTTCACCCTCCAATGGCCGCCGCAGCTGGCGAGCTGCGGCTGGTGCACCACGCTGATTGGAGGCAGAAGCCAGGTGCTTATCCTGGTCTCCCATGGGGTGCAGGGCCCAGGGACTTGGGCCATCCTCCACTGCACTCCTTGGCCACAGCAGAGAGCTGGCCTGGAAGAGGGGCAACCGGGACAGAATCCGGCGCCCCAGTTGGGACTAGAACCTGGGGTGCCAGCGCCGCAGATGGAGAATTAGCCTAGTGAGTTATTTCTGATAATAATAATTTGCATTGCACTTTTTGTAGTTATCTGACAGATCTTGGATATTCTGTTCCCTCTTTTCAGTCTCTATTGTCTTGCTTTTCAGTTTTAGAGGCTACTATTGAGCTATTCTGAATCCAGAGATTCTTTCCTTAGCCATGTCTGGTCCATAAGCCCATCAAAACTATTCTTCATTTCTATTTCAGTGCTTTTGATCTCTAAAATTTGTTTTTGATCCTTTCTTAGAATTTCCATCTGTGTGTTCACTTTGCCCATCTGTTCTTGAATGCAATTTTATCTATGAGAATCTGTGGCATGGAAATTATATTGTTCTACATTTTCAATCTAGTAATTCCAACATCCAACATCAGATCACATCTGATCCTGATGATTCCTCTGTCTCTTCAAAGTGTGTCTTCTGCCTTTCATATGCTTTGTAACTTGTTTTGTATTTTAAGATTTATTTATTTATTTGAAAGTCAGAATTACAGAGAGAGAGGGAGAGATAGAGACAGAGACAGAGAGAGGGATCTTTCATCTGCTGGTTCACTCCCCAGATGGTACAACAGCCAGGGCTGGGTCAGGCTGAAGCCAGGAGCATGAGCTTCTTTTAGGTCTCCCATGTGGGTGCAGGGGACCAAACACTTGGGCGATCCTCCACTGCTTTTCCCAGGCCATTAGTAGGGAGTCAGATCAGAAGTGGAGCAGATGGGACATGAACCAGCACTCATATAGAATGTCGGCTTACCTGCTATGCCACTTTGCTGGTCGAATGTTTTCTTCTTAAGAGTCATCCATGATGATGGGGCCAGCTCCATGGCGCAGTAGGTTAATCCTCTGCCTATGGCACTGGCATCCCATTTGGGCACTGGTTCTAATCCCGGCTGCCCCTCTTCCAGTCCAGCTCTCTGCTGTGGCCTGGGAAAGCAGTAGAAGATGGCCCAGGTCTTGGGCCCCTGCACCTGCGTGGGAGACCGGGAAGAAGTGCCTGGCTCCTGGCTTTGGACTGGCACAGCTCTGGCCATTGTGGCCATTTGGGGAGTGAACCAATGGAAGGAAGACCTTTCTCACTGTCTGTAACTCTAATTCTCAAATAAATAAATGAAATCTTTAAAAAAAGAGAGAGAGAGAGTCATCCATGATGTACCAGATAAAAGGAACTGCTGCCAAGAGGTTGGGAATGTGGTGGTGTGAGGTAGGGGATGGGAAAGTGCTCAATATTCCTAAGATCACATTTCAGTCTCTTTGTGAAGAAGCAAAAACCATAAATAAGCCTAGCAATCAAGATGGCAGAGAGGAGCAAATGAGGAGAGAAAAGCAGAGATTTATGGAGGAGAGTCCCAGCCCATAGAGTTCTACTTCGGTCTTCAGTCTTGGTCAATTCCATTTGTGGTCCACAGGATCCCTTCAATGAACCCCTTTTCATAAGAAGGTCTGAGTGACACTCTAATCTTTGTAACAACAAGTAGAGATACTCACCCAGAGTATCTCTACTCTCCAAGGTCTCACCAAGGATTCCAGAAAGAGATCTCCATTGTCCTTCCTTAGTAAACTTTAAGAATGCTAATTCTACATCTGCTTGGATACATGGAGTCAGATGTGGTTCAAAATACCCAGGAATATACTCTGTAGGTCTACAATTATCCAGTGAGTAGAGTTTAGTCCCAGCTTGACCCAAATTTCCCCTAATTGCAGAAGGCTAGACCATAATTTTGAAAGTCCATTTTCTGAAGAGAACCATTGATTGAAGCAATTTGTAAATATGGATTCATTACAGAGACAGTTTATCTTATGGAAAAAATGACTATTGTTGAACACCAGATGCTTTCATTTTGCAAAATTTGTGCAGTACTCTCAATCTTATGCTGTAAAAGAGCTAGATCTACAAATGACAGAGAATGTATGATTCCAAGTAAATGCATGATGCTTGTAACTGACGTTTAATCTGGGTTACAGAAAGCTTCAGTGTAGTAACCAAAACCTTTTTAAAAATTCGAATGGAGATGTCATTCCCAGGAATGTGATCTAAATGTGAATTAAATACTGTGTCAGTTGTTAAGAACAACTAAAACACTGAATGATCTCTTTGTTAGTTAAATACATTAGTGAGCTTTCAAGGAAGAAAAGAATCATAGGAGGCCAAAGTCAAGTAAAAACAAGAAGCCAGAGTGGTCAGAGCACCAAAGTTAGCTCTTGACAGGAGCACACTGCCAAACTGGTCACCTAGAGGTTTGCTTTTTTAAAGTTTCACTCCAGACAGGGAACAAGAGACAAATTCTAGGCCTGATAAAGTTGAGAAATGTAATAAAATCATAAAGGTAGGAACTTAGATAATTGCTGGAAGATCTTTACCACCAAAATTAAAAAACAAATCGATGAAAATAGAACAGCTACGACAACAAATGTCACCACCTGCCCTGAGAAGACAAGAAAACTATCTTTGATTTAGATGGTTGGGTGTATTTTGGGGAAAAAAAGTCCCCTGATATCATATGTCTATCCTCAGATGAGCTTGAACCCCAATTTACAGTGCCACGCAGTAAAACAAACCTCCATATAAGTGTTTGGCTTCAAATTACCCCAGCACATTGTTCCCACAGGTGCCTAGAATTAACAAATGCTAATGAGTCCTGAAGTAATTCACCTTGAACTTGAGACCCAAGGAATTCCCACACATAAAGTTCCAAGGAATTAATGCCTACAGTAAACACACAATTAAAAGACCCCAAAACTTTTCTGAAGGGCAGCAGGAATAATAGAAGATTCAGATATTAAAGTTATCAGTTACACGATATAAAGTAAATATATTTGACATGCTTACAAAATAAAAGAAAGAATGAAAAATCTGAGTAGGGAGTGAGAAACTATTCAAAACAGAAGCTTATGTAGAGAAGAACCAAATAGAAATCCCAGAAGTAAAAAGTAAAATAAACACAATTCAAACTTAGAGGTAGTTTTAATAAAAGATTAGGCAGTTGGATAAGTATCAATGAACTGGAACATAGATATGAACAGATTATTCAGAATGCAATTCAGAAAGACAACAAGAAAATGTGAAAGAAAGGCTTTCATTCAAAAGAAGACTTGGACAGCCGATGAACAACATCTAACAGACATTTAAGCATAATCTTTGTTAATGCAAAAATGGGGCAAAACAACCTTTGATGAGAGAGTGGCTGAAGCTTTCCCAGAAGAGATGAAGGGCAGCTGCCTCTGGTTTAGGAAACCCAATACCTTCCAAGCAGGATAAGGAAAAAGCACACTCACCCAGGCAGAGCACAGGGGACCAGCAGAACACCAAAAACGAAAAGAGAAATCTCAGGGGCGGCGCTATGGTGCAGCTGGTACACACACCTGTTGCCTGTAACGCCAGAATCCCAAATGGGCACCAGTTCCAGACCCTGCTGCTCCACTCCCGATCCAGCTCCCTGCTACGAACTGGGAAAGCAGTGGAAAATGGTCGAAGTCCTTGGGCCCCTGCATCCATGTGGGGGACCTGGAAGAAGCTTCTGGCTCCTGGCTTCGGATTGGCGCAGCTCTGGCCATTGCTGTCATTTGGAGAGTGAACCAGCAGATAGATCTCTCTCTGACTCTCTCCCTCTGTCTCTCTGTCTCTCTCTGTAACACTGCCTTTCAAATAAATAAATAAATCTTAAAAAAAAAAAAAAGAAGAAGAAAAGAAAGAGGGCTGGCACTGTGATGTAGTAGGCTAAGCCTCCACCTGCAGCACAGGCATCCCATATGGGCGCCAGTTCTAGTCCCAGCTGTTCCTCTTCCCATCCAGGTCTCTGCTATGGCCTGGGAAAGCAGTAGAAGATGGCCCAAGTCCTTGGGCCCCTGTACTCACGTGGGAGACTCACGCTGGTTCCTGGCTTCGGATCAGCGCAGCTCCAGCTATTGCGGCCATCTGGAGAGTGAACCAGTGGATGGAAGACTTCTCTCTCTGTCTCTACCTCTCTCTGTCTGTAACTCTACCTCTCAAGTAAATAGATTAAATCTTTTTTTAAAAAGATCTCAAAAAGCAGATGTGAGGGAATGAGAGATTGCTGAACAGAAACAAAAAGTAGAGTAGCAAATTATTTCTAGCAGTAACAGTGGAAGACAAAGAGCACAATCTTCAAGGAACTAAATTAAAAATGCTGATATGGCAGGCTCCATGGCTCACTAAGCTAATCCTCCGCCTATAGCACTGGCACCCTGGGTTCTAGTCCTGGTTGGGGCGCCGGATTCTGTCCTGGTTGCTCCTCTTCCAGTCCAGCTCTCTGCTGTGGCCCGGGAGGGCAGTGGAGGATGGCCCAGGTCCTTGGGCCCTGCACCCACATGGGAGACCAGGAGGAAGCACCTGGCTCCCGGCTTTGGATCGGCACAGCGCGTTGGCCGTGGCGGCCATTTGGGGGATGAACCAATGGAAGGAAGACCTTTCTCTCTGTCTCTCTCTCTCTCTGTCTAACTCTGCCTATCCAAAAAAAAAAACAAACACACACACACACACACACAAACAAACAACAAAAAATGCTGATCAACCTCAAGCTGTGTGTCAGGGAGAATAAGAATAGAAGTATTTGCAGACAAACACTGAGTGCCTCCCAGGCCCTCCTGGAAGGAAAGCATGTGTGTTACGTGTAAGGGGAGCTAGCTCTGATGCAAAGTCTCAGATGCAAGAAGGAATGAGGAAAAAAGAAAATGGTGAACATGTGGCTGAAACATCAGCTACAATACTGAAAACAAGGTTTCCTGAGGTTATAGATGGACAAAGGGGTGACCGTTTGGCACAATAGTTCAGGTGCTGCCCAGGACACCGGTGTCCCGTTTCTGAGTGCCTGTATTCAGGCCCTGGCTCTGCTTCCAACTCCAGCCTTCTGCTGCTACGCACCCAGGAAGGCAGTAGGGGATAGTCAAGTAGTTGGGTTCTTGCTACTCACATGGGAGGCTGGGTTGAATTCCCATCACCTGGCTTCAGCCTAAACTAACCCCTGGTTACTACAAGTATTTGTGGAGTGGGCCAGCAGACGGGATCAGACTCTCTCTCTCTCTCCCTCTTTCTTCCTCTCTCTCTGTGTTTCTTTGTCTTTCTATCTCTCAGCCTTTCAAATAGAAAAATAAGAGAAATAGAATTTTAAAATATATAAATAAAATGCAACAATTGCATATAGACTTAAGGTCTTTTTTTAGGTAAAAACTTTCAGGTGTGTAAGTAGGGCTGGTGTTGTAGCATAGCTGGTCAAAGCCACCACCTGCAATGCTGGCATCCCACGTGGTGCCTGTTCAAGTCCCGGCTGCATGTCACTAGATTTGAGACAGGAGTGCAAGTTACATCTCCTTAGAGGTGAAACTGTTTTCTCTCCACTTCCTCTTTGCTTCTTCCTCTGAGTTGGGCAACGGGAGAACCAGGAACAGCCACCTTGGATCCATAGACGGGAGCTGTGTGGCCCAGGGTCCCAGCAGTGTGAATCCCTCAGTGTTATTGTGGAGCAAGACCATCCCGCCATTCCCAAATCACCCCCTTACCTTTGAAAGCTTACGTGAGAGAAAGAGAAGTAAGCTGATTTATCTAAGCCTGCTACCGTTTAAATGTCCTCAATAAACCCATGTTGAAATGCAAGTGCCATGGTGCAGTCTGAGAGGTGGAGACAGGTAGAAGCTGTCAGGGGTGATGAGGTCGGGAGGGAGTTGCCCTCACGCCCAGTTTAAAGGTTCATCTCTAGGGTGTGTCTGTTAGAAAAGCCAGTTAGCTCGGGTCTGTCTCTGCAATGCACCGCTGTTTCCATGTGCTTCCCTACACAGCAAGGACCCCAAGGATTCCCCACTAACAGCAAGCCTTCGCCGACCACTAAGCTTGAACTTCCCAGCCCCCAGGATCAGGAGCTGCTTAGACCTCTCCTCCCTATACACCACCGAGTCTGGGGTGTGCAGTGACAGCTACAGAAAAGGGACTACAGCACAGCCATTCTCTGTGCGCATCTCTGTGATAGGATGAGAGATGTACCCAGTACAAGGGGTCTATGTCCACAAATCCAGCCATATTTGAAAAGACTGTCCTGTTGGAGACGTTACTTTGATCATCACCCATTTTTACATTTATCTGGTTTTCCACTTCCAAAGTGAGCCTTGAGGCCTGCGCCATGGCTTAACAGGCTAATCCTCCGCCTTGCGGCGCCGGCACACCGGGTTCTAGTCCCGGCTGGGGCACCAGATTCTATCCCGGTTGCCCCTCTTCCAGGCCAGCTCTCTGCTATGGCCCGGGAAGGCAGTGGAGGATGGCCCAAGTCCTTGGGCCCTGCACCCCATGGGAGACCAGGAGAAGCACCTGGCTCCTGGCTTCCGATCAGCGAGATGCGCCGGCTGCAGCGGCCATTGGAGGGTGAACCAACGGCAAAAAGGAAGACCTTTCTCTCTGTCTCTCTCTCTCACTATGCACTCTGCCTGTCAAAAACAAAACAAAACAACAACAAAGTGAGCCTTGAAAACACTCATTGGTGGATGGCTCTCCAGGGTGTATCATTAATTCAGCATCATCTTATGACTCTTACCTCCTCAAACACGTGAGCAATATGGCACATCCCCAGCAGTAACCGCCGGTTCGTGGCACTGATTCCAGGGATGAGTCGGTCTCTGTGGGCATAAGAGAGGGAAACGGGGTCACGTGTTGTCATCTGCTCAGCTATCCTGTGTTCAAGGTACAACTCGCACTGCGTTAAGTTTGCCTACTGAGCCCCGTGTGTCCTCACTGTGTTCCCAACGCAGCTACTGGACGCCAGTAACCGATCTTTCTCCGTATGATGATCTCACTGGACATTTTCCTGTGTGGGAACAGTCGCCTGAATGCTGGAGATGCGGATTTTAAGCAGTGAGACGTCAGGGAACTCAGTGCACTCGCTCGAAGAAACGCGCTCTCATGCTCACCTCAGAATGACCGGTGCTCTCCTGCGTGAGCAGCGGCTGTCGTTTCGGCCCTTCCAGATTTGGAGTTTTGGGAGCCCTGTGTTTTTAGCTTGTATCGGTTCTGACAATTTACTGGGTTTTCTTTCCACAAAGTTAGCCTTCAAAGAGAAAAGACAGAGAAGACTTATTTATTTATTTATTTATTTATTATTTTTTGAATGTTAGAATTTCAACAGCTCAGTAAGAAAGACCCAGGGTGACTCTGGAAGAGTGAGCCGAGGTGCTGGTGGGAGCAGCACTCCGGGGTCTGCCCTGGGGATGAAGGTGAGCGGTTGTCCCCTTCATTGCTGACCTATGAGGTCAGACCTGGGTGCCATTTTTAAATGTCCACAGCATTTTTCAACTCTCTTAGATCCACAAAGGTTGAGACCTGGCCTTAGTTCTTCAAAGAGTTGTCTCCCTCTAGTGGCCAAAGATATTTTTGTTTAAAGATTCAGACATGTACAAGAGATCTTGGATTACTAAGACATAGAGTCTTTACATTTTTTTTTGTAAGGAAAGGAGAAATAACTTTTGAAAATGGAAATATTGGGACCGGCTCTGTGGTGCAGCAGGTTAAAGCCCTAGCCTGAAGCGCCGGCATCCCATGTGGGTGCCAGTTTGAGTCCTAGCTGCTCCACTTCAGATCCAGCTCTCTGCTATGGCCTGAGACAGCAGTGGAGGATGGCCCAAATCCTTGGGCCCCTGCACTCACATAGGAGACCCAGAAAAAGTTCCAGCAGTTGCAGCCATCTGGGGAGTGAACCAGTGATGGAAGACCTCTTTCTCTGTCTCTACCTCTCTCTATAACTCTTTCAAATAAATAAAATAAATATTTTTTAAAAAAGAAAATGGAAATATTATATTTATTATGTATAATGATATACAGCATGTATCATTAAATGGCATGTAATTTTATGTTTCCTCACTAACAATCCTGAGACAATAATACCAGTTTCAAAGCATTATGGTGAGAATTAACCTGAGTGCAATTAAGTGAAATAAACAAATGAATGTTGTGATGTGGCAACTGGGGTGGTGGCTGGACTCACACACTAGTAAGTGACAACTTTGGCCCAGTGGTATAGAAGTAAAAAAGCAAATGATGATCTGTCACAGACCCTCATTATAAAATCCCAATAGTTGAAACCAGGAACCTCTGAACCTTCAGAAATAAAGACTATAAATGTCAAAAGTATGGCGCTGGGTGGGACTGCTCCTGACAAACTGGAGATGCTCTATGGCAGGCAGCGTGATGGCCACTCGCAGAACCTGTGCCTACTTGAGGTTACATGGTGAAGGGGAATTAGGGTAGTGGATGGAATTAAAAATGATCCTGAGTTGGAGTGTACCCAGTGAAGAGACAACGGTCCTTGTATTGATGAGCTTTTCATCACTTTAACCAAAATACCAAAGGGGTGCTTCTTGGGAAGGAAAAGGTTTATTGGGGGCCACAGTTTGGAGGCTCAAGGCTAGGTGGCTCCATTAGCCTGCCATCTAGTGGTGCAGCAGGTGCAGGGGACCATCACACGGCATGCCAGGAAGCACATCTTCGGAGGGCAAACTCCCGGTGGCCGAAAAACCGCCCACAGAGCCCACCTCCCAGACACTGCAATTAAATCAAGTCTCTACCTTCAATATATTAACCCTTAATATTAGACTTTGGGTTTATTTAACATAAGACTTTGGCATTTAAATACATCCTTGAGTTTGGAGCCAAACCCCATTCAGTCTCCACCAGTCTTCAGTGTGAAAGAGAGAAGCAGAAGGGGTCAGAGGAACGTGCCAGGCAAAGACTTGGAAGACCTTGAACTCCTATTATTGGCTTAAAGCAGAAGAAAGAGGGCCATGAGCCGATGAATCCAGAAGCTGAAACAGTCGAGAGAAGGCGTGCTCCCTTCCCTTCCCGAAAGGCATGCATTCCTACCAACACCTGGGTGCAGCTCCACGAGACCCACTTCCTACCTCTAACATCCAGACTCGTAAAACTATAAACTCGGGTTGTTTCCTGCCACTCAATTTGTAGTAATTTATTACAGCAGCCCTAGGAAACTATTTATGCCTTAATTGTGATTCTGGAGACAATGTGAAATACCAGCAGACGGTGAATTTATGCTTACAAATCCAAAATGGCCTTCAAGGAAGCCTCACTCATCCCGTGGGCTCACAAGACTCAAATCTAGCCAGGATTCAGACTGAAGACCTTGGATCTCCACGGTGCGGCTCCTCGGCCCTTCATCCTGCATCCTGCGGGGTGCCCTGCCACTCTCCTTTCGAGAATGTTATGCTAGAATGAGGTGGGTGGACTGTCAAACTTCCTTGGTCCCCTCTAGCTCTATACATGCTTTGATCGGTGTGTTCTCAGCTTTCCATCAGGTGGGAAAAAAGAAACCTATAATAGTACTTTTGCTTCTGCAACTATTCCACTATGGATTGCAAGTTAACAAGAGCCAGCTCTTTGCCATCTTGCAAGATGATGATGAAAAGCCTGAGACTTTGGATGCTAAGAAACCAGAAACCAACAAGACGGATGCCATTGGCAAAGTTAAGAAGGAGAACCTCAAAACCAGACGTCTCTCTGCAGCTGACACCCACTGGCTCCTCCCAGAGGCTCTGGAGGTTACTGCCCATCCGCTGTGTGTTCCAGGAAGCCCATGTACAAGATGGAGTGCCCAGCCGCTGAATCCAGGACTGAAAAGAAAAGGACAAGGTCTTTGTCACTGCCACTGAACAGGTCAGTGACGGACAGAATCGTGGAAACTGGGTGGTTAAATGTCACAAAATGGCGAGCTCTGAGCCTGGAGAGCGGTTCACCAAATCCCGGTCCGAGAGCGTGTGGGAAAACTGGGCCAGCAGCCCTCCCTCACCATTCCGATCATCTTCACTGGCACAAGGCTGGATTTCATGAACAGCTGAGCAGCGACGAGCCTGGAACAACCGGAAATTCATCATCGCCACCTCTGTCAAAATGGGTATCAGTAGTGTGAAAATGCCCACACCTCGCCCTGCCGCTTCTGTCCAGGAGAAGTTGCATAGGCCCAGATCCCAGGAGAGTGAGCTCTTTGAAACAGAAAGAAATATAAGCTGACAGGGCGTGCAAGAATGACCAGTATTTCTCACTGTGTACAACCATAATGGAAAGCATGAGACGGGATCATTTATAAGGAAGAGGAATGCGTTTCTCATGACTGTGAAGCCGCAAAGCCCAGCGTTAAGGTGGTGGCATCCGGCAAGGGTCTTCTTGCTGTCTCGTCACATGGTGGAAGACAAGAGGGCAAGAGGGAGCCAAATTCAGCCTTCCCTAATTCTGTAATGGCACCAGTCCCGACCAGGAGGATACAGCCCTCAAGGCCTAATTAGTCTCTTAAAGGTTCCATTTCTTAACATTGTTGCGATGGCAATTCCACTTCCACACCAGCTCTGGGGTTTTTGTGGTTGTTATTGCTGTTATTATTTGAAGGGCAGAAAGAGAAAGAGAGACAGACAAACGCAAAGAGTCAGAGACAGACAAAGTTAACACAGAAATCTCCCACGTACTAGTTCACAATAGCCAGGGCTCAGCCAGGCTGAAGCCAACAGCCAGGAGCCAGGAACTCGATCCGGGTGTCCCCCATGGGTGGCAGGGACCTAAGAACTTTAGCAATCACCAGCAGGAAGCTGGAATTCAGTACGGGATGCAGTGGCACCCTAACCATTGTGCCAAATACGTGCCTGGAACCGGAGATTTAGAAGGGACAAGGGGACATCCAGGCCACAGCAAGCAGAAGGCTGTGGATTCTCCACGTGTGCCCAAAACGACAACTCTGCCTGAGCTCAAGCACTACCTGAACAGGGTTCCCTCCCCCAAGTGGGGTTTGTCCTCACAAATTGGGGGTCCAAATTTCCTGCAAGGAAACTAGGCAAACAACTGATATATTTCAAACAAGCAGAACAAGACCCCGTGTTTCCAGCAGGACGCTGGGCTGGATGGGAGCCCAGTCGTCACTGCAGTGAGGAGGAGAGGGAGGGAACAGCCCCCCTCAGCCCCCCACTTCTGGATGGGCAGCCACCACGGGCTCCCACCTTTACAGCGCTTGGAGGGGAAGGGGAGCTGAAGCGCCTGTGCCGCTGAGATGCAGGGGAGAACAAAGCCGCCCATTCAGGGGCCATGGCTTCGTGCGCCACTTGGAGAAGCTGTCAGCCGAAGCTCTCTCGGTGGGAGCGACATCACACCTCTGAGTGCCCCATAAACGATCTGCAAGTGAGCTGCTGCATCTCACTAAACCCGAGATCCCAAGTTACAACCCCCGTGCTTATTAAGGGGTTCTTAAAGGCAGTCAGTTTCCAGAATGAACTGCAGTAACTTGTATTCCCCGTCCTGGACCTTGCTGCATGTGTGCCAGAGAGCGCATGAGGCAGTCGCTGGGGCTCCCACTGCCGCTGGCCAGGGCTGAGTCTTTCTGTCGAAATTCTCACCTGTCGCACAGTTAACGAATGCCCTCTTCCTGCCTCCCCCAGGCTTGGAGCACGCAGGTACACACCAGTTCTCTCTCGGGCTGGAGCCAATGGTGTTTTGTTCCTATGGAGACCAGGCTGCTACAGGAGCCCAGTGCTGTATCCTTCTGCCCAGCCCACTTTTCATCGCCTTTCACCAGTGATTCTAGAGTGGATTTTCACCTTCCCTAGCTATTAACCGTTGACTTGCAGAAATTGGAGTAGCTTTGTGGGATACGGAGCATCCTACATGCAAAGAAGTCAGAGAACCAAATCCAAAATCCCCATCTTACACAATGTGGTCTTTAGACATGGAGGCCTAGTCAACCGTGAAGACCAACTCGGTGAATTCTCCAGCCGGGCTCCACTGCCCCGAGTGTGCCTCCATCTCTGTGTTGAGAAGGATTCTGAGGATACTCCCCAGCTGCCCCGGAGTGTTCTGACTGAGGGACAGGCTGCAGAGACCCGCGTTCCCCTCCGTTAGATGCTGGGTGTTCATTTCAGAGCAAAGCCATCTTTCCAGTCTGTTGCTGACATGGACTTCTAAGAATTCAGCTCTGGGAGGCTCAAGCAAGGTCACTGCTGCAGTTTGAATGTGTCCCCAGGAGTTCATCCCCAAAATTCACGGTAATGGAATTTGGGGGTGGGATTTTGGGATTATATGAAGTCATGAGAGGAGGACCCTGCCCTGGCTTTATAGAAAGCGACAGACCTGAGCTGGTACACCTGTTCTGTTCTGCCATGTGCTGCCCTCTGCCACGCTGGATGCTTCAAGAAGGCCCTCAGTGGACACTGACACCTTGATATTAAACTGCCCAGCCTGTAGCACCCAGGGCTAAGGAAACCTCTGTTCGCTGTGAATTACTAATCCGTGGTGTTCAGTGACAGCAGCGGTGCTAAGTGATTTTCTTTGTGTGCTGCAGGACTTGAGACCTCGCTTCCATGGGAAGTGCTGAATAATGACTGTATTTAATACCTGTTTCCCCAGCATCCAGAAAATGTAGCAATTGTGTTGTTGCTCATCACTGTCAGGAGCTGGGGCACGACACACTGCTACCAGAGTGCCTTCACTCTCTGGCAAGAACTCAGGAAGTCACCCTGCCTTTTGGAGGACCTCAAACCCTCTCTCCATGACTGAGACATGACATTCTTAAGGAACCATAGTGATGGGGGGCGGGGGAGGGGACAGGGGGCAGTGCAGGCGGCGGAGAGGTCAGAGAGAACGGGCTACAAGGCAGGGAACTTTGCACCGCCCCTGTGACCTGGAATCGCTGGTGAGCAGACAGGGACACTGGAGCACAGGGGCCGCCCCTGGGAGCCTGGTGGCCTCCAGCAGTCTTCTTAGTGCTGGAGCTCCTCTACTTCCTACCGCCAGGGGGGAGTCCTCAGGACTTCCCTGTACCTGGGAAGCATCTGACTCCGTGCTTAAAAAGCCAAGTTTATGCACCAAGTTTATGCCACAGTTTTTTGCGTTTTAGAGTCCAGGGGCAAGCCACATCTCACATTTATTTCCAATCATAAATCAATCAAATAACTACAAAAGCAAAAGTTACTTCCTGACTTAACTTAGGGAGGACTTTTTGTAAGTGTTGTGTTAATCACTTACACAGTGAAATCTAACAAAATACTTCTATGGACTGGAAAAAAATCATAACATTTGGCCCAATAATTTTCTGTCTAGGAATCCAATCTAAGGAAATAAACCAATATATAGAAAAGATTCATGTGTGATACGGTCACATTAGTGGCTTAAGGCAGAAGTACTGGGGCCAGCATTGTGGCATACTCGGTTAGCCCACTACCTGCAGCACCGGCATCCCATATTGGTGCCAATTCAAGTTCTAGCCGCTCCACTTCAGATCCAGCTCCCTGCTAATTCACCTGGGAAAACAGCAGAGAATGGCCTGAGTGCTTAGGCCACTGCCACCCAAGTGGGAGACCTGGAGGAAGCTCCTGGCTCCGGGCTTCAGATCGGTCCAGCTTTAGCTGCTGTGGCCATTTGGAGAGTGAACCAGTGAATTGAAGACCTCTCTCTCTCTGTCTCTCCCTCTCACTGTCTATAACTCTGCCTCTCAAATAAATAAATAAATCTTGAAAAAATTATGTTTATCAATAGAATTGAATATTGAGAAATTATTAAACTTTACAGTTTCAAAACATAGTATGTAGAGATACACAATGTGCTTATAATAAATAAAATATATATGATATACTGATTGTATATTTGATAATACACATACTAAATGCATATACACATATCACATAGAAAAAAGCTGGAAAGAGCTGCCCAAAAATGCTAACAGAAGTTTTCAATAGGTGATGAGATTATCAGTGCTTTTTATTTTCTTCATATTGCTTTTCTACTTTTTCTGGTTTTCCACATAAACCTAAAGATCTTCCACAAGAGGCAGAATATATTGGCAAGGCAGACTCAAGTGTGGCTTCTAGGACAATTACTCACCTAATTCTAAAATAATAAGCTGACATTAATTTTAATGTCTTTCAGTTTTTAGTGGCAATAAAATAACATCCATAAGGAAAAATTTGCTAAGGACAGAAAAGTGAAAAGGACGAGAAAAGCCTTCCTAATTCCATCAGCAAGAGGAAGACTGCTGTGGCTATCCCACCAGGGACCGAGTCAGTGGGTGTGAAGCCGCACCACTGAGTGTGCATGGAGGGGAGCCGGTGTCACATTAGAGACTGAGGACTGACTGGGTGGCACAGTCTGGATGGGATGCCAGAGCAGAAGATGCGCTTCAGTGAGACGTACACGTAATATCCCACTTGAAAAACATTCCATGACAAAACAACAAAATGCAGTCATGCACGGCATAACCAGTCCCAACCAGTGACAGAACACAGACACACACACACACACACACACGGCTGTGGTCCCCGAGATCATATCATAATGGACACGGTAGCCATCTTAGCTCCTGTAAGTACACTCCTGAACTTGCAAAATGACACATTTGCCTGACAATGCATCTCTCAGATCTTGTAATTAAGTGATGTGGGCCTCCAACACTTGCGTACCACCGCAGTAAACTGCTTCTCTAAAGCAGAACACTGACAGTGCTGCTCCAACAGAACGGAAGCCTGAGTGAATATCCTGTTGTCAACGCTGCTCAAATTTCTGCCTCTATGATTGACATTCAGTGACAATCATTTTTAAAGCTTGTGATATTGCCAAATCACCTGCCCCAAAACCATACTGTCTACAGCCCTGCAGCTTGCCTACCTAGCAATACTTTTGCATGCCTTCAGCATAAATTAAAAAAAAAAAAAACTTTCCTAATGGGGCCTGCACTGTGGCTTAGCCTAAGCTAAGCCTCCACTTGCAGTGCTGGCATCCCGTATGGGCTCTGATTGGAGTCCCAGTTGCTCCACTTCTGATCCAACTCCCTGCTAATGTGCCTGAGAAAGCAGTGGAGGATGGCCCGAGTGCTTGGGCCTCTGCACCTGTGTGAGAGATCCGTAAGAAGCTCCTGGTTCCTGGCTTTGTATCAGCCCAGCTCCAGCTATGATCCTTTGAGTGAACCTGTGGATGGAAGACCTCTCTTTCTGTCTCTACCTCTCTCTGTGACTCTGCCTCTCAGATAAATAAGTAAATCTTAAAAGAAAAAAAAACCTTTGCTAATTTGCTGGATTTAAAATGCAGTCCCTGGTTGTGCTTGCACTATTTTAAGGACTGTGTTTTCTCTCACTCTGGAATCTTCCAGGAATCCTTCCACCAGGAACATCTGCCATCCCATGGTATCCCTGGCAAAAGCTGATGCTGGCCTGTCCCACTAGGCCTGGTCAGGAAGGGAAGCTTGTGGAATAAGCCCCTATGAAAATTGGTGAGTGCCACATTTTGAAGTCCGCACTCCATCCCAAACACTCTAGAACTGCGGTATCTCCAGCTGCCTGGAATAACGGCCAAATAGCAAAAATGCATCCCAACCCTCACCTTTCTCTTATCACACACACTCTGGGAAGAGTCTGTTATGGCCATCAATACCCTATAGCAGGGGCCGGCGCTGTGGTGCATCGGGTTAATGCCCTGGCCTGAAGTGCCGGCACCCCATGTGGGCGCCGGTTCTAGTCCCGGCTGCTCCTCTTCTGATCCAGCTCTCTGCTAAGGCCTTGGAAAGCAGTACAAGATGGCCCAAGTCCTTGGGCCCCTGCACCCACGTGGGAGACCTGGAAGAAGCTCTTGGCTCTTGGCCTTGGATCAATGCAGCTCCAGCCATTGCGGCCATCTGGGGAGTGAACCAGCGGATGGAAGACTTCTCTCTCTGTCTCTATCTCTCTCTGTAACTCTTTCAAATAAATACAATAAATCTTTAAAAAAAAAAACCCTATAGCAACAAACAAGGTTTCCAGATGAGAGTATGAGTGGGACATCTGGCTCAAGCACTTGGCTACAAAATAAACTCAGAGAGAAAACAAATTGGGAGAGAGACTCCCGGTGAAAGGGCTTGGTACTCAATTTCAGCAGTCAGGAGGTAAATGGTCACTAGGTGGCGCTCTAAGTTCAAAATACAGCACTGTAGCCTTTAGCTGTTACATAGCAACCAGGTTTCTGTTGAAATGGCTTTGGCAGCAAAACGGCAAAAACTTACTGCAACGACTAGCTGAGTCCAAATATTTCCATTCAGATTTCGCACCAAGCTGCAGTCTACAGTTTGTAATGACACCATGAATTAAAGCTTTTGACTTGGGTTCTCCAGATTAATATCTTAAAAGGAAATACAATGTGTGTGTGTGTGTGTGTTTGCAAGAGAACCACAGGAGTTACAAAACATGTGTTCATCTCAGCAACAAAGAAAACTTCAAATGTGTATTTAAAATATATTCAAATATATGAAATATATATTTAGCATAAATCAGTAGAATATAATATATTTATATGTAATTATGTACAGTATAGGCTATTATATGTAAGTATATATTTATGTATAATTGTATATTATGTATTTAAAATTCTATTGATACCATACACATGTCATATCTCCAATAATATAAAAACCCTATTAATTATACCTTACATTTATATAAACTGTATTAAATATATAGTTAGTTATTAAAATATTGTGAAATACATATTTGAAATTTTCTCTGTTGCTTAGTGGTAAGTACATGCTTTGTAACTCGTCTTGCTCTATTTTACCCATAATAATATTCAAAAATCATGGGGAAAAACACCCAGAATATCCTTTTCTTTGGCCCACTTAAGGTATCTAGTTTTTCTCTAGTCCATGTCTGTTCACCTGTATTTGCAAATTGAAAAAGAAAGAAGGGATTTAAATTTAAAGAGAAATGGGCAGGCCTGTTTCCTGTTAATGAGGCCAGAAAGTGTAGAGTGTCATAGAGCCTTAAAGGAAGAAACGCTTTTTAGAACGTGCAGTTGTTAGTTCTTTGAGAGTCATAAGGACACAGATACAGCCACACAGAGAGAGTTCCTATCCTCCGGTTCACTCCCCAAATGCCCACATGACCGGGCACGTCAGACCAGCTCTCTTGAGTGGGTGGCAGGCACCCAGTCACTGGATCCATTGCCACTGCTCCCATGGTGCAGGCTGGCAGCAAGCGCGAGTCAGGAGCTGGAGCTGGGATTTGAACCCTGGCACTCTGATGTGAACCAAGCACTTCTTAACTGGTGTCTCAATGCCTAGGTTAGAACGCCTGTCCCAGAAAGAATTATCTTGAATTGTATCAACCAAATGTCACTATATAAAACCCCTCTTCTGATTCCCTTCAATGCTAGCTCCTATTATATACCTGATTATGGGGAAAAATCATACAGTTCATGGTCATTGCTCATGCTGCCTTAAGGAACATAGTCTCGGTGTCTGTTATTTTAAAAACTGGCTTTCAATGAGCTCTGATCATCAACCCTAAAATACAATTCTCCTCAGCCTCTAGGAAAAAATAAGCCAAAAAAACCAACAAAGCAAAACAAAACAAACAAAGAAACAAACAAAACACCTCACATCATTCCAGAAACCAGGCTTGGCAAATAATTGAAAGGGAAATACAGAAAGACAGGCCATTCAGCAAAGGGCGGGTAGAACCGGGTGGAAGGAAAACCAGCCAGCAGGCTTCTCTGCGCATATTCAGGTCTCACTGCCTGAAAGACCTGGAAGACATTTCTATAACCATGCAGTCCGTTCTCGCCTTCTGGAACCCACCATCTACACCCTGCAACAATCCGTAGATGCTAACAGGGCTACTCTATGTGATAGAGTTACTCTTTCCTATACCCACCTCTAATCTCATTCTTGTTTTAATCCATATGCAGCCAGAGACAGAAAATTAGAAACAAAGCAAAAAACAAAAACAAACAAACAAACAAACAAAAATGAACAAAAATCTCAGAAACCTAGAAACAAGAACAAACCAAAAACCACCTGTGCAGAAAGTGGAAGCGATTGGGGCAGCTCATCACGTTTTAGGAGAAGCAGACAGGAGCGTGTTAGCAGTGTATTCCCACTCAGATCTCTCTTCTCCTTGGATCAGCTTACAGTGTCACAGAAGTCACTTTAAGAGGGGCAGACCTTGTGGCACGGTGGGTTAAGCTGCTGCTTGGGATGCCCACATCCCATATCAGGGTGCTGGTCTGAGTCCTGGTTACTCTACTTCCAGTCTGGCTTCCTGCTAACGACCGGGGTCAAGTACTTGTGTCCTTGCTACCCATGTGGGGGACCCGGATGGAGTTTTGGGCTCCTGGCTTCTGTGTGGCCCAGCTCACAGGCATCTGGGGAGGGAACCATTGGATGAAAGATCTCTCTCTAGCTCTCTCTCTCTCTCCAGCTCTTGCTGTCACTCTCATTGTTTCACTCTGCCTTTCAAGCAGATGAACAATTAACAAATGAACAAGTTGTTAAAAAGGAGAACCCATCGGGGTAGACAGCACAGAGCTGAGCGATACAGACTTAATGTCACTTTGGATGTAGCTTACACTTTCGTGGCATTCATAGATAATGTAATAACAAACAATTTAAAAAGAAAATCGCTGTGACAAAAACAAACAAGGGGTGGATTTAAGGAACGGCAGGTGGTACCTACACACAGTCATCCCTCCGTAGCCAGAGAAGATTTGTTCCAGAACTTCCCACAGATAACAAAATCCAGGGAGCCCAAGTCTTACAAAAAATGGCAGAGTATTTGCATGTAACCTGGTCACATCCTCCTGTGTGCTTTGAATCATCTCTGTATTACCTACAGTACTTAACACAATGTGAATTCTAGGTAAATAGTGCTATACTGTATTGTTTAGGGGAAAAATGACAAGAAATAGAATTGTCCGTGTTACTACAGATGCTATGTTTGCTTCCAAATATTTCCAGTGTGCAGTTGGTCAAATCCATGCTTGTGGAACCCACAGACACTGGCAGTGACTCTCTGAAATACGGCAATCAAGGAGGAGACTTCAGGTAACAGGGCTAGCGATGGGGGAAGCACGTGCGGCGCATTCCTGGCAGTGGAACTCTGTAAGGTGAGACAATCCTGCATGCTGGAGAAAGACCCGTGTGCCTGGTAAACGGTACAAGAGAAACTCGTGTAGAACCTCTACAACCAGGAAAAGTGCTTTGCATTTGCAGCGCAAAAGAAAGGCGTGCAAGTCCAGTCCTGCCTTGAACAACATGGCGGATGGATACAAAAGGGTAGGAAGACCATCCAACAACGCATTAGCACAACTAAGACCTCACTGCGGGTGGGGAAGGGCGGCACTGACACCATGGAAAGTGAGATGCGTGGTGTGGAGGACGCACGGGAGAAGCTCCTCTGGTGTGCAGAGAAAAGGGGAGCAGATAAAAGTAGTGAGAAAGGTGACCGAAAACGTGGAACAGTACTGTGGATGAGACTGCTGTTTCTGAAGAAAACACCAGAACACCTAAACAAGAACATTAGTCAGAAATACAAGAACAATTCCCAGAAGTGAATAATTCCTAACTCTAAACATTAACGTATCTCTTACCAAGGAAAAATTGGAATCCAAAGTATAGCTAATTCCTTCAGAAATCTTTGAGTTTCCAAAATCATCAAAACTGTTGAAAGTTGCTTGTGGAGAAAAATTCAAAATGAGTTTGACCTCGCTTTTGTTCCATAACAGTAATTACCAGAAGAGAATAGAACTAGACTGAGAGTTTTGAAGCATAACCAGTATGACTCCGGAATTCTACAGCAAACCAGTGCTGTTACTCATGAAAGAAAGCGAGAAAGACAGTGTCGGCTCCGCAAGAACTAAGAAAATACATGAGCCACGTGTCTTTACCCACAACAATATTACTCAGCTCCTATCTAACAGGAGACTGGAGAAGTTACGATACAAGGGGAGTGAGCAAGAACATTTTATATTTCATTATAGAAATGTCAAAGCATTCTTTTGAATGTACTTTCCAAATTGAAAGCAAATGAAATGCACTTGAAAGAAAAGTTATACACTGAAAGATTATAATTTACTACCAATAAAAATTGTATCTAAAATCCTGAATACCTACAAAACTTGGAAATATAGGGGACAATTGTGATGGAGAAAATCCTCTGATGTTTTTTGTGTAATTGCACGGTTGCTGTGAAGAAAATGAGTAGTGTGGTTGTTTAGAGTTGAGCCCACCACACTGTAGGTGGGCCAGAGGCTTTCTCAACACACAGGAGATTGGCAGAGACGTGGATCCCAAAGCACTTAACTAGTCCAGAGCTGACCCAGCTGGGATGATGTAACACAACCCAACTCAGAGCCAATACAGGAATGGAAATTCAGAGCCTTTCATTCCTTATTCCAACCTGGGCTGATGTATACAGCAGAGAGTCTGTCTTCTTACATAAAAATAGGGTAACATTTAGCTAATATTTATGAGACCCTCAACAAGCAACTCAAATTGAGTTGATATTTATTCTCTATCTTGTCACTACAAAGCTGAAATACCTGTTTATAAAGGAGAGCAAAGAGCTTTCCCGTAATATTCAAAATGTGTTTTCAGAGCTCCAAGGGCACCAGGCACGTAGCCATTACCCAATGAGTTGGAAGTTACACTTGTTTACATTTTTTGTTGTCAAACATTGTTTGGGGGTGGCCCAGCGTCTCCTGTAAAGGCCAGATAACACACATGTCATGCACTGCCGCTGTAGCATGAAAGCACCCCCAGGGAATACATAGCTGAACGGCCTTGTCTGTGTTCCTACACAACTTCAAGAACAGGCGACAGGCAGAATTTGCCCGCTGAGCCCTAGTTTGTGGACCACTGATTGAAAGGACTCTTCCAAAACAGTCCTCCGAGTTAGAGGAATTTAATTTTTTTTTTTTTTGACAGGCAGAGTTAGACAGTGAGAGAGAGAGAGAGAGAGAGAGAGAGAGAGAGAGAGAGAGAGAGAGAAAGGTCTTCCTTCCATTGGTTCACCCCCAAAATGGCTGCTACGGCTGGCGCTGCACCGATCCAAAGCCAGGAGCCAGGTGCTTCTTCCTGGTCTCCCATGCGGGTGTAGGGCCCAAGCACTTGGGCCATCCTCCACTGCACTCCCTGGCCACAGCAGAGAGCTGGACTGGAAGAGGAGCAACCTGAACAGAATCCGGTACCCCAACTGGGACTAGAACCCGGGGTGCCAGTGCCATGGGCGGAGGATTAGCCTAGTGAGCCACGGCACCAGAATTTAATTTTCTAATGGTCTTGCTCTCTTCCCTTCTCATGACCGTGCCTTCAGCCACGAACACACCAGGACCAGTAACTGCCTCCTCCCCCTTCCCTCCCTCAAGTCCATCTACCTCCTCTTGGACCACCACTTATTATCTTTCCAATGTACTCCCTCGAACCCAAGTCCATATAACCATTTGACCCCAGCAGGTCCTTCAGTTCACTAACCCTCCATGTCTACGCTGGCATTCACCCACCTGACAGCCCTCTGTTCTCCCAGTCTCCTTCTACAGTCCTTAATCCCCTGGGAAACCACTGTGCTCCCTCCCTTCCATGAACCTGGGCTCTCTTGCCCCTCCGCTGCCCTGTCACTCCCTAGGCAGCACTGAGTACAGTCCCAGCTCTTTCCAACTTTCTTTTTTTTTTTATTTGACAGAGTTATATACAGTGAGAGAGAGAGAGACAGAGAGAAAGGTCTTCCCTCCATTGGTTCACCCCCCAAATGGCTGCCATGGCCGGTGCTGCACCAATCGGAAGCCAGGAGCCAGGTGCCTCCTCCTGGCCTCCCATGCGGGTGCAGGGCCCAAGCACTTGGGCCATCCTCCACTGCCTTCCTGGGCCACAGCAGAGCGCTAGACTGGAGGAGGAGCAACTGGGACTAGAACCCGGCGCCCATATGGGATGCGGGCGCCGCAGGCAGAAGATTAACCAAGTGAGCCACGGTGCCAGCCCCAGCTCTTGCCAACTTTCCACATGCCCTGCAAGTGAATGGGCCCAAGACCAGACTGGTCAGGCTCCCTTGGTTTCATGGCCAGATGGTAAATATTAAGTGGGCACTCTCCCACTCTGACATCACACCTTCTCTCTCCACAAGCCGCCTGCACCTCCTCCACTCTGACACCCAGCCTCTGACATAGCTTATCAGTTGGCCATAAAATTAGAGGCTGTCAGAATAAAACTTCCATGAACACATGTTGATAAACTTAGCCTTGCCTCCTTGCCTGTGCACGCTCCCACCCAGACTTACTGCCTCCCTGGCAGACTACATCCATGGACAGCTCCTCCACCTAAGGACAGCGCTCCAGAAATTGCTCACAATCCAGAATCCCTATGGAATTGTTATAATAGGAATTTAAATAGCTGCTATGTCTCCTATCCTCCCCCTCTTCCCCCTCCCCACTTTCCATCTGTCAATCTTCTGGGGAGGGGCCAGGAGCATGGCATAAGGCACTGCTCTGAGGAAGAAAGACAGGGCAGGTAGAGTCAGGCTGTCTTCATCAGTGGGCAGAACTGGGACAAAGGGAATTTGAAACTGCAGCACATCCCCAAAGATGACCTGGAAGCCACCCACACCCATCCTCCAGCCGCCCAGGCAGACTCCGAGGACAAGAAGTCCATCTGGTGCCAAGGCAAAGATCTTGATCTGTTTTCTAACGTTCAGAGGCCTGTGCACTGAGCCTATGTCAACCTGGGAGAAAACTGAGATGTTTGTCAGAATGACCTGTGCTTTGGAAGCTTGGCCACATCTAAGTTTTTGGATTTTGTTTTCCCGTTCCTTCCTGTTCTATGTATACAATCTTTATTTAAATGTTCCCGGTGGTCTTGGCTGAAACAGTGGAGAGGATACTTTTCTTTCTCAGGGTTTGTGCTGAACTAGCTCAGATGATGCCAGCACTCAGTGAGGCCAGGCATGGTGGCGGCTGGAATTGGGAGGACACAGGGCACACCCAGGTGGGGACAAGGGATAGGCACCTGCAAAGGCAGCAGCTTGGATTGAGTTCCTTCCACTCAGCGTTGCTTTCCTGCCCTGGAAGGGGGAGAGCCTCGGTTCCGCACCAGAATCACAGGGATCTGCTGACCCGCGGGAAGCCACAAGGCAGGCGTCCACTCGGGAAGGCCGGCGTGGAGGACCCTCTTGGAGGTCAGACGGGTGGACCTGACCTCTGAGTCAGCAGCAAGGGGTGCAAGGTAGCCCATTATGACCCATCATCCCATATGCAGGACACCTATGGAAACTGAAATTGAGCAGCAAATAATATACCACTTAAGGCAACCTTGAAATAAATGCTATGTATTCTTAAAGATTTACTTATTTGAAAGAGGGAGAGAGAGAGAGAGAGAGAGAGAGAGAGAGAGAGAGGTGCTCCATCTGCTGGTTTACTTCCTGAATAGCCTCAATGGCCAGAGCTGAGCTCATCCAAAGCTCCCCCAACGGCCGCAACGCCCAGAGCTGGGACTTCCTTCTCTGTCTGCTTTGTTCCCTGCTGTGCCTGCAGGACCTAGAGCAGTGCCAGGCACCCAGCGGGAGCTAGTTTGGGGAATGAATGACCAAATGAATGAATGCAGAGGCCTTGGGCACAAAGTCATCATCACATTTCTAAAGCCTGCCAAGGTTATGGGTACTGACCTCACAGGGGCAACAATGGGTAGCCGCTTTCTGGAATCTCATCTGGCCTCCAACAATAAACGGCCATGGAGAGAAAAATCAAACTTTCCTTGGAGAATCTAATCCCAGGCACCATTCACTTCTCAGTCACTGCTGGCCCAGACCAGAGCTGCGAATCTGGGTGTGCTGTGGAGACGCAGGGAGACGTCAGGGGATGCTGGGAGAATGGATTTAGCGCGGGACTGTGGTGGGCTGCCTCTTCCCGCACCACTCCTTCCTGGCTCTAGCAGCAGGCCTCACGACAGTCGCTTTCACGACAGTCGCTTTCACGACAGTCGCTTTCACGACCGGCATGCTTTACGACAGCCGCAGAACAGGGAGGTTCCTGCAGAGCGGTGGAAATAGATGTGCAGCTAGAGGAACCAGAACTCTGAAAACATGCAGGGCCTCCCAGCCACGTGTGCACACTCTGTCTGCCTGGAGCAGTCTCTTCACTGAGTAAACTTCCTGGGGCCGGTGTAGTGGGTTAGACCATTACCTGCAATGCTGGCATCCTATACGGGCACTGGTTTCCTATATAATGGCATCTGGTCAGATGTTTTGTTTTGTCCTGCTATGCCGACTGCTCTCTACTTAAACATCTTAAAATACCAAGGAACTTCCTGTTTCTTCCAGCCAACACTGAAGACGGAGCCCCTGTCTTTTAGCTTCTGTTTGACGGTAGGAGCCAACGTTCCAGTTAGCAAAGCCAGATGAGTTTCACATGGACCAGCCTCCTTGTCCTGCTTTATAATGCCTCACTTCCCTAAACCTGCTGAGCCCTTGCTCCCCACTCCCTCCATCCACCACTGGCCTTTGAAGCACCCGGTAACTCTGTACAAACCAAAGTTGAGTTCAATGCATGCTGGACTCTACTGCTTATTGCAACTGTTCCTCCCAGATTAAAATTCATCCTTACCACTGTTAGCTAGAGTCTAGATCTGTTTATCTCTGCCATCAGTCATTTGTAAGGTTTGAAACAGTAGAATCGGGGTCGATGTTGTGATACAGTGAGCTAAGCCAGCACCTGCAATGCAGGCCTCCCATATCTGAGCCTTGGTTTGGGTTCCTTGCCTGCTCCACTTCCAATCCAGCTCCTGGTTAATGCTCTGGGGAAAATAGTAGAAGATGGCCCAAGTGCTTGGGCCCCTGATACCCATGTAGGGGACCCAGATGGAGTTCCAGACTCTTAACTTCAGATGGATGATATATTTCTCTCTACCCACCAGCCCTGCCATTCTGTCTTTCAAATACATCTTTTAAAAAAAGGGAAGCATGGATTTTCTTTGGGCTATCTTAGCACTAGTACTCAGAGCAGAGTTGCCCACCACATCCACCACTCAGTACTGCCCACCCCCAGCCCACTGCTGCCCCACTGACCTGATCCCAGCTCTTGCCCCAGAGATCACTCTACCTTATCTCTGCTCAACCACTCCCTCTTGGCTCCTGCTCTACTCCACCTGCTCTTTGGTTTCCACTTCTCATTTTCAAGAATAAAAGTTGGAATGTCTTGAGTTTCACAGAATCTGGGAATTAAAACCATGTCTGGACCAGATGGGTGTTCCAGGTCATGGAAACATTCTTTCTAAGCTGTACTCTTCCAGATCTCACAAATCAGTTTATTCAGGGAATGGGTGGGGCGTGGAAAAGCACTTTTCAGAGCCTGATAACTGGGATGAGAAATGTTCTTGGGGCTCTGGCCAACATGCTGTGCTGCCGGGGGGTACCGCCCACCACTGAAGGAGAAGAGGACCCCACTTAAGGAAGATGCACAGACGCTAGGATCGCAATCATCTGGTTCTTCAAGGCAGACTTCACTTTAGCCCCAGCTGCCCATCCTGTAGAACTGCGTCATGGACCTGCAGTGCACAGGTGCCAACTGGGAGTTCCCACAGGAGCTGGGTAACTTCTGGGAGTCTCAGAGCTTCCTCCCAAGCTGTGCACAAGGTCCGAAGCATCCGATGCTTTAACATTTTCAGAACCAGTCTTAGGTTCTTTCCCAGCATGGTTTCAGTGAATGAAGAATGTGGAGTGTATGGCCCAGCATCTGAGCCTCGCTCTTTCCGTGGACTTGGGAAATTTCTTTGGGTCTCTTAACAAAGGGACATTCATCTAGAATGTGATGCTATTGCAGTTTCCTCACATAACATAAGCTTTAAACTAATGTTGGACCATTTCACATTTTTATTTTTTCCTAGCACCATACCAGGCAAGCAGTGGTCGCTTAAACACTGTTGAGGAGAGAACATATATGAGTCTTGGGGAATTCTGGGACTCTTGCTCTCATGTACAGTCCACCTCCACGCAGAGTTATATCCAAATAAACATAAAACTCACTCCAAGAGCAGAGAGCAAGGGCATAGTCCATAGCAACAAAATTCCACAAAATCCCACTCAGCCCAGAAGCAGCTCCGCTGATATTTCTCCTTTCCTCTCCCCTCCCCCTCTCTTTGCCAGCACTCAGCTTACTCCAGTCCACAGCTCCACTCATTACCACTAAGAGGGAGGGGGACGAGGGGGGAGGGTCTCTGTACGTGTCCCTGTCCTGTATGAATCATGTGACAAGCCTTCCCACGTGAGACTGTTTTACTGAGAGAACGAGCAACACAAATCTAGACCTTCCAACACAGAGTTCCTCTAGTTTCTCAAGGTGTTTCAGATCAGAGTTTTTCCAAAGTTCACGTGCAGGGGCTGGCGCTGTGGTGTAGTGGGCTAATCCTCCACCTGCGGCACCAGCATCCCATATGGGTGCCCATATCCTGGCTGCCCCTCTCCTGGTCCAGCTCTCTGCTGTGGCCTGGGAAAGCAGTGGAAGATGATATAAGTCCTTTTGGCCATTTGGGGAATGAACCAGCAGATGGAAGACCTTTCTCTCTGTCTCTCCCTCTCTCTGTAACTCTGCTTATAAATAAAATACAAATAAATAAAAAATAAAATTTTTTTTAAAGTTCAGATGTGTAGGAGTTCCTGCAGATTCTGTTAAATGCAGGTTTCCGTTCAACACTTTTGCAATGGTGCCCAAGACTCTGCATTTCTCACAAACTCCTGGAGAGTAGCCAATGCTACTGGTTCTTTTTTTTTTTTTCTTTTGAAAGATTTATATATTTATTTGAAAGGCAGAGTTATAGAGAGGCAGAGGCAGAGAGAAAAGAGAGAGAGAGAAAGAGAGAGAGGCCTTCCATCTGATGGTTCACTCCCCAGATGGCCGCAACAGCTGGAGCTGTGCCAATCCAAAGCCAGGAGCTTCTTCCAGGTCTCCCACACAGGTACAGGGGCCTAAGGACTTGGGCCATCTTCTTCTGCTTTCCCAGGCCACAGCAGAGAGCTGGATCAGAAGTGGAGCAGCTGGGACCAAATATGGGATGCCGGCACTGCAGGCAGCGGCTTTACCTGCTAGGCCACAGCACTGACCCCACTACTGGTTCTTACACCTCACTTTGAGTGGCAGGATTTATAGTGCCTCATTTTTTTCTGCAATGCTCCTGAAACACTTTAGTGAAGTTACTAAGATTATTCTGTCATTGCAAATTGCATTTTACAATCAGGCAATTTAGAGAATCCTGCTCAACCTGGGTTTCACGCCCCCTTACCCTTGAAGATGGGGCTGGAGCTGTCTGACCCATACATGGTCTGATACAGGCCGTGCCTTGTGGGGCCCTCTCTGGGCAGGCAGACACTGATTGGAACATTTCGGAAAATTTCTGCAAGGATCTTTAATGAGGTCAGGATCCAGTTACCGTTTCCAAGAATGTCTTGAATGGGCTTGTCAGAACATCCATGGAGCTTCTGTTCTCAAAGGTCCTTGCACCAGGAGGCAGGCACGGTCTGAATGGGCTTTTTCAGTAGATGAGAAAGGACAAGGGTCTGGAAGCGATGGGCTCATCTTTCGGTAGAGTCTGCCGAATGTCATTAGCTCGTGCTTCCCGTGGGTGTTGACTAAAAGAAGTTGGAGGATGTAGCCTGAGAAGGGACTGTGGGACCTGGGTGCTTAGAGTCTTATGTTCCGTAAAGGACAGGTCTCAAAGGGCAGTGACCAACTGCTGGCCACAGAATGTCAGAAAGGGGGAAAAATAGCATTTTTAGATGTTATTAGAAACGAGGGCACATAAGCTCTGCCTGCTCCTGACCCTCCATTTGCAGACAAAGAAAGGCCCCTACCCAAGGCCATTATATTAGCTGGGACTCGTACCTCGCTTTGCAACTCACAGCCCTTCAGCTCTTTGCAGTTCAACACATTTGTTATTGCTCAGATCAATTAACTCTGACTCATGAAATTAGACAAAAAAAAAAGAAAGAAAGAAAAAAACATTCCCAGGAACAAATTTAAATTATCTTTTTGAAACTATACAGGCAATGACCAGGGAAAAAATAGCCCAAATAAGCCATAGATAGGGCCCCCAGAGCTTAGCTGTGGTATCTATAGGCAACTACATAGTTGGAAGCGTAGTTGGATTGTAAACCAGGACAGTTATCTTCCCCAGAAAATAGGTTATTCACCCACCTGATTATGCAACAGTAGCCCACTATGTAGACATAGAGTAAGTAACTGCATATCATAAATCAGCTGACCTGGGATTCATGTCCAGATTTGCCTTCTCCCAAACCCTGGGCTCCCTCCCCTTGCCTGACCCCCACCCTGCTGTTTTGTCCCTGAGTATGCCAGGGGCACTGACCAGGGACCCTGGGGACAGGACTTGTTCTCATAAACACTTGGAGGATGAGGAAAAATTCAGGGGGAAATGAAGACAAGAAACAGAGCGTGTCTGCCTGGGGCCCAACCTCTCACTGCATGGTTTTTCCTCTCTGCTGTTATTTCTGTGAAGGGATCATTCAAGGTACTTTCCAGCAACTGTCTTAGAGTCTTGTTTTGATGAGCTGGAACTGCAGCAGTTATGTGGGTGGAGGGAGCCCCCTTTCTCACTTGTCTTTCCCTCTTTCTTTTTCCTGAGCTCAAGTCAATACATCACCCATTAAACAGCCCAAGAGAGTGGACGCTCTCGGGGAATACCCAGGGCTGTGCTATCATCTTGTGTAGTTTTACAGACTGAATTGGAGTGTTTCAGGGGAAAGACAGGTATCTGCTGCAAGCGTGACATCTTTGCTCTACCTTGACCATCACACTGGACTTTTGTTTGTGTCTGGAGTAGGGTAGCCAACTAGAAAGCAGATTTCTATAGAGAGGCTTCTGTCAAAAGTTTTAGGAGGCCAAACAGTCAGAGTTGATGATCCACATCATAGACCCAAATCACTCTTCCGCCTCCGCAGAAGCAAATCTCCCAGCTCTTCAACAGCGGCTGAGCCGCAAAGCTGGGAGCCTCAGGCAGAGGAAGCTGTGACACGGCGGAAGGCGGAAGTGGCAAGACCAGAACCTGCCGCTTCTGGAGCTGAGGGGTTGTGAGGGAAAGGGAAGGAGAGAGAGACAAGGAGGACAAATGCTGGGGCCTTGGTGCTCCCCTCTTCCCCTTTGCAGGACCAAGTCTTGAGCAAGACGAGAGGGACTTTGGAGCCTGGGAACCCCGGGACCTGCGCTCCCCTTGTCTGGGCACACGAGGGGGAGGGCTAAGTTCCCCAGAGGGCTCCATCCTTCAGGTCAGCATCACATCCAAGGTGGCACAGGGTAAAGGCTCAGAGGGCAAGGATGTGACAGATCATCTGAGACAGGGCTGCTGATGCCCAGCTCACACCAGAGTCACAGCTACTCCCAAGGGCCAGGAGAAGGCATGGCGTGACACTGAGATGGCATCAGGCAGCAGAGATCTAGGGTGGCTTCAGAAAAGCCAGATCACAGGACGCCAGCCAGCTCCCCAGACTGTAGCAGAGGCCACAGCACACTTTCCCAAAAGGCCAGATGAGGCCAGCAGCGGCTCAGTGGGTGAGGGTACAGGAAGTCACTCACCCAGCCATTCTAGAGGACACAAATGGACATAACTGTTTTTTCCACTATGAGGTTGCCCAAACCACACCTTCCCTCTGTACTAACCAAGGCCAAGTAACCCCACCTATTCACTCCTGCTGTCCTGGCAGTTACTAGCAGAGTTCCGTTTCTCTCACGTGTGTTCTGGATTGATCTAACACGAGTTGCTGTACGCTACATATTATAAAATAAGGTGCCTATTATGACTTTTCTGTAATAGCTGCAGAAAATAGGCCTCTGCAGAAGGTGCCTTTGTGTTTGTACATCTGCAGAGAACGTGCTGGAAGAACATCGCTGACAGTGGCTGCCAGGATGTGGGTGGGGACATGGAAAGTGTCCCGCTGGTTTCTTTTGCTTTGCTTGTGATACCAGGCTCGTATTTTTAGAAAAGGAAAGAGAAAGTATCTGTTTTGGAGAGTGAATTATAATGGTCAGGGAAGACTGAGCTGTGAGCTCTGAGCAGCTCCATGTTCCTACAAAAATAACTCAGTGTTTGTCTTAAAGTGGAAGAGTTTATATTCCTGCAAACAGGTGGAGTTTACCAGATCACACTAAACATAGTTTAGTTCGTTCTCCCCACTCCCCAGTGGGTGTGGGCTTGGGAGAGAGCCCAGAGCAAACACATTCTGTGCCAAGGTGGGTATAGTGTGAACAGTTCTGTGACCATGCTCACAGCTGAATTCTGACAACTCATCTTGAAAGGTTGGTTACTCATTTCTTCCAATAGCCAGAAATAGTACTATTCTTTGGCTAGAACATGACCCGCTTGATTTCTCACTTTAAGGTTTCACTTCTGGTCCGCACTCGGGCCTGTCACCAGTGCCAGGGCTTCCCAGCCAATGAGCGCGCAGCAGCTGCAGAGGGGTGGAGGGGTGGGACTCTGGCCCTGCGCTCTTGGGGAAGTCAGGTAGGGCTGGGTGGCTGCAGCCTCCTGGGCAGCCAGAACGTTTATGTTCTTATTTATTGATTTTGCAAGAACAATGGCCTTTTCTTTTCATTCTTGGTAACACAAGAAAGGGTCATTGTGACTGTGCCTCCCATCCACCCAGACACAGAGAGGCAAGGCAGGCAGGCTGGGCAAAGCCCTTTGTGTGCTGCGCTAGCCACTGGACTAGTCTTATCCTGGGAGTTCCGTCTTGGGATCAGCTCCGCATTGCAGTCACGTTTCAGGCCATATGAACATAACACGTTGTCCAGGTCTTGGGCCCGGGAAAAGCCAAGCTTCTCATAGTCCGCAGGAATTGTCCTGGCCAGTGTGCTTGGAGAGAAGGGTAACCTCCTCTTCCATGTTATGCCTACAAACACTAAACCCTGTTTTGGCCAATGCACCCTCTGACACCTCCAGCAGACCGAACATCCTGAAACCCAAGTCAGTCACAAGCAGGCCATCCAGGGCTAGGGCACCAGGCAGGCGCAGCAACCAGCTCTTTCCATCTGGGGCTCCCTGGGGCAGGAAGCCGGGGAGGAGGGTCTCAAAACAGGAGAGTAGCCGCACAGGGTCATGGGAACGCCAGTGAAAGATGCCTCTACCAGCTCGTGGCCATCAGAGTGGCCGCTGCCAGCCCCCTCTCATCAGTCACTTTCAGGCCCAGGCACTTAGCAAGCTCAGCCTGCAGCTTTCCCTGAGCCATCCTGAGCCAGGAGTCACCCACCCCGAGAGCCATCCCCACAGCCCAAGTAGAAGATGGGTGCTCAGTCTTGGGGAGGGGAATGGGATGCCACTTGCTCTGAGAAATACAGGGAAGTACTTATCAGCACCATCCACAGCAAATGACATCATACCAGACGTCACAGGGCACCTGTGGTGCAGTACAAGTGTTAGTGCACCCAGTCCAGAGCATTCAGACCCACATGTCATGATTCCATGGCAGTAGGAAGACCTCAGACCTTCTTCCTGCCCTAGCAGACAGTGGCCCACAAAGCTAAGAAGGAAAGAGACAGGATCTGTACAAGTTGGCTGTGGAGGAACCCTTAAAACAGCCAGCTCCCCTCCAGGGCTCTGTATTCCTCTCGGCAGAAGGAAGATGTCCTGTGATAAAGTCATTAACATTTTAGTATCGAGAGAATGAAAAGGGAATTAATATTTACGGTGAATCAAAAATATCGGCTACGGATCTGCTGCATTCTAAACCAGCTCCTTAATCTTGCAGCTCCTCTGTGATATGCCAGTATTTCATCAATTTTAAGAGTTGATTATTATGTAAATCAAGTCATAGTATTAATATTGTTGTGTTATATTTCAGAATAATCTGTGCTTATCTGCAATTTAATATGCTCATCATGTTAAAGATAACGTGCCCTGTTGAAGCACCTCATCAATAAATCTTATGACCTCAATTTAAAATGTGTTTTAGTTATTTATACTGACATTATTAAAGTAAACAGAATGAGATAATTGTTTCTAAGTTTGAAACCAATATTGGATCATTTCAGCAACTTCACAAATTGCCTTATTTATATGCTTATTTTATATGATTTTTATTTTTTAGAATTTCATTTCTTTATTTTTTATTTATTTTAAAGGCAGAGCAACAGAAAGAGAGAGGGAGGGAGAGACAGAGATCTTCCATCTGCCGGTTCATTCTCCAGATGCCCTCAATACCTGGGGTAGGACCAGGCTAAAGCCAGAAGCCCACAGTTCAATCCAGGTCTCCACGTCAGAAGGGCCCACATACTTCCTGCTGCCTCCCAGGGTCTGCATTAGCAGGACGCTGAAATGGAACATGGAGCAGGGACTCAAAGTCAGGTACCCTGATAGGGGGTGCAGGCATCCCAAGAGGCATCTTAGCCACTACACCAAATACCCACCCCGTTATGTGATTTTTAAAAGTTATCTAGGGGACCAGAGCTGTGATGCAGTAGGTTAATCCTCTGCCTACAGTGCTGGCATTCCATATAGGTGCTGGTTCTAGTCCCGGCTACTCCTCTTCTGATCCAGCTCTCTGCTACGGAAAAGAGCAGATGACCCAAGAACTTGGGCCCCTGCACCTGCATGGGAGACTCTGACTTCAGATTGGCCCAGCTCTGGCTGTTGCAGCCACTTTGGGGGTGAACTAGCAGATGGAAGGCCTTTCTCTCTGTCTCTCCCTCACACTGTCTGTAACCCTACTCCTCAAATTAAAAAAAAAATTATCTAAGTATATTGGAAGGCTTTTCAGTCATATATGCCTAAAACCAAATAAGAATGTAGTAAAGTAAATGTCAATATTTCAAAGGATCCCATCATAAACTTTCTTAGCCTCCTTAAACATTTGAAGTGATTTTCTATTTTCTATATTTAAATTTCCTTTCAAATATGTCCATTTCTGGTTGACAGAGCTTTCCAAATAGTAAAAATGATTGTTGAGAGTGTACATTACTATTTAGTCAAGTAATAAAACTTTGAGCTTAACAAGTTAAAGAACTAGTTTATTTTTGTTTTATAACATATATGTTAAGTATTAATTTAAAATTTTTTGATTGATTGATTGACTGGAAAGGAAAAGAGACAGAGGCAGAGATCCCACCCACTGTTCCACACCCCAGGTCCACAAGAGCCAGAGCCAGGCCAGCCTGGAGCAGGGAGCCAGGAACTCAGCGCAACTCTCTCATCTACGTGGCAAGAACCCAACAACCTGAGCCATCATCACTGCCTCCCAGGGTCTGCATTTGCAGGAAACCGGAGCTAGGAAGGAAACTCAGGTTCTCTGATGTGAGACAGAGAAGTCTTAACCAAGAGGGTTGATGCCCACCCCTGAGTATTAATCTCTAGAACCCAGAGACCAACCCCTGAATAATCTTTTCTACACAAAGGACACTCCCCCAGATTCACACTGACACCCACAGTCACTTTTGAGCAGACCCAGACCGGGCAGCGCGCACATCACCACTGCCCCTTGAAGGACCTCAGGCGGCCAAGCAAGTGCATGGCCCACGTGCGGAGCAGCGAGGCCCCAAAGTGAGAGTGGCGATAGTTGGGGTCTCCTCTTCCTCGGCCCTTTACGACCTTACTTTCCTTGCTGTCCTAAAGCGTCAAACACTTGGTGTCAGTGTTGCTCAAAAGCACAGGCACAGTCGCAGGTCACGCTGCAACTTAAGTATATCTGTTGACAAATCACCCAGAAAAGCTTTTAAATGTGTTTGCAGGCTCGACTGCAGAAGCAAAGCAAATTCTGGCTGGTTCTCTGGAGCCGGCGTGCAGGTTTCGCCAGTCCTTCCAGCTGAGCGGGCTGGGTCTGGGGACACGGGCCAGGCAGCGGTGCCGGCCCAACCTGCCCTCTCAGAGCTTCCTTTCCGTCCGTGCCAGGGCCCACTCGTTCTAAAACAAACAAGGCACCTCACACTTCTCTTCCCTCACGAGCGGTAAGTACTGCATGTGGTGTAGAGGCACGGGGAAACGGTACTTGAACTTAGTAGGGCGAAGCAAAGCGCAGGCTCGCACCCCTTGGAGTCCGTCCAGGCACTCGACTTCCACCTCCGTATCAGAAATCCTTCTTCCTCGCTTCTCCTCCTCTCATTCTTCCTCTTTTCTACCCCCAGACTCCGGCAGGGGTGGGCTGTGTCTAGTTAATTGCTGGTTTGTTTTGTTTAAAAAAAAAAAAAAAAAAAACCGTCTGTCTAGTGCTTGGGCTCTCAAGTAGTGTTTAGCGCAGTTAGCAAATGGTGCTTTTTCCCCTGGTGTTTCTGCCCTCCTTCCCTCCTCTAGGAAGGCACAAGCTGACTCAAGTTCCAGGGCTTCCAGGCAGGGGAGGGGCAGCTAGAAATAAAAAGCATTGTCATTTGTAAATGCAGAAGCCTCTCTCTCTCTCTCTCTCTCTCTCTCTCTCTCTCTCTCCCTTCCCCCCCCCCTTCCCCGCCCACAGTCTTTTTCTATTCTCTTTCTTGCCACTCTGCTCCTTAATGTAGAAGCTATTCTGTTACGGGGTTTCTTTCTTACTCAGTCTACCATTTAATCCCCCTAACATTCATTCTTGACTTTCAAGGGGGACACTTGACATTTTGTGTGACATTTCTCATGATTAATGAACACGACCAGTTTCCCGATAAGTCCAAGGATAGGGTATGCAACCTGGCCTGGCCGTCAGCGGGGAGGCTTAGTACCCCAGAGAGGAAGTGAGGAGCAGCACCTGCAGTGCATGTGGCTGCCGGTTGCCATTGTGCGTGGAGCTCTCCACCGGGCCAAGGTCCCCCAGCAGGAAGAGGACACGGTGCTTTTCAGGCAGTTAGAGGGAGGAGACCACAGGTACTCCAGACCAGTGACAACCATCAGAGGACCAGTGTCCCTTCGGTCAGCTGGGCTCGCTCCAGTTTGAGCCTGGACCTCAATCCCTGGAAGGACCCAGAGCAAGGAAAGGTGGGGACGGATTCACCTGCAGCAGCATCGTGAGGACTTTGCCTCTGCCAGGGTATAGACACAGAGACATCAGTTACCATGAACCATTACCAAGGGGCCAGGCCAACAATCCTATGACAGGAGACAGATTGGTAAGAGAAAAGCACAATCAATTATTGGTATCCCTAAGCAAGAGTTGCCAGTGGTTGAAGTTGAAATCCTCCCTCTGGCTGGCGCTCTGGTGCATCAGGTTAACGCCCTGGCCTGCATTGCCGGCATCCCATATGGGCGCCGGTTCAAGTCCCAGCTGCTCCTCTTCCGATCCAGCTCTCTGCTATGGCCTGGAAAAGCAGTAGAAGATGGCCCAAGGACGTGGGCCCCTGCACCTGCGTGGGAGTCCCAGAGGGAGCTCCTGGCTCCTGGCTTCAGATCGGCACAGCTCCGGCCGTTGCAGCCAATTAGGGAGTAAACCAGCAGATGGAAGACTTTTCTCTCTCTCTCTCTCTCTCTCTCTCTCTCTCTCTCTCTCTGCCTCTCCTTCTCTCTGTGTAACTGTGTCACTCTGACTTTCAAATAAATAAATAAATCTTTTTAAAAAAAAGAAAGAAATCCTTCCTCATGTGGAAGAGAGAAGTGAGGAGGCTGTAGGCACTTTCAGAGGGAGAATGAATGACATCAGAGAACATCTGATGCCTTAGGACAAATTTTCTGGGCTCCAGGGTGGTGTGTGACTGTCAGTCTCACCCTCTGTGCAAGGACTTGATCTTCTCCTCTTTGGCAGATCCAGCCTTTAGATAAGAGAACTTCTGAGGAAGTCCCTCCCTGCACGTCCTGCTTCCTCGTGCTCTCGGTTTGAAGTCCAAAGAGGCATATTTTGCAGTGTCATTTTCTGAGCCCAGAGACATCACTTTTCGACACCCTGCCCAGCCAGGCTTCTCCCTGCTACAATTCCTCTGGCCCTCTGTTATTCCATCATCTTGGAGGGATCATTATTTCAATCATCCAGCTCCCTGACTTAGTTTTACCAAATCTTTAAGTAGACCATTGGCTATAGCACGCTCAGATTTGGGGATCTCACGTCTCTGCTTTGGAGCTAGGAGCTGACAGTTATTGAATCATAGACATGTTTTACACCTTCTTTCCTGGACTATGGCTATAAACATTTCCTCTGTTATTTAGTGGGCTGCTAGATACTATTTTTTTTTTTTTAATTTTTGACAGGCAGAGTTAGACAGTGAGAGAAAGAGACAGAGCGAAAGGTCTTCCTTCCATTGGTTCACCCCCAAAATGGCTGCTACGGCTGGCGCTGCACCGATCCAAAGCCAGGAGCCAGGTGCTTCTTCCTGGTCTCCCATGTGGGTGCAGGGCCCAAGCACTTGGGCCATCCTCCACTGCACTTTCGGGCCACAGCAGAGAGCTGGACTGGAAGAGGAGCAACTGGAACAGAACCGGCGCCCCGACCGGGACTAGAACCCAGGGTGCCGGCGCCGTAGGCGGAGGATTAGCCTGGTGAGCCAGGGCACCGGCCGCTAGATACTATTTTGATGATTGTATTATAATCCCTCATGAGATCTTGCCTCTATTTAATTCCTTACTATTGGATAATTAGGCTATTTTCAAATTTTTATTATTCAAAATAATGTCTTGATAAGTATCAGTGTAGTAAAATCTTTGCAATCATTCTTTTAAATATTTTTGAATTCCACATCTTATAAGCCAACATGTGTTTTTAGTAAAAACTTACTTAAAACGTAACAAACTAGAAGTCCTCACTAATCAGCTTCAATTTAGTCACCATCACTTTTGTAGAAATTACTATTGTTGCTGGTAATGCATGTCCTTTTAAAATTGAACATATATGGGGCCGGCGCCACGGCACAGTAGGTTAATCCTCTGCCTGCGGCGCTGGCATCCCATATGGGTGCCGGTTCAAGACCCGGCTGCTCCTCTTCTGCTCTTTGCTATGGCCTGGGAAAGCAGTAGAAGATGGCCCAAGTCCTTGGGCCCAAGACCCGGCTGCTCCTCTTCCCATCCTGCTCTCTGCTATGGCCTGAGATAGCAGTAGAACATAGCCCAAGTCCTTGGGCCCCTGCACCCACGTGGGAGACCTGGAAGAAGCTCCTGGCTCCTAGCTTCGGATCGGCACAGCTCCAGCCGTTGCAGCCATTTGGTGAGTGAACCAATGAGAGGAAGACCTTTCTCTCTGTCGCTTCCTCTCACTGTAACTCTACCTCTCAAATAAATAAATAAAATCTTTTTAAAAATTGAATATACATGTAACTTCAAGTATCTATAGAAAATATTTGCATAAACTTCAAAAATTCATGGAATATGAAATTCAAAGACAAGTTTATTTGGCTAAAAATATTGAAATCCATTCATAGTTTTTTCCTACCTGCGTTTGCATGAATTTTTTGAAGGCCCTGGTATATGAATGCTTCATTGCATGGATGAGGCTGGGAGTGGTACACAAATGTTAAGATGCTCTCCGTTCACTTGGCAGCTTATCTTGGAGACATTTTCACAGCAGCCCATGAAGATCTGCATCCTGCAACTGCTGCATAGGATTCTATAATAAAAACAACCACTATTTATCAAGCTACTTCCTTATTGTTGAGTACTTGAGCTACTTTTCGGTTTTGCTAAGACAAACAATGTTGCCTTAGAGTCCTTTGTGCACTTGTGCAAATGTTTCTCTGGGGGAAATTCAGAGAAGTGAAATTGTTGAGTCAAAAGGAGGCCTATTTTTAATTCCACAGATACTGCCTAACTGCCCACCAAAGAGGCTACACAGCATCACTCCCACCAGAGAGCAAACGAAGGTATATTGTGTCACCACAGCCTCACCCACACGTCATATGATCACATTTCTTTATTTTCACATTCTGAGTAAAAGGGATATCTTGTGTTATATTTCCATTCCTTGAATTCTAGCTAGGTAAAGCATCTCAAGTGTATAGGTCATATATTCTTTTTAAAATTTTTATTTAGGGGCTGGTGCCATGGTGTAGCAGATAAAGCCCCCTCCTGCAGTGCCAGCATCCCATATGGGCACTGGTTTGAGTCCCAGCTGCTCCATTTCTGATCCAGCTCTCTGCTATGGCCTGGGAAAGCAGTAAAAGATGACCCAAGTCCTTGGGCCCCTGCACCTGTGTGGGAGACCTGGAAGAAGCTCCTGGCTCCTGGCTTCAGATCGGCCCAGCTTCAACCATTGAGGCCATTTAGGGAGTGAACCAGCGGATAGAAGATCTCTCTCTCTCTCTCTCTCTCTGCCTCTGCCTCTCTATAACTCTGCACTTCAAATAAATAAATAAATCTTTTTTAAAAAAGATATCTAGATTTTAAAAAATAAATAAAATAAAATATTTATTTATTTGAAAGGCAGAACACAAAGACACACACATAGAGAAAGAGAGAGAGAGATCTTACGTCTGCTAGTTCACTTTCCAAATACCTACAGCAGCTAGGACTGAGCCAGGCCAAAGCCAGGAACAAAATTCAGGTCTCTCACATGGGTGGCAGGGAACCAACTGCTTGAGCCATCACCTGCTACCTCCCAAGATATGCATTATCAGGAATCTGGAATTGAGAGTTGAAAAGGACCAGAACCCAGGCACTCCAATATAGGATGTGGGCATCTCAACCGCCATGCCAAACACCTACTGCTGGTCACACATCTGTAATTATTTTTTATATCCCTGCAGTGGTTTAAATGTATTCTCCAATGTTCACGTTTTAGAAACTTAATCCTCAATGCACCAGTGCTGATGGGCGAGACCTTGAAGGGCTCATGAGGGCTCTGAATGCCATTATCAAGGGGGTGGAGTTCGGTCCACTTTCCCCTCCCCCTAACCACATGATGTCCTCTGCTATGCTGACATGGTGAGAATGCCTCCCTCGACCTCAGGCCCTCGATCTTCTCCATCGCAGCCTGCAGAATGGTGAGCCAGGCACATTTTTGTGGATTACAGGTTACTCAATCTGGCTTTCTGTTATCGCAGCAGAACACAAAAAAAGACAGTAAATCAATACCAGAGAAGTGGGGTGCCGCTGTAACAGATACCTGAAAATGTGAAAGCAGCTTTGGATCTGAGTAATGGATAGAGGGAGAATTTGGAAGAGCAGACACAAAAAGCCTAGGTTGCTGCAAATGGGCAATTCTGGGGGGAGGTCTGCAAAGCCTGAAGCCTCCGTCCTCTGAGGGATTACGTAAGGGGTCGTGATCAGAATGTTGGTAGAAATACCGAAGGGAAAGGCAATTCTAATGAGGCATGAGAGGGAATGAGGAGCATCCTTCCTATAAAGCAGCAAAGAAGGTGGCTGAAGTGTGTCCATGACCAAGGGCTTTCCTGAAGACAGAACCCAAGAGCAATGAACTAGGATATCCAGCAGGAGAAATAGCTAAGCAGCAAAGCATTCAGGCTGCTGGGTAGCTTCTTTTAACTGTTACAGTAGCATGGGAGAGAAAGGAGTTAAAGAATGAATTTGTGATTAAGAAGGGGGGGGCAGCGTTGTGGCACAGTGGGTACAGCCATGGTCTGTGATGTCCTCATTTCATATTGGAATGCCGGTTTGAGTCCCAGTTGCTCTGCTTGTTATCCAGCTTCCTGCTAAGGCCCCTGGGAAGGCAGGGGATGGTGGCCCAAGTACTTGGTCCCCACTACCCATGTGGGAGACAAGAATGGAGTTCCTGGCTCATGACTGTGATCTAGCCCAGCCACTATGGCCATTTGGGGAGTGAACCAGTGAATGGAAGATCTGTGTGTGTCTGCATGTGTCTGTCATTCTGCATTTCAGGTAAATAAATAGATGTTTGAAGAAAAAAAAAAAAGAAACATAACCCAGGAATTTGAAGGATTCATAGCCTGGCCAGTAAAGAAGGGGCTGTGACCAAGTGACTGCTTGAGAAATGGATTTATGTGGAAAAAAATGGCCTGGGTGCTTTGCATCATGACAGTAGGAGGATCTCCCTGAAGCCATTTCAGATCTCTTCATTGTAGCTAGTGCCTTGAGGGCAAGGTTTCCAGGGAGGTGCCTGCAAGACCTCAGCCTTGGCAGCCCTCTGTATTTGGTGCAGTGCTCCTCGCCACCCCAGCTATGGGGCAAGAGAACCCAGGTGTGTCTCAAGCTGTTACTCCGGAGGGCAAGTGGTGAGCCTTGCAAAGTGCATGGACTGTGGGGACATGGCACCCTCCACTTGGATTTCACAGGCTACCACAGGCAGCCTGGGGGCCCAGGTCAAGACCTGTCACAGGCACGGAGCCACCATGGACAGTCTATGCCGGGCAATGCCTGGTAGAACCATGGAAGCAGGGCTGACTCCAAGATCCCAGGACTGTAGAGTTACTAATGTGCAACACCAGCCTGGCAGAGCTGCAGCCCGAAATGCCAACCATGGGAGCTGCTGGGTGGGCTGAGCCCAGCAAAGCCTAGGGCGGAGCTGCCCGGGGCTTTGGGGGCCCACCCTCAACGCACAGTGCTCACAATGCATGACAGGAAGTCAAAGATTATTTTCCAGCTTTAAGATTAATATTGTTTTCCCCGTTGGATTTTGGGAATGCTTGAGACCAGTGACCCCTTTTTCCTTGGCATTTCTCCCTTTTGGAGTGGGAATGTCCAGTCTCTGCCTGTCCCACCATTGTAATTTTCAAGGATGTGGCCAGTTTTAGTTTCACAGGCTCACAGCTGGAAGGAAATTCGCCTCAGGATGAACATGCTTGAGTCTCATCCATATCTGATCTAGGTGCAACAGTGGACTTTGGGCTTTCGAATTGGTACCAGAGCAAGTTAAGGCTTGAGAGGCTACTGGGATGGAAAGAATGTAGTTTGAAGGTGAGAATAAGAATTTGGGGAGTCAGAAGTGGAATGCTGTGGCTAAATGTGTCTCCCAGAATTTATGTGTTGGCAACTTAATTCCAATGTCCTCCAGAATAAATGAAAAGGAATGAGTTTGGGGACCGGCGCTGTGGCGTAGCAGGTAAAGCTGCCACCTGCAGTGCCAGCATCCCATATGGGTGCTGGTTTGGGTCCCGGCTGCTCCACATCCGATCCAGCTCTCTACTGTGGCCTGGGAACACGGTGGAAGATGGCCCAAGTCCTTGGGCCCCTGCACCCACGTGGGAGACCTGGAAGAAGCTCTTCTGGCTCCTGGCTTCGGATCAGTGCAGCTCTGGCTGTTGAGCCAATTGGGGACTGAACCAGTGGATGGAAGACCTCTCTCTCTCTCTCTCTCTCTCTCTCTCTCTCTCTCTCCTTCTCTCTCTGTGTAACTCTGACTTTCAAATAAATAGATACATCTTTAAAAAATAAAAATAAAAGGAATGAGTTTAGCCCCTTCCCTCTCCCTGTCACCCACGTGATGCCTTTGCTATGTGTGGCACAACAAGAATGCCTGTGCCAGATGTACTTTCCAGCTTCTACAACTGTAAGTGAAATGAACTTTGCTCATTATAAATTGTCCAGCCTGTAATTCTGTTACAGCACATAAAATGGACCAACACAATCACATTCCTAACAGCTTAGTTACTGGGTCAAAGACTAGGCAATCTATGAGTGTGTGTGTATATCTATCTGCCGATTTCTATCTCTCTAGCTAGCTAGAGTTCTATTTTCTTTTTTTTTTTAAGATTATTTATTTATTGAGAGTCAGAGTTGCACAGAGAGAGTTCTATTTTCTTATACAACAGCACTGAAGCTTGCATTTATTTCTTTTGGGGGGTGGGTTGTAAGCATTTTTGATAGTTTAGTATTGCATTCATTTTACCTTTCTTTCATCAAAAGGAAGACTGACTCCTTTCTTAACATTTTGGCAGATATTTGTTGTTGCCATTCATGGCTTTTTTCTGTATTTCTCCCATTTTTCTGTGCAGTTGTTCGTCTTTATTTTTGTGTGGATTACATGCATTAAGAAAGCTAACGACCTGAGGGTTCAATAAGGTCTGCATAGATCGCTAAATAATTCCTCATCCTTCCATGGCCACCATGGGAGGGACCCCTGGGAAAACCCCCTTGGGGGACTAGAGTCTTTCAAACAAATATAATTGTCAAAGATTGGCCTTCTTTGGTCTCCCTCTTAGCCCCTAATTTAGAAAGTTAGCTGATAGAGCCTCCTGAGAAGCATCAGATTCTGAATGTTTGAGGGTGGTTGGACTGCAGCTGCTCGCTGTCTCAGGCTCAGTGGGTGAATTATGCAAGGTCATCACAGATCCCAAATGCCTGACTACACAAAATGAATACCCGCAGCTTTTTGGCACACCAGAGCTGCGAGATGCAGGAGAGACCCCAGCACTGCCTCTGCGGCCCTCCAGCTGGAACTGGGGCTGCACACGTCCCACTGCACCTCTACTTCTTTGGCCAGGGACGGCCCCCTCTCCCCCCTTTTCTCCTTATTAGTGAGTCTGCCTTGCTGATACTGATTTCATGGAAGTCCATATTTTCTAAGTCAAAGTTCGCTCATTGAGAAGGAAAAGAACCTGTCTTTGGTTGTGGCTCTAGATCTAGAAAGTCAGTGAGTAAGGGAATAAACAGCAGAATGAGGACCTAGCAAGAGTGTTTTGTGGCTGAACCGCTGTCCTGGAATCACAGAGGCTCCAATTCCCAGCTTCACCCTCTGGCTGTGCAACTTTCTGAATCTCAACTTTGTCCTGTGTAAAACGGTAACCCTGACAGGTGGTTGTGACCATCAACTGATTTAATTCACCTGTGCATTCTGTCGCTCATCATGATCCCCCTGTCTGTTTAGAATAGAGACAGACCTCTGTGTGAACCTTACACCTTTGAAAACAGCTGGAGGAACATATGAGATCACATGAATATCTTCCAAAACATTCCAGTCTAGTACGGTTAAAGGACTCTTCTGGTTTGTCCTGTATAGGACATCAGGTTTCCTTTATAAAGAATCTTATTCCCATTGAGAAGTCCAGCAACCATGGATTCCCCCTACAACATTGCTAGGGCTGCCAGGAGGAAGCAGAAAGCAAGACCCTGGGCAGGGTTTACTGAAGAGAAGGAAGCCATTGTGCCTGCAGTGACTGGCGTTAGGCATTTGCACACCAGTGATGGAAGGATGGAAAATGCATGAAAAAACACAACCAGCTCCTGTCCTAGAAGATCACAGGGTGCACTGCGAGAAGCCACCACGACTCCAACAACATTCCCTGCACAGAGAGATACGGAAAAGGTCTCTTCTTCAACATCACAGGTGATTTTCTGTCCTCAATTTCTCTGCATCCTATCGTTTTGTGTTATGTTCTCAGCATTTCGGGGACAATTTTTTCTGGATAATTCAAAGGCTCAGATTTCCAGGTTAATTGCAAGAATTGTGGAAATGGGGGAAGGAATTGGAGGAATTCATGAAGTCACTGTCACCTTCCTGACCTGTTTGAGGTTGTTTTCATTGACATGTCTGATCTATAGAATGGGGATGTTAATATTTGTTCAATGAGAACGAGTGTTAGTTGGGTGGATCTGACTTTGAATTCTGTCTCCAACCCTTAGAGATTATGTGACAACTGTTAGTTAGTATGTCTCAGCCGCAAGTTTCTCATCTGTAAACTGCATAGAACCCTGATGCCTAATGCCATACCTATATCACAGGGTTGCTGGGAGGCTGTGCAGACAGCATACAAAAATGGCAAACATGGAATGCGGAATGCAACTGACTTTTGTGGTGGTCTGAATGCCCCTCTCCCCCACATGTGTCCAAGTTCTTCTAAACACATCTTTTCATTTTCTGTGTTTTCTGATGTTTTGGTATCTAGGGCTTGCTGATCCTACAAAGTCTCCCCTTTTCAAAGCTAGCCAGCTCCTCTAGATGGTAAAGGATTCAAACCTGTGCACACCAATCCATCCACCCAAAGCCCAGACACCCAGCTAGCTACCTCATTATCTAGCTCTCAGTGCAGAGCCATTATCCCTCTGCCCTAATCAGCCCAGGACCAGACACTAGTCAACTAGGGATAGCCCCATGGCCTGGAGCTGCCTGAAATTATCTGAAGGGCCAATACTAAACCTGCTTCCCTCTCCCTGCAGAAACCACAACAAAGGCTCTCGCTCAGGACTTCCAACTCCCTCTGCCACCTGACTGACCCTTGGACTACATGTGGCCCTGCATGGCATGATGTAACCCTTCTTCTTGGTAACTGTGGATAGCAAACTATATATAACCCACAGAGTTCTCAGAAGAGCGTAACTTCAGTATTAGGGAGAATTAGCCCAGGACGAGAAGCTATTCTGTTCCTCTTAAAAAACTTTAAAATAAAGCCTCAAAATATAAACTATTTCTAAGTAACTTCACGTACCCAAGAATTAAACTCAAGAATATTTTTAAGGCAGCCAGCATTGTGGCATAGTGGGTTAAACAGACGCCTGCAAAGCCAGCATCCTATATGAGTTCCAGTTCGGGTCCTGGCTTCTCCACCCCTGATCAAGCTCCCTGCTAATGCACCTGGGAAGGCAGTAGAAGATGACCCAAGCATTTGTGTCCCTGCCACCCACATGGCAGAACTGGATGCAATTCCAGGCTCTTGTCTTTAGCCTGGCCCAGCACTGGCAATTGCAGCCATTTGGAGAGTGAACCAGAGGATGGAAGTTCTATTTCCTCTCTTTTCTCCTTCTCTTTCTGTAACTCTGTCTTTCAAATAAGAAAAAATAAATATTTTTAAAAGAATGTCTTAGGTATATATACCTAACAAGTACATACATAAAAATATTAATATGATGATAATATTAATCAAAGGAAAGCTCGAGTGATTTTTTAATATCATATAAAGGAAATTTCAGAACATTGATTATACAAATAGGGTCACTTTATAGTGACTGTGAGATTAATTAAGAAGTCATAAGAATACTAAATATTTATGCGTCTAACATCAGAGTTTCAAAATACATAAAACAAAATGATGAGAACAAGCAAAGAGAAATAAACCCACAAATATTGTCAGAGATTTTTGCAACTCTCCATCAACAACTGATAGCACAAATACAAAGAAAATCAATAAGGATCTAGAAGATTTGAATAATATCAGCCAACTGAAACTAACACATTTTTTGAACACTCTACCCAGCAGCAACAGAATAAATTCATTTTGGGAAAACTCTGAACTTGCACCAAGATAGTTCATATTCTAGAATATAATATAAACCTCAATAAATTTAAAAGTATTAAAATCATACAAGGTATGTTCACTGAAATGAATGGAGTGTAATTGAATTAGAGGTTAGTATTAGCAAGATATTTATAACATTCCCCAAATTGTTGGAAATTAAATAGCATACTTCTAACTGAGCTGTGGTTTAAGGAAGATAGCAAAGGGAAATCATAAATATCATAAACAGTATTTCCAACTGAATGAATATGCAATATGTTAAAATGTGCAGGATAGCCCAAAACCAGTACTTAGAGGGAAATCTATAGCACTAAATGTCTTTTATAGAAAAGAATAAAAATCTCAAATCAGATATCTACACAAAGAAAAGTAAATGAAGCCAAAATCCAAAAGAAGGAAGATATAATATAATAAAAATTGTAACAGAAATCAATGAAGTAGAAAAAAGAAAAATAATAGAGAAAATCAAAAACACAAAAAGCTGGTTCTTTAAAATGATGAATAAATTTGACAAACTTCTAGCCAGGAATTAAAAAAAGGAAGATCCAAACTACCACCATTAGGAATGAAAATAGTTCCATCATTATAAATTATGCCAGTACTAAAGATGAATTCAAGTATGTAATGAACTACTTTGTGTTAATAAATTCAACAACTGAGATGAAATTTACAAATGTCTTTAAAGACACAAACTACCAAACTCACTCAATAAGCAATTGATAACACTGATCGCTTCATATCTACTAAAGAAACTCCATTTGTAGTTGGGAGCCTTTCCATAAAGAAACACCCAGTCCAGATGCTTTTATGACTTTCATGGAGTCCAGTTCTGGGGTGCAGTGTGTTAAGCCGCTGTTTTGATGCAGCACCCATATCAAAGTGCTGTTTGAAGTCCTGGTTGTTCTGCTTCAACCCATTTCCTACTAATGTGTCTTGGAAGGCAGTGGAAGATGACCCAAGTACTTGAGCCCTTATGAGAGACCATAAAGGAGTTACTGGCTCCTGGCTTTGGCCTGACCCAAACCAAATCTTAAGTATATAAATAAATAGTGGTGGATTCTGGAAAATATTTAAGAAAATAACAATTTTATCCAAATTTTTCCAAAAGTTTAAAAAGATTGGCATGTAAAAGACATTCCAAGAGAAGAAACTTAAAGACAAAATTCCCCCAAGAATATTGATGCAAATAGTCTTAAAATTTTTAGCAAATTAAATACAATAATATTTTACTATAATATATCATGATGAAGTTGTTAAACTACTGAAGGATAGATTGGATTAACCGAGCAAGATTGGTTCAACATTCAAAAGTCAGTCAACGAAATTCGTTTTAACAAACTTAAAAATAAAATGCATATGATTATCTCAGTTGATAGAGAAAAAGCATTTTCTAATCCTAGTTTTTTTCCAAAAAAACTCAGTAAATTAGGACACCCACAAAAAAGTCTACAGTAAAATATTTACTTCATGAGGAACAACCGAATGTCTTCCATCTAAGAAGAGAAAAAGGAGAGTGTGACCGCGTCCGTATTTTCATGCAACACTCCACTAGCCGTTCCAGCCAGTGTAGTAATATGTGGAAAAGACAATAAAAGGCACCCAGATAAAAATGGGGTAAGTAAAATTGTCTTTACACATAGATGACGTTATTATCTATGTCAAGATTTTACGAAAAAGGGACCAAAGTGAGTAAATTTGGCAAAGTTTCAGAACAAAAGTAATATAAAAAAACTTTTTTTTAATAGCAGGAATAAATCATCTGTGATTGAAATTTTAAAATACCATTAGTAATAGCATTCAAAACATTAATTACTTAGGGAAAAATCTGACATAGAAGGTGAAAGAATTGTACCTAAAAACTACAGGACAGGGGCCAGCACTGTGGCACAGTAGGTTGATACTCCGCCTGTGGCACCGGCATCCCATATGGGCACCGGTTCTAGTCCCAGCTGCCCCTCTTCCAATCCAGCTCTCTGCTATGGCCTGGAAAAGCAGTAGAAGATGGCCCAAGACCTTGGGCCCCTGCACCTGTGTGGGCGACCTGGCTCCTGGCTTTGGATCGGCACTGCTCTGGCCATTGCGGCCATCTGGAGAGTGAACCAACAGAAGGAAGACCTTTCTCTCTGTCTCTCCCTCTCACTGTCTGTAACTCTACCTCTCAAATAAAATCTTAAAAAAAAAAAATACTACAGGACATTTCTGAGAAAAAATGAAGAAGACATGAATAAATGAAGGGATATAATTTGTCCTGGAACAAAGTGCCTCACTACTCACTACTGGGACATAACAGAATCTCAAAGCACATCTATTGAAAGAACAATGCCTACTCTAGGGAGCACCGAGGAGAGGGGGTTCCTGCACTTGGAGCTCTCATCACGTGATGGAGAACACAAAGCAGGGCAAAGATCATTCAAAGAGCGTGTCGGATGCCAGGTCAGAGGCACAGGTGGTCAGACCCCTGTAGGTGCCATGCCCCCAACTCAGACGTATGGCCAGTGCTGGTGGCCATCCCAGAAATCTCTAAGACAGAATCCTGAAGTGTACAAGTTAGTCACGCAGCAAGGAGAACTGAAACAAGCAGAGGAGCAAAGCCCTCGTGGAGCTGTAAATAATCCGGTGCAGAGATCAGCTGGAGCCCAGTCTGAGGGGTCTTGTATAACCTGCTGAGTCTAGAAAGTAACACGTGCATTTAAACAGGGGAGTGGCATGCATGGTCAGGCTTGCCTTCTAGACATTTCTCTCTGGCAAAGTAAGGAGAAATTACAGAGGGCGTGACTCACTCCCAGGATGTTCACTGCTCTTTGTGTACATTAGAAGCGGGGAGCAGTCCTTGTCCACCCTCAACCACAGGAGTAGGCAGCTGGCCCGGAGCAGGACCTCGCTGTGACAGAGGAGCAGCCCGCAGACCAGCTCCTGTGTTGTCCTTGTAGTGGGCAGGCATGCCTCCAGCAGATGCGCTGCCCTGTTTTTAAGCTGAGGATCTGCCTCTAATTCTCGGGAGTTGGGGAAAACCACGTTTGTCATCATTCGTCAAAACCACCTACTTGAAGCCTGAATCTCTGCAGCGCCTGGGAGAAGCTGGGGACATCTGCGCCACGTTTCTGTTCTCGTTCATATTTCTCGGCTCTCTTAGAGGGAAGTTGTGCAGGGCTGCATGACCATCAGAGAGACTCAGAGAGCAGATGGGATCCCACAGCACTGAGGCCACCCCAAGCAAGACCTTTCCCCAAGGGCACAGGAGGCGGAAGCAGGACACGTGGACCCCAGGTTCTCCTTCCTCTGCACAAGACACATTGTGGGGTCTTCTAAGTGAGAAAGTCTGTTTGGGTCCAGACGTCTCAATCTCATTGTCGTTATCACCTCTCAGAGGATGTGCAGTTGTCCTGAAGGCACCGGCAGTACACTCCAGGGAAGGAGCCAGGGGTGAGCAGAAGGCGTCTTGCAGCACCCGCAAGCGTAAGTCACCCTGCGGGACCGAGGAGAGCGCCCACCAGAGCCAGCTACAGGTCTGGCTGTCTCTGCACCCACAGCGGGCGCTCTGTTCCGGAGCTGCCACCTGGCGGTGTGCCCCATGGAAGCCAATTCTATGGCCATGATTTTGGCTCTGCAGGTGCCTACTCCACTCTTGTGCTCCTGAAGACCCCAAATGTCAGGGGACTCCTTTGCTGACCTTTGGCTGATGACAAGGCCTGGTGGTGACATTCGCATCAAGGCACGGCAGGGCCAGTGACTCCCAGGGAGCTCGGCCAGCTCTGGGGTGGGGAGAAACAGAAACCAATACACGGAATTTCCCTGCTCTTCTGGGTGGACCTCGATGGGCTTTTTTTTTTTTTTTTTTTTTTTTTTTTTACTTCCTCTTCTAGGACTTCAGGCAGCACTGCTCCTGAAGCAATAGGAGCAAGCATCCTGTCTCGCTCCAGCAGACGCTGCATCTCAGCACTGGGAGGTGTCTGTCCCACTTCCAGAGAAGCACTTCCTACGAGTGACAGCCACTGCGGTATGGGCAGTAGCCCACCCAGCCAAGCCCGCAGACCCTACGAGTCTGCTGAACTGCAGAAAACACCGAGGTCTCCCCGCTACCACTACAAGGACATTTCAGAAATTCAGCAAGTCATGTATTTAAAGTCTTGGAAGATGGCCAGCGCCGTGGCTTAACAGGCTAATCCTCTGCCTTGAGGCGCCGGCACACCGGGTTCTAGTCCCGGTTGGGGCGCCGCATTCTATCCTGGTTGCCCCTTTTCCAGGCCAGCTCTCTGATGTGGCCCGGGAAGGCAGTGGAGGATGGCCCAAGTGCTTGGGCCCTGCACCCGCATGGGAGACCAGGAGAAGCACCTGGCTCTTGCCTTCAGATCAGCGAGATGCGCCGGCCGTAGCGGCCATTGGAGGGTGAACCAACGGCAAAGGAAGACCTTTCTCTCTGTCTCTTTCTCTCACTAAGCACTCTGCCTGTCAAAAAAAAATAAAAATTAAAAAAAATAAAGTCTTGGAAGATTAAACAGAAGAGGAGAGTTGGGGTGGTAGAATCTAATGTAATCACCATCGCCTGGGATGAATTTGTAGGAGAGTGCATGAGAGCGCTGTGTTGAGATAAAAGACTTTCAACTTCAGTAAATATCTACCAGCTGTATGCAGGGGCTATGCAAGAGGTCTAAATAATTGGAAGTGTGTGTGTGTATGTGTGTGTGTGTGTGTAACTCAAGTTCAAAAGGCAAAATCATAATTCTAGTTAAAAAACAAAAAAAAGAGGAAAAGAAAAAACACCACTGTGCTTACAGATGCAAGATGTGGGTTTGAGTCCTGGCCCTACTTCTCAACTTTTTATTTTTTAACTATTATTTGAAAGGCAGAGTTACAGAAAGAGAGGGAGAGGAAGAGATAGAGACATTCTCCATCTGCTGGTTCACTCCCCAAACGGCCAAAGCAGCCAGGGCTGGGGCTGGGCCAGGCCAAAGCCTGGAGCCAAGAACTCTACCCTGGTCTCCCACTTAGGCCACCTTCTACTGCTTTCCCAGACATATTAGTAGAGAGCTGGATCAGAAATAGAGCTGGGACTTGAACTGGCACTCAAGGGATTCTGGCATTGCAAGGTACAGTTTAACCCATGGTGCCACTATGCTGGCCCAATCCTACTTCTTTCTTTTTTGTTTTTCCTTTTTAAAGGTTTAGTTATTTATTTGAAGGCAGGGTCACAGAGAGACAGAACGAGAGAGAGAGAGGGAGATCTTTCATCTGCTGGTTCAATTCCCAAATGACTACAATGGCTGAGGCTGATCCAGGCCAAAGTAAAGGGCCAAGAGCATCTTCTGGGTCTCCCACATGGGTGCAGGGGACCAAGCACTTAGGCCGTCTTCTGCTATTTTCCCAGGTACATCAGCAGGAAGCTGGATTGGAAGTGGAGCAGCCTGGGCACACACTGGTGTCCACAGTGGATGTTGCTGTTAAAGGCAGTGGCTTAGCCTGCTATGTCACATCACCAGCCCCCAGCCCTGCTTCTTATTAGCTGTTTCCTTGAGTTTCCTCACCTGTAGAAGAGTGATCACAGCTCTTCCCAGCATCACAGGGTTTGGGGAGGTTTAAAAGAGAAAAGGCAGGTGACAAGACATTGTCAAAGGGAGAGTGGTGCAATATAAGGGTAAACCCCAGGATAAACTATGGACTTCAAGTGGGGAGGACGTATCAGCGCAGGTCCATCACTTATAACAAGTGCACCCCTCTGGTGCTGACGGCCACATTGGTCTGGGGAAGAAGGTCATACAAAGGAACTTCCCACAGTCTCTGTCATACACCTAAAACAAGTCAAAAAAATGAAGTCAACTTGAAAGGTAAAAAGAAAAATGCATTTAAGTCATTGAATAAAATTACAATTATTAAAAAGATAAGGAACATGCACAGCCAATGTAGACGTGATTTAATTGAGTGGCTATCAAAGTAGAAAGGCACAAGCACAGCGAAAGAAGAGTTCTAAGAACAATCACTGGGGGCCCATAAGGGGAACCAGGAGAGGAAGATTGAATACACATTTTCCAGTGAACTTGGCCTGGTCTGCAGAATGGGTGTCAGGAACTCCAAGCGGTATGAATTGGGGGAAATCAGTGAAAAGAACAGCTGTTTGGGGGGCCAGTGTTGCAGCGTGAGGTTCAAGTCCTGTGCTCTGCTTCTGATCCAGCTCCCTGCTATTGCACCTGGGAAGGCAGTGGAAGATGGCCCCAGTGCTCAGGCCCCTGCCTCCCATGTGAGAGACCTGGATGGAGTTCCTGGCTCCTGGCTGCAGCCCAACCCAAGCCTGACTGTTACCGATGTTTCGGGGAATAAGCCAGGGGATGGAAGATCTCTCTCTTATCTCCGTGTCTTCTCTATCCCTCTGCCTGTCAACTAACTAAATACATCTCACAAAGAGCATCAGTTTTCACATACTGTGCCTCCCTTTCCTGAAACCAGAGGTCAAAAGGGGCAGCCCCAAGATCAAAGCAAGCAAGCTCAGGTACCGTCCCCTAAACTTGTCCATCTGCATCTCTATTTCTTCCTGTACTGGTACGTGGGACTGAGGCTGCAATAACAAAGTCCACCACCAGGGTGCGGAAAACAACAGACACTTGGGCTCTCACAGTTGCGGAGGCTGAGTGTTCAGAATCAAGGTGCCGGCAGGGCCACGCTCCCTGCAAAGCTTCGTGGGGAGGATCCTTCCCTCCGCCAGCGCCTAGTGGCCCCGAGAGATCCTCGGCTAGTAGATGCCGCGGGGCAGCCTGCCTCTTCGTCCGCACAGCCGTCTTCCCCTGAGCCTGTCTCCATGGGGCATTCTTTTCCCTGTGTGTGTGTCTGTGTCCCAACGTCCCTCTCCTTATGAGGACACCAGGCCTCACAGTGTGAGCTGTAATTATGTCTTGAAAGACACTATCTTCAAAGAAGATTGCTACCATTGGTAGTTGGGGGACACAGCTCAACCCCTAATAGCAGGTTAGGATGGCCATCCCCTTGCCTCAACCCCAAACGCTAGAGAAGAAAACCCTGGGTTTAGAGGCCTGAGACCTGGATCTGGATCCCAGTTCTGTGTCTCACTAGCTGCCTGGTGTTGGACAGGTTACTGCAACTCTCTGAGAACTAAATTTATGCTTAAATAATGGGGGTCATATGCCTACCAGGCCTTCCACCCAGGATTAGTGTTAAGATTCCATGAGGGCCGGTGCCGCGGCTCACTAGGCTAATCCTCCGCCTGCGGCGCCAGCACACCAGGTTCTAGTCCTGGTTGGGATGCCGGATTCTGTCCCAGTTGCCCCTCTTCCAGGCCAGCTCTCTGCTGTGGCCCGGGAGGGCAGTGGAGGATGGCCCAAGTGCTTGGGCCCTGCACCCGCATGGGCGACCAGGAGAAACACCTGGCTCCTGGCTTCAGATCAGCACGGTGTGCCAGCCGCAGTGCGCCAGCCAGAGCGGCCATTGGAGGGTGAACCAACGGAAAAGGAAGACCTTTCTCTCTGTCTCTCTCTCTGTCTACTCTTCCTGTCAAAAAATAAATAAATAAAAAGATTCCATGAGCTGATGTCAATGGGTTGCTTTGCAAACTCTAAAGCTCCAGACAAACATTCACACATTGTCAGTTCTTTCACCAAAGGCCCAGCTTCTACTACCCCTCACTATACACAAAGGGCAAGTTCCCTCCATACTCTGGTTATAGTTCATCACACCATGCACCTGCCCACACAGGAAGCCAGACCCTTCAGATATTTCTGGGGGCTCCCCCTGTGTATCTGGGCATTGGGCTGCCCCTCTCCATGCAGCATGGCTATGTTCCCAGCTGCTGGCAGTCAGGAGGTGCCACTGTGCTGGCACCATGGGACCACCCACTCTGAACTTGAGAAAGGGACACGTGTTCTCCTCCTTCCACTCTGTTCCACAGCATTTCCCTCCACCCCCAGCTGGAACTGGGCTACAACTTTTATATATTAATGATTTTTAAAGATTTATTTTATTTATTTCAAATGCAGAGTGACAAAGCAAGAGAGAGAGCAGAGAGAGAAAAGATTTTTCATTTGCTGGCTCCCTCCCCAAATATCTGTGATAGCTGGAGCTGTACCAGGCAGAAGCCAATAGCCAGGATTTCCATTTAGGTCTCCCACAAGGGTGGCAAAGGCCCAAATACTTGGGCCACCTTCTGCTTTTTTTCCTGGCACATTAGCAGGGGCCTGGATCGGAAGTAGAGCAGCTGGGACTCGAACCTGCACTCCAATATGAGATGCTGGAGTTGCAGACAGCGGCTTAAAGTACTGTGCCACCATTCTGGCCCCTGGGCTACAACTTCTAACGGGGTCATGCTGGTGTTTGAGGAGATAAGCCCAAAGCAGAGGGTGACCTAGGGCCACTCGGGCAGTTGCTCAGGGTCAGACTCCCAGCTCATCTGCTTGGAACAGGGGCCAGCCCAGGCCGACCATAAGCAGGCTCTGAGCATACCTGTGCCCATGGTTTAGAGAGAGGAGCCTACAGTGGGCTCTGAGCATACCTGTGCCCATGGTTCAGAGAGAGGCTCCTCTCCCCTGCAGGTGTTCCTCTTTGGTCCTCATTTCTTTCCTTTGTTTTTTGTGTTTTGCTTTTTTTAATTTATATATAGAGAACTTTATATCAATAAGGAGAACTTGTCTTTCAGGGGCTGACATTTCTTGACTCAGGACTGCAACCTCCCAGAAGGATTAACAATGGGCAGATCTGCTACATTCAAGGAAGTCCCTATCCTTTGCCTATTAACTTGGAGCATTGCTTCCTTCCCCCAGGCCATGTAATTTTATCTGAATTCTAAAGGTTGCAAATTAGGCACAGAGACACATTTCATTTGGGTCATGCTTTTTTTTTTTTTTACAGGCAGCGTGGACAGTGAGAGAGAGAGACAGAGAGAAAGGTCTTCCTTTTGCCGTTGGTTCACCCTCCAATGGCCACCGAGGCCGGTGCACTGCGGCCGGCGCACTGCGCTGATCTGAAGGCAGGAGCCAGGTGCTTATCCTGGTCTCCCATTGGGTACAGGTCCCAAGGGCTTGGGCCATCCTCCACTGCACTCCCTGGCCACAGCAGAGAGCTGGCCTGGAAGAGGGGCAACCGGGACAGAATCCGGTACCCCGACTGGGACTAGAACCCGGTGTGCTGGGGCCGCAGGTGGAGGATTAGCCTACTGAGCCGCGGCCTTGGGTCATGCATTTTCCAAGACAATAAGAATCATTACCAGTATTTCAGTTGAGATATTTTGCATTAAAAAGTCAAGATTTGGGGTCCAATGCTGTAGCACAGCAGGGAAAGCTGCCATTTGTAGCACCAGTATCCCATATGAGCTTGGTTCAAGTCCCGGCTGCTCCACTTCTGACCCAGCTCCCTGCTAATGTTCCTGAGAAAGCTGTGAAGAATGATCCAAGTGCTTGGGACCCTGTCTCCCATGTGGGTGACCCAGAAGAAGCTCCTGGCTCCTGGTTTTGGATTGGCCTAGCTCCAGCTGTTGCAGCCATTTAGTGTGTATGTATGTGTGTATATATATATATATATAAAACTTTTCCTTTCAAATAAAGAATTTTTTTTTTAAAAAGTCAAGATTTCTGTTCCCCTTGGTACCACCTTTCCTCAGTGCCAACAAAAAGTAGCGAGGTTACAACCCTAACCCAAGCACCTACAATTTACATCTAGTTACTTGTGAGGACCTAGTCAAGTGGGAACAGGCTGCTCCAAAGGCAAATTTAAATTTGATCTCTTTCAGAAAACCCCTGCTAGAAACTTTTAAGGAGTTCATTTTCTAGAAGTTTTTCCTTAAGGGTGTTGAAATAAAAACACTAAGTTCTGGGCAAGCATTCACTTCCTGTCACATACTCTGGTGTTTGGATAGACTTCGAGGTGGAGCACGATAACAGATGAGGACTGAAACTTCAGCCCCAGATAATCACAGATGAAAAGACAGGGGGAGGCCTGGGGAATTTCCATCACTCTAGAACCTCTGACACACTCTGGACATGAAAGGGACCCGGGAAGAAGGCGGTGTTTAACTTCTCTGTATATCTGCACATGTATCTCTCATGCCTGACCGTGGAGTAGTAAAAGAACGACCAAAAAGGACCAGCTCTGGGAACCCCTTGTGTCCTCCAGTGTTGAGAAGGGCAGGTGGACCCTCTCACAGGTCCCTGCCTCCCGAGGGCTGCTCACCAGCATGGTGTGCAGGGTGAGGTGCCGGTCTCCCTCACTGATCATTCTGGTCCAAGGGAGAGCACACAGCCCTTTCTGCTGTAACATCCTCCTCTCCCCACTGCCTCGTGCAGTCGACCTCCCTGCTCTACACAGGGGAGGCACTGAAATCTTCCTGATGCTATGGAGAGCAAAGGGAACGCCCCGTGATTTCTCAGTGCTCTGTCCTAGAGGTGAGAGCTGTCGGGTTCAGAAGGCAGTTGCCCGTGTGGGACCCTGGCTGATGGATCCAGGCAAGGCCATGAACAGAGTGCTGTCCCCGGGATTTCCTGATGACAAGAAAGCTCACAAGGACAGCTGACCCCGATGCAAGAACATGAGCTCAACGCCCGAGTTCTCAGGAACAACACAACGCAGTCGGCAGCTGTGACGTGAAGTGTTTTACTCCTGACCGTCTACTCGCCAATACACACACACGAGTTTGCGTTGAAAACACCTTGGCTTTTCTCTCTTCCCCTTACAGTCCCAACCCTTTTTTCTGTTCCTCAGATCTACCAGAGACCACCTCTCTGGGCATATCTGGCCTGGGTTGCAGTTCGATTCTTTGTCATTCCCCAAATAAAAGCTCTTTGAATGGCCCTCCATTGTTATACTTCTGTTTGACTTGGACATGGGAATACAGCTTTCTAATCTTCAGGGTAGGATCTTCCAACTACTTCCAAGACCCTGAGGTCCTATTTAACTTCTACCACCTTGAATTCTTTTCATCACTTTTCTGTTCCTCAAGTTTCAAACCCAAAGGGGTGAGGCTCAGAAAACTCCTCAGGATTTCTTCTCTTGCTTGTCTGTGGCTCATCTTCAGAATTCTGGTTTCCTGTCTGAGACCCTGCCACTTGCTACGATGGGACAGGAAAACTGTTCAAGTCAAAGAGGCCATGCCTGCGTACGGGGCCATGACCTCCACGTTCAGCCCACAGCGAGGCAGTCACCTCCAGGAACACAGCCCAGCTATGAGGAAGCTTCAAGAAGTTCGTGGGAAATTGAATTAAAATATAATTTTTTTAGCATTTACTTATTTATTTGAAAGGCAGAGTGATAGAGAGAAGGGGGGAGGGAAGGAGGGAAGGAGGGAAAGAGAGAGAGGGAGAGAGAGAGACTGTGCCATTCACTGGTTCACTCCCTAGATGCTCAGCCAGCAGCTCAGTCTGGGTCTCTCACATGGGTGGCAGGAATCCAAGTACTTGAGTGGTCACCCGCTGCCTCCCGGGATGCCCATCAGCAGGAAGCTGGATCTGAAGTGGAGGTGGACCTCAGTCCCAGGCACTGTGATATGTGATGTTGATGTCCCCAGTGTTGGCTCAACCCACTGCGACACAATGCCCACCCTAGCAAGTCTGTTGTGGAGAGAAAACTATTTCCAGGAACTTTTGGGAGACCGCTTATATCTGTACTAGGGACACAACTGCTAAGTGTTAGACCAGCCTGTTCTATTAAACACATAAGCTCCACCCAGGGATGGACGGCTCTAAGCTTTCACGTGAAGGGAGAACCGAGTTGGCTGCTGGTTTCTTAACACCTAGAGAAATCTGACCAGCTAATCCAGCTGGTACCCAGCTCTCAGCCCTACTCCTTCTGTATTTTTAGACATTTTATTTATTTTGGGGCCAGCGTCGTGGTGCTGCCATTGAGGCATTCAGTGTCAGAGTACCAGCTGGAGTCCTGGCTGCTCCACTTCCAACCCAGCTTCCTGCTATGCACCTGGGGAGGCAGCAAATGATGACTCAAGTACTTGGGTCCTTGCCACCCACGTGGGAGACTAGAATGGGGTTCCCAGCTCTTGGCCTTGGCCTGGCCCAGACCTGGCTGTTGTGGCCATTTGGGGAGTGAACCAGCACATAGACGATCTTCCTCTCTTTCCCTCCCTCCCTCCCTCTCCCTATCTCGCTCACTCTCTCTCTCTGCTACTCTTTTTAATAAATAAATCTTTTTCAAATTAATTTATTTTATTTACTTAAAAGAGAAAGAGCATGCACTCTTATCTACTGCCCAAATTCTCACAATAGCTAGCACTGGGCAAGCCTGAAGCTGAAGCCTGAAAATCAATCCAGGTCTCCCCATAGGTGGCAGGGACTCAGGACTTACTGCCTTCCAGGGCACATAATGGCCAGACTCTCTGAAGGAAAAAGGCAGGAGTCATAGGTGAAGATTTGGGTTCAGCCTCCTCTTCAAATTAAATTCTCTGAATCTCACCTTCTACACATGTCTGGTCCACTTTGTCCTTGGGAGGACCAAATACCTAACAGTGGCAAAAAGACTGAACCACAGATCCTCATACAAAGATCTCTACTGACTAGCACCAAGAAGTCACAGAAGTTTCTGAGATGACCAGCAGTCATCTCATAGACAAGTTCAGCACAAACACCCTCCTAGGATATTCAGTCTGTGCCTCTGCAGTGTGAATATCGAGCCCTAATAACGGCTTCCAGGATTAAAAGGCTGGTTTCTTAAGGATTCCAAGAGAGTACGTCTGGTTGGTGAGTCAGTACTAACTAGTGTCAGGCCTTTTATTCTTATTTTTTTAATATTTATTTAATTATTTCAAAGGCAGAGCAACAGAGAGGGAGAGATAGAGGTAGAGACGACAGAGGTAGAGGTAGAGATAGAGGGAGGGAGGGAGGTATAGATATTTTCTATTTGCTGGTCCACTCCCCAGATAGACACAACAGCCAGGGCAGGGCCAGGGCAAAGCCAGGAGCCTGGAACTCTATCCAGGTCTCCCATATGAGTGAGTGGCAGAAGCCCAAGCACTTGGATCATCTTTCGCTGATTTCCCAGGTACATTAGCAGAAGCTAGGTTGGGAGTAGATCAGCCAGAAATCAAAACCAGTGCTCTGATATGGGATGCCAATGTGGCAAGTTATGATTTAACCTGCTGTGCCACAATGCCAACCCCTCAGAGGCCTTTTAGAGAATCATAAACAAATGACAAATTAATCTATTTTATTTCATTATTATTTACGTATCACTGTCATCAATATTTTTATTTCATTATTAAATACTTATAATATGCTAATTTATTATTATTGACTAGTGACTGATTTGCTTGTTAACTAATGCACAAATGATGCCTTGACAGAGGCTATAGCAAAAGACAGAACAAAGCCAGAGGAGCAGGCAGGAAAGGGCTCTGTGCGTGTCACCCAGCTTCCAGAGAGCAGCACACACGGTCTGGAACTGGGAAAGTACACACTCCCTTTCACAATATGTTCATCACACTGGTGTTTTAAAGCCTCAAGTCATTCTACCTGATCTTTAAAGAATAAACCATTGGGGTTGGTGCTGTGGTGTAGTAGGCTGAGCCACCACCGCCTGCAGCGCCAGCACCCTCTATGGGCACCAGTTCGTGTCCCGGCTGCTCCTCTTCTCATCCAGCTCTCTGCTGTGGCCTGGGAAAGCACTGGAAGATGGCTCAAGTGCTTGGGCCCCCACATCCCTGTGGAGAAACCCAGAAGAAGCTCCTGGCTCCTGGCTTAGGATAGGCCCAGCTCCAGCCGTTGCAGCCATCTGGGGAGTGAACCAGCAGATGGAAGACCTCTCTTTCTGTCTCTACCTCTCTGTCTGTAACTCTGCCTCTCAAGTAAATAAATTTTTTAAAAAAGTGATAAATTGTCATTTGTGCAGATTTCTTCTGGCTGGAATGAAATTCTTACATGTGTCACAATGTGGACGAACCTTGAATGTATCGTGCTAACTGAAAAAAGCCAGACATAAAAAGACAAACACTGTTGCTTCTACTTGTGTGAGGAACCTAGAACTGGAAAATTCACAGGGACAGAGAGTAGAAAAGAGGCCATGAGGGACTAAGGGGAGGGAAGATAGGAAGCTATTGTTTAATGGATGTAGAGTTTCTGTTTAAGATGTTGAAAACATTTTAGAAATACATGTGGTGATGACTGTACCCCATCGTGAGTATAATTAATGCTACTGTGTTGTACACTTAAAAATGGTTACAGTGATCAATTTTATGTTATGTCTATTTTACAACAACTAAATGCATAAAAATGAAAATAAATGGAAAGCTTGGGATGTCTTGGGTCACACAGTTCCCCCTGGTTGTCATGCTGAAGTTTATACCATCCCTCTGAAGGTTCCATAACTGACTGCGGAAACAAACAACAGGCAGGTTAACAAGAGCAAGGTGTGCAAATCTATTCATGTATATGGGAGCTGCACAAAGTATAAAACTCAAAGAAGGGCCAGATGATGGAGGCTTAAAATACATTTTTTATGGAGGAGAGAGAGAGTGTGTGTGTGTGTGTGGTGGGGGAAGAATTGCAGGCTTTTTTAGAGAGCTAATAATTGATTTTTAGAGGAAATGAATGGACCCAAATGCCAGAAAATGGCCAGGTAAAATCTCCTCTAAGTGTGATGTTGGATTTTCAGTCTCACCCTCTGAGCTGCATTCAATCATGCTTAGCTAATGAAATTTAAATAAGAAGACATGGAGGCAGCTGTGATCCTTTTTGGAAGACCCTGTCTTTGCATAGAAAAGGGAACTTCAGAGACAGACTCTCTCTGCATTTCAGTTCCCCAGAACTCTCAGTGTGAAGTCAAAAGTGGAATAGTTGGGAGTATCCTCTTCTGGGCCCCAGTGTTGTCTTTTGCTTGAAGAACAAAGCAGACCGGGTTTCCAAAGTTCTTCCGCTTGAAAATTGTTCTTCAGCTGGGAAACCCCATCTCCACCTCCCAACAACATGGCCAACCTTTCAGCTCAGCTTATCAAGAAAACTTTCCAGAATCACAGAAGTGCATCTGGGGAAACATGCTTTCATGACGTCTTTGTTTTTGATTTGGATCAAAAATTTTTTAATATCTTAAAATCAGAACTGCTACTTAAAGTAGGCTGAACTACACCGGCAACTTTAGGGAAGCTTATACACGCATCCAGTCCTAGCCCCTGATCAGATCTGTTTTCATTTTCCTTTTCTCTCAGTGCAGAAAGTAAGCATCATAAATTTCAAAACTTAACTTCTCTTTTTCCTTTTCATTTTTGAGATTAGATTGTCTTCCAAAACTGACTAAGAGGTCCCTAAAGCTGGCCCTGAAAATAGACTTGAGTGTCTGCTCTTTGCACCCACTCTCATCAGGCTGGCCTTGTTCATTTCAGGGGGCACAAAATCCTCTCAGATGGACTTGGTTTTTCACAATGGCAATGGATATGCATTTCACGTGAGGTGGGGAGGCCTTTGCTCTAGATTAGTGTGCACGGCCTGAACCTCACTCCAGGCAGCAATGCACCTATGTTGAAAAGAATCTCAATGCGACAAAAAAGAAAACAGTGTGACATGTGCTATTCATCAGTGGTGTCAGCTTAGCTGGGCCACAGTGCCCAGATATGTGGGCAAACATTACGCTGGAGGTTTCTAGGAGAGTGTTTTTGGATGAGGCTGATATTGAAATTGGCAGACTTTGAGTAAAGCAGCTTGACTGCTTTGCTGTGGGTGAGCCTCATCCAATCCATTGAAGATCTGAATCAAATAAAAAACTGACCTGCCCAAGCAAGAGCGAATTCTGCAGAAGGTGGATTTCGGACATGAATGGCAGCACTGGCTCCTTCCCGAGTCTCCAGTCTACTGGCTCACCCTGCACTCCTGGGGCTTGCCAGCCTGGCCATGCAATAATTCACTAAAGTTTGTCTGTCTGTCTGTCTCTCTCCATACACATGCACATACACACCCCTACACACACGCATACACTCTCTATTGATTATCTCTCTGGAGAAATGTGGCTAATACACAGATCTATGGGCCAATTGTGGGTCCTCCACTACCTATCTGCAGCATTTATTTAGTAAACCTATCAACCCCATGAGCCTCAGTTTCTTCATCTGTGAAATGGAGATTTTATAGTCTTGAGGTGTTATGTGGTGGAGACTGTAAAACACATGAACTACCAGGGTTGTAAATAAAGGGTAGCTTTTAAAAGAGAGCATTACAGGCCGGCGTCACGGCTCACTAGGTTAATCCTCCACCTGCGGTGCTGGCACCCCGGGTTCTAGTCCCAGTTGGGGTGCTGGATTCTGTCCCAGTTGCTCCTCTTCCAGTCCAGCTCTCTGCTGTGGCCCGGGAAGGCAGTGGAGGATGGCCCAGGTCCTTGGGCCCTGCACCCACATGGGAGACCAGGAGGAAGCACCAGGTTCCTGGCTTTGGATCAGTGCAGTGCGCCAGCTGTAGCGGCCACTTGGGGGATGAACCAACAGAAAAAGGAAGACCTTTCTCTCTGTCTCTCTCTCATTGTCTAACTCTGCCTGTAAAAACAAACAAACAACAACAACAAAAAAACAAACAAACAAAAACAAGAAACTAAGGAACCCACTTTCCCCCTCTTAAGTAACTTTTATCCTTACAAAAGAGATAAACAGCATAGGAGGTGATGTGTGCTAACACCAAATAAGTAGTGCTCCTGCTTCACATACATGAAGGGCACTGTAATGCACCCCCCAAAATCTGCTATGTGCTAGGTTGGCATAGAGTTGCTTTGAGCTGGAGGCAATCAGCTCCCAGCCCTCCCCTATGCTCTCTAAAAGCAATCACAAACATCTATTTACAAGGATGTTTCTTTTCCATACTAGGAGAGAAAGAATACATATATAATTATTTTTTTAAAAAATTATTTTATTCAAAAGGCAGAGTTACAGAGAAAGAGAGAGAGAAAAAAATCATCCATCTTTTGGTTCACTCTCCAAATGGCTGCAACAGCCAGAGTTGGGCCAGGTCAAAGCCAAGAGCCAGGAGCTGCATCCAGGTCTCCCACATGTGTGCAGAGGCCCAAGTCCTTGGGCCACCTTTTGCTGCATTTCCATCACACTGGCAGGGAGCTGTATTGGAAGTGGAGCAGCCAGGACTCAAACTGACATCCATAAGTGTTTCTGGCATTGCAGGTAGCAGCTTAACTTGCTATGCCACAACACCAGCCCCCAGATAAAATTGGTAACACTTGAGAAAATACTCCTCTGCATAACAGATTTTAGTGAACAACCTTCATTTATCATAAATTCCCTCCCTTGGGAAGTTATGGGGGGGGGGAGAAGCCATTGTAATCCATAAGCTGTACTTTGGAAATTTATATTCATTGAATAAAAAATAAAAATAAATAAAATAAATAAAAAGGGAAAAAATAAATTCCCTCCCTTCATCTTTCTATAACTCACCTCCCCCATGTCTGAAGTCCAAAACTTTTTTCCCTTGTCTAGCCCAAGATTTGTGTCCCAAATTCTAACCACCTCTTTGAATCACATTGCTTTGTGATTTCTGATACTTATAAATAGAATTCCATCTACTTTTGTTCTTTTGTCTTTTTTTCAGTTTAATTTGCATGGCCCCCAAGCACTGAACTAGGAGATAGAGGCAAAAATGGTTTTTCCTCTCTTCGGGGTATAAAGGTGAAGGGAAACCCCACCCACGCACCAAGGCTTACTGAAATGAACAAATGACTAGGATAAAAAGGCATACAAATTTAATAACAAGCATGGGCACACAATCATACACAGTGTTAGCCTCCCAAAAGGCCCAGTTGGTGGAAGCTTAAACACGCCCTTCATGGGGGAAAAGGAAGCGGTGGAAGTCATTGGCAACTTCAGAAGGAGAGTAGCTGTTAACCAGGGAGGAGTAGACCTGGCAATCAGGAGTTGTGAATCCTTGTCTTTGGAGTTTGAGTGAGCCCGAGAGATAAACATTATCTTGTGGCAAAGATTATCCCTGTGCGGTTTCATTCCAAGGTCTTCCTTTCTCCTTATGAGGTATGGGAGGAAGGAGAGGCCCACTCTTAAGGCAGACAAGGAGTTTCCAGAGAGATTCCTTCCCGGTGCTTGGGAGGCGGGAGCAGAAGCAAGACAAGTTGGGGACTTTGATTGTGAAGCATATTATAAGCCCTCTCAACCTTTGAGGAATCATTTTCTGAGCCTCGACCCAGATACCATTAAAAATAGAGCACGTCTTACGTTTATAAAGTCTTGCCTACTCTATACCAATATTCCCAATCTCCAAACTCAGGCTTATTTTTCTTCTCCTGAACTGATGAAATATTGTGTAGAAAAAGATGGAGATCTTTAGGAAGGTGAAACTGGCCGCCAAGCCAGTTCAATGTAACAGCTAGAAAAACCAACTTAAGAGTGGAATGAGCCATAATTATATATGGGTTATCACCCAGTTTTCTGGTGTTGCCAGATGTTGGAATGAGAGGTACTGAGTAAAAAGCGTAAGGCTTGAAGTCTGAAGATCTTTCAAATCCCAGCTTTGCATCTTAGCAGCTGATGGCTTTGGGGAAGTTATTCATTCTCTGAGCTTAAGTTTGGTCATCAATAAAATTCAGTTACTGGTGCATAATTAGAAACACAGAAAGCTGGAGTTATTGAATCAGTGGACAAATGGATGGCTAATAGTCATTTTGAATAGAAAATTGCTCACCAAACCCAAGTTTAGTGAAACCAATACAAAAACAATTCAGTTGACAGAGAACACCATTTTAAGAGGATGATGAGGTAAATGGAGGCAGAAGACTTATTCTGGAAAAGTGGGAAGCACTTCAGAAGTAGTAGGAGCCTCCTGACTTGGAGAGCTCGATCTTGTTGAAGTATTTAAGCCTCAACATACTTTAACAGTCTCATTTTTAGTGAAGGAAGTTGGATTAAAGAGGGTGAAGAGAGAAAAACCACACCTGTGAACTCTGCATAATATCCACAATATTCAAGGTGACCAGTTGGTCAAAGCAGAGTAGATACTCTTGATGTCAAGACCTTGCTTTCCTAACCTTAAGATGGTTCTTGGTGAACTCCCCAAACAAGATGTTTTGTCAGACTCAAGTTCAACCACATAGACCTCATAGAATGTTGAACACCTTGTTTGTTTTCCAGCCATACCAGAAGAGTCATCTGTGTGCACGCCTCTGCACGCATAGCCACAGGGGTTTTCCAAACTTTGCTTTCTAGTTTATTCTAATGAACACAGAAGGGATCATGAAGCCTGAAGAATGTGTGTTCTTTTTCTTCTCTTCCCGCACAGGTGCCAGTGGGCTCAAAATAAGAGCAAAGAATTGGGCTGAGTACTGATGAGGTGATGCACAAAGATCATGTATGCCCTGGTTTCTGACTTAGAACACAGGATGGGGATATCTCCCAACTTCAGCCCAGTTGGCCCATTCTCAGTACTAACGAGACTTGCTTGATTGAACTCTCTCTCTCTCCTTCTTTCTTTTTCTTTCTTTCAACCTTTCTTTTTTTATTTGAGAGGCAGGCAGAACAGAGAGAAAACTCCCATCCACTGGTTTACTCTGCACCGGCTACTTCAGCAGGGGCTGGGTTGGGAATCAGGAACCTGGAACTCAGTCCAGAACTCCCACATGTGTAGCAGGGGACCAACTACTTAAGCTATCATCTGCTGCCTCCTAGGATCTGTGTTAGCATAAAGCTGGACTCAGGAGCCTGAACTGGCAGTCAAAGCCAAGAACTCCCATTTGGGATGTAAGCATCATAACCACTTGACTCAAAGCCATGAGAGGGCTTTCTTAACTAAGCCATAGGATAACCTCCACGCTGTCTCTAAGTAAGTTACTTAATATTAGCATTGAGTGTTTTGAAGTATGTTTGGAAAGTGATTACATTTTTTGACAAAAATTTAACATGCATCAATTTCTTATGATTATTGCTGTTGATTTTTCTTTTTTTTTTGTCTTTTTTTTTTTTTTTTTTTTTTTGACAGGCAGAGTGGATAGTGAGAGAGAGAGAGAGAGACAGAGAGAAAGGTCTTCCTTTGCCGTTGGTTCACCCTCCAATGGCTGCCATGGCCAGCACGCTGTGGCCGGCGCACTGCGCTGATCTGAAGCCAGGAACCAGGTGCCTCCCCCTGGTCTTCCATGCGGGTGCAGGGCCCAAGGACCTGGGCCATCCTCCACTGCACTCCCGGGCCACAGCAGAGAGCTGGCTTGGAAGAGGGGCAACCGGGACAGAATCCGGTGCCCCAACTGGGACTAGAACCCAGTGTGCCGGTGCCGCAAGGCGGAGGATTAGCCTATTGAGCCACGGCGCCGGCCTTGCTGTTGATTTTTCTAAAAACAGATAATATTATGTCCCTATCCTCAAGGATTTTATAATATGCATGGGGATTCAAGTGGAAAAAGTTAAATTAGAGCAATACATGGAGGGCACTTATGTTATTAACTTTAATATAAGAATGAGAACATTAGCATTTATTGAGCATTTACTATGTTCCAGATCCTGGCATAGTTGCGTTCATTTAATCCTTTGGTTAGGGGGCTGGCACTGTGGCACAGCAGGTGAAGATACAGCTCGTGCACTGTATCTTGTATCAGTGTCAGTCTGAGTCTCTTCTACTCTTCTTCTAATCCAGCTTCCTGCTAATGTACCTTGGGAGGCAGTAGATCATGGCTTAAGTATTTGGCCCCTGCCACTCAGGTGGGAGTCCTGGAAGGAGTTACTGGCCTCTGGCTTCAGCTTGGCCCAGCCCTGGCTGTTGCAATCATTTGGAGAGTGAACCAACAGATGACAGACTGGTGTGTGTGTGTGTGAAAGAGAGAGAGAGAGAGTTTGCCTTTCAACTAAGTTTACATATACATGTATATGTTTATTATATGCATATATATTTAAAAAGCCTTTGATTAAAATGTCCTATCCGGTGAGGGACGCCATCTGCATGCTACAAAGGCAAACTCCAAGCTCAGAGTGCTTGCGTAATGGGGAGGTAAGGAGGTGCTACCCCAAAATATGGCACCTTGGTGTACTGAACATTTCAAGGTGGAGGAGTCTGAGAGAGCATGATCACGAGGGTCTCTCTGACCTTCCCCCTCCCCCCCCACAACCCCTTTCAGCCCTGAAGGAAGTCATAAAACCTAGGAGGAACTTTCTGAGCTACCTCCTGAGTCAGCTCCTAGGACGCTCAGGAGAGAAATGCCCTCCCTGTGCTCAGGAGGAAGCAACATCTCCCTCCTTGAAGAGTCACGGGGAATGGTCTGGATAGACGGGACGTGCGCCCCAGCAGTCGGCTGTCATTAGGTCCCAGCCACTCTGTCCAATCACACTGCTCCACAGCTGTCTACTCCCCAGACCTACTATGAAGAATGACTCCTGCCTAGCTGTCACTTTGGGCCTTCATTTCCTTACAAAGCTTCCTGCGTCAAGTACCAGGTAAATTAAATACACCTACATGCTTGTCTCTTATTCATCTGTCTTTTGTTATAGAGGCCTCTGTCACCAACCTGGGGTGGGTAAGGAGAGTATTTTTCCTCCCCTACAGAAACTAGATGAGGGGCTTCTCACCCAGAGATCCTGACTCAAAACCCAGGAGTCTTTCAGCAACATCAAACTTAACCACACATATTAAATTTATTGCAATGAGTCATCACTGTAGTTGGATGCACTCACAAAACCCCCTTGACTCTTGTGGGTAGTTCTGTACTGAGCTGGGCAAGTATAGGCCTGTTAAGCGCAACCCATCTGCACTCCACTGGCAGAAATCCCAATGTCCCTTGTCCCCAGTGGCCGGCCTTTCAAGAAGAGGTAGCCACCCTCCCAAGGAAACATTTATGTTGCAATTACAAAGAGCAAAGGCCCTTTCCAAAAGCTTTGTTTATTGCCCAGTATCAATCATTTAACACATGTTCTGTGAGCTAGGGTGTTTCACGTTGATTTTGTTTGCCCAGTGTGGTTCTAAAGCCTGGCTCAAGGTCAGAAGTGAAAAAAAGTTACACTGATGGGAGCTGCATCGACATTTTTTCATTGCAGTGCCATGGCATTTACATGGTATTTGTATTAAAAACCAGGGAGGACAGGGTTGTGGTGCAGTGGGTTAAGCTGCTGCTTGTGATGCTAGCATGCCAAATAGGAACACCAGTTCAAGTCCTGGCCGCTCCACTTCCAATCTAGTTCCCACTAATGTGCCTGGGAAAGCAGTGGAAGATGGCCCAAGTGTTTGGATTCCTGCCACCCACCCATGGCAGAGACCAGGATGGAGTTCCTGGCTTCTGGCTTCAGCATGGCCCTGCCCTGGCCATTGCAGCCATTTGAGGATGAACCAGTGGATAGGAGATCTCCCTCTTTCTCTGTCTCTCCCTCTCTCTCTGTCATTCCCCTTTCAAATAAATAAACATTAAAAAAATAAGAAAACTAGAAGTTCCACATTTTCACAGTGACTTGGGTATTCTAACCATCATTCAGATAATGTCCAAAATCTTTCATCCTACAACAATGTTTTGGCTCTCAATTGATCATTTTGTTAATGCTTGATTGGACAGGAAATGTTTTTAGAGTCTAGAATTACAGGAAGTCTAAGGCCTGCTAGTGGTCTTATTTGTCTTACTTGTGTGTTTCCCAGACGGAATCTCATAGTGTAGTCCACAGCAAGGAGTAAGCATTTCCTCATTCAAGACACAAGCTGACTGACACAGAAGTACAGAGGAACTCGGTGTCCCGGGTAATGCCCGGAGACAGGAGACCGGAGCAGGGAAAGCAGCGCACCGCCGTGGGAGGGGTTCTTGCAGACACTAAAGAGCAGGCAAAGGAAAGAACAGCTTCGTGCAAAAACGTCATTGGAATAGAAGAGGTTTTCTGCGCCCTTTGAAATTAAAAAGAATATCCTGGGCTTGAGACAGGGGGTGGAAATTATAGCCTGAGGGGCTTTGGTTGCTTCCAGAAATTCAGCTTGGCCTTAAACATCCTTCAGAAGTTAAAATTGAGACCACACCACAAACAAACACGTTAGACAAACAGCTCAGAGAGCATCAGAGTGTTCTCTCTTCTATGTCCCTAGCTCAGTACCAAATACTTGGTGTGTTAAGTCCTTTTTTTTTTTTAAGATTTATTTATTTATTTAAACAACAGAATTACAGAGAGAGACATGGTGAGAGACAGACAGAAAGAGAGATCTTCTATCTGCTGGTTCACTTCCCAAATGGATGTAATGACTGGGCTGTGCCGATCTGAAGCCAGGAGACAGGAGCTTCTTCCAGGTCTCCCACCCAGGTGGCAAGCACTTGGACCATCTTCTACTGCTTTCCCAGGAGTATTATCAGGGAGCTGGATAGGTAGTGGAGCACTTGGGACTCAAATCAGTGCCCAAAAGGGATGTCAGTGCCGCAAGCAGTGGCTTTACCAGCTATGCCATGGCAACAGCCCCGCTAAGTCCTTCTAATAAAAGAACTGAGGTGGCTCATTATTAATGGCAGGAACCAATATGCAGAAATACAAGGGGCATACGAATACAATAAAGAATACTTCTTCTGGAGCTGGTGCTGTGGTACAATGGGTTAAGCCACTACCTACAATGCCAGCATCCCATATGAACTTCCGTTCGAGTCCCAGCTATTTCACTTCCAATCCAGCTCCCTGCTAGTGAGCGTGGGAAAGCAGCAGAAGATGGCCCAAGTGCTTGGGCTCCTGGCATCCACATGGGAGACCTGAAGGAAGTTCTAGGCTCCTGATTTTGGCCTGGCCCAGCCCTGGCCATTGTGACCATTATGGTGAGTGAATCAGCAGATAGAAGATTTCTCTCTCTCTCTCTCTCTCTCTCTCTCTCTCTCTCTCTCTCTCTCTCTCTGTGTGTATGTGTGTGTGTCTCCTCTCTCTCTAACCCTGTTTTCAAGTAAATAAACAAATAAATTTTCTTTTAAAAAGCTTTTAAAAAATACTTCTTCTGCTGCAAGGGTCCTTAACAATGGGTTCAGACTTTATTCGAGACCCAGAGCTTCTGACATCCTGCCTACGCTAAGGGACACAAACCCTTACGCGTGACCTACGTGTACCTGCAACAGAGCTAGGTGAGGGCCGTAAGTCTCCTTTTCTCAGCTTCATTGCCAGGCAGTAGCAAATGCGGCCATAAAGTAAATATTTGGAAACCAACAAACACATGAAAAATGCTGCATGACCAGTTCTCTAAATTCAACGAATTACCAGTTCTCTATTCCATCGGCTCTGTGACAAGTGCCTTGCAAAACAGATTCACTGAAGGCAGAAATGATGACATTATAACAGCAAGATCTAGTTGAATGTCTAGTGAGGGTCAGGTGCAAGAACCCTTCTATGAAGTGTAGCTGCAGGTCCTGTGTCAAATCCCAAAACAGAAACAAGAGTTGGAAGGGTGGGGGCCGGCGCTGTGGTGCAGTAGGTTAATCCTCTGCATGTGGTGCTAGCATCCCATATGGGCACTGGTTCTAGTCCTGGCTGCTCCTCTTCCTATCCAGCTCTCTGCTATGGCCTGGGAAAGCAGTGGAAGATGGCCCAAGCACTTGGGTCCTTGCACCCACGTGGGAGACCCGGAGGATGCTTCTGGCTCCTGGCTTTGGATCAGCTGAGCTCTGGCCATTGTGGCCAACCAGCAGATGGAAGACCTCGCTCCCTGTCTCTCTCACTGTCTGTAACTCCACAATAAAAAATAAAAGTAATAATAAAAAAAAATCTTAAAAAAAAGAGTTATAATACTATGTTTATGCAGGGACAGTATTTGCAATGAATCCACACATTTTGAATACCTCTTACTTCAATGAAAATCACTTCTAAACTTTATTATGCTAAAATAACAAAGCTGTCTGTGTTTATGGGGGGTGGGGGGGAGGGAGGGGCCGATAAAGAGAAAGGTAGTGCTTCTCACTACCTCTAGGGCAGGACTTCCTACTGGTCTTTCAAATCCAAAAAAAAATAAAAATTTCAGCACTTGGGTATGAGTGTGTGTTCCTTCCTCAGTAGGTCTTCCAAGTTAGCTGGTTGTCTCTGGGTGTTGATTTGAATTAGCTTTTCAATACACAATGAAATGCCTGAGGCAACCAATTTTACAAAGAGAAAAGGCTTACTTAGTTCAATTGTGGAGGTTCAAGTCCAAGATCAGGTGGCCCCAGTGACTTGGCCTCCATGAGGGCAATGGATGGCCATGAGAGAATATGTAGAAGCAGGATCACGTGGTGAGCCAGAGAGCAGAGAGAGAGAACAAATTCTGGCTTTTAAAGTAAGCTTCTTGTGAGAACTTCCTTTAGGGAACCCCCCAGTGACCTAAGGACTTGCCACCAGGCCCCATGTTCTCAACGTTTCATAGCCTCCCCACAGTGCCACCCCAGGGACCATGCCTCTAACACAGTAACCTCTTGGGTGGGGTGGTTAAGATTCAAATTTCTAAACCAAAACACAACTAAAAATCCAGAGATAGGTACCTTTACTGAAAAAGTTTATACGTTAATTGCAGGCAATATAACATTTTCACTACATCTTTGAGTCAGACTGGGAACTTGGGCCTACCATAGGGTTCTAGGTTTAAGAAAGGCCTCTCTGGGGTTTGGTGTTACGGCACAGCAGGTAAAGCCATCACTTCAGATGCTGGCATCTTACACTAGAGTGCAGGTTCAAGTCCCAGGCCGCCCTGCTATGGATCCAGCTCCCCGCCAATGTGCTTGGGAAGACAGCAGAAGATAGCCCAAGTGCTTGGGCCCCTGTATCCCATATGAGAGGCCTGGATGGAGTTCCAGGGTCCTGGCTTCAGTGTGGCCCAGCCCTGGCCATTTGACCACATGGGCAGTAGACCAGTGGATGGAAGATTCTCTCTCCTCTCTCTCTCTCTCTCTCCCTCTGTCACTCCATCTTCCAAATACATAAATCCCTTTTGTTTTTTGCTTTTTTATTTTTATGTACATCTTTAAATTTTTAATCAGTTTTTTTAAAGATTTATTTATTTGAAAGAAAGGTAGAGTTAAAGACAGAGGGAGGGAGAGACACAAAGGTCTTCCATCTGCTGGTTCACCCCCCAAATGGCCAGAGCTGAGCCAATATGATGCTAGGAGCCAAGGTCTTCTTCTGGGTCTCCCACATGGGTACAGGGGCCCAAGCACTTGGGCCATCTTCTACTGCTTTTCCAGGCCATAAGCAGAGAGCTGGATCAAAAGAGGAACAGCCGGGACATGAACAGGTGCCTAAATGGGATGCTGGTGCCACAGATGGAGGCTTAGCCTACAAGACCACAGTGCCGGCCCCTAACTAGTTTTTAACAGATTCAGTGTGATTTATAGATACAATTCTAAGAACATAATGATATTCCCTTCCTCCCTCCCTCCCCCTCTCTCCCTCTCACCATCCTTCCTTCTCCCTTTTTTTTTTATTTTTTTAGTTTTTGAGGTAACATTTTAAATTTACATTACAGTACAGAGTTTTTTTGAAAAGAAAGAAGGGAGGGAGAAAAGGAAGGAAGGAGAGAGAAAGAGAGAGAAAGAAAGAAAGAATCAAAGAAAGAAGAAAGAAAGAAAGAAAGAAAGAAAGAAAGAAAGAAAGAAAGAAAGAAAGAAAGAAAGAAAGAAAGAAATGCAGGAGGGAAGGAAGAAAGAAACGCAGGAAGGAAAGAAGAAAAAGTCCACTCTCTTGGTTGTACCGCTGTCAGGGGCTTTCTTGTCTGTGACTTGCACCAACCATTAACCAACCAGGTGATAGCAAGCAGGGGTGGAGCTCAGTTCCTTCCCAGGCTCCTAACTGGAAGCTCGCTGTTTTACCCTGTTTTAACAGAGTTCCACAGACTGGGTAACTGATAGAGCAGCAGTTTCTGGACGCCCTGGTGGCGAAGTCCAGGGTGAAGACGCCAGCACTGGGTACCGGTTGCTGCATCCTGACGACACAGACGGCATCACATGGTGAGACAGAGCCAACTCTAGCTCTGCTCAACACTCCGTCTCTAGTTCAAGGCTCCCCTTTAGTTCCCGTAAAGCCACTGACCCTGTCATGGGGGCCCCACCCTCTTGACCTCATCCAATCTTAATTGCTTCCCAAAGGCACCCCACCTTCTGATTCCACTACTATATGAATGTGTGGATTAGGTTAGCAATGTATGAATTTTGGGGAACCCATTCATAGTACTAAGGAATATCCTTACCAGGAGCAATCAATCCCAACTCCAGTGTTTCCTCTGCATAACTTTGAAATGAGCCCATGTCTTCCTGAAAGGAAGGTACACAATATGAAAGGTACACAATATCAGTCTTTTAATACCAACCAAGACACCACATGGGGGGGGGGGTTTCACTTTGACCAACTTAAATAGGTCCCCGTGAGCACTGTTCTGGGCTAGGCCTCTGTCCTGAGCTGTCTTCAGCCTACTTGGAACCCTGCTAACCCAGACTAGCAGGAATCCAGCTGCTCTTGAGATCTAATCACTCTGCACCACCTTCAGCAAGTATCCTGTTAAGTCAGTCTAGCAGGACTCTCCCTCCACTAGATCATGTTCGTGGTAATGTCTACTCAATCCTTTTCAACTCACTCATGTGGGTTATAATGTGAAGGCAAGACCCAGCCTCTCGCCTGTCTCCCTTAGAACAAGGTGTTCTTATCTGTCCTTCATCAAAAGGAATCTACTGACTTGAGGGAGTGATCCAGCTGTCCTGACGGTTCTAATCACCAGACTCAAGTCATTTGCTTGTCTAATAGATGAAAATCTTGATGACCAGTACTGGCTAGAGGGGTCTGTTCAGGGGAATTCCTGGTCCAGGCAGGGAAACTCCAGGTCTGAAGCAGAAGGTAACCACCACTAACATGTACCCCTCCCCTACACGTGCACCAACTGCAGCCCACCTGGCCATAAAAAAGTTGCTAAAGAGTACGGCATTGCTGACCCATCAAAGGAAGGTCGCGAACACTACTGATCAACTAGGAACTTGGATGTGAGCCTATCGTGCACACTGGAGCCTCAACTTCAATCTATAAGAACCTTCACCCCTAACTCCTCTGGGAGCCCAGGATTCAAGCAATAGCTGCTGGCTCTTGCTCTGCTCATTGCAATAAACACCTGCTTTCCTCCACCACCCCAGTGTTGGTGATTGGCTCTCTGTGCATCAGGCAAGTGGACCCCGGTTTGAGGGTTCTGCAGCAACAACTCCAACTAGTTTGGGCGTTTTTCAGCAACACTGAGACCCCCTTGTCCCCACTCTGCTCCTGACTTCAGCCTGGCGCAGCCCTGGCTGTTTGGGGCATTTGGGAAGCGAAGCGGTGGATGGAAGAGATTCTCTGTCTCTCCGTCAGTCAAACCTTCAACTAGATGAAAACAAATAACTTCTTAAATAGGAATTGTCAATGACTGAATGAGTTCAAGGAGAATTATAATTTTTGTGACTTTCTGTTTGGGATACTGCTGATTCTTGAATGTTCTATGTTCCTTGTATAAGGAGCCCCTTTCCTTCTTAAGGTAACTACAATATGTAACAATTTAGTAGATCATATTTTTTACCAACAAAAATGGAACATCCACCTTTTTTTCTCCCTGTCAAATCTTTCTGGAATTCAGACACCATTACTGAGTATTCTCATTTTCATGGCCTTACAATTATTTACATGATCTCAGTAAGAATCAATCTTTCTTGTAGCAGGATGTAACTGGCAAAACTGATCATCCAACCAAGGCTTGGTCTGGAATGTCATATGGGAGAAGGATGTGTGAAATCAGATATGAGCACTTCGTCTTACAGAATTAAGGTTGACTCTTTGGAGCCAGTGCTTAGGAAATCCTGCTAGGGGAAGCAGCCTCTTATCTGGTGTCTTGGGCTCACTCCTATAAATTCCCAGCTGTCCTGCTGTACTCAGGTTTGAGCCCACCCAGTCTCTCTCTCCTATGGTTATAGTTTTGACAGCCATTGCAGTGATACTGAATAAAGTCTTCCTTACCATTTTAATGATTGTCAGAATAATGCCTTCCACATACATCCAAAATGGACTGGATTCTCCCTCCTGCTGGAAATAAACAAACAAATCAAGATGTAGTCAGGACAACTCTTGGGGCCAGCATTATGTGGAACTGCGGGTTAAGTCATGGCCTGTCACACTGGCACTCCATACCAGATCACAGGTTTGAGCCCCAGCTACTCTGCTTCTGATCTAACTACCTGGGAAAGCAGAGGGTGGCTCAAGTACTTGGGCCCCTACCACCCACATGGAAGATCTAGATGGAGTCCTTGGCTCTTGGTATTAGCATAGACCAGCCCCAGCTGTTGTGGCATTTGGGGAGTGAACCAGTGGAAAGAAGATCTCTCTCTCTCTCTCTCTCTCTCTCTCTCTCTCTCTCTGTCAATCTGACTGTTAAGTAAACAAATAACAATTCTAATGATACTAGACATCAGTCAATGAAGGACTTGAGAGATAGGAAACAACTGATAAGATACCAATGATAATGGCCCCACTTCACTTTGCTAGAGCTAGAGGCTACGGCATAGAAAGGGGTACTCAGGTGGCCTTCCTGAGCTGAGGAAACAGAGCTAAAAGCTGGGTAAACCAAAACAGGGAGAACTCACAGAGAAGCTACCGAAGAGATTTGCACACACACACAGTTCTAGACTTCGGCAGAGGGGCCCTACCACGTATTCTGAGTATTGATTTGGGCATGCATAAGAGAAAACTACCCAAAACCAAAGAATTACCTGAAAGGATTGGGAGGAACAATGTCTGATACACACAGCTAGAAATGGCACCTGTTTGTACCAGCCAGGTTTAAGACACAATGATTCATGATGCAACGAACAGAGTACACAGAGAGTCTGTACTCAGCTGCATGGAATAGTCAGGCCCAGACTGAGTCTGCTCTAGTCTCACATAACAACTTACAAAAGAAAGACTTTTAGATTGTTAAGACTTTAAGTTTTCAACTGCTTGCTTCTAAGCAGTTTCACTGGATCCCAGAACAAAGTTCAAGAATATTTACAGGATTTCAAAATCATCAAGAATCCAATAAGTTAAAATTCACAACAGCATGAGATAGACAATTACTAATCATGAGAAGACACAGGCCAATGGGCCACAATGAGAGAATCAACTAACTCAATCTCATCTGGAACCGACACAAATGATAGAATAAATAGAAAACGAGGTGAAAAGAGTTATTGTAGTGAATTCCATGTTAAAAAAGTAAAATAGAGAGCTGGCATTGTGGTGCAGCAGATTAAAGCCGCTGTGCAGTGCTGGCATCTCATATGGGCGCCGGTTCAAGTTCTGGCTGCTCCACTTCCGATCCAGCTCTCTGCTATGGCCTGGGAAAGCAGCAGAAGATGGCCCAAGTCCTTGGGCCCCTGCACCCACATGGGAGACCTGGAAGAAGCTCCTGGCTTCAGCTCAGCTCTGGCTGTTGTAGCCATCTGGGAGTAAGCCAGTGGATGGAAGACCTCTCTCTCGCACTGCCTATGCCTCTCTGTAACTCTGTTTTTCAAATAATAAATAAGATAAATCTTAAAAAAAAAGTGAAATAGAAACATGAGAGACATAGAAGAGAACAATCTAGAGAAGAAAACTGCAATATTAAGATAAACACACCCTGTATAGGATTACTTGAAGATTTTTACAGAATAAAGTATACTGGAAAAGTATACTTGAAAGTGGAACAAAATATATTATCCAAAAGGAAAGACCAAAGGAAAAGAGGATTTAAAAAGTGAATAGAATCAATAACTTTGGGAAAATTTCAAGTAGCCTAATACACATGTAATTAGGATCCCTGAAAGAGAAGAGAGGGTGGGTAGCATGGAAAAAATATTTAGACAGATAAGGGCCACAAATTTCCAAATTTAGTGAAAACCATAAACTCATAGACCCATGAAGAAAAAAAAAAAAAAACCCCAAGCATAAGCAACACAAAGAAAACTATAGCAATGCACACCATAATCAGATGTATGAAAATCGGTAATAAAAAGAAAATCTTAAAGTCATCAGAAAAATAGATATGAACAGGGGATCAAAAATCAGGATGATACCAGATTTCTTATCAGAAATATCAAAGGATAGTGTGGAAACATGCAAAAGATAGTGTCTCCTGGCTTCAGCCTGGTCCAGCCCTTGCTGCTGTGAGCATTTTTGGTAATGAACCAGCAGATGGGAGATCCCAATCTTTCTCTCTCTCTTTCTGTCACCCTGCATTTCAAAAAACAAGCAAAGAAATTTAAAAAAAAAGAAAAGCCGGCATCGTGGCTCAACAGGCTAATCCTCCACCTAGCGGCGCCGGCACACCCGGTTCTATTCCCAGTCAGGGCTCCGGATTCTGTCCCTGTTGCCCCTCTTCCAGGCCAGCTCTCTGCTATGGCCCGGGAAGGCAGTGGAGGATGGCCCAAGTGCTTGGGCCCTGCACCTCATGGGAGACCAGGATAAGCACCTGGCTCCTGCCTTTGGATCAGTGCGGTGCGCCGGCCGTGGCGGCCATCTCACTGTCCACTCTGCCTGTCAAAAAAAAACAAAATAAAAATAAAAAAAAGAAAAACCTCAATACAAAAATAAAAAATATATTTTTTAAAAATTCGAGTTGATATGATACAGAAGTCGTTTCTACTTTAATACTTTAACCCATACAAGGAAAGCAATTTGAAATATACTGATGTAGTTTGTGCAGATTGTGGTGCAGGGAATTAAGTCACTGTGACACCACATCCCATATCAGAGTGTCTGATTAGAGTGCTGGCTGCTCTGTACCTCCCATCCACCCAAGGGGCAGCAGGTGGAAGCCCAAGTTCTTGGGCCCCTGCCACCCATGTGGAAGACCTAGATGGAGTTCCTTGCTCCTGACTTTGGCCTGACCAAGCCCTGGCTATTGCGGGCATCTGGGGAGTGAACCAGCCAATAGAAGATATCTCTTTCTCTCTGTGTGTCTCTTCCTGTCACTCTGCCTTTCCAGTAAGTAAATAATTAAAAAAAAAAAAAAATGAGAGAAAGTGATATTGACTAATCTGCTTTTTGTACTTTGTCATTTCCTTGTGCCTGTTCAAATTACCTTACCAAACCCCACTGTCTACCACTCCCGATTGCGTTCCCATCCATTTCACAGACTGGATGCTACCAGATTCATGAATCACTAATAAAAACCAACTTGATCTTTAAAACTCTTGAAAACTTATCCTTAGATACCTCTAAAAAAAAAAAAAAGAAAAAAAAATACATATAGATATATACCAGTGCCCTTAAACTATCTGGTTCTTCTCACAGTTGCAATGGAAATTCTCATACCTAACTTCCAGGATTATTAAATTTCGTGTTTAGTTTATCTGCGTGTGTGGGTCAGCGCCCAGTCAGAAAACCTGAAACTACTCAGAACTGCAAGCAGCGGGAAGTTAACACAGGAAATTGGCTTCGACGCCTCCGAAAGGCTGGAGGAGACTACCCGAGGAGGCTGAGGTCACTTACAGCTTAGTAACCGCAGGAGGCCACTATCACCCTAATGACCGGGAAAAAACCCAGAACCGGCGCCATCCAGAGCCAGCGCGGGCTCTCTCGCGGAGGCTGCTGGGGTCCCCACTGCCCCACCGCTCTTGCTGGGAATTTTTCACGAAGCCAGGAAGGGAAACTCCCACCAGGAAGCGCCCGTCACTCCTGCTGCGGCTGCCAGCTCTGGGGACCAGGAATGCCGCGCTGTCCACACTGCCGGAGCCCTTGCGGCTGCCTCCCAGCTACTGGCATTCTAACCCCTGGGCAGAAATCCACATTCACCCGCGGCCGCGGCCACGGGCCAAGACCTCGCCGGAAGAGGAACGGAAATAAAATGGCTTCTGCTTTCCGGACTCCCACCGCCGCCTGTCCCTGGTAGGACCCAATCGGAAGCCAGCCCGCTGGGGCGTCTGGGAAATGTAGTTTTCAGGCTTTCCGGACCCTTTGTAAACCGGCAGGGAGACTGCGAATGGAGCTGAGTGCGATTGACAAGCAGCTGGCCCGTGTCCGGCTTCCACCAGATGCCTCACATACCCCGGCGGAGTGTGTACGTCCAGGTGGTTTCCATTTGAGTGTGTTTGAAGCGAAGTGAACATATGTTGAGTGTTTCAAAACTTCTAATAGAACACACTGTCACAGCACATTTAACCATCTGATGATCAAACCCCTCTTCCTGCTAGCCATTGACTCCTGCATGGGACGTGTAAATTCTGGCAAAAAACTTGCTTTTCACACTCCACCTTGTAAAAAACTAGCAGAATCTTTCTCCTCTCCAGCCTCTTATGTACTTTAAAGTGCTTCCTTAAATACTTGGTGTGCTGTATATATTGTATAAGGCCATGACCATGCAGATTCACACTCTCTCTTAAATGAGCTCAAAGATACACCTGGCGGTCTCATCAAAACTATCCATAATTCTTTGCCAGTGGATACACATGAAGGCTGCTTAATCTATGACACGCAAAAGGCTGTTCTACTGAACCACCATGACTGTCCCTCATGACATGCATGCTCTCTTAATTTCTCATTTTAATCCTTGCAGCAACTGATGAAATTAGGAACAGGAAAACGAGGACCTCGTGTCTGGTAAGCAAGGAAGCCAGGATGCATGTCCTGACTCCTACATTCATATGCCAGCATGGGCGAATCCCTGTGATCAGTCTCGCAGACACAATAGAGACAAGTGACCTCCATGGATTGCCTGTCACGGGCCAGGCATTTTGTGTACATTTGATACAAATTACCAACGTGGACCTCCCAAGCACCCTGAATGGTAGGTACTGGTTTCCATTTTACAGGTAGGAATGTGAAGTCTAATGTCATAAACAAGTACAAATGAAGAATTTGAAGCTAGATCACACTTGTCCCTAAGTCATACACATTTTGTAACATCATTAGCTTCTAGATCTATTTTGGAGTTAAAATGTAAGTGTCTAAATAAGGAATCGATCTGGGGAGAATAGGACTAGAACTCTCGCTCTCACTATCTGTAACTCTACCTCTCAAATAAATAAATAAATTTAAAAAAAAAAAAAGATACACAGAGGAGGGGTGCTGGTGTTGTGGTACAACGTATTAAACCCCTGCCTATGATGCCAGCATCCCAAATGAGCTCCAGTTCTAGTCCTGGCTGCTGCACTTCCTATCCAGTTCCCTGCTGTTGCAACTGGAAAGCAGCAGAAGATGACCCTAAGTATTTGGGCCCCTGCTACCCATGTAGGGGACCCAGATGAAGCTCTGGGAGACTTGGATGTAGCTCCAGGCTCCTGGCTTCAGCGTGGCCCAGCTCCAACTGTTGTGGCCATTTGGCTAGTATACTAGCAGATGGAAGATCTCTCTCAACTAAATAAATTTTAAAACACCCACACAGAGGAGTACCCTGGGCACTTGTCACAGCTGTCTTCCTCTCTGTGGCCTCTTCCCAGCCAGTGTCTCTCAGGAGTGGAGAGAGTCCTGAACAACTTATATTTTTCCCCCAGGGCCCAGTAGAAGTTTCAATTGGGGTTTCCAGGCCAAATATCCCTACTGATCCCCCAGCAGTGGGGCCTCTTGCTTCTACTCCTCCAGCCTACATCCCAATCTGCAGGTCCCCTGGAGCAAATACCTTCATCACAGGCAAGGCCTCTCTTTCTAAGGAGCTGGAAATACAGCCGGGCAGGGTCCACGCCTGCTTTTTATTGATATCTCTGAAGACCCATTACGTCACTGTGCACCCTGGGAGTGAGCTATAAATATCTTCTGACTAACTGAAATAATGCATTAACACTTTTAAAAAGAAAAAAAAAACTCCATTTTAGGGAAAGTGCAAACAATTAAAGTCAACTTGGTGGCTCATGTTGGGATTTGCAAGCAACATTTAGAGCAGCTGCAATGCATTAAGAAAGTAGTGATACCAAGCAAAATAGAAGTAGACAACAAATATGTTACCATGTTCTAAAATATCTTGATTATAAAATTTAGGGTCATGAGATGGCATTTCCTGCCTATAGCTTGCAGTTGTGGCCTCACTCTCCACACCTTGTTCTCTGAAGGAGGAGGAAGGAAGAGAAGAAGGAGGAGGAGGGACGAGGGGGGAAAAGGGAAAAAGGAAACCCTGGACTCCTGAGAAATTGCTGGCTAAAAATTCCTTCCATCTCAACACTTTGTTCTCCTAACCTAGGTCTGTGATAGAGCTCAGTATAGCATCATTCATCTATGCCAAATTCAGGTGATGTCCAAAGTATTTGAGTCCTAGCCACCCATGTGGGAGACCAACTCTCTCTCTCTCACACACACACACACACACATACACACACAGATACACACACACATTCTCTGTCTCTGATATACAAAAAAATAAAAAGTTTCTAAAGAAAAAATGGCCAACATTGCTAATCATCAGGAAAATGGAAATAAAAACCACCATAAGTTATCACCTCACTGCGGTTAGATTGGCTATTATAAAAAGGACACATGAAAACAAGTGCTGCCCAGGATGAGGGGGAAAGTGCGTGCTTGTACACTGTTGGTAGGAATGCAGATTTGTCCAGCCATTGTATCAAAACAGCACAGAGCTCCCCAAGAAATCAAAAATAGAGCAGCCATATGTCCCAACAATCCCACTACTGGGTACACATCCTAGGAGAGTGCAATCAATCTATTGAGCAAACAGCTGTATACTTGTGTTTTTGGCAATGCTACTCATAATAGCCAAAAAAAAAAAAAAAATCAAAACAACCTAATTGTCCATCAACTGATGACTGGATAAGAAAAATGGTAATAAACACACAATGAAATATCACCCAGCCATGAGAAGGATGAAACCTGTCATTTGTGACAACCTGAAGTTGATGAAACTAGAAGTCATTATGTTACGTGAAAGTAGCCAGAGAAAGACAATCTCACATGATCTCATCCATACTTGTAATACAAAAACACATTGATCTCCTAGGAGTGCAGAGACAAAGAGGGGTTACCAGAACCTGGAGCAGGAAGGGAGAAGGGGATGGGGAGAGGTTGATTATTAAGAACTAAGTTATAGGAGAAAGAAGTTCTGATGTTCTGTTGCATGGTAGGATGACTGTGGATGTTTTTAAAAATAGCTGAAGAGAGGATTTTTGAATGTTTTAATTGTAAAGAGATGATAAATACTTGAAGAGATATGATTACCCTGATTTGAATAACACACAATGTACACATATACTGACATGTCACATGGCACCCCATAAATAAGGATAATTTCTATGTGTCAGTTAAAAGTTTTAAAGCCAAGTACAGTGTTTTTAAGGGTCATCTTGTGAAAAGTCATTCTTGAGAAGCAGCTACACACCCAGGGGAGGAATTTTGGCATTTTGTATCTACATACATTTTCAGCAGCTGATCAAAAAAAAAAAAAAAAAGCAGCAACGGTGCTGGTGCAATTTCTCCATTTTACAAGTATATACTGATCCGCAGCAAGAGCCTGAAACACGTGTAGCCCTGGGATGATTTCTTAGGAGATTTTAAACACAGATGGCTTGTAACCCTCAGTGAACTCCCTGGGCATTTTCTAAATGTCACTTTCTTGTCTTCAGTTTCACTTCCTGTTTCAGTTGTGGCACAGCAAATGCTCTCCCACTGTTTTGGAGTCTTCAGCTTCAATGGGATTGGGTACATGGCCAAGTACCTGAAGCCGGATCTGGGCCCAAGAGCCTCCTGGTGCTTCTCCATGGTGTCAGGTTTCTTTTAGCTCAAGGATCCATCCAGACACCTGGGGAAACATCTCTTGTAGACTGACCCCCACTCTGTCTCCTTCATAATATATGGGAAGGAAGTTACGACTTAAAAATAAAGTTCACGGCCGGCGCCATGGCTCAACAGGCTAATCCTCCACCTTGCGGCGCCGGCACACCGGGTTCTAGTCCCGGTCGGGGCGCCGGGTTCTGTTTCGGTTGCCCCTCTTCCAGGCCAGCTCTCTGCTGTGGCCCGGGAGTGCAGTGAAGGATGGCCCAAGTGCTTGGGCCCTGCACCCGCATGGGAGACCAGGAGAAGCACCTGGCTCCTGCCATCGGATCAGCGCGGTGCGCCGGCCGCGCCGGCCATTGGAGGGTGAATCAACGGCAAAGGAAGACCTTTCTCTCTGTCTCTCTCTCTCTCTCACTGTCCACTCTACCTGTCAAAAAAATAAAATAAAATAAATAAAATAAAGTTCACATATCAACTTCTACCCAACGTGGAAGTCTTAAAAATCTGAAGTCCCACACTGAGATTTTCTCAATGTCATTAACAGTCAAGTTAATATCCGGCCACCTCAGAGCACATCCAAGCTGACTCGATCCGGGGAGAGCTACCCCAGGAAAACCAGCGGTGATATGCTCCACTGAGAAAGATCCTGCCTGTAGCCCAGGCAGAATCTCATACCCACAGCCCCATATGCTGCTGCTGTGTCCACCTGCCTAGTGAGAAATTCCCTAGGCTTTGTAGCAGTGTCTTTGGATCCCCTTAAGTTCTTCTTGGTGAGAATTTTGGAACTTGCCTGATGGATGCCAATGATAGATGAAAGAGCTGGTCATTGCATCAAAGAGATTTCATTGACAACTTTGCTCGCCTGCGAAACTGACACAGCCAAGCGAGGGTTTCTTCCTCTGGAGCCTGCCTCGTCAGCTAGTGGGGCTGGAGAATCATCTGGCCACACACAAAACCCAGAGCAGATGGGAGGAGGTCGAGTGCCCCTTTTCAGAGAGGAAGTGCAGTTTAGCAGCCTGAAATAAATATCCGTCTCCAGGCTGCCTTTCAGCAGAAAATCTGTCCCAACTTGGGACATGTGTGTTTATTTTCACTTCTTTAGACCATTTCCTGGGAATAGCTAGGACTTGCATTCACCCACGGACACTTTCCTCATTTCTCCAGGAAGTCCCTGTGCCTCCCAAAGCCTGTTCCCCGGTGGCGAGGCTCTGTGACTCTGTTGGCGTGGAGCTGTCAGGCTCCCAGAATGTGGGACATCTACTTTGATTCCTGATCACGTGGGTCCGTGAAGAGATCTCTAGTTGTCCTATGCTTTGTTAAACCGTTTTTCAGAATATAGGCTGCAAGTAATCTCTTCATACAAACCAAATGGAAGCAGACACCTAGCCATAGCTGAGTAACATCTCCAAAACGACCACTCTACGCCTAGTCACAGACCCACTGCCTCCCCAGTGGATTTATTTGTTGCCTGAAATTCTTTCTATGTTCTTCCACAGACTCCCCGTCCCCTCAATGTCCTATTACAAGGACACCCTTATCTTTTGGTAGCATTTTAAAAAATAACCTATAAACCCTTTCCATATAAACCATCCACTGCTCACTTCCCCCAACCCCCTCCCATGCTATACCGTGTTGTGTCAACTTCCTAAGCTTTTCTCTAGAACATTGTCCTTGAAAACATGATACATGGAAAAATACTGCCGGATAGGACTGCTAATCCAGTGGGATGACTGGCGGTAGGTGGATTATGGAGATCCTGGTGTTCATTGAAGGTCAAGGTCCACTGTACTTCGTGCCACTCCTTTAGAACACAAAGGCCAATATTATTCTCACCATACCAGCTTAAAATGCGATCCCTTAGCAGCAGGTTGGGTGGGGCAGCACAATGATTTGCTGAACCAACGGGCAAGCAAATATTTACACCTGCAAGCACCGCAGAGCGGGGGCGGAAGGTGGTGCCAGGGAAATCTGCCTCTGTGATTCTCTGCTCCTCTTGCCTTTAACGAGCCCCCATTTCAGCCAAGGGTAATTGCTCTCCTTCTTACAGCCTTATAATTATCCTTAATGTGTAATTTAAATCCAATTCACTTACATATGCCAGCTGATCAGCACTTACTAATCCATTCACAGGGAACTCATTTTTCATGATATTTCTTGAATGAGTGAGTGAAAACATTTTACATGCGTGTCTCGTTCCCCAGTATCTTTCGGAGTCTTTTTGGGGTGGTGACAGACAAAGCTCCAGCTTATATTTCCTTGCTTCCAGCTCTTCCTTCTTAGAGAAACTTTCAGGCCTGCTGAAGGTAACTTCCTTGTGGGGAAATGAAGGGGCTTCCCATGCTCTGGGGAGGAACCTCATCTACGATCCCCCAGCACTGCACCTGCTTTTCCCAGGTTGTGTAGCCTGTTTCTGCATCTCTCCTTGGAACCCTCTCAAGGATTGGTGGATCCAATTACAGGCACGCTGGACCCAGGGATCGGTGGTTCCAAGTGGAGGCAGCAGGAGAAAATCTGGAAATGCTGGGTGTGTGTGTGTGTGTGGCCCATCTGAAACACAAGGCCAACCCTGAGTCTGGGAGGGAGAGTGTAAACAGGGCAGGTGCTGCAAATGGCAAGGTCGGGGCACAGCACGCAGCCCAGGGAGGAGGGGCCTGGAGACCACACGCACAGGGCTTTGCAGCTGCAGTGCGCACAAGTACCTTGGCACCTGGAGTGTCGGCTCCAGATATAGAGGGTGGGATTGAAGGGAGAAAAGAAGAAAAATCTCAGAATAAAGCAGGGGAAGGGAGAAGGGAGAGAGAGGAGGGAGGGAAAGGGAGAGGGGGAGTGGGCAGAAGCAAATGAACTACACAGGATCGTAGCTTTGACATGAAGCATGGAGCGGAAGTTGAGGAACGGGTATAAATTCATGGCACCCAGGGCTGGTGTGGTGGCATGGTGGGTAACGCATCACCTGCAGTGCCAGCATCTCATATGGTGCCAGTTCAAGATCTGGCTGCTCCACTTCCGATCCAGCTCTCTGCTATGGCCTGGGAAAGCAGTAGAAGATGACCCAAGTGCTTGGGCATGCTTCTCTCTCTCTCTCTCTCTCTCTCTCTCTCCTCCCTCTCTGTAACTCCACCTTTCAAATAAATAAGTTTTTTTAAAAAATAAATTCATGGCACACATTTATATCCAGCAGACTCCAATCTGTGGCGCCGGGGACGAGTGGAGGGCCCACCTCTCCCACAGTTGCCACGTTGATGAGGTCTTTTCTCACTCACCACCCTATCATGAGCAGAGGCATCCCAGTCATTTGAGGTCTTTCTCTCTAGAACCAACTCTTCTGTATTTTATTTCCTCCAAGAAAACCAGTCCCACAAAAGCACAGAAGGCTGATCTGAAGGGGAAATCACAAGGCTAAGGCACCTTGAAGTTCGGGTGAGGAAACCTAGGGCTAACACTCTTAAAGGCCCACAGTCCAAAACCATGGGAGCAGGAAGGCATGCATGAGTGAGGACTGTGCTATCTCTGGCCACCACGATCGTGGCAGTCAGTGGGGCCTGAGCCAAACACAGCCCCTATGTGGACACCACATGCTGGACAGGGCCAACGGATTTCTTCCATCTGCCTGGAAGATAGCCCTGCGCTCTCCGCCATCTTGTTCACGGTCCAGGCTCAGGGTCCACGGACAAGACCACCTGCAGCAGAAGGCCAACCTCACCCAGGCCACCTTGAGCTTACAGTCCTCACTGCTTCTACCAATTACAGTGACATCTCACTCATATTTTTCCATGCAGATGAATGTTTTGAAGCAACAAGCAGCAAGGCTGTTCAGATGAAATGCACAGCTTTAGCACCTTATGGGCACTTTAAGGAAAAACCATCTGAATTGTTCCGCAGAAGTTTCTTCCATTTAGTGCAAACAGGAGCTGATTGCCTAACTTCAAGAAACTGAACTTTCCACTCTGGAGAAATTGTAAGGGAAGATAAGCAATCTGCAAAGGTGTTTCCCCTAGAGTTTAAAAAGGAATGATCGACCGAGCAGGATACCTCAGGGATGCAGTTTTGGTTTTCATAGAGCAAGTCACTATCAGAAACAATTGCCTTAGGAGCATTTCATTCTCTCTTTTTTTTTTTGACAGACAGAGTGGATAGTGAGAGAGAGAGAGACAGAGAGAAAGGTCTTCCTTTTTCTGTTGGTTCACCCTCCAATGGCCGCTGCGGCCGGCGCATCACGTTGATCCGAAGGCAGGAGCCAGGTGCTTCTCCTGGTCTCCCATGTGGGTGCAGGGCCCAAGCACTTGGGCCATCCTCCACTGCCTTCCTGGGCCACAGCAGAGAGCTGGCCTGGAAGAGGGGCAACCGGGATAGAGTCCGGCGCCCCAACTGGGACTAGAACCCGGTGTGCCGGCGCCACAAGGTGGAGAATTAGCCTGTTAAGCCACGGCGCCAGCCAGCATTTCATTCTTGAGAAGAAAGCATAAGCCCAGGGTAGAAAGAAGCAAAGAAGAGACTGACTGCCAGAGATACAATGCCAGTGAAGTTGAAAGTACACTCATCTTTTAAAAAAAGATTTATTTATTTATTTGAAAGGCAGAGAGAGAGCGAGAAAGCACACTATCTTCTACCTACTGGTTCACTCCCCAAACGGCCACAACAGCCATGGCTGTGCCAGGCTGAAGCCAGGAGCCAGGAACTCCATCCAGGACTCACACCTTGGGTGCAGGGGCCCAAGTACTTGAGCCATCATCCACTGCTTTCCCAGGTGCATTAGCAGGGAGCTGGATTGGAAGCAGGGCAGCTGAGACTCAAACCCGTGCTCTGATACAGGGGAGCCGGCATCACAAGTGGTATACTAATATTTTTATTAGCATTGTGACTTTTTTTTCTTGTGTGTGTTATGTGTTCTGGAACTAACTTCTACACTCTGAATGGTCTGCCCTGACTCTACTTTTCCCATAAGCCCACTTAAGTTTTCATACTTGATTTTACAGAAGTGAAAATTTTGTAGGAGAGGAAGGTGCGTATGCCTGACCATAGAAAATTTAGCATTTGGCCATTTCTGGCTTATTGACCTATGACACTTTTTTTTTCCTGGATTTTTATTTCATTGAGTTTGCTGTTTGTTGGAGTTTCCTAAGGCTGCTGTAACAAATTGCCATAACCTTAGTAGCTTCAAAAAACACAAAATTGTTGCCTTCCAGTCTTAAGAGGTCCAAGATTGTTCCTGCTGGCCTAGAATCTCAGTGTTGGCAGGACTGTGTGTCTCACTGCCTTCCCCAGCCTCTAAAGACAGCTTTTGTCCTGGATCTGATCCTCTCCTTCTGTCTTCCAAAGACAACTGTGGCTGGTCAAGTCTTTTTCACATTGTACCGTGTCACTCTCTTGCCTCTCTTCCACATACAGAAGGTGGGGAACGTGTAAGTCCTGGGAAACCATTTGGTCTGGCCCTGCCGAAGCAACCACAGGCAGAACTCAACATTCAATAAATCTAGGGCAGGCTAATTTTTAAGCTGATAACTTTGAATGGACTGAGAATGATGTTTTAAATAACCAAAGGGCCCTGGGCCTGGAAAATGTTCCTTAGCCCTGATGTATAAGGACTGTCGTGATTCCAGTAGGCCATCCTACTGGAATAACCCCGGATGATCTAGGATCATCTCTCCATCCCAGATCTTCCACTCAATCGCGCCTGCAAGATTGCGGCTGTCGGGTGATGCAGCAGATGCACAGACTGCAGGGAGAGGGTGTGGACGTGCTGGGGTGGGAGAGGCATCCTCGTGTTGTGTTGCCGCCTTGCTGTTCTTTGCTTTTCTGTGTGCTCCTGCTTTGACACTCCAACAGCTTGGAAGATCATCTGGGGTGGGAAGGGCACTGCTTCTTGGTCGTTTTATTCCTTACAGCAACCATCCAATTAAGACACTCATAGTATTTTCCAATGAACTAACCTTCCTGACTCTTGATTTGAATAACACAGAGGTGTATTTCCAGGTAAGGGTTGGGTTGACCCAGTTTGATATCTTACCTTCTTGCTAGTCTTTTGGATACAAAGATGATTAAACAGCCGGCGGGCGCCGTGGCTCACTTGGCTAATCCTCTGCCTGCAGCGCCGGCACCCCGGGGTTCTAGTCCCGGTTGGGGCACCGGATTCTGTCCCGGTTGCTCCTCTTCCAGTCCAGCTCTCTGCTGTGGCCCGGGAAGGCAGTGGAGGATGGCCCAGGTCCTTGGGCCCTGCACCCGCATGGAAGACCAGGGGGAGGCACCTGGTTCCTGGCTTCAGATCAGCGCAGAGCACCGGCCATGGCGGCCATTTGGGGGGTGAACCAACGGAAAAAGGAAGACCTTTCTCTCTGTCTCTCTCTAACTCTGCCTGTCAAAAAATAAAAAGATGATTCAACATTGCCCCAAGTTTCAACACATTTGCCTTGCAAAATATTTAGGATGACTGAGCAGCATCCAAGGCAAGGATTCTTTAACACATGAATGACACTTAGAGAAAATATAAAGATAAGGTCACCATAGGTCAAATTCAGCATTATAGAGGAAAGAGATAGCCAGGTTGAATGGAGGGGGGAGGGAGCTAGCGTCAGAGTGAATTCACTCTCTCCAAATTTTGAATAAAATCACAGCAAATTGAAAGTGGTAGGGAGAGGTCAAAACAAATTATATCTGTGAAGATGTGGTATATAATAAAGAGAACTCAAGAGATATCGAGTACGCTTATGCCTTAATAAGTCAGAAGAGCAAAGAGCTCTTAGCTTATTTAAAGTGACACAAATAAAACAGAAAATCCTAAGAATGTGTCTGAGGGTGGGAAACGGGAGGGGATATTGGCACAACTGCTTCTTGGGCCTTCATTTTGTCAAGCAAATGCCCAAACCACTTTTTTTTTTTAAAAAAAAAAGATTTTATTTATTTGAAAGTTAGAGTTACAGACAGTGAGGAGGAGAGACAGAGAAAGGTCTTCCGTCTGCTGGTTCACTCCCCAAATGGCCACAACAGCCAGAGCTGCACCAATCTGAAGCCAGGAGCCAGGAGCTTCTTCCAGGTCTCCCACACGGGTGCAGGGGCCCAAGGACTTGGGCCACCTTCTACTGCTTTCCCAGGCTATAGCAGAGCGCTGGATCGAAGAGGAGCAGCCGGGACTAGAACTGGCGTCCATATGGAATGCCAGCGCCGCAGGCAGAGGATTAACCTAGTGCACCACAGTGCCAGCCCCTCAAACCACTTCTAGATGCGTCTACATTCCACACCAATTCCCCTCTACTCCTGTCCCTCTCTACCAATACTGTAGGCACCTGCTGGCATACTTTCCCGAATGCCCCTGCCTCCTTGTAGCTAAAATCTCCTCCCGGCATTTCCTCTTGTCTTCTTCATCTTTCCAGAGCTAACCGGACTTTTCCCAATGAAGAAAAGCTTTTCCTCGTGCAGACCCCCACCCCCAAGCATTTGTTAACAGCAGATTCAGGCCCATTGTGCATCCCAAAGATGAAAACATCGCCACAGCATCTCTGGCCTTCTAGAACTTGGCCAGCCTCCCAACAAGCCCTGGAGTCAGTTCTCTTTCCCTCAGATGGGGCAGGTGTGTGACTGGCCTCCAGCCAGCAGCATGTAGTAGAGATGAAGTCATAAAGGGTGGCTGAGCTTGCTGGACACCTGCACCTGGAGCCCTGAGCTCCAGAAATCCAAGGGCCTTGAGGCCTCCTACTGTGAGGGAGCTGCACCACACGGGAAGGCCTGAGAGGAGCTGCGGGCAGCAACTCTCATCTCCTGACACGGGAGTGAGGAGGAGGTGATCGGTGAGGGCCCTGGGCATCGCAGAGCAGACGTGAGCCACTCCTGCTGGCTAAATTCCAAACCCACAGACTCCAGGAGCATACAGAAGACAGCTGTGGGATGATGTTAGGCACCCACGGTCCCTGGGGCACCAGGTACGAGCAGGATACTTATTTGCACTGGTTTTATTATTTGGGAGGTTTTCTGAATCAGACCTATGACTCTAACCATTAGGTTAATGAATATACTAACATTTATCAGTGACTTTCCTAGAGTTTCAAATGCAGTGATGGATGACGGGAAAACATGACAAGGATGACTCCTAAGAACATTGTCTCACTTGAAGCAACACACGCACACGCACACGCACACACACACACACACACACACTTTCCTGGAATAAATCACTCTTCTAAAAGAGAAAAGTGAGCAGAATACGGGTGAGGGCACTGAGAACAGGCATCTGCCCAGGCCACTCCACGTCCCCCAGGATGAGGGCAGATCAGACGCAGCACGGGCAGGAGTGGCCCCGGCCTGAGGAGAGCCCTACAGGAAGTTTTTCAGGGAGGACAAGGAATAAGCCTTCCGTGTTAGTTCATATGAGGGGGCTTCAGATCATTTACGGGAAATGTTTATTACAAAAAAACGGAGTATGAATTTTAATTGTTTTGCACAAAACTCATGTTTTAATGGAATTTTTCCATGAAGTTTTGACATCCCCTCCTACACGATTGTTTTATGTCACAGTGTGGGTAAGACACACACACACACACACACACGGCACAGCTGATGGCCAACAGGACTTCCTGTAAACCCATTGTTGCTGGGAAGAAAAGGGAAGTGCACACTTCCGGTGAATGTCTTAGGTGGCTAGATGTGAGGAACTTGGCAACCTTCCCACGGGGAGTCTGTGGGACAAGGCCAATAAAGGAGAGGAGAAAAATGTCCACAAAAGTTACTGAAGTGAAAGTGAGCTGTCCTCATGCCGGGACCCTTCCTTATATGGGAAGAGTTGCAATGAAACTCAAAACACAGCCTATTTTGTGCTAGTATCTGGGCAGGTAGGGAGTCTACAGATGTTGGTTAAGACATTTAGGAGCCCATTTGATTATTGTCTGGGCTATTTTTTCCTTTGATCAAGACAGATAAGCTGTGTTGCTCACACTCAGCTGGGATTATAAAGTTCTTGGTGTTTCTTCCTCAATTAAATTTATTATCAAGACACAATTACTCCAAAAACGGTCATTTGGATAATGAAACTCTAAGAAATTTTGAAAATCTTTAGTTAATGGATGTTCCCATCTGGACAGGCTGGGACTTACTCCACATTTGAAATCTATTCCGCATTCAAGACACAAGACTGAAGTTTTAAAAATCAGGCTTCCCTCTTCTCATCTGTAAACACGTATTGAATGATGGTGCAAGGCACCTTGGTCTTGTTTCACTCGATTACCAGACCCTTTCAATTATCTGATTGCTACACGGCCAAATCTCCAGCACACCTGGGCTGACATTCCAGCCAAAGTTCGGCACAGATCATCTTGTACTAAGCTGATGTTAGCTGCTATCACACCCAGCTCCCCAAACCTCAGAGGTAAAACAGGACTGAAATTTCATTTCCACTTGTGAAGGATCCAGCTGGCACGGGTGAGGGAAAATGTGGCTCCACTCCACACAATCCTGCGGAGACGTTTGCGGAGAGGCCATGGTGTCCTACAGGCACTAGCCAAGGCACTGACTTCCACCAACAGACAGCGCAGTCACAGCAGAGGGGCTGGCAGCAGGCTGCTTTTTTTTTTTTTTAAGATTTATTTATTTATTTGAAAGACAGAGTTACAGAGAGGCAGAGGCAGAGAGAGAGAGAGAGAGAGAGGTCTTCCATCCACTGGTTCATTCCCCAAATGGCCGCAACGGCCAGAGCTGCACCGATCCGAAACCAGGAGCCAGGAGCTTCTTCCAGGTCTCCCACATGGATGCAGGGGCCCAAGCACTTGGGCCATGTTCTACTGCTTTCCCAGGACATAGCAGAGAGCTGGAGCAGAAGTGGAGTAGCCAGGACTTGAACCAGCTGGGATGCCAGCACTGCAGACCAGGGCGGGGCTTTAACCTGCTGTGCCACTGCGCCAGCCCCTGCAGCAGGCTTTTATTGGTCAGACCTAGAAGCGTCATGTATCACTTCCACCTACCTTATACAGCCAGAACTAAGTCACATGACCCAAATTACATGTATTCATTTTGGGAAAATGTCATTGCTGCCTGAGTGGCCACTTCAAGGCGATGTCCCGGCAACACAGAAAGGGAGTAGAGTTCTTCAATGAACAGCCAACTCTGGCCAGCCATAGAATTTATCCCATGAATTCCACCCACGCTCAAGCCTGGAGGATAGTACCGTAAATTATCAAATCAAGCCCGTTCTCAGCAGATCCACAAGACCAGCTTGGATGTCTTGGTCTGTGTTGCATCTAGTCCAGGGCAGTAGATAGAGCTGGGAGCTGGTCCCTCCCATGGGGATGTGGCAAGGATAGACGAGGCTGTGCCAGGCCAGCTCATGCTCAGAGCATAGTAGCATAATGACCCTTCCTCTTGCAGTGTCATTTACCCAAGGAGGTCTACCCAACGTGGGAGGGCCTTATGAGGGAGACGCCTGCTCCCTGGGTTCTCAATGACAAGTGGATGCATTAGCATGTGCAGTGCCCCTGGAGCAACTTTGGGATGCTAGTGCTGGGAGTCAGAGGATTTGCTGTGAGATGGGGCCTTGGCCATGACTTCACTTAGCAATAAATCCTGTTGGGCATTTTTCATCTGTGAGTAGCTACCGTACTATAACGTAGATTCAATTCCCAGGGTTGGCAGACCTGTTTAGAGAACTGTTCATTTATGTGATAAATTGCCCTTCTCTGTGGCCCTATCACTTCCTTCTACAAAGAGAAGATGTAACACAAACCATCATTTATTGTTATCCCATTGTGTTAATACAGCACAACCCTTTATCTATAATAATACTCATAGCAATAGTTCTGCAAAATGGATTTTTTAAAATTTTACTTATTTTTCATTTACTGGAAAGGCAGAGAAAGACATAGACAGAAAGAGATCTTCCATTCACTGGCTCACTCCCCAAATGCCCCAAACGGCCAGGGCTGTGCCAGGCAGAAGTAGGCAGCCAGGAACTCAATCTAAGTCCTCCACAAGGTGGCAAGGGACCCAACTACTTGAGTCGTCACCTGCTGCCTCACCAGGGTGTGCATTAGCAGGAAACTAGAATTGGGAGCAGAGCCAGGACTCAAATCTAGGCCCTCCAACATGGATGTGACCTTCCAACCAGCAACTTAACCACTAGGCCAAATGACTGCCCCCAACACAGAACATTTAAAAAGATACTTATTACAGCCAAGAATTTGGATCACTTAGTAATACCTTCTCCAATGAAACATTTTTGAGTGTTGTTGACTATTTAAGAAAAGGCAGAGCATTTTAGTGCGGGGAATCACAACAAGGAAAAGCACATTGCACATCCCCTTACTATCATGATTTAACTAATAGCTTTATTTATTGGAGTACATAATACTACCAGACATTATGCTGGGTGCTTGATACACATTATCTTATTCATTTCTCACAATGATCCTGATAGGGAATCCAGGGACCCCCAGAAAGGAAAAGTAAAGAGGTAGGAAAGATAAAACATTCACATGAGGAAACTCTCCAGGACTGCTAAGGGAGAGGGAGACAGGAGAAACATGTACACTGAGATCTTCAGATGTTGTTGCTTCTGCCTAAGAGACCTCTCCGAACACTTGCAAACTTCTATGCAAAACAGGCTATGGCAGTATCAGTCCCCTGATTGGCTCACATGAATACTTCATTAGCATATACGCTGACCAATCAGGAAAAACTTTCTGCTTTGGGAAAGCATAAAGACCTGAGCAGGCAGTCTGGAGGACCTGCTCAAGGCAGGCAACCCCTTTGGAGCAGGCCCTCTGAGCTTTGCTGACTCCTTCCTTGTCCATGTGCCTCATGCTTTGTGGTCACAAGACAAAGAGGCTGGCAGAGGAGGAAGCTGGGACAGGAAGCGCTGCGTCACAGTGAGCTGTCACACAGGAGCTGTGCTGCAAACAGAAGACCACACCTCTCAGGGAGAGATGCAGACCCAGGCAGTCTGCACCGCAGAGCCCTCCTCCTGCCCCTGCGACACCAGAACTCCTGCAACAATCCTGCAAAGACTGTGACATTTTTCTTCTTGTTTTATAGAAGAAGGCAAAAAGAAAATGAGAGATCAAATAAACACAAGGGCTGGTGCTGTGGCATAGAGGGTAAAGCTGCTGCCTGCCATGCTGGCATCCCATATGGGCGCCGGTTTGAGTCTCGGCTGCTCCACTTCCCATCCAGTTCTCTGCTATGGCCTGGGAAAGCAGTAGAAGATGGCCCAAGTGCTTGGGCCCCTGCACCTGCTTGGGAGAAGCTCCTAGCTCTTGGCTTCAGATTGGCTCAGCTCCAGACTTTTCGGCCATTTGGAGAGTGAACCAGTGGATGGAAGACTTTCTCTCTCTCTCTCTCTCTCTCTGCCTCTGCCTCTTTGTAACTCTGCCTTTCAAATAAATAAATAAATCTTTTTAAAAAATTAATAAGTGAACACAAAGCAAATGACAGCTGAACTTGAGCCTGTTTTCCTCTTTGCTCTGTTCCAGACCACCTAAAGATCCAGAATTTTAAAAATTTATTTATTTATTTTTAAATTCTGAGTTACAGAAAGAGAGGTGGAATGGTGGGGGGACAGAGAGAGAAAGAGAGAGATAGAGAATATCTTCTGTCCACCGATTCACTCCCCAGTTGGCCTCAATGGCCAGGGCTGGGGGCCAGGCCAAAGCCAGGAGCCAGGAGCTTCATCTGGGTCTCCCATGTGGATAGCAGAAGCCCAAACATTTGCATCGTGTTCCACTGCTTTTCCCCAGGCCATCAGCAGGGCACTGGATCTGAAGTGGAGCAGCCGGGACACAGACACCCCAGAGCTTTTTGCAGAGTATGCTGACCAAACAGAAACCCTGGCGGGGAGTTGGGAAGCTGCCCAGTGCTGCCAGTCGCTGGGGCTGTTGTTCAGTTGCGAGGAAGAGCACACGGTGTTCTGACATTGCACAAGAACTGTAAATAACATGAATGGGCCCTCTCAGATCTGCTGTTAATCCTTCGCTAGAGGCTGATCGAAGAAAGAAGCCTTTTGTGTAGCTAGTGTAGCCTCTGAATTACTTAAAGAAAATGGTGAGAGCAATGGCTACTTTGCAAGTGCGTGTACATTTAAGGCAGCTTGTCTCTTCCAAAGCAAAGTGTTTTCTGGCTTATATCAGATCTCAAGTGCTTGCTGAGCTATTTAAGAATTCCAAGGAAGCCTGGAGTAAACTTTTATAAGGGAAATTCCAAAGCTAACATTTGCTGATGAAAGTAATTTCATAAGGTTTGATAGAATAGCCGTGGTCCTTCCCAGTAGATCCCAGTGCCACTCAGGGAAGATTTGCAACCACTTATGGAAGCAGGAGCTGGAGGGACTCATAGGAAGACCCCCTGCTGGTGTGTCCCTTCGCGTACAATAAATCTATAGATGGAGGTCATGGACTCCGTAGAAATGCTCCCATTACTTCAAATGAAAATGCTTGCCTGTAAAAATTCACATATATTCTATTTGTAACCAAGGCTTTAAAAACTTAAAGGTACAGAAAAGTTCATAAGGTGTGCCATTTGGAGTGTCTGCAATTTGCCAGGACCTACTGAAACCAAACCGCTATTCGAATGTCCCTCAAAGCATAGGCAAGACATCACCAACACTCAGCCTCCCGCCCTTAGCCCCAGGTTTCCTCACCCTTTCCTTAGGATGGCTACCCTTCACTGAGCTGAGGAAGGAGGGTGGTACAACTGGCCCTGTGGCCTACCAGATTCTCATCACCACACTCAAGGAGTCATTTGCTCTTCCAGTAGATGAAAACCTCATTGGCCGGTGTTGTCTGGATGGCATTTGTTTAGAGAGTTCCAGGTCCAGACGGCGAAATTGCACCACCACGTACATGCAACCCCCGAGACCAACGGAAGCCCACTTGGCCTCCGAAGAAATGCCCCTAAGATCGCAGCATCGCTGACCAATCAAGGGAAGGTCATGAGCACCCCTGACCAGCCAGGAACCTGGACCCCAGCCCCAATTTCACTTTTATAAGAAGCTGCACCCCTACCTCCTCTGGGGATCAAGCCATGGCTGCCCAGCTCCTTGCTCTACCATTTGCAGATCAATACCGATTTCCTTCCCCTGCCCCATGGCAGTGACTGGCTGTCTGCAGGTCAGGCAGGCATTCCCAGGTTGCAGGGTTCCATACAGCGCCTCCTACTGGTTCGGGGTGCTTTCTGACTTAGTACTGGCCACACCCAGTGCTGCTGTGGCGGAAGGGAGCCTCAGGTCCATGTTAGAGACGGTTAGAGAACTGAATTCCAGAGGCGGTGAGCCCCCAGAGGTGCGAAGTGGCAGAGTTCAGATGCAGACATTGGTCCCTCTGCTAGGGAAGACAGAACTTGATCCCTTGTCTCGTGGGTGGACCTGATTCCTCTAGCACACCCACCTGGGAAACCACAGGACTGGGCATCACGTTAAAGGGCCTGATCCTCTCAGGCACCCAAGGAATCTTTCAATGTTGCAAAACAGGGGAAAATACATATGTTTTAAAAAATATTTATTTTATTTATTTAAATAATAGAGAGGGAGAGAAAGAGATCTTCCACCTGCTGGTTCACTCCTCAAATGGCTGCAATGGCTAGAGCAGGGCCAGGCTGAAGCCAGGAACCTGGAACTCCATCCGGGTTTCCCAAGTGAGTGGTAGGGGCCAGGTCCGTGGTCCGTCATCTGCTGCCTTCCCAGGCACACTAGCAAGGAGCTGGATCAGACGCGGAATCAGAGTCTTAATCCACATCACCACAACACTGCACTGGGGGAAAATGTCAATGTACATAGGCATTGTGGACTTGTGCACAAATCCAGCCATTTCTTCACATTGTTCACATGCCCCACTCCGAAATCGTGTGTGACTTCATGAATACCAAAGCCGCCTTTGTGGAGCTTCAAGGATTTGCCCTCAGTTCTCCCTATACCGAAGGGCGTTTAGCTTTTATTATTGGGTCCTTCCACACTCTTTGTGATCTGGAAGCTGACTGCCTTCCAGACTTACCCTTACTGCTGTGAAACAGTGGAAATGGCCGAACGTCTGTCCTCAGTGTGAATCCGCCAGCCACATGGTGACACTTGTTTCTGCTTTGCTCCCCTGACCTGATCTGCCCAATTGAGCAGTACTGGAGGAGCTCGGGAGGGGTGGCCTCGTGTCAGGAAATGCTACTCCCTCTGCTCACTTTTTTATTTTTTAAAAATGTATTTTATTTATTTTAAAGGCAGAGTTGTAGAGGGAGACAGAGGGAGAAACAGAATGAAAGATCTTCCATCCACTGGTTCGCTTCCCAAATGGCCTCAGTGGCTGGAACTGAGCCACTCCAAAACCAGGAGCCAGGAGCTTCTTCTGGGTCTCCCACGGGGGTGCAGGGGCCCAAGGATTTGGGCCATCTTCTGCTGCTTTCCCAGGTGCATTAGCAGGGAGCTGGATCTGAAGTGGAGCAGCCAGGACTCAAACTGCTACCCATATGGGATGCAGCAGGCAGCAGCTTGACCCACTACACCACGATGGACCCAATGCTGTCCCTTTTTGTTTTCTTGGCCTTTCCCAAGGACACCTAGTGCATGTCATGAGAGCATTGCAAGAATCTTAGGGAAAATGATATTGGATGCAGGGTCTGAGATCGTTGGCCTCTTTCCTTCATTCGTCTGGCCTTGCATTGGCTAGGGTTGACAACCACAGTTATTTTGTCTGTTCTTGGAATGTTGAAATGACATCATCTGTCAGTTCCTGAAAGATTCTGAGAACACCACAGATTTGGAAAATTCACCAAACAATCCTATTCTCTCTGGTTATTTCTGAAGCCCATTTTTGGTGGCCCCAGTTCCCAAGAGACCACTTTGTCAATATTTTGTTGTCATGGGTAAAGGAATAATTTAGGCCAGCGCCATGGCTCATTAGGCTAATCCTCCACCTGCAGCACCGGCACCCCAGGTTCTAGTCCCAGCTGGGGCGCCGGATTCTGTCCCGGTTGCTCCTCTTCCAGTCAAGCTCTCTGCTGTGGCCCGAAAGTGCAGTGGAGGATGGCCCAAGTCTTGGGCGCTGCACCCACATGGGAGACCAGGAGGAAGCACCTGGCTCCTGGCTTTGGATTTGCGCAGCGCACCGGCCGTGGTGGCCATTTGAGGGGTGAACCAATGGTAGGAAGACCTTTCTCTCTGTCTCTTTCACTGTCTAACTCTGCCTGTCAAAAAAAAAAAAAAAGAAAGAAAGAAAAAGAAAAGAAAAGAAAAGAAATAATTTAAATACAGGAAGCAGGTGGTACTTCCTCACTCTAAAACCCAGGACACCTGTTGTTTTAGCAGGTTCCTCTAAAGTCTAAGAACCCAAAGCCACTGTCCCCTCCTTTAGTTCCACCCTACTTATTGCCCCATTTTCCCATCAAAGAATTCATTAGGCATGAATCCCAAGTAACATGGCCTCTCTCCACATTAAAACTCACTCCTGTTTTGAGTTTCAAAAGACCAGATCCCAAGAAAGTCTGACATAAGCCTTCTGTCCTGGTCAACAACTTGGAAAGAGAAGATAAAGGAAGCCAGACTACTTCCTTCCCAGGTCAGGTCCCTGGGAGGAGGAAGTAGAAGAGGAACTAAAATTCCGGCAGAGTTTGGGTGAAGAGACCAGAGTAGATTCAGGATTTGTGGAAACCTCAAAGCTTACACAATTCATGGTGCTCTCTTTCAAGAAAAAAATGTAAGATAAAAAAAATATAAAGTGAGATATGAATGCCAATATTTATAATGAGAAGACTAGATACAATTTTAACTGGCAAACAACAAACATCACAATGCTCAGAAAAGTATGATTTCTTTCATTAATTTGTACTTGAAACCATGTCTATCATACCCTTCTCACACATCTATTAGCTACCTACTTCACAGTGTCATTTTTAATGGCAAAAATAGAAATATATTGAAGATTTTTTATAGTACATTTGATCAAAATATGCTTTTAAGTATTGGGAAACTTGGAGAAGTTTCTTTCAGTTTCATGGGATGTTACTGCCAAACAGCATATAAATACCAGGATTGTTCTCAAGTGTGAGGAAAGTTGATGGTCTTTCTTTCCTAAAGGGGTTGTCATAGATTGATGCCCAATAAACAGAAAGTTTGGTAAGTTCTCTCTCAGGCAAACGCAGTCAAATATTGAATAATAATTTCATTGTATAACAATTATACATTCTGCATTCACCGATGTTATTTTATTTATTTATTTATTTTTGACAGGCAGAGTTAGTGAGAGAGAGAGAGACAGGGAGAAGGGTCTTCCTTCCGTTGGTTCACCCCCCAAATGACTGCCACGGCTGGCGCGCTGCGCCGATCTGAAGCCAGGAGCCAGGTGCTCCCTCCTGGTCTCCCATGTGGGTGCAGGGCCCAAGCACTTGGGCCATCCTCCACTACACTCCCAGGCCACAGCAGAGAGCTGGAATGGAAGAGGAGCAACTGGGACAGAACCAGCGCCCCAACCGGGACTAGAACCTGGGGTGCCAGCGCCGCAGGTGGAGGATTAGCCTAGTGAGCCGCAGCGCCGGCCCATGTGCTCTCTGTCTTGACACTGAATGAGTCAGCCCCAGGCACTCAGGAAACCTTCTTGGAAGTCATTCCTCATCAACACAGCTAATCATAACCCAACTTTATGTGAAACTGCCTGAAAAACCACATAAAATAACCCTTTTATCACAAACTAAATACACCTGCAGCCCAAACTCCATTAAAGCAAATACAGAAATCACCCAGCACCACTCCCCACACCAACATGGAAAACGGAGACAGAGGAAGTCAGGGTGGTGAGAACTTGCAGTGCTCTTGATGGTTGCTTAAGTGTCTTGTTTTGCAAGCTGTGTAATCATACGACTGACTGAACACATCCTACCACTCCCAGGGGCAAAGAAAGGCATCAACAGCTTCACGGTCATGGTCAGTCTCCCCGGGCGGTCACATGTCCACAAGTGCCAGGGGAAGACAGTGAACAGCTCTGGGTAAAATGTCCCTCCTTAGCGTTGCTAGGCACTAAATAAGTGCTCCCCTTCCCGCACTCCAGGCCTTACAAATCACTTGAAGAATAAAGGAAAGGGGCCAATACTGTGGCGCAGCGGGTTAACTCCCAGGCCTGAAGCGCCGGCATCCCATAGGGGTGCGGGTTTGATACCCCGCTGCTCCACTTCCCACCCAGCTCTCTGCTATGTCCTGGGAAAGCAGTAGAACATGGCCCAAGTGCTTGGGCCCCTGCACCCACGTGGGAGACCCGGAAGAAGCTCCTGGCTCCTTGCTTCGGATCGCCGCAGCTCCGGCCATCGTAACCATTTGGGGAGTGAATCATCGGATGAAAGACCTCTCTCTCTCTCTCTCTCTCTCTCTCTGCCTCTCCTCTCTCTGTGTAACTCTGACTTTCAAATAAATAAATAAATCTTTAAAAAAAAAATAAAGGAAGAAGAGGGGGAACTCCAGAACTCAGTCTATTCAATAAAATGCTGTTTCGCCTCCAATTCTGATGAATGGAGGATTTGACAGTCATCAAATTGAGTTGAAGACAAAGAGAGCTACTTTTTGCCCTGACATTTGTAACCTGCTGTTGTCGGTTGAAAGGGTCCCCCCAACTCCACCTCACTTCTGATCCAGCTCCCTGCTAATGCACCTGGGAAAGCAGCAGAGGAAGGCGCAAGCGCTTGGGCCCCTGCACCCACATGCGAGACCTGGAAGAAGCTCCAGGCTTTAGACTGGCCCAGCTCTGGCCGTTGTGGCTATTTGGAGTGTGAACCAGCAGGTGGAAGATCTCTCTCTCTCTCTGCCTTAGTCTCAGTCTGTCTCTCAGTAACTCTGTCTTTTAAGTAAACAAATAAATCTTTAAAAAATTTTTTTGAAACCAGACTTTAGAAATGTATTGTATTGAGATTACTTCTTTGTATTTATTATCTTGTAGCCAGCCTTGAGGGGGTGAAGGTGCAGTTCTCCTGGAGGTTATAGCTGTCATCGTCCTGAAAGAGATGGTTTCTGGAACAGTCCATAAGGACCCAGGGTGGCTGGCCCTGGATTGAGATGAAGGGATGTGACTTCTGCCTCTCTCTGAGGCTGGAAGAGCCTGGGAATGGTCTGGCGCTGACCACATGCACGGAGGCCACGAAGGCAGTGGACAGTAGAGCAGTGGTCTGTGAGAAACTACAGGTTGTATCTTTAGTCTATGCATTTGTGGACATATTCCTGGAATTTCTATCTCTACCTCTAGCTACATCTGCCTATCCTTCTATGTATATATCTCCCAGGGGAGATAATGTAATAAATTGTATCATATACTCACATATGATATGCACCTATGGTTTTGTGTTCCTTCCATTACCCTTGAACCTCCAGTAAAACCTTGTTAAACATTACAGTGTGGTCTCAGCCATGCTGTGGGGAATGAATGAAAAACCCAGCTGTATGGATGTGTTAACTCGGGCAGAGGGCACAGCGAGGGATGGCGTCTCCTGCCTCAGGCTGGTAGCAGCCGTGCTCTCTGGAGGAGGCCAGGTGTGCTCCGGGAGATGTGACCGTTAGAGGGCCACCAGGAGGTGAGGATGAGGGCCCCAGGAGACCTTCCTGTGAGCTCCAGTCAGAGGCAAGCTTGGGAAGTTGTGGCTCATGGATCTGGAGGTTCAGGTCAAAGGGCTTGGTCTAGTGACGTCATTTTTCAGCTGAGCCCTGAGTCAGTACAGAGCAGACAGGAGGCATTGGCGGTTCCAAGATGGCGGAATAGGGAGGGAGCACACCGATAGTCCGGGAGAGCAGACAGGGAGTGCACATGAGTGTCTCTCCCTCTTTTTATGAAGCCACCACTATTCAGTCATGGGGGCTTCAACCGAATGACCTAACCTCTAACCATGCGGTTCAATTCAGTTTCCACCCTCCTAATATCTCACAATATAAATTAAGTTTCAATACATAAAGCCTTAGGAGATACTCAGATTATATCCGAACCATAGCGTCAGTGGAGTAGATTTGAGGGACGGGTGGGCACAGAGACTTGGCTAGTATGTCAAACCAGGAGACATGTTTCCTGTCACAGAAGTTGGTGGGGATCTATCTGTCTGTCTGTCTGTCTTTCTATCTGTCTATCTATCTATCCATCTATCTATCTATTGTGTCCATAGCCAGCATCAGCAGAGCATATCTGCATATGACAGGATCCAGGAGGGCTGGGCGTGGGCAGGCAAAGAAGGAAGCAGCCAGGAGCACCAGAGGACTCATATACTACAGAGGACCTCAGTGCTTGTTTGAGCGGGATCACAGCAACACGCATCTGTGACTGTGAGCGTGTTCATATTTCAGCCCAACCCCCCACCACAATGGTGTAACCCAGCACATGTACCTCATGCCTAGAGGTCTTTTTTTTGTTAAAGATTTATTTATTTATTATATTATTTATTTGAAAGGCAGAGTGACAGAGAGGCCAAAGCTGGGCCACGCCTAAGCCAGGAGCCTGGAACTTCATCTAGGTCTCCCACATGGGTATTTGGGCCATCTTCTGCTACATTCTCAGGTGCATTAACAAGGGGCTGGATAGAAGTGGAACAGCCAGGACTCATACCAGTCCGCTTATGGGATGCTGCCATTGCAGGTTACAGCTTACCCCATTAAACCATAACACTGGCCTAGAGTTCTGAGGGAAGGATATTTTTTAATAATTGTATTTATTCTTTATTAATAATATTTTAATTGCATAGATTTATGGGGCACAGTATGATAATATGATACTTGGATAAAATGTGTAATGATCAAATCAGGTTAGTTAGCCGTTTCATCACCTTAAATATGTTTAAAATGTTATTGGCGCTTAATAATTGCACATATTTATGGGGCATAGTGAGATATTTCAGGGTCTACAATGTGTGCTGATCACATCAGGGTGAGGAGGATTTCTGTCTCCTTCTCATTACTATGCATTTGAAGTCTGTAAGATCTTCTATAAAGAGAAGACGTCACAGATTACCGGGAATTCACAATGATGTAGAGCACAAGAACTTCCTCCTATCTAACTCTTGGTACTCACTACCCAACCGCCCTCTATCCCACCTCTCCCTACGCCCTTCCCAGTCAGATCAACTTTGTTTTTAGAACCCATATGAGAGAAAAAACATGCAGTGTTTGTCTTTCTGTGCCTGAATTATTTCATTTAACATAATGTCCTCCAGCGACATCTATTTTGTTGCAAATGAAGGGATTTCATTCTCTTTTTGTGGATGAATAATATTTCAGTGTGCGTGAGTATGTGTGCATGTGTGTGCATATGCGTAGCTAGATAGATGATAGGTAGATGGTAGATGATATATAGATGATAGACACCTATATCAATTCCAGCAGGAGAACAGCAATACAGATTCTATTAATATTTTTATGTGCACAGGAATTCACAGAAAAGAAGCTAACTATGGGTGGGGGTTGGGGGGTGGGGGTGCAGCATTGTGGTGCAGTGGGTTAAGCTGCCAGTTAGGAGTTCTGGCACCCCACAACGGAGCATCAGTTCAAGTTCTGGCTACTATACTGCTGCTCCACCTCCCTGCTAATGTGCCCAGGAAAGCAGCAAAAGATGGCCCAAGTACTTGGACACCTGCACCGACGTGGGAGACCTAAATGGTGTTCTGGGCTCTTGACTTCAGCCTGGCCCAGCCCCTGCTGTTGCAGGCATTTGTAGAGTGAACCAGCAGATGAAGATTCTCTCTCTCTCTCTCTGCCTTTGTCACTGTGCCTGCCTTTCAAGTAATAAAATAAATCTCAAAAGAAAAGAAGTAACTCAAGGAAGCAGTTAGAGGGGAGGGCATTTGACCTAGTGGCTAAGGAGTCTGCACCTACATCAGAGTGCCGGAGTTCATTTCCTGGCTGCAGCTCCTGAATCCAGATTGCTGCTACTCCGGATCCGGGGAGGCAGCAGCAATGGGTCAGGCGATTGCGCTCTGCAATGTGTGTGGGAGATCTGGGTTGAGTTCCCAGCTCCTGGCTTCAGTTTTGGCTTGGGACCATTGCAAGCATTTGGGGAGTAAACCAGCAGATGGGATCTCTCTCTCTCTCTCTCTCTCTCTCTCTCAATCTCTGTTTCTCTGCCTATAAATTTTTTTAAACAAATGATTAGACTCAGAGTTTATAGACCATTTTAACAAAGGAAAGGACTTTGGCTTCAATGGACAATAAAGTGTGGGAAGGTGAGTGGATGCTGGATGGGGGAAACTAATGGAAGGCAAGGGATGCTTTAGTGGGGCCTGTGTGTGCAGACCCATCTCGGGCCGACCCTCCATCTCGGTGATGAGAGTCACTCCTCCTCCTCCTGGCTCGGCAGTTGGGGGAAATCTTCACAAAGGGAATCTCATGTCTTTCTTTCAGGCAGAAAGCAGAGAACTCTTCCTGCATCTGCTAATTTTCCATTTCTTCCTTCCCAAAATAACTCTTGTGTCAAAATGGCACATATTTTGAGAGTGGCAGATTCTGGACCCCATTAATCATATAGATTGGTATTTGCCAGAATATCTTTACACTAATTACACCCTTATGATCTTTTATTTTTATTTTTATTTTTTGACAGGCAGAGTGGACAGTGAGAGAGAGAGACAGAGAGAAAGGTCTTCCTTTGCCATTGGTTCACCCTCCAATGGCCGCCGCAGCTGGCGCACTGCGCTGATCCAATGGCAGGAGCCAGGTGCTTCTCCTGGTCTCCCATGGGGTGCAGGGCCCAAGCACTTGGGCCATCCTCCACTGCCTTCCCGGGCCATAGCAGAGAGCTGGCCTGGAAGAGGGGCAACCGGGATAGAATCCGGCGCCCCAACCGGGACTAGAACCCAGTGTGCCGGCGCCGCAAGGCGGAGGATTAGCCTATTGAGCCGCAGCGCCGGCCACCCTTATGATCTTTACTTGCTCATAGGGAAAGAGTTATCAGCTGCCTACCCACCAGGGGATTCACACTGTACATTATTGTAATAATAACGCCCTACAGGAAAGAAATCGTAAAGCCCTGCCAAACGTGAAAAGATCAACACATTTAGGAATTAGGAAAGTGCACATTTAAAAAGACAGCACACCTATGTCATAGGAAGATTGCGGCATGTGCTGTGGGCAGTGAGAACTCACCAGCAGTGGATCAGGGAGAGGAGTAAGCAGTCAGCTTTGTTAAAATACACTGCATGGGGGCAGTGGGGGGACAGGTCAGGTAGAAGCTGACAACTGCTGCAGTGTGGATTACAGTCTGGGAGATGTGCAGCTGAGGCAGACTGTTGCTGGCTAGGAGTTTTCCCATTATGAATGATCTTATTGCTGGAGACTTTTCCAAGGGCTTCCTTATTGCCAGGGGCTCAGGTGATCCCCCACAACCTATTGGAGTAGCTAATATCAAAAACAAAATACACTGGCAAAGATGTGTTGATGAGGCTGACAAGCAACTGGAATTCTTGTGCATTACTGATTAGACTACATAATGTGCCACGATTTTGGGAAATAAGACATTTTTAGATAAAATTAAACTTTCTTTGTCCTGGTCAGTGCAAGCTGCTATGACATACACAATAGACTTGGTGGCTTAAACAACAGACACTTTTTTTACACAACTCTGAAAGCTGGGTCTCTGATCAGGGTGCCAGCATGTTTGGGTTCTGGTGAGGGCTCTCCTGGCTTGCTTATGGCTGCTTTCTCGCCATGTCCTCACATTAAGTCCATAACTTACCATACACCCAAATTCTTACTCCTAGAAATTTACCCAAATGGAATTAAAGCATTTTCACACAAAACCTACACCACAAGCGTTTAAAACATTTTATCCATCCTCACCCCAAATGGGAAGCAACCCAAATGTCCTTACACGGATGAGTGGGCTAACAAACCGTGATACAGCGATACAATGGAATACTGCTCAGTGGTAACAGAATGAACAGTTGATATCTGCAACAACATCAATGAATATCAAACACATTACATAAAAGAAAAGAAGCCAGACCTAAAGGCTCCATTTTGAATAATTCATTCACAGGATAGCTCAGATAGGCCGAGCTTGGGAAAACAGGAAGCTGGGAAGTGCCAGGCCTGGGAGGAGGAGATGGGGCCGCTCAGAACAACAACATGTTGTACATCCTGGAGTAGGGGAGAGTCGCCTGCATTTGTCAAAACTTGTAGAATTGAGTACTTTAAAGGGTTACCCCTATTGCATCTGTTAGATCTCGATCATCAAAAAAAAAAAAAACAAAACAAAACAACAAATAGCTTGAGAATAAAGGAAAAAATGGCATAGAAATGGGTGCCAAATAAGTAAAAACAAAACAAAACAAAAACACCCATTCACAGCCTATGGAGCTATTTAGTTCGTCAATGGCAGCTGAGATCATCGGATTAAGCATCCAGACAATCACACCAGGATCCCTCATTTATTCCTTTGTCCCACAAATATTTAGTGAGCCCCAACCCACTGCATTGTCCTAGGTGCTGGGGGATGGGAGGGCAAATACCAGTCTCAAAGCAGAGGCTTAGTTCTCTCTGTTGCAAATAAGGGAAAAAGGTTTCTCCTTTCTCCCCTCTCTTCAGATTATTCTCGGTATTTTCTCCTGTCCCTTTTCAAATGTTTTAAAATCTCTCATGGAGGCCGGCGCCACGGCTCACTAGGCTAATCCTCCACCTGCGGTGCCGGCACCCCAGGTTCTAGTTCCAGTTGGGGCACTGGTTCTGTCCCGGTTGCTCCTCTTCCATTCCAGCTCTCTGCTGTGGCCTGGGAGGACAGTGGAGGATGGCCCAAGTGCTTGGGCCCTGCACCCACATGGAAGACCAGGAGGAAGCCCCTGGCTCCTGGCTTCGGATCAGCGCAGTGCTGGCCATAGTGGCCATTTGGGGGGTAACCAACGGAAGGAAGACCTTTCTCTCTGTCTCTCTCTCTCTGTCTAACTCTGCCTGTAAAAAAAAAAAAAAAAATCTCTCATGGTAATGCAGTCTCCAAGGGGAGATGCTGCTCTGGAACCCAGCCTCCTGGGAGGAGGTGGAGCTAACTTCCCCTGACCACACAGATAAATTGTAATTAAAACAAACACTTAAAGGGGGTGAGGAAGAAAGTAATGAACTATCCAGGGGAAGAATGGTTGGGGCAAAAGAAAGAGCAAGTGCGAAAGCCCCGAGGCAGGAGCACACCTGACTTAACCAAATAAAAATCCCTGAAGCAGAAGGTTGGGCACCTGCGATCTGGTCCCCATTATGATTATTTCTGCCCTATTATTAGGGTTGTTAGGAAACTGGCACCGTTTTAACTATGGTGCAATCTATACCCTGATTTGCATCCCAAGCTCTAGCCCCGCCGCCATGGCTGGAAGCCAGGTGGCCACATGGCCCAACCTCTGTTGTCAAGCTCCACCCCCATCCTAATGGGATTCGATGTTCGATGCTCCTGCTTCCCTGCCCGCCCTTGGGCAAAGTTTTAAAAGGACCTGTTCCTGAACACGTGCTCTCTCTCTGGCCTCCTCCTCTGGTCTCTCTGCTCTCTTGGTTCGTCTCTCTTGGCTCCTCTCCTCCTCTCGTCTGTCTTCTCTCTCTCCTCTCTCTCTCTCTCTTACAGTCTCCTTCTCTCTTTTTCCCTCTTCACCCCTTCCCTCCAGTCTACTGAGTTTTCCCCAATAAACGCTTTCCCTTACTCCGGTGTTTGGTGTGTTTTGTGACGGCTAACAAGGGTAGCTAGGTAGACATGTGTGCGTGTGTGTGAGGGGCTGAAGAAAACGGGAATTTTTTTGAAAATGGGAATTTTCGTGTGATGGAATGAGGAAGCAAGCCTTGGAAGCAAATCAGCGCTTACATATCTAAAATCTTCCATCATTCAATAACCTGGCTGGGTGAATCCCGGCTCTCTCCCTGGAGGCAGCTTAGGGGGATCTCGTCTGCTCCATTTTTCCTTCACCAAGGCCACTATTGGGAAGTTCTGGGAGGAATTTCACACACAAAAAAACCCACTAGCCAGGCATATCCCAGACAGGGTGCAAGGGGAGGAGAAACTGAGTGCCCACACCCACGTCCGTGAAGACTCTAGTCTGAGTGTGGACTGAGCTCTCATGAGAGCGCTTTGTGGGGATGCCCTGGCTGGTCTGTCAGGTGCACTCTCTTCCTCAGTTCTTCTCATCACACTTGGCTAGCATGCTTACTGCTACCTTCTGTCTAACATCTGAAAGTCCTTTCTTGTGTGAAGACATGAACATCTGAGCAGCCAGCTCCTAAACCAATACCGATATGGGATAGGCAGGCAGCTAGTTAAGCCTGTGGAGTTGTAAGCCCCTCACCCCCTCTCCTCCACCACCATGTAACCTCCTACTTGTCAATCAAAATGCCCACATTCCCATGATGCATCTGTTGCATCCAGGACCAGGGCACTCAGAAAGAGGGGGAAGGCAGGAAAGTGCTCTCTTTCCATCTTGGACCTCACTTAGAGATACTACAGCCATGTTTTTGACTCTTAGAGCTTTTCCACTGTCCCACCCTCTTATTCTCACACAGAACTTCTCAATCACAGGTACTGTTTTCAGTTTTTCTTTCCTCTTTGGTTTACAGGATATTCTTTGGCCCACTCATGTTGTGTATTTCTCTGTGGAGGGTGGCCCACACTCATGCATAAATTTATGTTTATCCCCCCACTGCCAAATAAACTCTGTTCCTATTTGCACACAATACCAGTCTTTGCTTAGTATTTCAATCTCTGTAGGAGATAAGAACCTGGGCTAAAAACTACTGAATTTGTTGCCCACATTAAGTATAACCTGCCATTTCTCCTCCCAACTCCCTCCTCTAGAATATTGCTGGAGAGGAGGGCTTTCTGGGTATGGAATTCATGTAATTTATCAGCACTGTGTTATCAGGCTTAAGAGTCCCTGTGGTGCAAGGCAGGAAAGAATCCCACGAGCTGCCCCTGAAAGAGGGCTAGAAGAGGGTTGGGACTCACCTAAGAAGGTTATCAAGACTTTAGATATACAAATGCTGGTCTATGTCCAAGGCTTGCACCTGTATTTCTTTCCTTAGTCAATTACACAAAAATTCCCATTTTTGTTCTGCAGCCCCTCTCACAACATAGGCTAATGTCTATCTTGCTACCTAACAATAGTGTTGCTAAACAACACTCCAGTCTACTCGGAGGTCTTGCTATAGAACTCCCAAACCTGGGTTGGCTCACCTGATGCACAGAAAGCCAATCATGGACATCAGGGTGGTAGAAGAAAGTAGGTATTTATTGCAAAGTGCAGATCAAGGAGATAGGCAGCTATTGCTTAATTCTCATGCTCCCCAAGGAGTTAGGGGTGAAGGTTCTTACAGAGTGAAATTGGGTCTGAAAGGTGTATGTTAGCTCATGTCCAAGTTCCTAATTCATAAGTGGTGCCCATGACCTTCCTTTGGTCGGTGATGCCTTGATCTTCAGGAAATTTATGACGGCCAGTGGGCTCCAGTTAGTCTGGGGAGTTAAATGTAAACGGTGGTTACCTTCTGTTCCAGACCTGGAATTTCCCTGCCTGGCCTTGGAATCCCCCTATACAGACCCCTCTAGAAAATATTGGCCAACAGGGCTTTATCTATTGAAGAAGCAAAAGACTTCTTCAGTTTGGTGATTAGAATCTTTGAGGTCAGCTGTATGACTCCCTCAATTCGGCGAATTCCTTTTGATAAAGGACAGACAAGGACACCCTGGCCTCAGGGAGACATACAAGAGTCTGGGTAGTGTCCTGACATTACAGGTGTCTGGTCTCTAGCTGAGCCCAGTTTCGTCATCTGTTAAATGAAGGCATTCAGCAAGGAGGTGACCAAGATCTCTTCCATTCTAAATGCTCCAACAGTACCACCTCCATGTCTTTCGAGAATATCACTTGCTTTTCCACCCACATGACCCACGTGTCATGCTTCCAAACACATGCTCATCCCTTCCCTATCCTCTGCAGATAGCTGATGTGTTTTGGATATTAGATTGCCCGTCTACCAGGCTCCCCCCAGTGCTCCAAATGCAAAACCCCCTCGTTACACTTCCCACTCCCTTTCCTGGAAGTTGCCCATCTTATGCTTTAACAATGGGTCAGATCATATTTCTTTTAAAGATTTATTTGTTTATTTGAAAGTCAGAGTGACAGAGAAATTGAGAGAGAGAGAGAGAGAGGGAGAGAGAGAGAGGGAGAGAGAGAGAGAGAGAGAGAGGGAGAGAGAGAGAGAGGGAGAGAGAGAGAGAGAGAGAGAGAGAGAGTTCTTTGCTGGTTCACTCCCCAAATGGCTGCAACAGGCAGTGCTGGGCCAGGCTGAAGCTAGGAACCAGGAACTCCATCCAGGTCTCCCATTTGAGTGGCAGGGGCCCAAGGGCTTGGGCCATCATCTGCTGCTTTCTAGGCACACAAGCAGGGAAGCTAGATCAGAAGTGGAGCAGCTGGTACTTGAACCGGTGCTCTGATACAGGATACTGGCATTCCAAGTGGCAGCTTGGGTTACTGCACTGTAACACCAACCCCTGAGCACGTCTGAAGTCCTGCTTTCTCAGGAAAGCTGCCCCATCTTACCATGTTGGCCTAATTCCAAGCCCCTCCAATCAGAATGTGCCTCACCAGTGTTTCCCCATACCTAATCCGTACAGCTGTTGCCATACCTCTGATCAAGGAGGTCTCACTGATGGCCAGTCACAAACCCTTTCTCTTCTCAAAAGAGTCACAGACTGGTTTTTGTGGCCCTTGGGCAGCAGACCTGCCTTGTTTGGTAACATTTTTATCTCCTCTTGACCGGAGCCAAGTGATTCCCTCTTGTCAGCATCTTCTCTAAAAAATCGCAGGAAGCAACTGGCTGCGGCCGGTGTTGTGGATGGTGAAAAAGCCCAGCAGCAGTCAGAGAGGAGTGAGCAGAGTCACGTTGCAAGGGGGCCGTGGGCAAGCAGGACAGCTGGAAGCTGACTACTGCCGCAGCGTGGATGGTAATCTGGGACATAGATACCTACCGGAGGCAGATTGCTTGCTGCTTTAATGGCTGTTCCATTACTAATGTTTTCCATATTGCTGGGGATTTTCACTAGGAGCTACCATACTGTCAGGGGTCCAGGTGACTCCCCCATAAGTAATCTTGCTTATTTGAAATCATTCCCAACCCTTCATCTTCCAGCGGCTAATGCAAGCAGTTTGATATTTCCCTATTTCCCTAATTCTAAGATGTCATGGGCTGTAAGACACTCTATTAATTTAATAGCATCCTCTTAATGGGAGGAAGAAAGGAGTATTAAACGGAGCATCTCATGTTGGGAGATCTCTGAAATAAGAGGGTTTATTAAGTCATTGTAGATGCGAGGCATAAGGAAAGTGCTGGTCCTAGGACAAGTTGGAGAGCAGCTGGAGAGATGTTCACTGGTTTCAGAGGTAAGAGCATATTTAGTCACAGCTATTCAGGGAAGGAAAATATGAGCTGTTTGCATTGAATACACTTTGCAATACATGAGAGGGGTAAGATTATGCAAAGCAAGGAGCATTTTGGGTGCGGAGGAGCAGTCCATAAGGAGGTACATTTGTGGCTTCTGGATTGGTTGGAGTTGAAGCAGGAAGTGACGGTACCTGTGGGGTTATGAGGGCATTTGAGGTTTCAGCAGACATCCAAGAACATGAAAGGGTGTATTATTTTCTGCCCATAGCTGGTCACTGGTTAACCTCCCCTATCTCTCCTACCTTCCGTTGTGTGACCCCTGTAATTAAACTTAAGACATTTTAGAATTGTCCTCTTATCCAAAGGAAGAGGGGTTATAAAGAAAAGGGGGAATGACAGGGAGGGAGAGAGCGAGAAGGGAGAGTGGAACAGAGCGGGGAGTAGAGTGTAGCTAAACTTACTGTGTACATTTTTTTTTGTTTGTGTATTCTGAAATGATTTTAGCACGCACTTATTCATGCAATTATATGCTTCCTTCATTGCCCAAATTTAACTGTAGCATTTTCTGTACCCGGGAACTAAGTATTCTTCCAAGTCATTCTGGACACCCACGGTTACTCACAGCCTTCTGGGACAAGCTGCTCATGGACTTGGGCCCTTTGGCACTTCAGCTCAGCCATGGCAGTGGAGGGCACCAGGCAGAATCCTACTGGCTTGCTGGCACTTCCTCTTTGGTTAAACTTATAATTTTGTTTTCTTTTTTTTTAAAAGATAAACATTACGCAGTTTCTTTTGAAAAATCATTGGAAGCTTTTGTTAGATTCTGGAGCCTCATTTCACAATACATGAAGTCGTCACAGCATTTTCCCCTAGTTTTGAAAACAATATCATTTACTCTGCGTGAGAGGGCAGCAGGTACTGGGTGGCAGGTGCCAGGCAATCGTATACACTCATGGTAGCTTGTGTTTCAATACGGTCAAGCAATGTAATCTTCAAGAACAGATTTTCCACAACCACTGGGACACGACTCTAAGTTAGCAGTGGGTGGTGTCAGCCATGCGAATATAATAGTACTGAAGTGGCAATGTGGATGGACAGATACCTCTACGAAGCTGGCCTGGACACTGTGGTCAGGGGCAGCACCAACCCCAGTAAAACCTCTCACTCCTCTGTCCAGCGGTTGGCAAAATCTTTCGACAGGGTACATATTACACATCTCACTGTCACAGATATTAACACGCGAAAACATAAAATGGGCCTTAAATGAGAAGAAATATGGCAGTTTTCAAGATCACAAGGCCATGGGGCCGGTGCCATGGCGCAGTAGGTTAATCCTCCACCTGCGGTGCTGGCATCCCATATGGGCGCCAGCTCTCTGCTGTGGTCCGGGAAAGCAGAAGAAGATGGGCCAAGTGCTTGGGCCCTCTACCCGCATGGGAGACCAGGAAGAAGCACCTGGCTCCTGGCTTTGGATCAGCGCAGCTCCGGCCATTGCAGCCATTTGGGGAGTGAACCAATGGAAAGAAGACCTTTCTCTCTCTCTACCTCACTGTCTGTAACTCTACCTGTCAAATAAATAAAATCTTTAAAAAAAAATCACAAGGCCTTGAGAATTCCACTTAGCCGGCAAGGCTGAAGCAGCATTTATCAGCTGAAAGGTTATGTCTACCTCTCACTGCCTTTCTGTCACCACAACCTTCCACTCCCCCACCCCAGTTCTGATCCTGGAGATAAGAGTTCAGATCACAACTTGGAAGGAAAACCAGTCTCAAAGGAAGAAGACAACAGCTAAGCTTATTTTGTAAGCTTCCTGCCTGATCTGCCATTAGGCTAATTTCCTCAAGATCCGATTTCATTTCCTGAAGGCTCATGGGCAAATGTATATCTCCTTTGCTGTGTTGACAGCAGACCACTCTGGCTGTCTTTGAGAAAGGGCTTTGAACCTCCCTGGAATTAGGAATGATACAGGGCTATTGTGAAACACCAACCTGAATCTAATAAAGGAATTAGGAATTAATCCTATACAAGTATTTCTGCAATTTTTGTGTGTTCATGTGTAGGTTTACTTTTGCTTTTGGTGGGCTTTTTTGTCCTTTAAGAAAAAAGTTACAAAACAAATGGCCTGTGCATGGTGGTTAAAACTTCTGTTCTGCCAGCCAAGAGCTTTGCCTTGTAGCCCCTAAAACAATTCTCAGCTCAACCTTTCAAAGAAGGAGTAAGGCCCCCGATTAGAAATACAGGACCAGAACCTGCGCCAAAGGACAAAGCCAAACTGGCCAAGAGGTCTCTGGGAGAATTTATACAAAGCTCTGGAACTTCACCTCAGTGGACGCCGTGTTCCTGACACAGCCAGCCCCGGGGTGAGTGCGTCTCCTGCGGGTGCACGCCGCCCAACCCCTGCGCTGGACCGTCCCGCAAAGCCTGCGGGACCCCAGGCCTCTGCAGCTGCAGGGGCTTCTTTCTCCCAGCCTTCGCCGCGCTCGGCTGCTGCACAGGAGGGGCCGCATCACCGCCAGCGCATCCGCCAGCGCATCACTGCCAGGGCACTGTTTCCGGCCTGCGCACGATCACACGCCCCTCACGCATCACACCGGCTTTCATGTACGCCTTACGTGACCAGGATATTTCTTTTATAAAAAAAAAAAAAGGCCTCATTTTCAACATTGCTGAGTGCCTTTGCCTTTGGGTGGCACACTGGGAGGACCCGGACGTCTCTGATGAGCTGGGGAGCCACGGAAAATAAAGAACATGCATTTAGAAGACCAGATCTTAGTTCTAACAGGCTTCACAGTGATATGTAAACACACCTTTTGCATCTGTTTATATCAAATAGCCATCTTCCAGCACAATCTCTTAACGCAGTAGTTACATTTCCAGACACTGACACTCCTTTAGCAGAATTTGGCTGCAGGTTTCCTTGGGATCAGTGCTACCAGCACAGCCCTTTCTTGGGGGCCAAATTGGGTATGAATCAACTTTTTTGATAAGCAAAAAGACAGTGACTTTTTTTCACTTAGTATGCAGTCAAATATTTTTCTAAGAATTTTATTTCAAAGATACAGAAAGGAGAAAGAGAGATCTTCCGTTTGCTGGTTCACTCCCTAAATGCACTTATCTGCCAAGGCTGAAGCCAGGATCTTAGAATTCAACCCAGGCCTCTCTCTCATGGGGGTGGCAAATGCCCCCTACTTGAGGCATCACCTGCTGTCTCCCAGGGCATGCATTTGCAGGAAGCTAACTGGAATTATGCATTTCAGTATAGGACGAAGTGTCTCAACTCTGGTCTTGACTGCTGCACCAAAAATCCACCCCAGCATGTACCTTAGGGAAAAAAAAGTTGCTATTGTCAAAATTATTCATTACAAAAGAAAAAAATGAGTTCGTAAATAACAAAAAAAAGTTGCAGATGTTGAATTAGTCACTGTTTTCATTATCATAACAAAATATATGAAACTGGGTATTTTAAAAGCAAAAGAGGTTGGGACCAGCATCCTCATGTAGTGGGTTAAGCTGCTGTCCACAGCATCCTGTATGGGTGCCGGTTTGAGTCCTGGCCACTCCACTTTGATCCAACTCTCTGCTAATAGCCTGGGAAAGCAGTGGAATATGGCCCAAGTGTTTGGGCCCCTGCACCCATGTGGGAGACCAGGAAGAAGCTCCTGGCTCCTGGCTTTGGCCTGGCCCAGCCCTGGCTGTTACAGCCATCTGGGAGTGAACCAGCAAATGGAAGATCTGTGTGTGTGTGTTTGTTTGTGTGCGTGTGTGCATGTCTCTTCCCCTTTATAACTCTGCCTTTCAAATAAATGAAAAAAAAAAAAGGAGAAGAGGTTTACTTAGATCCTGGTTCTAGAGGCTCAAGGGCATGTCCCTACCATCAGCTCAGCTCTGGTGAGCACTCCATGGCGCACAATAGCACAATGAGCAGAGATCCGCAAGAGGAACTGATCGCACCATGAGACAGAGCGTGGAGAGGGAAGGGCTCTTTCATAACAACTCCCTCTTGCAAGAACTGACTCAGGAGTCCCATGAAAATTACTTCAACCCCTTCTCAGCTCAGAAACCCCAGTGACCTACTCCTAGGCTCTACCTTTTAAAACTGACTACCTCCCAACATAGCCACTCTGCGGACCAAGTTCCCAGCACACGAACCCCTGCGGGGCATAATTAAATCATATCCAAACTATGGAAGCGATACCTCGCCATGCATGACAAAACCACTGTAGCACAAGCAGTTAACACTTTGTATATGCTCTACGGAAGGCCAGATCAACTTTCATTTTCTGCACTATTTCCTATGCAAGGATTCCCGAATTTCCCATGTTTCCCCCTGACCCTGGCTGAATGGCAATGGGATGATGCTGTGTAGCTCACAGGCCACACAACACAGCTGACTGGCACACAGACTGTCCTGCAGGTGCAGTAGCATCATCGCCCTGCAGCCAGGCCTGCGTTCCCAGACACTGTCATCTTACAGCAGGTTTTATTTTTCATCACCCCCTTGCTCCACATGAAGAGAGGGGGTAGTTGTCCGGTGACCTGGAAAAGGTCAGGAATGAGAACAGCATTCCTGGTCACCTCTCGGATTTAATCATGCATTGAAATGAGACCTGTTTCCCTTGCACGTGCATCTCCCATGACTAGATAAGACCACAGCAGAAGCTAGAAGAGATGTAGAGGTCTACAAAACCTATTCAGATTTATTTAGTACAACTATAAGTATGAATAGACAATCAGCTTTTCAAAATGGTCCACAAATTAGCAAAGAACATACATTCACTATTACTCTGGCATAGTGCTGAATGTAATTGATCAAGTTGCTTAGAACACCCATATATTTGCTTCTTTACCTTTGACCTGTCATGTTCTGAATGCAGAGTATTCAAGTTTCTTATTATTGTTTCTAGCCATCCTCAGTCTTTCTTTAAAGATTTTTAAAAAAATTTTACTTGAAAGGCAGAGTGAGAGTGAGAGAGAAAGAGAGAGAGAAAGAAAGAGATCTTCCATTCCATCTGCTGGTTCATTCCCCAAATGGCCACAGAAGCAGGGACGGGACCAGGCTGAAATCAGGAGCCACGAGCTTCTTCCAGGTTTCCCATGTGGGTGCAGGGGCCCAAGCACTTGGGCCATCCTCTGCTGCTTTCCCAGGTGTATTAGCAGGGAGCTGGTTGGAAGGAGAGCATCCAGGACTTGAACTGGCGAACATATGGGATGACGGCATTGCAGGGGGTTCCTTTATCCCCTATGCCACAACTCTGGCCCCTACTTTTATTCTCATCTTGCATAATTTCTGCTTCATATTAGTGGTTTCTGTGTTTTTTTGGTGCAAGATAGTCGTATCTCCATTGTGAATTGTGATTTTCAGCAAAATACAGAATCCTTCAGTATCTCATTTAAAGCTTTTTGGCTTGAATCACTTTTCTGATTATAATCATAATTCCACTTTTTTATTGTCTTTATTTTTCTGATATATCTTTGGCATTTTTGTAGCTTTTTCAGTCTCTATGCCTGAGATATATCTACTAAGTATGAGTGTCATTGTATCAAGTTCTTTCTTGGGGACAAAGTTGAAAATTGATTCATTTGTCACTATCATGAAGAAAGAGTAGAAAACAGTGACACCCACTCCACTTATTGATATGGCTCATATGTTTAGTCATGTTACATTACTGCATAACTACTGCTTGTATTATAGTTACCATATTTCCTTATTTTATCAGCTATTTGTTTTTCATTTCTTTTGGCCTTTAAAAATGTATATGTGCTTGTTCCAGTGGTTGCCTGTGTATTTATTCCATTGGTAGTACTACCTTTAATTTCCTTTTCTTCTCATTGAATGCTTTACTGTATGGTTTGTCTATTTGTATTCTTGTCCACCCCTGTTATCTCTATAACTGTGAATCATCTTATTCAGTTTTTCCATTCTCCCACCCTCTCTTCTTCTTACTATATAATTTTTACTTTTCTAGAATATATATTATATACATAGTACCCTTCAATACCTTGTTTTAATCTCAGCAATATAATTAAATATGTTAAATTCTCATGCAATAAAATTATACCATGAAATAAAATTTCACTCTCAGTCCTTCCTTTTGCCAAAGTTTCTCCAGTTATGTCTTGGTTGGATGAAGCTCTCCTAGGAGAGTTCTACCACACACAGGTATGCTATTCCCTGAGTTGTTACATGTTGAACCTGTTTTCCTTTTTAATTTAATTTAATTTAATTTATTTATTTATTTATTTTGACAGGCAGAGAGAGACAGAGAGAAAGGTCTTCCTTTTGCCGTTGGTTCACCCTCCAATGGCCGCCGCGGTAGGCGCGCTGCGGCCGGCGCACCGTGCTGATCCGATGGCAGGAGCCAGGTGCTTCTCCTGGTCTCCCATGGGGTGCAGGGCCCAAGCACTTGGGCCATCCACTGCACTCCCTGGCCACAGCAGAGAGCTGGCCTGGAAGAGGGGCAACCGGGACAGGATCGGTGCCCTGACCGGGACTAGAACCCAGTGTGCCGGCGCCGCAAGGCGGAGGATTAGCCTAGTGAGCCGCGGCGCCGGCCGAACCTGTTTTCCTTTAATCTTGATATTTGAAGAAAGGCTTGGTTGGATCAATGGCTCACATTGTTTGCTCTTAAGTTTCTTCAGAAGACTACCCTATTTTTTTAAAGATTTATTTACTTTTAAAAAAAGATTTGTTTTATTTATTTGAAAGGCAGAGTGACAGATCTTCATCACTGGTTCACTCCTGAAATGGCCACAACAGCCAGGAGCCAGGAGCTTCATCCATGTCTCCCACATGGGTGGCAGGGGCCAAATACTTGGGCCATCTTCTGCTGCTTTCCCAGGTGTGTTAGCAGGGAGATGGATCCAAAGTAGAGAAGTTGGGACTCAAATGGGTGCTCCAATACAGGATGCTGGCATCACATGAAGTGGCTTAATCTGCTGCACTACAATTCCAGCCCCTAAAGATTTATTGATTGATTTGAAGGGGGACAGGGGACAGAAAGAGAGAGAGAGAGAGTGAGAGAGTGAGAGAGAGAGAGAGAGAGAGAGATTTTCCATCTACTGGTTCACTCACAAATAGCAACAAAAGCCAGGGCAGGGTCAGTCTGAAGCCAGGAACCAGGAACTCCATCCAGGTTTCCCACATGGGTGAGCAGGGCCATAGGTACTTAGGCCATCACCCGTGGCTTTCCCAGGGGCATGAAAAGAAAGCTGAATTGTAAGCCGAATAGAGGGGACTCAAACTGGCACTTCAATTGTGGTCACAAAGTGGGCTGTAATTGGTTTTCTTTGTGTGTTGCTCACAAGTCTGACACCTATTTAAGATTCTCACCCTTTTAAGTAATGGCTTTTTTTTTTTTTTTGCCTGAATACACTATAGCGGATTTAACATTGTCCCCCGAAAAGACATGTCAATGTCCAAACCCCCAGAACCTGTGAACGCCACCTTATTTGGAAAAATGGTCTTTGCAGACATCATTAAGTTAAAGATCTTGAGATGTGATCATCCTGCATTATCCAGGTGGGCCCTCAATTCAATGACGAGCATCCTTGTAAGACAGACACAGGGAGGTAGATTGGAGAGAAACAGTAGAGAAAAGAGGCAGGGAGAAAGAGGAGAAGGCCATGAGGACAGAGGTAGAGCTTTGGAGTGATGCAGCTGCAAGCAAAGGAACATCCAGTCACCTGAAGCTGGGCAAGGCAAGGGAGGGCTCGCTCCTGGAAACTTCAGAAAGGGCATTGCTTTTGATCTGGAACTTAAGGCCTCCAGGGCTGTAAGATTTCATTTCTGTTGTCTTGACCTGCAAGCTTGTGGTAGCTTGTTGCAGCAGCCATAGGGAAACACATGGGCCTGAAGATGCGTGTGTGTGTGTGTGTGTGTGTTTGAAGCCTCATAGTTTACTAGAAAATGTCTTGAAGCTGCTCTTTCTAGGTTAGTTTTCCTAAATATATAGTGGGTCTCTTCAGCAGTAAATTCATATTTTTTCTTATTTCTGGAAAATTTAATTTGATTGTAGTTTTGTTCCATTACTTTGTTTTCTTTCACTGGAGACTCCTATTATATGTATGTTAGACCCACTTCCCTCTCTCCCATTCAATTACATTGTGTTTGATCTTGGTTACATTTTCCTTATTCTCTTATTTTACTGCACTTCTTCAATGTTGAACTTATTTAATATTCAAGTATATTCTCCTTTAAGCACCTTGTAATTAATTTTTGAAGTGTTTTTATATTTTTCTTTCATAAGGTCATTCAACTCTTGTTTACATTTTTTCCTATTTTGTGCCCATTGATGGTCCTAGTTTTTCAATTTCCACCTCTGGATGTTTTTCTAAATTTCTCCAGTTGTTTGAAAATAATTACTTCATTCTGAGGTGTTGAGTTAGTTTTATTCTGCTGTGTGGTTGGAGAATTTCCATCTTTTAAACAGTTACAATTCTCATTTCTCTGTTCTTCTAAGAGTAACTCTTGATGAAGTGAGGCTGTTTTGTTGTCTTGCTCTCCTTAGAAATTTTTTGTCCCCTTTTTTCTTACTTAACCTTTTGTCTACTTTAAGCAGTATAACTGGAGCCACACACAATACCAATACAATGGAAAATAATATCCTATTTCCCCCTTATCCTATATTATTTAGTTGTATTCTTTCTGACTTGCCAGAACATGTTATGTGTATATACCACTATTCCAATCATATTCTTGTTTTAGTTTTGGGCTATACAATTAAATATATTAAATGTTCCCCATCAGTCCTTTCGCTGAAGCAGCCCAGCCATCTTCTGCTGGATGAAGCCCATCCGTTATATCTATTAGGAGAGTCCTCAGGGGTGCTGAGTGTGCGTGAGTGTGAGTGGAGGTGGTCCCTCAGAGGGGACTTGTCTCTCAAGGAGAATCCAGATATGTAAGAAAGGGGTGATGCTCCTACAAAGCTGGAAGTGAGGAGAAAAGTAGAAGCAAGAGAGGGAATTTTGAGAATTTCTTGAAGAAATGAAAGAAATACACTTTTACATCATAATGGTTTTTATATCACAGTGGTTGGTCATCATCATCATGAAAAATTCTGATTATATTATTCTGATTTATTGTTTAAATGTTATTTAAATGATATTCATTGCATTTATATTTGTTAATATTATAAATAAAATATAAATATCAATAACTGTTATTTAAATATTTAATTATTTAAAATTCTGATACATATGATGTCTTATTAATACAACTACTAACAGTTTTAGTTATTTTTATAAAGTTTTTTTGAAAAGTAGAGTTAGAGAGAGAGACAGAGAGAGAGAGAGAAAAAAAAAGAGACACATCTTCCATCTGGTGGTTCAACACTCAAATGACTGCAACTGAATCAGGCCGAAGACAGGAGCCTAAAACTCAGATTCCCACATGGCTTGCAGGTGCCCAAGGACTTGGGCCATCATCATTTTCTGTTGCTTTCTTAGATGCCTTTTTCTAAAAAAATATTTATTTATATATTTGAAAGTCAGAGCTACAGAGAGGGAGAAACAGAGAAAAAGAGATTTTCCATCCACTGGTTCACTCCCCAGATGGCCACAATAGCAGGGGCAGCCAGGAAGCTAGAACTCAATGTGGGTCTCCCAAATGGGTAACAGGGACCCGAACACTTGAGCCAGGAAGCTTGCAGGGAAGTAGAGCTGGAACTTGAACTCAGGCACTCTGCAATGCAGTGTGAGCATCCCAAGCAACATCCTCACCACAGCACCAAATGCTGGCCCTGAGGAGAACTCAGAAGTAAAGGAGAAACAAGGTCTCTCCAACCTGCTCCCACCTTCCTGTCTCTTGTACCTACCCCGCTCCAGAGCGAATGCAATTGTCATGGAACCCCTCCCTGGTACCTCATTAAACAAGAAGGCTAACTCGCAGGAAAGGGAAACCAAAAGTCTGTGCCCAGAGACTTTACCACAGCAGCTGAGAGCCTTTATCTGCAAAGCCAGCCAGCCTTTGTTTACTATGCACTTTCTCCCTCAAATCCTTAGGATCATTCATCATCCTCTTCCCAGAATCCCAAGCCCTATTTCTTTCTGTAACTCAGAATGCTATGTAAATTTCAGCTATCCGGTTCTTTTTTGGGGTCTCATGTTTTGTTGTGGCTGTCACGTAAATAAATTTGTACAGCTTGTCTCCTCTTAGTCTGCCTATTGTCAATTTATTTCAACAGACCCAATTAGCAGAGGGCAGAGAGGGCACTCCCTTCACCAGTACACAATCTCAGAAATTCAATAATAGTACTCTCTGCCTCTCCAGTCATCCATTTTTTGGATCCCTTCCACATATGAAATCTTGGGTTCTGTGCCTTTGTGTATCAGTCTTCTACGTACACTTCTTCCATCCCTAGCCTTGGAGCTGCTACTGCCCTTGGCCAGCTGTCTGCCTTACTGCTTAGCTACTTTTAGATGAATTTTCATTCATTGGCTAAGGTTTCTGCTTGCTTTACTTTTCGTCCATTTGGGTTGCCAAAACAAAATGCCTTGGATTTGGTTAATTTATAAACACTGGAGATACACTGCACAGAGTTCTAGAGGGAGGGAGGCCCAAGATCAAGGCATCCGCGTCTGGTGAGGAGCTGGCCCCCACATACAGCACCTTTGGTGTATCCCCAGGTGGTGGAAGGAACAAACAGGCCTTCTAGTGTGTCTCCTACAAGGGCACCAATCCCAATCCTGAGGGCTACCCCCTCACAGGCCAAGCCCCTGCCTCTTAACACTGTTGAAATGGGGACTGCATTTCAGCATAAACATTTTAGGAAGACACACACATTGACACCACAGAACCTACTGACGCAATCCCAGTGCCGAATGGCTGGGAAGTTCTGTGGCTGCCTGCTCCACCCTCTCCTCCAGTGCTCTCCATCCAGGCTCAGAATTCTGTATCTACTCAGAGGGGTGCTCTGAGGCATGCTCTCTTCAAGGTCTGCTCCCCCCAAAGTGGGCAGGTGTCTTGGTCTCCAGCAACAGCTTTCACACCATCCCAAGAACGGCTCCTGGCACCATTGGGGTCTAATTGGCTCCAGCTGGTCACAGCCTTGGGCTGATTCTCTTCCCAGCATCCTTCTAGCTCTTTCCTCAGGAGGCTCCTCAGCCCCTGTGTTAATCACTTTGCACAGACAGACACCGTAGAAGGGGGAATGCTGTCTTCCTCACACCTGGCATGTGTTTAGACTTGGATAAAGCACCTGCCACACGCCCTCCCTCACCCTGTCCATGAGCTCAGAGAAGATTCTATGAGAGGACAGGAGGCTATAAAGAACGCAGATGTTGACATATTCCCAGTTCCAAAATTGCTGAGCCAAAACGTCATGCATCTGGTGGGAATTACAGTGCAAAATGGCCCAAGGTGGAAACTGTATTGCTGACCCACAATGAGGCGAATTAGAATCGCTTCAATCAACAGAAGTTAATGTAATTCCCCTGGGAGGTGCATAAGGCATTTATTCATTTGAATTGATGCAGCTTAAAAATGAAAGTAACTATTGGCAGGTTTTGATTCCCTTCAATTTTTACCAGGAAGGAGTAAGTGCTGAGCTCTCATGAGCCTAGTCAGCCACACAAATAACAGAATTAAGCTGACCCAATGAAGGAGGGTCTAGATCTGGGGGGGCGGGGTAAGGGGAAGCCTCATTTTATCTATCCAGAAATTGGAGTCACGTGCTTGAGCCCTGGACTCTCATTGGAGAGCTCTTGAATGAATAAAAGTCTGGGAGAGTCATCAGCACTCCAAAATATGGATCTTACTATTTGATGTGCAGATTGCAGGAACGATATAATTGAGTGCTTACAAAGTGCCCTATACTTAAATGGCATTATCTAATTCTTACATTTTAAGTACGTTGTCAACATCCCCATTTTACACATGAAGAAACTGCCTCTCCCAGACGTTAAGGATTTGCCCGAAGTCATCAGCAACTGAGAACTTGATCTGATTTCAAAAACCTGTTCCCTAGGATCACCTATTGACACACAGGGGTGTGTGGGATAAAGAGACCATTCCCTGGGTAATCTTACCTTGTGATTTTCTCTCCTTTTGGTATTCTCGGTTAACAACCTGCAGAGCACCCATTTGCACCTCCTTTCAGAACCCCTTCCTCCAAGGCAGAGGCTGGAAACTAGACCCACATTTCCCAGTTTTGTTTGCAGCTGGGCTTCTAGCTGTGAATTAGGTTCAACCAATTGATCACACTTGCGGGCCATGGGAGGCACCTGGGCACCAGTGTCCCCTTTCCTCAGCTCCTCTCCAGCGTCATTTTGGCCTCTTGGCTCACCTGAACCCTGCCCCTGAGCTAGGTAGGAAATAGGAGCAGCAGTCACTTGGAAGGGGACGAGTTCGAAGACTAGTTGTGAATGTAAGGGTCGAACAGAGACACCAAGGAGAGGGACACCCATGAGGATCCCGGAGAGGGGGGGACTGATTCTTTGGGCAGCAGCTGGCTGACACCCACTGTGGGTGGGACCTAGACAAGAAGCTTGGTTCCCCACGACCACTGCTACCTCTCAGGCTAATTAGGGTTTCTCTAATGATGGTGCATCTACTTCTGTGAACCACAAGCTGTCAATACCAAGACCACAGAGGAACCCAAGCAAAGCACCCCCCTCCCACCCCCAGACCCAACATACTGGTCCCACAAGGAAGACAGGGCAAAGAAAGGCCGAGTCAGGATGGTTTCATGTTGCAGAAGACAAACACCAGTGTCCGTGTGTCTGGTTTGTCTCAAGACATTCCAGCGGATGAATTTCTACAGCTGAAGTTCAAGTTCGGCACTACTAGGAGAGTTTCTCAAACAGAAGAATGCAAGGTCCAACTTCACGAAGATAATCCAGGAAATCTTAAAGGAGATGGGCTTTGCTGCTCCTTGAGAATCTGTGGAACTTGCCTAACCTTTTGGGTGAAGAAATCAGAGGCTACAAATTGCACGTGGAGGTGGCAAAGTTCCAGCTGGAGGAACTTCTTTTGGAAGAAAAAGAAAAGTACAGAGACCACAGAAGCTGTTTGTGCAACAAATGCAAGCAGTTGAATGGGCGACCCGGGAGGGCATCCAGACCAGCCCAGGTTGTCATCAAAAAGGTGTCATCCTGTGGATGTCAGGGAAGACACAATGGAAGATCCACTGGTACTGAACCAGATAAGACCCTTCAGTGCAGTGCTCAAAGTCTGGACAAATTAGATAGGCACCCGGAGGCTGTGGCCCCTGTGTCCCCGAGGGATCCAGAAGTTGATTCCTGTATTCAAACGCTCAGTGGAAGGTTGTTTGGTGGCTGTCACCTCGCTGCTGATGCAATGCACGGGATGGGGCTACAGATCACTGGACAGAGGAGGCGAGGCTGAGAGGGTGGGGGGCTTTCCTCAGTGCTCCTGAGCTGAGAGAGGTGTTCAGTTTCTGTTGTGTCGAAAGGACAGGCCTTCTAGGGCAAGGTGTTTTTCAGGGCGCCCTAGCACAGGGAAAAAGAGCACGTATGGGCTGGTGTTGTAGCACAAAGGGCTACGCCAGGGGCCGGTGCTGTGGTGCAGCGGGTTAACGCCCTGGCCTGAAGTGCCGGCATCCCATATAGGCGTGGTTCAAGACCCAGCTGCTCCTCTTCCCATCCTGCTCTCTGCTATGGCCTGAGATAGCAGTAGAACATAGCCCAAGTCCTTGGGCCCCTGCACCCGTGTGGGAGACCCAGATGAAGCTCCTGGCTCCTGGCTTCAGATCAGCACAGCTCCAGCCGTTGCGGCCATCTGGGGAGTGAACCATTGGATGGAAGACCTCTCTCTCTCTGCCTCTCTTCTCCCTATGTAACTCTGACTTTCAAATAAATAAATACATCTTTAAAAAAAAAAAAAAAGGCTACACCAGTGCTTATGATGCTGGCATCTCACATCAGAGTGCCGGTCTGTGTCCTGGCAGCTCCACTTCTGATTCAGCTCCCTGCTAATGTGCCTTGGATGGCAGCGGCGGATGGCCCAAGTACCTGGGCTCCTGTTACCCACATGGTAGATCTGGATGGAAGTTCCTGGCTTCAGCTCGGTCCAGCCCTGACTTTCATGGCCATTTGGGGGGTGAACCAGTGGATGGAAAATCTGTCTCTTGTATCTCTCTTCATTCTTCCTTTTTAAATAAATGAATCTTTTACAATAATCGAATTCCTAGGAAGCCCTAACTGAAATGACCTGTGAAGAGCCTACTGGTGAGAAATTTGAAAAGACAGAGGATGGGGGAGAATTTGAAGCAATTGCTTCTGAAAGTGATGCTAAAGAAGGTGATTCCCCCCACCCCAGAAAAAAAGCTGCTGCAGAAGACAGCCCCTAGGAAGACTCTGAGGGGGGCTGGCCCGAACGAGAGTGTCAGGGGGCTCCCCCCGCCCCCAGGAGAAGGCAGTCCTGCAGAAGAGTTGGGACAGAGTGACTTTCAAAGGCAGCTGGGAGAGAATGGCCCCATCGGAGCATCTCAAGAAGACACTCGAAAACAGTCAGTAAGGGAACTGCCTCGCCAAGGGGTCTGAGTGAGGGGACCCTGAGCAGGGCCTGAAGCAGAGAGATGCTGATGAAGGCTGCTCAGAAAGACGGTCTCGTGATGGCTCTAAAAATCAATCTGAAGGGACGGGGGCGGCTCTGAGCAGGAGTCTCCTGGAAACCTTACAAAACTGGGTCAGAGGAAGCTGGCTCTGGGTGGTCAGGATCTGAGAGTCTGATAGAGACTTGGAGGAGAAGGAAGCGGAAGGTCTGTAGCAAGGAGTTTCTGGTGATGAGTGGGATGATGAAGCCGGAGCAGAAAGGGGCCCCTGGGCGCTGACACAGAGGAGGAAGATGATGGTGTGGACAGAAACCTCCTGGAAGACCCTGGTGGAAAGGAAGTGGGAGAAGGTGCTGATGGGAAGAATGGGGACGATGAGAAGCTGTTGGAAGGCGATGGTCCCAACCATTCTGAGAGGGGACCTTGGGTGGCTTTGAGAATGTCGAGGAAGAAGGGCCCCACGCACAGGCAGTGGCGTCCTCAGCGTGAAGACGGTGACGACCCGGAGAGGCCTCCAACTCTACTTGCCTGTGCTTTAGCTCAGTGCCAGTCGTGTCGTGTGAACACCTGCATAGCGGAAGACGTCATCAACTTCATGCATGCGGCCTTCTCATGGCTACTGTGCCCAAGGATTTTAAATATGTGATCATTGGCCGGTCAATTAAAGCTTCCTGGTTACAATGCAAGTAAACTGGTTACTTGGTCCTTTTGTCAGATTTCTTAAATGCCTGCAGAGTAATATATCCTAAAGTGTTATGATTGAAGTATGTGTGTGGTTTTTTTTTTTTAAGATTTATTTTATTTATTTGAAAGACAGTTACAGAGAGAGGTAGAGACAGAGAGAGAGGGGTCTTCCATCAGTTGGTTCACTCCCCAGATGGCCGCAACGGCCGGAGCTGTACTGATCTGAAGCCAGGAGCCAGGAGCTTCATCTGGGTCTCCCACGCGGGTGTAGGGGCCCAAGCACTTGAGCCATCTTCTTCTGCTATCTCAGGCCATAGCAGAGAGCTGGATTGGAAGAGGAGCAGCCAGGACCAGAACTGGTGCCCATATGGGATGCCGGCACTTCAGGCCGTTAACTGGTGCCACAGCGCCGGCCCCCAAAGTATGTGGTTTTAAAAATTAAGTTGATATTATGCAGAAACCAAAAAACTGACCGTGAGTTAAAGCATATTTTAAATTCACACTATTGCTTTGTTCTGACTAAAGGCCGGTTTTTCTAAGGACTTTAAGGAGGCGCCTTGCTTTCAGCTACGTTACCACCTATGTGCCCATTTCCTCTCTATAAACCAGAGCATGTTGTAAACTCATAAAAGAAATAACACTGCAGATTTTCCTTGCCTAAGCCTTGCAGGTTACTTTTGTTTCTTTTCTATCCTCCTTCCATTAAAATTAGCACCTAGATGTGCAGATGTGAGCTTATTGAAAATAGAGAAGGAGATTAGATTTCCACCTGCACTGTTTCTTAGCTCACTCAGGTCCCTTGAGAAATTGATTCAAGTTTTGAGGAAATCGCACCCACGTCCAGCTGCTTGTTGAAGAACCTTTGCCCTGCACCCTTGAGATGGCTTTTCTTGTCGCTTTACAATCTCAGTGCCTACTACTGTGCAAAGCTGAGTAGTCCCAATAAAACTGTGGCTCTTTCTTGATAATACTTTCCAAGTTCAGTATGGATGCGTTTACTCCTAATGTAACCCACAGAAGTTATTCTCATAAAAGATGCATTCAAATAAAAACATGCACCTGCGAGAGACTTGGAAGCCAGAATTCAGGGAGAAGCCGCCTTTGTGCTGATTCAGCCATATGCACGGGCACGGTGGGCCTTTCTGAAACACCGTCTCAATCACTAGAGAGTCAGGCACTGGGAGACAGTTAAGGCAGCAGAGACGGGGGCTTCTGTGTAGCGGATTTCAGCCAGAGCAAAGTGTTCTCAGAGCCAGGTTTTCCAGTGACAGCCTCCTGATTTCAACCTGCACAGCGGTGGCCGAGGTAGCAGCAGCCCCAAGCCTGGCTTCTGCAGGTTTCGTGGCAATGTTGCAGACACCTGCTTCTCTCCCCTCAGTGCCTTCCTGTTTAAAATAGCCAGAGCGGTTTCTGCTTCCTGCGACCGAGTGCTGCTGGTACACACCGTTTTCCTTCTTTCCCTCTAACTGCTGCTCTTTGCAACTGCCAGCCCTGTAACTGACTCCGCAAGCTGCAGAATGAAGCTTTGAGTCTCTCTCGCGCCCTGTCTCCCTTATTCAGCTCTGCTTTTCTTCACAGTATTCATGGTCTCAAAGATCATTTTCGTATTGGTTGAATGTCCCCTCCTCCCAGTAGAGTTTAGGCTCCATTGGAACAAGGACTTTAGTTTGTTCACCTTGGTACCTCTCTCTGATACTTAGAACACTACTAGCCAGTAGTGGGGACTCAAATGATGTTGAATGAATAAAATCTACTTCCCTAAACAAAATGTTACTATTCAAAGAATGCATTCGTAAATGGATTCGTCAGCATCACACTTTCCACACTGCCAGGTTATGGAGCCTTCACATGGCTCTTAGAAACCCTCAAATGAGCACAAAGTGACATAATCCTCCTGATCTCAGCATTACATTTAAGGTGAGCAACTCCTCCTGGTTTGTCTCCAGGTTTTAGCGCTACACGGCCTGTGTCCCGGGAGCCCCACACCCACCCCAGGGTTGGATCAATCAAGGCGACTGCTCGTCCTAACATAGGTTCATGAACTGCAGAAGAAAGGCACACGGATTTACATTCCTTTAAACGAATCTTGCAAACAGAAGTTTGAACACCTAAATCTGTTAAGCCAGTCCATGGTTCTCCTCCCGTATCACAGACTCCCGGCAGGTAATCTGGGCAGTGGGGGTAAGCATAGAGCACAAGGGTTAAGATGTGCGTCCAGGTTCCTGCATCTCTCCAGTCACTCAATGCCTTTCTGCTTACAATACCCAGCGTGGTTTCGGCTTCTGACAACAGAGTGCTGCTGGTGCACACCATTGTCCTTGGGACACACACATTGCAGGTTGGAGTGCCAAAGTTCAAGTTCCCATGCCACTTCAGATCTGGCTCCTTGCTGTGGGGTCCCGGCCATCCACATGGGAGACCTGGTTGGAGTTCCAGGCTCCCAACTCTGGAGTGGCCCAGCACCAGCCATTGCAGGCGTTTTGGGGGCGTGAACCAGAGGATAGGACACCTCTCTCTCTCTCTTGCCCTGTTTTCCAAATAAATTAAACTTAAAAAATAAAATAAAATTTGAGCAATGAGTTGGTCAGTAGTTTATACATTTTTTTTTTTAATCTACAATTCCTTTTGGCAATATCCTGACTATTTTAGTGCTGAGCCTAAAATGGTTTCTGGATATGAGTTATATTAAAAACACAACGTGAGCTGCCCAGAAAAAATGTACAGGAGCCATAAAAATGTGCTCCAGACCCACAGCGCTGGCAAAGCCTGGCTGAGAGAAAGAAGGGCAGACTCACAGGGTATTCATCAGCGTTAATTCTGGGAATGAGCAGATGCTGAGTCATCACTAACCACCAGGCCCCGCCCCCACCCAGCTGCTAACATTGTCCTGAAACTCAGGCAGTGTGTTCCCGTGTCACTTGTGGATTCGAATTGTCAATGGCTTTGAACCAGTGCCTTCCGGAGAATGTGGAGTATCAGGGCATCCTTGATCCGAGGGCTTGGACCCCAGCACTTGGCAGAGGGGACATTCTGAGTGGCCTCTTTCCCTGATGATTCGTGTGGATGGATGTTTGGGTGTTTTGCTTTTCAGACGTTCTTTTCAACCATAACTGAAACATAGAGATGAGATCGCCCTGGAATTTCTTTGCACCTGCAAAAACAGTCATGTTACTAAAATCATCTCTTTGCACACAGGCTGTTGCACGTGAAATCTGCTTCTCCAGCTGTGTGTGTCAGGGGTTAACCCAGAGACAGGTGCACAACCCCTGCATAATTCATTCCACAGAGCCAGCAACCTCTGTTTGAATATGTTTATAACGCAAATACCAAGCAACTGACCAACCCACCAAAGGGCAACTTGCTTAGAGGTACTGACGAATGCGTGGTGAACTTGGAAATGTCCTGCACCTGGATCCTTCCCCAGCTAGCCCCGGGTTCCTGGACAGACTTCACATTTTTGCTAAACCCAGCTATTAGGCCTGACCACTTCCTTCCTTCCAGGCTCTATTTTCAGAAGCAGAGACACAGCGCCTCTGCACCTGTTAGCGTGGCCACAGAAGAAAAACTCTGCAAAACCTTCCTCTGTCTGCACAGTGGAGCCATGACAGCTGAGCCCAAGCAGGGGCTGCTCCCAGTGCCCAGTGGTGCCAGTGGAGGCCCAGAGGCCAGGCAGCATCAGGCAGGAGCATCTCTACCACCCATTCCCACATCTCCTGACTGGACGCTTCACTTAGCTCCAGGGCTGCGGCTGGCTACAGTCGTTAGGCCACAGCCAAGGGTCCTAGCCATGTTCCCTTGACACTGAGAATGGTGAGGCTCATGGGAGGCAATCCTGGCACCAACTATCCAACAGATACCCAACCTTTTAACACATGTTGGGGTGCAAATGTGATTAAGACACAACTTCAAGACACTAACAGGGGTGCAAGTGTTTGGCTCACTGGATATGATGCCACTTGGGGCTCCAGCGGTCCATGCCAGAGTGCCTAAGTTCCAGTCCCAGCTCCACTCCCCGTTCTCTCTTCCTGCTAATGTGCACCCTGGGAGGCAGCAGGTGATGGCTCAAGCACTTGGGGCCTTGCCACCCACATAGGAGACTCAGACTGACTTCTGGGCTCCCGGCCTTAGCCTAGCCCATTCCTGGTTGTTGTGGGCATTTGGGGAGTAAACCAACAGAGACAGGAGCTGTCGCTCTCTCTGCCTTTCAAATAAATAATTTTTTTAATTTTTAATTTTTAATTTTTTGACAGGCAGAGTGGACAGTGAGAGAGACAGAGAGAAAGGTTTTCCTTTGCCGTTGGTTCACCCTCCAATGGCCGCCGCGGCTGGCATGCTGCGGCAGTCACACCGCACTGATCCGAAGGCAGGAGCCAGGTGCTTCTCCTGGTCTCCCATGGGGTGCAGGGCCCAAGCACTTGGGCCATCCTCCACTGCACTCCCGGGCCATAGCAGAGAGCTGGACTGGAAGAGGGGCAACGAGGACAGAATCTGGTACCCCGACCGGGACTAGAACCCGGTGTGCCGGCGCTGCAAGGAGGAGGATTAGCCTATTGAGCCACGGCACCGGCCCAAATAAATAATTTTTAAAACAAGAGTACAGAGCCCTAGGATATCCCCTGTGATACCCTGAGGCAAGGGTCTCCTGCAGCCTGGGTACCACGCATGAGCTGCTCCCAGACCCTGAGGAAGGTCAGGTTCATGGCCATGGCTCTGATTATCCTGGAGTTTCTTGAGGAGACAAGTGGCCGAACACCACTAGGTAATAACCAGTCTATGCCTCTATTCTCTTTCCAAACTCAAACTGGTGCCGAGGCATTGGATACCCAACACCTGCATGCCAGGGGGCCCCCTCGCCTACCTGTTTGCAAGCCTTTTCCAGATTTTTGTCTTTCTTCTGTTGAAATTCATTCGGCAGAAGAGTGGGTTTCTTGCTTTCCCCTTTTATCTGGGTCTGTTTGTTCAAAGCTAGAATAACAGGGGGCTTTTAAAGCCTAATAAATTCAACTAAAGAAGCAAATGGAAGGTTTAATGTTCCCTCTCTCCGCCCTTAGGGCAGGAGGCCACTTGGGGCTTAACACTTTTCCCCATTCACATGCAGAATTACTTCCCAAAGCACAAGTCTGAAAATTCAGAATCCTGAAACCAAATCACTGCTCTTCCTCATTCTTAGTATTGCTATCTTACCATTGTGCTGACAGAAGAGTAATTACTCTTCCTCATTCTTAAGATTTCCATCTCATGATAGGGGCGACAGCATGTATGCTTTGCAATTGGAGAAACAAAAAGGATATTATTTTAGCATTTTGATATAGCAAAAAAATATTTCTTACTCATGTATATTTATTCTTCTTTAAAAATACATTTAAATAGACTAAGTACCACCTTTGGCAGTTACTTCATCTAAATATGGAGAAAGTGCTACAGCTGAGCATGGATTTGTTTAGATTTGCACATGTTGTCCTGGAAGGTGGACTGGATGTGTTGGGTTCTCTGTCTTACAGCTGGGGAGAGGCACCTGTCACTGGCTTTATGGGTCACAGCTGTGCAACCCATCCCGTTATCAAGGGAGAGACCTGGGAGAATGGAGACTATTGTTCCAAATGCAATGACATTGAACCTGCTCCTTAAACACACATACTCTCACAACCAAGCCCATTGTAAAAGCCGATCATCTCACACACAGGCCAGCCAAATGAGTCCCTGCCCCAGCACTTCCTGTGAGGGACACCAGCAAGGTCTCCTGAGATCATCCATCTTTTTCTTTCGCATGTCAACCCCAGGCGTTACGTAAGTGACTTATCTCCCTACACTGCTGGCAAGGATCACTTACAAATAACAGACTTTCTCCGAAATGTTTTACTCACGGTTCTGCTCTTCATGGCCTTCCTGTCAGTGAAGTATTATCATCAGTAGGTAGACCATGCATTTAAAAATCTGCAATCTTCTTCCACCTTCTGGTTACTACCACAATAGTGAAGGAAGGTGGTAAGCATGGTGCTTGGGACCAGCAGAGCTACTGAAAGAGCTGCAGGATGTGGTCTGGGGGCTTACTCTGTGTTTGGATAATGGCTGCAAACATGAGCTCCTGTACACCCTCTGATAACCAGGCTGTGGGACTCGTGGTCAGCATCTGTCACTGTTTTGTTTATTTAAAAACAGGAAGGGAGGATCGGGGCCATGGCTCACTTGGTTAATCCTTCACCTGCAGCACCGGCATCCCATATGGGCGCAGGGTTCTAGTCCTGGTTGCTCCTCTTCCAGTCCAGCTCTCTGCTGTGGCCCAAGAGGGCAGTGGAGGATGGCCCAAGTGCTTGGGCCCAAGTGCTTGGGTCACCCACATGGGAGACCAGGAGGAAGCACCTGGTTCCTGGCTTTGGATCGGCACAGCTCCAGCCGTAGCAGCCATTTGGGGGGTGAACCAACAGAAGGATGACTTTTCTCTCTGTCTCTCTCTCTCTCACTGTCCAACTCTATCAGTCAAATAATAATGATAATAATAATAATAATAAAAGGATGGGGCTGGAGTTGTGGTACTGTAGTTTAAGCCATTGCTTGCTATGCCAGCATCCCATCTGAGTGCTGGTTCAAGTCCTGGCTGCTCCACTTCCAATCCAGTTTCCCACTAATGAGCCTGGGAAAGCAATGGAAGATAGCTCAAGTAGTTGAGCTGCTGCCATCCATATGGGAGGTCAGGTTGGGGTTTTGGCTCCAGGATTTGGCCTGGCCTAGACCTGGCTGCTGTGACCACTTTGGGAGTGAGCCAGCAAATAGAAGATCTGTCATTTTGCCTCTCAAATAAATCTTTAACAACAGGATAACTGAGGCAGGGAGTTACTTTAGAGGTTCAGAAGCTGGTTAAGATACCCACATCAGAGTACCAGGATTCAATACCCAGTTCTGGATTCTGATACCAGCTTTTTGCCCATGCAGACCTAGGGAGGCAGGGGTAGTGGCTCTAGCAGCTGGGTCCCTGCCACCCATGTAGGAGGCCAAGATTGTGTTCCTAGTTCCTGGCCATGGTGGGCATTTGGGGTATGAGCCGGTGGATGGGAGTGTCTCTCATCTTGCTATCTGTCGCTCTCTCCCTTCCAAATAAATAAAACCAGGATGACTAAGCAAAAAGATATAGATGTAAGTCACAAAAAACTGAACTCACCTATTTGGGATCAGCAGGAAGAGTGGGTATCAACTGAAAAGCATAGTGCTAAGGAGTCTGGGAGAGTGGCAGTCTACCCACAGCTCCTCCCTTGGCTGGGAAATTGAGATAAAAACACCATCAACACAGGTGCTCCTCACAGAAGCCAAGTGGACAACCGCTACCACCCATCAACCAGGTAAATGGTTGGTTTCTGTTCAGAGCTAATTTTATGACCTCTTATTCTATCAGCAACCACACACGGAGATAGGCTAAACACAGCCCTTTGTCCTTTCAGCACAGGAACCTTTTCAAACATTAACATGGCAATCTCCCCGACACGCCCCAGAGGGCAGGCAGGTAAGGGTAGTCTGAATATGGTGATCTTACAGACCTCTGGAGGCTTCAGAGAGTTGAGAACAAGTCTATTCCTTGAAATACCAAAGTGATGGAGGCTGGCGCTCTTTTAGTTCAAAAGACATGGCCTGTGTTTTGGGGGCAGGACCCACAGGGAAGGCCCGAATCCTAGAAAGACGAGCAGCTGACAGAGTCTGAACCCCACGAACATTTCCCATCATTGAAAACCTTATCCACGCACCCTGTATGTGACATAAACACCCACATTCAGTCTCACGAATAAGCCTAAGGATGAGAACAGGAGAAAGACGGAGGTGAGTGACATTTGCTGCCGGGTGAGGAGGAGAACAGTGGAGTGGAGTGGAAAGCCTCAGTTCCCTCAGAGGCACACCAGACGTGGGCTCAGCTCGGACCCTTGACTCTACTGCCATGAGACCTGAGCAAAAGCCTTTCACCGGAAGTCTCCCTTTCCTCCACATGAAATGGAGATGAATGGACATCTGTGATGGCCAGACAGGAAACACACACAAAACGTTTAGCACGGGGCTGGTGCGGGCTGCACGGCGAACAGAGATGTCCCCTGCAGCCTCACAGAAGGAACCCTCGGCCGGGTAGAGTGTTGGCCTCCAGGAAGTTACAACGCTCTGGCCCCACCCCATGCCTGTGCTCTAGAACGAAGACAGACAAAGTCAGGAGCGATGTTCATTAAAAATTTAACTATATATCATATTCATTTATTATCAATCCACAGGATAATTTGATTGCTACATGAGCTCATAAAAGCTTTTTTCACCTTTACAAAATTAAAAAAAAATGTGCCACAAGGATGTAATAACAACTGCTGATAAACAAGAAAAGGAATCTTAAAATTATAAATTTGCTGTAGAAAAGATAAAAAACAATTATATTTTTATTTAGAATTTTACCTTGAATAAAATATTCCCCTGTATAAAAAATAAAAAAGCTTGCTCTGGTTAGAATTAGAGTATTTTCGTCTTCAAATCTGGGAATTTGCATAATATTTCCATGATAGTTTTCCTTTGTACCGCGTGGCATTCAAGCATAGCAGATTAGAAAGATCGTTTTCGTTGTTTTGTTTTAAAGCAGTCTTAAGATGGGACATCTGTGGGGAGGGTCGTTTTCTCCTCCTCCTCTGGGTTGCCCAACACAGCCTTTTTGGGGAGGAAAAGGAGCAAAGGAACCGGTGGGATGGGGTGGGGGAGGGCGGCAGGGATGCTGGGTGTGCCGTGAAATAGAGCAAGATCACAAGAAGGCCTATCGTTAAGTGCTTTAAGATAAGGTGCGGAAGCAGACTGCAATGTCGCTAGTACTGCCCTATGTACATATTCACAAGAATAAAAAATTCCAGCTAGTTCACATTTTCTCATCCGTCCGTGCTGAGGCATCCACTCCACCATGCTGGCCTTGACCGCAGGCAATGCAGCACCTCCACTGCCCGTGTGGGTGTTGGTCCTTGAACTCGAGGGAGTAGCCCTGGGGGATCCAGCAGGCTCTAGAGACACACGTCTACCAAGGGGCTGGAGTCCTGAGTTAAAAAGAAGCTCCAGTACTGGAGTTGGACACAGCAATCAATGTTCTATTGTCAAGGCTTTTTCCTTAGATTTGTCTAAGACAGGTGTCAGAGAGGAAAATAAAATACAAACAAACAACAAAACAAAGCCAAGAACTCCCAACAACCACCAGGGCAAGTCAAAGGCTTAACAGCTCTTGACGCGGGCCTGGGTGACATCCGACGTCTTCTTAATGACGCTGGCCCTGGTCTCCCGGCTGCTGCCTGGCGTGGGCGTCACGGCGGCGGGCAGGGGCAGGTCTGGGAAGGTGGGCCAGGAGCTGTTGTACGGCACGGGACAGCTCTCCTCCTTGATGGTGACCTGCAGGTCTGGCTTGTTGGAGGTGACAAAGGTCGCCATGCTGGGCAGCAGGTAGGTGCTCCGCGTCCCCATGTTGCTGAGGTACTGTTTGCCTTCGATGTTCCTCTTCCGCCAGTGTGGCCGCGCCTGCCGAAGAAAAGGGTTAGGACCTGCGCTTTCCTTTCGGCCCGGCGCGTGGCTTTCCACAAGCCTCCCTCTGCTCTCACGGCCGTGTGTTCTCACGGAATATCTGCAGGGCTGTGGCAGCAACAAAGGCTTAGCAACTCCGAAGTCCCCCCCACTGACATCTATGCCCAGCGATCCGTCCCCCAAGCAATGGGTTCTCTTCCCTCTTTGGCCAGTTCCCATTTGCCACCTCCTGGAAGTACATGGCTACTTCCAGAAGTTTGTGGAAGACAATGGAATTAAGAGGCCAGTTCATTTTGGCACCAAGCTTTGGAAATGCATGCACAGTTTTCTCATGACGTACACGGCCCATGAACTCCCTGGAGATCCTCTCCCACGCGTGGTGTGTCAGGCTGCCTCGGTTTCTCACCGCAGCCTCTGCGGATCTGTGAGTCAGTCTGCATTTCCAGGGCAAGGGAAGTGGCACACTCAGCCCCAGCCAGGAACCTTCCTCCACTGCTTCCCGCGCGTGGGGGCAGCTCAGGGAGGGCTCCGCGCGTCCAGCTAGCAGCTGGCCCCGAGGGCCGCCGCATTCCGGAAAGCGATCGCGGACTCCTACCGTCCAGACTCCTGTACTTGATGGTGCTCAGCACAGTGAGAACGCCGCCTCAACAGCCATCAGCTTCCGCGGCTCCCGTCCTCCTTTCCCTCGCTTCCCTTTCTGCTCTCCGCCCTGCCTCCCTCGGTCACTCCTTCACCCAGGCACAGCCCCACCCGGCGCTTCCATCCCCACCACAGCCCTTTCCTGGCGCTGTGGGTGCCCCGCCTACGGGAGGGACCTGGAGCCTGGACCCCCTCGACCGGACTCTGGGCAGAGAGCCCGTGTCCACGGGCAGTGGCGCCGGCTCAGCTCCCCCACGCCACTTCCCTGCAGGATGGATGCGGGCAGTGGTAGAGCACCCCCATTTCCTGCCTCCTTTTCCCAATGACCACCTTTGCCTTTCCTCTCACGCCCTTCCCTACGCTTAGGGAACTTCGGTTCTGTCTATTTTACCACACCCAAGCAATCCAGCGGTGAGAGCAGGGGGTCGGGGGCGCGGGGCGCGGGCTCACCTCGCCGCTCTCCTCGTCGCTGGGCACGCTGTCCGTGGTTTCGCTTTCTGTTCAGAGACAAACACAGCAGCGTCATTCCTGCCGCTCGCCCGCACCCTCCAGCTGCATGGACGCTTTCTGTTTCCAAAGTGGCTGAGCCCACGGTCTCCCCTGACCTCTGACAGCTCCCAGCCCTGGGCGGCAATCTCTGTCCTCTACCTTGACCTTTGGAGAAAGTGGGATTCGCAGCGGATGGGCAGGCCTGCTCTGCAGGGACCCCAGCTCCCAGGACCTGGCCTTGGCGCACCAGAGCTCCATCTGTGAGGCCCTCACACGGGGCCCCTCCTCCAGTTCCCTTCAGTCCCGACCCAGAGACAACATCTTCCAAGGTGGTTTCCCAATTCCTCTCCATTCTGCTCAGACCTCCCTCTACCACACGCCCCGCTGCAGACTTCTCCTGGGTGTCCCGAGTGGCAACTCGACCTGGGTTACCCTGAGTGGACAGATTCTACACCGGCCCTCGACACCCTCAACTCTGGTGCTCACTGTCTTTGGGGGCCCTTCCTCCTGACCCGTGACTTGCTTATGATCAACAGAAGCCAAGGCGATGGTTGTGTGTGGCCATGACCATGCAGCACAGTGGTCCTGGGAGGACTCCCCTGCTGGCTGCAGGGGGACACGAGGCCACGCTGGGAAGCCTCACATGGCCAAGAATGGAGGGCTGCTTCCAGCCAACGGCCAGCAAGAAACTGCGGCCCTCGCTTCAGTAACCTGCAAGGAACTAAATTCAGCCAAGAAGCACGTGTGCTTGGCAAAGGGCCCTTCCCTGGTCAAGCTACAGAAGAGATGGCAGCCTTGGTCAATGCCTGGCCAGCGACCCATAGAAACTGCCAAAATCAACGTGTTCCGTCGGCCGCTGAACGTGCGACACTGCCACGCAGCACTGGTAACGCCTTCGTTACCATGCTGATTCAGCCTCCTAGCTGTGGCTTTCTCATCCGGGAACCGAGGCATTCCCGCCTTCCAACGAGGACCACGTGCTGGTGCTGGGTAGGTGCGGGGGACCCCGGGGAGCGGCTTCACGGTGGGGGCAGCGGCGCAGCACAAAGGGCGCACTCAGTAGATCAGGGCTGCTCAGTGCTGGACGGCAGCCCGAACCAACAGGGCCAGAGCCAGTGAGCCGTGGTCATCTAGCTCCTGCGTTTAGAAGTAAAGGTTTAAAGTAGAACGATTTTCAGCTAAGATTTCAAAAATGACAGCGTGCTGTGTGCCGGTGTTCAAAGCCACCAAGAAGTGATATCACAGAACGGAGAGCTTCCCAAAGACACCGATCCTTAAGGATCGCTTGGTCTGGGTGATTCGTGAGGCAGACGAGGCCCACAGGGAAGCTAAGCACGAACACTGGTGGAGTGCTCTGGGCCACGAGCCAGGGCCTGCTCATCCTGCACCGGGATCCCTGCCCTGTGCAGAGGAGCTCACCGGCTCTGGAACCTTCTGCCTCCTGCCATCCTGTTCCTGCTGAGGGTGAGACCTCCAGGCTCACATCTCCCTGGTGGCACAATGGGGACAAGATGACTCCAGACCAGGTAGAGCCCCTTGCGCCATTCAGGCATTTGCTCCCTATACCCTAAAGAACAAACGGGGAGCTGGTGCTGTGGCATAGTGGGTAAAGCTACCATTCCATATGGGCACCAGTTCAAGTCCCGGCTGCTCCACTTTTGATTCAGCTCCCTGCTGATGGCCTGGGAAAGCACCAGAAGATGATCCAAGTGCTTGGGCTCCTGCCACTTATGTGGGAGACCTGGAGGAAGCTCCTGGCTCCTGGTTCCTGGCTTTAGCTTGGCCCAGCCCTGGCCACTGCAGCCAATTGGGGAGTAAACTAGCACATGGAAGATCTCTGTGTCTCTGGAATTCTGACTTTCAAATGAGAACAAACAAAAAACCAACCACACAAAACAGTACTGCAGTTCATTCCTTAAATAGACAGCAAGTATGTGGACTCAGGTGGGGGCTGGGCACAGCAGTTAAGGTGCTGCCTGGGATACCCACACCCTGTATAAGGGAGCCTGGGTCCCAGCTCCTCTCCCAATTTCAGCTTCCTGCTAATGCACGTTGTGGGAGGCAGCAGGTGATGGCTCGAGCAGTTGGGTCCCGGCCACCCATGGTGGTGGGGGGCTGGGATGGAGTTCTGGGCTCCTGGCTTAGGCCTGGCCTAGCCCCAGCTGTTGCAGGCATTTGGGGAGTAGACCTGCAAGTAGGAGAGCTTTTTTTCCCGTCTGTCAAATAAATGAATTAAAGAACAAAAAGAGCGTGGACTTCACCAGTCCCCCCATAGAGCCTTTCGGTGTGTTTCTTGGTCACTGATCTCAGTGAGGTCAGGCAGAGCCGGGTGACTGCTGAGGGTGGCCGGGAGCAGCTGGAGGTCACATCTCCACTGTCCTTGGACGGAGCGTGTTTCCCCAGAGTGCCTCTGAGTGGGAGCAGCTGACGCCTGGGTAGGCTATGGCCTCCCAGGATGTCCACGGCTACGCAGACAGACAGACAAGGCCAGGCACAAGATGTTTCTACACAGAAACAAATGGAGAACAACAGAAGAGGAAGGCTCCTGGCCTCTCTGAGCCCTCGGAGACAGGGATCGGAACTGGCACTCCCAAGCCGAAGAATGAGGAACAGAGCTGTTGAGAAACTTGCCAGTTACTGACTGAGTCAGCACCGAGGAGAGAAGACAGGACTTCGCTCCAAGTTCAAGGCCTGTGCACCCACCCAGCCCAGCCGCTGCGCCTGCCTCTGACGAAACGCCAAGATCCCCTTTCTGTTTTCATGCTTAGATTTCGTTGTGTTCTGAAGCCAAGGCTTCTCTTCCGTTGCTTTTCCCTGAAAGTAAAAGCAAGCAAGCGCCACCGGACACATTTGGGGATTGGAGATGTGGGAAGACGTGAGGTTAACACCACGGTGCTGGAATTCCAAGTGGCCCGAGCCACAACGGCTGATGAGGTTGAAAGTCAGTGCCAGGGTGAGACTCCTCAGGAGCACCTTGCACAGATCATGAATGTGTTAAGAATGTTAATTCTTTTTTTTTAAAGATTTACTTATTTATTATTTGAAAGGCAGAGTTAAAGAGAGGCAGAGGCAGAGAAAGAGAGGTCTTCCATCTGCTGGTTCACTCCCCAAGTGGCCACAATGGCTGGAGCTGGGCCGATCCGAAGCCAAGAGCCAGGAGCTTCTTCTGGGTCCCCCTTGCAGGTGCAGGGGCCCAAGCACTTGGACTATCTTCCACTGCTTTCCCAGGCCATGGTAGAGAGCTGGATCGGAAGTGGAGCAGCCGGGACTCGAACCAGGATCCATATGGGATGCTGGTACTGCAGGCAACGGCTTTACCCACTGCATCACAGCGCTAGCCCCTGCTAATTCCTTTTTAAGAATCTTGTTTTCAACTTCAGGGAAACAGCTGTAGAGGAGACAGCAGGTCAAGCTGCCACTTGCCACACTGGCATCTCCTAATCAAGTGCTGGTTCCAGTCCTGGCTTCTCCGCTTCTGATTCAGCTCCTTGCTAATGCGCCTGGGGAAGACAGTGGAAGACAGCCCAAGTGCTTGGGCCCCTGCCACACATATGGGAAATCCTGGTTTCCGGCTTTGGCCTGGCCCAGCCCTAGCTCTTGTGGCCATTTGGGGAACAAGCCAGCAGATGGAAGATCTCTATCTCTCTCTGTGTTACTCTTTCAAATAAATAAAATAAATCTTTTAAAAACAAGGATACATGTTTTGAAATTATGTTTTCAGCTGACACACATGGCAGTTGAAGAGCATCATTTCCTTTGAGAGAGGGAGAGAGAGAATTTCCACCTGCTGGTTGACTCCCCAAATATCCATGACAGCCGGGACTGGGCTGGGGCCAAATCCAGGAACTCAATCCAAGTCTAGCAAGTGGGTGGCAGAGATCAAACTACTTGAACCTGGGGCAAAAAACACTGCCTGAGATGACATCCCCATAGTGTCCTGGCTGCTCCACTTCCAATCTGGCTCCCTCCTAATGGCCTGGGAAAGCAGCAGAGAATGGACCAAGTATATGGGCCCCTGCCACGCATGCAGTAGACCCACATGAGGCTCCTGGCTCCTGGCTTTGGCCTTGCCAGTGTTGGCCGTTGCGACCATCTGGGGAGTGAACCAGGGGCTGGAAGATCTGTCTCTTCCACTCTCTCTGTAACTCTTTCAAAATAAATAAATAAATAAATAAATAAGTACATCTTTTTAAAAAAGGAAAGCAAATTACTTGAGCTCTCGCTGCTGCCAGTCAGGGTCTGCATTAGGTGGGAAGGTGAGGTCAGCAGGCAGAGCCAGGTATCAAACCCAGGCACTCCAATGTGGGACCCAGTTCTCTTAACCACTAGGCTAAGCACCCAGTGTGAGCATCATTTTTACATTATGCTCAACTGCGCCTGAAGCAGTTACAAAAACTCTCTGCACTGGTAAACTGAGATTTCTAGTTTTTATTATTTAGGAACAATGGTCATGGGGCTGGTGCTGTGGCACAGTGGGTTAACGCCCTGGTCTGAAGTGTCAGCATCCCATATGGGCGCCGGTTTGAGACCCGGCTGCTCTACTTCCTGCCCAGCTCCCTGCTATGGCCTGGGAAAGCAGTAGAAGAAGGCCCAAGTCCTTGGGCCCCTGCACCCATGTGGGAGACCCAGAAGAAGCTCCTGGCTCCTGGCTTCGGATAGGTGCAGCTCCAGCCATTGAGGCCAATTGGGGAGTGAACCAGTGGAGGAATACCCCCCCCCCCCCGCCCTGCTTCTGCCTCTCCTATCTCTGTGTAACCCTGAGTTTCAAATAAATAAATACATCTTTAAAAAAAAAAAAAAAAAAGAACAATGGCCTTGAGTACCTTCAGCCTAGGAGCAGGAGAGCCTGAAGCCCCTGTGGGAGCTCCAAGACCCTCCTCTCCATGTAACAGTTTTCTCACAGCCACCCCTGGCTTGCTGGCCCCAAGTGCTGTGCTGGGTGTCCTCACACCCCACTTCCTCTGCTCTCTTGCTTTTCCGTCACCATCGCCATTCCCATGATGACAAATGAGTTCGCTGCGGCGGCTGCTTCCACATCAACGCCACTGCGGAATACCAACATGGCCACTACTTCGTTTTCACTTCTGAGTCATCTGGATTTGCTTCCTTGCTTCCTTTGAAGACAGGGGCATAAAAATATTTGGAGTTGCTTCACTTGCATGGTCTGAGTAAGCTGCTGGTGTTTACAGAGCAATCACAGGTGTGCGAGCAGCACCCGTGGCCTTCCTGGGCCGTGTTCTCCTGAGTCAGTGAGGACCAGAGGGAAGGGGGCCATCTGGGGGAGATGGCCTGAGAGCTTCTTCTGGACCTGCAGGTGTAGTCTTAGGTTCACGCCCCCACTTCAGCCCAGCTTTTAATGCCTCCCTGAGAACACACACTGGCAAACCATTGCAGGAGCCTCATGGGAAGGGAGGCAACAGGCTTTATCTGCAAGCCTTTTGGTACTCTTCTGGAACGCTCTTGTTCAACGCACTGTATGCATTCAGACTGACAAGGATTTCTTTCCATTGATGGTTTGAGGACCCAAAGTCTTTACTATGAGTTTCTGGTCACCAGGCAATCCCTCCCTTCTCTCTGCTGCAATCAGTTCACCCTTTGTATTATGCCTCCTTTGGAAGTGTTTTCCACCCCCTCATCTTTCCTCTCCCAAAACATTACTGTGGCTTTGTTTTACCAAACCATCAACAATCTGTAAAACCCTGGTACCACGGATCAGGCAAGGGGCCCTTTAAAATAAGTAAGATGGCCATTCTCTGGAGCTTCCCGAGGCTGGGCTTGGAGACACCCCTCCCCAGGATGCAAGTGTTAGAAATCAAACCAGAATTTCTTACAACATGCAATGCACGTACGTCCACTCAAAGGAACTGTCCATAGAGGAGAAGACAGAAGTGTGAAACTGAATGAGGTTTTGAACTGCTCCTGGGTTATACTTCAATGATTAGAAAGAGCAAATGGAGGTGGTGGTGAGGGGTGGGTGGGTATTAGTTTACATCCCTCTTCAGAGTACCTAGGATAACCTGGCTCTAGATTCTGGCTCCGGCTGCCTACTAATGCAGACCCTGGGAGGCAGCAGTGGTGGTGGCTCAAGTAATTGGGTTCTTGCCATCCACATGGGAAATTCAGATTCTGAGTTCCCGGCTTCTGGCTTTGTTCCCAATCCAGTCGCAGCAGATGAGGCGTTTGGAAGAGAAACAGCAGACAGGACTTTCTGTGTGTGTGCGTGTAGGGGTGAGAGAGAGAGAGAGAGAAATTTAAAAACAAAAACAGGGGCAGGCCTTGTTAAGAGGCCAGTTAAGATGCCTCTGTTCTACAGTGCAGTGCCTGGGTTTGATTCCCGGCTCCAGCTCCTGACTCCAGCTTCCTGCCAAAGCAGAACCTGGCAGGCAGCAGTGATGGATCAAGTAACTGGGCTCCCGCCATCCCCATGGGAGACCTGGACCTGGATTGCATTCTTGGCTCCTGGCTTTGACCTTGGCCAGTCCTGGATGGTGTGGGCCATTTGGGGAGTGAACCAGGGATGGGAAATGTCTTGTTTCTATCTGAAAAAAGGACATAACAAACAGCCTCCCCCCCAATAGAGCAGGTTGCCTGAACAACGGGACACAGTCACAACAATCAGGCATGAGCCTATCCTGTTGGAGAACATAGAGCAAGAAGGGTGACCACGACATCCCTAGCAGAAGGTGATACAGCTGCTGACTAGAAGACCAGTAACAGACACACATCTGTACCCTCTAGAAAAGCAGTTGTGAGGGGACACTGTGGCCTGCAAAATTTGGGCAGTGAAAACAATGGATAGACCCAAAGACCATGTTGCAAAGCCAAGCTCCGACAAAACCTCCCTCTGCCTGCCATCCTGGCACTGAAATTCTTCTTTTCCAATCTATGCAAATGTCCTGGAAAGGGTAGTGAGATTTTCCTTTCTCTCTGCCCGGATCAGCTGTTCTGTCGAAAATGCCGTGGCTGGCAGAACAGCCAGGAGGGGTCTTTCCGAAATCCCCAGGAAGACTTCAGAAATGTCTTACTCAACAGAGAAACATGAAAGTCTATGCTGAAGCACCAGCCCCCTAAAAAAAACCCCACAAAACTGCATGCAGTGTTATACTGCCAGCAACAGCAGGGTATAGAGGAAAGTCACGAAGTTGTAGCCATCACTATATAAATACAGTGTAAGCAAAGTGGCTTCGTGTTCACGCTTCAGTTCTAGCCACGGTAGTACTAAGGCATCAACATTCTGCTCTGCCTCCTTTGGGGATCCTTGGCAAAAAGCAGCTGAGCCTCCAGGCTGTGTTCTGAGTGGCGGAGACGCAGGCAGGCGCCCAGGGCGGCAGCACCGCAGTTGCGGGGATGGGGTTAAGAACTGGGCTCCGTCTGTGCTACCAGCTTCTGTCCCTGGCCACACTGCTTCACCCACACCGGCCTTGGAGCCACTGTGCTGGTGAGGATGCACAGGCTGGAAGAATCGTTCTCATCATCATCGAACTAGTTAATCAACCCGAGCATCTGGCATAGTTCCCGGGCACAGTGAATTCGCAGCAAGTAACAGTTATAGTTATTAGGAACTGGCAAAGATCGGAGACTGTCACATGTAAGTGTTCATAGCATGCCTGATGAATGCATTACTGATGACAAACCTATCCTGTCCCGATTCAAAGCTTCCTGCAGATTTGTTCTCACATTCCCCTTCATGTTTTGAGAATAAAAGAAGGTTAGGACTTGTCCTAAGTGAAACAAGTCAGTCACAACAGAATAAAACACGTGATTCCATCCACATGAACTAGCTAAAGTGGTCAAAAATTCATAGGAGGGCCGGTGCCACGGAGCAGGTTAATCCTCCGCTTGTGGCGCCGCCATCCCATATGGGCGCTGATTCGAGTCTCAGCTGCTCCTCTTCCAGTCCAGCTCTCTGCTGTGGCCTGGGAAGGCAGTGGAGGATGGCCCAAGTGCTTGTGCCCTGCACCTGCATCGGAGACCGGGAAGAAGCACCTGGCTCCTGGCTTTGGATTGGCACAGTGCCAGCCGTAGCAGCCATTTGGGGAGTGAACCAACGGAAGGAAGACCTTTCTCTCTGTCTCTCCCTTTCATTGTCTCTACCTCTCAAATAAATAAATAAAATCTAAAAAAAAAAATTCATAGAAGTAGGGTGGTGGTTGCCATGGGCTGGGGAGGAAGAGGGAGGAAATTTTTAATGAGGACAGAGTTTGGTTTTGTAAAACAAAATAAAAAAAAAAATTCAGAGATGGATGGTAAGTATGGGAGCACAACAGGGTGCAGGTAATACCACTGAACTGTACACTTAAAAATAGCAAATCCCACGTTACATGTACTTTTACCATAATTAACATTAAAAAAAAATAAATTCAGTATTGAGGGAATAGGAGGTTAAGGTAGTGGCTGATAATTCAAAAACGCTGGGTTGTATCTAAGCCTGATTCTGGAGCTGACTTGGTACCCAGGGGGTGGCACCCAGCTGGAGGACACCCTACCTGGCAGCGTGAAAAGAACACTGGCCAGAGTCCCTGAGCCACTAACTGGAGCCAGCGCTAAGTTCACACGAGAGGCCCTCTGCGTTTTATTTTCAATATTTGCAAGCCCTGACTCGGAATTTATATTTCCTAATTATGGTTGAGTCCCCAAAAGTGAAATGCAGATCATGAGGAACATGAGTTCAAGATGATGTCATAGTGGTGGGAAAGGAGGAGCCCTCACTTAGCTCTGCGAGGATGGAAGGGCAACCTGGGCCTATTTCTAATTCTGTCATTCTGCCTGCGCCATCGCTACAGTAACTCCCTGGGGAGTTAGCAGTGGGCTCGGCAGCCTGACCCACTCGGAAGCTGTAACAGACAAAAAAAGCAGCAGAAACTATGTCAAAGTGGAGAGTGGTCTTGGTGAAGTGGAATGGACCTGGGGGCTGGAGGCTGGGTTTGAGTCCTGGCCCAAGCGCTGACTGGCTGTATGATGCTGAACAAGTCCCTTCACTTCCAAGAACGAGGGAGCTGGGAGGGCTGAGCCCTGAGGTCCTGAGCCTGAGATTGCCTCGGAACACTGCGCCACATTTCTGATCACCGGTGCCAATCAACTGGGCTCTGCTGGCCCACTTCCCAGAGACACCTTCCTGTCTGTCGGTCATGCATGGAAGCGATACGCTGATCACGTAAAGAAGTGCTATGAGCACGTCAACCTCACAGAGAACAAACGTGCCCAGCAAGACGCTGGTCAGGCGGGACACAAGGGAGATTCTCCAGTGTGTGCTAAGCCGGTGGCCATGGCCTAACGGGCTACCCTGCCCTGTGTTTGTTTAGCGGAGTCCCGAAGTGTTCTTCTTGCCCCCTTACCTGCGTAGGAAGACACGGGGGAAATCTGCAGAGGGTAGAGCTCGCTCATGCTGACCGGCTGCTCGTCGCTCTCGGTGGTCACCTCCACAACTTGGCAAATGTCTGGAGGATTGGTGACAATCTCCTGATCCTCGATGCTGCTGTCCAGATGGGACTGTCCTACAACTTCAAAGAAAAGAAGGCCATCACACACCGCCGTCTCCTGAGTTCCCAGTGCCAGCACCCGAGGGAAGGTGTCCCGCAGCACAGGAGGCTCGCCACGGGAGTCACGTTCCTGGTCACCGCATGTCCCCGCCCATACTCAGTAACAAGGCTCAGCTCTCCAGAGAAGCAGCCCACCCATATCCTGACTCCCCAGGTCTGTCCAGCGGGCCCGGCCGATGGTGAACACAGGGGAAATACCCATCCGATGCCGCTCAACGGAGTCCCAAATGCAACCCAGTCACAGCCAAAGCTGCAAAACCAGAGGCCACATCCAGCCTGAGCCCAGACGGGCCTGACAGTGCTTTGAACCTGAGTTGTTTCTGTTCTGTGCTCTGAAGGGAGACACTGTGCTTATTTTCTGGTTCTGTGGTCCAGAGACACTAGTAAGTAAAAAGAGTCACAAAAATCCACGCCATTGTGTCACTTCTAGATGGGGGGCACTCCTCATATGCCCAGCCAGCTTCTGGCTCTGCAGGCAACACAACCAACTGACCTCAAATCAGAGCAAAGCCATAGAGCCAGCTCCCCAGTCCTAACAAAAGGCAGTAGCATTTACTTCCCAAACCACTGACATCTCATCACCCTTGGCCGTGCAACTGCCTCAATTTTTTTTTTTTACATTAAATTTATTTTTGTCTTGAGAGAATTGTAAACACACAGTTATAAGAAAGAATACCCTGTGTGAGATCCTGTGTGCCTTTGCTCAGTTTCCCCCAATGGAAACATCTCCAGAACTGAAGTACACTGTCCCAGCAAGCATACTGACACCGAGAGCAGTCCACCCAGTTTGCTCAGGCTGCCTTGGTTTTATTTGTATCCCTGGGTGTGTGTGTGTGTGCACGTGTGCGTCTGTGTGTGTGTGAACTTAGTCCTATGAAGTTTTATCACGGTGAAGTTTTCACGTACCCATACCACTCAATATGCCCAACAGTTCCACCGCCAGGTTCTCACTTGATTTACTCTTCTATAAGCACTGCTGCCTTCTTTCAGGGTCTCTCCATCCGCCCCATAACCCCAGCAACCAATCATCTGTTTCCCCCATTTCTGTCACTTCCGGGATGCTACATAAATGGACTCGCGGTCACCCTTTGGGATCGGCTTCTCTCACTCACTATAATCTCCTGGGGGTCACCATCTGCTGGGACTCCTAGCAGCGGGTGCTTCCTTTTCTTGCTGCTGGGTAGTATTCCAGGGGGGATGTTCAGCTGTTCACCGCTGAAGGGCAGCTAGGCTGACACCAGGCTTTGGCTACTCTAAATGAGGCGGCTACGAAGGTTTCATGTTCGGCTTTGGAGCTACACAAGTTCCTGTTTCTCTGGGACGAATGCCCAAGAGTGCAACTGCTGAGTCAAGCGGCAGCTGCGTGTTTAGTTTTATAGGAAGTTGACAGTTGTTTCCCTGGGTGTCTGTCACTTCCCATCCCTACCAGCACGGCGTTGTCTCTGTTTTTTATCTTAGCCATTCTGATAGGAAAGTAACGTTCACTATAGTTTTAATTTCAGTACATAATGCCCTGTTTTCATTTACACATTTAAAAACATTCATCAGAGAGAGAGAGAGAGAGAGAGAGAGAGAGAGAGAGAGAGACTCTCCCATTCGCTGGTTCACTCCCCAAATGCCTGCCAAGGGCAAAGCTAGGCAAGGGTTAGAGCCAGAAGCAGGGAATGCAATCCAGGCCTCCCACATGAATGGCGGAACCCAAGTACTGGAGCTCTTCCTGCTGCCTCCCAGGGTCTGCATTAGCAGGAAGCTGGAGTCAGGAGCCGGAGCTGGGGACAGAACCTCAGTATTCCAATGTGGGAACAGGTGTCCTCATGCCTATGCTAAACGCCCAGACTTTACAGTGCTGCTGGCAGGTGACTGGATGAAATCCCCTGAGAACTGGCTCCACTGAATAAAGGGGAGATAATGACAATAACAAGGTTTCCCTGAGGTCCTCAAAGCCACCACAATCAATGCTTTACTCATACCTGTGTGAGTTCTTACAACATTTTAACCCCTTCAAGAGAGGGCCGAGGACAGTTTCATTATCCTGTTACAGATGAAACACAGAAGTAGAGTGACTTGTCCAAAATTCACACAAATGCATTATAGGCAATGCTCTATATTCCCGTCATTTAAAAAAAGATGATTTATCCATCTGAAAGGCACAGATAGAGAGGGAGGGAGGTAGGGAAGGAAAGAGAGAGATCCTCCATCTGCAGGTTTACTCCCCAAACGGCCTCAATGGCTGGGACTGGGCCAAGCAGAAGCCAGGGACTTCTTCCAGGTCTCCCACATGAGGGCAGGGGCCCAAGGCCCTGGGCCATCTCCCACTGCTTTCCCAGGTTCATTAGCAGGAAGCTGGAGCAGTGGGACTTGAATTGGCACCCACATGGGATGCCAGCACTGCAGGTGGCGGCTTAACCCACACTACACACCACACCACCAGTCCCTAGATTCCTGTCTTTTTCTCACCTATCTGCAAAATGTTCAGGTTAACCTCGTGGTCAAGTCAAGGTATGTATGTATGTATATATGTATGTATTTATTAGATTTATCTATTACTTGAAAGGCAGAATTACAGAGAGACAAGAGAGCTTCCATCTGCTGGTTCATTACCCAAATGGCTCCAATGGCCAGGGTTAGGCCAAGTTGAAGCCAGGAGCCAGGAGCTTCATCTGGGTCTTCCATGTAGGTGCAGGGACTAAGCACTTGGGTCATCCTTTGCTGCTTTCCCAGGCACATTAGCAGGAAGCTGGATCAAACATGGAGTAGCCGGGACTCGAACCGGTGCCCATTTGGGATTACATCACAGTACAGGCTCTGACGGGTCAAGTTTTAATCACTCGAAGTGAGGTGAGCATTGTGGTTTGCAATGCCTGTAGCTCGTATCAGAAGCACCAGTTTGAATTCTGGCTACTCTGCTTCCGATCCAGCTCCTGCTATCGAGCCTAGAAAAGCAGTGGCTGATGGCCCGGGTCCTTGGGCCCCTGCACCCATGTGGGAGACTAAGATGGAGTTTCAGGCTCCTGTCTTCATCCTGGTCCAGTTCTAGTCATTGTGGCCATCTGGGGAGTGAACCAGTGAATGGGAGATCTCTCTCTCTCTCTCTCTCTCTCTCTCTCTCTCTCTCATCATTCTGCCTTTCAAATAAATAAATAAATCTTAAAAAAAGTCACTCAAAAGTATTTTTATTTTTGCTGAAATATTGTTTATAAATGGTTGTTAAGTTCTTGTATAAATTGCTTCTTTGGGGGAATGACGTGAACATTATCTGATTTGCACTCAGGGTAAGTGTTGGGAGGCAGTGGGAGTTGGCAGGTTCTTTCATAAAGAGAGGAGAGATTCCCTGGAGCCAAGCACACAGGATGGAAGTGGCCTCAGATGCTGTGTGTATGCGCCTGCTGGGGATGTAGTTCCAGGAGAAGAAGGCAGGCTAAACATGGCAGGCAGACTCCCCCAGTCTTCTTTCTCCCTTTGGACAGTGCTGTGGCAGTGTGAGGCTGTCAGTTATGCAGCTCATGAGACCTGGACTGAACACCGACACTGACCCGCTCAGGTTTCTCTTGTCCATTCTCCCAAGGGAAACAAAGTGCCAGGAGGACAGGATCATGTCCTGCCCCATCCCAAGTCCTAAGAAGCTGGTGGAGGTGCAGGATGGAAACCACATGGTGTGTGTGTGTGCAGGAGGGGCCCCAAGCAGTGCGCTCCACACAAAGCAAGGAAGGTTGTCTACACAGATTTAAATCACAGCCACTCCCACTTCCGATGCCCCAAAACTCTTGTCCTCCTTCGAGCCAGCAGGGTGACAATGGTAGCAGCTTGAGCCTCTTCCTAGTTCTGGCCTTCTGTTCCCACCAGAACTTCTCCCACTGCTTTTCCTCACAATGCCCAACTCTGGGTTCAGCTAACAAACGGGTACAGAGCACCTGCCATGGTCCACCACCAGAAGCAGATAAGGATCAACACCGACAAGGATTGGGGGGAAGGGAGTCTAGGTAGCTAGGGGCCGGCATACAATAATGCCAAGAATAAGGTTAATGTAGGCTGGCGCTGCGGCTCACTTGGCTAATCCTCCACCTGCGGCGCCAGCACCCAGGGTTCTAGTTCTGGTTGGGGTGCCGGATTCTGTTCCGGTTGCCCCTCTTCCAGTCCAGCTCTCTGCTGTGGCCCAGGAGTGCAGTGGAGGATGGCCCAAGTGCTTGGGCCCTGCACCTGCATGGGAGACCAGGAGAAGCACCTGACTCCTGGCTTTGGATCAGCACAGCGCGCCGGCCGTAGCGGCCATTTAGGGGGTGAACCAACAGAAGGAAGACCTTTCTCTCTGTCTCTCTCTCACTGTCTAACTCTGTCAAAAAAACAAACAAAAAAAAAAGGTTAATGTAAACAGAAAGAAAAGTTAAACAAAAGAAAGTTAAAGCAAAAAGCAGAGGGAAGGGGAGGGGGAGGGGGAGGGAGACGGCACGTGGCGGAAGTGGAGGCTGCGGCGTCCTTTTCCCAGGTCCTTTTCCCAGTTCGAGGCATCACAGCCCCGGCAGGCAGCGGCACACAGGTGGGGGTGGCTGAGCAACAGGCAGTGTTGAGCAGGGCCCTGTTTCGGGCGCCTTCCTGTCTCCTGTGGCACACACGCACCTGTCTTTCCTCTGAGCATCTCTCACTCCCTGTCCCTTTTGCTCAGCCGCAACTACCATAAGACAGCCGTGGGCTTTTCTGGTGTTGCTGGTCACTGCTCCATGCCTTTAATTAACTTTTATTTGTTGAGGTCAGATCTCCTTAAGCCAATTCCAGCCCATGAGAGCTGACAGCCTGCATTAGGACTTTCTTTCCTTCTTCTTCTTCTTCTTCTTCTTCTTCTTCTTTTTTTTTTTTTTGGTGGAGGGTAAATATTTAGTTATTTTTGTGAGAGGCAGAGAGAGACAGAGAGGGAGAGTCTTCTATCCACTGGTTCACTCCCCAAACAGCTGCAATAGCCTGGGCTGGTCCAGGTTGAACCCAGGAGCCTGAAATTTCATGTGGGTTTCTAACAGGGTGGCAGGGGCCCAAGCACTTGGGACATCTGCTGCTGCAGAAGCTGGACTGGGAGCTGAGCAGCCAGGACCTGAAGCAGCGCTACAATGTAGGATGCCGGTGTCACAAGTGGTGGCATAACTTGGACGCCCCATGTGTTAGGACTTTCTGTATCCTATCATGGCACAGGCTCCCAACTTGCACCAGAGAACAGCTCAAAAGATCTTCTGCTGAGTTAGGGAGAGGAAAGAAGAGACGGCAGCCAGGGTCCTGCAAGAGCTCATGACTAGCAGTGTTTTCTAGAAAATTCCATGACTTCTGGCAAGTGGACTTATTTGAATCTAGGCAAAGTACTGAAGACACAGCAGGTGTCGTTGCTAGGCTAGGGGTGGGGGAGGAAATGTTGTGGGGTAAAGAGAATGTCCTGTTCTCAATGTGGTGGTGGTCCCACAACCAAGGCATCTGTCCAAATGCACACATTAACTTATAGCTAAATTTGATTGTATTTCATTTCATATATGGGACTGAAGACAAAGGACAGTAGATAAGCATTTCCACTCCCATTTTAAGAGTGTCCTGAATGCTGGTGACTAGGGCAGGAAAATAGGTTTTTGTTTTCTGGACTATCATCTGGACACCCAGTTAATGATGACATCATCTCTAAGCCCAAATGTTGCTCTGTACCTCAGTGGGGACGGCCACTTCACCCGGACATCACTGAGCACACTTTTGAAACTTTTCAGTGCTCGGGGCTGGCTTCTGGCACAGTGATTAAGATGCCGCTTGGGACAGCCGCATCCCCTAACCAGACAAAGTGCTGGGTTTCAGTCCCGGCTCCACTCCTTGTCCCAACTTCCTGCTGAAGTACTTGGGTCAAGTATGTGGGTCCCTGGGAGACCTGGATTGAACCCTGGCTCCTGGCTTTGGTTTGGCTCAGCTGCCGGCATTTGGCGAGTGAACCAGTGGATGAAAGCTCTCTGTCTCTCCAATACATAACTCTTGAATCAAACCCCAGAGAGAACAGGGAGACTCCTACATCTGAGGTATTCAGACACAAGCATAAACATGCAGGTCTCCCCTGCCTCACTCTCACTCGTGCTCTTTCTCTCCCCTGCATGACTGGTTCCCCTGCCCAGCTGGGTTTCCTGTTGTGACAGCCAGCCAGCCACACCGACTTCTGAAAGGCCACACGAATAACAAACTTGTCTGCTATAGCAAGTGAGCTCAGAAGTGGCTCTAGTCTGGTGCCATCGAGTGTCTAAGCACTCATCTCTGTCTCTCCCCAAACCTGCCAGTTCTATAGGATCCCCATCTTTGTTGTGACAAAACAGCACAAATGGAACTACAATTCAAGGTCACACAGCCCTTAAGTGGCTTTACAGGGATAGCGTTGTGGCGCAGTGGTTATGTTACAGCCTGTGATGCCGGCATCCCATATGAGACTGGTTTGAGTTCTGGCTGCTCCACTTCCATTCCAGCTCCCTGCCAATGTGCCTGGGAAAGCAGTGGAAGATGGCTCAAGTGCTTGGGCCCCTGCACCCATGTGGGACACACAGATGAAGTTCCAAGATCCTGGTTTTGGCCTGGCCCAGCCCAGTCCCAAATGTTGTGGTAATGTGTGGAGTGAACCAGCAGATGAAAGATCTCTGTCCCTGTTTCTCTCCTTCTCTGTTAACTCTGCCTTCTAAGTAAATAATAAAATAAGTCTTAAAAAAAAAAAAAAAAAAAGCAAGGTCAACTTTACGACCCCAAATTTCAACTCTTTGCAATTCGATGTCCTTAACAAAGTTAATGAAGTTAAACCTGAGCTTTTTAAGCCCCTTTGAGAAAAAAAATCTTTCAAATCTCACTTTAATGAGTCTTTGGGCTTATATAAACAACAGTGAAATTTCTTTTCAGCAGTTCGCTATTGGGTGCTAAGGAAATTCTCAAATGGTCCTAAGTGCTACCAATCTACCAAGCTCCTCCGGCTTAGGAAGTCAACACATCCCGAGAAGAGTCGCTCGGGGAATGCAGGCTTTCCTGTGACTGGTGGCTGAGAACTACAAGATTATCCACGGCTGGTTAATGATGAACCGCTTTGGTTGCGTCAAAGTCTGTTCTTACTTAATTGCCAACTGTTGACCTCCTGGAGGGCTCCGCCTGGGAAAGAGCTTCACGGCTGAGACTGTTAGAAACGGAAAGGCTGCTGGAGGTGGCTGAGTTCTGCCAGTTTATGGTTGAAGAAAGCCGGAACTCAGAGGGCAGGTCAACTGCCAAGGTCACCCAGGCTAGCAGAGTATAAAATCGGGCCATCGGCATGGTACTGTGGAGGCAAACGTCTCGGCCCCCTCTGAAGGGCTGAGTAACGCCAGGCCCCAAGAAGCAGCCCCAAGTGGGGCTCCTTGTGCTGAGATGCGGTTTTCCATGACTGTGGTAACACCATCACCTCACCATCGCACCACCGAGAGATGGAGCGGTATATTTCACTGGATCTTCACCACAACTCTGGATCCGTATTGTGTCCATTTTATGTATAATTTCATAAATGTAAATAATTTACGTATAAACAGTCCCAGAGGGACTTTGCCCAAGATCATGTGGTAAACAAATGGAAAACTTCAGAACCAGGTCCAGAGCCCAAGTCTGCCATGGGCCCAACTCCCCGACTACAGGGACAGAGTTGACACAGGTGCAGGTGTGGCTGGTGTGGTGGAGATCCTCACCCCAGCCACAAACAGCATCCCATGCTACTCTACAAAGGGGAACACAGCATGTTTCCCGGTAAAAACTCTGCAGAGAGTTAACCAACGCCTCCAGAGTCGAGGACCTGGGAACAGAAATCTGCGTAAGACCGCGAGGTTGTCAGCCTACGCGTCCCAGGGAACCACCAAACTCCCCTTTCTTACTGGGCTGTGATGACAGGGCCTCGGTTCAGAATAATTCACATACAAAAATGGGGAGGAAAGCACTGGACAGCAGGCAGTGACCTGGGCATGCCAGACCCCAGGGACAGAGCGGGAGGGGACTTGGGTTTTTGTCCAGGGGGCAATGGTGACACAGGGATGCTGGCATTCTAAAAAAAAAAAAAAAAAAAAAAAAATGTCACTCTGCATGGAGAATGAATGGGCGAGGGCAGAAGGGACGCAGGCACCATGACAGCAACAGACGGGGACGGACGTGAGGAGTATGATGGGGGAGACAGCAGCATTTAATGGTTAACTTTAAGTGGGGGATGGGACGGCTAACAGAGGAGGAAGGAGAAATCTATATAGCCTCCTAAAACCAGGACAGGTTTCTTGAGTAAACAAAACTTTCTAAAGGTTGAAAACAACCACAGGCAAATCCTCTGCCCAGGGCTCCCGGCTGGCTCCTGGTGACTGAGGAGCAGGCCTGTGTAGTCTCACCTCTGTGGCCAGGGTGGCCGAGGTCCCTTTGCTAATGAAGCTAATGTCTCCGGTCAGAACTGTGTCTGGTGCGTGTGGAGTCCTGGTGTACATTCCACGTGGAGTTTCCTACTGCTGAGTTTTCCAGGGATCCTGACAAAACTGGGTGCCTTGTCTCTGTTCTGCCCCTGAGGGGGAGCAGCTCAGTTCTCCCAGAACCCCAGCGGCACAGCAGATACCCCACTGCAAACAGGCAAGACAGACCCTTCAGAGGGGGCGTTTGTGTCTTGTGGCTGGAGTTTAGCAGGGACTGATGGACACGGCAGAAGATGACGACACTGTCCTTCAGCCCAGTATCCTCAAACGACAGGAGTGCTGGGGTCACAGCCAGGAGGCCCTCGTAGCAGCTCCCAGGCTTCCCTCTGAGTTGCAGCTCTGGCCTCCTACTCCCCACTGTTGGTACGTGGGGTTCTAGGCTTGGCTACTGAAGCTTCACTTTAGATAGATAAAGCCAGTCAAAACTGGAGGTAATTACCAACAAAAACCCAACGTTCTCTAAAAATGCACTTTGCAAGGCCCAAAGGAAGACACAACCCGAAGCCCATGGCTTCCTAATTGCTGTATGCCTGGCTTCCGCAGCTCGCTTTATTTTCTTCAGGGTAATGAATGGTCACCCTTGTTTCCCGGTGATCTTTGCCTTATTGAAGGGTGGGGCTACCTTTTATCAAGGACAACAATGGGGTTATAAAGCACTGCCTGGGCAAGTCAGACAGAATGTCCACACCTGCAGACTTTTTACACTGCCTGGAGATTGTTTCAGTACAGCTCAGCAAAAGCACGGCTAAGCTGGGCGAGGGGCCAGCAGGGTATTGTCAGAACAATTCAACATGTTGCTGGCTTCCTCCGCTCCCTAAAAACAGAAGTCACCGCACACACAACAGAAACTTCAATGCCAAATACGAGTAGAAATAAAAACGAGGGTTTTGTTCTTCCTCTCTTCCCTTAAAGGGAAAGCACAGGTGGGTGTTGGATGCTAAACCTGTATGCCTAGCCACACAGGAATGACAGAACCCCAGGAGATGTGCACCAATATGGAAACACCACACTTGTTTTTGGTGTCCACAGTTGCTAAGCCTTCAGATAGCCACGTCCCACATGTGGTTTCAACAGCTGGCTCCACTGGACTGTTATGGAGAAGGTGGCAAGGCCAGGACACAGCCCTCTGTGTGTGTGTGTGTGTGTGTCTGTGTCTGCTCTGTGTTGTGGTAAGAACAAGAGCAAAACCTGGTAGCCATCCTGCAAGGGTTCCTTTGTCAGAGCAACAGTCCACTTTGTGTTTTGCATGGCCTCAGACTTTAAACCATGGTGATCCGTGCCAGCTCTGTGCAGAATAAAAATATACTACTGGCTGGGCTGCACTGGCTTCAAGGACTGCTTCTCAATCCCTTTCCTAAGCTAAAGAGCCTCCAGACACCACAAAAGATACTATGATAGTAGGCACTCATTTCAGCCCCCAACTGTCATCTCAGAAACATATGCTCATAAAAGTAGGATCAAAACACCTTGAAGCTCTTGGGGGCCTAAAGACAAAGCTGCAAGGAAGCACTGGGTTTAGAAACAGATGAACGGAGAGTAAGAAATGGTGACGTCTTTGAATAAAGCCCATGCGCCAGATACAGAGACGGAGCAAGTCTCTCACAGGCCGCGGCAGCCTCGGAATCAGGGTCCCACTACTTCTCATCTCTGTCCACAAATCAGAAAGACCAAGACAGTTAATCAATAGCCTAGGGGGCAGGTGTGGGCCAGAGCTCTGGGAAGGGTTTAAAGTCTGAGGCCGTGCTGACATGAGCAACGGTCTCACTTCTTCTTAAACACACTATGGATCCTGTTCATATATAATTAGGGATTTGTGTGAAGGGTCACAAACGAAATAGAGAGAGAGATCCAAACACACTTCTCTGCCTTTCATGATTAGTGCATTATTAAGACCAGGAAGAGAATCACTTAATCCAGAAAGGGATTCTCTCACCAAACCTGGCCTTTGTCTTCTTCCCAGAAGAGATTAAGGACTCATTTAACTCACACCCACCTCAGCTGGCATCTCTCGTGCCGACAGACGGAGAACAACCAGCCTGAAACAGGATCACAAAGGGAAGACTCGCCCACAACGGGCACGCTCTATAAGTAGGATGGAACTGCGGACATTATGCCTAGTGAAATAAATGAGGCACAGAGAGACAAATACTATGCGACCCCACCTCTGCCTGAAAGCTAATAACGTTAATCTAGGGACAGAGAGTAGAAAGGAGGCTGGGGCGTTAAGGAGGAGGGGAAAAGGTTACTTGAAGGGGACAAAGTCTCAGACAGGAAGAAGAGCCGGTGATCGGGCAGCCTACGTTTCCTAGCAGCGGAGACACCCTTGTCTCTCATCTGAGTGCCCGGCTCCAGCTCCTGGCTCCAGCTTCCTGCTACTCCAGACCCTGGAAGGCGGCAGCGATGGCTCACATCACTGGGTTCCTGCTGCTCCTGAGGGAGACGGAGATGCATTCTGGCTCCCAGCCACACCTAGGCCTGCCTGCCTGGCTCAGTCTGCCCCACCAAGGCCACTGCGGGCATGGAGGAGCAAACGAGTGGCTGAGAACTAATGCGCACGCGCGCTCTCTCTCTCTCTCTCTGCTTCTCTAACACATAAAAACAGTTTAAAATTTTTAAAGTAATATTTAGTGATCTATTGCATTGCATCATGACCACAGTTCATAATAATAATGTAATATAACATATTGTATATTTCAAAATCATTACAAGAATGGATTTTTTTTAACATTCTTGCCACACACAAAAAATAAGTTGGTGCCAGATAATCAGCTTGATTAAATCTTTCATCAATGTCTATATAGATCAAAATATCACACTGTCCTCTACAAAAATATAAAATTATTACTTGTCAATTAAAATAAGCAAATAAAAACATTTTTAAAAGCTAAAGAAAACACAGGTCCAACTCTGGCTTTTGTTCAGCATTTTATCTGAGGCTGATTTCATCTCCAAAGTGAAGGGGGACTCTAAAAACCAACCACTTTGCTCAGAATCAGCTGAGTCCCAAGAAAAAGTGGAGTGTGGCAAGCACCTCCCTATTTCCAGAGGGCTCCGTGGGCACCTCCACCTTTCAAGGTGAGACAAACGCAGGCCAGCAGAGAGGGGAAGCACCTGGGGGCTTCAGAAGAGGCAGCTAGGGGCTAGAAGAGGGGTGGGCTGGGCAAAAGACCTCCTGTGCAGGGCCTGTGGGACAAAATGCCCACAGGCAAACGTACCCCCTGGCTGTCAGCGCTGCTGGGGAGGCCAGACCTTACCGGCCTTGGGACTCTGCAGGCTTGCTTTATTCCGCCTTCATGCTGCATGCCCTCTAAGACCTCCCTGCCCAGGCAGTCCCTGCAGACGGGGTTCTACTTTCAGAACTCCAAAGCCAGGGAAAATGAGGGGACATGGACATCTGACATGGACATCTCTGGTTGGTGTTCGACTGAGAATTCCTACATGAAGGCTCCAGACATGGGCTTGCTGCCACAGCTCTGAGCTCTCTGGTTCTTATTAACATCAGAAGCCCTGATTGTTTATAAAGTTAGAGCAGTTTCAGGGATCAAAAGGTACCTGAGGGCAAAGAAGCTGCCCCGCCAAACCAGAGTTAGCCCCAGGTCCTGCCTCCATTCACCACTGCACCTCAGTGGGGCCCCCTTGAGAACGATTCAACAGCTTGTCACCCCCTTGCCTAAAACCCTTCTGAGGGTAGTGTTTACTCTTATAGTGCATGTAAAACATGTTACACTTCCTGATAGAAAATGCCTTTAAGACAAACCCTCCAGCCATTCGGGACTAAAACCCAACCTCATTCAGTGCCCCCCTCCCTCCCCTGCCTGTCTTGATGCTTCCCCCAGCTCCCCTGGCTTGGGCACCTGTCCTCGCTATTCCTCCAAGTGTGTTCCCTCCCAGTCGCCCCCAAGGCCTCACAGTCTCAAAGCAGCCCCCAGCTCTCTCCCTCATCCCCGTGCTCTCCCTCGGCATCATGTCCTTTGCAGGTGGGGTTGTCTTGGTTTATCTGTACTATCTGTGTCCTTCCATGAAGATACCAGTGGGGTGGGCCTTGCCCTCCAATCCACTTCCTGCTCATCTTACTGAGGCTGCTACATGGAAGCTCTTCAAAAATCGGGGTGTGCCCTCGGGTGCCAGGTCTCTGGGCCTCAGTTTCTCTGGGGCAGGTTGGTTACGGGAGCAGCTGTCAAGGGGACTCGTGGGTCAGCTTTCCCTCTCCTTGGTTCTCAAGTTCAGTAAGTCCCACTTTCGCCCATGGGACCCAGTAGAAAAGATGGGAGATGGCTAGCCGCCAGCCGCTGGGAGAAAAAACAACTCCTAGGGAGTCACCCCCGGCCTTCTTTTCTGAGCCGTGGTCTGAGCCTCTAAGGCCTTTATCTTTCAGCCTTGAAACCCAGCAGCTGGACCTTGCCCTCTAAGTTGGCTCCAAGACCTCCTCCTCCTCCCAACAACTCAACTCCAGACCCCAGAGGGACGCTCGTGCGTATGAAAGATGAGATGGCAAAACAGTTTACCTATGATGTTCACCGTACTATCCACTTCATGTTTTATAGCTGAAGTCAGGACCGCATACTCAGAAGAAAGATCACTTACTCCATTACTAAGCCCCAAAGATGACTCAACTGGTTCTTGCTAGGAAGAAGAAAAGAAAACAGAGTTGAGAACACTTCCTTTCCCCTCCCTTCTCCTCACTTCAGTCCTACCCTCTCTACTTTCTGGGGGTCCTGCACGTCGGTCTAGCGAATGCAATCCCACTTCTTTAAGCCAGCCTGGCTCACACACGTTTCCGAACGGGTGCACGGCTGGGAGTTCGAGGTCTTTGCCTTTGGGGAGCCGTCACGAGCACGCCCGGTTGGCTCTGAGGAATGCCTACGCCTGCAGACAGCGGCTTGGAGGGCTGAGCAGAGCTGCGTGACCGTCAGTGGAGTACTGCAGCGCGCAGTCTGAGCCTGCCTTCTCCGGGGGCGAGGGCGTGCTCGAGAGCTCCCGGCGGTCTCTCCCCGGGAGCAATCGTGCCACCTCTTGCACAACTGCTTTCGGAAAGCTCTGCTTTGGCGACTGGCGCAAGAACAGGGGGCCCGAGGAAGCTGGGTACGGTTTGCCACGGTTCCTGGCCCCCGGTGCTCCCTGCTGTCAGTGTGTGGCTGACTCACAGCTGACGCCTGAGTGCAGCCGCATAGGTCCCCACGCGTGGCTTCACACAGATGCCCTTCGGGTGCCTGACTGGTCCATGCCACCCAAGAAGGCTCCACATTCATAGTAATGAATCAGCGAACATGAATCTGCCTGCCTTAAAACAGCTCTAAACCTCTGCCCTGATGTCTGTGCCTCAGTTCCTCCATCTGTAAATGGGTACACTACCATCCCCGCCACTGTGCCCCCACCCCTGCCCTGGCCCCCAGGCTCTTTGAGAGTTCTGCTCCACCCTGGGAAGGCCAGTCCCAAGGCAGACATTGACTTTGAGCGTTTTAATGAGAAAGCATTTTCCACAAAGTAAGATTGCATTTGCTTCTGGGACAGCAATCAGCAGGTCAGACAAAGCCCACACAGGACAGCCCCTGAAGAATCGCAAATGAAGAAGAGGGTAGAGCAGCAGTACACGGAACACAGGACTGGAAGCAGAGAATCACACAGGGAGAAAGGCCTGTGCTTTGAAAGGCTGTGAGTGGGGGGCAACTCTAAGGCATGGTGGGTGTGGCTACCAATCTAGTTTTGCACTACTTGCAATGATAAATCCCATTCCCCAAAAATCTTAGCCAAGTCTCAGGGAGGGTGGAGAACCACCCCCCCCCCCCTTCAAGATCCCACCTTGCAAATCCCCATCCCAACAAGGACTTCAAAGGCATTGGTGGCTTCACGTCACTGCTTGGTATCTAGAGAGAACACACACACACACACATATGCACACTGCATGGTTTATCAGCTGCACCAAAGGCCGGATGTAAGGAAAGGCCCAGAACAGCCCCACTGGATAGAACTTTTCCTCCAAGCATCTTGCATTTTCCCCCTTTTTTCCAAGATCCAAATAAGAAGTTCACCCTTGCCGGCGCTGTGGCATGCCGTGTTGACGCCCTGGCCTGAAGCACCGGCGTCCCATATGGGTGCCGGTTCGAGACCTGGCTGCTCTACTTCCAATCCAGCTCTCTAATGTGGCCTGGGAAAGCAGTGGAAGATGGCCCAAGTCCTTGGGCCCTTGCACCTGCATGGGAGACCTGGAAGAAGCTCCTGGCTCCTGGCTTTGGATCAGCACAGCTCCGGCTGTTGCAGCCAATTGGGAAGTGAACTATCAGATGGAAGACCTCTCTCTGTCTCTCTTCTGTCTCTCCTCTCTCTGTGTAATTCTGACTAAAAAAATAAATAAGTAAATAAATAAATAAATAAATAAGAAGTTCACCCTGAGAAAAACTTCCACTTGCCTGTGACCTGAGTCACCATCTTTTCCCTTCCTTTCAAGCCGTGACCGCCCCTTTAGGAAGTTCACCTCCTCACCTGTGCCCATTACCACTCGCAGTCTCACTTCCCGTGCATCTGCAGAATTCAGCTCCCACAGGGACACGGGAGCTCAGGTTTTGGGACCAGGCCGGCCAGGGGTAGGGTCTGGCTCCTTTGCTTCTCACTGGCCGTGGGACCTGAGCCTCTCTTGGCGGGGAGGGGCAGGCACTGTGGACAGTGGTAAACTGATAATAAGAGGACCCAGGTCCAAGGGGAGGTCTGAAGATTCAGAGAGATGAAGATGCACGTGGCACTTCCTATCCAGTAAGTGCTGACTACCATCAGAGGCCACCAACGAAACTCTGCTCTCCCCAGTGCAAGGACTGCTTCTCCAGTCCCTCGCCGTCCCCACACGCGGGGGTGTCTTCCTGCTCGAGCACCTCCTGGTTTGACCTTGCTGCCACACTGCCTCTCCTCACCGCAGCCTCTCTGCCTCCCCAGCCCCAATCACACCCCACATTTCCTTACCCCTCTTCCACTTCCTCTGTTCCCTCACAAGGAGGTAAGTAGAGGCATTTGAAAAAATGATGGCGAGAACTGCTTATTTTTATGGATTTCTTTCCCTATATTAGTTTCTACTCATTCTGTGTCTAGGTTTCTTATAAAAGTTAATAAGGTAGTCAGACTTGCATATATATAAAAACCTAAATTATTCTGATTTTTTTCCTCTCTCCAATTGAAGGCTTCCAGTGTTTCATATGATCTACAGTTTAATTAGTTGCAAGCGATACTTTTATCACTTTACACTTGAGAAAATTATGACTCAGAGACTAAATTAATTTTCCAACAGCACACACTACTTTTAGCCTGAGCAGCTACAGGAACTGAACTCAGTCTTCGGCTATGCAACACAGTTCAATTCTAGGAGCTTTGTCTTAACAAACCCTGTGCCCTGCACTAATGCCACTGGAAACTGAGATGGAACTACTATGAACACGGTTTTCCTCTCTCCATCCCCATCTGTGCCCTGCACCGCTTCTACATGCAGTCTGCCAACCGTGACAGACTATTTTGAATATTGGTTCACTCCTGCCACCTGCACCCCATGAAGGAGCTCTCCATGTCAAAGTGGTCGGTGAAAACCATCTTGTTTGTGCAAGATCTCTCTGTGCAAAGGCAGCCAGCGCCATCCAGAAATATCTCCAGCCAGGGAGCAGAACAAGTCTGGAGAGATCTTCACCAGAATCTGAAATGACTAGAAGCAGGGATATCTAAACCCAAGCTATAGTCAACATCCAAGGGCCCCAAACGAAAAAAAGGAGTGCACACCCTTGACCTCTATGGATCAAGGGTGCAGAGAGCCCGCGGGCCATCAAAGGCCTTCGTCTGCAGCCTCTCCGGGCATCTGGTGCCCACCTCCTGTCCTGTGTCCTGCCCGGTTACACCTGAGACAGCCTTCTCTCTCTGTTCTCTTTCTCACTCTAGTTTTGAATCTCCTATAAATCAAGCAGCCTATAGCTTCCTTGGTTCCTAATCCTCTCGGCTCACACAGAGAAAAAGATTGTGGGTCCATACTCCTCTATGATGCGCTAACTTTGCCAAATAATGTATTTAGGCTCTGTAATTACAGAATCCAAGGCATGGTCTACAGTTTGAGGGACTTTGTGCAAAAGAAAACTGGCACAGAAGAGAGTTCAGGGGCAGGCATGGCCTTCAGTTGATCTCAAAGCTAGCCTTGCTGGGTAGGCCTGGGGGTGGGCCTACATTAGCTGACAGCAGAGGGTCTCTGTTCCCTGATGCCTCTTTCCTCTACCCCAAGCCCTGTTGTCTTATCCGGTGCCAAAGCCCTTGTCTAGATCTCCTCTCTGCTTGAGGCCCAATACACTGGCCATAAGATCACCTTCTACCACCAACCCCCCTCCCACCCCACAAAATGCCTTCATTCATGGGTACAAAGCCAGTTTCCTCTAAGCCAGGTTTGTGGACATCAAATTGAAGGGCCCCTGTAGGTCACTTTGCCAACAAACCTTCCTGACAGCTGGGGTTCATAAAGTAAGCCAGGGACTTGCATATACCAGAGTACCTACACCACTCCACAATATTGTGGACAGCCACAATACCACCAAGAACAGCAGCTCTGTGCTGGAAGCACCCACCCAGTCCTGGCTTCCTTAGAACCTTCCTCCCCAACTTCCTTAGAACCAGGCCACCTCCATTCTCTTCATCCCTTCTCGCATCCCTCTGGCCTTTCATCCTCAGCTCACTTTTCTCTCCCTCTGATCCTTGGTCTCTGCCCTAATCTCAGAGCTTACAAGAGAGAAGCTCTGTTTTCAAGGTCTCCACTATCATTCTGCAGTCAGTGACCACACAGCGGCACCTCCAACACTTACTGAGCTCTACGCCTATTAGATCCCTGGTCTTGGCTTCACAGGCTGTCATCACAGACTCAACAGGTTCTCCACAAAGGGGAGCACCATCCCCCGACCCTCCCTCTCTGAGGCTTGAAAACCCGGGGCCTCCTGTTTCATCCACTCTCATCTTCATCCTCCGTATCCTGTTCCATCCTCTGGGAAAACATCTCCTCCCCTCTACTCCAACAGCCACCATCTTTGTCCACGCTTTGAACTGCAGTCTCCCTCCCCTCCATTCCCTCCTGTTGCTGCAAGAAAGACCTCCTTGACACAGCAATCCCCCGGTTCTCCAAATTTGCTCCAAGGAGCTCAAATGCGCCTCATTCCACAGCATCATCCGTGCAGGCTACTACGCCCACCAGTTTTCAACCTGCGCTCTGAGCAGTGTCCTCACGAGCAGAAGGAAGGAACCATTGCAGGCAGGATAAGCCCAGTAACCCATGTCACCCAGAGCAGCTCTAATTTTAATCTGTATTTCAAGCGTGTCCCCAGCGTATGTTTTCCTCTAATTAAGGTCTAAAAATGGAAGACCGCTTCCAAGCCGTGAAGGGATCACTCTGCTAACAGCCCTGACAGATGGTCCTACGGCCTCTCTTTGAACAGGGGCGGGGAGTGTGATGTGTTTTAATCCAGCCTATGTCATTGCCTGGGTCAACGGCTCTATTAGAAAGTCCCGCTGAACCAATATTTGCTCTTCGGTAACTTCCGCCCCTTGGTCCGCATTCAGAACTAATGCAGACCAGGCCTGCCCTTTGCCAGCAGACTTTAGCTGCATTTTATTTCCATCATAACAGTGATGCTTTGATCTGGAAGCAGTTTACAGCTGCAAAGCATGTCTATTTCATCTGCAACAGCCCCCGAGGCAGGAAGTGCTCATTTATACGCGACCTAATGACAGGTCTTTATTTCTCACTGTCTCCTCACACGGACTCCTGCTGTAAGTAAGCAGCCCCAAGAACTCTCATCTCTGGGCCCTTGTTCATGATGCTCCGACCGCTGGAGTTTTCCCCTGTCCACCCTTAAGGCCCAGCACAGACCCCACTGCCTCCAAAAGGCAGAGAGGCCCGGAGGAGGCCACAGAATACAGGTTCTGGAGTTGGACTGATGTGGATCCAAATCCAGCTCCATAAACAGTGCCAGCTTGGGAAAATGACTCAGCCTCTCTGTGCCCCATTTGTTCAGTGTCAAAGGGAGACAACGTGCCCATCACAGGAAAATGATGATCATCACCAGCAACTTAGTAGGGGCTCAAAAATGACAACTATCACCCCTTTGTCTCAGTTCCTTCCGTCCTTAATGGCCTTGGCCTTGAATGAAATCCCAGAACAATCTTTTCCATGATAATTTTTGAGACATCTGCATCCACTAAAGATGTGCAATCTAGCATTGCTCACTACTGTTTTTTCCTGTTCTTATTTCCTTAGTGAGCCGGCTACCCCCACATACATGGGGTCTAGTTCAAGGAAAACATGGCTCACTCAGGACACACAGGATGTTCTCAGAAAAAGATCACCAGAGAATGCTGAGGCAGTGTTTCTGCGCTTCCTACCTGGCTGTGGACCCCAAGGAAGCTATTTGCTGGGGGAATCATATAGCTTGGAGAAAAACCATCTAAGAGATCCAAGAAAAAGTGACACTAGGCCCACATGTTCTACACATTGTTTGCTAATTAGAAGTTCACTTCAACTTAAACTGGGCACTGGGAAGAGCTTGGCTCACCAGCAAGTTTTCATACCTCGTTACTATACGTAAGACAGATTTTCTCAGAAAGAATCTACCTGCCTACCCAGTTACATAGTCCTGCCTCACTCAGAGCGCAGGTATCCTGATGCTCAAGAAAAAAAAGTAATCTATCAATAGTTCAGTGCAGATAAGGTCCTTTGGCTACACAATTCCAGATGAGCTGAGGCCTTAACTTGGAAACATTCTATAGAAACATTAAGTCAACACCGTGGCTCCAGCAGCCCTGAATCACAGAACTTGGGAAGTCTACTGGCTTTCTCTGTGTTCTGCCGCTGTTCTGTAAGACATCTGCAAGTAGGTTTCAATTCACAGGATAGGCTGTGCTTATGTCTGATGACTCACCTGCCTTCTGCAACAGCAGCAATGTCCTTGAGAGGGACCAGTTTCAGGTATTAACTACATCTTCATTACGTAAGGGCTTTATAATACTATACACTGCCGAGATGGAACTTTGCCCGTGTGACTGCGCCCACGAGCCTCTCCCTTACTTCCCTGTGGCTATACCCCACCCCAGAGCTGTACCTTCCATAACTTGATCATTCTAGTGGCCACCTGGAAGACACTGACGGCCCTGCAGAAATCCTTTGTTCGTAAGAACACTAAATATCATCAAATCGGAGATGCCCACTTCCACATCTCTGAAACAGAATGTGCCTTATCATCAACTTAGTCAGGTTTTTACTGGAAGTAGCTTTTCTTTCTTAGATATACATAAAATACTGGTGCATATTACAACCACTGGTATCTGACAGTCAATGGAATATGATGAAAATATAAATATGAATATGATGGGCACATATCTGAGCAAAGTGTGTTGAGAGTGGACACCTGTTACTTCATTCCTATTTCTCCACTAGCTGCAATTGTGTTAAATCTGCAGCCTAGTCTAACACCTCTCATTTACCCCACCCCACAAAAGGGGACTTCAAAAAGTTCATAAAAAACATAATTTTTAAATATTTAGTGCAAGAATTTTTTTAAATCCACAATTTTTTCATAATATATATTCCCATAAACTTTTTGAAGATCACTCACACACAGATTTCAAAGATATTCTGCGCCAAAGTAAACTTATTTTTGATTCCAGTCTTTATGAACTTTTGGAGAGTATCTTCTTATTTATATATATGCACATATATAATTTTTATACATCTGTTTAGTCAACAAATGCTTATACATGTATTCAGTTGTCAAATATATAGTAATTATTTGTTCTATGCCAGGCACTGAGCTATTTGCTGTGAAAATAGTAGCAAGTATGACATAGTCTTGCCTAATTTAGTCAATTTGTCAAACTCATACATTTGTAGGAAGCTATATTTTCCCTACTAAACAACATTTATCAAGATATAGGCTTTAGGGGTTAGCACTGTGGGATACAGCAGGTTAAGCCACTGCTTGCGATGTTGACATCCCACATTGAAGTGCTTGTTCAAGTCCTGGCTGCTCTGCTTCCAATCCAGCTTCCTGCTAATGTGCCTGGAAAAGCAGCAGAAGATGGCCCAAATCCTTGGGCCCCTGTACCCATGTGGGAGACCCGAATGGGATTCTTGGCTCCTGGCTTCGGTTTAGCCCTGACCTAGCTAGCTATTGTAGTCATTTGAGGATTGAACCAGCAGATGAAACATCTCTCTCTCTGTGTCTCTCCCTCTCTGTCATTCTGCTTTTCAAATAAATAAATGAATTTAAAAAAAAAAAAGGTATAGGCATTAAAAACTCCAAACTGTGAAAAACATGATATGTCTAATAATTAGATTTTTTAAGTTCTAAGAAAAAATAGTTTTTAAAAAAGGTTAATTGATTTAGTTGAAAGGCAGAGAGGGAGGGAGGGAGGGAGAGAGAGAGAGAAAGAGAGAGAAAGAGAGAGAGAAAGAGAGACACCATCTGTTGGTTCATTCTTCAATTGGCCACAACAGCTGGGGCTGGGCCAGGCCAATGCCGGGAGCCAGGAACTCCATCTGGGTCTCCCATGTTGATATCAGAGGCCCAAGCACTTGGCCCATCTTCCAGTGCTTTCCCAGGCGAATTAGCAGAAAGCTGGAGCAAAAGTAGAGCAGCCAGAACTTGAACTAGAGCTGATATGAGATGCCAGCACCCCAGGCAGCAGCTTAACCCACTGTGCCACAATGCCAACTCAAGGAAAAAAAAATTTTTTTAAAAGTGATATAGGGGAAACTTATAAGTTAAAGAGAACCTTAAGGAAACATATCCAAAAATCACATGTGTATTTTATATGGATCTCAATTCATGGAAACAAATTATACTGAAGTTACAACATTTATGAGAAAACTAGAAGTCTGAACACTGGCTGAATATTTCAGGACACCGAATTATTGTTAATTTTTTTCAGGTACAGTCATGATACTGTGATATTGTTAAAGAGCTCTTGGTATATATATATATGTGTGTGTGTGTGTGTATGTATGTTATTATATACACACATATATACAGTGAAATACGTATGGAAGAAATAATGATGTTTGGAATTTCTTCATCATGTTAAGCTGAACTTATAAGAAAGTATTTTTGTAAGTCAAAAATGGTAGAATATCTGTGAATTCATATTGGAGACTTGGAAGTAGATAAAAGTAATAATGAAAGAAAATTGGCCAGGGGTTGATTAATGTTGAAATTTGGATGCTATACTATGGGTTAATTTTACTCATTCACTTTTTCTATGCATATGAAAAAGTTCCACAATACAAAGTTACCACAAGGGGTGGGTGTTTATGGTGACGATGCCCACATCCCACAGGGGAGTACCTGAGTTTGATTCCCAGCTCCAGCTCCTGCCTGAGGCCAGCTTCTGGCTCAAGCAGACCCTGGGAGGCAGCAGGGAAATGGCTCAAGCAATTGGGTTTCTGGCTGCAGCTTTGGCGCTAGCCCAGCCTTGACCTTTGCAGACATCTGGGGATATCTAGTAGATGGGAGCTCTGTCTCTTTCCCTCTGCCTCTCATAAATAAACAAACTTTTTTTTTTTTTTGAAAAATGTAAAACAAGATTAGGTCCTAAGTCTATGCTATATTTAAAATAAGTCAGAAACTAAAAATACTGAAAGTGAAACTGGAAGTATCATAGCTAAAATACTCTGCCAAAATTATATATTTTCCATTGTAGAGGTTATTATCTTTGAAACTTTAATAGTTTACCTAAGTTTTTTCTTAAAATCTGACTACTTTCATAAATCTGACATTGTATCTGAAATAAATTATTTCCCATTTTTCCCAACCATTTCAATCCACAGGCTTTTAAACACTGGACTGTCAGGACAGTTTGTTTATTTTTTCTTCAACAGTTACTCCAGATTATAAATCAGAATACTCGGCATCTTCAAACTCAGTTCTACATAACTATGTGACCCTGGGTACCACGTCACTGAACTCCTGCAAGCAGAAGCCAGTGAACCAGGGTGCAATCTGCTTGGCGGTCCAAGCAGCTATAGATCCTGCTCTCTGCAGAGTAGCTGAAGCTGGTCTCCGGTTCTACATGGAGTATTTGGCTCTTTTCTCACCATTCAGCAAGGCTCACCTAATCCATGTACAAAGACCCTCAACCTATAGGAATTTCAGACTGCACAGCCAACCAAAAAGCTCCTGTGTGTTCCCCTTCTCCCTCTTTCTCCCCCGCACCCTCTCTCTCACACAGACACAAACACAGACACATATCAACCTTACAGACAGCCCTGGGGAGTATGAGGTAGTCCACAGTACAGGAGGAAAACAACTACTGAGAGCCACACTACTTGAGTGTTGACCTCCCTCCTGTGACCTCAGCCTACTGGCCTGTGATGGAATACACATATATAAAACAGTGTATTTTAATAGAAGCACATACCATGCATCATACATTAAAATATACTTAATAGCCTGAAAATATACTTAATATTATCAGACTTATGTCTCCAGCTGGTTGGCTGGGTGCAGGGACTAAGTGGCCAGCTGGCAACAGTTGTGGTGACCAGATGGAGGCCTCAGACTGTCAAGCTCAGTGTGAATTTATAACTTCATTCATAAATTTCCCAGCAAATTGGATGAAGCAGGGATACAGTTACCTATGCCTGCAAGTGGGTGTGTGCCAAAGAGGAGACATGTAAAGCACAAAAACAAAAAACAAAAAAACCCACAGCAAAAGAAGAAAGATTTAAGTGTTCAGCAGAGATTGTTAACATAATCACGACTCTGGCCTTCTCTCTGAACAGCCAAAGATTACCTTGATGTGCTTAACTCTGTCTTCTTTTTCTGTCTTTGGTTTCTTTCCTGTGGCAACAACAACAACAAAAAGTAGTCTTGGGTTAATTCACGAAGGATGTACGGTGAAGCATCCCTCTAAATTGAATTCTTTCTGGAACCATCAATGAACCTTTTACTTTAACATGTACAAGGTCACAATGTCCAACGGACCTTTTCCTGCCTCGGGTTTCTCAGAAGTCACTTTTCCAAGGGAGGCGAGGGCAGCAGGCTCACCTGCAGTAGGAATGGAGATCCACCCCTGCAGTGACCTCACAGGTGGGAACAGACACCATGAGGCATGGCGGTACCTGCTGGGTGATGGGTTTTGCAGTCAGTAGCTGTGTTTACCTTTCTTAGAAGGCCGCTCCGACAAGGGCAGCATCCGGTATACTCTGAAGGCATTGTTTCCTTTCTTTATACTTTTATCCTTAACTTCTTCAATATCAGGCAAGGAGTTCATGGCGCATCGAAAATTTGCCTTCCATGTTTTGGGATCGGGTTTATCTACTCCAGGTTGATGCTTTCCTAACAGAGCAGCCAGAGATTAAGAAAACAGAGGGGGAAATCAGATACAGAGTGAGAGACGTCTGGAGACATAGCATTGCTGGCCAGGTGGGACAGACAGGCCTTCTGGTTCGCAGCTACACATACAGGGAGCAATCATCCGCGTGTGCCTGGGACCACAGGAGGTCTTTGGGATGTGGGGATTTTCTTTCTAAAACCTGGACAGTTCCGGGAAGGCAGGGACAAGCTGGTGACCCTGATCTCACAAAGCGGTTCAAGAGCAAAGAGCACGGCAGAGGACGCGGACTCAGTAGGAACTAACACAGAAGCCCGCAAGGCGGGGGAGCCAGCGAGCAAAGATAACGCGAGGGCCTCTTTTCCATCTGAGTCTCACGTAACGAGCAAAAAGTCTGCTGCTGTAATCCATAGGTTCCCTGTATATGAATTCAACCAGCCACTGAGCAAAAACATTCCAGAAAATAAAAGTGTCTGTACGGAACACTCGCACACATTTTCCTCCTTGTCATTATCCCCTGGATAATAGAGTATAGCAACCATTTACATGGCATTTACACTGTACTCGGCAGTGCCGTACAACTACAGATTCACAGCATACAGAGGATATGTGCGGGTTGCATGCAAACCCTGCACCGTTCCACACGAGAGACCGGAGCATCTGCAGATTCTGGTGTCCACGAGGAAGGGCTGTGTGGCCCTGACTACCCTTCAGGGGAGAGGAATTCAATCCAAGTTTACAGCTCCGGAACAAAGGAGTTTATGTGTCCCTGCTAACAGCTGGGGACCTTGTCAGAACACCACCTGGACAGGAAATCTCAAGGACTACGACTGTGTGGGACGGGAAGAATGTCACTTCAGAGTGATGCCATTTCGACCACTGCAAGGGCTAGGGATGAGATGGGGGCTCAGAGCGAGCTTCACAATGCTGCGAGCCAGGACACTTTAGAAGAGTAACGAAAACCACACTGAGCAGCTCCGTCTGCCTCTGCAGACACGCAGGGAGTTTTCACACCTGTATGGATGGCCCAGTTCCTGAAGAGTGGTGCATCTTTCTCCACATCCCACCCGTGTCTCGCTGCATGCATCCAGGGGATCTGGAAAATCTTCTTTTCCTGGAGGAAAAAAAAAAAAAGTCAGCAAGGACTGCAGGCCTGGGTCCTGGCCCATGCTAGCAGAGGGTTCTACGTTCTACCCAGCGAGCGTCACCAAGTTTGGGGAGTGCCTACAGTCACATCTACTGTAAACCAATCTCACCTCTCCACTGGTCCCCGACGTGAATGTCAGCTCTGCGCAAGATCCAGCCTCACAGAGCCTGGCAGAATGGGAATGTTTCCCAGGCCAAAGGTGAGGATCTGGGATCCCCACATGTGTCCCAGTATTGGGGCACCCACCTTCTCTTTCAGAAGACTACAAATAACTGGCGGCCAGCTGAATCTTCAATGCTGCTTCTACCATTTAATCCCATCTTGGAGGAAGTATTAACTGCAGCTGCCCTGGGTGACTTACAAATTGGCAACTTTCCACAAGAACACTGGTCATGCTGCTACAGGGAAGCTGAGCATATGTGAGGCCGCTGTGACGGAGACCAAATACGTCCACCTGCTTGTGTCCAGCAGCAATAGAATACTTTGCACGAAGGAGCAAGTAGCACACAGAGAGGATGCCCATGTTCTAGGGAAAAGCCCTAAGACAGTCCTCGAATCAGGTTCGTGCTCTCTTGCAGCCCTTAGAAACAAGTCAAAATTGCTCAAATCGATACTGGCAAACACACGATCAAGAACTAATCCTTTAGAAACAAAGTCATACTCTGAGTAGCATGTACCTGCATGAAACCTGGTCTGCCCCACTCGCTGGCCATGAGGACCAGCAGTGACTAAGAATCTCTGGTGCATTGTACCTTTTTTTTTTTTTTTTTAGATTTATTTATTTATTTGAAAGAGTTACAGAGAGAGAGGAGAGGCACGGGGAGAGAGAGAGAGAGAGAGAGAGAGGTCTTCCATCTGCTGGTTCACTCCCCAATTGGCCACAATGGCCAGAGCTGCACCGATCTGGAGCCAGGAGCCAGGAGCTTCTTCTAGGTCTCCCATGCAGGTGCTTGGGCTATCTTCTACCGCTTCCCCAGGCCATAGCAGAGAGCTGGGTTGGAAGTGGAGCAGCCAGGACTTGAACCAGCGCCCATGTGGATGCTGGCTTTACCTGCTATGCCACACTGCCAGCCCCTGCACTGCATCTTTGATTACACATGTCCCCAAGAGGCTCAGTTTTGCTTCTTGCAGTAACCTAATCAGTTAGGTATACGCCTCAACATTTCCATTTTACAGTTGAGGAAACTGATAAACAGAACTAAATTGTTCAGCCAAGGAACTTGTGGTACTGTCTAACTTCAAAACCAAGGGCATGTGATCCCACATTCCAGTACCCAATCAGCCCACACAGTGTCTCCTGGATGGAGATGTGGAAGATTCCCTGTCCTGTGACACACCTGTTGTCTTGGAGTCTGGACAGTCAGGCCCAGGGAATGACGTGTAACTTAGCTCCGCGGGTAGTTCTGATCTCCACGAGGGATGGAAGTCCCTGCACTACAGGCTGGGGAAGGACAGGAAATGTCTGGATTCTCCATTTGGGTCTTCCACCAGCTCTTCCCAAAAGGGCTTGGTGATTCCGTGAAGAACCTGTCACAGGGCCCAGTGCTGTGGTTAAGCCACCAGCTGCAGTGCCAGCATCCCATATGGGTGCTGGTTTGAGTTCTGGATGCTCCACTTCCGATTCAGCTCCCTGCTAATACACTTGCAAAAGCAGTGGAAGATGGCCCAAGTGCTTGGGCCTCTACCACCCACATGGGAGTCCCGGAAGAAGCTCCTGGCTCCTGCCTTCGGCCTGACCCATTCCTGGCAGTTGCAGACAATTGGGGAGTGAACCATTCGATGGAACATCTCTCTCTCCATGTCTTACCCTGTCTCTCTCTGTAACTCTGTCTTTCAAATAAATAAATAAATACATCTTTAAAGTAAAAAAGAACTCATCATAAAACCTGAACTAGAGATATTTCAGGATGTTAGCGAGTTTTTAAAAAATGGCTAAAAGGGAAAATTCCACAATAATTTTTCAGTCAGTTAATAAAGAAGAACTGAAAGTGAGAGACTTTTTCACCAACTCCGTGTTGTTCATTCTGCTTCATCCAGATAGAGAGCAGGGTTTCAGATGAGCCATTTTCAAACGGCAGAGATCAGCAGAGGGCTGGGTGAAACTTTATTTTTTAATGCAGACCACAATCAGAGAGCGGAATAACCAATGTGGTTTTTGGAGGTTGACATGAAAATGAGAAAGGACTGACTGCACACTCAGAATTGACAGGCTTTTGCTTACAGACAGACAAACCCGGAAACATTTACTGTTGGACTTTTGCCCGGGTCAGAGTTCTGGGGTAGCACACGCTGAAATCAACCCCATAAGCCATGAAGTACACCTGAGCCAGGCAGATCTCGTTAAGCGTTAGTGTGAGAGAATCACAGGAGCAGTGCCTGAACCTAGCAGTATCTACTCTAGAGGCTCTTGAAGTGGCAAAAGACCTGCACAGACCTTTCTTCAAGAACAGATACACAAATGCCCAACAAGCACATGAAAGGATGCTCAACAACACTAATCATTAAGGAAATGCAGATCAAAACAATCATGGAACACGTCACACCCACTACAATGGCGAGAATAAAATAATAATTAAAAAAAAAATAAGTGTTGGTCAGGATGTGGAGAAACTAGGAGTCATAAGATGTAAAATGGCACAACCACTCTGCACAACAGGTTGGGCGTTTCCCAAAATGTTAAATGCGGGGTGGGCATTGTGATAGAGTGTGTTGAACTGCCTGCATCCCACCCTGGAGGACTGGTTCAAGTCCCACTTGCCCTGCTTCCTATCCAGCTCTTTGCTAATATGCCTGGGAAACAGCAGATGACTGCTCAAGTACTTGTCCATGTAGGAGACCAAGATGGAGCTCTTGGCTCCTGGCTTTGGACCAATGCAGCCCAGGCTATTGTGGGCATTTGGGGAGTGAACCAGCACATGGAAGAGCGCTCTCTCTCTCTCTCTCTCTTGCTGCCTTTCCAATAAATAAATCTTTTTAAACAAATGTTAAATGTAGAATTACTAGATAATCCAGTAATTGCACCCCTGGTTATATGCCCAAAGAATTGCAAACAGGTACTGCAAACAGGTATTGCAAACAAAAACTGATGTACAAAGGTTCCTAGCAGTACTACCCACCAAAGCCAAGAGATGGCAATAACCCAAGTGCCCAGCAGCCGGTGAATAAGCAAACACAACGCTGCCTATGCACACAATGGAATATTATTCGGTCACAAAGAGGAATGAAGTGCTGGCCTGGGAGAACCTTAAAAGCTCTATGCAGGGTGAAAGAGTCAGGTAGAAAAGGACAAGCACTGGATGATCCCATTTGTATGAAATTCCCAGAAAAGGCAAATCCGGAGACATGGAACAGGCTGGTGGCTGCGAGGAACTGGGCAGAAGGCCAAAGGGAGTGACCATGTAGTGGGGACAGTGCTTCCTCCCAACCAGATATGGAGGTTTGGGAGCCAGATGGCAGTGCTGGTTGCACAAATGTGAAACTACTTAGTGTCACTGAACTGGATACTGCATGCTCAAAATGACACTTTTTTAAAAAACAACCTATCACTTTTAGTTAGTTTTTCATATTGAAGGAAAAAACTAATAAGTGTAGCATAGGTATCTTTTTTTAAAAAAAGACAGAAGGTGAGATTCATTTCACAACCAAAAGAGACTCCAGTGTAGACACAGTCTGGTCACAGACACTGTGTTCTGTGGACAGAGATGGTGCTGCCCTGTCTGTGTACAGGCCCTGGGCCATCTTTATGTGCCAGGTGCTCCAGAGGCCTCTGGGTAGAGACTGCAGGCACCAGAGCCATTTCTGTGTACATACACATATCCGGAGACTTCAAAAAGCTCATGGAGGAGCTGGGGTCGTGGTGCAGCAGGTTCAACCGCTGACTGCAATGCTGACATCCCACATGAGTACCAGTTCAAGGCCCATGCGCTCCACTTCCGATTCAGCTCCCTACTAACACACCTGGGAAAGCCATGAAGGACAGCTCAAGTAGTTGGGCCCCTTCCACCCATGTGGGAGACTCAGATGGAGTTCCGGGCTCTTGGCTTGAGCCTGACTCAAACATGGTCGTTGCAGCCATTTAGGGAGTGAACCATTAGGTGAAAGATCTCTCTCTGTCTCTCCCTCTCTCTTTGTAACTCTGCCTTTTCAAATAAGTAAATAAACCTTTTGTTAAAAGCTCATGGAAAATAGAATTACAAGGCAAGTTGATTTTTGTGCAAAAAAAAATTTGAAATCTGCTTGGTTTTTTCATGGTACCCATTTTCCGTGACCTTTCTGGAAGCTCCTTCTCAATCTTACGTAGTTCAGAATGCTTTGCACCAGAATAAACTGATCTTTTAATTCCATCTTCACAGACTTTCTGCCGTTCGTTCCTGCGCACAGAGCTGTGCCTGTGTGGAGGCAGAGGCTCTGAGCGCTGCTGGAGTTCATGGCTGCGCGGCTCCACCGGGACCTCGGCTGCTCTGCACCTCTGCCTCTTCAGAGGTTCCCACTGCTCTGCTTCCTCATCTGGACTGGGTTCCCCAAGAGCTGGCTGTCTACACAGAGGCAAGACTGCTTTCAAAACTGAACGGGAAAGGTCTGGGACCACCTGGTGTTTGCGGAGGAGCCTCAGTGCCTGGATCCACATGTCCAAGGCCATGAAATAACGACCAGAGTTACTGTTCACAACTGGAACCACTTTAGCATCACAAGAACCAAATACAACCTGCGGACCTTCTCTGGGTCAATTGTTTTAAAAGACACGTTGGGAGGGGCACAGCAGATTAAGCTGCCTCCTGTGATACCAGCACTCCAAATGAGCACCAGGTCCGGTTCCAGGTGCTCCACTTCCAATCCAGCCCCCTGCTAATGGGCCTGGGAAAGCAGCAGGAAATAGTCCAAGTTCTTGGGCCCCTGCCCCACATGGGACACCTGGATGGAGTTCTAGGTTTCTGGCTCTGGCCTGGCCCAGTCCAGGGCATTATAGCCATCTGGGGAGTGAACCAGCAGATAGAAGAGCTCGCTCTCTTTCTCTCTCTCTTTTTCTCGATCTCTCTTCCTCTCCCTCTGTAACTCTGCCTTTCAAATAAATAAGTAAATACTTAGCAAATAAATAAAAACATATTTTGGGAACACTCAAATTATTTTGAATATGAATGGGCAGTAAGGATATTTTAAAAACTATTAATTTTGCCCAACTGATAATGGTATTGTGGATATATTTAAAAAGTCCTTAGGTCTTATAAATATATACTGTTAGGGAGCTGCTTTAAAAATATCAAATGTGTAAAGATATAACAAAAGTATTAAAACTGGATGCTGGAATATGGGAATTTGCTATCCTAGTCATTCTATTCCTTAGAGTATTCAAATATACGATTACCTTGGCAAATCCTTGCAATAAAAAGTAAATAGTCAAAGCCAGTGCCCCTTTCATGAACCACTTAATGCTCTTTGCCAAACGTTTTCACTGTTCTTGGGAGGAATCCAAAAGACACATTCCCTTCCCATCCTCCTGCACATTTCATTAAAAGTTGGAGATGGACAAGAATCTAAGGCACTAACCGGCCACGTGTTTATCTTTCACCAGGGGTGCGCTGGGTTGCGTGGACTCTCCACTGGAGAGACACGTGACAGTGGCCAACTCGGGATTCCTAAGTCCATCCCCTAAACAGAAACAAACAACAGCCACCCAGGGGTCCTCCTCAAGGTCACCAGCTTTACTCCAACTTCCCAGGCGCTGAGGCCCAGCTCTCAGAGTACAGCAACGATCAGGAACTTGTGGCAGTCCTCCGTGGGGCTGCCAGCCGGGAGCACAGCACCGTGAACACAAAGACACTGTGCACGTGACTAGGGCAGAAGGGAGTCGCAAAGTCTCCTGGACAGTGTCTGGTTTCTAAGAGCTGTATTAGTTATCAGTGGGAGAAGAGATTTTTGGCATGACGTCAGATTACTCAAAATAGCAACAGGGTTTCTTCGGCAAAGTGTCAACGTCACACTCTGGACAGGTGAACGTCAGCAAGGCAAAGTCAGTGGAAACCTAGAGAAGATGCTCCGTGGCAGTGGAGGCCCCACCCAAGGCCCACAGATGGCCCCGCCCATGTGCACCAACACAGCTCCATGCCTGGTCTGGCCAGGCCAAGAGAGCCAGCGGGGTGCCCAGCCCACAAGCCACAGGGCAGCATAGGGACTCGTGTACCAGCAGCCACAGGTTGGCCTCCTTGTAAGTCCACACCTGACTCTGGCAGGGGAGACCAGTAAGGTGGCACAAAGGTCTCCTTCCCTCCTGTCCTGGGCCAAGAGCCAGGTGAGTGAAGCTCAGCAGGTAGGAGCCACATGAAAGCGGCTGAGCTTTCGCTTCTGCAGAGAGGTGCATTTGTCTTCTGAGTCTCAGATAAAAAAAAAAAATCGGACAAAAGAAAAAGCACTCAATGGAGATTCCTAGCAAGGAAACAACCCTTCAAGGGTGTGTGTTTTCTAGGGCTGTTGTTAAAAAAAAGATCAGCATACATGGGAGAGAGGGAGGCTAACTACAACAGAAATAGACCCCATCACAGTTCTGGAAGGCAGAAATGAAAATCGAGGTGTCAGCAGGGCTGCATGCCTTTCCAAGGCCCTCTTTGCCTCTCTCTCCCTGCTTCTGGTGGCTGCAGGAGCCCTTGGCTTGTGTCACCTGGCCTTCTCCTCTGTGTCTTCTTCTGTCTCTACAAAGACACTTGTTACTGGATTCAGGGCCCAGCCAGGTGCTCTAGGATGATCTCATCTTGAGGTCCTTAATCTGCAGCTGTACAAGCCCTTTCTCCAAACAAGACAACCTTCACCTGCCGCAGGTGTTAGACTGGAGGTCTCTCCGGAGGGGTCTGGAATCCAGCCTCCCTGAGAGGACCGCCGGCTGCAGCGTACCAGGTGCCGTCTCGATGCAGCTGGCATGATGAGCCTGTGTGCTTTCCCCTGCACCAAGCCAAGCAGCACAGGTGGATGTGTTTCGAAAACAGAAATCAAGGAGGCAGCACGCTTCTCCTCAGAACTCAGGGACATTAGCTTCAGTCTCACACCCCAAACCGCACAAGGCGGTGCTGTCCTGTTCTTCAAAGCAGAACCCTACTCAACCTCTCTGTGCCCCTGTGTCTTTGTCTGCAAATTAGAAAATGCTAAGAGTACCCACCCTAGAGGAGACTGTGTGAGTTAATACATGACCCTGCTGAGAAGAATACCAGGCACATGCTAAGCACTTGATAACGTTAGCTGTTATTATTTATTATCCTGAGTCTCTTCCACTCTCCTTTATTATCTCCCCTCTCCTTATCCCTCTGGATGTACCCCCTGATAACTGGGCAGACTAGGGAGAAACTCAATTTCTTGTCTGTTTCCTTGGAAGAGGCTAATTACTTACCTAGATCTAAAACACTACAAGACATAACAAGCCCATATATTGCTTGCCATAGACCCTTAAGATATGCAACGGGTTGCAAGAAATAAGCATATAGTTTACTTAAGGTATTTCTATTTGTTTCATACCCCTCCTTATTTCAGAAGAGATTCAGATACATTCAAATACAGGAACATTAAATTCAAAATAAGTGGATGAAGGAAAAAAAAAAACAAAAACCCGAGAGATCTGCAGAGATCAAATGAGGCCAAGAGTGATATCAGTGAAGAAAAAAACACGCTGCAATATCCTGTTCGCGAGTCAGAAGCAGGCTGCGCTCTGCAACCCAGCGCTAAGCTCTTGCACCTGGGACAAAGAGCGCGCCTGACCAGCTCAATTATTCATTGTGGCTTCAAGATTAAAAAGCAAAAGGGGAGGGAGATTAGGGCAAAGGAAAAATGGCATTTGCTCAGAAGCGTTACAACGCTTCCTGGTGGTGGGCGGGCTCCCTTGGGTCTCCTTAGAGAAGGCATAGCATGCTGTCTCTAGTTGCTTTTCTAGATTATAACTATCTATTTTAGATTTTTAAAAAATTTTTGCATGTATTATCTCTGATCCACCCCCTGGGAGTTATGAGGTGAACACGCTAAGGAGATGTGTGTGTGTGTATAGTAGGGTTTTAAACAACAAATCACTTGTTTTACAGGACAGCTGGCTCAGAGTTTCATGAAAACATGAAGACAATTTAAAAAAAAAAAAAAAACAAAGGTTTTCTATACATAGGGAATACTGAAAGGAAAATGTGTATCTCCATCTGGACGTGGTGTGAGTGTGTCCCCTGGGGGTTCAGAGTTGGTGCTGGGAGGCGGTGTAGACTGCTGGGACAAGTCCTCCCCACGGGGAGGGCCCAGGGCAACTGAGGGTGCTGGCCCCCAGAAGGGAGTGCTGATCTCTTAGAGAGTCCTCAGTGAGTTGTTGAGCAAACCTGAACCCAGCATTGCTCTCTGGCTCCCCACCTGGGGGTGCGACCGCCCCTTCACACTTGCACTGCCACCATGCCATCCGCCGCCAGGAGGCCCTCACCAGAGGCAGAAACACTGGCGGGGCGGGGGGCAGGCTTGGCCTCTCCGCCTACATATAGATGCCTGCCTGCCTCAGGTATCTCATCACAGCTATGCAAAATGGGCTAGTACAGAAAGCAGGTCGCGAGGAGTGAGGCTGTGACTGTGGCTGACCCCGAACGTGGAGCAGCTTTGGGAGTGAGCTGCGGGTGGGAGGGTCTGAACGAGCAGGCTGGGAAGGGCCTGGAATGCCGCACTGTAATTGCCACAGGCAACGCTGACGAGGGCTGAGAACACGAGCCTAGGAAATGAGTCCCGGAGGGAAATGAGGATTCTGTTGAAAACTGTCGAGTCCTCCCTTGGCACGCTGCGGTGAAGAATTTGCCTGTGTTTGGTCCATGCCCCAAGATTTTATGGAAGGCCAAAATGAGAAACAGTGGTCTAGTTTATTTGGCAAAGAAATTTCCAAACAAGAAAGCATTCAGGCTGTGCCATGAGCATTACTGGCTGCTATTTTACAGTGAGACTAAAATAAAAAGCAGCTGACTGGACAAAGGAAGCAGAAGGGCAGGCGTTTGCCTCGTGGTTAAGACGCCCCCCCGGGTTCAATTTCTGGCTCTGCTAATGGAGACCCAGGAGGCAGCAGCAACTGCTCAAGTAACTGAGCTCCTAACACCCATGTGGGAGACCTGGATTGAGTTACAGGCCCTGGCTTCGGCCTGGCCCAGCCCTGGCTGTTACAGCCATTTGAGGACTTAGCCAGCAGATGAGGAGCTCTCTCTCTGTCTCTCTGCCTATCACATGAAGAAGTAATTTTTTAAGAAATCAAAGGAGAACAAAAAAATCTGGGACATGTGCAACCTGACCAGAGAAGTGATGAAAGGTGACGGGGAGGCGAGGGTACTGAGATCAGTAGAAGACACAGAAATCACGATTAGCAGGAATAAAAAGCAGTAGGATCAACTGGCATCTCAGAAACCCTTGTGGCCTTTTCTCTCCCTCCTCATGCCCACAGGCCTTCCAGGAACTGTTGCCGGGACCTAGCGCTCCCTACCCCAGCTACTGCCGAGGTTCAAGCAGTCCCAGGTGCAGCTTCTGCCAGTGGCCGACCTAGGTGTGCACATGGAGCTGGTTTTGCAGGTACACAGAATTCAATCATGGTGGTTGCCACCAAGATTTCAAAGGAACGCCCAGGAGGCCAGGCAGAAGTTTGTCACAGCGTCAGAGGCACTGGTAGAGCCATGTCTGTTGGAGCCATGGGAGTGGAATCATGACAGGGGTCCGAGAGAAGGAAAGAAAAGAGCAACATTCAATGCCCATCACAGAAAGGTGCCTGAGAGAGGAAGCATGTGGTCAGCAGCCAGCAAAGCTGCAGGGGTTGGAAAGGGGTCCACCCTCACCACAATGTGCACGAGATGCTGGACTTGCAGCTTTAGGAGTTCATGTCTGCCATGATGGGTTCAGACTTGCTTTGGGCCAATTCCTCCTTCCTCCGTCCCCATTCCTCTCTTGGACCAGGAATGTGTACCTTATCCCTGTCCCACCATCCTAACTTGGAAGTATGTAATTAAAAAAAAAAAAAAGAAAGAAAGAAACAAGGTCTAACAGCTGAAAGACTTTGCCTTGAGTCCTGGGAGACCTTGGACTTGGACTTCTGAGTGCTGCTGGAAGTTAAGACTGTTTGAACGCTGCGGGATGGGGTGGGATGCTGTGTCTGGATATAGTTTGAGTGTGTCCCCCAAGTGTCACGTGCTGGAGGCCTGGTTGGTAGTGTGGCGATGTGGTGGCCCTCTTTGGGCTGGGGCCTGGTGGGAGGTCTAGGTCAGGGCTAGGGCCCCTGGCCTCTCTCATCTTCTTGCCTGGTGATGTGATCTCTCACCCTTACGTTCAGCTCTGCCACGATCCCATCTGCTGTCAGGCCCTCTCCAGGGCCAGAACCAAAGGAGCCACCTGATGGCGGACTTTCAGCCTCCAAAACTGTGAGCTAAATAAACATCTCTTCTTAACGTTAACCTGCCTCATGTGTTTCATCACAGTAATGAAAAACAGACTCATTCAATTCCCAAAATAAAGCCCTGGAGCTTCCAGGTCTTTTTATCCTAGAAAGCTGGGATAAGCGGGGAAAAAAAAACAAACTTGGAGGAAGTGAGCGTAAGTCATTAAATAAAGAGAAAGCTTCCCAGCAACAATCATTCCAAATCCCAAAGCCGAGCCGAAACACGCAACTCAGGAAGCAGTGATGATGAAGTCATTTTGATATGATCACCTGATGCTTTATGAACATTTCTGGTTGGTTCATTTTTATAATGGGTGAATATAAAATTTTGAACACAGAGAAAAACTTTACTTTTAGTGGCCATGCATTTAGCAGGAACCCTTTCTCTTTCCCTCTCACACACACATGGACACGCACATGCACACGTACCCAATGCACTTACCTTGTTAAGCCACTTTAGCCCTGGTATTGTGTTTGAATTGATCTGTTCCTCCAGCCATGGGCGCATTCGCATTCTCTCCACCGGCATCGTACCTTTTACAGAAGAGAAACACAACATCAGCATTTCTTCTACTGACGCTCACGGCGGCACGGCCAAGTCTCAGTCTCCCGCCTGACATTTTTCTGTTTTCCCTTCTTCGAGATTGCTGGGTGTGGGGAATGTATTCAGGGGCTCTGCCTTAGAGCCATCTGCCCTGCTTACCCATCAGTTGTCTTGGTGAGCAGTTGGGCTGGACCAGGCCTGCCATTCTCTGCACCAGCACTCAACCCAGAGGGTCCTGTGGGTGCAGGAGGCCTAGACCGGCAGAAACCCAGCTTGCCAGTGGGCCGACGCCTCCAGTGACTCTGCCTCAGCCAGGCCTTACCCGCCTACTGGGCTGTGTTCACAGAAGAAACCTTCAATGCAGCAGGATTCAGAGCACCTTCAGGGATTATCTTTCCCAGAGCCCAGGGTGGGGGTGGCCGGAGGCCAGAGCAGAGCGGTCATTGTGGGACTGAGTTACAATAACCAACCCATCCATACCCTTTTAGGTATGAATTCAATTCATTTCAGCTGGCTATCAGGGTCATACAAATGCTCTGAACCTCCTCTGGCACACAGAGCTCTAAAGTAACCAATCACTTTTGTTCCCCAAAGGTCTTACCAATAAGCCATTCCCTTCCGATGTTATCTATAATCAAAGATCCCTAACGTCTTGTCCTTTCTTCACCTTTGTTTTTGTCTTTACTCTAGCACAGTCTCTTATTCCCTTCAGCCTCTTCAATATCACCCCCCCCCCCCCGACCTGTTGGCATCTCTTTCACCTTTAACCTATTTTCTCTTTGAAAATCATGTCATGGTCTGAACACCTTTCCTCTATCAGCCTACGCGATGCCAGTCTCTCCACTCCTCCCAGATGCCTTTCTAAGACAGTCTCACTTACCTATCAAAATATATCCAGGAAAGAATTATGAATAAAGTCCCTTCCAAACTGGCTACCATTCACCCCCACCTAACTTATGCCTAAACTGACAATGAACCTGGGATCCGGAAGCAGAGCCTCATTCGTAAGATCTGTGGACAGTGCTGACATTGTAACCCTCAGAGGTCTCTAACTCATTTCCTGCAAACAGGGGCTCTGAACCGTCCAGTCAGATGACTGTGGGCTGAGACCATCAGTGTCTCAGCGGGTCTCTCTTCCGGCCTGCCAACGACTTCTTCTCCCTCTGTGCCCGCCCCCAGCTAACGCCAGAGTCCACACATCACTGAGCGAACCACCAGGGGCCTCACCTTTGCTCTTTTCCTCTTCTACCTCTCGTGCACTCTTGGCTGAAGACACGACCCCTTCCTGCCCCTTATGTATTGCATGCCCTCCGCTCCGCTCTCCCTGGCCTTGCCCAGCCTCATCTCTCCTCTGAGACCCAGCCTCCACACCTGGTCTCCAATCCAGTCTGAAGCCATCCCTCCTGGTCCACATCCTACCACAGGCCATGGTCTTCACACTGCCCCTCTGCACATCAGACCTGCTTCGGGACAGCTACTGTCCACTTGCCAGCTGTGTGCACTCTCTTCCCAACCCAACCGCATGTTTTTCAGAGAAGGAACTTGCCTGTTCACGGGCCTTTTTACAATCCAAGGAAGACTAAATGCTCCCTTCCACACAGGAACTGTTCAACACAAGGACCTGGCCAGCTCCGGGATCAGCCCAGGTGGGGCTGTCTTTGGAGGCTGGCTCCATCGTCTCGTGGGGAGGCTCCAGAGCACCATTCTTTGAGACAGCCACAGGACCCTGAGAGACATCCCAAAGGCATGAGGAATCTCCACAAGGAGCCCCCACTGCAGCTGCCTCTTCTAGTCATTGTTATCCAACTATTTGACGATCATGGAGTGAGGTTCCAGGAGCTGGAAAAGATAAGACACTCCCGGTCTAATAGGATACAGGAAAGAAGGAAAGTATCATTCTCCGGGAAGAGGCCTACGTTCAACATGGTAAGAGGTTACAGAAGGGGTCTGGGACCGCTGGGAAAATCTGTACACAGATCGCACGAGTGACCCCTACAGGGCAGAGCCCACCCAGGGTGGTCACCACCGACCTGCTCAGATCCTCCCTCGGGGCAAGACCTCAAAGCACAGAGCGGGGACAGCTAGATCTGGAGCAGCAAGGACCGGAGAGGGCAGAGGCCAGGGCAGAGCAGTCATGAGGACATGGCCTCTTCCGAGGGGACAGCGTGACATGCAGAACTGCTGTGAGTCACTGGGGCAGCTGCTGTGCCTAAACTTAGTAACACAGACACATGAGAGGCGTGTGTACGACGCTGCTTCCAGTCCCGAATGATAGAACACGGTATTTCCTCCCATACCCTTCTTGGGGGAGAGAACAATCACCTGAAATACTTCAAAGAGCTCGCTGACTTTAAAGCTGCAGCCGGTGTGGAGGGAAACTTGTACAACCGATCTGCATTGTTCACAGATTCTGCATTTGAGATCTGACTTTTTTTTTTTTTACGAAGAAAAAAAAGTGATTTTCATTTACTTATTTGAAAGGCAGAGTTGCAGGGTGAGTGGAGTGGGAAGAGAGAGAGAGAGAGAGAGATCTTCCATCCACGAGTTCATTCTCTAAATGGTCCCAACAGCCGGAGCTGGTCCAGGCTGAAGGTAGGAGCCAGGGGCTCCTTCTGGGTCTCCTACGTGGGCGCAGGGGCCCAAGGACTTGGGATCTTCTACTGCTTTGCCAGGTGCACTAGCAGGGAGCTGGATGGGAAGAGAGGCAGCGGGCTCTCGAACCGTGCTCATACAGGACGCCTGTGTCACAGGCGGTGGCTTCATCTGCTGTGCCACGACACCAGCCCCGTGAATTATGATTTCTTCATAAAGAAGAGCCAGGTGCTTCTCCTGGTCTCCCATGCGGGTGCAGGGCCCAATGACTTGGGCCATCCTCCACTGCACTCCCGGGCCACAGCAGAGAGCTGGCCTGGAAGAAGAGCGGCCGGGACAGAATCCGGCGCCCCGACCGGGACAGAATCCGGTGCCCCGACCGGGACTAGAACCCGGTGTGCCGGTGCCGCAGGATTGAGCTGCGGCGCCAGCCTCTATCTGCTGCTTCTGCATCCATGGAGTCAACCAAATGCAATTTGAAAGTATTTGAGAGGGGCCAGCACTGTGGCGTAGGGGGTTAACGCCCTGGCCTGAAGCACCTGCAAGACCCGGCTGCTCCTGATCCAGCGCTCTGCTATGGCCTGGAAAGCGGTAGAAGATGGCCCAAGTGCTTGGGCCCCTGCACCCATGTGGGAGACCTGGAAGAAGCTCCTGGCTTCAGATCGGTACAGCTCCGGCCGTTGCGGCCATCTGGAGAGTGAACCATCGGCTGGAAGACCTCTCTCTCTCTCTGCCTCTCCTCTCTCTGTGTAACTCTGCCTTTCAAATAAATAAATAAATCTTTAAAATATATATAAAAAAGGAAGTATTTGAGAAAAAAAAATTCCAGAAAGCAAAACTTCAATTTGCCACATATAAGGAACACACATTACAGGTCCTCCTGCCACCTCACAGGTCCTGGTTTCTCTCCAGTGTCCATATGAGCATTGTTTGTCTCTCATCTCATTTATCTACTATAGTTGCATCAGAACTGAACATAAATGGACATTTTTTTTGGTCATTATTCCCAAAGAATAAAGTATAACAACTATTCATGTATCATTTACTTTGTATTAGGTACTACAGGTAATCAATCTAGCAATGATTTAAAGCAGACATAGTAGCGTTCATAGTCTGTATGTGAATGCTACCCCATTTAATACAGGGCCCTTGAGCACCTGTGCGACTTACTATTTGGGGGAGGGGTTCCTGGAACCAATGCCCCTCAGATCCCAGAGATGCTTGTATATTGACTGGTTGATGAGAACATTGTGACCAGAGGTCATAGGAATCAGAAGAGCGAGAGGTGGACAGTCACACAAAGACACAGAGGGAAGGCAGCCGCGTGAAGGCAAAGGCAAGACTGGCACGGTAACTGCCACAAGTCCAGGAATCCTTGGAGCTACTGAAGCTGGAAGAGATGAGGAAGGATCCTCCTGTAGAGTCTTAAGAAGGCGGATGGCCCTCTGCCACACTGATTTTAGACTTCTACACTAACAGAATCGCTGTTGTGTGAAGCCACACAGTTTGTGGCACTTGGTAATGCAAGCCTAGGAAACTAATTCAGAAGGGAGACCTGCAAAGGCCCTGAGGCATGAGGACCAAGCGCGGAAAGGCAGTCAGAAGCAGAGAGGAGGCTGGGGACCAGGCTGACTCTGCAGGGCCTGGAACACTGAGCCTAGGAGCCTGGTCAACACCCCAAGACTGAAGAGAAAGCGGAAGGATTTAAGCAAAGAATGGATAGGGCCAGTTTCATCCACAAGGAAGATGAAGGCTGATTATGAAATCAAGATCAACGCTTCATCAACTTCAGTGCACCTATGCATCTCAGTTCAGTTGTTCTAGATGACACCAGGCTTATTCTGTGTTTTCTAACAGACTACTACTGGCCCAGGGAGTCGAGGCTCTGGATTCCTTTGGATTTTAACCATGGACTGCCTGGATCTTCTGTGACTTCATGGGGAGTCTGGTTATTCTGACCAGCAAGCCTCCGTTAATATTAAACATCAGATTTTATCTCATCATCTCTTTATCGTTCCAGCTCTTATTAACATACCAGGCCTTTCATTGGATGGAGTTCAGCCAAACCTCAAGATGTATCTTTCCTTTGGCCAAAACACCAGGGTACCATCCAGGGCTTGGAAATGGTTAAAACCCAAAGGTTCCTGTGCTGAAAGCTTGGTCCCCAGGGTGGCAGTGTGGAAAGGTGGGACCTTTAAGAAATGGGGCTGAGTGGAAGGTGATTAGATCACGGTGGGGGGAGGGGCAGGGTGCTCCACCTGCAGAATAGATCAATGCTGTCTCACAGGTCTCCTGAACTGCACTGGTTCCTCCAAGAACGGGTTGTCAAAAGCAACCCATTTGTGGCACCTCCCCACAAACACTCTTCCACACACACTGCTCACCACTATCTGGCATGCACCCCTGGCCACGATGATGCCATCTATAAAAGGCCCCCGCCAGTGCCACACAGATGCCAGTGCCATGCTCCTCAACCTGCAGAACTGTGGGCTAAAGAAGCCTCGTTTTGCTATAAAGTACTCAGCCTTAGGTATTTTGTTATAGCAACACAAAATGGACTTAGACTCATGGAAATCACATGCATTTAAAAGACATTTTAAATCTTAAGTCAGGGGGCCAGTATTGTGGCATAGAGGGTAAAGCTGCTGCCTGCGACACTGGCATCCCATATAGACACTGGTTCAAGTCCTAATTGCTCCATTTCTGATCCAGCTCCATGCTAATGACCTGGGAAAGCAGTGGAAGATGGCCCAAGTGCTTGGGCCCCTGCACCCAAGAGAGAGATCCAGAAGAAGCTCTTGGCTTCAGTTTTGGCCCAGCCCCAGCCATTGTGGCCATCTGGGGAGTGAACCAACAGGTGGAAGATAGAAAAGAATATCTCTCTCTCTCTGCAGCCATTCTGGGAGTGAAACAGCAGATGGAAGACAGAATCAATCAATCAATCTCTCTCTGTCTCCATCTCTGTAACTCTGCCTTTAAAATAAATGAAATAAATCTTAAAAAAAGAGATTTCTATATTTTAAAAAATACATAAAACAAATCTTAAGTCAGGAATATTTTTAATTTTAAGTGGATTTTTAGGAAACTCTACTACAGCAAGAACTTTATCAGAGTAGGGTAACTCTTAAGAGATTCATTTACTTCAGATTTTATGTTTTTGTTTTTGTTTCTATTTTTAAATAGCTAGAAAATCCCCAGTGATAAACAACAAAAAGCTAACCCATTTGCATGAAGGTATTTCCTTTTTTTTAAAAAAAAAAGATTTATTTATTTATTTGAAAGTCAGAGTTACACAGAGAGAGGAGGGTGGGGTCTTCCATCCGTGGGTTCATTCCCCAGATGGCCGTGACGGCCAGAGCTACGCTGATCTGAAGCCAGGAGCCAGGAGCTTCTTCCAGGTCTCCTACATGCGTGCAGGGGCCTGAGGACTTGGGCCATCTTCTACTGCTTCCCCAGGCCACAGCAGAGAGCTGGATTGGAAATGGAGCAGCCGGGACTAGAACTGGCGCCCATATGGGATGCCAGCACTGCAGGTGGCAGCTTACCCTCTACGCCAGAACGCCGGCCCCTATTTCCTCTATTTTATTTGACTTTACACCCCATCCCACACTGAACAGATAATGGATTGCCAGTGGTCTTGCCACGTGACACGGAACAAAACATTTTCCATTTGGCATAGATTTCTCATGTAATTTCTCTTCTGTGAAGGAAGGCAAGGGAATAATTCTACATCAGAACTGATCCTTGAGCTGGACCCTGGGCTAATGAGCATTGAGAATCAGAAGACTCAGTACGGAAAAGATGCCGGTACTCAGTATGCATTGTCTAGCTTCCACGCTGAAACTCAAGGGGACACATCTGTAAGGGTCATCTCTCCAGGGCACCAACACCCAGGCGGTGAAGGCCGGTAACAGAGTGGCAAAGACACAAAGGTGCTATTTCTGCCTAAGAGAACCACAATGCACAGAAATGAGGACAGTTCTGTGTCCAGGCCTGACTCTGCCACTGCGGGGGCATGTCCCTGGGCCAGGCCTTCCACGCTGAGAAGACGATCTCTGAGGTTATCCGTGCTTCTGTGAGTCCTTTGTAACATGAGGGCTCATGGTCTGATTTATCTTTTTTGTAAACTCTATTCTTAATAGTAGGTTATTTTTAAGAGTAAGGTACTAAAATTTTTGTGGTTCTATAAACCCAAAATATGAGCAACCTCTGTTTCAAAGGAAGAGAGAGAGTTTAAGTATCCTCAAGGCTAACAAAAGCCCTTTATAAAATCGCTGTCCTAACACCTTTGAGATCTAGGGTTGGGCTCATCTTCAGAACCATGGTTATCAATCAATTCGGCACATGCTGGGTACAGCAGGCCCCTGTTATCCACCAAGGACACATACCAAAACTCCCCGTGGATGCCTGAAACCACGGATAGTATTAGGCCCTTTATATACTATGTTTTCCCCTATCCATATATACCAGTGATAAACTTGCAGCTTTTCACTTAAAGGAAGCACCTGATGGCTTCTTTTCAGCAAATCTCTGCCAGCAACACATGTCTCATGCTTTGGGACCATTATTAAGTAACATAAAGGGGCTAGATAGATCACAAGCACTGTGATACCCTGACCATCTAATAGCCAAGATAGCTACTAAGTGACCTAACAAGTGAACAGGGTAAACTGCATGGATACATGGGACTAAGGGAAAATGCATAACCAAGGTGGGTTGGAGCTGGAAGGCACAAGATCTCATCACGTTACTCAGAACAGTAATTTATAAATTGTTTCCTTCTGGAATTTTCCATTACATTCTAACTACAGTCGACAGAGGGTAATTGAAACTGAGGAAAGTGACATCATGGATCAGGGTAGACTACTATATTTAGAACATCATTGGTGCCAGTACTGCTACACCGAAGCTGCAGAGCATCACGGTGATTGATATGACACAAATGGTCCCCCATGAAGCGTGCAATGCGGAGCCCTGATTAGTGTCACTAGCAGTGATGTTGTTGGGGTGGTGACAGCAACAGCTAAGGCCGACTGAGCTCTTACTATGTGCCAAGCATTAAAACTAGAGTTTTCTATGAGTTTTGTCATTTAACTCCTGCAGCTCAGGAGACAAGGGTTGTATTATCCCTGATTACAGACAAGAGAATAGATTGGAAACTGCTAGAAGGCAACCTGCTAGTCAGTGAAGAGTCACAACTCGGGTTCAGGTCTATCTGATGTGGAAAGCCCAGGCTCATAAATCGCTGCTTCCAGAGAGTGCTGAGTTACGATGGCCTCTTGGTTGTTCTACTTACTGAGTCTTTCCCAACTCCTTTGTGTCTTGTGTACCACACCAACATCTTCATCTTCCTAAATGCCACTTAAACAGTGTTCATTCTCTGTTCAACAAACTTCTAAACATCCTTGTTGGATTTATGATAGTAAAATCCTTGGCTGAGGGGGGGGGGTGCTTCTGGTAAAGGTGCAATAAATAATCCAGAACTAACTCCCATGGTCAATAAATAAGTCACATGGGGAAATATATGTTTTTAAAAATCTGCTTAAAGCATAAGGGAACTAATGAGGTAGCCAAGACGTTAGGAGAGCAGGACCTGGGAGAAGAAAGAAACCAGGAAAGCATACCTGACATCCAGGGCAGAAGTGAAGGTGTGCTTTTGGCATAGTCAAGTGACTCAGTGCACAAAAATCAAAGAACAGGACTCCGGTAGGAAGAAGGGTTCCTGGAAATTCTCCACCAACCTTTGTTAACTAATAGAACTAAAAGGAATAGACTAACAGCAAGGACTGATGCTCAGCTGTGAATCGTCTCAAACCCTGGCCAAATTTAAATGACCTGGAAATAGCCAAAGTACATGTAAATCCTATCTCGAGGAAAATAACATTATCTTCAGGTTTACGTTATCTCTGCAGCTTTGTAAAGGAAATCTCCTTTCTGCAATCAATGCAGCTAGGAATAGAAGGAAAAAAAGGCCTCAAAATGGAAAATCCAAGGAAAATAGCGGACAACAGAAACAGATGCATAGGGATACAGACACAGCTCTTACACAGCTAGAATGGATATGCAGACACCGAATGTTTCTCAGACACAGTCTAAAACTCTATGTCTAGGGGCTGGCAATGTGTTTCAGCGTGTGAAGCCACCACTTGCAATGCCAGCATCCCAGATCAGAGCAGTGGTTCTAATCCTGGCTGCTCTGCTTCCAATCCAGCTCCATGCTAATATGCCTGGAAGCAGCTGAAGATGGCCCAAGTGCGTGGGTCCCTGCACCTGTGTGAGAGACCTTGCTGGAGTTCCGGATGCCTGGCTTTGGCCTTTCCAGCTCCAGCTGTTGGGACCATTTGGGGAATGAATCAGCGGATTGAAGATTCCCCTCTCTCTCTTTCTCTGTTGCTCAGCCTTATAAATAAAGAAATAAATCTTTTTTTTTTTAATCTACGTTCTAAAACATTTAAGGAAACAAAAGACAAGATGGAAAGTTTTGGCAGAGAACTAGAAAAAATAAAAAGAGAAGAAATTCTAGAATTAAAGAATAAAACACTGTAATTAAGAACTCAATGAATGGTTTCATAATATCTTTGGCATTGCTGGAAAAAAAAAGTGAACAAAAAGATTGGTCAGAAGAAAATATAGAGATTGAAAGACAAAAGGGTGGGGAAATATAAAGAGGAACATAAAAATCCACAGAGAAAATACTGAAAAGGTCTAAAATATGAGTCATTTGGAGTTCCACAAAGACAAAAGAAAGCATGAGGCAGAAACACTATTTAAAAAGACAATGAGGGGTTGGAGCTGTGGCATAGAGGTTAAAGCTGCTGCCTGGAGTGTCAGCATCCCATACGGGTGCTGGTTCGAGTCCTGGCTGCTCCACTTCTGATCCAGCTCTCTGTGATGGCCTGGGAAAGCAGTAGAAGATGGCCCAACTCCTTGGGCCCCTGCACCCACGTGGGAGACCCGGAAGAAGCTCCTGGCTCCTGGCTTTGGATCAGTGCAGCTCCGGCCATTATGGCCATCTGGAGAGTGAATGAGTATATGGAACACCTCTCTCTCTCGCTCTCTGCCTCTAACTCTCTGTAACTCTGCCTTTCAAATAAATAAATAAATCTTATAAAAAGACAATGAACAATTATCTTTCAATCAGATTTTAAAATTATTACAAATCTCAAATTCACAAACAGAAATAAAACTACACCTAGGCATATTGTGCTGCACTTGCCAAAACACACACACACACACACAAAACATGGATACGACTTATAAAAACATCTGGAGAGGGGAGGAATAAACCAGTTCATTAGCTCCAAACAACAATCTTCCCACCCCCAAAGACCGACACACACAAGTCCATAAGCTTGACAATGACCACTCAGCAGAAGCAATGGGAGGCGGAAGACAATGGAAAGAGGCCTGCAAGGTATGAGTCCTGAAAGAAAATAACTGCCATTTTAAATGTACATCCAGAAGGTTTCTCTTTCTAGAAGAAAGGAGTAAAAAGGAGAAAAGCTGAATTTCCTAACAGTGCAGAGCCACCGTTAATCAGTTCACAGTAACAGTCATGGAAATGGGTGACATGGGGTCAGGGATGCAGGCAAAGGATGAGAACTAAGAAAGTTCAAGTCTGTGTGACAAAAGCCGGCCACAGCAGTGCTCTGCCCCAGGTCTCTGCAGCTGCACCGTTTTGTACAAGTGCCTGTGAGGGCTCCCATCACTTAACAGCCCTCCCTGCACAGCCGTGTGCCCACCACTCTTATCAACCTCCAGAAAGGTACCCTCCGAACAAAACCTAACTCGCTTTCATCCATTAAACCTTCTCACAACAACCACCACTGGACAATCCTGTCCTATGGCACATGTTATTTCCACGCCCAGTCATCCTGTGTTACCAACACATATTTATCAAACACACATTACAACAAGGAATGGGGCTAAGTGCTTTAGAGGGTTCAAAGATGTGTAAAATATGATTGCTGCCCTCAGGAACTAACACGTTAACTGAGGATGTGAGACATAAATCATACAAGGCTAACTAATACTGTAATTATAATAATAAAAGATTTTGTAACAGACATCAGATGATGGTATATGTTTAATTGCTAACCAAGTTAACTGGTTCATAAAGGTATATATATATATATATATATATATATATATATATATATATATAATTATTAAATGGCTTTGTAACAGACAGCTTTACGGTAAAGGAAGAACTTACTGGTTGGAGAACCCCTGCCTCAGGCAGAGAGAAGGTAGTAGGCAAGGTCCAAGGTTAATGACCATGGGCAAAACACAACCAGGAAGATGTGTTCACAGGGTGGGGTACTGCAGCCAACTTATGACCCAGTGTGTGTGTGGCTCCTAAGAGTTGGCAGGCATGTGAGAAGTGAGTGTTGGATATTTGACATTAAACATCTCTAGCCCTCACAACACCCCCTATCAGTTAAATAATCTGCCCTAACCAGGTACAAAGCATTTTAGAGGTGAAGAAAGAAAAGTATAGCTTTAGGGGCCGGCGCTGTGGCATAGCGGGTAAAGCCACCGCCTGCAGTGCAGGCATCCCATATGGGTGCCAGTTCTAGACCCAGCTGCTCCACATCTGATCCAGCTCTCTGTTATTGCCTGGAAAGCGGTAGAGATGGCCCAAGTCCTTGGGCCCCTGCACCCGCATGGGAGACCTGGAAGAAGCTCCTGGTTCCTGGCTTCGGATCGGCGCAGTTCCAGCTGTTGCGGCCAATTGGGGAGTGAACCATTGGATGGAAGACCTCCCCCACCCCTCTTTCGCTCTCTCTCCCTGCCTCTCCTTCTCTCATTGTGTAACTCTGACTTTCAAGTAAAATAAATAAATCTTTAAAAAAAAGAAAACAGAAAAGTATAGCTTTAAAGGTTAAACCTCTGCTGTGCCAAAAATAAGAAAGAAAAAAAAAAAAAGACAAAACAAAACAAAACATGTCACCCAAGCTTCCAGTTAAGGGACCAGGATGTGAGGCCAGCTCTTCCCGGAGGGTCTCCAATGCCTGCCTGGACTCTGAGCTTATTTACATAGGCCAATAAAGACCTCTGAGCAAGTGCCTTGGGAAAAGCCGGCTTTCAGTATTGTGAGCCACACAGAACTCTGTGGCTCCCAAACGGAGGCCAGGAGATAAGCAAGAAATTACTGCTCTGCATCAGGATGTGGTTCTGGGTGTGTACAGGGAAAAGCTTACAGGAATAGGGTGTCACTTTTTCATGGTGATCTTTTTCCTGGGCACACAACGATCCTTCCCCAATTGCAGGTTCCTACTATGTGACACTCATTACTCCTCACTCTGACTTCTGTGACCCTTTTTAGCTTACTACAAATGTCCATGCAAAATTCTGCAAAGACAGAAAACCGGACTTGAACACTGAAAATCCCCACTGTCATTATCAACATCACAGGGTTTGCCAGCAGCCAGACACTAAGCCAAGGGCTTTGCATGCATTATTTCAAAAAGTTACAGCAGGCATCTTATCTCCATTTTACAGATAAGTACATGAAGCAACCTACAAGCTTCACAACTATTTAAGAGGTACAACTAAAATTCAAATCCAGATCTGCCTGACTCCCAAAGAATATGCCAAAAACCTTTAGATCAGTGTTTTTCAAACTTCAGGTAACAACTCAGTAGAAGGTCATGGAATCAGTTAACTGGGTTAAGATCAGCACTTCTAATGTAATTTCAATGAACTAAAACATAGAAAATATAAGAAAGCACTCCAAATATGGAAAAGATCACTTTATCAAACTTTTGCTTCAATGATGTATGATACCATATTATAGAAGAGTCTGCGGGAAAATGTTACAATAAATTTATTTTAGTGCAAATAAATTTTGAAATCCATACATAGTTTTTCCATAATATGCATTTTTCACAAACTTTTTGCCTTTTTAAAAAGATTTACTTAAGATTTTGAAAGTAAATCAACAGAGAGAGGAGACAGAGAGAGAGAGAGAGAGAGAGAGAGAAAGGACTGAGACAAGATCTTCCAACTGCTGGTTCACTTTCCAAATGGCCAAAACAGATGGGGGTCAGACTGAAGTCAGGGGGCTGGAACTCCATCCTGGTCTCCCGTAAGGGTGGCAGGGGCTCATGTACTTGGGCCATCATCTGTTGCCTTCCCAGGTGCCTTAGCAGGGAGCTGGATCAGAAGTGGAGCAACCAGAATGAAAACTGGTGTTCTGGTGGGATGCCAATGTTGCAAACAGTGAGTTAACCCAATGGGCCTAAACACTGGCCCGCCATAAACCTTTTCAAGACCCCTCATATTACATTACATTATACTGGTACTGTGGTCCAAAGAATAGAATTTCACTGTACTAGTTGAACAGATAAGAAATTGACTTAAGGTCCACCTATGTGCTCAAAAAACCCTACTAATACACAACTAGTTTTTTAGTACTGTGGATAACTTGGTGGCCACTCTAGAAAACAGTTTTCAAGGCAGCATAATGAGAAAAAGGGTTCCTGATCCAGGGAGTAAGTTTTTAAAATGTGTGTGGGAGTAAGCATTTAGCCAGCAATTAAGACATCAGTTAAGAAGCCTGCATTCCATATCCCAGTGCCTAGGTTTGAGTTCTGGCTTGGACTCTGGACTCCAGCTTTTTGCTAAGTTGCACTTGGAGACAGCAGTAATGGCTCAAGCAATTGAGTTCCTGCTACCCATGTGGAGACCTGGATGGACTTCCCAGTTCCTGGCTTCAGCCCAGGTCTGATCCTGGCTGTCATGGGCATGGGAGCTCTCTCAGCCTCTCTCTCTCTCTCTCTCTCTCTCTCTCTATTTCCTGTCTCTCTAGCTACCAAATATTTTAAAATTTAAAAAGATACATGTATTATGTGTTATATTCATGCAGATATATGCTTTTCATGTGAGGCCTCTGCAAGTTCTCAAAGAACATTTCCCCTAGGTAAATCCAAGAAACACAGCTCATGGGGCTGGTGTTACGGTGTAGTGGGTAACACAGCCGCCTGCTCCACTTCCAATCCAGCTTCCTGCTAATGCTCCCAGAAAAAGCAGCAGAGGATGCTTGGGCCCCTGCCACCCATGTGGGAGACCTGGATGAAGCTCCTGGCTCCCAGCTCCAGCCTGGCTCAGCTCCGGCTGTTGTGGCCACTTGGGGGATGCACAAGCCGATGGAAGATCCTTCTGTCTCTCTTTCTGTCTCTGTAACTCTGACTTTCAAATAAATAAATGAATCTTTTTTTAAAAAAAGAAAAACACACAGATACAGCACAACCTTGATGGGAACCAGACCTCTCAAGAAGCCTCCTTCCCTTTCGCAGGCCCATGCCCATTTCCTGGCCCACGCACCCACTGCCATCAGTCACAAAGCTGTGCAGAATCCGCAGTCTTGCCATACCTGTGGCTCACACCTTTATTCCACCCTCAACACTGCAACCTGGCTCAGGGGCTCCTCCTCTCTCGCCTGTGCCCTCGCGGACCAATCTGCCTTCAGTTGCTGCTTTGACTCTCATCTTGGAAACAAATCTGAGCTGGTCACTGGCATGCTTCAAAACCTTTCAATGGTCTCTTACATGTGTGCCCTCGGGCAAGAGCCCAGCCTTTCCGCCAGGACCTACCACAAGGCCACTTCTTCGATTTCCAACACTCCCCAGGATCCTGCATTTGCTCCACCCGTGCCCAAAGAGCACCCCAGCCCCAATTTGCTTTCCTGTTTCTCAACTTGGTTTTCCTCCCCCCACCTCTTCTCCCCATCCACTCCTTGGCCCTGATGTCCCCCTAGCATAGTGGCCCTGCAGCTACAAATGGGTCCCATCGCCTCCCAAAATTCATGACTGGCTGGTCATCTCAAGGTGGATGTAGGGCTCATCACCCCATCCGAGCATTCCAAGTCTCTGTGGATCTTTCTGCCGTTCCCGCCCCCAGCTCCTGCTCCCACTCCCCATGGGCGCAATTGCGGATCTCTCCATCCTCACACTCCCTAACTCATTTCCACCCTCATCAACCCCTGCCAATGAGCCTGCCTCCAACTTCACATGGAAAACAGAAGCCACCGCACTTTTCTTTCTGGATTTCTAACTCCCCTCCCTCTTCAAACTTATCTGGACTTCTGTGACCTGCTTTTTCAAGTGAGCTGGGTGGTAATGCCAATCTTTGCAACAGGGAACACAGGAGGCCCACAGAGGAGCTGAGGTTGGCTTAAGAGGTACTGAGTTTGAGATGTCTTTGGGATATCCAATGAGAGATGTTGGATAGACAATTAGACCCAACCATTCCTTAGAAAACTGCTTCAATGTCATCACTTCACGGCCACAGGCAAGACACAAGCTCATTCATAAAACACACAGCCGCTAACTGCTACTGAACGTGAATTTACACTGTCACAGTCTCCGTTTCATTTTTATGGGCTTGAATCCGCTGAGACAAATGCTCCTTTCATTCTGCAGGCACATGTTAACATTGCTCCATATGTTGATATGTGGAACTATGTTCTCGTGTACCTGGGACCCCGGCAGGTACTCAGTAAGTACAGATTACTGAGCAGACACTGTACAATACTGGACACGTTCTACACCTGTGCAGGCTTGACTCGGGAGCTGCCAGACACCTGCAGCTATTGGATACATGAAATGCGGCTAGCACGAAGGAGAAAACTTTTTTTTTTTTAATTAATTAATTTATTTGAAAGGCAGAGTTACAGAGAGGCAGAGGCACAGAGAGAGAGAGAGAAAAGTCTTCCATCTGCTGGTTTACTCCTCAGATGGCTGCAATGGCCGGATCCGAAGCCAGGAGCCAGGAGCTTCTTCTGGGTCTCTCACACAGGTGTAGTGGCCCAAGGACTTGCCCATCTTCTGCTGCTTTCCCAGGCCATAGCAGAGAGCTGCATCAGAAGTGGAGCAGCTGGGACTTGAACCGGCATCCATATGGGATGCCGGCATTGCAGGTGGAGGTTTTACCTCCTAGGACACAGCACTGGCCCCTGGTGAAATGTGGCTACCATGAAGGAGGAAACTTTTGTCACTGAAGATGGAAGTAGGGTTTCCAGGCCGGCTCTAGTATTTCCAAATCACAGCAAGTGGTCAGGTTGTCCGGGGGAGATAAAATATCTGTACAGGACTCCTCTGTGCAGTGCCTGCCGGCCACTGCAGCTGTTCCAGTTTGGAGGAAGCCTAGTGTGGAAACGGCTGACGCACCCTGCGAGCTGAGTCACCTTTTGGAACACAACCTGTAGGTAGTCAGGGAGCTTCCGTGGCAGCGACTGCGCGTGCTAACAACAGCAGCAGCTGGCGGGCACCGACTATCCCCTGCTCCACCACAATGCTACTAAAATAGCTAAGGAGTATTAAATGCTTAACGGTGTTAGACAAGTTCTGAGCCCTTTAGGAGTATTAGTGTTAGCCCACCAGATTCACAACACCCCTGTAACACAAGTACTACTATAGCCCCCATTTATAGATGAAAAAACTGAGACGCTTAAGATTAAGTAGCTTGCCCAGGCTCTGCCAAGCTATTGAGTGACAGGGCTCAGACGTGGCAAGGAGTCTTAGGCATGCAGCACACACGTGCTGCCAAACTGCAGTTGACACAAAGTGGCACAGAGGGCCGGACGCCTCCGTCTGACCTGGCATCGCCATGGGAGCTGGAGGGGCCCCTGCCGGGGCCAAGAGAGCCTTCCAGCCCTGCGAGCACTGCTCGGGCTCCGGCAGCTGGGCCTCATGAATAGGAAGCAGTTTCCCAACCTCCTGGACCCAGCCCCCCTTCAAAACCCACACTTCCTGTGCCTTTTAGTACCTTCCTGGCAAGTGGGAATCAACAAAACACTGCACATCCTGGCCAACCACGCTTTATTTTTGTAGCTTGTACAAGAAAAACAGTATTTCCCCACTCCTGTACTCCAAAATAAGAATATTTTCCCGCTCCCCGCCCTTTCACCCCCACCCCCTCTTTAAGAAACCGAAAAGAACCCGCACGGGCTTTTTTTTTTTTTTCCCCTTTGCATCACTTGGGTATGTTCTCCAGTTGTTTCCTTTCAGTTTCTGCTGCCCATAAAGCAAGGTCACCTGGCCCCACGCAGGGGCCTGCCAGGTCCCCGCCAGGTCCCTGAGGAGGAGCACAGTGCGCTGAGCTCGGCCTGTTACCGATTAACCTGCAGAACCGTCTCAGGAGCACAAGGCGGTCCCACACAAAGCTAACGCCGCACTACCTTGAAGCCAACGCCACGCTAGCATTCACTACGGTCGTGACAAGTACCAAGCATTTTCAGGATTTGTCACTTTCTGCCTCCTGCCATTTCCGCCTCTGCAGAAAGCAAACACTTGGTGATGAGGTCACTCTGCTTCCCGATCTGACAATGACCTCACTTTTGGGATCAGGGCCTCTAAGGCAGCCAAACTCCTGTGCCCCAAAACTCCAACCTGGTGAGTCCCGGTGCCACTCAATCAATGCCAAGTCACTGCTCTCTCGGCCTTCAGGGCGCAGTTTTAAATCCCCTCTTCCAAGAAAGCTCCCCTTGACCAATGTATATCCAACTATTACCACAGCTCTTCCCGAAATACTTGGATATTAACAACAACCAGTCCAGCCCGACTCTTCGCTGACTGATGAGCTGATTCCCTAGCGAGTGACTGTGACCTCCAAGGGGTCGAGCACTGTTCTTATTTACCAAGGAGCTGGGGGGTGTGAGCCACGGCAGCCTGCCAGCCATGACTCCAGCACAGCACAGACACCCATGGGTGCAGAGGAAACTGGGGAAGACGTCAGTGGCTCCTGTAGCCATCCCAAGCGGACAGGGGATGAACCTGCGGATAGTGCCACTTCTTTGTCACAATATTGTACGTGACATGAAGATCAGGGACTTGTTAGATGAGAAATCCAGCCATTCATCCCAAAACTCAGAAACCCCCTAGTCTCTATGGAGGAGGGTTTCCATCACGTGACTCTAACCACTTCCCAGGGCACTGCCTCAGGGACCAAGGGCAGAGAGGGAGCAGCAGAACCAAGGTCTTATGCCTCAGTTTTCTTTTCTGTAAAATGGGGATAACTTCCTTGGGGTTCCTGGTAAGGGTGAAATGTGATCTATAAAGTACTAGCCTCAGACCTGATCAACAGTGAAGTTTAATAGTAAAGTTTCCAGAGGCACAAAATTTATGGTCAAGGATATTCAATGAGGATTATTCAGAATGGAAAAAAATTTTAAACTGACTCAAATATCAGACAGTAGGGAAATGTTTAACAAAGGTGAAGAGGTTTCCCAGACGGGCAGAGTGAAGGGCTGTGATGCAGGAGGGCCTTGAGGTCCTGTCTCTGAGAGGACCCGTGGAGCCTGAGGCTGTCATGGCAAGCGCTAGCCTGTGCTCACTCCAGTGACGTGACACAGCGCTCTCATTTTCAGTCAGAGAACAAGATGACATGGCAAAGGAGAACATTCACAAAACAGCCTATAGCTTCCTTCCAGCCTTCCTCCCGCCCCTCTTCTATGAATACTGAGTCCAAAAGCCCATGCAGTGGAAATGAACAAAGCAGATGCGCTGGCATGAATGGCGCCCCCAATTTTCCTGTACTCCCAGAAGCTGGGAGCCGGACCTTATCTGGACATGGGTCTTTGCAGATGTCCTAAGTTAAAATGAGGTCATCCTGGATGAGGCTGGGCCTGTAGGAGAGAGAAAATCTGAGACCTGAAGAGGGGTCAGATGACGGAAAATTACACAGCGCCCTGAGCTACAGGAAGGAACTGGGGCTTGGGGCTGCTGGGGGCAATGGTGACACACCTTATGGGAAAGTAAGGGGAGGAACTATACGTGTTGTGGATGAGAAGTCTCCTGGGTATACCTGTTGCCTGGAGCAACCTATTCCTGATACAGATACATTAACTACTGTATATTTCCCCTGTAGGAGTACGTTGCTTTTGCAAAAGCACAACCTTTCAGAGCTGGTTCTGTGTCTGCACTTTCTTAGAATAATCAGCTCAACATAAGCCAGAAAGTGCATCCTGTGGTATGTCTGGTCTTCTATAGTCTTATCTTGGGGTTGCGTATGCAGGGCACGAGCAGTCCCTACATCTAATAGGACTGGTGTCCTCGTGAGATGAGGAAAAGCTGGACACAGAGAAGGCCACTACAGACAGACTGGAGTGATTTGTCCAGGGCCACAGAACACCGAGGACCCCCGGCCACCACCACAAGCAGGAGCGAAGCCTGCAGCAGATTCTCCATCCAGGCCCCAGAAAGAACAGACCCTGCCTTCACCCTGATTTCAGACTCTAGAACTGTGCAGGAATACGCCGTGGTCGCTTACGCTGGCAGCCCTAGGAGGCGAACACCGCAGATACCAGTGGGGAGAGAGGGAGAGGATAGAGGCAGCCAGGGCAGGCCGTCGGCATACAGATGGCATCCACGAGGCTGGCAGGGCAGCAGCACCCCGGCCTGTAGAGCAGGGAACCTGGAGAGGGGCACAGGTGCCACAGCCACGTGCTGTGGCTGGGCTTCTGAGCAGGAAATGGGAGCGGAGGAGGGTGTCCTCATCGGGGTGGGGCCACCAACAGGGACAGGAATCAGCCAAGCACCAGGCGACATTAAGGATAATGGGAGCCAGGCTTCTCACTGCTGGAGAACTATCACACAGAGAAAGAAAACCAGAATAACCCTGGGCGTCAGGTCAGGATACAAGGAATCAGTTGCAATTCATGGCTTTTCATCATCTCAATAAATACAGAAGTAAACAGGTGTGAGTGGGTGTAGGTGTGGGGTATATACATGCATACGTGGAAAGCATACATATCCTCCAAGCCTGCCCACGTAGGGGGCCTGAGAGTAGTACTACATCAGCAGCAATGAGCACATGTGGTACCCACATCATAGTTCCTAATGCCAGACTCCACTAAAAGGAATGAGGATTTCTTGGAGAAATGTTTGGCTCTCAGCCTGGGGCAGAGAAAGCCAAACACAAGCCGGAACCAGAAAGTTTACTTACTTACACAAGTAAGGAGGTGGTCAAAGGACCAGGGAATGTACCAACTTGACGGGGCTTCTCACTGGCCAAATGTGGGAAAAGTTGACCAGCAGCATAAATAATGATAAAAATGCCTATCGTTGAACAAAGTAAGAACCCAGGACACAGGGTTGAGAAAGCTCGCCCACAAGGTGGAATGCCAATTAATAAACGTAGATGAAGTTAGAACATCGATATTGGTGGCCTTGGAAGTATTAATAAACCAAGAAGTATCAGGATAAAAGATTAATGGCAATCGGCTACTTAGTATCAGAGCATCTCCCCCAAAATATTCTCACAACAAAGGGGGAAAGAGTACATTTACAATGGACACCCCGACATAGTCTTCCTAAATCAACCGATAAAATGACGGTCTCACCAATAAAGGGACAAATCTGAGTCCTACACCACCCACAGGAGTGCAAGAAGATGGGATCGTCCCTGTGAGTGTCTTATTTAAAGATATGTAAAGCTTGAATCTAATTGTGAAGAAATGTCCAGCAAACCCAACCGGCAGGCACTGTGTAGGATAACAGCCCCCCTAATTGTCACAGTCACAGAAGTTGAAGAAAGATTAAAGAGGCAGGACATCCAAATGCCACCTGGCGCTGGGTCTTTCCTCTCCTGCAAGGGACACTTGTGGACAGCTGTGCGGGTCCGTGGATGAGCAGGGTGCAGTGCCCCCCCCCCTTCTGGATTCTGATGGCCCTGTTGTAGTCACACGGGATGGTGTCCTCAGTGTGGGAGAGACGTGCCTAAGCACTCAGGAGTGAGAGGACCTCCGTGTTGGCGGGTTCCCTGCCAGAGGTTCAGAAAAGAAATTCCCTGCACTATTTTTACGACTGTGGTGTAAATCTGAAATCAGTTTAAGAGACGAGACTTGGCAAGAGAGACGGCAAAGCGCATACGTGAGTTAGAGCCCAGCGCGGGAGTGACAAACCCTCGGCCAGCCCCTCTGTGGTGCTGGGAATGCAGGCACCGGGCTGCACTGCGCGCTCACATCTATCCTTCACCCATCCTCGCACGAGGGTGGCTCAGTCGAGCAACAATGATCGGAACCAGCAGCCCCAGGTTTCGTTTCCTGCGGAAGGGCCGGTCCCTAATTCACTCATATTGCTGGGCTGTGCAGGACGTGAACAACCAGGCCTCCCGAGAAAGAGAGAGAGGAGAGAGAGAGAGAGAGAGAGAGAGAGAGGGAGGGGGAGAGGGACGGCGCTCGGCTCCCAGCTCCCAAGTGGTACCTCCAGGCAAACCCCGCGCACTGCCTGGTTGAGGCTACTGAACTTTGAAGTCACAAAGTGGGTTGCAGAGCCGCCGGGGAGGAAGGCCCGGCCGAGGTCTCCGCCCCCGGCCTCAGCCCGCCTTCCCAGCGTGGTTTCAGTTTGTGCAGGGACCACAGTTCCCGGGCGGGCGGGCGCTTGGCTCGCAGCGGGCCCACCGTGAGTCAGGGTTTTGCTTTTTGTTTCTTACTGACGACATGTCCCTCACTCGCTGGGGACCGAAGCCCTGAATGAGCCCTCAGTTCTCCTCGCTCCGGCTTGGCTGGAATCTGCAGCCCGTCAGCGTTGTGGCCTCGGAGGACTGAGCCGGGCACACACGGACCATTGTCCACGGAAACAGCGACAGCGCTGTGAGGACAGAAAGTGAAACCGGCGGTCCACAACAGTCCCCTCCTTCAACGGGGCGGCCCGGTGCGGAACCCATCAGCCGCAGGCACAGACGCGGGCCGGGGGCTCACGGAGCGCGGTTCCCGCTCCCCCACCTCCCGCTGGGCCTCTGCACCTGCCGCCCAGGCCCGAGGGCACCCCTACCCTCACCCTTCTTCATTTTTCAGACTTCTCTTCCAACTCCCTTCCCCAGCAAACCTGCGTATACCCCCCCCCCCCGCAGGCCCCAAATCTAGACAAGAATCTCCTCCTCTAAACTGGTTGTTTTTACTCATCGTTCTGTTTTTACTCATCGTTCTGTTCGTGGAGCCTTGAGGCTGGCAAAAACTGAAGTTCAGTGTTTGTTGAATAAACCAAACATACTGATACTGAGCTCCCCCTTATGCACACTTCCGCTATTCTGATTCACAGACGCGGTCCAAAAATATTACATGGAAAATTCCAGAAGGAATGCATAAGTTTTAAATAACTTTTATTATACAACACATTGTTATGATTGTCTTTATCTTATTATTCATTAATGTTGCTTATCTCTTACCTACCATAAAACATAGTGTGTGTATATAGATGATATAGATACATATCTATACATATGGTTCAGTACTATCCAAGGCTACAGGACAACACTGTGTGTGTTGAAATTCACACAGATAAGAGGTCTCTCTAGATTGGCTGGGAATCATGATAAGCAGAAGGGAAACAGAAACTGCTGCCTAGTTTAAGACAAGGCTTGGGGGTGGGTATTTGGTGTACTGGTTAAGCTGCCTGCCACCCACATCCCATACCAGAGTGCGGGAGCGCAAGTCCCGGCTCTGCTTCCAATTTCAGCTTCCTGCTAATGTGCACCTGGGAGGCTGTGGTGATGGCTCAAGTAGTTGGGTCCCTGCCACCCATGTGGGAGACCCAGACTGTTTCTGACTTCGGGCTTTGGCCTGACCCAGCCCCAGCTTTGTGGACACCTGGGGAGTCAACAAGTACATGGAAGGCTTGTCTGTCTGGATCCATCTCTCTAAATTAATTAATTAGTTGATTAATTTAAAGAGAGAGGTAGTTCATACCCAGGCAATGGTCCTAAGGCCCATGATGAAATGCCACGAACAGAAGCATATGTAAATGCCACGGGGATTCTGTGTAGGAAGGCAGTGCCGTATACACTTCAAAAGTACCTCTCATAAAGAATGCTTCAAATTTTTTGAGGTTTCTAAGACATAATCTGGAATCCTGTGTATTTTTTTTAATTTTGTGTCTAGGAATTTACTAGAAATTTTGTCATGCACACCAGTACTGCACTGCCCATTATCCATAACTCAGAGGTGCTTAGTACTGGCCAAAACCCTTGTGAAGTGCATGGGGGTTATGAATAGTCATTCTGGAAACACAGAAACAAGGACTGCCCTGGGAAAATCTGGCGCTCTGCTTACAGGAGGCGGTTGTACCGGAACAGGCTCACCACCCTGTATTCAGATTCCTTGGTCCAGATGTGTTTGAATTTGAGAGAACTAATATGGTTCACATCCCACATGGAACATTACAACCCAAAACGTCATCTAGGGCAGAACCCCTTAATCCAACACAGCAGTGTTTCTGCAGTACAAGGCGAACACTCCCACCGACTGGGATCAATAAAAGTATGTCAACTCAGGGCAGACTACACTGACAAATGAATCATGGTAGTGACCTTTAGTTTTCAGACCTTTGGGGTTTGAAAATACAGGATCTGGGGGTACGGGCTATGTGGTAAACAGGGTTAAGCATACCTGCTACACCCATATCCCATACTGGAGTGCCGGTTCAAGTCCTGGCTCCTCTGTTTTTTTAAGTTTGTTTTAAAGTTTTACTTTATTAATTTGAAAGGCAGAGTGACAGTGGGAGAGGAAGAGACAAGGAGAAAGGGATCTTCCATCCACTCGTTCACTCCCCAGACAGCCCCAACCTTGGCCAAAGCCAAGAGTCCAGAACTCCATCAAGGTCTCCTACACAGGTTTCAGGGGCCCAAGGACCTGGGCCATCTTCCACTGCTTTCCCAGGAACACTAGCAGGCAGCTGGATCAGAAGTGGTGCAGCTAAGACTTGACCCAGTGCTCTGATATGGAATGAAAGTGTTGAAAGCAGCAGCTTATTAACTCACTGTGCCGTAATGCCATCCCCCTCACTCCTCTGCTTCTGATCCGGCTTCCTGCTAGTGAACCTGGGAAGGCAGCAGATGATGGTCCAAGTACTTAGTCCCTGCTACCATGTGGGAAACGGATGAGGTTCTTGGCTCCTGGCTTCAGCCAGGCACAGCCTAGCTATTGCAGGCATTTGAGGACTGAAACAGCAAATGGGAGACCTCTCTCTCTGTGTCATTCTGCCTCTCAAATAAATAAAAATCTTTTTTTTAAACAATAAAATAAAATAAAGGCCAGCGCCGTGGCTTAACAGGCTAATCCTCGGCCTTGCGGCGCTGACACACGGGGTTCTAGTCCCGGTTGGGGCGCCGGATTCTATCCCGGTTGCCCCTCTTCCAGGCCAGCTCTCTGCTGTGGCCCGGGAGTGCAGTGGAGGATGGCCCAAGTGCTTGGGCCCTGCACCCGCATGGGAGACCAGGAGAAGCACCTGGCTCCTGGCTTCAGATCAGTGTGATGTGCAGGCCGCAGCGGCCATTGGAGGGTGAACCAACGGTAAAAAGGAAGACCTTTCTCTCTGTCCCTCTCTCTCTCACTATCCACTCTGCCTGTCAAAAAAAAAAATAATAAAATAAAAATTTAAAAAAGGATTTGGGACCTACAATAGATTCCAAGTTATTACTATTCTTGAATTATATTACTGTTATCATGCTACACTGGAAAATCAGTGTCTTTTTTTCTTAACTTGTACTTAAATTACAAATTAATCTGGCACAAACTATGTTTAATTTAGTGAACAATACAGTACTTTTCAGTTCTGAAATAAAAGAGTTTAATGCAAACTGCTTCTATTAGAAAGTGTGAAAATACTTTTATTGAATATTTTCATATAATTTGAAACCTTAAATAACCATTTAAAGTGACTACTTCCAGAGCAGGCATTTGGCAGAGTGGTTAAGAGGGCATTTGGGAGGCCCACATAACCTATCAGAGTGCCTGGTTCAACTCCCATTTCCTCCTCTTCTGACCCGGCTTCAGGCTCATGCACACCCTGGGAAGCAGCAGGTGAGGGCTCAAGGACGCGAGTCCCTGCCACCCATGTAGGAGAGCTGGATTAAGCCCCAGGTTCCTGGCTTCAGCCTAGCTCAGCCCTTGCTGTTGTGGCAAACCAGCAGAAGGAAGCGCTCTCTCTCTCTCTCTCTGCCCCACCTTTCAAAAAACCTTAAAAATTAAATTATTATTTCCTTCAAATAATATGCACCTAACAATATAGATGGTTTACTTTACCAATTTAATAGGAAAGACTTACTTAAATAAAATCCAAAATTTCATTAAACTATCCCCAAGTTTCCTTTACACTGACATTGGTAATACCGTTGTTTTTTCTCTCATGGTATTTTAAATATTTTATTCCAAAAATTAAGGGACACAGCACACTTTATGAGCCCCAAGTTACAGGGAGTCTGTCGTCTGTGCACTATGAATGAGAGACAGGCCAGGGGCTGTTGTTCCTTGCCACAAAAGCGTGCTCCTCTTCGAAGCCCTGGTGTGAAACACAAACACGAAACACGTACAGTGGCACAAATGTGAACTCACGCGAGGGCCTGCCTGGAAAACCAACCTCTGACATTTCCCTTATCTCTTAACTTTGAATGAAAGAGCCAAGGTATCACTGAAAGGGGGGAAGTACAACAGACACTGAATGTTCAGGTGCTCGGGGTCAGGGCTCGGGTAGAGATGTGCTGCTCTGGGGCCACACTCTCTCCTGGCAGGATGAACAGGGGGAGATCTGAAGGCCAAGGAGCCCTGGAGACCTTCCTACCAGACAGGCCAAGGTACTTACACCAGCCTCCACCTTAACCAGCAGTGCATTGAACTGTTCATAAAAACGAGAGCAGCTGAAAGAATCTGTGGGAAGATGAAATTAAAAAGTTTTGAAATGCATGCATAGCTTTTTCACAATATGCATTTCCACGAATTCTTCGAAGACTTCCTATAGGCATGGCACTTTCTGAATTGCCCTTGCACACGCAAAAGTCAAAATATGCCTCAAAAAAAAAAAAAAAAAAAAAAAAACCCAATGCTGGGGCTGGCATTGTGGCAGTAAAGACTAAACCACTGTTTGCAACACAGGCATCCTGTATCAGAACACCAGTTTGAGTCCCTGCTGCCCTACTTCCCATCCAGCTCCCTGCTAATGCACCTGGAACGGCAGCAGAAGATGGCCCAAGCACTTGGGCTCCTGCCACCCATGTGGGCTTCTGGACTCTTGGCTCTGGCTTGGCCCAGCCCCAGCTGTTACAGCCATTTGGGCTGTGAACCAGCAAATGGAATCTCTCTCTCTCTCTCTCTGTGCATCTCTCTGTCTCTCTGTGTGTCACTTTGCCTTTCAAATAAATAAATAAAATCCTTTAAAAAAAAATAATGCTGCCCTGATTGCCAGAGATAAAGGTGGTGATGAAGCTGTGAGAACAAGGACCCCTTACTGAGCGCCTATCAGGCACTCAATCTCTATCTAAGATCTCACTGAACCCTCGCTATAACCCTTGGAGGTAAGCATCCTACTACCCTCAGTGTGAGAAGAGGAAGCTTGGCCGTCACTGGGTTCCATTACCATGAGAACCGAGCACCCAACTTCTGGGGAGTCTTCTGGGTGACATAAAATGCCTGGAAAATGGCATTCTTCTGCAGGTGCCCTTCGGCTCCTCCCACATAAAAGCTAGGAAACTGGTGGGCTTGGACACCACGCTTGGCCCAAGGATTGTCTCCTCATGTCAGGAATGAGACAGCCAGCCCATAGCCAGAAGGTTCACTGCCCAGCAGTCAGGGTTCAGTGAAGGACAATTAAGATACAAAGCTCCCTCAAACAGGGATGGAAAGAAAGAGAAGGGACCGTCTGGGACTTATCCTGAAGAGGAAGTCTTTTGACCCTAGATGAACTCGGGGCTGCACTGATGAAAAACAAACACAGTTTTTGCAATCTAGCAGCAATCATCATTCTGGATTTTAAATCTGAAATCCATAAAACAAGCTTTTAAAAATGCCCATGCCTCTGTTGTCAAAGCCCTGATTGTGCAAATGTGACCGGCAGCTGGGAGACTCACCACACCTCAGTGACAGGGCAGGAGGTGAGGAGGGTAAAGGCTCGGCACTGTCACGGCCTGTCTTAAGCTGCCAGCCAGCAGAAGAGAGGCCAAGGGGATTGGAGGAAAGAGGCTGGCTCTCCAGAGCAGGGCTGCCATTCCCCCAGATGGCTCCAAGAACACTTGCCAAATTAGGCAGCTTCATCAAGAAGGGAAGGACCAGAGGTTGTGCCCCAGGAAAATCGTTCTGCACTGATTCTACCTGAAGGATCATGAATGAGAGTTCAAGAAGAGGTCATATAGGGCCAGCGCTGTAGCACAGCGAGTACAGCAGCTGCCTGCAATGCCTGACACCCCCTAGGGGCACTGGAACAAGTCCCTGCTGCTCCATTCCAACTCAGCTCCCTGCTAATGCACCTAGGAAAGCAGTAGAGGATGGCCCAAGTCCTTGGGCCCCTGTACCCACATGGGGAGACACAAATGAAGCTCCTGGATCCTGGCTTTGGCCTGGTCCAGTCCTGGCCATTGTGGGGAGTGAACCAGTGGATGGAAGACCTCTCTCTCTCTCTCTCTCTCTGTAATTCTGACTTTCAAATAAATAAATAAAATCTTTTTAAAAATGACACTCTTGGGCCCAGGAATGTTACTTCTAAGGACTGTTTCCCAAGCAGTTCAATCTTCTGTGTGAAATGTGATTTATTTTAGGAGCCGTGTTGTGGTGTAGTGGTAAAGCTGCAGCCTGCAATGCTAGCATCCCATATGGGTGCTGGTTCAAATCCAAGCTGCTCTCCTTCCAATCCAGCTCCCTGCTAATATTCCTGGGAAAGCAGCAGAAGGGGGCACAAGTACTTGGGTCCTTACACCCATTTGGGAGACCTGTAAGAAGCTCCTGGCTCACGGCTTCATATGGGATCATCTCTAGCTATTGTGGCCATTTGGGGAATGATCCAGCAGATGGAAGATCTCTCTCTTTCTGTTTCTCTCGCTCTCTCTGTAAACTCTGCCTTTCCAATAACTAATTTGGGCGGTAGAGTTTACAGAGAAAGGAAAAAAACAGAGAGAAAGATCTTGCTTCCAGAGGTTCATTCCCCAAATGGATGCAATGGCCAGAGCTCGGCCAATCAGGAGCCACGACCTTCTTCTAGGGTCTCCCACATGGGTGCGGAGGACCAAGGACTTGGGCCATCTTCCACTGCTTTCCCAGGCCATAGCAGAGAGCTGGATCAGAAGAGGAGCAGCCAGGACTCAAACTGGAGCCCATATGGGATGCCAGTGCTGCAGGCTCAGCCTACTATACCACGGTGCCAGCCCCATAAATCAATCTTAAAAAAAGAACAAACCAAGAAACTACAATGATGGTCATTCAATCTGCTGTGAATACAAATGTGATATTCTCTTTTATAAAAAATAAACAAGGTGAGAAAGCTCTGTGGAGCTCCATAGATAAATTATTTCCCAGATACCTCTAACTTAAGAAAATCTAATAGTATTTCCTTAATCCATCGCCTTTTTACAGTATTTTCCACAAAAATTCATATAAAGAAATTAGGACCAAAAAGACTATATTAAAAATATTTCGTAAATTTAAAAACAGGCTGGGACCGTTGGGTGTGCTTGGCCCGGGACCCCAGCACCAAGATGGCATCAGCTTCTGCGATTCAGCAAAGCTGGAATCGCGGACAGATTTCACAGCATATGGACTTGAGCTCATACTGCATTTTCAAACCTTCTTCCATATGGGAAATGGGAAATGAAGCGACCCTGTTTTTCCCTTAATCAGCATGTCCTCCGCACAATGCCTCTGCAGTGGGGGCGGGAAGCCATCTCTGACAGCCAGAGACTTAACTTCTGGGAGTTATGCAAGGAGCTCCTTTGAGACTGCCCCTCTTTCTGGGGGAACAAAAGGGTGGGAGTCCTTGAGACATCCACCGAAGTCAGCAACACGAAAGTCAAGGAAAGACTTATTTTTTTTTAAATGATGCAGCCACTTTGTTTTGTTTTTTTATTTGACAGTTAGAGTTATAGACAGTGAGAGAGAGACAGAGAGAAAGGTCTTCCTTCCATTGGTTCACCCCCCAAATGGCCTCAACGGCCGGTGCTGTGCCGATCCAAAGCCAGGAGCCAGGAGCCTCCTCCTGGTCTCCTATGAGGGTGCAGGGGCCCAAGCACCTGGGCCACCCTCCACTGCCCTCCCGGGCCACAGCAGAGAGCTGAACTGGAAGAGGAGCAACTGGGACAGAACCGGCACCCATATGGGATGCTGGCACCGCAGGCAGAGGATTAACCTAGTGAGCCATGGCGCCGGCCCAAGGAAAGACTTTTTAGTCCTCGTGAATAACAGGGAGTAGCAGGAAGATGCTTCTGGACTCACAACGGGGTCACATCCAGTAAACCCTCGCAAGTGGAACATGCATTTAATACACCTAACCTACCAAACACCCCAGCCTAGCACAGCCTGCCTTACACATGCTCGGAGGCTTACAGGGGTCCACACGTGGCCAAAGCCATCTAACACAAAGTCTGTTTTGTCATAAAGACTGGCTCATGTCATTTATGGAATACTTGTAGCCAAAAGCCCCCGGCCACACAGCACACTATGGAGTAGGGGCTCTTTCCCCTCCTCATCTCAGGGCTGGCAAGGAGCTGCCCAGCATCACAAGGGCAAAATGATCAAAGTGCAAAATGCAAAACGCAGCTTCTACCCAATGCTTACTGCTTTCACACCGCAGTAAAGTCGAAATAGCATCATGTCGAACCACAGTAAATCGGGGACCATATGTTAAAATGTCAACAAGGTGGTGCGTGTAGGAAAAGGCCAGACGCTCCAGTGGATAACAGAAAGACTCACACAGAGAGAACTTAACCCTGGAATGTCAAGTAACAGAGATTCTTAGAAGGGCCAGGATACTGGAGCCTAGGAAAACCTACTTGCATAATAAAGTGGCGAAACTGCTACCATCTGATTTCAAATCCGTCACTTGTTGGCTATCCTGAAGACCAGCGTTTTCCCTGAAGGCCACCTGCCCTGGCAAAGGCAGACTTTGAAAGGTGTTGTCTTTTCCCCTGGAGAATCAGTGCCCCCCCCAACCACAGACTGATCCTCCTCACAGCCACTTTTCCATGTGATTCACCCCTCAATAGAAGTTACCTATTAGTTACTATTTATTATTTTTATCATAGAGACATCCAGTTCAACTCTTTATGTCAAAACCAGGTCAAGATCCAACATACAATTATAAACTTCTACTCCACAGTTTTTTCACCAGTCTGTTTCTATTCCCAGGATAAACTCCTGATTGCCAACGAATTTCAACTAAAAAAGAGACTGAAATTGCTACCCACTCTCACCACAGAAATAACCCCAAAGCAAGAATGTCCCTCCCTGTAAGGCACAGGATTTAAGTGTTTTTATGATACTTAAATGCCTCTCAACAATTTCCAAATGGCAGCTAGAAGTTGGATCTGATATCCATTTTAGTGTCACCATTTCCCCCTCTCTGCCAGGACCACAATTTCTTTCTCCCTCTCTGTTGAAGCCTAGGATAGTGGAAGAGAGCTCAGGTTGGGTGTCAAGTACACCTGGATTTGAACCTCACCGCTCACAGCCTATAACTTCTCCAAACTAGTTTCCTCTACTCAAAACAAATCTCTTAACAACAACTTGGCAGAGCAATAGTAGAAAAAAATAAAGGGTAACTTAAATGAGGAGGAAGTGTACAGGATGAGGTTTCACTGGGCTCCCCTGTGACTCCCCCAAAGAAATGTCAAGCAGTAGAGTCAGTGCTTTCCCTAATAACAGACAGGACAAAGCCGGATTATTCCACAAGGAGCTAACTGGTATCCAGGGCCCGCTTCTGGAGCTGAAGCACATTAGCTAACTTTCCCAAACGGCTTATCACCTGCTCAAAATCCTCCAGCGGCTCCACAGCGCCTAGTCAGTAAAATCTGGTCTCCTGGCCACCATAATTCACCCCCACCCCACCTCTCTAACCTCTTCTCCCACAGATTCCTTTGCCTTCCTAAAGAAACCAGGGTTCACAGCTCCATATCCTTGAAAATGGGCTTATCTCTGTGAAAAGTCCTTGTGGGCAGGAACGCCACCTGACTCACCTTTGAACATCCTGAAACATGAAGCACGGTGCCTTGCACAAAATGATACATATGGAACACTTATTGATAAAGGACAGGAATGCCTCCAGAGCACCTACAGAGGAGAGCGAGGCAATAACAGCTGTACGTGGTGATGGGTCAACTTAGTATGAACAAGTGGCAAGGGGAACAAAGTGACTGCAAAGAGCATGCAACTTCAAAACAAATTTTTTTTACTGTTTTCATGACATTTTTGCAGATGAATCACTAAGTGTTAGCAAATTTTTGAATTATATATTTTAAAGATTTACTTGTTTGAAAGGCCAAATAGTGATAGAGAGAGGGAGACGGAGAGAAAGAGATCTTTCATTTCCCTAAATGGCCACAATGGCTAGGGCTGGGCCAGGCCAAAGCCAGGAAGCCTAGATCTCCACTTGTTCTCCCACATGGGTGACAAGGGTCCAATCATTTGGGTCATCTTCCTCTGCTTTCCCAGGCACATTAGCAAGAAGCTGAATCGTAAGTGGAGCAGCCAGGACTTGAATGGCACTCATAGGGGATGCCAGTGTCTAAGGCAGCAGCTTAACCCACTACACCCCAACACCATCCCCCACCGAGTTACATTTATTCAACATTTCGTTCAATCAAACCTTACTGAGTCAAGCCCTACAAAAGGCCCTGTGGGGGACCCAAGGATGAGGAAGACACCAGCACTGTCCTCAAGGAGCCTCCACTGCAATGGTGGAAGTGGTGGATCGACCGTAAGACAAGGCATCGTGTCCTGAAGGTGCCGCCAGAGAAGCAAGCAGGGCTGAACAAGCTGGTGATGGCGCGTCTACACACCCAGCGCATCCGGGGATAACTGAACACGGGCATTTAAGATAACTGGTCCTTGGTTAAATCTCTGCATCGGCTCACCCCATCATTTAATTCACCTCCCAAGAACGTGCCCCTGCATTCCGTACAGGTGGAGGTTCAGGAAGGAGTTTTACTGTACTATACACAGGAGGTCCAGGAGAGAGAGGACCTGGAAAGCCCCAAAACAGAGGGCGCTTCTGCACAGACCTGAAAAGACAGGGAGCCTCAGGTGCAAAGAAAGGAAAAACGATCCGAATGAGAGGAAGAGCATGGCCAAGACAGAGTACTAGTACAGGGAGCCGTTGCGCCACAGAGGAAACATCGGGATGTGGTGGAGAAGCAGCTGGAAGGCCTGACTGAGGCTGGTAGGTAACAGACAGCTGTTTGTCCTGGCGCCTTAATGAGAGTCCCCGTTGGCCGATGAGGGGAAACACCAACGTGCCTGATGTGCCTTCCACCTGCTGTCTGGTCCTTCCTCCAGAAACATAGCACACGGACCCTGTCAGCTCCACGGCGCCACGGCAGGGCGTGTGTCTGGACAGGAAATAACCTAGAGCTGCAACTGTTCCAGCTGCAACTGAATTCAACCAACCTGGACGGAACTCCTGAGTCCTGCTGCCCAGCCCTGGCAGGAACACTGCACTGCCCTCCAACACCTACAGTCCGTTCAAACTGGCAGCTCCGTCTAACGGGAGGGTAGACTGTGACACACTGAACAACCAGAAACCTCCAGGGCCTTTGAATAAGACCTTTAAACCCCAACCCGACAGTGAAGTGGAGAGTCCAACCAGTACCCAGTGAATGCTGTCCCGGCAACTCGTGGACCAAGGCTGGCAGGGCCTTCACTTCATTCACACTGTGGTGGGCCAGTGGGAGGAGGGAACTTCAGTTGGGTACAGCCAATAAGGCGGGCTACCTCTGGCATCAGGAGTCTCTCTAGGTTCGACCTGAATCTGAGCTGTCCACTCAGCTCCTCCCTGGTTTTCCGGGGGCACAAATCCAAGAACCTCAGGAAGAGCCCTTGTACTGGGCAGGAGGAGTCAAATCCTTCTTGGAATCAATAAAAAGGCCCATTCTGAGAACGCTTGGCCGGGCCAGCACTGTGTCAGGGCGCCCTGCCCTCCACTTGGTTCTCTCACTTGCGTTTCTCACCTGAGTTACAACTGTCTTGATCTCCTCCTCATTTGAGTAATAGAAACCTCTTCATAATCATTTCACTCTCTTAATAAACTAAATCAAAATAAGCAAATTAGTACAAAAATATGTTTGTACCTATGCATCCCTTTTTTTAGAAGTATTTGAAAGTACCTAGGGGCCGGTGCTTGGTGCAGGGGGTAAAGCTGCCACCTGCAACGCTGGCATCCCATATGGGGGCCTGCTGGGAGTCCCGGCTGTTCCACTTCCAATCCAGCTCCCTGCTAATACACCTTGGAAAGCAGAGGATGGTCCAAGTGCTTGGGCTCCTGGCTGTAGCCTGGCCCAGTTTAGGCCACTGTGGTAATTTGGAGAGTGAACTAGTAGATGGAAGATCTCTCTCTCTCTCTCTCTCTCCCCCCACCTTCCCCTCTCTTGCTGTAACTCCTTCAAATAAGTAAATAAACCTAAAAAAAAAAAAAATACGCATTAAGGTACCTCAAGACAGGCTTGATTATTGTCCAAAGCACAATCGAGTGTTTTCTGCAACACCCACTGTGTCTAATGACTGCACATGCACTCCCTGCATCCCCTCTCACACGTATCAGGTGCACAGCTGTGACACACAGCTGCTAACAGTCACAATCTATCATTTTCTGAAATGATAATAAGAGGGATGGGGAATGTTCCAGAACCTTAATAACCTTACCAAAAATAGTTGCTCTGTTCTCAAAACAAAGCTGTTCTTTACTAAGAAAGACAGGAACACACGCCCTGGAAAAGATACCTGCAGCTACCAGGAACTGGCCCTGATGCTCCTCCCTGGATCTATTTGCTCCAGTGGCAACAGAGAGTTCTCCGTGGAGCCAGGAGCGCTGAACCCTTTATGCCTGTGCTCTCGCTGTTCCTTCGCCTCTAAGTGCCCTGCTCATCACCCTGCCACCAGCTTTCCCCGATCCCTCCTTCCAGAAGCTGGTGATGAAGCACAGCCCAGTTTCTTTAGTCTGGCCCCAGAGAGAGCGGGGCTCCTTCCTCAGCCTTTGCTCGCTTTGTTTCTATTCAGCCCGTATTTCATTCTCCCTGTTAGCGCGCACCCTTATGGACCTGCTGTCTCTCTACCTGAACAATCAGTGCTTTGAGAACACAGGTCAGAAATGTGCAATCTCACGTCTTCACATGCAGCTGTTCAAAACCGTCTGTTGACGGAATTCATTTCTCTGAGAGTTTCACTGAAAATTTTTGTCTGCAGAAAAGAGTCTTCATTTTAATTTCATCACTATCACATTGGTTCTCGTGGTGTGAAACAAATGACTAATTTTAAGGGTGTTTTTGAACCTTCGCACGAAGCCTGCAGGGGAAGGAGAGTTTTCACAGCTCCTCTGACCCCTCTGCCTCATGCCAAACACAGAGATTCTTGCTCCCAACCATCTCCAACTCACTCTGCTCCTAACCCAAATGCTGCCCCGTCAGGCCCTGCTACTGCTACTCGTGAAGACCAACTCTTCACAGGGATGGAGAGTTTTAATCTGAGCACAACACACAAACCAACCAACAGTAAATTTCCTACCACACAATTCGGATAGTTTACTGAACTTCTTCATCTACCACAGCGCTTGTAGGCAGAAATAAATGGGCTCTCTCTCTGTCGTTAATTCACAGTACACACACAATGCTTTTAATCAGCTTACTTAACAAAAGTTATCACAGCCATCATTTTTCCCCCCAGCTCAAGTAGTAACACTGAACCATTACTGAATGGATTACGTTTAAATTCTTTAGCTCTCAAATATTATTCCGAAGCTTTTATTTACATTTTCCCTGAAATACCACAGTTTTTTTTTTTTCTTTTTTCATGAGTCTCAAGTAAGGAAGTTACCCCATTCAAGCACTGTTACTCTCGTAACCAGAAATTTCAGGATTTAAATACAACAGGAAAAAAGGGTATTTAATTTGTAGTTCAACAAAATGCACAATGGTACTTCAAAAAGTTTGTGGAAAATGGAATTAAGATATAAGCTTATTCTGGTGCAAAAAAATTTTTGAAATTCATGCATGCAAGTGGTCTTCAACAGGTTCATAAAGATGAGTATTATGAAAAAAACTGCATGGATTTCAAAAATTTTTTGCATCAAACTAAACTTATCTTGAATTCCATTCTTCCAAGAATTTTTGAAGTATCCTCACACTACATCCTTAACCTGTTGGCAGAATCTGGAAGATGGCTGGATTTCTCCAGCACAAAGAAATGAAGGGCAGATAATAATTGCGGGGAAACTTACTTCTAGCACTCTATAAAAGGGTATGTAGTTCTATCTGATTTCCAGTCACCATTCCAGCATACCCGAATTCCCCAATGTGTGTTTTACCAGCTTTACAACATTTCAAAATTTTGAAGATGGTCTTGTGCCACATGCGCCACGTACTGTCACCACGTACTGTCACGAGGGAGAGGCTTGGTTAGTCTGGCAGACCATACTAGTATATCATTTTCAAAACCGCAATAAGAATGACTTGATCCCACAGCTCAGCAACAAACAACTCAAAGACAGACAAAGGGCTTGAATAGACATTTCTGCCACAAGGCTACACAAACGACCGAGAATCACACGCACAAAAATGCTCAGCATCGTTGACTATTAGGGAAATGCACATCAAAACCATGAGATACCACTTCACACCCAGCAGGATGGCTCTTACTTAAAATACATATCTGTGAGTAAGGGTGGAGAGAAAAAGGGGTGGAGAGCCCCTGTGCACTGGTTGGTGAGAGTGTAAAAAGGTACAGGCACTCTGGAAAACACTGTAGTGGTTCTTCAGAGTGTGGCACATGGAATTACCAGCAATTCCACTCGATTTAAAGAATTGAAAGCAAGGGCTCCGAAAGAGGGTCTTAAACCAATATCCACAGCAGCGGTACCCACACTACCCAAATGGAACAACTTCAGTGGCCACCAACAGAGGCATGGGATAAGCCACGTGGGAATAGTGTTCAGTCTTAAAGAGCAATGACATTCTGGTGCCTGCTACATCACAGATAAACCTGGAAAGCCTTCTGCTAAGTGAAACAAGTCAGACAACAAAGGACAGGCACTACGGGATTCCACCTGCACAGGGCACTCGGAGAGGATAACTTCACAGAGACAGCAAGCAGAGTGCTGGGGGAACGGTCACTGTTTGTGTATGGAGTTTCTGCTCGAGATGATGGAAACGTTCTGGAAAAGGACAGCGGTGATGGCTGCAGAATATTGTGACTGCGCTTAACTCCACTGAATTGCAGGTTTACAGATGATTACAAGGCTAAACTGTGTTATGCAAACTTTACTACAATAGAAAAATGACTCAACATGCATTTATGAATTCACCGCTTGCTGTCACCATTTATTTCAGTCCTCTTGTGGATGATAATCATTGTCTAACTCCAGGCAACTGGATGTATTTGCTGTGGACACACACACACACACACACATCTGCCAATTAAATAAAGGCTAATTCCTCTTCATGGTCCTGAACTCTCAGGGAAGAAAACCTCTCTTACCCAGGCAAGAGCCAGGTTCTCCCCGCACAACCCCCCAGGGCAAGGTTCATTAAGCACTCTGCCAGGTACAGTGTCTACCCTGGGGGAAAGAGAGGCAGAGTGGAGATAGCCATCAGGACTTAGCCACTGTAGCTTTCCGGAATGACAAGGGGCATTAGACAACAGCTCTACACACCAAACTGAACATGGAAGACTGCTGGGGAACACCAACAGTAACAAAACATGTTGTTTTATGCCTATTTTACAATCTATTAAAATCAGCTTTTTAAAAATCAAAGGTGCACAGTTGGCCAAAAATCTGTCCCACTAGCACTATGGCTTCCCCTGAGAACATCCTCATGGCCTGTGAAAGCAAGAGTCGTAGGAAGGAATCACAGATCCCTAAAACCATCTTCGCCACTTGATTCTATTCTCTACATTGGGATGAATTGGGCTGCTAACCACACGGAATGCAGATCATCAACCCACCTAGCTAACTCAAGGCCGACCTTCTTTTCTTCCTTTCTATACCTCGCTCTTCATAGCAGAGATAGTACTGAACAAAACACCATTAAACACATGACAAGGAATGATCAAAAGAGCTGACTGTTTCGGGGGAGCACCTGTCTCTACTGCATCACCAAACTGCAAGCTAACTTTCTAGAAAAGCCCAGCGCAGCTGTGATGCGTGACAGGCACCTGTATGAGAAATAGAGCCTCTGCTGCAACATTTCTCATTCATTTGACTTCACAAATCATCTGTAAGACCACACCCAAAAGTGGAAGAGGCAGTGCAGTGGCATTCCAGGTGGAGAGAAGAGTGGGGAGCCCCAGAACACCCCACATCCCTAGGCGTGCCCTCTCATTCTGCTCTCCTTTGAGGACCTCAACTCTAAAGGTCAGCAGAACAGTGCCCATGAGTGGAGTTTTCCCATATGACCAAATCCCAACATCCCAGAAACAGTCAATAAAGATTTGCCTTTAGGATTATGATTTTAAAGTGAGATTATACTTTTCTATTTTTCTGTCAGTTGCAAATCCCCAAACCTACGAGAATTCACTTAAAACTAATCTACAGTGTTTTTATTGGAAGAAGGCAATCGGGAAAGCTCTGACCCACTGAGCAGCTGGGAATTTTGCTGCTGAAGGTTTGGTTTAGTCTTTATTTTTCTAGCTGCTGGCCCTGCTAACATGATTCTGTGAAGGTTGCATTTAATCTTGTAGAGAAAAGCCACCTAAGCAGTTCTTAGGTAGGCTTCAGTAAAAACAAATTGCCTTGGTTCTGTGGATAAGTCTGATGCTTCAACCTAGCAATTACAGCCACAGAGAACAAACGAAGGCAACTGTGAAATACTGTACTTGATTTCAAAAGAATTTTACTGCATATGTTTTATGGGTTGAAAGTGTTTGCTAATAACAAAATTACTATTAATAAGGGACCCACATAGAAAGTAACAGCTCCTAAAAAACATATCTTCAGTTTACCACCAAATATAGCTTATTTAAATGAAGGAGAAAGTATTAGTATCCTTGTTGGAAATTGTCAAAGGAATGCACAGCAAACATTTTTTTAAAGGTCTGGGTACAAGGGAGAAACACTAAAAACGTTTCGCTTTCTGGGTGTTGAATCCTAATATAATGTGACAAATCCTAGTGCAAAGTGACAAGCTCCAATGTTTATGTGCTATATATACCAGCAGGTTTCTAACATAAAGCAGATCCATGCCATTCCACCTGAGCTGGGACTCAGCCTTACAAGCTATAACCTTTGCTTTACAGCTGAAAGTCAAATAAACAAATATTTACCCAGTTATTACTGCTGCATATCAAGTCCTGGTGGGGAAAGCAAAGAACCAACACAAGCAAATACCTTACCAACTCTCAAATACCTTACCACATAGGTGACAGAAATGGAAAAACCCAAGTTAACTAATGATTTTCCTAGCAGTCTGAGAGGCTAGAAAACATCACTCCAGATGGGCAGGGCTACCAGCCACACGAATGGCACAGCCAATGTGCTGCTTCCGTAAAAATTCAGCGCACTTGGTTGTTTTAGGCTGAAGAGATCAGGTGTGGTTTGTGGAGAGAGGCACAAGGAGATGCAAGACAACTACTCTGACTTGACTTCCCTTCAGTTCTTTTAAGTTGAGTCCCTGTATGAAGACTTTCCCTGCAGTTCTCTTCCTGCGTGGCTTCATTTCCCAATCCTACATCAACTAATATGGCGGCCACCAGTTACATGTGTCTATGGAGCACAAGAAAGATGGTGACACTGAGTTAAGCCATGCCATCAAGGCCTCAGTAAGAATCTGAATCTCAAGGACTCAGTATGAAGCAACAATATCAAATATCTCATTAGTATTTGTTTAAAGATTTATTTATTTGAAAGGCAGAGAGAGAGAGAGAGAGGGAGAGAGGGAGGGAGGAAGGGAGGGAGGGAGGGAGGATCTTCCATTTGCTGCTTTACTCCCCAAATGACCACAGTGGCAGGGGCTAGGTCAGGCTGCAGCCAGGAGCCTGGAACTCTATCCGGTTCTCTCACATGGGTGGCAGGGGTCCAAGCACTTGGGCCATCTTCTGCTGCTTTCCCAGGAGCATTAGCAGGAAAGGAATAGGAAGTGGAGCAGCCCAGGCCTCGACAGGTGACGGCTTAATCCACTGGTCCACTGGACCCACTCTCATTAGTATTTTCATACAATATATTAAAATAATAATATATTGGATACATTAAAGGAAATATGCTACTAAAATTAATTCCACTTGCTTTTTACTTTGCTAATGTGGCTACTAGAAAATTAAAGGTATACAGGTGAGTCACATTATATTTGTGTTGGACAATATTGTCCTAATCAATACTCTTCTTTATGACTGTGCTTCCACATTTGACCTCTGAAATTATAAGAACTACACCCAACCCTTGTTACCTATCAGTCCAAGAATGTCTCCATATTCATCCAGGAAACAAAACTCTTCTAGTATTGTTTTCCAGATAAAAACTAGAGATTTGGAGTCTTATTCAACTGCAAATTCAGAGGTAACATGGATTAAGTCATTCTCCAACAGGGGACATGGTAGGTGTGGGAGAAAAATAAAACTTGCCCTGGCATCCAGAGACATGGAAATAAATATCGCCAAAACAAAAGGCCGGGGGGGGGGGGGGGGGATGCATTGGACATAACGACAGGGAACGTTTGCTTTCATCTTCCTTACATTTCTTTCTTCATATACCATGGAAATGAGACTGGTAGCCTTTTTTCTAAATTAATTGCTCTTACCCAAAAAAATATTTAAACCTCTTATCTCTTCAAAAGGACCAAATTGTTACAGCCCAGATGAGGGCCACTAGCTACATTCCAAAGGTGCTAGAAAAATCTTATCCCCTTGGATGTTTATATTTCAAAAGGGATGAAGGTCAGACCTTGGAGACATCCCTAGGTTGTTCTGGAAGGCTGGGATGAGAACCCTGGATCCTTTCCATCCCAACACTATAGAGCTAAGTTTTTGTCTTTGTTTTTTTCTCTCACCTGTGGGGGTGGGAGGGGGACAACTGCCCTGCAAAGTGTAGCCCACAGCCGGGGTCCACCTGTTTTCACAGCATACAGGTGCGCAATGCGGCAGCCTCACCCTGGCGGCTGACCTGGTTGTAAACTTTGCTCCTCCCCTGCTGCTCTGTGCTCTGCAGTCCTCTCATTTGGGGGGTGTGTAATGGTGAAGTGTGGTGTATCCCAGACCCTGCACAGTTCTTGGCAATGCAAGCAGAGCTCAAGTGTGAAGTGTGGTGTATCTCAGACCCATCACAGTTCTTGGCAAAGCAAGCAGAGCCCAAGCTCACCACGGAGCCGCCAATCCAGAGTCTTCAACTCTTTTTTATTTATTTGAAAGTCAGAATTACACACAGAGAGAGGAGAGGCAGAGAGAGAAGTCTTCCATCCGATGGTTCACTCCCCAATTGGCTGCAACGGCCAGAGCTGTGCCGAACCAAAGCCAGGATCCAGGAGCTTCTTCCAGGACTCCCATGTGGGTGCAGGGGCCCAAGGACTTGGACCATCTTCTACTGTTTTCCCAGGCCATAGCAGAGAGCTGGATGGGAAGAGGAGCAGCTGGGACTAGAACTGGCGCCCATATGGGGTGCCGGCGCTTCAGGCCAGGGGCGTTAACCCGCTGCGTCACAACATCAGCCCCAGAGAGTCTTCAACTCTTAAGAGCTGCACCAGGACGACAGTGCTGACCAAGGAAATCCTGATTCTACAGCCTGGTGCCAATGGCTGAGTCCACGCTGGATACCCTCAAGGCAACACTGAAGTTGCTTTTCGTAACCTTGTATTTACAGCTGCCTTGAAATTACAAGAGTCATCACACCCATTGTCTTAAATTTGGAAAAAACACAAGTGTTTCAGAAGAAATAAAAAATAAAAATTGGCCGGCGCCGCGGCTCACTAGGCTAATCCTCCACCTTGCGGCGCCGGCACACCGGGTTCTAGTCCCGGTCGGGGCATCGATCCTGTCCCGGTTGCCCCTCTTCCAGGCCAGCTCTCTGCTGTGGCCAGGGAGTGCAGTGGAGGATGGCCCAAATGCTTGGGCCCTGCACCCCATGGGAGACCAGGAGAAGCACCTGGCTCCTGCCATCGGATCAGCGCGGTGCCCCGGCCGCAGCGCGCCTACCGCGGCGGTCATTGGAGGGTGAACCAATGGCAAAAGGAAGACCTTTCTCTCTGTCTCTCTCTCTCACTGTCCACTCTGCCTGTCAATAAATAAATAAATAAAAATCCACACTCCCACCAACAAAATGCTATGATTTCTTCCAGTTTTGTTTCAGTCTTGATAAACAAATACACACATACGTTTTTAAATAAACTTGGAAGACAATTTACTCTTTGCCCCCACCCAACCAACATATATCAACATATTCCCATAATTAAATGCTACTCAAAAACATGAATTACATAAACTACCGATACCCTGTCTGGATGTGCCGTAATTCATTTAAATGCATTCCTATTGCTGGGTAGTTAGGTTGTTTCCAAGTTTTCACATAACAAAGCTAATTCAATCAACATCCCTGTCTATAAATCTTTGTTTGCATCTCTGGCTACTGCAGGTATATAGGTTCCTGGAAGCAAAATTACCAAGTTGACTTCCAGAAATTTTATTTCGATTCACAATCCCAATACAGCACACAGTGTGGAATCCGCAGCTGTGGCACTCACTGCTCAGTTCTGACTTGGACCACCCATTCTTCAGGGAAGCACAGGACTGGCCCATCCACTGTGCTGAGTCCATCTCTACCTCCCAGGACCTGACACACATGAAGAGCACTGAGGAAGACCAGCAAGGGGGACGGGAGGGAGCCCCGAAAGCGCTGCGGCAGTATTTCTGATAAATGTTATCCACAGGTCTCTTTCTCTACGGGCTCACAGTTGCCTGAAAGGCAATTTCAGACTGAGTCGGGGGTCTCACACAGTGTGAATGAATGCCCCTTCCCCAAAGTGTATACCCTGGTGGACCACCGAGGTCACTTCAGGCATGCCCTAGCGACTGCTTCTCACAACTCCGGGTTTGTGTAAAGCCAGGATAAAAAGTTCTACCTACAAAGTCAAAAGGTGATGCTCTTCTAGTACTTCGAGGGGTCCTTGTGCTACACCTCATTAACTACCAACCTGCTCCCTCCACTTCCAAAACTCCATCAGGGACATTTGCACAGAGACAGAAAAATCTACCTGTTTGATCACTGCTTTTTTTCTCTCCCACTCAAGAATTATACAGGCTGTATTCTGCTCGCCACCTGGATTTCTCGTTTCATCATTCATCCCTAACTCCCATCTTCCAACACACTCCTACTCACCCTTCCTCACGCCACCACCATTGCACCCCAACACCATTTCTAGGTGTTAGGACAGTCTCTGCTCACCACTAATTTTTTTCATCTGTTTCAAATAAATCTAGGGCAAGGAAAATAACAACAAAAACAAAACTCAAAAATGACATATTACATATTGCTTGAAACACAGCAATTAGTATGCAGTTTCTTCTCACTTAAAATGGCAGCCTCATGAGATGGCAAAGTCAACAGGATTTTAAGCTTATGAGTCTAGTACGCCATGTTCTATCCACAAAGTACTCTGGATCCTCCAAAAACCTAGCATTCTTGAATGCAGTAAGGACAAATGCAAATGTAAGCTCATCTTTCCTTTGATCCCATTAAGTGTGCAAGCATCCAATGCTGTTACACGGACAGCAACAGATTACCAGGCATGCCTGAAAAGAAATTTTTTATGAAAATCACAGTAAGTAGTTAGCACTAAGCCATGGTTAACGAAAACTGGACAGGCTTTCAGCTCATAAAATTCTAAATTAAGATATTTTGTTGAATTCCATTGGTCATGCCCTTGAGATAAAAATGTTTAAAATTCATCATCAAAAAAAAAAAAAAAAAACCGCATAACCCTCCTGTTTCTCACATGGAGACATTCTTTGCACAGCTCTAGTCCTTGCTTATCGGAGCTGAATACTAAACTGATAAAGGGAACAATAAGCCGAAGCAGAAACAGAGCACCACCAAAAACCCCCTAACTCTCCATGGCCTTCCTGGACAAAGACACAAACTCACAAAACCAACTCCTTCTTGCCTCCACCACCTAGAAAATTCAAAGTGTCACAACTACAACATGAACACCATTTTGAATGACAAGGTCAACACAGGCAGAGCCAGCAGAGAATGATCACAGGCCTCCTTCAGAGTGCTGTTAAAAATGTGGGGACAGCTTCTGTCTGCTCGCTTGCCTGTGTCGCCCGGCCTCTGGGCAGAGGAGAAGATCAAAGAGTTGGTATTGGCAGGAGATCATTGATTCGGGGGTTCTTGTCATTAGCTTTGACCCTTGCACCTGAGAGCTGGAGACCCGGCTGCTGCAGCACACAGTGGTAAGAGGGCCACTGTGGGGGAGACAGGGGCCAGGAGCGGAAGGGGCTGCAGCCAGTCTCCCTGCCTGGTTTCTAAAAAGCTCCCTTCTTGAAGACGACTTCGATAATACACATATGTCCCATCCCCTAAGGGTGACACAACTATAGTCCCATTTCACAGATGTGAAAACATGGTCCTAAAGGGGAAGAAGTGATTGGAGACTTAAAAGTCTCCACGTTCACGCACCTTGCACTACACAGCCTTGTTCATAGCTGGTTGTCAACAAACACTGAATAAATAAAGAACAGCAAATTGGCTGTGCTCATTTACCAAAATAATTGCATGAGTGACATCTATTATTAGCAACAACAATATTGATTCAAAATTATTGCATTGGGTCCCTGGGTAACCAGAACTTGCAGTTACTGAAGGAGTATCCTCAGGAAGCCTAACAAGACTGTCAGGTTATCTAACATACAAGGAGGAAAATGGACTTAAAGATGCTTATCTGAGCACAAAAAAATGTTCAAAATCCACGTGTAACTTTTTCACAATGCAGTTTTCATGAATTCTTTGACAATGCCTGTAAGCATCGACTTCAAAAAAATGTTCTGCACAAAAATAAAAGTTGTGCTTAATTTCATTTGCCATGAATGTTTTGAAGACCCCTCGTAATGCTGCCCAGGCAGTCCAGCAGGACAAGCTTCTCCACTTTTGGCTGCAATGAAATTAACCAGAGGTGATGATACTAGTCTTCTCCAGTCAGTCATTTCTGAACAAAAGTCATATGCATTTGAGCAATTAAAGATAGGCTTGCAGCGTCTTCCCAATAAACATGATCTAGTTTCAGCAAGTTGGTCAAAAGATAGAGCTTGAAGGGGCTGGTGCTGTGCTGTAGTGGTTGGGTCACCGCCTGCAATGCTGGCATCCCATATGGGCACCGGTTTGGGTCCCGACTGCTCCACTTCTGATCCTGCTCTCTGCTATGGCCTGGGAAAGCAGTAGAAGATGGTCCAGGTTCTCGGCCCCCTGCACCCACATGGGAGATGTAGAAGTTCTTGGCTCCTGGCTTCAGATCCGCACAGCTCCAGCTGTTGCAGCCAGTTGGGGAGTGAACCAGCGGATAGAAGACCTCTCTATATCTCTCTGCCTCTGCTTCTGTAGCTCTGCCTTTCAGACAAATAAATCAATCTTTAAAAAATTAAAAAAAAAAAAAATGGAGCCTGGGAGGGAGAACCTCATGTTATAGGGTCCCCGCAGACAAAAAGCTAGAGGCTACACACCTGCTCTCACACTGAATCCAGAGAGCCTCTGAGCGCCCCACACCAGGCACCTGTGGGCTGCATTTCCTGGTTGTATGTTCCCCTTGGTGCTTTATAGAAGATACACACTGTCTTCAGGGTTAAATTCGGACCCTCTACATACATTGTCATTCTGGTCTGCCAAATGGGGGTTTCACCAAACCAGCTACTCCCAACCAGCAGAGCCCGTCTCTGACTCAGCCCATTGGTCATTAAGCTGACACTACACTCAATATCGCTCACATTCAGGCCTTTAAAAGTAAGGCAGACAGAGGCGGAAGTCCTGACCTCCAACCCCTGTGTGAGAAGGAATATGGTGTCACTTACAGGTGAAAGGAAACCTTTTTATTACTTTTAATCACCGCGGTTTCACAACACTTTTACTTATTATTTTGTGCATTTTTATGTTTTGTCATATGGTTCTATTAATTTTATCATATGCTATTACATATTTTTCATCTGTATAGTGTTACAAATACACTTTTGGGCAAACAGTGAGTATTCTACACACGCTGGTAAACCAGTTCCCCTGTTACACTTGGTTCAGCAAAAACAACATAGTATGCTATAGCTGACTACTGAAATCAGCTAAGGGCATATCTGTAATAACAGATAATGAACTGGGGAGTCTGACACAATGGCGAAGAAGATTCCGAATAAAACACAGGGTCTGGGATTTTTTTTTTTTTTTTCATCTGATATAAGGAAGGAAAATACACTGGTCCAATCGCTGCTAGTTCCATATCAATTAGTCACCATGGATACCACCTAACTTTTCTTCTGATGGGAAAAAATTCACTGACAATAATTTAATTGCTTAGTATTGTCTTAATAGTTCACGTAACATAGTTACAGGCATGTTTAGTTCCTTATCACTATATACATATCCTCAGAAGTCAAATCCTTTCCTGAAAATCCCTGCTCACCGGAAATTCTGAGACAAAGTGTTCACTCCAGTTGTGGTACCCTTAGCTTTTCCACAGTCACAGAATCTGATGTGTTCAACGTGAATGCCTTACACATTTGCAGACTGCTGTAACTAACAGTGTCTGAACTGTGTCCCTACACAGCCCCATGACACACTTCAGTAACATTACCTTTCATAAAACCAACTCCCAACGGCGATGTCTATATTTAGTTTTTATTTATTGTCAGCTCATCAACTAGAATGCAAGCCACCCTAGAGGATAAACACGATGTGTGTCTTGTTCTCGGCTCAATCCAGAGCCTACCACTGCGTCTGACACACAGTCCAAATCCTTCAAGTATGTATGAAATGTAGGAGTCAATTCTCTGGTTTACTTTAAGACCTTTTGCTCTGAAACAGATACCCCATTCAGAGTTCAGTGGTCTGTTCACTAACTAAAGGAAATTATCTGAAAATGCTCTAAGAACAACAGATCGCATACTAGGTAATGCAAGGAAAAGAAATACAATGTCCTTGTGAAAACCGAGGCACATCAGATGTTGAAAATCTAAAGCCTCAAATTTTCCACTACTGAGTCTAAACATCTTTAGCACTGGTATATTAAATATTTGCCTAATAAAGTATTTCAGAGAGCAGGGTAAGAGAAAAAGTAGGGCCACAGCTCCTAGAGCTGTCAGTTCTTGACGGCAACCATTTGTTTGCCATAATTTGCTTCCAGACCCTTCCTTTTGATGAAGATGACATTGTACAGGTGAGTAAGTCTGAAATATGTGGAACTGTCTCTAACTTTTGAAGGTCAACAGGAAAAATACGACTCCTTGAGAATGAAATATGTACGTGTTTAATTTAAAGGAGCAGTTACAATTCATAACAATGCACGAGAATTCTCCCGTCCAAGAGGCCAAAATCTCATTCCTACCCAACAGGCTGTTATAAATGATAATCATTCGCTAATTACAGTGAAATTCTGGACTTTGCCACACTAATCAATAGATGTTCCAAGGTCACAATCTAAAGGTGTTAGTTTAAATGCTAAAAATTCCATCTACTGAGGTTTCCTTAGGGAAGACAAAGTTTTCCCAGGATTTTTTAGATTTCTATTCCCCCCCCCCAACCCCATGAATGAAGGGATCATTCCGGGAAAATCAGGGCCCCCTGAATCCGTGTGTGTGATGAAGTCCAACGGGATCACCGATGGGGCCCTGGCAATGGAGCTGGCATCTGTCTAACACCAAGACCATCCGCCCCTGTCGGCTGATACCAGACCCCCGTCTGCACCTGCCCTGGAGCACCAAAACGTGCAGGCTGCTAAGTGCAAGGGGTGCCCGCGGCGCATCTGAAAACCAATCACCGCCTGCACGCAGGACTGCACCCCCGATGATTCCTGAAAATCCACAACAGGAAACGTAAGTATCCTCCACCCTCCCTGGCCGTTCATCAAAAGCAGACCGAATCACAGCCGCGGGGCGGCCAAGGGCAGAAGGCGAAGGCCGGCACTTCTCCTCCTTTTAGAAGGGCTGCATTTTCTAATTCCACAGCCAAGGACCGGAGGGAGAAGGCTGCAGACCGGGGAGCGGGCAGTAAGCCCCCAAGTTTCAAACACTGTGGGGTTAGAAGCCCGCTACATGCACAGTCGGCCCGGCGGGTCCTGCCGGCCGCCCCCGGCGCCCCTGCGGTGCCGAAACGCGCGGCTCAAGCCCCGGTCGGGCGGCCGGCCTCCGTCCCTTTCCCTCTCCGGAGGGGACACGCGGGTACGGGTGGCGAATGCCCCGGGGCCAGCGGGTGATGCCGCGGCGTTCCGGGGAGGGCGGGAGTTGCCGGCGACACCCTGTGAACTTGGACAGGCTTCCCGGGGGCCCCCGGCGGGTGCCAGCCCCCGGCCCGTGCCGCCGGGAGCGGCCGGGCGCCGCGATTGGCTGCGGCCGGCATCGCTCGGTGGGCGAGGCGGAGAGGAAGTGGCGGCCGCGGCTTTGCACCAACCATGTTCGGCCGGCGGGCGAGTGTCACCCGGCGCCCACGGCGGGGTCGGAGGGCGCGGGGCGGGCATTCCCGTCCCCACCCCGCCGCCGCCGCCGCGCCCCAAGCCCCCCTCAGGGGACGCCGGCCCTCGCGCCTGCCCTGCCGGGCGCCGCTCGGTCCCCGGAGGCTCCCTGCCCCCACCTCGCCCGCTCCGCAGCCGAGGCGGGTCAGGCCCAGCGCGCGAGGCCGGCCGGGGGCGCCGGCGGGGGCCCGGAGGCGCCCGGCGCTAGGCCGCGGCCGGGGCAGACGACCCGTCCGCGCGGCGCCCTCCCGTCTCGCGCGCCGGGACAAGTGCAGCGACAAAGCCCCCGGGCCCCCCGGGCACTGGCCGGCGGGAAGGAGGACGCGGCGTCCCTGCCGAGCGGCGGCGGCCCGGCCCCCAGGAAGCCCGGCGCGGCGGCCAGGCCCGGCGCCCAGCCTCGCGCTCCGGACGCTGCCGCCCGACGCCCGCGACCCTTGCCCGGTGCCGGGCGGGTGGGCGAGCCCCCCGGCTCAGCCGCGGGGCGCCCCTTCCAAGTTTGCAGTCTCTGGGGCGCGGGCAGCTGGCGGACGGCGGGTGCCCGCTTATTTACCCTGGCGGCTGCCGCGGGAGAGGCGCCGCCGCCGGCACCGAGGAGGACCTGCTCCCCGCCTTCGGGTCTGCTGGCGGCCGCGGCTTGTAAACACACACACACGCACACGCAGACACGACAGTTTGGGTTTTCCATGAGGCCCGGCTCCAGCGGACCCGCACCCCGGCACACGACACCTGAGGTACGGAATCACACGGAACAGCTCTGGGTCCGTGGAGCCACCTCTTCGCATCTGCAAATCCAAAAGTGAAATTAAACCTCCAGCAACCTCCTCCTCCTCCCTCTCTACCTCCTCCTCCTCCTCCTCCTCCTCCTCCACCTCCTCCTCCTTGCAGCCTCAGCACCCCAGTAGCAACAGCAGCAGAACAGCCGAACCTGCTTCCCCTAAAACCAGACGATCCACAATTGCGCCGAGTGATCCTCCACAAACCGGCCTTAATTTTTAAGAACCCCGGCATTTTCCGTCTGCAAAACATCGTGTCAAAAGCATCAGGACACGCACACGCACACGCACAGCCCCCACCCCCCGGCCCCGTCAACAAGCCCTCGAGAGAAACACACACACACACACACACACGCACCGTCACAACTATTATCTGGCAAAAAAAAAAAAAAAATGTTACCTTCTCCGTGTGCTTTTTCACGCTAGCCGTGCAATCCCGCAAGGGCTAAGTGTTGCTAGGGTGTGGGAAATGGAAACGAAAGCCCGTCAGTTGAATAATCGCGGGAGCAAAACTAAAAGTTACTCCCCGGCTGGCCTGAGAACAGTCCAGATCGAAAGCAAAACAAGGAGAGGAAACTGCGAAGCGCCGCGGCTGGAAATCCCCCCGCCCCCCGCCGCCGCCGCCGCCGCCGCCGCCGCGCGCCCTCGCCCGCCTCCCTCCGCCCGCCTCCTCCGCCCTTCCTCCCCAGTGTTTGTCTCGGCCTGGTGCGACCGGGAGGCGGCGGCCGAGGGCGGGCGCGAGCGGCCGGGCCGCGGAAGTTCGCCGCCGCCGCTCATTGGCTCGCGGCGCTGCTTTCATCGTTTCTCGGAAAAGTCGATTTCATTTTCACTTCCCCACGTCGCGGGAGCCACGGGCGGCCGCGCGTGAGTCTGGCTGCTCGCGCGCAGGGGCGCTCGCGTCCTCCCCGCAGCCGCACGCGCGTGAGGGCCCCGGGTGGGGCGCGGGTTTGTGGGGCTGGAGTGAGGGGGAGTCAGGTCAGAAGCTGGTGCAGGCTGGCGAGGGAGCGAGGACCGGCAGGTGCGGGCCCTGCGCGTCCTCGGGGTCGCCTGGAGCTCTGAGGAGGGGGAGCCGAGGCGGGCAGCGTGCGGGGCGCGGGGACGGGAGGGCGGGAGCCGGTTGCTGTGGGGCAGCAGAGTGTGGCACTGCCCACCTCGAAGGAGCGAACGCGGGGCGGTGATGTGAAAAGTCGGCATCCCCGGCGCCCCGTGGGGAGGCTGGCGAGCGTGGGAGTCGCTGCTCCTCAAAGGTGTCGTGGCCGGGGTCTGGGCCTGGGCAGAGACTGGATGCTTTCTTATCTGGCCTCTTGAGTTCACCCGCTGAGCACCCTCGGCCTCAGGTTTCCAGGCCGGGGATAAATGGGAGAATAGAATACAGGCGCCTCAGCCGCCACCTCTTAGCCCAAACTCCCAGCACTCGGGACCCACTCCTTTCTGATCACTTGCATAGGAGAGGATAGGCGCACACCGATTAGAGCCGCCTCCCCCCACGTGGGGCTTCGGCAAACGGCTCGTCCCTCTCTAGCTATTTCTTCTCGAATTATTTCCAAAAGTAATAATAAACTCCAGCACCTGTCTTTGTCACAGAAGCATTGGATTATGTGCACTGGATAAAGAAAAGTGTCGGGATATGCACGTGTGGTGGGGCAGGAGCGGAGGATCTAGTGTCCCGTTTTTTGTGGCTATGGACTTCAGTGGATCTCACATATGCACATTATTCATTGTCCCCTCTGTCACAGCGACCCAGACCCTCACTTTCTTAATTTGTATATCCATGACCCCCATAGGGGCAGACACACAAACCGTAGGAGAGTTGTCACTCTTCACCCGCCCTGGGACCCAGATCTCTCTCTCTCTTTGGTACCAAAAGAGTTGTCTCACTGTATTTCTCCTGGAATGGGAAGAGGAAAGTGGGGAAGAAAGAAGGGAAGAAATCATCAGGGTGTCGGTTTGAAATTCTCACTCTAGGCACACATGGGACCCAGATCTCGCCTCAGTTGCCCCTGCAGCCCCAGGAGTGCAAGAAGCAATAACCTGGTGTCATGGCACCCGCTGGTGCTGCGTTCCCTGAGTCTCTCAAAGCCAGCTGTGTCCGTGCTGTTATTTTAGGGGAGCCGGACAGAGCGGGCCCGCACATGGCTTCACTGCCTCCTGACCACTGCCATGCAGGTGAGCAGCTAGCTTGAGGACTGGTGGGATTCCGGTGCTTGTCTTCCCGAGGAAGATGTTCAAGAAGCTGTCTTTGAGAAGGATGAAGTTGGTTGTTGACTTTTTTTTTTTTTTTTTTTAAGTCACGCTTCAAGTCATCTTCCCTGCAGCATAAATACAGTCTGTTGCATCCTGGAAACCTATTGATGCTACTCCAAGCATCTTTGGGCCTGGTCCATCCCTAGGGCTCTGCCTTCCCTCAGTTATTGTAGTTGCCTAGTAACTGTGCTGCCTGTATCATTCCTTAGGCTGCTCCAGGCCAGCAGCCATACTACTAACCGAGTTAAGTAGAAAATTAACAACGGGTAAAGCACAGTTCCGACCGTGGCTCTGTGTCTCAGCAGCCTCCCTGCAGCCTTCAAGGTGAAGGCCATGCGCTTTGACAAGACACATCAACTCGGCTGTAATCTCACAGCAGACTGCTCCTCCAGCCTCACCTCCTGCCACCACTCCCCAGGAGCCCTACATCCCCCCCCCCCCCACCTTGCCAAATCAGCTGCCACTCCCTTTGGTCAAACAGCAAAGCTAACCTCTTGGTTATTATTTTATCCTTAATATGGTGCCCAGCACATAGGAACTCAAACGCTTCTTAGTGAATCATTACCTGCTCTTTGCTTTATAAAACATTTTAGACTTTATCATAGCATTTGTTTTATACTTTAATAGCTTTTCCATATACATGGATCTGATGTTTATTAGACACAATTCAGAAAATATAGGACCTTTAAGAGAAGAAAGCCACCTAAAATGTCACCCATCAGGAATAGACGTATTGATATTTTATATATATTTCCTTCTAGTCACCTTTCTGCAGGGCCATTTTCTGTCTCTGCGTCATTGAGCAACGTTGATCGTCCTGCCCGTTTCCCATGATGCCTACGTGACATCCTCTTGTCCTTGTCTATTGCTTGGCTGGCTGCTCTTCTGCTGCCAGCCCCTAAATTATGGTGTTTCCAGACATTCTGTCCTCAACCCTCTTATTTTCTCATTCTATGTGCTTTCTCTTCGGGTGCTCTCCTCCACGCCCAGTGCTCCACAAATACCAACACAGACGGCCCCAATTTATGATACTTTGACATAACGATTTTTTTTTTTTTCAGTTTTATGATAGTGCAAAAACCAAGCTTCAGATTTTGACTTTGGGTCTTTTCCCAGGCCAGTGATAGATGGTCCAGTCCTTCTTTTCGGTGCTGGCCAGAGGCAGGTGCAGCTCCTGGTCAGCCCCGGGATCACCAAGGAAACATCGCATACTGTAGTGTGCTTGAGCTACATGAGTGATGGCATTTGGTAGGTTAGAGGGATTAAATGCATTTTCATTGTACGATATTTTTAGGTTACAATGGGTTTAGCAGTATGTATCCCCACCATGTCTCGGGGTAGTGTCTGTATTTGGTGGGTCCTCCAAATCTTAACTTCTGCACTCTAGACACATTTTCTCCTAGATACTGCCCATGTGCAACAAATTAAACTCATAACCTCTTCCCTCACAGCCTTGCATTTGTCACTTCATTGACTAGCCAGGAAACTTGGGGACATATAGACTCCCTCCTTTTCCTGAGCCCCTGGAGCACCCTAAGGCAGAGGGATTGCTTCCAATTTTCCAGGCACCTAAACTCATAAAATACAGAATACATTAGACTCTACTCTTATGCCCTTCATGACTTGTCACTGCTGACCAAAAATGTAAGTGTGACCCAAAGCAGCCACCTGGGATTGAGAGACACAGTGAAGAGGAATTTCTCAGCCCTTTGATGGGATGCTTAAAGTCATAAATCTCCGTGGGAAACGGATCAGTATAGCAAACTACAACCTTTTGGGAAGTCTGTGGGAATAGTGCTTTCTGGCATACCAAGGAAATCTCACCAAACGCCTTAGTCTAATATGAAAACAGCCTGTTGTGGGAGCAGCCTTGTGTAGGGAGAGCAGCGTGCTCCCAGGAGTGAAGCAAGTTTCTATCCCACCTGTGGAATGGAACGTCCCAAAGGAGCTACCTGGATGCATTAGAACTAATTTCTTTTCAGGAGACTTGGGGAGGGACAACGAGTGGTTTTCCATGAGTGGTTTTTAAGTAAAGAAGTTTAAAGACACACTCCCAGTTCACTGTTTTCAGGTGGGTTTTTATTTTTCTAATAAATGAGAAAAGTTTCATAAAATAATCATTCAAGTCACATTTGCTAGGTGCCTGGGGTGCTCCTCAGCACTGAGGTCACTGCAGGGAATGAGGAGTGAAAGTCTCTGCTTTCCAGGTTTTCTGACAGTGTAGTAGATTGACGCGGTGATTTCCACTGTAGCGTGCCCACAGTGGCACCAGCATCACCTCTCTCGCATCACCTCTGTCTCAGCCATAGCTTTTTTTTTTAGAAGATTTATTTTATTTATTTGAAAAAATTAGAGAGAGAGGTAGAGACAGAGAAAGAGGCCTTCCATCCGCTGGTTCACTCCCCAGATGGCTGCAATGGCCAGAGCTGCGCGGATCAGGAGCCAGGAGCCAGGAGCTTCTTCCAGGTCTCCCATGTGGGTGCAGGGGCCCAAGGACTTGGTCCATCTTCTACTGCTTTCCCAGGCCATTTTTCCAGAAAGCTCATCTTTCCAGAGAGCTAGATCGGAAGAAGAGCAGCTGGGACTAGAACCAGTGCCCATATGGGATGCTGGCACTTCAGGCCATGGTACATTAATTCAGACAGTTATAAAGGCACAGAAAATGAGGGCTTCAGGGATGGACATTGGGCACACAGGTAAGATGCTGCTTGGGGCTCCCGCATCCCATATCAGGGCTGTCTTCAGTTTGCTGGGCTGCCATGGCAGAGCACCACACACCGGTTGGCTTCGGGAGCAGAAAGTTACTGTTACACGGTTAGGGAGGCTGGAAGCCTGAGACCAGGTTGGCTCCTCCTGGCTGTACGGGAGAACCTGTTTCAAGCTTCCTGCCCACTGTGGTTTGCCAGCATTTGGCTTTGTAAATTTACCACTGCAGTCTCTGCTTTGATGTTGATGTGGCGTTTTTCCTGGAGAAGGATCTGTGTCCAACATTCTCCTCCTTTCAAAGGTAGGGGATTAGGAGCCCAGCCTACTCCAGTGTGACTTCATCTTCACCAACAATATCTGCAGTGACCATCTTTCCAAATAAGGTCACGTTGTTGGGGTCCTGGTGGTTAGGACTTCCACCTAGGAATGTGGGGGAAAGAGGACCTGATTCAGTCCGTAACAGGAGACAATTGTGTTGGTGTTGGCAGAGAGGTTAGGTAACAAGGAGGAAGTGAGGTCGTCAGCCCCTCCCCACAGCCCCACCTGTGCTGCACCACCTAAAGCCTCCCTTTCTGTGTAGCAGAAAACTGTAGCTTCCCCAAACTGCCGCCCTTGAATCAGAATCAGCCAAAAATAACCAACGTGGCTGCAGGCTGCATCTCCACGATGACCTTTAGATCACTATAAAGTCATTGTAATAAAATGACCGTGACTGACACTCCTACTCCCATCATGCACCTGATGCCATGACACTGCTGAGTTTTCCAGAAAGGGGAAGAGAAATGGGTGCTACTAAGCCCTGTTCCCACAAGCTCTGCCCCTTATGGACATTAAATTCTGTCCCAGACACTACCCCTGTATCTCCAGAGTGGTGAAGTTCCCAAGCAGAAGGAAGAGTGGGGACTGAGGCCTTGAGAAGCAAATGTGTCTGGCACATAGTAGAGAATTGCCTTGGAGACAAGAACCCGGACCCAGCCACCACGACTGTGGTGAAGTGCCCAAGCAGAAGGAAGAGTGGGGACTGAGGCCTTGAGAAGCAAATGTGTCTGGCACATTCTGGGAATTGACAGAACCGTGAGTGCAACCTCAGAGTGGCGAGCGAGGGTAAGAGGGACAGGAGGAGCCAGCACTGTAGCGCAGCAGGTTAAAGCCCTGGCATGAAGCGCCGGCATCCCATATCGGCACTGGTTCTAGTCCCAGCTGCTCTTCTGATCTAGATCTCTACTATGGCCTGGGAAAGCAGTGGAGGATGGCCCAAGTGCTTAGGCCCCTGAACCCACGTGGGAGACCCGGAAGAATCTCCACAGTCGTGGCGGCCATCTGGGGAGTGAACCAGTGGATGGAAGACCTCTCTCTCTGTCTCTACCTCTCTCTGTAATTCTGTCTTTCAAATAAATAAAATAAATCTTAAAAAAAAAAAAGAGGGACAGGAGATCAGGTGGACAGGTGGGCAGAGGCCAAATCAAGGAGTCTGAATTTCATTCTAAGAACAATGGGGAGATCCTGAGATGTTTTAAACAGGACTGACCTGTGGCTTTAAAAGATGACAGTGTCTCCCAGTTTTCTGCTCGGCATCAATGAAATGCAAGGGTTTCTTAATTTGTTGATTTCTTAGAGGAATTTGCAACTCTTCTTTTCCTCTCTGTCCATTACTTGATGGATTTTCTGAGTACCACAATACATCTATGGTATTCTGAAATAATTGTCTTCTTTTCTATATTTGAATTCCTAAGTCAAAATATTTCTCTCCCTTTAACTGTGTCTCTGATTTTCATCTCCACGAGCAAATGGGGACAACTAATGTGTTTTTACAAAAATAATAAACTTTCTGTAAAAATGAAGATATTCATATATTCAACTGTGGACTTGGGGCACACACAGTTTTCCTAACTCTGTTTTGAGTGAACAGTGATAATTTTCAGAGATTGTGTCGCCACAAAAATCAGCACTCATTCCAAAATTGTAATGTGTTTCAGTGTTTTTGATTCCTAAAAATTTTCAGATTTTTTTTTTCCATCAGCAGCTGCTTACGTGAGTTTCCACAAAGCTGAATTTTTGTTGGTCAAACAATCAACGTAAGTCAAACTTCATGATTCACTTTGAATGCTTTGCAATTTGAAAATAAATATGGGTTTAAACAGCCCATCACGTGTTTTTTTCAACCTCAGACTGTGGATCCTGGTCACTCCATTTCAACCTAAAAAGATCCCCTTCCTTCTGGTTTACATACTGAGGTTCTGAAAGGGATGTCATTTGGGAAAAAGACTGCGGCTTAGAGAAAAGAAAAGAAAAAGAAATCCAAGCCGCTAATACCAACTGTTGGACTTAACTTTTATTTTTATATCATTGGAGATAAGAAAGAAAACACAACCAGCCATGATTGGAAAGAAACAAAGAAAGCTTCTGTCCATTGGTTCACTCCCCCAGATGCCTATTAGCTACTGGGAGCTGAGAATTCAGTACAGGACTCATGTGTGCGGTAGCAGCCCAGTTACCTTGAGCCATCACTGCTGCCTCCCGGGGTGCCCCTAAGCAGAGTCGGGAGCTAGAGCTGGCTGTCCAGTGCGGCTTACTCACTAGGCCGAACACACGACCCAGATCATATTTTAAATATACTGTTTGAAAAAGATTAAGAATTCATGGAAATTTCTAACAACTAAAGAATATTTGATATTTACAAATTTCATGTCTATGCAAATTCAGTTCTATAGTCTCAGCAATCAAATTCATATTCTTAGATCTCAACATGAAGGAGGACTCTAAGAAAAATAGCAAACTTTTATGTTAAATTGGTTCTTTTGCTTTCTTCTATCTGATACTTTCATGTTTACTCATCATATTGCCTATTCTGTTTGCTTGGTTTCCACATACAGATTAGCAAAAGGGGAAAGAGATGAACATGTCATTTGAGGGCAGTGAGGAAAAGAAAATCTCTCTCTCTCTCTCTCTCTCTCTCTGTAGAGGAGGATTCGTTGCACCTGGATTCTCATTTAGAATTCAGAGCATTTTTTTTTCCTGCAGAAACAATAAGAAACTCTAACATAAGAATATAGTTCACATTCATTGTGAGTTAAAGTAAGAGTTTGAGAGCTGGCCTGGGAATACACAATTCTACAAGATTGTATATATGGGAAAATTTCATTCTGAAGTCTGAACAGCTGTTTCCAGAAGAAGCTGTTAGACACAGGGGGATGTATGGGCCTGAGAATGCCTGCTCTCAGCAGGGAGACAAGGAGGAGGGAGGCCTGGTTCCTGATCTCAAAGCATTTGCAGTGTGCACTGGATCAGAGCCTGCAATGGGAAGACGGAAATAGTGCAGAGCTCCACTCTCAGGAACATTTTAATATACTCATCTATCTGTTCATTCAACATCTGGTCCTTAGCTATATAATATATAATATGTAATATAATACAGCTCTTTTTACATCTTTTTATCATTGCATACCAAGTGGTATTTCTCTATAATAAATCATATACGATTATAGAACATGAGAACACTACAGACTTCTTTGTAGTGACAGCCTTGTTGGAAGGAACTTGATGGCGGTTGGTAGCTGTGTGACTGGATAAGAGCTATGTCCCAACCATTCTTCCAGCATGTTGGGCACCAACAAAAAAGGACACAGCAAGATATCCATTGATCTGGAGAGAAGGCCAGGGTGCACTGAAGGAATGAAAATCAAGATGCAAAGCAGAATTCATATTATGATCTCCTTGCAAAGCCAATAGTAAGCAACCTCCCCCACCCCAAAAAGGAGCCTGAATTAAAAAGAATAAAGCTATAAGGTGCACATACCAAGCTATTAACAGTGGTCACCTTGAGGACAGGTGGGTTAGTAATTTTTTTTTGTATTGGGGGAAAAGTGATCTTTTAAAACAAAATGAAAATATGGAATTACAGAGATTAAAGAGAAAAATTAAAATTACTTTCATTTCTGTACCCATATTACTTTATTAGGGTATATGTGAACTTCCCTGGGTAACTAATTATAAGTAGATATTCCTCAGCTGCCTACGAGGTTAATATCACTTCAGGAGCCACTCAGCACCCCCACACGGAGACTGTAAAACAGGCAGTCCTGTCAGGTCCCTGGGGGTGCGAGAGGCCCGCCCTAGCCTATTCCCAGGGTCTGTGGCCGGAGGGAAGAAGAGTTGCCTGACGTGTAAAATGGCAGTCCTGGGTTACTCATTCCGCTCGGGCCACCGCAGAGCTCCCCTGCTCGTTCTAACGGGCTCCCGGGAAGGAAGGATGCAAGGGGCTGATGGAGCGGGGTCCACTGAGCACCTTGGAGGACAAACGGCTGTGTGTGCTCCTGCTCACGACCCCGCGGCACCAGTTCAGGGGCCCCAAGGGCCTTTGTCCAGTATTCTCTTTATCTCTTCTGAACAGTCATTTGAAGGAGACAGCTGACCATTAGGCCAGAGCTAGACATGCAGGTAGTAAGCAGTGACGCCCGCAAGGACTCCCAAAGGAAATGCTTTGGGGGCCGGAACACTACTTCCAAGAACACCAGAGTACTTGAAGAAGTTAGCAGAAACTGGATTTAGGAGCTAAGTGCACAATATTTTGAAATCTATGCAGTTTTTTCATAATAGCATTCCCCCATGAGCTTTCTGAAGAGCCCTTGTATGCATGGGTTTCAAAAAATTTTTATACCAAAATAAACATACCTTTTAATTCCATTTTCTGTAAACTTTTTAAAATACCCTTGGAGGTTAAAAATAAATAGCAAAGTAACAATGTGCATATACACCTATTATTAAGATCTAGCCTTGGCCGGCGCCACGGCTCACTAGGCTGATCCTCCGCCTGCGGCGCCGCCACCCCGGGTTCTAGTCCCGGTTGGGGTGCCGGGTTCTAGTCCCGGTTGCTTCTCTTCCAGGCCAGCTCTCTGCTGTGGCCCGGGAAGGCAGTGGAGGATGGCCCAGGTGCTTGGGTCCCTGTACCCTCATGGGAGACCAGGAGAAGCACCTGGCTCCTGGCTTTGGATCAGCACAGCACGCTGGCAGTGACGGCCACTTGGGGGGTGAACCAACGGAAGGAAGACCTTTCTCTCTGTCTCTCTCTCTCTCTCTCACTGTCTAACTCTGCCTGTCCAAAAAAAAAAAAAAAAAAAATCCTTGACAAAGGCCTTCAGACTTAAAGAAAAAATACTGGTTTTTGTTTATTTGAGAGAGAGAGAGAGAGACAGCTCCCTTCCACCGGTTCACTCCCCAAATGCCCACAATGGCTGAGGCCAGAGCTAGGAGCTGGGAATACAATCCAGGTCTGCATGCGGGAGGCAGGAACCCAGTGCTTCCCAGAGTCTGTGTTAACAGGAAGCTACCTAGTCAGGAGCCAGCGCCAGGCATGGAGCCCGGTGCTCCAGCGGGAACGTGGGCTTTTTAACTGCCTCCCTGTTTTCAGACTTCCAAACATCCTCTCACCCCACAGAGAGCAGCAGCCTGACGAACACACTTGGTTCTAGGGTCCAAAGGCATTTTATTGTGTTACATATTCAGGAGAGCATTAGAGTTATGAATCTAGTTGGGTTTTTTTCCCAGTTAAAAATGAAGGGTGGGAGGGGGACTCCTAGATCCAACATGTGGAAGAAAGATGTGCATTTAATAGAGTCACTAAGGCAGAGCGTCAGTCTAGGAAACTATAGATTGGAAGCGATTTCTTGTGCTGCGTTAACCGATTCCCTGAGGGGAAGAGAGCTGCAGTCACCAGACCAGCGCCTGCAGACGGGGCTTCGGCTGCACTGATGTCGTGGCGGCCGGGGACTTACTCACGGTCACATTCAGAACCCACGGAGGAGCAGCTCAAGTTATCTGTTCATTCAGCATTTCGCCCATTCACAAATTAATTACATGGCCCTGTCTATTCCATAACATCCAACATCTGGTGAGAATTAAGGGCACTATCTACCATCCAGATGTGTAGCTCGCCATCACGCAGGCAGAACACCTGTGCTCAAAGGAGCATTTCGTCCTGACGTTCGGTGCTAGGTCCCAGTAGTCCTTTTCTGTACTGTTTACTTCTTCCTGTTAGCCAAGGTGATGCTCAAATTAGGTTAAAAATCAGTTGTTCTCCAAGATTGTGCTTTAAATTAAATAGAAACAAAGATCTATAAAAATCCATAATATGGAAACCATGTATTTTGCTATAAAAATGTAAAAGAGAGGCAAGTGTTTACACTAGCAGTTGATACTGCTTAGAACACCCACATCCCACATCCGAGTACCCAGATCTGGCTCCCGATTCCACCTTCCTTCTAATACAGACCCTGAGAGACACTAGCGATAGCTGAAAGAATTGGGTTCTGCCACCCACATGGGAGACCTGAATTGAGCTCCTGGCTCTCAGCTTTGGCTCCATGGCTGTTGCCAGCATTTTGGGAGTGAACCAGTGGATGACAGCTGTCTCTATCTCTCTGCCTCTCAAATTTTTTAAAAAAAAAGAGATCTGCTTTCAGAATGGCAAAGACAAACCCACACAACTGCCTTCTCTCAAAGATGGCTAAGCAACAACAAAAACAGGTAACAAAAATACACATCCATATTTTGGAAACTAGATGTCTACAAGCAATCTATGAGGGCAGAATTTGGAAGGAAGAGCAGAAATTCAGAGCTAAGTGCCTGGAACAGGAGGTGGAGGAAGCTAATTTTCCTTACAGAACTTCCACAGCCACAGCCACAGCCACAGCCACAGGAATAGGGGCGTGTGGTTTACCACCCCCAACTTCCCCTCTGCCCACATCAGGGAGGGGTCCCCACTTGTACAGACTCCTGTGATTAGTTAGATGGAGCCCACCAGATGATCCAAGAAGAAAGCTCCCATCTCAACCTCTGCTTAATCACAGCGTATTCACAGGCTCTCGGATTAGAAAGCGTACGTTTTGGGGTCGTTTTTCTGCTTATGACATGGGGGTTGTGTATTTTGGGGAGGAAGGTCAGAGGTCAAGCAGCGTTATCACATCACAGCTAGGGCGGCACTGTCGGCATGGTTTCTCGCTAACTTGGATCACTTGGCGAAGGAGTTGTGGGCTGTCTCCACTGCTGAGTTTTCTGCCCCCTGCTAACACGTTGCTCTCCTTGGAAGGAGGACACGGCGCGAAGCTCACACGCCACCTGCTTGAGGGAAGAGTAGCTACGTGAAGTATCTGAAATTCTCAGACCTGGGCTATCTTCTCATTTATTTACTAGTGTTATTGTTTCCCAGCATTGGTTTCTATCCGCGTGGACTCCTAGATATGTATTCCAGACTTTGGGTGACAATCTAATACTTTATTCTAACGCTCAAATTGTTCCGGCACTGACCTGTCAATCTGCTACTATTTCCTTGGACATTTTGCTTTCTAGCACTTCCTGGATTACATGGCTGGGGTGTTTTAAAAATGCTCCTTTACTCGCTGGCACTGCCAGTTGCTGCAGGCCCGTCTTGTATATGCTCTTCTCTAGCCCTAACCTTTTCTCTTTATCCCTGAGCACAGTTGGAAAAAAGCCTTTTTTTGATATATTAGTACACTTAATAGCGACAGTTAACTAGATTACAACTAAATGTTTTCAGAGCAACAGTAGTCCAATGATCTTGATAAACTTTAATCAGTAAAAAAAAAAAATAGCTATTTCATATGGCTCAACAAAATATATATGTATCAGATTGGCTCTGTTTCTCTGGAGAACCCTAGTCCTATGTATGTACACATTCATATCTATATAGCATATCTGCTTACACGCATTTAGAGGAATGTTCTAGAAATTGGTTCATGAGGTTATGGAGGCCAGGAAGTTCCACCATCTGCCATCTGCAGCCTGGAGAACCAGGAAAGCCGGTGGCACGAAGCAGTTCTAGTCTGAAGGCCTGAGAACCTGGTGAGCGGAGGGTGTGAGGCGTGGTCTGAGGCTGAAGGCCCAGGGACCAGGAGCGCTGCTGTTGACGGCCAGGAAGCGGTGGACGTTCTCGCCCACCTCGAGAGCAGGGATTCCCCTGCCGTGTGCTTTTATGTTCTGTTGTGGCCCTCTCTTGAGACATGGGGCGATGTTTGCCACACGAGTGAGGGCAGCTCTCTGTTCAGTCCACTGATTCAAACATGAATCTCTTCTGGAAGTATCCTCACAGGTACACCCAGAAATACTAGTTTATCAGCTATCTGGGTATCCCTTAGCCCACCAAGTTGCTGCATAAAATTAATCCTTGTGTGTGTGTGAGTGTGTGTGTGTGTATCCTGCCACAAAAAAAAAAAATTTTTTTTTTTAATTTGAGAGGTACAATTATAGACAGAGGAAGAGACAGAGAAAGGTCTTCACTCCCTAAATGGCTGCAATGGCCAGAGCTAGGCCGATCCAAAGCCAGGAGCTTCTGGGTCTCCCACAAGGGTGCAGGGGCCCAAATACCTGGGTCATCTTCTACTGCTTTCCCAGGCCAAAGCAGAGAGCTGGATTGAAAGTGGAGCATCTGGGACTAGAACTGGCACTCATATGGGATGCTTGCATTGCAGGCAGAGGCTAAGCCCACTACACCATAGCACTGACCCCACAAAAAATTTTTAATATAAATAAATAAACCTAAACACACCTACTTACTTTTAGCAACATTACCTGACTCATTTTTAGTAGAATGACCCATTTTTCTGAGTGTCAAGACATTGAGACCAAGCCAGGTATTCTCAGCTTTTACCAACAAAGAAAGAAGGACAGCCATGGCACTAGCATCCACTAAGTATGAAGTAGGAGCCAGGCACTCTGTCAGAGGCCTACACACCTCCTCACCCGGATAGGTTCATTGCTTTGAGGTTGGGGATCTAACTCCTCATTTCATATTTTATCATCCTTGCCTGTTCTGCTGGAGTAGGCTCCTTACTGATATCTCTGCTTCTACTTTTGTTTTCCAACAGTTCATTCTGCTCAGATGCACCAGACTGTTATTAAAATATATCCTGTCACTTCCCTGTCTAAAGCTCTTCACACATTTCCTGTAGCAATTAGAATAAAATCACATGCCTCCACCAGTGCCCTACAAAGCTGTTCTCTGCAAGTGATCTGGCCCATGCCTCGCTAACTCTCCCCAGTCTCATTGGGGACTCTTCTTTGTCCTGCCCACCAGGCCTCAGCACAGGGGTCAGCATACCGCAGCACATGGGCCAAATCCAGCCCACTGCCTGTTTCCGTACAGCCCTAAACCAAGAATGCTTTTATGTAATTGGAAAACAAGCGAAAGAATAATATTTCATGACACATGAAAATTGCATGCAATTCAAATGTCAGTGGCCGTGAATCAAGTTTTATGGCAACACAGACATGCTTGTTTGTCCCCATAGAGTCCAGGGCTGCTTTTGTGCTAAAAGAACAGAGTTGAGCAGCTGCAAGTGAGACGAGGTGGCTCACAAAGCTTAACATCTTTGCTGGCTGCCCCTTTACGGACATTTTTCAGCCCCTGCTTCAGCCACTTGGGCTTCCTTTCTGTTTTGCAAACGCACCTTGTGCCTTCCCTCCCTGGGGCATCCTGTCTCCTGATGCCTCGTGCTAGAATGTTCTTCTCTGGCTCTTTGCATGGCCGTTCTGCTAAGGCCTCACGTAACTTGGACAAAACCAGCAGATGGTGTTCACTGTCCAAGTGCATTTCTTACCATAAAATGCTGCATTCTGAACCCTGGAAGAAGAGCTCTGCCTTAAGATTCATTCATTTCTATCTGGCAGGAACGAGGGATGGGAAGCTTTTTTATATATATAAAGATTTATTTATTTACTTATCTGAAAGTCAGAATTACAAAAGAGAGGGAATCTTCCTTCTGATTCGCTCCCCAAATGGCCGCAGCAGGCAGGACTGGGCCAGGCTGAAGCCAGGAGCTGAGAGCTTCTCCCAGGTCTCCCATGCAAGCGCAGTGGCCCGCGCCCTTGGGCCATCTTCTACTGCTTTCCCAGCTGAATCTGAAGAAGAGCATGAACTGGCGCCCACATGGGATGCTGATGCCGCAGGCGGAGACCCAGCCCACCACACCACAGCGCCGGCCCCTGGTGAGAAGCTTTTTGAGGCCATGGCTGGCTCCAAGCTCCACTGACCTGTGATTTTGTCTGCCATTGCTACGAATGGATGCTCCTTACCTGTTGAACCCAGCGGACTAAGAGGCTGGAAGAAAAGACTGTAGTATGGGGGGCAAAGGACATGTCACTGTCATGCTCCCATGGTCACTGCAGCCACATTTCCATCACAGTATAGCCAGCAAGACAGCACAGGTCAGAATTCTTTGTTGTGGTTTAAAGATTTACTTTATTGATCTGAAAGGTAGAGTGACAGACTGCGAGAAGGAGAGAGAGACAGATCTTCCATGTACTGGTTCATTCCCCAAATGACCACAATTCCCTGAGGCTGGGCCAGGCAAAGGCAGAAGCCCAGAACTCTATCTGGGTTGCCACATGGATATGGGATGATGGCATCACAGGTGGTGGCCTAACCCACTGTGCCACAACACCAGCCCCGAGTTCTTTTTTAAAAAATTATTTATTTGGGGGCCCACGCTATGGCATAGCAGATAAAGCCTCCGCCTGCAGTGCCAGCATCCCACATGGACACCGGTTCAAGTCCGGGTTGCTCCACTTCCAATCCAGCTCCCTGCTATGGCCTGAAAAAGGAGTAGAAAATGGTTCCAAGTGCTTGGGCCCCTGCAACTGTGTGAAAGACCCAGAAGAAGCTCCTGGCTCTTTGATCCTGGCTTCAGATTGGCTCAGCTCCAGCCATTGCAGCCATTTGGGGAGTGAACCAGCAGATGGAAATCTATCTTTTTCTCTCTCTCTGCCTTTCAAGTAAATAAATAAATATTTAAAAATTTATTTATTTTAGGGGCTGGCACTGTGGCACTCCAGGTTAAGTCACTGTCTGTAGTGCTGGCATCCCATATGGGTACCGGTTCAAGTCCCAGCTGCTCCACTTCCAATCCAGTTTCCTGCTAATGCGTTTGGGAAAGCAGCAGAAGATGGCCCAAGCACTTGGGCCCCTGCACCCATGTGGGAGAACTGGAGGAAGCTCCTGACATCCTGGCTTTGGCCTGGCTCAGTTTCAGCCATTGTGACCATTTGGGCAGTGAATCAGAGGATGGGAGACCTCTCTCTCTCTCTCTCTCTCTCTCTCTCTCTACACACACCTGCTTCTGCATATCTGTAACTCTGCCTTTTGCATAAATAAATCTTAAAAATATTTTTAAAAAGATTAGGGCTCAGATCTCTGTGCCCTTAAAAAATATTTATTTTATTGATTTGAAAGAGACAAATAGATAGGGGATGGGGGAAGAGATACAATGAAAGATCCATCCCCAAATACTAGCTGGGGCTGGGCCAGGCTAAAGCTAGGAGCCAGGAACTCCAACCAGGAATCAAGTTTCTCATGTGGCTGGCAGGGACCCAAAGTACTTGAGCCATCATTTGCTGCCTCCCAAGGAGCACATTAACAGGAGGCTGGAGTCAGGAGCTTGAACCCAGGCACCGCAGTTATGGGATGTGAGCATCCTAAGTAGCATCTTTTTTTTTTAAAAGGTTTATTTATTTATTTGAAAGGCAGAGGCAGAGAAAGAGAGAGAGGTTTTCCATACACCGGTTCATTCGCAGATGGCCACAATGGCCTGAGATGGGCCGATTTAAAGCCAGGAGCTAGGATCTTCTTCCAGGTCTCCCATGTGTGCGTGCTTGGGCCATCTTCCACTGCTTTCCCAGGCACATTAGCAGGGTGCTAGATCAGAAGTAGAGCAGCCAGGACTCGAACTGGCACTGATAGGGCATGCAGACACTGCAGGCAGCAGCTTTACCCACTGCATCACAGTGCTGGCCCCTACAGCATCTTAAGTACTGAAACCAACTCCCACCCCTAGAACCCTTAATATAATTGTGGATATGGGATCTCAATAGAGGAAGAGATTTTCATTACAGTACCCTGGTCCACCAAAGAAGCCACCGGTGGGCCCTCCAGATAAAAGTGGACCCAGTCGGGGTGTGTGTGTATGTGTATGTGTGTGTGCAGACCATGGCACAGACTTAGCTCAGAACACATATCAGCTGTAGTCATCCTCCCCCTCCGAGCCTGTCTCCTTGTCTACAAAACACCACCAGCCTCATGTTTGTACAGACTGTGGAAGGCTCAAATGGGAAGATATTTGTAAAACTACATTTTAGACCAAGTCTTAAAGGAATATAAAATATTTCACCAGCTCTCTCTTAAAACAAAAATGAAATTCTACTTAAGAAGTGCTGTATGACAATCCCCATGCTGCTGTCATATGAGGGTTGAATTAGATTGGTGTGTATTTAAGTGTGGGATTTTGTTCTTAAAAGCGCTGAGGAAAATGTATGTAGGAGATCTTCAGGAGTGTTGCTTACAAAGCAAAGATGTCAGGGTGTGATGCAATGCAGGGGTTGTCTTGTGAGGGGAGTTGAGGGAGGGAGATTCTGGAAGGGCCAGCTGCAGAGACAGCAGATCAAGACCAAGGCAGGAGAGAAATGGGTCAAGATCGCCTGGGAGAGGGTAACTCCCATTCATGTGGCAGCCTTAATTAGAAAGTGTCTGTTTCCCAAAGCGGTCAGCAAGTGGAGTTTGCTGTCGGAATTATTTTCACGTTGTGAAGTGCAGTGGACATCAAGGGGGAGCTTACTGCCAGAGGCTCCTTGGGGAACACTCGAGTCAGATTTAGAGGAAAATACAGTGAGCCTCTGTAGAGAGGGGACAATGTTAAGCTAAAGGCTGCTTTTTGCACGTAAGGCACGTGTGACAGCCCCAGGGTGTCCTGATCCTGGAGTGGGGAAATAGGGGTGCCAGTGAGTACCCTGCCACTTCCTAGCTGTGTGACATTGTTCTCTGGGAGCCCATTTTCTGCTCTGCAAAATTAGGAAAATGTGTTTCTTTTTTCAGGGGTTTCTTGGGGAGTAGAAATAATGTACAGGGGCTGGCGTTGTGGTGCAGCAGGTTAACTTGCCATCTGATCTGCAACACTGAACCCCAGAGGGGCACCAGTTCCAGTCTCAGCTGCTCCACTTCTGATCCAGCTCCCTGCTAATGCACCTGCGAAAGCAACAGAAGATGGCCCAAGTGCTTGGGCCCCTGAACCCAGGCTCCTGGCTTCAACCTGGTCCAGCCTCAGCCATTGTGGCCATCTGGGGAGTAAACCAGTGGTAGATCTCTCTGTCTCTCCCTCTCTCTGTCACTCTGCCTTTCAAATAAATAAATAAATCTTAGAAAAGAAACAGTGCATAGAAAGCAGCTTACACTGTGCCCTGCTCAAAGGTTTTTTTAAAAATATAGTCGTGACTATCTGGTCGGTTCTTTTAGAGGTGGACACTGATAAGGATAATGTCATCTTCACCAGGCTGTGAGGGTTGCCGTGACAGAGCCTTGCTGGGATTACAAGCTGAGAAACCCTCTCAGGGGTACTTGGGAAGATTCATGCTAAGAGCAGGACAAGAATAGACAGGACCATCTGCTGTCACGGGTGTCGAGGTAGCACAGACAGAGTAGGGGTGAGTCTGGGGTCGGGTTCGGGGATGATGGAAGGCCAGCACCACAGGGAGTGTTCACCGTGGGGGTTCCGAGTCTACAGAGGGCTTGCCGACCTCTGAGCCAGAGTAGCTGGAAAGTAGCCACCAGCCAGGAGGGGCCTGAACAGGTGATCTGTGTAGATGTGGCTGTTGCGGACTGTCTGCATCTAGCTGTGGCAGAACCAGGTGACTGCAAAACCAGTGCCCCTTCTCCTGGTGTTCACTCCTGCCCACACCATCCTCTGTGGACCCTTGCCCAGCTTGTCCACACTCTAGTCACATCCACAGCCCTGCACTTTTCCTAACCTGCAAAGAGCAGGTAAACAAAACGGGCAGTAGAGGTTAGGCCAGGCTCGAGGCCACTCACCCTGGCCAGCAGCTAGGTGAGCAAGGAAATTGCAGGTCTCTAGAAATGTGGGGGATTATTTGGAACAAATGGAAAGGGAATTCTGTCTGGCTAGGGCCCACCATCTTGCCGGCTCACCAACCCCGTTCTCTTGACATGGGTCTCTCCAGCATCTTCAGAATCTGAGGCTTGGAGTGGGTGAGAGACCCACGTTCCAGCTCAGCCTCTTTAGGCTGCAGTTCTTGCTCGTTCTCTCCTGCCCTGTGTGCATCTCCCCTTCCTGTCTGATCACCGTGCCACAGCTCAATATGATCAGCCACTGCACAAGCAAAGGTGTTTAGGGCTGTCAGTAAACAGTGTATACGGAGTGGGCATTTAGCCTAGCAGTTAGGACAGCCATCAGGCCACACATCTGGCTGTGTGGTTCCCTTCCCAGCTTTAGCGTCTGACTCCAGGTTCCTGCTAATGCAGTGCCTAGGAGGAAGTGGTGATGGCTCATCTAATAAATAATGTATCAAACAGTAAGGTGTGTAAAAGGTGAATGCTGGATGTTTTTCAGGACTTTGTGCAATCTTTCCTAGACACATGTACTTTGTAAATCTCCAAGAAGAAAATACAGCAGTAGCAATTCTCATATCCTGTTGTCCTACAGAAGATGTTATGGGCTAGGTTGTATCTATGCCTCCCAGCCTCCCAAATTTGTAGTTAAAACCCTAAACCCCAGGACCTGCAAGTGTGATTGTATTTGGGGTTAAGGCCTTGTGAAATGTAATTAAGGTAAAATGAGGTCATTAGGGCAGGCGCTAAGCCAGTGTAACTGGTGTCCTTATGAGAAAGGGAGATTAAGACACAGAGGAGACAGCAGACATGTGCACGCACAGATAAGTGACCACATGTACACTCTGTGAGAGAGTGTGGCCATTTTCAAGCCAAGAGAGGCTTCAGAGGAAACCAAACCTTCTCATCCTTGAACTTGAACTTCTTGAACTTCTGTTATTTAAGTTACCCTGTGATATTTTGTTCCAGCAACCTTAGAAACTAACATAAAACATCCATTAATGTCTTAGTGATCAGTTTGGTATATACCAGAATAGTGTTAATAATCATTTCAATACCATTTTATTAAACTGTATGCTGGATACTTCCCACGTTTATTTATTAGCTATCTAGTACCACTGACTTATAGGCACTAATTTTCCCTACCTTTGTGTGTGTTCTTTGTACCTGATTCACATTAAATCCTCAAAAGGCCAGTCTCTGCCATTAACAATAGACAAGCGCTGTTCATCCTCAGGTTTACTCCTCATCCCTGCACAGCGGCTTCGGGACTGTGGTGGCTTTGTACTGTGTCAGTTACTAAGCCAGAACTATGTTTCCCAGAAAATCCAGGAGGGCAGAAGTGGAGAAGCAGCCAGGTTTTTGGTCAAGAAATTGGTGTAGGGTCCGACACTTAGTGCAGCTCACACACGAGGCCATGCATCTGCTGGCTCACCTTATTGGCACAGAGCTGGGCTGGGCCTGCAGTCCCTCCAGCTCCCACCAGAACTGTTCACTCGGCTTCTCTAAATGCTGGGCTAGGTCTGTGAGCCATTCCACGGCAAAGCGCACCGGCTCTTCTGTAGGTCACCCTCATCATTGAAATCGGAGGGTCGGAAGCATGAGAGCAATGTAGAAGTCATGAGCTCCAGTTCATCCACGTGGGTTCTGTCTCATCCAGGCAGACGCCAGTTTGTGCTTGCTGTCTTCCACCTCACTCCCATCTTCCCTTCCTAAAGTCCTGCTTGCTTAAGGCCCAGCTCTTCCCAGCCTCAACAGGTTGCACAGATGGCTTAACCAGCTTCCATAGTCACATCAATTCCAGCCCCTACAATAAGTCCCTTGTTTTGCTCAAGATAATTTTGCTTTTCTGTTCAAACTCTGATACAAATTTTGTAACTAGGGTAGGTGCTACTGTAATATAAGCCTAAAATGTGTGCCCTGGCTTTGGGACTGGACAGTGGGCAGAAGGCAGAAGGTCCTTGAGGAGTCTGCTAGTGAGAGCTTAAGTAAACATTAGGAACATGTTACTGGTATCTGGAGGAAAGGAGACATTTTTATACAGTGGTCGGAAGTTTGACAATATGGAAAGGTGGGGTAACTTGGAAAACAGAAACTCTATCAATGAACTGCATGATTTAGTTAAGGAGATGACTGGGTACAGTGTTGAAAGTGCCACCTCACTTACCACTGCCTACAATAAAATTAGAGAGGACATAGATGAGCTAGAAAACAATGAAATATACAGGTGACAAAATGTATTGGGTTTGAAAATAAAATGGCTTCTTGTTCACTGCCTCTCCAGATGGCAAACAAATCTAAAATTAAGAAATGACTTTTGGTTCTGGTTCCAGTTAAAATGGAGTGAACAGAAACCAAGGTATCTCTTTCGGCAATTACATGCAAAAAATGGAAAGGGAGGGGTTTGTTGTCATGGTTAACATGCTGCTTGAGATGCCTACATGCTGTAACAGAGCGCTGTGTTTGAGTCCTGGTCTGCTCCTGACTCCTGTTTCCTGCTGATGTGCACCCTGGGAGGCAGGACGTGATGGCTCAACGACTTGGGTCCCTACCACTCAGATGGGAGCCCGAGGTTGAGTTCCTGGTTCCTGGCTTCAGCCTGGCCCAGTCCCAGCTGTTTCAGGCATTTGGGCACTGATGCAGCAGATTGTAAGTTGTACTCCCTTCACCTTCACCTTTGAGATAAGTAAAATTTAAAAATAAATAAATAAAAATTGAAGAGAAAACATACGGCAACTAATAAGGACTCTGGAAAGAATTACTGGCAGGTGGGTCGGGGAGAGACATCCAGACCCCAAGAAAGGCCAGTAAGTTGGCGAGTGCCTTGGGATTTCTCCTCTCCACATCTCTTGGCTTAGATGCAGGACAGCCAGAAATCCAGAACTGTTTAAGTGGCATGGACAGAAAAGTTCCAAGAGAAACTCTGTTTTTCTAATCAAAAGAATGGGGACGAGTCCCTACGTGACAGATAGGGTAGAGGAAATCCTCTGTTTGTTCCGTCCTGACCTGTCCTGATGCCACAGAGAAATAAGATGTCGGGTCTTGGGAGGAAATCAATATATTTTTGCGTGTGGGAGGTGTATATGTATGTCATGAGGGCCAGAGGACTGATTGTGCCAGATTATGGCATACAAAAATGGCTCTAACAGTCTTTCTCATCACACACACTCTTTTGACAACATGATCTTGTCCTCTTCCATCAAGAAGTAAAACCTTTGTCCCTTCCCCTTGAACCGAGGTGGAGCTCTGTGAATGTTTCAATCAATACAGTATAACAGAAGTGACATTTATGACTTCAGGACTGGACCATAAAAGGCAATGCAGGGGCAGGCGCTGTGGCTCAGTAGGTTAATCCTCTGCCTGCAGCGCCAGCATCCATATGGGTACCAGTTTGAGTCCTGGCAGCTCCACTTGGTGATCTAGCTCTCTGCTATGGCTTGGGAAAGCAGTGGAAGATGGCCCAAGTCCTTGGGCCCCCACACCTGTGTGGGAGACCCGGCAGAAGCTCCTGGCTCGTGGCTTCCAGTAGGCTCAGCTTCAGCCATTGTGGCCATTTGGGGAGAACCAGCAGGTGGAAGACCTTTCTCTCCGTCTGTCCCTCTCACTGTCTATAACTCTATCTCTCAAATAAAAAAAAAAAAACCAACATTGATTAAAAAAAAAAAAAAAAGGCAATGCAGGCAATGCAGTTGCCTCTTGACTTTTTCTTAGTATTGCTCTTGGAGGCCAACTGCTGTGCTGCAAGGAAACCAGGCCACAGGAAGAAGGCACATGTCAGTATTCTAACTGACCGCCCCTGTCAAGTCCTAGCTGACAGCCAGCATCGACCCGGGATTCTAGCCCAGCCACCGTCGATCGTAACCAATGGGAGACCTTTAGGCAAGCTACAGTACTGTAAGAGACAATAATAATGAAGGGTTCAAGTTGGGATGATTTGTGTTATAGCAATAGTCAACTAGAACAGAGACCATAAAAGCAGCTATTTTGGTTATTTTTTCCACTTTCGGATTTTCTTCAAATCCATTGTCCTACCTCCCACTTGAAACCCCCAGCCTGACATGGTTGTTGCTAGTTTCCTCACTGTGTTGTCCTCACATTGTAGTTTGCACCTCTACTTGGTCTTGGGCAATCTGGACCTTAATCATTGACTGTGAAAACCCACACAGCAGATCAGCTGACACTAGGAACTATCTCCAGGCTAGCTCCTCCACCCTCAGTAACCTCACCCTCATATGTGAGACCAGCAAAGTGAGGAGGAAAACCTTACATTGAGGGTGAATAATAGGGCTGCATAGGTAGAAGCTTAGAAACTCCTCATGAAACTGAGCAAGAGTAATGAGTGTAGTTATTATAATTGAAATATCACACTTCAATGGAGGTTGAAAGAAATGTGATAAAGGCAAAATAAATAATCAATGAGAGAAAGAATATTTTTAAAAGATGAAGAAGGAAATTAAAGGGAAATCGGCAAGAAAATGGAAACACAGGGAGAGAAGAGAGAAAGATCAAGAGCTAAGAAACAGAAAATGAGGAGAGACAAGATCAAGTGTAGTACCTAACACATGAAGGTATGCCAAAAATCCCTGTGGAAGGCATGCAAACAGGAGTGGAGCTCCAAGACAGATAAGGTACTGTGCAAGAAATGCTCCCGTATTTAACTGTATATAATCTCTACTTCATTTGAAAAAGCAAAGAGAAAACGTGCTAACAAGACAAATACATTCTGATCTTTTATGACTCTTCTGTTAGAACATTAATATTAGAGTAAGTTACCCACTGTTACCCATTAACAAGTTAAATTATGAGTTGTAGTGCTGGGACCTAAGTTTCTGAGTGCATGACAGGAAAAAACTTTTGAACAACACAGCTTTCTACAGTCCATACAAAAAGATGGACAGAGCATATTGAAATGATGGGTGTTGGCTTCCTGACCAACATTAGGATATTAGCTTGAGGAACACAGCATACAACACCGTTAAATGAACCATGCTGGAGGTAGAAACCAGTGGAGATAGATATAGCAACAAGCAACAACAAAACAAGCACTGTAGTAGGAACCAGTGGTCTGTAGACCATATCCTCACTTTACAGAAAAAAGCAGTTAGCCTGTTTGCTGCTGCTAAAACAAAACACCTGAGACTGGAGACTTTCTAAAGAAAGGAGATTTATTTCGCTCACAATCCTGGCAGCTGAAAATCTAAGACTGTTTGACCTTTAGTGAGGACCCCTTTGGCTAGGTCACAATATAGCGAAGAAATATAAAGGGAACCGGACACGTGCAGAAGGGCCCAAGCACCTGGAGTGTCCTTACTTTATAACCACCCAGTTGTGCATAAACTAACCCATTCCACAAGATCAAGACCAGCTTTAATCCTTTTCAAGGTGGCGCACCCATGACCTAGGCCTCACCTGTTAAAGATTCCACTGCTTCTCAGCTCCTCCACACTGGCACCAAGCTTCAGCACAAGAAGCTTTGGGGTACACTCAAACCCTGGCCAAGCTATACCAGACACTAAACCAAAGATGCACGTTCTTTCCTACCTGTGGCCTTGGCACAATAAACCATCACTGTATAATTGATGCCAGAGGGAGCCTGGAGCTGGCACATCTCTTTTTAGATAAGAAGAAATTCCACCAGTCGGAGACAGAGCCCAAGAAGAAGAAATAGTTTAGTGTAACTTCGTTCTTGGTAGCACTGTGATTTGAAAGGGCTCATGACAAAACATTCGAGCCAGTGTGCTTGGACAAGTGGACAAGTGGATGAGTCTCTCGTCCTTTGCTGTGGCCATGTGTGGCCCAATGCATTTACACCAGCATGCTATAGACACATATCATTTTTTTAAAAAAAGATTTATTTCTTCATTTGAAAGGCAGAGTTACAGAGAGGCAGAGGTAGAGAGAGAGGTCTTCCATCTGGTGATTCACTCCCCAGATGGCTGCAACATCCAGAGCTGCACCGATCCGAAGCCAGGAACCAGGAGCTTCCTCCAGGTCTACCATGCAGGTGCAGGGACCCAAGGACGTGGGCCATCTTCTACTGCTTTCCCAGGTCATCACAGAGAGCTGCATCAGAAGTGGAGCAGCCAGGTCTCAAACTGGCGCCCATATGGGATGCTGGTATTGCCGGAGGCAGCTTTACCTGCTACGCCATAGCGCTAGCCCCAATACATATCATTTTTAATAATTGTCATTTTCTACATGTGTCTGGTACCCCAGCATGCTATAAATAAATGCCATTTGTAAAACATTATCATTTTCTACATGTGTCCAGTGATGTATACCTGGTTGAGAGACACCAGTTTCTTATTGAGTTGCCTCTTTATTAATGAGATATTCACTTAAATAAGAGAAATCTAAACAAGATTTTCTCTGATTCAAACTCAGTTGTGGAGAAGGTAAATCCACTTTAAAGTACTTTGTTATTCACTTGGACCTCCTCCCAACCAACCTGACTAAGCCAGGAGAAGCACACTGAGATAGAAGAAGGTACTGTTTCATTTGTCATTGACCAGCGAAATGACCTCGGGCAAATGAAGATCAACAGAATTAACGTCCTTACTGTATAGACAAGGAAACCTTCACTGAGGTTAAATAGCTTAAACTAGAAAACTATGACTGCAGTAGCACCAAGACGGGAACCTTTCTTATTTCCAGTCCCAGTCTGGGGCTGTTACTGCCCCTGAACAGGACTGCCTCCTGCCCTTCCATGCTACAGTAAATTATTCATTTAAATCAAAGGAAAAAACACCATGTCCACTCTAAGTGAGCTCTGTAAAGCTGTGGTCCCAGGAGACTGTCACCAAGCAGGAAAATCAAAAAGGGCAAAGGCCTTGGGGCTCTCCTAGCATCTGAAGCTCAGGACTTTGAATCACCAATCCATAAAGCAAAGGATTGACTGCACCAGGGAGGACAGACTCACACTAGCTATACCCAAAGACCTGAGCTATAAATCAGAAAGCCAGTTTATTTACAAGGGTATTAGGTCTTTTTGAATGCTACTTATTCCATCCCTGACAGCCTTTTACAGTTTTCCAGGTCCCTTAGCGCTGTTGGATGAGCATGAAATCAGTGCAGGGATCCCCCAGCTCTGTGACACCCAATGAAGCATTCTGCCCCACCATTGTGCTCTGAATCCATGCTAACTAACTCTTGCTAGACTGGTGGTGTTTACCCATCTCCCTCCTATTGACAGCCATTCTTCCCTAGATAAAGCACACACAATGGGGACTGGCATCATAGCACAGTGGGTTAAGCGGGGAGAGTGCTGGTTGGAGGCCCAGCTTCTTTGCTTCTGATCCAGCTCCCTCTCATGTACCTGGGAAGGCAGCAGACGATGGCCCAAGTGCTCGGGTCCTTATCACCCACATGGGAGACCCAGGTGGAGTTCCTGGCTCCTGACTTCTGGCTGGTTCAGCCCCAGACCTGGCTATTGTGGCCATTTGGGGAGTGAGGCAGTATACGGAAGATCTCTCTCTTTCTCTGTCATTCTGTCTTTCAAATAAATAAAATTTAAAAATATAAGCACATATATTCCTCCAGATGACTATACCTACTATGTTCAGCCTCAAATAAGTGACTATAGGTATATATTCATAATATGTTATATATAGATATCTGTATATATATAAAACGGCTAGTTTGGGGTTTCGCTATCTCTGTTGTTGGTCATTTCCTGATTGTTTATCAGTCTGACTTCACATGTTACCTTTTGATACTTCCTCATTTTAACCTGAGAGGTTAACTTGATGTCAAAGTTGTGAGTGTCTCTGTGTCATCCCATGTGCTGACATGCTTGGTCAGTCCCATACATCTGCCAAAAGCAATAACTTGTTTGGATGTCAAGGAAAGGATTCTATTGGACCTTAGTTCAGCACATGTAGTTGCTAATATTTTCATTTTGAGGCACATGGTATGGATTGGCTGTGCTTAATTTATCTTCTGTTGCTCTTTCTACTTCTTTTAAGATTAATTTTTATTTGAAAGGAGAGCTACAGAGAGAAACAGAGAAGGCGAGAGAGAGAGAGAGAGAGAGAGAGAGAGAGAGAGAGAGAGAGATCTTCCATACTCTGGTTCATTCCCTAAATGGCCACAATGGCCAGGGCGGGGCCAGACCAAAGCCTGGAGCCAGCAACTTCTTCTGGGCCTCCCACATGGGTGGCAGGGGCTCAAACACTCAGGCCATCTTCCACTGCTTTTCCCAGGCCATTAGCAGGGAGCTGGATCAGAAGTGGAGCAGCTGGGACTTGAACTTGTGCCCATATGGGATGCCAGCATGGCAGGTGGTGGCTTAACCCACTGTGCCACAACACCAGTCCACTCTTTCTACTTTATTTTAATCTGCCAGCTACCTTTTCTTCTCTTGTTTACACCACTGAGCTCACACACAAGTATTAGCCACACGGAGAGAGCACCCCCATTCTTTTGAGAAAACAGCCGAGGTTAAAGCCTAACTTTGGATGCAGCGCTCCCGGCCCATTCCCAACCACGTGGTCTCACAGAGCCTCTGTTTCCTCCCCTGGAGAGTGGCGACAGACACTTCCTTCACCTGTCTTCTCCACAAGGTTACTGTGTGGTTCAAACAAGGTCATGCAGGTGAGAGCACTGTGCAAGGTTCAGAGGTGAGAAAGGCACACTGCTCATCCACAACACAAGTATCCAGGCATTCCCTATCATCAGTAGGTGTGGCTTGGTCCTTTTCTCGCATCGAACCAAATCAAGAGAAATGTCAAGTGTAGGGTTCTTAGGGGCCAGATTTTTGTTTGTGCTGGGCAGCAGAAATATTGCCTCAAGTATCTCGGGGGAAATAATTAATTTGGCTTTTCTCGTGCTCCAGGATGAAAGTTCTATGTAGCATTTTTGTAACTTTTTATCCTTTAAGCCTCTTTGATGCAAATATAGAAAAGTTCAGCAAGGCTGAACACTGTAAATATCTATGACTTTATTTAATGAGCACCTTCATTAATGGGATGGCTCTTCAAATGCAAGAGTAGGCAGACAGAAAGCAAACCCCTGTGTCTGCTTGGAGGAAAAAGTGTAGAGATTGTGGGATGCAGGCAGATGTTACCCTGCTTCGCAGCAGGAGGGCTCCCTCCTGGGAGGTGGCATCGCCCAGGCCCGGGAGACATTTGTCCTCCTCAGGGGTGCTTTTGCAGCTGCTGCAAGGTGCAGGGGTCTCTTTGTAAACACAAAATGTTCTCCAGCTTGTGTCATATCCCGCAGCTGTTTGACCACTTTGTGCAAAAAGTTCAATGTGCATTGTCCCTGGAGCTACTTCAGACCAGAGGCAAAATATTTCTTTCAAGAATCAGTGAAGGGCCATCTATCAGTGGAATTTAAAATATGTCTCCAATTAAGCTCCAGACCCACAGAGTCAATTTTGAATGGGAGAAGAAAGGGACCGCAAGTTAGTAGAGTGGTTCTTTAAAAAGTCGCTCTGGAGATGACAAAGCTGTCTGTTCAGAGCAGCCTCGGCCCTTCTCTCTGAATAAGGAAACACCTGCATTCAGGAGGGCGACTGCCAAGTCCTCACTCCCCCTAGGCAAAAAAAAAGACAGAGAAGCCTGCAGATTTTTCAGTGTTGCTACCCAACACTCACCATCGAAAAGTGAATGCCTAACTCCAAGTAGTATACACAGTCAGGAGGCAATTAAAGTTAGTTGAAGGAATGCGTTAAGGAATACCATAATATTCATAACCCTTTACATTTCAAGAGGATTCTGTTTACCAAATGCCACTAGTGTGTTAAAACTATTTCTTGCAGTTCTAAAAATATGTGGCCGTAAGTTTGTGGTACAGCTCAGCCCCTGGATGAGAGCAAGGAGAAGGGGTGTGCTTGCCTTGCAGGTCAGATCAGCTGCACCAAGCTGGGCTTGGCACTTCCTGAGATGAGAAAGCCCCCAGAGCCTTTCCTTAGATTCCACGTCTTTTTCCATCCATGCATTTCAGAAACACCCATTAGTTAGACCTGGGTCATTGCTAGGCTATGACTTTTCCTTCTTTTCGAATAGTTCAGAATGGAACACACTAGAGCAGCCACATTCCATGACTGTCATTGTCTTCCATTACAGACTCAAGCCCTCAGCCTTGCATTTGTTTTTGGCAGATATGGAAGAGAAGTAACATGTGCAGGTCTTTTTTATGCTATTTGGTTGTCATAGGTATCCTTTGGACCTTTCTCCTCCCAGATGAAACTCAGCTGCCAAGGTGGCAATTGAGAAAAATATTTTTTCTTTTTTGCTTCTTTCTTCCCAGCTTATTTTTTTAATTAATTAATTAATTAAAATTTATTTGATAGACAGCGAGAGAGAAAGACAGAGAGAAAGGTCTTCCAAATGGCTGCCACGGCCGGCGCACTGCGCCAATCCGAAGCCAGGAGCCAGGTGCATCCTCCTGGTCTCCCATGCGGGTTCAGAGCCCAAGCACCTGGGCCATCCCCACTGCACTCCTGGGCCATAGCAGAGAGCTGGCCTGGAAGAGGAGCAGCCGGGACTAGAACCCAGGGTGCCGGTGCTGCAGGCGGAGGATTAACCAAGTGAGCCATGGCTCCGCCCCACCCCCACCCCCACCCCCAGCTTCTTTTTTTTTTTTTTTTTTTTTTTTTTTTTCCTGACAGAGTGGATAGTGAGAGAGAGAGAGACAGAGAGAAAGGTCTTCCTTTTTGCCGTTGGTTCACCCTCCAATGGCCGCTGCGGCCGGCGCATCTCGCTGATCTAAAGCCAGCAGCCAGGTGCTTCTCCTGGTCTCCCACCAGCTTCTTTTAATTATGAACTCCTTCCTCCTATCACATTAGGTGCATAAGTGTACATCGTAACTTTTAGTTTGTCTGAACTGAGAAAAGTGACAAAGCTCTGGAGATGTTATAGTTTGGAATGTGTGACGCCAGCAGATCCTTCCATGTAAGCCTTTCCTCAAACGGTAAGATTCTGTGTGTCCCAGCCTCTCATCTGGGCAGTTCCTCCTCCAGGCAGCTCACTCCTGTGAGCTCAGCCAATGACCCTGTCCGCAGAGGTTGTCTCTGAGTGGAACTGAGATAGTAAGGGACAATTTCAGGACTATCCTAAGTGATTCTTGCCCCGCCCTATTGGGAGGAGCTAAGGACAGATTCATTTGGTAAACTGTTCTCGAAGCTGGCTGGGCTGAGCTGTTTCTGAAGCTCGCGGCAGCTATGAGTCAGCCCTCCTACAGTCCGTTAACTTCCCACTCCGCTCACTAGACCAGCTACTCCTCTCACTCTGACTCCAACAGACCCACTGATTTTCAAATTTGCTCAGTAACCAAGGCATTCAAATCCAATCAGCTCTATGCACAGGATGCTGAGAAAACAGTGAGAACCGAGGGTCTGCACGAGAAATAATGACCACAGAATGAAGCTGCTTCCTTGGCTTGGGTGGTGAGGAACAACCGCTAATGAGAGACAAGAGCAACTTCTAGGACATGTGCCATCCTGTCCAATTGAGTTAAGGGAATGCAATCATCCTAACTGGTGATTTTCAGGAAGTCATGCCACATTTTAATTGAATGCACAGGCTCCTGCTTGATCAGGAAGATCGTTGGTTGGTGTGCAGGCCAGGTTGAGCTGGTAACAATGGTTAAAGTGGTTTTCAGCCACAGAGCTGGGATGCCCAAGCTTATTCTCCCTGTGATGCTTCCAGGTCCTGCTGCCAAAGTCACAAAGGAAAAGTTAAAAAAAATCTTCCCAAGAGAAGGTTCAGATCTTCCCTGTATGGTCACAATCACCAGCACAGTGACACACCCACACCCACCCACACACACACACCCCACACACAATGACTGCAGCTATATTTAAGAGAAACCTTTGGGGAAAAGGATGAGTCAAAACCAGTAGTTTGTTGCAGTCACTGGAACAGACAGCAGGTAGTACCAACTCTTGTGGTTTCAGAAGACACTGTGGGCTTAGAGGGATCTCCAGTCTTGCAGCCATTTCTCAGAGTATGCCTGCTAAACCCACCTACATCCAGCCACCCTGCAGGGATTACAGCAGCCTCCAATATGAAATATTCCTTCAACAAATATTCACTGAGTGCCTACTATGTTTCACACAGTAAAACACAGAGTTAATACAATATAATCATTCCTCGGTATCTGTGGGAATTGGTTCCAGGACCTCCAAGGGTACCTGAATTCATGGAAGCACAAATCCCTTATGTAAAATGGCACACTGTTTGCATGTAACCTATGCACATCCTTATGCACACTTCAAATCATCTCTAGATGACTTTTCATACCTAATATCACGTAAATACTATGTAAGTAGATATTGTACTGTATTATTTAATCAATAATGACAAGAAAAAAGGAAGTATATGTTCAGTACAAATGCAACCACCATAGTTCTAACTACATAGTACATCTCAGCAACAATACTTTTATTTCTTTGCTTTAAAAGTAAGATTAGTATGGGCTATAGCCTTTCTCTTTAAATCGAGCTTTGAACATCTATATGCAACTCTTAGTGGACGGTTAACCATTCAGTGCAGCCTTTTTAAAAAAAAAGATTTGTTTATTTTATTTGAAAGGCAAAGTCACAGAGAGGCAGAGGCAGAGGCAGAGAGAGAGAGAGAGAGAGAGAGGTCTTCCATCCACTGGTTTACTCCCCAGATGGCCACAACAGCTGGAGCTGCGCCAATCCAGGAGCCAGGAGCTTCTTCCAGGTCTCTCAAGTGGGTATAGGGCCCCAAGGACTTGGGTTTGGCACCCATATGAGGTGCTGATACTACAGGTGGTGGCTCTACCCGCTATGGCACAGCGGCAGCCCCTCAGTGCAGCTATTTAATCTTAGCATATTTAAACCTGAACTGTCTTTCCTCCAAATTTGTATGTCAGCTAGTGGCCCTCAATCACCCAACTGAAGACATCTGAATTACCCTTGCCTCCTATTCCCACTTCCAAGATCCGGTCAACCATCACATCATATTACCGTTACCTCTTTTTTTCTTAAAGATGTATTTATTTGAAAGGCAGAGAGATAGAGAGGGACTCAGAGACAGAGATCGAGAGAGACTGAGAGAGAGAGAGAGAGAGAGAAAATGAATGAATTCACTTCCCAAATGGGTGCAATAGCTGGGCTGGGCCACACTGAAGCCAGGAGCCAGCACTGCTTCTGGGCCTCCAGTGAGTGTCAGGAACTCAAGCACCGGAAGCCATAATTCACTGCCTCCCAGGTGCATTAGCAAGGGAGTTGAATCGGAAGTGGAGTCGCCAGGACACAAACCAGCACTCCAGTACAGGATACAGGCATCCCAAGTGCTGGCTAAATGCCCACCCCCAGCTTTTACGTCTTAAATACTACTCAATATAACAGTTGTCTCTTCTGAAGACACCATAATGGGTATATATCATACACGGGTATTATTGTCATCCTCATTTTACAGATGAATAACTGTGGCTACAGAAGATAAATACTTTCTGTAAGATCATACAACTAGCATACAGCATGCCAAAAGTCAAGCTCAGCCTGTCTGACGAGAATCTTAAATCTCATGTCTTTCTTTAACTCAGCCATCGCTGCTCTAGTTTAAGCCTCATCCCTTCTTCAGTCTCTGCACTTGTCTGCTTCACTCTTTTCAAGGTCCTTTTTCCATCTTTATTATGTTTTTTTTAACTTTTATTTAATGAATATAAATTTCCAGTGTACAGCTTATGGATTACAATGGCTTCCCCCTCCCATAACTTCCCTCCCACCTGCAACCCTCCCCTCTCCCGCTCCCTCTCCCCTTCCATTCACATCAAGATTCATTTTCAATTCTCTTTATATACAGAAGATCAATTTAGTATAAAGATTTCAACAGTTTGCACCCACATAGAAACACAAAATGAAACATACTGTTTGAGTACTAGTTATAGCATTAAATCAAAATGTACAGCACATTAAGGACAGAGATCCCACATGAGGAGCAAGTGCACAGTGACTCCTGTTGTTGACCCAACAAATTGACACTCTAGTTTATGGTGCTAGTAACCACCCTAGGCTGTCGTCATGAGTTGCCAAGGCTATGGAAGCCTTCCAAGTTTGCCAACTCTGATCATATTTAGACAAGGTCATAAAAGACAGAGTGAGGATAGTAACCAATGATCCTAAGAGTGGCATTTACCAGGTTTGAACAATTATACAGCATTAAGTGGGGAAGAGGACCATCAGTACAGTTGGGAGTAGAGCCATTGGTGGTAGAGTAGAGGTTATGATTACAAAGGAATGAGGCCCAAGTACACTAGACAGGGTCTAGAACAAAGGACAGAGTCATTATTAGAGGAGCTAAGAAAGGTGCTGAATCACTAATCTAATTTTTCTCTCCCATAAGTTTTCCTTTTAAAGAATGTAATGCACATGGAATCTTATACATTATCTTTGTTGACTGGCTACTTCCTTTTAGCATAAATCTTTTGATTTCATCCATGTTGTTGTCATCAATAGCTTCGTCCTTTTATGACTGAACAGTATAGGAATATATCACTGTTCTTTCATTTATTTGATGATGGACATTCAAATTAATTTCAGTTTGGGGCTACTATGAACAAAGCTACTAGAAACATTTACATACAGGTCTTTATGTGAATACATCTTCCTTCCTCTTGAATACAGAGAGAAAGTGGGATTTGGATTGTATAGAATATGTATGTATATGCTTGACTTTACATAAATTCATCAAATGGTTTTTCAAGTGGCTATATAATTTTCAATACCAACCAGTAATAAAAAAGAGTTCTAGTTGCTCTACATCCTTACCAACACTTAGTCTGTACAGTCTTGTTTAGCCTTGCAAATACCCATGTAGTGAAATCTCATTATGATTTCTATTTGTATTTCCCTAATGACTAATGACGTTAAGTATATATTTCATGTGCTTCTTTGCTATCTGTTTCCTTTAAGTATCTTTCCAAATTTTTTACTCATTTTTAATTGGGCAGTTTATTTTTATGGTTTTTAAATTGGAGGGTTCTATATTCTACATATATGTCCTTTAATCAGATACATAGTTTTCAAGTTTTTTTCTCCAAATATGTTGCATAACTCCTCATTTTCTTACACTCTCTTTTGGAGAGCAGAAATTCTTCATTCTGATTAGTGTAATTTATTGACTTTTTTTCCTGTTCTGGTTCCTGTTTTTTCTGTCTTATCTAAGAAATCTGTGCTGAAACCCAGGTTCACAAAAATGTTCTACATTTTCTCTTGGGCATTTTATAGTTTTGGCTCTAATATCAAGTTCAGTGATCTATTTTGAATTACCTTGCATATGGTACAAGGTCAAAGTCAAGGTTCATTCCTTTTCCTGTGAGTTTTCAACAGCTTGAACATACTTATTTAAAGACTGTCATTTCCCCTATGAAATTATGTTGATACTTTTACCAGATTCTATTGACTGTATATTTGTGAGTCTATTTTTGGTTTTTTTATTCTGTTCCATTGATCTATATATCTTATCTCTGTGTCAATTATTCTTGACTACTCTGGGTTTATAATAAGTCTTAAATCAGGCAGTATAAATTGTATTCATTTTCAAAAACATTTTGGCTGATTTGGGTCCTTTGAATCTGATAAAATCAACTTGTTGATTTTGACAAAAAGCTGGCAGGGATTTTGATTAACATTGTATTGTATATATTGATTTGGAGAGAATTGACATTTCAAGAATACTGAGTTTTCTTTTTTTTTTTAAGATTTATTTATTTTACTTGAAAGTCACAGTTACACAGAGAGAGGAGAGGCAGAGAGAGAGAGAGAAAGAGAGATGTCTTTCATTGGCTGGTTCTCTCCCCAGATGGCCGCAACAGCCAGAGCTGCGCTGATCCAAAGCCAGGAGCCAGGAGCTTCTTCCAGGTCTCCCATGTGGGTGCAGGGGCCCAAGGACTTGGGCCATCTTCTACTGCTTTCCCAGGCCACAGCAGAGAGCTGGATCAGTAGAGGAGCAGCCGAGACTCAAACTGGCTAGTGGCACTGCAGACGACGGCTTTACCTGCTAAGCCACAGTGATCTTGTAACCTGTTAAACTCCCCTATTAGCTTTATCTAGTAGATTTATTTGTAAATTATTTGGGATTTTTAAAATTCAAAAGTTCATGTAATCTGTAAGTGAAGACAGTAACAGTTCCTTTCTGTTCTGTAGGTATTCTGCAGCATTTCCTTTCCTTCATACTCCAGACACCCTTGCCTTATCCTCATCCTTGGTGGTAAAGCATTCAGTCTTTCACCATGATGTACACGGTTTTCTATAGGTTTTTCACAGAAGTCCTTTATCAGATTAAGGAAGTTACTGTTTATTTCTCATTTCTTGGGAATTTTTTGTTTTTGTCATATGTTAAATTTTGTAAAATGGTTTCTTTTTTGCATCTGTTGAAATATTCACATAGTTTCTGTTATCTATTTGTATGGAGAATTACATTGATTTAAAAAAAAAAAGATTTATTTATTTTTTGAATGTCAGAGTTACAGAAAGGAAGCAGTAGAGAGACATAGAGAGAGGTCTTCCATCCACTGGTTCACTCCCCCAGATGGCTGCAATGGCCGGAGCGGCGCTGACCCGAAGCCAGGGGTCTGGAGCTTCTTCTGGGTCTCCCACACGTGTCTAGGGGCCCAAGGACTTGGGCTGTTTTCCACTGCTTTCTCAGGCCACAGCAGAGAGCTGAATCGGAAGAGGAGCATCTGGAACTAGAACTGGCACCCATATGGGAGCCAGCACTGCAGGTGGTGGCTTTACCCAACATGCCACAGTGCCAGCACCATACATTGATTTTCTTTTTTTTTTTTTTTAAGATTTATTTTTATTTATTTGAAAGACAGAGTTACAGAGAGAGATAGGGACAGAGAGAGAGAGAGGTCTTCAATCCGCTGGTTAACTCCCCAATTGGTCGAAACGGCCGGAGCTGCACCAATCGGAAGCCAGGAGCCAGGAGCTTCTTCCGGGTCTCCCACGTGGGTGCAGGGGCCCAGGGACTTGGGCCAGCCTCTACTGCTTTCCCAGGCCATAGCAGAGAGCTGGATAGGAAGTGGAGCATCTGGGACTAGAACTGGCACCCATATTGGATGCCGGCGCTTCAGGCCAGGGCGTTAACCTTCTGTGCCACAGCTCCCGCCCCCTATACATTGATTTTCAAACAAGAACCTTGCATTCCTCTCTCTCTCTCTCTCTATATATATATATATTTATATATTGAGGAATGCAAGGTTCTTGTATATATATATACACATGTATATATATATATATACATGTATATATAATATATATTATATATTATATATACATATACATATATATACATAATGTATATATACATGTGTATGTATATATATATATATATACATAATGCTGGGTCATACAAAGGTAATTCAAAAAGTTCACAGGAAATGTGATTAAAAAATAAATTTATGGCCGGCGCCGTGGCTCACTAGGCTAATCCTCTGCCTGCGGCGCCGGCACACCGGGTTCTAGTCCCGGTCGTGGCGCTGGATTCTGTCCCGGTTGCCCCTCTTCCGGGCCAGCTCTCTGCTGTGGCCCGGGAGTGCAGTGGAGGATGGCCCAAGTGCTTGGGCCCTGCACCCTGCACATGGCTCCTGGCTTCGGATCAGCGCGGTGTGCCGGCCACAGCGGCCATTGGAGGGTGAACCAACAGTAAAGAAAGACCTTTCTCTCTGTCTCCCTCTCTCACTGTCCACTCTGCCTGTCAAAAAAATAAATAAATTTATCTTGGTGCAAAATATTTCAAAATCCATGCATATAAGGGATCTTCAGAAAGGCCATGGAAAATGTATACCGTGAAAAAACCTATACATGGATTTGAATTTTTTTCACATCAAAATAAACTCATCTTTTAATTCATTTTTCACAAACTTTTTGAAGTTCTTCATATTTCCCAATATTTTGTCAAGGATCCTTGTATCTGTATTCATGAGGAATAAATGCAGATCAAACGTTATTTTTACCCTATAATGCCTTTGGTCTGTTTGGTAGCAGAATAATGTTCAGTGTGTAGGAAGAGTTTGGGTAAAATTGATATTATTTTTCTTAAATGTTTGGAAAAATTCAACATTGAAGCCATTTGGGCCTGCAGTTTCTTTATGGAAAGGTTTGTGGGGCTGGCATTGTGGTGTAATAAACTGCAGCCTGCAACACTGGCATCCTATTTGGGCGCCAGTTCACGTTCTGGCTGCTCCACTTCCGATCCAGCTCCCTGCTGATGCTCTTGGGAAAGCAGCATAAGATGGCCCAAGTGATTGGGCCCCTGCCACCGACATGGGAGACCCAGAAGATGCTCCTGGCTTCAGTCATCTGGGGAGTGAACCAGTGGATGAAGACCTCTTTGTCTCTCCCTCTCTCTATATAGCTCTGGCTTTCAAGTAAATAAATAAATCTAAGGAAAAAAAAAAGAAAAGAAAAGAAAACAACAGGAAACATGATCAACAACATGCATTCATTGTTTCCAGAGGTTAATGATTTTATTGTGGGTTCAGCAGTTAAGAACTCAAGATCATCTGAGTGAGGATCCTAACAGCCGTTAATGCCTGTATGACCTTGGGCAACTTACAAGCACCGGTGCTCCTCTCCTTTTGTCCCTCTCAGTTTACCTGTCAGATCTATTATTTTCTCCCCCCCCCCCCCAGTAGCTCCCCTTGATTTGACCATGATCTGTTGAGCAAGGCCCAGTTACCAGGAAGGCAAAGAAGAGCTATCCTCAGCGGGCAGGAAAGGAGATCCTAAGGCTGTGTTAGCGTGTCCTTCCACACCTCATTATGTTGATCCCCCAAAAGCACACACATGTCATGGAGGAGGGGGGATTTCTTTCTGCCGCCAAAGCTCACAATCTTCGCAAGCTCCATGAAGACAAAAGACAAGATTATTAAAAGCAGAGGTGTCTTAAACTGCGGTGACAGCAAACAGACCTGTGGTTGCGAGAGGTTAGAGTGACTACAACCATATAGCACAGGGAATTTTGTTTGGTCGCAGAGTTTTCCTGTATCTTGATTGTAGTGGCGGTTACATTGACTTACGCAAATGTTAAAATTCAAAGAAAGTGTACTCCAAAAAAAGTCATTTGACTATACAGTAATTTCTTTAAAGCAGGATGGTTTCAACACTTGGAAATTTTCTCCTATACATTGTGGATGAAATTGAAATAGACCCTCAAATTAAAAAGCAAACCATCAAGTCTATTTCCCTCCCTTGACCTCTACTCAGAGTTGTCCTTAGGAAGAGGTGTGACCTTGCCCCTTCCTTCCTGAGCGCCTGCCTTCCTCCTGAGACTCTCCCAACATGGCTTTGCAAGCAGGTGGCCCTTTCCACAATGCATAGCCTCTGCTCCTTGCAGCGTCCAGGCTCACTGTCCCTGGCTCCTGCACTGGGGAGCGCACCCATTCTACAACCATAGCCCTAATGTATTTATCAAACTCATTTCCTCAATATGACTCAGTTATAGCAGGAAGGATCCAATAATCCCTTGCTCACCATTTGGAAGTGTTAATAACCAGGAATAATTGAATGGGATGGAAATATCAGGGGTAGGCAGATAATGGGGAAAGGGGGGGGCAAGGGAGCTTTCACCAAATCATCAACTCATTGCTTACAGGTCCCGCCCATTCTGGCCTCAAAATAGGACACAGTCCTCTCAGACAGATGTCATTACTTCTCCTAAAAGTCTTCGGAATGATGGGAACTATGCATGTGTGGAGGCAGGGGTTATAAGGGAAAATCTCTGTACTTCCTGCTCAATTTTGCTGTGCACCTAAAACTGCTCTAAGAAAATAAAGTCTATTTTTTAAAATTTTCACAACCTTTGAAGTATATTTGCCACTTTGTAACTCTTTGTCAAAGCTGGCTCTAAAGTAACAGTGGCCAGTATTTTTGGAACATTCCTCATATGGCGAGCACTGTTCTAAAGACTGTTATGTATTATTTCTCTCTTTTTTTTTTTTTTTTGACAGGCAGAGTGAACAGTGAGAGAGAAAGGTCTTCCTTTACCATTGGTTCACCCTCCAATGGCCGCTGCGGCCGGCACGCTGCGCTGATCCGAAGCCAGGTGCTTCTCCTGGTCTCCCATGCAGGTGCAGGGCCCAAGCACTTGGGCCATCCTCCACTGTACTCCCGGGCCACAGCAGAGAGCTGGCCTGGAAGAGGGGCAACCGGGATAGAATCCGGTGCCCCAACCGGGAATAGAACCCGGTGTGCAGGTGCTGCAAGGCAGAGGATTAGCCTGTTGAGCCGAGGCACCGGCTTTTATGTATTATCTCATTCAATTCTCTAACAATCCTAACAGGCAAGATATTAGTAGTGCTTCAGTTTCACAGGTGAGGACGCTGAAGCAAAAGATCTTAAAGCAACTTGCTGCGGTATACGCAGAGCTGTGCCATCCAGAGCCTGGTTCAGGCTGGCCTTGTTGCCCAGCTGTCAGGAGCAGCCCAGTGCAGTCAGCCTTGTGTGGTCAGCTCCCTCAACTCAGCCTCGGATGTAGAAAGGCCCTCATGTAAAGGCCATGCCCTTCCTGGGCTAGCACACCAAGCCAGTGTGTAAAGATCTGGTTCTTTCAGACCAGTTCAAGAGCTCTGACAGAGGTTGCAGTGCTGTGGCGTAGTAGGTTAAGCCCCCACCTGCGGTGCCAGCATCCCACATGGGCACCTGTTCATGTCCTGGCTGCTCCACTTCCGATCCAGCTCTCTGCTATGGCCTGGAAAAGCAGTACAAGATGGCCCAAGTCCTTGGGCCCCTGCACCCACGTGGGAGGCCCAGAAACAGCTCCTGGCTCCTGGCTTTGGATTGGCGCAGCTCTGGCCATTGCTGCCATCTGGGAAGTGAACCAGTAGATGGAAGACCTCTCTCTCTCTGTCTCTACCTCTCAAATAAATAAATAAAAATCTAAAAACAAAACAGAACAAGAAAACACCTCTGACAGTCCAGAGCCCCCTGCTGGGTCGGCTGAGGCTTTGTCAGGCCCGCATCCCACTGTTACTCCTTCCGTCCCAGTTCTGACTCTGCTTTTTCCTTCCGAAGTGCTGGTCCTTAATAAACATCCTACACCCTAAACTCTGTCTCAGCATGGGCTTTTCGTGCACCTGTGGCAGTCAGCTTTTGATTACGATAATGAAATGGCCCAGGTAGGCCCCATTGATTCAGCTTCTGGTGATGGCGTCCTTGCTGTCCGAGTTCTGAGGTGGCACAGGGAATCACACAAGAGACAGGGAACATGCATGTTTGTCCATCTCTCTCCTTATAAGGCCACCAGGATTCAGCCTATTGACCTGGTCTGATCTAATCACTGCCCAAAGGCCCTGGCTGCAAACTCCATAATGGATTAAATTTCCACAATCCTGGCACCATTAACAAATGCCCTGGAGTAAACTGCACGAATACGGGCTGAGTCGTATTCAAACCACCACGCCACCTGCAATACCTGCCAGGAGTCATAGAGCAGCCTGTGGTGACACAGCCATTCATCACCTGGCAGTCTGCGGCCCTTACACACTCAGGAACTCTGCCTCCATGTAGGAATATGAATCAAAAGTTTTCCTATTGCAGCGGTTAAAATCATTACTGAAAATATCTGAAATTTTGTGTTTAATATTTTATAACAGTTTTATTGAGATGTAATTCACATACCATAAAATCAGTGGTGTTTTTTTTCAGAGATGCATTCTTTATTTATGCCTCGTTATAGACAGGCTTCAGTACCAACATATTTTGTTTAACTGCAATGCTTTTCAAAATTTATTTATTTTATTTTTTATAGAAAGCTTTTATTTAATAAATATAAATTTCCTAGGTACAACTTTTGGATTATAGCAGTTCTTTCCCCCATACCGACCCTCCCACCCCAAAACCGTCCCACCTCCTACTCCCTCTCCCATCCCATTCTTCATTAAGATTCATTTTTAATTATCTTGATCACTGACATCATGAAATCACTGCTTCTAGCCCATTCACAGAGTTATGCAACCACCATCACTATCTAATTAACAACACATTTCATCATTCCCAGAAGAAAGCCTGTATCCATTAGCAATCACCCCCCAATTTGTCTTTTAGTTTGGTCCTCCAAAACAGTAATTTATGTTGTTCATCTGTTCTTGCCAGTTATGAAATTTTTGTACCATGATAGATACAAAGTCTCCTAATTTCAATCTCTTTTAAGTATCAAATTCATAATTATGTTCAATTTCTTACTTAATAATCTCACTACTGGAAATTTTTTCTAAGACCAAAAATGGCAGAAAATTTAATTATTTGCTGCAGCACAGTTTCTAAAACTAAAAAAACAAGGAAACAAACTTTATTAGTTAACTAAATCATGGCACTTTAACAAAATGGAATATTATGCATCCATCAAAGTATAGCAACAAGCAAAGTATCTGGTATAACATAAAGCATAAAAGCAGAATATAAAGTTGCATTTACAACTATGTAAAATATGTACATATGGATAAGGGTCGAAAGGAAATGGAGAAAAACAAAATAGTTGCTACAACAGGATCTTGGAACTGTGAATTATTTTCATTCTTCTGAATTCCCTTATTATTGTCACAGTGTGGTCTTTATAATAAATTAGAATTGGAGAGAAATATGCATAAGATCTACTCTTGCCAGTAAAAATTTCTCATTCACAAGGGGAAGTGGTATAACATATAATTTTTGTTAAGAGCCAGGACTTCAGAGTCACATGGACTTGGATTTTAATTCTGGCTCTGATGCCTCTGAAATGTGACATTGGTCAGTAGCCTAAATCAGTTAGCCTAACTTTCCATGACTGTTAACAGGGTCCAATGACACCATCCACCTCTTGGGGCTGTTGTGGAAACAGAGTGAGGTAATGCCTAGCATTATTTAATAAATGGGAACTATTGTTATCTCTGTGGTTCTTGCATGGGTAATGGTAGTAGGGGTGATGGTGGTGGTACTGACAAAGGAATAAGCGAAAGGGTCAGAAGTTCTTGTTTAGGAGAATTCCACTAACACTGAAAAAAATATATATAATTTAACACTGAATACACAGGCAGAAGACTTTCCATCAGCTCAATCAATTGATGACTCCAATTCAGACCAAGTGAGCAATGCTTCTAAGGAGAGAGAGTTGGAATCATCATCCTTTCTTAGCTGGAAATACAAAGAAATCTGTATTTTAAAAAGTCATTGATTTCCTGGTTGAAAACTTCATCTAAGAAACTCAATTGCAGCTGAATTTGCATGACTCATTTTACTTATGAATACAAAGGCCTACTATGGTTGTTGAAATCATCATCCACAAAGAGTCAGTGTGGCATGTTAAGCAAACCCTATTCATGTCTCAGACGTCCCTTCTGTTAGGGATGAGTTCCCCTCCCATCTGAAGCCGTCCCTCCCTCGCACACAGGACAACAGTCCAGCCTGGCCTGCCCATTCCAGTGCTGGCAGTCAGTTCCTGTTACTCTTGCATCAGTTGGTCCTCACCCCTCATTAGAATAAAAGCAGTAATGACAAGCAAAGCTCCTTGCATGATCCCCCATCTCTACGTGCAGCCCAGTTCTCTGTTCCCCTTTACAGCAAACTTCTTGAAAAACAACAGCAGAATGCTGCAGAATAGTAAAACCGGATAAGAGGGATGTATCTGTTATTCTTGCTGCACGTTCCCAAATTTTAAAAATGAGATAATTTATTTATTTTTTATAACTTGTATTTCGTAAATATAAATTTCCAAAGTACAGTTTATGGATTACAATGGCTTTTTCCCCCCATAACTTCCCTCCCACCCACAACCCTGCCATCTCCCGCTCCCTCTCCCATTCCATTCACATCAAGATTCATTTTCAATTCTCTTTATATACAGAAGATCAATTTAGTATATATTGAGTAAAGATTTCAACAGTTTGCACCCACACAGAACATAAAGTGTAAAATACTGTTTGAGTACTATTTATAGCATTAATTCACATTGAACAACACATTAAGGACAGAGATCCTACATGAGGAGTAAGTGCACAATGACTCCTGTTGTTGACTTAACAAATTGACATTCTTGTTTATGGCGTCAGTAATCTCCCTAGGCTCTTGTCATGAGTTGCCAAGGCTATGGAAGCCTTTTGAGTTCGCCAACTTCGACCTTATTTAGACAAGGTCATAGTCAAAGTGGAAGTTCTCTCCTCCCTTCAGAGAAAGGAACCTCCTTCTTTGATGGCCCCGTTCTTTCCACTGGGATCTCACTCACAGAGATCTTTCATTTAGGTCTTCTTTTTTTTTTTTTTTTTTTTTTCCAGAGTGTCTTGGCTTTCCATGCCTACAATACTCTCATGGGCTCTTCAGCCAGATCCGAATGCCTTAAGGGCTGATTCTGAGATAATTTATATGTAACAAACTATAGATTTTAGCATATAATTGAGTAAGTATTGGCATATAAATCTACCTGTGAAACCATCACCACATTCAAAATAATGAACATACTCATGGCCCTCAAAAGTTCCCTGGTGCTCCTTTGAAATCCCACCCTCCATCCTCTCCTCCTCAGGCAACCACTGATTTGTTTTCTGTTACTATATATAGATTTGCATTTCTTAAAACTTTCACAAATTAAATCATACAATATATACTCTCATTTTAGTCTGGCTTCTTTCACATGGCGTAATAATTCTGAGATGAATCCATGTCGCAGCATGCATGAACAGTTTATTCCTGTTGTTGCCAGGTGTTATTTATACCACAGTCAGTTTAACCATTCACCTGTTGATGGAGATTTGGGTTATTTCCAGTTTGGGGTTATTGCAAATAAAGCTGCCATAAACACTCACATGCAAGTCTTTCTAGTGACACATGCTTTCATTTATCCTGGGTAAATATCTAGAATGGGATGACTAGATCATAGAGCAGGTGTGCACTTAAATTTTTAAGAAATTGCAAAATAATGTGATCTTTACATTCCCAACAGCAGTGTCTGAGAGTTCCAGATCCTCCATATTCTAATCACTATTTGGCATGTCAGGTTTCTTGCTCTAACCAATCCAGTAGGTGCAGTTTCTCATTGGGGTTTTAATTTGCATTTCCTTACGGACTAATGAAGTTGAGCATCGTTCCATGTGCTTAGTTGCCATCCATAAATTTTCTTTGACAAAGTATATGTTCAAGACTTTTGCCTATTTTTAACTGAGTTCTTTCTTTTCTTATCGAGTTCTGAGAATTTTTTATATCCTGGATACAAATACTTTACCAAATATGATTTTCAAATATTTTCTTTGTCTTTTTCTTTTCTTTTTTCTTTTTTAAATTTATTTGAAAGGCAGAGTGACAGGGTACTAGAGGAGGGAGACAGAGAGAGGGAAAGATTTTCCATTTGCTGGTTCATTTCCCAAATGGGCTCAACAGCAGAAGTAGGGCCAGGCTGAAGCTAGGAGCCTGGGACTCCACCCTGGCCTCCCATGTGAGTGAGCAGAGGCCCAGGTCCTTGGGCTATCTTCTGCTGCTTCCCCAGGTGCCTTAGCAGGGAGCTGGATCAGAAGCAGAGCAGCTGGGACTTGAACTGGTGCTCCTATATGAGATGCCAGCATTGCATGTAGCCACTTAACTCAATGTGCCACACTGGCCTCTCTTATTTTTCTTTATAATGATGTCTTTTAAAAAGTACAAGTTTTGGGGTGGGCATTTAGCCTAAGAGTTAAGATACTCCTATACCAGAGTTACCTGGGTTTAGATAATTCCTAGTTCCAGTTACTCACACTAATTTCTTGCTAATGTAGACCTAATAATGCAGTGGTGAATAAGGCAGTGGTGAAGGCTCAAGTAATTGGGTTCCTAGCACTCACATGGGAGACCTAGTTAGAGTCCCCAGACTTGCCTGTAGGCATTTGGGAGTGAATCACTGAATGTGAACCTGTTTTCTGTCTCTTGTTCTTGCTTACTTGCTTTGTCTTGCAAATAATTCTTTAAGGAAGTTTTAATTTTTGCTAAATTCTATTTATCAAAGATTTTATGTGTGGTTCTTTTGGTGTCATATCTAAAAACTTTGCCAAATCCAATGTCATAAACCCTATGTTTTCTTCTAGAAGTTCTAAAGTATTCAGTTGTACATTTAAGTCTATATCTCAGCTAATGTTTATATAATTGTGTGAGGTGTCAAGTGAGGGCTTTTTTATTTTTGAATATGGATATTTAAATCTTCCAGTACTATTGGCTGAAAGACAGTCCTTTCTACACAGAATTTTCTTTGCACCTTTGTCAACAATCAGTTGCTCACGTGGGTGGACATACTTTGGGTCTCTCTACTCTGCTCCATTGATTTATTTGCCTGTCTTTATGCCAATGTTACACTGTATCGACTACTTACTATATGTTGATAATAAACCTTGAAATCAGGCAGTATTAGCCCTCCAACTTTTTTCTTCACTTTATTTTTTATTTTTTATTTTTTTTTATTTGACAGGCAGAGTTAGACAGTGAGAAAGAGAGACAGAGAGAAAGGTTCTCCCTCTGTTGGTTCACCCCCCAAATGGCTGCCACGGCCGACGCTGTGCCAATCTGAAGCCAGGAGCCAGGTGCCCCATCCTGGTCTCCCACATGGGAGCAGGGGCCCTTTTTCTTCACTTTAAAAACTGTCTTAGTTGTTCTAGTTCCTTTTATTTCCAAATGAATTTTAGAATTAACTTTTTGATTTATATTAAAAAGCCTCCTGAGATTGCAATTGGAATTACATAAAACCTATAATTTGATGCAGCAGTTAAGCCATTGCTTAGGATGCCCATATCCCATATTGGAGTGCGTAGTTTGAGCTCCACTCCTCCCTTTCTGATCCAGCCTTCTGCTTGCACAGGTAATAAGTCAAGTACATGGATCCCTGTCACCTGAGTTCTGGGGTTCTGGCTTCAGCCTTCTTCAGCCCTGGCTGTTGTGGACATTTAAGGAGTGAACCAGTGGATGGAAGTTCTCTTGCTCTGTATCTCTCTGTCAGTATCTCTTTCCCTCTCTCTCTTTCAAATAAAATAAAATAAAATAAAATAAATCATCTGGGCCTTTAATTTCTCTCAGCAATGTATTTTTTTTTAAGATTTATTTATTTATTTGAAAGGCAGAATGACAGAGAGGGTGGGAGAGAAAGAGAGAGAGAATATGAATTTTGCATCTACTGGTTTACTTCTTAAATGGTCACAATAGTTATATCTAGGCCAGGAGCCAGGAACTCCATCTTGGTCTCCCACATGGGTGATAGAGGCCCAAGTACTCATCTGCTGTCTTCCAAGTGCATTAGCAGGAAGCTGTATCAGAAGTAGATCAAGGGCCGGCCATGTGGCGCAGCAGGTTAACGCCCTGGCCTGAAGCACCGGCATCCCATATGGGCGCCAGTTCAAGACCCAGCTGCTCCACTTGGGATCCCGCTCTCTGCTATGGCCTGGAAAAGCAGTAGAAGATGGCCCAAGTCCTTGGGTCCCTGCACTCACGTGGGAGACCCGGAAGAAGCTCCTAGCTCTTGGCTTTGGATCGGCACAGCTCCGGCCATCACGGCCAATTGGGGAGTGAACCACTGGATGAAAGACCTCTCTCTCCCTCTCTCTCTCTCTCTCTGCCTCTCCTCTCTCTGTGTAACTTTGTCTTTCAAATACATAAATAAATTAAAAAAAAAAAAAAAGAAGAAGAAGTAGATCAGCCAGCACCCAAACCGGCTCTCTGATATGAGGTGCCAGCATCACAGTGATGGCCTAACCCACTGTACAACACATGCCTCTTTCAGCAGTGTCTTGTAGTATACATGTGTTCGCACACTTTGTGACACTTTATCTCAAAGAATTTCATTTTGTTAAGCTATTGTAAATGATATCATTTTGAAATTATAATTTCTGAGTGTTCAATGTTACTATACAGCAACAAAACTTTTAGTATAATAGGCTTGTATCCTGCAATCTTTTTAAATTCACGGGCATAGTAAGAGTTTTTCTTTTTCTCTTTTTTTAAGGATCTATTTTATTTATTTGAAAGGCAGAGTTACAGAGAGAGACAGAGAGAGGTCTTCCTTCTGATGGTTCACTCCCCAAATAGCTGCAGTGGCTGGGGTTGGGCCAGACAAAGCCAGGAGTCTGGATCTTCTGGGTCTCCCATGCAGGTGGTGGGGGCCCAAGCACTTGGGCTGTCTTCATCTTCTGCTGCTTTCCCAAGTGCGTTAACAGGGAGCTGAATTGGAAGGGGAGCTGCCAGCACATGAACAGATGCCCATGTGGGACGCTGGTGCTGCAGACAGTGGCTTAACCCACTAGGCCACAACGCAACCCCTGAGAGTTTTTCTACACAAACTAGGGGTTAGTAAACTGACCCATGAGTCAGATATGTGTGTCTTTTAAGTTTCACCTGAACAGAACACAGTCAGGCCTATTTGGTTACATACTCCCTATGGCTGCTTTTGTACTGCAGTGGCAAAGCTGAGCAGTTACAACAGAAACTGTGTAGATAAGCATGCCATCTGCAAACAAAGACAGTTATGTTTTTGCAACCTGCAGTACAATGCTGAATAGAAATGATGAAAGCAGACATGTTTGTGTTACTCATTTTAGAAAGCATTCAATCTTTCACCAATAATTATGTTAGTGTAGATTTTTAATAAATACCCCTTTATGACTAAATTGCTAACAGTTTTGTAAAAATTAAGAATGGATGTTGGATTTTGTTAAATGTTTTTTCTACTATTATCATTTTAAAATATTTATTTATTTATTTATTTGAAAGGCAGAGAGACAGAGAGAAGGGAAAAGAGAGAGAATATCTTCCATCTACTGGTTTACTCCTCAAACTGCCACAATAGCCAGGTGTTGGCCAGGTCAAAGCCTGGGACCAAGAACTCCATCCAGGTCTCCCATGTTGGTGGCATGGGGCCCAGGCACTTGGACTATCTTCCACTGCTTTCCCATGCATGTGAGCAGGGAGCTGGATCAGAACTGGAGAAGCCAGGACTAGAACCGGCACATTCTGATATGGGATGCCAGCATCACAGTCAGCCACCTCACCCGCTGTACCACAACAACAGCCTCAATAGGTGTTTTATAAGTTTGTTTATATAGTGAACCACAGCAATGGATTTCAAATGTTGAACTAATCCTGCACTTTTGATAAACCTAATTTATCATGATACATTTTCTTTTCATAGATTATCAACTACAATTGCTGAAATTTGATTTAAAAAATTTTTCCATTCATGTTCGTGAGGGTTATTTTCCTGTGCTTTTCTTGTGATGTCTTTGGTTTTGCTATCAGTGTAAAGTTGACCTCTTAGCAGCTGGAAAGTAGTCCTAACTTTTCAATGTTCCAGAACCACTTGTCTGGAACTGATACTATTTTCCTTAAATTTGTGATAAAAGTTACCTATTATCTAGGCCTAGAGCTTTCTTTGTGAAAATCTGTACTACAAATTCAATTGTTTGTGCATAAAGGACAAGTAGAGTATCTATTTCTTCTTTAAAGAGCTTTCATAGTTTGTGTCTTCCAAGGAATTGTCTATTTCATCAAATTCATTAAGGTTATTGGCATAAAATTGTTCACTTTGTTCTTTTATCATTTTCTGTTGAAAACATATATATTCGGCCGGCGCCGTGGCTCAACAGGCTAATCCTCCGCCTTGCGGCGCCGGCACACCGGGTTCTAGTCCCGGTCGGGGCACCGATCCTGTCCCGGTTGCCCCTCTTCCAGGCCAGCTCTCTGCTGTGGCCAGGGAGTGCAGTGGAGGATGGCCCAAGTGCTTGGGCCCTGCACCCCATGGGAGACCAGGAGAAGCACCTGGCTCCTGCCATCGGAACAGCGCGGTGCGCTGGCCGCAGCGCGCTACCGCGGCGGCCATTGGAGGGTGAACCAACGGCAAAAGGAAGACCTTTCTCTCTGTCTCTCTCTCTCACTGTCCACTCTGCCTGTCAAAAAAAAAAAAAAAAAAGAAAACATATATATTCATTTTAAATTTGGAGTTACAGAGAGAAAAGGAAAGACAGAAAAAGAATATCTTCATATTCCCATATCTTAATATTATAAAGTTAGTTAAGAATGATTTTAAGATATGTTAGGCAAGATCACAGCCTGTTCTGTTAATGGCTAATTAGTCTCGCTATCAAGGCTAAATCCACTGGCTATCATACTAAAGGCCATGTGACTCTGGTTGAAGAGAAGGCACTAATTCTGGGGTCACGTGAGCACCACAGCCTGTTCTTTTAGTGGGACGTACTATTTTTAGTGGGACTGTGTGTTAATGAGCATTCAGCTAAATAATCAGACCCCTGAAGTTCCATGTGCCACTCTCTCCTCTCCAGTGCTCTGTCCCCAAGCTGCTGCTACCTTGGTCTCGCGGGGCTCTTAGCCCTGTGGAGTGCCCTGTACTCTGCCCCACTCCTTGCACGCAGGCCTGAGGACTATCACGGTAGCAAGCTGCTGCACTCTGGGATCACCCATTTGTTTCCTGCCTTTCAGGGACCATTGCCTTTTGTTGCCATCTTCCCAGAATCCTTCAAACCCATCTTTCACATAGTGTCCATTTTTCAATTAGTTTGTGCAAAAGAGTAAATACAGTCCCTGTTACTCCATTTTGGCTCAAAGTGGAAGTCTTTATTCTTGCTACATTTGTACATAAAATTTTCTGACAGAAAAACAAAGGGGAAAACAAAGACATTAAAGTCTTCTTGAGGGGCTGGCGCTATGGCTCAGCAGGTTAATCCTCTGCCTGTGGCACTGGCATCCCATATGGGCGCCAGTTCTAGTCCTGGCTGCTCCTCTTCCTATCCAGCTCTCTGCTGTGGCTTGGGAAAGCAGCAGAAGGTGGCCCAAGTGCTTGGGCCCCTTCACCCACATGAGAGACCAGGAAGAAGCACCTGGCTCCTGGCTTCGGAACGGTGCCGTGCCGGCCGTGGTGGCCATTTGGGGGGTGAACCAACGGAAGGAAGACCTTTTTCTCTGTCTCTCTCTCTCTCACTGTCTAACTCTATCTGTCAAATAAAATAAATAAATAAATATCTTTAGTTTTAAAAAAATACAACATAGCTATAATCAATGACCAAGAAATAACAAGTGCCAATAAGGATGTGGAGAAATTGAAACCTTAAAGCATTGCTGATGCAGACACTCTGCAAAACCAGTTGGCAGTTCCTCAAAAGGTTAAGTGTGGAGTCACCATATTACCCAGCAACTCTACTCCTAGACATATACCCAAGAGAAATGAAAACATATGCCCCAAAAAAACTGGTACCAAGTGCTCACATACTTCCTGATTCCACTTACATTACATGTCTAGAATAGGTCAATCCAGAGAGATAGAAAATAGTGGGTTCCAGGCCTGGAGGAGGAGAATGGGGAACGACTATTAATGAGGCTGCTGAGAGGTTTTTTTTGGGTGTGAGGAAATACTCTGGAATTATAAAGAGTTCATCACTTCATAAGGTTGCACAACCCTGTGAAAACCACTGAAGTGTACACATTAAAAGAGTATATTTTATGGTATATGAACACTTTATGAACGTTTTATGGTATGTGAACTCAATTTGAAAAATAAAATAGAAGGCAGTAACACCTATGCATAAAAATTCTAACGACTTAGCGACCCACTAAAACCCAACGTCCTTCCTCAGCCTCCCTGGCTCTGAGTGACCTGGCCAGCCCTGGCTTCCTCTGTCACGTCTTCCCCATCTCTCGCTGTGCTCTAGTTCCTCCGCCCTCCCTGCTGTTTCTTGGCTTAGTTCTGCCTCAAAGTCTCTGTATTTTCTAAGTCTTTGCTTGGGATGTTCTTCCCCAAGATCTCTGGGTGGCTCACGTTCTTACTCTGCTGGAACCTGTTCAGACTGTCACTTCCGCTAAAAGGACCCCTTCTACCCTCCTGTCTTTGACAGTGGTGCCATCTTTGTCTAGCCCTTCACCCTTCGTGATTTTTCTTCCTAGAAGTTACTGCTGCTTACTGCTGTATAATGTACCCATTTGTCTATTGTCTGCCCTTCCCGAGAATGTAAGATTTATGAGGGAAGGCATTTTTCTTGTGCCTTGCTCACTGTTCATTCTACACCTGTTTTCTGTGCCTGTGATCTATATATGTGCCATATTTATTTGCTGCATGAAATAACAAAGAGAAGGATACACATAGTAGAATGAAAACCTGTTTTGAATATAAAATAAATTTAACTTACCCACTTAAAAAGCATGCTGTGGAAAGAAGAAAAGCTTCAAAATTTCAAAAGCTGTGCTAACACTAAGAAGTAAGTGACATCATATAACATCCTTTGCTTAGCAGAAAACACGGAGAAGATTTTGGACCTGCCAAGCTGAAGTGAGTGTGTGAGGCTAAACTGCTCTATATGGTGAAGGGTAACAATTTAATTTCCTAGAGAGTGTGAAGGAAAAAAGATCCAAGAAATAAAAAGTTGGGAGCTTCTCCCAAAATGAGGTTTCAAGTGGGTTGGAGAAAAGGACTTATGATAAGATTCTGGCAAGATTAGGCACTGGGACCCTGTGGAGGTAGAGAATCTGAGTTAGGTTAAAAAAGAAAAAAAAAAGATTCAGGACCAGAATGACCCAGGAAGTAGCAAGAATCTTGGGAATTCAATCCCAATCTTATTCCACAAATGACCTCAGCTGATATACCTCAGAAATGAAAACAGAAATGTTTAAATAGAACCTGAGGGGGCTGGTGCTGTGGCTCACTAGGCTAATCCTCCACCTGCGGCGCCGCTATCCCGGGTTCTAGTCCCAGTTGGGGCGCCGGTTCTGTCTCGGTTGTTCCTCTTCCAGTCCAGCTCTCTGCTGTGGTCCGGGAGGGCAGTGGAGGATGGCCCAAGTGCTTGGGCCCTGCCCCTGCATGGGAGACCAGGAGGAAGCACCTGGCTCCTGGCTTCGGATAGGCACAGTGCACTGGCCGTAGCGGCCATTTGGGGGGGGGGGGTGAACTAATGAAAAGAAGACCTTTCTCTCTGTCTCTCTCTCTCTCTCTCTCACTGTCTAACTCTGCCTGTAAAAAACAAAAATAGAACCTGAGGGGCCAGCGTTGTGGCACAGCAGGTTAAACTTCCACTTGGGATGCCAGCATCCCACACGGGTACCAGTTCAAGTCCCAGCTGCTTCCATTTCCTATCCAGCTCTCTGCTAATGCTCCTGGGAAAGCAATGGATGATGGCCCAAGTACTTGGGCTCCAACCATCTATTTGGTAGACCTGGATGGAGTTCTAGACTCCTGGCTTTGGCCTGGCCCAGACCTGGCCATTGCAGTTATTTGGGGAATGAATCAGTGGATGGAAAAATCAGTCACTCTCTCTCTGTGTAATTCTTCCTTTCAAATAAATAAAAATAAACCTTAAAAAAAAGAACCTGAATTCCTCTCTATCAGGAAAACAAATAAAATGGCTTCCTTCTTGAAAAACCTCACAATTTGATACGAATGCCTCCCTCCCCATGGTGTGTGTGTGTGTGTGTGTACATACGAGCAGTGACCAGTATGAAGTTCTCAAACAATGCCAACAGCACAAGGGAAGGCCACCACCCCTGCTAATTGTCAGGGGGGATACAGATTTGGTTTTCCTACCTCTGAAACAAAACAAGGGAAGTGTGGGGTCCCAATCAGCATTACCCCAGCCTATTCCTGTTAGCAAAGAATTTCTCAAGACACTCTAATGCTTAATAGAACATGGACTAGATATAATAATATATATATATATATATATATAAGAATACAATTAAAAGTATCCATTTATTTATTATGAATATGTCTAAAATGAAATACACTTGGAGAGTATGGAGTAAATTCACTTTAAATCAGCATTTTACCCATTTAGAAAACAAAGCACAAAATAGGCATACTTTCTTCATGCCATCCCTAACATTTAGGCAAGAAACAGCATGTTATCTTGAAGGAAGGGTAATGGGACCACTGTTTCCCACCAATGTCCGGCCATCCTGAATTGGACGGCACTCAAAGGAACACTACCCCGAATTCCTCAGTCCTCTTGGTGTGAAGAAATGGCCCTGGGTTAAAAAAGATCTCTTGAAAGAACCTATCATTCTTAAGTTCTGTCTCTCCCTCTTGTACTTTTCCTAACAGAGCAAAGTAGAAATCAAGAAGCAAAAACATAGCTCAGAATGTTACAGCCAACTGCTATTTTTTAACAATCTGCCCACACCTTAAATAAACATGAAACATTATAACTAGCTATAGTCAGATACTACAGGAAGCAGAAAGACCAGAATAAAAACCACATCCGGCCTTCATCTTTCTCCTACATAAAATCTACTTTTCTTTGTGACTATAAATGTCTCCTTAAAAGAAATTAAAATCAGGCATGATGCTACAGAATCATCAGGTTCATAATAATTTTATCAGAAGCACCATTTTTCTAATAACCTCACATCAGAAAAAGTATCTTCTATCACAGGGGACCACTATTAAAAATTCTATTAAAATACTAGATATGGATATGTGAGCAACAAGACACATACAGGGTTCAACATGGGGTATAGTCCCATGGGTCTTTTGAAAACTCCATCTCCCTGGGGAAATAATTATGATGGAGATGAAGCAGGATATTTTTGAAGCTTTGTTGGAATCGAGCATCTCTCGTTTTCCAAGGCAACAACCCCAGGAGAAAATGAAAGCACCCTACCGAGCAGAACATCATTGGCAAAGCGTGCACTTCTCCTCTCACGAATCCCTGGGAACAAATGAACAGGGCCTCTGGCAGTCAACTGGCCCTATACTGAAAATGGCCACTTGCAGCCAACTGAGGGGTCCGATGTTGATTAATTTGTTTTGGGGGCTCTAGATACTGAAAGGTTTTCATTCGGTTTTGAAACAAACTAAAAGGGCCTCAATCAAAGTGAGTGGGTCCCACCTCTCTATACAACCCAAACTTGTATATTAACAAAATATCAGATTGTAGCATTACCATCTCACAGATTTTTTTTTTTTTTTGGACAGGCAGAGTTAGACAGTGAGAGAGAGAGAGAGAGAGAGAGAGAAGTCTTCCTTCCATTGGTTCACCCCCCAAATGGCCGCTACGGCCGGCGCACTGCACCAATCCGAAGCCAGGAGCCAGGTGCTTCCTCCTGGTCTCCCATGCGGGGCCAGGGCCCAAGCACTTGGGCCATCCTCCACTGCCTTCCCGGGCCACAGCAGAGAGCTGGACTGGAAGAGGAGCAACTGGGACAGAACCGGCGTCCCAACCAGGACTATTATATACATTATATAATATATTATATATGTATTATATATTATATTATATTATATATATTATATTATATTATATTATTATACCAGGCTTTATGTTAAACCACCATCGTCATCATCTCCTCTTCAATGGAAGAACTCAATATGCTAAATTTATTATTCCCAGTTTACAGATGAAGAAACAGGCCCAAAGGGATTCGAGAACCTGTCCAGCCACAATGGCTAAAAAGAGAGGAGAGGAAACTCATGCCCAACTCTGTCTATGCTGCCTCTTGTAATTCTTCCACCTCCCAGAATCAAACTCTGAAATTCCTCCCATTATTCCTATAGTGTCCTCTCCTTCCACCCTTCTCCTACCTCTCCCTCAGTAGAATGCTGCTCAGGAATGCCTCATGATGAATTCCATCCTGTCATTCAGTAGACAAATATTCCCTGGATGCTCATCTTTACGTGAGAGCCTACTGCGTGCTAGATGCTATACTATATGCTGAGGATCCATCAGAGAACAACATAGACAAAAATTTCTGCCTTGTGCGGCCAACATTCTAAAGAGGGCAGAAGGACAATAAGCCTAAGAATGATAAATGTATGGGGCCAGTGCTGTGGCCTAGTGGGCTAAGCCTCTGCCTGTGGTGCCAGCATCCCATATGGGCACCAGTTTGACTCCCGGCTGCTCCACCTTCTGATCCAGCTCCCTGCTAATGCACCTGGGAAAGCAGCAGCAGGTGGCCCAAGTCCCTGGGTCCCTGCACCCATGTGGGAAACCCGGAAGAAGCTCCTGGCTCCTGGATTCAGATCAACCCAGCTCCAGCCATTGCGTCCACTTGTGGAACCAGTGGATGGAATACCTCTCCCCTCTCTCTCCCTCTGCCTCTCCGTAATTCTGCCTTTCAGATAAATTATTAGGAAAAAAGAACAGCCTGCAAAAATAATAATAATAATAAATGTAGTGATGGTACAAAGATAAGTGCTAAGAGAAAAACAGGATAGATGATGAAGGAATAGGAATATAAGGATATATATATATATATATGGTTGAGTTTTTAAATGTTACGAAAATGAAATATGAGCAAAGATTTTCTGGGGTATTACAGTTCTTTATAGGGATCACCTTGGTTTGGCTATAGTATTCAACAGTTTAACACAATATAGGCATTACTGTGAAGGAATTTTGAGGATAAGGTTAACACACATAATTACGTAGACTTTAGGTAAAGGAGAGTACCCTCAATGATGTGAGTGGACTTCACCCAGGCCATTTAAAGGCCTTTAAAGGAAACTGCGCTTCCCTGAGGAGAAGAAAGACTGCCTCAAGACTGCAGCATCAAGGAGTGGGCACTGGCCTCGCTCTTAAGGTGCTGCTTGGGATGCCTGCATCCCACAGAGGAGTGCCTGGCTCTGAGTTTCAGACTCCAGCTTCCCAAAGAGGCAGGCCCTGAGGGAGGCAATGGTGATGGCTCAGGTGGTTGGGTCCCTGCCATATGCATGAGATACCTGGCTTGAGTTCCCAGCTCTTGGCTTTGTTCCCAGACCAGTCCGAGTTATTGTGGGCATTTTGGAAGTGAACCAGGCAGATGGGGTGTGCTCACTTGCTCTGTCAAAAATAAATAATTCTGGAATATCATCCCCCATGAGACTTTCTTGCCTGTCCATGTGTGTTGTCTATTTTAGACCTGCCAGCCCCTCTAACTGTATAAACCATTTCCTTAAGGTAAATCTTAGCAAATTTCTCTTTCCTATATATATTTGAGTATCTCTTATATAGGTAGTAACATCCACATATATGGAAGTATGTACATACACAAGCATATCTAATGCATGCAGTCATGTGTCACATGATGTATGATGGTGCTCCTGGAAGATTATACCACCTAGTGGCACAGCAGCTGTCTTTGTATTAGTACACTCTGTGATGTTCACACAGCGATGAAATTTGTCTAATAATGTATTTCTCAAAATGTGTCCCTGTCATTTGGTAAACATATGACTGCACATGCTTGTAAGAGGGGTCCTGAAAAAGTCCACAGAATATGCACATTATGAAAAAACGATGCATGGATTTCAAAATTCTTTTCAACAAAATAAACTTATCATTTCATCCTATTTTACATGAACCTCTTGAAGTATCCTAGTACCTATGTATGGTGTATTTATGTATACACGTAAGCATGTGCATATATGTGTTAATATATATGTATTATGTGCACATACATACATGTCCCCTCCTGAATCTGCTTCTGTGGGGTAAGAATGTTCTGGGCACAGGGAGCATAAAGAGCTGAGGCACCATGAATGGAATTTGGGCTGGCCATTGACAAACAACTGTCAACACGTAGGGCTCCTCTCATCCTCAAGCTTACAGAGCAGAGATACTGCTGTCTGATGACCCACCTGTCGCCCCCAGACCACCAGCCTGGACTCCATGGCCATTGTTTCAATTATTTTATTTAATTAGCATTCCTAAATTGTTCCAGTCTTCGATCACACTTGCCACATTGTTATTTTTACCCACTCGCTTCGGTGATTGTGGTGTTCAGGAACCATGTTAATGTACTTATTTTTTAATTGCCTTTACAAAAACTGTCAATTGGGAAAGACAGATAATATCATCTGTATTTTACAGGTGAGAAAACTGAGACCCAAAAAGGTCAACTGCTTTGCATGAGATTACAAAATGGCAGAGCTGGGTTGCAAGCCACAATCTTTCTCGACAATCTCACATTTATTGAAAAGTAAGTTATGAACACCTGTAATTGCTCACCTCCCAGACACAATTCACTCTCAACTCATTTCAACCTGACACTCCTCTCACTCCTGCATTCATTCTGCTTTCCTGGCGGAGGGGCAGACAGCGTAGTTTCCCATGAATCGCATACATACATTAAGGCTGTCAGTCAAATGGCGCGTTGAGACGATTCTCATTTCCTCTTAAGTGGGTATTCCCCCACGGTTCTGTCTTCAGAACACATTAAGAGAACCAGTTTCAAAGGCCATAAAAATAGGGACCCCAAAACCCAACAGTAACGAAGTGCAAAACCACCTAGGAACAATCTACAGGGCAAACGACCTGATAGCCTTCTTCAGTCTTCCTTTTCCCTACTAGAATCCCCGTGACAGAATGAAAAGAAAATTCACCAGTGCGCCCCAGGATTGTCGGCTGTCTGCCCCTGGTCTGGAGTTCCGACAACCTCAAGGCCCATGAGACTGAATGACGGGAGCGATGGACACCACCTGTGCTGGGCTGGCGGGTAGTGAGGCTCGGAGAAGCAAGACGTGCGCCCGCTAGAAACCCAGATGGGCCGTCTCTCGGGTGCGCCCGCTGTCTTCCCGTTACAGTAGATAAATAAGTAAATAAAAGCCACTCCCAATACCTTTGCACCCTAAACTTCCCTCCACCTGGCCCAGCCCCTAGCACACAGGAAACGCCGGGGCAGGAAGTGGGGCTGCGCGGGCGACGCCGGAACGATGCATCCTGGGAATTGTAGTCCTCACCCAGAATGCGCAGGCGCGGGGGGCGGCGGAACAGGGGAGCAGGACCCACGGGGGTTGTAGTTTTTCATGAGTGGCGTGCGATAAGGCTGTTACAAAGTCCGGGGACGCCGTTGGAAGCTTGTTTCAAGGGCGAGGTCCCCGAATGTCCGCCGCACAGAGAGAATTGGTGTGTGTCGGCCTCCGTCCAGCGGTAGAGCTGAGAAGGGCTGAGATAGCCCCCAAGTGGCTGTGACTGGATGTCCTCCCGGGACTGTGGAACCGCGGCGGATACTGTGGAAGCAAGGCAATGAGCCGTCCTACAGGGTCACAAGAATGTCCGCCTTGTAAATAGAAGGACGTTTTGGAAAACTTTGGGCCGCTTAAAAAAATACCGAGAACTAAACAAAACAAAGAATTACCAACATATGTTCTGCGTATGATACACGGACTAATGAAAATAGAACCCACTCTGTAAGCTGGTATAGCAAAAATAGTTAATTAGCGGCTTTTTGTTTTGTTTTGTTTTGGATTAGGGGATTAATTTTTTTTTTACAGTTTTATGCATTTTGTTAATTGCTCACAAGGATGAAGGATCCCTTTTTGGTGTAAAATACTAAGTGTTGAAAAAGCATGTTCGAAGACTAGTGTCTGCTAATACTAACTGATAGAATTAAAAAGGAGAGAACGATCCAACATGGGAAGCGGCATACACAGCAGACTCATAGAATGGCAGATGTCCTAAAGAGCACTCTGGCCTCAGAATCAGCCCTTAAGGTGTTCGGATCTGGCTGAAGAGCCATGAGAGTATTTTAGGCATGGAAAGCCAAGACACTCTGGCAAAAAAAAAAAAAAAAAAAAAAAAAAAAAAAAAACACCCACAAAACTAAATGAAAGATCTCTGCGAGTGAGATCCCAGTGGAAAGAACGGGCCATCAAAGAAGGGGTACCTTTCTCTGAAGAGTGGAGAGAACTTCCACTTTGACTATGACCTTGTCTAAATAAGGTCGAAGTTGGAGAACTCAAAAGGCTTCCATAGCCTTGGCAACTCATGACAAGAGCCTAGGGTGATTACTGACGCCATAAACAAGAATGTCAATTTGTTAAGTCAACAACAGGAGTCATTGTGCACTTACTCCTCATGTAGGATCTCTGTCCTTAATATGTTGTACAATGTGAATTAATGCTATAACTAGTACTCAAACAGTACTTTGCACTTTGTGTTTCTGTGTGGGTGCATACTGTTGAAATCTTTCCTTAATATATGCTAAATTGACCTGTATATAAAGAAAATTGAAAATGAATCTTGATGTGAATGGAATGGGAAAGGGTGCGGGAGATGGCAGGGTTATGGGTGGAAGGGAAGTTATGTGGGGGAAAAAGCCACTGTAATCCATAAGCTGTACTTTGGAAATTTATATTTGTTAAATAAAAGTTAAAAAAAAAAAAGAATAAAAAAAAAAAAAGAAAAGAAAAAGCATGTTCGGCATTTTAAGAAAAAAAAAAAAAAAAGGCCGGCGCCGTGGCTCAACAGGCTAATCCTCCGCCTTGCGGCGCCGGCACACCGGGTTCTAGTCCCGGTCGGGGCACCGATCCTGTCCCGGTTGCCCCTCTTCCAGGCCAGCTCTCTGCTGTGGCCCGGGAGTGCAGTGGAGGATGGCCCAAGTGCTTGGGCCCTGCACCCCATGGGAGACCAGGAGAAGCACCTGGCTCCTGCCATCGGAACAGCACGGTGCGCCGGCCGCAGCGTGCTACCGCGGCGGCCATTGGAGGGTGAACCAATGGCAAAAGGAAGACCTTTCTCTCTGTCTCTCTCTCTGTCCACTCTGCCTGTCAAAAAAAAAAAAAAAAAAAAAGCAGTGGTGTCTACCACAGTGCTTTGTCTTGTTTGCTTTAGCTCTTTCCCACCCTCCCACCTGCCTTCTTGCCTTCCTTTTTCGGTTCCTTCCTCCCTCCGTCTCTCCATACCTCCCTGTTTCTTTTCCATTCTTAGAAAGAAGAGCAAAGAACTGCAAATGATACCTCAAAAGAATCATTAAAATGGAATTAGAGGATTAAGTTTATCTTGGTGCATAAAATATGAAATCCATACATATGAGGGCCTTAGAAAAGTTTATAGAAATGTATATTATGAAAAAACTGCATAGATTTTTACTGGAATAGTGGTTTGTTATGTTTCATTCCCAAAGTTAAAGTGATTTCCATCTGCATGTAAACCTTCATGAGAATTGTACTAGGACTCTGAGAGATGGCTAAGTTAATTATTTTAAGGAAAGAATTACAGAGAGAGGCAGGGATAGAGAGAAAGATCTTCCATCAGCTGGTTCACTCCCCAGATGGCCACCATGGCCGGAGCTGCACTGATCCGAAGCCAGGAGCCAGGAGCTTCTTCTGGGTCTCCCATGTGGGTGCAAGGGCCCAAGGACTTGGGCCATCTTCTACTGCTTTCCCAGGTCACAGCAGAGAGCTGGATCGGAAGAGGAGCAGCTGGGACTAGAACCAGCGCCCATATGGGATGCCAGCGCTTCAGGCCAGGGCTTTCACCCACTGCGCCAAAGTGCCAGCCCTGGCTAAGTTAATTATTTCCCATAATAAGTCAACTTTTTGTCTTCCTCTGCCTGTTTTACAATTATTTATGCTCCCTAGTATTTTTTCCCTGTCTTTATTTTCTTACAACTCTGGACAACGTCATCCACTGTGTAGGATATCTGCTAAGTGCGGATGAACCTTTACTCAATAGCTCCAACCTTGATTTTCTTGTTCTTATGTCCACATGCCTTCAGAATACTTACTTTCACATTCCTACAGGTTTTACCAATGGTCCGGATTATCAGACCAACATAATCTTCCGTTCTTTCTTCCTTTTTGTGACTGTTCCTATTCATGAAATCCAATTACACAAACCATCGATCTAGGAAATGTCCCAAATTCTCTCCTTCACTATTCACATTCTCGATACTCTCCCTCCCTTTCATTTCCCCACTATCATCACCTTGGCTCCGAATCTTGTCTACACTAGCCATTTGCTGACCTCTCTGCTAAACAGTATTTCAAAACGTATTTGGGGCCAGCGCTGTGGCATAGTAGGCTAAGCCTCCCCCTGTGGCACCGGCATCCTGTGTGGCCGCTGGTTGGAGTCCTGGCTGCTTCACTTCTGATCCATCTCCCTGCTGAGGACCTGGGAAAGCAGTGAAAGATGGGCCAAGACCTTGGGCCCCTGCACCCACATGGGAGACCCAGAAGAAGCTCCTGCCTCCTGGCTTCGGATTGGCATAGCTCTGGCCATTGCAGCCATTTGGGGAGTGAACCAGATCAAGATTCTCTCTCTCTCTCTCTCTCTCTCTCTCTCTCTCTATCTCTCTTGCCCCCTCTATGTAACTCCACCTCTCAAATAAATAAATAAAATCTATTTTTAAAAAATCCTCAACAAAATCCCTACCCACATGTGTCTCATATCTGCCTGCCTCTCCACCTGTGCCTTCCACTCCTCCTTGCTTCATTTCATACGTCCCAAGTACACTAGCTTCCAGCATTTCTTTGGACAAATTGTGTTGCCCAGGGACGGATGCTCTGGTGTAGAGTTAAGCCTCTGCCTGCAGTGCCGGCTTCCCATATGGGTGCCAGATCAAGTCCTGGCTGCTCCACTTCTGATCCAGCTCCCTGCTGATGCACCTGGGAAAGCAGTGGAGGAGCAAAGTCCTTGGGCCTCTGTACTCACTTGGGAGACTCAGAAGCTCCTGGCTCCTGGCTTCTGCCTGGCCCAGCCCGGCCATTGTGGCCATTTGGGGAGTGAACCAGCGGATGGAAGACCTCTCTCTCCCTCCCTCTCTCTCTGCCTCTCCTCTCCTCTCCTCTCTCTCTGTGTAACTCTGACTTTCAAGTAAAAATAAATAAATCTTTTAAAAAAAGAGAGAAACATTGGGCTTCTGCAGGCTAACAAAGACATAACACACATGGATATTTAAATACAATTTGATGAGAGCATAGAAAGGAAACTCAAGTTCCTGGGAGGCCATGAAGGAATACAAATTTATCAGATGATAATGGGATGGTTGACTGGAAGAAGAAAGGGCGAGACACATTGAGGCCAGAGAGGTTAGCATGTACAAATACATGGAATTACAGGGCAATACAATTTTTTTTAAAAAAAGATTTATTTGAAAGATTTATTTATTTATTTGGCTGCAATGGCCAGAGCCGTCCAATCCGAAGCCAGGAGCCAAGAGCTTCTTCTGGGTCTCCCACGTGGGTGCAGGGGCCCAAGGACTTGGGCCGTCTTCTACTGCTTTTCTAGGCCACAGCAGAGAGCTGGATCAGAAGTGGAGCAGCCAGGACTCGAACTGGCGCCCATACGGGATGCTGGCACTGAGACAGCAGCTTTACCCGCTATGCCACAGTGCTAGCCCCAAAGCCTAATGTTTCAGTCAGTGTCTGAATGCCAGTGCCTGGAAGTTATAACTTATGCTTCACATTATATTTAGATTTGTAAAACGATTAAGTGTACAGCAGTACTATATGGTTTTTTCATTAATCCTTTGCAAAAATAAGGTAACTGATTATAGCATCCATCTCAAGAAAATAGAAGTCATTTTTGGTTTTGTCACTTTAGAAAATAGAGGATATACTTTGTGTTACCATTTATACCTTGATTTAAAAGTATTAGTTGTATGTTTCATAAACTAATATAATTTCTTACAAAAACATGTTTCTTGACTCCAAACAAATTTCTTAGTTTCAAGATTATTATATTGCATTTATAAATGTCTACATAAATTTGGCAAGAAATCTTTAATTTCTTTACACTGAATAGAAGTACTCACAAGAAAGCAAGCCTATTGCTTAACTAGAACATAGTGAAACTAGTCTTCCGGGGACTATGCTTTAACCTAATTAACAGCTCCAGCCAGAGGGGAGGAATGGATTCCAACGAGGCAACCACTTGGGAATTTGAATTTACAATTAAAAAAACATACCTGGAGCCAAAGCTGTTACTCAGAGAATTTGGATAAAACCTAGGAAATCTGGAGAGGAAAAAGTTGGAATTTTCTAAAATTCAGGTGTAAAAAGATATGGTGTTTAGTACAGAACGTTTGGCTTGTGATTTTTATTTCTTCAATTGTTTAAGATTTTGATTAGTAGTTTTTATAACCTTGATAGCATATTACCCTATTATATTGATGTACTGGGTTATAGTAAGACATTGATATAGTATACATAATAAATAACAAGTAAACACATAAAATATAGTAACAGACAACTCTCGGTTATTTATACCCAGGGAGGGGAAGGCTGGGTTCAAGTCATTGAGCACTCTTAATCCTTCCAGCAGAGCGGAAGCTGTGGCCATGCTTCTAGTATTTATGGCGCCATGTTCCTGATCCAGGTGTCAGCCAGGCATCTGAAACGCATCACAAAGAAATTACCTAATGAAAAAGAAAGTGCACGCGGAAGTCCTCATGTGTGGGCTAAAACAACAGCAGCGGTTTGGTTTACCGCTATGGTGCCTTTTGCTTTACAAAGTTCAGCAAACGTTTACGGTGTGCATACTGTAGGCAGGGCTTGTGTGCTGAGTGCCTTGGGAATGTGACTCCCAGCCTCTGCACCGAGATCCAGCGGGGAGGCACTGCTGGAAGGCAGTCAAGAACCCTCCTTACGCATGCGTTGATTTTCTCAGCCAGTGGGTACGTAGAAGACACGTTATCAGTTCACGTGACATTTTTTTATTTTTAAAGGGATTGACTCTGATCAGAGTCGGCAAACTTGGAAGGCTTCCATAGCCTTGGCAACTCATGACGAGAGCCTAGGGTGGTTACTGGCGCCATAAACTAGAGTGTCAATTTGTTGGGTCAACAACAGGAGCCACTGTGCACTTGCTCCTCATGTGGGATCTCTGTCCTTAATGTGCTGTACATTTTGATTTGATGCTATAACTAGTACTCAAACAGTATGTTTCACTTTGTGTGTCTATGTGGGTGCAAACTGTTGAAACCTTTATACTAAATTGATCTTCTGTATATAAAGAGAATTGAAAATGAATCTTGATGCAAATGGAAGGGGAGAGGGAGCGGGAGAGGGGAGGGTTGCGGGTGGGAGGGAAGTTATGGGAGGGGGAAGCCATTGTAATCCATAAGCTGTACACTGGAAATTTATATTCATTAAATAAAAGTTAAAAAAATAAAAATAAAAAATAAAAATAAAAAGAAGGGCACATAGACAAAAAAAAAAAAAAGGGATTGTCTCAAAAATGCTGTGGGCCACAAAAATATATAGGGCATAGTCTCAACTCGTAGGAGCTCATCATATTTTAATATATATTCTGGTTATCTTAATGCTGCCAGTAATTGAATCAGGAATGACTATTCCAATTTAAGAGAGAAGAAAACCAAGACACGGAGGTTAAATAGCTCCATTATTTCCAGTGCAACATAAATTATCTTTGAATAAAATATCCAGACTCAGCTTTCCTAATTCAAGTTTTATTTTATCCTACTAAACTATGCAGTGTCTTGAGCTTATGTTCTCTTTCTCGTTCAAGAAGTCAAATCACTCTGACCACATTACTCCAATCTTTTATTTGTACCTTCTTTTCCCCAAAAGTTATTTTGGAAAATGTCCCAAAACTAATTCTGTCCTGAGAACTTTGCTTTAATATAATTTGTAACACAGATGATTTGCTTAAATGACCTCCACTTAACATACTCTCTAGGTTGAACTATACTACACATAACCTCAATAAAATATCTGATTAGCCTTTGGCCCATGTATTTTCTCCAGTATACAAACTTCCTTCCTCTTCCATCAGCTGAAATGTTAGTTTTTCCACATCAGCATTGGTTGTCCTCAAGCCTGGGGGCACGATTCATGTATTTAAATGAAGTTGCACATAAAACAATAAAATATAAAAATGAAATGAAGGGCCGGCACCGCGGCTCAATAGGCTAATCCTCCGCCTAGCGGTGCTGGCACATCGGGTTCTAGTCCCGGTCAGGGCGCCGGATTCTGTCCTGGTTGCCCCTCTTCCAGGCCAGCTCTCTGCTATGGCCCGGAAGTGCAGTGGAGGATGGCCCAAGTCCTTGGGCCCTGCACCCCATGGGAGACCAGGAGAAGCACCTGGCTCCTGCCTTCGGATCAGCACGGTGCGCTTGCCATAGCATGCCGACCGCGGCGGCCATTGGAGGGTGAACCAAGGGAAAAGGAAGACCTTTCTCTCTGTCTCTCTCTCTCACTGTCCACTCTGCCTGTCAAAAAAATAAAAAAATTTTAAAAATAAAATGAAGATACTCATTGCTGTTTCTTCAATAAACAAATTGAGTAATTTGGGGAAAAGCAGGAAAGTTAAGTATCTAAATAATGCTGATGAATTAGACTATAATCAGAAATTTTTAAAAATGCATTCAAATTTTCAATCTACTTTAAAGAAATAGACACTGGAAATCAAAGAGGGCACATAGCAGGGTCATTTATGCAAGACTCCATGTAAATTCAAGTCAGTGGGTCCTGGGAAAAGACCTTGGTTATACCTTGAAAAGGTTAGGGGCTGAGTGCACACTTACATGATTTCAGTTTAAAAAATTTTTTTAAGATTTATTTTATTTGAAAGACAGAGTTACACATAGAGAGGTAGAGACAGAGAGGTCTTCCATCTGCTGGTTCACTCCCCAAATGGCTGCAACAGCCAGAGCTGAGCCGATCAAAAACCAAGAGCCCGGAGCTTCTTCTGGGTCTCCCAGCTGGGTGCAGGTGCCAAAGCACTTGCTTCTTCCACTGCTTTCCTAGATGCATTAGCAGGGAGTTGGCCTCTTTATGTTGCACAAAATGAGGAAGGGTGTTCTGGAGAGTCACCAAGGGTGGGGCTGGATTCCAGTGGCTAAGTGATTAGGCACATGGATCCAGTGGATCATCTCAGAGATGGGAAAAGGGGAATGAAGGCTGCTGAGCTCAGCCTGCAGGCAGGAAAGTGGGCCAAGAGAGCTATCCGGCTTGCTTCCTTCAGGAGAGAGGCAAGCCTGGACGGGCAGAGTGCACACAGGAGCACCTGGCCCTGTGAAAACTGGCACGCTGCCCCGCAGGCCAAGGGGCTGTCAGAAGCTCAGGGAGGCCTGGGACAACTCGGCGCAGTGTCTTCAGAAGTAGCATGGCCTTATCCACACCCTGATTTCAGACGTCTGCCCTACAGAACTGTGAGACCATAAGTTGGTTATTTAAGGAAAAAAAAGAAAGGAAGCAAATTCTTTGTGACAGCCTTCAGTTGGAAATATCCCGTGTTGTTTAGAATGCAGAGAAGTGGATCTTCGTTGCAAAGTCAGTAAGAGGATTTATTTGGTAATATTTTCAGATTTGGCATCATATTAAAATTATAATATTCTTCAACTCAGAAAGTCTGCTTCTTGGGGCAGGTGTTTGGCCTAGCAATGAAGATGATGGTTAACGCACCCTTGGCCTGTGTTGGAGTGCCTGGGTTCAATTTCTAGCTCTGGCTCTTGATTCCAGCTTCCTGCTAGTGGGCACTCAAGTACTGGGTACCTGCCACCCACATGGGAGATCTGACTGAGTTCCCAGCTCCAGGCTTAAGCCTCACCCAGCCTATTCCCAGTTGTTGTGGACATTTGGGGAGTGTGTCAGTGATGGGATCTCTCTCTCTCTGCCTCTTGAATATAATATAAAATTTTATTTACTTACTTAATATTAATTAATTAATTAAAAAATAAAGAATGCCTTCTTGATGTTATTTATCCGAGCGGAACACTTGTACATGTCCATAAAGATGCATGTATAAGGACTTTCATTGCTTTATTGTTGTAATTATGAAAGATTGAAAGTTGTCTAACACTCAGCAATGGGGGGCACAGTGAGTTAAGCTGCTGCTTGCCACATTGACATCCCACCTCGGAGTTCCAGTCCTGGTTGCTCTGCTTCTGATCCAGCTCCCTTTTAATATGCCTGTAAAGGCAGTGAATGATGACCCAAGTAGTCGAACATCTGCCACACACATGGGAGACCCAGATGGAGTTTTAGTCTCCTGTCTTCAGCCTGGCCCAGCCATTGCAGCCATTTGGGGAGTGACCTAGCAGATGGAAGATCTCTCTCTCTCTCCTCCCCCCATATAAATATCCCTCTCTCTGTCATTCTATTTTTCAAATAAATAAAAAATAAAAATCAGTCACAAGTGAACAATGACAAACTATTACACATCTATAGAATGAAATATTGTGCACTGCAATTATGAAGAAAAAGTTAAATCTAACATGAAAAGCTCTTATTGACCCCATCTAGGTGCGGTATGGGAGTAAGCAATGGCATACACAATATAGTATGAATATGTTGCATTATAAGTGAATTAGAGCTGATTTATAAGGTGTAGGGAAGGGTGTGTAAAGGTTCTAGGCAAATATCATGTTTTATTAATTATAAAGATTTATTTGTTTATTTGAGAGTTACACAGAGAGAAAAGGAGAGGCAGAGAGAGAGAGAGAGAGAGAGAAAGGGATAAAAGAGAGAGAGAGAGAGTCTTCCATCCACTGGCTCACTCCTTAATTGTCCTTAATTGGCTGCAATGGCTGGAGTTGTGCCGGTCCAAAGCCAGAAGCCAGGAGCTTCCTCTGGGTCTCCCACATGAGTGCAGGGGCCCAAAGACTTGGGCCATCTTCTACTGCTTTCCCAAGCCATAGCAAAGAGCTGGATCAGAAGTGGAGCAGTCAGGACTCCAACCAGCACAGTGCCCACCCCATATTATGCATTTTAAATAAGGAACTTGAGCATCTGAAGATTTTGATATCTGTGTGGGGTCTTGGAGCAAATCTCCCACAGATATCAAGGGAATATGTAGAAATTTCTAATGAAAACTCCTACTGAAAAGTAATATTTGGAGTGAATGGTCCTATCCTGATATCAAGTAACAGTCCTACTCTAAAAATAATTTAGCAACTTTTTTAAAAAATCCTGATTTGTAGTGTTGGGTGAATTCCATAGTGCTTTGGGTTAAATTGTGTCCCCTCAAAAAGATATGTTGAAGTCCTAATTCCCTGTGCCTCAGAATGTGGCCCTATTTAGAAATAAGGTCACTGCAGATATAATTAGTTGAAATGAGGTTATCCTGGTGTAAGGTGGGCCCTTACTCTAATCTGAATGGTGTCCTCGTAAGGAGAAGAGAGGAGACGCAGAGAGAGATGTGCAGGAGAATCCAGAGTGACCGTGTGGCGGGGAGTGAAGGATGCATTTACAAGCCAAGGGCGGCTCAAGATTGATGGGCATCACCAGAAGCCAGAGAAAGGCCAAGAAGTGTTCTCCCCCGAGTCTCTGAGGGGACTGCCCTCCTCACATCTGGATTGCAGAGAGCTAGCCTCCAGAACCATAAGAGAGCAAAACCGCTGCCGTCTAGAGCCAGGCACTTTGTGGACACTTGTTCTGGCAGCCCTAGGAAATGAATACATATGGTGTAAACATTGGCATCATGGCTGGGTGACTTCACTGAATGTGGGGCTGAGAAGGGATATGCACACAACAGCCAGCTCTCATGAGCCAGGAGCTGCCTGATCCAGCACACAGCTCAACAGACGACTCTGGTTTATTGTTGCGGTGGATTCGTTCCTGAGAAGAGGAGCAAGAGGCACAGAGTCACCACACAGACCCCGGGAGTCTGGTGAAAGTGGGCCAGAGGCGAGCAGCCTGCAGACTCGTTTATTTCAGTTGGTACAGCAGCTTATATAACCAAGGAAGCCAATCCACTCAAGGGGTGGTTTATGCCCTAACCAATCACAGCCTGTTGCCAGGCAGGCTCCATTGCCAGGTGGTTTCCCAAGTGCTTTCCCAGGGGGTTTCTGAAGCCATTCCTGAGTAACTGACACTCGCTTGCCAGTGGCCACCTTGGCATGGCCTTCTCATTTCACCACAGTTTAACAAAACATAGAAAGTCCTAAGGGCTGATGTTGTGGTACAGTGGGTGCAGCTACCACCTGTGATGCTGGCATCCTGTATTGGAACACTGGTTCAAGTCCCCCAAATCCAAGCTTCTCTGCTTTTGATTCTACCTCCTGTTAATGCTCCTGCAAAAGCAGCTGAAGATGGCCCCAAGAGACCTTGATGAAGTTCCAGGCTCCTGGCTTTGGTCCTGCCCAGCCTTGGCAGCTGCGGCCATTTGAGGAGTGAACCAGCAGATGGAAGATCTCTTTCTCTATGTCTCTCTCTCTCTGGCACTCTGCCTGTCAAATAAATAAAAATACATCTTTTTTTAAAAGGAAGAGAATTCTACATTTGTTCAGAGTAGAATTTGACATAGGTTAGACTAAGAACCTTCAATGTAGAATTATCAAAGGATGTTGTCTTATTTTGCGTGCACTTTTCCTTCTTAAAGCTCCATGCTGGTTTCAAAGAATACTTTGACCTGACTCAGTTCTAGAAAAGCAAATGTGATCATGATTGTAAAAGTACCTCATGGGGTTGGCGCTGTGGCGCAGTGAGTTAAAGCCCTGGCCTGAAGCGCCGGCATCCCATATGGGTGCTGGTTCTAGTCCCGGCTGCTCCTCTTCTGATCTAGTTCTCTGATATGGCCTGGGAAAGCAGTAGAAGATGGCCCAAGTCCTTGGGCCCTTGCACCCACATGGGAGACCCAGAAGAAGCTCCTGACTCCTGGCTTCGGATCAGCGCAGCTGCGGCCATCACAGCCGTCTGGGGAGTGAACCAGCTGATGGAAGACCTCTCTCTCTCTCTGTCTCTACTTCTCTCTGTAACTCTGTGTTTCAAATAAATAAAATAAAATTTTAAAAAGTACCTCATAACTATTCAGATACGAGAGGACTTCCACAAGTTCATAGGAAATGGAATTAAAAGTTAAGTTGATTTTAGTGCCAAAATTTGGAAATCCTTGCATGGTGTTTTCATAATACACATTTTCCGTGAGCTCCTGTCCCAATAAAAATGTGAAGAAATACAGCACCAGTTACTCTGTGGAGACTAATTCTTGTATGTATTCAGATTGTTTCAGATAGGAGTTTGATCCATGGCTCCTGGATCAAGAGGGACAGACACACAGTGATCTTGGACACAAACAGTGGTGTCAAGACACGGGCCCTTCCTGCAAAATGTTCCCATCCATCCAGTGAAAAGTTGAGCTTTGGAGTCCATCAGGCCTGGGCTCCAATTCCAGCTGTACCTCTTACAGTCTATGTGACTTGGGACAAGCTGCTCACTTCTCTATGTCTGGGTTTCCTCATCTGTAGTAAGGGTGATAAGAACAGAATTGAACTCAAAGGTGACAATAAACAAGTTAACTCAAAGGGCAACTCTGAGAATTGACGTATTTGACACAATACCTGGCATATGATGAACACTCAATAAATAGTAACTAACCAATGGGGGTGACTCCTTGACCTAGGAGTTCAGAATCCAAGAGGCTGAGCAGCCGGGTGAACAGAGTCCAGCTGTAGAGGCCTGATCCTCTGAACACAGAGAAGGTGGGAGTGAGGTGCTGTGTACCCCATCTCTACCGTGCTGTCCCATGAACTGAAGAAACACTGGCCACCTCCCCATCTGGCTTGAACTTTGCTCCTTCCAGGGAATTCAAGGCCTGAACTCAACTGTGGTTTGTTTACCCCCGACCAAAGCAAATATGCAGAGTTGAGAGGAAGCAGCAAATGTAAATTCAGGACAGGAAACATCTCTGAAGCAGTCGATGGAGCTCTCTGTTTGGACAGGCTTGGGAACCAGTCTCTGCCTCCCTGAGGGTGGGTGTGGTACCACAGGAAGGGATCCCTGGGTGTGGCTGGTTAGCAGCAGGTGGTGGCCATCTGATCACTTGGGAAGTACAGAGTTCATATTATCAGGTTACCAGAAAATTTGCTTTGTGTTTCCTCATTCTGGAGAATTGCAGACTAATTCTTCCCTGTGTAGCTTAAAATGTAAAAGTCAGATGAAGAAGGAAGAGGGGGTATGAGGGTACGTTATTTAGTTTATGTCTAACTTTGTATATGCTTGAAATTCTCCATAATAAAATCCAAAATATACAAGTAATTTAAAGAAAACCAGAAACTTTAGAACCTCTAATGACCAAGAATATTCCTCCCTCAACCTCCTTTAAGAACCCCACACTCACCCGCCACTTCACCATACACATAGCCCTAAAATCTTTATTAACAAATGTGTTTCTCCTTGCAATAGGTCACCATACAAAAGGAACTATACAGACATAGCTCCATGATTTTTTGAGCTTTACTTATTATTTATTTAAAAGGGAGGGGAAGAGAGAGAGAAAGAGACAGAAGGAGAGAGAGAGAGAGAGAGATCCATCTTCCATCCAGTGATTTACTCCCCAAATGGCTGCAATGGCTAGGACTGGGCCAGGCTCAAGGCAGGAGCCCAAACTCTCTGGGGGTCTCCCACATGGGTGGCAGAGGCCAAAGCACTTGGGCCATCTTCTGCTGCTTTTCCCAGGTGCATTAGCAGGGAGCTGGATTGGAAGCAGAGCAGCCCGGTCTGGAACTGGCACTCCAATATGGGATGACAGTGTTGCGAATGGCAACTTAACCCTCTCTGTGACATCGCTGGCCCCAGTTCCTTGATTCTTGAAGCTCCAGAGTATCCTTATTAGTAGAGGATAAAGACACTTATTCAAATGAACACATCAGTGGGGCCAGCATTGTGGCACAGCAGATTAAAACCTTGGCCTGTGGTAGGAGGTGGCAGGAATCATCTGTGATGATGGTTTGCCTCGGACGGCCTCTGGATGGTTCCATCATCGCCTCCCAGGGATTTTTTACAGCTGATATCTTGCCTGTGCCCTGGGCAGCTGAGAAGCATTTCTGCTAAGGGCAGGATGCTCAGCCTGCCGTGAGCTTATTGCTGGGTAAGTCTCTAGCCCCATCAAGAAGGACCACACTTGTGCCTCTCCTGCTGGTGAAGTGCTCACGACATGTGCATGAGTTGTCCACTCTGGAGAGAGCCTGGAACCAAGAGAGAGGTGGCATCACCAGTGGCGAATGACCACCCTGTGTGTGAGCAGCAGGGAGCTGGGATCCTGTCACCTGACCAGACGTGGTAGCAAGAGGGACACTCTGGGGACAAGGGGGTGGGACTCTTGGTATAGGTACTAAATCTGGGGATTCAACCAAGTGTATATAAAAAATATTCAATGTGTACAGACTTTGTTCCTTGTCATAATTCCTTAAACAATACAACAAATATTTAGGTTGTACTTACATTGTATTAGATACTTTAAGTTATCCAGAGCTGACTTAAAGTATACAGGAGGAGGTGCAAATAGTATACCATTTTTATATATGAGACTTGAGCATCTGAGGATTTGGGTATCTGGGGGTGCAGTTGGGGAGGGGACAGGAACCCATCTGCTGCAGACGCCGAGGGTCGGCTGTGTTGGTTTCCGTATTGGAGGGTAAGTTACTTCGGAGCAGAGACCGTGTCATACATTCCCTGCTTTCCTGGTACCCATATTAGCATGTGGTCCACTGTTGATGCTCAATGAAATGGGCATCTTTCCATCTGATAATTGTTCATAGTCTTTGCCTATGTTCCTGCTGAACTATGGTCTTTTTTACTTTTTACTTGTTGAATTCTATTTAGTGGAGCATTAAGCCTTTGACTATAATTTAATTTTTAAAAAAGATTTATTGATTGATTTTGAAAGAGTTACAAAGAAAGAGGGAGAGATCTCCCATCCACTGGTTCACTTTCCAGGTGGCCACAAAGGCCAAGTCTGGGACAGGCTGAAGCCAGGAGCCAGGAGCCAGGAGCTTCCTCTGGGTCTCCCACTTAGGGGGCAGGGGTTCAAACACTTGGGCCATCTTCTCGGGATTTTCTCAAGCCATCAGCAGGGAGCTGGATAGGAAGTGGAGCAGCCGGGACATGAACCAGTGTCTATAAGGGATGTCAGGTGGTGGCTTTACCTGTTAAGTCCCAACACTAGTCCCTGGCTATAATGTAAATTAAAAATATGTTGTCTCAAAATTAAAATAGAAAAGTAGGGTGAAGGAAGGAAGGAAGGAAGAAAGGAAGGAAGGAAGGAAGGAAGGGAGGGAGGGAGGGAGGGAGGGAGGGAGGAAGGAAAAAGAAAGAAAAAAAGAGGAAGAGGGGAGAGAAGGAGACAGAGAGGGAAGTATCATTACATTCTTAGAAGTGCATCTGTGAACCACAGTGAATTGTTTGCTTTGCAGTGATATCACATTAACATGAGGACCGATGAGAGAACAGGAGACACTGTTTTGGAATTGTATGCAGACTCTATCATTGCTTTGCTGTTGGATTATGGTCAAGTCCCTTAGCCTCTCTTTGCCTCAGTCCTTTCATAAGATTCAGGTTGGAGACAATATATGTAAAAGCCTTGAAGACAGCTTGTTCCACAGTGAGTACTCAATAAGCATCCGCCACCAATTTATAATAATAATAATATATAAAAATAATAATGATAAAAATAATAACATGAGACTGGTAGAGTGCTGCTTCATACCCAGCTTCTCAAAAGAATATCAGACATGGAGATGTGAAAGGAAATAACACTGAGATGTATTTTATTTTCTTAAAGATTTGTTTATTTATGAGGCCAGCACTGTGGCGCAATGGGTTAACGCCTGGCCTGAATCGCCGGCATCCCATATGGGCGCCGGTTTGAGACCCAGCTGCTCCATTTCCAATCCAGCTCTCTGCGATGGCCAGGGATAAGTAGAAGATGGCCCAAGTCCTTGGGTCCCTGCACCCATGTGGGAGACCTGTAAGAGGCTACTGGCTCCTGGCTTCGGTCAGTGCAGCTCTGGCCATTACGGCCAATTGGGGAGTGAACCATTGGATAGAAGACCTCTCTCTCACTGCCTCTCCTCTCTGTGTAACTCTTGACTTTCAAATAAATAAAATAAATATTAAAAAATTATTTTATTTATTTGAAAGACAGAGTTACAGAGAGAGAGAGAAAGAGAGAGAGAGAGAGCGCTTCCATCTGCTGGTTCATTCCCCAAATGGCTGCAGTGGCTGTAGCTGGGCCGATCTGAAGCCAGGAACCAGGAACTTCTTCCAAGTCTCCCACATGGATGCAAGGGCCCAAGGACTTGGGCCATCTTCCGCTGCTTTCCCAGGCACCTTAGCAGGGAGCTGGATCTGAAAGTGGAGCAGCCAGAACTCGAACTGGGGTCCATATGGGTGCTGGCACTGCAGACCGTGGCTTTAGCCACTATGCCACAGGGCCGGCTCAGAGATGTATTTTCACCTTGACTTTTTTCTTGGCAGTTTAATGTCTGCACTCCTCATGCTAACTCTGTAGTCCACCTTTGCTTTTCTTTTCTTTTTCTTTTTTCCTTCTAAAATTTCAGGGCAAGATGTATGCTTGCCTTAGAAAGGGCTGATTTCCTCTCTGCTCACACATTCCACTCTGGCCCAGATATGCGCTGCTCTGGCGCTCTCCTGCCCATCTACAGCCAGCACTGAGCCAGCAGGAAGCATCTCAGAGGGCGTACCCTGAGATTCCCCCGCACAGAAAAATTCTCCTGCTTGTGGTCACTGATGTCTTCTGGTTCCCAGCCCCTTTGAGTCTGGTGCCTTCTAATTGCTAACCTAAATAATATCCATTCATTCTTAAAGCTAATAGAACTAACAGCCATGAGTCATCACAGACACTAATAAACTTGGGAATTCTGTGAAACCATCCAAGCAAATACAGCCTATTTTCCCAAGTTCCTTTTTCTTAGTTCAAGGCCACAAAATTCAGAACACGATGGAACTGGACTTCTGGCCATATTTGCATAATCTAAATAATTATGAGTTTTAAATCATGCTAGTAAATAATTAAATAGAATGTGTTCTAGTCGTGTGCTTTGACGAGTATGCCTCTAAGACAACCTACGAGGCCAAAGTTGAACTTGGAGTTCTCAGACTCCGTGGCTGTCTGCATAGGCGTGTGGTGACAGCAGGAGTGCCAGCCCCCAGCCCTGGGCTGATCCACTTCCCTTTCACCCCAGTCTATCCCTCCCTTGAGGGGTCTCGCATACCCCTCTGTGGACTTCCTGGCCCCCATCTAAGCTCCATCTGCATAGTCTCGCCTGCTCCAGACAGGGGGCACAGTCTGTCCTTGGAGATGGAGCCAGAGAAGAGGCCATGCAGGTCGGGACTATTTGCATGCACCCTGAGTACCCAGAGCATGCTCCAGAAGGGGACCCGAGCTCCACAGGGCAAGGGGTGCACTCAGTGGGGGGCCCGAGAGCTGCCTGCTAAGGCAAAGGATCCAGGCTGGGGCTTCTGGCCTGAGTGTTGGTGCAGCTGCTCCACCCAGCAGGGCCCGCCTCACAGCTTCTCAGTCCACCTCTCATTTCAGTCTCAGCCACGGTGGGCAGTTAGTTCCTCGGAAGCCCTCTCTGCCCTTGTGCTGCCAACATCCCAACTCCCTAAACTTTCTGCCCTGGGACCATCTCCAACATTCCAGGAGTTGGGCTGCACAAAGCTACAGCCCAGCAACATCATCCACGGCCTCATGCATAATCGTCTACCAGTGCAGGATAGTTCTGTTTGGCTTTAGTTCTGTTTGGCTTTAGTTCTGTTTGGCTTTCTGAGCCTCTTGTAAGGTCCTGGCAGAAGCAAGCAGCCTCAGTAGCAAGCCCTTATTTTGGCTTTTCCTCCTTGCCTACGTCATTGTCCTGCTCTCTCCCCCTTGCATCCTTGGATCACTTACCCAATAAAGTGGGCAAACGTAAGCCCTGAACTCAGGCTCTGCTTTCAGGGATACTCAAAAGAATAAAGGCTCAAGTCAGGAAATGGAAGCGCCAGTCCATACCAAATGCAACAGTATCAGCGCAATCTCCCAGGATCCTTCATCAACAGTCTCTTAAGAATTTTGCCCCAGGTGAAACGTGTTCTCTGGACATTTCTATTATAACCAAAACTCCTTCTAGGAGGTTTTGGGATTTCGAGGTGTAAGTGCTTTGTTCTTTCCTCTATTTTAACATCTGTATTCATGCGATGAGAGCTCGCAGTCATGGCTAAAATTTCCTGAGCTGGCTGGGAGGCAGGATGGAGGAGGCTGCTCATGCAGGCTGCACCAGGAAGGGAGGCAGACCAGAGCCAGAAGCCATTACTAAATTTGATTTCAAAGATTCCAGCAAAGAGAGAGAGAGCGCGCGAGCAGCCCCTGTTCGTAGCTGAGCCCTGGATGGAGGACTGCACGCATCAGATTCTCCTGGGCAGTCTCAGTTTCGAGCCTTTACCTGATTGATGCTCACAGCTTCTACTGTCAAACCCTTGTCTGGGTTGAAGTGTGGGAAAGTAAGGTCACTGTGCCACAGGAGGTTTGGTGAGCGTCTTGGCGGCTCTTCTTCCCCAGACTGATTCCGCCCTGGGGCACCTGCTTCTCCTGACCTGGAAGTGAACTTGGCCATCTACTATTAGAAAGCAAGTTCAGGGTGTGCAGTAGAGAGATCAACCTGGAAACTTCCTAATCTGGGAGCCAGAGGAATCTAAAATGAATCCCTTAATTAACAGGTCCAAGTCTGCTTTGGCTTGTAACCTAAAGTGCTGCACTTGGATTTCCTAAGATTTGAGGAAATTGATCTTTAAATCTTCAGGCATACTGCAGCCATTTTCTATCCAGTAATGTTTTCTACAAGCAAGGGGTTATTTTGTATTGCATCCAGGTGCAAGGTGTGTGGTTGTGGAGTTGATTTCAATATCTGTGCTGCCCCCCAGTGGTGAAGGTAAAATAGCACATCCACATGGAGGTATTGGCACCAATGCATTCAGTAAATAGACATTTCCAGATGGGAGAACACAGTTGCCATTCATCATTCATTAGTGCTGCAGTAACCTTGTAAATTTACTCCTTCAGAAATTATAACACTGTACTTATGAGTAAACATCTTTTATGTACAAGCATTGGAAAGTTTTAATCTCTAGACACAAGACCATGGAAAAGTGTTTAAATATCCCAAGCATTATTTGAGAACAATGTTTTGAAATTAAACAGGGGCCAATCACTGTTCTAGGCTTTTGAGACAGAAAAATCAATAATACAAGGTCTTTTACTAGAGAAACTCACAGTTCTTGCCTTTGAATGAATAACCAAAAATAATAATAATAATAATTCAGTGCAGGGCCCCGCACTGTTGCTTAGTGGGTAAAGCTGCCACCTGCAGTGCTGGCATCCCATATGGGCACCAGTTTGTTTGAGACCCGGCTGCTCCTCTTCCAATCCAGCTCCCTGCTATGGCCTGGGAAAGCAGTAGAAGATGGCCCAAGAAGTCCTTGGACCCCTGCGTCTGTGTGGGGGACCTGGAAGAAGCTCCTGGCTCCTGGCTTTGGATTGGCCCAGCCATTGTGGCCATTTGGGGAGTGAACCAGCTGACGGAAGATCTTTCTCTCCATCTCTCCCCCTCTCTCTCTCTGTAACTCTACCTCTCAAAGAAATAAAATCTTAAATATATATATATATATATATATATATATATATATATCCAGATTGGGGATGTGCACTTGGCAAGAAGTTGAGACACCACTTGGGGTGCCTGCATTCCAGGTTGGGTTTTCTGATCTGGATTCCAGTTTCCTGCTAATGCATACTCTGAGAGGCATCGCCCCAGCTGAGATGAACCCTGGGACGAAGAATGAGGCGGGTGAACACACGAGAAGACCATTTTAGCAAAAGAGTTTATTAGAAAGGAAAGAAAAGAAACTCCTGCGGATTTGGCAGAGGTGGGAGGTGGGGGGCCGGGGAGGAGCACCACGGCTTTCTGAGCCAGGGCGTTAGATATGTAAAACACGCCACAGTTCTCACCGGACAAAGAAAAAGTTCTACTTGGGGCCTGTCGGGGGAGCTGTTGCTCTTCACCATAGTCCTGGGACTGGTCGCAGACAGACCCAGCCACCTGGCCTTGCACGTGGCCTTGAGTCCAGTGCCTGGTTTTCTCCTGACTAATCAACAGAAATCTTTGTTTGCTTCCTTATCAAACTTGCTTCCTAGTTGAGGCTGGTTTCCCAGCTTGGTTAAGAAAAATTTCCACATTACAGGAGGGGCCCTTTGTCCTCTCTGCCTTCCTACCAGTCCCAATCTAACTGACCCCTTTCAGCAGCAGAACTTGGCTCACACATGGAAGACCTGGATTGAGTTCCAGGCTCCTGGCTTCAGTTTGGTCCAGCCTCAACTGCTACAAGCAATGGGGAGTGAACCAGCCAATAAGACACCCCTCTCTCTCCCCTTCTCTCTCTCTCTCCTTACCTTTCAAAGAAACACATACATACATAAAAATTATTTTAAAACCAAGATATTCAGGTTGAATAAGAATTGTTGGAAATATGGCAATGAAAAAGAGGAAATGTAGCAAGCAGTGCTGTGCAAAAAACACAAAGACACTGAGCTGACCTTTGAGTGCGCTTATTATGCGAAATGGCAGTCAGGAAAGAGGCAACGTGCACGGTGCTACTACATTAGCAATTTCAGTACTAGGCTGACTGACATTTGAAGCAGATGACCAGAGGAATAATGCTTTAGACTTGGGGAACTCTGTTTACAAGCATAGAAGTCACTTTGAGACATCTAAAAAGAAAGTAATGAAATGAAACTGGACTACATGTAGGATTAATTTAATGTAATGCAGAGTAATTGAGGGGAAAATGTTGCCTAAAGAAGTGGTGACCAAAGAATGACACATGCTTTCTAAAACATCTAAAAAGCTAAATAAAAGTGTCTTGCTTTAGATAGACACTACCAGGAAGTGGCCAATTGTTTTTACTTTCAAAAAATGATGCTAAGGGGCCAGCACTGTGACATACTGGGTAAAGCCACCTCCTGCAGTGCCAGCATCTCATATGGGCACCAGTTCAAGCCCCGGCTGCTCCACTTCCGATCCAGCTCTCTGCTGTGGCTTGGGAAAGCAGTAGAAGATGGCCTAAGACCTTGGGCCCCTGCACCTACGTGGAAGACCCGGAAGAAGTTCCAGGCTCCTGGCTTTGGGCAGGCCAGCTCCACCCACTGTGGCCATTTAGAGAGTGAACCAGCGGATGGAACACTTCTCTCTCTCTCTCTCTCTCTCTCCGCCTCTGCCTCTCTGTAACTCTGCCTTTCAAATAGATAAATTTTAAAAATCTTAAAAAAAAAAAAAGTTACTTCCCTCAATCAATATCTAGTGACAACAGACTCAGCATGCTTCCCTTGGAGTAGTGCCTGCAGGGGCCCGCAAACTCTGGAGGGAGATGATGATCAATGAAGGAGACAGAGTATTTTGACAAAACCCATCCACACACAAAAGGAGTCACAGCATGAGCAGTGTAGGGGGCACAAAGCCACGGGAGCTGCAGGAATGAAGGCTGAAAACAATGCTGTTGTCCCAAAGAGAAATGGAAAAATACAAATATTGGTGCTGTATTATAGACATATCTTCAAAAGTGTTATAGCACAATTATATTTAATGTTTGAGCATGTTAATATATTTACTAAGAAGTAAGGACTTTGCAAAAGTAAGAGTGTCCAGGGCCTACCATAATATTTAAATGGCCTTTTCTTTCTTTTCTTTTTTTTTTTTATATCTGGAAGTTAGAATTGCAGAGAGAGGGAGACACACATAGAAAGATTTTCCATTCACTGGTTCACTCCCCAAATCACTGCAATGGCCAGGGCTGGGCCAGGCCTCATCCAAGAGCTAGGAGCTTCATCCAGGTTGCCCATGTGTGTAGCAGAGGCCCAAGCACTTGGGCCATTTTCCACTGCTTTTCCAAGGCACTTAGCAGGGAGCCAGATGGGAAGTGGAGCAGCTGAGACTCGAATCCACACCTGTGTGGGATGCTGGTGTCACAGCCAGCAGCTTAACCCACCATGCCAGGACATCGGCCCCAAGTCAGCCCTTTCAAAACCACCTAGGCCTATATTAAAGACAAGGGGACTACAGAGATAGCTTTAGCTTGTCATGTAGTGAAAAAAATAATAAGTCCGGGAGCCGGCTCCGTGGCACAGTAGGTTAATCCTCCGCCTGTGGCGCCAGCATCCCATATGGACGCTGGTTCAAGTCCCGGCTGCTCCTCTTCCAATACAGCTCTCTGCTGTGGCTTGGGAAAACAGTAGAAGATGACTCAAGTTCTTGGGTCCCTGCACCCATGTGGGAGACTGGGAAGAAGCACCTGGCTCCTGGCTTCGGATTGGCACAGCTCAGGCCGTTGCAGCCATCCAGGGAGTGAACCAACAGAAGGAAGACCTCTCTCTCTGTCTCTCCCTCTCACTGTCTGTAACTCTACCTCTCAAATAAATAAATAAAAATTTTTATAAAAAATAATAAATCTGCCTTAATTTCACTTTTACTTTAGGTTTTCTTTTTTCTGTTACATTCAAGCATCTCACAAAAGCAGATATACTCAATTGATGTTAGCGTTACTTTTGCCTGTGGCTTAATTCAGGCAATTTGCTACATGAAAGGATGCAAACCCACCCAGATTTTAGTGTTCACAGATATTTATTGATTTAATTAAAATGAGCTGCCACCAACCCCCACTCTGAAGAAAGCGAAGAAAGCAGAGCCTCGGATCAGTGTTCTGAGGCCCTTTGAGTTATAAGTGTGTAGGAAGACTCTACCGATGCTCACAGCTGCCAGGAAAACACACAGAGGCTCAGGAAGATTGTCAAATGAAACAGGAGCCCAGGGTGAATTTTACTCCCTGGCAGGCCCAAGGTAGAGGAACAGGTGCGTCATTGGTCCTTGTAGCTGTGGGTGCCTCCTGGGACACATCATGATGCCATGACTATTTTTTAAAATTTATTTTATTTATTTGAAACACAGAGTTATAGAGAGAGGTAGAGAGGTCTTCCATTCGCTGGTTCACTCCCCAGTTGGCTGCAACGGCTGGAGTTCAGCCGATCTGAGGCCAGGAGCCTGGAGCTTTTCCCAGGTCTCCCACATGGGTGCAGGGGCCCAAGGACTTGGGCCATCTTCTACTGCTTTCCCAGGCTATAGTGGAGAGCTGGATCAGAAGTGGAGCAGCTGGGGCTAGAACCAGCGCCCATATGGGATGCCAGCGCCTCAGGCCAGGGCTTTAACCTGCTGCACCATAGCACCGGCCCCTGCCATGACTATTTTATTTTGAAATTTGGTGGGGAGTGGTTTGCTAATCCCTGTGTCCAGGGACCAAAAAAAAAAAAAAAAAATGCTGTTAATAGCAAAAAATCCATAAAATCAGTGGGATTGACTTCTGTTTGTTGTGGGAGGTAGGGATTTGAGATGTGAAAACCCAGTATCTGATCGCTGTGTTAGCAGTTAGCAGGGTTTGATAAAGCCCCTTGTAGGGAGGCCTGTGCAATGTTTTCCACTGACAGACTCTAGTGTGGAACCCGTGATTCACGATTACAGACGTCAGCTGGGGCTTTCTTGCTTGTGGATGAAATGTCACATCTCATACATGTCGTGTTATTATCCAACACAAAAGCCTGAAATGCAAGCAAGGTCTGCCCAGGTGCCCAAAAGACTCAAGATCCTGCAAATTAACATTTCATATGGGCAGACAGCTGTCTTTTATAAGCTATAAATCTGAATCTTTCATATTTATAAGCACTACAAGCAGGACTGGCTTTAACATGTGTCATGGCAAGTTTATTTTTCAAAATGCAATTTTTAAAAAAGATTTATTTATTTTATTTGAAAATCAGAGTTATACAGAGAGACAAAGAGAGGCAGAGAGAGAGGTCTTCCATCCGCTGGTTCACTTCCCAATTGGTCACAACAGCTGGAGCTGTGCCAATCTGAGGCCAGGAGCCAGGTGCCTCTTCCAGGTCTCCCACATGGGTGCAGGGGCCCAAGGACTTGGGCCATCTTCTACTGCTTTCCCAGGCAATAGTAGAGAGCTAGATCAGAAGTGGAGCAGCCTGGACTAGAACCAGCGCCCATAAGGGATGCCGGCACTGCAGGTGGCAGCTTTACCCGCTATGCCACAGCGCTGGCCCCAAAATGCCATTTTGATGTTTTCCTCTTCCTGTTGGGTCTGGATGAGATGGGTAGAGGAACCATTATTGATCCTATTGGGCTATCCAAACCATTTTCATCATTCTGCAAAGAGCCCGTTCACTCTTACCAGACAAGGCATCTTCAATATGGAATAAAGTCCTTTACAATGCATGCTGACAGAAATTTGTACCAGAGTCCTTCAAAAATTGCATGAAAAAATGGAATTAAAAATATAAGTTTAATTTGGTGCTGTCAGTCCTTTGAATAAATAAGCAAATAAATCTTAAAAAAAAAAAAGGCGAAATCCACCAGCTCATATCTGTGAGTCACTTCTCTGCACCCTGAAACGATCCGACTACCAAAGCACGTGTTTATAAACATCATGTTTTTATTGGGATAGCGTAAGACTGGATGACGACTGATACCCTTCAAGGAGAGGGATGGACTGCTTTCTTTGCTTTTAACGTTTTTCTCATCCTGTGGAGCTGACAAACAGGGCAGTCACTCCAGCGCTGCCGAGCTGCACTGAAAGGCAATGGAGCATGTGACTCACATCTGATTATTCTTAGAATTCCGGCTTTGTTCCCGTGTGCCAGGCTGTGAGTAAATTAATGGGAAGTGGAAGTCAATTCTTTGGCAATGCCATGTTGCCATCTAGGTAGTGCCAAAAATAATTTGGGTACAAAGTCATCCTGACAGTCTGCTGAGGATTTTTCTACCTGAATTTGGAACAGTTGGAGAACATTGGTTGTTTTTGAAAAACCAATGCTCCAGTCTGAGAATGGGGAATAGGGAAGACTTCTATCCAAGAACTAGCAATTTCATGGCTACTGGACACAGTAATAGAAGGACCATTTGGATATCGGAGCTCCTTCAGAGCAAGCACCATTGTTGCTTTGTAATTATCATCAGGCAAGGATTACCTTAAATCATAGCCGGTTCCATAGGAAGTGTTAAGTTTTTTCTTAAAAAGAAACATTACTCACTTGAGGAAGAGCAAGTCCTGCTGCCTGGGCGCCGTTGCTGATGGGGAGGGGTGGGGCTAAGCTTGGGGTGCGTGGCTGGCATAGACGGAGTAGGCGGTTGTTGTGTAAACACTTTCTGTCTTTCAGGCTGCCCGTTTCCTGGTCCAGGCTTTCTCTGGGGTTCCCCCACCCCACCAGTTTCGGGTCTATGCCTGTCCTTGTTCTGGGCTGGCAGTTTCTCCGGCATCCAGTCCATAGTTGATGACACTAAAGGAAAACTCAGGGACCCCATCGCATGTCGTTCCCTGGGTTCCACGTTCCTTACCTGGTAGTCTTTCTTCTACTCTCAGAATCTTCTTCTTCTTCTTCTTCTTCTTTTTTAAATATTTTATTTATTTACTTGAGAGATAGAGTTATAGACAGTGAGAGAGAGAGAGAGAAAGATCTTCCTTCTATTGGTTCACTCCCCAAATGGCTGCAACGGCTGGAGCTGTGCCAATCTGAAGCCAGGAGCCAGGTGCTTCCTCCTGGTCTCCCATGCGGGTGCAGGGGCCCAAGGACTTGGGCCATCCTCCACTGCCCCACTGGGCCACAGCAGAGAGCTGGATCTGAAGAGTAGCAGCCAGGACTTGAACCAGCGCCCAAATGGGATGCCGGCGCTGCAGTCGGAGGATTAACCTACAGTGCCACGGCACCAGCCCCTCAGAATCTTCTTAAAATTTTGTTGTATACGTAATGTTCAAGCTTTGAAGCTGCATGACTACTTAGCAGGAGGAATAAGAAGTATATCTACTCTAGTTTGGTAGCTATAGTACTTCTATATCAATTAAATAAAAAGCCCACTGGAATTGAAGAACATAGCATGAAGTCTATACATATCTAGAGACACACAGAGTGACCTAGAATTTTCTCCAATGGAAACACTGTATTTGGGTCATTTTAGAAAATCAGCTTTATTGAGATTTGATATTCATATTATACTGACTATTTTACATACAAAAAGTTCACTCATTTTAAGGTTCCAGTTTGAGAAGATGGTCAACAGGTACAAACAGGCAATTGGATAGGAACAGTAACTTCTGTCCTAGAGCACAGAGGATAGCTACGGTTGACAACCATTGCATATCTCAAGAAAGCCAGTAGAGGGGCGGGCACTGTGGCGAAGCAGGTAAAGCCACCGCCTGCAGTGTCAGCATCCCATATGGGCGCCAGTTCAAGACCTGGCTGCTCCACTTCCGATCCAGCTCTCTGCTATGGCCTGGGAAAGCAGTAGAAGATGGCCCAAGTCCTTGGGCCTCTGCACCTACTTGAGAGACCCAGAGGAAGCTCCTGGCTCCTGGCTTCAGATCGGCACAGCTCCAGCCATTGCTGCCAATTGGGGAGTGATAGAGACCTCTCTCTCTCTCTCTCTCTCTCTCTCTCTCTCTCTCTCTCTCTCTCTTTCTCTGTAACTCTTTCAAATAAATAAATCTTAAAATAAAAGCCAGTAAGAGAGAATTTTGAATGTGATTGATAATGCAAGTTACTCTGATGATCTAATTAACTATACATTGTACATTGTGTACATGTTTAGAGTCAGACTCACTATCATTGCGCCAGGAGGTCACATGTATACACGTTTGGAAGCATTCTACTCTACCTCATACATGAGTACAATTATGTGTCAATTACAAATGTAAAGGATGAAAATGGAAAAAGAGAGAGAGGTCTTTCATCCACTGGTTCACTCCCCAGATGGCCACAATGGTCGGAGCTGGGCCCATCCAATGCCAGGAGCTTTTTTCAGGTCTCCCATGTGGATGCAGGGGCCCAACGACTTGGGCCATCCTCTACTGCTTTCCCAGGCCATAGCAGAGAGCTGGATCGGAAGAGTAGCAGCCAGGACTTAAACCAGCACCCATATGGGATGTCGGCACTGCAGGTGGTGGTTTTACTCTCTGTGCCACAGCACTGGCCCCACTTTGCTGAGTTTTAACAAATGATCGTATCTGTGTAGTGTTACCACCATCAAGATCTAGAATATTTCCACCACTCAACTCCCAAATCAATCTTGTGCTCCTTTGTGGCTGAACACCCTTAATCCCTGCCCCAAGCAAGTACTAACCTGATTTATCTCACTATAGCTTACTTTGTATCTGTTCTAAACACCGATGTAAACAAAATCAGGTCCTTTTACATCTGGCTTCTCTCAATTTCAAGATCCATCTGAGATCCACCAATGTACGTATTTGTTTCTTTATTGTTAGTGAATACTATTCCATTATATGACTATACTTCAGTTTATTTGTTTGTTTTATTGATATTTTGGGGCTATTCTGAATAAAGAGGATAAATGTTTATTTTCATTTTTTTGAATAAATGCCTAGGAGTAGAATTCTGTCTCATGCAGTAAGTGCATATTAAACTTTATAAGAAATAGCCCAACTGTCTTCCAAGTGGCTGTCCAGTTTTTCATTCCTGAAAACAAGAATTCTGATTACTTCATGTCCCTGGGCTCTTGCTCTGGTGAGAATCTCTCTGAAACCGGTGTGCTTTCCCTGCTAAGCTCAGGCAAAGGTGCTTCCTCCTCATGCCATTGCAGCGTCTTAACTCCCGTGCAGCAGGGCCTGGGTCAGACAGGCTCTGGGGTCTGCCCTGAGCACTCCCAGAACCACTCCTCTCTGCGGACCTAAAGAGTCTGGGCTGTGAATGCCACAAGTCTTTCTCAAGCCTAAACCCACTTTTTGTCAGCATGGGGGATCCATCCTTAGGGGAAAACGACACTGGCAGTGATATCCAGAAGCTTGGCCTAGAATAAATGTAAAAACCATTTGGAAGGAGTGAGGGTTGCAGAGGCCAAGAAACTGTTCTGATGACACTGATCTGGGGGGAAGAGGATGCACACGGTAATTGGTAATTGTTTTCATCTTAATAGACCTTGAATGACGTTCTAAGTTACTTACCTTCAAAATGTGATTTGTCCCATGGCAACCATTAATATGCACATTAAGCAACTTTTTTGCAAATAAGAAAAATTTTATCAAAAAGAATTATGCCTGCCGGCGCCGGTACACCGGGTTCTAGTCCCCGTTGGGGCACCGGTTCTGTCCTGGTGTTGCTCCTCTTCCAGTCCAGCTCTCTGCTGTGGCCAGGGAAGGCAGTGGAGGATGGCGCAAGTGCTTGGGCCCTGTACCCACGTGGGAGACAAGGAGGAAGCACCTGGCTCCTGGCTTCGGATCGGCGCAGCGCGCCGGCCGTGGCAGCCATTTGGGGGGGTGAACCAACAGAAGGAAGACCTTTCTCTCTGTCTCTCTCTCTCTCACTGTCTAACTCTGCCTGTCAAAAAAAAAAAAGAAAGAAAGAAAAAAAGAAAGGGAATTATGCCTGACTTCAATGACCTGACTGCAATTAATTTGAAAATAATTTTTACCAATATCATTCTCTTATCAAAGCAATCACTCAGACCCTGAAATCGTATGTGGAAAAGGCCTGGATCCACCCATACTGGCCTAGTTTTTCCCTTTGTATCTCTTGCCAGTCACTAGACCACTTGCCGGGATCCTGATCAATCGACTCTTCCATCCTTTGACTGCCAGGCCCAACCACGAAGACGGCACTATAGGGGGCCCAGAGCAAGGCGCTGTGTGGGTTTAGTTTCCCCATATTTAGATTTCCAAATGAAATCTTGGGCTGCATGACCTGTGGCCCTCTGGCTGCACCTTGCCAGACGAAGGTGTTTTGTGGGACAGAAGGAATGGCAGGGGCTGGGCTGATCAGAGATGCTTCCTCCAGGGCACAAGCATTCCCCCACCGACAAAGTTCTCATGGGGTGTGGTGTCTAGAAGCTTTGTTGGGATTCTGTTGCATATGTAAATTTGGCAAGAAGAAAAACTACCTGGCGCATTTCCAGGTGAGTCAGATGCTGATTCACGTGAGATCTACCAAGCTCTCAACGCTTTCTGGTAGCTGAGTGTGCCTAAGAGGTCGATAGGCAGAATTTGAGCATAGCCCAAATTCTTGCCCCTGGTGGACATGCCTGGTGTGTGATTCCTTCCCCTTCTCTCTGTGGACAGGAATGTGCGGATCTGCTGGGATCTCATTCCTGGAATTGGATCGTTGTATGGCAAAAGTGGAGGGATTTTGTGAAACTAAGGTCTCTCATCAGTTGACTTTGAATTCATCAATAAGGAAATTATTCAGAATGAGCTTGGTGCAGGCCTTCCTTGAAGGGAGGAGGCGTTAGAAGTGAAAGGGCTCAAGAACAAACAGCCACGTCATGAGTGGCCTGTGATGAGAGCCACATGGCAAGGGTTGGAGTAGATGCCTGTAGCTGCCGGGTGGTCCACGGTCAACAGCCAGAAAGAAGATGGGGACTTCAGTCCTATAATCACAAGGACCTGAATTCTACTAACAATGTGTATGAGCTTAGAAGCAGTTGCTTTCCCAGGTCAACCTCCAGACCCCAACACGACCTGTCCAGTACATTGATTTCAGCATGCTTAGACCCTGAACTCTGTTCAGACTGGCAGAAACTGAATTGCTCAATGGAGACAATTAACATACGGTTTATATCACACACTATGTTTTCCATTGTTGTGATGAGTTACCTGTATTGTCATCAACAGAAAATGAAACATGGTGAGGCCCATTCAATACGAACATTCCTTTTTCACCTTCAGCTCTCTTCAGTAGCTGTTTGTACCTTGATTTCACAGAATGGCTCATAGGAGGGCAGTAAATCCAACCTACCATGAGCTTTAAGAATCTGGTGGAAACTGGGGAGGATCCCTTAGGAAACAAATGAGCTTCGATGTAGGATACAGCTGATTGCCTACTAAGTCTTTTTTTTTTTTCAATTTATTTATTTACTTGAAAGTCAGAGTTACACAGAGAGAGAGAGAGAGAGAGTCTTCCATCCACTGGTTCACTCCCCAGATGGCTGCAATGGCTGGAGCTGTGCCAATTCGAAGGTAGGAGCCAGGAGCTTCTTCTGGGTCTCCCACTTGGGTGCAGGGGCCTAAGGACTTGAGCCATCTTCTACTGTTTTCCCAGGCCACAGCAGAGAGATAGATTGGAATTGGAGCAGCTGGGACTCAAATTAGCACCCATATGAGAAGCCAGCACTGCAGGAACTGGCTTTACCCTATACCGCAGCATCAGCCCCACCTACTAAGTCTCGAACTGTGTGTTTTATACATATTTCTAACCATCACAGCTATTCTGCGAGAATGTAGATGTTATTTATGTTATTTATTAGAATAATTGTATGACTGAGGTTCATAGTGGCTAACTAATTGTTCAAGGTCCAATAGCTAATGAGCGGAGACAGCAGGATTCACAGCCTGATCTTGTTGACTCCCAAGCCCATGGACTTTGCATTTTACCATGCTGCTCCCTATTTCTCACCTCCAACTTTGTTTTTGAGAACTAAGGACCACACTATCATCTGCCCTCCACCCCATGCTGCATGCTGTGTAGCTACTCCTTGCCTGGAGCGATGTTTGTGGCTACAATTCTCCTTGTTGATCCTCATGCTCCTGTACCTTTGCTGATAGCTATGCCAACACCAAGGGCAGGTGTTCTAGCTTAGCTCCCTCAGCTGTAGCCTGCCTCCAGGATACCAAGGTGATAGATAAGTGAGAAAAGAATAGTATTGGATAGAAAATAAAAAAGAAAAGTACAAAAGAAAACTACAGTGTTTTAAATTTATCACTAAACTATTTAGAAATTCAGTAGAGGAATCAGTATTTGTATCTCAGGATAGGGATCAGCCAATTTTCAAGCCCTGTTGGCTCTCCAACTCTACAGCATTCTCACTCTATCCTGGGACTAGATCATCTTCCTTTTAGTTCATTTATCTTTGAATTATCAAATAAAATACTTTACCTGGGTGTCATGTAGAACATACTGTTTTGAAATATGTTGACATTGTGGCCTGGCTCAATCAAGCTAGTTAATATATACTCTACTTTGCACACTGTATTGAAGTCTATTTTCTTTCATTATAATGAGATACCCAAGGGTGGGAATGTTTATAAAGGAAGAAATGTATTTAGCTCACAATTTGGGATGCTGGAAATACAAACAGCATGGTTGGCTCTGGTGAGGGCCCTACTGGCTACATCCCCTTATGGCAGGTGACATTACCATAGGAAGCCAGAGTGAAGGGAGAATGCCAGGCTCACCCCTTTATAACAACACCCTTGTGAGAGCTAATCCAGGGTCCCATGAGAACTACTTCAATCCCTTCCAAGGAAAATTCCACCTATGATTGCAAAACTCTCCCTAGATTCCACTTCTTAAAGGTTCCACCACTTCTCAGAGCCACCACATTCACACTGAGGACCAAGCTTCCAACAGAACTTTTGGGGGAGAAATTACAACCAAACCATAGCAATACTTACCATCCATTTGTTATGAGAACACTTAAAATCTACTGAACAATCTTTGAGAACCCAAAATGTCATTATTAACTCTATCTATTGTAGTCCAATAGATCGGTTGAACTTACTCATCTTTGGTCAACTTCTTTTGAGTTGGTTCTTTAGCAGGTACAATGAAATATAGTTCTTGGCCATCTTGAGGGGAGATTCAGGAGAAGTGCATCTCTGTTTTTCAAATGATTTTCAAGGAGCTGACATCATCTGCTCTTTTGCTCTTTCTTTTAGCTACTTGCAAGGAAGGGCCCTATTGGGGTGGGCCCACTCTCCTCTTTTTTTTTTTTTTTTTTTGGTTCTATAATTTTATTTATTTATTTTAATGGGATTATGAATTATCTTTATTTTTGAAAACATATGAATAAGAAAAATCATTGTAACTTTTTTTGGCCAATTAGTTTTTTTCCCCCAAAGAAACCTTTTGTTTAAGGAATATAAACTTCATGTATTTCATAAGTACAACTTTAGGAATATAGTGATTCTTCCCACCATACCTGCCCTCCCACCCACTCTTCCACCCCTCCTCCTCCCTTCTCATTCCCAGTCCCATTCTCTACTAAGATCTATTTTCAATTAACTTTATACACAGAAGACCAACTCTATACTAAGTAAAGAGTTAAACAATTTGTACACACACAAAAAAACTGTTCCTCAACAATAGAGACAAGGGATGTTCAAAGTCATTGCATCTTGAAGTTAATTTCACATTTTTTTGAGAAATTTAATTAGCTTTAAAGAAGCACCCAAGAATGATTTATGTTTTGCAAGCACTAAGACATAATTATAACACAACTCTGAGGACAGAGGTCCTGCATGGGAAATTAGTGCACAGTGACCCCTGTTGCTAATTTAACAATTAATACTCTTACATATGATGTCAGTGATCACCCGAGGCTCTTGACATGAGCTGCCTAGGCTATGGAAGCCTTTTGAATCAACAAAATCTGTCAGTATTTAGACAAGGCCATAAGCAGAGTGGAAGTTCTCCCCTCCCTTCAGAGAAAAGTACCTCCTTCTTTGATAACCTCTTCTTTCCACTGGGGTCTCACTCACTGAGGTCCTTCATGTAGAACATTTTTTGTCACAGTGTCTTGGCTTTCTATGCCTGAAATGCTCACCTGGGCTTTTCAGCCAGACCAGAATGTCTTAAGGGCTGATTCTGAGGTCAGCCACTCCTTTCTGATCATTGATCGGCTTGACCATTTCTCCCTGCAGGTGCTGTCTCAGTATCTCACAAGGCCAGGGATCTAAGAACCAGAATGGAGGTCTATTCTCCAGCTGCTTGACAGGTGAATGGCCTCTGTTAGATTCTGATGCAAGCTATGGCTTGTGTTTTTATGTAGTGAGGGGCTGGTGAGAAGAGCAAAGCCTTAAGTGTCAAATACACCTGGATTCATGTTGAGGCACTACCACCACCAACTGTGTGATCTTAGCCAAGTTATTTAAACTCTGAGCTTTTATTTCCTCAGTTATAAAATCGGGACAATGATTACTTCGTAAGATGCTTATGAGAATTAAGGAGGGGGAGATGTTTATAAAGGGCTTGGCACAGAGAAATCATATAATAGGAGTAACTGCTTTCAGAAGTATGCATGGCAAAGTGATGTAAGAAAACATTAACAGACATGCTCCCATTAGCTGGATGCCCACTCTCTTTCCCTCCACCTCCTTCCTCCTCCCTTGCTGAAAATTTGGCCATTACACATGAAGCTTTCACAGCCCAAGAATTGTCCCAGCAAAATGAGAAAAGAGTGGCATGGAGTTCTTGAGTTCTGTTGTTTAACACACAGGCAAAGACACAGAAAGTGAAGGCAGGTCTAGTTCTCCCTACCCCAGCGCTCCCTGCCTCTAGCTAAGCACCCTTCAAGCTAGGCAAAGGAGGACGCCTGGTGACAGGATGCCCGCCCGAGTCACTGCTGTGAGGTTCAGAGACAGGGCCCTGCTCTATGGCTCCCAGGATGTGTGGTCCTGAAAGATACGCTTCCACGCATTCTCCTCCTGGCAGGAGCCCAAGAGAAGAGAAAGGCAGGCGGGCCTGAGACAATCTGCTTGCACCTAAACCATCCTCCTCTGTGCTGAAACCCAGCTAGCTCTGAGGGTCCTTAAGCCTGGGATAAGGGGACATGGCGTCCATGCAGAGCGGGCCCCAGGTCCAGAACAAGTCAGTGTTGTGGCTCAGTAGGCTAAGATACTGCCTGGTTCCAGTCCTGGCTACTCTGCTTCCAATTCAGCTTCCTACTAATGGAGCCTGGGGGAGGCAGCAAGTACTTGTGTGGCTGCCAAGACTTGGATGGAGACCTGGATGGAGTTCCAGGTTCCTGGCTTCAGCCTGGCCCAGCCCTGGCTGTGGGGGCATTTGTGGAATAAATCAGCATATGGGAGATTCTCTCTCTCTCTCTCTCTGCTTTTCAAATAAATAAATAACTTTTTTTTTAAAAAAAAAAATAACATTTAAGAAAATAGCTCTCAGTCGTCACCTTTTCCTTGTGGTCGCTGAGCTGGAGCGAGAACAGAACCGCTGCCAGGTGGTTTGAGCTCTTACCATTTCCTGCACTAATGGGAGCCAGGAGCTGACTGGAGAGAGGGTCTGCTCCCCCCGCAGTGTGCAGGTGCTAGGAGCAGGCTGGGTGGATCAGCACCAATAGTGGGGGTCGTCTGTTTGCTGAGAGAACTTCATGCAGGATCTTAGTCCACCCGTACAGGATGGACTGGGTCCGAGGAAAGGTGAGTGCGCCGCTCGCCTGTTCCCCAGCCTCCCAATCCTGGAGACAGTCAGACGCAGCAGGGAGCCAAGTCTAGTAGCAAGAACTCCTTTACTTTGTGCATAACAGTACCTTTTATAGCACAAAACTGCAGAATCATTGGGGCAGGGCTAAGGACCAACCAATCACTTAAAAAATCACCTTACGAGGGGATTTCTATAGGACTAGCCCTATGTCTATACACTTGTTACTAGTTTTGTTACCTCCCCTGATGTTGCGCAGCCAATTAGTTTTGGTGGTAAACAACTTTGGATTCCGCCCATCTTACTTCCTCTGGGCGCCATCTTACTCGGCTCCATTCTGTGCAGCTCAGGCGGCGGCACCTGGGGGCAGTTGCGCATGCGGAGCCCCCGGGCCTTGCCTGGCTGTGCCATGGCCGGGCTCATGCCCCGCAGTCTGTTTGCTGAGAGAACTTCAACAAAAGGCTCCTGCAGGCTTCTGGGGGGAACTGAGGAGGAGAGGCGAGAGGGAGAAGGAGTAGGCGTGGAAGGGAACTGAATCCTGAGTCAGAATGGAGAGCGATGTCTGCAAGGTCCCCAGTGAGGTGGTCTTGGCAGGGGACGCCTGGGTAAGGAGGTGGCTGGCTGGGATGCAGCTCATCGTGCGAGCCTGGCAGCCAGGAAGACTCTGGACTGTGCCAAGTCTGGAGCAGGGAGGCAGCTTCCCCCAAGGCACCTGCCAAGTCAAGCTTTGGCTGGCCTGAAAAATCTCACATCCACGCTGACCTATCGGCCTTTGGGCCAGACCCCGCTGTCCCCAGCTTGACTCCCGGGTTGTAGAGCCCAAGATGTAGTCGGATGCAGCCCTCATGTCCACCCAAAGGAATTCAGAATGCACGTGTCTTAGAATATCGTCTTGGGTGCCATTCTTTATCCTAAACCCATATTTATTCAGTTCCCTGTGTTTTCCACAGATACTTCCTGGCAAACTGTACATAATAAGTATTTCCTTCATAATCCTGATCTCTGTTGTGGATATGGGTTTTGCCCTTAAAAACACAACAGTATGAAGACAGTATGCCACTTCTCTTCTGAGGCACTGAGTCTGGTTAGTGGTATGGGCAATGGGTGTGACAAAAAGGAAGGCAATCAACTAAAGGACAAGTTCCAAGCATGGTCCCTCCTCAAGGCCTGCTGTTCTCCACTCCTCACTCCATCACGGTGATAGTCATCCCAGCCCACTTTGTAACATGCTGTAAGTCCATTTTCCATGGCTCTCATGAAATGCTTGAGGCTGCTGATTTTATAAAGAAAACAGGTTTATTCAGCTCACAGCTCTAGAGCTACAAGGTCCTGTGCCAGCATCAACCCAGTTCTGGTGCGCACATAAACTCTTGTGGGACAAATCACATCCAAATGTTAGCAAACACCCAATGGATTTTTTCCACCAAAAAATTATTATTATTATTATTTTTTTTGACAGGCAGAGTGGATAGTGAGAGAGAGAGACAGAGAGAGAAAGGTCTTCCTTTTTTTTTTTTTTGCCGCTGGTTCACCCTCCAATGGCCGCTGCGGCCAGCACATCTCACTGATCCGAAGCCAGGAGCCAGGTGCTTCTCCTGGTCTCCCATGCGGGTGCAGGGCCCAAGCACTTGGGCCATCCTCCACTGCCTTCCTGGGCCATAGCAGAGAGCTGGTCCGGAAGAGGGGCAACCGGGATAGAATCCGGCGCCCCAACCGGGACTAGAACCTGGTGTGCCGGCGCTGCAAGGCGGAGGATTAGCCTGTTAAGCCACGGCGCCGGCCGAAAATTATTTTTAATAAAGGATTTGTTTATTTATTTGAAAGGCAGAGTTGCAGAGAGAGAGAGAGAGAGGAAGAGAAAGAGAGCTCTTCCATCCGCTGGTCCATTCCCCAAATGGCCACAATGATCAGGGCTGGGCCAGGCCAAAGTCAGCAATCTGGCACTCCATTTGGATCCCTGGGTGTGGGGCCCAAGGACTTGGGATATCTTCCGCTGCATTAGCAGGGATCTGGGTGGGAAGTGGTGCAGCTGGGACTTGAACAGGCAACCATATGGGATGCTGGCATTGCAGGTGGTGGTTTAACCCGCTGCACCACAATGCAGGCCCCAAAACTTATCTTTTACTTCCATTTTCCGTGAACATTTTGAAGTACCCTCATCTTTGAACACAACCTGAATACATTCTTCTGTGTATTTCTTTTCCTATTTCTTTTTTTAAAAAAAAGATTTATCTAATTATTTAGTTGAAAAGAAGAGTTACAGAGAGGCAGAGGCAGAGAGAGCAAAGTCTTCCATCTGCTAGTTCACTCCCCAAATGATAGCAATGGCCAGAGCTGTGCTGGTCTGAAGCCAGGAGCCAGGAGCTTCTTCCAGATCTCCCATACAGTGCAGGGGCCCAAGCACTTGGGCCATCTTCCACTATTTTCCCAGGCCACAACAGAGAGCTGGATTGGAAGAGGAGCAGCCAGGTCTTGAACTGGTGCCCATATGGGATGCTGGCACTGCAGGCGACGGCTTTACCCGCTGTTCCACAGCGCCAGCTCCAGCCCTTCTCCTATGTACTTTTAGATCTTCTCTAGGTTACTTATGATAATTAACACAATGTAAATGCTATGCAAATAGTTGTTACAGTGCATTATTTAGGAAATAATTACAAGAAAAAGATACGGACATGTTTGGCACAAAATTTTTCTTTTTCAAATGTTTTTGATCCAAGGTTGGGTGAATTTTTGGAGGCCACAGCCTAAGAAGGGCTGACTATTCTGCTAAACTGTTGAGTCATCCAGGATACTTTTGCTTTCCTTTTTGACAGCGAGGTAGAGATTAGGAGGCTGGCCAAAGATTACCTTCGATAAGGCAGAGGGGGAATTCTCATGCTCCGGAACTTCCTTTGACTCAGCTTACCTCTACTGACCAGAAATGAAAACCGCACCTTATCAAGTGTTTCTTGTTTGTCTCCCCAACAACCAACCATCTGACAAACTCCTCAAGGGCGTGAAATGTGTCTCTTATCTTCAGCCCTTGCACCTGGCACCATCTGGAGCATATAAATTGCTAGTATTCCATAAAGGTTAAACAAGAATGTTAAATGCTATGGGAGTCTGTCCAGTGAGGGCTACACCAGTTAACACGGTTGCTACCGCCATACAGGATACCTCTCTTGAGGTAGCTTCTACAGTTAACACCAAAGATCCCATAAAAGACTCTCGAGTTCAAGTCCTGCTCTTGCCCCTTAGGGGTGCCCTGTGCCCTTGGTCAAGTTACTTCAGTCTCTTCTTATTATTATAAATTGGAGATGTTGTATAAGGTTGATAGGAAGGTGACATGAGTTCATATTTATAAATCACAAAGCCTAGAGAGCTGGTGGAACATACCTGAGAACTACATAAGTGTTGATGAGTAAATCAAATCGTTTCTGTAGGCCACACTGGCGTGTTTGATGGTGATGGTCAATAGTGATGGGTATCTAGACTGACCACAGTTCTATAATACTTTATTAGTCAATCTTTTTCACAATATATTTTTTATTTTTTAAAGATTTGTTTATTTATTTATTAAAGATTTATTTGAAAGACAGAGTTACACATAGAGAGGAGAGGCAGAGAGAGAGAGAGAGAGAGAGAGAGAGAGAGAGAGGTCTTCCATCTGATGGTTCACTCCCCAGTTAGCTGCAATGGCTGGAGCTGCGCTGATCCGAAGCCAGGAGCCAGGAGCTTCTTCTGGGTCTCCCACACGAGTGCAGGAGCCCAAGGACTTGGGCCATCTTCTACTGTTTTCCCAGGCCATAGCAGAGACTATATTGGAAGAGGAGCAGCCGGGTCTCATATGGTGCCCATATGGGATGCCAGCACTTCAGGCCAGGGTGTTAACCCACTGAGCCACAGCACCAGCCCCTCTCACAGTATCTTTTTCTTTTTTTAAATTCTCATGTCACTCCTACTCGAAGGAAGACATTGTTTAGTGGGATACACGGGAGGCCTTGTCCCACCTGTGCTCCCATGCTTGGCCCCACAGAGCAGACCAAACCAGAGTGCAGTCACTCATGCTGGGTACCAGCCGTCAAACTGAACTTTGAAAAGTGTGACTTTCCAAACCACAGGAGATTCACAGCAGCCAATCAGAAGGGGCCTGGTTTACTTGCACCAACACAAGGAAGTCCCCTCTGTTTTAACCCTAGAGGAAAGTAGTTTGGAAATGACGGATCCATTGTTGGTTTCCTGTTTCTGCTTTCTTCAGCCCTTTTCTACCTACAAAGCCAACATCCTCTGCTCAGCTCAGCAGAGCTCCTCTCCTGTCTGTTTTCACAGACAAGACACTGCCCAACTCATCAACCATCAGTTAAGCCAGTTAGATCTTTAAATTGGTTGTCATTTTGTCTTTTGACAATGTGATTGTCTCATGTTAGAGAAAGAGAAATTAGAGCTCGGGTGGGAAAGTGGCAGTGGGCTGGCTAATTCCAGAGCTGGTGCTGCCCAAATTATATGAAATCTGACAAAAAATGGGTACAAAACAGGGAGGGGGCATTCTGAGTTGAAACGAGCTTTTAAAAAAATTATTTATTTGAAAGGCAGAGAGTGATAGGGAGACACACACACACACACAGGTGGGGGTTGGAGAGGGAGAGATCTTTCATCTGCTAATTTACTCCCCAAATGCCTGCAGTACCTAGGGTTACTCCAGGCCAAAGCCAGGAGCCTGTAACTCAATCTGGGTCTTCCATTTCGGTGTCAAACCCAGGTACCTGAGCCATCGCTTGCTGTTTCGCAGTGGTATGCGTTAGCAGGAAGCTGGATTGGAAGCAGAGACAGGACTCGAACCCAGGCGTTCTGATATGGTATGCAGGCATCGGAAGCAGCAGCATAACCCACTATGCCACAATGCCTGTCTCTGAGATGAACTTTGATTGTATTTTGTGAAAAATATTTCTTAGTCATCATTTGCCTGTAAGTTTCACATGCTGAAAACGGGTGGCCCAACAAACTCTAAAGATAGTACAGATGTCAACTTGGAATTTCCTGGCCGGTATTTGATGTGATTTGAGTTATTCCGCTCCTTATAGAGGCCCCATAGTTGGTACTGATGCGGTGATGTGAAGGGACATTTATACCGGAGTTTGAACACAAAGTAGATGGGCCTAGGGTCAGGGGTAAATGTTCACAAGGAATCTCTGTCAGTGACTTGGTGAGTTGTTAGAAGAACTTTACAAAGGGAACCCATCGTAAATCATTTATGGTTTTTAGTAGTGTCAAATAAAAATTACAGGAGGAAGTTGAATTGAACTAGGCTCATGTCCAAGGCTCCAACAAAGCAAACTAAAAATCCGAATGCAATCACTCATTGCTTCTCACCAAATCGTAACCACGTTATTTAACTTTCTGGGAACTCAGGAGAGAGAAACAGCCAAGCTTCCCAGACAGGCCAGCCTCAATGGCATATAATGACGTTCTCTCTATTTTAATCCTTACTTGAGAAAGGTAACCGAAGTATCTGATTTTTACCAGTTATTTATCTCTTGCGCTCTTTCCCGTCCCTAATTTAGAAGGAATTTTACTTTGACATGATCGAGTTGCTCTTTGTTCTTTGTTTTTGCCTTTTCCCCCAGCCCTTCCCTCTAAAAAATCAAGTTCTTCTGCTGTGCTCACTGAAAGTCTTTTTTTTTTTTTAAGATTTATTTATTTATTTGGAAGGCAGATTACAGAGAGAGAGAAGGAGAGATAGAGGAGAGATCTTCCATTTGCTAGTTCATTTCCAAAATGGCCCAGGCTGGGCCAGGTTGAAGCCAGGAGCTTCTTTCAGGTCTCCCACGTAAGTGCAGGGGCCCAAGCACTTGGGCTGTCTTCTGCTGCTTTCCCAGGCACATTAACAGGGAGTTGGATCAGAAGTGGAGCAACCAGGGCACTAACTGGCGCCCACAAGGATGCCAGTGCTGCAGGCTGCAGCTTTACCCACTGAGCCACAGCTCTGGCCCCACTCTTTCTGCTTTATTCAATGAAGTGTTGGGGCTGGCATTGTGGCACTGTGGGTTAAGCTGCTGCCTGCAATGCCAGGATCGCATGAGTGCTCATTCAAGTCCTGCCTGTTCCACTTCCTATCCAGTTCCCTGCTAATGCACCTGGGAAAGCAATGGAAGATGGCCCAAGTACTTGGGCCCCTGCCACCCATATAGGAGATCTGCTTGAAGCTCCTTGTTTTGGCTTGGCCCAGTCCCGGCTGTTGCAGCCATTTGGGGAGTGAACCAGTGATGGAAAAAATTCTGCCTTTCAAAAAAAAAAAAAAAAAAAAAAAAGGCATGAAGTGTAGAATCACAAGATACAGCCAATGAAGATCTTTATAAATTGTGTCAGTTTTGTCTTTTGACAGTAGTGACATGGTGGAGCAAGGAGTTAGCTAAAGTTTAGGTAAGCCGAAACTCGGGAACTCTACTTCACACAATGTAACACTCTCTCTTTAACTGTCGGCTTGACACGCCCACCTTCCCAGGATGCACTTGTCTCACCCGGAACCAGGGCGCATGCTCAGACTCCACCCCAGCTGTCTGTTGATCGGGGCACACCTCCTTCCTTTGAAAAAGAGATGGAAGGTGGGAGAGAGCACTCTTTCTACCGTGGGCCGCGTTTGGACAGATGTCCCCCGCTCTCCCTTAGAGGTACTGTTTTTGGTTTTCTTTAATTTACGGGCAACCCTTTGGCCCACTCACATTGGGAATTTGTGTGGGGCGGGCGGGACCCGGACCCACCCACACACGTGAATGTGTTTATTCCCTCACTGTTAAATACCGTCTGTTCCCATTTGCACAGAGTACAGTCTTTGCTTAGGGAGGGAGACAAGAACCTGCATTGGAAATTAATATAGTCACTGCTATAGGATAACATTTTTTTAAAAAGATTTATTTATTTATTTATTTGAGAAGCAGAGCCAGAGTCCTCCGTCCGCTGGTTCACTCCTCAGTTGGCCGCAATAGCCGGAGCTGAGCTGAGCTGAGCTGAGCTGAAGCAGGAGCTTTGCCCGGCTCTCCCATGCTGGTGCAGGGGCCCAAGCACTTGGCCTATCTTCCACTGCTTTCCCAGGCCATAGGCAGAGAGCTGGATCAGAAGGGGAGCAGCCGGGACTTGAACTGGCACACTTACGGGATGCGGGCTCCACAGGCGGAAGCTTAACCTACTAGGCCACAGCGCTGGCCCTCAGCATAACTTTAATGATATGAATGTATTAGTGGCCCCGTGTAGCCCATCTTCTTCATGAGCGCACTGAATAAACCAAAACTCTTTGGTTCAGGTACTTCAACTTTCAATTCTGTTTGGTGTTTGAGGATGTATGAGAGGATGGGCTGAGTGGGAGGGACTTGGGATATGTTTGGTTCCAATTTTGCATGATTTTTGTACTTATACTGAAAATTCAAGTGAAATTAGAGGACGTTTGAATGTGAAGAAAAGACTTTAGGATGAATTGTTTTAGGAGTCTGCCAAGTTGATCAATAAGGATAAAGCGGAAGAGAGTAAAATATAAAGAAGGAATCTGTCCATTAAAAAGTTGTGATATTTAAATCATTTGTTTTTGTATCAGCCTGGGTTGGGATAAAGGGGTAAACAGGTTGCAGGTGATGTGCACACACACGACAGATCTCAGTTGCCTCTCATTCCACAGTGTCAAGTTCATGGCAGGGACAGGGAGGCATGGGAGGGGGTGGGTGCAAGAAATGGAGAGGGCAGGGAAGGGTTGTGTAGGAGTACAGCAGGTTCTGCTGCGGGCACTGCCTCCACCACTCGCCCCAGGTGTAAAGAAACGCTCCAGAGAATCCACCTGAAGATTTTATCTCCTGATACTTTTCACCTGAATTTGCATCAGCGTAAATGGCTCTGGAGGCAAATGTTCAGAGCAGAGATACAGCATGATTGGCTGCAAACAGGGAACTGCTATTTCTAAACTTGACTCTTAACTATGTGATGTTGTGATTCAAAATTGGAAATACAAGCACATTTTTAGGTTTTGAGAGGAATCAGTTATTTTTCTAAGCTTTACAGGATAGAATTGGTGATCATGTGGGATGCTGGCATCGCAGGCAGAGGCTTAACCTACTGTGCCACGATGCTGGCCCATGTAAGGACTCTGATGAGGTAGTTTTGTGCCAGTTCCAGTCTTTGCTGCTTGTTAACTGCCCAAAGTCTCACCAGGGAAGGGCATTTTATTTCAGTAGAGTATACCAGTTCAAAGATTACTGCAACTTGCAAGATGTCTGATTCTGGTAAACTAAGGAAAGTGAATACCCTCTGTGTGTGTGTGTGATCGTGTGTGATCAGCACGAGGCCTTTCCTTGGGAAGCATTATTCTCTTTGATCTGAGATTATGACTCCTTATTTTGGGGGTGAAAGAGGAACAAAGAGGTGAAAAATGAAGGTATCTGTTCTGTTATGAATAATGGTGATAATAAGACAACAGTTAAAAGATGTTATTTGGTAAAAATAGAGTAATTGTTTAAACCAATAAAATAAAAAATTTGTAATCATCACTGTGATATCACATTACTTATATTCCACATACTGAGTCTCATTTCAGCATGAGACCCATGTCCACGTGGAAGAGGGTGCATCCAACATCCCCACCCCTTTGCTCCATGACCTTATTTCCCAAATTGTCTCTCTCACACTCCGTCACACTTCCGTTTAGTCTCATTGTGTTCAGGAGGAAATCCGCCTCGCCTCCAGTTCAGACAGCCTGTTTCTGACCCCATTCTCCCATCATTTTTGTCTTACTGTCCCACTACAGCACATTTTCAAATTCATGAGTCGTCAGGCCATGGAGCTCTCTTCTTATTCCCTTTTTGTGTTCATTTCTCTTTATTCAATTTAGAGTCTATGTTTCATCAATCCAGTAAGTCAACCTGTGGTCCCTCTCCCCCCCACCCAAATATTTATTTACTTGAGAGGCAGAGTTACAGAGAGAGGGAGAGACAGAGAGGTCTTCCATCCACTGGTTCACTCCCGAAAAAGCCACAAAAATGGCTGGAATTTTGCTGATCTGAAGCCAGGAGCTTCTTCCAGTCTCCCACATAGGTGCAGGGGCCCAAGGATTTTGGCCATCTTCTGCTTTTCCAGGCCATAGCAGAGAGCTGGATCTGAAGTGGAGCAGCTGGGACTTGAACTGGTGCCCATATGGGATGCTGGCCACTACGCCACAGCGCCAGACCCAGGTCCCTGTCTTTTTAAAATAATTGTGGGCCATAGTCCCAAGCTGGATAAAGCCAACATTTGCACTGCTCCATACTCATGTACCTAGATCGAAGTGACAAAACAGGGCCAGCTGTACCACCGCATGTTCACGATGGTTGGGTAAATAGGCCTGAAAACACTGCAGTGCCACTGGTCTCTGGTCGACCTGCCCTTCCTCTCTTGGCAACAGCTGGGACAAACCTTCCTTACTCTTCTAACCTCCATCCCACTCCCACCTGCCTGGCTTTGAGCAGCCTTTGCCTTCTGCTTCAAACAAAAGGTAGGCTCTGCCATAGGGAACTTCCTGACACAGAACTAGACTACGCTTCATCCACACCCGGCTTCTGATACTTTCTGGTTTTGTTTTTAAGGTTCTGTGTCCACCACGTCCCCCAGCGAGCTCAGATTGTCCTTCTTAGGGGATGATGCACTCTCTACCTGAAGACCTTTACTCGCTTTTCCCTCTGCTATTTTCATTCTTTCTCCTAATTGGATCCCTGCCATCAGCATTTACAGTGCCCAAATCTCTCCTATTTAAAAACCAATAAACCTTTCAACTCCCTTTCTCTAGCTACCTGGCCCCCTCTCCCCTGTGGATGGACTCGTGTATCAAATCTGTCTTTTCAGCATAGGTTGCTGCCATGTTTAAATCATTAAAGCAATGCTGCTATGAAAACCTAGTGCAGAGTTTTGTACAGATACAGGTGTAAGGTAGGCTGGGTTCCAAGCAATGAGAGTGCTACTCCAAGGTGTACAAAGTCGATAGGTGTCATCAGACTTCCCCCAGGGGGAGCTGCACCAATTCTCACTCCCGCCAGTGGAAGAGTGTGCATTTCTCCACAGGCTTGCCAACAGAAGACGTTATCAAACCTTGGGATCTTTGCCGGCCTGATAGATGACAGATGATAGTTTAATTTGCATCTCTTATACTGAAGATTAGTTAAGTTCTTTACCCAAGGTTAAGGGCCATTTGTTCTTTTTCTGTGAATTGTCTGTCCATGTCCCCGGTCCATTTTCTACTGGGTTGTTGGTCTTATGCTCTGAGACCTCTTAATATAGTAGGCAAACTAGGATGGGCTAGCTTGTTCTCAGTTGTTCACATTCTAGAACCACAGCTTTAAAAGAAGCTTATGGAAGTCACTTGTGCTCCTCTGTACGACCAGGAAACAGGAGTCCCCATTCCTAATTAGGGTCATTCAGGAAATACGGGAGGAAATTTAAAACTGCCCATAGCCCCACTTTTCTATGTTCTTTTCCTAAGCACACAAAGTAAAAAGGGGGCACCTGCCTGTGTCACAACCCCATCTCCCAGAGGCAGTTGTCAGAGCAGGTGTGTTGTATCCCGCCTTGGTTCTCCCCATACCCCCGTTAGCCCTACTTACGACGGATGTGGCAAAAAACACTTTGAATTCAAAAACATGGTCATACCTAGGAGCTACCTGGCCGTCATCTCCGGAACAGGACCTCCTGAGAGGGCCTGGGAGGCCTGGGCCCCTCGGCAGTGATTTGCCACCACTCAGATGATTAAGGGATGGTGCATTCTCTTCAACTATTCCAAGTTAAGCTCTTGGTTAAAAATATTTTAACTTCCAGCTGGCAGTACAACATCATCAATGAAAACAACAACAAACTGTAATATGTCAGTAATCTTCAGTTTTAATTTATATTTTGAAATAAAAATGCAAAATGACAAAGTTTTATAAAATTGTCATATAATTTTAAGATACATGCTACATTTACTTAGAAAAAGCTTCAGATCTGATCAAAACAAAGAGCTGTCATCTGTGAATGTGAGGTCTTCTATTGAGCACAAAGAAAACTCACGAAACGCGATGGTATGGTGACAGCCCAAGGGCTCTGTGCGTGTGGAGGCTGCAGCCTGGCCTCCCTGGCTGGGGCCTTTGGTGCCCCTATGTGCCAAAGGGGCTACAGCTGTATGACTTTTAAAGTCCTGTGTACCATGAGCCCTTTTATTTCATCAAACAGTTTGAAGTGTTACCACAAGTCTTTGATTGTAAACATCAACAGAAAATTACATGCTTACCAATGTGACTACAAAGTGTACTGTCATTTTCTTATTATTAATTGTGACTCTCAATTACTGGTTTGGCTCAATGTCTTACTTGGCTATTCGTGCCTTGGGGACATCCTCCAAGCACACCAATAGCCATGAGGAAATGAGTTGGCGATCCTATTTCTAAAGCCATGCTCTTTGGCCCTGCCTTCATGGAATAGGCTGTGCCGTACCCTGCCCTGGCTTGGATCACGTTGATCAGTGTCCAGCTGATCAACTTATTACCTTTTCCTTATATTTGGCTGTCCAATATATAAGTTTAGTTTTTTAAAAAAGATTTATTTAAAAGGCAGAGTGAGAAAGAGGAAGATACACAGAGAAAGAGATCTTCCAGGGGTTGGCACCGTGGTATAGAAGGCTAAGCCTCCGCCTGCAGTGCTGGCATCCCCTATGGGTGCGTTTGTGTCTGGGCTGCTCCTCTTCTAATTCCAGCTCTTGGCTAATGGCCTGGGAAAGCAATAGAAAATGGCCCAAGTGTTTGGGCCCTTGCACCGGTGTGGGAGACCTGGAAGAAGCTTTTGGCTCCTGGCTTTGGATTGACTGAGCTCTGGCTGTTGTGGCCATTTGGGCAGTGAACCAGCAGATGGAAGAACTTTCTCAGTCTCTCCCCCTCTCTGTAACTCAACCTCTCAAATAAATGAATGAATCTTTAAAAGAGAGATCTTAAATCTGTTGATTCATTTCTTAAATGGCTTTGACAGTTGGCTGGGCCAGGCCATCTGGGTCTCCCACTACTTGGGCCATCTTTTGCTGCCTTCTCAAGTATACCAGCAGGCAGCTGGATAGGAAGTAGAGAAGCTGGGACTTGAACTGGCACTCACTCTGATATGGGATGCTGGAGTAGTAGGTGGTGGCTTAACCTGCTGTGCCACAACGCTGGCCCCTAAGTTGTATTTTAGGATGTTCTTATAGAATTTCCTCATATTAGTCTGATAATAACTGACAGTTTGAGGTTCTTTAGATAGTTTGCTGGTGTGTAAAGCTCAACTGATTTGTTGAGAACAAATAAGGTATGCTGTAGATCAGCAGCATTTCAGCACCTTGTAGACACAACTCCATCCTTTTGCATTTTAGCCTTAAGAGTCAACTCGGCTTACTCATACTTTCTCTGAAATAATTCTTTAGTTTTTTTTCAATAGTAGACATGAGTTTTTACAACAAAGACATGGTCAGGACAAGCATCACAAAATCATGAGTTCAAATGACTGAAACATACAGTTGACTCATTTCCATTCATCAACTTTAAAATAAAAGTTCAAGCCTCTGACCATCCCCAAGGGTCTCCATGTTTTAAGATACATTATTCCACATCATCATCTCTATAGTCTGACAAAAACTAGAATGTATAGTTTTAAGTGGTGGGATAGTATTGAAATTCATTACTACAATGTTTTACTTTTTCATAATTGAAAATTCATAGCATCATTCAAACTTGATAATTCGGAAAGATGTAAATTTACAATCATTTCCTCATAATGATTGGATCATAGTGCACTTTATGCCTAGTTAAATTCAGTATCAACTACCTTAGTATGAGGTAGTGTCACTGTGATTTTATTGCTATGGAAGTAGTATATTTCAAAGTACCCTGGAGAGTGTTAGATTAGATCTAAATGAGGGGGAAGTACAGTAACAGTTTTCTGTCTTTTCACTTGGCATACAAACTGGGAAAAAAAAAATCCGATCATTTCCTTAGTGATAAAAATACAGTTCTTTTGTGAGCATGGACACAATACATGGAATCTGTTTCTTTGCATGAAAAGTGGCATCGAGGGAATAGGACTCGAACTCTGTTGCTACCTTGCGGTTCACACGAGTAAGAATGTGCATGAACTCAAGTTTGTGAGCGTACTCTTTCAGCATGGCACACAGGGACTGGATGAACCAGGACCCGTCCTTTGAGTTTCGCCAGGAATAGTAACCTACAAGGCAAAATGTAACCGAAATACCATGGGTATTTGATTTTAGCTGTGTCTATAGATTAAAATCATAAGGGGTAAAAATAAGCAAGAACTTCTGCAGGTCTTATTAGCCATAAGAAGAAAATATGACATCTTTGGTCTCAAGAGACAAGATGTTAGAAGGGCACAGACATGTGCTGTGCATACGCCGCTGCTTTCAGCAAGGAGAGAGAACTGTCTAACTTTACCATTGAATAACTGCGAGTTTTAGTTTCTGGGCTCACCTTCCAACAAGGCAAACGGGAAGCTGTGCAGCAGGTAAGAAGGTGCAACAGCACAGATGGACTAACAGGGGCACTGTAAGTAGCATGGTGTTTCAATCAGACTCCATTTTATTTTAATGTTGGTTCAGCCAAGAAGTAGATTGCTTACACATGCACACACATTTGAGGGTTCTTAATTTGCCTGAGGCATATGAATAAAGTTAAATGAACACATTACAGGGTATTCAAAGGGCCCAAAAAGGGAAATAGTCTTTATTGTACTTTATTACGGATTAGCTATTGAACCCATTGCTTTAATTTACCAATACTTAGCCTGGCAAGATGCCTGAAGGATACAGGAAACCCTAGTGAGCAGATGTGAGCATGGAACACTAGTTTAACAACAATTTTCCTTATTTTTCCAAACCATTTGCCACCTGAGTTGTGTAAGTAAATGGTTGTATGTTCAATAAGTACTTCTAGGGCATGGGCAACACAACCACAAAAAGTAAACCTTAACAGCATAGGAGTGTATCATTTTTCATTTTCTTCCACTTCACCTCAACCCGCTCCTAGACTAGCTATGTTCATTTTTTTTATTTCCTGTATGTCAAAGAATTGCTGGAAGACGTGTCACTTCTACTGTAGTCTGCGGGGGAAGCTGTGAGTTAGGCTCTGTGACCGTGTAGTATCCTATCTAGAATTAAGTTCACGAATAACACTGTTGTCTGCTCTCTTAGACGCAGATACCTGAATGAGCCTGAGCCAACTCCCGGAGCCCCCCATTTGATTAAGGCACCCTAAAATGTAGGCAAGGTAGCTAATCCTTAGGGAGATCAACGACAGTCTCTGGAACACACTGCCCCTCTTTAATGCTATGCCAGTCACAGTATAATTTATTTAAAATCCACACATGACACTCTTTACTCAAAACCTGCTTACCAGGTGCCGTGGAATATGCATACAGGAAGTCGGCTTCAACTGGTATTTTCTGGCATGCCATGTCATAGTCAGCCCCACTGTCTGTCTCGATGCCACTGTCCAGCTCTGTGCCTCGGCAAGCCTAGATGTTAGAAGTGCAACGGCAAAAACTGTGAATTGTGCTGAGTCCTTTTGCTGTGTACCTAGAATTGAAATTTACTCCATACCATCAAGTGTGGTTTGAAGAATAAAAAAGTAACAAGAGGGGCCCGTGTGGAGGAGCAGCGGGTTCAGCCACTGCCTGTGACGCTGGCATCCCACTTGAGTACTTGTCTGAGTCCTGGCTGCTCCATTTCCCATATAGCTCCTGCTAATGAGCGTGGGAAAGCAGCAGAATATGGCCCGAGTGCTTGGGCCCCTGCACCTACGTGGGAGACCAGGATGGTTTTCCAGGCTCCTAGTTTCAGCCTGGCCTAGCTCCAGCTGTTGCAGCCATTTAGGGGGTGAAACAGCAGATCGAACATCACTCTGTGTCATTCTGCCTTTCAAAAATTACATTTTTTCAAAGTAAACAATTGTTCTGTAGTCTCAGTAACAAAGGATTTTGTATAACCCATAATTGAGTGAATTAATCCCAGATTAATCCTTAATAACCAAGTTGCTCAGTTATACTCTACCTGAATAATGAAAAGTTTAGGTTTTCCAGTTAGACTTCTACAGTAATCTCCTCTGAAGAAACTTGTTAATTTCTTCAGTTCAATAGGTCCATTTGTTCCATAAATGACTCCTTCATCACCATGGCTTAGAATCACACAAATAAAACTGCTCCTTTTGCTATGATCTTCTTTAGAAACTGCAAAGACATTTCCAAATAAGAGAAAGAAACCTTCCAACTTTATTTAACAATCTCAGACATGTTGCATGGGAATAAGATGAAGAAGCTGACAACAGAATTAAGATTATTCCAAACACAACTTGAGACAGAGCAACACATTTCAAATTGTTTCAGGGAACTGGTGCAAATAACTTCGTTTTACTTTACTAAAATACAATTAGGATTATGTACGGTATAATCCCACAATCCTTACTTTCTTACCTGTATAATTATGGTTAGGGCATAAAATAAAATTAGGAATAAAGCCATTCTTTGAATTACTTACCATTGTACATGAGTTCCATGATTTCTTCACGTGTAAGGTCATTTTTATTCCTGACTTCGTATTTCAAGTTCATGAATGTTTCCCTGAGGTTTGCTGCATCTACATCTGTACCAGACCGGGATGACATTCCTTGCAACAGAAAGAATTCCTTTTAATTGAATTTTAAAGAGAGTAACTCCTCTGAAATGAACTAAATAGCAATCCACAAAATCCACAAGAAATTCTTTCAAAGGCCAATTCAATTTTTTTTTTTTTTTTTTTTTTTTTTTTTTGACAGGCAGAGTGGACAGTGAGAGAGAGAGACAGAGAGAAAGGTCTTCCTTTTTGCCGTTGGTTCACCCTCCAATGGCCGCCGCGGTTGGCGCGCTGCGGCCGGCGCACCGCGCTGATCCGATGGCAGGAGCCAGGTGCTTATCCTGGTCTCCCATGGGGTGCAGGGCCCAAGCACTTGGGCCATCCTCCACTGCACTCCCTGGCCACAGCAGAGAGCTGGCCTGGAAGAGGGGCAACTGGGACAGGATCGGTGCCCCGACCGGGACTAGAACCCGGTGTGCCGGCGCCGCAAGGCGGAGGATTAGCCTAGTGAGCCGCGGCGCCGGCCCAATTCAATTATTTTGTTCATGATTATACAAAGTTTAATTTCTTAGCATGTGAGATACTTCATAATATAAACTATCAGTGCTATATTCACAAGAGAATCTCACACTTTCTTAGTAAAAAGCAGGCATGAATTTAAATGCTTAACAACAGGGGCTTGGTTAAATGATTCATTTATATAATGAAATACCTTGTTGCCACTTTTGTAGACAAAGCTTCACCATGAGAAAATAGATTTTTTTAAAAGATTTATTTCTTTATTCGAAAGAGTTGAGAGAGAGAGATCTTTAATCCGATGGCTCACTCCCCAGATGGCCACAATGGCTGGAGCTGTGCCAATCAGGAACCAGGAGCTTCTTCCGGGTCTCCCACGTGGGTGCAGGGGCCCAAGGACTTGGGCCATCTTCCACTGATATCCCCGGCCATAGCAGAGAGCTGGACAGGAAGTGGAGCAGCCAGGACTCAAACCGGCGCCCATATGGGATGCCGGAGCCTCAGGCCACAGCGCTGGCCCCAAAATAGATGTTTTTAAAAAAAGACTAAAAAAAAGTATGATCCTAACTTATTTTAAAAAATTAACAGAGCCATATGAGGAGAAGTCAAAGTATTAAAGAAAAATGTGCATTATTCTATTTTCCCATGAACTTTTACAGTACTCTTGTATTTAATTCTAAGTTCCCAACCATTTTGAGACATTACTACTTTCATAATATTTTTTCAGGAGGAAATGGACTCTACAACATCACCGTGTTAATATCATGTATCAGGCATTCTGCTCTACGGGTAACCCCCTCTAATCCTGCCACATGCCATGAGTGATTATTACCAGTTTCATTTGTACAGATGTGAGACAGGCAGAACAGATGATTTAAGAAACCTGCCCAAAGTGAGCACACCGTCTTCCCAATCCTTCGTAGTACCTTCCACGTATACAGACAGACAGTATAATACTCAGACTTCAAAACTGCTAGAATCCTGGGGGAAACACACCTTAGAACTGAATACAGTTCCTATGTTTGAAGACGAAATACAGATCATCGAAATACCTATATCTTTGAAATGGTGTGATCTCTGGGTAGTGGGATTATGAGTGATTTCATTTTGCTAATCCACAATTTCTATATGGACATAGTTCTCGCTATCAAATTAAAATAAGCTGATCAAGGAAAGGATGAGGACACCAAGCAGTTGTGTGACAGGGTGACTGGCTTCTGGTGGAGGTCTGTGGGTCACGTGGCAGAACACTAGACTGCCGCAGATCCTGGGAGGACCTGATGGTCTAACTGAGGCAGGTGTGAGACAACCACCTCTGTGCTTATAGGGGTGAGAGAGGATGACATACTTTAAGAAGAGGTTCTCCGGGGTAAGGTGTAAAGTTCTACAGGAGGAAGGCACTGTGACTGGCAGTATGAAGAAGAATGTAAGTACATTTTTAAAAAAACAGAGCAAAAAGAAAGTTTTGTCTTTTATTTAATGATTGAAGTCGATAGTATACAACCCAAAGCAATAAAATGGTGCTGTTGGATTTGGAGACCAAATTTCACCTGCTCTTCAGCACCAAACCCTATCTTTCCAGTGTAGTCTGGCTTGTCACTTTTTTTTTTTTTTAACCACTCTCATAAATTGTTTCCTAAATTAGATTCACTACATGTAGTTGGTCTAACTTAAAAATGAATTCTGGTCGGCGCCGTGGCTCAACAGGCTAATCCTCTGCCTTGTGGTGCCGGCACACCGGGTTCTAGTCCCGGTTGGGGCGCCGGATTCTTTCCCTGTTGCCCCTCTTCCAGGCCAGCTCTCTGCTGTGGCCTGGGAGTGCAGTGGAGGATGGCCCAAGTGCTTGGGCCCTGCACCCCATGGGAGACCAGGAGAAGCACCTGGCTCCTGCCTTCGGATCAGTGCGGTGCGCCAGCCGCAGCGCACTGGCTGCGGCAGCCATTGGAGGGTGAACCAATGGCAAAGGAAGATCTTTCTCTTTGTCTCTCTCACTGTCCATTCTGCCTGTCAAAAATTTAAAAAAAAAAAAAAAAAAAGAATTCTAAGTTGGTTAATAAGACAATTTGAGGAATTATCACAGCATCAATTTAAAACATGAAAAACAGGGAAACAGCCAAAATGCTCTTCTCTGTGGTGAGTTATTCACTTATAGTATATAAGTATATTTATAGTATATAGTATAATACTATACTACTAGTATAGTATATTTAGGGGATGTGGTATTCTGTAACCATTAAAATAAGAGATATGGGGCTGGTGTTGTGGCGCAGTGGGTTAAGCCACCACCTGTGACACTGGCATTCCATGTGAGCACCAGTTCGAGTCCCAGATGCTCCACTTCTGATTTGGTTCTCTGCTAATGTACTGGGGAAGGCAGCAGAAGATGGCCAGTGCTTGAGCCCTTACCACACATGAGGGAGACCTGGAGGTAATTCCAGGCTCCTGTCTTTTGCCACCATTTAGGATTTAGGGAGTGAACCAGTGGATGAAAGATTCTCTCTCTCTCTCTGTCACACTTTCAAATGAATACATAAATCTTAAAAAAAAAAATTTAAAATTACACAGCAACATTAAAAAAACTTATATTACATTAAGTGTAACAACCAGGATACATTGCTTGCTTGTTATGAATAAAATCATGGTTTTCAGAAAAGCTGTCAAGAAAAAATATTAAGTAATACATCACAATGCTAACTAGCTTTTTGGGACTCTGAGGAATTTTATTTTCTATATTCTCTAACAACATTCTAAAATGTATTATTAGGGAACTAAAAATTATATGATGCATACCAGTGTTTTTATGAAAGTTCTTGTTGTTAATGATTACGCATAAACCCACTTCAGGATAATCCATTTTGTAACTATTGTCCAAGGATATTCCAGAGTCCATTGATTTGCTTCCATGTATGATCTTTCTGTTTGGAAATCAGACAACAGTTTACACAGGTGGAAATGCCCAATCCTTCTGTGCACATTAGTACAGCTTTCATAACTCAGAACAGCTAACACTTGTTGCATGTTACAAATCACATTTTGTGTTGCAGGCTTTTCCTCACCTACATTTCACAACAACCCATTTTACAGATGAGGAAATGACCCACTGTGAGGCTAAGCAGTGTGCACGAGGCTGTGCGGAGACTGTGTCGCAGTCTGCAGAAAAGGAACCATCACTGGACTTCAGAGTAGAGGCTTTTCATGTTTTATGTTCCCTTTAAATTTTAACAAAATGGTACCAAGCACATTCTGTAATTTAAAAAATTTCTTGAAACTGCCAAATATTTTATCCTTTAAGAGTAAAATCTTTTTTTTTTTTTTTTTTTTGGACAGGCAGAGTTAGACAGTGAGAGAGAGAGACAGAGAGAAAGCTCTTCCTTTTCTGTTGGTTCACCCTCTAATGGCCGCCGCGGCCAGTGTGCTGCAGCCAGCGCACCACGCTGATCCGAAGCCAGCAGCCTGGTGCCTCCCCTGGTCTCCCATGCAGGTGCAGGGCCCAAGTACTTGGGCCATCCTCCACTGCACTTCCTGGCCACAGCGGAGAGCTGGACTGGAAGAGGAGCAACCGGGACAGAATCCGGTGCCCCGACTGGGACTAAAACCCAGTGTGCTGGCGCCGCAGGCGGAGGATTAGCCTAGTGAGCCACGGTGCCGGCCTCAAGAGTAAAATCTTAAAAGTTACCTTGAAATGACAGAAACCAACAAATTGTAAATATGACTCAAAGCACAATTATTATAGTTTCTCAGTTATTTCTTACACTCTATGAACTGAACAAATTAGTGATCTTATTAATACACAGAATTTACTAACACATAGGAGCCCTAACATAACATTCTTGTCTGGAAGTCACTTTGCTGAAAAACCTCTGCTACCTGGACCAGGAATGAATAAACTTTTTCTTAAAGGGCCAAACAGTTGGTGTTTGCAATGTGGGCCATCAGGTTTCTGCTGTGCCTACTCAGTAGCTGCAGAAATCAGCCAGGAGAGTATGAAAGGGCACAGATGTAGTTATGTCCCAAGAAAACTGACAGAAACAGACCCCAAGGATATTCCAGAGTCCTGGCCACTGATCTGCACCAAGAATCAGGAAACAGCAGGCCTGGGAAGAGCCAGCCTCAAGGCCACACACTCATGCACTGAACCTAGTTCACACTACACTCGTCCCCCCCTCATCCAAGGTTTTGCCTTTCTGTGGTTTGTTAATCATGGTCAACCATACTCTGAACATTTTAGATGGAAAATTCCAGAAATAATTCATAATATTTAAGCAAGTTTTATTAAGATATATTGTTATAACTTCTGTTTTCTCGACAGCTGTTAATCTCTAGCTGTGCTTCATTAATAACCTATACTTTATCAGAGGTGCATAGGCAGAGGGAAAGACCCAGGACACACAGGGTCTGGTACCATCTGCACTTTCAGATTCTTTGTGGGTTTTGGAACATATCCTACAGAGATGGGGCTGCTGTATGCATAGTTCTAAACATGTTGTTGGAAAAAGGTTAAAAGCAGTAAAAATTTACTGTCAGTCAGCTAGAGATGAACAGCCCCGAATATGCAAACCCTGAAAGCCCAGTGATTTGACCCTCAGGTCATGCAGAGAATGGGTCAGTGAATTATTACCTCCCATCTCCGGAGGTCGGGACTCTACCAGTAGCAGATTCAAAGGGCCTGGGAATGTGCAGGCGGCTTACCATAGCATCAGAACAACACTAAACTATCAGGGCTCCTATGCACTTGCCATTTAAATGATTCTGACATGATGTCATGACATGAAAAACAGGAAGAGTGTGGATCACTTTAAAAAGGTTTAAATAATGACAACTAGATAAGAAAAACCCTTTAAAATGGGACTGCATTTCAGAAGTTCAAGTTCTACCTTTGCTAAACAAACATTGCTGTATCTTTAATTAATGGAACTGCTATAATGCTATTGTTTAGCATTACTAAACGAGTTTATAATTTCCAGGGTGGTGCAGAATACTACTACTGGGTCTCAGACATAAATTGAGAACTAAGAGCATCATGAGACATCGCAGATGGACAGTAACAGACATGAATTAATTGAAGAGTGTTTGAGTTTTAGCTTCTTCCATTTTCCTGTTAGTGACTGAAACCATTAATGAGTAGAATATTCTAGAAAAAGAACATGAGAAAAACAGTAAAATGTAATCCATATTAGGCAATTCCTCCCCAAAGTGAAAACTGGCATTGCTTTTAAAATTCATAAACAGGAGGACAAAAACTCCCCAAACACAAAACCTCCAATCCTGTAGCATTATCTGCAAAGATACAAAGCAGGCAGACTTGTGAATCTGCCTCTCTGGGGGCATCCTTCTGTCTGCAGGACTAGGTTTCTGTCGTGGGCCAGACACTGTGCTAAGTCTCTCCCCTCACCCCTCCCTGCAGCACTGTGAAAGTTTTAAAAGAGGTTGAGAGAGGATTTGTTAACTTAGCAAACCCACACAGCTGTGAGAGGTCAGAAGTCAGCTAGGGCCTGCGCCGTGGCTCAACAGGCTAATCCTCCACCTTGCGGCGCTGGCACACCGGGTTCTAGTCCCGGTCAGGGCGCTGGATTCTATCCCAGTTGCCCCTCTTCCAGGCCAGCTCTCTGCTATGGCCCGGGAAGGCAGTGGAGGATGGCCCAAGTCCATGGGCCCTGCACCCCATGGGAGACCAGGAGAAGCACCTGGCTCCTGGCTTCGGATCAGCGAGATGCGCTGGCCACAGTGGCCATTGGAGGGTGAACCACCGGCAAAAAGCAAGACCTTTCTCTCTGTCTCTCTCTCTATCCACTCTGCCTGTCAAAAAAAAAAAAAAAAAGAAGAAGTCAGCTAGGATCTCTGGCTTGAAAGCCATGTTCTTTCTGATTCCTCAGGTTACCGTATGACATGTCTGTCTGCTCCGATTCCATAGCATCACACTGAAATACTCACGCTTCCAAATTTTTGATAGATTTTGAGTCCACGGAGTTTTCTTCAATGTTCTCCATGATACTTCTGTTACCTAGAGTATAAAAAAGTGAATAAAGAAAAATCTGTCATTATAAAACTGCATATTAATTATTTAATGATTATTTCTCTAAACAAATACTCCAGTTTCATCTCTGTTGTTAAGGATTTCAGTGGTGCAACAAGATCCTTTAGGATGGTACAATGTAGCCCATTTCTCTCTTTTTTTTTTTTACAGGCAGAGTTAGAGAGAGAGAAAGGTATTCCTTCTGTTGGTTCACCCCCCAAATGGCCACTACGGTCGGTGTGCTGCACCGATCCGAAGCCAGGAGCCAGGTGTTTCCTCCTTGTCTCCCATTGCGGGTGCAGGGCCCAAGCACTTGGGCCATCCTCCACTGCCTTCCAGGGCCACAGCAGAGAGCTGGACTGGAAGAGGAGCAACCGGGACAGAATCTGGTGTCCCAGCTGGGACTAGAACCTGGGATACCAGCGCCGTAGGCAGAGGATTAGCCTATATGAGCCGCACGACAGCCCATTTCTCTTTCTTTAAATTGAGCTCTGAATTACAGTGAGTTGCATACAGTACACAGAGAAAAAGTGCAGTTCGAAGAGTTCTTCCATGTGCATAACCCCACCAGATCAAGATAGAGATTGTGACTTGTTTCCTTGATGACACACCAGGTCACCTGTAGGAATTCAGTCTTCCAAATCAACACAGTTAAAATAAAAGCCAAGAACTTCCTACCACAACAGCAGACCTCACATAATGTATTATTCTACATTACTTAGATTCTCCAGATGTAAAAGCACCAAGAATTTACATGCCTCAGCCTCTACATAAGCTTTGTTCTCAAAATGGGTTTTGTGATTCCAGCTCCTCATGTAGGTGGTAGAACAGTCTAGCAAACCTAGAAGTGGACACTAAAGTTTCTGCTTTCCTTATTCCACTGGCAATTATTTTCTATTTCACACACTAAGTCCTGTAAGTAAAGCAGCTACTACTAATTGAGCATCTATTGTATACCAGGTGCTGTGCCAACTATCTAGTCAGGAAACCCAACTTCTAGTGGTTCCATGATGTGGTCCAGTCACAAGTCGGGTGATGGGACCCTTCTCCTACTTTGCAAGCTCTGAAGCTGCCTGCTCAGCACTGTTTGTTCTGGAATTCTACCACATCTCTCCTGTCTTTCCAGGAGCAAAAGTACCTCCACGGTAATCTACCTCCCTAAATAAGGAAGAGAGAAAAATCAGGGATAGAACACAAAATGACAGAACAAAGAAATCGTGATAATTTTCTCCAGCCTCTAGAAGCTGTGGTTATGTCAAAAATTCCAATCAAAATACAATTTAACCTCACTCCTATACTAAAACCAGAACTACAAGAACAGAGTCCCACCAACTCACTCACAAAAGCCTTCTAGAAAGTAATAGGCAGTCCTCTTGTTTAATTAAAACATTTAAAAAATTTGAGAGGTGTGTGGGGACAGTAGGGGGAGAGACAGACAGCAAGATTAATCTCTCATCTTCTGGTTCACTCCCCAAATGCCTGCAATAGCTAGGGCTAGAGCAGGTTAAAGCTGGGAGCCAGAAATGCAATCCAGGTCTCCCACATGGGAACCAGGGACTCCACTATTGGAGCCATCGCCAGCCGCCTCCCAGAGTCCATATTAGCAGGAAGCCAGTCTCAAGAACGGAGCTGGGTCTGAACCCAGGCATTGCATATGGGATGCAGGGCCTCAAGCAGCACCTTAACCACTATACCTGCCTGTTGTCGCTATTTTTGAGTGTACAGTTTAGTGTCATTAGTGACAGTCACGCTGTGCACCTATCACTATCCTTCATCTTCAGATGGTTTTTATCTCCCCAAATTAAAACTTCACCAAGATCCTCCCTTTTCATGGTCTCCTGGAAAAACTAACTTCCATTTTCCAAAGCTCAGTTCCTTCTTCCTCTCTCCCCTAGAGGTGATGGGAGAGAGGTGGGGGAAAGAACAGAGTGAAGAGGGAGTGTCACCATCTCAACTGAACCTCTAGAAGAGGGTGCTGTGCCACCTTCTCCCAAAGCCAGTCTGTGTTTGGCATTTCTACAAGTGGTCTTTGCTGTTCCATCGTCTTATGTCTTGTAGGTTTCCTAGGAAACCAAGGGAGGATGGCTGGTACAACCTTTAGTCAGTAAGCAAACATTCAGTGAGCACCTACTTTATGCCGCAGGACAGAGTGCTCCTAGGACAGAGTGGAAGACAAGACAAAGTTCCTACGTTCAAGAATCTTCATTCTAGAGAGGAAGAATAATTACACATTGCTAAAAATGATTTCAGCCACTGGAAAGGTCTATGAAGAAAACAAAATAGGTAGAGTAATAAAGTGGGCAGTGAGAGTTATTTTAGCTAAGGCGGTCAGGTAAGTCACCTCCCAGGTGATACCTACACTGAGATGTGAACGACACAGAGGCTGGCAATAGAGAGAGGTGTCCTTCCCTGGGCCAGGGCCGGCAAGTGCAAATGTGCTGACAGCGTTTGCTATACTCAAGGTACAGAAAGTCCAGCTTGGTTTGTGTACGTGAAGGAAGGGAAGGAGATGATAGGATCACAAGGGGCTTCAGAAGCCAAGCGAAGCTTTGACTCTTTCCCAATGACAAGGAGAGTCCACTGGAACATTCTCCTCAGAAGAGGGACAGCATGCTTTACAATGATCACTTTGCCTGTGGAGTGGAGGATGCACTGCGTATGATCAGAGTGGAAGCACACAGGCCAATGGCACGCCTTCTGGAATAGTTCAGGCAAGAGATGATGGTATCCTGACCTAGAGTTGAAAAGTGGGTATGAGTAGTTAAGAGTCTGGAACTCAGGGGAAAGATACGGGCTGAGATATACTGGGACACCCAATTATTTAGGGGCTTTTCAAAGGAAGTAAAGGCAGCACGAGACTAAAGTGAGGGAAATCAGGGAATGTATGTGAAAGTCTTTCAAAGAGTGTTCAACTTTTTCAAATCTTGTAGAGGAGCCAATTCAGATGAGGATAGAGATCACTTGGCTTTGTCGTGCATATCTGGGATATAGAGGGGACTTCCAGGTAAAACCATCCAGGACTTGGAAGAAGGCAGAACATACTGAAAATCATTGCAGTGGCAATGCTGCACATTGTCCACAGGAGTACAAGGGATTATCTGATTCCACAGGATGCAATCTTTTAAAAAAAAAATTATTTATTTGAAAGTCAGAGTTACACAGAGAGTGGAGAGGGAGAGTGGAGAGCAGAGAGGGAGACAGAATGGTCTTCCATCGCTGGTTTGCTCCCCAGTGGCCGCAACGGCTGGGGCTGCGCCGATCCAAAGCCAGGAGCTTCTTCTGGGTCTCCCACATGGGAGCAGGGGCCCAAGGACTTGGGCCATCTTCTACTGCTTCCGAAGGCTGTAGCAGAGAGCTGGATTGGAAGTGGAACAGCTGGGTCTCAAACCACTGCCCATATGGGATGCCGGTGCTTCAGGCCAGAGTGTTAACCCACTGCGCCATAGTGCCAGCACCAGGATGCATTCTTTTGACTAACCTATTAACTAGGCTATTTTATAGCTCCATAGAAAGTTAACCTACAGAAAATGGATAGCTATGCAAATTATTGTCTATAGCAATAAAAATGAATTTTGGCTTGTGATATAATTGATTTCCAACCTATAGAAAAGAGTGGCACCCTGAGATTTTAAGATTGATTTACTTAAAAGGCAGAAATACAGTAGATGGAGGAGAGAAGGAGAATATCAATCTTCCATCCACTGATTCACACCCCAAATGGCTGCAATGCCTAGGACTGGGCCAGGCTGATGCCTGGAGCCAAGATGGACTTGGGCCACCTTCCACTGCTTTCCAGGGCACACCAACAGGGAGCTGGACTAGAAGTGGAGTAGCCGGGGCTCGAACTGGTGCCCATATGGGATGCCGGCACTGTAGGCGAAGGCTTAACCTTCTTTGCCACGGCGCTGGCCCTTCAGATTCTTTTAAACTGGGCTTAACATCTTACTAATGCCATTTTTTAATTTTAATTTTAATTTTTTATTTTATTTTTTTTACAGGCAGAGTGGATAGTGAGAGAGAGAGAGAGACAGAAAGGTCTTCCTTTTTGCCGTTGGTTCACCCTCCAATGGCCGCTGTGGCCAGCGCATCTTGCTGATCCGAAGCTAGGAGCCAGGTGCTTCTCCTGGTCTCCCATGCGGGTGCAGGGCCCAAGGACTTGGGCCATCCTCCACTGCCTTCCCGGGCCACAGCAGAGAGCTGGCCTGGAAGAGGGGCAACCGGGATAGAATCCGGCGCCCTAACTGGGACTAGAACCTGGTGTGCCGGCGCTGCAAGGCGGAGGATTAGCCTGTTAAGCCATGGTGCCGGCCACTAATGCCATTATTAATTAACTGAAAGATTTGATGCATTACAGGCAAGGTTTTGACTTCCTTAAAATTATACTTTAAAAGGACCAATGCTGTTGGAGTGGGTTGGAGGTAGAATGGGAAAACAAAAGTGAGTAAAGACTACTCTTCCCAGTGAGTAGGAACAGCACTTTCCAGTTTTGCTGGGTAGGAGAAAGGGGAAATAGAACAGTGTCAGAAGACAAAAGTTACAAGAAAATCAGTGTTTCAAAAAAGATTCATCTATTTGGAAGGCAGAGCATCACAGAGAATCTTCCATCCTCTGGCCACTCCCTGAACTCCATTCACATCTCCTCACGGGTGGAAGGGGCCCAAATACTTGGGCCATCATCTGTTGCCTTCCCAGGCACAGTAGTAGGGAGCTGGAGCAGCCAGGAATGCACCTGGCACTCTTATACGGGATGCTGGCGTCACAGGTGGTGGCTGAACCCACAATGCTGACCCAGGAATTTTACTTTAAAGAGCTCATTGACTTTAATTTGCAATTCTAGAATTGAGCAACATGTCATTCTATAAAACTGAATCAAAGTTCCAGTGAGCTGAGCAGAAGTGGTTGACTCTATAGACAGAAAGTGCCCCCCCTCCCCAAAAATAAAATGGGCAGAAAAAGGAACAAAAAGCCAATTGGTCATTTCAAAGTCAATTTCCTTGTAAAGGGTTAGAGCAGGGGGAACTTGAGTAGAACAGCAGCTAAAACTCTGGGGATTCTATTTCCCCCTCCTGATTTCCTAAAAGGTCAGATAAATAGCTTACTTTCAGTATGGTAGTGTGCAACATCAACATGAGTGTGTCTTGACCTGGTCTGTTGGGCCTGCTGCAGGAACCCAGACCACAGCTATGGCTTCCTAAACAGTTAATGTAACAGAAGGCAGGAGGGGTACAGGAGGTTTCTTTTTAGGTGCTAAGGAATGTTTACATGTTGCTGAGAATGATACAGTAGAAAATGAGACACTAATAAAGAAGGAGAAAAAGAATGAACTCCTGAAGGGATAAAGGGCCTAACCAGCTTACATATGGAGAGGTATTCACCTGAGACAAGAATTGTCTTGGCCAGCGCCGTGGCTCACTTGGTTAATCCTTTGCGTGCGGCCTGGGTTCTAGTCCTGGTTGCTCCTCTTCCAGTCCAGCTCTCTGCTGTGGCCTGGGAGGGCAGGGGAGGATGGCTCAAGTGTTTGGATTCTGCACCCGCATGGGAGACCAGGAGGAAGCACCTGGCTTCTGGCTTCAGATCAGTGTAGCTCCTGCCATGGTGGTCATTTGAGGGGTGAACCAACGGAAGGAAGACCTTTCTCTCTGTCTCTCTCTCTCTGTCTATATAACTCTACCTGTCAAATAAATTTAAAAACAAATTGTCTCATCGATTGTAATGGGGAGGAAGACTAGTTTCTGGCACAACATGGGATGGCTGGTAAAGCTGATGGTATCTATTTTCTCTATCTAGTCATGTACCCCACAGGACATTTCAGACAATAGAAAACATATGACAGTGGTCTCATGAGATTATAATGGAGTCAAAAAATTCCTGTTGTCTCATGATGTCATGTTGTAGTACAATGCTCTGCTCATGTGTTTGCGGGATGCTGGTATAAACAAAGCTATTACACTACCAGTCATACAAAAGCACAAGTAGAAAGGTACAGTTATGTACAGTGTATAACATTTTATAATGGTCATAGATGGTTATGTTACTGGTTTAGTTTGTTTCCTACTGTGCTGATGTGTGGGATGCTTTGCACCAATTCAGGATGCAAGAAAGCAAATTTCTTAGCATATAGGTCATAATGAAGTTCTTTTGTTTTTTTTTGTTTTGTTTTTTGACAGGCAGAGTGGATAGTGAGAGAGACAGAGAGAAAGGTCTTCCTTTTTGCCGTTGGTTCACCCTCCAATGGCCACTGCGGCTGGCGCATCTCGCTGATCCGAAGCCAGGAGCCAGGTGCTTCTCCTGGTCTCCCATGGGGTGCAGGGCCCAAGCACTTGGGCCATCCTCCACTGCCCTCCTGGGCCACAGCAGAGAGCTGGCCTGGAAGAGGGACAACCGGGATAGAATCCGGCGCCCTAACTGGGACTAGAACCCGGTGTGCCAGCGCCGCAGGGTGGAGGATTAGCCTAGTGAGCCGCGGCGCCAGCCCCATCCAGGTTTTTGTAAGAATTCTCTTTGTCTTAATATAAGTAGTTGTTGGCTGAAAGAAAAAAAACTATGAACTCTTGTAAGAATAGGATTTAAAGTAGTGTATTTCTATGTCATAAGGAATTTTCAAGAATAAATTCCAAATATATTTAGTTTCCTTCCTTAATGGTATTAATATATTGCCATAGTTACCAGTTGATCTTGATACTAAAATTTGTTATGATGGTAAACAAAACCCTAGCATCAGACATGTGCACATTTGCTCAGTGTTCATCATCTGTTTTTTCCACACTCTGGGGAGCAAGGTCTGTTCCTCGAGAACTCTATGTAGTGTGACACCAGCATTACCTCACCTCCATTAGCTAATGCCCAGCTGGATACAAGTTATTCTGGGGATGAGTGATCTCATCTTAGCAGGATTTAAAAAAAAAAAAGATCTCCCAAGGGGAGTGTTTATTGCCCTACATAATAACAAGAGTAAGTTCTTATAACATTTTCATTTGAAAAAACATAATACATAAAGAAAATAAACAAAGGGGATGTGAAAAAATACATCCTGGCACAGAAATGGACTTAATGTATGTAATGCTTGGCATCACCTGAGGATGCTGGTGATAAAAAAGCACAAGTATGAACATGGATTAGGTCATGGTGAAGGTCCCAAGTAGATCAGGTGACATTAGATGGGACTCTGGGACTCAGTTTCTGGGTCCCTTTAACACTTGCCACTAACACTCAAACAGGCAGAGCTTCAACAAAAAATGTGGTATGAAGTTAATGTTACTAGAAAATAGTTATTTAAACATTCCAAGCTGTGTTTTCCTCAAGAAGTAAAAAGTTGAAATGTTTTCCCTATTGACATAGTAGTTAGCCAGTTAATATAATAAAGTAGAACTTATCTACAGAGAAGTTAAAGCAGAGAAATGTTGATTTCTAAAATTGAAAATTCTACATTAATCTATAAAATATCAATATTTTGGAATAAAAAAATCAAACATGTTTTTTAAGAACAAATATTTTGAAAGTGTGCCTATGGTATTGATTTCAAAATGCAATAGTAAATCAGTATAACCAGTTTTAGAGATTCTTAATCAGCTAATCTGTCACTCACCATTAGGTTATTATTGGTGTCCATCCTACAAGGAAACTTAGATAAGTGATAAAAACCTGGTCTCCATCTTAAGGGTTTTTGAATCTCAAAATGAGATGTGAGATCTAACACTGTTAATTTTAAAATAATCTCCATAAATATGAACATTTTTACAAACCATTTATAAGTGGCCGGCACCGCGGCTCAGTAGGCTAATCCTCCGCCTTGCGGCGCCGGCACCCTAGGTTCTAGTCCTGGTCGGGGTGCTGGATTCTGTCCCCGTTGCCCCTCTTGCAGTCCAGCTCTCTGCTGTGGCCCGGGAAGGCAGTGGAGGATGGCCCAAGTGCTCGGGCCCTGCACCCGCACGGGAGACCAGGAGAAACACCTGGCTCCTGGCTTCGGATCAGCGAGGTACGCCGGCCACAGTGGCCATTGGAGGGTGAACCAATGGTAAAGGAAGACCTTTCTCTCTGTCTCTTTCTCTCTCACTGTCCACTCTGCCTGCCAAAAAAAAAAAAAAAAAATTATAAGCATAGATTTACCAAAGCAATAGCCAAAGACAAGGATCAATGCTTTGTGTGATTTGAGTGTTGTATGCAAACACTGCACAAAGCAGTTCCTCTTAGAGCCCATCCACATAGGCTAGAGCTAAGATGTCTGTACATTTCTAGGTAGTCTTCCCAACAATTCTCTGGGCCTTCTGACTCCATGTTATGGTTTAGGTCACAGAGCCTTAGAGAAGTGAAGGAACTTTTCAGTGGCAGAACCAAGACTGAAGCCAGGACTTCCTTCTGACCCAACAGGGCAGATTCCACTATTCTATAGTAACATGTAACAGTAATAATACCACAGAAGATTTCAAGAAGGAAACAAAAATCTATAACCTGGGAAGCTCTAGTTAAGAAGAAATAAAGTACATAAATACCATGATAGAAAACATGATAGAAAAAAGACCATGAGTGCAGAAACATGGAAATAGCATACAGCACACCTACCCTAAGGGCAAAGAGTAATGCTGATGGCGTGTCTCATGCCACTGGGTAACTTACTTCTAAAAGCAAAATACAGGAGTGGCCTTTGGTGTACAGGCCAAGCCACTGATTAGGGCATCTACATCTCATACATCTCATATAGGAGTGCCTGGGTTCAAGTCCAGCTCTGCTTCTGATTCCAGCTTTTTGCTAATGTGCACCCTGGGAGGCAGCAGGCGATGGTGCAAGTACTTAGGTCCTCTTCATCCACGTGGGAGACCAAAACTGAGTTCCAGCTCTGGCTTTGGCTTGGCCAAATGCTGAATATTGCAAGCATTTGTGAATTGAGCCAGCAGATGGCAGATCTCTCTCCTCCTCTCTGCATTTGAAATAATTAAATGACAGAGACATGTTATGAAAAATGTATCATTATGTGATTTTTGTCACTGTGTGAACATCACAATGCACTGTTTTGCAATAAACTTTTATTATACAAAGTGGGAATACATTCTAGGATGATATAAAGCAGAGTGTGGTACATACACAACCCAGCAACAATATTTATGATCATTATCGAGTATTATAGACTGTATATAACTGCATGTACTATACTCATATAACTTTAAAAAACATTGAAAGTGCTCTCATTTGTTGGTTCACTTCCCAAATTCCCACAAAAGCTGAGGCTGGGCCAGAGGCTGAAGGAGGGAGCCTGGAACACAATTACCTGATCCATCACCACTGCATCCCAGGATCTAAATTAGCAGGAAGCTGGAGTCAGGAGTCAGAGCCTGGAATCAAACTCTGGCACTACAGTGTGGGTGTGGCGGTCTTACCTGCTAGGCTCCATACCTGTTGCTACACACATCCTTTTATGTGACTGGTAATGCAGCAGGTTTGCTTACACCTGCATCACCACGAACGTGCAAGAAATGCTTTGCACTGTACTGACCAGGACTACCATGGCAGTAGGTGACAGGAATGTTCCCTGCACTGCAGTCTTAGGAGGACACATGGTATCCAGGTCCCCTGTTGATGGAGACATTGTTCTGCAGTGCAAGCGTGTAACTGGCTTCTTGTTAAGCATTCAGTATGCATCACTAGGGCACCTTCTCTGGACCTCTATTGGCTTAGAAAGCAAAGATGAAGACTTCCATTTATGGCTTCTATTATAGCTTCTATCAAACAATTTGAAAAATATCAGGAGTATATTTATGACCTATCAGAAAGGGCAAAGTCTCAAAAGCAGTCGCATTTCTAGATTCAGTAAGTGAAACAAAAAGAATATTTGCTTCACAATTGTGTGGACAGGAAAAGGTTTCCGCCTTAAAGTACCTGAGGTCTTACGGAAATCTTGTCCCATCTGGTCTCTGAAATTCTTCGGGAATGTGTAAAAATTAACAAACTGGCGACTGTCGTTGGGCCTGATGAAGTCAGTCTGTTGGTATTTAGTAGGTAATTAAGGCAAAACATGCAAATGGGCAGGTAGAATTAAATACTGAACCAACCGAACTCAGCAGTACCATACGACCAGATGAGCCCTCTGCTCTGGCAGGGCCGCTCAGCTAGGCAGACAGACTGCTGTGCTCCCTGCTGTGCAGTGCCTCGGACTTTGTGGCCTAAGTCAGAAAGAACACAGTACTTACACCGTGCACAAGGTCTGCTCTCCCGAATGAAGTGCTAAGAGGAGGACATGGGAAGCCTCTGTAGCTCTAAATAGTTTGTATGAAATGCATAAAGAATGGGGCATCGTGGATGCTTTTTACAAAAATGACACACAACCTCTGATACCTCCGCACTCCTGCTGCTTTGTAGACTCAGATTCAGGTTTAAAATCACTTAAAGAAACCCTAGGGGCCAGCGCTGTGGCAAAGTAAGTTAGCCTCCACCTGTGGTGCCGACATCCCATATGGGTGCCAGTTTGAGTCCTGGCCGCTCCACTTCTGATCCAGCTCCCTGCCAAGACCTGGAAAAGCAGCAGAAGATGGCCCAAGTGCTTGGGCTGTGCATCCATGTAGGAGACCCACAGGAAGCTCCTGGCTTCAGATCGGCTCAGCTCTGGCCATTGTGGCCATTTGGGGAATGAACCAGTGAATGGAAGACCTTTCTCTCTGTCTGTAACGCCCACTCTCAAATAAATTAAACAAAACAACAACAAGAAACTCTGCCTGCCAGGGAAGGTCTGAAGCTGCTAAAGGCAGTCAGAACCACTTTCTCATTTGACACCTGCACCGTAATTCCTTCCTGAACGCAGCTGTGGACGGAGTACTGCATGCCTGAGTGCTGAGGCGATGGAAGAGACAGAGACCCCACCCCTGCGCAGGGTTTCTAACAGTGTTCACTGGCCCTCAAACGTGGCTGAGGCAGGCAAATGCCAGAGCGGCCTATTCCATGTCAGGTGGCCTCATCTACTCCATCATAATACAGAAGCTCTACAGGCAATACTGGAAGGCGAGCACACGGCATGCAGAGGAATAACCAACAGGGTATAGAATGTGGCATTTAAACACATTCCCACAGACATCACTTGATCTTCACAAGCTTGTAACGTACGCATATTTTGCCTAACTTAGGGAAAACTTAGTAAGCATTGCCTTTGGGACATGGTGTAGGCTGACAACAGGGTAGCCTTTTTCCTCTCATATTTGTATATGTTTTAAAAATGTGTACAAAACAATATTTAAGAATCTAAGAATTCCCACTTTTTTTTTTTTTTTAAGGCCCATGCACCAGTGCTTCCTATCTTTGGGGCAGAGCTTAAAGAACTAATACTAAACACCAGGATCAACGTAATGTTATTCCTGGAAATACAGACTGCTTGTAACTTTCCAAGGGAGATAAGGCAATAGGATACTGTGCTAAATCAGGTTTGAAAGCAGAAAAGCATTGTAATTGCCTATATCAGATAAGACTCCAGTCTCTTTAAGTGGAAAGAGGCAAGGCCTTTTTGCAAGGTAGCAAAAGCAAATCTGATTTAGCTAGGTACAGTGTTTCATTTCTTTCACTTTGAACAGGTTTTATTGCCACACTACAATAAATCGGGCCATTCATTCATTAAAACTCATTCTCACTTTCAGAAGCATTCTTCTGCAGAAGAGGAAAGCCAAACCAAAGTTCAGCGCAGGGTTCCGATAGGATGATTTAAGCCTTACATTTCATGGTTAGAGATCACATAACTGCAGTACAAAGCGGCCAAGCGCGTCATGACAACAGGCTCCCTAACCATCCTAGCTCTCCTTCTGCCATCTTGTATATTCATGGAACAGCGACTCCATACTCCTTTCACCCCTGCCATTCTTTTCTAATGCACGGGCTTTGCTCACAATTTGCTAAGTAATCCTAAAACATGTACTTTTTCTAGATAGGGCCAAATTACTGCAGAAGCATAAGGCTCTAGTGAAAACACAAGTGGATGAGCAGGCACTCAACTCGTGCCCCGCCTTGGCTATGGTGAATGACAATAAGGAAGACCATGATCCATAAAGTCAGTCCCTCATGGAGTTTGCTCACAATCTCCTAGGGAAGAGAAAACAAGCCGCTGATAGGGGCAGGACACATCCCTGTTAGGAAATGCCAGGTGTGAAAGGAAGGTATAATAGGAAGTCTTCCTTTGAGCCGTTTAATGAGGACAGAACTTAAGTAGGATTCCTACCCATAAGCAAACTGCATGTGTCAGGGCGGGACGCAGGATTCTGATGACTAGGTAGGAAGGTCAGTGAAAGTGAAAGGTACCAGGTAAGAGGTAGGACCTAGGAAGGTACTGAGGACTCAACCCGTCCTTTCTAGATTTTCACTTTCCAAGGACCTTCAGCCCGTGCTGTAGACCACGGACCGGAGAGGGGCGAGAGTCCGGAGTGAGATCCTAGGGTGGCTGCAAGCAGAGTAGACCCTGGACCGATCCGGAGGGCAGAGGCGGCTGAAGAAGCTTAGTGACTAACGGGGAAGGAGCGGGGTGGGCGAGAGCGCTGGCTGCGGGCGCTGCTGCTGGCTTCCTGGGTGGGAGCCATGTGCCGAGAGCAGACCCACCGACAACTGTGGTCTGAGCACGGCCGAGGGGTTTCAAAGCGGGGCTACGTGGCTACAGGCATGAATCGGAAGGATTCAGGAAAAGGCCTTCAGCTGTGAAAGGCATTGGCGTTTAGGACTTGAAACGAGCTTTTGGAAGAACTAAACCACACAGTCAATCCGAGAAAAGCCAGGCCCCCGGACCCAGAAGGCAGCAGAGGCCAAGCCCTCGCCCCGGTCCCGGGAGGCACAGCCCCGAGGGCAGCGCCTCACAGTCTGCACCGCTCGCCTCTAGCCCTCGGGGCACCCTTGCCCCGCGCCGCTCCGCCCTTCGCGATCCAGCCCTCGGCCTGCAGTCCCCGCTGACCACCCTTCCCGGCCAGGCCTCCTGCTCCAGGGTCCCGGTGCCCCCAGCCCGGCCGCGCGGCTTCCAGCACTCTCCTCCTGGCGCGGGGCCGGGTTCTGGCTCCCCGGATCCGGCCGCCCGCCCCATCCTCCCTCCTGGCCCTCCCTCACCCGCCCCTGGGCCGGCGGGGGTCTCCGCCCGCTGGGCTCCCGCTGCTCGGCCTCCCCTCTCTGGGTCTCGGCTGCCTGCCCAGCGCTCGCCCTGCAACCGCCGCCGCAGCAAAACAAAGGATCCGCCTGCCAGACCGTGCCCATCCTTCCCGGCTCCCCGCGGCAGCTGCAGACCGGGCCGCGTCCCCGAGGCGGGCGCAGGGCGTGGGAGGGCGGAGGGAGTGGGCCCAGGACAGGTGGCGCCTTGGGGAGAGCGGGCGAGGGGGCACTCACCACAGTCTCCGCACACCCAGCAGCACCCGCCTCGCCCCACGTCTGCACAGCTTCCGCTGTCTGCCGCAGCTAGAGGTGAGCTCGGCAGCTGGCCCGCCCTCGGCCCCGCCCCTCGGCCCCGCCCCTCGGCCCCGCCCCTCGGCCCCGCCCCGCCCCTCAGCTCGTGCGCGTCCTCCTCTCGCAGGCACGCCCCGCCCCGCGCCGCTCCGAACGCAGCTCCGGGCCAGGCTCGGACGCCCCGCCTCCCCGCCGCGGCCGCCCCGCCCCGCCCCTCAGCCCCGCCCCGCCCCTCGGCTCGTGCGCGTCCTCCTCTCGCAGGCACGCCCCGCCCCGCGCCTCCCCGCCCCGCGCCTTGGCCACGCCCCGCCCCTCAGCTCGTGCGCGTCCTCCTCTCGCAGGAACGCCCCGCCCCGCGCCGCTCCGAACGCAGCTCGGGGCCAGGCTCGGCCGCCCCGCCCCGCGCCTTGGCCCCGCCTCCGCGCCGCGTTTGAAGTCCGGCTCCCGCGCTCCGCTCCTCCCGCGTTTGGGAGCGTCGGAGCGAAGCCGCCGGAGACTCGCAGGCCGCGCCCGGCCCAGAAACGGACAGAGAAAGCCGACAAGGCCGGGGGTGCCTCCGGCTCCGAGCTCCGGAACCGGCGCTGGTAATCTCTGCTTCCCTCAGGTGATGCCCCGAGACCCGGCCTAGGATTCCGGGCCCCTAAATCGGAGGCCTTGCCTGCCCTCCTGGGGCGCGGCCTCTGGGTCCGGGGCTCGGTTCAGACTTCATGCAGACTGGGACGCGTTTTCACGGGAGGCTATACCAACACACCTGAGCGCAAATTCCGCGGCGGATTCCGACAGCTCTGGGAGATGCCAAGCACAGAGCAGCCATTTGTCAGGGCCACAGTCAGGGCCTGTCTTTGGGGCGCAGAAATCTGTGCCCCCCATCCCACTTTCTTATTGTATCGCTGCGACAGGCCCTTGAAGAGTTCCAGTCCCCGCCCGGGCTTAAAAAGGTGGGGCCGTTCCCTTAGGCTGAGGGGAGCGTGGCGGGAGTTGAACTCCGGCCTAAACTTGGGCTTTTGACTCCCGGCTGGGGTCCGGGCTAGGAGTCCCGGCTGCGGAGCTGAGCGCTGCGGCGGGCGGGGACTCCACTGCGGGGGCAGGCGCAGGTGTGGTTGGATGAGCCCCCGCCCCCACCCTTCACAGAACGCTTCGGGTCAATGGGCGCCAGCTGTCTGCTGTCTTCCTGGGGGTTGATTTGGTTTACTCGGCCTGCAGAAACGTTCCAGTGAGACGGGCTGGAGGGATGTCTGCTGGCCGATGGCAGCCGGTCCTCCGTACAGGCGTGGCAGGACGTGAGCCCGACCTTGAAGGGGAGGGGAGAGGCCGCGCGGGGCGTTCCAGGTGGGAGAGGACAGGCCCAGGAGCAGCGAGTGGGCAGTCGCTCATTCGGTGGGAACAGGAGAGAAGTCCAAGCTGCTTTAGGACCTGGTCCTGGAGGGGTTTAGTCTTCACGGGGTGTACTCCAGTGACTTGAGTGATGCCATGGAGCAGGAGTGAGTACCCCTATGAGAGGTGAGGACGGTGGCTGTAAGGATGACCAGCCGGGCATTTGTGCTGTTTGGACGAAAGCTCCTGTGCAGAGTATAGGAAAGAGTAACCGGAGAAGAACAATACAGCCCCTGTGCTTTCTTAACCCTTACAAGAGGTTTTTAGGAAGTTTAGATATGTTACATCTGTGTAGGCATAGAAAGGCTAAGAAGAAAAAATTCTGTCATTTAATTTTTTTAAAGATTTTATTTATTTATTTGAGAAGTAGAGTTACAGAGAGGCAGAGACAGAGAGGCCTTTCTTCCACTGGTTCACTCCCCAGATGGCTGCAATGACCAGAACTGCGCCGATTCGAAGCCAGGCGCTTCCTCCGGGTCTCCCACGCAGATGCAGGGGCCCAAGGACTTGGGCCATCTTGTACTGCTTTCCCAGGCCATAGCAGAGAGCTGGATTGGAAGAGGAACAGCTGGGACTAGAACTGGAGCCCAAATGGGATGCCAGTACTGCAGATGGAGGATTAACCCACTGCGCCACGGCACCAGCCCCTCTAATTTATCCAGAAGTAAACATACAATTAAAATTACTGTAAGTTCCTTATGGAATTAATTTTTAACAGTATTTATATGAAAGGCAGAGCGACAGAATGAGATCATAATCCACTGGTTCACCCCCAAATAGCTATAACAGGCAGGCCTAGGCCAGGCAGGTGACAGGAAGTCCATCTGAGTATCCCACGTGGGTAGCAGGAGCTCAAGAACTTGAGTCATTATCTGCTTCTACCCAGGTGTATTGGCAGGCAGCTGGATAGTGAAGTAGCTGGGTCTTGATCCTGCACGTCAGTATGGGATATGGGTGACATCCACTGTACCACAACACTTGCCCCACAGAAAATTAATTTAAGAGATTGTATTTAAAATTCAGAGTTAGAGGAGGAGGGGGAGTAGGAGGGGAGGAGGGAGAGAGATACCTTTCATTTTGCTGGTACCTCCCCAAGTGGCTGCAGCAGTCGGGCTGGACCAGGCTGAAGCCAGGAGCCTGGAACTCCATCTGGGAATCTCATATGAGTGGCAGGGGCCCAAGCACCTGGGGCATCTTCCTCTGCTTTCCCAGGCACATAAGCAGGGAGCTGGATCAGAAGAGGAGCAGCTATGACTCGAATCAGCACTCATATGGGATGCCAATGTTGCAGGTAGCACCCCAATGCCATCCTGGAAAATTAATTTCAATCACATATTTCTTATGAATATGATAGCAGTAGAAGCAACACTATAACTCATACTTAAATCAATAAAACACTTTGAAATATCAGAACGTTAATAAATAATAGAACTGTAATAATACCAGAACACACAAAATGCTGTTGAATCTGATCTTAAATAGAGGGAGAAGTTGGAGTTGGGATAGAGATGAACTTACGAGTAAACAAACGAGCACAAGGAACTGGAAGAACTGGGCTGGGGGAACCGTGGCCAGGTGGGTTTCAGTCTCCCTGGAAGCCAGTGATAGAAGCACACGCCCCTAGTCCAGCTGCTGCTGAGAAGCAGACCGTAGAAGGTCCCAGCTGGGCAAGTCTGGGCATTAACCTCAGGCAACCAGGGCTCCACTTCATCACCTGTGCCCCTTTCCGCTCTAGTACTCTAAGAGCACTGAGCAGCTGTTTTTCTTAGACCACCTTTAGTTGTAAAATCGGTATCCAACATGGTTAAATAATGTTAAGAAATAATAGAGCTCTTTAAGCCTACTTTTAAAAATATATTTCCCTTTGGATGTTGCAAACTTAACAAAAATAGTTATGGTCCCTGGTGAATAGGAACTTGGCTGTATAATCATACAAAGGACAGACAGCACTCTTTCTCCACCAGGAATTAAAAGCATTGCTAACATGGTGACAAGCTCCCAGAGGGTGGGGATGAGGAATATGATAGTGCCAAATCAGAATGCCAGATGCCTTCCTGTTCTCCATTTCCTTTGCTTCTGTCATTCAAACCTCCTATGTGAATAGTTCAAGTCCCAGTTGTCTTCTGATCCTCACCCCAGCTGTTAAAATTTTTGCTGAACAAAGAACACGGAGGGTACGATGTGTACTGAACTCATTCTCTTTATGTTGATGCTTATGGTTTCCCCAGTCCAGTGAGTCAAACTGGTTTTCCATTGTGACTTCAAGGCTTCAACATTTGACACATTTGCATGGTCATATAAAGATTTCTACAAAATCAAAATGTTTTCCTGGTGATGGGCTGGTGTTGTGACATAGCGGGTTAAAGCCAGTGTCTGTGATGCTGCCATCCTGTAGGAGTGCCTGTTTGAGTCCCAGCTGGCCCACTTCAATCCAGCTCCCTGCCTATGTGCCTGGAGAAAGCAGTGGAAGGTGGCTCAAATGTTAGGAGCCTCCGTTGCCAATGTGGGAGCCTTGGCTGAAGCTCCAAGCTTCTGTTAAGCCCGGCCCCAGCCATTGTGGCTGTTTGGGGAGTGGACCAGTGGATGGAAGGTCTCTGCCTCTCCCCACCCCTCTCCAAGTCTAGCTTTCAAATAAATACATCTTAATTTTTTTTTTTCTTACTAAGATTTCAGTGTCTTGGTGTGAATATCTACTTGGTTGTTCATAGTTGTTGGTTAGATCCTGTATGATCACATTCAGTCCTTATTGTCTTCATTGAGTAATCAGATTTGTACGAAAGTTAGTAGATTTCAAAGAAAGTCAGCTTCTCAATTAGCTTTATCTAAATACAGTGGTATTTTATCCATATGTGAATTGGAGTAACTGAATATTCAGATTCTATTTTATAATAAGGAACCATTGACAAGTTAAAGCAGTTTCTTGATAACAAATTGCCCATCTCCTCAATCTAGTGAAATGATACTCCTTTCTGAGGCATACCTGTTAGGAACTTTATCAGTGCCTTTAGAATTTGTTCCTTGGCTTATAATTTTCATATGGATTAGGTATAACTAAGAATAATCTTGGGTCTGTTATGGTAGATGTCAGATTTGGAATCTGAATCTTTTTTATTCTAAGATCTGATACTGCTCTCCTTTCTTAACCTTTCAAGGGGATTCTATTTTTCCTTTTAGGGACCATATCATTTGCCAGTGAACTTCTGTTGCTGCAAAATTTTCTGCTAAAATTCAAGGTGATATTTATCAACTTGCTAAACAGAAAGACATTGCCAAAGGTAAATAGAAATTCACTCTTAAATGCTTTATTATGTATTTCCCTTTAAAACACCTGATGTTTTTCACATAAGTAAATTATGATAGATGATGTTAATGAAGAGAAGCTCTCAAATACTATTTCTTTATAAAGATCATTCCCAAACTTAATGGTTTAAAACTACATTTTTGTTACAGTTCTGTGGGTTGGCTAGGCAATTCTGTGGGTCTCTCCTGGAGTTGACTCATGCATTATAAACAAATGATGGATCATGCACACTGATTTAACTGACGTATTTGATAGTTGTGGCTATTGGCTGGGATTCCCTGGGTCTACTCCATATGGCTTTTCACCTTCTATGAGACTGGAGTCGTAGCATGACAGTTTCAGGGTAAGACTCCTGGGTAGTCAAAGCTGATGCAGAGTCACTTACGAAAGCTCGGCTCGCTTCATGTCTGTCAGTGTGACACTGGACAAAGCAAGTCAGTGTGAGAGCAAGCTTAGACGGCATCTCTTATTGGGGAGAACCAGCAGTGTTTGTGGCTGTTTTTACATTTACAGTGGAAGTTTTCCTGTTCTAAAAACATTGTCCTTTTTCCTTTGTAGATAAGTCAGGAAAAATGTTGCCTGGTTCCCTTACGTTGGCCTGGCTAGCATATAAGTATCATATGGAAGCAAAATTCGGCCGTTCCTATAGACACCCCAAACTAGCCATATTGTAATTCTTTCCTTACACCTGTTTTCCCAAATAAAAATTATTTTGGGAGAGAAGAAGAGAAATGGACAAAAATAGTGGAAAAGAAATATAAAAAATGCATGTTGGTATCTATTCATGAACTCTGCATTAAGAAATAATACAAGAGCAGTAGCAAAGGTAGCAGCACAAGCTGATCCAGGTAGTTAGCACTTCATGGAATACAAGAGTTACAATAAAAACTATAATGATACAAAAAGCACTTATGTATACATGAGGCTTTGTAATTTGTGACACATTTTTATCACATTCTCATGGGAAATTTATAAAGTATTCAAGATGATGTTGATTCTCATTTTGTACTTGGTTAAAGTAAGATTCAGGAAGCTTCATTATGTTGTCCAAGGTCACGGTACTGTTTGATGGAAAAGCCAGAATTTAAAGATTTCTGATAAACAACTTTTCTGCTTGTAAAACTCCATCCAAAGAATAAAATATAAAGCCCACAAGAAAATAAGTGCCAGGAAATGAGTTTTGAAATCTAATCAAACAAAAATGCTAAATAAAGAAACTAATAGTCTTTGTGTTTTTTAGTAGTAATCAATAGAAAGATTACATGGCATAGGAATTGTTCTTGCCTTCTGAACCAATGAATAGAAAGTGGGAAGAAAAACTGAAGCAGATTGAGGAGCGAGCATCTTATTATAAGAGGAAACCATTGTGCTCAGTGTATAGACCAAGCCTGTCCAGGCCAGAGCAACCACCCTCCATTTGGAAGCTATTTCGTCGTCAAACTGAAGCTTTTAATTTCGTTAAAAGCTGTAAACAGGTAACTGCCTCATTTTAAATTTTCTATAGATCTATAAGATTTCTTAAACTTGAGTTTGCAGGCATTTGGGGAGTGAACCAGTGGGTAGAAGATCTCAGTCTATAACTCTGCCTTTCAAATAAATCAATTGTTGAACTTCTGTTTCAGAACCTGGTATTTAAAAAAATCTGAAAATTGAATAAAATTCTTTATGAATATTCAGTAGCTACAGTTGAATTTACATGTGTTTTTTTACTTTTTTGAACATTTTTTATTTTATATAGGATGTTCATGTATTTGCTTTGGAATACAAAATGGGAGATGGACAACGTATTTATCTTGTAACAACCTATGCTCAGCTTTGGTTTTACTATAAATCCCGGTAAGTTGTTTGTAACAGAACAACCCATTAAAGTTATATTTACTAACTCTAGAAACTCTGGTGAAATTGAGGCTGAATTAGCTTTCACAGTTCTTGACTACGTGGTTAGTTATTTCTTACCTGTCAGAATTAACCTCTGCAGTTCCTTCTCATGGCATCACGCAGTTGTCTCACCAAGTGTTGAAGAAAATCATACAAACACCTTGTTCATGTATCCAAAGGAAATCCTTTTTCAAATACATATTGTACTATTAATCATAAATGAATACTCACATTATGTAATATCTGCTTTATCTGAGTGGCCTACTCAACTATGTTTCAGACTTGTGTATGGAAAAGAGTCAATATGGATGCCTTGTATTGACTTAAAAGTACTTTTATTACAAAGTTGCTTGAGTAGTTTTGTGTTTGTAAACATGCAAACCATGTAGATTTACTTATGTCTACATACATGCAGTGCCAGGTGGTGTTGAATTAAAATCATTAAGATAACATGAAAGATATTGCTGAAACTAAATCTCTTTGTGCAATATAAAGATGATGCTGACTGCTTCAGAGTGAGTACGTGTTGAGATCCAGTCCTACCCATGCCATATGATGATACAATTCTCCTTTCACTTTTCTTCAAATTACTGCAAACCTTTTATTTGTAAAGGAGGCCAGCTGAACTTGACTTAGCCCACATACCATTTATTTACTAGGCTAGTGTCTAAATAACCCATGTGAAAGTCATCCTCTGTACACCAACAGGAATATAACTAGAAATATGAGCACTGGAAGTTTATTGAAATCAGCTAATTTAGAATTTTTTTTACCACTTTAAAAATATTATCTTCCTAACATAAAATTTTACAGTTCGTATGCAGAATTCATGGAATCCCAAGAGTATGTCTTTCTGGGATCCCAGTTTGAGAAAGAACATTGTTTTCTCAATTTATTTCACAGTGGCACCAAAACAAAATACAGAAGTATTATACATGATCAAAATCATCTGTGTAATGAATAACACTATAGGATTGACTGTTTTCCAGTTAAGTAATGTTAACTGAGTATGATTGTTAAATCTTACTTAATATAAATTGTTGACGCTATGAGCCGTAAACCTGTTGTGAACAGGTTCACGTTATCTTGTCATTATTTCCTAGTTACCTGTACTTAAGCATAGTTAACACAGTACTTCATCGGATCAAATTCCATCATTTAAAAGGTACAGATATAAATAATACTTTTGAATTATTCAATTTAGAAAAAATCTCTTGCACTGCTATGAAGTTATTCCTGAAAATGCTGTGTGCAAGCTTTATTTTGATCTGGAATTTAACAAACCTGCCAATCCAGGAGCTGACGGGAAAAAGATGGTTGCATTACTCATTGAGGTAAATGGGAGACTCCGGTTTTTTTTCTTTGTAGCTGTCCATTCATCTCTTCATTCAGTTACTCAGTCCTATCTATGTAATGTTTCTCCTCCTTTTCTTGTGACTTTTCCTTGTGACTTTGATTTTTAAATATCACTTCTATGGGTAAACTGTGAAAAGTCCGACTTAGGTCCACATATTTTGTACTATTACTATACCTGGATTTAAAAAAACCTAGAGGGGCTGGCGCGGTGGTGTAGTAGTTTAAGCATCTGCCTGTGGCACCAGCGTCTCATATGGGCGCCGGTTCAAGTTCTGGCTGCTCTGCTTCTGATCTAGCTCCCTGCTGATAGCCTGGGAAAGCAGTAAAGTGTGTGGGCCCTGCACTGTATGAGAGACACGGAAGAAGCTCCTGGCTTCAGATCATCCCAGCTCCAGCCGTTTCGGCCATTCGGGGAGTGAACCAGTAGATGGAAGACCTCTCTCTGTCCCTCTCTCTTTAACTCTGCCTCTCAAGTAAATTTTTTTTTTAAGCCTTCATAAAGATAGAAATTTTGAGATTATCTGCAGTTTGCAGTTACGTGTTAATTCTCTAATCTCCAGTACAAATAGCAAATGCTGGTAAAGACCAGGCAAAGTAATTGTACTATAAAAATTGATACTGAAATGAACTTAAAGGAAACTTGGACTAAAAGTAGTATCAGAATGTTTGAACTGGCAGGAATTCTGGAAAGCATTTTTTTCTTGTACCTTCATGAAAGAGGAAAGATCTAGAAGAGACTAACTCCTACCCCATGCTCTGCAGCTAGTTGTTTACAAAACCTTGTCTAGAAATACCATTGTCACTGTTATCAACTTACAGAAAAAGAATGTAGTTCTAGTATTTTTAATTTAGCTGCGTCAAACAGGAAGTTACTAAAAAGGATAATGTGGGTTTGAACAGCTAAGTTCTATTAGGATTATTTTTTTAAAATTTAAAGATTATATTCTATGAAATTGTATTAAAAATGTGTAGATGGGGCAGGCACTGTGGCGTAGCAGGTAAAGCTGCCACCTGCAGTGTTGGCATCCCATGTGGGTGCTGGTTTGAGTCTCAGCTGCTCGACTTCCCATCCAGCTCTCTGCTGTGGCCTGGGAAAGATGACCCAAATCATTGGGCCCCTGCACCCGCATCGGAGACTGGAGGAAGCTCCTGGCTCCTGGCTTTGTATTAGTGCAGCTCCAGCTGTTGCAATCATCTGAGGAGTGAACCAGTGGATGGATGGAAGACCTCTCTCTCTCTCTGCCTCTCTGTGTATGTAACTCTGACTTTCAAATAAAATAAATAAATCTTTAAATAAAAAGGATTGACTATTGGCCTCTAAGTAGGTACTAACATTGTTTTAAAAGGTTAATTGAATAATTTTGTAGGTGAGCCATTTTATAATTTTTCAGATGTATACAGATTTAAGTGTATCTGCTTTTGTTAGACCTCTGCATGTCTGACTACATTTATTTGAAAAATGTCAGCAAATACCTTTAAATATATTAAATGTTCGTATCTTTGAAGTAGGCAAAATAGACATAAAACCTCCACCCCAAAAAAACCATTTTCCTTGAAATAGTAAATTGTGTTAAATGTTATATTTTCAGTAATCTTTAAATATTGACTTGTTAATGGTGTCTGAGGTACGTTTACCATCCAAAACAGAGTCTACTGTGTATGTTCTATGTATCCTATGGGGAATTATAATTCAGACTTTTCATTGGCACATAACTATGGTTATGCCAGTGATCAAGAAGTAATATATGGTCTGAGAAACTAGGAATTTCCACAATGATATCAACACTAACAAACACCGTTGTTACATAGATTAGACACATGTGGCAAACATCATGCAGGTTCTTCAACTTTTTTTCCCAAATTCTTTATGATGCCTTAGTCTTGGACAACTAATCTGTATCAGCAAAAGCTGGGGGAAAATGAATTAAGTTAAAAATTTATTTTAATACAAATTTAGCGTTTTTATTTAACTTGTTTAGCATGTTGGTAGAACAGTTCTTATTAGGAATATTTTAATATAGTGCCTTTGTATATGAGTGTATTGAAATTATTTTTGTTTATTTTTTATGTAACAAGTTTATAATCCAGTAAGTACTATATCTTTTACATGTCTATATGAATATGCATAAATTAGGTCAACTCTTAACAGGTGGTTTATAAATAACTGGTTAATAGTAATTAGTCATAATATGTAATATCCTTTGATTCAGTGACTTAATGGACAAGTTTCCATAAGTCAGCTAATTAGAATGAATTCGAATGCTAATGCTTTTTTAAAAAATTCATTTATTTTGAAAGACAGAGGAGAGGGGCAAGGAGAGGGAGAGAGGGGAAGAGTGGAGAGTGGAGAGGGGAGGTCTTCATCCACTGGTTCACTCCCCAGATGGCCGCATCGGCCAGAGCTAAGCTCATCTGAAACCAGAAACCTGGAGTTTCTGGGTCTCCCACGCGGGTGCAGGAGCCCAAGGGGCCAGCTTCTGCTTTCTCAGGCCATAGCAGAGAGCTGGGTTGGAAGTGGTACAGCCGGGACTCGAACCAGTGCCACTATACCAGTTACCAGTATGCTGCAGGGTTGGCCCCATCTAATGCATTTTATAAAGCCTTTCAACAGGTAACATTCTTCAAGAAATCACACATTTTTAACTTCTGGATTATAAATTATTTACATAACAATTTTCTTTATAAAGTTTTTTTAAAAAGAACTTAAAGGCATAGAAAATTTGTACATATTTATGGGGTACTATGTGATGTTTCATGAGGTATATGCATTGTATAATGTCCAGTCAGGGGAAATTATCTTTTCAAGCATTAACATTTCTTTCCCATGAAAACGTGGAAAAATCCCATCTTCTACTTTCTTTAAATAGAGAATTATACAGTAAAATAATATTATCTTCAGCCTACTGTATAATAGAACCCCATAATTTCTTATTCCTATCTATATTCCTATCTAGCTATAGCCTGGTACCTATCAATCAACCTTTGCCCATCCCTCCCTTGTCACTTCCTACCCTAGCCTCTGGTAACCACAATTATATTTTTAACTTCTGTGAGATCACCCAATTTTTGTAGAGTCCACGTATGAATGAGATCATATGATACTTGTTTTTCTGTGCTTGGCTTATTTCACTTAACATACTGACCTCCACTTGCATCCACATTGTTGGAAATGACAAGACTTTTTTTTTTTATAGCTGAGTAATCGTGATATATACCCCACATCTTTATCCATTCATTAGCTGATGGACACCTGGCTGTTGTGAGTAGTACTGCAATAAACACTGGCATGCAGTTAGTTCTTTGGCAGATCGATTTCATTTCTTAGATATATGCCCAGAAGAGGGATTTCTGGGTCATATGGTTAGTTCTATTTTTAGTTTTTTGAGGAACCTCCATACTATTTTCCACAATGATTTTACGTTTACACTTAAAGAACTTAAATGTTTATTTAGGGGTCAGCACTGTGACACAACAGGTTAAAGCCCTGGCCCAAAGTGCCAGCATCCCATGTGGGTGCTGGTTCGAGTCCCAGCTGCTGCACATCCAGTCCGGCTCTGCTATGGCCTGGGAAAGCAGTAGAAGATGGCCCAAGTCCTTGGGCCCTTGCATCCGCGTGGGAGACCCAGAAGCAGCTCCTGGCTCTCTGGATTCAGATCAGTTCAGCTCTGGCTGCTGTGGTCATCTGGGGAGTGAACCAGCGGATGGAAGACTTCTCTCAATCTGGCTCTACCTCTCTGTGACTCTGAAAAAAAAAAGTTTACTTAAAGTTTAACTTGGGAAAGAGAATCTAATAGAGTGTGATTACTTATATTACCTAGGGTACCTAAATTTATTCTCTGTAGTTCCAAAGCTAACAACTCAGCTTTATTCATTTAGTAAAGTATTTTCAAGTTTTGCTAAGCATCAGACACAGTGCCTTGCCTTGGGAATACAATAGCGAGCTCAAAGTTTGAGTTCAAGGAATTTATAATCTAACCTAGGATAGATGTAACTTAAACAAGATACAACCTTATTTCTGTCTCATGTAACATCCAGTGTGGCTCCACTGTTAGGGACTAGTCTTTTGCTTTGCTGTTCCTAAGATGTTGCCTTATTGATACTGTCCAAGGTGGCTCACCCCAAGTTGTCTGCCTTCTAGTCAGTTGAATGGAGAAGAGCAGCGCCTACTTCTCCCCTTTAAGAATGAAGCCTAGGCCGGTGCCATGGCTCAACAGGTTAATCCTCCGCCTAGCGGCGCCGGCACACCAGGTTCTAGTTCCGGTGGGGGTGCCGGATTCTGTCCCGGTTGCCCCTCTTCCAGGCCAGCTCTCTGCTGTGGCCAGGGAGTGCAGTGGAGGATGGCCCAAGTGCTTGGGCCCTGCACCCCATGGGAGACCAGGAGAAGCACCTGGCTCCTGGCTTTGGATCAGTGTGGTGCGCCGGCCGCGGCGGCCATTGGAGGGTGAACCAACGGCAAAAGGAAGACCTTTCTCTCTGTTTCTCTCTCTCACTGTCCACTCTGCCTGTCAAAAAATAAAAAATAAAAATAAAAAATAAAAAAAGAATGAAGCCTAAAGTGGCATAGAACCTTCTTCTGCCCCCTACTGGCAAGACTTAGACACATGCCTATGCCCTATTATAACAGAGTGGGGGAAGTATCTTTGTTCTAGCTGGCTTCCATTTAGCTAAAAATTGTGGTTCTGTTTCTAGGGAAGAGGGAGAAAATAGATGTTGGGGGATAACCTCTGTGATACAGAGGAAACCTCAAAATCAAGTAAATGAACAAGTAAAATTGTAACTAAGTACTAGAAAGTGAGTTGGACTACATGGGGGAATTGGATGCAGACTGGGACACTGAGGCAACCTTTGGAGAAAATGAGAATTGAAAAGTATGAAGGGGAGTGTGGTGCTAGAATAATGCCGAAATGATGCTAATTTTTTTTTAAAGATTTGTTTATTTGAAAGTCAGTTACACAAAAGAAAGGCAGAGAGAGGTCTTCTATCCGTTGGTTCACTCCCCGTTTGGCCAAAATGGCCGGAGCTGTGCCGATCAGGAGCCAGGAGCTTCTTCCAGGTCTCCCACGTGGGTGCAGGGGCCCAAGGTCTTGGGCCATCTTCTACTGCTTTCCCAGGCCATAACAGAGAGCTGGATTTGAAGTGGAGCAGCTGGGTCTTGAACCACCGCCCATATGGGATGCTGGTGCTTCAGGCCAGGGAGTTAACCTGCTTTGCCACAGTGCCGGCCCCAGCTAATAATTCTAATTTTTTTTTTTTTTTTTTTGACAGGCAGAGTGGATAGTGTGAGAGAGAGACAGAGAGAAAGGTCTTCCTTTTTGCTGTTGGTTCACCCTCCAATGGCCGCTCTGGCCAGCGCATCTCGCTGATCCGAAGCCAGGAGCCAGGTGCTTCTCCTGGTCTCCCATGCGGGTGCAGGGCCCAAGGACTTGGGCCATCCTCCACTGCCTTCCCGGGCCATAGCAGAGAGCTGGCCTGGAAGAGGGGCAACCGGGATTAGAACGTGGTGTGCCGGTGCCGCAAGGCAGAGGATTAGCCTGTTAAGCCACGGCACCGGCCATAATTCTAATTTATTGCATAACTGTTGGGTATCTAAGTGGTGGCATTAAACGTTTTGGCTAATCTCAAAATAACCCTATCTGGAGGTTCTTAGTGGCTTCATTTTGCAAATGAGAAGACAAGCCTAGGGAGAAGTGCTGTGTCTTATGGTTGCATAGCCAATACTTCTAGGCACTTACATGTGCCAGGCACTGTGCTAACTCTTTAATCTCGTTTTCTTTTTTTTTTTTTTTTGACAGGCAGAGTGGACAGTGAGAGAGAGAGACAGAGAGAAAGGTCTTCCTTTTTTGCCGTTGGTTCACCCTCCAATGGCCGCTGTGGCCAGCGCATCTCGCTGATCCAAAGCCAGGAGCCAGGTGCTTCTCCTGGTCTCCCATGCGGGTGCAGGGCCCAAGGACTTGGGCCATCCTCCACTGCCTTCCCGGGCCATAGCAGAGAGCTGGCCTGGAAGAGGGGCAACCGGGGTAGAATCCAGCGCCCCGACCAGGACTAGAACCTGGTGTGCCGGCGCCACAAGGTGGAGGATTAGCCTGTTAAGCCACGGCGCCGGCCTAATCTCGTTTTCTTATTTTACTCCTTTCATGATTCCAAAGTTAGCTATTTTTGCTGCTTAGCAGTTGAAGAATGTATTTAGGTTTGATTAAAATTAGAGGTGGTAAACGTCAAAACCAGAACTCAAGCTTAGATCTCTGACTTCAAATCTTTAGTTCCAAGTATGTGCTTGCTGCCTTTCCACAATGCATGACTGCTTTCAATGTCAGTGTCTTCTAGCACCAAAGGTGGTTTCTTGAGAGTGGTTTTGGGTTCAGTATGAATGAGACATTTTCTGAGAATTGGAACTATAAAAAATTTTAAACTCAGAGGTGACATTTAAAGAGATACTTAAAATATTTTTAATGTGATTGTAGAGGAGGTTAATGTGCAAATTGTTTGGCTGCTAAGAGGCCTCTTCAATCCTGAGAGCCTGATTGTTTTTAACAATATAAACTTGTATAATTTAAAAATTACAGGTTTTCAGTTTATAAATAAATTAGGTTATATTGTACACATCCTGATAGTAAAGCTAATTTTTTTTTGACAGGCAGAGTTAGAGAGAGAGAGAGACAGAGAGAAAGGTCTTCCTTCCGTTGGTTCACCCCCCAAATGGCTGCTACAGCCGGCGCACTGTGCCGATCCTAAGCCAAGAGCCAGGTGCTTCCTCCTGGTCTCCCATGCGGGTGTAGGGCCCAAGCACTTGGGCCATCCTCCACTGCCTTCCCGGGCCACAGCAGAGAGCTGAACTGGAAGAGGAGCAAGCGGGACAGAATCCGGTGCCCCGACTGGGACTAGAACCTGGAGTACTGGCGCCGCAGGCAGAGGATCAGCCTAGTGAGCCGTGGCGCTGGCCAGTAAAGCTAATTTTTAATGATTTTGTATTAGTTAAACTTACTGGTACCAAGATACTTGAATTTTGTTCATAGAAAATTTTTAAAACAAAAAATAGAAGTATTTATGCTTTGTGTTTTTAGCATGTCTGTAGAGCACTTCAGGACTCATATAGTGTAAGTTGCTCAGCTGAAGATGTTTTCAACTTGGATTCTAGCACTGATGAAAAATTTAGCCGCCATCTGATATTTCAGCTCCATGACGTGGCATTTAAAGATAACATCCATGTTGGTAAGTGCACTGGTTTTTAAAAAAATCACGGAGTTATATTAAAAACTCTTAATTTTCCTATTCCTCTTGAAATTTTTAACAATACTTGCTAGATTTTATGGTAATTAAACTAAAATGAAATGTGATGTTTTGTGTTTTGAGGATTTACTTAATACAGACCTGTCATCCAGGCACATCAGCCTACTCAAGATGTAGTTGGCATTATTGGTTCTCATCATAGGTATTTGGGTGGCCGTGTATGTCCTGACATGGTCTCTATTCCAGTAGGGTTCATTTTTTGTTTTCTAGGTAATTCTGAGAGGCGTTTCCATTTCAAGCCTTACCTATGATGCGTCGTACCTGGATTTTTGACCTTTGTTTTAGCCATGGGGCTTGGGTCCCAGGTCATGTCAAGGAAGGCTTATTGATTATTCCAGGCAGTATTTAAGGATTAAGATGAAGTCTAGATGTATAATCCTGAAAGTATAACCAGAGTATTTTCCCAGGACTGGGCATTTATAGATAACAGGTTCAGGTATAAAACCAAGTCAGTCTCACAGAGAGACAAATAGGCACAATGAAAATGCCAAAAATCAAGGTCTCAATAAAAGCCAAAATCCTGAGTGTTGATCAAAGCAGTGATTGGGCAAGTTTTGAGGTTCAAACCGGTGATTGACTGAAGTTCAGGTAACAGATAATGTATCTCAGAGCTACAAGTGTTTTACAGTTTTACAGCCACATAGGGTAAAGGCATGAACATGGTAGCTAGAGGACTGACATAAAAATCAGGAACCTGAAAACTAGTTTAGGATAATGCCAGGTCACGGTGACCTAGTATGCTGTGTACACTGGTCTCCTCATTATCTGTTATCTACCCCCTTGATTGGACTTTCTCTCTCTCACCCTTAGATCCTAGTAATTGTGGGATCTGTCCTTGTCCCTCTTCCTACTGTTCTCACTTGGATGGTGACCGCTATCATTACTTAAATCATCATCTATGTCCTGACTCTCAAATCTTTATCTTCAGCCCAAATTGTTCTCCCAGACCCATATAGCCAGCCGATACTAAATGTCCTTACACACACTTCAAACTCAGCATGTCCTAGAACAAATTCCTTATCTTCCCCAAATCTTGGCTCCTCCTTCTGCGACACTTCTGTGTCCCTGTCCACCTGTCCATCTACTTACCCAAGTAAAAATTTTGGTGTCCCCTTATGTGTACCTGCTTTTTTTTTTTTTTTTTTTTTTGACAGGCAGAGTGGACAGTGAGAGAGATAGAGAGAAAGGTCTTCCTTTGCCGTTGGTTCACCCTCCAATGGCCGCCGCGGTTGGCGCGCTGCGACCGGCACACCGCGCTGATCCGATGGCAGGAGCCAGGTGCTTCGGGCCCAAGTACTTGGGCCATCCTCCACTGCACTCCCTGGCCACAGCAGAGAGCTGGCCTGGAAGAGGGGCAACCGGGACAGAATCCGGCGCCCCGACCGGGACTAGAACCCGGTGTGCCGGCGCCACAAGGTGGAGGATTTGCCTAGTGAGCTGCGGTGCCTGCCATGTGTACCTGCTTTTTGAGTCAGCCAGTGTGAGCTGATGAAGTTGTCACACCCTTCAAGGATTATTCATTACCTTCACAAAGACGTACTGATGTCTTAGTTTGCAAAACTATTGTGCCCTAGCCTGGACTGTCCCTATCTGCCCTCCTCACTCAGCTCCCACTGTGGCCTGCATTTTCTGGAATCCTTGGGCCTTCGCACTGTTCAATTCTGTCTGAAGAGCCATACCTCCTATTCTCCCGGTCTGTTAAGACTCAGTGTAGATATCAAGTCATCGGTTTTTGTCACATCCAAACCCTATGATACAGGTTACTGTTCCTTAGGGTCGTAGAAAGCACCCAGTGCTTATTGTCAGAGCATTTGCCACTTCCTGTTTTCTGCATCTTCTCTATGCCACTTAATATTTCTTTAGGGACGTAACTATTGCTTTTTCTTTTCCCTTTGTAATTTTTTAGAGCTACATTATAACTTATATGTCCTAATATATGTATTTTATTAAAAATTATTTTAAATGTTTTGATTAACAAGTAATACTAGCACATTTTTATGGGACACAGTGTAAAATTTCAGAAGATGTGATGGTGTAAGCTGATTAAAGCAGGCAGCCAACATATCCACCTCCCTACCTTTCCTCCACATTTACAGCCTACTAGTTCCTCTCCTCCAGTTCTTTATATGGTATACAACATGTTACTGTGATCTGTAGTTGTCCCTCTGCTATGAAGCACCAACATCTACTTTTCCCCAACAATTTTTTTGTATTCCATATCCAGACTCTTCTATCTCCCACACTTCCCAGTCTCTAGTAATCACTGCTCTAAGTTTATATTGACTGTCGTTTTTAACTTTCACATATCAAAGAGGACACGTGTTAACTTTCTGTGTCTCACTTCCTTCACTTAATGTAATGACTACCAGTTTCATTTATTTTGCCTCTAATGTCAGGATTTCATCCCTTTTGATGGCTGACTAATGTTCCATTGTGTATGTGTACCACATTTTCCTTATCCATTATTTATCCATGGACACTTAGGTTTTCTGTAGCTCGGCTATTATGAATGGTGTTGCAAAGCACATGAGAATGAAGGTATCTCTTTCATATGCTGATGTCATTTCCATTGGATACTTACCCAGAAGCAGGATAGCTGGGTCATATGATTGATCTATTTATTGTATTTCCAGATATATTGTATATTACTACATTATAATATTGTCCATAATACCATTAATACAACAGCAGCAATAATAAATACAAGTAGGCATTTGATATTTGCTGAGTTAGTGCCTACTTAGCATGCCTGCATTATCAGAGTATAGAGGGCAGAGTCCTAGACAGGATATTTTTTTGATCCCTATGTATACTTTCCTCATAGGCTGCGCTTTAAATACTAACGTAAGGCTAAAAACTGAGAATCTGTTGCTAGGGAAGAAGGGCAGAGAGAAGTATGTCAGGTCCTTCACAGTCTGCTACAGTCTCTCCTGAAAGCAGATGACATTCATTCTAGACTGTGAATGAATTTCCTTCATATAGTCAAAGGTAAGACAGGCTTTATTAGAATAGCACAAGCAAAGGCATAGAGTTAGGAGTTTGTGGTTAACTTGGGGATCAGTCGACAATCTAGTGTAACTAAAGCTAAAGCCGTAATCAGACCTGATAAATGGAATGTCATCTGAGGCTCTTTCCTCTTGAATTGTGTACTTCCAGCATCAGAGAGGCAGAGAATATGAAGCAATTAAAAATTTCCCTTCAGTTCCCCTCCCTCCCGATAATAATTCTAGCTGTTATTGTTAGCCTTTTGGGAAAGGGAACAAAGTTAAATGTGAGTGATCACAGACTTTGATCTATGCCAACATACTCTTATTGCCAATTTACTGTAGTACTGCAGATATCTCTGATTGGTTAGTTCTTTTGAGATATTCCCTGCCACTAAGATAGACCAAAGAGGGGTTGGGGTAATAAGACTAAAGCCTGGAAACAGAAGGCAGAGCTATTGGTGGGTGAGGGACAGTATGTTGGTGTTCACGTGACTGGCTGTCATTGTGCCGTGGACACATTAGCTCCTTGCCAAGGTTCAAAGGCTTAGCCGGCCTCTTCAGTGCTACTGTCAAACATCTGCAACTGTAGACTCACTTCGCTAATTGTCTAGAGTCAAGCAGATATAATTTTAAATTTCCAGGAAAACTAACTTTGTCAATTTATGTTTATATTGCTTTGTTGTCCTTTGATGTGTCATAGTTTCTTCTCGGTGTTTAGCTTCTCTCTAATTCCAGAAATAATCATGTCTGTATATCATTGGATCAAATGCTTTTGCTTTCATTTTGATGTTTTACAAGAAATTGTACTTATTTCTTTAAGTAGGAAAGTAATTAATCCTGTGATTTTAAGTACTAAAGCTTTCCTGGTAAATGACAAATCCAGACTATGACATTTCCAGAGATTTAAATTAAGTAATTTCTTATAGTATTACATTTCACCAGTATTGCTACTCACAATAGCAGTGTAAAAGCCAAATTATCACTTGATATTGTGCTACAGGATATATATATCCTGTATATATATATATAAGTATATATATTTATGTAAATAAATATATATATATATTTATATTTATATAGAGAGAGAGTTTAAAGAATTCCACGTTGCCTTGCCAACTTCTCATGGTAGTGTGGACCACTGGTTTGTTTTTTTTTTTTAAGTAAACAAGGCAGGCCATATATTAATATCTGAATAATCATTTTTGAGGTTTAAATCTTTATTCTCCTTTTCCCCTGAGAAACCTTTCATTTAATGAATACAAATGTCATACATTTCATAATTACAACTTTAGGAACATAGTAATTCTTCTCACTGTACCCGCTCACCCACCCTCTACCCCACCCTCTACCTCTTCCCTCTCCAATTCCCACTATTATTTTTCCCCCCAAAGAAACCTTTTAAGGAGTACAGACTTCATGCATTTTATAAGTACAACTTTAGGAATACAATGATTCTTCTCACCATAGCTGCCCTACCACCCCTCCTCCTGCTCCCTCTCCCATTCCCAGCCTCCACTAAGATTGATTTTCAATTAACTTTATACACAGAAGACCAACTCTATACAAGAGTTCAACAATTTGCCTGGAAAAAAAAAAAAAAAACACACCAAAAAAACTGCTCCTCAACAACTGAGAAAAGGGCTGTTCAAAATCATTGCATCTTGAAATAAGTTTCTAAAAAAAAGTGAAATTAAACTTTAAAGAAGCATCCAAAAATGATACATCTTTTGCAAGCACTTAGACATAATTGTAAGACAACTCTTTGAGGACAGATCCTGCATGGGAAGTTAGTACACAGTGACTCCTGTTACTAACAATTAACACTCTTAGGTATGATGTCAGTGTTCACCCAAGGCTCTTGACGTGAGCTGCCTAGGCTGTGGAAGCCTTTTGAATCCACAGTCTGTCAATGTGTAGCCAAGGCCATAAAGTTGAAGTTCTCTCCTCACTTCAGAGAAAAATTCCTCCTTCTTTGATGACCACTTCTTTCCACTAGGGTCTCACTCGCCAAGGTCCTTCATGTAGGACATTTTTTTGCCACAGTGTATTGGCTTTCCAATGCCTGAAATGCTCTCATGGGCTTTTCAGCCAGACCAGAATGCCTTAAGGGCTGATTCTGAGGTCAGAGTGCTACTTCAAGGGGTTGGACTCTGAGTCTGCTGTGTGGGCTGAATCCCATATTGGAGCATTCTCTTCTTTTTAATTATATCTAAAGTTACCAGACCATTAATCCTATCCATACAATCACTTTAACACTTAAGATAGTATTTTTACCACCCAACTTAAGAGGATTTGGGGTCCCCTGGCAAATTTTTAAACTATCCTTAAAAATAAGTCCATAGGAATGTATGCAGAACTATACAACTTTACAATTACAACCATCATTCACTTCATAATTACAGCTTTAGGAACATGGTGATTCTACCCACTAATTCCACCTTCACACTCCTTTTTCTTCCTTCCTCTTTTATTCTCTTATTTTTTACTGAGATCTATTATAAGTTGATTTTATACACGTTTAACTCTATTTTAAGCAAAGAGTTTAACAAATAGTACAAAAAAACCTGTTTCTCAACAGTCATGACAAGGGCTGTTCAAGTCACTGCTTCTCAAAGTGTCAATTTAACTTGTACAGATTGCTTTTTTTGTGCTCTATTATCACAGGTCAGGGAGAATATATGGTATTTGTCCCTTTGGGACTGGCTTATTTCACTAAGTATGATGTTTTCTGGATTCATCCATTTTGTTGTAAATGACCGGATCTCATTTTTTTTTTATTCCTGCTGTGTAGTATTTCATAGTGTATATATCCCATGATTTCTTTATCTGGTCTTCAGTTGATGGACATTTGGGTTTATTCCATGTCTTAGCTATTGTGAATTGAGCTGCAGTAAACATGGAGGTGCAGATAATGCTCTCATATACTGATTTCATTTCCCTTGGGTAAGTTCCCAGGAGTCCCACTCTTATTTTTCACTAAGATCTATTTTCAATTAACTTGACACGCATATAACTAACTCTGTTAAGAGTTCAACAAATAGTGTGAAAAAAAACTTGTTCCTCGGCAGTCGAGACAAGGGCTGTTAAAAGTCATTGCTTCTTAAAGTGTCAATTTTACTTCTTCAGATTGCCTTATAGGTGCTCTATTAGTTATCATAGGTCAGGGAGGACGTATAGTATTTGTCCCTTTGGGACTGGCTTATTTCACTAAGAATGATGTTTTGCGGTTTCATCCATTTTGTGGTAAATGGCCAGGTTTTTCTTTTATGGTTTCTTTGTTTTTAGCTCTGTGTAGTATTCCATGGTGTACATATCCCATAGTTTCTTTATCCAGTCTTCAGTTGATGGGCATTTAGGTTGATCTCATGTCTTAGCTATTGTGAATTGAGCTGCAATAAACATGTAAGTGCAGATAACTCATTTGTTTACGGATTTCATTTCCCTTGGGTAAATTCCAAGGAGTGGGATGGCTGGGTCATATGGGAGGTGTATATTCAAATTTCTGAGGTATCTCCATATGTCTTCCACAGTGGCTGTACCAGTTTACATTCCCACCAGCAGTGGATTAAGGTACCTTTTTCTCTACATCCTTGCCTGCATTTGTTGTTTGCTGATTTCTGTATGAAAGCCATGCTAATGGGGGTGGTTTAGATTTGCATTTCACTGATGGCTGGTGGTCCTGAGCATTTTTTCATGTGTCTGTTGGCCATTTGGATTTCCTCTTTTGAAAGATGCCTGTTTGAGTCCTTTGCTCATTTCTTAACTGGGTTGTTTGTTTTGTTGTGGAGTTTCTTGATCTCTTTATATATTCTGGTTATTAATCCTTTATCAGTTGTACAGTTTGCAAATAATTCCTCCCATTCTGTCAGTTGCCTCTTCAGTTTGTTGACTGTTTCTTTTGCAGTACAGAAGCTTCTCAATTTGATATAATCCCATTTGTCAGTTTTGGTTTTGATTGTCTGTGCCTCTGGGGTCTTTTCCAAGAACTCTTTGCCCATGCCAATATCTTGCAGGGTTTCCCTAAGGTTCTCTAATAATTTGATGGTATAAGGTCATAGATTTATGTCTTTAATCCAGTTTGAGTGGATCTTTGTGTAAGGTGTAAGGTAGGGGCCTTGGTTCATACTTCTGCATGTGGAGATCTGGTTTTCCCAGCACCATTTGTTGAAGAGACTGTCCTTGTTCCAGGGATTGATTATAGCTCCCTTGTCAAAGATAAGTTGGTTGTAGATGTGTGGATTGATTTCTGGCATTTCTATTCTGTTCCACTGGTCTATCCATCTGTTTTTGTATCAATACCAGGTTGTTGTTTATTATAACTGTCCTGCATATCTTGAAATCTGGTATTGTGATATCTCTGGCTTTGTTTTTGTTGTATAAGATTGATTTAGCTGTTTGGGGTCTCCTGCGTTTCCATATGAATTTCAGCATCGTTTTTTCTGTATCTGAGAAGAATGTCCTTGGTATTTTGATTGGTATTGCATTGAATCTGTAAATTGTTTTCAGTAATATGGACATTTTAATTATTGATTCTTCTAATCCATGAACATGGAAGATTTTTCCATCTGTGGCTTCTATTTCTTTAATGTTTTATAATTCTCATTGTAGAAATCTTTGACATCTTTGGTTAAATTTATTACAAGGTTTTTGTGTGTGTGTGGCTGTTGTGAATGGATTGATCTTAGAAGTTCTTTCTTGGAGCTGGCACTTTGGCATAGCAGGTAAAGCTGCTGCCTGCAGTGCTGGCATCCCATGTGGGCACTGGTTCGAGTCCTGGCTGCTTCACTTCCCATCTAGCTCTCTGCTGTGGCCTGGGAATGCAGTAGAAGCTGCCCCAAGTCCTTGGACCCCTGCACCTGTGTGGGAGACCCAGAAGAAGCTCCTGGATTCGGATCGGCACAGCTCTTACCGTTGCAGCCAATTGGAGAGTGAACCAGCAGATGGAAGACCTCTCTCTCTCTCTTTGCCTCTCCTTCTCTCACTTTGTAACTCTTTCAATAAAATAAATCTTTAAAACAAGTTCTTTCTCAGCCATGGCATTGTCTGTGTATACAAAGGCTGTAGATTTTTTTGTGTTGATTTTATATCCTGACACTTTACCAAACTCTTCTATGAGTTCCAGTAGTCTCTTAGTCCCGTCTTTTGGATCCCATATATATATAGAATCATGCCATCTGCAAATAGGGATAGTTTGACTTCCTGTTTCCCAATTTGTATCCCTGTGATTTCTTTTTCTTGGCTAATGGCTCTGGCTATAATGTCCAGAACTATATTGAATAGCAATGGTGAGAGTGGACATCCTTGTCTGGTTCCAGATCTCTGTGGGATGCTTCTAGTTTTTCCCCATTCAATAGGATGCTGTCTGTGGGTTTGTCATAAATTGCCTTGATTGTGTTGAAGAATGTTTGCTTAGAGTTTTCATCATGAAAAGGTGTTGTATTTTACCAAATGCTTTCTCTGCATCTATTGAGATAATCATATGGGTTTTGTTCTTCAGTTTGTTAATGTGGTATATCACATTGACTAGCAAATGTTGAACCATCCTTGCCTACCAGAGATAAATCCCACTTGGTCTGAGTGAATGATCTTTCTGATGTGTTGTTGGATTCAGTTGGCTAGAATTTTGTTGAAGATTTTTGTGTCTGTGTTCATCAGGGAAATTGGTTTCATCAGGGAAATTGGTCTGTAGTGCTCTTTGTTGTATCTGTGTAGTTCTTTTGTACAGGTTTAGGAATTAAGGTGATGCTGTCTTCATAGAAGGAATTTGGGAGGATTCTCTCCCTTTCAATTCTTTTGAATAGCTTGAGAAGAATTGGAGTTAGTTAGTTAATGTCTGGTAGAATTCATAGAGAAGGTATCTGGTCCTGGGCTTTTCTTTTTTGGGAGGGTCTTTTTTTTTTTTTCTTTTTTTTTAAACTTTTATTTAATGAATATAAATTTCCAGTGTACAGCTTATGGATTACAATGGCTTCCCCCTCCCATAACTTCCCTCCCACCCACAACCCTCCCCTCTCCCGCTCCCTCTCCCCTTCCATTCACATCAAGATTCATTTTCAATTCTCTTTATATACAGAAGATCAATTTAGTATAAAGATTTCAACAGTTTGCACCCACATAGAAACACAAAGTGAAACATACTGTTTGAGTACTAGTTATAGCATTAAATCAAAATGTACAGCACATTAAGGACAGAGCTCCTACATGAGGAGCAAGTGCACAGTGGCTCTTGTTGACCCAACAAATTGACACTCTAGTTTGTGGCGCCAGTAACCACCCTAGGCTGTCGTCATGAGTTGCCAAGGCTATGGAAGCCTTCCAAGTTTGCTGACTCTGCTCATATTTAGACAGGGTCATAAAAGACAGAGTGAGGATAGTAACCAATGATCCTAAGAGTGGCATTTACCAGGTTTGAACAATTATACAGCATTAAGTGGGGAAGAGGACCATCAGTACACACAGGTTGGGAGTAGAGCCATTGGTGGTAGAGTAGAGGTTATGATTACAAAGGAATGAGGCCTAAGTGTGCTAGACAGGGTCTAGAACAAAGGACAGAGTCATTATTAGAGGAGCTAAGAAAGGTGCTGTCTAAGCTACAAGTAATTTTTCTGATTGAGAGGCAAATAGAACCTGATAGAAGGGGCTTGATAATAATCTGGTGGGCTTTAGGCCTTGTAAGTTAAGAGGCCCAGACCTATCTATCTCTTCACATGGGGTGTATCCTAAGGGAGGTGTGAACCTCCTAGGGGAAGGCACTCTGTTGACTTTCATTACTTGGCTGGCCTGGGAGGAGAGCTGGCCAGGTAAAGGCAGGTGGCATCTCTAACAAGAAATTTACAGTTCTGCCTGCAAAGTTGCTGACCCTACTTGGCCGTCCCCTCAGCTGCAGTGGTCACTTTGGAAGTTGGGCTGAGTGAAGGGCTTTTCAGCTTAGAGCCAATAAGGTCTGTGGCTCTGACCTGGGCATCCTTCGACTCCAGAGCAGGTCCATTTCCAGTGATCCAACTCTTGGCAGAGCTGCCAGGGCTCTTCACAAGCTGACTTCTGCTGAAGCCCAGGCTTACCACATTGAAAGCCACTGCAGTGGACTGGCCTGTTGGGTCTCCTTGAGGGCAGATCACCGTACAGATCAGCCATTAATAGGCCTGCCACCCATTGCTTCTGATGCCTAGCTTTCTTTTCCTCCTGGTTTGTGTTCAAGCAGACCAGAGGATGCAAGTCAAGGGAGTGCCCATATCCCATCTCTAATCTTCGGTGGCCTGAACTACAAGTCTATAGTCACAGGCATGTTCTGTAGTAGTTTTTCTAAGGTAGACAATGCCCATGAGGAAAATTATATTCTCACTTTAAAACTTCCTTTCCCTTTGGTCTGAAAGGGAGGTTTTTTCTACTTACTGTATACTTCGCTGATGGCGAAGTGAATCTAGCTATGAGATTATTATTTAAGTTCTTATTTTGGCTATGCTATTACAGAAAAATGTTAGCCATCTCTTGTATTAGGTCTAAAGATTAAATTGTGCGTCCTACAGATTCCTTCATAATAGAATTAGTTTCCTACCTTGAAGAGAATAGAGAAATGAAAGAATAAGTTGAGCTTAGAATAGAGAAATGAGGAAGCAAGTCCTAGATCGCTTGCTGACAATAGCAATATTACATGAATACTTAGCAAACCGTTTCAACCATTAGATAACAACTTAAGAAAACATTTACCAGAAGGTCCAATGCCTTCTATAAATTTTAAGAATCATGTATTTGAAAACACCTCTTAAATATCTAACATGGTGTAGTTTGTTTAACCAGTAAACTTAAGTACAACCATATAAAATGTTTGGGAGGGTCTTTATTACTGACTCACTTTCTGTCTGGACTGTTGGTCTGTTTGGGTTTTCTGTGTCTTCATGGCTCAATTTAGGTAGGTTGTAGGTGTCCAGGAATCTATCCATTTCTTCTGTGTTTCCCAGTTTGTTGGCATACAACTCTTTGTAGTAATTTCTGATTATTTTTTTTATTTCTGTGGTGTCTGTTGTTAAATTTCCTTTTTCATCTCTGTATTGATTTGGGTCTTCTCCCTTCTTTTTTATTTTAATTGGGCCAATGGCATGTCAATTTTGTTTATTTTGGGTCATTTGATAGTATCCCATAGATGTCCAACAGTGTTTTTTAGTTTTCTAATTTTTTTTTTTTTTTTTGGTCTGGCTATAAAATTTCCAGCAATTTGTCTTTAACTTGGATATTCTTTCTTCTGCTTCACTGAGTCTGTAGCTAAGGATTTCCATTGCATTTTTTACTTGTTCTATTGAATTCTTCATTTCCAAGATTTCATTTTGATTTGGTAAATCTTCTCCTATTTATTTATATACTTACTTACTTAGCAGAGAGGAGGTTTGTTCTCTGTTGGCTTATTCTCTTGCTCACCTCCTCTCCTCAAAGGAGACCAGCGCCTGGGTGCTAGCCCTAGTGGGTACAGTGTGCATCTGTACTGCCACAAGAAGCACACAGCGAATCTGAGCAGTCCTTGATGTGAGCATGGATTCCATAGCAGTGACCCTCACCAGGGCATCCAGGAGCACGGGGAGCCTCCCAGAGTGACTGTGCAAAGTCCCGTGCACACCCTGAGCCCTCCTACACAGCCACAGCGTTTGTCACCGTCCGGGCTCACAAGCCTCCCACAGTCACAAGCACTCAGCCCCGTCGGTGCTCCCAGCCAGTCTCAGGTGTCTCTGCTTGGCTAGTGGCTGGGCGCATGGACATGAACTGGTGTAGCTCTTACTGAAGTCCAAAATAGTGCCCACCCTCCCTCGGCTTGTTACAGGATGCTGGTGCAGGGTGGTCGGGGAGAGAGGAACGTGCCACCTTTTTTTCTCTTCTAGTTTGGCAGGTACACTGTCCCCCACAGGGCTCCAAGCTGGATTCCTGCTAGGCTCTTACCACAGCTTTATCACCAGTGGCTTGGGCTGCTACAGTCTGGTCTCATCGCATTCTCCATAGCTGGTGCTGAAGTTCTCAGCTGCTGGGTTCTTGAGTTGGGTGTGTCCACATCCTCCATGTAGGTCCAGGTGTCCCTCTAATTTGCATGTCATTTCTTCTGTGGCTTTCTGCCTAATTCTTTGCTAAGATCGCACTCTCTCCACTTTTTTTCTCAACCACTGTTATTCAGAACTTTCAGGATAAATGTAGATGGGAAAAGTATATTTTAATGTTCTAGATTTTACCTCCTAGGCCATAGGCCATCCCACAACAAATGTGGGGGAGGGATAGCAGGAGCCACAGCCTTTCAGCTTTTAGCTGTGGGAGGCATGGTTCTCCTGGCATGCCATGGCAGGCAAAGGAGAGAGAATGAGTTCCTAAGAAGTTTGCCACCATCTGGATACCAGGAGGGTAAGGCAGAGGTTCTCTCAGTATTTCTCACCATTGCCTTGGAGCCATTTCCTCATATAAACTCTGTGTTCTTTATTCATTAATAGCAAAAACAATTCAACTCCATTCTCATTAATCAAAGTGATGAGGACAGGCGTTTAGCCTAGTGGTTAAGGCCCTGCTTGGGAAACACACATCCCATATCAGAGCGCCTCAGCTTGAGTGTGGCTCCACTTGATTGCAGTTTGCTGCTGTCAGACAGCCCGGGAGGCAGCAGGTGATGGTTCACATAGTGGTCCCTGTCATGCTCCTGTGAGGTCGCTGTCATGCCCATCTGTTGTGGGCATTTGGGGAGTGAACCAGTGGAAGGGAGTGCTGTTTGTCTCTATGGCTCTCTGCCTCTCAAAATAGAAACTCTATAAAGAAGTTCTTTAAAAAATGGTGCTTTTTTGATGATATGTTAGGGTTAGATCTGTGCTAGCAACATTGACACACCTCAAATTAACTTTCTCTCCTAAAATGGTTTGTTTACAAATTGCAACAAGCTCCCTGCCAATGGAAATTCAAAAAGTAAAAGATTGCATAGCTTGAAGGACGTAGCAAGAGAGATGTGTTGTAGTTTCTACCAAAACAATTTTAAAACCAGGAATCAAAGGAAACGCCTTTCATGTGCAGATTTGAATCTGAGTCTTGAATTCCAGTTCACATGAAAGAATTAATCGTAACACCCTTTTTTCCTTAGGTAATTTTGTGAGAAAAATTTTGCAGCCTGCTCTTCAGTTAATGGCCAGTGAAGATGATGATAGCATTTCAGAGACAGTGGCCCCTGGATTTTCCCACTTTTCTGAGGCACCAACAAAACAAGGGACTTCGTGTAACAAAATGTCCCCAGACATGGACACAGGAGAGAGCTGGACGTTGAATTCAGAGAAGCCGAGGCAGCTGGGAGCAGTGAAGCAGAGCGATCCTGATCTTTCGTTTTTAGTTGTGAAGAATAACGTGGGAGAAAAGCATCTGTTTGTAGATCTAGGTAAGTAACATTGACAGCTGTGTCTTTCTGACTGACCTGATGTCCTCTTGTGAGACACCTGTCCATGCTCATTGTCACTGTGCACAGGGTTCTCATTATCATCTCATCATCATCACACTCCCCAGCGACAGTGCAGGTCAGGAACAGAATGTGATCAGCCGCCTTAGGCTTGGGGAATCTGCAAGGCTTCAGTGCAGCGATCTTGGGGCCATCCCTGTGGAACAGAAGCCCCCGCCTGGCCTGGGCTCTGAACGAGAATGCTTATGGCACGCTCTGCTCCAAGTGTCGAGGGAGTTCCGCGAGGGAACGGGGAGACCTGCACCCTCCAGCGTGCTGAGAGTTTAAAGCAGATCCGGTCAACTTGAGAAACAATATGAAAATGGTACTCACATCACAAAGCAAGGCTGAGCTTGCTCTTCCCTGGAGAGCTATGTGGTAGAGGCAGGCTTTTGATCCTGGCCGGGACCTTTGAGTTCGCTTGCTTTCACAGACTGGTGACTTCCTGCACCCAGCCGTGCTCGGTTTGGGTCTCTGAACCTGAGTGTGTAGAAGGCTCTAGTCTGGCAAGACTTCAGCCTGATTTAACATACAACCTAATGAAGTTCTAACTTGTGATTTGAAAAGCTGTGAGAGCATTTTTGCCATTGAGCACTTCAGAGAGCTGCAGTGCACACAGGTTGAGGGCAAGTAGGCTTTAGTTTGGGGCAATGTTTTCAGGCTAACAGTGGTACCCAGATTAGAGAATTGTTCCCGATGATCTTTCTAGTGCCCCTGAATCAAGTGCCAGAATTTGGAAATGTAAGTCGGGTAAGTGCAATGTGTCAGTTTGGGTAGGCCTATGACCAAGCAAGGATAATGCGTAACAGTACATGATCCAATAAATATGCTGTGCCTCTAACCCAGTGTTGAAATCCCTCAATAGAATACCCCAATTCATGACCGTTGTATCCTTGAAGTCACATTACTGGGAAATAATAGGAATTAGGAAGAAATAACAGGAAAGCAGTCAGGAAATTTCTCTGGTATTCTTTTTTTTGTTTTGTTTTGTTTTGTTTTTGACAGGCAGAGTGGATAGTGAGAGAGACAGAGAGAAAGGTCTTCCTTTGTCGTTGGTTCACCCTCCAATGGCCACTGCGGCCAGCGCATCATGCTGATGCAAAGCCAGGAGCCAGGTGCTTCTCCTGGTCTCCCATGCAGGTGCAGGGCCCAAGGACTTGGGCCATCCTCCACTACCTTCCCAGGCCATAGCAGAGAGCTGGCCTGGAAGAGGGGCAACTGGGATAGAATCCAGCGCCCCAACCGGGACTAGAACCCAGTGTGCCGGCGCCACAAGGCAGAGGATTAGCCTGTTAAGCCACGGCGCCGGCCTTCTCTGGTATTCTTGAATGACACATTTTAACAGTATATCTCTGTTTATATATCAAAGAGGATGAGGAATTATTTTACTTGAACTGTCCTTTTGAAAGTTCAGAGGTTTAACAGTACGTGCAGATTTTTGTTGTTTAAGTTTTATCTTAATGTAGTTCCATAGTATGTCTTGAAATCAGATATTGTGATACCTCCAGCCTTGTTCTTTTTTAAAAAGATTTATTTATTTGAGAGGCAGAGTTACAGACAGAGAGGTCTTCCATCCACTATTTCACTCCTCAGATGGTTGCAACGGTCAGAGGTAGGCCGATCTGAAGCCAGGAGCCAGGAGCTTCCTCTGGGTCTTTTTCTTTAAGACTTCCTATTACTAATTGAATTTCATTGCTGCTGTTGGTCTGTTCAGGTTTTCTATGTCTGCATGGCGCAATTTGAGTAGTTTGTGTTGTCCAGAAATTCATCCATTTATTCTAGATTTTCCAATTTTTTTATTGTATAGTTGTTTAAAACTTCCTACTCTGGTATAAGTTATAATGTCTTTTTTTACCTCTGAATTTACTTTAGTCTTCTCTCATTTTCTGGTTAGTCTTGTTAAATGTTTTTGGATTTTTGTTCATCTCTTCAAAAATCCAAATTATCATTGATCTTTTGTATTTTTATTTTCTCGGATTTACTTCTCTGACTTTTGTAATTTTATCCTATTAACTTTGGAATTGCTCTTTGTTCAGTTACTTATGATACATCATTAGGGGTGTTTTGATATGTTTTGATGTAACTGCTTATTGCTGTAAACTTCTTACTACTGCTTTTGCTTCATCCCATATATTTTGTTGTATCCTATACATTTGTTGTGTTTCTATTTTTGTTTGTTTCAAGGAATTTTAATATTTCCCTTTTGATTTCTTTGATTCACTCCCCAAATGACTGCAGTGGCCAGAGCTGAGCCTATCTGAAGCCAGGAGCCAGGAGCTTCTTCTGGGTCTCACACGTGGATGCAGGGGCCCAAGGACTTGAGCCATCCTCTGCTGCTTTCCCAGGTGCATTAGCAGGGAGCTAGATCGGAAGAGGAGCAGCTGGGACTCGAACTGGCGTCCATATGGGATGCCAATGCTGCAGGACAGGGCTTTAACCCACTGCACCACAGCACTGGCCTGCCCCATATATATATATTTTTTCTTTTTGACAGGCAGAGTGGACAGTTGGAGAGAGACAGAGAGAAAGGTCTTCCTTTGCCATTGGTTCACCCTTCAATGGCCGCCGTGGCCGGTGTGCTGCGGCCGGCGCACCGCGCTGATCCAAAGGCAGGAGGTTCTCCTGGTCTCCGATGTGGGTGCAGGTCCCAACCACTTGGGCCATCCTCCACTGCACTCCCGCAGCAGAGAGCTGGCCTGGGAGAGGGGCAACCAGGACAGAATCCGGCGCCCTGACCAGGGCTAGTACTCGGTGTGCTGGTGCCGCAGGCAGAGGATTAGCCTATTGAGCCGCAGCTCCGGCCTCCATATATTTTTATAATTCCTGAAGTTAATTTTGCTATTCATTTCTAGTTTTTATTCCATTGTGGTCAGAAAAGACAAATGTTATGATTTTGATTATTTTTTATTTCTTGAGACTTGTTTTGTGGCATAGTGTATGGTTTATTCTTGATCTTAATATGTTGATGAAAGGAATGTGTACTCTACAGCTGTTGGATGAAATGTTCTGTAAATGTCATTAGGTTCACTAAGTTTATTGTACAGTTTAATTATTCTGAAAGGCAGAAAGAGACAAAGAGCGCGCTTCCCTATCTTCTAATTCATTTCCTAAGTGCCCACAGCAGCTGTGCTGGGCCAGGTCCAAGCTGGGATCCAGGAAGCTAATCTAGGTCTCTTATGTGGGTACAGGGATCCAACTGCTTGAGCCATCACCTGTTGCCTCCCAAGGTAGGCAATATCAGGAAGCTGGAGTTGGGGGTGTATCTAGTACTCAGCCCCAGGCAGTCTGCTATGGGATGCTGGTGTCCCAAGAGTGTCTTACCTACTGCACCAAATGCTTGCCCCTGTGATCTAGTTTAACTATGATATTTCTTTGCTGATTTTTCTTTTGGTCTGGATGATCTTTCTACTGATGGAAACGGTGTTGATGTCCCCCACTATTGTTGTATTGGGGGCTTTTCTCTCCCTTTATATCTGATGTTTGCTTTATGAAATTTGGCACTTTAGCCTTGCAAAAACACTTAGTCATCTTTTTGATGAATTGATCTCTTGATCATTACATAGTGACTTTCTTTGTCGCTTTACAGTTTTTGTCTTAAAGTCATATTGTCTGATGAGTACAGTTATTCCTGCTCATTTCTGGTTCCATTTGCAGGGGATATCTTTTTCCATCCTTTCACCCTCAGCCGTTGTCTTTATTGGGGATGTAAGTTTCTTGTAGGCGGTACATCATTGAAATTTTTTTGTATTTTTTTTTTAAGATTTTATCTATTTATTTGAGAGATAGTTAGTCGGAGAGAGGGAGAAACAAAGAGAAAGATCTTCCATCTGTTGGTTCACTCTCCAAATGGCTGCAATGACCAGAGCTCAACCGATTTGAAGCCAGGTGCCTGGAGCTTCTTTCAGGTCCAAGTGCTTGGGCCATCTTCTAATTTCCCAGGCCCTCCCAGAGAGCTGGATCGGAAGAGAAGCAGCTGGGACACAAACTGGTGCCCATGTGGGATGCTGGTGCTGAAGGCAGAGGCTTAGCCTACTGTGCCACAGTGCTGGCCCTTGGACTTTTTTTTTTTTTTTTTAATCCATTCAGCCATGTGTATCTTTTATTTAGAGAAGTTAGTTCATTTAAATTTAAGGTTAATTTTGGTAAGTTATGAATTAGTCCTTTTTTTAAAATTTCTTTTTATTTTGAATATTCTTTTTTTTCTAGTATTTTTAAACTTTTATACAGTTTTTATGATGATAATTATCTTTATTTTGCTTTTCTCTGTAGCACTTCCTTAAGCATTTTTTTGTAAGGTAATCTGGTGGTGATGAAGTCTGTTTTTCTCATCTTAGTAAATATTTCTTGTTCATTTGTGAAAGAGCTTTTCCAAGTAAACTTAATTGACAGGTTTTTTTTTTTTTTTTTTATTTCAGAACTTGTAATGTATCACTTTCCCTCTTGGCTTGTAAGGTTTATTTTGAGGAATCTGCTCTTGGTCTAGTGGGAACTCCCGTAAGTGTGACTTGAAGCTGTTCTCTTGCAGATTGTAGAATTCTCTGTCCATAGTATATTTTGAAAGTTAGATGATAAATGTGAGTGGTGAGGCTCATGATAAATGTGAGTGGTGAGGCTCTTTACTTATGTCCTTTTTGAGGTCCTATGGCCCCTTCACCTGGATGTCCGTTTCTCAGGTTTGCAGATGTTCTCAGCTATTGTTTCTTTGAATGAACTCTCTGTACCTTTACTCCTAGCTTCTCCTTCAGAGAGCTTCAAAATGTAAGTGTCTGTTTGAAAGGTCTTGAAGGCTGTATTCATTCTTTCTTCTATTTTCAATTTTTGTTTGATTGGCATATTTCCAGCCACCTGTCTTTTGAGGTGTAGATATTCTTTGATTTGCTAGATCTAGTAGTTTGAAGTTTTCAACTGTATTTTTTGTTTGACTTCCTGAGTTCTGCACTTCCAAGATTTCTGTTTGGTTCTTTCTCAAGATCTCTACCTCTTTGCCGAATTTCTCATTTGTATCATGCATTGTTTCCCTAATTTCATTAATCTCTCTGTATTCTTTTTGTGTCTCTTTGAATATTCTTAAAATCATTCATTTAAATTCTTTACCAGCCATTCTGTCAATCTCCTTTCTTTGGAGTTTGTTACTGAAGCGTTATTGTGTTCCTTTGGAGGTGTCACATTGACTTGTGTTTTCATACTTGTGTTCCTATATCAATATTTGCACATTTGATGAGCTACTTGATGCTGTAGTATATACTCCATGTTGCTTCTTCCACTATAACCAGTGGCAGTGGGGCCATGGGGTGCTCTTTGCAGTCCTATCAGTGGTAAATGGGCCTTGGTAGCAGTCTGTGGGGTGAGGCCAATCTGTGGTGGTTGGGGGACATGGGAGTGCCACCCTGATGTTCAGCATTGACACACAGTTCCTGCAGTGTCAGCTCCAGATTTCTATGCAACATCATGGCAGCCACTTTGCTTTCTGCCCCCCAAGCAGACAGTTACTCTCTTCATGTTTTCTTGCTTTGAATTGGAGTGGTAATGTATTGAGTAGTCCTGTAGCCACCAATGCCACCATGACAGATAACACCAGGAGCCCACAGCTTGCCAAGATTAGCTAGCTTGGGGTAGGGCCAAGGTCATGTTGCTGTCAGCTGCGTGTTATAGCCCAAGGATGTTAAAACCACCCACAGATGATGCTGGCTGGAATATCAGTCTGGTAAATTGTGGTCATAGGTCTCTATTTGTGCTGGGACAGGTCTACAGGCTCCATTACTGGCCTGGGGATAGGGAGCATTAGGATCTGCCTTGGGATTGGTTTTTAGCCCAACGCTGAGCAGGTCAGTGTCCTGTTCCTTAGGTAACTGGAGAGTCTTGCTACCTGCTGTCGGCCCAAGGCTGGGGGAGATGTGAAGGCAGTCCCTTGATCACCCAGGCTGACAGAAGGATAGGTTGTACCTGAGCCTCACAGCTATAGGGCCATGCACTGTGTTTCAGATGCCTGCTAGGCCCACATGACACAGAGGGTGATGCAGACCCAAACACTGTTCTGTCCTTTCAGGGCACAGATCTCTACCAGATGTCAGGTGAGTTCTAGAGGCTTTATCTTCAAGCACTGATCTAGAGATAGTAGCTTTTGGGTTTTATTTTGTGTTGCATGTCACCACAGCAGGCTCAGTGTGAGCTGCAAGACAAAGTCCTAGGCTCACGTTCCCACCTTATTCCCTAGTGGCTGGAATCTTGCTCCACTTTCTGCTGGAGATTGGGGGATGGGCGGTAGATGAAGTGTCTTGGCTGCCTGGCTTTGGAGGGTCCATAGGCTCAGACTGGTCTGGGGGCAGGGGTCATGGAGCCTTGTCCTGTACTAGGTTTCATTGTAGCAGGCCCATTTCTGGGTTTCAGGTCTAAGGTCTGGATTTCCTTCTCCCTCCCCCAAGTGGGAGGTGCACTGCTTGTAGAGAGGGGAAGGGTGATTCAAACAACTCTTCCTGCATTTTTCACTATGTCTTTTGTTATTATTATACTAAAGCCAGAAACTGTGCTCTCTCGCCTGGTTTCCCTAGGTCTAGTGAAGGTAGATTGGTTTATGAATAGCTGCTCAAGTTGGTATCTCTTGCTGTGCCCCTTGCAAAAATTTTTAAATGCATTATTGAAATATAGTATTCATATAGAAAAATAGATAGTTCTTGAGTAACTGGGTCAATGAGTTCTTAGAAAATAAATATATCTTGTTACCATATCACCTTAGATGAGGAATAGGTCACCAGGATTCCATAACTTCCTCTATGCCACTTCCAATCAGTACCTATACCTCCTTCCCCGAGGAAACTACCATTTTGTCCTCTAACACAGTGGATTAGTTTTGTGTTTTTGAACTTCATATAATTGAAATCATACAGTATATGTCTGTAGCTTCCCTTTCATTCTTTTAGTGGTGTCTTTTTAAAAATATTTATTTATTTGACAGGCAGAGAGAGAGAGACAAGGAGAGTCAGAGAGAGAGAGAGAGAGTGAACCATCTGCTGGTTCACTCCCCAAATAGCTGCAGTGGCCAAGGCTGGGCTAGGCTGAATCCAGGAGCTCTGAGTTCCACTTGGGTCTCCCATGGAGTGGCAGGGACCCAAGCACTTGGGGAGGGAGCTGGATCTGAAGCAGAGCAGCATACTTATATGGGAAGCCAGTGTTGCAAGCTGGGGCTTAACCTACTGCACCAAAAGATTGGCCCCTAGTAGTGTCTTTGATGAATCAAAGTTACTAACTTTAAATAGTAGTAATAGTCTGATTTATTAGTGTTTTCCTCTGTGGTTATTTATTGGAATTCTGAAAAATATCTTTGCCTATCCCAGGGTCTTGAAGATATTCTGCTTATCTCTATTAACTTTTTTTAAAAATTAAAATATTTAAAAAATTTTTTTGAAATTTATTTTTTAAGGAATACAAATTTGATAGGTACAACTTAAGGAATATAGTTATTCTTCTCACCACATCAGCTCTCCCACCCACACTTCCAACCCTTCTCTTCCTCCTTCTCTCCTTGCCAGTACCATTCTCCATTAAGATTCATTTTCAATTAACTTTGTACACAGAAGACCAACTCTATGTTAAGTAGATTTCAACAATTTGTGTGTGCATTTGTGCGTGCACACACACACACACAAACCTGGGAAACTGGTTTTACAATTCATTCTTAATACAACTCATTGAGGACAGAGGTCCTGCATGGGGAGTTAGTGCACAGTGACTCCTGTTGTTAATTTAACAATTAACACTCTAATGTATGATGTTAGTGACCACCCGAGGCTCTTGAAATGAGCTGTCTGGGCTATGGAAGCCTTTTGAGTCCACAAACTCTGTCAATATTTGGACAAGGCCATAAGCAAAGTGGAAGTTCTGTCCTTCCTTTAGATAAAAGTACATCCTTCTTTGATGGTGACTTCTTTTCACTGGGATCTCTCACAGAGATCCTTCATGTAGAGCATTTTTTGCCACAGTGTCTTGGCTTTCCATACTTGAAATACTCTGAGGGGCTTTTCAGCCAGACCAGGAAGCCTTAAGGGCTGATTCTGAGGTCAGAGTGTTATTTAAAACGATTGTCATTCTATGAGTCTGCTGTGTGGACTGCTTCCCATGTTGGACATCCTCTCCTTTTTAATTCTGTTACCAGGCACTTGATCCTACCTATATGTTCACTTTAACAGTTAATATGATCACTTTAACAATTAAGATGGCATTTTTACCACCAAGTTTAATGGGATTTGGAGTCCCTTGACAAATTTTTAACTGTATCCTTAGAAGTAAGTCTGTAGGAATGTATGCAGAACTATATATATTAACAGTTAAAAACGTCCTCTTCCCTCTCTTATTCCCACTCTTATGTTTTCAATTGACTTTATATACATAAGATTAACTCTATGTTAAATAAAGAGTTCAAATAGGATGCAGAAAAAAAAAGATGAAAAAACAAAATGAAACTGTTCCTTGACAGTCAAAAGAAGGGCAGCTCAAGTCATCCTTTCTCAAAGTGTCAATTTCACTTTTACAGATTTTGATTTAGGTGCTCTATTAGTTCTCACAGATCAGGGAGAACATATGGTGTTTGTCTCTTTGGACTGACTGACATCGCTAAGTACTGATGTTTTCCAGATTGATCCATTTTGTGGCAAATGACCAGATTTCTTTCTTTCTTTCTTTTTTTTATTTTTACTGCTGTGTAGTATTCCATAGAGTACATATCCCATAATTTCTTTATCCAGTCTTCAGTTGATGGGCATTTAGGTTGATTCCATGTCTTTGCTACTGTGAATTGAACTGCAATAAATATGGAAGTGCAGATAACTCAGTTGTTTACTGATTCATTTTCCTTGGGTAAATTCCCAGGAGTGGGATGGCTGGGTCATATGGTAGGTCAAATTCAGATTTCTGAGGTATCTCCATACTGTCTTCCACAGTGGCTGTACCAGTGTACATTCCTACGAACAGCGGATTAGGGTACCTTTTCCCCCACTTTCTCGCCAGCATTTGTTTGTTGATTTCTGTATGGAAACCATTCTAAGGGGAGTGGTTTATATTTGCATTTCCCTGATGGCTAGTGATCCTGAGCATTTTTTCATGGGTCTGTCGGCCAACTGATTTCCTCTTAACTGGATTTTTTGTGCTGTTGTGGAGTTTTTGATCTCTTTGTAGATTCTGGTTATTAATCCTTTATCAGTTGCATTGTTTGCAAATAATTTCTCCCATTCTGTTGGTTGCTTCTTAAGTTTCCTGTTTCTTTTGCAGTACAGAAACTTCTCAGTTTTATGTAATCCCATTTGTCATTTTTGACTTTGCCTGCCTGTGCCTCTGGGGACTTTTTCTAAGAACTCTTTTTGCCTGTGCCAATGTCTTGCAGGGTTTCCCCAATGTTCTGTAATAATTTGATGGTATTGGATTGTAGATTTAGATCTTTAATCCACATTGAGTGGATTTTCGTGTAAGGTGTAAAATAGGGCTCTTGATTCATACTTCTGCATGTGGAGATCCAATTTTCCCAGCCCCATTTGTTGAAGAGACTGTCCTTACTCCAAGGATTGGTTTTAGCTCCTTGGTCAAATATAAGTTGCTTGTAGATGTTTGGATTGATTCTGGTGTTTCTATTCTGTGCCATTGATCTATCCACTATTTTTATACCAGTACCAGGCTGTTTTGATTATAACTGCCTTGTAGTATGTCTTGAAATCTGGTATTGAGATGCCTCCAGCTTTGTTTTTGTTGTATAAGATTGCTTTAGCTATTCGAGATGTCATGTGCCTCCATATGAATTTCAGCATCATTTTTTCTAGATCTGAGAAGAATGTCTTTGGTATTTTGATTGGTATTGCATTGAATCTGTACATTGCTTTCCAAAGAATGACAGATAGAGTTAGACAGTGAGAGACAGAGAGGTCTTCCTTCCAATGGTTCACTCCCCAAATGGCCACAACAGCTGGCACTGCGCCGATCTGAAGCCAGGAGCCAGGTGCTTCCTCCTGGTCTCCCATGCGGGTGCAGGGTCCAAACACTTGGGCCATCCTCCACTGCCCTCCTGGGCCACAGCAGAGAGCTGGACTGGAAGAGGACCAACCGGGACTAGAATCTGGAGCCCATATGGATGCTGGCGCCGCAGGCGGAAGATTAACCAAGTGAGCCACGGCACTGCCCCCCCCACCCCCAGGGTTTTTATAGTCCTTGGGCAAACAAGCATTCCTTCTTTCCCCTGGCCCTGCTGGACCAAGGATGGCCCACCTTATTGATTGCCCCCACCTGGTCCTGGCAGACCAAGGTCTGCCCGGTGTCAGGTTTCAGCACAGCAGAAGCATCCTGGGCCTAGGCAGTTCCTTTGTCTTGTGAGAAGCCTGTCATGGCGCGGCTCTTGCCTCTCACAATATGGAATGCAGACGCCACAAGCAGAGAACTAACCTACTGTGCCACAGCGCGGGCCACCATTTATTTTCAATTGAAAAGTTGATACAAAACTGTCTAACTTGTTCTTTCTGGAAATAGCATTCTTCCATGTCAATTCTAGTTTACCTTCATTTATATACTGATTTAATTTTGTTAATAGCTATACCAGAGTACCTCAAAAGGCTCATGGAAAATCAAACTAAAAGATACATTTATTTTGGTGCAAACAATTCTTGAAATCTGTGCTTGCAAGGGTTCTTCAGAATCTTCATGGAAATTGCATAGATTTTATACATGTTACTTTACTAATTGTTGATGTAGGAGTTTACACAAGAAATAGAAACTTCCGGCTGTATAAGTCATCAAAACTAGGAAAGCATGTGGCTTTGGAGATTGCTGAAGATAACAAATTCTTTCCTAAACAATCAAAAACTATTCCTGAAGAAAACCAGTATTTCCTCTCTTCTTTGGTATGCAATGTCAGGTATGTAGGCAAAAATTAAACTGTTGTATACTCCTGATTATTCAATCATGAATGCTATTGCATATTGCTAAAAAGTGAATTGTGTAAATTCATCCTATCTCAAGAAAATGACTCTCCGTTCTTAGAATACTCTATTCTGAGACTTTTAGCCACTTAGTTTCCTCTTTGTATCTTTTAAATGATTATATCATGTATTTTTCAGTTTTTCTAAAATGAATATCACTTTTATAAAGAATGAAAACAAGTACCTGAGCTGGACCGGAAGAGAATCAGCCGAGACATGAACCTGGCCCATGTGGGATGCTGGTGCTGCAGGTGGAGGCTTCGCCTACTATGCCACAGTGCTGGTCCCACTTCCTTTATTTTTTAAAGTGGACATAATACTGCCTATTTTGAGAATTGTTAGTAGAATTCAATAAGTTAAAACCGTTCACATAAAACACTTAAAACAGTGCCCAGCACATGTTAGCATCTCAGGAGATGTCAATTGGCACTAGTGGTGGATCTGAGAGTCTAGGAGTTGTATCAAAATTGTGTATCTCCTGCTGTGTTCCAATATTGATCCTACAGACAGTGGAGGGCTCTTCCATTGAGTAGGATTACCTCAGGGCCCACGCTGTGGTACAGCTGGTAAAGTAGCTGACTACAGTGCCAGCATCCCATATGGGTGCCAGTTCAAGTCCCAGCTGCTCCACTTCTGATCCAGATCCCTGTTCATGTGCCTGGGAAAGCAGGGAATGATGGCCCAAGTCCTTGGGCCCTGCACCCACATGGGAGACCTGGATGAAGCTCCTGGCTCCTGGCTTCAGCCTGGTCAACCCCTGGCTGTTGTGGCTTCTTGGGGAATATACCAACAGATGAAAGACCTCTCTCTCTTTGTGTCTCTCCCTTTCTCTATAATTCTCACTTTCAAAGAAATAGATTTAAAAAAAAAAAAAATTAGGATTACCAGGGCTTGTGCTGTGGTACAGCGGGTTAAAGCCCTGGCCTGAAGCACTGGCATCCCATATGGATGCCGGTTCTAGTCCCAGCTGCTCCTCTTCCAATCCAGCTCTCTGCTATGGCCTAGGATAGCCGTGAAGATGGCCCAAGTCCTTGGGCCCCTGTCCCCACGTGGGAGACCCAGAAGAAGCTCCTGGCTCCTGGCTTTGGATTGGCACAGCTCCAGCCATTGCGGCCATCTAGGGAGTGAACCAGTAGATGGGAGACCTCTCTCTCTCTCTCTGTCTCTACCTCTCTGTCTTTCAAATAAATAAAAATAAATCTTTAAAAAAATGTAGGATTACAGGATCCGGAGCTGTGGCATTGCGGGTAAAACTGCCACCTGCAGTGCTGGCATCCCATATGGGCACCGGTTCAAATCCCGGTTGCTCCACTTCCAATCCAGCTGTCTGCCATAGCCTGGGAAAGCAGCAGAAGATGGCCCAAGTGCTTGGGCCCCTGCACCCATGTGGGAGACCTGGAAGAAACTCCTGGCTTCAGATCAGCTCAGCTCCGGCTGTTGCAGCCAACTGGGAAGTGAACCAGCAGATGGAAGACCTCTTTGTTTCTCTCTCTGTCTCTCCTCCTCTCCCTGTGTAACTGACTTTCAAATAAATAATTTTTTTAAAAAAAAGAAAAAATAGGATTATCTTACTTTTCTTTTGTGTGTCTAAGTATATACCAGATATTTTTATTTCAAGGAGCCAAGGCTGAATTTTTTTTATTACAAATGTGCCTTTTCTTTGAGTAAATTTTAATCAGTTTTTCCCTTTAATCTTTTTTCTTCATATTTTGCTCTTATTCTCATTTTTTTTTTAACTTTTATTTAATGAATATAAATTTCCAATGTACAGCTTATGGATTACAATGGCTTCCCCCTCCCATAACTTCCCTCCCACCTGCAAGTTTTTGTTTTTTTTTTTTATTCACGGTTTTATAACAGAAATTTCAAAGGCTCCATGTGTTTGGGGAATAGTACGGTAGTTCATTCCCCAAATGCCCACAACATCCAGGGTTGGGCCAGGCTGAAGTTGGGAGTCAGGAACGCAGTCTGGGTCTCCCATGTGGGTGGCAGGGACCTAAATACTTGAACCACCACTGTTGCCTCCTAGGGTGCACATCAGCAGGAAGCCAGAATCAGAAGCAGGGCTGGGACTCAGACCCAGGCTCCTGGATTTGTGATGCAAATGTCATTAAGTGGCATCTTAACTCTCAGGCCAAACTTCCCCCTGAGAAAACTTCTGAACAGTGACCATCCTACTCTTTTTAAACTGACAGATTTTTAATTTTTTTAACTGACAAATCATACTTTTTTTAAATGATTAGAATTGGAGAAATGTGGTATAGTTATGGATCTATTTGGAATTTAGTTTTCTTTCTATATATTCCTGCTTGTTTAATTCTAATGTAATTTTTAATTATTTTCTTCAGATTCTCAGATACTTTACGAATTCTAACATGTGACACACCTCAGAATAAAAGAAAGCGAATGAAGCATTTCAATAGTACCAGCCCTTCAGGTAATTTTAAAAGTAATTTTCTATCAGAATTTAATGATTAAAAACTCACTTTGCCTTAAAAAGTCATACAACTTAAGTATTCATCTCGGCTGATTACTGGAGATGACTGTGAGGTTGCTATTCAAAGTGAAAAATGGTTTTAAAGATTATTATTAAACTATTTACTAGTTTTCATTGTATGGAATTTTTCAAAACAGTATAAGGTGATTAGATTTTTTGATAAACACATATGAAAATAAAGCTAAAAGTTCTCTTTACACTTTTGTCCACAGTCCAAGAGGGGGAACCCTGCGGTAGTTTGTTACTTCGTCCTGCGGCGCTCTCCCTGTATTTTCAGTACAGGGAGATCTTCCTGATGCTTGTAGTGACTGCATAGTTTTTGTAGTATGACCCTGTCATGATTTACCCATTCTTGTCCTGAAGAAGTGTAGATTTTTCTCTTAAGATTCCTTACATAAACCCTCCAGTAAATATTTTTATTAATATATTTCAGTATATTGCTTTATTATAAATAGGGAAAAACAAAAATAATTAAAGGTACAACAAAATTGGATTGGTGACATACCAATATTCTGTAGCCATTAAATTTAAATTTATAAAGCCTATGTAATATGTAAAATGCCCACTTATGATAAGATACAAAAGGCACTAAAATTTCATATGGTATGACCACAGGTTAGTACAACTTTTTTGGTAGATTTCACAGTTTATTACGGTTTTGTCATTCAAAACCACCTGTTCAACCATGTGCCACCTGCTTGGTGCAGTGTGAGTCAGATCGTTGCCTGAAACTCTGATGTCCCCCGTTGGGATGCCTGGTTTGAGTTCCTGCTACTCCACTTCCCATCCCGCTGCAAGCCAGTAAGCATCCTCAGAGGCAGCCAGTAATGGCTCCAGTACTTGAGTCCCAGGTGGGAAACCCAGGTGGAGTTCCGGGCTCCTGGCTTCAGCCTGGCTCAGACCTGAGGCATCTGGGGAGTGAGCCAGGGAATAGAAGATCTCTCAGTCTGTCTCAGTGCCTTTCAAATAAAATGGAAATAAATAAAAATCCTTAAGAGTGGAATGCAAAAAGTCTGCAAAGTAATCTGTACTTTAAACATGTTTAAATGGTTTTCTGGAATTCTGGCTTGTTCAGTTGCTTTGTTGTTACGTCACAGCAGCCAGTGACCGTTTGCTTCAGTTGGAATACGCCTCCTAAATCCAGCTTCATTGCAGATTCCAACTTCCTTGTTACCCTATGTCATTTGCCCTAGAAAACTTTTCTTTAGGGTTAAAATGGCTGTGTGAATGGCATCTTCAAGTTTTCTTGAAAAGATATAATGGCAGGGCTAGTGCTGTGGCTCAGCTGGTTAATGCCCTGGCCGGACGCGCAGCCATCCCATATGGGTGCCGGTTCTAGTCCCTGCTGCTCCTTTTCTGAACCAGCTCTCTGCTATGGCCTGGGAAAGCAGTAGATGGCCCAGGTCCTTAGGTCCCTGCACCCATGTGGGAGACTCAGAGGAAGCTCCTGGCTCCTGGCTTTGGATCGGCCCAGCTCCAGCCGTTGCGGCCAACTGGGGAAGTGAACCAGTGGATGGAAGACCTCTCTCTCTCTGCCTCTCCTCTCTGTGTAACTCTGACTTTCAAATAAACAAACAAATCTTAAAAAAAAAACGGCTCACTAAGCTAATCCTCCGCCTGCGGTGCCGGCACCCCAGGTTCTAGTCCTGGTGGGGGTGCCAGATTCTGTCCTGGTTGCTCCTCTTCCAGTCCAGCTCTCTGCTGTGGCCCGGGAAGGCAGTGGAGGATGGCCCAGGTGCACCCTTGCACCCACAAGGGAGACCAGGAGGAAGCACCCGGCTCCTGGCTTCAGATTGGTGCAGTGCACTGGCCGTAGCAGCCATTAGGGGGGTGAACCAACAGAAGGAAGACCTTTCTCTCTGTTTCTCTTTCTCTAACTCTGCCCGTCAAAAAGGAAAAAAAAAAAAAAAGATATAATGGAAATCTGAAAGTTTTCCCATGCCCATGGTTCTTTCCCATTGTGGCTTTCCAGGCAAAGTAAGCTCCAGATGGTTCTGACTAAAGTAAATATGGCTGCCTTTCTTTCCAACCAAAATTAAGAAACTGCAGGTAGACAGCACCCGACTGTGACTAAGTCTTGCATCCCAGAAGCTCCTGTACCGTTTGAGCTGTGGGAGTGGTTTCTTGGAAGACAAGAACATCTCTTCTTGCTAATGCCACAGCATTCGCAGCTTTTAAACATTTTATCAATTTTTATTTATTTGGAAGATTTTCCACCCATTGGTTCACTCCCCAAATGCTTGCGGCAGTGTGGGGTGGGCAGGCTGAAGTGAGAAGCCTGGAGCTCCATCTGGGTCTCCACATGGATGTAGGCACCCTAATTCCTTGGCCATCATCTGCTGCGCTCTGGTCTGAGCATTAGCAGGGCGCTGGGATCAGGAATGTGGCGAGGACTTGAATGCAAGCGTTGTATGGGAGGTGAGCATCCCAGGCAGCACTCAGCTGGTGCACCAAATGCCCATCGCAGTTTGCACCTCTGGTTGGCACTGAAGGAGCTCCTGCACCTGCTGCAGCCAGAGCGTACTCAGTGTGGACAAGTTGACCTGCCAGGCCGAAGGCGGCCAGTGAAGAGCTGCAACCTGCTCCTCACATCCCTACACGTGGGAACTGCCTGGGTGACATTTTCTTACACATTTGTTTCCCCTGCTTGTTTAACATGGATTTCTTGACATTGATCTGGAACTCACTTCTCTCATTTTTACATTAATATATTTTCTTTATTTTTTAAAGATTTATTTGAAAGGCAGAGTTACAGAGAGGCAGAAACAGGGAGAGAGTCTTCAATCAGAGAGAGAGAGAATGAGTCTGCAATCTGCTGGTTCACTCCCCAGATGATCACAATGGCTGGAGCTAAGCCGATCCGAAGCCAGGAGCCAAGAGATTGTTCCCAGTATCTCGCAAGGGTATAAGGACCCAATGATTTGGACCATCCTTCTTCTGCTTTCCTAAGCCATAGCAGAGAGCTGGATAAGAAGTGGAGCAGCCAGTACTTGAACCAGTGCCCATATGGGAAGCCGGCACTGAAGGCTGCAGCTTTACCACTATGCCACAGTGCCAGCCCCCACATTAATATATTTTCTAAAATCTCTCCACTTATTTTCATAAAGAAAATATAGACTTCATTTTGGAAAACTATTTGTCTTCATTTATTTATTTATTTATTTTCATTTTTTGACAGGCAGAGTGGACAGTGAGAGAGAGAGAGAAAGGTCTTCCTTTTGCCGTTGGTTCACCCTCCAATGGCCGCCGCAGCTGGCGCGCTGATCCGATGGCAGGAGCCAGGTGCTTCTCCTGGTCTCCTATGGGGTGCAGGGCCTAAGGACTTGGGCCATCCTCCACTGCACTCCGTGGCCACAGCAGAGAGCTGGCCTGGAAGAGGGGCAACCGGGACAGGATCGGTGCCCCGACCGGGACTAGAACCTGGTGTGCCGGCACTGCAAGACGGAGGATTAGCCCAGTGAGCCGCGGTGCCGGCCGATTTGTCTTCAAAACTTAAATAAGGGGCCAGTGCTGTGGCATAGTGGGTAAAACTGCCACCTGTAGAGCTGGCATCCCTTATGGGTGCCAGTTCGAGTCCTGGCTGCTCCACTTCTGATCCAGCTCTCTGCTATGGCCTAGGAGAGCAGTGGAAGATGGCCCAAGTCCTTGGGCCCCTGTACCCACATGGGAGATTAAGAAGCTCCTGGCTCCTGGCTTTAGATCGGCCCAGCTCGTCATTGTGGCCACTTGGGGAGTGAATAAGTGGATGGAAGACCCTTCTGTCTCTCTGTAACTCTGCCTTTCAAGTAAAATACATCTTAAAATAAAACCCTTAAATAGAATTTTAATTTTGTTTGTTTATTTAAAAGGCACAGCAACAGAGAGGTGGGTGGTGGGTGGGATGAGGGAGAGACAAAATGATCTTGTTTTCATCGGGTCACCCGCACAAATGGCCACAACAGTCAGGTCTGGGGCAGGCCAAAGCCAGGGGCTAGGACATCCTGGTGTCCCAAATAGGTGCTTAGGCCATATTCTGCATAGGCACGTTAGCAGGAAGCTGGATTGGAGGCAAAGCAGCCGGAACTCACATCAGCACTCTGATATGGGATTCCAGTGTTGACAGTAGCAGCTTAGCCCACTGGGCTACAACATTGACCCCTTACATGAAGTTTTAAATGCATCATTCTACATTACAATAGTTTCAGAAATATAATTGAACTGTTAGTGCCCCCTAAAGGCCACAGGGAACACACCCATAGCAAGCAAGTTGAGTTTGTTAGTCGTGGAAACAGTGGGGAACCTTGGAGGCCACTTTGTAGGAAGGTGAGAGAATTTCGAGGAAGGTTGGGTTTGTTCCGAGTTGGGTGTCTCAGGGACAGTTCTGGTTAGCTCAGTAGCCGTTATCTAGAATGCAGGCGGGCTAGAGGGAAACTGAAGCTATGGTGGTACGGCCACAGCAGTTGGCCAGAGTAGGGGGGCAGTTGGTGATTTTTGTGGTTTGCTAAATGCTCGTGTTCTGACTGTCCAGACATGATTACAGAGTGCTGTTGTTTTAGTCGTGAGTCCTCAGGACCACAGAGTGGCCTTATCTGACTTTGAAGTTCTGTAAGATCATTTTTGTTCAACAGGAGGCTGGCTCGTAGCAACATCAAGCCCTTGGATGTGAGGGGCTGTTTTTCTCTTTGTCAGAATGAACAAAGTCGTTAAAATTATTTGTTATTTTTATGAAGATTAGTTAACACTGAACCTACATGAGAAGTTTCAATGTTATCTACTTCCATGTAGGGTAAAAGAACCTATGAGTTAACTGCAAATTGCCAAACCCCCCCCCCCAAAAAAAAAAAAAACACCCAACCTGGAAGGGTTGCAAAACCCATAACTGTTGTAAAGAGCAACTCAAAATTTAAGTTCTCGACTTTCAGGTGTTCCATTTTGAAATAATTCCTCTCTTGCAGTAGACACCATCGAAGGTTGGCAGTGCTCGCCCTACCCTGAGGTCGATCAGTTTGTTCTTTCCCTGGTGACTAAAGCTGACATCAAAGGAGGTACAGCTCATCTTGTTTTTTATTATGTTATATTTTGTTATGTTACATGATGGCGTCATTATCTTTAGAAACATTCTTTATATTTTAGGAATTAGGCGTTGGAGCTACTTTTTCCCAGAACAGTTGTTGGTTTATGATATTTTCAAATATCGCTGGTGTGAGAACATTGGAAGAGCCCACAAGAGTAATAACATCATGTAAGTAATCTTGTTTATTAATGTCAAGATGCATTCTGAATGTTTATAACTTTTTTTAAAGATTGTTTTTAAATTTATTTGAGAGGCAGAGTTATAGAGGTGGAGAGACAGAGGTCTTCCATCCACTGGTTCACTCCCCAAATGGCTGCAATGGCCAGAGCTGAGCTGATGAGGAGCCTGGGGCCAGAAGCTTCTTCTGAGTCTCCTTCGTAGATGCAGGGGCCCAAGCACTTGGGTTATCTTCCACTGCTTTCCCAGGCCATAAGCAGGGAGCTGGATCGGAAGAGGAGCAGCCAGGACACAAACTGGTGCCCGTGTGGGATGCTGATGCTGCAGGTGGAAGCTTAGCCTAGTAAGCCACACCACTGGCCCCCATGTTTACAACTTTTAAATAAAGCGGACAATATAAAAATGTAACAAGTTAAACTAATTAGATTATTACATTTGTTGGAGTTTATAATATTCAAAGATCTTATTACATTGCTTCTAACATATGGCAGCTTTATTTGTCCTTTGATAAAATTACATAGTCTATAATCTTGAGAAGACTGAAGTAGAATTAAGGACGAAAAAGCAAGCAGCAGGCAGGGAGTAGATGTGATGAAAAGGGTGTTCTAGATACCTGTGGAATTGATTGAAACTGGGCCGATTATGGCAAGACAGCTCCTCAGTCAGTGCTACAGAGCTGGAGGTTAAGGCTGTGTTAACTAAATATAGATAAATCACACATAACTGAGCTATTGGATGCTTGTTAGAAATGCCAGGCCCTGTTTTAGGTAATTTTTTAAAATGCTTCTAGCAAAACAAGAGGAAGTAAAAAGATGAAGTAAAACTAGAAATATGATCTAAAATAATAAAGGGATATAGTCAGAAGGGGGATAAAACAGAAATTAGTTACAACATGGGGAATGTTATTTCATATTTAATGTCAAAGCTGATACTCTCACATAGCACATGTGCTAGAAGGGGGAAATGATCACAGTGTTTGTTGGGAAATGTGTGGCATGATTCAGTGCGATGCTTGATATTCTTAAATTAAAAACAATCTTGAAAAGCTGTATTCTTGGGGCCACTGTCGTGGCCTAGCACAGTAAGCTGCAGCTTGCAGTGCTGCTATTCCATACCAGAGCACCAGTTCAAGTCCGGGCTGCTCTCCTGTCCGTCTAATGCGCCTGGGAAAGCAGCAGCAGATGGCCCAAGAGCTTGGGTCTGTCACCCACGAGGGAGATCTGGGTGGTTTGTAGCCACATTGGGAAAGAGCCAGTGTGGATAGAAATCTCTGTTGCTTCCATGTGTGTTTCTCTCCCTCCCTCCCTTTTAAAATAAATAAATCTTAAAAGAGAATTACATGCTCAATACACCAAGCTGTCACAAAAAAAAGATCCCCACAGTCCTGTAACCCAGTGAAAACTACAGTTAGCACTGATGTGTCTTTCTAGTCTTCTGTGCGTGGACATTTACAAAAAAAAAAATAAGATTGTATTATATCCAATTATTTAGTTGTGAAATATTACATGTAATATAATGTATAAGTAATGTGTGCCTCTTAAAGACCAATGCTAAAATTGCATTGTGTGCAATTCGATGGATACAGGTAGAGAACTGTTGTTTTTTTTTTTTTTTTTTTTTTGACAGGCAGAGTGGACAGTGAGAGAAAGACAGAGAGAAAGGTCTTCCTTTGCCGTTGGTTCACCCTCCAATGGCCGCCACGGCTGGCGTGCTGCGGCCGGCGCACCATGCCGATCCGATGACAGGAGCCAGGTGCTTATCCTGGTCTCCCATGGGGTGCAGGGCCCAAGGACCTGGGCCATCCTCCACTGCACTCCCTAGCCACAGCAGAGAGCTGGCCTGGAAGAGGGGCAACCGGGACAGGATCGGTGCCCCAACCGGGACTAGAACCCGGTGTGCCGGCGCCGCAAGGCGGAGGATTAGCCTAGTGAGCCGCGGCGCCGGCCTGAGAACTGTTTTATCTTTTGGGGAGATCTTCTGTCAGTGTGTACGTGTTCCTCCTGGTTTTGTTTGTTGTGTATCTTCTTTTGTTTTTACTTTAGTTGAAGATTTAGTCATATTTCTTTTAGACAGCATGTAGTTGGATTTAATTTTCTATACAGCCTAGGTATTAATACTTCTCTTTTTTTAAACAAAGGATTCTGGTTGATCTGAAAAATGAAGTTTGGTATCAAAAATGTCATGATCCTATATGTAAAGCAGAAAACTTCAAAACCGACTGTGAGTTATTAATTTTTACATTTACCATAAAGTAGAAGTTAATGTTTATATAAAAATAGTTTTAATATCTTTCTGATTCAGGTTTGCCATTACCTGCTGAAGTATGTCTTTTGTTTCTTTTCAAAGAGGTAAGTGTAGTTTTGTATCACTGTCATTACCAATTCTTGGTATTATAGTATAAATGAACCATGAACAGTGTCCACTAAGTTTTTGTTTTTTTGTTTTTTTTTTTTGACAGAGTTAGTGAGAGAGGGGAGAGAGAGAGAAAGGTCTTCCTTCCGTTGGTTCACCCCCACAAATGGCTGCCATGGCCGGCGCACTGCGCCGATCCGAAGCCAGGAGCTTTCTTTTGGTCTCCCAGGCGGGTGCAGGGCCCAAGCACCTGGGCCATCCTCCACTGCACTCCCTAGCCACAGCAGAGAGCTGGCCTGGAAGAGGGGCAACCGGGACTAGAACTCCGTGTGCCGGTGCTGCAAGGCGGAGGATTAGCCTAGTGAGCCGCGGCACCGGCCTCCACTAAGCTTTTTAAGCACAATGTTTGTAATACATTGTTTTCACTTGAAGATCCATCATAGCGATTTTCCTACCTCAGTATATATTTAATAACACATACCTCATTCTTTACTGCATAAGACATAGTACACTTTATTTAACCAGTCCTAGACATTAAAGAGGTTTCTGGTTGTGTAAGCCAAAATACCCTTTTTTGTTTCTGAGAAATGAATTTCTGGCACAGTGCTTGCACCAGACATATCAGAGTGCCTCCTCTGCTTCCTGCAGCCCACATGGGAGACCTGGATTGCATTCCAGGTTCTTGGCCTGGCCCTGGCCGTTATGGTTATTTGGGGGAGTGAACCAGTGGATGTGGAATCTTTGTGACTCTGCATTTCAAATAAAAAAAAATTGCATATACCCTTTGCTGCCATTTTTTCCCCAAAATTGTTTGAAAGAGTTACACAGAGAGAGGAGGAGAGGCAGAGAGAGGTCTTCCATCTGCTGGTTTACTGGCTACATTGGCTACACAGCCAGAACTGTGCCGATCCAAAGCCAGGAGCTGCTTCTCCCACGAGGGTGCAGGGGCCCAAGGACTTGGGGGCCTTCCACTGCTTTCCCAGGCCATAGCAGAAAGCTGGATTAGGAATGAAGCAGCTGGGTCTCGAACCAGTGTCCATATGGGATACTCGCACTGCAGGTAGCAGCTTCACCCACTATGCCAGCCCTGGGTACATGCAATTTTTAATCGTGGTTTGACAATCTAGTAATACCACCAAAATTTCTTTCAAAGATCTTTATTTGCCCAAATAATTTACATTCATTGTAGAAAAAAATCTTCCTCACAATTTGAGCAGCGATAACTGATGGAAGATACAAGCCAAAACCTTTACAACATTTTTATCTGTGTTCATATTTTTAAAACCAATAAGTATACATAGTATTCTGTAGGGCCTTTCCTTTTTAAGGTTTGAGATGGAAGTCTTCCATCCACTGGTTCACTGCCCAAATGGCTGCTTCTGGGTCTCCCACGTGGTGCAGGGAGTTGGAGCGGAAGGGGGCAGTTGGGACTCGAACCAGTGCCCCTACAGGATGCTGGTGCCCCAGGTGGAGGCTTAGCGTACTATACCACAGCGCTGGCTCCACACCTAATTTAAGCATGTAGCTGAGGAATAAGGACATTGTTACTTGGCTATGGTAAAGGAAGTTAAGAAAATTTAACATCAATATTATCTCATGGAAGCCTTAGTGATTAGTCCTTTGCACCTGTTAAACAGTTAAGTCTGTCTGAAACATCTGTGCCACTGCAAAAACATTTACTATTCTCATTCCTATCGAACTGGTCTTAAGATCTAGTTGTAATTCTACATAGACTGAGTATATAATGAAGTCACCACATTTTTTTTTTTTAAAAGGAAGAATTTACAACAGGTGAAGCAGATGAAACTAGGAACAATGACACCAAGAGCCCTCATAAACCCTCACCTGGAAAGCTGTCAACAGGTGCAGCCTCCGACCCTGGCTGGGACAATGGCATGGATGATGCTTGCTTTTTAGAAGCTATTGAAGATGCTGAACTAGCAGAGGCTGCCGAGCGCAGTCTTCTGAGTGACAGGAGTGGAGTGGACGAGATTCCTGATGAGCTAATGATGGAAGTATTACAAGAGTAGCCAACTATGGACACTTACATAAGCAGCCTGTAATCGGTGAGATTTGTAACATAAAAGATCATATTCAGTCTTTCCATAGTTCCCAAATGTTACATTATTTTCCAACTAAGTAAATCCATTTTATTGGAAATTAACTGTAGTATTTAGTCTGTGTTCACATTGTCTTAATTTTACAGGTTAAAACTTACATGTTTGGGGCTGATTCAGACAGGGTTTGAACATTTTTAGATTACTCAAGACATGATCCTAAAAGGACCAGGGCCTCAGACTATTAATAAGTACCAAATCCTGGGGACTGGGCCCTGCTTGTTTTCAGAAGGGCTGTCTTTTCAGTCCTGGTCCAGGAGATTCTCCAATTGGTGGTTGATAGTTTGCAAATTATTTTCAGCTCCCAAAAAGGTCCTTGCTTTAAATAACAGAGCTGGGAGGCTGGATGAATCATACTGTTGAAAGAAAATAATTCAGATTAGCTAACATCAAAAACTCTTACAATCCTATCTTTACATACTTCAATCTGTAACCAATGGAAAACTCCTCTTCCTTTCACTTTTACAATTGGTTTCAATTCATTTCCTTAGGATATAAATGATAGAACATTGCAAAGGAGTGGCTCATGACATCTGAGTGCCTGGGGCAGGTCAACACTTGGTTTGAGCAAGTCTGTTTGATCTCATGTCTATTTTAAAATACACACACAAAACATAAGGCAGCTTTACTTTTACTGGAAGAAACGAAGGATGAGAACACCCAGCTTATAATAGCTCAAAAGGGAAAAAAAAACCTCTAAATCCACTCTAAGAAAACCTATTGGAAGGATCAGTTCCGTGACTAAAGACAAAATTACTATGCAAGTCGAACAAAATCAACTCATGATTTTAAACTAGTAAGCCAACCCAAACCTCCTGTTGCAAAATGATTAAATTCCTCTTAACAGAATTTTGTCATACAATTTACCATATGTTGAGAGAATTCAAGAGCCTAATTAAGACACTAAGCACCTGCTCTCAGGGCGTGGAGGAAGAACTTGCTTGGTGCTACAGGTTTAGTTTAGGAAAAGAGGTGAGGCCGAGAAGACGGCTGGGAGTGGTATGTTCTAAAGGTACAGTCGCTGAATTTGTTTTAATGAAAGTGGTTGCTGTTTGGTACTTTGTTTGCATCAGTGTCAAAATTTTTTTTTTGGACAGGCAGAGTGGACAGAGAGAAAGGCCTTCCTTTTTCCATTGGTTCACCCCACAATAGCCGTTGCGGCTGGCGCACTGCGCTGATCCAAAGCCAGGTGCTTCTCCTGGTCTCCCATGGGGTGCAGGGCCCAAGCACTTGGGCCATCCTCCACTGCCCTCCCGGGGCCACAGCAGAGAGCTGGACTGGAAGAGGAGCAACTGAGAAAGAATCTGGTGTCCCAGCCGCGACTAGAACCTGGTATGCCAGCGCCGCAGGCGGAGGATTAGCCTAGTGGGCCGCGGCACCGGCCCAGTGTCAAAATTAAAATGTTACCAGATTTGTTTTCTAAATTCAACTTTAAGTTGTCCACCTAGTATAATTTTACATTAAAGTGTATATTAAAAAGTCCAGAAATGGGGCCAGCACTGTGGCCTAACAGGTAAAGCCAGCATCCCATATGAGCACCTGTTCATGTCCCGGCTGCTCCCTGCTGATGGCCTGGGAAAAGCAGTGGGAGATCCACATGAAGGTCCTGGCCCAGCACTGGCTGTTGCAGCCGTCTGGGGGCGTGAACCACTAGATGGAAGAGCTGTCTCTCCTCTACCTGTGACTTTCAAATACTCCTGTTTTGTTAATAAATTTTGTAGTTAATTTTTTTTAAACCAACAATATTACTTTTTCTTGCCATTTCTGATTTTCAACTTCTAAAACCATACCTGCCATTTATAGATAATGGCTAGACATAAAAAAATTGTGGTTGTGCAAAGCCTACTCTTCCCTTAATGAACTCGGTGAGCCTGGCTTTTCCTGTACTTCTCCAGCCTTCATCACACAGCTACACATGGGTGGCCTAACTCCTCTCCCTCGCAGTGCTGCAGCTCCCCTCTTGAGGCAGAGTCAAAAGTAAAACAATCCACGTTACCGTTTCCTTGGTGCCTGGTTCTTTCTCTTGAAGATCTGAATACTTGTGATAGAGCTGTTTTAAATTAGATAAGAAGTCTGCTGCCATCCTCAGGGAGGACTTTCTCTCCTGAAGTTCCTCGTATTTTGTTTGTAGCTGCTTCAGCTGGGGCTCTAACCTAGAGCAAAAAGAAGTACACTGGGTGAAGGATGAAACACCAGGGTGCTGGCTGCTCAGTCTACCTTCAGCTCTGACATCAGGAATGCATGAAAGGCTCCGGGTTCTACTTTGAAATGTAGGAGAAAGGCAGCTTTCAGCCTCGCAGATGAGCCGCTGGGGCCAACTGCTTCAGCTCTCAGAACTTGGGACTTACCGACAAAGGGAATAGAAAAGGAGTTTTATTTTGTCAAAGAAAAAATGCTAACCAAACTCTTGTCGACTATGATGTCACAAAATAAGTCCTTTTAAGCTGTCCTTTACAGTGGCCAAGTGCAGCGTTTTGTTAGACTCACTACTGAGCTGGGAGGATTGGGGTCTGACAGCGAATCCCAGCTCCCCCACTTCTTTGGGGTTTGACTGTTGGTATGTTACCTCTCCGTGCCTAGTTTTTCCAACGTAAAGTTAAAACAATAATATACCTCCCCAGCTTCTAATACCATGTTAGAAAAGGAACTAAGGAAGTGTGTTTTTAAAATGTGTAAGGAAGCCTTATCCCAGTGATAATAACCTCCCTCACTGATGACAGGGCCGGTCAATGGGTGAAGTCAGGAAAGCGCCCCCCACCCAGGGGACTGCTAGATGTAGGCTGTCATACTACCTTGGCTGTTCTTAGCTGCAGCCTGGGCCAGCACCTGTCTGTAGTCTAAATTTGGAAGCCAATGGACTGGACAACCAATGTCTCCCTCTTCAACTCCTGCCACAGTACTTTGTACTTCCCTGCACACTGTCTTTTCTACAGTCCTTTCCCAAGCTGTCGTACATCTCCTTCAGAGCAGACAGCCTCTGATACTGCTTTACTATCAAACTTCCAGCTCACCCCACAGTTACAGAAGAGCAGGAAAAAATACTTGCAGGCTGCTGGGAGTGCCACCCACGGTGTGTATGTTTCAACAACACAAACACAAACGGCCAACATTTACACAGCACCTAACTATATATGGTCTGTTAGATAGCATTATGCCTTTATACAAAAGAGGGAACTGAGTTATTAACAGGTTAAGTGACTTGGTTAAAGTTGCACAGGCAGTGAGGGGCAGAGCCTGGATTCAAACCCAGGCAGTCTAGCTGCATAATTTATGCATTAATTTAATTGGGTTGCCTCTCAGGCCACAGCTGAGAGAAGCTGGGACATCAGTGGTGAATCCTCCCTTGCTAACGGGGTCTGCAGCGGCGTAGCATAAGCTGCCCTCACTGAGCATCCACATTCAAAGATAACCTGGAGTCTTCGTACGGCACAGCAGCAAGTATTAACTCCTTCCGATGACGTAGCATACTGAGGTCCTTTGAGCTATGTCCTGTCACAGGGCTGCTACTATCTTACCGAAGCAGTTCATCCTGGACTTCAATCAAACGCTGCCTTTTCTTCTTGATATTTGCAATCACCTAAGAAGAGTAATTTCTTTGTTAATTTTGTAAGTGTGTGAGCACTGCCAGGTACACGTGCCAGGTATTAAAGTACAGGGGCAACAAGACAGACCAAGCCCTCCATCATGGAACTGTCAGCCCAATGGAGAAGGCGGGCATTACACATACATACAGTATGGAACTATCATTTGTGATGTGTACTGCCAGGAAAAGAGGGACCCTTGGAATAGGGTGGGTGGGTGGGTGGGGGATCTCCTTCAGGAGGATCTGGAGAAGGTGAGGGGCTAGATCCTCAGTAGATCCCATGAGCTAGACAGATGTGATCTTGCAGGACAGTGTCGTGATCTGTTTTGTATTTTTAAAATTATTTCAATGCAAGTTTTATTATCTCAGCTGTCTCATTAGTCACTGCCTAATACTCTGCTGTTGGACATCCATAAACAATGTAGAAATGACCAAAATGAGATTACGTTTGAAAGAAAAAACGATGTGTAATTGCCGGAAGACAAATGTATATTTCTCAAGTTCATTTCTGTCACCAATGTAGAGGAACAGTGACTTTGCATCCTGGATTCATGGAAGTTTGGTGGTGGAACCTCTGAGGTCGTTTGGTCCACACATTCACAAACAAGAAAAGGGGAATCCCGCATTCACTGGCTTGTTTCCCAGTGCTGCCTACTGACGTGGCAGAGTCAGGACTACACGTGAGGTCTTGGGACTCCTAACCCGGTGTTCTTCCTGGGCTGCCCTTTTTCCTTAGACAACGCTCTAAAAGGTTTTGCTTTTTGACACCCACAAAAGCAATAAATGTACATTACGTAACACGTACCCCTATAAGGGACCATTTTGGACGTTGATAGCCATTTTCAGACCAACTGTGAGATATCTTTCAAAAAGATTTAATATCACTTCCTTGAACATCAACCAAACAAGAGTCTAAAAAGATAAAAATTCTTACCCAAAATTCTAAAGGCAACAAACCCCAAAGTCAGGTCCTAACCACCTGTGTTGGTATCGTGTAGTCACATCACCCTAATCACTGACGTCACTTACCTTAGTGTTCTTCCTTTTCAGATTTTTCAACATCTGGGCTTCTTTAAGCTGTATGAAACGAAAAATAATTCCTGTGCATTTCCCAAGATTAAACATGTTGACAAATTACATTTAATTTAAAAACAGCATGTAAAATATGGGTAGTGCTAATGACTTCATTACCATATAGCCAGAAAATGCAAGCTTTTCTATGCTAACGGCATACTGCCTCAGGATAAGCTGAAAACCCTTAGGCCAAGAAATCTGTCAGTGAGCTTACCATTTTGATGAGTTCTTCTTTAATATTGCAATAAAATTTATTGATGGCTTCTTTACAAATTTCAGATTCTATTCTTTCTCTGTAGAGGAGTTAAAAAAAAAAAGGGATCAAACTAGGTATCATGAAGGATTTTGAAATGTGTTTCTCTGGCTTAGCATATATAATATACATGCACAACTTGGCATATACCATTTAAAAAAATCTAAGATGGTAATATTCCGCCCGTGGTACTTTCTCAGACAATTTAGGAAACATGTCTCAGCAAAAGAAAATGACCAGAAGTACCCTTCACCAACAGATGGGCAAGCCAGAGAGTGGTTGTGCCCAAGCTCACACTGTTAAGCAACCCTCCGGGGAGAACTACATCTGATGGCTACCCCGAGGGACCCAAGAACCCTCTTCCAATCACCTTAGCTCAACTACTTCCTTCCTCTTAGAACCATTAACTCACGACTTTGGGGTTTAACATCCTGCATGAGGTTAGTAGTCAAATCATACTCAAACCAGAACACTTGAGTTCCTATTTTCAATTTAGTTGATTTCTTCTCCAATTCTTATTATTTGTCTTCCGCTTCCTTTGGGTTTCCTTTGCCTGTACCTGTACGTGTACCTGGATTGCCGAGTTAGATGACTGATGCACTGCTTTGATTGCATCCCACAACATTTTTCACTTTCACTGGGTTCAAACACAGTTTTCTGTTAAGGTGTTGTCTTTGACATACATGTTCTCTAGAAGTATGTTGTTTAATTGCCAAGTATTTCAAAAATTTTTTCCAGCTGACTGCAACCAGACATTGTAAGATTTCTATTTTCCATTTCTTAGGGTTGTGCTTTTTATGGCCTAGAATGTGATGTCTTGACAAATATTCCTTATAATGTTGAGAAGAATGTGTAGTCTGTGTTTTTGAAGTAGCCTGCAGTCTACAGCTATCCATAATAGGTTGAACACCCCTTATCTGAAAACCCAGCATCCAAAGTGCTCTGAAATCCAAAGTGCTGAGTGCCAACATCACACTCAGTTTTGGATTTTGGATTCTTGGATTAAAGACACTCAGCCAATTAAGTGTGTGCAGATATTCCAAAATCTGAAAAGCTCAGAAATCTGACATTTCCAGTCCCAAACACTTCAGATAAAGGACACTCAGCTTGTACAATGCTTCTTATCTCTAGCATTTGTTTTACTGTTTGAATTTATAACTCTTGGAAGCAGGGGTTTGATGCAGTGGTTAAGATGTTGCTTGGGCTGGCGCCGTGGCTCAACAGGCTAATCCTCCGCCTTGCGGCGCCAGCACACCGGGTTCTAGTCCCGGTCGGGGGGCCAGATTCTGTCCCGGTTGCCCCTCTTCCAGGCCAGCTCTCTGCTGTGGCCAGGGAGTGCAGTGGAGGATGGCCCAAGTGCTTGGGCCCTGCACCCCGTGGGAGACCAGGAGAAGCACCTGGCTCCTCCCATCGGATCAGCGCAGTGCACTGGCCGCAGCGCACCTACCGTGGCGGCCATTGGAGGGTGAACCAACGGCAAAGGAACACCTTTCTCTGTCTCTCTCTCACTGTCCACTCTGCCTGTCTCAAAAAAAAAAAAAAAAAAAAAAAAGATGTTGCTTGGGCGGCCCATAGGCTACATCAGTGTGCCTGGTTTGAGTTCCAGCTCTGCTTCCAATTCTAGCTCCCTGCTGATGTATACCATTGGAGGTGGCAGGGGGTGGCTCAGTGTGTGGATCCCTGCCAGCCACGTGGGGGACCCCGACTGACTTCCTGGCTCCTGGATTCGGCCTGGCCCAGCCTCGGCTATTGCAGGCATTTGCGGAGTGAACCACAGTAGATGGAAGAAATCAATATCTCTATTCCACCCCTTCTCTCTCCCTTTCAAAAAAAAAAATTTAAACAAGAATTTGTATCTCTCTGCTTATATCACTCCTCTTCTCCAAAGAAGATACAAATGGTCATGCAGCACATGAAAAGACAATACTAACACGAGGGCAGTGCAGCCGGATCTACAGTGGCCCTCCATACCCACTGGGATGACTACTGTGACACCACACCACAACACGAGGGCAATGCAGCCGGACCTACAGTGGCCCTCCATACTCACTGGGATGACTACTGTCACACCACACCAGAACACGGGTGTTGGCAAGAATGAGCAGAAAGTAAAGAAGACACAAATTACTGGAAGGACATTGCATGCTTATTGACTACAAGACTTAATATTGCTTAAATACCCATACTACATTAAATAATACACAGATTCATTGCACTTTCTTTCAAAAGTCCAGTGGCAATTTTTGCAGCACTAGAAAAAAAAATCCTAAAATTCATGTGAATATCAAAAGACCCCAGAGAGCCACAACAATCTTAAGAAAGCTGCAGGCCTCATACTTTCTGATTTAGAAACATATTACAAAGCTACAGAAGTCAAAACAGAATGGCACTGGAATAAAGACAGAAATACAGACCAATAAGACTGCATAGCAAATCCAGAAACAAACTTTCATGTACACTGGGGGCTTCTGTCAGTGCGGTGCCAAGACTACATAATGGGGAAGGATAGGCTCTTCAGCAAGTGGTGGTAGAAAATCTGCATGTCCACCTGTAAAAAAAGCGAAGCTGGCCCTTGCCTTACACCATACACACTTCAAAATGCACTCAGAATGCATTAAAGACCTAAAACAGTAACTTCCTAGGTGGTAAAAACAGGGATTGCATGTCACATCAGCACACAGGTAACAAAAGCAAGAACAGACAAATGGGACTGCATCTGTTTAAAACTTCTGCGTAGCACAGGAAGCAGTCAAACCTCGTGTGTGTGTCCTGGAGAATTAATCCGCATTGAAAAGGAAATTCTGACAACATGGCCACCACGTGGATTAACCCTGAGGACAGACGAGTGAAATAAGCTAATTACAAAGGGACGCATATGAGGGGTCTTCAGAAGGTTTGTGGAAAATGGATTTTAGGGCAAAACTATGCATGGGTTTCAAAATTTTTTGCACCAACATAACCATCTTTTAGTTCCACTTTTTTTTTTTAAGTACCCTCAAATGTATGATCCCACTTCTGAGTTACACAGAGTCGTCAAGTCTGCAGAAACAAAGTAGAAGAGTGCTTACTAGGGGCTGGTGAGAAGGGAAATAGTTTAATGGCCACAGGTTTGGGCTTGACCAGATGAATAGTTTCTAGAGCAGGGTTCCACAACAGTGAGAATCTACTTCACTCTACCAACCTGTGCACTTACAAATACTCACGATGGCAAGTTTTATGATGTCTTGTTATCACAGGTACAAATTATATGTCCTGTCTTATAAAAAAGAATTTCTACTTTAATATAGACACCAAATTTTCAGATGTTAAAAATTTTTAAATAAGAAAAACGGGCCAGGCCCCTCCACTGAGGCTCATTCTAATGATGATAAACTGATGGATTCTATCAGCCACACGGTGACAGTCCACATATGATGCTCAGACACAGCTCTTTCAAATTTTAGTCCCTTAAAAACCTGGCCACTTCTGACAGACTTAGTTGTGGCGTATTCTAAGAATATGTGATGTTTGCACTTCATGGTGTACTTCCTTGCTTATACACATTGACCTACTGCTTGCAACGAGCCAGTCTGTTGACAAAACAAAAAAAAGTTATTCAGGCTTGTCACGTGTAGAATATTACAAATAGCAGACCCCCAAACAGTTGATTATTTGGAAAGTGTGAAGTGTTCCATGTGGCTGAGAACCCAGAGGTCACAAAAACACAATGGATCATTGATTTCCTAGGAATTGTTTGATGCGACAAAAAACAAGGTGGTTTTGTAATTTTATAAGTTTATGAAAAATACAAGTTGAGTATCTTTTATCCAAAATGCTTGGGACCAGAAGCATTTTGTATTTTGTAAATTTTTTGGATTCTGGAGTATGAGAATATACATAATGAGACTTCTTGGGGCTAGGACTCAAGTCTAAACACGAAAATTCATTTATATTTCATACACACCTGGAACAAATGGCTTAAAGATAATTTTATGCGGTATGTTTAGTATGTGTTTTGATTGCAGTCTGTCACATGAGGTCAGGTGTGGAATGTTCACTGTGGCTTCATGTTCATGCTCAAGTTTCAGATTCTCAAACATTTTAGGTCCTGGATGTTCCAATCTGTCCCTTTCCTAAGTCACTTCCCAAGAACTTAATATGCTAAGGGTAGGTATTTATTTATTAAAGATTTTTTAAAAATTTATTTGAGAGGTACAGTTACAGGCAGTGAGAGGGAGAGAGGGAGGGAGGGGGAAGGAGAGAGAAAGAGGAGAGAAAGAGAGGTCTTCTTTCCCATTGGTTCACTCCCCAGTGGGCGCAACTGGAACTGCGCTACAGGAGCCTCTTCTGGGTCTCCCATGTGGGTGCAGGGGCCCAAGGGCTTGGGCCATCTTCTACTGCTTTCCCAGGCCATAGCAGAGAGCTGGATTGGAAGAGGGGCAGCCAGGACTTGAACCAGTGCCCAGATGGGATGCCAGCACCGCAGGCGGAGAATTAACCTACTGTGCCATGGTGCCGGCCCCAAGGGTAGGCATTTATTTAGCCCAATGATTGACGCCCACATCCCCCATCGGAGCTCCTAGGTTCAATAACTGGCCCTCATTCCTGATTACAACTTCCAGCTAATTCAGACCCTGGGAAGCAGTGCTGGTGGCTCAGGTGACTTGGCTCCTGCCACCCGGTGGGAGACCTGGATTGAGTTCCTTCCTCCAGGCTTCGGCCCGGCCCAGCCCAGCCCCAGCCCCAGCCATTGTAGGCATTTGGGGAGTAAACCAGCAGATAGATGCTCTATCCCACAAAGAAATAAAAATTTAAAATATACTAAAAGGTAAATTAACACTGCCAGTTTCCCTAAAATATCCCAAGTCTATGGTAAGTCTTTAGATTTATGAATGAGAAAAGGACAACAAAAGCCAGTGTTGGTGCATAGTCTGGCTCTGGATTATAGAACAGCGAAGAACAAAACAGGCTGTCTTCACAGTGATACCGCTGAGTTCTAGCATGACAGACCCACCCCGCTCCACATCAACGCTGGTGAACCCCAGAGAGGAACCACCACAGAACCACACAAGGCTATGAACCCCAAGGGAAGGGATTCTGCAAGAGGGAAGGTGAGAGCTAGGCTGTGGCTGGCTGGTGAGGGCCGGCTCCTGTGTCTTCCCCACCATCCCTGCACACACGGCCTCCCAGACACCTGTCACTGGCACTGATTCCACCCTGTCTCCTGGTCCTCAGGAGTAAAGGCAGCCCCGGGCCTGTGAGGCCTGGGGAACAGTGGGGAGGCTGACCTTGGGCAGCTGTTCCCTCACCTTTCCCAGGGAGTGGCCTACCCTCCTGCACTGCTCTCTGCGGGGCCTGGGGTGATGGCTGAGCGACTGGGCTTCCCGCTCCCCGGCCCTGCCGCCTCCATCCCCGGCACCCCTGTCTCCTGACAAGCTCCCAGGCCGGAGAAGCAATGCCAGAGTAGCACAACTGCTCCGAGGAAAGCCCCTAGAAGAGCTGATTCCATCAAATGGATTTTAGACCGTATTCCCAGGATGCTAACCAGGAATGACACGACCTGAAGACACAAAAAAGAACCAAGCAGAAATAGTAGATATAAAAACCAAAGCAGTGCGACAAACAACAAATGGGGAAAACGGCTGCATGCATGCATACATCTAAGAAATACATGAGCAACCCTCCCCACTTCTAAGTTAGGAAAAACAAAGGATTATCAGAACCTGCCAGGCCACCGAGGCCACCCCGATGAAATGGCACAGAGTTCACTAGAGCCTCGTGGGCTGCTTGCTACTGGGAAAGCCTCCGCACCTGCTGAGACACTATGTTGAGCCATGTGCCTTTCTGCACACCCCCAGGACACCTACCAGGGTCCGTGTGGCGCCTGCACCTCCCCAACAAGCCACTTGGAAAGGGACTGCCCGCTGCCCAAACAATGAAGCCTGGCTTCAAGCCCCCACCCTCTGGCCTGGGAAGGATTCACAGTTCTAGATGCCAGCAAGAACTTTCGGGATTCACGGAAGGAGGTCAGAACTATAAACATTAACAGGAGCCTGAAAGCTACGGCTTCCAGTCCTTCCGGACGAGTGGAGGGGTTCACGGCTGGTGGAGAAAGGAACCACAGATGTGAGGGGAGCGGCAAGAGCACGAGAACGGCAAGTGGAGCCTGAAGACGCCACGGAACGGCTGCGCTCTCAGGGCCAAACTTCCACAGACAGGAGCTGCCGCTCGGGGGTGAACAGACAAAGTGGCTTCTCAAGATGGACCCGGCACCTGCTGAAGAGGCTGTGAGCGCTGTTGACATGACAACAGGAGACTGAGACCGTACATGAACATCACTGGGAAAGCAGAGAGAATTTCACAGGATTGATCAAAATGCTACCCACCAGCATCTCATGCCCCAGAGAGCACTTTCAGGGAAAGAAGAGTTGACCAGTGCAGCAAACTTCATTTTTGCTTTATTTTAAGAAATTGTCACAGCCACTCAGCAACTAGCACCCTGAACAGTCAGCAGCTGTCAACCTCGGGGCCAGACCCTCCACCAGCAAAAACAGTGTGACTCACTGAAGGAGATCATTACCATTTTTCAGCAATAAAATATTTTTAGTTAAGTTATACATATATATTTTAGACACAAAGCTATTACATGCCTAAAAGCCTACAGTATGGTATAAATGTAACTTCCTAATGTGCTGGGAAACCAAAAATTCGTGACTCTACTATGGTATTTGCTTTACTGCAGTGGTCTGGAACCAAACCTGCAATCTGTCTTAGGTATGCCTGTGATAAGAATGTCACGTCTGGCAAATGCTAGCAAAAGAAAGCTAGTGACACATATCAGTATTAGCAAAACTAGATATTAAGACAAAAAAGCATTTCTAGCAATGGAGGTCACCACTACATAGTGATAAATGTCTCATTTATAAGGCAGAGCAATTTAAAGCATAATGTTCCTAATAAAATGGTCTCTAAATACATACAGCACAAATACCAGGAAAAACTAATTACTGGTTCCATCTAGATAAAATAATTAAACTCCCCAGATCTAATATTCAGAGATTCTGCATGGATTACGTGCTAGGCCATAAACAAAGCCTCAAAATTTCAAAGTTGGTATCACCAGACTATAAGGATCTTTGACTACGACACAGTTAACGTAGAGTTCATACAAAAATATAAATTAAAAAGCCACATATTTGGACATATAAAAACATGCTGCTAGTGACTCACAGGATTAAGGAAAATTATAACAAAAATATCTAAGATGTAATAATAAGGAGAATACAAAAAAACCAATAAGCAACAGTCGTACCTAAAGGGAAATTAGTAGTGTATGTACCAGAACATCCAAAGACTTACTTATGCTCCTGGATTGCTTTCTCAAATGCAGACAAAACAATATCCAACTCCATGATGTCACTGTTCTTTTTTCCTTCTAGACACCAAATATGCACGCTGTCAGAAATATCTAGAATATTAAGACAAATCAACTTTAACATGCTGATTATTCATAATTTGGCTCTAGAGACGGAGTTCTGAAAGCTTGAAACAAAAACAGTGCCTCCAAGTGGGTAAAGGCAGCTCCAGCTGAAGAATCCTATGGGAGGCGCCATACTCACTGCTTCGTGCCCCAAGGCCACAAACCCTGTCTGGATGCTCACTCTTCCTGCTGTCTCTTTGGTTCTCCCATTTCTGCTGGAGCATCCAAAAGCTTTGCTGCCCTTTATCATGTGTGTAGCTGTCCATCACCACTCATGATAAAGTCCTTGTCGGCAAGGGCAGTATTTTGTAAACTTTAATCTATCGGTTAACTGGCCACTTGCAGAATATATGATTACTCAGTGTGTTGTTTTAAAATGCTACAGGAATATTCTGTAGTAGGATTCTGAAGACCTACAGTTCTAGTTTGAACTTTCTTTTTATTTAAAGATTTACTTTTTATTTGAAAGGCAGAGTTAGAGAGAGGCAGAGACAGAGAGTAATCTCCCATCTACTAGTTTACTCCCCAAATGACCACAATGGCTGGAGTTGGGGCAGTCCAAACCCAGAAGCCAGGAGCTTCTTCCAGGTCTCCCACACAGTTGCAGGGGCTCACATACCTGGGCCACCTTCCACTGCTTTCCCAGGCCATACCAGGAAGCTGGATCAGAAGTAGAGCAGCCAGAACTTGAACCAGTGCTCATATGAGATGGTAGTGCTACAAATGGCAGCTTTACCAGCTGTGCCACAGTGCCGGCCCCTTGATTGCTCTTAAAATCTCAATTTGGCCGGTACCACGGCTCAATAGGCTAATCCGCTGCCTGTGGTGCCGGCACACCGGGTTCTAGTCCCGGTCGGGGTGCTGGATTCTATCCTGGTTGCTCCTCTTCCAGTCCAGCTCTCTGCTGTGGCCTGGGAAGGCAGTGGAGGATGGCCCATGTCGTTGGGCCCTGCACCCGCATGGGAGACCAGGAGAAGCACCTGGCTCCTGGCTTCGGATTGGTGGCCATTTACGGGGTGAACCAACGGAAGGAAGATATTTCTCTCTGTCTCACTAACTCTGCCTGTCAAAAAAAAAAATCTCAATTTCATGGGAAAATTTTTCATGCATGTCATGTACGAATTTTCTTAATGAGTTTGCTTCAGACTACTAAGTAGTCCTACAATCCTTTTTTTTTTTTTTAATTCAATTTCTGGCATTTTGTCAGTCCCTTCATTGTCACATTCTAATACTGAAGTGTTGTGTTCTTTTGGGTGTGTCATGTTGTCTTTTTAAATGTTTCTTGAATTGTTGCATTTATTGGGCACTTGTGGTGATACTTGCTGGTTGGATTTTATCTTTGAACTGTGCCTCTGTGGCTTGTGGGGCCCTCAGTTGTCATGTCCACACCTCCACATGGGAAAACAATGTCCCTCTAATTTGCATGGAGTTTCCTCTGCTGTTTTCTCCCTAACTCTTCCCTGAGATTGTAATCTCTCACGTTATTTATTTTTAAACTACCTTCCCCAAGACTAGACCAGTAAGCTCCCTCCCAATTCTGCCACCTCAAAACCTCCAAAAAATACTTTTTTTTAAAGAAAAAAAAAAAAAGAACAAAACACAGTATCTCAAGATCTTATTAGTCCAAATAAAATCTTCCTTAAGCTCTAAGGAACAGATTAAAAAAAAATTATTAAGAACCAACAGTATTTTTTTCACTTTGTGTTGTTATGTAGGGGCAAACTGTTGAAATCTTTACCTAATATATACTAAACTGATCTTCTGCAATATAAAGAGAACTGAAAATGAATCTTGATGTGATTGGAAGGGGAGAGGGAGCGGGAAAGGGGAGGGTTGCAGGTGGGAGGGAAGTTATGGGAGAGGGGAAGCCATTGTAACCCATAAGCCATACTTTGGAAATTTATATTCATTAAATAAAAGCTTAATAAAAAAAAAAAAAGAATATTCAATCTGTCCTCACTTACTTAACATTTTTTATCTTGGCACCAGAATTGTGATGAATTATATTCTATACACAAGAACGTTTACATGTGTCATTTGGAGGTGAACAACCACGGGATCACAGAGCAGCTAGAGAAAGAGAACATTAACATGGAAGCAGCCAGTGTGCCCCACACTTGCACGCATCTCTCTGCCAACCTGCAAATTACCACTATACTGAAGTCTCTGTTTATCACTGTATTAGTCCTCATGATTTTACACTACATGCACATATTCCTAAACAGAGTTCAGTTTACATTTTTGACTTTATATTTATGCTAGTGAAAGTTTTACTTTTCTATTCCATTGCAAAAGTATATCACAATTTACCTATCAATTCTACCATGACTGATTTTTTCAGGATTTTGACAGCACAAAAACAATGCTAGGAACACTCAGACACGTTTCACAAACACGTGCAAGGAATTTCTTTAGGAAATGTATCGCAGGCACCGGCCAGGTCTCTGACTCTGTATTTCCAACATTACTGAAGTTGCCAAAATGGTTTTCAAAATTGTTAACACAGCTTTATACCTGCAGTGGGTAAGGATTCCCACTGCCTATAACCTCATTCCCTAAAGAATGAAGAGAGTAAAATATCTGTCAGTCCAGCCGTGTGACAGAGGACTTGGTCTCTGAATTAAGCTTGTTTCTAACTGACAAGATTAAAGTTGTGCTAGAAGCCTTCCCAAGGTCAGAAGAAAAAGGGAGGCATCTGTCCTGGGAATGAAGTGTGGCTGTTACCTGCCTGCCTGTGAATGCTTCAGCTGCAGTCCCTATCTGCTTCTATGGAACCATTTCAGGTCCTGCCTGCTAGTACAGAGCAGTGCTGTTAACCCTTGCCAGACAGCTACGGCTCAGTAAGTGCATGGGGGGAGGGGGTGTACACATGTTCATTATTCCATCAGAATAGCCAATCAAATGTATGCATGGAACCAAATAAGGGAGACAAAGAGGCTAAAGCCATATCTAAGGAAACACCCCTCTTTGTTCCGGGCTTCGGCTTTTAGATAAGAAATTCCACCTGGGCCTTATGCCGGCATAAATAATAAAAAGACTACTTCCTACTAAAGGCCTTGGTGCCTTGTCTCTGTGCACGAATCCTGCGCCTGCAGGTGCAGAAGGGTCCCATCATAACTGAAGCTGACATTTCTGTCACTCATAATGGACGGTCTGTAAACCTTTCTTTCGCTGTTTCTTCTCTGGTAAAAATCCGTAATGCCATCTGCCCCTTCCTTCTACTGGGCTGGGAGTGTGTGCATCGCCCCATGTGCTACTGCTGTTTGAGTCTACCCTGTGCCTTTCTTCATGGTCTCTTGATGAGCACAAGTCCTTGATTGTATCAGTTACACTTACTCATTTCCTTTACAGTTTAACCTTTTTGTGTCTTCTGTAAGAATTCATAGTCATACACTCTGGTACTTTCTCTAAAAGTTGTCAGATCGTACCTCCCACAAATGAAGTCTTCACTCCACTTGAAAGGACTCTCGTGTGGGCTGGGAGACAGGAGGCATCAGCTCGTCTTCCCGCGTGGGGAGATGTTGCCGCAGCCCTCCCCCATCTCGTCCTGCATTCAGCAGGTTTGCAGAGGTGCACCGGGCACCTTCCCTTCTCTCCTTCCACGTCACTGTCGCAGGCTTAGAGTGGAGTGTTCCTTAAATGGCTGTTAGGTTATTCCCCGTGAAGTTGCTCATTCTGTTCTTAGTAAATTCTACACTGCAGCTTCTAGTGGGTGTGTAAAATTACACAACCACTTTGGGCATATGGTTTTTAAAATTTGGCCATTTCTTATAAAATTAAACATATACTACCCTAGGACCCAGCAGCTCTACTCTTTATATTTTCCCAAGAGAAACCAAAACATGTGTTAACAAGGAAATGTGTGTGAGAAGGTTCACGGCAGCTTTATTCATGAGAACTAAAACCTGGAAACTAGTCAGCGTCCATCAGTGAGCACCAGCGGGGCTGTGGTGCAATGGAATGCCACACACGGCAGACATCACACACAACACCAAGGCAGACCCGCAGTAGAGCACATGCTGTAGGAGTCCATCCATGCGAAATCCCACACCAGGCAAAACTAGTCTGTGGTAGAAAACAAGGTCACCAAAGTCCTTGTCTCTGGGAATGTGAAGAGGGGAAAAGCATCAAGGGGAATAGGGAAATTTTGGGAGGAATGGGAAGCATCTTTATGTTAGTAGTGGTTTGAGTTACACAAGTGTTTGCATTTCCCAAAATTCAGCAATTCTATACCCAGGATCTAGGCATTTCATTGTATGCACATTTTACATTAAAAGAAAAAAGAACCAGGGGGGGGGCAGTGCTGTGGTACAGCAGGTTAAGTCTGCCACATATAAGCACCAGTTAGAGTCCCTGATGTTCCAACTTCCTACCCAGCTCCCTGCTAATGTGCCTGGGTAAGCCATGGAGGGTGGCCAAGTGCTTGGGCCCCTGCCACCCATGTGGGACACCAGGATGAAGCTCCTGACTTCCGCCTGGCCCAGCAGCGGACATCGTGGCCATTCGGACAGTGAACTAGCAGACAGAGCATGTCTTCTTCTCTCTCAATCTGTAACTCTGCCTCTCCAAATCTTTTGAGATTTACTTATTTATTTGAGAGGCAGAATTACAGAGAGAGAAAGAGAGAGAGGGAGGGAGGGGGAGAGAGAAAGAGGGAGGGAGGGAGGGAGGGAGGGAGGGGGAGAAGGAGGGGGGAGGGAAGATCGAGATCTTCTATCGGCTGGTTCACTCCCCAAATGGCTGCAATGGCTGAAGCTGGGCTGATCCAAAGCCAGGAGCCAGGAGCTTCATCCTGGTGTCCTACATGGGTGGCAGTGGCCCAAGAACTTGGGCCATATTCTGCTGCTGCCCCAGGCCATAGCAGAGAGCTGGACTAGAAGAGGAGCAGCCAGGACACCAACTGGTACCCATATGGAATGCCGGTACCATAGGTGGAGGCTTAACCTTCTACACCAAAGTGCTGGCCCCAAATAAATCTTTAAAAAAAAAAAAAAAAAAAGAAAGAAAGAAAAAATGGTAAACAAGCATGGAACTCTGGCTAATGATGTGTAAGTTGAAATAATTCAAAAGAAAGGTACTAATGTCAAATTTATTTTGAAATGCATTCAAAGAATTAAATGGATTAATGGACAAAGTAACAAAGCAAGTGTTAATTTTGAGATCCAGATAGGTGAATATACACTGTAAAATTCTTTCAGTTTGTTATATGTTGAAAATTTTCACGAAAAAAACATTAAAAATAGTTAACTCAAAGTCACACATGCTTCATTTTTCAAAGTAGCAGTAACAATTTACTGTTTTAACAAATCAGCACTTTTTTCCATTACATCTTTGACTAAGAGACAAAGTATCAAGCATATTCTGGGGCAGACATTTGGCAGTTGGTTTAGATGCTACCGGAGAGACCCACATCCCATACTGAAGGGCCTGGGTTCCAGTCCCAAGTCCCCTCCCAGTTCCACCTTCCCACTTATGTGCACCCTGGGAGGCAGCAGGTCAAGGCTCCACTAGCTGGGTCCCTGGCACACACGTGGGAGACCTGGAACGAGATCCTGACTTCAGTCTTGCCCAGCCCTCGCTGTTGGAAGCATCTGGGGAAAGGGAATCAGCAGAAGGGAGGTAGCTCTGAATAAGTAAACAAACTATGAATAAATAGAGCACCATCCTGTACCTGAATCTCCAGCCGCATTTCTTGTTTTTTTCCTTTTGCCATGAGACACAGTCTCCTTTTTCTGGGTTTTCTATAAAAATTAAAAAACACATGTTTTTATTTAAGAAGTAGGCTTTCTTAAAACATAAGCATTAAGATGACTTATCAAACACAATCAGTATTTTAACTATAATTCTGTAGTTCTAAATTATTTATATCAATTATCTAAATTAGTTTAAGAAAACATTACCAAAAAATTACATTTTCACAAGACTTTGAGTTCACTGTTAACAATCATTGCAATGGAGAAAGTGGAACTTTCACTGCGTAAGATTGCAATGTGTAGAATCAGGTCAAATTTCTGTTTCCAGTTATAAGGAAGTAACAGTTCTTAAAGCTCTTATAGGGGAAAAGCCTCCCTTCCACCCCTGTGGGTTCTTTGGTTGAACTACAAATTAAGTTGACATGTAAGACAAAAGAACAGGAGAGAAACCACACTGAATTGTTGCCATAACACGGTGGGAGTTCCCATACAGGATTCCCATGAGAAACAAAGGGCCTGGTAACTGGGGCCGGCGCTCTGGTGCAGAGGGTTAAAGCCCTGGCCTGAAGCGCCGGCATCCCCTATGGGCACTGGTTCTAGTCCTGGCTGCTCCTCTTCCGATCCAGCTCTCTGCTATGGCCTGGGAAAGCAGAAGAAGATGGCCCAAGTCCTTGGGACCCTGCACCTACGTAGGAGACCCAAAGGAAGGTTCTGGCTCCTAGCTTCAGATCAGTGCAGCTCCAGCTGTTGTGGCCAATTGGGGAGTGAACCAGCAGATGGAAGACCTCTCTCTCTGCCTCTCTTCTGTGCAATTCTCTGACTTTCAAAAAAAAAAAAAAACCAAAAAAAAAACCCTGAAGCTTGTCAGCATCCTGAGCACAGAAACGAGTAGGAGACATTGTGGGTTGTCGCCACACAAGTTGTGGGAAAGGGAGGGCAAGAACTGTATGGTCAGTCCTATAGATTAAAATCCCTCAGGTGGGGCCAGTGCCGTGGTATAGCGGGTAAAGCCACCGCCTGCAGTGCCGGAATCCGATATGGGTGCTGGTTCTAGAAAATTAGCAACGTTATGATGTTGAAAAAAATCCATGTACCTGACAGATCAAGCAGACTATGACGCCCCTCATCAAAAAACAAAATGAAAAAAAAAAAAAAAATTAAGCCGGCACCGCGGCTCAATAGGCTAATCCTCCGCCTTGCGGCTCCAGCACACTGGGTTCTAGTCCCGGTCGGGGCACCGGATTCTGTCCCGGTTGCCCCTCTTCCAGGCCAGCTCTCTACTGTGGCCAGGGAGTGCAGTGGAGGATGGCCCAAGTGCTTGGGTCCTGAACCCCGTGGGAGACCAGGAGAAGCACCTGGCTCCTGCCATCGGATCAGCGCGGTGCGCCGGCTGCAGTGCGCCAACCGCAGCGGCCATTGGAGGGTGAACCAACGGCAAAAGGAAGACCTTTCTCTCTCACTGTCCACTCTGCCTGTCAAAAAAAAATAAAAAATAAAAAAATTTAAAAAAATGAAAAAACCCTCAAAACAACCAAAGCAGGAAGGACCCACAGCATCTTAACTTCACCATCAACCAAATTGATGTCAGCCATTTCAGAACACCATGCCTGACAACTTGAATTCAAGTCACAGGGATGTTCACCAAGACAGACCTAGTAAGAGGCAGAACATGCATAACACAGGGGCCTATGCTGTGACACAGCAGGCAAAGCTGCCACCTACAATGCTGGCATCCCACATGGGTGCCAGTTCGTGTCCCAGCTGTTCCACTTCTGATCCAACTCCCTCATGATGGCCTGGGAAAAGCAGTGGAAGATGGCCCAAGTTCTTAGGCCATCTGCCGCCCACATGGGAGACCTGGATGAAACTCCCAACTCCAGTTTCAGCCTGGCCTAGCCATGGCAGTTGCAGCCAATCTGGGGAGTGAACCAGTGGATGGAAGGATGGAAGACCTCACTCACTGTCTTTCTGGGGAGTGAACCAGTGGATGGAAGATCCCCGCCTCCCCCTGCCCAATCTGCTTCTTTCTCTCTGTAACTCTTTGAAATAAATGAAAAGTAATATATTGATATTTCCTTGTACATGCAGAAGAAAATTCTGGAAGGATATGTAAGAAACTAATTACCTATGTGTCCATTTAGTGGGTGGGAAGGTGGAAAGTGGAAAATGGGGGTAGCAGGAACATTTTACTATTCTGTAACATTTTGTCAAACATGACATGAATTATTTATTCAAAATGTCAAACCAAGTGAATACAGGGACAGATTAACAACTTGACCAAAATATGTCAAGAATCTTAGAACAAATTCTGACTGAGCAATTTTATCAGAATTTTTTCGAAGGAAATGATCAGGGGTGCACACAAAGATTTACCTACAAAGGACTTCATGAAGGCACTTAAACACTGTTTAACTACAGTTATTCATTAATCAGAGTAATTAAACTGTGGCATATCCATGGAGAGAATGTTTTGCATGTTTTAAAAAATATTTATTTTATTTATCTGAAAGAGGTATAGAGAGAGGTGGGGGGGGGGGGGGGGAGGTCTTCTATCTGCCAGTTCACTCTCCAAATGGCTGCAAGGGCCAGAGCTGAGCCAGGAGCTTCCTGCCATGTGGGTGCAGGGGCCAACAATGTGGGCCATCTTCTGCTGCTTTCCCAGGCACAACAGCAGGGAGCTGGATAGGCAACGGCGCAGCCAGGACCTGAGCTGGCGTCCATAGGGGATGCCGGGGCTGCAGTCTGGGGCTCTGACCTGCTGTGCCACATTGGCGGCCCCTGTTTTGTGTCTGTTGGAAAGGCACTGTGGGGTACTTCATGACTAGTGCGGGAGCCTGAGGGTGAGAAATGGCCAGCCGGAGGGCTGAGGAACCCCGTGGCTAGTTTGGGGCTACAGATTCGGAGGAGAGTTTGATGTTCTCTTCTCGATTTCCTAAAACATGTTTATCAACAGAAGAATGTAAAATTCATCGTCTGGAAGAACTGAAGGAAGGAAAGAAAATATTCCATCTTCCGGTAAACATTTTCTTTCCCGGGGGGCAGCCTCACCACGGCCGGGGTCCCTCCGTCCGCAGGTGCACCGCCGCCACGGCTGCCTCCGGCCTCTGGCCTCTCTGACCGCGCCCGTCTCTCCGGAAGCCCCGACGGCACCCCGGCCGGAACAGCGTCACACCGTGGCACACCGATTCTCTCTGGTGACTGAACTTTTCTTCTTATCTCACTTTCTCCCGAGCTTTCAGAGCCATCGCTAAGGGGCTTACATCTTCTTCCTGGCTGCGAGAAGCAAACAGCGTCACGCATCTGGAAAACACGACCACTCACCATTCTGACGGCAACGGCGCCACGCTGCGGAGTGAGCTTCTCTAACCGAGGGAGATGGCAGCTGAGCGGTGGACGGAACAGGAACTCTACAACCCAGAGCTCCGCGTCCACACCCCCCACCATTCCCTCCGCACTGAGGGCCCCTGCCTGAACACGGTGCGTCACCGCTCTGAAAACTGGCAGAGGCATCTGCACCGTGCCTTAACGAGACACACTTCAGGTTTTCAAAACTCACTTTTAGCCCAAAACCATCCTCTGGAACACAGCGCCTTATGAAAAATGCTGCCACAGAGCATTCTCCACAGGCAACTGAAATGTGAAATGTGAAATGGCGGTCGGAGTGTGAAGAACAGGCGCACGTACCTTTTTGGCTCTCAGTCTCACAGACGCGTTTTCACTTGCCTCATTGGCAGAAGTGCTCAAGCTGTAGGAAAGAACAAGCCATCAGTATCTTGCACACATTCGCACATGGTTCTACGAGCTGCTCACCCGACACGAGCACCGCTCAGTTTACTGTGCAGCTAGCCAGTGTGTCACGGCAGGCACCCAGCCACATTGGTTTGTCCCAGGCGGGCAGACGGCAGCGCTCCGGGGCTGCTGCGGTTTGGTCCTGTCCAGAGCTGCGCCTTCCTCCAGGTTACCAGGGCCGTCCTCTGTACCAAAAGCTAATCCACTAGACTCAACTCTGGTGATGAAACAGGGAATCTCCTCTTTCGCCCCAAAGTAACCCTGACTTCTGATGGAAGCTGAGAATTCTTTCATCTTTTCATTCAGTACAATCCCTCAAACACTTAACATCAACCACAAAGGCACTCACTTTAAAACTGAGGCCTGAGGTGGGCGTTTAGGCTCGTGATCACTATGCCCAAGTTCTACACCTGAGGACCTGGTTTCATACCTGGTTTCTGAGAAACGCTGTTGGTCTCTCTGCAGTGGGTGCATCCCTGCTGCCCCAACTTCCTTTTCTGTTTACCTGGGCTACTTACCCAAATGATGTCTCTTGTTGGGACTTGACATGACACCAAAACCAAGGTTACCGAGAACAGTCTCTGGTTAAATGCAAAGAATGCATGTGCTCAGTGCTCGCCTCACGTGCTTCTTAGCTGCATTTGAGCCTCCTTCCTTACTGTCTCTCCCTCCCTCCTCTCTCCCATTTCACTCCCCCCAACTCTCTCTCTCTCTCACACACACACACACACAGACACAGAATTATGTGAATAAACACTGCTGCCCTGGTTCTCTTCTTTCTTCTCCAGCCACTTTTGCCCTCTCCCCTCTACAACTTCCTTCTCTCCTCAGGCAGTAGATGCCATGGCCTCTCATGGGTTAGTCCCAGGCCCTGGCCTCCTCTCAGGTTAGCTTCACACCATCCACGTGCAAAGAACTTCTAACTCCAGCTCAGCCCTGTACTCCGAGTTCCAGACTCAAATACACAGGGTCTCTGGCATCTCCATGTCAAACTGATGATCTGCCCACACAACTCAATCTCCCAGCAACTCCTATCTTAGTCAATGGCACCATCATCAATCCATTCAAGCAGGCAAGGAATTCAGGAGTTACCTCTGCTAGCAACTCTTCCCGTGCGGCGAAGTCAACCCATCACTAAGTCTTGCTCCTATGCCTCCTACTTCTTAAGTCCATCCACTTCTCTCCGCCTCTGCCGTGATGACCTGACTCTACAGCATCCGAACTGGGCTCCCTGTGCCATTCCTGTCTCTCTCAAATCCATTCGCCAGACAGCAGCCAGACTGGTAATTTTTAAATGTAGATCCTACCATGTCATCCCCTGCTTAAAACCCTCCAATTGCTCTTAGGATAAGGATAAAACTCTCTTTACCAAGTTTACGAGATAGAATTAGGATGGCTGCACATTGCAAAAAATATATAAAAACATATTCCCACAATGGCTCAGATAAGACACTTTTCTTTCCTTCTTGGCAAAACTCCGGCATAATGTAGGGCTGGTGTAGTAGTCCCGTTATCAGGAGACCCAGGTGCCTTCTATCCATTGTTCTCTCAGTACACTGCCTCACGGCCCAACAGGGTTGCTCGGTCTTCACCACCACATCCCATTCTAACTAGGAGGAAGGAGGATGGAAAACAGAAGAGCACAATCCTCCCGACAAAGATACTTTCAGAAGTTAGACTCCATTTTAGCTAGAATCCAATCACACACACACATCTCGGCTGCAACGGCACGGAGACAGTATGTTTCTAATTCTGACAGCCGTGTGCCCAGCTAAAACCATTCTACTACTAGAAGGGGGAAAAGTATTCGTATTACTACGGAAAAAGAAAACATACCAGACAACTAGAAATCTCCACCGATGACGTCACTCAAAGTAATCACCATCTGCCTGTGTGCTCTCCCTCTTCTCTTTGTTCTGGGTCACACTTTCTCTGTTCCGCACACTCACTCAGCTCCCTCCTACCACAGGGCCTTTACACAGGCTACACATCTTCCACAGAATGTTCTTCACCCTCACCCCCACCCATCTCATTCCTGTTCACAGCACCACACCTCTCCCTGTATGTGACTTCTCAGTGTGATTCTTAATACCTATTGCTCCACAAACAACTTTAGGACAAGGATCGTATTCAATTTATTATTGGAAGCCCAGAGCCTAACACAGTGCCTGTCCCCTAGTCTTTACTCAGTGTATGCCTGTTGAAACACTAACAATAAAATGCTAACACCTGAACGTTTACCATGTATTAGTCTGCTTGAAGAGCTGAAGGGCGCCAATTTATCTTGAAACATTATCACACAGGAAGTCTGTATTATCATCCTAGTTTCCAGATGAAAGAACACCAATTAAATGCCTGGCACAAGGTCAAATATCCAGTAGTGGCAGAACACGGATCTGAACCCAGTACAATGGGCCCCTGGATAGTCACCTCACCAGGGACACAACACAGCATCAATGAAGAACGCATTCACTCACTGTATTATGTCCCAGTGGAACTGGGATACAGCAGCGGGGAACAGAACAAAGTCCTGCTCTTTCTGAAACGACTTCCACTGAGAGACAGACAATGGATGACTTTGGTTGGATGCAGGCAAATGCTATGACAACACAGGAGAGAAAACACTCATACAGGAAGCTAGTATGTTCTATGTGGTATCAGAGAAGACTGCTGTCATGAGGTGACACTGGACACCTACACGGAAGTAGGGGAACAAGCCATGAAGACACAAGAAGGAAGCTCAGTTTAGGCATCATAAACGGTACATGCAAAGGCCTGAGGTGCCACATATTCAGAGTGTGTAGACCATATTGAAGAAGAGCGAGGAGGCCAAACCCACTAGGTCTTTTTTTTCTTTTAATCCCAGGAATGTAGTGACAGCTTAATCTAGGAAATCTAATGTAGATCAAATGAATTTTAAAACCTCACATAATTCTTTTAATAGATGAATTTTAGATAAAATTTGTAACTCTTATAAAACCATAATAGGATATTCTTAGGAATAAGATATTATTTATCTTTATTTTCTAACACCTAGCATTAGTATTTGGCAATAGTAAATGCCTAGTAATTGATAAAAATTGAGTTAGAAAACAGCAAAATATTAATATAATAAAATCCTAGCTTTCACATAAGCAATCAACAAAACACAGAAGAGAAAATGACATAAAAGGTTAGGGACATAGGCTGGCACCGTGGCTTAACAGGCTAATCCTCCACCTTGCTGCACCAGCACACTGGGCACTAGTCCCGGTCGGGGCGCCAGATTCTATCCCAGTTGCCCCTCTTCCAGGCCAGCTCTCTGCTATGGCCCGGGAAGGCAGTGGAGGATGGCCCAAGTGCTTGGGCCCTGCACCCGCATGGGAGACCAGGAGAAGCACCTGGCTCCTGGCTTAGGATCAGTGCGATTCACTGGCCGCGGCGGCCATTGGAGGGTGAACCAACGGCAAAAAGGAAGACCTTTCTCTCTGTCCTCTGTCTCTGTCTCTCTCTCTCTCACTATCCACTCTGCCTGTCAAAAAAAAAAAAAAAGGTTAGGGACAGACATTTGATTTAGCAATGAAGACGTCTGCATCCCCCGTGTGCCACACTGGAATGTCTGGGTTTGACCCCAGCTCCTGGTGCCAGCTTTCTGCTAATTCCAGCCCTGGGAGGCAGCAGTGACGGCTCCATCAGTTGGGTTCCTGCTGCCCATCCGGAGCCCTGGGTTGAATTCCTGGCTTCAGGCTCCTGGCCCCAGCCCCTGGCCATGGCAAGCATTTGGGGAGTAAACCAGCAGATAGGAGCTCTTTTTATGCCTCTTAAAGAAATAGCAATTTTTAAAAAAAAACTCATAATAATTATCAAATACAAATAAAACAAGACTATCTTGGATTAAACTTAGAGCAGCACTAAAGGACACAAAGCACTTCTGTTACCACATACAAGTATCCATTCCCTCCAGTTTCACTTATAAAAATTTAACTCAGATAGCAATAGTTGTTTTGCTCTCAAGTTAACCCTAAAATTCCTATTAAAATGCACACACACACACATGGATGGGCAACACAGCTATACAGAAGATCAATGAGGGAGCAATTAGCTCCACCAAATACTCAAAAATAGACAGAATTAAAAGGAGAGGTACATCTCAAACCAGTAGAGGAAGGAAGGGCCATTGGTACGTGGTCCTGAGACAGTGAGTGGTTATCTAGAAAAACAGAAGGAAGAGCTGCATCCATACCTCACACCTTACAAAAGTTCAGGACGCATAAGGCATTTCAATTAAAAAATAAAATTTCTAGAAGAAAACAGGAAGGGAAATGCCTTCCTACAACTAAAAATCACTAAGTCTTTAAAGGCCAATATCAATGCATCTACACAAAAAGAAAAGGTTTCTGTGTAGTAAAAAAAAATACCAGATTTGTTTTTCCCAAAAGGCAGATGAATGAACTAGCAAAAACAAATAAAAATTTTTAAAAAACTATTACATAGGATTAGTCTCACTAATGTGTAGTACACAAAATCATAGATATCAAGAAACCAATGACCAATGCTAACTAGAAAAATAGGAAAAGGATAGAAGGAATTCACAGAAAGAAAAATTCAAGAATTTAGAAAACTACTAATTGACATAGAAGGCAGAGAGAGGGAGAGCAGGTGAGCAGCGTGATCCCCCACCCACTAGTTCACTCTCCAGTGCCCGCAACAACCAGGACTAACCACACCAAACTCGGATCTCAATCTAGGTCTCCCCAAGGATGGCAGGGACCCAATTACTTGGACCATCACGATGGCCCCCCATGGTCTCCATTAGCAGGAAGCAGGAGGAGTCAGTAGCCAGAGCTGGAAATCAAACCCAGGTACTCCAGCATGGGATGCAGGCATCTCTACTGCCAGGCCAACGACCACACCATCAAGAGGTGTTTAATGTATGAACATATGCTGCTCAGCTCATTTCATTAAAACACACACACACACACAAATTAAAGCTAGACTGAGAGCATTTTGACCCACTACACTGGCAAAACTCTAAGCTTGACACCACACTACTGGCAATGTGGCAACAGCTAAAAAAGTCATGTATTTCATTTGACACAGAATTTTACTTTTATGAATATATCCTATAGCTAGCTATATAGACAAATGAGAGACTTCAAAAAGTTTCCATGAAATAAGGAATTAAAAGGAGTTTTCTGTAGTGGAAAAAGTTTTGAAATTCATGCATAATACATACTTTTCATGAACTTTTCAAGGATCCCTTGTATGTGTGAACCAACTATAAAGGAAGATTGGAAACATAACTGCTCTTCAATGTAGGACTTGGTACACAAACTATGGATACATGAGAAAGGTTCCATGTACTGATATCTAAGGACCTCTAAGACATATAAAGTGAGCAAAGCTAGGTGGCATGGATCTACCTCGTCTATATAAAAAGGTTAAAAATTTTCTTTTAGATACACAGAGAGACTTTGGAAGACACAGGTAGGAAATTAATAATGGGCGGGGTGGGAGGAGAAGTGAATGTCAGGAACAGGTAAAGGAGAGACATCTTACTGTAAACCTTGATTTTAAAATTTGTATTTATTTCCATTTTTTCTGAAAGGCAGAGAGACAGAGACAGAGGAGACAGAGCTCTCACGTCCTGCAAACACATGTAACAGCCAGGACTGGGCCAGCTTGAAGCCAGGAGCCAGATCTCAATCTGGGTCTCCCACATGCGTGGCAGTGACCAAGTACTTGAGCCACTACCTGCTGTCTCGAAAGATGCACATTAGCGAGCGACTGGAGTCCCAACCACCCAGCCTAACTGGCATCCGAACCCTGCACCAAACACCTGTCCAACACCGGTCACTGAAAACAGCTCATAAAAACACTGAAGTTTTGGGAATAACCAAGTACTACAGAGCTTCCATAATGCAGGTAACTCCAAAATTATTTCCTAATTCAGATTTCTGCCTGACTAAAACATCCATTTTTAAAATGTCGTTACACTTCTGTGACAATACATTCTACAGCTAGAATTGGCCCATTACCTAATAAAGTTCTTTAAGTGTTTGCTCCAATTTATAATTAATCCAAAAGTTATTGAGTTCACTATATTAACTTGTTCTAAAGTTGTCCCTCTAAAGCAACCTTGACTATTTGCCTGACCCATGCCTTCACATACATGTGTAGAACTCTAACACTCTTCAGAAATAACTTGTCTGAAACATACTTCATTTCCTTTGCAATTAGCCTGTCTCCTGGGTTCCCACCCTTTGTGATAAGGAGACTGTGTAAGTGAAGGGGCTCTCTCAAAATCACCTAAGTCTTTGCTCACAAAGTCCTGCCCTCTCATTTAACCCCAGAGCTCCACGACCTTACAGGCAGGTAGTCTGGGTCGTCAGGTGTCAATTATGTTAACTGCAAAAATGATGATAGGCAATGTCAATTATAGAGAAATTAGTTGTTAATGTTCACGTTCTCTTGGGAAAACATGTAAAAGGTGGCTCAAAATAAATGTCACAACTTGGGTTTTATTAGCTTCTAACTTGCAGAACTTCCCAGAAATCCCACCAAGCATGAGCCAACAATGGCTTGACGTAACCCTACCTTTCTTGCGTTGCTTTTCCTGCAGGAGTTGAAGGGACAGAGGACCCACAGTGTTGGGAGAGTTCTTCTTCATCTGCATATATAGCAGTGCTGTGTAGGGGAGGATCTATGCAAGACCAAAAATGGACAACTTCAGTGGTCTGTGTGGGCAGTGCCCATTCCCTGATACTGGAGCACTACACCATCTTTGTTTAAATGGTTAACAAACCCAAATCAGTCCTACAGGCCACTCCCAAATGCTTTTCCATATCACTCAAAATTAAAGACATCCACAATCAATATTTATAAATTATAAACCTATGTTACTGGACTTACATATTAATAGATATGTGAATAAATACAATAAAAAACAGGAAATGTAACACTTTCTCCACTCACCCCTATAGATTGTCTACTTTGGAGATCCTGAATGCTCCATTCTGTAGGTTTAGAGTGATTGGCCCAGGCCCAGAACTGTTGCCTCACTAAGTGTCTTGCACATAGTGGGCACTCAGCATTTGTGAATGAATGGCCCTTTGGGGAGACGGCAGTCCTCCCTCACTCCCCTTCCTCTTTCACTCTGGGTTGCTAGAGCCTTTGAATGGCATAAAAAGTCACCTTGAATGAAGAGGACGACTAAAGAACTGGTCCTGGTGGAAAGGCATAGAAAGGAGATGCTTGGAGGAGGGAGGATGCTCTGGCTGCCCAGGAAAGGGGAGTACAGGAGACCTCGGTGCACTAGGCTGGGCTTATAGTGGTAGTGACCTTGGCGGGGCAGTGAGGTGGCCAGAAGTGCTGCAGGGGGAGGGGGTCCTGGTAAGACTCAAGCTACTATTTCTTCAGGCTCAAATTTTAGCACACCAGGGCAAATGCAAGCAAAATGTTCCAAATATACAGCTGCTTAAATAATGAACTGTCAATTGCACAAGTTATTTTTTGGGGGGAGGATTCAAATGTTTATTTTGGAACAAAAAAAATATCTATGTATAAGCAGAATATTCGGAAAGCTCACAGAACAAGAATTTTATAAAATAAGTACAGGGGCCAGCACTGTTGCGCAGCGGGTTAACGTCTTGGCCTGATGCACCGTCATCCCCTATGGGCTCTGGTTCAAGATCTGGATGCTTCACTTCTGATCCAGCTCTCTGCTATGGCCTGGGAAAGCAGTGGGAGATGGCCCAAGTCCTTGGGCCCCTGCACCTGTGTGAGAGACCTAGAAGCGGCTCCTGGCTCCTGATCGGCACAACTCTGTCCGTCGCGGCCATCTGGGGAGTGAACCAACAGATGGAAGACCTCTCTCTCTGTGCCTCTCCTCTCTCTGTGTAGCCCTGACTTTCAAATAAATAAAATCTTTTAAAAAATTATGTACATATTTCAATTTTTTGTATCAAATTAATCTTGTTTCCCACTACCTTTTTGAAGATATGTGTTTATGTGTGTATATATGTAGATAGACAGACATAGCATGGGGCAGAGAGCAAACTGACCATCTTCCCCCACCCCTCCCCCAATCCCTTGAGACAGTCCCCCTTCTTCAATCCGTGTTTATTCTGGTCTGCGCTGGGCCACACACGGAAAAGGAACCACGTGCACCTCGCGTCCTCACTGAGGAGGGTAACATTCTTCCACTCCCCCACCTCACGCCCACGCCAGGGTCTGCCTCGGGAAGTGCTGCAAGGCTGGGGTGCAGTCAGGCACCAAGGCCCTGCTTGTGGTCATCAAACGCCGGGTGTGACTAAGAGGGAACTGGAAGCCCAGGTAGCAAGGCTCTGCCGGCCAGGGGAGTGGGGGGTGAGGGGAGGGACAGAGCCCAACACTTGCCTTCCCCCGCCCCCTCCAGTTTTGCTGCTTCCAGCAGGCATGGAAAGCCCAGGTGGAAAACCACGCACCCGAGGAGGTGAAAGAGGAGAGATGGAGGCAGAGGAGACAGAGGCTAGGGGCTGGGGTCAGGCAGGTCAGGCCAGCTGCTGGGCCCCAGGCGCGGGATGGGAATTGGGTCTCACGCCTCTCTGCTCCCTGAGCGGTGAGGAGCGTGAGAAGGGCAGCGGCAGGGAAGACGCCTGCTCGGGCAGCGGGAGTGAACAGAGAGGGGGGCCAGGGACGAGGCGAGTGACTGGAGTGGCAGTGACGAGGAGCAGAGCCCAGGCCTCCTGGGACAAGGAGATCATCTCTGGCTGGGATGCCGACCCAGAGGACGACGCGGACTCTGACGAGGACGATGGGCCTGCGGTGCAGCAACAGTCACTCGGACAGCGGCGGAGACGCAGGTGCTCAGAAGCCACAGCCACAGCGCCAGTCCCCGCCCCGGTGGCAGGCAGCACTGGGCCCAGGGGGACAGCAGTGAACCTGCAGCCTCTGACTCCAAGGAAGCTGACAGGGCCTGAGCCCCAGGGCTGGCACAGGCACCGTTACTGATCAACTGCACAGAGTAAAACTAGCCGTAGACTCTGTACTGCTCTCCACAAGGAAAGGATTTATTTACCCTGCTGCTGTGAATAATAAGAAAACAACAGACAAATCCCAAATCTCCAAGTGGAACCATACAAACTGAAGTTGTACAACTTAATAAAACCCAATTTAAAAACAGGCAGAGTCTGAACAGACAGTTCTTCAAAAAGGATGTACAACTGACCAGTAGGAACAGTAAGAAGATGCTTAATAACTACTGGTCATTTAGGAAATGCACATCAAAGCCACATTCAGCTACTATGTCGTATTTCTCAGAATAAACAAGCATACTAAGTGTAGGTGAGGATGAGCAGCAGTTGGGACCCTGTGCATTGCTGGTGGAATGTGAAATGCTGCAGAAGACAGAAGTCAGCAGAAGACAGCACAGCACGTTCTCAAAACACACACAGCACTACCATATGAACCAGCCACTCCACTTCTGGCTATGTTCCTAAAGACGTGAAAGCAGGTTCCAGAAGAGGTAACTTGCCTAACCATGTAAATTACAGCATCATTCACAACAGGCAACAGGTGGAAGCAAACCAACATCCATCAACAGACGAACGGATCAATGTGGTCAATACACGGGATGGAATATTATTCAGCTATAAAAAGGAAATTCTTACATACGTTACAGGAGGGATGAACCTTAAAGACACTACACTAAATAAACTGGCTACAAAAGGGCAAATATTCTATGATTCTTCTTATATGAGGTGTTAAAGTAGTCAAATTCATAGAGAAAGAAAGCAGAATGGGAGTTACCAAGGGCTGGGACAAAGGGAGAATGGGGAATTGTTCAATTGGTACAGGGTTTCAGTTAGAATAGATGAGAAAATTCTGGAGATGGATTGTCATACGGTTATACAACAACGTAAATGCTGATAGTGTTTTCAAGATGGCAGAATAGGAAGGGAGCTTACTGCTCTAGTCTAGATGAAGATGGTGAAGAAAAATAAAGGTGAGAGGCTGCAACCTCAGGGAATAGGTAGGGAGAAAAAGGCAGAAGAAACCATTAGAGGGACACTGTGGATCTACGTGGAGGGTGTGGATGCACACAACTCAGGACCCCAGCAACCAAGAGCCTCAGCACCAGCTTTGGAGTGAGGAGACACCAGACTGCTGCAGCCCAAGCCACTGGCGATAAGGCTGCATGAAGAGCCTGGTGTGAGTCTGGCCTGGAGCCTTGAGGGGGGACAGTGACCCTGCCAACCTAGAGGGGAAAAAAAAGAGGGTTTCTGTTTCTCCCTGACCAGCCGGCACCAGTGTCCTGTCCTGTAACAAGCTGAGAGGGCAGGCAGCATTTTGGACATACATAACAGCTGCGCCCGCTGGTGTCCATGTGCCCAGCAACCAGCCGAGAGGAAATGCCCAAGTCTGGGTGGGATAACTGACAGGGGGATGGGTATCCGTGACTGTCGGAGCCTCGTGTGCTAGGACTGTGAAAACACTGGCTGTGTCGGAGGGTGCAGGGTGTGGCTGGGTCTCTGGGCATTTACTGTGGCGGCTCCACATGCTGGAGTTCCCTGATTCCCTGGTGAGGGTCATGATGCAGGATCCATGTCCACCCCGAGGACGGCAGGGACACTTTGAGTTGTTCTTACGGCAGCATGGATGAGAGTTGTACCCATTGGGGCTATTGCCCAGGCACTGGTCTCCTTTGAGAGGAGGGGAGCATGAGAATATACCAACATAGCTGAACAGACTTCCCCTCTGATAAAAAAAAAAAAAAAAATTACCAAGCCTAACTTGGGTGTCACCTTGGACACATCCCTCACCCTGGAGCACTGAACAGAGCTCCCTGACCACACCTAGCACAGGGCTCGGGGTCATTACTGAAACAGCAGACACTCCACTAAGCCACAGAGGCATAGATCAACGATAAATGCCATCACAGGGACCCTCCCCCCCCCCAAAAAAAAAAACTATCACCACAAACACCTAATAATAAACGCAGCAATTCAAGAAACAAGAATAAGGACAACATGACAGCCCCAAAAGAACACAACACTTTAATACCAGAATGTGAAGAAGAAGAGACTGACAAAGCACCAGAAATGGAAATAAAAAACTGATCACAGGATTACCTAGAAGTAATCAGAAGCAAATTCATTAACTAAAGAAAACTGTACATGGCATGAATAAAACTTTTTCCCATGAAACTGAGATTTTACAGAGAAATCAAAAGGAATTATTGCAAACAAAGGATTCAATAGAACAAATAAAAGTACTATGGATAGCCATAAGAACAGACTCGGTGAGGCAGAAGAAGGAATATCCAAGTCAGAAAACAAATCTTTGAAAATTTTACAGACAAAAAAAAAAAAAAAAAAAAAAAAAAAAGGGAAGAAATTAGAAAACACATCCAGGGTGAGGGATGTGTCCAAGGTGACACCCAAGTTGGGCGTGGTAAATTTCTTTTTTTATCAGAGGGGAATTTATAGGATACTAACAAATGACCCAACATACAGGTCTTAGGATTTCCTCAAAGGGTGGAAAGATGGAATGGATTAGCAGGCCATTTTGGTGAAATAATTACATAAAGAAAGGGATGTCCAAAAAGGAAGCACATAGAACTCCTAATAGGCACAATCAGAAAAGATCTTCGCCACAAAACACTGTAGTCAAACTCTCCACAGTAAAGCATGAAAGATTCTAAAATGTGCATGAGAGAAATGCCAGGTTACTTTCATAGGATCTCCACTTAGACTCGCAGCTGACTTCTCATCAGAAAGGAGATATATTCCAAGTCTTAAGAGAAAAAAACTGTCAACCCAGAATACTGCACTCTGCAAAGCTCTCATTTACAAATGAAGGTGAAATAAAGACCTTCCATAACAAACAGAAATCGAGTTTGTCAGTGCTCGCCCAGCCTTACAAAAGATACATGGTCATGACTAAGAAAGAAGATGAGGGTGGAAAAGCTCCCAGTAAAAGTACAAAGGAAATCCAAAGTAAACAATAGGAATGTTTATGGGAAAATGGCAGGGCCAAGTCATTACTTATCAATAGTCAACTTGAATGTAAATGGCCTCAACTCTAGTAAAAAGACACGTACTGGCTGAATGGATTAAAAAACAAAACCCATCTATTTGCTGCTACAAGAAACAAATCTCACCAACAAAGACACATGCAGGCCAGCACAGGGGCACAATTGGCTAATCCTCAGCCTTGGCCTGGCAGCACACCAGGTTCTAGTCCCAGTTGCCCCTCTTCCAGGCCAGCTCTCTGCTGTGGCCAGGGAGTGCAGTGAAGGATGGCCCAAGTGCTTGGGCCCTGCACCCCATGGGAGACCAGGAGAAGCACCTGGCTCCTGCCTTCGGATCAGCGCGGTGCGCCGGCCGCACCAGCCACTGGAGGGTGAACCAATGGCAAAGGAAGACCTTTCTCTCTGTCTCTCTCTCACTGTCCACTCTGCCTGTCAAAATAAATAAATAAATAAATAAAAAATAAAAAGACACATGCAGACTGAAAGTGAAAGGATGGAAAAAGATATTCCATGATACCAGAAACCAAAAAAAGAGCTGGTGTAGCCATCTTAATATCAGACAAAATAGATGTTCACACAAAAATTGTTAAAAGAGAAAAAGAAGGCACCATGTAATGATTAAGGGTTCAACTCAACAGGAAGATGAGACTATTATAAATGTTTATGTACCTATTTACAGGTCACCCACTATTTCAAAGAAATGTTAATGGATCTAGAGGGAGACATAGACTCAAATACAGTAGTAGTGGGGACTTCAACATCCCACTTTCAGGGCAGCGCTGTGGTGCAGCGGGTTCACACCCTGGTCTGAAGCACTGGCATCCCTTATGGGCACCAGTTCAAAACCTGGCTGCACCACTTCCAATCCAGCTCTTTGCTATGTCCTGGGAAAGGAGGAGATGATGGCCCAAGTCTTTGGGCCCCTGCTCCTGCATGGGAGACCTGGAGTTAGCTCCTGGCTCCGGATCAGTGCAGCTCCGGCCACTGCGGCCAATTTGGAAGTGAACCATCAGATGGAAGACCTCTTTGCGGGGTCTTAGTCCACCCGAACGAGGATGGACTGGGTCCGAAGAAAGGTAAGTGCGCCGTTCCCCAGCCTCCTGATCCAGGAGACAGTCAGACGCAGCGGGAGTCAAGTAAAGCAAGCAAGAACTCAGTTTATTGCATGCACAGCAAAGTCTTTTAAAGCACAAGACCACAGGATTACTGGGGCAGGGCTTAAGGACCAACCAATTACTTAAAAGGTCATTTTACAGGGCGACTTTTTACAGGACCAGCCATAGGTCTGTACACTCGTCATCAGTTGTCACCTCCCCTGATGCTGCATGGCCAATTAGCTTTGGTGGTAAAAGACTTTGGGTACTGCCCACCTGACTTCCTTTGGGTGCCATCTTTGAATTGCCACGTGTGCTTAATTTCCCCACAGATTCCCCCTGTTTTCTTTTATAGAAAAGAAAAAGAGGAACTGAGCGGAGAGTGTGCCTGTCTTAGGTTGTCCCCTCTGACTGGGATCAGCCCTTTAGGGAGCATGTCTGTCTTAGGTTGTCCCCCTCTGGGGATCTTACCCGTCTTTGACAACTACTCCAGCTGTTAAGCGCTGTCCCGGGGATCTTACCCGTCATTGGCTACCACCTCAGCAACTCAGTCTATGATGTATTATATTTCTACACCTTGGCAGTGGCCGTGGGTGGATGTATAGGGTTTCCAATCTGGCGCTTAAAGAGCGGCATAACCCAGTTCTTAGAGAGTGACATATTGTTGTCGGACCACCATTAACTGGATTTGATAAAATATAACACCCTTTCATGATGAAAACTCTAAGCAAATTGTATACAGAAGGAACATTCCTCAAGGCAATTTATGACAAACCCATGACCAGCTTCACAGTGAATGGGGGAAAGTTGGAAGCATTCCCACAGAGATCCAGAACCAGACAAGGATACCCACCCTCATCATTGCTATTCAATATAGTCCTGGAAGTTTTAGCCAGAGCCATTAGGTAAGAAAAAGAAATCAAAGGGATACAAATTGAGAAGGGGGAAGTCAAACTATCCCTCTTGGCAGATGACACAATTCTATATTTAGGGGATCCAGAAGACTCCACTAAGAAACTGCTGGAAATCATAGAAGAGTTTGGTAAAGTGGCAGGATATAAAATCAACACACAAAAACCAACAGCCTTTGTATACACAGACAATGCCATGGCTGAAAAAGAACTTCTAAGATGAATCAAAAAAAATCAAATACCTTGGAATAAATTTAACAAAGGATGTCAAAGATCTTTTGTTTTTTTGTTTGTTTGTTTGTTTGACAGGCAGAGTGGACAGTGAGAGAGAGACAGAGAGAAAGGTCTTCCTTTGCCATTGGTTCACCCTCCAATGGCGGCCGCAGCTGGTGCACTGCGCTGATCCAAAGACAGAAGCCAGGTACTTATCCTGGTCTCCCATGCGGGTGCAGGGCCCAAGCACTTGGGCAATCTTCCACTGCCCTCCCGGGCCATAGCAGAGAGCTGGCCTGGAAGACGGGGCAAGCAGAACAGAATCCGGTGCCCCAACTGGGACTAGAACCCGGTGTGCCGGCACCACTAGGCGGAGGATTAGCCTGTTTAGCCACCGCACCGGCTTAAAGATCTCTACAATGAAAATTACAAAACATTAAAGAAACAGAAGCCACCAAAAAAAAAAAAAAAAAAGCTAAAATTCATGGAAACACAGGAGACCTCGAATAGCTAATGGAATCTCATACAACTAAAACAAAGCTGGAGGCATCACAATACCAGATTTCAAGACATATTACAGGGCAGTTATAATCAAAACAAACTGGTACTGGCACAAAAACAGATGGATAGCCGGCGCCCCGGCTCAACAGGCTAATCCTCCACCTTGCGGCACTGGCACACCAGGTTCTAGTCCTTCCTAGTCGGGGTGCCGGATTCTGTCCCGGTTGCCCTTCTTCCAGGCCAGCTCTCTGCTGTGGCCCAGGAGTGCAGTGGAGGATGGCCCAAGTGCTTGGGCCCTGCACCCCATGGGAGACCAGGAGAAGCACCTGGCTCCTGCCTTCGGATCAGCGTGCTGTGCCAGCTGCAGCGCGCTGGCCACGGCGACCATTGGAGGGTGAACCAACAGCAAAAGGAAGACCTTTCTCTCTGTGTCTCTCTCTCTCATTGTCCACTCTGCCTGCAAAAAAAAAAAAAAAAACAAAAACAAAAAACAAAACAAAACAAAACAAAAAACAACAGATGGATAGTCTAATGGAACCGAATAGAAATGCCAGAAATCAACCCACACATCCATAACCAACCTGTCTTTGACAAAGGTGCTAAAATCAATCCCTGGAGCAAGGACAGTCTCTTCAACAAATGGTGCTGGGAAAACTGATCTCCACATGCAGAAGTATGAAGAGGCGCTCTTACCTTACACCTTATACAAAGATCTGCTCAAAATGGATTAAAGATCGAAATCTATGATGCAGTACCATCAAATTATTAGAGAACATTGGGGGAAACCCTGAAAGACACTGCCATAGGCAAAGAGTTCTTGGGAAAAAACCCAGAGGCACAGGTAAGCAAAGTCAAAATTGACCATGAGATCACATCAAATTGAGAAGCTTCTGTACTACAAAAGAAACACTCAAAGTAAAGAGGCAACCGACAGAATGGGAGAAATTACTTGCAAACTATACAACTGATAAAGGATTAGTAAAAGATCAAGAAACTCAACAACACAAACAACCCAGTGAAGAAACAGGCAAAGGACTCAAATGGACATTTTTTCAAAAGAGGAAATCCAAACGGCCAACATGAAAAAATGCTCATGATCATTAGCCATCAAGGAAATGCAAATCTAAACCACCCCAGTTAGAATGGCTTTCAGACAGAAATCAACAAATGCTGGTGAGGATGTGGGGAAAAAGGTACCCTAATCCACTGTTGGTGGAAATGTAAACTTGTGGAAGACAGTATGGAGATATCTCAGAAATCTGAATATAGACCTACCATATGACCCAGCCATCCCACTCCTGGGAATTTACCCAAACAAAAATAAATTAGCGTATGAGAGAGTTATCTGTACCCTCATGTTTATTGCAGTTCAATTCACAATAGCTAAGATATGGAATCAACACAGATATCAGTCAACTGAAGACTGGATCAAGAAATTATGGGATATGTATACTATGGAATACTACACAGCAGTAAAAAAAAAAAAAAGTGAAATTCAGTCATTTGCCACAAAATGGATGAAACTGAAAGACGTCACACTTAGTAAAATAAGCCAGTCCCAAATGCACATACCATGTTCTCTCTGATCTGTGATCATTAACAGAGCATCTAAAAGGTAATCTGTAATAGTGAAATTAACACTTTGAGATGAAATGACTTTGAACAGCTCATGTTCACTGTTGAGGAACAGGGTTTTTTTTTCTTCAATTTGTTGAACTCTACGTAGTACTGAGCTAACCACACGTGTTATAAAATTAACTGAAAATAGATCTTAGTAAAAATAAGAATGGGAATAGGAGAGGGAAGAGGAAAAGAGCTGGGAGTGTGGGTGGGAGGGCAGGGACAGTGGGAAGAATCACTCTATTCGTAAAATTCTATTTATGAAATGCATAAGTTTGTATGCCTTAAATGAAAGTTTTATGGGGAAAAAAACACTAAAAAAAAAAACAGCTACTAAGCTAGCGCCGCGGCTCAACAGGCTAATCCTCTGACTTGCGGCGCTGGCACACCGGGTTCTAGTCCTGCTCGGGGTGCTGGATTCTGTCCCAGTTGCCCTTCTTCCAGGCCAGCTCTCTGCTATGGCCCGGGAAGGCAGTGGAGGATGGCCCAAGTGCTTGGGCCCTGCACCTGCATGGGAGACCAGGAGAAGAACCTGGCTCCTGGCTTCGGATCAGCACAATGCGCCGGCCGCAGCGGCCATTGGAGGGCGAACCAACGGCAAAAAGGAAGACCTTTCTCTCTCTGTCTCTCTTTCACTATCCACTCCTCCTGTCAAAAAAAAAAAAAAAAAAAAAGTTAAAAATAGAATTTCAAAGTACTCAGGAATTCCACTCTGAGGTGCATGCCCAAGGGAACTGAAAACAGACGTCAACACAAAAACTTGCTCATGAATGTTCATACAACAATCCTGCATTATGGTCCTTAAGTGAAGAGCATTTAAATTTATGCCAACTGATGAATGGATTACAACATGTGGTACACCCACACAATGGAATACCGAGGAATAAAAATGTTTAGAACAGCCAGATGCATGCTACCATATGGATGAACCTTGGAAAACACCATGCGAAGTGAAAATCAATCACAGGGGGCAGGTGCTGTGGTGTAGTGTGTAAAGCCACTGCCTGCAGCACTGGCATCCCATATGGGCACTGCTTCTAGTCCTGGCTGTTCCACTTCCGATCCAGCTCTCTGCTATGGCCTGGGAAAGCAGAAGACGGCCCAACTCCTCGGGTCCCTGCACCTGTGTGGGAGACCTGGAAGAAGCTGCTGGCTTCAGATCGGCGCAGCTCCGGCCACTGTGGCCAATAGGTGGATGAACCAACAGATGAAAAACCTCTCTCTCTCTCTGCCTCTCCCTAACTTTGACTTTCAAATAAATAAATCTTTAATTAAAAAAAAAAAAAAGAAAAAAAAAGAAAGCCAATCACAAAGGACAAAGGTAGCTGCAAAGGTATGCAGGTCCAGTCACAGGAAACATCCAGAGCAGGCAGATCCACAGAGACAAGTAGATGGATGCTGGCCAGTAGTTTGAAGGAAGAGGGAACAGGGAGTGAGGCTAATAACCACTGGGTTTTTTAGGGTGGTAAAAATGTTCTAGAGTTGGGTAACGGTGATAAGACAACTTTGAATATACTGCAAACCAATCAACTATATACTTTATAAGGATGAATTTTATGATTTGTGAATTATATTTCCTTTTTTAAAATTAAACAGTTTATTCTGAATTTAGATATTTCAGGTTTAGGGTTTTTTCAAATAAAAAAAGTTTTAGTTACTTAAGACTGATTTATTTATTTATTTGAAAGGTAGGATTACAGAGAGGCAGAGAGAGAGCGAGAGAGGTCTTCCACCTCCTGGTTCACTCCCCAGATGGCCTCAATGGACAGAGCTGGGCTGATTCAAAGCCAGGAGCCAGGAGCCAGGAACTTCTTCTGGGTCCCCCATGCGGGCACAGGGGCCCAAGCACTTAGGCCATCTTCTACTGTTTTCTCGGGCCACAGCAGAGAGCTTGACTGGAAGAGGAGCAACTGGGATCAAACTGGTGCCCATATGGGATGCCAGCACTGCAGGCAGTGGCCTTGCCCACTACGCCACTAGAACATTTTTATAAAGCCATAATAAAAGATATAGCCTGCTGACAATTACTTCTCATCTTTTCACCTTAAAAATATATTTTAACAAAAAATTAGACTAGAAAATTTTAGGGGCAAATAAAAAATATGTGACAGAGAATTCCGAATTCTCTTAAAACCCATTCCAGCAAGCATATCAGATCCCTGCTGCTCTAGGGGTGAGGACACGTAGCACTTCCTGTGTCCTGGGCCTCTCCAGGGGCCAATGACCCACAGTGACAGAACAGCCCATGGGAAAAACTCAGACCTTCCTGGTCAGCTGGGAGCCAGCCCTGATGACCTCACACTAGAGGACATAGGTGAAACTCTGCTAAGGGCTTCCTGCAGCTCCCTTGTCTCATGTGTTTCTGAGAAGGAAAAATTACCCACACGCGTTCGCCACCCAAATTGGCTCTGCTTAAAGGTGGCATGCAGTAACAGACACATTTCCTGTTCCTCATTACCGAGTACTGCAGTGAGTGTCCCAGTGTGGCTGAATTGTCAACAAATGCTACCAGAAGAGCTCACTTTGATGTTCTTAGTTTCACTATACCTAGAAGTGCAAATGATTCACTGAAATTAGCAAGTACTTTCCTGAACGTTGTAATTTACATGCAGACAACTGACTTTGATATATTTCTATATTTTACTATACTTTACATATTAATATATTATACATAATTACATATATTATATGTTTATATATTATAGTATAGTATAGCATACTATATTTTTATTATATCTAGCCTAAATGCTGTTGCTTTAAAGCAGTTTTTGGATAAAGATTTAAATAACTACGCCAGCACCGTGGCGTAGCGGGTAAAGCCGCCGCCTGCAGTACCGGCATTCCATATGGGCTCTGGTTTGAGTCCCAGCTGCTCCTCTTCTGATCCAGCTCTCTGCTGTGGCCTGGGAAGGCAGTGGAGGATGGCCCAAGTCGCTGGGCCCCCTGCACCCACATAGGCGACCCGGAGGAAGCTCCTGGCTTCGGATTGGCGCAGCTCTAACTGTTGTGGTCAAATGGGGCGTGAACCAACAGGTGGAAGACCTCTCTTTCTCTCTCTCTGCCTCTCCTCCTCTCTCTGTGTAACTCTTTCAAGTAAATAAATAAAAACAAAAAAGACTTAAAATACTAACCAAAAGTCTCGTAAGGGTCATCGTCTTTCTTATTTTCACTGCCATTGCTTGAGATTTCGGAATTATCAGGAAACTCAAACACATCAGCAGGCTTGTGCTTCTGCCCAGCTTTCTGGAAGTGAAGAAAACCAAAGTCACTGAACTGGTTCTAACGCGCACAAAGCCGCAAGCCGCTGGACTTAGCAAGGACACTCCTGCTCCTGCTGCCGCCTAGAGAAGCAATCCACTCTGCTGCTTTCCAGGAGGCAGAGGCCTCTGAAATTCTAAGGCCGGCCTGGCAAATCTTTTCTACAAAGGACGAGACAGTGAGTAAGTAGGCTTTGCAGGTCACAAGGTTTCCACTGCGGAGTGAAAGCCCGCAGGGACAGCGCAGCCAGGAATGCCCAGGGCCGGCTTCCAACACAACTCTCCTCAGAGACGCAGACATCTGCATTTCACAGCATCTTCACGGCACACAACATATCCTTCTTAGTTTATTTTGGCTATTTAAAATCATCCTTCGTTCCCAGGCTTGTGTACAAAGAGGTAGCAGGCTGGGTTTGGCCCCCAGGCCATAGCTTGCCTAGATCCCTAAAGAGAACGGTGGGCCCTCATCCCGGAAACATGCCCACCCACCTGGACGTGCACAGCTCTGGCAGCACAGGGGCTGACAGTCCTGGCTGAAGGACAGCCTGTGTACAGTTCAATATACGGATCAGGCTCTGGAGGATGCCAGGGGCAGAACAGAGAACAAATGCACTCGCAACTGCCCGACAACCTGGGCTTCATGTGAAATTCCAATGCCACTCGACAGGCCGTTGGAAAATAATTTGGAATTAGCTATCAAGAGCATTAAAGAAATGTACTTGCCATTACATACAGGTATTCTAAGACTCTCCTGAAGAAAAATAAAACTGTAACGTAGACTGCCTGGAACACCATGAAATCACAAGCCATTGTCAGTATCATAGAGAAGTGGCAAAATTCAGAAAGCTGTACACTTTTTACACAGTGCTAATTATCTACATGAAACAAACCTAGGCTTGGAAAAAAAGAAATGTTTCTAAAATGTTAACAAATGTTCTTTTCTCTCGAACAGTGGAAAAAGTGAGAAGAAAAGGAATAAACCTTTATTTATTTATTTATTTTTGCTACTATAAAACAGAGCTTATCAAGTGAAATACAGAAAACTCTAAGGTCCTCACCAAAGGCTACCTTCATTGTCAACTGTGAGAAAAATCACATGAAAAGCTAAAAAGATAACTTACTTCTTTCATGGGATGTGTTCCTCTTAAAGCGTTCTGTGAATACACTGCACTGAAAGAGGAAAAAATAAAAGTTAGGAAATATTTAAAGCAGCCAGGGAAAATACCATAACCTGACTGTCCCAGTAGTGTCTTCCCAAATAACACTCCTCAGTGGCTGTACTAATAGCGCGCATACAAGGGAACTGAAGTTATGACGAAGAAGCAGAACCCATACCCTGCAAACATACGAGTCAAATTATATCGCCAATACATAGAAAGTGACCACCTCGGTCCCTCAGGATCATGGAAAACTTCTAATCCTGCTGTCACGCTGGCCCCTGCGCCCGGATCTGTCAGGAATGACTGACTCTCCGCAGAGCTGAGGCAAGGGGACGGCTACCAACATGGGGGAAGACTCCTCACACCCAGTCTGTCTGCGCCTGGCCTGGATCACACAGCTTAACAATCCTATGAAGTACAGGGGCGCCATGTGACAGCTCTGCACGGGCGCAGAGCAACAGGCAGCCAGGGAGCAGAGGAGCCTGCAGGAAAACCCCATCGGTTCAAATCCACAGCCTACCTTCTTCCCACCCCATAACACTCTCCAATGACCTTGGGCACAGGGTAAGACAGATTAAGTTGCATATCTTCTAGAAGTTAAAAGGAAGCAAATGCAACAACAGTGACTAGAACAACTGAGAACCACAGTGGCAAGAAAAATCTATATTAACATCAGCAGTCAGTGAACAAGCACTGAGCACCCTCCACAGCTGAGGCACTGCACGGGGTATCGGAGATACTTTAGTAGAATCCAGTACGTAGTTCCTGACTTTAAAATACACCCCGCAGTTTTCAAAGACTCCTTTGTGGAGGGCAGTATCAGATTAGTGTCTGAACCAATAGTCTTCAGGTACTTTATTTGACATGATTTCAAACTGTCTCCCCTGTACCCAGGTTCATCAATTGCCTTCAGCGTCTCTTTCGCTTCCTCTGCCTGTGCAAGGTAAGCACTCCTAACTGAAGTACTTCACTATGGCTTCCCTAAGAGGGCATGCAGGTGCACAGTCATAGCGGATTTCCAAAATCTAGAAATTTCTCGTTCGCAAAGTGATTATCCAACCTACAGTCCATGTCCAAATCTCATCAGCTCTCCAACACCCTTTAGGCTTTCCACCCTAGCATTTTATTTAAAAGGGAAATTCAAGGGAACAGAAAATATGATTGCACTGGATATGACATTTTCATCAACTTTCCGATTTGTTTCATGTGCACCTGCGTACTAATTGCGATGCAAAACATCATTGTGTGAATCACAGTTAAAAAAAAAAAAAAAACACATGGAACACTGTTTAGAGCAGTGGTCTCACACCCGGCGCCACCCCAGTGTCTGACTCAGTAAGTCAAGGGTTGGGTGGAGAGTTCACACTTCTAAGGTTCCCATGCTTTGTCAGAGTCTCCTAACCTAAGAAAGATGGTACACCAAGTGTTTGCTCAATGGCAATTTTATGATTCTGATTCGAATTTTGAGGTTCAGGAAAGCTAACTGACTTATCGATGATGGTAAGAGGAAAGTTTTAGTTCAATTAAATGTAGATGAGTTTATGTGGGCAAAGCAAAACCAGTCACAATTAGGGAATGGGGCGGCCCCAGAACCACAAGCAAGTTCTGAGACCAACCAGCAACCTGAGCCATCACACGTCATTAACTTAACTGGCTGCAGCCCACCCAGTCGACCAATTGGGAACACCTCATCCAGTGAATTGTTTAGTGAATTGTTTACAGCCCAGTTAGTTAACTGCTACGGAGCCTTCCCCCGGCCACCTAAGCCCAGTGACTGGCTTGATGCTCAGTTCAAGTCCACGACCTCCCACAAAAATCCAGTAATGGCCACACAGGCAAGCAACGTTAGCAGGAAGCAGACACCACATCAGCACACGCCTCAACCTAAATTATTTCCAGCTGTCTTGCGTGTGCTCAAGTGAAGCAATACGCCTTAAGCTGGAGTCCAGGTGAGGCTTCGTTCAAGATGGACGCTTGAGATGACCATGTTTTCCTGTGCGTTTCTGAGGGAAGGGCTCAACAGAGTTCCGAAGTCTCAACCCCCAACATGTCTTTCAAAACCTGTCGGCGCCTGGAGGCCCTGTAGACAATGCCAGAGAGCCCGGGCGTTCCCTCACGAACCCGGGAACGACCAATACGACGCACTTTCCAATGCACGCCCTTTTCGATACAGCTAAGCTGCTCCCCGACCTGGAGCGCCCGGGAGCGGCGGCTCGGTCCCCGGCAGGGGTGAGGGCCAGCGTTACCGGCCGCGCTCTGGGGCGGGAAGGCAGACACGACCCGCAGGGTGCAGCACGTCACGTCTGGGGAACAGCAGGCACCAAGCGCCCGCGGCACTCAGCCACACGCACCCCACAGTCTCTCCCACCCGCCAGGCACAGCGTCACGCCCCAACTCCTAGGAAATCCGCACTGAGAGATGCAGCCCGGGGCGCTGGGCGACGGCCACTTCGACAAGCAAGGTCCCCCAGCGCAGCCCCCGCTCCGAGGGGGGCCCGCAGCTCTTACCCCGCACGCCTCCGGGACCGCACCCGGCCCGGCGGAGCCATCAGGCTGCTCTCGGCCGCCGCGGCGCCCACGAAACTCCCGCCAAGCCCCGCGCCGTTCAGAACAGCCAATCCGGGCCGAGCACGCGCCCCGCCTCCCCTCGGCCTCGGTCCCCGGCGGGCCCGCGGCTCGCGTCCGGCCTCGGCCGTCGGGGACAGCGTGGTCCGGATGAACAACTGCCGCGGAGCTGGAGGCCAGGCCTTCAACCTGCTGCTGACGGTCCACCAGAACGAAGCCCACGTTTCCGGGTTGTCCCTCCCACCCTGGCCCGGAGCCAGTTCCTCAACGCTCCGACCCTGACCCGCTGGGCCCGCCCCTCGGGGTTGGGGGAAGGGGCGGGGCTAGTGCTGAGGCGGGGGCGGTTGCGCAGCAGGAAGGGGCGGGCCCCAACCCAAGACCGCGGCTGTAGCTGCGGGGGCCGTGCGCAGTGCGCAGGTGCGTGGAGCTGCAGAAGCGGATTGAGCCGCAAGGCCCCGGGGGCGTTACAAGCAGCTGCGGGAGCCCTGTGCGCTCCTGCTTCCTTCCCCAGATCTCCGTAATGGGGCGGGTTCCTGTGATTCTTTTCTTGCTGTTTAAAAAGGCCTTATAATACAAAAAGATGAATTTGCGTACAAATAAGATGAATGTGAAAATATCAACTTATGAGAATGCAAATATAAAGTAAACTCAAAATGGATCAAAGATCTAAGTGCAAGAGCTCAAACCACAACACTCTGAGAAAGGGCCGGGCCGGCGCCATGGCTTAACAGGCTAATCCTCTGCCTTGTGGCGCCAGCACCCCGGGTTCCAGGTTGGGGCGCCGGATTCTATCCTGGTTGCCCCTCTTCCAGGCCAGCTCTCTGCTGTGGCCTGGGAGGGCAGTGGAGGATGGCCCAAGTGCTTGGGCCCTGCACCCCATGGGAGACCAGGAGAAGCACCTGGCTCCTGCCTTCGGATCACCGAGATTCGCTGGCCGCAGCGGCCATTGGAGGGTAAACCAACGGGAAAAGGAAGACCTTTCTCTCTGTCTCTCTCTCACTGTCCACTCTGCCTGTCAAAAAAAAAAAAAAAAAAAAAAAGCAAGCGGATTGAGCCGCAAGGCCCCGGTGGCGTTATAAGCAGCTGCTTGAGCCCTGTGCGATCCTGCTTGCCTCACCAGATCTCTGTAATGGGTGTGTGTGTGTGTGTGTGTGGTTCCTGTGATTCTTTTCTTTCTGTTTAAAAAGGGGTTATAATACAAAAAGATGAATTTGCGTACAAATAAGATGAATGTGAAAATATAAACTTATGCGAATGCAGATATAAAATAAAATCAAAATGGATCAGAGATCTAAGTGGAAGAGTCAAACCGCAACACTCTTAGAACGGGGGCCGGTGCTGTGGTGTAGTGGGTAAGGTCATTGTCTGCAATGCTGGCATCCCATATGAATGCTGGTTCGTGTCCCGGCTGCTCCACCTCTGATCCAGCTTTCTGCTACGGCCTGGGAAAGCAGTAGAAGATGGTCTAAGTCCTTGGTCCCCTGTAGCCTTGTGGGAGACCGGGAAAAAGTGCCTGGCTTCGGATCAGCGCAGCTCGGGCCCTTGCAGAGAATTGGGGAGTAAACCAGCAGATGGAGGAGCTCTCTCTCTCTCTCAGCCTCTCCGCTCTGTAACTCTGACTTTCAAATAAATAAATAGATCATTAAAAAAAAAATAGCGCAAAAGCTTCACGAAATTGGATTTGGCAATGATTTTTTTTGACCATGATACCAAAAGCAGTTTGGGATAATGAAAAGATTCTGGAGATGCAAACTGGATGGCTGAGCAGCCACATGACTCTGCTTAGTGCCTTAGAACTGTTCAATTAAAAAACATTTAGCCATGGGCTTTTGGCAAAGGGGTTTAAGATGCCCGCTTAGGAGGCCTGGATCTCATTTTGGTGTGCTTGGGTTCTGTTCCCGCCTGGCTGATTCCAGCTTCCTGGGAATGCAGCTCCTAACACTAGCTTCCTTGTTCAAAGAAAACTAATTTATTAGAGAGAGTAAGAAGAACACACACACACACACACACAGGTTTCCATCTGCTGGCTCACTCTCCAAATGGCTGCAAAGGCCGGGTCTGTGCCAGGAGAAGCTGGGAGCCCACAGCTCCTTCTGGGTCTCCCATGGGACTCCAAACAGCGCCCCTATGGGATACCAGTGTTGCGAGCAGCAGTTAACTGACAGCACAGTGCCCTTCCCCCAGCTTCCCTCTAATGTGCGCTCTGGGAGGCAGTGGTGATGGTTTAAGTCCTTTGGTCTCTGCCAACCACAGGGAGACCCAGGTTGAAGTCCCTGCTCTAGCTTCTTTGCCTGGCTCAGCCCTGGCTGTTGTGGGCATTTGGGGTAAGCAAGTGAATGAGAGAGCTACCTCTGTCTTTCTCTCCCTCCCTTTCAAGTGAACTAAATAAGTAATTTTTAAATGGTTAAAATGCTAAATGTTTGTGTTATGGATAGTGTCACTACAAAATGCAACATGTGACATGCACACACAAGTATAAAACATATATAATGTAAAGAGTAGTGTGAGCACGCCTACAACCTCCACCGAGTTAGCATACATAACTGGGATGCTGGTCTAGTAGTCCTCTGAAGAACAGACACTCTTAGGAGTTTATGTTGATCACTCCTATGCTGTTCTACCCTGATACATCCCTGGGTAATGTACTAATTAGCGTATGTTTCTAAGTGACTTTTGTGGGTATTTGCAAGTTCTCTTTCTTACTTAGAGCTATGATTTTTATTTTTTAATTTTATTTTTTGACAGGCAGAATTAGACAATGAGAGACAGAGACAGAGAGAAAGGTCTTCCTTCCGTTGGTTCACCCCCAAAATGGCTGCTACAGCCGGCAACTGCAACGAACCAAAGCCAGGAGCCAGGTTCTTCCTCCTGGACTCCCACACGAGTGCAGGGGCCCAAGCACTCCACTGCCTTCCCCGGGCCACAGCAGAGAACTGGACTGGAAGAGGAGCAACTGGGACTAGAACCCTGCACCCATATGAGATGCCGGCACCACAAGGCAGAGGATTAACCAAGTGAGCCATGGCGCCGGCACCCAGGGCTATGATTTTTAGATTTACTCACATTGTATCCACATCCATATGTAGCTGCAGTTCGTTAATTTTCATTGCCTTCTAAAATGCATTCAGTAACTACACCACAGTTAATTTTTACCTCTTGTGTATGGATCCATCCGTTGTTTTCAGTCTTGGTATCATCAACAAGGCAGTCCTGAACATTCTTGTGCATGTGTGCATGTATGTGTGTGTGTGTTTTTTAAGAAGCCTGGATCTTCTTCTGGGTCTCCCAGTGGGTGCAAGGGCCCAAGCACTTGAGCCATCTTCCACTGCATTCTCAGGAACATTAGCCGAAAGCTGGATAGGAAGTGGAGCAGCCGGGTCTGGAACTGGCGCCCAAATGAGATGGTCACATCACAGGTGGGGGCTTTACCAGTTACACCACACTGCCGCCGCCCCCCCCCCCATTGCATTTTGATTTGCCTGTCCCTTAAAGTGTCATCTTTTCATTGTTTACAGCTCATCCCTGTTTCCTCTTCTGTGATGTGCTTGTTCAGGCTCCTGGGCAGCAGCCATGAAAGGGTCATGACCCTTGGGGACTGCAGGTCATTTCCCCACCAACTGGAAGAAAGAGGGTTCTTGGAGGAGACTGGGTTGGAAGCTCCAAATTCCAGGAAAGAGGGGATAGTGAAACCTCTGTGTTAGCAGGCCTGAAAAAGGAAACTTCCCAGCTATGAAGACAGGAAGAGTTTCAGCATTCTGGATGGAAATAAGACAAGCTCCCCGCAAGCAGGTTTAGAGAATGAAAAGAGTTCATGGGCTTCTCCCCGGAAAGCCCTGGCAGGCTAGGGCGTCAAGTTCAGCTTCACCCCAGGGTCCAGGAGGCATCAGCGCTTCGGATCCATTTTCTTCTTCTCCTGGTTCGTCAACTTTTCATCAGACCCCGACCCCCGTGTGCCTGTGCCACTATGGAAGCTCTGACTCTCCCTCCCTCCTCCCCCGGCCCAGGCTCAGGGATCCATCACTCTAGGCTCTACTTCTATGATGTCACCCCTTCTGTGATCCCCACACAGGGAGATCACCCAGCGTCTGTCTTTCTGTGAGAGCCACCTGCCCGTACCTCCTTCACCTCCCCAAGGTGCACACAGGGACCCAAACATTACACGGGACCAAAGCCATGCACACATGGTGAAGTTTATTCATGGGAAGCATTTGCAAATGCTTAGAAAAGAAAAATGTTCAGTGGGCTCAGCCCGCGGATTGCTCCTGGTGGCTGGGGCTGAGCGAGGCTACTTGGGGACCACTCTGCAGCAGCGGCCAGGGCTGCTCCCTCGGGACGGCAGGATGCAGCATGCCCTCAGCAGGAACCGGAGGATCCTCCTGCCGACCCCGCGCCGGCCCTGCCTCTTGCCCTGGGCGCTGGCCTTGGTGTCTGTGCTGTCAGCGGTGGCTGCGGTCCCAGAGTCCTCGGGCTCATGGGCTGCTGCGGCGGCTTCTGGCTGTGGGAGGTCCACTTGGCTCCTGGCACTGGGGCTGGAGGGCGACGCTTTGGAGGCTGGCTGAAGGGCGGTGCTGGGAGCAGGGCTCCACTGCTGCTGTGGCTGGCCTGGTAGGAGAGAGTCAAGAGTGGGTCACCTCCGGGGGCCTTGGGCTAAGCTCCTGGAGGCCCCGAAGTGGCAGGGGATGTGGGGAGAGGGCAAGACTCACTGGAGGCCTGGGAGGAGTCGGGGGCTGTGCTGGGAGCAGGGCTCCACTGCTGCTGAGGCTGGCCTGGTAGGAGAGAGTCAAGTGTGGGGTCACCTCCGTGGGCCTTGGGCTCAGCTCCTGGAGGCCCCGATGTGGCAGGGGATGTGGGGAGAGGGCAAGACTCACTGGAGGCCTGGGAGGAGTCAGGGGCTGCGCTGGGAGCAGGGCTCCACTGCTGCTGTGGCTGGCCTGGTAGGAGAGAGTCAAGAGTGGGTCACCTCTGGGGGCCTTGGGCTCAGCTCCTGGAGGCCCCGATGTGGCAGGGGATGTGGGGAGAGGGCAAGACTCACTGGAGGCCTGGGAGGAGTTGGGGGCGGTGCTGGATCCTGGGCTCCATTCTTGCTGTGGCTGGCCTGGTAGGAGAGAGTCAAGTGTGGGTCACCTCAGGGGGCCTTGGGCTCAGCTCCTGGAGGCCCCGAAGTGGCAGGGGATGTGGGGAGAGGGCAAGACTCACTGGAGGCCTGGGAGGAGTCGGGGGCGGTGCTGGATCCTGGGCTCCATTCTTGCTGTGGCTGGCCTGGTAGGAGAGAGTCAAGAGTGGGGTCACCTCAGGGGGCCTTGGGCTCAGCTCCTGGAGGCCCCGAGGCAGGGGGGAGGGCAAGACTCACTGGAGGCCTCGGAGGAGTCGCTTCGTGCGGAGGAAACATCGACGGACATGCTGTCACAGGACACTGACACCAGAGACAAGGGGTCCTTCTCTATGTGGTGCTGCTCCCCGCCCTGTGAGGACTCGGGCAGGGCCTCGGGGCCACAGGGCTGAGGGCCTGGCGTCCCCTCGGTCCCCGTGCCTGGCAGCAGGCCGAGGCCCGCCAGGTACTCCTTGGCCTCCGAGTCCCGGGGAACGCCCAGGGGCTGCAGCAGGGTGACGGCGTCCTCCTCCTCCTCCTGGGCGGCTTCTCGGCTGGGGCCGAACCACCAGTGGGTCCTGGCGTCCTCCGCACTGGGCCTCCCCGAGGCGTCGACAGTGAGCAGCCAGGCCAGCAGCTCCTGCAGGGCCGGGCTGACGGCACGCGGCAGCACGTAGCAGCCACACAGCACCGTGTCCTGTACCTCCTCCGTGTCCTTCCCGCGGAAGGGCAGCTTGGCCGCCAGCATGGCAAACAGCACCACCCCCAGGCTCCACAGGTCGGCCTTAAAGGGGTCATAGGCCTCCCCGAGGAAAAGCTCGGGGGCGCAGTACTCGGGGGTCCCCCAGAAGCCCCTTACCAGCGTGCCCTGCTCCAGCCGCAGGCTCAGGCCGAAGTCCGCCAGCTTGAGGTTCAGGTGGGCATCCAGCAGCAGGTTGCCCAGCTTGAGGTCCCGGTGCACCACGCGCTGGCCATGGCAGTAGCTCACGGCGGCCAGCGCCTGGCCGAACAGGGTCCTGGCCTCGGCCTCGGCCAGGCCGCCCTGCTCAAGCACGTAGCTCTCCAGCGAGCCCTTGGTCGCCAGCTCCATGACCAGGAACAGGTGCGTCCTGGTGTGCCGCTCCACCAGCAGCCGCACGATGTTCTCGTGCCGCAGGCTCCTCAGGATGACCGCTTCCGCCTGCGCGGACAGCGGGCTGCTGGGAGAGGCGTCTTGCAGGAGGATCTTTACGGCCACGTACTTGCCGGACGCCAGGTGCCGGGCCAGCTTCACCAGGCCGAAGCTGCCCCGGCCGAGCACGTCCACGAAGCGGAACCCGTCCAGAGGAGGATGGAAGTCCAAGGGGCCTTCCATGATGCCCGTCACCTAACTACGCTCTCTGACTCCCTAACTCGCTCGACACACACTAGCTAATCACGGACCCTCACTGCACTACCTACAACACAAAGGGACCACGGGGGACTGACTACCCAGCTGACTAAGACACAGCACCAACTACTCTCACTACTCTAGAGGCAAAGCCACAATTCTATCTCAATAAAGCAGAAAACAACAAAGAGGAAAAGCCACTAAATCCTCGAACGCTGATACTTCTGAGTGTGCTAGCTGACTAGAGTGGGGGAAGCCAAAATAAAGAAAACTGCAAAAAAAAGGCCAAATGGGCAAAACAACAACGAGGAGGAAAACAACAAACTAACCAAAATGGGGAAAAAGCAAAAACCAAATAGACCCAGAAACAAACAACCAAGAAAAAGCACAAGCAACAGCAATGAGCGCAAAGGGCTAGTTGCGGTCCTAGTTACACAGATCACAAAGAGAGTGCTCTCTGGGTAAGGCGGACGAAAATCTAGGCCCCCGCAGTGACTATATATACTTTTTGGGGGCTCACCTCACAGAATGGCGCCTTGTGAGATCAGAGCAAGAAATGGACCAATCACAGCCCAGCCAGGGACTGTGTAATAATACAACTTTCCTAACAGTGGTGCCTTATGAAGTCAGAGCAAGAAATGGACCAATGGGAGCTGTAGTTCATCCACAGGGGTTTTCTTGAGAATCTTCCAATTAAATTAAAACGATACCCAAAGAGTTTTTGGCCTAGGTTGGTGATAGGGCTGGATACTTAATTGTTGAGAAACTCCAACCTGTAGATTGCTTCGGTGGCCTTCTCATGCCTAGTTTCAATATGATGATCAGTTGTGTCTTTTGAAGACCTCCTAGTGTCTCCACTTAGTATATCCTCTCCTTTGTCTTTACTCTCTGAGTGATGGGACTCAGAATGATGGAACAACATCTCTGGCCTTGGTAAACGCGACAAGTGTTCTGCTGCCCAAGACACTGCCAGGTACACTGTTAGCATCTCCAGAGCTGAGAGGAAGGTGGCTTTGTCACCCTTTCCCCCTAAGTCATCCTCAGATTTCTTGGCAGAAACACTGGAAGCCCAGAAGGTAGTGGGGTCCATGCAGTCCAAACATGGAAGGCCCAATCAGAGGCAGCCGAGAAAGCTACATCCTCTGAGACTGTCCTCCACCCGGTAGGGAGGAATCGAGGCTCTGCCAGGACTTGGGGTTTTGGGACTCCTGTCACAACAACAACCAAAACTCCTGGCTCCTGGCTTCAGCCTGGCCAAGGCCTGGAGGTCATTTATGGGCTCTATCAGAGGATGGAGGAGCTCCCTAGCTTCCTCTCCCTCTCTCTCACTAACACTGTCTCTTTCCCCTCTTCACTCTCACGCGAATAGAATACAACTTAGAAAAAAAGGAGAGACTCCCCTCAGGACCTGTACAGCCCGGAACTACGACGAGACGATGGCCGCATCACAGCCTCAGCTCTGTCTCCTTGGGACAGCCTCGTGCTGAGCCCTCAGGACCAGTGTTTCTCCCGAGGAAGCTACAAGCTCATCTCAGGTAGGAAGTGAGCCCGGTAACCCCTGCCCCCACACAGCAGGTGGATCGGTGTCTCCTGCAGTTCTTGAGGAGCTCCTAGGGCCCAGCATAGCCGTGGGCCCAGGAACACATGATGGTCCCTCTGTGCCGACTGCCCAAGCCCTCTTGGGAGAGGAACCCTCCCTGGGGAGATGACCCCCACCTCCAAGATGTCCAGGGACACTGCACAGTGCGATTTCTCCGTGATTTCCTGCAGTGCTGGTCACCTCCTCCTCGAGGCTGGGAGGGAAGAACCAGCACCCCAGGAATTCTCACTACAGTTTTGCTACAAAAGTCAAAAAAATTAAAGTATGAAGACTGTGGGGACTGTTTTCCATTAAGCACAGGTAAAAACTCATCTTTGTAATAAGGTTGGAGTTTTTGAAGGCAGATCAAATAAAGATGAAACTCGGGATACTACCAAAACCTCACCAGATAAATAATTCAAAATTTATTTAGGTGCAAAAACCTTTGAAAACCTGTGCATAGTTTGTGCTTAACATACTTTTCCTGTGAATGTTTTGTATACCCTCTCCTCTGCATGAATTTCAAACACTGCAACAAGAAGCTCATCCTTTATTTCCATTTCCACGAGGTTTTCCAAGTCCCTTCAAGTAACCCAGTTCGAGGAAAAACTCAGTTCCCATCCGGCCTGCAGAGCAGCGTCGCCAAGGACGAGAGACACCACAGCTCTCATTCTCATCGCTCCTCCCCAGTGCTGGTGGGAGCCTTGCAGACCCACCTGGGTTTAGAGAATTCATCTCCCGCGAGGTAAGTGGTGGCCTGAGGACTCTGTGTCCCCCAGCTCTGCTCAGCAGTAGCCTGAACATGCTGTGCAAAGTCCTATCTTGTCCACGCTGGACTAAAATGAGGCAGTGGAATCTCTGTGGGCACCGCCCCAAGAATTCAATTCCGTGTAAATCCCAAAGGAAACTCCTAAGGAAATGTCTTATTAGACTGTTTTTATTTTTAAAACTATTTGTTTAAAAGGTGGAGTCACAGATACAGGGAGACAATAAACACACACACACACACACAGAGGGAGGGAGAAAGAGAGAAGAGGGGGGAGAGAGAGAACTTTCATTCACTGGTTCACCTGCCTAGCCCCTTCACAAATGGCTACCATGGCTTAGACTAGGCCAGTCTGAAGGCAGGCACCCAAACTCCATCCAGGTCTCCCCTCGGTTGGCAATGCCCCAGGTAGTTGGCCATCTTCCTCTGCCTTCCCAGGCACGTTAGCAGGGAGCTGGATCAGAAGCAGAGCAGCTGGGACTCAAACTAGCCTCCTGAAATGGGATGCCAGTGTCACAGGCGGCAGCTTTACCTGCTATGCCACAGCACTGGCCCCTAAGTTCTGAAGAGCCGAGGTGCCTCCATTTACTGGAGCAGGCCCAAGTTCCTGTAAAAGCAAACATTCCAGGGAAACCAGAACTTAAGATAGAGCAGCCCACGGGCAGTTACCAAATAAGGATACACCCTGGGCCTGAGCCAGTCAGGATCAGCCTCATCCCACCAAGAGCTACCAGGAAAGGCACCTTTCAATCCACTGTAGCCCTGTACCCCAAACCCTCGCTGATTGTACCCTGCAGCTTTGTCCTTTAAAAACGCTCCCGAACAAAGCTCGGGGCCTTCCTCTGACCTCCGCTGCCTCGGTTGGTCAGATGAGGTCCCTGCCGCGGCTTGTACTTCCAGAATAAACCTTGCTTTTGCATTTCGGTGAGATCGAGTCTCTGGTGACTTCTTGGGGATTCAGCGATCTGGGCATAACAGTTCCTTTTAAGATTGATTTCTTTGAGAGATCCACGGACAGAGAGGGATTGATCTTCTATCCTCTGGTTCACTTCGTACATGGCCACAACAGCTAGGGAGGGTCAGTTTAAAGCCAGGAGCCAATGGGGCTGGCGCTGTGGTGTAATGGGTTCAGCCAGCGGTGCAGTGCTGGCATCCCACGTGGGTGCTGGCTTGAGTCTCGGCTGCTCCACTTCCAATCCAGCTCCCTGCTAATGTGCCTGGGAAAGCTGTGAAAGATGACCCAGCTGCTTAGGCTGCTTCTCCCACAGGGTAGGCCCAGAAAGCTCCTGGTTCCCGCTTCTACCTGGCACTTCCCTTGCCATTGTGGCTATTTAAGAAGTGAACCAGCAGATGTAAGACCTCTCTCTTTGTCTGTCTCTCTCTCTCTCCCCTTCTACTCTGGGTGTGTGTGTGTGTGCATGTGTGTGTCTGTCTGTATTCCTCCCTCTCTCTAACCTGCCTTTCAAAAAAATAAAGTAAATCTTTTTAAAAAGCCTAGAACTCCATTCAGGTCTACCACGGGGGTGGCAGGTGCCCAGGTACTTGGATCATATGCTGCTGGTTTCTCAGGTGTGTTAGTAGGGAGTTGGCTTGGAGCCAGGGCTTGAACAGGCACTTCAACTATGGGATGCTGGCATCATAAGCAGTGTCTTAGCCCGCTGTGCCATACACCAGCCCCCAAGAACCAAGGTTTCTTTCTCCCTCCAAATCTGATATCAGTGAAGTAAAGGAGTTTTGCTCGTCCTCAGAGAGGTGTCACAGCTTTTGTCAAACTTGGTTCACTGGGTGTGGTGATAAATAATCTGCACATGTTTTGACGTGTTTTATCGAACTGATGAGAGCCCTTGTACTCAGCTAAAGTCTGCTGGGGACCGTGTGCTACCGGGGTGGACATGCAGAACCGGTGACAGCCAGGTTACTCAGCAACAGAGAAAGTGTCTACACCATGTCTCTTTAGCGGGGCAAGGAGACCCGAACCACCACCCTTACTCGTGGCCAGGAAGGGCAAGGGACACAGGCACAGCCCCTTGGTGGCCAGCCCTGGTCACAATGCCTGAGCTGGATGAGCTCATAATGCAGGTAGCGTCCATGCCAGGGCTCTGCCGGGCAGGAGACACAGGTGCCAGGAAGGGTTCTCCATCCGGAGGGCTTCCACTGGGGGCTGTGAATGCCAGGATGGTGTGGAAGCCCTCTCTCCTGGGAAGAGAGCCTGTGTCCAAGATGAAGTCCAAGGGACAGAGAGGTGAGAGAAGGGGATGGGGGCATGGCAGAGAGAGAGAGGGAATGAATGAATGGGGCTGATCCTGTCCTGGAGATCTGGATCCCAGTTCTAATGCAGGTTTACCATGGCACCCTCAGATCCCATGAGATCCCTCAGTGTCTGCGTATCTTTTCCAGCCCACAAGTAAGGAAGTTGTCTTTCTTTTGTTCTCATTCTCTCTGTTGTCTTACTGTCCCTTACACTGGCTGATTGAGAGCATTCTGGGTAATGGAAGTTAGGTGTTGTGTGTGCGCTCTGTGAGCTGACATAAAATGCGCCTCCGGACCTGATGTAAAGCTGCCTCTGCAGACTGCTCCCTGGGCTCCCTGGCCCCTGGGCAGGCTGCCCCGCCCCTCCACTTTCTATGGACATTTGGAAGTGCCCTTCTACAGCCATCTGGGGAGTAAACCCACAGATGGAAGATCTCTCTCTCTGTCTCTGTCTCTGTCTCTGTCTCTCCCCCCCAACTCTGCCTTTCAAATAAATAAACAAACATTTTAAAAATAAGTAAATCGAAAAGAGAGACCCTTAGGCACAGAGTGCAGGTGTCTGTGCAGACATGAATGGGAGTAAAACTATAAAATCTTGTAATCAGAGCAGCATCGGGAGAAGCAGGGAGAGAATGCATGTTCTGCTTTAAAGCCTGTTACAGACCTGAAGTCACGCATTGTTTTACAGACGCAGATGTCGCGGTTTTCCGTTCCTGAAACATCGATACGGGCTGATAGAGTTAGAGGCACGGTGCTTGGCGGGGAGCAAGGAAGACTTTGGTGAAGGAAGCACACGTGGTCCACGCCTCCGTCTCCGAGGGGAAAGCCAGGCGCAGCCTCAGACACGGGTGGCAGTGAGTCCCAGCGGGACACTCTTGGGTGGAAATAAAACGTTACTAGATACTGTAACACGCTGTGTTGAACTTTTCTCTCTTGCTAATCTACCATCTCTGTACCTAGGCGTCAGACTTTATACTCTTTTCCTAAAAACGCAGCCAGGTCTAGCTAGAGCCGTGTCCCTGTGTCTGTGCCCCAGTTGGCCGGTCAGCACCACCGGAACACGCACGACTCAGGCACACAAACTGTGTCCATGGACTTTATTATTTTGAAACAACTCTTAAGCAGACAACAGTGTCCAGCTAATAAAGGTGTGAGAGGGAAGTCAGCGGCCTTAGGCTCCCTTACGCATGGCTGTGTTCAAAATGGCATCGGCATTTACTGGAAGGGCATGGCCGTGGCCTCCGCCAAGGTGTAGGCCAGAGACTCGATTACGGGGGACACAGGCTCTCCGGGACTGACTTCCTGTCTCTCCTCGGAACTCCTGTCTCACGGAAAGCTCTGTGCTTTGCTTATCCCGTTCCCTAAACGCACGAGGCTCATTTCTACCTCTCAGAAATTATACACAGCACTCCCTTTACTGTTCTGGGTCCTGTCTAGGTAGCCTGCAACACTCAGCCAGCACTCACACCCTGTGGGAGGCCTCCCATGAACCAGCGTTTTCCCTCCACTGCAAGGTCAGTCACACAGTGCTGCCCAGGTCACACACAGTGGTACCCAGGTCACAGAGTGCTGCCCGGGAAACACAGTGCTGCCCAGGTCACACACAGTGCTGCCGGGTCACACACAGTGCTGCTCAGATCACACAGAGTGCTAGCAGGTCACACACAGTGCTGCCGAGGTCACACAGAATGCTGCCCAGGTCACACACAGTGCTGCTCAGGTCACACACAGTGCTGCTCAGATCACACAGAGTGCTAGCAGGTCACACACAGTGCTGCCGAGGTCACACACAGTGCTGCCCAGGTCACACACAGTGCTGCCCAGGTCACACACAGTGCTGCTCAGATCACACAGAGTACTAGCAGGTCACACACAGTGCTGCTGAGGTCACACAGAGTGCTGCCCAGGTCACACACAGTGCTGCCAGGTTACACACAGTGCTGCCAAAGTCACGCAGAGTGCTGCCAAGGTCACACACAGTGCTGCCAGGTCACACACAGTGCTGCCCATGTCATGAGAGTGCGCTGGGAGGAGGGGATCAGCAAAACTCATCCTAGGACAACAGAAAATTGGGGGCAGGAGGCTGGCCACAGAGAAGAGCAGACAGGGGAAGCCACAGCCCAGGCAGGATCCAGCCCATGGGGAACTCCCTGGGGGAATGCCAAGTCACAGTCTATGGAAGCCATGGCCGATCTTTCCTTCGCAAGGCGGTGCCTGTGATGCGCTGTTCTCACTCCACCACAAGCTCACCAGCCTCCTGGTGTCAGCGTGTCTTGAGGTTGGGGGTAGCAAAGAAGGCAGGCTGGACTTCGGGGTCAGGGGAGGCAGGGGTGCTGGAAGTGGCTGGAACCACAGGAGTGGAGGCAGTGGGCTGGAAGCCCTGCAGGTCCTTGGAGCGATGCCCGCAAGGCCCTGAGGAACCCCAGACATCCTGGGGAACAGGTGACTTCAGAACCCAGGAGGACACCTGGGGACAAGTCCTTCAGTTACGTCATAATTCTCATGATCAAGGGGGGACCTACTGCTTTTATGCTACAAACCACAGAAGGAGAGTGCTCCATGACTCCTGGGTGCTTGGGAAAAAGTGAGTGAGTGGGCACAGACGTTTCCCTGGGGAATACGAGGCGGCTCCAAAAAGTGAGAAGGAATAAAACCGAATTAAAGGATGAGGTTATTTTGGTGCAAGAAAATTGAAATTCATTTTTTTTTTCATAAAACATATTTTTCATGAGGTTTTTAGACAAGGTCAGCCACGTTCAGGGCGGTATGGTGGTAGACATAAAGACCCTTGTATATTAGTTCCATGTTTTGGAATCACTAGTTTGATATTTAGCTGAAAATACACTTATTTGTCCTCCAGGATACCATGAAGATTAAAGGTAAAGAGTACGGGTCCCTGCATGACAGAGTGCCTTCTCATTCCCTCTCCTGCCTCTTGGCTTTTTTCTAGCCAGCTTCTGGACCTTGCTGTTTGGCACTGTATCCACCAGGGGGCAGAGAAAGACAGGGAATGGAGATTAGAACATGGACTTAGAGAATAGGACCATGCATTTTCAAACATTGTAAATAGGGTTCAAAGTCTGCTTACAGAGTAATCACTGAGCTATTCTAACTGCTCTTGCTTAATCCATTCTGCCCTGCGTTTGGATTACATTCTTCCATGGTTTACCAAATCCATCCCTGTACATTTTCCTGTTTTTAAAAAAGAGTGATTGATTTGAAAGGCAGAGTGACAAGGACAGAGAGAGAGAGAGAGAGAGAGAGAGAATCATCCATCCACAGGCTCACCCCCCACATGGCCACAACAGCCAGGGCTGTGCCAGGCCAAAGCCAGAAACTAGGAATCCCACCCGAGTCTCCCACAAGGGACACAAGCCCGCAGGCCACCCTAGGCGCGTTAGCAGGGAGCTTGCTCAGAAGTGGAACAGTTGGGACGTGACACAATGCTCTGATATGGGACGCCACTGTAGCGAGTGGCGGCTTAACCCGCTGTGCCACACACCAGCCCACTATTCCTGCCAATTTTCCTCAAGGCAAAGCATGCAATTTCCTACTGTGCAGAGGAAAAGAATTTATTTTTCAAAGTTTCCTACTACTTCCCCTCCTGCAGCGCCTCCCAGGTATTGGTGCAGGGAATCTCTCACTCAACTTGGCAGTTTAATAAACTAAGGTCCTTATCTGTTTTGCACAGGCCAACCGCTCAACATCTGTAACTATGACACCGCAGAACAAACTGGAAACTTCAGGGGGCGGGGCAGGGAGGCAGGTGGCGGGGCAGGCGCGGAGGCCGCTTTAAGCAAAAGAGGAAATAAGGTTCAGAGGGAAGTTCTAGTAGGCGTCTCATGAAGTTGGAGGGCGGAGGATTTTTCGGTTGGAGCAACATGCAGTGACGTTAGATCCCTCCGTGTGTCACGTGCTTTTCGCCCTTTGCCTGGCCCCCTTCCCTGACTGCTGACCTTGTTTACCCTGTAACTGACGTTGCTCTACTTCTGCCAGACTTAGCTGGCACTGCTCCTACCCAAGCCACGATCACATGGCTGAATAGGTCCGACCAGGACACGGTGACCACGCAGCGTCACATGTCTCAGATTCCATTCGCAGCTGCCTGGAGGGCCCGGAGAGGCTGGGGCTGGAATCCTCGCAGGCGCATTCCAGCTGAAGCCTGGACTTCTCCAGCCGAGGCACAGCAGCCTTCCAGTCTGCACAGGAAGAAAACGCATAGCTCACACCGATGGGAGCAGGACCAAGGGGACACAGAAGTGACTAAGAGAAGGACAAGATTTTCTTCAAGACATCAGGAAGGAAGGAAGACTCCTACAGTGGAGACACATGTCCATAACTCTTTCAAGCTATGTTGGGGAGGAAAAAACTCAAAAAAGTTCTCGTCTTGATCTCGCCTGCTCAGACGACCTCGCCTGCTGGTTGGCCTGCAAATGCACATGGGTGTGAGTTGACCTTGTCCAGAGGGTCCCAGGCAGGCTGCGTCCTCACTTCGGTAACTCTAGAACACGGGAATAGCCCAAGGCACTATTTGCCAACAGTACTCATCAGACAGCTGCCCAGGGGGCGCAAACCTTTCTTCATTGAACCTTCATAGAACTCTGGGAGTTAACAGCTCGCCCTACCCTGTATCTCTCACACCCCAGTGCTCTCACCTCTTTGTCCTTGTCACTAGACCAGCAGACTGTCACCATCCTTCCCCTCTACGCCATCCCACTGCCAGGCCACAAAGGTGCTCCCCTCTTAGTTTCCTGTGCTTAGAGAATTGGAGAAGGTGTCCTGTAGGAAGAGACTGCACCAATGCCACCCACCGGAAGTGGGAGGAGCCAGCGTAAGTCGGGCTCCCTGGAGTGACAGCAGCATAGACAAAGGCTGTGTAGGGGTGCGAGCGCGGCGCATTGGGAACTGGGATAAGCACAGCGTGTTTGCACCAGAGCTGCAGAAGGTGGCGGAAGATGAGCCTAAGGAGACTCGAAGGGTCCTCCAGGTCTTGGCTCCTCCCACTGGAGCGCCCAGATGAGCGCTTGTTAGATATGCAGAACTGCAGGTCCAATTCCAGGCGGATTGAACCAGAACGTGCATTTTGCCAGGCCCAGGTGACCTGATGCACCCCCAAGTGGGAGAAGGCCTCCTCCAACGGCCCTGGGCGGCTCAGACTTGAGAGCAGTAGGAAGCCTCTGAGAGAGGCAGCGGGCGAATCCCAGGTGGAAACATCATTCTCGCTGTGATGTGCCTTAGACACCAAGTGGGTGACAAGGAGGTCAACAAGAGGCTACTGCAATGGTCCTGGCAAGAGATGGCCTCTCTCCTAATTAGGCAGTGGGTGTCAGGCATGGAGACATGACCAGATTCGACTGACCGACTGACATGGGGAGGGAGGCCCTTCTGTAAGGCGGGGTAGCAGAAGCTGCTTGAAGAAGTGCTGGGGTTTTTCCCCAGTGCCCCGCCCACTGGTGCTGAGGCTGGGCGGGGCTGTGGGGCTGCTGGTGCATCAGGGTGGGAGGAGGCAGTATCAGTGGGCATTGGAACCTGACACTCCCTCTGCCTGCGCACGTTGCCTAATGAAGAAACCAAGCAAACTGGTTTTCACACAGGCCTCACGTGTGCCCATTCGGTGCCTGGTGCTCAGCTACCCCCTGCTTCAAACGGAGCGCCCCTCCAGTTTGAGCACATGCAAACCTGGATGCCTGCCCTGGGTTCTCCAGGGGGAAATCCCGCAGCCTTGGGATGGAGCCAGGACAATTGTGGTCAGAGAAATTTGACAGTCAAAACCGTTTCTCTTCCCATGTTAAAAATATCAACAAAAGGGAGTGGCTAAGAACTGACAGGCACACTGTATGTCTGGAAACCCTGCTGTAGGCCAAGAATCCCCCTCTTCACCTGCAGAACACTGCCTAGAAGCCAGGTTCACTAGGGAGGCTTCCGTGCTGGGACAGAGCAACAGCGCGAAGGAGTTAAGGGTCCCAGGGAAAGACATCTGGATTTCTTTTAATGCCGGGATTCGGATAATAAATGAGGCCAGTTTCCCCGGGATGCATGCTGAGAGAGAAGACATGTTAGCCATGAATCAACACACATGAAGGCATCTACTTTAGGATACAGCTGGGACAAGACGGGGGGAAGGGGAGGAGGGCGGGGAGGTGCGCAGGTGTCAGAGCCTGCAGGCTAAGCTGCAGCTGAAGTCGCTCAGCCCTGGACTCCGACACGGCAAGAGTTGGAAGAAGTGGGAGCGGGCATTTGGCCTGGTAGTGAAGACCCCTGCACAGAGGCCCCTATCCCACACCAGAGAGCCTGGCTTTGACACCTGGCTCTGGCTCGCGACTCTGGCTCCTTGTTATGGCAGACCCTGGGCGAGCAGGTGATGGCTCCAGTTTTTGGGTCCCTGGCTTTTGTTTCTGGCTCCAGCTTTAGCCTGGCCCAGCCGCAGCCACTACAGGCAGTTGGAGAAATGAACCAGTAGATAGGAGCTCGCTCTGTCTCTCAAATAAATTAAAAAAAAAAAAAAAATGAAAGAATTGTTCCAGTGCTGGGAACCTTAGGACACCTCCCCAGCCACACTTCAGCCACATTGCACTCCTGCAGCCACTTTCCAGGATAAAGGAGTAGGGCTCCGGAGGCTGGTGAATGAGAGGGAGACCCTGGGCCTGACACAGCCCTCACCGGCGAAGATGCTGCTAGAACCTTCCGCCCTCCGTCCACCTGCTCTGCCCCAGCCACTGCGGAGAGCATCGCAGGTTTCTCTTTAGATTATGGTGCCGTGAAAGGAAACAGCAGCTGGATTATGGATGGAAACAGAGAAAGGGCATTTCAGGGCCTGTGGCATTTACTGCCGTCTATGGCAGGACCAACAAGTGCAAGCAGCTAACCCGCGGCGGAGAGGTTCGCCGCGCTGCCGGTTGCACAAATTATTGTTCACGGGCACCACACTGCGGAGGGGAAGGAACAGCAGAGAAGGCGACCCGGGTGAGGAAAGGCCTGGAATCAGAAGTTCCAGCTCAGCCCCTTCCAGTGCACGTGACCTCAGGCAAGTTCACGGATCTCTGAGCCTTCATGTTTCTCATCTAATACAGAACAGAACAAACTAGAACGATTCAGACAGAACTGCCCTGATCTTTCCACCCTGGCTTCCCCAGGTCCACCCACATCTAATCCACATTTTCCATCTCTCCCTTGTTGCAACAAGGAACATCTTATGGACTACCAGCTTCTGCTTAGCCACGGGGCGAGCCTGGAAACCTCTCCAGAATGCAGCCTTCGGGTTTTTCTCTCTCTGCTGGATCATTGTCAGTAACACTGTGCTCCAGTATTGCCCACTGAAAAGCCTCCACCATGTCAAGACAAACCTCGGGGTCTGACGCCTTTCTCCGGGTACCGTCCACTGGTCTGGTTCCGGCACAGCAGAGAGGAGCTCTCTCCTTCTTCCCAAGGACTCTGGCCTCCGTCCTCCCTCCTGCGTGTGCCCAGTGATGCGAGCGGCCACTGCTTCCCTCTGTCCCCAGCCTTCCCACCTCTCAGTGCTTGCCTCTCTCAGCTCCAGGTGCACCACCCCCATCAACTTGCAAACGGCTTTCAAATCCTCTCCACCTGTGTCTCTGGCCATCAGCCCGGTTCAAGCTGTCATCACGCGGTAGGCTGTCCTCACCTGGTCTCCACGCTTCGACCCTTTGCAGAGCAGCCAGGAGGCGTCTTCAAAAAGGGAAACTCAGGGAAAGCTGTTCCTTGACTGAAAAGCCTTCAATGGGAGCTGAGGTTGTAGCACGGTGGGTTAAGCCACTGCCTGCAATGCTAGCATCCTGTAGCTGCTCCACTTCTGATCCAGCTGCCTGTTAGTGGCCTGGCAAAGCAGCAGATGATGGCCCAAGTGTTTGGATCCATGAAACCTATGTGGAAGACCCAGATGAAGCTCCCAGCTGCTGGTTTTGGCTTGGCTCAAGCCTGACAATTGAGGCCATCTGGAGAGGGATCTAGAGGGTGGATGATCTCTCTAGGGTTCTTTCAAATAAGTAATTTTTTTTTTTTTAAAGAGATAGGGATCAAAGCCATTCGAACTACAACTTAGAACTGCCAGCCCCAAGTAATGCATTTGTCGGGAATTCACTGCCCTGGGGAGAGTGGAAGGAGCCACGCTCACAGCAGGAGGCTGAGTCCAGTCTCTGGGGCCAGACTGCTAAGCTCAAATTCATCTGGGCCCAGATGAGGATCCAAGTATTTGTGTGCTTTGATTTCCTCATCTAGAAACTGGGGATAAGGGTAACACGTGGCCCCAAAGTGTGTAAATATAAACTATTAGCCCATATAAATGTGTCTGGCAAGGGGTGGGCATTTGGTGAAAAAGTAGTTTAGGGTGCTGCTCGCAACACCCACATCCCACTTGGGTTCGGGTCCCAGCTCTGCTTGCTGCTATTTTGCACCCTGAGAGGCTGCAGGAGGTGGTTCAAGTACTGGGAACTGCCAGCCACATGGGAGACCCAGGAGGTGGTTCAAGTACTGGGAACTGCCAGCCACATGGGAGAGCCAGGAGGTGGTTAAAGTACTGGGAACTGGAAGCCACATGGGAGACCCAGGAGGTGGTTCAAGTACTGGGAACTGCCAGCCACATGGGAGAGCCAGGGAAAGTTGCAGGCTCCTGGCTGCAGTCTGGCTGTGCAGGCACTGGGGGGTGAACCGGTGGACAGATGATCTCATCTGTGTCTCATTCACATAAAAATTAAAATAAATTTAAAAATCCTAAAAATATGTCTGGCATGTGACAACTTCATACATGTTAGTTATTATCCCAAGTAATCTAAAATAGAGAATGGGAGAAATATTTCATTGAAAATAATTTTTTTTTAATAATTATTTATTTGAAAGACAAAGTTACGGAGAGAGGTAGGGCCAGAGAGAGAGGTCTTCCATCTGCTGGCTCACTCCCCAAATGACCTCAACAGCCAGAGCTGAGCTGAACTGAAGCCAGGAGCCAGGAGACTCCTTCAGGTCTCCCATATGGGTGCAGGGGCCCAAGGACTTGGGCCATCTTCCACTGCTTTCCCAGGCCATAGCGGAGAGCAGGATCGGAAGAGGAGCAGCCAGGACTTGAACTGGTGACCACATGGCATGCCGGCACTGCAGGCCGGGGCCTTAACCCACTACGCCACAGCATCGGCCCCTAAATTGCTTTTCTGAGATGAGATAAACGAGGGTGTGTCCCAGCTGGGCCTGGGGTGGGCACAAGCTGAGCTCTGGGGGCAGTAGGGGGCCACTGCTGCACCTGCCTTCCCTACCTGGGACTCCCAGCCCAGACTCCACCAGGAGACCAGCTCTCCTGGGTGTTGGGGACAGAAGCTTAATTCCCAGGGAACTGGGTAGAAGAGGGGGCTGCTTCACAGTCAGGCATACAGACATCTTGTAGTCAGTTCTATCTGTTTTCTGTTCTGGTGGGAGAACAGGTTGGAGACAGTCACTGACTGGCATTAGAGGTGCAGGTGGACAGTGCTGGTGAGAGCAGCACTGACCCCAGTGCACCAGGAGAGCTCAGAATCATGAGGTTAGCTTTGTGTAGCAGGGTAAGCGGCCACTTGCCATGCCAGCATCTCATCTGAGAATGGATTTGAGTCCCAGCTGCTCAGCTTCTGACCCAGTTCCTTGCTATAACGCACCTGGGAAGGCAGCAGCAGATGGCTTGAGCACTTGGGCCAGTGCTACCTATATGGGAAACCTGGATGCAGTTGCTGGTTCCTGACCCAGTCCAGGCTGTTGCAGCCATCTGGTGAGTGAACCAGCGGATAGAAGGTCTCTCTGTATTTATATATATCACTCTGCCTTTCAAATAAATAAATACATTTAAAAAAATTAAAAGCAGTTTTTAGGGATTCAAATCCAAGACTATGAAAGAGCTTCCATAGCTCAAGAAAAAAAAAAAAAAAAAAAAAAAAAAAACCGAAGAGGTTAATGTTTACAATGGGCAAAAGATGTGGATAAGCATTTCTCCCAAGAGATACAAGGGGCCAACAAGCACATGAGAAGATGCTCAACATCACTGATTATGAGAAAGTGCAAAGCAAAACCACAATGAGATAGTGCCTCACATTGGGTGGCTATTACCAAAACACCACCTAAAAACACCCCAGAAAACAAGAAGTGCTAGTGTGGACGTGGAGAGGTGGGAAGCCTCGCACACTGCTGGTGGAAATGTAAAATGGCAAAGTCACTGTGGGAAACTGTATGGCAGTTCCTCCACAAAATTACACCCAGGATCCCCACATGAGCCAGCAACTCCGCTTCTGGGTCTTTGCAGAAAAGAAAGCAAGGATCAGAGACGTGCACAATGTGCACATGCTACGTTATTCACGGTAGCCAGAAGGCAGGAACAACGCAGGTGTCTCCCAGGGAGGGAATGGCTAAACAAAGTGTGGCTATAAAGACAGTGCGATATCACTTGGTGTGAAGAAGGAAGGAAATTCTGGCACGTGCTACGACACGGATGAACCTTGAGGAGACTGTGCTAACTGAAATAAGCCAGACACAACACGACAGATAGGGTCCCACTTACGCGAGGTACCTGGAGCAGTCAAGTTCAGGGCTCCAGAAAGCAGAATGTGGTCGCCAGGGCGGAGGCAAGGGGAGAATGCGGGGTTCTGGTTACGAGCACAGACTTTCTGTTTTGCAAGACGAAGAGAGTTCTGTGAATGCAGGGCACTGATGATAGCACAAGAAAGTAAATGCACTTAATTCTAGCGGACTGTCCTCTTAAAACGTGGCTAGGATGGTAACTGCACGCGTGTCCTTTCACCATAAACTCCCCAAACCCCAGCTTATTATCAACCTCCGTGCAAGAGGAATTTTGTTTAACATTTCCAGTATTTCTTCAAAAAGTTTCCTTAATGGAGATCTACTACTTTCTTATGGTGCTAAGGGAGGAAAGAGAAAGTTACACCTGCTCTTAAAACCTCACACTTCCATCAGAGCAAGAGAGGAAGGGGAGGGGGGAAAAGGGCTTCCTAAAAGAGAGGCAGAAGGGACTGGGAGCCTTACTGAGGCTTCAGCACTAGTCCCCGAGGTATCTGGAGGAGGGACCTTTGGGAGGTGACCTGTCATGGGGGCTCCGCCTTCTCAGCCTGGTTAACCCACTCATGGGCTAATGGATCAATGGGTTATCCAGGGAGGGAGGTGGTACAAAAGCCAGGCTGGCCATCTCTCTCCATGAGATGCTCTGCTCCGCCCTGGGACCCCGAGGAGCTCCCACCAGTGAGAAGACCCCTACCAGACGCCAGCAATGGGCTCCTGGACTTCCCAGGCTCCAGAACCCTGAGCTAAATAAACCTCTTGTCTTCACAAGTCACCCAGCCACAGCAACAGAACATGCATGAAGACAAGTGCACAGGGTGTGAGCTTCAGAGGCAGGAAATAAACAGCACCATGGCAAACACAGCATTTAAGGGAGGGAGGAAGACGGACTTCAACACGACCAGCTTGGAAGACTGTGGAGTTGGACTTCAACATGACCAGCTTGGAAGAAATCTACAGAAAAGAAAATCTTGAACGTGGTAGGGAGTAGGGGAAAAACAGAGGAAAAGAGAGAGGCTGGCTGTTATAGAGAGACATCTTCTACAACATTTCTACAGAAGAGAATTACTCAAGCAGAGAATTCAGGATTCAATCCACCGCGGTACCATGAAGTACAGCCAGTGTCTCCTGAAAGGTAGCCTTACGGAGAAGAAACTACATTCTCGGAAATATCCATCTTATTCCCATCGTGATTTTCATCTCAAGACAGGACTGTGGCCACAGTCACCCTGGCAGGAGGCTTGGGTCGCTGCCTCTGCATGAGCCAAGGTGACGGGGTGGCAGGGAATTGAACCCCCAGGCCAGTCTTCCTCTTCCTCTGTGCACACCGCAGGCTGTCCCGGGTGTTAAACCAGACATCAAGAGAGTCTTCACTCACTTCAAATGCAGAAAGATTTATTTTGGTTTCCTTCATTGTTTTTGGAAATTCTTTTTTGGTTTATAAAACATAGAAATAGCCAACACTTAAAGCAAACATTCAAAACCCCAATGTGACAAATTATTGACTTTTTGTGCAATTAAGAATACATATATGAAGTTAGGCTACCAAATAGTGTTATTACAATGACAATTCATTAGTGCAAACCCTTTTGTGCTTGTGTAACACATGTTCTCTCACAAATCCAAAAACAACTGCTTTAAATGTATAAATGAAAGCTCAATCCAGTCAAAAGTGGCAAAGACTCGCAATAGGGTGAAATGCTGTTAATTTCCCAAATTAACTTAAAAAAACAAAAACAAAAACAAAACCTTGAGAAGGTAATCCCAGGAAATGATTTTTCCTTATTTCTACACCCTAGAATTTTGGCTTGTCAAATACATTTCATAGAAATCAGGTAGCATTATGATATTCAAGAACATTTGCTTATTACTGTCCATTTCAAGTACCCAAGTGTATCTAGTCCCTTAATAGTTTCGAAGACATGCTTTGCCTGAGAGTTCTTTGGGGGGCAGAAAAGCAAGTGAATCACAACATGATCTTTTGATAAGAAAACCACATTAGAAATCCGTTGGCCATTACAAACAGCGTGCTTCAGTGAAGAGAAAGCGGACAGTTGTTTGGCCATCACAGCTGAGCGTGGTTGAGCCAAGTACTTCTTCCTTCCTTGAAACGCTTGTCTTCACTGTTGAGAGTCTAAGGCAGATTTTTCAGTAGCCCCTGGGCGGGCCGGAGGGAGGGGGCGGGCCCGGAGAGCAGAGCCTGAGTGCGTTCAGCGTTCAGTTCAGCGGTGTGAGAGCGAGCGCAGAGCTGCTCTCCTGAGAGTCGGTACCTGCCCTGCTGTGCTGGGCCTGTCCTCAGGTCACTGGGAACCTCCCGTTCCAGCAGGGGATGCTGGACCCCTTATGAATCACAAGGGCCTTGGGAGTGCACGGGAGATGGGGATGGGAAGAGAAGGTGGCAGGGATTAAAAAAAAAGAAAGAAAGAAAAGAAACCTCTGGTCCTCTTGTGACACGCTGCAGCCAGGACGGCCGTTCTGTGTGAAGGGGCTGCTCCCCTCCAGGGCACTGCGCTCTCTCTCGAGCAGCAGACAACTGCAGGATCTGCAGTGGGTAGCAGATATCTCAGAAAGAGCAAAGTCCTAACGCCTCGGGTAGAAAAACAGGGAGACAGAAGTGTGGACCTTTGTAAAACGGAGCAAGGCTCAAATAACTTAGCACACTGATAGCTTCCCCTTTGCAATGTTTAAGGCTCACTTTGGAAATTGTGTATCACCATGAACATGGCCTGCAGCACGAGGTGACTGTAAGGCAGTGTTCCACTTCCTCTAGCATTCCTATGACAAGAACCCGAATGGACAATCAAGCACAAATGTTTCCTTCCCCACGCTTGCTGTAGTCACAGTTACCATCACGAAGGCCAGCAGCAGAAGAGACGGTGGAGGTGTGTCATTTCTTCTGAGCGGTCTTCCTCGTCCTAAACCTTGATGGTGGAATAGAGTTCATCTATCTGTGACCTGAAATAGTTCCGGAGCTCTGGCCTTTTTGCCTTCATCGTTGGAGTCAGAAGGCCATTGTCGATGGAAAATAATTCATTGTGAAGAGCAATGCCTTTGATCTGCAAACAAACAAGGCTGTTACAAAGGGAGAGGACAGGCCGGTGCCACGGCTCACTTGGCTAATCCTCCGCCTGCGGCGCTGGCACCCCGGGTTCTAGTCCTGGTTGCTCCTCTTCCAGTCCAGCTCTCTGCTGTGGCCCGGGAAGGCAGTGGAGGATGGCCCAAGTGCTTGGGCCCTGCACCCGCATGGGAGACCAGGAGGAAGCACCTGGCTCCTGGCTTCAGATTGGCGCAGCACACTGACCATAGTGGCCATTTAGGGGGTGAACCAATGGAAAGAAAACCTTTCTCTCCATCTCTCTTCCTCTAACACTGCCTGTCCAAAAATAAATAAATAAATAAAAAAAGGGAGAGGACAGACGCAACCCAGTCTGAAACGCACTAGGCCTGTGGAGGAATAAACACCCTTGCAGGCACCCAACCCCTCCCCTCACTTTGGCCAGGCTGCACGTCTTCAGTAAAGCACAGGGGTCCTGCTCCTAGGAGAGGAATCAGGACTGCATGCTGGCCAGCAGGAAACAAGAATTCGGAAGCTTGGTTAAAGATTCCTTCCCTCCGGGGCAGGCATTTGGTGCAACGGTGAAGTCCCCACTTGGGCACCCACATCCCATCCTGCAGTGCCTGGTTCCAATCCCGGCTCTTCTACTTTCTGTGCGGCTTCCTGCTAATGCACACTCTGGGAGACAGTGCATGATGGCTGAAGCATTTGGGTCCCTGCAAGCCATGTGGCAGACCCAGACTGAGGCTACTGGCTTTGGCCTGGTGCAGCCCTGGTTGTTGTGGGGAACCTACACCATCATTCAGCCCAAATTTATTTCTTTAGGTCACCTCATCTTCTATAATATACTCATTTTAAAAAATGTTTGAGTCAAACCTTTGTCGTACAAGAATTTGTGCACGTGGGTGAAAGTCGTACCTGTTCAAACGGCTTTAGACCACCCTCCTTGCCAAGCCTCACCATGTCTTCCAGGATGGCTTTTTTGACATCCTAAGAAAGTAAGAAAAAGCAGCTACTTCCTCTGCTGGGGCCCCGCACATTTGCAGGAACACAGAGCATGAAGACAAGACGCAGAGACAGACTGCACGCTCCAGAGCCTCACCTTATTTCTGCAGAGTTCTTCCACCGAGCCTTCGAAGCCTTTCTTCCGGGCCCAGGGACACAATGTCTCCACATCCGGCACCACGATTGCTATGAGAAACGCCTGTAACCCACACAAGCCAGGCATGTCAGGGCTGGATGCACACGCTCCCAATCAGCAGTTTATTCTTTCTCTGCCTCACGGAGTTCTGGGAGGGTCTGCCCCCTCTCCGCAGGAAGAGCTCCTGGCTCTAAGGTGCAGGTGAGACCAGGAATTCTGCAATTAATGTTTTAAAAGAACCACTGGAAATCAAAACCCAACAGAACCCTAATGTTTATTTACTTCCAGTGTGTGTCTCTGTATGTGTTTACATTAATGTGTATAATACAAAACGGGGTCAGAGAAGCAAACAGATGTTGGATAACTCTAAAATTAGAGAAAGACAATTTATATAGATTCATTTTCTGAAACTCTAATACCTCATCCTTTACAATCTAGCAGTAATAAAGTTAAACAAAATCAAAACCATGGCAAGATTCTAAGCAAAGAAAAATAAATGCAATCTAAAAACGGGCACATCTGCCAATGTAAGAAACCATCCTTCTAAAGTAATTATCAAATCTCAAGATTTGTTGTCAAATGATTCACCTTCAGGAGATCAGATCTCCTTCTCTTCCACGTCACCGTCTATGCAACATTTTGGCAAACACACCTTTCATTGCAACCCTGCGGGTTTCAACATTTTGTATTCTCAGACCACAAATACCATTTGCTCAAATGTGAATTAGGAGGCAAATCTTATCATATCATAGATATCATAAGTCAACTAGGCTTCATGTATTTGGAAACCTTAGACTTTCTTATAATCCACATCAACATTTCCTTCATAGGTAGAAACACACATTACCCGCCCCCTGAGTATCTTTATTCAACTTCCTTGTTAGAACAGGCCACGCCAGGTAAGATGAAAACATGGAAATGAACGAGAAGAACTGCTCTTCTGCATAGGAGATGCCAAGCAGCGAGACCTAACAATAAGTCAAGGGTATTCTAGCACATCAGATGTGGAAGCCACCTTATCCTTGCCTCAAACTTTCAATCCCACTTAATGCCCTGGAGCTTAAGGCACTACAACGCCCAGCAGCAGAGTTCCCAACCCAGAGAGCACATACCTGCAAGCTTTCTCCGTGGACAAACACCTGGGCGACAGGCTCACTTCGCAGGTAGATATTTTCAATCTTTTCGGGGGCTATGTATTCTCCTTGTGCCAGCTTAAATATGTGCTTTTTCCTGTCAATAATCTTCAGGGTGCCATTCTGTTTATGAGAGGGAAGGGGGCTCTGAGTGGGTGTGTGGCTGCTGCCCGCCGGGATCCACCACAACACAGTACAAGGTAACTGACAGGCACTGAAGTTTAATCCCGACAGCATCTTGGAGAAAGCTCGTTACCATTTCATCTCATGGGGAGGGAGACCAGGGCTGGGAGAGATGAAGTAACTGAGGCCGGGCCAATCAGAGCCCATGCTCACCCCCTGCTCGGCCCCAGTGGCGTGTCTGCTAAGGAGCAGTGCTCTGCCTGCTTCCTTCACTCCGGCCTTCCCTCTGAATCACATGGGCCTGGTCACCAGGGGAGTGCCGTTCCTTCAGAGCAGGGACAGACTTCTCCGTCCATGGTGCTCTGCGGCAGAGACCGCCAAGGTCAAGACGCGTTTCCTCTGTGGGCCGAATTTCAGCTTCCTCTCCCACTGTTGTGGAGGCTACTCCTGGCCCTGGGGGTCAGCTGACTCCCCAAAGAACTTTGGGAATGCTCACTAGCATCCCAGGAGCACACTGGCCAATTGCCAGGAAGCAAAACCCCAACCCCACTCCCAAGCCAGCCCTACCCTGGGGCCATCAGTATGTCCCTCAAATGCATCTCTTGGGACGTTCCCAGGGTTCTCTCCTTCCACGCCAGTTCTCCATTTTCAAAAGGAGTGAACTGCGAGCCAGAGAAACTAGGAGACGCTTTCATCGGACCCAGAGCAGGAAACAAAGCTGGCACTTGGCTCCTTCTGTGTCTGAAGAGGGACTTAATGCATTTCTGAATAGGCTAGGTATCAGGAAAGCTGAATTAATTTTGGGGGGCATTTTTCTAGTCATTAAAAATTCCACAGGATTAAGCACCTTAAATCTACATGAATTTGATAATGCTCAATAAAGACTACAAAAGCCAATTTAATGTTTGTAATTCAACACATTAAAAACGGTTCTGGGGCTAAACTCACAGCAGTTGGCCTAATCCGTGAAACACCCCTTTGTAAAATGAACCGACAAACCAGAGACTCATTTATTGCCACGTATCTGCGCATTGCATACTCCTGGCAGGCTACAATTCCCCCCATATCTAGTTTCAGGTCCCAGTGTCAGGGCAGAGCAGGGACACTGTAAAAGGTCACTCTGATTCCCGTGGATGTGGCAACCAGAGTCCCTGTTAACCATCAAATCTAAACATAGGGGTTCCAGGTGAGAGAAGCCCCTAAACAAGTGTGCTAGGAGCATCACCCGACCTCCTGCAGAAGTGGGGCAACCTGCGTGGCCCCTCTCACAAGGAGAAAAGGAGACACAACACAGAGGGTGGCCCTGGCACGCAGCGGCCTGGGCTGCACTCGGAGCTTCTCCTTCCCACGGTGGAACCAAACTGTGTGAACACGGGAGGTGACGACTTACTGGCAACCATTTTCCAATGTCCCCCGTGTGTAACCAGCCATCTTTATCCAAAGCTTCTGCTGTTTTCACTGGGTCTTTCAAGTAGCCCTGAAATACGTTTGGCCCCTTCACACACACCTAAAACCAACCAACAAACAAAAGATGGCATTTTAACAAGTACTGCGGTTCCTCCAAAGAAATGTGGTGTTGTGTGTGCGCCCCAAACTTTGGCGAGAAGCCTTGAAGCCCAGGACCAGAGGGCGCTCTCATCAGGATCTTGCAGGCACCTTCGATGCCCCAGTTCCCATTTGTAATAACCTCGGCTGCAGTCAGATTGCAGGGCTAACGCCCACAGGGGATGAATGGCTGTGACATCACGAGGCTTCCCCCCAGTAACTGCCGGGTCTCCAGGACAATTAGCAGACAGGAGATGTGCCCTGAGGCCCCGGGCCCCTGAGCCTCTGCATCCCGCTCTGGCCCCAATCCCAACCGCATGTGGCAGAGGGCAGCGGTCATCAGTGCTCCCGTCTCCACCCCTGCAGACGGCCACATAAATGTGCCTTCCCGGAGAGGCCTGTCTGACTCCCAGATGGCCAATTCAGACAGGCTCCACCTCCCTACTAAGCCGTGCTGGGAAATGGCGCTGCCTGGAACGGCAGCTACTGCGGGAAATGACCCACGGGGCTCCACTCACCTCGCCCTCGCCCTTGGCAGCCAGGTAGTTCATTTCCTCCACATCGACCAGTTTGATAAAATTGCAAGGCATTGGGGCACCCACGTGGCCTGCATATTGAAGGAGAGAGTGATCACGCCTATGGGGACTGCTGGCACCCCCGGGGCAGCCACTTGACACAGACAGGCTGGGCATTAAGGGCAGCTCGGGAAATGCCTGGTTTGTGCAACTGGGGCCATCCTCGCTCTGGTAAGACAGTTCAGCTGAGCTGACCCCTAGCATGGAGATAAAACATCCAAAAAGGCTCCTAGGAGATTTCCCAATGATTGATGCACTGAGTCATTCTTTGGAGTGCAAGTAATTCAGCTGCTCAGTTTAAGAGCTACTCCAAATACCTGGAAACAAACCTTCTAGAACTTTCACCTGGCTCCCCTGACTGCCTTGCCCATGACCTGTCCCCTCCTGCTCGCCATAACAAGGACACAACGGGTACAGCTTCAGGGGACCCTGATTACTCACAAACACACCACCTGGCTCTGATCAGATGGCCTTCATTGCCTTAAGGACAGAGTCGCATTTAGTAAGAGAGGACAAGGCTTGTTTTCACAGCCACCTTAAGTCTCCTGCCAGTGCGTGTTCATTTGAGCTGTCTTTCCAAAAACCAAAGTAATGGATATTACACACTCGTGAGAGTGTCACATGGGGCTGGCATCGTTTGCCACACTGGCATCCCGTGCTGACGTACTGGTTTGAGTCCCTGTTGCTTGCTTCTGAGCCAGCTTCCTGCTAATGCGCCCAGGAGAGCAGCAGAAGACGGCCCAAGTACTTGTGCCCCTGCACCCATGTGGGAGACTCAGATGGAGTTCCAGGCTCCTGGCTTTGTCCTGGCCCGGCCATGGCTGTTGAGGCCATTTGGGGAGTGAACCAGCAGACAGAAGATCTCTTTCTCTTTCTCACTTTGCCTTATAAATGAATAAATAAATAACTCAAAAAGTGTCATAAATAGTTCTTATCTTTTAATAATTTTAGCTTACAGAGATTTCTATTCCAAATTCTCTGTAAGTAAACAGGGTTAAAAATTAAACACCATGAAGAAGGCTCACAGCCTGTGAGCCTCAACCCCAGTAGAATTATGGTATGAGATGTGCTAGACCCAGGGCTTGCGTTGTGCCGTAGTGGGTTAAGCCAGCACCTGCAATGCTGACATCCCATATGGGCACCTGTTTGTATCTTGGCTGCTCCATTTCTGATCCAGTTGCCTGCTAATAGCCTGGGAAAAGCAGTGCAAGATGACATTCTTGGGCCCCTGCCACCCACGATAGACCCTGATGAAACTCCTGGCTCCTGGCTTTGGCCTGGCCTAGCAGTGGCCATTGTAGCCATCTGGGGAGTGAGCCAGTAGATGGAAAATCTCTTTCAAATAAATAAATAAATCCTTTTCAGAAAAGAAAACCCGAGAACCTATGTTCCTAAATGGTGAGCATATTTATAACAAGCCAGGGGTATGTACTTATCAACGTGGCACAGCAAAGCAGGGGAGTTTTGTAGTCAGATGCGGGTTGGAATCCTAGCTCTGAAGCAAAATGCTGTGTGAGCCCTTACGCACTACATCCTAGTTAAGCAACACCCTGATGTCCTCTCAGAGCTAAGAGTACGTATCCTACAGGGATCACAGGGATGTTGGTGGACGGCTCTCCCATAACACACGGCAAATCACCCACCCCAGAACCTCGTCCAGGACAGGTGCACAGTTACTTCTGTCTATCCTCCTCCTATAGCCTTTTGAGAAAAAGCTCTCATGTTTACTCCTGTCCTGTGCCCAGTATAAACTTAATAACTAGCTGTGGATTTAAACTACCAGCAAACAATGAGGCTCCAACTCAGTACCCAGCTCTGCCGGGCCGGACATTCTCAATCAGGTGTAAAGGCCACCCTTTCCTGGCGGTGGCTTTAGAGCTGGGCAAAACTTCACCTCAGCCACAGGGCACCTTTCCCCAGCCCCCCGACTTCCAGGACCGTCTGCCCCGAGGCCTAATTATGTGGGACAGAGCACTTGTTCACCTCTTTCAATGAACCAGTCAATGATCGGTCAGCTCCCAACCATTCCAATAACCTCATTAGCATAGTAAGACTGCAGCAAAGGCTCCCGCCGTCTCACCTGCTGTCCAGTCTCCAGGCACGCTCAGGCAGCACCCGGCAGTGCACTCGGTCTGGCCGTAGCCTTCATAGAACTGTGTCACCAAGAGAGGAAAGACGATTAGCAAGCGAGAGCCTTACCTTTGCTGAAAGTGCACAGGTCATTAAGTGCCACTAACTGCTGAGTGATGGCTGTCTGGGAAGTCTCTTCTCTAAGTCTCTGCTTGGTGACTCTGTCTATCCAAAAGCACAACAGGCTTTCTGGTAGCAGCCTAACACCCTTGCTCCCACAACAACCACCAGCCAGTGTCCACGTCCATCTTCTACTTCACTTCTTGTGCACAGCAAAGGAGAAGCCCCACGTGGCAGGTCACGGCCTGCCCTGGAGTGCACGTGCCTTGTCAGGTCACAGGCGTGCCTTACACACTTCCTGTCTGCACCATGTCTTCCCTACTCCTTTAAAGTAAGTTTCCGGCCTGGTGTGCAAGTACATGTATCACTCAGGACCACTCCCCCACCCCATGCCTGTCTCTAAAGGCTTATCTTATGCCTTACCCTGGAAAAAATAACACAAATGGTGGACACAACACATATTCCCTGCCTAGGGCAAGTAAGGTTTGTACGCTTATATCCCTAAACCCTCTAGTATTAACATATCCTCCAAACAAGAAAAAGACAGGTACACAAAGCAGGGAGTAGGGAGAACTGAAGAGATGGTGGCCAAAGGACATGGAACTTGAGCTGGACGCGAAGAAGAAATTCCAGCAACCTGTCGCACCATGAGGTGCCTCAGTGAATGGCAATGCTTCCATACTTGAAACTGCTTGACAGTAGATTATGAGTTTTTACTACTAAAAAAATGTGGCGTGTGTGTGAAGTAATGCATACGTTTATTAGTCCAACTGAGCCATCACACAATGAACACACGTGTCAAAACATCATGCTGTCCCCCCTAAACACATACGATTTTTATTTGCTAATTAGAAAAAGACACACAAGGAGAACGAAAGTGACTTGGTAAGGGAGCGGTCCCAGCACATAAAGTCGGGTCACCAGGGGACCTGGAGCCCACCTCACCTGACAGCCGAGGGCTGCTCTCAGAAACGTCAGCACCGTGGCAGACACCGGCGCTGCTCCTGTGACCATCAGCCGGACTTTTCCACCCAGGCTTGACTTGCAAGGCAGGGAGAGAGGGAGAGCAGGTGAGGATTCTTTATCTGGAAGTGGGTGCCCAGATGCCCAGACACCTGCCTGGGACCCCTGTGCTCCTCTGTTGGCTACAGGAAACCACAGTTGAGTCAATGCAGAGAGAACCTCAGGGCGTTCATAACCGGGACACAGGGTGTGGGTCTGTTTCCACTCCTAACTACCCACGCGTTCTCAGTGGTTATGAAGGTCAACCAGCACCTCTGCTCACGGAGATCGTAGGGAACCAGAACACGAGTGAGACAGATGTGGCAACTATTACTGTTCTGGCATTTTGGGAGGACCCACGCTTAAAGAATTATCTCAAGAGTGATGTACCTAATCTAGACAAACAAAGGGAGAATTAGAAAGACTATCCTGAATCCTTTCTTTCCTGCAAATTCTTCAAATGTATCTCGGGGACTGACTACTCAGTTTGGTCCTTAATAACTAGACATTTGTCAGAATGCATAAGAATAGGTCCTTGTCTCCCTTACTTTCAGGTCTCTGCGGGGCACACAGAAAGCGTTCTCAGAGCGCTGAGACGCAGGTGGTTCCCCGGGACACAGGGCCGGGGCGCGGGCTACCTGGATCTTGTGGAAGATGAGCTTGTCCCACACGCTGTTGTTTCTGATGACGCCACTGCGCAGCTCGGCCTCTTTCCTCTTGGAAGCGAAGTCCAACAGCCATCGCTTCAGGGTGGTGTTTGCTTGCCCAAAAATCTGACGAGGCAACAAAGCAGAAGGTTTCCACCCCCATTAGGATGGCCAGAACCACAAAGTCAAAAAATAACAAATGTTGGTGAGGGAGCGGAAAGCTGGCGTCCTCTCCACTGCTGGCGGGAATGTCTGGCGGTGTGGCTGCCGTGGTCTCCTGGTTCCTGCACAGTTGAGACATGGAGGTGCAACTCCACTCCCAGCTATATGGCGGGAGCAAGGAAAACATGTGGGGTCTTCAAAAAGTTCATGGAAAATGCATAGTATAAAAGAACCATGCACAGATTTCAAACTTTTTTTGTGCTGAAATAAACTGATCTTTCAATTCCATTTTCAGTGATGTTTTCGAAGTACCTTCTTATGTCCACACTGAAACTTTCTGGCAAATGTTTACAGCAGCATCATTCCTAATAGCTAAAACTGGAAACAATCAGATGCCCATAAATGAAGTAATAGATCAGCAAAATGTGTTCTGGCCGTACAGTGGACCACTATTTGGCCATTAGAAGGCATGAAGGACTCATACACACTACATAGATGAACTCTGAAAATGTGCGAATGAAAAAAGCCAGTTACAAAGAACACAGCACTACACGATCCGGGTGAAAGTCCAGAAGAGAGAAATGTACAGGTTGAGTGGTTGCTTGGGGGGGAAGCAGGAGGGAGAGGCAAGCTGAGAGCAGAGCAAAGGTTTCTTTCTGAGGTGATGCAAATGCGCTAAAGCTGTGATGCCGCTGATGGCAGAACTCGGAAACTAGTGAAAATTTCTGAAAATTTCTGAGAGGGGCAGACAGAGAAAGCGAAAGAGAAAGATCTTCCATCCATTGGTTCACTCCCCAAATAGCTACAACAGTCAAGGCTGGGCCAGGCTGAAGCCAGGAGCCATGTACTCCACCCAGTCTCCTGTACGGGTGCAGGGGTCCAGGTACTTGGGCTATCTTCTGTTGTTTTCCCAGGACCATCAGCAGAGCCGGAGCAGAAGCTGAGCAGCAGGATTTGAACCGGTGCTCCAAAATGAGATCTGGTGTTGCAGGAGACAGCTTAATTTGCTGCGTCACAATAGCAGCCCACGGTAGGGACCCAATTTCCAAGCCATCACCACTGTCTCCCAGGGTCTGCATTAGTAGGAAGCTGCAGTCAGGAGCTAGAGCCAGCAATCAAACCCAGGTACTTAATTGCCAGGCTAAATGCTGGCTGCTAAGTTAATAAATGCAGGAAGAGGGCATTGGCCTAGCAGAAGACACCAGCTGGAATGCCCACTGCTGTAGGAGATGCTGGGGGCAGTCCTGGCTCTGCTCCTGATTCCAGCCTCCTGTTCGTGCACACCCTGGGAGGCGGGAGGCACAGGTGATGGCTCCTGAGGTTGGGTCCCTGCTATCCATGAAGGAGAACTGGACTGAGTTTATGGCTTCCAGATTTGGCCTGGCCCAGCCCAGCCGTTGTGGGCATTTGGGGAGTGAATCAGAGGGTGAGAGTTCTCGCTGCTTGTCTGTCTGCTCTCAAAACAAAATTTTAAAGCCCCATTAAAAAAAAAAAAAAAAAAAAAAAAAGGGAAGGGTCTCAAAGATGACACGAACTCGGCTTCAAAGACCATGAATTCTGCCCAGCCAAAATGCTTTTTGGAGACTGCTCTTGCCACACGCTAGTCTTCCCTCGTCTGAATGGTCGCTGCCACACTAGGGCTGGCATTCCCCGAGGCCCCGCCTTAGCGCACTTGCTTCCCTCTGTGTGGCTAAGACCTCACATAGAGCTCTACAGTGAATACAGTGGCTTTACAGCTATGATTTGCATGTGATCCAACTAGTGGAGTCCATGAGATGGCCGGCAGGGCGGGAGAGGTACCAGTCTGTGTACAGATGAGAAAGCAGAGGCTCGGCGCTTGTTCTGACAGCTCTCGTGAGCCTCTCGAGGTGCGTTCTGCTGTGTTTTCTCTCCTTATCTTTTCCCACAAGCCTGAGAGGCAAACACACTCTAATTTCACAGATGAGTGAGCTGAAGATGAAGGCGACTGTCCGTGGCCACATGGCTGGGTGTGTGGCTGAGCCCCACTCCCGCCCGAGGCTCCCACTCAAGACTCCAGCACTCCGCGGCCCACATGTTGCTGCCTGGAACTTACTCGGTCAAACATCCGGTTCAGCAGTCTGGGAACCACAGGAAAGATGGTGGGTTGCAGCACCTTGAGGTCATCCATGAGCAGCCTGATGTCTCCTTGGAAAAATCCTATTTTAGCTCCATGACACAGCATCACACACTGCCGAGGCAAACAGAAACCACACATGTTTTATCCCTGCAGCCAGGGTCCACCAAATCCATCCAAACACACGGACCTCAGCGCCAGCCTCTCAGGCCAGCATCCACAAATCTCCGAGTTTCCAAACAGAGTTAGCTTGCAAAAAGAAAATAAAAAGAAATGCTTTTGTATCTACTGGTCACAGTTCAACTTGGAAATGTGCTGTTTCTCTCGATCATCCTGAAGATGCAGGAGTTGGTATGAAATGGGTCTACTGCTTTCAGGGATGATCACAGAGACGCGGCATCAGTTTCATGATAAATGTCTGTGGAATGTATTGGGTGATATGACGACACATTCCAGATACTTTCAGCTTCCAGATACTTCTCAAAATATAATGACTTGACTCCAGTCCAGACTTAACTAAAGTCTCATTCACTTATTTGAATGTAAAGAAAAGCTTTTGAAGACACCAGGATATCTCATACCCAAGTGGCTTGCTATCCAGCTGCAATATACTGTATTGTGTTTTTCCCTGTCCAGGGAAAACTGTACCAGCAAGCCACAGTCTGCCTGTTCTTCATTTAAAAAAAGAAAAGGCGATCCAGAGATGATGTAACAGAAGCACAAACAGCCTCTGATTTGAAAGCAGAAGCCACGAGAAAGGTACACTTTGGGTCACTGTTTAAAAATTAAAGCTCAGGAGGCATTTGTGGGGTGGAGTCTACCTCCTAGGCACACCTCTAAAACTTCAGCCAGGCACATATGGTCCATTACCAACTCAGCTGAGGTCACCTTAGACTCACAAATCCCAGGATGTGCAGGAAGTGGAATAGCAGATGGAAGTTGGGCTCTAATGATACTTGGTCCTGTAGGCTCGGTGGCCAACCAAAGCCATGGTTCCCATCAGTCTCTGGTCTCCCACACTGACCACAGTGCCTGGTGTGCAGCTGGCACTCAATAAACACTCACAAAACAAATCAACATGACCAACTGTTCTCCCTGTGGTACAAAATCCAAAAATTTTCCAGGAAGGAGAAAAGATGGTTCTTGTCGACTTCTACATTATCCACACAGCTGTGCACGTGCAATTTTTTTTAGATAAAGGCCAGGTGAAGATGAAGAATAGTGGTGAAAACAATCAGTCACAAGCCAACTTGTTTGCTATGAGCCCACACGATGGAAAGCAGAGCATCCTTATGGGACAGAAGCCTCACTAGGCTGTGTGGGAATGAATTCATACAAATCTTAGCTTTTAGAGTTCATCCTCCTGGAAGCCAGTCCACATTAGTAGCCCTCAAAAGTTGGTGCTTCTGACATTAAAATGGAGGACTAAATAGCCAGTTCGGACCCAGGAAAAGCAAGGGTGCTCTTCCACGTATGGGCTCCTCCTCTGGAGGGGGCTGAGCCCAGGCTCACCTGTGGGGACGCAGCCCACACGAGACACTTACCTGCAGGAGCTGCTCATACATGTGTGCCAGCGGTAAAAACGAAATGTGTGTGTCGCTGGCATTCAGGCCAAGTGCTTTCTGGAAAACACAACAACTCAGCACAACACAGACAAGCAGGCAAGCAAATCAAAACGGAATGCCTACCTCGACAACTCTCTCAAACATATGGGCGAGAGGCAAGAAAGATATCAAAGTATCATCTGGGCAAGGATTGACTGCAGTCTGTAAGCAAAGACACCAGCAAGGCAGAAAAGCATTAAGATTTCCAGTAATTTTCCATTTTATTTTAGAGCACATAGTACCCCAACACTAAGGAGAAACAGCTTTAGCTTATGATCTGCAATTGGTTCTCACCAAAGAATGGGAAGAAAAGCAACACTTTCAATTATTCAAATAGTTTGGAGTCGTCCTCAATGACAAAGCAAAGCCACTTCAGGACTTTAATCAAAACAAGGAAAATTCTGTCCAAATTGGAATGGTAAGGGTCTATGTGCTCAAATCATTTAGTTTTTCAGGGTTCTAGTATCCCGCTACCCAGCAAATTCAATTCTACATTAAGGTAAGAAATACAAGATCCATTCCAGTAAAGATAGCATACCTATTTCAAAGGGAAAAGAGAGAAGAGATACAAGGAAATGGATTCCCAAGGTCCTTTAATTTACAGTGTAAATGTATCTAGAGTATTTGCATTTGATTAACATTTTTATTTCAAGTCCTACTTTACCCCACAAAAACTAGCTCAGTTTGCTTAACATGACCTCAGACTTGGCATCAAGGGATTTGCTTGCCTATAAAGTGCTGATCGTGATAGGGCCACAGGTAGATTAAGTTTGCACACCTACTATTCCTCAGAATTGACCTTATTTCTGGCCCAGCACAATGAGGGTTTGCATGGGATGTTCAATGTTATTAACGTGAAGAATACTGGCCAACAGCAGCTGCTGTCACACCAAATAAACAATGAGGGTGTTATCAAGTTCCCCGGGAGGTGATGGAACCTCCTCAGAGCTGTGCCCTTCCCCTCTCCAAGCCGGGTCATCCTTAATAATCGCACTTCCAGAGTGGAGACTCCCCCTACCACTCCGAGCGCTGGAGGGTAGACTGAGCAAACCACAACCTTCGAGTAAAGCCATCCACGTGTGGCCTGCATCCCAACTAGTATTTCTCAGTAGGAAATTGTTACATAATGAGAAATCAGACCCACGAATAGTGATTCTTTCCAATTCTGTGATTTAGCATGAGAAGAATGTCCATTTTCATGAGCAGAAATTTTACAATGTTGTAAATGCCCCTTGAAACAACTGGTTTTAAATAAAGCTGTTCAACCTTTTGCCTTAATAGCTTCAATGTATTTTACCTTTTTTTCAAGGCCAAATAGGAAATTAAAATTTCACTTTGGTAAGGTACTAAATGTTGAGCTCTTAGAAAGTACATATCAATTAAAAAAAAAAAGTGTTTGGGACTAGGTGTGGAAAGTGGCAACAGCTCTCAAAGATCACCCTTCTCCAGCACCCAAGACCAAAGCTGTCCAGTGCCCCAAACCATCAAAGCATAGGCTCCGGCCATAAAAATCAAGGTTGCAGAATGCTCCCAAGAAACTGCAAAAGCAAACGATGCTCACTGAGAAAAGAGTACAAGGGAGAAGCATCCTGTTGTTCCATAAGGGCCTTTTGAAGAGGCAAGTTAGAAATTCTGGTGCCAAGAAGCAAACTGTGCCCTCCCCCCAGCTCTTCCGTTATAGTCCTAATCCACAACGCATCTGGAGATGGGGCTCCAAGGTGACTGTACTGGAGGCCCTGATCCCGCAGGGCCTGTGGCCTTCTGAGAGGAGCCTCCCAGTCCGCGGTACTTCATTATGGCAACCTGTGCAGACTAAGACCCCGGAAGTGTTTCTCATACATTGCAAGTCAATTAATAATCATTCACAACCCTTCAACATTCAACAGCCTTTAACATTTCATTGTCAACATAAAGAAATTATTTTCCCAACACTAGGATGGTATAAAAAGCACATGAGAGTCATCTCTTCTTCATCCTTTGCCAGAAGTATTTACATAGAAGCATCCAAATGAAGCTTTGGCCTGCGCCGCGGCTCACTAGGCTAATCCTCTGTCTGCGGTGCCGGCACACCGGGTTCTAGTCCCGGTTGGGGCACCGATTCTGTCCCGGTTGCTCCTCTTCCAGTCCACCTTTCTGCTGTGGCCCGGGAGTGCAGTGGAGGATGGCCCAAGTGCTTGGGCCCTGCGCCCGCATGGGAGACCAGGAGGAAGCACCTGGCTCCTGCCTTCGGATTGGCACAGCACTCTGGCCGTAACAGCCATTTAGGGGGTGAACCAACGGAAGGAAGACCTTTCTCTCTGTCTCTCCCCCTCACTGTCTGACTGCCTGTCAAAAACAACAACAACAACAACAACAAATGAAGCTTTGCCATTTAATAGCTGCAGGGAATTCTACCTATCGATCCACCTTGCTGGTCACAGCAGGAGTTGGGGCTTAGGTCCACAGCCTAAGCCAGAGGGTCATCCTTAGCCAGATCTGTATTTCAGGTGTGTTCTAAATACGAAATGGATCTAACTCAGTGATGCCACTTTTGCCACTTTCCTTCTTGAGGCTTAGGGCCAATCAATAAATATGAAGAAAGATGACAATATCCCCAAAAGTTACCTCTGTCATTTTCACAAAAGCTGAACAATCGCTCACTACATTTCGATGAGTGATCAGCGCTCCTTTGGGGTTGCCTGCAGAGCATAGAGGAAGCAGAACATAGTTAAAGAGATCCCATCGGGGGATGGCAGAAAGTGAGCAAGCCAAGAAACCCTGCAGAATTCAGACCTCACACTCCTCTACTGCTCGATGCGCCCGCCCACGGGAGCGGAATGTTGAGTAACTTAAATCCCTGAGCCACCTGCAATGCTTTAAATGAAACTAACTACCTTAAAACAATCATAGGCAATCTTTGCTAATTTGGGCACGTTTTAGAGGGAGTGTGGAGCAGCAAGAGAAGAAAAATCAGGAATTTTATTCCTGGAAGCCATAGCGGGCCCTAGGAAGATGGGTGACTGGAAGTTACCATTAATAAATGTGGGAGGCACTCGGTGATTAAGAACTGCACGAACACTCGGACCCTGAGACTATCTGGGAGCAGGTGAGAGGACAGTGCTTGAGGTGCCTCCTCCTCTTCTCATTCAATCCTCTGTAGTTAACTCATAAGTGATCCGAGAACTCAGGGGGCAGGGAGCGCACAATTTCAGACACGGCGTAGAAGCAATTTCATTTCAAAACTGACCTGTGGTTCCACTTGTGAAACAAATTACTGCAAGATCTTCCGGTGCTGGAGGCTAAAGATTTCAACAAAACAAACAAAAGCTGGCATAAATCGGAACAGACAATGACCAGGGCTGAGTTATCACCCCAGACTGCTGCCAGTCCCCGACTGACCGCCTAGGGAAAGCCGCAGAGGGGGCTGCGCTGGGGCTGGATCGAGTGCCGCAGGCTTACCTTGGGCTTCCTCCGGTTGGCTCTTCCCAGGTTCTAAAAGAGAAGAGAAAAAGAGAATTCGTAGGCGGGAACACCGTCTAACTGTAAAGTCGGGTCACAGCCAGTCACCAGAAGCTGCTTCCTGCGGGGTCCGGTCGCTGCGGCTCAGTCAGCCTAACTGTCTGGGGCAGTGAACAATGGCAATCTGCATAACCAGAGTCAAAATTCAGCTGTCTCCTCTCTTCTAGAAAATCATGGCAATGTCAGTTCTAACACTGGTCTTGGAAACGGGATTTATTCAAAGACAGCAATCAGGCCGGCGCCGCGGCTCACTAGGCTAATCCTCCGCCTTGCGGCGCCGGCACACCGGGTTCTAGTCCTGGTCGGGGCACCGATCCTGTCCCGGTTGCCCCTCTTCCAGGCCAGCTCTCTGCTGTGGCCAGGGAGTGCAGTGGAGGATGGCCCAAGTGCTTGGGCCCTGCACCCCATGGGAGACCAGGAGAAGCACCTGGCTCCTGCCATTGGATCAGCGCGGTGCGCCGGCCGCAGCACGCCTACCGTGGCAGCCATTGGAGGGTGAACCAACGGCAAAAGGAAGACCTTTCTCTCTGTCTCTCTCTCACTGTCCACTCTGCCTGTCAAAAAAAAAAAAAAAAAAAAAAAAGACAGCAATCAAGGTCTGTGGTGGCTCACTTCTCGTCCCAGCCTACTCGAACAAAGTCTCGGGACACCGACAACCGACACGGACAACCGACATGCTCTGCGCCCTCCTCCAATCAGAGCGCAGCACCATCGGCGCACGCAGCTGTGCGCCTTCCGCCTGGGGAAAATATGTCTCCTCCAGACCAGAAAACTTACTCGAGCCATTTTGCAGAGGCTCAAGTAACTGTTCGGCACACGGAGTAAGGAAGGACCTGGGAGCCTCCATGAACAAAACAGGCCGCAAGAGAAGCCCCAAGACTGCTTCTCCAGTGGACACACAGGTTACAGATGGTGGCTTCCTTTCCCAGCGGCAGGCACGCAGCTAGGGCCACTTGGTGTGGCTCAGCTTACTACATTAAGGCAGGCAGGTGGCCACCTTAACATCTATTAATTTTATACAATGAACCATTCATATTCTTTTCCTATTAAAATTGAGCAGCTTGAGTGAGCATATGGAGTGAACATGTCTAATATTAAATGGAAATTAGATGGGCGTGCTTAGGGCTCAATGAGTTTCTGCCCAGCAGTTTTAAACCTTAATCACATTTTAAATTACATGTATAACAGTCCACTGATTAAAAACAGGAACACTGATATCTAATTAGATGTCAATCAGGAGCTAACCCAATGATAATTCTGTGATTTTTTTCAAAATAATCCTTATTAGCTTCAAATGTTTACTTATCATTCTTACATAACTTCTAAAGATGTCCAATTTTTCAAATATTGACATCAAATAAAATAAGGATTGCATGCAATTCAGCTTTTGACTTATTGAGAACAAGTCTTACCCAAACTAGCACACAATTTGCCATCAAAGTTTCATGGCCTTAAGTCTGTCTTATCATTTAGAAAAAATTATAGTGAACATTGGAAACACCATATTCAGAACCATGGAGCACCATGCTCTTAGTGGCCACTTTAATAAACATACTGTCCCCTTGCATAAAAAAAAATCTATGTATCTATATATGTAGAGAGAGAACCATTATAAAAAAAAGTTGCCATTTTTCAGGTTAAAAGAAAAACCCAAAAAGACAACCTCATAGGCAAAATTGAATTCTAGTTAATAATAGGCATACTGAAGTATTTAGGGGTAAAGAAATCTGTAACCTGGGGCCGGCGCTGTGGTTTAGCTGGTAAAGCCACTGCCTGCAGTGCCAGCATCCTAGATGGGTGCTGGTTCGAGTCCTGGCTGCTCCATTTCTGATCCAGCTCTCTGCTGTGGCCTGGGAAAGCAGTAGAAGATGCCCCCAGTCTTTGGGCCCCCGCACTCATGTGGAAGACTGGGAGGAAGCTCTTGGCTCTTGGCTTCGGATTTGTGCAGCTCCACCCATGGTGGCCAACTGGGGAGTGAATCAGTGTATGGAAGATGTCTCTCTCTCCATCTCTCCTCCTCTCTCTGTGTAACTCTGACTTTCAAATGAAATAAATAAATCTTAAAAAAAAAAAAATCTGTAACTTACTAAAATGCATCAAAAAATGATTGATGAATGAACAGCGGGACGGAATGATAGATTAAATGTAATAAAGCAAATATATTAAAATGTTAATTGTAGGCTTTTAATGTTGTGTATGTCACTGTTTATTGTCTAGTTCTTTCAGATGGTTCTGGTTCATGTATTTAAATGCAAATGTTCCAAAGACTAATGTTTCTATTCTTGATCCTTTCAAACTATACAACAATAAAATTTTGTCCACAAGATCAATCATAAGGCTAATTTTACATTAATATCTTTAAATCTTCACCTTTTGCTTACCAAATTTTAAATAAGCATGAATCATACAAGCAAGGGTAAAATAATGTCTTTTATAAATTAAGATGTTATATAAAAGTTTACAAAAAGTGCATACTTCATATTACAATCTTCAGTTACTCATCTAAATAATTTGGCTTTAAAATTACTTCTTTATCATCCAATAGTCAAAAAAGACAAGGAAAAATTCCTTTGTGTGTGTTTAGAGAGGGGAGAGAAGGTGAAGATGAGATTACGTTATTCTAAAAGGGGATTACAAGTAAAACAAAGTAAAAAAAATGCCAGGTAACCGTTGGCTAAAATCCTGTTTTAACCTTGAAGCAGACGCAGTAATGCTTACGGGACCATAGTGTGAGTTTGTGTGTGCACTTGCGTGTGACAGAAGGCTCTGTGAGAATATGACAGCTCTGATTACCAGGTTCCCCAAGGAAACTTCCCCAAATCCTTCCAGTAATTTCAAGTTCTTTGTAGATCATAAACACAATGGTAAAACCATGTTTGTGACGCTTTCAGAAAACTATTGCAGCACCTTCACAAAGAGGACTACTTTCTTCAGCTGCTCATATCCTGGGATGTGTTTATAAGGAAGATTCTCCTCATGCCAGCTTCCTCAGATGGGACTCTAGTGAAGTCCCACTGTGGGAACGGCTTCATGTGATCTGACATCAAGCAACCAACTGAAACATGGGCCACCTTCATATCCCAGCATGGTTACAGCTGTTCATTCATGTGAAGTTTAATAAAGTTAGTATGCAGATGAACCAAATCAAATGTGGCCACAGAGAATTCAACAGGACTCTACCAAAGCAGCCTGTTTTAGAGAGACGAGTAAGTAAAGCCATGGAAGCCTAACGAGGACATAAAACCTACATTTCCACCTGCCTAAAGCTAGCACCACATTCCTAGTGTTTACAGCCATGGCTGGTCTGACTTCGGGGAGACACAGGTGAGTTCTGCAACGCTCTTTAGAACAGAGCTTCTGTCACATGGGCCGTATGTACACTGAGCATGCAGGCCGAATTCCGCTTTCCAGAAATGAGACAGGAATTGCTGCTCTTTACCTTTCACGGGTTGTTAGGGACACCAGCCAGGACTGGGATTGCGGGGAGGCACTGGCCATTTGCGCCAAGATGACCTCAGGGAAAACCTCCAGGGAAGCAGGCGGCGCTGACTCACCTCCATGGCTTTCATGCTGATGATCTCCACCCCACACTTCTTGCCTCGCTCCACCAGGTCACTGCCGTAGGAGTCCATGACAACCACGACTTTGAGGCCTGGCGTTAACTTATTTTCTACACCCTCCAACAACAGATTGGCTTTCTCTGGCTTGTCAACAAAAATCAGAGAGAGTTCAGCTGCAAATGAAGAGAGACAGGAGGAATAAGCTAAAAGGTTGCCTCTGTAATATCTGACACAAAAAAGATAGATTATGTACGGCATTCTGTAACAGAAAGGGAGCTGTGCACTTAGACATGAAATCTGTCACATCGCAGTCAGCTGATCCTATCTGGGGGTTCTGGTCTGTGGATTCAGCCAACTGTGGACTGAAAATATCGCAAAACAACTGTGCCTATACTGAACAGGTACAGCCTTTTCTCCACTGTCATTCCCCACACAGTACCGTGTAACAACTATTTACACGGCATTTATACTGAATGAGGCGTTATAAGTAGTACAGAGATGAATTAAAACATATGCCAGGATGTGCACAGGCTACATGGCAAACACTTTGCCATTGTGTAAAGGACTTGAGCATCCGGGGATTTGGGCATTTGTGGGGATCCAGGAACCAATCTCCCCAACCCCATCCCACAACCAGGGTCGACCAAATGAGCACATGTAGTCACTGAATCTGCCCGATACCTGGGCCAATGTCCACCCAGAGACTACAGCCATACCTTTGTTGACGATGTACGTGATCGCTTCGGTTCCAAGGGTGTCATAAAGTGGAACGATGACCATGGAGTAAGTGAAGCATCCCTGTTCAATAATCACCCACTAAACAGACAGCAAAGGTCAGGGAGAGAAAACAAGAAGTCAATGTGGACTCGCTCCAAGGACAGCAGCACTCGCAGGCGCAAAGCAAAAACATCTGAGCTCATAAAATGAACATCTGTGTCCCTCAGGCTCAGCACCGGCTGCCATGGATTCACAAAGAGAACACACACAAGGCTGCTTGCTGAGAAGAAGTCACAACCTGGGCTGGTGTTGTGGCATGGGAGGTTAAGCCTCCACCTGCAACGCCGGCATCCCAGGTGGGTGCCCATTCAAGACCCAGTTGCTCTTCTTCTGATCCAGCTTGCTGCTAATGCACCTGCGAAAGCAGCAGAAGATGGCCCAAGTGCTTGGGCCCCTGCACCAGCGTGGGAGACCTGGAAGAAGCTCCTGGCTCCTAGATCCAGCCCTGGCTGCTGCAGCCATTTGTAACACTGCCTTTCAAGTAAATAAAAAGAAATCTTGGTTAGGCTCCGTGGCTCACTTGGTTAATCCACCACCTGTGGCGACGGCATCCCATATGAGCACTGGGTTCTAGTCCGGGTTGCTCCTCTTCCAGTCCAGCTTTCTGCTGTGGCCCGGGAGTGCAGTGGAGGATGGCCCAAGTGCTTGGGCCCTGCGCCCGCATGGGAGACCAGGAGGAAGCACCTGGCTCCTGGCTTCGGATCGGCGCAGCACGCCGACCGTAGCAGCCATTTGGGGAGTGAACCAATGGAAAAAGGAAGTCCCCACAAAGGGGACTTCATGACCAAAGGCAGAGAGGAGGGCATGGGGGCTTACAGGGCTAGAGAGGCAGGCTGGAGTGAGCCTGTGGCTGCAGAGCCCACAGGCCATGCAGAGCCACGGAGGGCGTGGAGGCCCAACAGGGGCTGGGATTGGAGGAAGATCAACTTGGCAGCAGCCAAAGTCTGGCCCAGGGATAGGGCAAGGAGCCACAAACTCGTCTAGCAGGAAAACGGTTTCCACAGACTCTCCCCGGGGAAGTAACTGGTCACCCTGCCTCTAAGCCAGTGGGCCACGCAGCCAAGGCCCGGTGGAAGAGGCTACTCGTCAGTCACAGTCCCCGGGAGCTCCGTATGACCTCCACCCACTCCTCAGAGGGACTCATCTGCAGCACTGGGACGCAGCACAGATGCAAGGCAGGACGGCGCTCACCCTCGCCTGGCCTGGGACTGAGTTCCTGTGCTCTTGCATTTGGCCGTGGGACAGATCTCACGTTATCAAGATGAAGGTCAGGGCCAGGTTCCTTAGCAGGGCACGCTCTCCCTCTCTGCCTCCCCCGCCACATTGACATGCTTCATTCCCTGACACCAACGTGTCGTTTGATCCAAATGCGCAGCTGGTCCTCGCGTTCCCTTGCCCCCAGTGTGTATTTTCTTCAAGCCTTTACTCAGGTACCACTTCCAGGAAGCTCACCTTGACTGAGTCCCACAATTCTGCCCTAGGCCCACAGCATACTACAGAGCAGGTGTCAGCTTTTGGGCCTGTCCTTCCTTCCTTAGACCTTAGGAAGAGGATGCTTTGGAGCCTTGCACAGTAGCATGCATACATTAGGCGCCTGATAAATAGTTGTTGAACTAACTTGTACATTTAGGAAGGAGTCTATCCTTGAAGGAAGGAAGAGGTTTTGTAGTTATAGATTCGTGATAAAATTCCACTACATTATCTTGGATGTGTTCATTTGCAAAGAAAGAAAGAAGCTAGATTCCATGAGCCTAGACAGGGAATAGTCCAGCTGTGGAGGATACTGTTTCCTGCTTAGCAAAACAAAACCCTAGGAAGCCATCATAATTTATAAAACAGTACACGGCAAAGGGATTGAGCTAACATGTCTTAGGGGCACCAGCAGGTATCAGGACACCCTTGATTTCTTTAAGCCAGGTGCTTGAGTTTTCCCAAGCCAGCTCTGCCACTGAACCGTGAAGTAGCCCAATTGCAGTGCCTCTGCAAGGGCTCTGCATTTAAACCGACCTTCACCCAGTGGTTTACAGAAGCTCTGTGCCTGAGCCCACAGCCAGACTCCGCACCACGTGTCCAAAGGCAGGCCAGGTCGCTGGGGGCCACTTTCCCCAAGGCCCAAGCTGGTTTAAGCCTGGCAGCCACTGGAGGGAAAGCCTCAGATCTTTCAGAAATAAAACACGAGAGTCTGCCATCATACGTACATATTGAAGATTCTCTGTCACTTATACGTGCTATTTTTCTAACCACAGAGCTACCCTTTAAAGTGAGAAGAGTCCCTTGTTTGTCAGCCTAGAATTTTGTTGGGGATCTGGGTTTAAAAACCAAAAACAATTTTTTACAGTGTTGTTTTTGTCCTTCTTAAAGGTGTAGGAGGCTCTGGGCTAGGTTTTGTGTGTGTCACTTTCTAAGCGGAGTAACATGAAGTCCCATTCCCAGAGGAAACCAGACTAGGAGCCCTCGTCTCAAGCAGGTGTGAACTCGGAGGAGCTGCTACATTGGCGAAGCCTGAGCAGCAAGCAGAGGAAGTGCCTGGTGTCAGTACCTCGGGTCTGTTCTGAGCAAAGATGCCGATGAACTGATCGGGCGCGGCCTGGAAGCCCTTCTGCAGCAGCGCTGAGCCGATGCACTCCGACAGGTCAGCCACCTGAGGTGGGAGGAGGGGGCAGAGTCAGACTCGGCATCAGGAACAAGGCTGACCGGGACGGAGCAGCACCTCAGCCAGAGGCCATGCTGCCCAGACACCCCTCCTTGTCAAGCGTCTGGGACACGCATGGTTTCCTTCTCTGGAACTCGGTGTTAGGAGAACGGCTCCTAGGGCTCCTCCGCGAAGCGAATGCATCTCCTGCCGACAGCTGCTGTCGCACGCGACTGTGTCAGGGCTGCTGGCACACTCACGCTCTTCTGTTGCATTTGATAAAATTATAAACACAAATACACTGATTTTTTTTGAGGGGGGAGGGTAAAGCATTTATATAAAACAACAAAGCAGCCCAAACCTATCATTGAAACCCAGAAGGCGCCAATTTGTAGACAGAACTTTGAAACACAGCAAACTCTTAAGAGGCCGTACAATTCCACTCTTGAGAATTTATTCCCAGGAAAAATTTCAATCTTGGAAGGAGGTTTTTAAAAAGCCTATGTACAAAGATGCGTATTTCAAAATTTTCTAAATTCAATAACCTCTGGGGCGGGGGGGGGGGGAGGACAGTGGCTGGATAGTTATAGCTGGTAAATATTATGGTTACAAAAATTATTTCACATGGGGTAGAATCATTAGTAATAACATGAGAAAAATTTAAATGCATATTATTGTAACAACTAAATAAAAATAGGTAGATTTACACTCATGGTCACCTTCTTACTCCTCTTATTCTAAATTAACTAAAAAAAAAAAATGTAAGTCTTACAATTAAACTCTGAGCTGGTAGATTTTTCAGGAGCACTGCCAAGGCACACCATGCCTATAGCAGATGAAGCCACGCCTCACCTCTGGCCCGGAATCCTGTTGGTTCTGGCAAGTGGTGCCACCCCTGCCCTGCCTATCGGGTCACATAAACACAGGTAAGGTGACAGCTGAGTTTAGTGCCTACTACTCCAAGGACTCATTCACAGCTCTTTGACTGCATTTAAGGGATTGGAACCTGAAAAATGCCTGCAATTATCAGTACACATTATTGGAGTAATATGCAAACATTTACATTTCTAGAAAGACAGTCTATACCTTTCTTTTAAAATATCTCAGGAACTGACACTGTGGTGCAGCAGATTTGAGTCCTGGCTGCTTAACTTCCAGTCCAGCTGCCTACTAATGCAGTGGGGAGAGTAGTGGATGACGTTTCAAGCACTTGCACTCCCACACCCACGTGGAAGAGCTGGATGGAGCTCCAGGCTCCTGGCTTCAGCCTGGCCTAATCCTGGCCATTGCAGCCATTTGGGGAGGGAAGCAGATGACGGGAGACCTGTCTCTGCCTTTCTCTCTTCGTCACATTGCCTTTCAAATAAATAAATCTTTAAAACATTTGTTTTAAATATCTCAAAGGAATTCATAGCCACTAAGATCAGATTCATTGGGTGAAAGATGATTTTATTGTACAAATCGAAAGTTTGTTTCAGGTAAGGCCAGTTCTATCTGCACCAGCTTCTGAGTGAAATGTACAAATCACAGAGTAACCCCTTCAGAAACCACAGTGGTTTTCAATTTGCCTTGACAAATCCAGTGTGCAGTGGGTGCGTTTTCTCTCTTCCTGCCAATACATTTAACAGAAAGAATCTAAAAGGCACCGAGGATTCTGTGAGGCCTCGGGCAGTGTCATGTCTGCAGCGTGCGCGCGCGCACGCACACACACACACACACACACACTCACACTCTAGACACCATTTGGGAAAATGAGGACCCTGGAAATGACCGTCAGGTGGGAAACTATTAAGCCCCGGTAAGGCAAAATACACGCAGGGAACGCCCTCAGGGCACTCGGGCCACAGCTCCTCACTCCTTCCACAGCAAGGCATGGCAGCTGCTCCACCTCTCCGTGCTCCTGAAGAGACACATGCTACCTAGGTGGGAGGCCTTCTGCCTTCTGTGGACTTCAGACAAGGGGAGGGGAGGGAAATCACATTTTAATTTCAGAAGAACCAACAAATGCTATGCCAAGGGAGTACGTCAATGGCTCCACACGATAGCTCTGCTCACATAAACACTCCCAAGTGCAACAAAATCACAAAAACACAGAGCAACGCCTTCCTGCTCTGCTACCTGCAGTTGAGCCATCGGTAGTGGGGACTGGAGAGCGACAAGCGTGACAACACCCACACCCCAGCTTCCTTTGTCTCTGCACAGTCACACAGGTGGCTCCTCTACTGTCGCGCTGGAGTTAGGTCACAGCAGTGGTGAGACGGGCAAGGACTGCCTCAGCAGCGCGATGCACTGGAGAAATCCACACAAAATGCTGCGGGGGCCGGCACTGTGGGGCAGCAGGTTAAGCTGCTGCTTGCAACACCAGCAACCCACAAGGCTGCCAGTTTGAGGACCGGCCACCCTGCTTCTGACCCAGCTCCCTGCAAATGCCTGGAAAAGCAGCGGAGGATGGCCCCAGTGCTTGGACCCCACGTGGGAGACCCAGAGGAAGCTCCTGGCTCCGGCATGGCCCTGCCCTGGCTGTTGCAACCATTTCGGGAGTGAACCAGAGGATGGAGGTTCTCTCTCTCTGTCTTCCAAATAAATAAAATAAATCTTAAAAAAAAAAAAAAAAAAAAAGGCTGCAGACTTTGCTTCTAGTCCTAGTTCTGCCACTCGCCAGCTGTGAGGTCAGCAGAGTTAAATCTTCCTGGGCACGTTTTGGTCGTTTATGCGATGAGAGGGATCCTCTACACTGGAGCTTCTAAGGCCTCCTAGCACAACACAGGCAGAGTGGGGGGGTGTCCCATCCTCTCAGCTGGGTTCCAGAATAGGATTCACCTGCTTCAAGCACTTTGTAGAATTTCATCTTAAAAATTATGAGCCACTGAATCCACAGCAGTTTTAAACCACCAGTTAAATTACTTAACTGGATTTCCCCAAAGCTTTGTGTCAAGTTTCTCCAGCTGGGTGTTCCCTGTTGGTCCAGAAGCTCTGAGCTAGTCCAGCACTAGCCCCTGAGGGCTCCCAGCAGGAACACACAGAAGCACTGCAGCCCGTGGGAGTTGTCCACAGGGCTGGGAAACTCACCTGTTTGTAGGAAAGCCACTCATAGGGTTGGTCTGGTTTCCGAGAGCCTAAACAAGGGCCGTCATCTACAAAAAGGAAACAACAATGACAAAACGAAGGATGGTCTTTCGCTTGGATCAGTACTCCCAGAGTTTAATCCCACTGTCCACAGAAAGCCAGGCAGACCCCACTCCACTCCTCTCCACTCCAGAAATGCTGAGTCACATTACAAGGTTTTTCTCCCCGGGTTTTGGTCTAATTTTTGCTTGCCTGTTTATCTCTGTTTTATTTCTTAAGCGGGGCAGGAGAAGGGATAAGGAGAAGTGAGACAGCAAACACAAAACTATTGCTTTAGGCCGGGAGTCAGTAGCAAGGGGCAGAGATCCTGCTGCTGGGGGCTTTCAGAAGAAGTGTGCCTCAACGTTTCCAAAGAAGTTTAAAGCATTCTAACTCAGGTAGCTTCTGGCCTGGTGGTTAAGGTACCTGTGTCCCTTATCAGACTGCCTGAGTTCCAGTCCCAGCTCCACGTTCAATTCTAGCTTCCTGCTAATGAGCCCTGGGAGGCAGTGGTGATAATTCAAGTCAGTGCATCCCTGCCACCCATGTCAGGAGTTCTGAATTGGTCCCTGGCTCCTGGCTTCAGCCTGGTCCAGCCCCAGGTGTTGCAGCTATTTGGGGAGTTCTCTCTCATTCACACTCTCTCTGTCTTTTAGATAACTTTTAAGTACATATTCTAACTCAATATGAAAAAGAAAAAATTTTTATATGTCCAAGGTCAGATGATCAAAGGTATCAAGAATCACCTGGAATCTTAATTTCATAGGCAAAATTTCGATTGCTGAGAAACATAAAATGAAGAAAAGATGCAAAATGAGGGGAAGTCAGGGAATATTTGTGAGAGCAGAAGTTAGGAAACATCAGGATGGGTCCCAATTTTTGGTTAGGTAAGAGACGAGCAGAAAAAGACCATCAACACACATCCCAGGCCTCAGTTCATGCATGGGCTCTTGCTTGGTTTGGGGACATGGGAGAACTGGGAAGGAAGACAAGAGAACGGTCCCTGTTGGCCATGACCAGCCTGGGCCTCGACTGAGCTCCCGTTCTCAGGTCTGGCCTGGCCCGGCCCCAGCTGTTGCAGGCATTTGGGAAATGAACCAGCAGATGGGAGCTCTATCTATACACCTCTCTCTCTCTCTCTGTCTTTCAAATAAAATTTATATATAAATAACCTAAAAATAAAAACCCTGCCTGGATAAAAACAGATTCTCATTCTCAGACCCTCTCCAATTTAGAGTCTGTAACAAAAGACAGGGCCACACACGACAAGTTCCATCAGGTGCTGTTTTCAGATGGAAAACAAAATCTATCCATGAATGAAATGATGTTATTTCACGCCGCAAGAACAGAGATCAGCAAACTACAGCCAAGGGCCAAATCAGGCCACCGCCTGCTTTCGCAGATACGGCGCTGCAGGAAGGCACCCACCCCATGCACTCATGAATTATCTACGGCTGCAGCTGAGTATTTGCAGATGGCCCGAAACACCCAAAATATTTACTCTCTGGCCCTTGACAGAACAAGTGTGTTGACTGCAGCTTTAGACAGTGAAAGTTAAGCTCCAGCTCACTGGGGGACTTAGTCTTACATATAGGTTCTACTAATAAAATTGATGGTGACAGGCCTGGGCCTTAATATATTTTAATAACTAATAATTTTAATAATTTTCATTAATATATTTTATCCCCAGGTGATAACCAAGTGCAGCTAGGGAGCCATCGATGGACAGGGAATTCAACCTTTATAAACGGCTTCCTAAGTGCTATATAAAAATGCTAGGTTTAACAATTCTAGGCTGGGGGCTGGCGTTGTAGTGTAGCAGGTTAAGCCACCACTTGCATCACCAGCACACCATATGGGCACCAGTTCAAGTCCTGGCTGCTCCACTTCCAATCCAGCTCCCTGCTAATGTGCCTGGGAAAGCAGCAGAAGACAGCCCAAGTGCTTGGGCCCCTGCACCCACGTTGGAGACCTGGAAGAAGCTCATGGCTTTGGCCTGGCCCAGTCTTGGCCACTGCAGCCATTTGGGAAGTGACGCAACAGATGGAATCCCTTTCCCTCTCTCCATTCCTGCCCCCTGTAACTATGCCTTTCAAATAAATAAAATAAATCTTTAAAAAAAATTAAAAACCTTTAGGCTGACTTTTCTTATCACCTAACAAACTTTTGATCATCGCACCCAAATGCTGGGTTTTGCTCTTCTATAAAACATAATCCTAGGGGCCAGCGCTGTGGCGTAGCCGGTAAAGCCACCACCTGCAGAGCCAGCATCACATATGGGTGCCGCTTTGAGTCCCAGCTGCTCCACTTCCTATCCAGCTCTCTGCCATGGCCTGGGAAAACAGTGAAAGATGACATGAGTCCTTGGGCCCCTGCACCTGCGTAGGAGACCCAGAAGAAGCTCCTGGCTCCTGGCTTCAGATCTCGTGCAGCTCCGGCCATTGTGGCCATCTGGGGAGTGAACCCAGCGGGTGGAAGACCTCTTTCTTTCTGTCTCTCTTTCTCTCTCTCTGTAACTCTGACTTTCAAATAAATAAATAAAAATCTTTTTAAAAAGTTATAAAACATAATCCTATAGAAACCTAAGAGAGTTACGCTTAGAATAAAAAGCTCCTCTGAGGAAAAAAAAAAAACAAAAAAAAACAGGAAAGAGTGACTGCACTGCAGCTCCCCTCATCAGCGCAGAGTGAGCCGACTGAACCCACTTCCCTCACCTCTGTGAAACATTCCTGAAGAGCTTTCCCAGTGGAGGAGTGCCCAGAACAAGTCACGGACTTGCCTTAAGCTCAGAGGAGGGACAGGTCAGAAGGTAAGTCACCGTACTCCTAGGTGAATCCGACTTCTAACTAAGAATGGAAACAATTACATTTACATACACTCCCAAGCACACATGTTTGTGGGGTGTTCAGAAAGTTCATGGAAAATGTGTATTATGAAAAAACTATGCATGGAGTTCAAAACTTTTTGTACCAAAATAAACTTATCTTTCAATTTCCTTATCCACAAACTTTATGAAGTGCACTTGTATGTATGCTTTGTGATGTTGGCAAAGAACACACACACACACACACACGGGCAGGTGTTTCACCTATCAGTTAACACACTGGTTAAGATGCCTACATCCCCTATCAGGGTAACTGGGTTCAATCCCTAGTTCTGCTCCTGCCTTCAGCTTCTTGCTAATGCAAACCCAGGCAGCCAGTGGGTGATGGCTCAAATAATTGGGTCCTGCCACCCACGAGGGATACCTGAATTGAGACCCTGCGGCTCGGTTCCAGCCCCAGCCAGCCTTGGCTGTTGCAGGTCTTTGGTGGCAGATGGGAGCTCTCTTTCTAATTCCCACCTCTCGAGGGAAAAAAAGAGAAAGCACACACACTGTTTCCTCTGGCCTGGTGCTAGCCTGCTCTACCTCATGGTTAGTTACTGTCTCAGCAAACTCTGGCCCTGGCAGGGAGTGTGGTGGCCGCAGTGTCTGGTTCTCCCCTTTGCTCTGCTCGGATTCATCAAGTGTACTTTCCCCTCAGAGGGGTCTTAATGAATGAGCTATAGGAATGATGACGCATACACATGGAGCTGAGTGGTCCAGTATTACCAATGTCAAGTCAGAAACCGTGGGCACCTCCTGAGATACAGATATACACAGGGTATTGTGGGGACACAGACGGCAGTATCCCTGCAGTCCCTGAGTGTGGGCGGATTATGGTTTGGCGAGCAGCTGCAAATATAAAAGCCAACCTTTGAAAGATTTAAATAATAAAGCATGGCTCCCTGAGCTCTTTTCTACAGAGGAGCCGGGTGTAGGTAAAAACGGAGAGGCTGAAGCAACTGGAGGTTGCCCTGCTCTCCAGGGGCGTGGACAGCTGGGGCAGCATGGCCAGGAACACCTCGGTCCCTGAAGGGGCTGTTCTGGAGGTAAGCAGAAGAGGACAGGAGTGGGGAAGGGCAGAAATGTGTCACTTGGAGGTAAGGGGTGAGACTGATAGACCAGGAAGGGTTTAGACAGGCGAAATTCAAAACGAGGTTTAAAAGATTCATAAGAATACATCAAGAACCCTGGCTGGGTGGAAAGATGAGAGAGAAAAGTATTACACAAAGGCTTGGTGGGGTGGGAGGGTTGTTGAGAGAGCACAGATGGCCACGGCTCTGCCAGCAGTTCAGGGCTCTTGTGGGACGTACAGCAGGGAGGCCTGGAGAGGAGGCAGGTGCCACATGCACAGGCTCTCTCGTGTCGCCGTTAATAACTCAGGCTAATCCCGTGAGTCAACATTTCCAGTGTCTCTGACGGAACACGGCTTCTGCGGGATGCCGGTATTTCTTTCTCAAAACATGGGTCTCACAGGCCGGTAAGCTTGAAAAATGCTGGACTGGAGCCCACTAAACAGTTCCCTTCGTTGCAGGAAACATCAGACCCCACCGGGCGCAGCTGTCCACAAAACCCAGGGTGTGAGAACGTGCAGGGCGCTGGAGCCCACCTGGCCACAGGGAACACGGAGAGGGTCCGGGGAGCCTCGGGACCGACGCTGCACAAGTTACGGGAGCAGACAGAGGGTCGAGCCACGCCCGCTCCTCCCTGAGGAAGCATGCCATTAATCACACGAGGTGAGGAACGCTTACTTGACACCTGGATACCCCTCTGGAAGCCCTCGTACAGGGTTCTGACGTCGTCATAGAAATACACCAGGGGCTCGTCACCATCCAGCAGCGTGGACCTCCGAGCTCCGCCACTACCCTATTGGAGGAGAATGACGGACACAAGAGCACATTAGGAGAAAGTGTTAAAAACCAAGAGGCAACAACACAATGTTGTGATATTTGTATATATATTATGGAAGGGCTGAAGGAAGCCAATCGATACACCCAGCGCCTCACATCATTTATTTGTGGGGAGAACCCTTAAAATCTACTGCCAGCAATTTCCGGGCAGCTAATACATTGTTAACTACAGTCATCCTAACGCGCGCTGTACCTCCCACACTTACTTTTCCTGCTGTACACCATAAATGTGCCCAACTTTTATTTTCCAATTAAAAATACATAAATAAATACAACAACAAGTAAGAGGTCTAACACGCTCCCAGGGTCTGCTCAGCACCCTGAGGGCCCCCTGCAGAGCAGCCGCCTCTGAGAGTTTGCCGAAGCAGGGAAGTGATGCGCTAACGTCAAGCCTTCGTTCACCGGGAGGGAAGTGCAGAGAAGCCAACAGGGCAACATGGCTGGAGAAAGAATTCCTGAGAACGGGAAACAGCTGAGGAGAGAAGCAAAGTGGCTCCCGGGTCTACGATCGTGGGTCTTGCCCGACAAGGCCACGCAGAGCAAAGGGGAGAACCAGACTCTGCGGCCACCACACTCCCTGGGTCGATTCTCAAGCCGCCGCACGTGGGGCACTGGGTCCTGTACAGCCCGGGCGGGAACGGCAGCCACTCAGCTGTACTCAGTTCTCTGTGAAGTCTTCCCTCCTCATGGACTGCACTGACTGTATTCTCTGTTAGGAACTCCAGCTTCTTGCACGGCACCTGAGAGTTAAAATCTTCAGTTACCAAATACACAGCATGCTGAGACAGGTCTTCACCGTGTCACAGGTGTGCATGCTGGATGTGGCTGTGCACCTTTCTCTACACGGCCTTCACCTATAGGGAGGGACACCTGTGATCTGCGGGAACTTCCAACCAGGCCAGGAGACAGCGCTGGCCGCACGCCGCTGCCATCTTGCCGGGTAGCAGCTCTTTACTGGGAGCTGCTGATCGCTCAGGACAATAGGGACACTGCGGAGGCTCCCAAAGTGTTCTTCAGCGATTGATAAATGAAAGCTCAACCACTGTGATGTGACAGCTACAATTTTTAAAAAAATTTATTTGTTTGAAAGCCAGGGTGAGAGAGAGTGAGAGAGAGAGAGAGAGAGAGAGAGAAAGACATAGAAACATATCTTTTGGGGTCAGCGCTGTGGTGCAGCAGATTAACCCTGGCCTGCAGTGCCAGCATCCCATATGGGCGCCTTTTCGAGACCCAGCTGCTCCACTTCCGATCCAGCTCTCTGCTATGGCCTGGGATAGCAGTAGAAGATGGCCCAAATCTTTGGGCCCCTGCACCCACGCAAGAGACCTGGAAGAAGCTCCTGGCTCCTGGCTTCAGATGGGCACAGCTCCGGCCGTTGCAGCCAATTGGGGAGTGAATCAGTGGATGGAAGACCTCTCTCTTTGCCTCTCCTGTCTTTGTGTAACTCTGACTTTCATATAAATAAATAAATCTTTTAAAAAAAAACCCTGTATCTTTCATCTGCCAGTTCACCCCGCAAATGCTTGCAACAGCTGGGGCTGGGCCAGGCTGAAGCAAGGAGCCTGGAGCTCAATGGGGCTCCCACATAGGTGGCAGGGGCTCAAGTACTTGTTTTCTCAGGCAAATTAGCAGGGAGCTGGAAAGGAAGTGGAGCAGCTGGGACTCAAAATGTTGCTTAAATGGGATGCTGACAATGTAGGTCAAAGCTTAGCCCAGGCCGGCGCCGCAGCTCAATAGGCTAATCCTCCGCCTAGCGGCGCCGGCACACCGAGTTCTAGTCCCGGTCGGGGACCCGGATTCTGTCCCGGCTGCCCCTCTTCCAGGCCAGCTCTCTGCTGTGGCCAGGGAGTGCAGTGGAGGATGGCCCAAGTCCTTGGGCCCTGCACCCCGTGGGAGACCAGGAGAAGCACCTGGCTCCTGCCATTGGATCAGCGCGGCGCGCCGGCCGCGGCGGCCATTGGAGGGTGAACCAACGGCAAAAGGAAGACCTTTCTCTCTGTCTCTCTCTCTCTCACTGTCCACTCTGCCTGTCAAAAAAAAAAAAAAAAAAAGCTTAGCCCAACAAGCCACGATGCCATTCCCCACAGCATGATGCTTTATAAAGCAGAGCAGTTATTCCTCCTATGGCTAATGGTGCAAAAATCTTCTCACATCAGCATCACACATTATGTTGACTTAATCTCTGAGTCTGTTTTCTTTTGTATAAAATGGAGATGCCGTGTCCACTTCCAGAGTTATTTGCTTCCTGAAAGTATGAATGTGTGTAGGACATTACTCAGTCAATATGACCTGACTTCGAGTCATCCACAACCTGTATCTTTACACTAACAAACAGCCTAAGATTCAGAAGCAATTCTGGGGCCGGTGCCAGGGCTCAAGTGGTTAATCCTCCGCCTGTGGCGCCGGCATCCCATATGGGCGCCGGGTTCTGGTCCTGGTTGCTCCTCTTCCAGTCCAGCTCTCTGCTGTGGCCTGAGAAGGCAGTGGAGGATGGCCCAGGTGCTTGGGCCCCTGCACCTGCATGGAAGACCAGGAAGAAGCATCTGGCTCCTGGCTTCGGATCGGTGCAGCGCCGGCCATGACGGCTGCTTGGGGAGTGAACCAACAGAAGGAAGACCTTTCTCTCTGTCTCTCTCTGTCTAATTCTGTCAAATAAATTAAAAAAAAAAAAAAAAGCAATTCTGAGGTTCTACAGTAAGCATCAGACGCCTCCACCCATGATGCCACCAAGACCCTGGACACTAAGGCTAGAGGGAGATAAGAAGGGGAGGAGGACAGGACGACAGAAAGTGTGAAGAATGAGGAATGGAAAAGGTAAGGAAGGTAAAAGATAGAGATATGCAAGATGAAGAGCAGCCAGCTGCCATCAACAGCAGTCTCTTGGCCACAGGCCCAACCTAAGCTGCCTGTTGAAACATGGCCTAAAGCTACAGCAGCCTGGCTGGCTCACAGAGGGCCTCCTATATGGCTCCCTTCACGACATTCATTCACCCGTCGTTTTTCCTACTGGCCGTTCTGCTGTGTTATTCTCATGGCAATGCATGAGGAGGCTGGGAAACAGGCGAGTAAGACACAGCTGGTACTGACGTAGCCCACACCTTGTCCTGAAGGGAGCAGAGGGACTCCAAGGAGCACTGGCACAGCGGAAGGGCTCAGAGGACGTCAGAGTGCACAGACAGCAGGAGGCCTGGAGTCGTGGGACCACGGGCTCCTCCGAGAGCCGCAGTCTTTGCGTACCACCCGGCACTTGTTGGGAAAGAGCTCCTGAAGCAGAGACCCTGGGGGTCTAACCCAGAAATCCGTGCTTCAGGAGACACTGACGTTCAAGAAGCACCATGCTACAGACAGTAAGGTCCCTATCAGGAACGTAGCAAAGATCAGGGAAATGCTTTAGAAAGAAAAGCATGGGAAGCAGAAGCAGTGTGCAACCCAATGGAGGCAGAGGTACTGGAGAGAAGGCGACCGGGACGGCCTGGGCTAGGGCAGAGGGGTGGGACAGGAAAGTACAGTGAGCTTGGATGCACTGTACACTAACAAACAGGACTTGGCAGGTGAGTGGGTGCAGGAGAAAATGAGGGGGGCTTGGAAGGCTGAGAAGGCACAGTTCCACTTGATCGAACAGCAGATTGGGGGTCCGCTTCTGAAAACAGATAAAGTTTGGCTTTGGGCATGTGGAGACCACATCCCTTCAAGAGAGGCCAACGATCGTACTCAACTTCCCAATTCTGACGTTGAGGATCACTGCTCTAAAGGATAATTTTATAACAAACCTTTAGCTAAAAAACTTCTTTGGTTATGTTTGAATTTTTGGTGATATATGGTCTCCTCTTCAGTACTTTAAGACACATGGAGGTAAGAGAGCTAAATCAAAGTTAAAGAAGCTAATTATATCCCCTAATAAAGCCATCTTGACAATGTAACCTGGGGGTAAAATAGTTAGCAATTAGAATAATTAGCAACAGCCTGAAAAATCAAACAACAAATGGGATATATGCCAAAGAGAGACACTCATTTCATGGCACAGGTGAAACTGGGGGAAAGGTCACAGTATCATGGGATTGTAAGCACCCTCTGTGATTTCCAGAGAAGAGACTGAATAAGATGGGGGAGGGAGCGTTAAGCAACAAGATCTGGGCTTTCATCTGGGGCTCTCTCACATTCCCCTAAAGAATCATGCTTTTCACGGGCATGGGCATTACCATTTTTCTTTAATGAAAATGCCAGACCTATGCACTGGGTGTTAACAACCTTGGTGCTACCCTACAGAAGCTAGGGGTTGTGCTCTGGTCGGCCGGGAAGCCAGGCTACAGGAGTAGGGGATTCAGTTACTGTTTTAACCATGCACGTGGGGTAAGTTCCAGCGACACCTCCTTCCATGAAAACCACTAGATATTCAGCCTGTCAGCCCTCACCTGCTAACGGGGCTGGGGGCTTCAGTGGCTCTCAGTGGTCCTCAGGAGCCCGGGCAAGCCAGCCAGACCACACAGGGCGACTGGGCAGGAAATTGGGTGTTAGAACTGTGAGTGAGCACAGATTATGGGTTTTTGGTTTCTTCTGCTGCTGACCTCTTCGGTGTGGTTCCAGTTTTCCCAATTTAAAAAAAAAGATGAGTCAAAGGCACCCTAGTCAAATCGGTGCACGTGACGACCTGAGGCTGCCCTGCAACAACCACAGGCGCTAAGGCGCCCCACAGGGGAGGAATCAAGAAGCACAAGTTCAAGTTGAATTAGACTGAATGAGGAAATTAAAGTTCAAATTCCCCTTAAGGGCAGGTTGGGGGGATAGGAGGGGGGAGAAGGGCAAAAAAACAGTGAACATCTGGGGATCAGCGGCTCCAAAACAAAGATTCTTGCCAATATTGGATGAACAGGGAGTCTAGATTATGAATGATTCTGTGCTGCTCTCTTATTTAAATATAAAAGCAAGTTACAACTTCTAGAGAAATTTTTTAGGGGTGGGAAGGCCCAAGCTTTCAAACGGTGATCTCATTTGTTTCGGTCTATGAAATGGGTATCTACCGGCTTTATCAATCAGATGCCCACTGTGTTACTATTGTTTATTCCCTAGGGGGAGAGGGCTGGGGGAGGGGGAGACAAGGGAGAGACACCCAAGGGGAGAAGGGAGGGCAGGGAGGCAGAGAAGGGGGCGGGGCAAGTAACTGGCCGGATAGAGAGCTAAACCCACCTCCAGGGAGAAAAGCAGCAGTCCCGGGTAATATGCCTCTTTCTGCTCCTCCCACTTCCTTCCACATGGAGTAAGTTCTTCCCAGCACATGCAGTTTGCACACCTCTCCTGCAGCCCAGACCACCATCATCTGCTTTTTGTAAATGGGCATAAAACTATTTTTCCATCTGGTGACCTTTCAAAGAGGATCTCTGGCATCAATTACCATATCAAGCAACTTTAGATCTTGGATATATCAAACTATGTCTTTGAAAAAATGATTCAGTTATTTATCTAGGATGGAAAGAATGAGAGAGTGTGCTCCCATCCACTGGTTCACCCTCTGAACAACCACAAGGGGATCTGGCTGGGCTGAGGCTGAGAGCCAGGAACGCAATCCAGATCTCCCACACAGATGGCAGGGATCCAGCTACCTGAGCCATCTCCCTCCCCCTGCACTCCCACAATAATTTCTGAACAACAATGGGCAGCATATCTAAAAAACTACCTAAACTCCCCCAGTGTGAACTGTTAATATCATGGGATCCGGTATTCCAGCTCCCTGCTGAGCTAACTTCCCAAGATCCTTCACTCTCAGGGGGGCAAAGAGAAGGTGGAACCATATCTAACAGTCTGTGCTGGCTTTTGTCACCTGCGTGATGAGAGGCAGAAGGTAAGTGACTGTGTACCGAGCACCTGCTAAAGGCCAGCCACTTTCCAGAGAAGGACACTCAGACTCGAGGACTCGCTCCCTTCTCAGTCCCACATTCACAACGTGGTGGAGCAGGGCTTCAAACGGGCTCCCTGGGCCAGCCAGGCATGTTAAGTGTCACTTTGCAGGCTCCAAAGTTGCCCACACAAGCTTCATCTTCACTCTTGGGGAGACAGGGTCCAGATCACTGATGTCCAGCTGCGTGTCTTGATTCTTCAGCACCTCTGGCCTTTCTGCCATCCCTAGTTCACCTCCAGTTTCTGACTTCCTGACCTCTCACTGTCCCAATCAGAGGATTTGCTTGAGGGCATGGGAATGGGAGTAGGAGGCTGACATGGTACTTGGCAAAACATTTCATCACCAGAGAAAAAGTCAGCCAGTCACAGCAGAGAAAAGATCAGCCTCTCATCTCAATGAAAGAGAAGAAAGTTTGCAGTCCCAAGGTACACATTCCCTCAGCCATACACTGTTCCAACAAAGGAAGGCTGGCATGGATCTGCACGCGGCCCGAGAACGCGCCAGGCACTGTCCCTTGCCTCGGCGGAAGGCACCCACCTCTCTCTCTCCGTCACCAGCCTTCAGGATGCTGGTGTGCAGTGAGGATTTTGTTGAGCAGCACACGGAGTCTACATTTGTCATTTTTCATTTGGCACCAGTTTGTCCCATTTGGGGGAGAGGCTATTTTTAAATTCAAATGCAAATTACAGCTTGTGTTTCTGTCAACTATGGGTGCACTTGTTCCTCGTGTAACGAGCCTGTGAGAAGTGGCACCACTGGTACAACATCAAATTGTGTTTTCAGACCTGCTTGATCCTATTCCTATAACTGAGTGAACCTTAGCTTTCTCCTCCTGGTGACGGGGATCCCAGGGACAGTTTTCTAGAAATAACAAACAACTCCTTTCTTTCCCTGAATACCTATGGCAGCTACTTACTGCTCCTGCAGCCTGGTCTTCGCTCAGACACTTGGCCTTTGGCTGCCTGTGATACACTTGCGTGGCACCCCAACCAACCGTCCTGCTCATCACTGGCCATACTTTGAGCACCTAATTCAAATCACGAAGCACTCAAGAGTGTTTCTACAAACACCTCCAAAAGCAACTCACAGTCCAGTTTCCTATAATGTGAGTGCAGTAAGAAAAAAATAATAAGCAAGGTTTTCCATTTTTTTTATTAAGAAGACCATCGTGTTTTAGAAAAGGTACAAAAGTTACCTGTGAGCTTAAATGCTGGCACTTGCAGACTCACACTGTCAGAATAGTGACTTTACACAAAAGCAGTCACGTTCTCCATTCTCCCCTCCAGCCACTAGGACTGCCTGCTGCAAATGCCTTCAAGTGCTGAGACACTTTTCATGAAACTACACCCAAGAATTCTCTGAGTAACATCTCAGCAAAGTTGCTCAGGGCAGAACTAAAAGGTAAACCTTTGCTCACATCTTTATTTGACTCTGCTTGCACAAGTATTGTGCAATCAAGTCATGGGAAGTCCAGGCTATAAAAAATAGTGACTGGGAACTTGTAACAGTGAGTAAACACAAGCAAGGGCCTAGGCGGTGCCAACATTTACAAGATTTACCCAAGGGTCTTGATGGATGTGACGCCACAGCACTGGAGCAAGAGAGTCTTCCACAGTCTCATGTGTGCCACCAGTAGAATACCTCCCTATCTGATAACTACTCTCTCTTCCGAAACCTCCCAGAGACAAGAATTAGGTTGACATTAACAAATGACTACAGAAATATGTCAGATTTATATAGATGGCTATAGAAAGAACCAGCTACCACTACTCTTCCTAACAGTTCTCCTTCCTCTAGTGTTCACTTGCTACCTCCTTCCTGAACAAATTTGTTAGCCTACTGTCAACTGGCTTTGGCACTCTTCCTGTAGACCCATAAGGATGGTGCTGGTGACAGACAACCAAGGCACCACCCAATCCCACATGTCCTCCCTGGCAGCTTCCATGGTGGGTTTGGTCCTCACAGCAGTATGTGACCCCAACCCACACAACAAAAGCTCCCCGGCTCAGAGCCAGGCCCAGCCATTCAAGTCTAGATGGGAAATGTCATCTTCATGCTTCCATCATCATTATCCCCAGGGTCTGCACTTGCTTTATCTCCTCCAGTCTGGTGTGGGTCTTCACAGAAACTTAGGACTCAATCACCTGCTCTCTTCTCTTGAAATAACTACGTAGGCAGGTCTGCAAGTGTGCCTTTACACACACACATTTGTCAAGGTTGACTATGCGAAAATGAGTACTTCTGCCAGCCACATGGGAAAACCTGACAGTAGAATGCTCTATGCACACCCCCTCTAAATGTGGACCAAGAATGCTAGGCCTTGTCGCAATGTGCACGTGAGCTGGGAGGTCTGTGGTCAGTTTGTGCAAGCCATGACCATTGAGCAAACCTGTGGGGGACTGTGACTTTTGAATTTTAAAACCACTACAGCCTAGAGATGTTACACTTACTGTGCTGCAGTCATGCTGTTACCTGGGAAGGAACCACAGCTCTAGTTTTGTGGCAGCAAAACCAGTCACCTGCATTGTTTTTACTTTATGGATGCCTCTCACCCTCTGCCATAAAGGGCAGCACTTCTTGCTGGCCCAAAAGCTCCACAAGGGCAGCGTGCTCTGCCCTGGACTTGTGCACATCTGGTGGCAGAAGCTCGAGCGTTTGTTGGATGACTATGTATCTGATAACTATTCCTTGGTCTGTGGAGAATTAAATCCAAAGCTTCACATCCTCCCCATTAGACTTTCTGGAACACATGATTCAAATGCGCAGGAAAGTCACTTAGCAGAGGAGTCTCTATGCCAACATACGGACATCTAAGCTTTAACCTTTTGTGCAAAAGGGTCACTAAGCAGCATGTGACCTGAATGTCAAGATCATCTGCTGTGGGACTAAGTCAGCCAATCCGGTAATAAGACGAGTTATACCCACGAACTGGTTCCACACATTAAAGGATATGAATTTACACTAGAACCGAGGCCTGATGAAAAGTCTAGACAGTGAATGTGCTATGGGCTAAACTGTTTAGGCGCCAGAAGTAAAATCTCATCTAAATCCTCATCACATTCTTAAAATAATAAAGTCTTAGGGCTAAGGACTTGGATATATAAAAAAGCTTTTACTTGCTATGACTCCATTCTCTGGTGTAAAAAACAAAAATCACACGGGTTTTCATTTAAGTGCTTTGTAATCCAGCAGCAGCTACCTAAAACCTTTCGATCTAATTTGACAAGTCAGTCATCTCAGTGCCTATAACATACCTCTCATCAATGAGACCACTGATCACATATTTTTTCTACTACCTTCCTCAGCAGTGACGATTCTCATCTATACTTCTCATAACTTATGGTTACACCCTTTGAGCCATGACAGATGGGTCTACGCCCCTAGCAACACCAAGTTCTTCTCTGACCCCACCCACCACATCCCCACCTGGATGTGGGAAGCACAGAACTGCTCAGGTGTTCACAGCCCCGTACCCCTCTCTCCCACCTGACTCTTGGCAGTTTCTGATGCTGTACCTGACCTGTGTACAGAATTTAGGCTTCACTTCTTATCTTACCTGTCCCCTTTCCACCTGTATATCTATCACTACCTTCTGGTTCATGTGCCTAAAATATCTAAATATCCAGTTTCATAAGAGCCCGCTGTGGCTGTGGCCAGACTCTTCAGATGCACCTTCCCTGATTAGCCTTATTTACTGCCCGTTCCCTCCCCCAGGAGCCCTAGTTACAGTGCACGGCTTCCAGCTACCGCCTGTGGAAGCAGCAGAGCGCAGCTCGACCTCCCACTCACAGTAAGACAGCTTTCCCCTCTTTGACTCAGTTTCCCCACGTCCATAGTGGGAGAGTGAAAACAGAAGGCACTTCGGGAAGACAGCTAGCATTCACTGCACGTGTCCCGAGGGTCAGGTGGATGCTGAATCTGTGCGGTCCTCGTGGCAATGCGGGAGGAGGGGAGGTGCCTTAACTTCACATGAGGGCTCTGAAGGTTGCAAAAGTCCAGTGAATTTGCCCAGGGTTGCCTGCGCTAAACAGAGGCCCAGCCTTGGTCACGGTTCTCTACCTCCCTGTTCTCCTTTACCTGCATAGCCACGGGCCCAACCAATCATAAAAGGTTTCAAGACCATCTTCACGTGGGGCTCCTCTCCGTCTGAGAACAGGGGGAGACAAGCGAAAACCAGAAATCTTGTTCGTCCCTTGTGAAAGTCAGGTGAAAGTGAGCAAATACACCCCGCAAAGCATTGCCCAGGCACGGAGCAGCAGCAGCACCACCAAGGTCTGGAAGACGGAAGCTCCTCCCAGGGCCGCAGGTTGGTGAACACTAATAGCACACACAGGCCACAGCTCTCAAGCAGGGTCCTGTGAAGCCACACTGGAAGCTCTAGGACAGATGCTGCACTCTGCCCCGACCCCAGCCTCTGCAGCACACTGCAGCAGCAGGGGTCTTCACTGCCTTTCTCCCAGGGCCGCAGCAGGAGGCTCATGGCCTCTTCACAGCTGTGCTGTTGAAAAGGAAATTGCAGGAGGTGAACCAGCCCCTGGGCTGCTGCTTTAAAAAAGTGTGGCTGGGAAACAGCCAGAGTGGGTTGTGGTGAGAAGTGGCCAACCCACAAAGTGCAGCCTCCTCTGGCTTTATCTCCCATGTAAAGCTTTTGGGAAGGGGAGAGTGATAAAAACCGCACATGGGAGCTACAAGGGTGGGTGATGGTAAGAACTGGCAAGTGGAGCTCACTTGTTTTCAAAGGACAAGCAAAGCAACAAAGGCCCCTCGCAGCAGCCAGCCCAACGGCAGTGCCGGAAATCCAGGCTCTTCACCAATGCTGTGTGACGTGAATTAAGTTCCTCTCTCTCTGCCATAGGCGTCCATCCAATGATGCTGCCTACAGCAAAGCATTCACAATCACTAAGTCCCATAACTCCAGAGTCACTTCATTAATTCAACATTTTAAATTCTTCTGTCAAAAGGCAAAGCAAGTTCAGGATCTACTCCTAAGACCTACAAATTCTGCAAATCAAAGTTAAATCTAATCCTTCCTTTAAGAAAGGAGAAAAATCAAGAAGCCTCTACACTAAGCGGGAGAATTACAGATTTTAATTTTCTTTCTGCTTATCCATAGTTTTAAATTTGTTCTGCAGAGAAAGGTAAATTTTTTTTAATAATGCACAACAGCTTTCTACTAAACCTGAACTTAAAACCCACATGTGAAGCCGGCGCTGTGGCATAGCAGGCAAAGCTGCCAACTGCAATGCCAGAATCCCATATGGGCGCCAGTTCAAGTCCCGGCTCCTCCACTTCTGATCCAGCACTCTACCATGGCCTGGGAAAGCAGTACAAGATAGCCCAAGTCCTAGGGCCCCTGCTCCTGCATGGGAGACCTGGAAGAAGCTCCTGGCTCCTGGCTTCAGATGGGCACAGTTCTGGCTGTTGTGGCCAACTGGGGAGTGAACCAGCAGGTGGAAGACCTCTCTCTCTCTCTCTCTCTCTCTCCTTCCTTCTCTCTGTGTATAACTCTGACTTTCAAATAAATAAATAAATCTTAAAAAAAAAAAACCCACATTGTAAGTGCTCCCACAATTTCTTATTAATATAATAAGAATTAGGTATTTCTTACAGTCACTGCTAAATTATAAATGTCTTAACTCTGGACTTGCCAACTACTATTTTCATATATGACAATGTTACTGCGATATACCAGGTGGTCTGCCAGAACACAAGGAATGCCAAAAAAAAAAACCTCACATGAATCTATCAGAAAAAGTTAAACTGGCACACAGATTAGCTTAGCTAATATTTAGCTTAGCTAATGCTAAGATACCTTGCCTTCAGAATAGAAACAGGTATAAAGCCAACCTTTCTCAGTAGTTCAGTTGATTCTACATTCATATTTTGGCATTAATTAGACTGACATGTCTTTAATGTATTTTAAGAGTTTCACATTAATGAATCCAAAAACTTGTCTAAAATAAAGCAAAGAACTATAACCCTTTTAATAACAAAAGGCTATTAACCAAGTCAGCACTTTATTTGGAAGGGCACATGCTCTTCTTGGGCAATCAAACCCGGGGACTTGGGGAAGGGCTTTCCCCTTTCCATCTGAAAGCAGCAAACCAGGTGATTCTGTCTCACAACACTGTTCCGTACAGGTGGGGAAAGGCCTGAACAGCAAAGACCAGTTCTGGCCTAAGCCGAGGAAAGTGGGCAATGGCACGGCGGGGTCTGTAAAGAGTCAAAGCAGCAGCGCCAACTTGGCTCCTTATCCTTTCAGCCCCTCATGCATTTAAGAGGTTAAGAACGGAAGCAGAGCAGGTGCTTGAAGAAAGAATCTTCCAGAAAAAGCCTTAGGGTTTCCCTGTGCATCTAATCCATTAATCCCTAATCACGCATGTTCTGGTTTAATTTCTGTAATTAAGAGAGCATGATTTTTAGTTTGCCCGAGTCACGTACAACTACCGCACTTGACAACTCGAGACACCTCTGGAATGTTCTTGCTTCTTCACCTCCTAGCCTGTATCTTGCAGCTTGTTAACCTGTTAAGTCCCTGTGCCAGGCGTATCTTATCTGAAATCTCAGAGTCCCTTTCAACAGTTTGAGGATGTGTCCAGAGCATGAGATGAACAAATGAAAGTCCTCCTTCCGCCACATGTGTGTGACACTTCTCTACCAGAATACAACCCTTGTGAGCACAGGGACTCTGCTATCTTTCGCCTCATGAACCCTCTGGGCCTGCCACAGTGCCCAGCACAGGGTGGAAACTCAACGTGATTTCTGGAATGATCTTCTGTGTGACTATGGATAGACAACCAACGTATATCACCTCATCTGTCCCTGTGCCCTATATTTTGGCCTCTACCTCAGTTTGCCATCTGTCTCTTGCACACATTTCTATGTACAAAGTGTCTTCACACACGGTTAATTTGATTGTGACTGTGGTCTCGGCCAGGGTCATGTTCAGAGGGGTTTGACTAATCTGAGGAAATGCAGAGAAACCCAGGCTGGGCCCTCCACTTACCGCCACTTCCACTGACTGCATGGAGAGGTCGCATGGTGGCTTCAGGGCCTTAGGCCTCGTGGCGTACCAGAAAGTGGTGAGTGCCGCGAAAGCTCCAAAGCCCATGAGCGTGTTGGTGGGAAGGGTGCGCACGTACTGCCGGAGGTCAACCAGCTCTGGTATTCGAAAATACCGGAACAGTTCGTGGGCTTGCATGGTCCTGTGTTGGTGGTTCCCCAAGCTGAATTCTGTCAGGAGAGAGAGAGGAGGTGTGTTCATTCCAGGGAGGCAGATGGCTCTCCAGAGCTCCCACAGGCCAGCCATCTAACACGGCTGCTGGACAACCAAACCAGGCGTCAAACCCACAGTCCAATGGCCCCGGTCTTTCCCTGGCTGTCAAATTTCATTTTCTAAAACCATTTTAATAATTCATTTCTGTTCTACTTTTCCATTATCTTGTGTTAAAAATTATCTTGCTTTCTTTAACCACATCAAAAGGATTTTACTCACAAAGAATTCTCATCATAAAATGCTCACATAAGTGGTATGAGTTTCTATTTTATTCCTTGACATCACATCTCTGTTCTCTTCCACCTAATCAAATACACTCAAGTCTCATTATCAAGACTACTAGGGATACAAGCGGAGAGGACCAATTAAGACCAAACTACCTAAGGGCCATCAGTTTCTATTTCTTCCAACAGATCTCAGGACAAGTTCCCCAACTGGTAAAACAGACCCGATCTACATTTCTACACCTCTCTTCCCTTCCCTTCCCTGCACTGGTCACGCCACAGGGTGGCAATATAAATGTTGGGAAATCTATAGTTAGCTTTCCTGATAAGATCGTTTTCTTTTATATTCCCTAAGATATTATATCCACAGTGAATAAACAAAGAAAATGGTAGGCAAAAACTTTAAAACACACACCGGCTCTCTTGCAAGAGGTTATAGCACAGTATGTGAGAGAAAGTACAGAACAGTTAAGAGTCTAGAGTCTGGAGCCCTGTCTTGCTTCTCCACTAGCTTTATGGTCCAGGACAAACTATTTCACCTCTCCGGACCTCAGGATTCTCATCTACAGTAGGAGGTGGCAATACTGCCTATCCTGTGAGGCCTTTATGACGACTAAAGGATTCACATGAAGTGCTTAGGAAGGTGCCACACACCAGGAGGCGCTCAGCAAAGGTTAGATATCACTACTTCCTTTACCAATGCCCTGTGACTAGTGTGAAGTGCAAGACTGTAAGGTCCGAAGGCAATAAACATGATGCTTGCCTACAAGGAGTTTACCAAAAAAGTCAGGAGCTAAAATACACACAAGAAACTTAGATGGGTAACCTGATACATCTACATAGAAAAACTTAAAGTCCCAAATGAATGTCACAGTTTATATATAGATTAATATATAAAATCAACATGCGGTGCAGAAAATCAGTGGGAATAATTACAATTAGAAAAATATTGATGAATAACTACTCTCAAGTTTGGCCCCAAAGAGAAGGAAATAATAGTAAATGATCTGGAAGAGTTTTCTCAAAAACTTTTTGGCAATGCAACAAGTGTTAACATTTTAACTCCAAGTTCAGATGGTATTCGTGAGCTATTTACTATACTCATATATTCTTTTTAATATTTGAATCACGAGATTGAAAGTATCTTTTTTCAAAAATAGAAATCCTCTATAGTCTATACTGGAATAGATTTTTTTTTTTGCTCAGAATAGCAGGATATCAAGCTGTTTCTTCTGGCTGTCAATACTACAGGACCCAGTATGATATCTTTGCTCGGCTTACTCAATCATGGGCTACACACACACACACACACACTCACACGGAGGAGAATTCAAGGTTTAACACAACAGAGAACGAGCAGATAAGCAAGTCTCTTCAGGTCCTAGTTCTGGAGAGAAAGCAGCAGTACTTACAAAGCCACTCACCATCTGTGCCACCGACAGCTGACTGCTAGGTGACACGCCACTGCAGCAACAGAAAAGGGCGACGAGGGGGTGGGGCTGCAGGAGCTCAGCCGGCGCTTACCCGGCCTGCCAAGGTCTTTCAGGGCATTAGTCACATGCCGAGGTCTCTGCGGCTGCCCACTGGGCTAAAGGTAACTAGCAGGCAAAATCCATACTTGACTTCTCAGGAGAACGGGGGTGGAGGATGGGCCAATGAGGAGCAGGCAGCAGAGTCACCCCACTGCTCCACCCATGGGCAGGGACAGGCATCAGTGAGTGTGGCTGCCAGTGCCAGTTCTGCAAACAGATACTGTTTTCTTTCTGCTCAGCTTCCCAATAAGAAGAGACAATGGGCATATTTATCGTAAACCACTGAAATGCGGGATCGGATGTTGGGTGGCATGTCTAACTAATAGGCAACATGACCCAGAGAGAAGCAGATTGCCCAGAGTGCACTCACAGCACATTCATTCTGGATGAATTCACAGGAACTGAGCTGCTCCTGACGTTTGACACACTTGAGTGTCCGGTGTGTGCGGGGCACTGCGCTAGGAGCTGGAGAGACAGGGCTAATGACCTGGACCAGGCTTTCAATGGGTTAACCATCTAAAGGGGATGATACAAAGCTGGGCAAGTTAAGTCTGCCAGACATAAGGGAAGGCCTTTGAGAGACCTCAGAGATAAGCAGACAGATCAAGTCCAGGTCCTATTGGCTGGAGTGCTGCAGGTCAGAAACAATCCTGCCACTCTAAAATGCAAAGCAACCTCAGGAACCTAACGTGCAAGCCTGGCCCGCCCTCACATCATCGCCTGCTCTCATACTCTCAGTGTGAATGGGAGTAGCCACCCCCACCACACACACCCTTCTGACTTTTCAAAGCCCCTGAACTCATTTCCATAAAACCTAACTGTGAATTTACAGGGGTTTGTTCAATGAGATATGAATTCCTCTGTAAACAAACACAGCCAGACGTGAGTAATTTGTTTATTTCAAGCATCAGCAGAAGCAAAGCCACAGCCTGCCTTATACTAAGAAAGTTTAATAAGTTTAGAGAAAAAGGTTTTAAAAAAAAAAACTTGAGAAAACTTCAGATGTAGTAGCATGCATGCACGCAAGGGGATTCTATTAGACACTAATGTGTAATGCTAAGCCCTTAGATCCAGCCAAATTCTAACATTTACTGGGTGACAATGACAAGCCACAGTTCAATTCATGCCTCTTACTGGCAGCCAGGTAACAAGCTGCAACTGTACATTGGAAAACTATAGCCTATGCACAAAGAACTAAGATATTTCCTCATTTAGATCCATGTACATCATAACCTTAGAAATCTTTTCCCCTCTATTACCTCGCTATTAAGAACAAAGTACTTGAGTTATACAAATAGGAAGGCAGACTTGCAGAGAAAATTGAACACGATGAATAGTCTTTGCATGCTTTATGTGAACACAGGCACCATACTTTAAGATTCAGTCCTAACAGGTCTCTAAGAAATATTAAGACACACATACTTGTTAACGAATGTTTAGAATTCAGAGACATATATCATTCTTATTCCAGAGACGTTCTAGTCAGAATATTTATTTTATTCTTTCAAAAGCAAATTTGCAAACCATCATCTAAGGGAGTTGATTTCCCAGGCACATAAGTCACACTGCTGCTTTCTAAAAATATGATTCAATTGGCTTATAGGCTTACGAAGCCAGTCTTTCTCAGGGGGACAGACAAGGCTCCTGATTGCTGGCTTCTCCCTTCTCTGCTGCTGCTCCTGTACGCCCTTCCTCCCCACACCTACAAAAAAGTGGGTTGCTCAGCTGGGTCTTTTGGATTTCCTATATATCTGGAATCTGAAACCGAAAATGACAGGGAGCATAACCGGGGCCAGGGAAATCTGGCACAAGCCTGCGTAAAGAACCAGAGCCGAGGACGCCTTTAAATAGACCTGGGCAGACAGAGATGCGGCAGGGCAGCATGAGAGAAACTGGGGGGCATGCGTGTCAGAAAACAGGAAGCCGCGTGCCAGCCGGCCCAGACTCCAGACAGCACAGCTAGCCACATAGCTGGCATTTATTTGGTGTTTCAGAAGGGCTTCCATGTCTGGTCTTCTCTGCACATCACAACAAGAAAGTGACGATGAGGGTGCCGAGGCCCAAGACCCCCGGAGCTTCCCCAAGGTACTCAAAACAGGAACCTGCCTGACTAAATCCAGTCTGCGTGAGTGATTCCTAACCTCTGCTGGGCCACCAACCCTCTCCTCTGAGGACACCCACACAATGCCTGGCACACGGGAACCCCACAGCTGGAAACCACAAGATCAGGTTTCTAAGGGTCTGCATCCCAAATCCACTGCAACGTAAATGTTAGCATTCATCTGATCACCCTGGCCTCTGAGCAGGTGGGTTCAAGGCCCAGTGTACACAAGGGTTCACCTCTTACCACTTAGCCTGCGCCACGAAAATGGTGGTTCCCAGCCAGAGGTAACACATCAGGGTATCATTCTTTACGTGCCCCCCACTACTCCAACCCAACACACACACACACACACACAGAGCTCCTGCAATTCTGCAAGATTATACTTACACGAGCATTTTATTTTCTTCTTGTCATTTATAAACCAAAAATACAGGTGATCTGACTACTTCTTCGGAAGTTCCTCAAGTGTTCACGCTGAACAGCAGCTTGATGGAACACTTCACCAGGAATGCACCCTCAAACAACCCACAGAAATATCACCCTCGGCCCAGCAGCAGCCAGTGACGAAACCCTGACATCCTTCCTTGGTGCAGCCAAGCTGGCAAGAGGCAGCCACTCCTTGCCCCACCTCCTCCCTTGGACAATGGGCCATTTAGAGAGGCTCAAAGCTCCCCCTTTGTCCTGCACTCGCTGGGCAGAGCTCGGGCCTCCGAAAGGAACAAGAGGACAGCAGCCTGACCACTTGCTGGCCTTTCAGTTTGCCACTCCAGAGCCGCTGGATGCATGCTCCTTAACCCCGGTTGGCAAATTACCTAAAGCTAGATTTGCTTAAGCCGTTGCCTCTTGAACCAAAAGAGCAGTCAGGCCGTCCCTCGAGAGACGGAGGCCCAGGAGCTCCAGAGATGCCAGAGGCTCTGGGTTTGAGAGGGAAGCAGAGGTCGCTGTCCAAATGCCAGCCTACACAGGATTCCCTCACTGCGGTCGCTGCCCCTCACCCAGCTTCTCCTTCAGCTCAGAAGAAAAAAAGCCTTTTGGCGGCACTTTGGGCTCTTATGCACAAATAGGGAATGAATATCCTCATCCACTGCCTTGGGACTTTTCTTCCCAACTAGGTTATAATAAACCTAAACCACTGGGTTCTAACTTTTCATTAAAGCGATCCTGTGGATTTCCAACTCAACTTTCAGGAGCACACAAAGTGGAAACAGAGCCGAGATGCCCTGTTTTTATAAAGTGGATTTGCTAAAATATTCAAGTCAGCTGAGCACTTCTACACTTCATCTACTCCCTACCCACCTGTTAAAGCTTTCCGAGGAGCACAACCCAAAGCTTCCAGAAGCAAAGCCTCTGTTACAACTGTCATGGGTGCTCCCCCAAAGTCACGAGATCCCAGATATAATGCCTGTTCAACTTGAACAGAAACATTTTTAGGGATGCAGATGAAATGGCCAAATATTAACTCACAGCAGCTTCTGTATTCACTAAACTACACAGGAAAAGTCTTCAAAAAGTTCATAGAAAATGCATATTATGAAAAATCTTATACACGGATTTCAAAGCATTTTTCACCAAAATAAACTTTTCTATTAACTCACTTTCCCAGGCTTGTTGAAGTGCTCTCATGTTTAAGTCGCATGACAAACTCAATTACTGTAGAAATGCTGCTTCTGTAAATTCATATTTTATTAACATTTTATTCAAATGCCTTGGACACGCACCTTCAAACTTCAAAGTGGTCTTAGGCACCTCTCAAGTCACATTTGGAGGTGCCCAACGATTCTGTGCTAGATCTGCACCTCTTTACATTTTTCTTTTCCATTTAAGCTGAAACATTTTTTAAAGTCATAGATGTAGCTATTTCTGGAACAAACTCTGCCAAGTCACAAGAACGCAAGTGTGCAAGGTTAGGAAAACACACACAAAATAGTAATCCTATGGATCCACCTTCATATAATTAAACCTCATACTTCATTCTCTTCAAACTGATTTTTAAAAACTTTTTACAATAATATTCAACACTGGCCCTTGTTAAAGTCAAACCTCAAGAAATAATTACCCAGCTAGTATTAAATGCCTTTGCTTTAGAACAACCCAAGTCCAGCTCATTGAGCTTCTTAAGGACCGGGACTAGAGTTGGCAGAGGTTTCAGGACCAGGTACCTCCTCTGCCTGATGTTGGTTTTCCACATGAAGACAGCCTGGGAAGAACTTTGAGGACTGAAAGAGTGGTTTAGGGAAACCCTCAACTTAGACTGGGGCATATGAATTGTTTTGCATTCAGATGGGGGTGCAAGCTGAAAAACGAGAATAAGATCCAGTCCACGGCACAATGTGTGCACACAGCAGCCTACCACCAGGAGAATAAGAGCAGAGAAAGCAGAGAAAGGCAGATGGAGTTGAACGGGGCCTCCGAGGATGAGTGCTGGCTCAGAAAAGCAGCGCCGCTCCATGTTGTGGGGATAGAAACAAGATGACTAAAGCAAGTCCCTACCCCATGGCCAGAACTTCTGGCAAACTAATCTGAACAAGTGACAGGGCTGGACCAGACAGGAAGGTGCTTGGGGAAACCAGTGGAGCTGTACCTTCCTTAAGAATGCTGTGCACTGAGTACTGTTTTGTGGCAGGCTCAGGGCTAAGCAATCACACACAGGATGACTGAATGCAGTCCACACGGGGTTGCTGCTGCCTTCAATTCAAGGATCAGAAAACCAGGCTGTGGAGGTGCATGTCCCGTCCCTGCTCCATACAGGCACAGGACTAGAACCCAGGTCTGAAGCCAAAGCCTGGAGCCTGGGGCCTGGGGCGGCAAGTGCCACAACCCAGGCATGCAGTGATTCAGAATCCGACCAAGGCCACTGGCAAGACTGATGACCACAAAAGCCATGCCACACGATGCTTAAAAAGCCAGGATCTCAAGGCAAATGTCCACCGACGAATGAAAGGGCAAACAAAAATGTGCATATAGATCCACAGGACTCAGCCTTTAGAAGGAGGGAGATTCAGACACCTGCCATGACACGGAGAGCCTTGAGGACATCACCCTACGTGAACCGAGCCTGGCACAGAAGGGCAAAGACTGTGTGACCTCACTCATATGAGGTGCCTGGAATGGCAATCCAAACCTGTGGGGCCAGAGAGTGGGACAGAGGCTACTGGGGGAAAGGAGGCATGGGAGATATTGCTTCACGGGCACAGAGTTTGTGTGGTATAAAGGAAAGTTTTGGAACTATGAAGTGGGGACAGTTATACAATTTTGTGAAGTACTTAATGCCATTATGTAACTGCATACTCTAAAATGTTTAAAACAGTAAAATTTCTGTTAAGTGTATTTTACCACAATAAAAAAGTATTTTAATCGTTTCTACTCTCTATTATTTTTAAAGCTAAGATTTTGAGACCAAGATAGAAATGCAAAAAGAAAAAAAAATAACCCACAAAAGGTACGACACTGAAGGGCTGGGTTCTGAGCCTGGGAGAATCAGCGATGGGAATGGGGAAGGGAGTTGGGGCGCTACCAGCCCCACTTTCCAGGGTCCTGAGAGCCTTCCTTCATGGGTGAGGAGGAAGAGCTTCCACGGCCGGTCGGCCCGCACTTCTCACACCTGCATGGAGGCGGGTGTCAGTGCGCATGCCCCTCCCGGGGCTCCCGTCCTGTCTGCTCCCCCCACAGCCCTGCCTCAGTAAAGTCTTCCCTATGGCCAGGGCAGGCTCGGCATTGCCGACTGGCTCACTGCCTCCTTCACTTACAGTGTGCGTTCCCGAGATGTACAAATCCTACCACGGGGAGGCCAAGGCCATGTTCTCTAGCAACCAGTCCTGCCTTTGGACCCCAGCAATACCTGATGTGCATCCTGGTAGGGTCTTTAGCTCCCCCTGTATCCTACACAGCAGGGCTGGCTTTTATATGCCCGTGTACTTGCCTTCGTCCATTTCATGTTGCTGTAGCAAAATACCTGGCACAGGGTACTTTAGAAAGAAAAGAGATCTGTTTAGCTGACAGTTTGAGAGGGCAGAAGTCCCACACTGGGCAGCCCCATTTGTTCACCCCCTTGGGTTGTGTCACAACATGACCAGGAAGTAGAAAGGGAAACAGCTCCCTGCAGAAGGGGCCAAGTGTGGGGGGCAGCCTCACTTTACCAGAAGCCACTCTCCTGAGAACTGACCCAGTCCTCTTGAGACCAGCATTAATCCCTTTTGAGAGAGGTGCCCTTGTGACTGATTCACCTGGTACCGTGACCCACCTCAACACTGCCACACTAGGGAGCCAACTCCCACCCAAACCATGTGTCACAAAGTGCCTGGCCCCACATAGGCACTGCATCATCGCTTGCATTGACAGCACAGTGGCTCTCCACGGAAGAGGCAGGCATTCACAGCATTTCCAGACTCCAGTATCCTCCTTCCTCTCCCGGCTAGCTCCACAGGGGGTGGCTATGAGTCAGTGTACAGAGGGAGGGCAGAGCACCTCCAAGGTGATTTAGAGGAAATAAGAAAAAGCTGCAAGTCACTATGTAAAGCCACAGGAGAACACTGTCTTGCCCCATGGATGTTTCTTCCTCATATGATCTCACTCAGGTATAATGTCATCCTGAGAACCCTGCACGGGCCCTCTCTTGGCTTTAGAAGACATTTAGACATTTCTCACAGGACTGTTGACTTCCTGAAGCAAAGTGGAAGGGAAGAGACTAATGCCATGCCTTTCTTTGGGAAAATAGCAAATGCCAGGAGAGCTGGAGCCCAGAGCCCCATGTGGGGCTGGCCTCCAACTTCTAAACACGTGTTTCCTACAACAGAAAACAGGGTCCTCCAAACCAGAGAAGCAGAGTGGGTTTCTTCCAGCATGTAGGCTGTAGCACCACGCAAGGGCTCTCCTGAGGAGGGTGCTCCTGAAATCCTAAGCTGGGTGGGTGGCCCACTGGCAACAGGACCCACCCAACCTTCCCTGGAGCACACAGCCTCCTCCTCCTCGCCTCACTCAGAGATACGAAGGCCTGTCCTGGACATCCACCTGTGAAAATGGTAATTACAGTTAGCACGTGCCCGAGGAAGATAGCCTGGTCATGCCAATGCCTTTGTGTGGGACAGAAAGGTTCAAGTTCAGGGGGAGGTATTTAAGATGGAACGCTTCCATTAGAAAGAATTTCCTAAGAGAGTGCAGATTATTCCGTTTGTCTTCTAATGTTGGTCTACTACTGCCAGGTGATTTCTGCGCATATGTCATGCCGAGGCGGGGAAGTTCACTGCTAACAGCTGCAGAAGGCATCAGGCTTGGGCAGAACAGAAGCCTCAGTGGCTCAGCTCTGCTCCGGCTGATGGAGAGGAGGAGACCTGTTTGTTCGGCTGCCCCAGCCCCTCTGCACGAAGCAGCTTCCTACTCACAGACTGCCTCTACTGAGGCATGTTCCAGAGGACATTCAGCCCAGGGAAGTCCTCACTCTGTCTCTAAGGCTGCAGTGTGAAGAACATGACTCCTTGGTTGAAGGGTATTGGGCAAGACAAGTAGGGCCTGTTATTATAACAGTGAGAGAAGGAGCTAACATTCCTTCTCCCACTAAAGTAATCCAGAAAAAGACTTTCTTCCACACTGGACTGGGATGAACCACAAAGTATCTGAAGAAACAAGATCCCCCCTAAGTCCACAGGAAGGGGATCAAATGTCCTTTGACAACAGCCAGAGCTGGGCCCCCGATAGGCAGAAACTCTCCTCTACTGCAGGTCCATTTGTTTGAGAAATTGCACGCAGAGGAGGCCCTATGACCTGTGGTCCTCTCAGGTTCTTTGTAAAGCCAGCATCTTCTAGTGGTAACTATGGAAATAAATGGAACAGCAACATGGAGCAAATCCTAGACTCAGACATAAGAAGATCGCCTTCTGGCTTCTGGGCTGGGCCCCTGGCAAGCTGTATAATCTTGAGCCAGCCTCTGAGCCTGTGTGGGCTCCAGAGAAGATACAATGGAGTGGGAACAGAGCAGGGCTCCATCCTCTGCCATCAGGAGCCCTGGGAGCACCTTCGACTCTGTACAAGAAGCCAAAAGATGGCCAGGATTGCACCTGCATCCAGATATGCCTGGGAACAGCAACATATGAAGAAAATAGTCACTATTGAAAATCATCAACTTGGGGGGGGGGGGAGCTATGGGTGTTTTTACTATTACTCTTTTATTATTCATTGAATTTTGCTATATCTTCACCATTTTTATTGTGGTAAAGTGCAGTCATATTAAACATTAACTGTATTTTTTTTTTTTTTAATTTTGCAAGACAGAAGATACAACAGAGTCAGATCAGTAGTTTCCTGCTCCATGAAGGACGCAGGGTGGCACGCTGTCCCTAAGCCAGAGTGACAGATGGGATATAAACCCCTCCCAGAAAATACATATCTGGGCCCTGGTTCTACCTGAGTGTTCCTTCGAAAGAGTGCCCCATTGCAAATAAACAAGCAATGCTCTGGAAACTTCAGGGGCATAAAAAGCTCTCCTTAGCCCTTCACAAACAGAAGAGGATGCTGCCATGAGGATAAAAACATCCACAACGTTCTCTGTGCCCTCAGCTAGTTTGGAGTGTCAGTGAAGGCAAACACGCCTACAACCGTTAAGCAGACTACACAAGAACAGACGTGACAACCGTGGAAGGCGGGGGCCTGGTGCTCCCCGCAGCTGCAGGAGGGAGCAAACTCTGTGCCTGGGCCACAGCCCCGAGGGAGGGCTGTCCAGAGAGCTGAGGGTGGAACCAGGCCAAATCAAAGCAGGCCAGCGCTGAAAGCCAGTCCATGCTAGGAGCATGGAGGCAGGCAGAGGTGGGGGCGGCAGGTGGGTCAGGACTGGCAGTGTCATGACGCGGAGGTGGGGAAACTCTGCTTTGCACACAGTGGCACTCCTGCCAACAGGCTGAGAAATTGTGGCTGGAGGCCTGCCCTGGCCCAGCGGGCATATAGTTTAATGGAGTCCTCTAGGTTGCTGCCAGAGTCAGCTGGGGGGACCAGTCCTTGACCTCAAGGAGGCCCTGTGGCCCAGCTGCTCAGAGAGGTCACAGCTATCAGCTATCGGTGACCTGGATAAGAAGGCCAGAGAGGACACAAGGCCGGGTAGGGTTACCGACACCTCTGAAAATAGAGCAGGGTTTCAGGGTGACTGATGAACTAGAGAAGTGGCTTCGCGGGACAGATGTAAGTAGCAGCTAGAATACCCACAGGGACTTCCACGTAGCTACTCCCAAATTTGGAGGGAACCCATTTTGAGTTGGTACAGGTTTTACAGGGCACTGCCACTGAAGTTGCGAACCATTCTTAGGCTGTGAGTTTTCCTGGACCAGCCAGTTCCTTTACAGAACATGGGGCCTGCTGCTCGAGGAAGCCACAGGTGACACAGAGGAAAGGTTAGGGGTTTTGCTCACTGCTTGGGGAGGCATCGGAGAGGTATTGGTGACAACCACGGGACACAAGCTGAAATTACGCCAAGTTCAGGTCACCAGAGGAAGAGATGATTGACCCTGGGGAAGCTAAACACAAAACAAATCTAACAAGTTGCAGAAGATCATGGAACAATGAGCCAGTACTTACAAGAGAGAAAGAACGGAGCTTGGCCATTACCTGCTTGCAATAAACAACACTAGTTTTTGAGTCTCTATATTCCCTTTTTGTTTAAACATACATTATGGAAATTACTAAATCTATTCAATAGTAAACGGAATAGTCTAACAAAGCTAACATGTATCTATGACTCCAGCTCTAGCTCCAACAACAGTAAACATTTTGCTAACATTCTACATTAAACTCATCCCAGGGGCATGGCACTGGAGTTCTCCAGGAGGGGCCTGCAGTGCTCCGGCCCCAGCTGGGCTCCTTCTGTCCCCGGGAAGCTGGTGGGCAAGGACGAAGCTCTTCTGCAGCAGCTGGCGGACTCCATGCTCAAGACAGACTCCATGCTCAAGACGGACTGCGCTCGGAGCTGAGGCCGGAGCTGGGGCTGGTGCGTGGGTGGGGAGGGGGTGCCTGGTGTTGGTGCTCAGGCGCAGCCTGGCTCGACCTCTGCCAGGTTGCCTGCTGGCACAGGCCACAGGTTCAAGTCCCCAGCTTCCTGCTAATGTAGCTCCTGGTGGTGATGGCTCAAGTGGTGGCGTCCCTGGCATCCATAAGGGTGACCCAGATGGAGTTCCTGGCTCCTGGCTTCTTTTTGGGCATTTGGCAAGTGAACCAGTGGGTGGGGAATCTGTGTGTCTAAAATAAACAAAATTTTTTTTAACTTGAGAAATAAAGAAAAAAAAAAAAAAAGGAAGCAGAGGGAGGGTCGGAGGGAAGCATCTCTATGTTCTGAAATCCACATATATGAAACACAGGAAATGTGTTCCCCTTATATCAATAAAAATCATTAAAAAAAAAAAAGAGAGAGAGAGAAAAGATCCCTATTTCCAGCTTGCAAACAGTCACTTAGTAACCACTATATGCCAGTGATAGCTCCAGCGTCAGAGCATACAGAAATGAACAATGGAGAAAAAACAAAACCCCTACCTTAATGAAACTTCCACACTGTCAAGTTTTTGGCACCAAAGGTGAAACGTACTGAGGATTTAACCTGAGTCCTGAAGTCAGGGACCCATCTGGACATGGATCACAATCTGGTTACACAGAGCAGCAGTTTCTAGGCCCCTGGAACTGACAAAATGAGCTCTTTCCTTTCTATGCTTGCATCTGGAAGACTCTTGCCGTACTAGTATGGTACAGAAGGAGTTCACTTTCTAGTTCTTAAGCTTTGGATAAAGCATCCTAATCAGAAATAAATCAAGGTACCCCTAATATGTAAATGCTTTCATTTATAAACTATATACATGCATACACAACAAGTATTTCCCAAACATTATCAAGTACACAAATAGGAATTTGAAAGAAAGGAAAAATATAACTATAGACGTTCTGTTATTTCCATCTTGTATCCCCCCCTCCCAGAACACCCACACCTATGCATGTGCCCCATTTTGGAGACCAGCTCTCAGTCTCCTGGGGACTGTCTGCAGCCTCTCAGGCCACTCGCCTAGCCAGAGTCTCCATCGCATCCCTACTAGGGGAAAAAAAAAAAATCAAAGTGCATACTGAAGCACCCCGAGAAAGCAGAAGAACAGAGCCTGGCAAAGCCTGCAAAAGGAGCCTGCGACATTAACTGGGGGGAAACAAAGATATTCAACATCTCACCCAGTGATGTGGGGAAGGCAGAGCATGGCTGGCCACTGTCACCTGGCCACACGTGAGACCAGATGGTCTGGGTGAGCTGTTATGGAGGAAGGGAAGTCAAGGCCGCAGGGCCACGGCAGGCTCAGGGGCAGGCCTCATCTGAGGAAGTCTGTCCTGGGGTAGCCTCAGTCCCTGGCCCATGGACCAAGGAGCCTCACCTGGCCTGAACTCTAGAGAGGGGAGCTCAGCTCTGGCTCATGCCAGCAAAGAAAAACACTGGCATCCTCTGCAGAGTCCAACCTGTGACTCTGGACTGCTGGGCCACACCCCTCTGGGCTTCAGCTCCTTCCTCTGGGAGGTGCTTGATTGGACTGCTGGATGCACGAGGTCCTTGCCAGCTCCACAGGTGGCACACCTCAGAAGCTTGCCGGAGGCACAATGGGGGAGACTGACCCACAGATGGAACAAAGAGCTGTTTGACCATTTCACCAGCGACCTACAAACAAGGTACAATTAAGTAGGAATACCAGGTAAACGAAGACTATAGTACAGTTATATAAGATTATGCAGAACTTGACACTAATCTCCCCTCCCACATCCCGCAAAGCCCACAGCCACCTGCTCCTCAAACTAACTGAAACTACACTGAAAAGAATGGCTCAAATGTACACTACTCCAACTGGTAATGGCTAGGTCTCCACATGCTCAGAACATAGCTGGTGGGAGCCAGGTGCTTCCTCCTGGTCTCCCATGCGGGTGCCAGGGCCCAAGCACTTGGGCCATCCTCCACTGCCTTCCCAGGCCACAGCAGAGAGCTGGACTGGAAGAGGAGCAACCGGGACTAGAACCCGGGGTGCCGGCGCCACAGGCGGAGGATTAGCCTAGTGAGTCGCAGCAGCGGCCCAGGATTTCCGTATTTTAACCACCAGTGCCACTGTCCGTGCATTGCTGCTGAACGTCAGCCCAGGGCTGCGGCGAATGACATGGAGTCTGAGAGAGGGAAGAGTCACGGAGGAACAGTGCCTCTGTGAAGTGAGAGCAGGAGCTCTGAGGAATGAGGGCAGAATGAGGAACAGCATTCCAGCCAGGGGAGGTGGGCAGGCAGGGCGGGGAGCAGCTCCGGGGGAACTAGGAAGCGCCCTGAGCGTGCTCTGCAGAAGCCCATTTGTCAGGGTTTGGGCGAGGCATGGGAAACAGCAGGTTGGGATCAGGCGAGTTTAAGGAAGACTCGGAGCCTGGAAGACGGCGGCTCGGGAGGGTGGACCACAGTCCTGCTCTTTGCTGCTGAACCTGAGGTGCCGGACGCCAGGCTGTGGTGACACTGGGAATGAAGGAAGAAACCTGTGTGTGCTGAGCAACATCGGACAGAGTAGCTCAGAATAGTACAGGGCGCTGACTGACAGGATCTGGGGGCATAAGTCAAGGGCGACACCAAAGTCCAGCCATGCCTCGAACAGGCCAAGGCCCAGGAACAAACTCCATCATGTGTGCCATGGCCAGAGGGGAAGGCAGGTTGTGCAACCTTGGCTAGTCACCACGGTCTCCCTGCGCTGTAGTCTCTGGATCAGGAAAACAAGTGAGTTACGCTACTACAGAGCGTGGGCTGGTGCTGAAGTGCTCAGAGGTAGCCAGGGAGGCAGAGGCAGCGCCTGTGCCCGTGTGATCTGGGATTCCCAACCCCCCCCTCCTGCCCCATCTACAGCTCATCTTGGGGATGAGTTCACTGGGGAAAGTTCATTGGGGAAAAAGAGACCCATAATTCACCCAAGAATACGAACTTGCCTTCACACTGTGAAGTCACACATCGAGCCTCTTGTCTATCAAATTTTCAACATGATCTGGAAGGTCATTCTCCTGTAGAAGTATTCTAAGATGGGTGGCAGAGGGCAAACCTCCGTGCAGTGGTAAGGCCATCTCCTGCTCGAGCGAGCGTCACTCGCCTGTCTCTGCTGTGCTGGGACTCGTGTTCCCACCTGGAACGTGCGCTCTGCCACCCGCACCCTGGGCACTTGAGTCGCACCTCCCAAGATCGGCTTCCAGAGCGGGCCAAGCCTCTGAGTTCTTTCATTCTCTACAAAGTTGTAGCTCTGTAGCAAGTGATGTCATTCAACGAACCCAGCTTCATCAAAATTTGTTGTTCCTTTAAGCACCCGAGTGGTACAAAGGGAAAAACGGACAGCAGAGTGTAAATGAGATGGGGAAAATCAAGGAGCACTAACAGAGGAACGGAGAGCCAGCTACAGCCTGCCTTGCCGCCAGCTGACAAGCTGGAACGAGGCTCCTTCTAGCTTTAGAGGCACAACTGAGCCAAGCAGTTAGAAGCAAAGGCAGTGCAGCCAGACTGCCTAGCTTCAAATCCTGATTTGGGCAACTTAATCCACACCTGTTCCTTTATCTGTACTAAAATGTTGATACGAGCAGGACATACCATAGTGTTGTTGGAAGATTAACTGAGCTGACATACCGGAAGCTCCAAGAACACTGCCTTGTGCCATTAGGTGCAAACAGGGCCTATCCCATCCACAGCCAGCTGCGCCCACCACTGTCAGCCAGCACCGCCCTCTTTGGTAGGCAACAACTGAGTCCCCAGGGAGCAACCAGTTCCTGCAGCAACTTTCTCTTGCCTCTGCTGAATCAAAGAATAAATGGTGTTCGGGTACTTGGGCCTTATTTGCAAAAACATTTCTCCCACAACAAGCCCAAGGGAAAAGTGTCAATTTCTACAGCAGCCAAAATCATGCAAATGAACAGATAATTCACTTATCAGAAGTCCCTCCCAGAATAAGGACATGGCCTAAAAACCCACCTTTCTTCCTCTTGGCTTAACTTCCTTCAATTTACCTTGCCAAGTCATGAAATTCTTATTTCAACAACTTTCTCACCTGAAAACATGAACTCAGAAGTCCATGAAAGTCTATTCATGTGTAAAAATAATTTCCAGACCATTGTCAACTTCAAGAGGTTTATAATAGAACATGTCATAATTAAAAATAAACATATTTAAATAAATAAGAATTTTTAGTAAACTGTTCTAAAATGAACAATTTTTCCTGATAGCCAACAACAGGGGAGAAGTAAATAAGCATGAATATCCCATATAGTACATTATGTACTCACCTTTAAAATTCGTTTTTTGAAAAATATACAACATGGGGGAAAAGTTCACAATTTAACATAGATGATTAAAATTAAGTTGTCAAAAAACTTTTTTTTTTTTTTTTAAAGCAGAGTTACTTAGAAAGGAGGAGAAAGAGCTCTTTCATCCACTGGTTCATTCCCCAAATGGCCACAATGGCCAGGGCTGGGCCAGGCCAAGAGTCTGGAGCTTCCTTTGGGTCCCCCATGTGGGTGCAGGGGCTCACGCATTTGAGCCATCTTCCACTGCTTTCCCAGACCATTAGCAGGGGGCTGAATAGGAAGTGGAGCAGCAGGGTCTCACTAGATAGGAAGTAGAGCAGCCAGATCTTAGACCGGTGCCCATTTGGGATGCCAGTGCTGCTGTTCCACAATGCCAGCCCTAAACTGTCAAAATTTTTATCTTTGATTAACAACATTTCCCAGAAAATTGTTTTGACCCTTTGTAGAAAAACAAAGAGTGGGAGGAAATACAACAAATGTTAACTGTATTTAGTGTCTGGAAGACATTCTTTTTCTTTTTATATTTCCCAAGTTTTCCATAATAAGCACACATTATTTTTATAATATAAAAAATGTAATTTTTCTAGGGTAACTAGTTGAGATTCAGTTCATAGATAACTTTCAAAATGTTATTTAAAACTTAAAGACTGGCAAATAACTCATGAAGAGCAAATCAGCCCAGGCACCTGATGGTAGAGCCACCTCTTTGAAATCTCAGATTCCGGAGACAAGACATTTGCCTCCAGATTAATGTATTCATACGTCTACTCTAAGGAAGTTTTCGTGCAAATGTGCTGCCCTGCAAGCCAGCCAGTCTTCAGGAAAGGCTCCGGCATGCTCCTCCCCTCCTCCAGACTCCCCAGAGGTTATATCCCACTCCCGTGTGGTCTGCATCCCGAAGCTCAGGGTGTCAGAAGCCAAAAACTTCACAATTGGGATTGCAGGGTAGTTTTCTCTTGTTGCTACTATGTATCACTGGGGGGAGGGAGGCTCATAGGAACTAAGCTTTCCTAAAAGTTTGCATTCACCATTTTGTGTAAAATGACAACATCAGAGTTGGGGCCACAAACTTCATTAGAATGGCCTCTATCTTCTAGTTTGTAAAACTCAGCTGCTTCTTTGGGGATTGCATTTCTTTAAAAGTCCTCTGAAGTCCTTTAAAGTACCAGCACAGGGAAACAAAGTCATCCTCCTGAGGCTTCTGAGGATGTACAAGGAGAATCTCCTCCCAGCAAGGGAGTCAAAGACACTCCAGCGTGTTTGTGCAACTACCAAGCTGGACTGACAACCTTCAGTAAAATCCTTGGTGGGGCCACACTGTAGCACAGCAGGGAAAGCCACTGCCCGAGACTCTGGCATCCCCTATGGGCACTGGTTCGTGTCTTGGCTGCTCCACTTTCAATCCAGCTCCCTGCTAATGGCCTGGGAAAAGCACGGGAAGATGGCCCAAATGCTTGGACCCCTGCCACCCACATAGGAGACCTGGAGGAAGCTCGTGGCTTCTGGCTTCAGCCTGACCACTGCGGCCATCTGTGGAGTGAACCAACAGATAGATCTCTCTATATTTATAACTCTTTCAAATGGATAAATAAATAGCTTAAAATCAATCAATCAATCAATCAATCAGAATAAGGTGCTCTGGCACTTTAATCTACCCACCTTAATCTATCTCCTGACCGGCCACTGCCTGTGGGAGAATAAGGCTTAAAGAGGCTTAGGATACACCAACAGCTCTGAGCTGCCTTTCAGAAAACTCTGTCTTGGAGCACAGGAGTCTTACACGTTACATCATGCAAACTAGACTGTCCATAAAACATAACTGATGGAGTCTCACCTGGCACTTTGATTATATATAAGATAATAAATGCTAAATGAATAATGAATATGTTTTAAATGGCAAACTTGCATAGCAAATTGAAGTGACCTTAAAAACTGAACGTTCCTCTACAGTCGTTGAGTATAAATACCCAGGGATTACTAGTATTCCTATAGTCTTGCTCCTTCCAGAAAGGTGAGTCTGGAAGGAGGAGTGGAAGGGAAAAACCTCCAGCTGTAATGGCAAGAGAATCTGCCCCTTTCCCGGGTCCCTGTCCCAAACACACCACCTCCTGCCACAGGACAGTCACATCAAGACTGAAGATGCGGCAAAACCCACAGAGCAAGCCTAACACCATGGCATGCCGGCACACATTCGGTTATCCCAAACCTCACCCGAAAGCAGAGAGGTAGCTGGGAAAACTCCATCTGGACCTTATAAATAGATACCCGTCCCTACCTACATGTGTTACCGGTCACCCCTCAAACGCCAAAAATTAAAAAACCCAGAGATTCCTTTTTAGCCAGGTTGTCTGCAATAATAATAAAAATGCTGCCAATCTATGCATAACAGAGACAGGAAGGAAATATGTCAAAATGCTTATTATCATGGAGGAAGGGCGATTTTAAAAAGTGCTCTCTATTTACAGTAAATTCACAAATCAGAGACCTTTCCTATGCATACCTTATTTCTAAGGAGCAGGAGTGCTGCATTCAAAGGCTTTCTAGTCACAAAATGTTAGCTTATGCAAGATTTTAGTCTGAGGCCGTCTCTACACAAATAAGGACCAGGATGGGGTTTTCCCAAGTTGGGCCTGACCAGAAAGAACATCTCCCAAGAGCTGGCCCCGTCTCTTTTCCACTACACCACCTGGCGCTGTCTCGCTCCAGCCAGGGCTCCCAAAAAAGCTCTGCCTTCCCAAGTCCACCCCCAGAACACCTTCAGCCGCTCCAACCTGCCCCGAGCGAGCACCTGGCCGGGAGGTGGGGGGGGGGGCAGAACCAACGAAAAGTTTTTGATGGGATTTTTTTTTTTTTTTTTGGCTTGTGTTAAGCTGATGAATGCTCTCACGGCCAGGGTCACGGACGAAGCTGTGAAATGTGTCAGCGCGAGATTCGGCCAGTTTCTCCCCTGCTCCTCCAGCGTCAGTACCCGAAAGGAGGGGAGGGTGAGGAGAATCGGGGTCCTCCGGGGACCCCTGCGCCGAGGAGCAGAGCCCTGCAAAGCCACGCGTACAATGGCCATTCTCAGCCAAGCGCCATCACCTTGCGCCCCCGGGGGGGGGGAGTGGGGAGGGGTCTCCAGGCCCCGAGACACACACACACACACACACACACCCCGACTGGCCGGCGCGCCCGTCTCGGCTTCCGACCCACGTGGTCTTCCAAGTCGTCCACCGGCACGCTCTGTCTACGCCGCAAGGTGACAGACAGCCTCTCGGCTTCCTATTTCCCAAACGGCCCCAGGCTCCTCCATCAGCCTCCATCACGGCTCCCTACGGGCTGCGGGAGCGCCCCTGGAGACGCCCCGAGAATGCCCACAGATGGCAACCGGCTTCTCGCCGCTCCCTCCGACCCTCCGGCCAAGCGCTCGCCGCAGGGGCCACCATGGCTCCGGGGCACGCGAGCCGCCTGGCCTCCGGGGGGGCAGACGGGATGCTGGTGGCCGCGACCCCGCCGACGCCGCCCCCCGGGGACCAGCTCCCCGCGCACAAACATGGGGACAGTCCCGCGGCGCGCGTCACCGGGCCACGCCGCCCGCGCCGCCCGGGCATCCCCGGCTCGGCCGCAGGAAGCGGCGGCGGCGGCGGCGCGGCTCGAGCGGCCTGGAAGCCTCCCCGCGCCGAGGGAAGCGAGGCCGCAGAGCCGAGGCCGGACAAACGGAACGTGCCCGAGACCCGAGGGGCAGCTCACGCGTCGCCACTGCGGCCGCCTTCCTCCGGGACTCGGCCCGGCGGGGCAACCTCAGCCCCACGCACCGGCTGGAATCCCCGCACGGCTTGGAGACCCACGCAGGTCCGCGCGGCAGGCGCACTCACCCCCTCCGCTGGCCGGGCCGCTCCGCCGCCGCCGGCTGTCACTGCAGCCCTCTGCCTGCCCCGCGCCGGCTCCGGACGCTATTTAAGGCGCAGCCGCCGCCGCCGCCGCTCGCCGGCTGCGCCCCCGCTGCTGTCGCGGCCAAGCCTGGCTACTGCTGGCGCGCGTGCCGCGCCCGCCCCGCCCCGCCCCGCAGGCCCCGCCCCAGACACGCCCCCTCGCGCAGGCCCCCGCCCCCAGGCCGGAGGCCGCGTGGCTGGCTGGGCGCAGGGGGCGGCCCCCGGTGCCGTCGGGTTTCGTAACGAGTCCCGGGAAGGGCAAAGGGTACATCGTGGTGTCTCGATCATCAAGCTCCAGTAACCCTGGGACCCCTGTTGGGCAGGGGTCGTCCTGGGAGAGTCCCCGGTGGCCCGGAAGGTTTGCTTGGCACCGACCTGCGCCACCCCCTTTTCACCCGATTTCACCAGGGTCCCCACAGGGGCTTTCGCCACACTCCCTGGCCCTGGGACGTGAAGCAACCCTGCCTGGGCAGTTCGGGCCGGCTCTGGGCCAGGGAGAGAGCCCGCTAGACGTTGCTCAAGGCCAGGCTTCTCCTGCCCAGTGCCCGGGGCCTGCAGACCACGCAGAGCTCTGGCCCTGCTGGAGCTCCGCCTTCCCGGGGCTTTCGGCGTGCAAGAACAGCAGTGTCTGCGCCCTGGGGACGCAGCTGGCGCTGGCGGAGGGCTGTCCGTCTAGTACTGCTTTGAAGCAGACGCAGGAGATATTGTTGCAAGAAAACGCCTTTAAGAATAGATAATATGGCGTTGGCTGAGCACTGGCTGCTTCTCTGTTACAAACACTTCACACACGTTATCCTACTTCATCTTCGTCACAACGCTGTGAGCTGGATGCTGCCATGATGTCCCTTTTACAGAAGTGGAAACTGAGGCACAGCGGGTAAATGCGGGTGAGGACAGCTCTATGCCGGTGTCTTGAGGCCCACACTCTGGGGCAACAGCAGGTGCCGCCCAAGCCTCCTCAGATGACTCCAGCCAGCAATACCCAAGGGCTCACCTTGGATGTCTGCCGCCTCCCTAAATGTGGCAGCACGGTTTGCTCTCACGGCTGCTGGGCAGGCGGTTCAGGGGTACTGAGAGCGACCCACATACCTAGGGTCTCCAACAGCACAGTTCTTTCTAGATCTTCATCTTCCAGAGCTAAACTCCCATTAAGAGGAAAAAAATAGAGTCTACTTTCATTTTCATTGGTTTCCATCTGGCTAGTCCTTGGCTTCTCTTTTCCAGTCTTTTCTCCCCGCCTACGGTTTCATCAGTTTAGCCTCTCCTTTTGCCTCTAGCTTCTCCAACCCGCCCTCAGCCTCCGTAGGCACGTCTCAAGTTCTGCAGTGCGTTAGTTTTCAAAGTCTGTTGTACCCAAGTGTCACACACTGGGTGGCTTCGCTACAAAACTGTACTGTTGGGTCCTGTGCTGTGGCATAGCGGGTTAAGCCACCCCCTGCTGTGCTGGCATCCCATATGGCCGCCGGTTTGGTGACTGGCTGCTCCACTTCTGATCCAACTCCCTGATGTGGCCTGGGAAAGCAGTACAAGATGGCCCAAGTGCACGGGCCCCTGCGCCGGCGTGGGAGACCCAGAGGAAACTTCTGGCTCCTGGCTGCAGATTGGTGCAGCTCTGGCCATTGTGGCCAATTGGAGTGAACCATCAGAGGGAAGACCCCTCTCTCTGTCTCTACCTCTCCTTCTCTGTGTAACTCTTTCAAATAAATACATTAAAAAAAAAAAAAAAAACCGTCTCACGGTTCTGGGGATGAGCAGTACAGATTGTGGCTGTGGGTGGGGTTGGAGCCTTCTGAGGCCTGTAAGGAAGGGACTCCCCCGGATCTCTCCTTTTGCCTAGCAGGAGGCTGTCTTCTCCCTGTGTCTCATCGCATCCTTCCTCTATAGTACATGTCCACATTTCCCCTTTATGAGCATGCCAGTCCTACTGGAGTAGGGCCTACCCTAATGTTAACTCTCTAAATACCCTATCTCTGGTGCTGGCGTTGTCATGCAGCCTGCAGCACCCGCATCCCATACAGGTGCAGGTTTGGGTCCCAGCTGCTCCATTTCTGACCCAGCTCCCTGCTAATGTGCCTGGAAGGGCAGTGGAAGATGGCCTAAGTCCTTGTGCCCCTGTCACCCACATGGGAGACCCGGATGGAGTTCCAGGCTCCTGGCTTCAGCCTGATCCAGCCCTAGCAGTTGTGGCCACTTGGGGAATGAACCAGCAGATGGAAGATGTCTCTCTCTCTCTCTCTCCAAATTCAGTGCAGGGGAGAGGGGACACAATTCATCCCATAACACATGGATCGCTGTCGCTGGCCATCTCACCTTTCCCCTCCAAGACACTGTCTCCTCAAACTGGGTGCCTGGCCCTGGCCTCTACCCCTTAAGGCATATGATTTACAACTTTAGACTAGGGATTACATGCAGGCAGAAATCAGATCTGAGTTCCTGCTCCCTCTGGCTGAAGCTGCTATGTGGACCCTGTGCAGCAACCTCATTCCTTAGCACCTTGGATTTTCCATGTGGAAATAAGAAAGCTGGACTTAAAAATTCTCCTAGGTGCTTTCAGCACAAACACTTAAAAAAAAAAAGATTCCCACTAATCACTTCAAAAGTTTTACAATTTGTGGGGTGGTCCTGTGGCCATCATCTAGAGCCTGTTACATCCTGCTTTAGAACACAGGTTTTGGGGGCAGCATTGTGGCGTAGGGAGCTGAGCTGCCACCTGCAGTGCCAGCATCCCATATCGGAGCACTGGTTCTAGTCTCTGCTTCTGATCTAGCTCCCTGCCAATGCACCTGGGAAAGCAGCAGAGGATGGCTAAAGTGCTTGGATCCCTGCACCCATGTGGGAGACCTGGATGGAATTCCAGGCTCCCGGCTTTGGCCCAGACCAGCCCTGCCTATCGCAGCCATTTTGGAAGTGAACCAGCAGATGGAAGATCTCTCTCTCTCTCTCTCTCTCTCTCTCTCTCTTTCTCTGCATTTCAAATAAATAAACAGATAACTCTTAAAAATAAATAAATGAAAGAACACGGCTTTGGGGTTGGGCAAGTCTGCGGGAAGCCCTGTGTCATCCTGGGCAGTACAGGCCATGACCGCCATGGAAGGATATCATGACGACTGAGAGGCATGCTCTCAGTTTTCCTACTAAATGAGGGTTCCAGACTCCAGAGTCAGGAGTTCCAGTTTGTGAATTAAGGAGAGGGAAGCTAGTCTTAGCCCTCTTGACTACTTTCTTTTTTCCAAACATCTCAGTAGCCCAGTGAACCAGAGCCAGTTGGATGTTACAATGGAGCAAATTTCCTGATGGAAGGTTGAACTTCTTCTCAGTTATTCCAGCTCCTTTACCTTCTGGCTGGATGAAAATTTTATGGCTAGTTCCGGTTCAATCCAAATCTACATCTTTCTAAAACTGATGGGTCAATCTCTATTGGGACAAGCTATTGGCAGGTTCACAATGGCCTTGTCTCAAACATCCCCACTTATGGTTGCCAGCTGCCCAGTTGTGGTTGTTGCTGACTTCTACATCTGTTGTTTCTGAGCATGGTAAGTGAAGTGCCGTCACATCACTTAATCGTGGCCAGGGTGCTTTTAATTCCAGACCTTGGTAATTGGAGGGTTACGGGAAGGTAGCAGTGACTGGGTGCTTGTTTTTCTTATGGAGAAAAAGCTCACGTGTGGAGTTAGCCAGCTGGACTCCGTGTATGTGATGGCACTGTTCTTGGCGGCGTGCAGAGCATCATAACCAGGAGCAGTGGAACAATGCCTTCTCCTCTCCATCAGGCTGGATGAGGGCACGGACTGTGGCCACAGCAGTGCCATTCAGCTGCTTCACACACTGTGTGACACGGCACCTGTGGGCCGTCACATCCTCGGGGCACAGTGGGTTGTCGTCTTCTGTCTTCTTCATGACAGACTCAGTGGCCGGGGGAACTTGACACTGGCACCTTGGGGGACCTTTCCTAAGACAGCAGGGCTGCCTGCAGAGCCACAGTGGGTTTGGCCCCAGATGGTGGGTGACAGGCGGATCCTTCTGTGTGGCTGTGGATGCCTTTTGGCACTGTTTTCTTGCTCCGGAAGGCTTGGCTTTGGCTTCAGCCTTGGGAGGAACGGGAACCTCTTTGCCTTCACAGCCATCTTGGTAAAAAAAAAAGTACTCAATCTGTTTGGAGGCTGCATCTCTAATGGAGGTCCATCCACCTCCCCCCAGGAAACGTAAGTGCCTGAGCTGTCCTATGAATCCCGTAAACCATCGCTCCCCTCCCTTTCCCTGTGTAGACAGAACAGTGCTCAACTGCTGAACTGGACGCTTTTTTCTAACTGTTCCCAGGTGACCAATGGCAACCAAGATGAAGCCAGGTTTTGTGGAGCCTGAAACTTATACAATTTAGGGGACCTCTTAAGATTACAAAGTTGGATATAAAGATGAATGTTTCTATACACTGAGAACAGAAACCACAATAAACTATGAATTTTTAAAGACTGGGCTCTCTTGGGTCTTCAGCAGTAGGGAACTACGAAAAAAAATATTGCCCATGAAATTACCTGTTAAATTGCAGGAAGTCCAGAAAAATAACCTAAAATTGTATACATTTTTTCCTACTCTCCATAAGGAGTTTTTTCATGTTTGGGGCTGTATACTCATTAACTGCTTCTTCTTATGATATTTTAAAACAAACTTTACCTTTTTAGAGCAGTTTTCAATGCATAGAAAAAAATGGCATAAACCCAGTATCTACTGGGATTAACACTTTACATTGGCATGGTGTACTCGTTATAATTAGTGAGCCAGTTTTGAAACATTATATTATAAAGTTCATTGGGTATTCAGATTTCCTTAATTTTATCAAAAGCTCTTGTGCTGTCCGAGGGTCCCCACCAGGACACCATGTCCTGGCTCCTTGGGCTCCTCCTGGGTATGACAGTTTCTCATACTCTTTTTGCCTTTTAGGACCTCGACAGTTCTGAGCAATCCTGGTCAGATGCTTTGAAAAATGCCCCTCTCTTGGGATTTGTCTGATATTTTTCTCACCATTAGACCAGGGCCATGAATTTTTGGGAGGAAGGCCATATATGACATTTTATAATATAATTTTCTGTAGAAAGCATAGAAAATTCAGTCTAACACAATTGATGGGATTTCTTAAAATTGATGGTTTTGATTAGATTTTGGTGAGGGTCAAATCCATTGCCTTCCATTTTAAACAAGTGCTCATTTTGGGGAATGTTCAGGTTGTGCCTTCTGCCTAGGGACACGTCAGTCTGGGTTTCCCTCTCCCTGCCTGCATACTTCCAGAAGCTTACTCCGGGCTCGTATGGGAATATGACCTCTGGCCCTGAACTGCTGGGACACTAGAGGAGTTGACAGGGACAGCACAGTGCTACAGGCATTCATGCAAATCCATGCATGTTCCACAAACGTTATCTCTCCAAACCCAGAGAGGTGTATGTCCAATTCCAGCTCCCCTTAGCTGGCTTCCTAAAACAACCTGTGCCACTTCAGCACCACCGAGGGAGGGGCTGGTGACGGAAGAGGCCTAGAATACAGAATGGCTTCGGCAGCTAGTGGCAGCGACATTGCTTTACTTCTGCAAATTTTGCAGAAAATTTTAATGATATGAACACATGGCCAGAGCCCCTCCAAGGTCTAACAAAGAGCTTCTCTGTAAATGAATGGTCCTGAAAATCAGACTCTCTTGGCCTCACAGTACGTCTCCAGTTGGCCACACGTTTTGCACCATTGTGATGCTACTGCTTGGATTTCCTAGTACAATTCTTGGGCTTCCAGGAGAAGGGGAAAGAGTCATTCCCACCAAACTGCAGCTGTTGTGTAATTATCACATGGTTTCCAGACTTCTCACTTTCCTCACACTCCTTTTTAAAGGCACTGGAGCTGCTGGTTTCATTAACTTTGTATGGGAGGACTAGTCCACAGCTGTGTCCCCCAGGTGTTCCCCTCTGCTTTCTTGGTCTGCACCCTGGCCATGCAAGGGTTGCTGACAAGTCTAGAGCTTCCACACCCTATCTTGCAGCCCTACAGCACGTCACTTTCTGTTTCTTGAAGTGGTATAAAATTTTTATTTAATCCATTATAAAAAGAAGTTGTAAGTAGTATCTTCATCTTTCCAATTTAATTGGCTTCTCATTCTCAACCAGTAAAATCCAAACTCTTCACAAGGGTTTCTAAGGATCACCTATAACCTGCCCCTGCTTCCCTCACCAGCCAGTTGGTCTGCCATTCCCCTCTCCAGCTACATGGAACTATTGGCAAGTTGAGAGCAAAAGCCCTGGAGTTACAGTGTGTGGATTCTAATTCTGTTGCTTTAATTTACAGACTGAGGGCAAGTAGCCCTCAAATCCCTAGTTTTCTTACTGCCAAGTGAGTATGATACCGTGTGGCATCAAATCAAAATCCTAGTCAGTTGTAAGATACACAACCAATTGAATATACCTTAGATTTGGGGCCGGCGCCATGGCTTACTAGGCTAATCCTCCGCCTGCGGCGCCGGCACTCCGGGTTTTAGTCCCAGTTGGGGAGCCGGATTCTGTCCCGGTTGCTCCTCTTCCAGTCCAGCTCTCTGTTGTGGCCCAGGAAGGCAGTGGAGGATGGCCCAAGTCCTTGGGCCCTGCACTCGCATGGGAGACCAGGAGAAGCGCCTGACTCCTGGCTTCGGATAGGCACAGCGTGCCGGCAGTGGTGGCCATTGGCGGGGGGGGGGGGGGGGGGGGGGGCTGTGAACGAACGGTAAAGGAAGACCTTTCTCCTTGTCTCTCTCTCTCTCACTGTCCACTCTGCCTGTCAAAAAGAAATCTATAAAAAAAGATTTGGAACCAGAAGTGCTTTGGCTTTTGGGATATTTGCATATACATATTGAGATGTCTTGAGGAGGGAACCCAAGTCTAAACATGAAATGCATTTATGTTTTATAAACATCTTTTATACACAGCCTGGAGGTAAATTTATGCAATATATGTAGTGTTCCATCTCTAACACCCAAGAAGGCCTGGGACCTATAAATCTAGAGCAAAATTAGAGTTGGTATCTTTTTAAGTTTGTTGACTTACTGAGTCAGAGAGACAGAAGACAGACAGTTCCCATTTACTGGCTCCCATTACTGGTACACTCTCCAAATGCCTGCAATAACTAGGGCTGGGCTTGCTGAAGCTGGGACCTGGGTACTCAATTCAGGTGGTCTCCCATGGGTGACAGAAACCTGATTACTTGAACCATCACCACTAGTTCCCAGGGTGCACATAAGCAGAAAACTAGAGTTAGGAGTTAGGAACCAGAGATGGGCATTGAGCCCAGGCACTCTGATATGGGATGCAGATACCCTAACAAGCATCTTAACAGCAAGGCCAGACATTGGCTCCTTGAGTTATGTCTTAGTCCACTTCTACATTCTGAGTACCACTCCTGCTCTACTTTTCAGACTGCAACATAATTACATCACCAAACACTGGAGAGAGATCAAGTGCAGGCTCAATCCCAGTACCTGTGGCCTCTCTGACATGCCACCTTCGACACACACACACACAGGCATACCAGTGCTTTAAGTGTCTCTGAGTAGAATGTGTCTATAAGTACCACAGGGTGTGGGTGAGACTTGGTACACCAGCATGGAGGGATATGGATTTTAGAGGGCTGGAGCAACATCAACTTTCCTCTAATTCCACTCTCATCTCCTCCTTCTCCATCACACCAAGTAAACTTCACCCCAGCACCTGCATGCAACGTTAAGCCTTTTGAAAGTCATGGACCACCTTGAGAATCTGATGAAAGATACAGATGCTCACCTCATAAACATTCCGCAGATGGTTGCTATGGATCTCCTAGCATCCCTGGTAGAATAGAAAGGGTACTAGACTTGTAGTTATAAAGCTATATGTTCAGGGGCAGGTGTTGTGGCACAATGGGTTAAGCCACTGCTTGGAAAACCCATATCCCATATTAGAGTGCCGATTTGGCTACTCTGCTTCCAATCCAGGTTTCTGCTAATGCTCCTGGGAAGGTAGTGGGTGATGGCCCTAGTCCTTGGGATCGTGCTATCCTTGTGGAGACCCAATTGGAGCTACGGGCTCCTGGCTTCAGGCTGGCCCAGTCCCGGCTGTGCCGATGTGTGTGTGTGTGTGTATGTGTGTATTTCAGAGAGCTCAACAGCATGATGTCCTAATGCTTGCTTATCCCTAAAATGCAATTTTCACTTAATTTTTTTTAGCACAAAATGTTTCACCTAGTAACACACTAAAATCCATAATGTTGATACAGGTCACTATGCAGAGAGTTAGGTTGGAATAAATAAAGCTGGAAGAATTTTTTCCCCTAATTTTAACTTCACCCACTTACCTACCTATCAATCCAGTATGCCCACTTTCCCATGATGCACCTGTGTCTCACCCAGGACCAGGAAGGAAGAGACATCATGATAGCCATATGGAAATCCGTGGAGGCACCATGAAACTCCCAGAAAGCCTCAAGCATACTAAACTCCACCCCATTCATATATTCAGTTAGTGCACTTCTTTGAAGAAGAGACTGAAATCCAAGGAAAAGCCCTTTTTTTTTGTTTTTAGGGCTTGTGGCTCATGCTATGGATCCTTCTCTGGCCTCTTCCCTTTCCCACTCCTCGTAGGTAACTCTCTGGCCCATTCATGACCCATCTCTCTCTGTGTGGGGTGGCCCACACTCAGGTGTGAGTGCATATTCACTCTCTTTCTTTTGAATAGATCCTATTTTTACGTGTACACTGTATTTATGCCTCTGTTTGAAATTCTTATCTTTATGGGGGGCAAGAACTTGAAATAAAACCCAAGATATTTATGACCGTGGCAGTGTTATTGACACCTCCAGCACTTGGGCAGTGTGATCACAGTGCAACCCTCGTTTAGCCCCACATCTCTCTGAAAACTCGTCCTCTTCCTTGACTGTTAAATTCAAAGATGTTCTGTGTCATCAAAATTGAGTGAGATGCCTTCAGTCTGAACACACTGAATACATGAATTTTAGAATTAGCTCAATGTGCTAAATATCAACGTCCTCACCGACCAGACAAAATTGATTATAATATTGCACTCTGTACAGCTCAAGGTTATTAAAATGTCTTGTATCATGATCAAAAATTTATCTTTTAAAAATACTTATCAGGCTGTTCTTTAACCCAGCTCTCATTTTAAAATGTAGGCAGCTCGTGGCATTCTGTTCTGGTCACTTGGACTCACTGTTGAAAACATCTGGACGCCGCTGCTCTGCTGGTCTCTTCCAGGGAAGTAACCTTTCGGAATGTACCAAGCTCCCACTTTGCCAAAATACTGGCTTTTTGTAATACCCTTAGAGGTTACTGAAGGCTTAAATAACTGTAATTGTCTGGAATCTCTGTCTTCTTCATGTCATTCCTGCTGAAGTTCAGCATGCCATTAAGGTTCCATAATTTGCATGCTAATTGGAAGAAGCAGCACAGTGGTCTAGTCTAACCTTGAGGTTAAGTGGTCCACTTCAATTTGTCTCCTTTTCAAGCATGCAAAGGCACTTCAGAAAGTTCATGGAAAAATAGGATTAAAAGATAAATTCATTTTGGTGCCAAAATGTTGTTTGAAATCTGTACTTAGTTTTTCCATAATATGCACTTCGCATAAACTTTTTGAAGAGCTCCCATATCTATCTCACCAAAAATCACACTTACTGAGCACCTTCTACTTTGCACAGTACTGAGCCACAAGTTGTTGTAAGACAGTTGTCTTCTTGGTTGTGAGCAACAGAAATCAACTGAGACTATTTTGGGTAGACCCAGAATTCTCAGGAAGCAAATTGGAGAATTTCAGAGACCGAAAGATACAACCTTGAAGCAGGAGTAATCAGAGCTATGTTTGAATGAGAATAGTCTGGTCAAACGCTGCAGCGTGTATACAATAAGTGCCACCATGTTGGACACATCTGGACACTGTAGCCTCTGCCTTGAGTAAGTCCCAACCCTCCCTTTGTCTCCATTACACTCTGTCGAGAACCAAAAACCTCAACAAAAGCTTGTGTTTGCCAGTCCATGGTCTTACACCTGTGTCCCAGTTGTCAGTGTAGACAGAGGGAGAAGATCTCTCTGCTTTGTTGCCTGAAGTTGCAGACTGGGTAATATGGCCCCACAAGTAGGAAGGAAATTAAATACTGGATAGTAAAACATGACAAATGTCCACCACATTCTGTGCTCAGTCACAGACAAATACTATAATTAGGGGCTGGCGCTGTGGCACAGTGGGTTAAAGCCCTGGCCTGAAGCGCCGGCATTCCATATGGGCACTGGTTCTAGTCCCGGCTGCTCCTCTTCCAATCCAGCTCTCTACCATGGCTGGGATAGTAGTAGAAGATGGCCCAAATTCTTGGGCCCCTGCACCCATGTGGGAGACCCAGAAGAAGCTCCTGGCTCCTGGCTTCAGATAGGCGCAGCTCCAGCCGTTGCTGCCATCTGGGGAGTGAACCAGCGGATGGAAGACCTCTCTCTCTGTCTCTACCACTCTCTTTAACTCTGTCTTTCAAATAAATAAAATAAATCTGAAAAAAAAAATTAGAATTAGGTTAGATGAAGAAAATTGTTTCTGTCCTGGGGTCGTGGGGTAGAAAACAATGGTAGGCCTCACAGTGGGTATACCCTTAAACAAAGTTCTGAAAGCTAAGTGGATAACAATCACCTAGCAGATATATATTATAAGATATATAATACATTTGTAATAAGGGCTGACATAATGACAGCATGTATGCAGGCCTAGATAGAGACAGCGTGGTGCTCGAGGAGTAAAGAGGGAGATGGAGCAGAATTGGCAGGTTTTCTCAGCCAGCTTAGACGACCGGACTGCATGATGAAGAAGCTGGGCACAGTTTTAAACAAAGGGAGGTCACAATTCCATTTCAGAAAGCTCGCTTCTGTCCCCCTACGCATGGTGGATGGCTGGGACTGGTGTGGGTTTAGGTAAACTTGGAGTAAGCCTCGGGAGAGCAAGTTTCTAAATCTGGCTCTTCACCAACTAGCTGTGTGATTCTGCTTTCAGCTTGATCTCTGTCTGGATCTCATTGTTTTCATCTTTTAGAATGCTTTGGTGGGACGAGATAATTCTAATGCGATCCATTCCGCACTGAAGGTACTAGGACTTGGTTGGACTATAAAAGGCCTTAAATTCCAGATTAAGGCCTTTAGATTACTTATGTATTTATTCAACCAATATTTATTGAGTGATTTTTATGAGTCAAGCCCTGTTACAGGCTTCAGGAAATAGCATTAATACAGAAAGTCCTTACCACTACGTGTGGTTGTTAGGATGTGAGCTTACAGTCTAACGTGGTCAGCCAGCAGTAAAGAAACTGCCTAATCCTATAAGGTGGGGACATGAGCTATAAAGGAAGATAAAGCAGGTTAGAGGGATTGGTAGTGACAGAAGGACAGGGGCACTCTAGCCTCAAGCCTGGGAGAGAGACTGAGCAGAGATGTAAATGAAAGGAGGGGTTGGGTTTCATGAAAACAAATAGGAAGAATCTTCCAAGCGGAAAGATCAAGTACACGGCAAGTTCAAAGGTCTCCAGAGAGCAGGAGGGTCGGGGGAGTGGAGCACAAGAACCTGTCAAAAGCTAAAGCACTGCTCTGAGTCACCTTTAAGAAAGGTCAAGAACGTCCACAGGACTCATGGATGAGCCAGGACAGGGTGGCTTCAGGCCGGAGCCCGGGCCCACCTTCCACCATGGACTGTTTACCTTTCCCCTTCTTTCAGTGTGGGGGCCCCGTGCCAGGCTCTGGGAATCCAGCCATGAGCTGACCGTGCCTTCAAGGAGTTGAAAACGCCTCTCATGGACTCAGACGTGCATCGAACACATTTCCAGTCATCACTCCTATTTCCTGTCACTTTGTACTGTGCAGTCAAACTCTTCTGGCCCACTGAGCTTTTGCTCGAGTTGTTTGCTTTGCCTGTGCTTGTCCTTATTACTAAATGTGACAGATGTGTGACGTGCTGTTATCATTCCACACATCTACATTTTCCTTGGCCTTTAAGGGACAGCTCAACTACCAGTTTCTTTAGGAAATTTCTGGAAAGGAAATTATCTCTAAGAAATCTTTCCTGCCCCATAGCATTGGTCCATCCACTTGTCCATCTATCTATGTCACCGCCCATCCATCACATTCACTGACTTTTTTTCTTCCCTAATAGGTAGCAGGCCTGTCCCAGTGTTGATGCTCTGGTAGATGAAACACAATCCCATTTTTGAGTAAAGCAAAATGCAGTTGTAAAGTGATATGAGAAAACCAACCATTGGAACATAGGGAAATATTCCACTCAACCATTTTTTTTTTTTATTTTTTTTATTTTTGACAGGCAGAGTGGACAGTGAGAGAGAGAGAGAGAGACAGAGAGAAAGGTCTTCCTTTGCCGTTGGTTCACCCTCCAATGGCCGCCGCGGTGGCGCGCTGCGGCCGGCGCACCGCGCTGTTCCGATGGCAGGAGCCAGGTGCTTATCCTGGTCTCCCATGGGGTGCAGGGCCCAAGTACTTGGGCCATCCTCCACTGCACTCCCTGGCCACAGCAGAGAGCTGGCCTGGAAGAGGGGCAACCGGGACAGGATCGGTGCCCCGACCGGGACTAGAACCCGGTGTGCCGGCGCCGCAAGGCGGAGGATTAGCCTGTTGAGCCACGGCGCCGGCCCCACTCAACCATTTTTAATCAGGCACTTGTTATTTGCTCACTATCATATGAAGCACAAGGAATAATTTTCTTACAAAGTGACATATCCAATCCTGACTTTTAGGCATGGCTCTTCTTTTTACAAATAGAGATTATGCAAAGGTTTCTAGATGCTGTTTTTAAGGATGGAGGGTGGCTGGGGTGGGCAGTATTGTGGCCTAGCAAGTAAAACCACAACCTGCAATGCCAGCAAGTCCTGGCTGCTCCACTTCCAATCTAGCTCCCTGCTAATGCTCCTGGGGAAGTAGTAGAGGATGGCCCAAGTGCCTGTGCCCCTATACCCATGTGGGAGACCCAGATGAAGCTCTTGTCTCCTGGCTTCAGCCTGGCCCAGCCGTAGCAGTTGCACCATTTGGGGAGTGAACCAGCAGATGGAAGACCTCTCTCTCTCTCTCCCTTTCTCTGTAACTTTGCCTTTCAAGTAAAATAAAATTAACCTTAAAAATAAAGAAAAATGGGGGGCCAGCACTGTGGCATAGCAGGTAAAAATGCTGCCTGCAGTGCCAGCATCCCATATGAACGCCCGGACCACGAAGAAGCTCCTGGCTCCCTGCTTCGGACTGGGTCAGTTCTGGCCATTGCAGCCATCTGGGAAGTGAACCAGCCAATGGAAGATTCTCTCTCTCTCTCTCTCTCTCTCTCTCTCTCTGCCTCTGCCTCTGCCTCTGCCTCTATAACTCTGCCTTTCAAATAAGTAAAAAAGTTTTTAAGAAAAAAATAAAAGGACGAGCAGGAAGGCCAGTGAGGATAGCGCCCAAGAGACTTTCCAGGTAAAGGGATAAATCAAAGCACAGCTCTGAGCCACGTTTAGGAAAGGAAGGACAGGAACATCCACTGTAGATGCTTGACTGCAGAGCCAGTGACTTCAGTGAGTCAGTGTGGGGAACAGATATGAAATAGCTACTCGTTAAGGACGTAATGTGAAGTCCAATGAATAGAAATTCAGTTGGGCCATTTGGAACTATAGCAGCAAAGTACCAGTCTAGTTTCCTCCTATATGACCTTCACTGACAAAAGAGATCCCTCAAAGGAAGCATTTCTACAGAGATCAATTCATCAAAACACTCTACTAACTAGACACTGGGGAAGGACCATCTCCAAGACATCTATATTTATATGTAATTGTAGGGTTCAGACTCACATAAATGAAAAAGTAATGCACTTAAAAAAATTAAGACAATGATAGGGATCAAATGAATGGTAGGAAAAGGAATTAGGAAATAAGAGAGGAGAACCATTGAGGAGGGAGGCTCTGAATTGGTCCAAGAGGATGAAAATAAGTAGAGGAACTTCACCCTGGGAAATAATAGGCAAAGCCTATTTGAGAGCTTGGAAGGATTCAAAATCATACTGGAGAGAATGGAGTTCGTTCAAACTCACAGAATCCATGCCAGACTGTTTATCATTATTCTCAGCATCTAGCATATGGCCTGGCACAATATGTGCTGGACAAGTGGATTTTAAAAGCTGGATGAATAAACCACAGGGAGCCACTGCAGATCCTCAGTTAGCAGTCGAAGGTAGAGGAAACGGTGCTTCTGGGTGATGAGCCTGGCAGCTCTGGCCGTGAGGAGCAGGGCTGACCAGGGCAGAGGGTGAGGAGAGGACTGCCTCCTTGTGTTCCCGTGGAGGTGCACTGATGGGATTCTGCTCCACACAGGACTTTCTCGTAGCTCAAAGAAACGCTGGGAGGAGTTCCCAGAGTCAGTGAGGGATATGAGAGACCAGGTAGAAGCAGGGGTGAAATGATACCTCCTAGAAGGAGGTGGCAGGTTTGCAGGGGCATACTGGGTTGCAGGGGAGGAGGCTGTTTAAGGAGGATTGTCTCAGAAGATGCAGAGGGAGGGCATAAAGATGTGGTGCCCCACGTTTAATCATAGAACACAGCTTGGAAGACACCTGCTCCCCCCTCACCAAAGGGAGCAAGCATCGGCCCCTTGTGAAAGACGCAGGCTCCAAGGGGCCCCTCTTGTCATAAGCAAAGCTTTTTTTTTTTTTTTTTTTTTTGACAGGCAGAGTGGACAGTGAGAGAGAGAGACAGAGAGAAAGGTCTTCCTTTTTGCCGTTGGTTCACCCTCGAATGGCTGCCATGGCTGGCGCGCTGCAGCCAGCGCACTGCGCTGATCCGATGGCAGGAGCCAGGTGCTTCTCCTGGTCTCCCATGGGGTGCAGGGCCCAAGCACTTGGGCCATCCTCCACTGCACTCCCGGGCCACAGCAGAGAGCTGGCCTGGAAGAGGGGCAACCGGGATAGAATCCGGTGCCCTGACGGGGACTAGAACCTGGTGTGCCGGCGCCACTAGGCGGAGGATTAGGCTATTGAGCCACGGTGCCGGCCGCAAAGCTTTCTAATACAAACTTATTATATAACCAAATCAGCAAAACATGTCTGTGATTTAGATCCATCAGTGTTTGCTCCTTCATTTTTCTGTGATCCTGAACATGAGGTCTATTTTGTATGTTCTAAGCGAGGGGCATAGATCCTGCTTTGCTTGTTTCTTAGCTGGGGAATACCCTTGGTGAAGTCCCAAAAAAGGGTGGAGAGTGATGCTTGCTGTACTTTCATACCTACCCCTGGAGAAGGCTGGGGTGAGACAACTACAAATGGCATGGTGAGAATCTAGGCCTGCCTCTCTCCAGCCCCTCTGTCTGCAGAGAGCTTTATAAATTTCTGCATTTCTGTCTGGACCAGCCTGAGACTTCCTAAAGATTGGTGTGTATGGAGATGACTGTCCCAGCTGTTTCCATCCCTCTATTGAATTACATTTGTTAGATACAGTAGAGATCATCTTACAGTAAAATTCAGGACATATTTTGGGGGGGGGGGTCTTTGTCGGAAAGGCTCACCAGAATTTCTGATGGTGGTGCCAGCAACATCCAGACTGGTTAGGAACAACAGTGCAGGTGAGAGATGGAAGTGGCCCACGTTGAGGTGGTAGCAGTGATAGTGGAGGAAGTGGACATAACTAGAACAAATTTTGTTGCAAAAGCACCAAGTAGAGTTGTTTCTTGATTGGATTGGTTGGGTGGCAGTGATAATGGGGGGAAAGGAGAAGGAAAATAAGTGCTCAAGAATGACTTCACCAGAATGACTGGCTGGATGACGATGCTATTATCGGGCAGGAACCAGTTAGTGGAGAAAATAAAGAATTCAGCTTTGGAGATGTTAGGTTTGAGATGCTTGTCACTCATCTAAGTAGAGGTTGCAAGTAGGCAATCAGAGCTACACTCTGGGCATGTGGTAATTAGTTTCTCATTACTACAACAAAATACCTGAGATAACTAACTTTATAAAGAGAAAAGGCTTACTTAGCTCACAGTGTTGTAGATTCAAGTTCAAGTTTGGGAATCCCCATTTGATTGGCCCCATTGGTTTGATATGGTAGGATCACATGGTGAGCCAGGAATCAGAGCGAGGCCAAGGCCAAATTCAGGTTTTTATAACATCCCTCTCACAAGAGCTACACACACCCCCAGTGGCCAAAAGATCTCCCATTAGGTCCCACCTCTTAAAGGTTTCACCACATCCCATTAGAGCTACCCTCTAGACCAAGTCTTTAACACATGGGCCTTTGTGGGGGCATTCAACATCCAAACTCTTATTGGAACCTTGGAGGGGCAAGTTAGGGCTGGAGGCTCTAATCTGGGAGGATAGAGCTTTGAAATCACTTTTCCTCTCAAACATTAGTTTGAGATAAAGAGAGAGAACTCCTGATGTAAGATCCATGAATACTGTCCCTTTTTATTCATATTTTCATTCATTTCTCAAATATGTATTGAGTGCTTTTCTGCTGGGTTCTGTGTTGAATCTTTTAGATTGGATGAATAAAAACAGTCACTGACCTCACCGAATCTGACATCTAGGGCAGCATAGTGTGATAGAATGTGAATCTAATATAATGTACATATGGTTGGAATTTTCTAGTAACCATGTTAAGCATGCAAAAGATAAAGTTAATATTTTATTTAACCCAACATATCTAAAATTTAGCACCATCCAACATGTCATCAACATAAAAAGTATTAATGAGATACTTTGTGTTTTCCACGCTGTCTTCAAAACCTGTGCACACCTTACATACATATGACACATCGCAGCTCAGGTGAGCCATGTTTCAATAGCCACATGAAGTCAGTGACAGCTCAGCTCCATAGCATGTACAACCTCAGTCCTTCATGTCTAACCCCTTCCCTTCTGGCCCCTGGTAATCTTCAGAAGTTGAGAAACCATTCTGAGCTCTGGGATGCTGTAAAGCAGTGAGGTGGAAACTCAGGAGATCACAGGACCAGAGCAAAGCAACCAGTTCACGATGCCCAAAGGGCTAGCCACGGCAGCCTGGGGACACGGGTGCCATCGCTACACAGGTGTGCATTCAGCTGTCCCAGCCACAGCTGGGTTAACTAGGGACCCATTGGAAGACAACTGCCGTGTGTTTTAAAACTGAGAGCATCATCACTGTGGTAAATATGCTATTAGCAAGGTTAAAAAGACTGGTTTTCAGTAGAAGCTGCTTCCATCGTGTGGTCTCCTTAGACACGTGCCATCGTCACATTCCTCTGACACTTGATGGTGACTCTGTTGGACGGTATTTCTTCTCCGAATCACACAGCATGACCCTGTAGGGCTCAGCATGTGCTTGGGGGACAAATGGATGTGGGAATGGGAGGCTCGCTTGGTGACTCAGGGAGGAGAGCCTGTGGGATTATGATTTTGACACCGGTTCCTTCATCACATGGCAGCTATAAAGACTACTGCCTTCTCTGACGTCTTCTTATCAGGATAAATCAACAGCAATGCTGCTTTCTTGCACAAGGCATCAGCGTTGTTGTCTCCTCCATAGAATGTGCACTTTGGCCGGCGCCGTGGCTCAACAGGCTAATCCTCCGCCTTGCGGCGCCGGCACACCAGGTTCTAGTCCCGGTTGGGGCACCGATCCTGTCCCGGTTGCCCCTCTTCCAGGCCAGCTCTCTGCTGTGGCCAGGGAGTGCAGTGGAGGATGGCCCAAGTGTTTGGGCTCTGCACCCCATGGGAGACCAGGAGAAGCACCTGGCTCCTGCCATCAGAACAGCGCGGTGCGCCGGCCGCAGCGCGCTACCGCTGTGGCCATTGGAGGGTGAACCAACGGCAAAAGGAAGACCTTTCTCTCTGTCTCTCTCTCACTGTCCACTCTGCCTGTCAAAAATAATAATAAAAAAAAAAGAATGTGCACTTTAAGATCATCAAAAACAGGCCACGAGGACAGCGGCTTTTGGAGGCCTCAGAGGGGTGAGAAGGGTCAGACCGGAGTGATTGTCTTTGACAGTGAGATGGGGTTCCATGGGGCAGAACGTCCACTTCCTCCTGACCATTTCAAGGAGACTGCCCACCCAAACATGCCCGTGGCAGTGGCAGGTTCCTCCATGTCCAAGGACAGATTCAAGTCCACGTCGGGGAGCCTGTGAAGTTCGCGCCGCCTGTCTGTCCTCTGCCTGCCCTAGAGAGCCTCAACAGTGGGCTCTCCGTCAGGTGGTTCAGCATCCACAGCACAGGAGGGGATGGGCTCTGCTAATCTGGGACCTGCAGCAGCAGCAGCAGCAGCAGCTTTCGTGAGGGAGCTGGGGGAGAGCGGGCTGGCCATCAGCCTGCAACACAAGCCCCGGGCCTGAGCGCAGGAGAGGGAGGAAGGTTGAGTGCAAGCTCCCCCAGCTGAGTGCAAGGGGAGTTCCTGAGGCAAAGGCACCAGTCAGAGGAGGCCCGTGTCTTTCAGGAAGAAGCCTGGCCTGATGCCTCTGCCATACTCAGGTCTCCCATGCGGGTGCAGGGCCCATGAGCAAAGGCAGAAGGGGACTGCAGAGCTCAGTGTCGTAGCTGGTGCCCGGGGCCAGCTGTGTGCGCTGTACCTGGAGTTCTCTGAGGAGTTTTCTTAGCACTGCTGTACAAGCCTGTGTCCAGTGTCTCCTATGAACCATCTGTGTACAGGCACAGAGTACGTGTCACATGACACGGTCATATGTGCCCTGGAACTGGCCTCAATCCCCTGACTCATTACTTCTTAGTTCTGTGACCTTGGGAAAGTCTTTAGATCTCTCAGAGCCTTGGTTTGTTGATTTTAAGTGATCAGCGCCTGGATGCCCATGGATGGAAGACCTCTCTCTCTGTCTTAGACTGCTGCTGTGTAGAGTGACATGAGCTCATATGATAAAGATAGCTTTGTGGAACATTCATGCAAAGGCTCATGTTGGCACAAAAATCAACAAAATGCAATTCTTAAAGACCAGGGGCAGGGACTCAGACATTTTGCTCTAAGGAGCATCTCTGGCAATCACAGGGCTTTGTCTGTAGGAGATGGTGTGTTCTTCCAGTATTTGGATTCTACCAAGTCTCAGTCACCTAATAGATGGCAGTTGTCTTGACAGATTTTTTTTTTATAAAAACAAAAAAATGCCACAAGGAGTGGGGTGGGTGAAGAGCATTTCAGAAAGCCCTAACATCTTTACAAAAGATGACTGTTCCACAGCTCCTGAATAATTCACAGTTGGGGATAATTCCTGGTGAGTCAGCGGCTTCCTACTGCTGCTTTCCTTTTCTGCTTCTAAAACGAGAACGATGCTGGTGATGAGAAGGGCCCGCTGTTTCAGTTCACATCTTCGGTTTTCAGTCCAGGGAAACACAGACAGGAAGGTGGTGGAGCAGCTTCTTAGAGACGGTGGGTGGTGGTGCAGGGACTCAGACCCCAGATCAGAGCTTTTCCTTTCATCAAGGGTTCCAGAGAAGAGAGTGAAGCTGGAACGAAAAAAAACCTGCAAAGACTCCACGGATTCATTTCCAAATAGTTGATGGATTCAGAACTGGGTCAATTTTATGCTGAAATTTTTTTTAAAAAGGAGGTGATCTATTAGAATCTCAGCGTAGCCCTGGGATTGTGAGTAATTCGTTAGATGCTGGACTGGTAGGAACCGGGTAGCCCAGGGTGGAGGCTGAGCAGGAGATGAGTGAGTCACGCCACTGGCAACTCATTGGAGGATGAGGAAACAGATCACCCCCTCAGGACTCCTCCAGCCAGGCCACTCATCTCCCTGCTGATCCGGGTGCAATGTTTTCGTCACCACCCAAGGATTAAAAAAGGCAGTGATTGCTCTTTAAAGACAGCCCCCAAATCGTGAATTTCCCCACCTTTGCTTTCTTTTTTTTGACAGGCAGAGTGGACAATGAGAGAGAAAGGTCTTCCTTTACCGTTGGTTCACCCTCCAGTGGCCGCTGCGGCCGGCGCACTGTGCTGATCCAAAGCCAGGAGCCAGGTGCTTCTCCTGGTCTCCCATGCAAGTGCAGGGCCCAAGGACTTGGGCCATCCTCCACTGTACTCCCGGGCCACAGAAAGAGAGCTGGACTGAAAGAGGAGCAACTGGGACAGAATCCGGCGCCCCGACAGGGACTAAAACCTGGGGTGCCGGCGCTGCAGGTGGAGGATTAGCCTGTTGAGCCGTGGCGCCGGTCCCCATCTTTGCTTTCATTCTGGCCATGCTACTGCTTTTGCTCCATGGCAGTCCAGCAAGATTACAGCATCAGGAGCCAAGAAAGATGCCAACAGACGGCTCTGTCTACACCAGGGTTTCCTAAGGTGCACTTTCCAGAGTGCCACCCACCCTGGTCAGAGTCACTTTGGAGAGCTCATCAAGGGGACCTTGTCAGCCCCAGGCAGACCTCCGTATTTGGAATGTCTGTGGGTGGGAGTCAGATTCTGCACCATTCTCAAGTGATTCTTCTGCACTCCAAAGTCTGAGAACCAATTAGATGATCTCCAGGTTCTCAGATCAAAAATCCTGTAGCTTCTCCATTCTGATTTGAGAAAAGTGATCTTTCTTAGTCATCTACAATTTGAAAGATTTAAGTTCTTGGACCTTCTCTTTTATTCATCAGAGATCAATTTTTTTAAAGGTTTATTAGGGGCTGGTGCTGTACTGTAGTGGGTTAAGCCATCACCTACAGTGCCCACATCCCGTATGGGAACCATTTCAAGTCCTGGCTGCTCCACTTCTGATCCAGTTCCCTGCTAATGCGCCTGGGAAAGCAGCAGAGTATGTCCCAAGTGCCTGGCCCCCTGCATCCACATGTGAGACCTGGATGAAGCTCCTGGCTCCTGGCTTCAGTCTGGCCCAGCCCTGGCCATTGTGGCCATTTGGGGAATGAACCAGTGGATGGAAGACTTCTCACTCTCTGCATCGCCTTTCTCTCTCACTCTCTCTCTCTCTCTCTCTCTCTCTGTAATTCTACCTTTTAAACAAATGAATATTTTTAAAAATTTATTTATTTAACTGAAAAGTACAGTGAGAGAGAGGGAGAGAGCGAGCGAGAGAGCTCTTCCACCTGCTGGGTCACTCTCCAAATGGCTGCAACTGCTAGAACTGGGCCAGGCTAAAGCCAGGAGCCTGGAACTCCATCCTGGTCTCCTGAGTGGGTGGAAAGGCCCAAGGAATTGGGCCATCTTCCACTGCTTTCCAAGGTTCAATAGCAGGGAGCTGGATCAGAAGTGGAGCAGGCAGGACTCCAACCTGTGCACACATGGGATGCCAGCATCAAGGGGGCAGCTTAACCTGCTGCACCACAACACTGGCCCACAGAGATCTAGTTTTGAAGTCTCAACAAATTCTATGTAAAATAACAGATGGAGTTCTATTACTTGCAAGCCCCTGTGTTTTGCACTGGGGAGAGGACACCCTGGCCTGAAGGTGTTTCCAGGCTAGGAGCTGAGGATGCATGGAACCAACTTTGCTGTGAGGCAGGGGGCTCACAAGGCTGACTGCTGGAGGTGGCCGGGGGGCTTCCTTTCTCAGAGGCTCAGTACCTGGCCTTCCCGGTTGGTAACAGTGCTCAACGACAGCCTTGGCAATAAGTGCCATGGAAGTGATAGAAGCAAAATTCTTCTGTACTTCAGGGGAGGAAGATATCAAAACCAGCTGGGCAACGAGGGGCGCTCCATAGCGGAAGCGACATTTGAATGGGACCTTTGTGGGTTGGAAATATTTCAATGGACACAAGGCATCCGGTGGCAGAAATGGCCAGAGCAAAGACCCAGGAAAAAGAATTACAAATTGTGATTAGGAATGGGGAGAAGTTCAAACTGGAGCGAGAGGAGAGGGTGTAAGTGGAGAGATGGGTGGTGTTGCACTTCTCTGTTGCTGTGTAACAAACCATGCTAGAACCTGAAGGCTTAAAGCAAGCACACTCATTTCTTCTGCCGTGAATCTGCAGCTTGTCTTTGCTCCACTCAGCGTCCGCTTCACTGGAGCTAGAGGATCCACTTTCGGGGTCACTCCTTCCCATGGCTGGTGAGTTGGAGGTGGCCGTCGTTCCAGTGGGCTTCCCTCCAGCCTGGATCTCTCACAGCAGTTTGGTTTCAAGAGTAAGTATCCCACGAGAACGTGATGAGTGATGCATCGTGGTTTATGGTCCCCTTCTGGGAGTCCTAGCATCCCGCCACTGTGTGGTCACAAGACCGCTCCACTCCACAAGCTGCCTCTCGGGGAGGATGCCAACATTATCGCCATGCGAAGAGACTGGGAGAAGGGACGGATTGTTTCAGCCAGTCTTTGAGAATCCATGTGATCACAACCTCTAAGGATGAGTTAAATAATGTTATAAGGAATGTTACACCACGTGACTTCATTCTGCATCATAGCAGTTTTTCACAGAGCCAAACATTTTTCATGCTATTTTGCAAACAGGAATGCAGTTTTTCAGGAATGATGGTCTTTACTCCAGGTCCCAATAACATCGCCCCCATTTCTGTCTGAGAATGTGTCAGAAAACTTACTGTCCACATCTCTATCCACATTCTGATCACTATCACTTGAGTCATCGCTAAAAACTTCTGGACTGTCCCTGGTCTTCTTCAGAGCCCCAGCCAGAATCCCCCTTAATGCTTCAATTACGCCCATACAGGCTTCTCCCAGCACATATTTCAAATTCATGAAAAGGTGCCCAACATCATTAGCCATTAGGAAAATACAAATCAAGGCCACAATGAGATATCACTAGGATGGCTACAATGAGAGAAACTGATATGAAATGTTGATGAGAATGGAGAGAAACCAGAACTCCCATTTGCTGCTGGTGGAAATATAAAATGGTGTGTGTAAAGATATAGGTATAGATATAGATGTAAATTTCAGAGAAATGAAAACATATGTCTACACAAAAACGTGTACATGAATATTCATAACAATCAAAATATGCAAACAATTCAAACGTGCACAAGTTAGTGAGCAGGTAAAATACAATGTGGTAAGTCTTGACAAGGGAATGTTATTCAGCCATAACAATAATAAAGTAATGACTCATGCTACAACATGCATGAACCTTAAAAATATTATGCTGAGTGAAAGAAGCCAGGAACAAAGGACAGACTGTTGCATGATTCCATCTATATGACATACCAGAATACAAAAATCTATGCAAATTTGGGTTGCTCAAGATTGAACGAAAGGGAAATCTAAGGCTGATGACTAAGTAGGGTGGGATTTCTTTTGGGGGTAATGAAAATGTTGGAAAATTGACTGTGATAATGCAAACTTTGTGAACATGCTAATATCTACTGAGTTGTGTATTTTAAATGGGTGAATTATATGGTGGGTGACTCACATCCCAATAGATCTGCTCAAAAATGATTCAGAGAAAACTCTATAATTTATTATATGCATAAACAAAATTAATTCAATGTTGTTTTAAATCATGGGGAAAAACCTATCCCTAAGTTTTTTGAACATGGTGTTTTGAATATCAATGCCTAGCCAAAAAAAGAAAGAAAATCACTAAGAACAAATCTTGATCTCTAAAAAGTTGGTTCTCCTGTGTTCTACAGATTTAGAAATTCTGTAACTACATACGAATACTTTTGCACTAAGAAAATGAGTAAATAGAAAGATACTGGAGAGGCCGGCACTGTAGTACAGTGGGTAAAGCCGTCGCCTGTAGTTCTGGCATCCCAAATGGGTGCCAGTTCAAGACCCGGTTGCTCCACTTCCAGTCCAGCTCTCTGCTGTGGCCTGGGAAGGCAGTGAAAGATGGCCCAAGTCCTTGGGCCCCTGCACCCACATGGGAGACCCGGAAGAAGCTCCTGGCTCCTGGCTTCGGATCGGCACAGCTCCGGTCATTGCGGCCAACTGAGGAGTGAATCAGCAGATGGAAGACACCTCTCTCTCTCTCTCTCTCTCTCTCTGCCTCTCCTTTTCTATGTATAACTCTGACTTTCAAATAAATAAATAAATAAATAAATATTTTTTTTAAAAAAAGAAAGAAACTGGAAGCCAACATCTTCACTGTGGAAGAAGGGAGATACCACATGGAACGGGAGAAGGTAAGGAGGAATCCCGTGAGGTTAGGGTGGAGTTACACTGTCAGAAGAAACTCATGTAATCTTGCCCTAGGAACGATGACACTTGGGCAGCAATGAATGCACCACCTAGATCTTGGTTTGTAAATCTTTTTCCATGCTGAAAGGAACCAGAGTATCTTGGAGAAATGTGATGTTAAGATAGGAGCAAGGGAAGCACAGGAAAAGTCTCGAACATCTTGCTGTGCCAGAAGGAAATTAAGTTAAAAAAAAAAAAATTGAGAACATGTCAAAAGAACATAAGAGCTAGCTCATAGGGACTCCCGCTGACCACCTATGAGTCAACTTGACCATCATGGCAGCCATGGATTATAACCTATGGGTTAAAATAGGAACCCACGTGCCTACACTGAGGATACACATGTACACACACAGCCACACACTCGCACATATACATATATGTACACATACAAAAGAAAGAGAAAAAAGGGAGGGGGGGGCATGCAAGAAAAAGTCCTTCCCTATATTAGACTGCAAGTAAAATGCAGAAGGAATGTTAGAAGTAGAACATCACCATTTTATAAGCATCAGAATAATTGACTCAGGTCACAAGGATCAACGATGCTAAAATTTAAGAGTGAAATTTTGATAGAGAACAGGATATTTACAAATCCCAGTGTATCTTCCTACTAATTATTTAATACAAAAAGAAAAGTAGCAATTTTACTTACAGAGATCTGCAATGTCACTTTTACCAAGAGATCAAAGTTAACACCAACTAGTGGGACAAGGCACCTGAATGTAGTAAGTATGTTTGAGAAGTGAATATGTGTGAAACAGTGATAAAAATCTTACACTTAGCCAGGGCACGAATTAGAGCAAGCCAACTAGACAAGCTTTGTGGAGAAAGTGTACTTTGAAGACTCATCACAGATGGGCTAGGGCAGGAAGGTTACTCATGGTGCACATCCAAGAAACTGTTGGGTAACAGGTGGGCACAACTCTTGATGAAATGAGGACAAAGAAGTAAAAGAATTTTGAACATGTTTGAGAGGAGTGATCTGGAACTCAGTGAGAATAATAATTGCTGTCATTTTTTTTTTTTTTAATTTTTGACAGGCAGAGTGGACAGTGAGAGAGAGAGACAAAGGTCTTCCTTTGCCGTTGGTTCACCCTCCAATGGCCGCCACAGCCGGCGTACCACACTGATCCGATGGCAGGAGCCAGGTGCTTATCCTGCCTTATCTCCCATGTGGGTGCAGGGCCCAAGCACTTGGGCCATCCTCCACTGCACTCCCGGGCCATAGCAGAGAGCTGGCCTGGAAGAGGGGTAACTGGGACAGAATCCGGCGTCCCAACCAGGACTAGAACCCGGTGTGCCGGCGCCGCAAGGTGGAGGATTAGCCTGTTGAGCCGCAGCGCCGGCGATGTCATTTTTTTAGATACTGTGCCAAACCAGAAGAAAATAGATTAGGTGAAGCCATCTTCATTCCTGGTGACCCCTCTGAAGGAGAAACAACCTTAGATAGATTTGTTAAAGATCATAACTCCACAACATTGTCAAAAATGGCAGGGTTGGGGTCATATGAGCAAGATTGTTGTGACAGCAACAGAGAGACCCAAAGTGGAAGAGTTAGCAGAAGTCAGACTAAAGATGGTGGCAATGGCAATGGTTTTGAAAAGGGGCAGCTTCTGACCCAGTCCATGAAGAGAAGTGCCATGGTGAGGGGCAGGGACGAACTGAAGCTTATTCAAGATTATCCGTGGTGTTGGCCTCTCCAAACACAAAGACGACATCTTTGTTCACTTTGCTGCTAAGCCTAGCTCTCTCTGTATGCAAACATCACTGGTGAATGGGAGGTGCCTGCTGTCTTTTATTTCCATCTGGCTCCTCCCCATCCGGGTTGCACGCTCTCGCTGCATCCATCGATGTCTCCCTGGCCCCAGCCACGTCTCCTCTCCGCAGCTCTGGGCGCGGCAGACCACCTTCTCCTTTGGGAGAATCCTTTCCTGTTCTGTGACTTCTGTGGATCTGCATTATCGTCTCACCTCTTCCTTTGCCCCTTCCTTGTCTTCCTGTCACTCCTCTCCCATATCGAGCTCCCCAGCTGCAGGTAACCCCCGGTGTCAGACCTGGCCTTGTGATCTCTCCTCTTTACACGAGACTCTAGTTCATCTTTATTTTTCAATAACACAGTTATTATAATCACACATATATCTATATTTTTTGTCAAGAGCTCCATGTATATTCCCTTATGTGTTATCAACATTTCAACCTCAGAATTTCCAAACTTAACAAGTCATATGCATTAGTCAGTTTTTAAAATACCTGAGGGAGACTAATTCATAAAGGAAAAAAAAAGGTTTCTTTTGGGAAAAGGCTTGGGAGGTTCACATCCCATGATCAAGTGGCCCCGTTAGTTTGGCATCTGACCTGGGTGCATGTGGAGAGAGGATCCCAGGGTGAGCCAGGAAGCAGAGACAGGAATGCTTCCCACGCAGCCTCTGTGTGCTCTCTGCACATAAAGCACCATGATTCCACAAAGGGGCTCCACACTAACCAACTAGCCCAGCCCAATCCCCTTCCAGGCCTCATCTGCAGACCCCATAACTGGATAAGTTCCATCCTTAATCCATTAACCTAAGACTCTGGGGATCAATCCCTTAACCCATGCACCTTTGTGGGACACCCAAACTATTATGCAAACCATACCATCCGCCCCCTACAACTAACTCCCTTCTTCACTTCCTAAGCACTTCTTAAATTCTCCTAAATTGTGTTCTTTAGGCTTTCCTTTGTCCCTTATACCAGTCACAAAGAACTGTAGGCTCATCTTTGCCATGCTTCCAAATTCATTCCTACCTGTTCGTCATTGTCCCAACAATTCTAGGCCATCTCATGACATGTCTCCAGGAAATAGTTCACGGTTGTTTTCCTCTCGATTTTCTTCCTTAAATACTATTGCAATAGCAGTGATGGGAGCAGTAGTACAGTAGCAACAACAATCACCTCCATCTTATATAAATGCTGATTGTATTTCAGGTAGATTAGTAGAAGCTTTGAGCTTTGAATACATTATCTCATTTAAGCCTTTTTTTAAAATATTTATTTTATTTTGAAAGGCAGAGTTACAGACAGAGAGAGGGAGAGACAGAGACAGAGAGAGGTCTTCCATCCACTTGTTCACTCCCCAAATGGTTGTAATGGTCGGATCTGGGCCGATCTGAAGCCAGGAACCAACGGCTTCTTCCATGTCTCCCGCATGAATGAAGGGGATCAAGCACTTGGACCATACTCTGTTACTTTTCCCAGACAAAATTTCCGTTCAAAGCCAAGTTCTGTGATAGCTTCATAACTCTGAGAGTCATAGTTAAACTTGCTGAGATTCAATTTTCTTTGTAAAATATGTCAACAATAGTGTCAATACATAAAGTTGAAAGGCTTAGGGGCCTGAATTGTGGTGAAGCAGGTAAAGGTGCCACCTGCAGTACTGGTATCCCATATGGACACTGGTTCAAGTCCTGGGTGCTCCTCTTCCAACCCAGCTCTCTGCTATGGCCTGGGAAAGCAGTAGAAGATGGCCCAAGCACCCATGTGGGAGACTCAGAAGAAACTCCTGGCTCCTGGCTTCGAATCAACCCAGGTCCAGCCATTGTGGCCATTTGGGGAGTGAACCAGTGGATGGAAGACCTCTCTCTCTCCCTCTTTCTCTGCCTCTGCCTCTCTGTAACCCTGCCTCTCAAATACATACATACATACATACATATTATGAATGGGGGCTGGTGCTTTGGCATAGTGGGTAAGGCCACACCTGTGACAGCAGCATCTCATACTAGTACTGGTTCAAGTCCTGAATGTTCTGCTTCTGATCCAGCTTCCTGCTAATGCACCTGGGAAAAGCAGCAGAAGATGGTCCAAGTGTCTGGGGCCCTGCCACCTATGTAGGAGACCTGGATGAAGCTCCTTGCTCCTGGCTCCTGGCTTTAGCCTGGTCCAGCCCTGGTAGTTGTAGACCAGCAGATGGAAGATTCCTCTCTCTCTCTATCTCCCCTCCCACGCTGTAACTCTCCTTTTCAAATAAATAAATAAATAAATAAATAAATAAATAAATAAATAAACCAATGCTTTAAAGAAAAATCACTATGCATAGGTTTCAAAATTTCTGCACCACAATAAACTGATCTTTTTATTCTGTTTTCTCATGAATTTTTTGGAGGTTCTTATACAGCATCTACTTGATCTAACTTCACTAAGTGCTCAAGTTTATTGCTTCTATCCCCCTCTAACTACATGTGTAGTAGGTGAAGCCCAGACATAGAATCACGATTCTGCCATCCAGTACTTCTCTAGAACAGCATTCTCTGACTTGTAAAAGAGCCGTCTGGTAATCCCAGGACTGCCATGAAGAACAGGTGCCATGAATGCAAGGCACGTGAGAGATGTCTGGTCAATAGGGCCCACTGAATTGTTGTGTGTATCTCTGTTACAGTGCCTTGTTCATGGTACTCCCCATAAGAAATGCTTGTGCTTTCTGATACTCTCAGCTAACAATCCTCACGGGTGACTCCCACCTTTATTAAACTTTCCCTTTCGCACACACTCTGCTCTCTACAATTCTGAGTGCACTTTTCATACACCCTGGATGACGACTAGTATCATATACTATTTTGTTCTTGAATGGTGGCATGTAAATGGCCGTCTCATAAATGACTGGGGGTGTACTGATGTTTCTTCTGTTCTCATCTTTCTATCATCTCAAAGCTGTTGGCAAAGAATACCAATGTAATTTGTTCACCGATGGGGAAATTTAAACATTAGGAAAGGCATTAGAGTCAACAAGAGCAAATTGGACATTGTCTTCCTGATTTGAGTTAGCAATTGATGGCTTATGTTCAAAACATCTTGTAATAGGCCTGACTAGAAGGGAGACAGAGAAAAACAGTTGGTGCCAACTGTGGTACAGGAAGAAGCGTATGGATCTCCATATTGTAGAGCTTTACAATTCTTTGTCTTAAAGAAGAGACAGACTCAAGAGCAAACTATTTGAAATAAACTTTTAGGGAATAGTAGTGAAAGAGACTACTTGTGATAAGAGACGCAGATGGACTTCAAGACACAGTGGGCTGAGAGTAATGAAGAAGGCGTCTAAGGCATTCCTGTTCGTAAAAGAACTTAGGGAAAAACCCTAGGAAACACATTGAAACAAAAAACCCTTGGAATGTACAATGAAGAAGTAAGGCTATGACTGCGACAAGAAGAAGTGCGTTGCCTGAGCTCAGGGACCCAGGGAGTTAGGTCGTGGAAAGCCAGAGCCATTACCTGACTCACTACTAGATCATCTTTTCATTTCCAGAGACACCCACTTACTGAATGAGCTGAGAGAAAAGGCATAGGTACACCTGCTTTGTTTTCTGAGATGGAATCACACCAGGGAGCCCATTTTTCCATATTCATAAAATGCCAAAGTAAGGAGAGATCTTGGCAGGTTTGTGGATTCTGACAGGTAGGACTGGCCACTGTGGGTCAGCAGCAGCAGTAAATTGAAAAGGAGAGTACGTGTTCCTGGCCTGGAAGCCCTCCCTTTGCTGAGATGCAGTAAATGGTATCACCCCAAGTGAAGGCAGAGTAAGCGGTAGGAGTGTTGTAAACCGCTTGAGAAGCAGCATCTTTGATCACACCTTGTAGGAAAGCTGCTCTAAAGACTCTGTAGTCTCCAGCTTGCTCAGCAAAGGGTAAGAAGAGTGTGCTACCTGTGGTAGGAAATAACCCCTACACCATAATAATGAGCCTCCAGTGCAATCAGGAGTGAGGTAGATGGTCTTCCATGTAGATGGTCACGGACATGTAGCCCTGTCATGTAGCCCTGCCACCTTCAACACACAGTTTCTTTTTTTTTTTTAAAGGTTTATTTTATTTATTTGAAAGACAGAGTTACAGAGAGAGGAGAGGTAGAGAGAGGTCTTCCATCCGATGGTTCACTCCCCAGATGGCCACAATGGCTGGAGCTGCGCCGACCTGAAGCCAGGAGCCAGGAGCTTCCTCTGGGTCTCCCACGTGGGTGCAGGGGCCCAAGGACTTGAGCCATCTTCTACTGCTATCCCAGGCCATAGCAGAGAGCTCGATCAGAAGAGGAGCAGCCAGGACTAGAACCGGCGCCCATATGGGATGCCGGTGCTTCAAACCAGGGTGTTAACCCGCTGTGCCACAGCACCAGCCCCCGTTCAACACACAGTTTCAAGGCCATCCCTGCATCATGCAGCCAGCAAGTGGGGAAGAGGGAAGGCAGCTGCCTTAGCCCCTACGTGGTCCCATCATTTCTACGCCTTCCATTGCTGAGAACAAGTCATCTGGCCCCACCTGCATGCGACAGGGACTGGGACGTTCATTTGACTGTGCTTCCAGGAAAGGGATATGGGTGTTATGAATCAACCTCTCTAGGTGAAAATACAGAATTGAGTTGGTTGGACTTTTTAAAAAAGTCATGAGATATAGTTTTCTATCAACCAACATGCTTGAAAACAAGGAATGATTTCATTTTCAGTTTCAGATACATGTTTTGGTTATAAAGATTGAAAAATGGTCTCTGTCTCTCTCTCTCTGTCTCTTTCTCTCTGTCTCTCCCTCTCTTTCCCAAGACAATATGAGTACATTAGGATTGCAGAAGTTTATTAGCTGGGGCCGGCACTGTGGCGCAGCGGGTTAATGCCCTGGCCTGACGTGCCGGTATCCCATACAGGCTCCACTTTGAGTCCCGGCTGCTCCACTTCTGATCCAGCTCTCTGCTAAGGTCTGGGAAAGCAGTAGAAGATGGCTCAAGTCCTTGGGCCCCTGCACCCACATGGGAGACCAGGAAGAAACTCCCGGCCCCTGCCTTTGGATCGGTGCAGCTCCAGCTGTTGCGGCCAGTTGGGGAGTGAACCAACAGATGGAAGACCTCTCTCTCTCTCTACCTCTCCTTCTCTCTCTGTGTAACTCTGACTTTCAAATAGATAAATAAATATTTAAAAAAGTCTATTAGCTAAACAAATGGATTCCTAAATTAATGAAGCATCTTCCTGCACTGAAATAATATAAGATCATGACTCATAGTCACATGGTGGGAACTAACTCTGGCCACCAAGAAACAAGGCATTTTTTTAATTTAACCAGAAATGAAAAGGGAACCAAGAAGTTAATCATTTAGCCAATAATTACAGTACATATTGAGAAACAAAAAGTATATCACATTGAAATACAGTCATGCATCACTCAAGATGAGGATACAGTCTAAGAAATATATTGGTAGGTGATTGCATCTGTGTGCAAACATTGTAGTGTATGTGTGTAGTAGGCTATATGGTATACGATCTGTTACTCCTAGGCCTCACATCTATGCAGTATGTCACTGTACCAAATATTGTAGGCAATTGTAACAAAATGGTGTTTGTATATCTAAACATAGGAAAGATACAGCGAAAATACTAGGCAATCGGAATTTTCCGGCTCCATTATAGTGTTTTTGGACCACTGTTATGTTATGGGATCCATCACTGACTGAAGTGTTGCTATGTGGTACATGACAGTGGTGGAAACCCAGGGTCTTTCATGTTCCATAATGCATCAGGGTGACATTTCATTGTAAAAGTTATTTTCATTTTCTTTTGTCTCTAAGCCATTTCCATATTGAGGGAAAGGATCAGACTTTTCATGTTGGTAGCACAATGTCCAAAGTTGTGAGTATTTTACAAAAGTGTTGAAACCAAATGCCCAGTATGATACATCGTATGCAGATCCAATAGGTGACTCTCAAACAACAGCATGGAGGATGGGAACTAGAAATAAAGATCAAATTCTTCATCTGTGGTGGGAAAAATTCTCAGAATCTCCCCAAGAAACAGACCTACCTGGAGACCAAGCTGCCCCTGGCCCAACAACCATGTTTTCCTCTGCTCAGCTGACAGAAACAGTGTCTCAGTTTCAAGCTCATGGAGTTATATGACATTAAGGTGTCATGTAACTGAATCCCCGTTTTAACTGGAAGGAAGTCTCCGAATGGTACAATGACTTGCTCAGTGCTCCCTTCAGAGCAGATAATCTAATTCAACGTTTTGTTGAAACCGAGGCTACTTGGCCACTAAATGTTATAGGTCCATGGACAAGGCAGGGCTGGGAGAAGTAAGCAGGAAGAGGGGCCCTAACTTCTGATGAAATGAAAGGCATTGTGATGAGGCTGGAGAGGCCTGCGAGCTGGGGAGGCAGGCAGCCCTCAAACGGTCAGGGGTTGGTAGGACAAGTACCATTCCCTGAGATGTGTTTAGGGCAGGAGCTGACACAAAGGGTCAAGTTCCAGGGAGGGCCCAGGCTGGGTGCCAAGACCATGGGTACAAGAACCTCAAGGACTTGCCCGAGCCAGGCAGTTGGAGTCAGGCCATGGGACCTGGGTCTTGACTGCTGCTTTATTCACAGGTCCACCAGGGGAGTGGGGAGCGGGGAGGGGCTCACGCTGTGCACCTGTGGAGTCCAGGCCTCTGTCAAGGGCTGAGGCATCAGAGGCTGTAGCTGGAATTGGCTGGGAAGGCCAGGTGCCCAGAAATGGGGTGGATCTGTGGAATCACGGGAGAGTAAGTGGAAGTACAGAACCACCTCAGCATCTGTGGACTGGCCCTCTGGACACCTGGAACATCAACTCAGCTTTGCTGCTTACTGGTTGTTGGCCCTGGGTAAGCTATTTATTTTCTCGAAGGTGCAGTTTCTTCCTTGAAAAGGGGGAATAACATAGCTGAGAAGTAGGTAGCTTGTGATTTTCTAAAGTTCACACTTTTCTGGAGTGGCAGAGAGACAGACCCACACAAAAACACATGTCTTTGCACATGCACACACATGCACAGTTAGCTTCCATCTGCTGGTTCATTCCCCAAATACCACAGCAGGCCCCCAATCTGGCAGCTAGGGACTTCATCCTGGTCTCTCACAAGGGTGGCAGGACCCCAGTTACTTGAACCATCACCACTGCCTGCCAGGGTCTGCATTGGCAGGAAGCTGGAGTCGGGAGCCAGAGCTCCTGGGGCATGGAACTCAGGCACTCTGATGTGGACAAGTGCGTCTTATCCACTGGGCCATTGCCAGCCTCTAAAGTTCACTCTTAAAATAGATGGTTAAGTTGCTGAAAGGTGAAAGAGGCTGACGCCCATGGAAGAGATTTCCCAGCTGGAAGGTTTGGAGCAAGTGGGAGCTGTTAAGCTCCTCAGTCACCTGTTCTCTGGAAAAGCAACTCCTCCTTCCAGATTTTACCTCACACGTCAGTCATGTTCTCCTTGTATGATGAAGTCTAGAGTTGGACGAAGGTTTAAGAAAAGGTTGTTTACCTAGAGAATTTTCCAGTCTATATTGAAGTAGCCTTAGCAATGATTAATATTTATCACATCTTTCTTCAATGACTGGATTCTTTTTTTTTTAAAGAATTATTTATTTATTTGAAAGTCAGAGTTACACAGAGAGAGAAGGAGAGGGAGAGGGAGAGAGAGAGAGAGAAAGAGAGCGAGGTCTTCCATCCGCTGGTTCACTTCCCAACAATGACTGGGTTCTATGCTCAATGCTTTGCACGCACTCTCTCTCTGCCAACAACCCAAGCACACAGCTTCTATGAGCTCCAGCCTACAAATGAGGACACTGAGGCACACAGCCTACAACCATCAAATAGTGGCATCGGCATCTGAACTCAGGCAGCCTGAGCTCTGTAACGCAAAACCACACAGTGTTCCCTAGGTGCTGCTAGATCAGGAAGAAGTACGAAGAGAGAGTAGAGGAGGGATTTTCAATGGAAGGGCTGACAACTGGACATTGTTTTTGAGAGGGAGATGAAAAGAACTGAAATGGAGAAGAGGAGACATCAGTCCTTGTGGGGGAAATACAGAGTGAGATTTGCCTTGAAAATAAGATGAGAATGCAAGCCATGAAAGCTGGTTTTATTCATTCATCATTCATCATCCACTCATAAATTAAACAATCATTGAATACCAGAATTAAACATGCCAGCAGCCTGGAGGGAACTCAAAGTCTAAAAACCAGATGTTCGTATACCTCCAAATTTTCACTGAAGGGTGAGGTTTCCAACAGAGAGGGAGTGAAAGTGATTGCCTCCAATAAAGCCCCAGGCCAAAGACTACAGAAGAAAGACCAAGGGTTTCGGTGGGAGGTGCCTGTCTGGCAGGTCTCTGCCGGCTACAAGATGGGCGTAATGCTGTGGGACAGAGAGAAATCTGCAGGATCTGAGTATGTCCTCTGTCTGCCAGAGCAGAGGGGGTCTCTTTGCTCCATGACCAGAAAGCAGAGCTCCTTCCATTCACCCAGGTCTCTCTCCCCCTCCCTCCAATTCCAGCCAAGAATGAACGAAATCTTAGGGTCAATTATTTGGGGGTGGAGAGGGGATGTAGAAATGAGGTCACTGGGGACTTCCTATGTTGCAAAGTCCCAAAATTACTCTCAGTTTTGCCATGTTGTAAGAGGAGCCCAAAATTAGTACCAATTTCTTGGCAGAAAGGCGCTGAGTCAGTCTGTTTGTTAATTTCTGCCTGATATTTTCAAATCAGCTTTGTGGGTCTCTAGAAGAGGTTTAATGGCCAAAGTGAAGGGAGATCGAAACAATTATTCAAGAGTTATTGCAGGACGGTTTTTAAAGGAACAAAACATCTGAACACCACGTGGGAATGGGGCACCGTGGTCACGGTTGGGAGTCACTGCACCCCAGATGCCTTTGGATGTCAGAAAGTCCAAAACAAGACAAAGAGAAGAGCGGGGGGATTGTCTGAGCGGACAGCACAGGTCTCCTGTTCCTTAACTTCTGGTCCCCTGTCACCTTCTCATCCACCACCCTCAGACCTGGTCCTCTCGGTATTCATGGAGTTTCTCGTCACAACGAGGAAGGAAGCCCGAGGAGGAGGAAAATGACAGCTAGCTCAAGCCCACATCGCTTTTCTTAAGTGACTCCCTGTTTCTTCTTGCTTGTCCCCCCCCCCCATATAAAAATAGCATACTCATTAAAATTCCTAATGGAAAGTGTAAGAAGGGGTGAAAAAGAAAGACTGTTCTTACAATCTCAATATCTTATTCCCTCCAAAGAGTAAGGGGCCATTTGTCCTGTTTGCCAAGCTGTAACTCCAAAACCACAAGAGTAATTGGCACATCAGTAGTGCTCAATACAGTTCCCCTTTCTGAACGAATCAGTCAACACTCGGAATTACATCTCACTATCTAATTATGTTTGTTCTATATTTAAAAGCATGCATTTTGGGAGGTAAACTTGTATATACAGTTTCTCCCTGTGTGTTAAATTGCAGTAAAATGTCTATAAAACAGAAGTTACCAGTTTAATTATTTTCAAGTGCACAATTCAACGGCATTGAGTACATTCACAGTATTGTGCAACCGTCACCACTATCCATTTCCAGAATTTTTTTCATCACTCCAAACTGAAAGTCTGTATCCACTAAAGAATAATTTCCCATTCCTCCCTGCCCTCAGCCTCTGGTAACCTCTATTCTACTTTCTGTGTCCATGAATTTGCCTGTTCTAAGGTGCCTTGTATATGTAGAATCATACAGCATTTGTCTTTTTTTTTTTTTTTGGCTGGGTCCTTTACTTAGCATAAGGTCCTTAGCAGTCATTTATACTGCAGCGAGTGTTAGAATTTCCTTCTTTTCTATGGCTGATTCCTAGTTCACTGCACACATGTTCTGCATTTTGCTATTCCCTCCATTCAAGGAAGGGCATTTCGGTGTATACAGTTTCCAGTGTATACAGTTTTGCCTCTCCTTTTTTGCTTTAGATCATAAGCATTTCTCCGCTTTATTGAGTTGTCTTCAGGAACTATTTCACCTGCTTGAGTGACAGTCTTACTACTGGTGTATAGTTGGTAATGTAATTGCTCTATCTTTGAAAAGTTAGGTTATTTCAAACCTTTGCCATGGTAAAGAAGGCTGCAGTACCCAGAGATATAAGACTTTGGCCCAGCTTGTGATTAATATTTTCTAAAGATACATTGCCAGAATATATGACATTCTACATATCTTGATGATTTCTTTCCGATTTTGGGGGGTCAAATGTCTTTCCAGAAAGGTTTTGTACTTTTCCAGTTGTGCATGAGAAAGCTGGTTTATTGTACACTTGCCTACGAGGAGTGCTATTGTTTAAAATATTTTGACTAATTTGATTGGTTGAAAAATGTATATTGATTTAATTTGCATTAGATTGGCTACTTGACTTCTCCTGGACGTAATCTCTAATATCTATGAAGTTGTTTACAGTAGCTCTTACGATGCCAGAAGAAGAGAAATCAGTTGTGGGGTGGGCAGGGTCAAAGGTGATAGGACAGTGAGGAGTAGGGACTAGCTAGCCACGTGTATGCGTATGATGTGGGTCTGATAAGTGAGAACCTGTGCCATTTATAATGTACCCAGCACTTCCTGAGCTCAGCTCAGCCTTCTGCTACAGTTGCTTTCATTAGAAGCTGAATTCTTCTCTCTGTCTCTAGAGCTTACAGGCTGACTGTGGCTCCTCTGGAGTCTAAAATGGTTTCTATACAATTTCTTTGGCTTGCCACCAATAGGTGCTATTCTTTGCTTTTTCAGATGAGAAACTCAAAGCTTAAATAGGTTAAGGAACTTTTCAGGGAAACTCACATGGCAAGTGATCAAGCTGCAAATACTCCTATCTGACTATAAGTCTAGCCTTTTCCAGTACATTCAGTTTATATCAAAAAGCTTTACATACTTGAAAAATACTGTTAAGTTGTGTCAGGTAGGTAGAAAACAGGACTGCTTCCTGTTATTTGATATCGGTGCATCTTTTCTGTGGCATCTTTTATAAAGATTGATGAAATGCCCAAGTGAGTTAACACATGTTAGAATTTGCTGTTTTCTCTCTTTTGATTTTGAAAGTGTGGTTGAACCCAACTGTGCTTCTGCTGTTTGCTGCCTGTCGGACTTTGGGCAGTTCACCTCCTGAGCCTCAGTGCTAGTGACATCCTTATCCCCGGGTTGTTGGGGAGATTAAACATGACATGCATGCAACTGCATCTAGCGAAGTGCCTGGCATGCATCAGGTGGCAAAAAAAAAAAAAAAAAAGATTAAAGGTTGTGACGAGACAGCAGTTGATGACAGGAAACTAACTGGGGACAATTCAGAAGAAGGGAACGTTTAATTCTACTCTATGTGTGTAAAGGAAAGTCTTTTATAAGGTAAAGTTTTATTACTGCTCTCTGTCTGTGAGAGACTCCCCCTTCCCTTTAAGTGTTTTATTGAGCCATAACACAAATATAAAAAAGTGAGCAAACCACATTTGGACTGTTGGATGAACTTTCCCAAAGCAGACCCACTCCCGTAACCACCTGCCTGGGCGAGAACTAGACCATTACCAGCAGCACCTGGTTTCCTCTCCTGATCATTCTTCCAAGAGCAGGTGCCATCCTAATATTTAACACCCCTGGATTGAGCTTTATTCATTTTATACCAATGCAACTTGGCACCTACCTCACACAATACACAAAACATAAACCATCTACAGGAATATAGCTGACTCTCACAAACATGATTTTAGTGGAAAAATAAAACCATTCAGAGAAGAATCTTTATATGAAGTTATTTTTTCTGATTAACAGAAATTCTTAAATCAATGTAGCCATGTTTGTCAGTCTTTTCATTTATAATAATGCCTCGTGTCTTGCTGAAGAAACACTTGCCTTCCTTGGTATCGTGAAAACATCCTATTCTTTTAGATGCTTTATGTTTTGTGTACGGGGTAAGGTAAGGATCAATCCCCTGCCCCCATATGGACATTCAATCGACCTAGTGTATTTCTGAGAAGAGTTTTCTTTCCCACCACTCTGCAGTGGCACTGCTGACAGAAATCAAAGGCTCAGGTATGCGGGAGTGTTTCTGGATTTTTCCATTCTGTTTCACCAGGCATCTGCCTATTCCTACACCAATACCACATTGTCTTAATCATGACAGTTTTGTAAGTTTTCATATTCAGTAGGTTAATTCTTTCCATGTGTGGTTCTTTGGATTTTCCTGTAAACTTTAGATTCACCTTGTCAATGACCACAAAACATAAGCTTGGGACTGTTTTGGGACTCTAGACCAGTTCACGGAGATGGACAAACTCTATTTACAATATATAGTCTACTAACCCATGAGCAAAATGTGACTGTGCACTCACTATATACTTTTAATTTCTGTCATTTATATTTTGTACTCTTGCTGTAGAAATTTTACATATTTTTAAGCTTATTTCCATACATTTGATTAGTTTTTAATACTACTATAAGTACTACATTTTAATTGCTTATGTGTTATTAGAGAAAAATACAATTGATTTTTGTATATTGGTATATTCAGCAATTTTGTTAAATTCTAATTAAATTTAATAATATTTATAGATTCCTTTGGATTTTCTGCATATATCACCAAATTGCTTGTGAACAGGGACAATTTTCGTCCTTACACTCATATTCTTTTTTTTAAATAAAGATTTATTTATTTGAAAAAATTATGGGGGGAGAGAGAGATTGATTATATTTACTGGTTCCTCTCCCAAATGGTCACAATGGCAGGGGTTGGGCCAGGCCAGGCCAAAGTCAGTAGTCTCGAATTCCACTCAGATCTCCCACATGAGTGTCAGGGACCCAAGTACGTGGGTCATCTTCCACTGCTTTCCCAGGTGCATTAACAGGGAGTCGGATTGGAAGTGGAATAGCTAGGACTAGAACTGGTGCTCACATAGGCTGCTGGCCTCGCAGGCAGTGGCTTAACCCACTGTGACACAAAACCAGACCCTCCACCTCTTTTTAAAAGATTTATTTCTTTGAAAGGCAGTTATGTTGGGAGAGGGTGGGGGTATATGTGTGTGTGTGTGTGTGTATATATATATATGTGTGTGTGTGTGTGTATATATATATATATATATATATATACCATCTGCTGGTTCATTTCCTAAATGGCCACAATGGCTGGGGCTGGGCCAGGCCTAAGTCAGGTGCAGAGAGTAAGTTCATATTATTTTTTTTTACTTTAAAGGATTTTATTTATTTATTTGAGAGGTAGAGTTACAGTGAGAGGAAGAGACAGCGATAAAGGCCTTCCATCCGCTGATTTACTCCCCAAATGGCCATAATGGCCAGAGATGAGCTGCTCTGAAGTCAGGAGCCAGGAGCTTCCTCCAAGTCTTCCATGTGGGTGCAGAGGCCCAAACACTTGGGCCATCTTCTGCTTCCTTCCCAGGCCATAGCAGAGAGCTGGTCCGGAAGTGGAGCAGCTGGGACTCGAACCAGCGCCCACATGGGAAGCCGGTGCCGCAGGCAGAGGATTAACCTACTGCATCACAGCACCGGCCCCAGTTCATATTCTTATAATTGTTTTCTTTGTCTTGCTTATAAAATTAGCTAGGACATTCTTTTCTTTTTTTTTTCTTTTTTCTTTTTTTTTTTTTTTGACAGGCAGAGTGGACAGTGAGAGAGAGACAGAGAGAAAGGTCTTCCTTTTGCCGTTGGTTCACCCTCCAATGGCCGCCACGGTAGCGCGCTGCGGCTGGCGCACCGCGCTGATTCGATGGCAGGAGCCAGGTGCTTCTCCTGGTCTCCCATGGGGTGCAGGGCCCAAGCACTTGGGCCATCCTCCACTGCACTCCCTGGCCACAGCAGAGAGCTGGCCTGGAAGAGGGGCAACCGGGACAGGATCGGTGCCCCGACCGGGACTAGAACCCGGTGTGCCGGCGCCGCAAGGCGGAGGATTAGCCTACTGAGCCGCGGCGCCGGCCTGACATTCTTTTCTTATTTTGAATTCCAGAGGGAAAATTTTTAAACATTTAATCATATTTGTGTAAGTTTTTTGCAGGAACTACATATATTTGTTTATTTGTTTGAAAGCCAGAGTGACAGAGATGGGGGCGGGTGACAGGGAGAGAGAGACCGAGCTTCCGTTAACTGGTTCACTCTCCAAATGGCTACAATGGCAGGGGCTGGGCCTGGTTGAAGTCAGGAACCTGGAACTCCATCCAGGTCTCCCATGTGGGTAGCAGCCCAAGCACCTGGGCCGTCTTCTGCTGCCTTCCCAGGTGCACTGACTGGGAACTGGATGGGAAGTGGAGCAGCCAGGGCTTGAATGGGTGCTCATATAGAATGCCGGCCTCACAAGCAGTGCCTTAATCTCCTGTGTCACCACACCAACCCCTGGGGGTGCATTTTATCAGACCCAAGCAGTTTTATTTCTATTGGCTCAAAATTCTAATCATGAATATATTTTGAATGTTGTCAAATTGTTTTCCAGCATTTATTTAGAAGATACTATGAAGTTTCCCCCTTTTTATAAATGTTAAACATTCTTGGAATAGGCCAATTTATTCCACTTTTAGATATTATTGTTTTTATTTTGCAAGGATAACACTAAGTCATTTTTTAATGTTGGCTTAAGTATTTTTTAAATTAATGTAAAACATTGTTGTATTGGTCTGTGACTGTGTCACAGTTTGGTATCAAAGTAATACTGGCCTCAGAAAACAAGACAGGATGTGCGCCCACTTTTTCTGTTCTCTGGAAAAGTCTGTATACAGCTGCCATCACTTCTTTCATCAGTGAAGTTTTCTGCATCTGGAGTTTTCTGCATGGGAAGACCACAACTACGCATTCCACTTCTTTCATTTTCATAGGCATACACAGACTTTCTTATGTCAGTTTAAAGAAACTGCCTCTCTAGGATATGTGCATTTGGTATAAAATTTGAACTAGTCACATGCCATTCCTTACAATATCCTCTTACATGATAATTATTTGTAGGATCTGAGACCCTGTCTCCCTTTCATTCTTGATTTGATATTTTTCCTCAGCTCATTTTCCTTTACCTGTCCTACCAGCGACTTATGACTCTATTAGTCTATTAAAAGAATCAATCCAAAGTATTTCTTTTATCAACAACCCTCGTACACTATCGTATGATTAATCTCCTTACATTGATACATTTTCCCTGTGAAATATAAGAAAACGTGCTACATAAGCCAAAACTCTCACTAGGGAGAGCATGTGAGAAGTGTAGAGGAGGAAAAGGAAGGTGATATACACTGCGTGCTGCAGTGCTGAAAGGAGGAAATACGAAGCAACGGTCAACCCATCATTAGAAGACAGGGCAGGTGTCATGGTGCAGAGGGTACGCCACCATCTGGAGTGCAGACATCCACGTCAGGGATGCGGCCTGGGACCAAGTACCACCTCCACTTCCCATCCAGCTAACGCACCTGGGAGGCTGCAGATGTTGGCCCAAGAACCTGGGTCCTGCCACCCATGTCAGAGACCCAGATGGAGTTCCAGGCTCCTGGCTTCAGCCTGGCCCAACCCTGGCCGTTACTGCCATTTGGGCAATGAAGCAGTGGATGGAAGACCTCTCTCTCTCTCTTTCCTCCTCTCCGTAACTCTTTCAAATAAATAAATACATCTTTAAAAAGAGTTCTTGGACAGAAAACTCTTTTTAAATATAAATTCATACTGAAAAATAAGTTTTGCATAAGTTAATCTATTATACTAAGTCTGAATAGTTACAATGTTATGCCACATATTTCAAACATTTTTGGTATGTTAGGACTTTATAATCAGTTATTTAGAATTACCACTTTGAATTATAATTTTTATCAAATATTTATAAATATAAATTGTACATGGTAACAGGCATCTATAGAGACCCAACTTCTTCTGAACAGTAGTGTTTTTGGAATAAATTCCTGATTTAATTTTTGTTATCCTTGTATTAGCTTCCTTTTCATAAAAAACATACTTGCAAAGGGGTTCCAGCAAAATGATAATCAATGATTTGAAATCAAACAATTTTCAGAGTTGCAGCCGTTTAATACGACAGCACAAAATCAAAAGGTACACTTACAAATGGGGAGAGGAAAGACACAGAACTAGTGAGGATAGGGTATCAGAAGCAGGTGAGGCCGGCGCCGTAGCTTAACAGGCTAATCCTCCGCCTTGCAGCGCCGGCACACCGGGTTCTAGTCCCAGTTGGGGTGCCGGATTCTATCCCGGTTGCCCCTCTTCCAGGCCAGCTCTCTGCTATGGCCCGGGAAGGCAGTGGAGGATGGCCCAAGTGCTTGGGCCCTGCACCCGCATTGGAGACCAGGAGAAGCACCTAGCTCCTGGCTTCAGATCGGCGAGATGCACCGGCCGCAGCGGCCATTGGAGGGTGAACCAACGGCAAAAAGGAAGACCTTTCTCTCTGTCTCTCTCTCTCTCACTATCCGCTCTGTCTGTCAAAAAATAAAAAAATAAATTGTTAGTATCATTATCACAAAATTGTTTTTTTAAAAAAAGCAGGTGAATAAATATTTTAGTTTGAGTATTCCCTGATTAGTATAATAAAAAAGTATACTGGATGATGGTGAAAGCAATGCCAGCAAACCAAGGCTAAGACTCAGGAGCACTGTGATTGGTCTACGTAAGAATGAAAGAGTCACCAGGTGTAGCACTGCAGGTGCCTAAGCCTGGAATAGTCTCGAATTCAACATGGAGCATAAAATGCAGGATAGAAACAAGAATGTTGGGGCTGGCATTGTGGTGCAATGGGCTAAGGCTCTGCTGTCGCCCCACATTGGAGCACTGGTTTGAGTCCTGGCTGCTCTGCTTCTGATTCAGCTTCCCGCTAATGCACCTGGGAAGGCAGTGAACGATGGCTCCGGTAATTGGGCCCCTTCCACCCACATGGGAGAACAGGATGGAGTTCCTGTTCCCAGCCTTGGCCTGGCCTACACCTGTCTGTTGCAGCCATTTGGGGAGTGAAACAGCAGATGGAACATCTCTCTCTCTCTCTCTCTCTCTTTCTTTCTACATTTCAAATAATAAAATAATAAATAATAAAGATAAATTGATAATTTGGAGAAGAATTGCATGAGATCTTGTAGAAACCAAGCCTGATCTATGAATGTGGAAAACCAGGTAGGTCCAGGAGAACCGCGTTCACACAGCCATTCAAATATGAGGTTGAAGCACAAACAAAAATTCGATGACTGCACCCTCAGAATGGAGTGCGTTCACGTCCTCTGACCTTCTGCCTCGGGATGTCTCCTTTGTGGTTTTCTGTTCACTAATTTTTATGAAAGAGTTGATGAAAGTATCCACTGTCTCGATGGAGAAATCCTCCTTAGAGCAATCGGTTGCCGCACGCTCGTGGCGGTTCATCAGGGTGAGGCCTGTGGCCCTCGTGAAGCTGTTGTCTCTGAAATTCAGGCTTACCAAGCTGCGGCTGGGCCTCTGTGTGTGTTTCCTTCGCCAGCAGACTTGCCCTGTGCCTCTGCCATGGAGGCGCACCGGGCTGGGCAGGAAGAAGGGAGAGAAGCCCGCTCCTTGTTGGGGCCTCCTGTGGGCTTCCTGTTTGCTTCCTGTGCGGTCGGCGAGGGAAGCCTTGTGTCTTCCCTCCTGCAGCTGCACTTTGTCCAGCTGTGGCGCCTGCAGCTCTCCTGACCTTCCGAGGCCCTGCCTCACTGCCCCCTCTCAGAGCCTGGCACCTCATCCTCCAGTCTGTGTTTCTGCCCTGTGCACCGGGTCTCAAAGGTGCTCGGCGTTAACTCGGCTGAGGCTTCCCTTTGTTAACTGCAACCCCAGCAGACACTGCTGCTTCCTGCAGCTGCCGACTCAAGTCTACAAAGTAATACCTTAGCGTTCCCTTTTAGCCTTGTCTGCTACTCTAATAGGTAGAATAAATCCAAAGATGCCCACAGCCTAAATATTTCCTTGTATATCACCTGGATTCTGCCCAATTTCCCAGAATATTACCCTGTAGGGAAAAGGATACCCTGCAGATGGGATTAAGGTCTTAAGATAGCAAGATGATCTTGGATTAACTGCATGGGTCCGATATAATGACAAGGGAGCCAGGGGGCTCAGAGTGATGTGACAGGCTCAGGAGGAGGTGTGGCGACGGAACCAGCCAGCAGGCAGCCTCTCGATGGAAACTGATTGTAGCCCAGAGCCAGCTCCTTGGAGTGGTGAAACAGCTTTGGGACTCCTGATCACCAGAACTTCAAAGTAATAAATCACTGTGATCGTAAGTCACAAAGCCTGTGGCGAACTGTTATAGCAACAATAGGAGACTACCAGAGACAGCCAGTGAATAATCCTTTAAGTCAAATTCTCTCTGTCGCAAGGTTAAGCACTACGTGGTTGCTTACCTATCGAATTCTCAAATCTCAGTTTTACTTTCCGAGGTTAATATTACTTAGGAAGGACATATTCAGTGTTGGAATTTTTAAAGGAATATTCTTATTTTTAAAAGTCTGCCCTTCTTCTTAAAGCCATTTGTATTATAGAATGTAAAATCAAAATACACAAATTAAATTAGAAGTTAAAGCAAAGGACACTAAAATATCCACTTATGAAGTTGTCATGGTGATGAGGAAGTGCCAGACTGAGATCTGGGGGCAGTCATTATGGCCCTTGTGTGGGAAAGACCGTTGGGTGGCCTGGATCGGCTGGAAGCAGGACTCTGGCTAATGACAAGATGAGTGAATGGTGCTTACAGGGCACATGAAGGCAGAATCAGTGACCGGGAAGGCCAGAAGGCTGAGACAGGAAGCGAGTGCAACTCTAGGAGCTTCGTGAAGGTATGAAGTCATAGCTGTGTGTGGGGATCCGGGTGGTTGAACGGAATCCAACATCCGGGCAATGCCCAATGGAACAGAGGCAAGGCTGCCATTATGGTTTCTAGTAGAAACTAGAGTTCACCATCCAGAAGTGTCTATAAAGGCATCACGGGACAAATGGATCCATAAAGCAGTCTTTAGAGAAGGGATACTGACTTCTGTTCTGAAGGCAGACGCATGGATACAGGTGTCGTTAACTCTGATTTCTGTAACATCCGCCCCTCTGTGTGAGGATTGGCAAGGAAGCCAAGTCAATTGAATGATTTTCAAAAAGAACAAGAAGCCAAGGAATATTTGAAGTGGAGAGACCCCCCCTAATCAACAATGTGGGCGACTCTGCCTTTAGGAAGTTCTGATTCCACTGCGTTGTGCAAAGCACAGCACCTGGATTGGTCGGGGCCCTTTCACCACCTTCGAGAAGACAGTGGTTCTGCTGAAACTCACCAGCTCTTGGGAAGGAGGACTGTGACGCGAGTGCTCAGAATTTATAAACTCTTAGAAATGATAGAAATGAAGTCCACAGTAACGTATCCAGCTTTATTTTCAATGTGGATGAACACTTCATAGACTGAAATAGCATTGTCCACATCACCTGGCTATTATGATCTATCAGTAAAATGGGTTCATGTCAAGGGCCCAAGTGGTTAGGCTTCTGTCTTTGGCTTAGTACAGTAGGATCATGTTGAGATTTGTAAAGAATATGAGTTTATCCTACTTGCTGGCTAACAAGTTAGTTTGCCACAGTTTCACGGATAATGTTAGAAACTAGACATATAGGAACAAATGTCAGCAATCAAGAAATTTATTGTTGCAAAGGCAGTAGGCTGAGTATCATGAATTTCTTGTGACAATACTTCAAGTTCAATTCCTACAAAGAAAAAAATGGAGAGGGAGCAAGAGCAAGAGAGAGAGAGAGAAAGCTCAAGTGACCCTGGATACGCAGTGAGTTGCGTTAAATGTAAGGCAGCTTTGAGGTTAAGGAAAACGAAAAACAGTATGTTACAATCCAGCCTGATCTTTATCCCCAAATTACTCTAACATTTGGAGGCCATGTAATGTCTATGACACTAAGCAACCAGTTAGTTAAACTACTTTAATCAATTTAGTGAAAAAAATTAATTGAATGGGTCACTGAAGTTTTTATAGAATGGGCCCGCCCACCTGGAATACAACTAAAACACCTTCTAGCCTACGTAGTAAACCTGGACAATCAGGCATAAATGTATTAAATGCATGAGCTTGGAACAGAAAATTCTCAACATCCGTTTCCTCCCTCCCAGGAGTCCTGCTTTCCCACACTCTCTTACCTCTCCTGCGATGGGCAATTTTATGTGTCAACTAGGATAAGGGATGTCCAGATAGCTGGGGAAGCTTTTTTTCTTAGATGTTTCTGTGAGAGTGTGTCTGGAAAAAATTAGATTTGAATCCATAGACTGAGTAAAAGGCTCACCATCACCAACATGGCCAAGCATCATCCAGTCCACTGAAGGCCTAATCAACAGAAAGGCAGAGGAAGGGGAATCCATTGACTGTTGGATGGAGACGTTCATCTCTTCCTGTCCCTGCACATCAGAGCTCCTTGTGCCAAGGCCTCTGGACTTGGACTGGTTGTCTCCCTTGGTTCTGAGGTCTTCAGGTGTGGAACAAAACCAGACCACTAGCTTTCATTGGGTCTCCACTATGCAGACTGTAGACTGTAAGCCCTCCCCGCCTCTATAATCATGTAAGTGAATCTCTCATAATAAAGTTTTCCTCTATATATCTTTATACATGCTGTTGTTTCTGCCTCTCTGGAGAACCCTAATACGCCCCCCTATTCCAAGAGGAATTTATCCTTTATGTTTGTAGTCTATAGCATTTAAATTAATAAATATCACTGTTTAATATAAAATCAACCTTGAGAATATCTGTTAGTAATTACACTTTTGGTTCATGGTGATTGAAAAAAACACAAAATAATCAAAAGTTGCAATGAATTCAGTAACATTTTCAAATAAAATTATATTTCAGTAATAACATAATTTTTATCTATAACTGAAAAGCAGGACTAGTCATTACCTATCTAAAACTATACCCATTTAGGAGCTTGCTTCCTTCTGTTGTTTACTATACCAATTAGGGAACGTTTAGGTCAAACACTTTTGTAACTCAAAGAAATCAAACAACCATTCTAGGATGGCAGGATTCAGGGTTATTTTGATAGGGGATCCACGACTAACATTCATTTAAGAATGTGCTCAATTCAGGACTGCAGGGAAAAGTTCATGCTGAGCTGAAAAGAACGGTTGATTAGGGAACAACACTACCCTGCTATATTTCTATTACTTGTTTTACTTTTCTACTTTTTTTTTTTTTTTGGTAAAAAAAGATTTATTTATTTATTTATTTGGAAGGTAGAGCGACACAGAGAGAAAGATACCTTCCATCAGCTGAGTTACTCCCCAAATGGTCACAATAGCCAGGAATAGGCCTTGCTGAAGACAGGAGCTAGGAACCCCATCTGGATCTTCTATGTGGATGTCAGAAACTCAATTATCCACTGCTTCCCTGGCTCATGAGGAGGAAGCTGGTTCAAGAGAGTAACTAGGACTTGAACTAGCACTGCAATACTGGATGAGAGTGTCCAATGCAGCAACTTCACCTGCTGTGTCACAACACCTTCTTCTACTTGTCCATTCTTCCAACTACGTTACCACCTGAGAATGGGTGGGGATCACACCTACTGCATCCTCAAGCCCTAACACAGTTACTAACACATGGTATTAACAAATATTATTTTCAATGAAAGAATAAATCAATAATAAATCCAATCTTTTATATTGAGGATTAGGGTGCCCCTAACTAATTGCATCTGGGCAATGTCATTGATCACGTCAATGACTTCGTGGGATGACCATATCCTATTCCCAGACCCTAGTTCTAAAGTTTCTAACTTCTTGTGCAAACAAGATAATGTCTTGGTCAAATAGCTGATGTTTCTGGAAGGAACTTTATTGTTATGTGGGATAATAAACAACATTGCTGAAAATAATGGTTGTCTTTCTATTTCCCATAGGATGAAGTCTATGTTCCCTGGCCTAATGTACAATGGCCTTCACAAATCAATCCTTACCTCCCCTCTGGTCTTCTCCGCCACTCTCTCTGCTACATTGCTTGAATGTGCCACATAAAGTTTATGTACTGGAAAATTAATCCCCAGTGAAAGTGTTGAAAGGAGGTGGGACCTTGAAGAGGTGACTAGTTCATAAGGTTTTGGTCCTCACAAAGTGATAGTACTTTGGTTATCACAGGAGTGGGTTCCTGATAAAAGAATGAGCTTGGCTCCCTTCCCCTCCTTTCTCATGTACATGCTCTCTTCCCCTTCTTCCTTCCGCCATGGGATGACACAGCAAGAGAAGGCCCTCACCAGAGGAGGGGCCCTGGGGCCTGGACTCTCCAGCTTCCAGACTTGCAAGAAATAAGTTCTGTTCTGCAGAATTCCCCAGTCTCAGGTATACAGCAGCACAAAGCAGACCAAGAACCTTCCCTTCACTGCTTGCGTGGCTAAAACAAACAGCATGCTGTTCTCACATAGGCTGCTCTCCTTTACCTCGCCTGACAGCTGCACTCAGGCCTCACTCCCTGCAGAATTCCATCCCCGCCAGCCAACAGCTGCAGCCTCTTTCTGTTCCCACAGCTCCTTGTTCGTGCCTCTGGAACAGCTTTAACTGACTCTGGATTGCTTGCGAGAAGAAGAGAGATTATGAATGCTTATTTATATGTCTCCATGCTGCCATATAACAGGTGTTTGATAAATGTTTACTTACTAAACAGACATAAACTTATGAATGAATTTCCCAATGTTGGGGAGAATTTAGACCAAATTTCTAACCCCACCTACTTCATATGTCTACTTTCTGTTTTGTTTCCTTTGTAAATAATGTCAAAATATGCCTATAAACACAAAAGGCTTTAAACAGTAAAAAAAATTCTTTCTTTTTTGCCTACTTCAATATCAAGTCAGAATTTTGTCAAGTAATTTCTGATTTTTCAGCTGCACTAATTTTATTTTCTCCCAAATAAATTTTTTTTGTTAAAAATATCATAGAATATCCAGCAAGGATGACATTGGGAAGTGACCATGCAAGGTTGAGGGTTGCAAATCCACGGTCAGGCTACCTTTTCTCAAATGGAGACTGGAACTCTACGATGACCTCTAAGTTTGATTTCATTGAAGGAACCAGCAGATTTTCCTTGAACCATTTTATTAAAACTGTTAACAACACTCACATCCTCTCAGAATTCTAATGTCTATTTAGGTCGCAATAGTAGCAATCATGATTGCAGAGGAGAAAGAAACAGACAAGAAATACATGCAAATATATATACACTGTGTAATATTTCTATGCAATAAATGTAACTCTATCTCATAATTTTTCTGGCTTCAGAAATCTCCATTTTATATCGAATTATTTAATCCAATCTACATTTTTGGACATTTCATTTTCTGTTATAAGCATCTGTTATAGACAGGTTTGAACTATGAATCTGTTTTCTGGAACTAAATTTTGAGAAGAAGGATTAGTACATTAAAAGGTTTGCATCATAAAGACGCTTTCTGGGCAAGTACTGCCACAGTGCTCTGCAGAATTATACCAAGCTGTGCTCCCATTTTCAGTGATCTATTTTCCCACACCATTGCTAACCTAGGGCATTATCATTCATTGAGATATCTGTTAACTATAGGGGTGGGAAAGGTAATTTATTGTTGTAATTTACATTTCTTGCATTTTTCACATTTTTATTTAGGTTCACTCTATCAACTTGTAAAGGTACAACAAGAAAAATGGCTCCTGGTGCCTCTTTTCTGCATGACTGACTTTGTTCGAGAGACTTCCAGCAAGTGGTCTTAATTCGCAAGCTCATGGAAAGTCACACAGGAGGGCACAAGTGAGGCTGAGAAATATGAGCTTTGTGTCCCAACTCTTTGCTTCTGGCACTGAAACCATGGTCTTTCACAAGACATCAGTGGTTTCGTGAGGCTGCACAAATGTAGCTCCTTTAGGCAGAGTTCACCTGATGATGAAAGATCTTCACTACTGGGAATTTATTGGAGTAAAGAGAATCTGTAGAAATCTGAATGTAAGATTGCCAATTTCATGAAAAGCAGTTCCAACAGAAAAAGCCCTATGATAACCAGGACAAAGATCACTCCAGAACCTGATCTTCAAATGTCCCCACCAACAGCTTAGTGGGAAACTGTGAAACTCTGAAATGATTAGAAGGTTTGCTTGGTAGTCCCTGCACTTTGGTTCGTGGCTTATTCTTGCTCTCTCCTTGCTCTCTCTGTTATGGATGCCAAGGGATGTGATCATGTGTCCAGCAAAGTACTTGGCTTTCACCTTTGTCTAATCTGCCCCCAGGGTTGGCTAGGTCTGTAGTATAATCAGGTTGAAGGCTTTTAGGGTTTGAGAGAATTACCAATGATATCTTATCATGGCTATAAAAGCATAAAGTAGCATTTTATAATACGGTTAATAAAGTACTTGGGTTTTCTCTATTACATCAGAATTGGTTTTATTGCATATGAGCTACTCTCAATCCAGGCAGGTTTGGAATTTAAGTGCATGGGCAGGGGAAGGGAATGAGGCAAAATGCTGGCAAAATCGGAAGCCAAACCTATTAAAGGGTAGAACAAGTCTAGCAAGATATTTAAGCCACGACAAAGCACTTCATTTGCATAAAAATGTCCTTCTGAGGTATCCACATCAGGATGTCTTCTCCCCAGTGCAGTGAGTGACCTTGGGGAACTCCCTTCACCTGTGGCCTGCACACAGCCAAGCAGCACAGAACCTGCCTTTTAGAGCCATAAGGGACTTTGGAATGTGCCAGGTACCAAGTCTTTACAGTGGGGCAACAGCCCAGGAGAGATGCCCTAGGGACTCAGCTGTGCAATTCTTCCTGCACCATGCCCCCTTTCCACCTACCCTCATGTCCCCTCTTCCATTGGTTGCTCCTTAATGGGAGTAAGAGGATCTCCAAGGGTTGGGGGGATGTCGAAGGGGACAGGGATGAATTAAGGTTGGTTGGGAATTGATAACTGTTGTAGTTGATATTAGGTTCATGGAGGTTATTATACTGTCCTTACTACTCTCACCTATGCTTGAAAATTTTCATAATAATACATAGGTATGGGCTCTGGGAGGGGGAGGGTATCATGAGACAGGAAAAAGAAAGGAAGGAGGGAAGAAAGCAATTCTCTCCAAAAACCAAGGTGAGAGGAGCCAGGAGTTTCCAACAGCACATAGGTCTATTGTCATGTTCATGGCGTTTGATCAATAGCTATGGATAACAGTGATAATGATCAGCAAAGCTTGTAAAGAGGCTGGTGAGAGAAAATGAGTAGATAAGTAGACGTAAACACAGTCTGGAGGCTACTCTTTTAACAAGCCTTTCAGATGTTCAGATGTAGGTGACCCAAGGACCACAGTTTGAGAAACTCTTCACTAATGGGGTAAACATATAACCTCATTTTTTGTTTCTAATTGGGCTCACTGCCTTTACCCTAGAAGGCCACAGAAGGAAATGGGCAATTCACCCAGTTTATCCCATCAGCCCAAAGAACTTGGAAAGTCCGAAGACTTTTTTTTGTTTGTTTGTTTGTTTTGTTTTGTTTTGTTTTGTTTTTGACAGGCAGAGTGGTCAGTGAGAGAGACAGGGAGAAAGGTCTTCCTTTTTGTCGTTGGTTCACCCTCCAATGGCCGCCGCGGTAGCGCACTGTGGCCGGCGCACCGCGCTGATCCGATGGCAGGAGCCAGGTGCTTCTCCTGGTCTCCCATGGGGTGCAGGGCCCAAGCACTTGGGCCATCCTCCACTGCACTCCCTAGCCACAGCAGAGAGCTGGCCTGGAAGAGGGGCAACCGGGACAGGATCGGTGCCCCGACCGGGACTAGAACCCGGTGTGCCGGCGCCGCAAGGCGGAGGATTAGCCTGTTGAGCCACGGCGCCGGCCAGAAGACTTTTCAAATAATCTGCAAACACTGTGTAATTGATCACTGCAATCCCAATGTATTTATTGCCAGAGCCATTGTCCACAGGTAATAATCTTCATGCATCAGATTAAAGAGGCAGCACTGGTCCTGGCTTCAGCCTGGCCCGGTCCTGGGCACGGTGGCCATTTGGGGAGGGAACCGGTGCATGTGTCTCTCCTCTCTAACTCTACCTTTCAAATAAATAAAACAAATCTTTTATAAAAAAGCAGCAGCATTTAGCACCATATTTTCTAGAAGATTCAACAGCAAAACAGTAAATCATTGAGGGAGAACGGGCAAATGCTGAAAGTTCTTAGTATTGATTAAAACTTCAATAGAGACCATTTTTATAAGATTGATCGGATAACATCACTATTATAACAAACCGATAATGTGCTAGCACTTCTATGGCAGGTCCGGGGAGCCAGGTCTGGGCCTAGGAAAGGGGTAAGCCAAGAATGTGCTCCTCTGGGTCAGTTTCTAATTTTGGATCAAGTCATGTAGTCTCTGAGACATTTAAGAGCAAGACTATAAGAAAACATGATCTCATGTCTTGTTTTAGGATTGCAGAATGTCACAATCCCAATGAGAGAAATTGGCAATATCTATCAATATCACAGGTACACTTGCCATTCAGCCCAGCAATCCTATAACTGAGTCTTCTATAGTCACTACCCCTCACATGTAAATCAACAACACTGCTGCATTGGTTGTAATAACAATTGGAAACAACTCATTTGCCTGTTTATATCAGACTAGTAAATAAGCCATGGTTATCTACACAATGGGCACCACATAGTTGGCAAAAAGAGAAAGAGGAAAGGAGGAAGGGTGGGAGGGAGGGAGGAAGGAAGGAAAATAAATAAAGAAAAGATGAAGACCATCTTTATGGAAAGGGTTCCATGTTGTTAAGAAAAGTAATGAGGGGCCGGCGCTGTGGAACAGTAGGTTAATCCTCCGCCTGCACTGCTGGCACCCCTTATGGATGCCGGTTCTAGTCCCGGCTACTCCTCTTCCAATCCAGCTCTCTGCTGTGGCCTGGGAAAACAGTAGAAGATGGCCCACATGCTTGGGCCCCTGCACCTTCATGGGAGACTGGGAAGAAGCACCTGGCTCCTGGCTTCGGATTGGCGCAGCTGCAGCCATTGCGGCCATCTGGAGAGTGAACCAACAGACGGAAGACCTTTCTCTCTGTCTCTCCCTCTCACTGTCTGTAACTCTACCTCTCAAATAAATCAATAAAATCTAAAAAGAAGAAGAAGAAGAAGAAGAAGAAGAAGAAGAAGAAGAAGAAGAAGAGGAGGAGCAAGGTGCCAAAATATATATTTAGAAAGAGGGGAAATATGAATATATATTCTAATTTGCTTTAGTCTACATAAAGCTTGAAGGAAGAAGTGCAACTATGGATAGGATAACTATATTTTTTATCTAAATGGGATCTTTTTAGACTGAAGACTATTAATATTTATACCAAAATCAGTAGGCATAGGTTGTAGGAGTAGGGTTTGCTCAACAGAGTAGCTGGGGCCAGATGGGAGGGAGACCCCACAAAGTACCCTGGTATGACTTTAGATCATGGACATGCATCACCTACTGACACAATGAAAAAGAAAGTTAAGAAAATATCTGTGAATACTACTGTCATTGTAAGATTTGTGGTGGCTGTTAAAGGTCTTTAAAGGTGCAGAAGTTACTTAATGGTCAGTGACTGACAATGTGGTGGCTATAGTAAAAGAGAGAGGGACCATGCACACATGTAAGAGAGAATTTGCCATCTAAAGCAGCCCAAAGTTCTGGGTTCTGCCTCCCCTCTTCTACCGCTTTACCGTTAGAATTTAGGAAAGTCAATGAGAAACTTCTGATAATAAAAGCTATTAGGATTTGGCAAATTGTTGCCTACCATTGTTCCAGCTCTGTAATTTTCTGCCCTACTTATGAATTTATATCTCTACGTAATCCCTCTACTGCAGCGGCAGACAATTTTCCCACCCAGGGCCTTCGCACCTGCTGTTCTTGGCTGGATCCTCCTCTTAAGCGTCTCCTGCTCTCATTGGTGTCAGTGTTACCTTTTCAAACACACTGTCAATCAAAGGCCTGATCACTCTACCAATGTTAAATGCCTTTGTTATTTTCTGTTTCCGTCACAGGCCTTAAAATCCTTTCTAGCACTCCATCTTACATCATAGGCCTAGTAAAACCAGAACAGGGTCTGTCTTGTGTTTCCAGCGCTAGCACTTGGGACACAGTAAGTTCTCATAGGATGTGTTGAAGAAATTGATGCGAAAGTCCTTTCAAATCCATGTCTTGAGTTGAAGGATTGGTTGCACAGACACCCTCAAATGTCCCTGTTTCCAGCTTCCACAACAGCTGTGTCTTCTTCAGAATGGTTGGGCACATCCCCTCCCCCCAAATCCCTCCTCAAAGGGGAGGGGCTGCCTCACTGGGGTGGCTGCAACACATCGCTGAGTGCAGGCTGTGCTGGCAGATTTGGGAGGCAGCTTCATGGTTTCCAAATCCGGATATTTCAAAGACGCGGGCCCCTCAGGACACTGGCTCTTCTGTCTGGACATAATTTTTAGAAAACTAATCATTATTTATAGCAGTTTATACAACGGACATTGAATTCCGCTGGGACTAAAGTGGCAGACGACATGAAGCTTGCCAATGATGTGTTATTTTGGGCCCCTCGGCACAAATCTATTCTTTAACAGGACCAAAAGTTCTATCTTCCACGGGGCCTCTTCCTTTCTGTGATTGCTTTCCCTGTCTGCTTTTAAACTGAACCGGAGAGGCCACAGCTGGCTTAATTTAGTAGCCACCCCTTCAGGCCCATCAATCCCCGGCGTGATGTCAGTGACATCAGCCCAGGCTGGGAATAAGTGCAGAGAAGCTGGCTTAGAGAAACCCACAAAGTTTTTAAATTGGTTCACCAGGCTCTGCAAATTGATAGTTATTTTGGAAAGCTCTTCAGGGTCACAGTTTCATCAAATGTTCTCTCCCCTCGCCTTGCAGGGATGTTGAGACCTCTGAGAATGCCATCAAGCCCTGGAATATGGGGCGCTGCCAGTAGCTGCAGACAGAGCCACCCCAAAGCTTTGTTTCACAGTGATGATATAGGGGCCCAGAAGGTGGGGTGGAGACCGAAACCTTGCTTTGCTCTCTCCCATCTGGACCCCAGGCTGCTCTCCCATTCCTCACAGGCAGGCACACGGCCTGCCAAGTGCACCCTGGTTCATCTCCACATCCCACATGTTGGAGGATAGGTGAGGCCATGGTTTTCTATCACACTGATTGCTGGTGAAAAGGAGATTGCTAAGATGCATTGTGGCTGCCACGTGAGATGCTGGCATCCCATATCAGAGTGCCGACTGATGTTGTGGCTGCTCCACTTCCAATCCAGCTCCCTGCTAATGCACCTGGGAAGGCAGTGGAAAATGGCCCAAGTGCTTGGACCCCTGCCATCCACATGGGAGACCCAGATGGAGTTCCAGGCTCCTGGCTTTGGCCTGGCCCAGACCCGGCCATTGAAGTCATTTGGGGAGTGAACCAGCAGATGGAAGATCTCTGTCTCTCCCTCTCCATTGTTTTGCATGTTCATATAAATAAACAAATTATTTCTTAAAAAAAAAAAAAAAAAAAGGAGGAAGCTGCCCAAATGTATTCACTTCCTGGGGCTATTGTGACAGAGAACCACAATCTGTGGCTTAAACCAGAGAGACTTCGTCTAACAGTGCTGCCCAGAGAAGTGCAGGATGGATCAGCTGTCACCAGGGTTGCTTCCTTCCAAGGGCTGGGAGGGGAACTGTCATGCTGCCTCCAGGGTCTGGCGGCCCCATCGGTGCCTGGGCTTCTGCAGTGCAACTCCAGTTTCTGCCTCTCTGTGCCCATGGCCGTCTTCTCCTCATGTCTGTCCCATCTCTTCCTCCATTGTCTGCTCCACCGTCCAACTTGCCCTTTCTCAAAGGACATCAGCCCTTTTAGGTTAGAGCCCTTTTTTTTTTTTTTTTTTTTTTTTTTTTTTTTTGACAGGCAGAGTGGACAGTGAGAGAGAGAGACAGAGAGAAAGGTCTTCCTTTGCCGTTGGTTCACCCTCCAATGGCGACCGCAGCCGGCGCGCTGCGGCCAGCGCACCGCGCTGATCCGATGGCAGGAGCCAGGTGCTTCTCCTGGTCTCCCATGGGGTGCAGGGCCCAAGCACTTGGGCCATCCTCCACTGCACTCCCTGGCCACAGCAGAGAGCTGGCCTGGAAGAGGGGCAACCGGGACAGAATCCGGTGCCCCGACCGGGACTAGAACCCGGTGTGCCGGCGCCGCAAGGCGGAGGATTAGCCTAGTGAGCCACAGCGCCGGCCTAATGACCTGCTTTTAACTTGATGGAGTGAAATTGACATTTGGAAATTCGATTACTGTTCATAGCCATTGTCTCTATCCCTGAGGACTTACTTGTTGAATTCTTTATTTAGTGGAGGGTTAAGCTTGTGATTTTAAAGTAAACTGAAAGTATGCCATTGCAAAAGTTAAAAAGAAAAATGAGAAAGAAGGAGAAATGATGCGAGTGAGGGCGATAGGGAGGGTATTGTGGGAAGTATCATTATGTTCTTAAAACTTTATATATGAAACAAATGAAATTTGTTCCCTTTATATAAATAAAAATTTAATAAATGTTTTTAATTTGACAGGTAGAGTTATAGACAGTGAGAGAGAGACAGAGAGAAAGGTCTTCATTCGGTCGGTTCACTCCCCAAATGGCCGCTATAGCTGTTGCTGCACCAATCCGAAGCCAGGAGCCAGGTGCTTCTCCCGGTCTCCCATGCAGGTGCAGGGCCCAAGCACTTGGGCCATCCTCCACTGCCTTCCCGGGCCACAGCAGAGAGCTGGACTGGAAGAGGAGCAACTGGGACAGAATCTGGCACCCATATGGGATGCCGGCACCGCAGGCGGAGGATTAACCAAGTGAGCCATGGTGCCGGCCCTTAATAAATTTTTAAGAAGAGCCCATTTCCAAATAAGGCCACATTCTGAGGTCCCTAGGGGGTTAGACACAATTTGACCCGTAATATCACATAAACCTCTTTTCTGTCAACTGAATTGCAAAGCTGTCACCTGACAGTGGTGGACAGAGAGAAGAGAGATAATGAAACACAGCTAAGAGAAGTCTTTTGAAATCAAGCTGGAGATTAAGCGAATGAGCAGATAATAAATTAAAAAGTATCGGGGTAGGCATTTTGGGCAGTGGTTAAGATGCCACTTGGGATGCCCATATCGGAGTGTTTGAGTTGGGGTTCCAGGTCCACTTTCACTTCTAGCTCCCTGTTACTGCACACCCTGGGGGGCAGCAGGCTAAGGCTCAAGTACTTGGGTTCCTATTCCCTATGTAGGAGACCCAGATTGAGTTCCATGCTCTTGGGTTTGGCCTGGCCCAGCCCTGGCTGTTGTAGGCATTTGGGGAGCAAACCAGCAGATGGAAGACTCTATCTCTTTCTGTCTTTCAAATAAAAATAAATTTAAAAAAAAGTTAAAGTGGTGCCATTATTACTGTGTTGTTCTTGTTATTTACTTCTAATATTCTCCCCAACTAGGGGTTCTATCAGTCCTTCATGAATTCATCATAAATTTATTGAAACCCTAATATATGTTAGTGGCTGTCCTAGGGCAAAAGTCAGACCAAATGCAAATCAGAGCAAAATTCCGAGCCTTACGGCGCTTACGGTCTAGTTGCTGGAGCTAGACATAGACCACATATGCAACTACGTTGGATTAAATAAGTCCCGTGAAGGAAAGTCACACAAGGGGTAGAAGTGCAGAGAGGAAAGAGCAGCACAGGTCTAGGTCAGGTGATGAGAAGGGCTGCCTGAAATGACGACACCAGGGCACGGACACAGAGGAGCCGCACAGAAGCCATCCCCGCACCTGGGGAGGAGCATTCCGGGCAGCGTGGGAGTATGCCCAGAGAGCTGAGGGCCGGCAGGGAGGCCAACACGGCTGGAGCGGGGGCGGTGACTAGAGGAGGGCAGGCGGAGGTGAGGCTGGAGAGGGTGGAGGGTGCAGGGACACATGTGAGGCCATTGACCATGCTTAACATTGTTGAGACGTTGGCCTTTCCCTCCCAGCCCGTGGTGGGTTTTGAGTGAGAGAGGGATAGGGTCTGACTTGTGTTTTACAACAATGCCTCTGGCTGCTGCCCAAGAGAAGGAACTCTAGGGCACAGAGGGGGGTCAGGGAGGTCAAGAAGGGGGCCATAACGTTGACCTGGACAGGGATGTCTGGGCAGGTGTGAGTGGAGGGGGTGAGAAGGCCAGAATCTACACTTAGCAGGAAGGAAGGGCTAATCTTTGCCAATACACTGGGCGCAGTCTGTAAGAGAAAGGGGAGGTTCGGGGCTGACTTTCGAGTTTGGGTTTGAGCAAGAGGAAGAGTGGAGTGGCCATGGATTAAGATGTGAGATACTGGGATTTGAGGCTCATTTTAGAATAAGTATGCATTTGAGCTGCGTATTCAACACCCAAAGAGAGATGCCAGAGCGCTTGCGACTAGGGTGGCCCACAGAACGAACCAAATACTTCTGCGGCCTTCAGGGTCCTGTGCTGACCAGTCCCACCCAACCACCTGATGTCATCTGTCCCCACTCCTGTGTGGTTTTCCTCCCTCTTCCCGCTTATTCCTGCCCCTAAGACCTCCCTGGCGTTTTCCTCTTTCCTGCAATATCATCACTATTGATTCTTCATATCTGAATTCAAGCCACCGTTCATTGTCATTCAACACACACCGAGCAGAGCCTGCACAGGCTAAATGCAGCAGGAGTGCATGGCCTCTCGGAGCCGGTCTCAGCCGCCTCCACCCGCCGCTCTCCTCTGCCCTCAGCTACAACTCAGCCCGCTGCCCGGAGCCCTCCTTCTGGCCTCTGGTCACAGACAGTCCTGCCTGTCGCCTGACTGACAACCGGCGCGGGTCTCCTGTCCTGAAGGAAATGTAAGCTGCCTGCCCTGCGCACCTGCACCCTCTCAGTGAATTCACAGCTCTGATCCATTTGCTTGATCCCTAGAGCCTCACTCTCTCGGTTCACCTCTAGGCCCTGCACCCTCCTCCCCCACCCCCATGGGGTGGAAGGAACAGGCAGAGGAGGGAAGAGAGGACAGGTCTGTGTCATCAGCATTGGGCTCTTGGCCTTGATCTAACCGACTGTGGCCTTCGGTTCTCAGGCTCTAGCTCCAGCCCTCCCCTCTCCCAAGCCCTGTTAATTATTAGCACTGTTAATTATTAGCACTGTGTTGTCACATAAACAGCGTGGGCTTTGCCCCCAACTGAGTTGGGCTGGAATACCAACTCTGCTACCTGCTACCTGCCGACATTAAGCAAGTCACTCTCTTCTATCATCTTCATCTTACTCTGCCCCAGAATCGGATGCTCTTTAAGATTTTGTAAGAATTCACATACACAAAGCAGGTAGCACAGCGCCAGACAGAGAACACAGCCCTGGGAATAAACAGCATCTTCCCAGAAGGGCTGTCCTGGAACCCTCTCTGATTCCCGGGCGGGACCGCACTGATGCCAGCCTGGACAGTTCCTTGCTGCCAATTTCAGAGGGCAATGCCCTGAGCACTCTCAGAAGTGAGTCCAGCTCTCAATACCTGCTGTACAGTGGGGGGTGCTGGGATAGCCCCGGGACAACTAGGGGTGAGAAAGAGCTCAAGTAGGGGAGCCACAAAGGAGCTGCAGGATCCTTGTTCAAGGCTCCTGGGCTTGGGCTAATGGATTGATAAACCGTGAGAATCTCTTCTCCTGGCTCTCAATACTTCACTCACTCCTCCCCTTGCCTGAAGTACCACGTGTTCCTGAGCTTCAGAAAAACCATGGCTGTGTGTGCATGCATGTGCGTGCCAGTGACGGAGACAAAGCAGAGCTCAGAAAAGTGCAAGTGAAAAAGAGAAAAGACCTGTTTCATATGGGCCCTCTACAGACCAAGGGGTGCTGAGCCGCTCACTGCTAATCGGGTATTTAGATGTGGGGAGTGGGGGGAGGCAGAGCTGGGCAGGGCTGGCCTATGGGAAAATCTGACCAATCACCCGGCCTTTCCATCATCTCTGTTTCCATCCCTTGCTGTTTAAGAGTCCAGTACCCTTTAGGCCTCTCTCTCTCGTCTCCCGACTTCAGCTTCTCTGGGTTCTCTCAAGGCTGCTGACTTTTGTTTGGGTTCATGTCACTCCTGTCCTGAGGAGTCAAGCCAAATGCCTTCCTCTGGCATGGGACTGCATTCTCAGGGCTGCTCAGGGTTCCCCCCTGGCCTGCTCTTGAGGGTCGTGGCCTTGAAGGCTTGGGAGTCACACACCTGAGACTTAATCTGATAAGCTCATATATAATGAATCTTATAAGTTCATTGTCGATGCTGGAAAAAATATTCCTTGGATAATTAGTACCTACTAAAAACTTTCTCAGATAAATTTCATGGTATAAGACCTCAAACCTTCTCTTGAACCAAGTAGAATCCTGGTTTGATCTGAAAGAACTTTCAAAAGGCCACTGACTCCAGTTTCTTGGAAGACATGATGTTCTCAGTAAATATCTGTGGAGTACGCAAGCATCTCGGTGAATTTTTGATTAAGCATAGGACATAGAAGTCTCTCCTACCAAATAGACGAAGTTCCAGACTGTGCTTAAACACTTCGCAGTGTGGGGTGCCTGATTGCTCTGGAAGCAGCCTGCCCAGCCACTGGACTGTCTTATCACTTCCACATCCGTCTGACCTTGAGTCAACGGCGCCTCCCAATGAGCATCCGAGTTGAGGACAGCCCTTCTCCCGTAAAGCGTGCCGGACATAGAGAGACGGCCGTCACGTCCCTGTAAGTCCTCTCTCTGCCCAGCCGGGTTCCTGCTCTTGACTCACACGACACGGCTGCAGACGCCTCATTCCCGGTGGCTGATGTCCCCTGGGTGGCCAGCATCTGCCCTTGGCAGAGCACAGCAGTGCCATGACCGACCCTCAGGGGCCACCGTGCTCACGTACACGCAGCCTACAAGTCTCATGACTCTTTCGGCAACCGGCATTACCCAGTGGGTTCATGCGAAGGACTCAGTCAAGCCCGATCCCTTTTGCGAAATTCGACTTTTCCTTCTTGAGCGGCTGAGTGGAGGGAGAGGCCAGTGAGAGGTCAGTTCTGCAGAACAGGCCAGATGTGGGGAGTGTGGGGAGGCAAAGCAATCTCTTGTGACTAAGTGAAACAGAAAGTAAGGGTACTTTATTATCTGTGGCCTCCCAACTCTGAATGAATCACAGTTAACAGTGTGGGGTAGTTCCTCACTAGTTTTTCATCTTATATATATATATATATATATATATATATATATATATATATAAAATATATATACACACACACGCATATATATCAGTGGTATCATATGCCATTTTATATCTTTGTTTTGTTTTACTTGTTCTCAATTCTGAAATGGTATTCACATACTTTGGTCCCACGTTGAATCAGAACTTCCAGGGAGAGATCTTGGTTTTGTGACAGTGTCCCCTCTTGTTTCTTTCCTTTCTTTATTCCCAAGGATATTAAATGATTAGGTATAGTTTCTAAAAATACTCCTCCATCAATTCTACTGCACAGCAAGAAGTGGAAATCATTGATACAATCATTTGGGGATTTATTTAGTTTTGCTCATCATTTATTTAGTTAGCTTTTGTTATTAGGTTTTTTTGTTTGTTTGTTTGTTTGTTTTGACAGGTAGAGTGGATAGTGAGAGAGACAGAGAGAAAGGTCTTCCTTTTTGCCGTTGGTTCACCCTCCAATGGCCGCTGCGGCCGGCGCATCTCGCTGATCCGAAGCCAGGAGCCAGGTGCTTCTCCTGGTCTCCCATGCAGGTGCAGGGCCCAAGGACTTGGGCCATCCTCCACTGCCTTCCCGGGCCATAGCAGAGAGCTGGCCTGGAAGAGGGGCAACCGGGATAGAATCTGGCGCCCCAACCGGGACTAGAACCCGGTGTGCCGGCGCCACAAGGTGGAGGATTAGCCTGTTAAGCCACGGCGCCGGCCTGTTATTAGGTTTTTTTTTTTTTTTTTTTTTTTGACAGGCAGAGTGGACAGTGAGAGAGAGACAGAGAGAAAGGGCTTCCTTTTGCCGCTGGTTCACCCTCCAATGGCTGCCGCCGTAGGCGCGCTGCGTCTGGCGCACCGCGCTGATCCGATGGCAGGAGCCAGGTGCTTCTCCTGGTCTCCCATGCGGGTGCAGGGCCCAAGGACTTGGGCCATCCTCCACTGCACTCCCTGGCCACAGCAGAGAGCTGGCCTGGAAGAGGGGCAACCGGGACAGGATCGGTGCCCCGACCGGGACTAGAACCTGGTGTGCCGGCGCCGCAAGGCGGAGGATTAGCCTAGTGAGCCACGGCGCCGGCCTGTTATTAGGTTTTAACTATTCTCCCCACAGTTACAGATATGACAAGCATGTTTTCTTTGATTCATCTGTGTCACTTATAAAATGGTCACTTTGACCATAGCCAAGAACGAAAACCTAGTGATCTCCCTGTAACATAGTGACATTAATCAACTCCAAAGAAATACTCCTTCAGCTAGCTATAATCAATCCAACATTACCCTTAATCAGTCTGCTCACCTCCCCTCTATAAGCTCAAGGACAACTCTGCAATACAGCATTTGCTATGGGATAAAAGGTAGTTGGATAAGACTTGATCTTAATGCTTTTGTAAGCAAAGATAGGGCGAGGAATGCTAGCCTCTCTCTATTGTTCTAAGAGAGTGAGTGTGGGGTTGGACACAAGATGAGCTGCTGTTGGAAGGACCAGCCACCAAAATCCTGAGGGACTGTGGAGTTAACATGAAGTTCGATCTACACGCACCAAATCGGGTGGGGGCGTTCAATCCTCAAGTCAGCCGAGGACATCTGAACTGCCGAGGGGATGGCAGACACCCTGCAGGATGGTTCTCAGCAGTTCCTACAATGTACTTGCAGAGCAGGACGGCATTTAACCCTTAGCCCTGTCTGGGATGTAGAATCTCTTAGAAGAGAACAGTGCCTAGGCCAATGGAACAGCAGGGTCAAGCTTCAGGGTCTGACCACAGGACCAGTGTTCTTGCCACTCTGTCCTGCCCCAGATATAGCCTCAATCCCACTATTCCCGAACAATGAGAACATATGGCAGCATTTCACTCACTGGATTGCACATTTTACTTCCCATATGACTGTCTGCAAGACTGACCCATGTTACATTTTATAAGTGCCCATTTCCCTAGTATTCATGGAGAATCCGACAGAATCTATCAGAGCTGTGACTTCCCTTTGCCTGAGTGATCCAAAATGCCATTGCTAAATCTGGGCAAATGCAACTGCTTTCCCAAACTAGCAGGGCCAGTCAGTGCCTCACATCCCTTTATCCTGCCTTTCACACACAGTCCAAGGGTGAAAAGTCTCCAGCTTTGTAGAACTACAAAGATAAATAAACTAACAGATAAATATTTAATAGAAAAGAGCAATGGACTCAAAGTCTGGTCAAAGTCCTGCCTGGTCAACATTCTTCACCTTTGTCCCCATTCTGTCCCCCTTCAACATCTCCGCCCTGCTCACTCAACCCCAGACTGACCCCGGGACCAATCCTGTCTACAGCCCTAGCGGATTTAACCAGGTACTCTCACCGCCTTCTCTGGTCCTTATTTTGTTGTCCCCAAAATGAACACCATCTTTGACTTGATCACTGGGTTCCAGCCCTATTTCTTAAACTTAAATATCCTTTTTTTTTTTCTCTTGCCAACCACTTTAGTCCTGTGGAGCTGAGTTCCTGTTCCCAAAAATGTAATGCCTGGGCCTGAGTACCAAACACCACATACCTGCACAATCCCAACATCACCCACTCTCGGGTTCCAGCTGCTGTTGATTATACCTCTTCCCTCTGCAGCCAGACTGCACCTGTGCTTGGCCAAGGCCTCTCCATGTGTTCTCCACTTAAGCAGGGACACCTAGCCTGGGTTCTGATCCTTACAAGTCTGACCTATCTGACAGATACATGGTGGTCCTGCCAGTCATGTCCCATGGCAAGAGAGGACAGGGAAATGGTTCTGCCCTGGCTTTTACCTACTGGGAGTGAGCTCCGACAAGCCACTGGATCTGCATGAGCTTCTCTCCTCAACTTCAGAATGACCCTGTGTACTAAAGGGAAAGTGATGAATCTAGATTTGCACTAGATTGTCTGCAATCTGAGGATTCCGTAAGCTCTACATTTACACAGCAAGTAAGATGGAAGACACCTTTTTCAATATATAAATTTTACATTATATACAAGTATGGTGCATGTAAAACAAAACACAAAGCTTGCTTGCCATAGGCTGCCAACCAAGACCATCCTCAGCAAATATTAGGTCCAAGAGAAGGGAAAGCAGTGGCGTGGGAGGGGTGCTCCGTGCTCTCTGCCCCTGAGGCGCATCTGCTCTGAGATTCATTTCCAACATGGTACTCTAGGCAGCCAGAGCTAAAAGATCGCAAGATAAAGCTTGGTGCTCTCTTTCCCCAGAGCAAATGCCACTACACCAGACCACTGCCCGCAGATCCACTAGGGCAAGTGAAATCAGATGCACACGGCAGGCGGCTTGGGAGGTGAAGGGCTGACAGCAGAAGGCAGGGAGCAGGCTGCCTGCTGGGCCGGGGGCGGGGAGGGCGGGTGTGTTCTCGCCTCCCGCCCCGCCCTCTTTCCAGCCTAGCAGGCCTGTGGGAGCATGCTTCCTCGGGTGCTCCCTGCCCAGCCACGCCCGGATCTCGGAAGGCAAGGACAAGCTCCCTGTTGGGCGAAGCCATCCTTGTGCACATTCTGGGGACAAGGAAGGGGCATTCTTTTTGAATACATCAAAATTGCTCATTCTGGGCACGTCCAAAATCAATGCTTTTAAAATGGATTTTACTTTTTCTACCTGGATAATTTTTTTGTCAATTTTAGTTTAGAGAACAGAAAGGAGACATAATTTTCTCTCTGTAAAAATTAACAAAACGGTTTTGTTTATAAACACGTATGTCGGTTTCTCTGCCTCGCCATCATATTATTATTTGTTTTCTGAAGTCAAATAGCTGAGTTTATTTAACAGTAACAGCCAAGCCCTGTGTGTACCCACCAGGGAGCATTGGGGGACATGAGGGGTAGGGGGCTTCCATTCTGTAGGCTCATGGTAGGCCCTTGGATGTGTCCTGGCCAAGTGTGGCTTGCATTAGGTAGGAAATATCCCCAGGGTTTGTGCATTAGCTCATTTTGTGTTGCTGAAAATACTCAGGGCTGGTAACTTACAGAGGTTTATCTGGCTTCAACTCTAGTGATGGGAGGGTCCAACAGCATGGCGCCAGCATCCTGGCGAGGCCCCGTGGCTGCCGCAGCAAAGAAGCTGAAAGGGAAACAGCAAAAGAGGTCACGCAAGTAGGCCATCCTCCCTTACAACAACCCGCTCTTTCTTTTCTTTTTTCTTTTTCTTTTTTTAAAAGATTTTTATTTATTTATTTGAGAGAGTCACAGGCAGAGAGAGGGAGAGACAGTGAGAAAGGTCTTCCATCTGCTGGTTCACTTCCCAGATGGCCACAATGACCAGAGCTGGGCCAATCTGAAGGCAGGGGTCAGGAACTTCTTCCAGGTCTCCTACACAGGGCAGAGGCCCAAGCACCTGGGCCATCTTCCACTTTCCCAGGCCATAGCAGGAGCTGGATCAGAAGAGAGCTGCTGGGACTCAAACCTGTGCCCATATGGAATACTGGGTCCGTAGGCAGAGGCTTAATCAACTATGCCATAGTGCCAGCCCCTCAACCTGCTCTTTCAAAGAAGTCACTCACTCCACACGGCCAGCAGCAATCCCTGGGTCCTAATCATCTTCCCCTAAGTCCCACCTCTTAAAGGTCCCAGCACCACAACACCACTACCCTGGGGATCGGGCCTCTAGCACGTGAAACACTTTGGGGACAAACGACACCCACACCATCAGTTCACCAGTCTTCTGAGGCAGTGGGGATAAGGACTGTTCTTATTTTTCGGAAGAGGTAATTAAGGGTCAGAGAGGTTAAGGGCTGCTCCAAGACCTTGTGATTTGTGGCGGTCATGAGAGGCAGAAAGTTAGACATGGTCCACAAAGCGCTCCTCCAGGGACCCTGGTCCACAAAGCGCTCCTCCAGGGACCCTGTTCTTCCCCTGGGCCCACCCAGGACCACCCACTTTGCGATTTGACTTGCAGTTAAAGTGTTCTGACCTTGAGGGAACTCAGGCAAGCCAGAAAAGTCCAGGCCGGCGCAGAGGCTCACTAGGCTAATCCTCTGCCTGCGGCGCCGGCACCCCGGGTTCTAGTCCCAGTCAGGGCACTGGATTCTGTCCCAGTTTCTCCTCTTCCAGTCCAGCTCTCTGCTGTGGCCCGGGAGTGCAGTGGAAGATGGCCCAGGTTCTTGGGCCCTGCACCCGCATGGGAGACCAGGAGGAAGCACCTGGCTCCTGGCTTCGGATTGGTGCAGCGCGCTGGCCGCAATGCGCTGGCCGTAGCAGTCCTTGGCGGGGTGAACCAATGGAAAAGGAAGACTTTTCTCTCTGTCTCTCTCACTGTCCACTCTGCCTGTCAAAAAAAAAAAAAAAAAAAGAAAAGAAAAGAAAAGAAAAGAAAAAAGAAAGAAAGAAAAAGTCCAGTGATCCTGCTTCCTTGTTCTTCTATTGTAATACAATCAGCATTGCATCTTTCCCTCCTCCCGCAGTGGGCGTTCCTGATGCATGCTGGGAAGCCGCATGCACAGAGAGCTCGAGATATGCAAGTCCCAGATGTCAATCAAAAACGCCAGTCCTGAGCATCACGGCCACATCACCGGTCAATGCCCCTCAGATTTCAGGGATAAAAGCCTCCGACCAGAGCAAAAGGAGCCAGGTTTTCTCTCCACCGACTCATTCGTCTTTTGGAAGGGACTTTAATGAACTTTGCTTTGCAAGCCCTACTTTTATCTCCCTGAACTGTAATTCAGTACTCTGGTTGGAGAAAAAGAATCGAGGCCAATTGACTGCCGGGGGTGACGGGAGGAAATAGAACGCAGCCCCCGATGTTCACACTGTTCTCATGAGGACCTGTGGCCGTGACACTTGCGACGGTTTGTACTGCCCTTCTTTGCCATCTCCAGCCGACACAGCTCTATGCATTGAACCAGGGCACACGAGGGACCTTTCTTGGTCACCAGCCAGCCCCGCACAAAAGTGTTGCCTTAGCCGATTTCCCAGGGAAAGGGGCGGCACAGCACAGTCACAGACAGCAGCAGGGAACAGGGACTGAAATTCTTGTCCCCCACGATGCCAGGCCGTGCCTAGACACGGGGGTCTCAGACTTCGTGCCAGGCCGTGCCTAGACACAAGGGTATCAGACTAAGAGGCAAATGTTAGCGGGACAGTTTTCTTACCCACAGCTCACTGCTGCCCGGGGTGAGCAAGCCAGGGATTCTCTATGCATCCTTGGGTCTTCTGTCACCCAGGGAAAACAATAAAACTCACTCCACGGGATCCTTGGGAGGGGGCTCTGAGACAAAAGGGCTTTGTAAGTAGTAAACCTCTCTCACAGTGTCACCATTGTTATTAATAGGCCATTGGAGTGCAGAATACAAAAATAACAGATGGTTTCTGCTTCCTCTACAGAGATTACAATCCAGGAGGAATATACACTATATTGACATGAAACTGTTTCAAAGGCAACAGCCTTCCGGAAGAAGAACATTGTTAAGATTCTCTTAATTTTAGTCTAATTTTCCTACAAATGTGATCACAAAGTGGGAAGGGGATATATTCTCAGGGAGCATACACGGAGACTTCGGGTAGCACATTTTTGCTTTAACGATGCTTGTTGAAATGTCCTAGCCCTAGTCCTTTTATTTTGCAGCCGGCCTTCTTGTCTGTCACCTCCCACGTCATTTCATAGCCACTTAAAGGATGCTTTCCGCACCATTACTTTATAACAGCGTGAGTGACACAGTCACAGGGATGAGAAGATGTTAATTGACCCAAACAATGACTGTTTAAGAAAACATCCTGTGAGTCAGCCAGATCCCTGCTCCAGAGTCACCCAGTGGCACACCTGATGTCCTAGTGGACAATGTGGAGGAGCCACCAGACGAGGGACGTGCAGTAGAAATTTCACGTGGTCTATGCTCTGGCCATGCCATTCTAGACGGATCCCACGAATATGGGGGCATTCGTACTGTTTCCAAATGTTGCCCATTCAGTGATATTTTACTACTTCAGCATTGTCATTATTTAAAATCACTCACATTTACCTAAAATGCGAGGGCATCATTCAAGAGATGGCACCTTAACAGGGCAAAAAAACACTTAAAGGGCCACGAGCCAATGGAGAGAGGTAGAAACAAGTAACTTGGGGTGGGGGGGTCCGGAGGGGGACACTTTTTAAAGGCTGAGTGCTCTGAATGTGTTGAACAAAAGTACATTTTGAATATGCTTGAATAGGAAGTCATCTGGAATGTGCTGAAAAGAAGATGTATCCCAGTTATGACAATATGCCGACTTTTCCGTGCCACTGGAAATTGCTCCTTTTGGAATCAATAGTTCTGATCGCTGCATGTTTGAAAGGACTTTGGATTCTGTCTGTTTTGAAAAGCTCAGCCACAGTCACCCTGCTGGTTTCCCTGGGAGGCCCCCATAAACACCCTGGGGGTGGGGCTTGATTAAGGATTTCTGCCTGGCCTTCTGGGGGGAGGGCTGGGGGCTCAGAACCCACACCTGCTTTGTCAAACCCAGGGCACGGATTGTGTAAAATCCCTCAGCCACGGCTGCCTGAGAGAAGCTGGATGTGGGAGTTCTATCTCTGGTTGCCAAAGGATACGTTAGATTCTTCTTGGTGTTTGTTTGAATAATGGAACAGACAGCCTAGGTTGCAGAGCTGAACAGAGTGTATTTTTATTCTGAATGGGCAATTAGAGATCCTGACTTTAAAGAGGCAAAATTCCTTTTCGGCTTGAATTAGCACATCAATCTATTAATCAGCAAATATTGAGTGAGCTTCTGCAATGGAACCTTTGACTTCCCTGTTTAACAACTCTTGACGAATTCTCTAGTATCCTATCAAGAAAAAAATGTCCGTCACCAAATCATGCGAAAACGTGTTTGTTTTTCCATTTCATTTTGCGCTAGCAAAGCAGAGATGGCTTCTTCACTCCTCTGCCTCTTTCCTGTTCTGAGTGCTACAACTTTCTATCAGCAAAGCAAATTTCTGTTTCTCCATTTAAAAAGACAGACTGGGGAGAAGATCACAGAGCCCAGCAGTCACCGGATCTGGCTCCTGCATCCCGGTCAACCACTCGCAGAAGCATCATCTGGTGGTAACCGTCTCGCCATTAGCCCGCAGAATTTCACTTGGGAACCACTGACTTCATCTTAGGGGCAAGGAAATTGAGGGTCGCACAATTTGTGGCCCTACTGGGCCCAAAGACCCCAAACGTCTTCCCAAATCATGGTCTTACCTAGTTCACCAGAGCTCCCAGTATACTCAGTCATTTCCGGGATTCCAGAGCGACACACCCCTCAATGAAATTCTCAGTTGACTTTTGGATTTATCTGTTTTCTTTCTTTCCCCTGCATTTCCACTTTTTATGAAAGTATATTGGGTCTCAGTTTCTTTAACAGCAGGAATTTTTATTACAAGTGACCAATAGCTCAACATTCTATATGGTCAATCTGTTAGGTAGGTAGTCAGTTATGAGCTTATGTGTGTGTAACAGGCCTAAAGAGAAGACATCTATGTCCAGCATATGCATCTGCATCTCAAAGTCATCCCGATAATGTTTCAGGGGCAGCCTGGCCCTCATCCTGCCCCACCCCTTCTGCCTGACAATCTTCCACAATCTCCCAGGTGCAGCCCAGTATCTGCATCTCAAACACCCTGTTCCCTTCCTCCTGTCTGATAACACTTACATCCATAAAGTCCTTTGTTTCAGACCTTCAAGAGAAGTTTTTCTATTTACATCCAAAAAACCCTTTGTTCCAAGAGGAGCAGAGGTGGGGAAGCAAGACCCATCTCCTTAAAAACCCCCAGCCTCAACTGGACTGTGCGCTCAGCTCTCTGCATCTTTGCTGAGCAGCCCGCCTGGCCTGGTCAGGTGTAATCTCTCCACTCAACATGGAACCTCCCTCCTTCCTCCTCCCCAGTCTCTCAGGCTCTGTCTGGAGAGGTGCCCATCCGTCCTTACAGATGTCCCTTCCTAATAAACCTTACTATTTTACCTCCCACTACTCTCTGTCTCACGCCTGAATTCTTTCTTGCGCGAAGACAAGAACCCTGCAATTTCTCCAGTAACAAATCTTCTGACTGATTTGACCAACTGTAGATTGAAAATATTTGAAAAAATACTGCGTGTGTATTGAACATGCACAGACATTTTTTCAATCATTAGTCTCTAAACAGTGCAGCATAACGGCTATCTACACGGCACTTCTATCAGGCATTACAAGTAATCTAGAGACGATTTATTTATTTTTTTAAAATTTGTTTAATTCCTTGGAAAGGCAGAATGTCCGAGAGAAGGAGAGAGACAGAGAGAAAACCAGATCTTCCATCCACTGGTTCACTCCCCAAATGGCTGCAACAGCCAGGGCTGGGCCAGGCCGAAGCTGGGCCCTGGAAGGCCATCTACATCGCCCGTGTGGGTGCAGGGGCCCAAGGATGCAGGCCACCTTCTCCCATCTTCCCAGACACAGTACCAGGGAGCTGGCTTGAAAGCAGAGCAGCCAGGGCTTGATGCAGTGCGCTGATGAGGGATCCAGAGCTCAGGCGGCAGCTTAGCCTGTTGCACCACCATGTCTCCCCTTAGGGATGATTTAAAGGACACAGGATTGTGTAGGTTATATGTAAATACTGTGTCAGGCCATATAAGGACTTGCGAGTCCTCAGATTTTGGTATCTTTGAGGGATTCTGGAATCCACACCTGCCCCTTATACCATTTTTTTTTTTTTTTTTAGCATTATATCATGTGGTTTTTGTTCCTCTCACTGAAAAATATTTGAGGACATTATTGGTAAAAGCTAATATGAATGGATGAGGACTTCCCCAATCATCTCATATTATTGATCCTTCTAGTTTCCAGTCTTAAATACAGCAGCAGGGGGAGTCGTGCCTGTGGCTAACCCCTAAGGCACACCCTAAGGGAGCATGTGCCCGGGTACCCTGCTCTGCTCCCCTGGGGAACTGCTGAGGCTGGCTTTGTTTTCAGATTGCAAACCAGTGGCTGCACAGGGATATGTGTTTGACCTGAGGCTAAAGAAAGTTGCATCGGACTGCTGCTGGATAATGACGGCGACCTCATTATCCCACACGCCTTTTATTAGGTGAAACACATATTCTGTTTGCATATTTGGTCCTGGTACAATTACCAATAGCTCCCTGTTATAGTTTGAATATGCCCCTCCAAAGTTCATGTGTTAAAACCAAGACTCTAGGCTGGTGTTGTGGCTAGTGGGTTAAGACTCCATCTACAACGCCAGCATCCCATATTACAGAACTAGTTCGAGTCTCGGCCTCTCCACTTCCAGTCCAGCTCCCTGCTATTCAGTCTGGGAAAACAACAGAAGACGGCGCAAGTCCTTGGGCCCCTGCCACTCACATGAGAGACCTGGATGGAGCTTCTGGCTCCTGCTTCCGCCTGGCCCAGCTCTTGGGAAGTGGAGCCCAGTGGGAGGTGTTTGGGTCGTTGGGGTGGGACCCTCGAGAATGGATGGATGCCTTTGCTGCTCCAGGACGAGTTGTGATAGAGCAAGATTACCCCTTCTGGTAATTACCCCTTCTCTTTCTCACTTGCCTGTTGCCCTTCCATTTCCTGCCAGGAACTGACACAGCTCGAGGCCTTACTCAGATGCAACAACCCAAACCTGAACTTCCCACTCTCCAGAACTCTGAACAAAAAGAAATCTCTTTCCTTTATAAATCACCCAGTCTGACATGTTCTGTTAGAGCAACAGAAAATGGACCGAGACACTCCCCTTCCCTTCTTAGAAGCGTTGGCACTGGCAAAGCAATAATGCGGTCACCACCGAACACTCTTCCTGGTTCACCCATGGAAGCTTCCTGCTGGGCAGGTGCGTGAGGTGGCAGCACCTGCGTCTGCCCCTCTCGGAGCACTGGCCTCCAGCCCGCAGAGACCCACCGAGGAGAAGCAGCTGGCCTCCTGCTCCTCCAACCTACCCAGCATTTCTATTGAGAGAGACAGAAATTCGGTTTGGGATCTTAGATTTTCATGTATGGTACCGGCATTGAATGTTTCTCATGGTGGTAACTCCAGAGTATAAACATCTCTCCACTTCATTTTTAGTTTCCTGACAGCGCTACACACAGATGATCAGTCCTGCCACGGACTTGCAGTCTTTCAGGTTAACGTTTAAAAAGACTAACAAAATTTGTGACGATTCTGATGCGAAAACCTTCCCTGCTGGAGAGAATTAAGGAAGGCAGAGCAGACCCGGAGTGGCGACAAGGTTATATCTTTGAGTGCAAGCATGGAAACAGAATATTTTGTTATTTTTTTTTTAATCTCGGTAATCAACCTGGTATTATTATCCGATATGAAAGTAAGTATCACCAAAACCCTGTCCGCCAAAACAAGCACTGGACCCGCTTGGCTGGAGCTCCCCTACCCTTCTCCCTGGTGCCGGAAGTGGAGTCACCACAGCCTTGTAGGATGGGCCCCGCCTCTGTCGCCTCTCTGGGCTGCAACAGTCTCTCCTTGTGTGGAGAGGGAAGTTCAAGGTGGCTACCACTCCTCCCCCATTGCCTCCTCTCTGGCTGGTCCTCCACCGTCCTGGGATTTCACTTCTGCCCTTGTTACGAGTGGTGGCACTCCGAGCTGTGGTCCCCACCAACCAGAGCCCAGCGGAGGTGCAGGAGGGCACAGGGACAGGCCTCCTCTCCCTCTGCCACCGACCTTTCCGTTCACAGGAGCAGCACATCAGATTGCGGGGCGCGGGCAGCGGTAATGGGAAATCCTGCCGCTCCCACTGGAGTTCACAGCAGTATTATTTACCATAACCAAAAGGCAGATGCAACTCAAGTAGCCACCAATAGATGAACGAGTAAATGAAACGCGGTATCTACGCACAGGGAGTATGATTCAGCCTTCCCAAGGAATGAAATCCTGAAATTTGCTACAAGATGGATAAACCTTACACACACGCTAAGTGAAAGAGGCCAAATACGAAAGGACAAACAGTGTCCTTTCCATCTACATAATATACTGAGAGTCAACAAATTCACGGGGACCATGAGTAGAGCAGAGGTCACCAGGGGCTGCGGGGAGGAGGGAGAACAAGGAGTATTGCTTAATAGGTACAGAGTTTCAGTCTGCGATGGCAAAAACGTTCTAGAGATGGCTAGTGGCAATGGCTGGGTAACATGGTGACCGTGCTTACTGCCCCCGACACCTGCACACTTAAAAGTGGTTAAGATGGTAATCTTATGCATATTTTATCATAATTTTTAAAAAGCTAAGACAGAAAGAATTACAGTATAAGAGGGTGAATACCTATAGCTTCTACCTAAAGACTCGGTCTCCCATACGAGGTCACCCAGCAACACTTCCCACTCCCCCCCCCACACACACCTGGCTGCGCCACCCTCCGTGTGTAGCCACACCCCTGCCACCCCAGCACTGCCTCCACTTCTTCATAAGTCAACCCCCACCCTCTGAAAAAACAGCACTGCTTCCCACTGGCTGCCCTGGGCTCTTCTTCCCTTAGGGCCCTCTCTCTTCTTCCTGAGGCCTCTGGGTCAGCCCAGGGCCCTGGGGTGCTTACTGCTGCTCCCTGGCCCAAAGGCCTCGGGGAGGAGGAAGAAACCCAGCTCTCAGAGGAGCCAGGGTACCTGTGCAGGGCGGTTGGGGCGTTTTCATTGTTCTGGCTGGCAGGCTGCTACCCTCTGGGCTTCCTTCTAGTCACCAACCGATGCAAACACATCTCCTGGAAAAAGGAGAGTGGAACTCAACATGGAGGAATTCCTCCACTAGCAAACATCCGCTCCGCTCCCCGGGCCAGCGTGTGCCATCCTGAGGCCCAGGAGGGTCTGGTTTCTGATGCTCTCCTGCCTGCTGGCGTCACAGCAGGTCTGGGCTTCCCTTTGACGTCCGCCTCCTCATCCCCCGAGCTTGGTCTCCCGTCTCCAGAATCTCTTTACAAATGGCAGGAGGGCGCTGACAGTTTCTTCTGTCCCGTGAACACACACACTTCAGCCTCAGGGTTTTGGTTGGGCCAAAGCTGAGCCAGATGGGCCACCAGGCACAGACACTCACAATCCACGTGCGTGGGGGCTTCAGGGGCCCTGGAGCAGCTATCCAGCCCACCTCACCCCACTCCCCATTTACCAAGAGCTCCGTCTAGGGGAAGGTGCTCGGTTCCTGTCCAGCGCTCGGATTCTGACACGTGCAGATATCTCTCAGGCTTGGTGGCCTCTGACAGCTGCAGGGAGTCAACACAAGGTCTCCAGAGACTAATGCCCACCCCAGGTTGAAAGAACAACACTTGCAGTGGGCTGGGCCCTGGACTCTGAGTCTCTGGGAGGCTGTGGGTGGCGTGCTCTAACTCACCCCACTCCCCATTTACCTCTCGGAAAGGGGAGTCCTTGTCACTACTCAGATCAAGCCCTCTTAGTCCTTAGTACTTGGTCCCTGCCAGCTGTGTCAGAGACCAGGCTGTGGCATGGACCAGCGGATGGAAGATCTCTCTCTCCTTTTATCTCCTTCTATTCCCCCAACACATCCTGTGTATATCATTTTGCCTTTTAAATAATAAATTGTTTTTTTTTTTCATCAGAGTAACAGGGAAAGATGGAGGGAGGAAGGGGGCAGGAGAGAGAGAGAGAGAGAGAGAGAGAGAACCTTCCATTGGCTGGTTCTTCCAACAACTGCAACATCCAGGGTGGGCCAGGCCAGCAGCCAGGATCTCTACCATCCTTGCCTCCCACACAGGTGCAGGGGCCCAAGCACTTGGGCCATCCTCCACTGCTTTCTCAGGTGCATTAGCAGGGAGCTGGATTGGAAATGGAGCAGCCAGGACCTGAACCACTGCTCCAGTGGGAGATGCTGGCATCCACTGGCCCTGATACTGCTCCATTGAGTGGCCACTTTGTGAGCCAGCGGATGCTTGATGAAAAGCTACAAGCCCCCTGTTCTGTACCTGCCCTGTCTTTTCACCCATCCAAACAAACAAAACCGCAATAATAGCAGCAATAAGGCAACGATCTAATCACATCCAGACAGGAGAAAGGTCTCTGTTTCCTTCTCACTGTTTCTGTCACCCCAAATGACTGTTGCCTGAATGAGACCTCCATCATCTCAGCCAAGGACTGTTTGTCCTTCGTGGTTTCATCACCCACTTATCATATCATTTCTTTGAGAGTGTGCTGTGATGTTTCTGCTCCTGTGTGCTTTGAGCAAACAGCTCAAGGATTTCTTACATAGAAGAAGGCTCATTGCTCAAAGCAAGCCCCTAGAGGGTAGACTAGCTTCTGGAAGCATCCTAGAACATTCCCGATACGTAGTAAGATACCCAAGGAACACTCAAGGGACTGGGAGCCTTAACATATGCCATGCTCACTCTGCTCCCTTCTGGCTTACCACAGATTAGGAGTGGCTTAGGCAGCCCTGTCCCAGACAAAGAGCAGGTTTAACAGTGAGGGAGCTCCCAGGCTCCCAACATTGCCCATGGGTTGCAAGACAGGAAAGAACACAAAGGGTCTGATTTTCCTGGAATCTCACTGCCCAGTAGCCAAGCTGTGGCTTTCCTGGTGTGTGCAGTTGGCACAAGGTGCCACCCCCAAGCAGAAGGCAGTTTCTAGGAACTCCAGAGTAAAGTTATTGTGTAGATGTCCGATCGTTCAGGCCCCTAGGCCAACATCAACACAGGGCCCAAAGCCACCTGCTCACTTCTCCCTGGCCTTCAAACCAGCCATGGGAGTTGGCCAAATGGGTCACAGGAACAAGCCACAGATGCAGCTGCTATAAGCCCTTCTGGAAGGCACATCAGTGTCCATTCTCTTCCACCATTAAAGATACCTGACTGGGGTGGGCATGCGGCCTAGCAACTAAGACTGGATTTTAGGACAGCCATGACCCACAACAAAGTGCCTGGGTTCACTCTCGACTCTGCTCCCAATTCCAGCTTCCTGTTAACGTGCACCTTGGGAGGCAGCAGGTGATGGTTCACATGGTTGGCTCTGTGCCATCCACCTGGAAGACCTGGAGCAAGTTGCTGGCTTCTGGCTTTGGCTTGACCCAGCCCCAGCCAATTGCAGGCATTTGGGGAGTGAACCACGAAGATGGGCTGTGTCTCTGTCTCAATCTTATAAATAAAGAGGAACAAAAAGACCCCCTGCCTTAACCTGTGCTTAAGAAAGGGCATGACACAGTCTTGTTTCAGCAACAGGACTCCCCCAGCGGCTGGGCTGCTGGATGCAGGTATCACAGTGAGGTGGCCTGGCCTGGATGCTTTTTTTTTTCCCCCAAAAGATTTATTTATTTATTTATTTACTTGAAAGTCAGAGTTACACAGACAGAGAAGGAGAGGCGGAGAGAGAAAGGTCTTCCATCCACTGGTTCACTCCCCAGCTGGTTGCAATGGCCGGACCTGCGCCAATCCAAAGCCAGGAGCCTGGAGCCTCCTGTAGGTCTCCCATGTGGGTTAAGGGGTCCAAGATCTTGGGCCATCTTCCACTGCTTTCTCAGGCCATAGCAGAGAGCTGAATTGGAAGTGGAGCAGCTGGGACTCGAACTAGCACCCATATGGGATGCTGACACTGCAGGTAGCAGCTTTACCAGCTAAGCCACAGCACCAGCCCCTGCCTGGATGTCTTAAAAATATTTTATTCCTTACACAAGAGAAGGTTCAGACTATGATGACAGCAACAGGAAAAGTATCAGCAGGGGAAGGTGCCAGGGTGTCCCCAAGAAGCACACGGCGGCATCTCACCAACTGCTTCATTACTGCCTATGGGACTTCGTTCATTCATTCATTCATTCATTCATTATTTTATTAACTAGATGTGGATAGTGTGTGTGAGTGTGAGTGGAAGGCACCCCAAGGGGGTTTCTTTCTGCCCTGAGTAGCTCAGAGTCTGGGGGGGGGGGGGAGCTATAGACTCTAGGTAGGTAGGCAAGTGTTGTTCTGGCTAGCTGAGGCCCAATGTTCTGTCATTGGGGCTAAAGACAGATACAGGTTGGACTGAATTATCTCTTCCCACAGTTTTTAGTAAAGAGAAGGCAGGAGTGTGCCCAGAAAGGCCAAAGGAGTTTTTTAAAAAGAGATTGAGTGACTAAAGGCTGCCACAGGGAATGGGAATGTGGGATAAGAGAGCCTGCTTACAGGACAGCTGGAGGGCTGTGGCATAACCCACCCTTCCGTACGCCATTAGAAAGTCCTGGATGTATTGCTGTAACAGCAATACATCATCAGCAAGGGGACAGGGGCTCTGTGTGTCTTAGAGTCAAAAAGACTCCACAGGGGAAACTGCACTCAAAAATGATCATGAAGAGTGGGTGGGGGCTAGCCTTGTGGCAAAACGGGTTAAGCTACTGCCTGCAACACTGGCATCTCCTATCAGAGTGCCAGCTAGAAGCCTGGCTGCTCCCCTCCTGTTCCAGCTCCCTACTAATGTGCCTGGGAAAGCAGCAGAAGATGGTCCAAGTGCTTAGGCCCCTGCCAAATACATGGGTGACCCAGATGGAGTTCCAGGCTCCTGGCTTCAGCCTGACCCAATCCTAGCTGTTGCTGCATTTGGGAAGTGAACCAGCAGATGGAAGATCCCTCTCTCTCCTTGTCTGTCTCTCTGCCTTTCAACTAACTAAATCAATATTTAAAAAAAAAATGTATGGGAATTTTCTAGAAAGAAAGGATGAGGTTGGTGGGTCTCCAAAGCTAGCCCAGGGGGCGGGTGGTGTAGCACAGTGAGCTATTCTACCTCCTGCAACGTCAGCATCCTTGGAGTTCCATCTGCTCTTCTTCCAGTGCAGCTCCTTGCTTGTGCACCTGGGAAAGGAGCAGATGGCCCAAGTGTTTGGACCCCAGCCACTCATACGGGAGACCCAGACAGATCTCCTGGCTCCTGGTTTTGACCTGGACCAGCCATGGCCTTTGAGGCCATTTGAGGAGTAAACCAGCAGATAGAAGAGTTCCCTCTTCCCCTCTAGTCCTCTGCTTTTCAAATAAAGAAAAAGAAAAAAAATTTTAAAGCAATCTCAAGACAGATACTGGTGATTCCATTTTCACTGAGGGAAATGAGAAAAAAAAAACAAAGCACAAAGACAAGGTAGTAAGTTATTCAAGAAACTAAATTTATCCAACTTAAAGAAACTTGCTTTTAGATGATGTCCTTTCTACTTTGGGAGTGGTGCTGCTTTTCTTCCTCTTCTGAAATCTGGGCCAAAAGAGATGGCTTTGTTATAACTTGGGTTCTGTCTTACCTGCCCTAATAAAAACAACAGACATTTCCCACATTCAAAAATAAAATGCATTGGTCTTTGAAATCCAGAGATCTGAAGATCACAGGGAGCTCACTGCAGGGCCAGGATGGTGCAAAGGCTGTGCCATTGGGACAGGCCCTGGTGTGCATGGCAGAGAATGGGGGCAGAGCAGTGGTTTAGGGTTAGATGAGGGAGGTCTCTGCTACAAGCTTGGACTTCACCTTGGGAAGCAGGGGTTATTAGGGGTGTGTAAGTGGAGGAGACAGGGCATACTTGTGTCGTGGGCAGGTTAACTTGGGTTCCAGCAAAGCATACTGACTGGAGAGGAGTGAGATGAACCAAAAAGGCCAGTGACACTCCATTCCAGGTGTAAGGTAAGGGTGTTGGATACGACCAGAGACGAAGGGAAGGAGGAAACGGAGCATTGGTGTGATACATGCTTTAGGGCACCACCGTTCAGAAAGACCAGCATATCCAAGTATATTTGAGGATGTCTCAGAGCTGAGTGTTAAAACTTACAAATAGCCTATTAGTCTTCTTGGCTCACAGAACCTAGTTCCCTAATCAACCTAGACAAGTTAAGAGCTCTGGAGTTACTACAGCTCCTAAAAATGTGTGTCTTTGGGTCCATTGACCAGGCTATTAATCTGATACTTCTGAAAACAAGAGATGATATATTTAGACTTGGGAGTTGGAGCAGGCACTTTAAGGGAGCTGAATAGATTTGCAAGTGTAGATAATAAAGCAATTGACATTCAGGCTTCAATGAGTGGTGGGTTAGGGGACTGTGTAGCCTGGCAAACTCCAGCTCCCATACCCAGTATATGGAGCAGCTGCTACTCTCTGCCAGGCAGTTATTGCAATGCGGACACGAGGCCGGACCTCCCTATGTGTTGGACAAAGTTGAGAATCCGAATTTTTATTGTCAGCGAATTCAAGTCTAAAATATGGCAACAACATGTGAGCTGAAATCAATTTTGTTTTCAGACTGAATTTGTTCCAGTGACCTCCAGACTGAGACCTTTGGTCTGGGGGTTAGATAACTATTAAGCCAATACTTCCACAACAAGGTCTCATGGAAGAAAGAGCCACCTGAAGCCACCTAGTGATATAGGCGAAAATTGAACAGACTGTGGGAAGAAAGAAAAGAGTTCAAAATAGTTTTTAAAGATTTATATATTATTTATTTGAAAGGCAAAGTTATAGAAAGGTGGGGAGGGAGGGAGGGAGGGAGGGAAGGAGAGAGAGAGAGAGAGAGAGAGAGAGAGAGAGAGAGAGATTACTGTCCCATTTGCTGGTTCACAACACAGCCAGGCTGGGCCAGCTGATCCCAGGAGCCTAGAACTCATCTGTGTCTCCCACGTGGGTGGCAGGGCGTCAATGGCTTGATCTGTCACCTGCTGCCTCTGGGGTCTGCAATAGCAGCGAGCTGGAATCAGGAACTGAGAGCAGAGACTGGAACCCAGGCACTCCAGGGTGGGATGTGAACATCTGAACTTCTGGGCCAAACACCTTCCCCTATGTTGCTGCATTTATAAGAATTTGGAAAGGGCTGCATTTTGGACTGCTGGGTTGTTTCTTATGTTCCTCACTTTGGGAGGATTCACTTTGAAAGCATTTACCGAGTCTATACTTGCCTTTACTTTTGTAGATTAACATGAAAACATATGCACTATTTAGCAATCATACATGTGCTTAAAGCCAATGATTTTTAAATATAAACTTGAATAAAATCTGCAATGAATGCAAATGCAAAGAGGCAGAATATTATAGGCTTTTGGTGCAAGGATGCTGGAGTCAGGATGCCTGGGTTTAAATCCAGTCTCTAACATGGTCTAGTCAGATGACCCTGGAAACCTACCATCCACAAGCCGCTTGGTCCATTCGTCTGCTCATAATGTCAGCAGGAGGGTTAAAGGAGTGAAGGAAGTTGGGTTACCAGGGAAACAGAAGGACATCCGCACACAGGATTTTTATTGGTGGTTGCTCTCAGGATCAGCTCCTATATGGGAAGGTAAAGAAGCAAATTTGGACACAGGGAGAAGCTGGGATGCAATTTATTTCATCAAAAGCCTCGGCCAATGAGTAGACCCTCCCAGAGCTGCCCTGGGTGAGGGTGCCTCAGTTACTGGATGCAGGCTGCTCCTGGGTGGTGGTGTGTCCCGGGCCAAGTAGCTTTTTTCAGTCAAGAGCAATCCCCAGAGAGGAGTAGATCTGTGAGGGCTGTGCGCAGGCAGCATGCCCAGCAGCTCGTGGGACAAGTGCTTTTCTCTGGAATGAAGATCTGGCCAAGGCCACACAGCTCCCACTACAAGACAACCCGCCTAGCACGGCTGATTTTATATATGCATAGAAAAGCATTAGCAGCAATCTATCCATGATAACTTGCAACTGTTAAGGTCATTTCCTGATTTTTCAAACTCCAAACAAAAATACTACATGATTAAAGAAGAACAGAATCATACAAGCTGAGAAGCATTTTCGGATTTCTCTCCTCCAATGGCCTTATTTACAGATGAAAAAAAAAAAAAAAAAACCTGAAGGACAGAGAGAAACTGAATGGCTTGCCTGAGGTCGTGGCAGTCGATTTAAATTTAGGTCATTGGATTTCAAGTTCAGTGCCCCTTCCACCATATCACAATAAAACACATTGCAACAGGAATGCCAAATAGATTCCATCTTTTGTGCCAACTCTAATGAGTTGGTAGTGGCTGCCTAGAGTAGGAGGCTCAAATCAGTGTGTGTGTGTGTTTTTTTTTTTTTAATTATTAAAAGAAGACTTTATTTTTTAGAGCAGTTTTAGGCTCAGAGAAAAACTGAGTTGAAGGTACAGAAATGTACCATCCATGCTATGCACTGATTTCTATGATATATGCACGGTCTCCCCCATTCCCAGGACCCTGACCACAGAGGCATGTTTCTTACAAGGCATGAGAGTATTGAATGGAGTAGTTTTACTGCCCTAAAAATCCTCTGTGTTCTGTCTACTCAGCCATCCCTCCTTGCTGACCCCTGGCAACCCTACGTTTCTGCCCTCCTAAGATTTATAATTTATTTGAAAGGTACAGTGACAAGAGAGATCTTCCAGCTTCTGGTCCCACTTCCCAAATGCCTGCAATAATAGTGAGCGCTAGGCCAGGCCCGACTCAGGAATTGGGGGCCAGGAACTCCATCTGGGTCTCACAGAGGGGTGGCAGGAACACACAGGCCATCACCTGCTGCCTCCCCGGCACACTAGCAGGGAGCTGGATTAGAAGCAGAGAGAGGCCTTGACCCCAAGTACTCTGATATTGGACACTGTTTCCTTAGTTTTGCCTTTACCAGAATGTCATATAGTTGGAATCATACAGTCTGTAGCCTTTTCAGGCTGGCTTCTTCCACTTTGCAATGGGCATTTAAGTTTCCTCGATGCTACTTTATACCTTCATGCCTTATTATTATTATTATTTAGTAGTAGTAGTAGTAGTAGTAGTAGTATGGAATAATATCTAATTGTCTGGTTCAGTCTCCTAAATGCCTGTAACACCCAGAGCTGGATCAAGCTGAAGCCAGGAGCCAGTAACTAAATCCAAGTCTCCCCCAAGGGTTGCAGGGGCCTACCTACTTAAGCCATCATCCGCTGCCTCCCAGGGTGTACACTAGCGGGAAGCTGGAATCAGGAGTGCAGCTGGGCCTTGAACCCAGGCACTCTGATACAGGAGGGGGGCATCTTACACACCCTGCAAAACAGCCGCCCAGGCTTCGCTTTTTCTAACAACTTTGTCCTCCTTTTCAGTGAGAGTTTGCCTGGTTCCTAAGAGATGGCCTGTTTGTTGAAATGTCCAGATCAGAGAAATCGGACCTCACTAGCTGGTGCCAAGGGTGGAGCGTACATGCTTTGTGCTGTTTGCCATCATGTACTCGCTAGCAGTCACTCTTTTCAAAAAGGCACCTACATATTTAAGCACACTTTTACATACAGTTGTCCCCAAGGCATCACAAAGAGGTCCCAAAAAGAAGGCTTAATTTAGTTCACAATAAAGATCCTGTGAGGCCGGCGCCGTGGCTTAACAGGCTAATCCTCCACCTTGCGGCGCCAGCACACCGGGTTCTAGTCCCGGTCGGGGTGCCGGATTCTATCCCGGTTGCCCCTCTTCCAGGCCAGCTCTCTGCTATGGCCCACGAGTGCAGTGGAGGATGGTCCAAGTGCTTGGGCCCTACACCCACATGGGAGACCAGGAGAAGCACCTGGCTCCTGGCTTTGGATCAGCGAGATGCGCCGGCCGCAGCGGCCATTGGGGGGTGAACCAGCGGCAAAAAGGAAGACCTTTCTCTCTGTCTCTCTCTCTCTCACTATCCACTCTGCCTGTCAAAAAATAAAATAAAAAAAAAAAATAAAGATCCTGTGAAAATATGTTTTTCATCTTTGCAGTTTACAATGTTATATAAATTTCAAGCAGTTAAAAAACATTTGAAATTATGTTGGTACAAAAAAAACCTTTATATTTTACTTCAGACATCAGAAATTTGTGAAATGAAAGTCCATGTTGGAGAAACAGTATGGAATTTGCAGAATTAGCAAACTGTCTCAGGATTATTTTCCTTTATAAAAGCAAGTCAGTAAAACGTATTGTGAAAAACGTGGAGGTCCATCAGCAGTTTTGCTGCTGTGCTTTTCCTGTCTTGTGTTTTGCAAATCAAAGGTAAGGAGGCCGGGGCACAAGGAAGTTACAGGTCTTGCCGCCTCTGGGCTGCCAGGAGAGACACACAGACGACAGGCTGTGCCCACTGACATGGTCCCAGGGCCCTGAGCTGTCACTGTGCCTGGTCCAGCTGCCCCAGGGTTGCCTGAGCCACTGCTGCAGGACACCAGACGATATGACTAATGATGATGAGCAGTCGCAGCTATTAATAAATGCTGAATTTCACAACAGATCTCAATGCTACATACATCAGACTGTGGTAGCATAACAGAGACAAATTCTTTTATGTTTTAAAAAAATCTTACAGAAAGGGCTGATGGGCAAGTCATCTAAATCTAAACTTCAGATGGTCTAAGAAAAAACTTCAAAAACTCAAATTCACTACTTAAGTAGAAAAAGAGACTATAAGCTGATACTTAGATATGGGTATTCCATTTTTAAAAAGTAGTCGTCTCCTTGATTTTTAAACAAAATTGCTTCCTACCATGTTTCTAGCTCATCATTAGTTGCAGAGGAATTATGTGAGTATGTGTATATTCCATGTATGTCCATACGCTTGCCAGAAAGCATAATGACAACTAAGCAGAATTAAGGAGAACGAGTTTGCTGGAACTAAACATCTGTCTTCACTTCAGGTGTCCTGGGCTTACACCATCAGGGCACTAAATGTTATGGATCACATTTTCTACTCAAATGTACGAACATCTTTTCCACAGGCAGATTTTTACAACCATTCTCAGACATCCCCAAGACAGACGGCAAAGACCCGCCTAACTGTACACCCCCTCCACCACCATGAAACCTTAGCTGCAAACTAACTCCACAAAAGCTAGTAACCATTGGCTTTCAAAAGCTAATAATCACACAGTAACTGAAAATTTAAGGGTGAGATGTTGGCTCTTATCACCAAGAGTATGGCTTGTTCATGTGTCTAATAATTATTATTTTTAAAAATTTATTTGACAGATAGAGTTAGACAGTAAGAGAGAGAGACAGAGAGAAAGGTCTTCCTTCCGTTGGTTCACCCCGCAAATGGCCGCTATGGCTGGCTCTGCGCCGATCTGAAGCCAGGAGCCAGGTGCTTCCTCCTGGTCTCCCATGCGGGTACAGGGCCCAAGCACTTGGGCCATCCTCCACTGCCCTCCCGGGCCACAGCAGAGAGCTGGACTGGAAGAGGAGCAACCGGGACTAGAACCTGGTGCCCATATGGGATGCTGGCGCCGCAAGCGGAAGATTAGCCAAGTGAGCCACGGCGCCGGCCCCGTGCCTAATAATTATTTAACAATAAAACTACCCCATTGCACAAATGAGGAAACCGTGGCACAGCAATTTTTTTTTGTTTTTATGTTTTAAACATTTGTCTAAGGTTAGATAGTGAAGTCAACTTCATACCGATAGAACTATGGAGGCTAGACACCTAGGAGGTCTAATGGATTCAAACTTGGCATAAACTGTTGTTATCTCACGCACCTGTTCTCCACCTGGCCTGTTTGCAGCATGTCTCCTAGCTTAGTCTAACATCTTGCCAACCCTTTAAAACATGCATCTGGCAAGTGTCACTTACCACCTGCCAGGGTAGCCATTGCTTATAACAAACAAACAAAAACCCTGCTACACATCATTGTATTATAATTGGCACTTTGGTACCCTTTTCAGAAAAAAAAAAAAAAAAGTCCACAACTTGTACAGGTAAACAAACATGTGGCATTTTATATTGTACTAACTGAGGAACACTGAACAGGAAAGGTGTAACCGCTGCAGCTTCTTGACACATCAGTTTGAAAAGAACCACACTAGAGACTCATTCTGGGTTCCTTAAATTCTTTGTCCCAGAGATACACAAAAGTGCCAAGGGAGCTGAAATCAGATTGACAGAGAAAAGTGAAATATTGCACTAGAGAAGAAAATGTCAGACTTGGTTTTAGTTAAGCTTTACAATGTAACTGGAGGCACCCGTGTTGTAAGGTGCAGTTCCAGGCCCAGCTGCTCCTCTTCTGACCCAGCTCCCTGCTAATGCGCCTCGGGGGCAGAGGAAGATGGTACAAGTGTTTGGGTCCCTGCCACCCATGTGGGAGACCTGGCTGGAGTTCCTGGCTCCTGGCCTCCATCTGGCCCAGCCCCAGCCTTTGAGGCCATTTAAAGAGTGAACAAGCAGATGGAAGATTTCTCTCTTTTCTCTCTCTCTCTCTCTCTTTCTCTCTCTCTCTCTCACCTATCTCCCACCTCCCTCCCTCTCTGTCACTCTTTCAAATAAATAAGTCTTAAAACATAAAAAAATAAAAGGGGGCCTGTGCTATGGTGCAGTAGGCTAAGCCTCTGCCTGCAGTGCCGGCATCCCATGTGGGCGCCGGGTTGTGTTCTGGTGGCTCTACTTCCAATCCAGCTCTCTGCTATGACCTGGGAAAGCAGTAGAATATGGCCCAAGTACTTGGGCCCCTGCACCTGCATGGAGACCTCAAAAAAACTCCTGGCTCCTGGCTTCTGATCAGCCCAGCTCTGGCCATTGTGGCCATTTGGGGAGTGAGCCAGGGAATGCAAGACCTCTCTCTCTGTAACTCTACCTCTCAAGTAAATAAATAAAATCTTAAAAAAACAAAAAAACTCCTCCGTTTGCTTGCGTTCCCATGGCAGATGGCTCCTGGAATCATATCTTTCTTCTTTTGCAAAGCAGGGCTTGGACTACACGATGACAAAAGCCCCTTCAGCTACTCCTTGAGTGCATGGAACAATCTGCAGATGGGATGAGTGCTGTGTTGTGTGTGATGACCACTGGAGCACTGAGGACGTTTCCAGAGCATTCTAGGTGAGCACAGGAAGGTGACCAAGGCCACCCATCCTTGCACTTCTGGTGATGAGCGGCCTGGACTCAAGTCAAAGCTTATTGCAATAAGACTTTAGATTTTTTTATAATAGCAAAATACAAATAAAAATTTTACCACGTTCACCATTTTTAAGGGTGCAGTTCAGTGGCATTAATACATTCACAATGCTACACACCCACCTCCATCTCTCTCCAGAATATTTTCACCATCTCAAAGAGAAACTCTGTACTCCTTAAACAACCACCCCCAGGCCCCTCTTCTCACCTGGTAACCTCTACTGAACTTCCTGTCTCCACTGGGTTTCCTAGTTGCAGTACCTTCTATAAGCACACGATATTTGTCTTGTGTGCCTGGCTTCTTCCACTCAGGATAATGCATTGAAGGGATATTCAGGTTGAGGCATATGTCAGCACCCAGTCCGGTCTAAGGCTGACATAAATATTTGCTGACCCACCCGTCTGTGGGTGGGCATTCAGGTTGTTTCTATACTTTGGATATGGTGAATGATGCTGCTGTGAACATGGGTGTGGGAATGGTAGTTCTTGGACCTCGTTCATGCCTGAAACCATGGAATCACGAATTCCTTGGAGGTCACCTGGTGTAGAATCCTATGTAACCAAGGAGGGAACAAAGGCCAAGAAACACCAAATGTCTCACCAAGGGCAGCCCTAGCAGAAGCCACCAACGCCATGGGATCTACAGTTTGAGTTTACCATTTGGCTGAATCATGCTATTTGAAATGCAGAGTTGAGAGAGAGAGGGTTGGGGGCTGGGGAGAGAGAGAAAGGAAAAGGTCTTCCACCTACTGGTTCACTCCCCAAATAGCCGCAATGGCAGGGCTGGGCCAGACCAAAGCCAGGAGCCAGGAGCTTCTTCCAGGTCTTCCACATGGGTACAGGGGCCCAAGCACTTGGGCCATCTTCCACTGTTTTCTCAGGTGCATTAGCAGGGAGCTGGATTGGAATTGGAGCAGCCAGACACAAACTGACGCCCATATGGAATGCCAGCATCATAGGCAGAGGCTTAACCCACTATACCACAATGCTGGCCCCAAGCCTGCCTACTATCTTTCTTTTTTTAAAAAGATTTATTTATTTATTTATTTGAAAGTCAGAGTTACACAGAGAGAGAAAGAGAGGCAGAGAGAGGATCTTCCATCCACTGGTTCACTCCCCAATTGGCCACAATGGCCAGGGCTGGGCCAGACCAAAGCCAGGAGCCAGGAGCTTCTTCCAGATCTCCCACGTGGGTGCAGGAGCCCAGGGACTTGGGACATCTTTTACTGCTTTCCCAGGGCATAGCAGAGAGCTGGATCAGAAGTGGAACAGCTAGGTCTTGACTGGCACCCATATGGGTTGCTGGCACTGCAGGTGGTAATTTTCACCACTACGCCACAGCGCTGGCCACCAAGCCTGCCTACTTTCAAGGGAAGGGGACATATTCTTCTCATGAGAAAAGTGGATCTGATTTAGAACCGCAACACCAAGTGAATATTGTCCCCTTCAACGTGCTCCCATTGGGATACTGTAACTGCTCCAATGCCGCCATTCCTTACAGCGTTCTAAGATGTCCTCCCAGACTCTGCTGGTTATCCTTTTGCACTTGCCAGTGGTGCTGTTTCTCCTTTAAGGGTAGACTTGATCTCAATGATGGAGGTGGAGGGATCACTGGACCTTCATCCCACACTGGGTGACTACTAGAGGGTTCTGGGCCCAGGGATAGGTACACACACATACATATACATACAGTTCCATTTTTAGTTAAAAGGAAATAATGTTGGAGAATGACCCCCAAAAGCTAATCAGATTTATTGCCCAGACTTTCCAAGTAGGAGCACCTTACCTATCACTTACAGTTCCAGCAATAACTGTGCCTCCCCTACCCCAGCCTGCTTCCATGAAGGACGGCTATTGTGTGGATAGGTAAGTTCTGGTACGTTTGGTAAAGCCATCATTCCCCACGATTTAAAAAAATCCTACTTTATAGGGATACAGCACATTAACTGGACAAGAACAGTGGGTCTGCATTTATCTTTCTTTGGATTCATCCAAATGGTGGGTGCTGCCATTTCCTTCCGCCCAGGATGAACATGGCCTAGGGACTTTTTAGATTCGAAGACTGTCAAGGAAGACCTAAGCACAGACAGCAGTAATCCTACAGAGCTTGGCCCTGCTCTCTTCTCTTCCTGTCTATCTGGAGCCCTGTCCTAAAGGGTTGTCAGGTTACCATGGCAACCAGTAGGCCTCGGTGAAATATTCCTGGCTTTTACCATGAAAATACAGCTGGTTTGCATTTGTGCTGTTTGCTCCAATTGTTTTACATAAACTCACAGGATTTCAGCAGTGCTCAGGTCAATCAGGTTAATTCCCAGCCCTCCTGGGACAGGCCGTTAAGACATCTGTGTTCCATGTTAGAGTAGCTGGGTTCAGTTCCTGGCTCTGCTCCTGACCCAGCTTCCTGCTGATGTGCACCCTGGGAGGCAGCAGGTGATGGCTCAAGCAGCTGGACCCCTGCCCACCCTCATGGGAGTCTGAACTGACTTCCCAGCTCCTGGCTTCAACCTAACCTCAGTCCCAGTCTTGTGGGTATCTGGGGAGTGAGCCAGTGGGTGGGAGCTCCCCCCACTTCTCTCTCAAATAAATACCTAAAAATGCCATTTCTTCCTCAGAAATGAAGCCATACCCCAGAGGCAGAATATAGAGAGATGGTAAACCTGTATACCCCACCCACCCTAGAAGTGCTTGCCATTTCTGTACTTTTTCTTTTCTTTTTGTTAATATTTATTTATTTATTTATTTATTTGAAGGGCAGAGACACACAGAGAGAGAGAGAGGGAGAGACAGAGAAAGAGGGAGAGATTGGGGGGGGGGGGGAGAGGGAGAGGGGGAAAGAGAGAGAGAGAATCTTCCATCTGCTGGTTCACTCCCTAAATGGCCTCAACGGGCTGGGGCTGGGCTGATCTGAAGCCAGAAGCTAGGAGCTTCGTCTGGGTCTCCCAGATGGGTGCAGGGGCCCAAGGACTTGGGCCATCCTCTGCTGCCTTCCCAAGCATATCAGCAGTGAGCTGGGTCAGTGGGGACTCAAATCAGTGCCCATGGGATGCTGGCATTGCAGGTGGTGGCCCTACCCACTATGCCACAGCACTGGCCCCATTTCTGAGCTTTTTCAAGAGCCCAAACTATCTCACATCTTGTTTCTGACTTGCCCAAAAACCCACCTTGGCCAGGGGACTATTTAATTTGGCTCATTCTTCAACGACACTAACTAGAACCTTTATCTCTTTCTCTCTCTTAAAGGCCTCAGAGTGGTCCGCCTCACATTCTGGGTATTGGCCCTAAGTGAAATAGAGTATCAGAAAGAACAATAACAATAACAACAAAACAAAACAAAAAACACCCCAAAAAACCAAAATGGAGAAGTGTCAGGGCATGCACTTTTATGTCTGTTTTTACCCCATCATGGTACTTCTAGGAAAATCTATTTCATTGTGATAAGAAGATTAGGCAAAGAATTAGAGCCCTGGTCCTCCCTTATTGCAAGATATTCTCAGACGAACTTCAGACACGTCACTAAGAGAGGAATCACAACACTGACTTCACAGGGTTGCTTTACAAGCCCTCTGTAACCTTCTATGCGTTTCATACTTAATTTAGAACATCTTGAAGGGTGTTCTGCTGTGGCTTGGGTATGGTCTATCCACCCCATCCACCCCAGCCTCCCAGGCATTTGGGTCTTGAAGTGTTTGCCCTCGTGGAGGGATTAGGACTGGCTTGGCTATGAGGAGAGCCTGTTATACAGCAAGGCTGCCCCTTGCTTCCACGGGCACCTGCCTTTCTCTTTCTTGAGGAGTTGAAGCAGCACCAGGCCTCCCCCCGAAGCCAAGGAGACGGTGGCACCACGCTCTGGAAATCTCAGCCTTCAGAACTGGGAACCAAAACGAGCTTCTTTCCTTACAAATCACCCAGGTGAAGTATTTTGTTATTGCAACAGAAAATGGACTCAGATCATTTTAAAGAATGTCTTAATCAAATTTCCTAGGTTAAAAAAAAAATCTCCAAAAGTTGCTTCTATAACTTAACGCCTTCAAACGAATAGGATGGCTGTGATTCTCACAGGTTTTCAACCTACCAGTCTCTGAATACATAAATCAGAATCTAAAAAAAGTAAACACAGATACGGGTTCATCAGGATTAGCAGTACTTGTGGTTTATTTAATACATGTGTCAAAAACAGGGAGCAGGTGCAGACTTCCTCCTGCAGTAAATAAACCAGGTTGCATGTACTTTAGACACTGGACTCAGGGCACAAACGCCCAGGCTGATGTGCCAAGTGCACAGAGAAAACAATTGGATAAATCAGCTTGAGTCCAGGCAATCTATGACGCGGTCTGGAAGATCTTAGGCAAACCATTTTCTTTATTAAAGAACAGCAAGACCTGCATAATAATACGAATACAACCAGCCTATTTGGATGTACCCCCCTCCCCCTTAAGTCAAAAGAATCCTATTTCTGTCCTTTGACTAGAAAGCAAAAAATCAAATTAAAAATGGTAATTAAATTCTGTTACTATGCAACGTCCTCATGGAAGTCTTATCTGGCAGGTGAAGTGAGGCGAAACGGCCAAACGGTCACTTTGACTCATAACCTGAGCTCCAGCTTCCGCTCAGCAGCCATCAGGGGTGTGGACTTGGGCAAATCACCATTTCAGGGCTTTCGAGCCTGGCATCTCTCGAGCATCGCTTTCATTGTGGGGTAAATGAGACAGTATAAGTAAGGTCAGAACGGACGACACATTTTGCAGGGCCCAGAGCAATATAAGCATGCCAGCATCTTGCTCAAAACCAAGGGAAGAGCTTTCTCCTTCTCCCGTGGTGGCTGCCTCCACCTGTCTGGATGTTCTGGTTAGCTACTGAGTTTACTGAGTGACAAACTCCTTTAGGCATGGGTGTGATTGATCATTGGGTGAGGCATGAGCTTTGCCAGTTCCCAGGGGCAAAGACACAAGGCCGTTACCAGCACACGCTGACCAGGTGCCCAAGCCTGGGCCCAGGAGCACAGCTGTCGTCCAGGGGCTGGCAGAGGGCAGCGAGCAGCCCAGGCGCCAGGGGAGAGGGGAGCACCCGAGCGGAGGCTCCGCGCCCCCAGGCTGCTGCCCTACATGGCTCACCGCCCACGGGGACGCCACCGCCACTGCCAGATGCTGTGAGGTACACAAGGCGAGATGCGTGCGTGACGTGTCCTTTTCCGATCGCGAAGTACTCAGCCGAGTAAACTATTGCCCCTTGTTTGCAACATTGTCCTGACCGGGAAGGCATGTAATTCTACCTTTCAAAGAAATAAAATAAACCTTAAAGAAACCATTTATTCAATAAAGGAAAACACTAAAAACTGCTTACATATACTTCAAAACACAATGTTGTACAAGATAAATGTATACAATTTTATGTCAACTAACAAATAAACTTGAAATGCAAAAGCACACTTTCCATAATCAATACCATTGCTTATTGAGGATCTGTCCGCAGCTACAGGGTGGCCGAGTTTGATCTCCTCAAGGACAGAGAGCTCATGTCATCTCATGTCTGATCCCTTACAAGATCTCCAGTCGGGGGACATAAGTATCACCCCGGAAGCTGGGTAAAATACGCATTGCAGGGCCTCCCTCCCTAGAGCTGCTGATTCCGGGGATCTGAGGTGAGGCCAAGGAATCTGAATTTGTAGCCAACCTGCTGCTGGCTCCGATGCTGTGATCCACAGACTGTACCCTGGGGAGCACTGCTTTACGGCCAACTGTAGATCTTAGTGAGTTCACACTTCACACACACATGCTGACTGCATCACTAATGAGTAGGGAACACCATCTACCAGTGTGAAACCCAGCTTATGGAATTTCCCTGAAAGGTGGTAGGAGGGGGGCCAATGTATACACCTGTTTCCTGAGGCGGGCTTTTGGTGTAGCAGCTAAGTTGCGGCTGGCGACGCTTGCATCCTACATCAGAGTGCCTAGGTCGAGTCCCGGCATCTCTGTTTCTGATCTAGCTTCCTGCTACCGTGCACTGTGGGAGGAAATAGGTGATGGCTCAAGTATCTGGGTCCTTGTCACTCATGCAGGAGACCAAGACCTCGATCTGGACTCCTGGCTTCAGCCTGGCTTTTATGGACATTTCAGGAAGTGATCCAAAGGATAAAAGATCTCTCTCCATCTCTCCCTCTCCCTCTGCCTCTCCCTTTCTCTATCGCTCTCTGCCTTTCAAATAGAAGTGAAAATGAATAATTTTTGAAAGCTTTTTCTCGAACCCCACGGTGCTAAAACACTGTGGAATATAACAGGATTATGGGCAACTATTGCTTAGACTCCTTGGATGGTCTGTGATCGTCACGGTTTCTGTGACAGATCAGCTGGGGGAAGGAAGGCCACCCAGGGTGCTGCCGACATGCCCACCCCTGAGGGTGGGCTCCGTGAGCTAAGGTTTCTGCTGTGCGAGTTTGGGTGTGAGCAGGGGAGGCTGACACTGGCCCCAGCCTGGTTTTCCTCCCTCCTTCTCCAGGCAGGCAGTGTCCAGGAGTCACCAGCAGTGTTGAGAAGCCCCTTGGAGAACATGTATTTGACGAGACATTAAGTTAGTAGTCCACTTGAGACATGCCACATCCTACTTCAGCCCTGCCTCGTGATTGGCACCTGGGCAAACAAATACTTAGAGTTTTAGAACTGGACTGGATCTGGGAACCGAATTAAGCTAGACCAACTGACACTGCATTACTGGCAGAGCTAGGCCTGAGCTAGGGCCTCTGCATTTCCATCCCAGCATTTTTTTTTTTTTTACGGTAATATGCTACTATTGGTTATGCGATCTTAGGCAAATTATTTTGTTCCTCAAAGCTTCAGATTCCCTAATGTAAAACGATGTGATTATTCGCCCTATAGTAATGACATGAAGAATAAAGTTAGTTTTGTATGTAAAATACACAGACTAAAAGAATAGTGCACAACAGAATAAATAGAGCAGTCTGTGATCCCCATCAAAATTCCTATGTTGAAATCCCAGACCCCCATTCAGTGATGTTGGGAGGTGGGGCCCTTGGGAGGCAATCGGGTCATGGGAGCAGAGGCCTTGGGGTTGGTGCCTTCCTCAAAGAGTCCCTTAGAGACCTTTTGGCTCTTTCACCATGTGGGGACACAGCTGGAAAGTGCCACTGTGCACCAGGAAGTGGGCTGCCACCAGACACTGAGGACTCCAGTGCCTGGACCTTGGATTTCCCCTCCTCCAGAACTGTGAGAGAGGAATTGTTGCTGCTTGTAAGACACCCGGTTTATGGTATTCGGTTGTAACTGTCCATACAAGTTTTAAGGCAAATAGGATAGCCTGGCTCATGGCTTACCATCCAATAAATGGTGGCAGTAGTCTTGGTCAGTGTTATGGTTAGAGATGTTGATCCACTCTCTAGCCTTGGAGATAACATAATTCTGTCCCCATAGAAAATAGGGATTTTTCTTCTATTTCATCTTCCTTTGAATGCTCTGTATATCAACCACACTTTAAAAAAAAAAATTCTAAGCAATAGCTACCTGAAGACACAAATCAGAAGGTAAACAATGAAAAAGAAATGGAGATAAAGAACTTGAAATCCAACTTTCAGTCCATGTTGGGTTTATCATAGGAGGCTTCCTGCCACAGTGCTTCATCTCTCTCCTCGTGGACTCAGAGACACTATGGACTGTTCTAGAGAGCTCTAAACTCACATGTGATCTTAAAGTGGTTTCCTCACCAGAACACGTGTCTGGCAGGAACACACACGCACTCTCAGGTCACTTTCACAGCTCTCCTTTTATGCATGTCTTTCCAACGTTGCCCGTTGGAAGGAGTGACAGTGCACACAGTGATAACCCCCAACTTGTCTCTGTGGTTAATGTGTTCACTCCACCTGTGGTCAGGTGGTCTCAGCAAAGCATTAGTGGTATCTCATTCTCAAGTTTATTATGAAAACTACGAATCTGTTTTTGATTATCTTATTTCCTATGCTGCAGTGGTTTAAAAATATAGGTCTCTAACTTTATTGATAACTTTCCCTTGAAGAGGTGGAGCTTAATTCCCCTCCCCTTGGGTGTGGCTGGACTCAGTGACCCACTTCTAGCAACTGGAATGCAGCAGAAGTCCTGTTCTCTACCGACTGCTCCCCTTGTTGCCGTCCTGCTTCTGTCAATGGCAACTCAGCCTCTTTGCTCTTCCTCTCATTTCAAATATCCAGGTTGGCAGCAAATCTTGTCAGTTCTTTAAACTGTGCACCAGCATCCACCCTCACCGGGACTTTGTGAAAGCCTCTAACTGGTGCCACGTATACTCTTGCCCTCTACAGTCTACACCCAACACAGCAGCCTGAGCCGTCTGTGAGTACCAGGCCACATCCGTGCTCAGGCCTCAGCTCAGCAGAGCCAAAGTCGTTACTCACCAAGGCACAGTGGGCTTTCCAGGGACACATTCTGGCCCCCTGTGACTTCTCTGAGCTCATCTCCTCTCCCCCAGGCCTGTGCCTTCACAGTCCTCCTTGCTGTTCCAGCGACACTCGTGGCTTTGGTCTTGCCCCTGCTCTTGCCTTCATCGGGAACTTACTCGCCACAGATACCCGAACATCCCGCTCCCTTTTCAGACAAGTGTGCAAACGGTACTGCAAAAAGTCTTCCCTTGCCATGCAATTCAAAAGTCTACTCTCACCCTTCATCACTGCCTTTTTAAGGATATTTTTATTGTGGCAAAATCCATGGAACAAAATATTTACCATTCGAACCATGTCCAACTGCAAATCAGTGGCATTAAGCACACGAGCAGTGTTGTATAAACATCACTTCCTTCTCCTTCCAGAATGTTTTCATCCTTAACAGAAACTCTGTGCCTCCTCTCTGTTTTGATGGCTTCCCCCTAGGGCCATGGGGATAGCTGAACAAAAAACAGGTGACACTGGTGGGTGAACTCGGCAGCAATCTCTAAGTCACAAAACTCACAGTGTTGGGGAGAACACCACACGTCACATGTGGGTTGCACTCAGAACAGAGTGAAGAACCAGCGACTAAGGGAATGACAGGAGGAAGGGGTGGCCCCTGGTATCTAGAGGAGGATGCGATTGGCCTTTTTAACTGAAGGGCACTCCTCAGGCACCAGCAGGTGCTGCACCGGGCCTCCTGGATGAGGGGGGGTGTGGGGCTGGGAGGCCTTACCCATGGCAGCAGAGCGGGGTGGAGAACATGCAGTTTGGTCATTCAAGCTCATCTTAATTTCACCAGAGGTAAAGGCATAGTACTGGGCCTTCATTTTAGGCCTTACACCAAAATCATTCTTATCTCCTTTACAATTTTTTTTTTTGCACTTATCATCAATGTTTACTTAGTTGTTCACTTAACATTGACCTACTCTCATACAAAACCATCAGAAAAAGAATTTTTGATTGACTGTTCTACCTTCAATGCCCAGAACAGTCCCTAGTACCTAGGAGGAAGTTAACAGGTATTACTTGAATTACTCAACAATAAGATCCATTTCCTATTTTGTCATTTCCTTCCTAAGGATGTAAATCATTTGTTTTTGTTACTTTTTAAATACCTATCCATCCTTGTGGATCATTACAAATTAGATCCAGCAACTGATAAAACATTGCTTCTAAAAGGAAATATGAGGCCAGCGCCGCGGCTCAATAGGCTAATCCTCCGCCTTGCGGCGCCGGCACACCGGGTTCTAGTCCCGGTCGGGGCACCGATCCTGTCCTGGTTGCCCCTCTTCCAGGCCAGCTCTCTGCTGTGGCCAGGGAGTGCAGTGGAGGATGCCCCAAGTGCTTGGGCCCTGCACCCGCATGGGAGACCAGGAGAAGCACCTGGCTCCTGCCATCGGATCAGCGTGGTGCGCCGGCCGCAGCGCGCCTACCGCGGCAGCCATTGGAGGGTGAACCAACGGCAAAAAGGAAGACCTTTCTCTCTATCTCTCTCTCTCACTGTCCGCTCTGCCTGTCAAAAAAAAAAAAGTAAAAGGAAATATGAACATAATTTTTATTTTGTACTTTCAGCTGCTATTAAGAATGATGGGGTGAGAGAGACGAAAGAGGGCTCAGAACGCATGGAATCGAGTCTGTTTTCAGACAAGAAACCAAACACGAGCGAGACAAGAGCCTGCTTTCAGCAGTGGATGCACCGAGATCAGAAGCCACAGATGTGAGACTCAAGTAAATCAACCTCCAATAAAAGGCAATGAGAACAAGTTTAAACCTCTCACTAAATTGTTGAAATTAATTTTATCTTCAGTTCAGATGGAAGTTAAAGGGGGTGTTTTAATAGCTTCTTTTCCTCTCAGGACTTAACTTTTGCTTTTCAAGCAAACAAATAAAAAACAGGTTTCCCCAGGATTCTAATGAGATATGCTGCTTGAAGTTTATCAATAGCAGGTGTAGTTATCAAAGTCACAGAGTTATACAATAACACAACCAAGCTTGGCCTGTCTCTGCACATCACATCTCACAGTCTCTCAAATCAGCAAAATGAAAAATCTTCATTCCAGGAGGAAGTCTTAAGAAATTTGAAGTAGCGGTCTGAATTTTGTTTAGAAGGTCCACTTAAAAAACAGCTTTAAAATATAATTATCAGGGCTGGTGCTGTGGCGTAGCAGGTAAAGCCACTACCTGCAGTGATGGCATTCCATATGGCTGCCGGTTCAAGTCCCGGCTGCTCCACTTCCAATCCAGCTCTCCGCTAGGGCCTGGGAAAGCAGTGGAAGATGGCCCAAGTGCATGGGCCCCTGCACCCATGCAGAAGACCTGGAAGAAACTCCAGCCGTTGTGGCCATTTGGGGAGTGAACCAGTGGATGGAAGACTTCTCTCTCTGCCTCTGCTTCTCTGTAACTCTGCCTTTCAAATAAATAAATAAACCTTTTTAAAAATATATAATTATCAAACACTGGAGGAGGAATTACCAACTGCCTAAAGGCAAATGAAGATTTCCCCAATTCTCTGACCTCTCCTCCTAACAAGAGATGCCTGCCAGGAGCTGGCCACGTACTGAGCCTGCAGCCGGACTCTGGACCTGAACTTGCCACCAGCACATGTCCATGACCTTGGGCCAGCCATTTAGCTTGTTGCTGCTTTGGTTTCTTCATCTATAAAATGGGGTAACACCTGCTCTACCCATAATTCACAAGGGTGCTATTAAACACAATTAAATAGTAGATGTGACCATAGTCTTGGCATCAAGGGGGCCTCGTTGCTACCAGGCTGTGACACGACCTGAGATGGCTTTCTCTTCCACGATCCTAGAGACCCCTTTCCCTCCACCTCCCCATGCCTTCTCTCCTAGGTCCACTTTGAGTTGTTCATCTTGCTTTCTAGGTCAATTTTTTTTCCCTTAAAGATTTATTTATTTGAAAGGCAGAGTTACAAAGAGGTAGAGGCAGAGAGAGAGAGAGAGAGAGAGAGAGAGAAAGAGAGAGAGAGAGATTTTCCATCCACTGGTTCACTCCCCAAATGGCTGCAATGGCCGGAGCTGTGCCGATCCGAAACCAGGAGCCAGGAGCTTCTACCAGGTCTCCCACATGGGTGCAGGGGCCCAAAGACTTGAGCCATCTTCTACTGCTTTCCCACGCCATAGCAGAGAGCTGGATCAGAAGTGGAGCAGCCAGGACTCGAACCAGCACCCATATTACCAGCACTTAAGGCCGTGGCTTTACCCACTATGCCACAGCGCTGGCCCCCCTATTTCACTTTCAATATTCAGGCATCCAGAAAACAACTTCCACTTATTCATACTAATACCACCACCCATGCATGGCTTCTGAACCCACATCCTCTGGTGGTGCATGCTTTTTTTTTTTTTTTTTAAATCTAGAACCAGTTTCTTGTTTCACTGATTTTTTTTCTATCATTTTTCCATTGAAATTTTTTGTATATTCTCTAACCTATAATTTTGGTTTATTTGCCAGAAGCCTGGAGTTCCATGTGGTTCTCCCACATGACTGCAGGGGCCTAGGCACTTGGGCCATCTCCCATTGCTTTTGCAGGTGCTTTAGCAGGAAGCTAGATCAGAAGTGGAGCAGCTGGGACTTGAACCAGTGCCTAGACGGGTGTGGCCATTGCAGGTGGCGGCTTAACATGCTGTGCCACATTGCCAACTGCATGTAGTGCTCTTTAGTAACACTCAAAGTGTTTAAAAATGATACTGTGACTCTTCCTTGGGCACTTGGATTATTTGGGAGTGAATTATTTTATTTTCAAATATTTAGGGATTTCCTATCTAACTTTTATTACTAATTTCTAATTTGCATCCATATATTTGAAGAAATTCTCTGTATAATTTCAATTCTTCTAAATTTATAGAGACTTGTGTATGGCCCAGCATACTCAATGAATATTAAGTGTGCTTAATGAGTATTAAAGGTACTATTGAAAGGATTATTTTCTGCTGTTATTCGGGCCATGTTCTCTGAATGTCAATTAAGACAAGTTAGTTGATAGCATTGTTCAAGTCTGCTACGTCCTTACTGATTTTCTGTCTATTTGTTCTAAGGTTATTAAGAACAATGTTGAAATTGAGGATTTGCTTATTTGCCCTTTCAGTTGCATCAATTTTTGCTCCCTGCATTTTGGAACTCTCGTTAGATTGCAACACACTCAGGTTGTTTATTGTCTTCCTGATGTACTGATATTTGTCATATGAGATATTCCTTTGTATCCCTGGAAGGAGAGAGAGAGAGAGAGAGAGAGAGATTGTCCATCCACTGGTTCACTCCCAAATGGCCACAACTGCCAGGGCTGGGTCAGGAGGAAGCCAGGGGCCTGGAACTCCATCCAGGGCTCCCACATTAGGAGCAGAGGCCCGAGCACTTGGGCTTTCCTCTGTTGCCTTCCCAAGAGCATTAGCGGGAGTGGAGAAGCGGAGACACCAGCCAGTGCTCTGATACAGGATGCTGGCACTGCAGGCAGTGGCTCAACCTTCTGTGTCACAATGCGGCCCGACAGTTCCTTGTCACTCTCCCTCATGCCCTTGGTCTCCTTGTTGTTCCTTGCACATATAACTCTGTCACAATGTAAGTTCCATGAGGTAGGGATCTTTATGTATTTTTTTTTTCTCTGTTGTTCCAAACTCATGTAACAGAGCCTGGCAATACTGACAATAAGTATTTATTGAATGAATACATAAATGAATAAGCACATACTTATAGGCATCACTCAGAAAAGGGGGAGTGATGGATTTTTTCATCTCTTGGACTCCAGGAGCACACCAGGGGAAAACTATAGCCTTGGGCTACATCTAGACGGCTGCCTCCTTTTTAAAATAAAGTTTTATTGTAACCATAGCCAAGCCCATTTGTCTGTATATTGTCTGGTATCTACAAAGACGATTTGGTATACAAGGCCTAAAATATTTACTATCTGGTTCTTTACCAAAGAAGTTTGCTGACTCCTGATCGAATGGGGCTGCTGAAATGAAAAATTCAGCCACCCTCTTCGGCTCACACAAAAATCAGCCACCAAATGCAAACAGTAAACACACGTGGCTCTGGGCAGGTGAGCCAGTCACTGGTACCTTAGGGAGGTGCCACACTCTCCTTGGAGAAGCACTTAGACACGTTCCTGCTTCATGCACAGGTGGGGATCTGTCCACAGAGGTGGCAGAAAGCAGTTATGTCTGCCCACAAGCTGTCACCAATGAAATGATGGGGAAGTTCTGTCTATTTTTTAGCTTCGATATCCATTAATCTCTCAGGAGCTGCAAATGTCTCCCTGACTGCTGGTTCTTAATCATGTTGCCAGAGAAGAGTCATCTGTGTCATATTCTTTTGGCTAAATGACACATCTCAGATCCTTAAAACAGAGCCAGCTCTCATCCGTCTTGAAGACAGGGCTTCTCGGAACGCTGATGTGCATGGTGGGTGATCGGAGCTGCAGCAGGCACTTTTCCGGGATGCTAGAACTTGTGACTGAAGAGGTACCCTCCCTGAAGAAGCCCCTGGAGATCAGGCAGGCTCTGGCTGGTGGGCTTCACCAGGAAGTTGGTGTGGACCATGAGGGCACAGGGCTGGGGGCTGCACTGGGCCTGTCCCAGCCTCCCTGGGAATTCCTTGAACCTGGAAGGGCTCTGTATAAGGGAGCTACCCAGGAGCTGGGCAGAATTTCGATTTATGCTCCTGGCAGAGGCTAGAACCAGACGGGCCTCCTGAGCTCTCGGTGACCCTGAGCTCATGAAACGAGGGACGCCGTGGCCTTTGCCTGAGTCACTGGGAGAAAACATGAGTTTGCCTTCCTCTCCACTTCTAGGCAAAGTTCTCCCTCTACTTTTATCTCTCGTGGGTTTGACTTCCATGCTGCAATGTGGAAAAGGCTGAGGAGGAGCAATCAAGTAGCCCCAACTGGGACTTTATAAAATAAACCAAAATTGCGTAAGCTTAAATTAAGGCAAAGACCCTAATTTAGGTGTAAATGCTGCCTGATTGTAAATGGAATTAATTACTAAAAATGCCAGGTTACGAGCAGTCATTTTGCTCAGCAGTTAAGACCCCTCAGAAAACCTGAGTTTGACTTCTGGCTCAGACTCCGGACCCCAGCTTCCTGCTCATGCACTCTGGGAGGCAGAAGAAGTGGTCCAAGTCGCTGGTTCTTGCCACCCATTCTGTTCCCAACTCCGGGCTGTGGGCCTGGCCCCAGCCCCAGCCCCAGGCCCAGCCATTGCCGGCATTTTGGTGAATGGCTCGCTTGCTCTCTCTCTCTCTCTCTCTCACTAGTTAAAAAAGGAAAAAGAAATTCCAGGTTGGAAATTGATTGAGGAACATTTAAAAGTGTTCACATCCCAGAGGAGAAAGAAAAACCTTGAATGCAGCATCAGCTACCATAGACTGCCGACTTGGTGACGTCAGCATGCTGCGGTTTGGACGTCTGTCCGCCTGAGCTCATGCTGGAGTTCAGTTCCCAGAGCCTCATGCTCATGGTACTAACAGGTGGAAACGTAATCCAATCATGGTGCTGAGATGTCAGGCCTTAGGGAAGTGATTCGATCACACTAGGTCTCTAGGGTGGATCCCTCTGATTGAACCCTGTTAGCTTCATTAGTGGGGAGAGAGAGAGTAAGAGAGAGAGAGGGAGAGAGAGAGAGAGAGAGAGAGAGATGCTTCCTGTCTCTTGTCATGCACTACTCTGTGCAGCCTCAAGCCTCTGCCAACACTACATGAGATCCTTGGAGTTTACCGCTCCAGAACTGTGAGCCCAAAGACACCTCATTTCCTTATAATCTGCCTCTAGGATGTTGTTAGAGTAATCCCAAAATTGGCTTATTCAGTACAGCATTTTCAAGGAACTCTGGCCTCTCCTAGAGGAATCTCTACCCACAGCTCTACCCTTCTCTGCCCTCAGGTTCGTGGGGCTTCGAGACCCTTCTCTGATGCTCAAGGAGTCTGTCTTCCATGCCTTCCAAAGTGAGGCCAATTCTGCAGCTTGGGGCTTGGGCCATGTGTGTGTTTTAAGATTTATTTTCTTTATCTGAAAGGCAGAGTTACAGAGAGAGAGAAGGAAAGATACATACAGGAAGGTCTTCCATCTGCTGATTCACCCCCTAAATGGCCGCAACAGCCAGGGCTGGGCCTGGCTGAAACCAGGAACCAGGAGCTTCCTCCTGGTCTCCCACGTGAGTGCAGGGGCCCAAGCACTTGGGACATCCTTTGCTGCCCTCCCAGGTGCATCAACAGGGAGCTGGATTGGAAGTGGAGCAGCTAGGATTTGAACCAGAGCCATCTGGGATGCCGGCACTGCAGGCTGCAGCCTAAGCCATCATACCACAATGCGGCCCCTGGCCACGTGTTGTTGTGCTTCCCTGTGGCCTCTGCTGGTTCTGAGGGCTCTCCTCTCCTGTGAGAGGAGAGCAAAGAGAGTGGTGTCTCATCTCAAACCAGACTCCCTACCGCAACCAGGGAAGCTGGAATCTACCCACGCATAACTTCTCCTCAGACCTTACCCTGAACACGAGCCTGGTACACCCCTCTAGTTAACTGGGACCTGTACCTGCTCTGGCTGGGTATAATCTTCATTTCAAAATACCCTCTTCTCCTCCCAATGGTTGGAGAACCTCCTTACAGTGACTCCCCCTCTAACGTGGGACATCAGCAAATACCAAACCTGTCTGTCTTGTATCAACTAGCAGCATCTCAGCCAATCACAACAGCCCAGCATCAGCCAATCACAGGCTGCCAACTGATCAGATCCTCTTTATTTTTTTTTTTTAACTTTTATTTAATGAATATAAATTTCCAGTGTACAGCTTATGGATTACAATGGCTTCCCCCCCCCCCCCACAACTTCCCTCCCACCCGCAACCCTCCCCTCTCCCGCTCCCTCTCCCCTTCCATTTGCATCAAGATTCATTTTCAATTCTCTTTATATACAGAAGATCAATTTAGTATAAAGATTTCAACAGTTTGCACCCACATAGAAACACAAAGTGAAACATACTGTTTGAGTACTAGTTATAGCATCAAATCACAATGTACAGCACATTAAGGACAGAGATCCCACATGAGGAGCAAGTGCACAGTGGCTCCTGTTGTTGACCCAACAAATTGACACTCTAGTTTATGGTGCCAGTAACCACCCTAGGCTGTCGTCATGAGTTGCCAAGGCTATGGAAGCCTTCCAAGTTTGCCGACTCTGATCATATTTAGACAAGGTCATAAAAGACAGAGTGAGGATAGTAACCAATGATCCTAAGAGTGGCATTTACCAGGTTTGAACAATTATACAGCATTAAGTGGGGAAGAGGACCATCAGTACACACATGTTGGGAGTAGAGCCATTGGTGGTAGAGTAGAGGTTATGATTACAAAGGAATGAGGCCCAAGTGCACTAGACAGGGCCTAGAACAAAGGACAGAGTCATTATTAGAGGAGCTAAGAAAGGTGCTGTCTAAGCTACAATTAAGTTTTCTGATTGAGAGGCAAATAGAACCTGATAGAAGGGACTTGATAATAATCTGATGGGCTTTAGGCCTTGTAAATTCAGAGGCCCAGACCTATCTATCTCTTCACATGGGGTATATCCTAAGGGAGGTGTGAACCTCCTAGGGGAAGGCACTCTGTTGACTTTCATTACTTGGCTGGCCTGGGAGGAGAGCTGGCCAGGTAAAGGCAGGTGGCATCTCTAACAAGAAATTTACAGTTCTGCCTGCAATGTTGCTGACCCTACTTGACCATCCCCTCAGCTGCAGTGGTCCCTTTGGAAGTTGGGCTGAGTGAAGGGCTTTTCAGCTTAGAGCCAATAAGATCTGTGGCTCTGACCTGGGCATCCTTCGACTCCAGGGCAGGTCCATTTCCAGTGATCCAACTCTTGGCAGAGCTGCCAGGGCTCTTCACAAGCTGACTTCTGCTGAAGCCCAGGCTTACCACATTGAAAGCCACTGCAGTGGACTGGCCTGTTGGGTCTCCTTGAGGGCAGATCACTGTACAGATCAGCCATTAATAGGCCTGCCACCCATTGCTTCTGATGCCGAGCTTTCTTTTCCTCCTGGCTTGTGTTAAAGCAGACCAGAGGATGCAAGTCAAGGGAGTGCCCGTGTCCCATCTCTAATCTTCGGTGGCCTGAACTACAAGTCTATAGTCACAGGCATGTTCTGTAGTAGTTTTTCTAAGGTAGACAATGCCCATGAGGAAAATTATATTCTCACTTTAAAACTTTCTTTCCCTTTGGTCTGAAAGGGAGGTTTTTTCTACTTACTGTATACTTCGCTGATGGCGAAGTGAATCTAGCTATGAGATTATTATTTAAGTTCTTATTTTGGCTATGCTATTGCAGAAAAATGTTAGCCATCTCTTTTATAAGGTCTAAAGATTAAATTGTGCATCCTACAGATTCCTTCATAATAGAATTAGTTTCCTACCTTGAAGAGAATAGAGAAATGAAAGAACAAGTTGGGCTTAGAATAGAGAAGTGAGGGAGCAAGTCCTAGATCGCTTGCTGACAATAGCAATATCACATGAATACTTAGCAAACTGTTTCAACCATTAGATAACAACTTAAGAAAACATTTACCAGAAGGTCCAATGCCTTCTATAAATTTTAAGAATCATGTATTTGAAAACACCTCTTAAATAATCTAACAAGGTGTAGTTTGTTTAGCCAGTAAACTTAAGCACAACCATCTAAAATGTTTTTAGTTTCTTTCTACCAACAAGTCTAAAACATATGATACACAGATTCAGGTCACACAAATTAAAATGTATCTTTGATTGATTTTAGCAGCTTAAATTTATGGACAATCTTATCTATAAGCCATTTAAAATAAAACTCTTAATAAAATTTCCCCATGTGGACATACAATATGTACACACATATAATATAGCATAATAGACCAATATAGCAATTTTAATAATAGCTTTTAAAATCTTTAACACTTTTTGTAGATTGCCAATTGATTTGAATTGCTTTTTCTTTTTAGTAACCTCAGTTAACCATACTTTCTCTCAGTTGGTACTGTTAATACATTATTGGCTTCATCTGTTTACAGAGCCATCCCAAAGTACTGAATACAATAAAAGTGGCTGGAAAAAGTCCATAGGAACCTATAGGAGGACAGCTAAACACAGAACCAACAACGCTTTAGTTTTATGAGCAGCAGATCATATATAACTGTGGATGACAAAAGACTTTAAGTCGCCATGTTTAAAATTATAAACTCATCAACCAACAAGAGGCACTTGCTTACTTCACAGTATTTTTGAAAGCACCTGTAGGATTTTACAGGTATTTAACCCTTTAGGCCTCTGGGGCTTTCTCATTAAGATAACTATCATGTCTAGTAACACAAGATCATTAGACTTTTTAATTCTCAAACATTTGTATTAATAGCATTTTCCATTATAGAAACTTAAAGTCTGGTAACAGACATCAAGAGAACATATTAGATTACTTTAACACATTGCTTTAACAGAGCATCAGAGTTTAATTCTAGGTCAAAGAGAAGTTGAGCTTCCTGTGATCTTTTGCTGTGAGGTTTCCTTCCTTTACCTTCTTTCATATTGGTGACCATGTTTCTGTGTTTCTGTGTGTAACACATCTTTAAGCATCTTTTGCAGGGCAGGATGAGTGGCAACAAATTCTTTCAGTTTCTGTTTGCTATGAAAAGTCTTAATTTCACCTTCATTCACAAATGAGAGCTTTGCAGGATATAGTATTCTGGGCTGGCAGTTTTTCTCTCTTAGTACCTGGGCTATGTCTTGCCATTCCCTTCTAGCTTGTAGGGTTTCTGATGAGAAGTCTGCTGTGAGTCTAGTTGGAGATCCTCTAAGAGTGATCTGACGTTTCTCTCTTGCACCTTTTAGGATCTTTTCTTTATGTTTCACTGTGGTGAGTTTGATTACAACATGTCGTGGTGAGGATCTCTTTTGGTCATGTTTATTAGGGGTTCTATAAGCTTCCTGTACTAAGATGCCTCTGTCCTTCTCCAAACCTGGGAAATTTTCTGCTAGTATCTCACTGAAAATGCCTTCTAATCCTTTCTCCTTCTCCATGTCTTCAGGAACTCCTAGAACCCGAATGTTGGGTTTTTTAATAGTATCCTGTAGATTCCCGACAATATTTTTTAGATTTCTAATTTCTTCTTCTTTTCTTTGGTTTGCCTGTTTCCTTTCCTGTTCTCTGTCTTCTAAGTCTGATATTCTCTCTTCTGCTTCGCCCATTCTGTTTTTAAGGCTCTCTAATGTGTTTGTCATTTGATCTATTGAACTCTTCATTTCATTATGATTTCTAGTCACTATCAGAGTTTCTTGTTGCAGTAGTTGTTTCATTTCATTTTGATTCCTCCTTAATATTTCACTTTCACGAGAGAGATTTTCTATCTTGTCCATGAAGGATTTCTGTAGTTCAAGAATTTGTTTTTGAGAACTTCTTAATGTTCTTATCAATTTTTTGAGATCCGCTTCTTGCATTTCTTCGATCTCATCATCTTCATAATCTTGAATTGGGGTGTCTTTTTCATTTGGGGGCGTCATAGTTTCTTCCTTGTTCTTGTTAGCTTGGTTTTTGCGTTTGTTGTTTGGCATGTTGGAGATATTTGGTTTCTTCACTGTGGTGTTTTTTCTTGTTACACTATGGCTCTATATTAAGTGGACTGTCTGCTTTCAGTGGAGCCTTAGAGGCTTGAGATGAGTGTGGACTGAGAGCTGTGTTTGGTTCCTCAGGGTTGAGGGTGTGTCAAGGATGACACTCCCAGGTTAGGTGTGGTAAATCTCTCTTTTTGATTTAAAAGGGAAGTAATTCCGCACAGCTGAACGTAATTGGAGGTAGTTAGCAGGCAAATGATATACCCACAGGAGCCAGAGATCAGAAGCTCTTTCCCAAGGACCACACAGGGAATCTCTGCTGCCCTCAGTGTGGGCTCCAATTCTCCTGCAGTCTCCCACTGGGTTGCCAAGTTAGATGCTAATCTCCTGTTATTTCACCCCTCCCCACAGAGTCAGGTTTTTCTGCTAGGCTCAGGGCTGGTGCAGACCTGAGGTCGCCCTGCTTATGACGTATGTCCAAAATGGCGCCTGCTCTGTCTTGCTCGCCTTTGAGAGGTGAGCGGAGAGAGAGAAACTTGTGTCCGTGTCAGTCACTTTTTTAATTTTTTTTCTCTCTCTTCTAGTTAGCCTGGTGAACTTTTCCCCACGGAGTTTCAAGCCTCGTTCCCTCTAGCCTCCTCTTTCCGCTTGCCTGCTGGTATCTCGGGCTATGGAGATTCGGCTCACCTCGCGTTCCAGCGCTGGTGCGTTGAGTCTGCCGCTGGTGTCCCGAACTTGGGCTCCCACGCTCTCCACGCAGGTCCACTGTGAGTCACTAGTTCCGGAAGAGTTTCCTCTGCTGTTTTATCCCCTACTCTTCCTTGACTCTACAGTATCTCCACTTATATTAAACTTTCTCTCCCCCCGGACTAAGTGTGCTTCCTGCCTATTCCGCCATCTTGCCGCCTCCCCCAGATCCTCTTTAAGTAAGAGCAAAGGCTCCTTGCCAGCCACCAAGCTGCAGGTGCGCCTCCCTACTGCCGCCTGTGCTCGGCTGGGCTGACACGCTGTCCTCTGCTCAGAGAATCTCTCACATTTCATTTGTTCAAAGTTTTTCTTTTCGTAGGGCGAGGAGTCTCCATTTATACCACCTCACTTGGACCTTTCTGTTTGTGTCTGCTGTATTGCCTGGCTCCCAGGTCCTTCTTTTCTCTATTTTTCTTTTTTTTCCCCCCTCTCTTTTCTTTCTTTCTTTCTTTCTTTCTTTCTTTCTTTCTTTCTTTCTTTCTTTCTTTCTTTCTTTCTTTCTCTCTTTCTCTCTTTCTCTCTTTCTCTCTTTCTCTCTCTCTCTCTCTCTCTCTCTCTCTCTCTCTCTCTCTCTGTCTCTCTCACACTCTCTCTCCATTATTCCTATTCAGTTCACTCTCTCTACCCTTATTTCTAGGTTTCTTGACAGTGCCTCCTGGTCTGCCCTGCCTCCAGAGCTCGGAGCTGCTTGGCCTCAGACCGCCGTCCCAGGCCTGGCCCCGGCTCTGCCTCTGCCTCTGCCTAGGTTCTTCCCTGGTGAGCACTGGCAGCTCTGCCAGACTCAAGGAGAAGGCTGCAAACCTTGCACTGTGCAAGTTCCCAGATGTGGGTGAGGGCAGGGAAAGGCAGCAGCGGCCTTGAACTGGGGAAGAGAGGAGGCGTCCTCTTATCTCATCCAGGATGGAGTCTGGTTATCCCATCCCAAACCCTGGTGCTTGTGAATTGCAAGACATTTTTGATTTAAGGATAAGTAACTGATCTGCTAATCACTTGATTCAATCACTGCATGTTTTCAGTTGTGTTGAAATATCACACTGTATTCCATGAATATGTGTAATTAATATATTTCAATTAAATTTTTTGTTTTAATTTTTAAGGAAATAACAAAAAAAGAACCCAAAATTCACAGCTGAGGTTGAAGAGCTGAATTTAACCTCTTGGCTCTTTTTTTTTTTTTTTAAAGATTTATTTGGGGGCCAGCGCTGTCGTATAGTGGGTTGAGCTGCTGCCTACAGTGCCAGCATCCCATATGGGCACCGGTTCAAGTCCTGGCTACTCCACTTCCTATCCAGCTCTCTGCTATGGCCTGGGAAAGCAGTAGAAGGTGGCCCAAGTGCTTGGGCTCCTGCACCCACATGGGAAGACCTGGGGGAAGCTCCTGGATCCTGGCTTCAGATCAGCGCAGCTCCGGCCAGTGCAACCAGTTGGGGAGTGAGAAAAAAAAAAGATTTATTTGATTTTCTGAAAGGCAGAGTTAAAAAGAGAGGAGAGAGAGGTCTTCCATCTACTGCTTTATTCCCCCAAATGGCTGCAATGGCCAGGCCTGTGCCCAAACACTTGAGCCATCCTCTGCTACTTTCCCAGAAGATTAGCAGGGAGCTGGATAGGAAGTGAAGCAGCCGAGTCTTGAACCAGCACCTATATGGGATGCCAATATTGGAGGCAGCGGCTTAACTAGCTATACAAAAATGCCAGCCCTGACTTCTTGACACTTTTTTTTAGAAAGATTTTATTTAGTAAATATAAATTTCATAGGTACAGCTTTTGGATTATAAGCGGTTCTTTCCCCTATACTGCCTTCCCACCCCCAAACCATTCCACCTTCTACTCCCTTTCCCATCCCATTCTTCATTAAGATTCATTTTTAATTATCTTTATATACAGAAGATTAACTTAGTATATACTAAAGTAAAGATTTCAACAGATTGCACCCACACAGTTACACAAAGTATAAAGTACTGTTTGAAGACTATTTTTATTGTTAATTTGCATAGCACAACACATTAAGGACAGAGTTTCTGCATGGGGAGTAAGTGCACAGTGACTCCAGTTGTTGATTTAACAATTGACACTCTTATTTATGACGTCAGTAATCACCCGAGACTCTTGTCATGAGCTGCCAAGGCTATGGAAGCCTCTTGAGGTCACCAGCTCTGACCTTATTTAGACAGGGCCATAATCAAAGTGGAAGTTCTCTCCTCCCTTCAGAGAAAGGTACCTCCTTCTTTGATGGCCCCTTCTTCCCACCGGGATCTCACCCACAGAGATCTTTCATGTAGGTCATTTTTTGCCACAGTGTCTTGGCTTTCCATGCCTGAAATGCTCTCATGGGCTTTTCAGCCAGATCCAAATGCCCTAAGGGCTGATTCTGGAGCTTTGACACTTGATCCACTCTCTCTCTCCACTGCATCGGTTGCCTGCAATGTTTCATCTCTAGTGAACCAATCTCTTCATTCCATACTCTTTAGGTTGGACGATCAGTACAAAAACTCCAGGAGGGAGGACACCCTTGCAATCAGTACTCAGGAAGAGGAGGAAGTAGCAGCAAAGCCAGGAGGAGTCTGTTCCCACCCGGTGCTGACCCACGACAGCTCTCGCCTCTGTCCCTGTGCCTGAGCACAGCTCCTATAACAACCTCATGCCTACTAGCCCCGACCTGCAGGCCCGGGAGCCTTGCCCAGGGATTGGCTGCTGGCCCAGCAGGAAGTGGAAGCCTCGTAGCTGAGTGAGAGGATTACTCCAGCATTAAGGGATCTTTGTGAGTGCTGTCTGGTATCTGCTTCTTGGGGGAATTACCGGCATACCCTTTAGTTTTTACAAAGTTTTTAGTTCCTGATTCCTCATCTGGCATGTGGCCCTTAGAACCTTGCATTCATCTGGCCGTGTGCTTCCTGATTGCTCAGCAGGACAGTGCCTGTGACCTTCGGATCACTCATTCCTCCTGTGGACCCCGGTCCTCGCTCATGCTCTGACTGCCACCTTCTGTGTCCGGCTCCTCTCCCGGGGTCCCCAGTCCTCACAGCTCTCCCTGCCCCGCCACGTTCCTGAGACCTGGCTAATCCCCTCCATGGGTTTACACCAGCCTGATCACAAATACGGAGGCCTGAGAAGCAAGCTTGTCACTATTTTGGCTACAGATACATGGCTCTGTGGTACGATGAAGTCAGCTAGTCCAATACTTGACGTATGAAATACATGCTTTCCAAAGGAAATGTTTGCGCTTATTATAGAAAGACTGCAAAGACGTAAAAGTTATGTTGGGAAGGGATATTAAAAATGCTTCCAGTTGGCCAGCACCGCGGCTCACTAGGCTAATCCTCTGCCTGCAGCGCTGGCACCCCGGGTTCTAGTCCTGATTGGGGCACCAGATTCTGTCCCGGTTGCTCCTCTTCCAGTCCAGCTCTCTGCTGTGACCCGGGAAGGCAGTGGAGGATGGCCAAAGTCCTTGGGCCCTGCACCCACATGGGAGACCAGGGGGAGGCACCCGGCTCCTGGCTTCAGATCAGCGCAGCGCGCCTGCCATAGCGGCCATTTGGGGGGTGAACCAACAGAAGGAAGACCTTTCTCTCTGTCTCTCTCTCACTGTCTAACTCTGCCTATCCAAAAAAAAAAAAAAAAATGCTTCCAGCAATGCCGGAAGTGAGTTCTGGGAAGAATAATCCAGGTCCCATGTATTCATCAGTGACAAAGTGTTCTATGGGGCTGGCACTGTGGCATAGCAGGTAAAGCTGCCACGTGCATTGCTGGAATCCCATGCAGGCGCCAGTTTGTGTCCTGGCAACTCCACTTCCAATCCAGCTCTCTGCTCATGGCCTGGGGAAGGCAGCAGAAGACCGTCCAAGTATCTATCCTGGCACCCACATAGGAGACCCGGATGAAGCTCCAGATTCCTGGCTTCAGCCTGGCCCAACCCTGGCTGTTGCGGCCATCTGGAGAGTGAACCAATGGAAGGAACATCTTTCTCTCTCCCTCTCGTTCTCCCTCTCTTCCTCTCTATCTGGAACTGACTTTCAAATAAACAATAATTCTTTTAAAAAAGAGCTCTGTGGACAAATTTGGACAACACTAGCTATGATAACCCTTTCCACGGGGATTAATAATATAGGTTAGCAAATTAAGGGCTCTGAGAAATATCCCCTCTTGAACTTCAACTCAACATTTTCCAGGCTACTTTAAACAGATCGCTTCTCTTCTTCCATGCCGCCCAGTCCTGTGGATCCACTACTCTGTGGCTGAACTCCAGGAAATGCGGCCGAAGGCAGTCCAGACCGGTTTTCCATCGGAGGAGACACAGGCTTGAGAGGGCTGAGAGCCCAGCTCGAGGTCGCCCAGCTCACCGCGGACAGAACCACATCCAGAACCACACTTCCCGTTCCCACTCCAGCGCTCTTCCCACTAAACCCTGTGGATTCCTTTTTTTTTTTTTTTTTTTGACCAATGAATGCCTCTGGAAATTCCTCAAAACATCAAGCATCCCAGTGCTCCTGAAACTAAATTTAAGGGCTACAAATTATATTCACACGATGCTTCTGGAATGTTCATTTTGCATGAAGAGCTATGAAGACCTGCTTTTAAGTTAACTATCAGGCAAGAGCGCACCACCACCTAGATGAGCTGTCTCCAGATTCCTGTAACAGGGGTGGGGCCCGCTAACCCTTTGCTGCCTCTTTTCGATGTGTTGGTTATTGATAACACAAATGCGAAGCAGAGACATCAAAACAATGTTTCTTCCAGTAGAATTTTCTTTTTTTCTTTTTTCAAATCTATCTGGATAAACGCAAGTTAAAACAATGAGCTACAGCTTCACACCTATCACCATGCCTTGAAACAAAAACACTGACCTTACAAAGCACTGCTCACCACTGCTGAAGGGGAACAAGTGGTGCAGCCGCTTTGAAAAACAGCTCCACAGCTTCTTTTAAAGATAAACACTTACTTATGACTCAGCCAGCCCTCTCCCAGGTGTTGCCCAAGAGAAATGAAAACTTAACCTCCACAGAAAAACCTGTATGTAAACATTAGCGCTCCATTCGCGACTGCCACACGTGGGAAACCACCAGCACGTCCAGTCCACGCAGGGGAATGTGAAAGCCGGCTTGGAGCCTACAGCAGGACGCACCCCGCTGAGGAATGAGCCGTGGGCACACACAACATCGTCTCAAGGGCATTGCCCCAGGTGAGAACAATGGTCTCAAAGGTCACATACTGTGCGATCCCACTTACATAACATTCTGAAACGGACTGGACTGCGGAGATCAAGTTTAGTGGCTGTCAGGTGTTAGGATTGGAGGGGAGGAGGTGGGGGTGACTGTCAGGGGGCATGCCAAGCAGATCCCGTGGCCCCAGAATCTTTCTCTATTGAACCATTGAAGCTGGGATTCTGTGAATCTTTATGTGTGCTCCAATGGCAACCATGACAGCAAGGTCAACATCCTGCTTTTGATGTCACACTATCATTAAGTAAGACACAACCGTTGGAGGGAACTGGCTGCAGGGTGCAAGGGACCACTTGCTACTATCTTTGCAACTTTCTGTCACTCTAATTACTTCAAAAATTAACGTTTTATATATATCATAAATGATATGTGGCATATATGTACATGCACATATACAAACACACATGCATACACACACACACATGAGGGTACGTCAAAGACTTGGTGGAAAATGGAATTCAAAGACAAGTCTCCTTTGGTGCAAAAGTTCTTTGAAATCCATGCACAGTTTTGTGATGGTTGCATTTTCAGTAAAGTTTTGAAGACTCCCTTTTATGCATGGGTTTCAGATTGTTTTGGCACCAAAATAAGCTTACTTTTTAACTCCATCTTCCACAGACTTTGTGAGGTACTCTTCATATGACACACACAATAACATGAATGGATCTCACATATATGATGCGAAGGGAAAGAAGCTAATTCTGAATGAGTTCATTCACATGACATTCTGGAAAAGGTGAACCTTTGGGGACAGAGACCAGCGCAGTGTTTCCAGGGATTCCAGGGGTGCTGCATGAGGGAGTTTGGGGCGCCAGCCTTGTTCTGCTGAGAAGTCTACACATGTGTTACTACTCAAAGAACTGTACACCCAACATACTGTATTGTATTATATATAACTTTGAAAATAAACTTAGAAACATTCATTGAGAGACAAAAGAGCTCCCATCTGTGGGGCCACTCCTTGAATGCCCACACAGACAGGGCTGGGCCAGGCCAAAGGTGGGGATGGGGAGCTCAGTCCCGGGCTTCCACATGGGTGGCAGAGACTCAGTTCCATGAGCCACCACCTGCTGCCTCCCAGAGTACGCACTGGCACACAGCTGGAGTCAGGAGCCACAGCCAGATACGGGATGCCAGTACTGCACTGTAGGACACAGGCGTCCACTAGGCTAACCACCTGCTTTCTAAAAAGAAACTAAAAAAATGGATTGTCACTCATACACAGAACACCTCGCTTTTATTGTGAGAAACTATATGATTACTTCTGGATAATTACTCGTTTGGTTTTTCACAGCTTAAAACTTTATATAGTGGGAAAATTCTCTGAGATTGTGTGATCTGTAAAGGATTATCTTTACGTTTAAACCTCAGATGTTAGCAATACAAATGAGAAGCTTTGATGATGTTTGGTTTATTAACCACCTGGGTAGTTGTCAGGACTGAAATGATTATACCATGGAATTAAAGTCTGAACAGGCGATGGGAAAGGCAGCTTGAAGCCAGAATGCAGGTTTTGGGGGCGGCTTAGAAATTAATTGCGTTACTGGAATTCATTGCTTGTTTCCTTGGAAATGTTTTTAGTTAGGTCTCACAGGTGCACAGGCTTCATTTAACAATGGATTCTAGGGACTCATTGGGAGTTTGGGAATGCAATGCTTGTTCTCCACCTCATGCCACTCCCAGGAGTCTCTTTAGCAGGTTTATTGATTCACTCAACATCTACTAAATGTTTTCTCACCTGGGTATACCAGCAAGCATATGAGGTTAGAATCTACACACTCTTGATCCAAAATCAGTGGGGACTGGTGAACCATACTGACTTTGGCAACTCCCCACTCTGATGCGCAGTATGCTCTTTATATTCCTTTTGGATTGTTTAAACGCTGAGGATGTAAATACAGTGTTGTGGTTGTTGTTTTCTAAAGCAGCTCATCTTTGGATATCCATTTAATCATTTAATTATCTTTTCATAGTACTTTTCAGTCTCCAGATAAGCAACGTTGCAAGGCAAACTGTGTTCTCCGGCATTGGCATGCAACCACGTCACAGCGAAGCTGCAGGTTACATCTGGTGTCTGATCACAAATAAGGACGGATCCCTGTATCTGGCTCGTGCCTTCGCCCAGCTGGGAATGAGCTGCTTTCCGCTTCCTCCTTTTGCTTTTCACAGCCAAGATTTGCTTACAATTTAAAATCTGCACTTGCTGGCTTGAAGCTCAAAGTCGTTCAAAAGGTGCTGGTTAGAATCCCATGCTATAAAATATTCATTGTTTAGTTTTGTTTACCAATTCAGCGATGCGCCATGTAGACTTTTTGCTGTGTATTTATATTTAATTTTTGTTGAAGTACTACAAGCATGAATTTTTAAAAGTCGAATACTCCACAGTGGTTGTCAAGACAGCAGGAGTTTCCTCACTGCCTCCTCTCCAGAGCCACTGTCAAGTCTCAGCTGATGCTTTTGGTGATGACTTCAACAACCCAAATAGGATATCCGCATTGCTTTCCTTGATTCCTCATTTTTAGGCATTACCGATTGACATTCCACTTGGTAAGGTAAGAATCTGGCTCTCTCTTCTCCCTTGCCGTCACGAACCACACGTACTCTTCCTACCCTGCTATCTTTCCGATATGATGATACACTAATTGTTGCTAGACATTTATTTGGTGTGTGTATCATTACGACTACGTAGGACTATGTAAACGCCTCTCTGAACTAAGCCACGGAGGAAACTATGATGGCTTCCCATGCTGAACAACGTTTTGTTTCCCTGCATAATAACTTTATTATTAGTATTGCCTGTATGGTGATGCTACGCTGATCACTGATTCAAACACAGACTCGTTCAATCACATAACCTCTCTAGACATTCCGAGCCTCACTTGTCAAATCCATTTGGTCACCTTAAACCTCTCCCGATTCTCTGACATGCTGCATTTGGACTATTTTCTCTCACCAACTGTGCAGAATGCTCTTCCTGGGATTTCCTTTACCATTTTCTGTGATGTGGGCAGGGGGCGTGGCTAACAAGGAGGAGCTAAGCTCCCCAGCACCTCTCTGTGGCCTCCCCCACAACCCTCCCCCAACCCTGCTTCCAGCACCAGAAAACCACAGCTTCTGTGGTTTCGTGGCTTACAACTGGTGCAGGCTAAAAACATCCCAGGTGGCAGGCAGCTGCATCCCTTCATGGCCTTTAGGGAGTTCAAAGTTTTATTCTAATAAAATTACCATGGCTGACACATAGACGCTTCCCTCATGACGCAATGACCCTTCTGAGATGTCCAAAAACAGGCAGGGTACTCAAGTCCCACCCCAAACTCCACCCCCTTTCAATATTCACTTAAGCCCACCCTCCCAGACACCATGCACCTGCCCCTCAATCATAGAAAAGGATGGCCCCAAACCTACGGAGCAGCAGCTTGCACTCCTTCCCAAGTCTATGCTTTCTCTCTCTCTCTTTTTTTTTCTTTTTTTTGCCAGACAGAGTTAGACAGTGAGAGAGAGAGAGAGACAGAGAGAGAGTTATAGACAGTGAGAGAGAGACAGAGAGAAAGGTCTTCCTTCTGTTGGTTCACCCCCCCAAAATGGCCGCTATGGCCAGCGCTGCACTGATCTGAAGCCAGGAGCCAGGTGCTTCTCCTGGTCTCCCATGCGGGTGCAGGGCCCAAGCACTTGGGCCATCCTCCACTGCCTTCCCGGGCCATAGCAGAGAGCTGGCCTGGAAGAGGAGCAACCGGGACAGAATCCGGCGCCCCGACCGGGACTAGAACCCGGGGTGCCAACACCGCAGGTGGAGGATTAGCCAAGTGAGCCACGGCACCGGCCTGTGCCTCTTTACATGTAATTAAATCTTGCTTCCCTGCAGATGCTCGCCTACATTTTGTCCTCAAATGCTGAGGTTGGAGACAAGAATCTGGACACAGCCACCCACAGCACCTGGGGTCACTTCCGCATCTCTCTGGTGCTGGAACTCCTGTTTGCTGTATCCTAGTCTTCTTGCTTAGCAAGCCCCTTACCTTGGTGAAGCACATCCTTTAGTAGCTTCATGATAAAGGCACATGGAAAATGCCTTTTGGGAGCAGGCATTTTGGGCAGCGGTTAAGATGATGCTCAGAGCATTTGAGTTCTGGCTCTACTTCTGATTCCAGTTTCCTGGTAACGCACACCCTGGGAGGCATCAGGTGCTGGCTAAGATATTTGGGACCCTGTCACCCATGTGGGAGTCCCAGATTGAGTTCCAGGCTCCTGGCTTTGGGCTGAACAGCCTAGCTCTTGCAGGCATTTGGGGCGCGAGCCAGCAGATGGAGGATTTCTGTCTCATCTCTCTGCCTTATAAGTCAACATAAATAAATAAATCTTTAAAACATCGTCCTTCAAAAATGCCTCGATTTCATCCTCAGATTTGCTATTTTGATTGTGTATAGAATTCTAAGCTAGGAGTTGTTTCCCTCAAGGTCCTGAGGGCCTGGCTTTCTTGTCCTATAGCCTCCAGGATTGGAGCGAGAAGCTTGATGACATCCTAGTCTGGTCCTTTGTAGCCCTTAATCTTCTAAAAGCCTTTCTTTATTTCAAGGGTTCTGAGGTTTCGTAATGGCATGCCTTGAGCTGTGTCCGTCTGGAAACTTACATCTTCAGTTCTGGAAAGCCGTCCAGTTTCTTTTTCTTAAAGATGTATTTATTTATTTGAAAGGCAGAGTTACAGACAGAGAGGTGGGGGGAGAGACAGAAAGAGAGAGAGGTCTTCTGTCTGCTGGTTCACTCCCCAGATGGTCGCAATGGCTGGAGCTGGGCCAAGCTGAAGCCAGGAGCCAGAAGCTTCATCCCGGTCTCCCACATGGGTGCAGGGACCCAAGCACTTGGGCCATCCTCTGCCGCTATCTCAGATGCATCAGCAGGGAGCTGAATCAGAAGTGGAGCAGCCAGGACTTGAACTAGAGCCCATATGGGCTGCCAGTGCCACAGGCGGCAGCTTTACACACTATGCCACAGTGCCAGCCCCGTGTTGCCACCTTCTATTTGCAAGTGAGTCAAGAAGCTCTGCTTAATATCACCAACAGGGTTTTTTTTTTTTAATTTTTAAAAATTTTTATTCTTTATCTTCTTTTCTTTGAATAGCTCTGTTTTGTTCATGTTGGTGCACCTCGGTCTGGGTCATTCTCATTAAGGTTCTCCCACGTCAGGTAATCCTCAATTACCTGCTCCTCAGTGAATGCCAACTGAGTATTTGGCTGGGGCTTGTCTGCAGGGAGCCCTAGGGTACTCAGGCTGCCCTGTTTCATCACAAAGCTTACAAGCAGTGTCTTTGATGCTCTTTTCTTCGGCAGGCTAGATCCCCAGTCTCCTGCATGTACAGCAATGGGCTGGCTGGGCTGCCAGTGTTCTGGGAGCTGTGGCGGACTGGGGTGGGGGACATGGGTCTCACAATCTAATATGGGTGCATTTATTTCATCTCTCTGTCTCCAATGCAGTGCCCACTCCCGTCTACCTACTGTCTCCCAATCCAGAGACTCTGTTTTCTCTATAAGAACACTCTTCTAATATCCTGTGAGTGTGGGGAAAGAGCCCCTGTCCTACTGGGCACCCTGGTCTGCTTTTCAAATTGTTTCTTAAAAGCTTGCAATAAATTGTTGAACTCTTTACTTAGTATAGAGTTGGTCTTCTGTGTATAAAGTTAATCAAAAATGGAACTTAGTGGAGAAGGGGACTGGGAATGGGAGAGGGAGGAGGAGGAAGGGAGGGAGGCCGGGTATGGTGGGAAGAATCACTGTTTTCCTAAAGTTGTACTTATGAAATGCATGAAGTTTGTATTCCTTAAATTAAATATTTCTTTTGGGGAATAAAAAAGCTTGCAACAAACAACAGCAGCAACAAAGTTTTCAACAAATCCTCACGTGGACCCCTCCCTCGGCCCCCACTGCAAGAGGCACTCAATGCTACTAATTCGCAGCCATGTCGGGACTCTGTGACACAGAGCAGCTTTCTGCACAGCTCATGGAAGACCCAGCTTCCAGACGCCTGCCACGTCCGTACGCACTCACATTCCAGCCGCCAGAAGTGTGTGTGGTTTTCTCCTCTCCTGTTCCTCCCACACCATTAGAAATCTCCTTTTAGAGGGATTTCAGGAGAGGGGGGATTCGATACATGTTCATGTTAGGAATCATGCTGGAGCCCTAATGGGGGGAAGGGTCTGCATGTTTCTGTTGATAATATGCCACAAAAATATGCCACAAAAAGCCCTGCTCGCCTTCCCAGGAGGTGCTACCATCAGGGCTGGAGCCATCTCTGGAATACACCTGTCAGGATTCCAGCAGGTAGGATCCGAAAGCTCACAATGGGGAACACGGACGCTGCTTCTCCACACACCTGCTTGGCCTCGCTCGTTCAGGGGGCAATGATGGTGTGAGTGTTGCATCTGTGCACCTGCGTGTTTGTGGGAGCTCGCCCAGTGTATGCGCAAAAGACACGGTACAGGAGGCGATAAGACAGCTGAGGGAACCGAAACTGTTCATTTCTGGCTCTTGATGTGATAGAGAAGAAATGAAGACCTAAGGTGGGAGGATTGTGGCATGCTGGAGGTTTATTCCCAGGAGACACCCAAAGATAATGTCCTTTGCACTGAAAGTATCCCCAAATCCAAATCACACAGCAAATTAATGGCAGGTGTACACCTTTGCCTCTCCATTGTACCCTTTCATGCTGCCTGCACTGTGTGGATGAGACACCCGAGATCCAGGGCTTATGGGCTTGCCCGCAGTTAGGCCACTAAAGGTAGTTGCTTAGCAAAAGAAAGAACACAGAAATAACACAATACAGAGCCCTGATGCAGGAAAACCAAAGTTCAGTTTAGGTTGGGATGTAAGCTGAATCCAATTAAAAACTTCACAAGATGTAAAGGGGATAGCCTTAGTTAACAGTTAAGATGCCCGTGTCCCATGTCAGAGGACCTGGCTTAGATTTCCAGCTTGTTTTCTTCCCTCCTCCTCACCAACAAGTCCATCCTCTAGTATGGAAGTCTAATAAGGGGCTGGTGCTGTGGTGTAGCAGGTAAAGCTGTCGCCTGCAGTTCTGGCATTCCATATGGGCACTGGTTCGTGTCCCGGCTGCTCCACTTCCAATCCAGCTCCCTGCTTATGGCATGAGGAAGCAGTGGAAGATGGCCAAAGTGCTTGGGCCCCTGCACCTGCGTAGGAGACCTGGAAGAAGCTCCTGGCTCCTGGCTTTGGCCTGGCCCAACTCTGGCCACTGCAGCCTTCTGGGGGAGTGAACCAGCAGATGGAAGATCTCTGTCTCTCTGACTTTCTCTCTCTCTCTCTGTAACTCTGCCTTTCAAAGAAATAAATAAACCTTAAAAAAATAAGAGAAAGAAATCTAAAAGGATGTCCTCGTGCCTCTGTCTGGTCTTGAATTCATGGCAGAGGCTCTGCTGTCTGAGTTTAGGGGTAAGGTTGGAGCCATTATGGTTACCAAGAGCAGAGCCATGCATTTGTACAGCACTCTAAAATATCCGGAGTCCTTCTCCCTAAGTTATCATCACAACAGGAAATCAGCAAGGTTTCCAGCAGAAGACCAGCTGCTCAGTGCAGAAGTGCAAAGCCGTCTGTGGGGACCTCCTTGTAGGCTCGGATGAGGAGCCAGGGACACATCCTCCCTCCAGCAGCTGGGTCTGGAGACATTCAAGGACACAGAGAGTTTCTCCAGGTGAAAGGAATGTGAACCTGCACCTCCAACAGAGCAAGCCAGTAGGGAGAAAAGAGCACAGGGGCGGGGGAGAGCCTTGATGTAGGAACAGTCACAGTCCTTGGCTATGCTGCATACTGTGCGGAAAGGGGCAAGCTTCCACCGAAGTAAGATACAGCAGCAAACCCTACTTGAAATGCATCTTGGGAGCTTCCAGCATTTCCCGAGTCGTACAGAGTACCACAGAGCACAACTTGCCCCATGACAAGTGAAGGAGGAATCCATGCCAAGTGTTGTTAAGATGTGGGAGCTGGGCAGCAGCTCGGCACCACCCCTCAGCTCTGTGACTCATTCTCATATCTGGGCCTCACAATACCGCCATTCAGATCTGTCAGCCAAGTGACTACATTCATAAAACTTTGGTGTTGTTCTTAAATAGTGAAACACACACATGCCAGAGAGTCAAGTGTGAGGAGCTTGTCATAATAAAGATTTGTACTAAAAACAATTAAATCTCCCACTTTATAGAGGGTAATCTATTGCTAATCTTGTGTGCTGACAGTAGACTCAGAGCATAGAATGAGACACAGAACCAATACAAGTCCATGAATAAAACTTGAACCCAACAACCATTCCAGCAATTGCATATGCCTCAGGGACTCTGAGGAGGATCAGGGCTGAGGGGTTGACGTTGAGAAAATCGCTGGTGATCTGTAAGCTGATTTAGCAAGGGGTTAAGTCTGAGTGGGTTAACCAGGGAGCATATATTTTCCAGAGGTTGGAGGTACAGGAGGGAATACAATGAGGATGCTTGTTTAATGGGGTTGGCAGGATTGAGAAAAGGTTTTGTAGCAGGAAGCACAGTGGTCAAATCAAGGAGTGCACACTATTGTGATCATATAAACTTCTGTCATGTGCATTGTAACAGGCATTTTGTAAAAGGTACTGAGATTCAATCAATATACCATGAACTGTGGACAGTGTATAATAAGTTTTGGAGTTATATAATATATATTTATATCTCCATATCTCAGTACAACCATATTGAAAATCAAGGTAATAAACATATCCATCACCCCCAAGAATTTTCTCCTACACTTTTGTGATCCTTTCTTCTACCCATGTCTTACCCCCTGCAACCACTGGTCTCCAATCGCTTTATATTAGCTTTCCTAGAATTTCAAGTAAATGGATAAATACAGTAAATATACTTTTTTGGACAACTTCTTTCACTCTACAGTTTTGGGATTCACCCGTGGTGGTGCAAGTATCCACAGTTCATTCCCTTTTGTGGCTGAGAGGTATTCCATTGGATGGCTGTATCGCAGCGTGTTTATACATTCACCTTTTGGTGGACATTTCAGTTTCCAGTCTGGGGCTATTACAAATAAAGTTGTTGCGACTCTTAGTTCTTTCCTGAGATACCCCCCTGGTCTGTCAGGTGCATTCTCTTCATTGAACTTGGCTAGCATGCCTGCTGCTACTCTCTGTCTCATGTCTGAATTCTTTCTTGAACGAAGACAAGGAGCTCTGATCGGCTGCCTCTGCTAACACATCTGGCAAGCCAGACAGGAGAGATTGAGATCAGTGGTATGTCTTGAGCAAACTCATCCTGAGGAATGCTCCATGTCAAGCCTTCTTCTGTCCTTTCTCCTGCCGTGTCTGGTGACACCCAAAGTCTCTCTGGCACTGTTTCATGGAGACAGGGGCTTGCCCACTATGTGTGACCCTAACCACCTTGGCCTTTCCCTGCTCTGTCTCTCAGCTGAAGTCTCCTTGCCACACTCATGGAGGGGGAGTGTCTCGCAGAGACTGAGGGCAACTTACTGTCTTCCCAACTGAGTACTGAGGCCCTCGTGGCCCTCCCTGTCTTGCCTGCCCTGCCCAGGGTGTGTTCACTGCCCTCCCTCCTCCATCTCAAGTGACAGGAGGCGGGGAGAATGTCGCATCAGTTCTGCCTGAAGGATACCAGGCGCCTCATCCCCCCACTTCCCTTCCCACCATTGTAAAAGCACTGGCAAGGACTGGTCTTAAGATGCTTTCTCTTAGACAGCTATTTCTACCACCAACCACCCCACCCCACCCCCCCCCCCCGCAGGGTGATGTGCTCCAACTACCTCTTAAGTATTTTTTCCAGACTAGCAAGAGTGGGCCTCATGGCCCCTCTGACCCAAACAGTTGCTCAATCATGAAAATTTCTCTGTCCACCTATTTCAGATCCTTCTGTTCCACGGTTGGGGCCAACAAAGGCCTTGTTAAACTCATACAGCTGTGGACCACCACCACCATCTCCACAGCAGCTCCTGACCAGAAGGATAGAACAGTCTGTGAAATCCTGCTGTACTTTCTAAAGTGCCATAAATTGCCAAGTAATTATGACAATGGGACATTTGAAATCTTTTGTCATCCACAGTTGTGATTCTCAGAAAATACCTACAATCACATTCATGGAGCTGTGTCTTTAACAAAATGTTGCTGGTTCTATCCTTAAACATTTTGTCCTTGAGGTTCAAAAATTTTCCTGGTATTTCTAGGGTTGATAACACTTTGGTAAAGTATAATTGTGTAAAAACCATTTACCTGTTTCCTACATAATTCCCCCAAAATTTAAAACCTAATTTAAAGTAAAATTCTGTATGTTCTTTTAAAAGATGCTTTTCTCTCAATTTAGAGGTATTAGAGGGCTGTTCCAAGAAGTTAATTGAAGGAATCAGTAGGAAAGAAAGTTGTTGATGAAGCTGTAAGCTTCTTGGTGAGGAAGATTAAGGAAAAAATGTTTATGAAAGAAGGAGGAACTAAAGGAATAAGTATATTGTAGGAGGTGTGCGGAAGTTGAATGTTGGATGAGATTAGAAAGATTATTGTAGAAGTCCAGATAACAGGATTACCTGATTTGTTCCATGGTGAATTTAACTGTCACAAGTAATGTGTTCATATGCTGACGTCACATGCTAGTGCTTTAAATCAAGGCTTTTCCGTGTTTTTGTAACTGACCTGACTAACAAGAATTTCTGAGTCTTGTGAAAGGGTCTCTTGTGTCTTTCTGCTGTCATTGAGCCTTGATGGTTTGGGAGAACTGAGTCAAGCAGGAGTTGGCATTATCTGCCTGTGTATGGTTTGATCCCCAGACCTTTACAAAGGGATAATCAATATTTTCCTGTAGTACTGATTCTCAGACTGACAGGATATTGCAGGTTTTGATTCCCTAGCACAACTCCTAAATCAGACTCTCAAGAGCAAGCCAGGGCAGGGAACTTTGCTTTGGGAAAGAAAACAAAGCAGCCTCCATCCAGATAAATGCTGCTTTGATGAGGACCCCCGTGCTAGGGCTGCTAAACCGAGTCCTTCAAAACGACAGGCGGTGAGACGTGCTAACTGCTGCCCAAGGCAGCATCTATGCCGTGCTCCAAGAATGTTTTTGTCAAACGAGACAGAGACAAAACCATATTCACTATATCTCAGATGAGGCTAGGCAACTCCAGGACTAAGCCCAACAAAGCTGGAATTTCTGGCCCAGGTTGTGGAAATCCTGGTTGTTGCCTGTCCTTGGCCCCATAGCTCCCATACTCTTAAGTACTTCTTTTCATACTATGTGTCTTTAACACACGTGTTCACTTTGTCTCTAATAGAATAAAAGCTGTCCAGCCCCAGATGGTTGTGAGACAGGGCTTTCAGCCTGTCCCATCAGATGACATGATCAGCCCTCTGCACCCTGCAGGACAATCTTTTCCAAGGCCACCCTCAAACATCACAGGATGGATAGAAAGAGAATAGCCATAACCCACTCTATACCCATATGCCAGCTCAAAGAAATACAAAAGATGGAACTCTGCCCATGTTATCCCCATAAAATTATGGGTCACTTTTCTTGAGAGGGGACAGTTAAGGTAGCTAGGTAGATATTTAGTCTATGTGTGTGAGAAGGGTTAAAGAAAAATGAGAATTTTTGAGAGAAGTGTAGGAGACTTGGAGCAGACCAGCATTTACACATGAGAAGTCTTGCCCTTGTTCATAGCCTAGTTAGGCGGGTTTCAGCTCTCTCCCTGGGGCAGCTTAGGGGAATCCTCCCCATCCTACATCACTTGGGCTCTGAGGTCCATTACGAAGTTCTGGGAGGGATTTCAGGAATTCCATATCCAGAAAACCCTCCATCCAACAATATCCCACAAGAGGGAGGGGAGAGGAAAAACAGAGAGCCCATCCTCACATCCATGAAGACTCCAGTCTGAATGCAAATGGGGCGCTCGGATCTTTCCTGAGATGCCTGCCTCCTCCTCCGGTGTAGTCTCTTCATTAAACTTGGCTAGCACATTTACCGCTAAACAAACAGGAGAAAACAGAGTTGCCAAGAGTATCCAAGATTTTCTACAGACATAAAGCTTTCATTTCTTGACAAATGCCTGGATCATAGGGCAGGCGTATGTTTAACTTTGTAAGAAATGTGGAACTATTTTCCAAAGTGATTGTAATATTTTATATTTGCACCAACAGTATGTGAAAAGTTCCGGTTTCTCTGCATCCTTGCCATTTCTTTAGAAATACACAGAAGATCAAGGGGTAACATATAGAGAGTAGTAGGATATATACATATACATGTACACACACTTACAGAGTAGGCTATATATATAAATATATAATATATAAATATATAATATATAAATATATATACTATAGTATATTATAGTATATATTATATATGGGCTATATATAGTAAGCTATATTTAAAATAGGATATATATATATATAGAGAGAAAGAAGGCTACATATATGAGCTATATATAGCACATAATACATGTTTAGTATATATAACAATATATACTATATGTTATATAGTATATATAGGCTATACATATAGAATATATATGTATGTATATATGTGTGTGTGTGTGTATTTATGGAGAGAAGTAGGCTCTCTTTACTACTACTCTCAAACAGCTCAGAAAAATAGCCGTAAAAAGGGATCATTTTAAGATAAATGTAGCAAAATGTTAGACATTAGTAACTAAAGGGCAGGCAAGAGTTCTTTGCACAATCTTTCCATGGGTTTAGAATTATTTCAAAATAAAAAGTTAAAAAAGGAAATGGAGGGAGGAGGGAGGGAGGGGGGAGGAAGGGAGGAAGGCTGTTTTCAGTTGTCAGTTTCCAGAGCTCTTGGTTCAGTTCCATTTCATCCCAGCTGGCATCAATGTTGAACTACAGGCACAAGCCCTGCTAGGATTTCCCCAAGTATTGCTCAGGGTGTAGTGACACAGAGATGAACCCCAGCTGTAGCTGTGCCTGATTTGCATGTGGTCTGTCAACAGCTCTACCAGGATTTACATCTGCTCGGAAACACTTGCGAGATCATTTGTAGGCAATTTCTAAGTTACAGCTTGTTTTGCTACTGTGGGTGTTGTTAGTCTTATTTGCTTCCTTCCTCTCTGGCTGCCCATCTATCCTTACTCTCACAGAATGAAGACAGGAGGGTGGTGGAAAGAGAAGCCACAGGCTCTCGGTGGAGCTCCATAGCAGGGCCCTCCAGGCAGCTGGCCCTGGTTCTGGCCCTAAATTGCCCCCACCTCCCCTTTCATTGTCCCCACCCAGCCAGCTTCCCCAGTCCGCTCCCTGCCAAACTTCCTATTTTTCCAGCATGGTTCTCCACAGTCCTTACAAGGTCAGGTGAAGACTCAAATACTGTCTTAAAATTATGCTGTGTTGTGCATAAAGTGGAGCTTTCGTCATATATTACCTTCCAAGCATGTCTCTTATCCCTGCGTCACTCTGAACTCAAACTCCTAGCTAATGGCCTTCTGGAAAGGGCCCGGTGAACACATTTATACTTGAATTATACATTTTTAAAAAAGATTTATTTATTTATTTGAAAGTCAGAGTTACACAGAGAGAGAAAGAGAGGCAGAGAGAGAGAGAGAGAGGTCTTCCATCCACTGGTTCATTCCCCAAATGGCTGCAACAGCCAAAGCTGTGCCGATCTGAAGCCAGGAGCTTCTTCTGGGTCCCCCACATGGGTGCAGGAGCCCAAGGACCTGGGCCATCTTCTACTGCTTCCCCAGGCCATAGCAGAGAACTGGATCGGAAGTGGAACAGCCGGGACTCAAACCGGCGCCCATATGGGATGCTGGCACTGCAGATGGCGTCTTTACCTGCTACACCACAGCGCTGGCCCCAGTTGAACTATACATTTCTAATGCACTATCCCTGCTAAGAATGTTTGCAGTTAACAGATCACTGAAATGAGTGTCCTTTGCATTTTTGTGATGTTGGACCAGAAATGGAAGGACCTCAGGGCCGGTGCTGTGGCACAGTGGGTTAGAGCCACAGCCTGCTGTGCTGTCATCCCATATGGGCACCGGTTTGAGTCCTGGCTACTCCACTTCTGATCAGCTCCCTGCTAATGGCCTTGGAAAGTAATGGAAGATGGCCCGATTGGGCCCCTTCATTCACATGGGAGACCTGGAAGAAGTCTGGCTCCTGGCTTCGACCTGGTCCAGCCCCAGCCATGCAGTCATTTGGGAAGTGAACCAGTGGATGGAAGATCTCTCTTTCTCTTTCTCTCTCTCGCTCTGCAACTCTGCCTTTCAAATATATAAATCTTTTTTGTTTTTAAGGAAGAAACAGAAAGATCTTTGCTGTTAGAGACAGTTTTCACACATTGCTGGGATTCTGGATTAGATTATGACACAGATTAAATTATACTACACAGCAGTAAACTATTTTCTCTACTCAAAGTGTCAGGAGTGAGGAAATGGGCTGTGGTATGGGGAAGAAACAGAAATTCCTTCTTTGAAGAGGGGATGGAGGAGAGGGAGTGGATGTGAGGCTGGAACCCTGCTTAAGATGACCTCCAAGTGCTGTGCTTCCTCCTCCCACATCCTAAACTCAAAGAAACGAAATCTTTATGGTGAAGCAGGTGTTTGTGGCAAGCGGTAGAGGAACATTTAGCATATAGGCCCTTCCAGCTGCCCTAAGCTAAGACCAGGGGGGTACCTGCCTGGCCTTCCCACAGGGCAGGCTATTTTGGGGAAGGGCAGATTTAGTGGTCATAATCCCCTTTGGGTAAAGAAGGCCAAGACCTTCAGGACTCTGAGGCAAGCTACACAGTTGCTGCAGGTTGTAGGATTTCCAAGCAGGGAACATGCAACAAACTTCACAGAGCTGCAGTGTAGCAAATGCTCAAGGCCCTGGCCCCATCTTGGGTATGAACTCGATTTTAAACCTCTCTGGACATCAGCCCTTTTGAAAAATGAGAAGTGTGAGAATATATTATCAAGCGTATAAGGTACTTAGCAAAGTACACATAGTAAGTGCATGGCAAACATTGGCTGCCAATGTGTTTTATTAGTTCAGCACCATTTGCAGATGAAATTTCAGCTCAAGTGATCTGTGTGATCTTTGTCCACCCGTCGTTTGTATCACCCAACAGTGATCATCTTTTCATGCTCATTTACCACCTTCCCAGGGTCTATGGTTTAGATGCGGTTTGTCCCTCCAAGGATCCACGTGTTGTAGGCTTGGTCCTCAGTGTTGTGGTGTGGACATGGTGTGAAGCTTTGAGAGGCAGGGCCTGGTGGGAAGACCTTGGGTCACTGGAGGCCCTGGTCTAGAAAGCAATTAAAGTAGCTCTCACTGAGAGGACTGCCATAAAAGCCTGGGCCCAGCCCCATCCAGTGTCTCTTTCTGGCTTCCTGTTTGTGATGTGATCCCGGCTTCCACATGTGCTCCTGCATTGCCACCTGCCATGGTGCGACACAGCCAGGAGGCCTCTCCCCAGAGCTGAGCCAGCAGTAGCTCCATGCTCCTGAACCTTCACCAGTGTAAGCTAAACAAATCTCTCTTCTTCATAAGTAGTCTGCCTTATAGGACAGCTCATTATCATGACAACAAGCTATTACACCATGAGAAGCCGAGAACTGCTCAAGGGAGTAGCTAGGCCTCCTTGGGTCTACCTTATCACGTGTGTGCCTCTGGCTCAGGTACCAATCCCTGGTCGAATCAGCTGTGATTGGAGGGGCACTTTTGTCTCACACCACAGTTGTGACACTGGCCATGACAACTTATGGGGCAAACGTAGGCTCCTTCCCTTAACAGACTGGTGGAGGAAGAAGCCATGGACAGCACAAACACCGCGACCCTCGAGGGTACTGAGAAGGTTCATGAGACAGAAAGACACCACCCTTGAGTTTGAGGAGTTAACAGTCTAGCGGGGGAGACACAACCAACACTTCGATCAGGAACTACTTCTCCTTCTCATGAATTCAGGGCCTACTGAGTGACAGCTTCTGTGCTGTGTTCCAGGACACAAATTTGATCAAGACATAATCCCCAGCCTTAAAGAATCTCCATCTAGGAGAAGAGACCACAAGAAAGCAAAATGGCTGCAATGCAGAGTGCTTCGTGACACTGTGGAACCCCGTGGCAGCTCAAGAGGGAGCATGAGCCACTGGCCTGGGAAAGCAGTAGAAGATGGCCCAAGTCCTTGGGCCCCTGCACCCACATGGGAGACCAGGAAGAAGCGCCTGGCTCCTGACTTTGGATTGGCACAGCTCCGGCCATGGTGGCCATTTGGGGAGTGAACCAACAGAAGGAAGACCTTTCTCTCTGTCTCTCCCTCTCACTGTCTGTAACTCTACCTCTCAAATAAATAAATAAAATCTTTAAAAGAAAATGATGGCTCTGTGATGAAGCCCAAGACCCTGTGCTTTGAAGTGATTCTGATGCACACGGGCTATGACCTCACCCAGTGCAGCACTGGTTTAGACCTTCATTCATTCACTCAACCATTCATTCAACAAGCGTTTATTGAGCACCTGCTGTACATCCTAGGATCTGCAGGAGCAAGAAGGGCCTTGACCTCCTAGAGTTTTCTTATTCTGCTGGGAACAAGTATCCTAGTCATGTGAACAAATAAAGAAACAGCACAGGGGTCACAGTAACAACTGTGCAGACAGTGATACAGAGAATGAGGACAGGTGGGGCTTGAACAGGCAGCAGGGCCTTCCAAGGCAGCTGGGCTCACCCAGCACTTGCCTACCACAGTCTCCTCCACCTCACGCAGCAGCTTGTTTTGGCTTGGATACCTGGCTTGGCCTCTCTTGCTTTTAGAAGCTGCGAGGGATACCAGAGACGTGTGGGATGCAGCTGGACACCTACTCCTCAGAAAGCTCACCCTGTAATTGCTCAGCAGGGAGCAATAATTTCAGATGTGTAATTACCTGCCCTGTGGCATGCTGCTGATTCTAGGTGTGTGGCTGAAGTCTCTCAGTGGGGATCAGCCTGGGCTAAAGGACCAAGACGTCTGGGAGGAGGTTAACGACGTGCTCTAAAAACTCGTTAGTGGGAGCTGGGCACAGGCCCACCTGCAGACCCCAGCCGGCTTTCCAATGACTTCCTGGTTGTTAACGATGGGGACACAGACAAGCAGATGGAGAGAGGCTTGGTGTCTAGAGTGATCAACAGCAGCTTAACCTTGGAGGACGGCAGACTCTCACTTTGCCGCAGCCACATTCATTGTAGAGCCCTGGGCACATCATATAATCTCTCTGAGCTTTAATTCTTCACCCATAAAAGAGGAATCATCATTTATGTCAGCCTGTCCCATGGGGAAAGTGGAAGGGGAGGAAGGAGATAATAGCTGGGAACACGGTCAGGATAATAAAGGGTACTAGGAAACAGACTACTACTAAGTGTGATCTTTGTGGTTTCACAGCTTATGATTGGACATCTCTGGATAACTGTGCTGTGAGGTCTTCAGGCTATAAATTCTCTGGAAGCACTCTGTCTTCAAACCCATCTAATTTTATAGATGCTAAAACCCAGTCTTCATGGCTCTATTTTCTGCTGTTGCTTTTATCATGACTACACTTAAATCCCTGTGTCCCTGACTTACTACTGGAGGTGGCTTAGGCACAACGTTCAATACAGCCCCCAAGATATCTGCTCTCACCTGAGCTACCTAAAAATGAAAAATATGGCATGCTTTGAAATCTAGTTCTCACACTTTGAGCACAAGATCAAATTGTATTTGGGGATTCTGTTTCTCCAGGGGGAGTGCACTGGGCTGGGATGAGTGTGAGGCTGCGTGGCCGGTCTTCCTTGAGTGCCATTGTCAGTGAATGAAAAACACTCTCCAAGGTTATTACATTGAGTCAAACGTGCTTAATTCAGTGTCCCTAGTCTCACAAACCTCTGTCTAAAAAGTAAATTACAGTTCTCCTTTTTCAAAAATTCTTGGAAATTTTAGAGGCAGGGAGAAAAAAGCTCTCATTCTCTGGTTCACTCTCCAAATGTCTGCATTGGCTGGGGCTGGGAGCTGATAATTTAGTCTTGGCGTCACTCAGGAGTCAAGGACTTAACCACTGAAGCCATCACCTGCTGCCTTCCAGGGTGTGCATTAATTGGAAGTTGGAATGGAAAGCAGAGCCAGGACTTGAACCCAGGGACTCCAATATTGGATGCAGGTGTCCCAAAGAGTATCTTAACTGCTAGGTCAAATGCCTACCCCCAATAATTCATTCTCTCTCTCTCTCTCCTTTTTTAAAGTGTATTTACTTTTATTTGAAAAGCAGAGAGACAGAGATACAGATAGAGACCTTCCATGTGCTGGTTGACTCCCCAAGTGTTTGCAACAGGCCAGATGGAAGCCAGGAGCCAAGAACTCTATCTGGGTCACCCACATGGGTGGCAGGGACGCAACTACTTGAGTGACCATCTTTTGCCTCCCAGAGTCCACAGTAGCGAAAACTGGATTGGAAGCAGAGGTGGAACTCGAACTCAGGCACTCTGCCAGATATATAGGATGTGCGTGTCCCAAGCAGCTACTTAACCCATGGCCCCACAATGGCCTCTACCAATAATTTTCTTGTACGATCAAAATTATGGAGTCACAACCTCACACCAGGCTGCTTGCTGGGGTTTCTAAGAATTCCTAAGGGTGCTGTGCACCAAACCCTGGCACGTCTCAGTCTGCTTTCACTTTCCTCTTTGTGTGCTGCCATGAAGGAGCCTCTGATCTCTACACCTTTGTGACAAATCGATCGCACAGGGCCCCACATCCTTGGCTCACGACCACTATTGGCTTCCACACTCAATCTCGTGGAAGAGACATTCTCGCTCATGCCCCACAGCTCAACTGACATGGTGACTGATAGTACACCAGGCATTGCTAAGACTTGGGGCTAGCTAACGGATCTCATAGAAGTCACAGCTGTCTGTCAGAGAGGGCTTGGCTGCCCTCACAGTCACCGTGCTGCCCTCAGCAGGCTGCCTCCCATGGGTGCAGAGCCCCACACCACCACCCTGTGCTCCACCAATGAGAGCCACCAGGCAGCTCCAGACCTTGGAACGAAGGCCAGCTAAGTCCCAGACAGAAAACTCCTGGGTTCCCTGGCTCAGTCCCTCTGCTCCTACTCCGGGACTGAACTCCTTTCCATGACTAACGGTGGAAGCGTGCATGTGTTCACAGGAAATCCTCCACCCCTATCTACAGGGACTGGCCACCACCAGCCAGTACCCGTCACGGGGTCATGGACGGTGCATTTCATAAAGTGCAGCCCATTCAGGCTGGGGATCACCAAGACTCAGTCCGGGAGGACAAGTACTGTATGATTCCACTCTGCTGAGTTTCTCGGAGCTGTCAGAGCCACAGAGAGGAAGCGGAATGCGGGAGTGAGAATGGGGAGTGAGTGTTTAATGAGAGACTGTTTCAGTGGTGAGGATGCACACACCCTGGAGAGAGATCATGGTCATGGGCACACAGCATATGGATGTCCTTAACGCCATAGAACCATACGCTTCAGGGAGGCAAGTACGGTTAACTTCTCAGAATTGTGAAAATGTGACAGCTTATGAAAAATGTGACAGCTTATGAAAAATGTGACATCTGTTCCTTTATATTAATACATTTTTTAAAAAACAGATAAAAGGATGGCTTATGTTGCATGTATTTCATCACAATCAAAAAACGAAAACAGTCCAGGTTGCACAATGCCATCTCTGGGCTGGTGCTTGTCACCACCTCGCTGCAGGGTGAGGCGAGAAAGAAACCAGATCCTCGGGCAGAGGCCAGCCATGGCAGCCAATGCCCTGTGGGCGAGCTCGGGCTAAGGACACACAAACGCTTCCCAAGAGCAACATCATTTCCTCCTCAGGCCACATCTGCACTTGGGAAGGGAAAACAAAATGTTTCCTCCAACTGCAGGAGTGCAGCTCAGCTGGTGCTGACGGCTGCCCGCAGGCGAGCCGGGGTCTTTCTGAGAACAATGGGCATGAGCTACCTTCACACACTCGTCACCCAAAGACCCTGCCCAGCAGATTTCCTTAAACAAAAAGTTTCTCGAGGGTATGTAGAGCACCCACCACCGGGGCAGAAACTGCTAAGGACTTTACATAGCGTTGTTCAGACTGCAAAGTGGAAACCACCCAGGTGCCCTGAACAGCTCTGTGTGCAGGCACAGAAGTGGGTGCACCACGGAAATCGGCTTGAATTTCAAAGATGAAGTTGACGTCAAAGAAACGGCAGCCTTCCTTCTGGTTACACCCCATCCCTCCTCTTTGGGGTGCGTTGTTCTCTCTCTTTCAGCCTCCAAGAGTATTTTAGTGGAAAGGTTTGGGAATCTGACCCAGCGTGCACTTCTGCTGGCGTTTCCTGCCTTAGCAGAGGCTCAGACTGAATTCCTCCCGGCTGGGAGTCCTGCTCAGAAACCCGACAGGCACACTGTTGGCCGGCTTCATATTCTCTGCTTGTAAGGACTTTGCTTACCATGGATCAGAAGGGACATCAAAGAAGGGGAAGGAAAAGGAACGATATTACGTGCTGCCATGAAGTCGCAGAGAGAGAATGCTCCAGGAAGGTTGTTAAGCTGGGGCCACGCCCCGCCCTGGGACAGCCTGCCTGGCACAGCCCTGCCTGGCCTGTGGATGCCAGGTTCCCCGTCAGAGCTCAGCAGGCCTGCTGGGTCTCTGCATTCAACTCGCTCTACTGAGATGAGGGGAGTTCCAGCAAGTCTGGAAGGATTACAATGAGACAGTCATCAGCAGGTATGGGGTCACTGTCGGGATAGGGTTCTCTGAAGCAAGGTGCTACCTGGGAAGCAGCAGTTACATTTCAAGTAACTGGGTCCCTACCACCCACATGAGGCTTGGGTTGAGTTCACGGCTCCTGGCTTTGACTGGGCCTAGTCCTAGTCGTGGCGCACGTTTTGGGAGTGAACCAAAGGATAGGAGTGCTCCCACTCTCGCTCACTGGCTCTCATCAACAATTGTTTTGCCTCTGCAACTTTCAGGGAAGTTAATTTGGAGGGAAGTTATTATTATTTCTGTTAGTCTTCCTGGCTACCCAGCATCTGCACATCTCCATCTCAGGGAAAGCCCACCTCGTGGAGGCAGAGCTTGCCCAGCACAGTGGAGGATGCACGTGCCACAGACTTGCCTTCCCAGACTCCTTTGCAGCTCAAACCCCGGCCCAGAGGTTTTGAGGTGTGACCTTGGCAGGTGTTCCTAGTGGCCCAGTCTCCAAACCTGCTTCTCCGGCTCTTCTGGAGACACTGTCAACTCTCCAATGTCCTTCTGTCAAAGGATAAAATTATGACAACTTAGCTTACAGATCTTAATAGGCTTTATTTCCAATTACAGAAAAAGGCAACACCTCATTCCATAAAATAGAAAAAGCGTTCCAATGAACTGAGCCTGCGTTTATAGGCACAGAAAGGCTGAAAGAAGCAGAAGCAAAGAGTGGGCATTTCAAAGTTGCTTTCCTTGTGGGCCAGGGACAGGCCTACAGACGCTAGAAAAATTACTGATATTAACACTTGGTTACTTCGTTTTGCATAAGGAGTAAGACAGAGGGAACTTCATTTTTGGGCCAGTTGAAACACTTTAAGATTTTTATTATTATTTTCCTTTTATTTGAAAGTCAGAGAGACACACAGGGAGACACACACACACACACACAGAGGTGGACAGTTCTTCTGCCCACTGGTTCACTCCCCAATTGCCCACAATAGCTGGGGCTGAGCCAGGCAGAAGCCAGGAGCTCAAGCCGAGTCTCCCAAGTGGGTGGCAGGAACGCAGCCACCTGAGCCTTCACCTGCTGCCTCCCTGTGCCTGTTCCCAGGAAGCTGTGGGGCTCAAACACACAGTCCACAGGACGAGACACCTGGCATCCCAAATGGTGTCTGACCCGCTTGGCTGAACACCTACACTGCCCTGGACAACGCGCCTGTTCTCTCCTGATCTCCTGGGAGGTCGGGTGACAACCTAGTTTTGGGACGTGAGGCGTTAGCACAGGCGACTTCCGTTTGACTTTTAGTCTGCTCTGTTGTGGCCCAGTGCAGGAGCTTAGTCCCAAATCGCAGCCTCCTGGGATGTTTATTTGACATTTTTAAATATGGCCCCTTTCTGTTCAAATAAAACAAAGCCAGAGTCTATTGTTTAAAACTAAAATTGTCGGGTTGGTAATGTGGTGCAGCCACCTGGGATGCCGGCATCCTACATGCATGCTGGTTCGAGACTTGGCTGCTCCACTTCTGATCCAGCTCCCTGCTAACACACATGAGAAAGCAGTAGAGGATGGCCCAAGTGCTTGGGCCCCTGCACCCAAGTGGGAGATCTGGATGAAGCTCCTGGCTTCAGATGGTCCAGCTTCAGCTGTTGTGGCCATTTGGGGAGTGAATCAGTGGATGGACATTCTCTCTCTGTCTCTCTCTGTAAACTCTGCCTTTCAAATTAATTAATTAATTTAAAACAACCTAAAATTCTCAAGTGTGATATTTTAGTAGTGCTGTTTACAAGAAAATCTTTATTTTATTTTAGATTAAAACCTTGACTTCACAACGAAACCTTGAATAGACTAGGGTAATAATTTTGTTAAGGTTTATTTATTATTTGAAAGGCAGAGTGACAGAGAGAGAAAGAGGGGGAGAAACATACATATAGTTCTTCCACCCATTGGTTCACTCCACACATGGCCGCAATGCCTGGGACTGGGCCAGGCCAAAGCCAGGAGCCTGGAGCTCCATCCAGGTCTCCCATGTGGATGCAGGGTTCCAAGTACTTGGGCCATCCTCCACTGCCTTCCCAGGTGCACTAACAGGGAGCTGGATTGGAAGGGAAGCAGCTCGGACTTGAACAGGTGCTCATGTGGGATGCTGGCAGCTTAGGCAGCAGCTTAACCCACTGTACCATTTGCTGGTGCCAAGGGCTGGGATAATTTTGAGGTTATATTCAATTCACTAAAAGTATAAGCAATTATGGCCACAACCACGGAAGCACAGTCTTGAAGGAAGAGAAGGGAGGCAGAGGGAGGGATGGGATAAGAATTAGTCATGCACAAAACATTTCCCTGCGCCTGCAAGAATGAGGGTGCCACACCCACTGAGGATGCTGGAAAGTCAGGGAGTACCAGACACGACGAAGAGTCCATGGCCAAGTCCAGACTGCAGCACATGGTTTCCCGTTTCTCTTTCTGCCCCTCATCTACTCTCCCTCTTCATTCACCACAGTCTATTGCCCATCAGATCAACAGAGCAGGGGGCCCTGTGGAACCCTGGAGGGACTCACAGAATCAGGGTAGAGAGCAGGTGTGTGGCTTGCAGATTCTGAAGCCTTGGCCCCAGACAGGTCCCCCAGCTGTGCACTTGCGGAACCTTTGATTGCGCAGCGCCTTTGCTCACGTCAGCGCAGGGTCCTCACTAAGAAAGCAAGGAGAGGGCGTGACTTTAATCACTGCTTCTAAACCCTGGTGCAAGAGCTGGTGCTGGGCTGCAGAGCAGTTTTCACTGTTCATAGGTGAGCACAGAAAGAACAAACAACAACGAGGTAATGAGCTCCCCGAACGCTAATTAATTTCTATTAAAACACCGGTAAGTTCTATTTTGTTCTAGTTCACTTTGGACGTGAATTGTATCACGGCTGTGATGGTGGATAAGAGTTTTGAAGACTTTATTTGAGTAGATAGAAAGTCAGCAACTCCATAGACGTCTCCCAGAACCTTTTTGGAGGAAATTTTATTAGTCTGTGAAATGCAAAACTGTTAACTAGCAGATGAACTAAACTCCAACTTCCCTTCTGCTCTAAACTTCTCTGTGTCTGTGGATCTACATCAGTAGAAATACCTGCAGAGTATCTCAAACGTTGAAAGATTTAGATGGAACCTTAAAAACTGGGTGTAACCCCTGGGCAGTGATAAATGCTTGCGGTGTTGGTGGAACGCAGTGGACATCCTGTGCTTCGCTCTGCTCTAGATGCACTCTGAAATAATGGGGGCTTGCCTCCCTGCAGCCGTTGCTGAAGTCACCTCCGGCTGCAGCTGGCTTGTGCCACCTCTCAGAGACCCTTGCGTGGACGACTATATTCTAACCCTTCTCGAGACAGCTGTCAGCACTGCTACTGTTACCAGCTCTTCCTTCTGCTCCCTGCGGGCACCTCATAGGAACAGAGCAGGGGCCTGTGACCGGCACGTGGCACCTGGTCAGAAATTGCTGGAGGCTGACCTCAAAGAGCAGGGCCCCAGGGAGGAGTACGGCCCGGAGAGCAGTGGGGTATTTCAAAGTTGCATCAGTCTGGGAGTTGGTTTCCGTTCCCTGGAGGAGGAGGATCTGTGCTATCTGCCGGGGGCAGAGAAAGGACGGATGGCTTCCCTGATGCTGACATGGCAAATGAGATTTGCACTTACAATGTGGCGCTTATAAAAATTCACTCATTAAAAATAAAATGTCCTATTGTTTAGTTTCCTGTCTTTTCAAAGTATAAGTAAGAACATTCGAATTTCTCCAGGCCTACATGAGGGTTTTTGTTTCATAGAACCATGTCGCCATCCAGGATAGGATGTAATTCCATAGATGAATTCCAACCACATTCAAAACAGCAGGCAGCCTGGGATCAGGTCTGTTTCTGTTCTGCCACCCGTGCTGCACACAGCGGGCAGGCACCGCTGTTCACTGGCTGAATAACCAAGATGAAGCACCAGGGTACCTGTCTCTGCTGGGAGGCAAATTGTCAGGAAATACTAGTTTGTTCTTAAAGCTCAATTTTCTGCTACTCCATGGCTTTGCATGCAATAGTTTCAAGACTATACCCAAACCTCATCAAAGTGTTGATACTCGTTATAAGATGGATGCATTCTATAGCACAGTGGCCACAGTTAACAATACTGTATTGTGTACTTGAAATTTAATACATGTAGATCTTAAATGTTCTCACTATAAAAGAAAGAATGATGGGGCCAGTGCTATGGCGTAGTGGGTAAAAGCGCTGCCTGCAATGCTGGCATCCCATATAGGTGCCAGTTCAAGTCCCAACTGCTCCACTTCTGATCCAGCTCTCTGCTATGGCCTGGAAAAGCAGTAGAAGATGGCCCAAGTCCACGGGCCCCCGCACTCACGTGGGAAGACCCAGAAGAAGCTCCTGGCTCCTGGCTTCAGATTGGCTCAGCTCCGGCCATTGAGGCCAATTCGAGAATGAACCAGCAGATGGAAGACCTTTCTCTCTCTCTCTCTCTCTCTCTCTCTCTCTCTCTCTCTCTCTGTGTGTGTGTGTGTGTAAAACTCTGACTTTCAAATAAATAAAATAATTCTTAAAAAAAAAAAAAGAATGAAAGGGAAGAAAGACATGGAGGAAGAGGGGGTGGGAGAGACAGCGGGAGATGTGACAAAATTCAGAATGGTGGTTTAGGGCTGTAGGGATCAATGGAGAGGAGCAGGGCTATGTGGGGTGCAGAAGAGAATCTCTCATATTTTCTTCCCTTTTTTTTTTTTTTTAATTTTTTGACAGGCAGAGTGGACAGTGAGAGAGAGACAGAGAGAAAGGTCTTCCTTTACCGTTGGTTCACCCTCCAATGGCCGTCGCGGTTGGCGTGCTGCGGCCGGCGCACCGCGCTGATCCGATGGCAGGAGCCAGGTGCTTCTCCTGGTCTCCCATGCGGGTGCAGGGCCCAAGGACTTGGGCCATCCTCCACTGCACTCCCTGGCCACAGCAGAGAGCTGGCCTGGAAGAGGGGCAACCGGGACAGAATCCGGTGCCCCGACCGGGACTAGAACCCGGTGTGCCGGCGCCACAAGGTGGAGGATTAGCCTAGTGAGCCGCGGCGCCGGCCCTTTTTTTTTTTTTTTTTTGACAGGCAGAGTTAAACAGTGAGAGAGAGAGACAGAAAGAAAGGTCTTCCTTCCATTGGTTCACCCCCCAAATGGCTGTTAAGGCCAGCGCGCTGTGCCAATCCGAAGCCAGGAGCCAGGTGCTTCCTCCTGGTCTCCCACGTGGGTGCAGGTGCCCAAGCACTTGGGCCATTCTCCACTGCCTTCCCAAGCCACAGCAGAAAGCTGGACCGGAAGAGGAGCAATCAGGACAGAACGGGCGCCCCAACCGGGACTAGAACCCGGAGTACCGGCGCTGCAGGCGGAGGATTAGCCTAGTGAGCCACGGCGCCGGCCCATATTTTCTTTCTTACACATCTGAATCCATCTGTCAAAAATGAGAAGTTTCAATTCATCTGTTTATTGTGAAGTGTTGCTTATATTACTCTATAATTTCCTGTATTTTTGAAATATTGCATTGGTCATAAAAAGGAAAGAATGAAAAAAGATGACTATCAATACAGTTTGGAATCTAACTTATCAGGAGAAATCAGCTGATAACATATTTTAGCTTTTCCTGGAATCCTTTTACCAGCAAAGCACAACAATTGGTTTCAGCAAAAGGAGATGAGATGTCTGGGCTGGGCTTTCTTTCTCTCCTTTAATGATAGACCTTGCCAGAAGGCAAGGCTGCCTGGACCCACCCAGGTTGGCTTCTTTTAGAAACACAGGCTGGAAGGAGGAGCCTCCTTGGAAGCAAGGAGTGGCCCTCCTCCAGGGGCAGGGCAGGTCCTGGGAACAGGGGGAAAGGTTATTACCGGTCAGTGAGAAGGCAACTGCCAAACAGGTCACGCCCTGGCTTGGTCCCGGCAGGTGCGGGGCAGGTACAGACTGAAGGTGAGCGCGCTAGAGCAGAGAAACCGTGATCCTCTAGTGGGGATCCCATGACCACCACGCTGAGAAACCAGCTCTCCCTCCAGGCTGCTGTGAGGGCCCCCATGCAGAATCCGGGGTAATGAAGAGGCTTTGGACAGCTTCTCCTCAGCTCTCCTATGGCTTCTGTGCTTCTGTGACCGAGATGGGGTGGAGCCAGGCTCATCCCCCACCCCGCCCCAGGCTCCAGACCTTTGAAGGCACTAGGAACAGCACAGTGCGAGGACATGGCTTATGGGACACGGAGGAATTCTCCTGGTCCCCACTCTGTGTCTCCCCCCTGCTGAGGATGGGGTTCCACCTTGAAGGGGAACCATGGGGGAGTTTGATTCAGTTTGCTGCTTGTTGTCTTGAGGCAAAGGCAATCAGATACTGGGTCCCTTCATCACCACCCCTTAGTCTAAAATGGTGGATGCTTTCCAATATTGTGCCTCTAGCCTAACACCCACCCACCACCACTCACACCCCTCCCCCTGCAAAGAAAACCACCCAACCTTGTTTTAATCCTAGTTAAAATCAACCTGATGTCCTCACAGCTGGACTCCAGTCACAACTGATTGGAAGAAGACATACTCCCATGGAGAACTAACTCCTCTCCCTTAAGAAACTGCAGGCCCCCATCTGGCTCAAGCTGGGCTAAGGATTCTATGTATAAACAGCAGCAGGGTTCCTAACTGCACCTGTCTGATGTAGAAAACTCAGAGCACTTCTTGGAATGCAACATCTCCACCCCCAAGAGAACAAGGAACACATGGAACACACATGATGCTGCTCCTGCTCTCTCTATGCGTAGCGCTTCCTGGAACTTCCCCGAAACTAAAGGACAGCCTGTGACTTTTCTAGAAGCACACTCTGGAATACCTGTAATTTTTTAGATTTTTGGTCATGATTTCACCTCAGCCCTGGCTTGGGCAACCTATTTTCCTTTCTGCTTAGAGCTCAGGCCATGGTCTTATTTCCATGGGCACTCACAGTGGACAAGAACCCTCCACTATCCTGACCTATTACAATCTCCCAGTTGCTTCGGCATCCAGTTAAAAAAGTCGCATTCACCACCTCTCTCCTGACAGCCTGTCGCCTCCGAGTCAGTATTTCTGTCAGGGATACTGATACTCCCTCAGTTGCCCAGGCCCAATGCCACCTGCCTCTTGCTTGGCCCCACATGTAGTGGGAGATGAAGCTCACATAGTTCTCCTCTGCACAACCTCTCCATCACCCTCTGCTTTTCGTGGCTGAGCCAGGCCTTCGTGACCCAATGGCTGCATGGATCATAATATTTCCTAAATACTCCCTCAACCTCAGGCTTCTCTGCTCCTTAGTCCAGTGGGAACACAGACTGGGAACTTCCTAAAACACATATGCCTGGCCTCACCAGAAAACTGAAACAGAGTCTCCGCAGTGCAACTGGTGAACTGACTTCCAACTTTTTTTTAAAGATTTATTTATTTATAAGTCAGATACAGAGAGAGAGTGTGCGCGCGAGAGTGAGCATCCATCTGCTGGTTCACTCCCCAGATGGCTGCAGTAGCCAGGGCTGGGCCAGGCCAAAGCCAGGAGCCAGGTGCTTCATCCAGATCTCCCACATGGGTGCAGGGACCCAAGCACTTGGGCCAACTTCCATTGCTTTCCCAGGCACATTATCTGGGAGCTGGATCGGAAGTGGAGCAGCCAGGACTCGAACCGGAGCCCATATGAGATGCTGACGCAGCAGGTGATGGATTTAGCCGCTGTGCCATGGCACTGACCCCATGATTTCTAATGTAAATCCCGATGCTGAACCACATTCTGAGTTTGTTGTGTGAGCTCTTCACCTGGATGCCATGGTGATCACGTAGATTTTGGAACCACACTCCTTCAGTTCAGATCCCAGGCTGATTTTTCACTTACTTGTTATGTAATGTTTAACAAATTATGTAACCACTCACTGCCCCATGTGTCAAATAGGAGTTGATGTGAGGATTAAATAGAGTAGTAAACATGACCTGCCTAGACCAGTATGCGTGACTGTTTAAGATGCTCCTACAGGTGCCAGCACTGTGGCGTAGTAGGTTGAGCCTCTGCCTGTTGCACCAGTGTTCCATATGGGCACAGGTTCGAATCCCAGTTGCTCCTCTTCTGATCCAGCTCTCTGCTAATGCCTGGGAAGGCAGTGGAAGATGGCCCAAGTGCTTGGGCCCCTGCACCTACAATGGGAGACCTGGAAGAAGCTCCTTTCTCCTGACTTGGCTTGGCCCAGCCCTGGCCATTGTCATTTGGGAGTGAACCAGCAGATGGAAGATCTCTCTCTATTTCTTCCTGTCTCTAACTCTGCCTTTCAAATAAATAAATTAAACAGAAAAAGATATTCCTACTCAGCACGTCAGCCATGCATGGACTTTTCAGTCCCAAACAGCCCTTTCATCAGTTGCTTTCCTTCCTCAAAAGCATCCAATGCTTACTTTCAAAGAGTATGGGAAGTGGGGAAAAATAATTTTACCATGAGGAAACATGGAAAACAGCCCCTCAGCCAGGTGACCAAGGATAACATCAAAAGTGATAAAGAATATCAAGAGATTACACCCCTAAATGGTGAGAGTAGTACATTTGGTTCCTGCAGTCTTTCTCCAAAAACCCATAACCCCACAACTCAAGAATCATATCAGATGAATCCAAATTAAGGGATATTCTGCAAAATATCTGCCTAGTACTCCCCCAGAACTGCCTGGGTCCCACGTCCTCTGGCTTCTCCATTCTTCAGTCCTGTGGGAACACAGACCGGGCACTTTCCAGCACACAGATGCCTGGCCCCAGCCACAGACAAACTGAAATGGTATCTCTGTAGGCAGCCGTCAAAATCAAGGCAAGTCGGAGAAACTGCACAGCCAGACGAGCCTAATGGGGCAACCAAATGTAAACGCAGGGTCCTAGCTGAGTTCTTGGGATAGGAAACGGCCATGGGGCAAAAATTACAGAAATCTGAACACAGTATGGATGTTAGTTAATGGTACTAGTTCAATCCTGGCTTATTAATTATGACAAATCTGCCATATGAATATGACATAGTAATAACAACAAGGAAAACTAGAATAGATGGAAAGTCTCTTTGCCACTTTGAACGGGTGTTATTTTGGATGAGTTTTCTTTAAGGGATCCTGGAAGAGAAAAAGGACACTGAGGGTGCCAGGTGCCGTGGCGTGGTGCGTAAAGCGACTGCCTGCAGTGCCGGCGTCCCGTATGGGTGCTGGTTCAAGGATGGGCTGCTTCATTTCCAATCCACTCCCGGCTCATGTGCCCAGGGAAAGCAGAGGAACACGGCCCAAGTGGTTAGGCCCCTGCACCCGTGTGGGAGACCCAGAAGCAGCTCCTGGCTTCAGCCTGGCCCAGCCCTAGCTGTTGTGGCCATCTGGGTGGTGAACTAGCAGATGAAAGATACCTCTCTGTTTTTCCCTCTCTCTATGTAACTCCAACTTTCAAATGAATAAATAAAATAAATCTTAAAAAAAAAAAAAAGACATTGGGAAAAACTAATGAAGTCTGAATAAAGTACAGGTTTCCCCCAAATTAGGAGAGCTTTATTTTTTTTTTAAATGGGAAAATGTCCTTCATTTTCTTTCCTTTTCTTTCTTTTTTTTTTTTAAGTTTTATTTATTTTTTGAGAGGCAGAGTTACAGTCAGAGAGAGGGAGAGACCAGGAGAGAGGTCTTCCATTCACTGGTTCACTCCCCAAATGGCCTCAATGGCTGGGGCTGGACCGATCTGAAGCCAGGAGCTTCTTCCGGTCCCCTAAGTGGGTGCAGGGGCCCAAGGCTTTGGGCCATCTAACACTGCTTTCCCAGGCCGTAGCAGAGAGCTGGATCAGAAGTAGAACAGCCAAGACTTGAACCAGTGCCTCAATGGGATGCCAGTACTACATGTAGAGGCTTAACCTATTACACCACAGCACCAGTCCAACTAGAAGAGCTTAACTTAGGATTTGTTTGACTTCATGATGTTGCAAGAAGACATTGATCCAACAGGAACTGTACTTCAGAGTTTGAACTTAGTATTTCTTTCAGGCTAGCACTCTGCAGGACAGCCCCAGGGTCCCCCAGTGACATGAGAAACAGCCGATGTGCTACAGCGAGCTGTGCTCCAGAGCCGGGGATATTGGTGGGCGGTTGAGTGCCTAAAATGCGTTTTCAACTTACAGTATTTTCAACTTACGATGGGTTTTTCAGGGCACTGTAAGTCAACTGCATCAGCTAATAATAATGTAGCAATTCTAGCTCATTAGTTAGGACAGAGGTACCCTATAGTGTAAGATCTCAACATCAGGGAAACCAGGGGAGGCCTACCTGTATTGACTCAAAACTTTTTTGGTAAATCTAAAACCATTTTAAAATGAGAGTTTATTTAAATCAAGAAGGAACAGTCTAAGGATTCCCACGCTGACAGTGCCAGCTCACTGGTCTGGCCTGCAGCCCCACCTCCCTCTCCTCTCCATAGAGGCCCTCCATTCTTCCTGGGTGGGAGGCTCTGCCAAGGCCTTGCAACCTCCAAGTCAGCATGTGGTCTGCTCTGAGTCCCTGCCACACCAGGCTCTGCCTCACTGCCCATTTCCCTGCAAATTCAAGATCCCGCTAGGATGAGAAGGCCCAGGCAACAGAGGCTCTTCCTCCACCCCTCCAGCCCTGGAAATTCCCTCCCCTGGGTCTTAGACTGCTCCCCACCCCCACCTCTCTCCAGCATCTGCACGTCTGCAGTGTGGTTCAATTCATCTCTCCTGGCAAGGGCTGGCCTGCTGCCCTCCTCCACGTGGCCACAGCACCCAACGTGTTTCACCACCCTCCAGACCACTCTCCTCCACCTAAGAGAGGCTCAGAAGATGCTGGGCTTTGAGACTTTGTCACTGTGGTAAAATATATGTAAGGTGAGGCTTCCTATTTTATCTGTTTTAGGTTAAAACATCCTTATATGGTTGTCCAACCACCTTCACCATCCACTTTCTCATCTTCCCCAGCTGAAGTCCGGGACTCATTTAGCATTAACTCCCAGTCGCTCCCCCCTCCTCCTAGATCCTGGCAACCTGCACTCCACCTTCTGTCTTTATGAGTTAGACTATTCCAGGAACCTCATGTTAGTGGAATTATACAGCGTTTGTCCTTTTGTGACTGGCTTCTTCCATTAGCATGAAGTTTTAATATTTCTTCATTTGGTAACGTGTTCAACTTTCCTTCTTTTTAAAGACTAACATTCCATTACATGTACATACATCGAATGTTTGTCTTTTTCATTTGCAAGCAGGATTGAAAATTGCAGGGAGGCCAAGGGTGGAAAGACAGCAGACCTCGTCCTTGGGTTCACCAACCCCTCCCTGCCACAAGGACAAGATCAGCCTTGAACCCTTTCTCCTGCCTTGGTGCAGTACTAGGGCACATGGGCGTCTGTAGGTTGCATTCCCAGCCATAAGCTACACCACTAGCGATAATCAGGTCAGGGATAGCTGGGTTATGCCTTAGAAGGAATCTACTTCCTGTCCACCCTCTGAGAGAACTAGAAGCTTGCTTTTTGCCCCAAAGAAGAGAAGACCAAGGAAATCAAGCATCTATGCATGAACATATTAATAACAATTGAATGGCGTCCTCTTCCCATCTGGACCCAAACCATATCAATTTCCAACTAACCAGCTGAGATCTAACCATTAATTTGTGCCATCCCCTTGGAACACCTTGCTTGTTAGCAACAGCACTGCTGACGTCATGCATTAACATAAGAGAACATGTAATTGTATTAGAGGAAGCAAAGATAACTGCCCGGAGGAGAAATCCTACCATCTCAATAGTTTCACTTAACAAAGGATCACTTCTTGCCCTTGTAGGCCTGGTGGCTCTCCTGAATGGAGCTCCCCCAAAACAGAACTCAGGGACACCTTCCTTCTTGCAGTTCCACCATCTGGGAGCTCTTTCCTTGCAGTCATGGGAATCAGGGAGAGAAAACAGAGAAGATCCCCTGACCAGAACAGCCACACGGCGGCGGAATGACATTTCACATCTGCTCACCTCCTACTGGTGGGAACTGTCATCTGACACTCCCTGGACAGTGCGCCCTGCCTGTGTGCTTGCGGGAGAACAAAACGGTTCGACGATACCATAGCACTGTCTCTGCTAAAGTTCCACCTGAGGCAGCGGGAGCTCAACAGTCCTCTGAGAACCCTGGGCTTCAGCGCCATCCCTGCAGAGTTGACAGGAGAGATTTGTCCAGAAAATCCTGTTGTCAGGCTTTCGTGCACTGGACGCTCACTGCCCATCAGACACCAGGCTGACAGTTTTACGTGCGCCCCTTCAGTGAATCCACCTAATGACTTGATAACAGTTACAGCCCTAGAAGAGACAAGTCTGAGATGAGGAGAGAGGCAAGGCTGGGTTTTTCTAAGGCTTGTAGACAGCCACCTCTCACTGTGTCCTAGTAACTTTCTATCTGTGTGTGATCTGTGTCAAAACTTCCTCTTCCCAGAAGGCCACCTGGCAAACTGGGTTAGGACCACCCAGAAAAGCCTCATCTTCACTTAGCCACCTCTTCAAAGAATTTATCTCCCAGTGCAGTTGCCTTCTGGAGTACTAGGGCTTGGGTCTTCAACATATACATCTAATGGGAACACAATTCAATCTAGCATCCTTTATTTCGTTCGCATGTGAATGTACTCTAAAAAAATTAAGAATATGTGCAAAGATTTTACCATATGCTGTTTATTGCAACCTCACTTCAAATAATAAAATATCAGTTAGGATCGGGTTTGGCTACAATGAACAGAAAATCCAACGTAGAGCAGCTTAAACACAACAAAGAGTTTGGATGGAGGTGGCTATTGATACTGATTCAGGGGCTCTCTGGGATTCTTGCTGTTTTCTCAGCCTATCGCCTCAGAGTCACCCAGTGGCTACTGTTGTTCCAGACATCATGCTCATGTTTCAAGTAGAGAAACATGGAAAAGAATTGCATCATCCATAATTTTTTCATCGAGAAAGAAAAACTTCCCCGGAGAGCTCCACAGAGAAATCTAACATCTCATAGGTTAGAATCAGCCCACTTCTTCCGCTCTCCCTGAACAGCTGGGAAGCAGAGCTTTGGGTGTGGCGTGAGAGAAGATAACCCTGCATACTGGTCACGGACGCTCCGTCTCTAGGATTAACATTACCAGAACATTCTGGGTCTACTGGGATTGTTCCAGTTCAGTGGGAAAGAAGTCAGGGCTGGAGGTGTGGGCTCCTCCAGCCCACATTGGCCCAGTCATGTCTTAAGCAGGGCTGCCTTTCAGACATAGCACCTTCTTTTAAAGGCAATAGCTAGGTTGGTACAAAAAAAAAAAAAGTTTTAAAGTAATAGCCTTAGAATCTTGATTGCAGGCGTCACCATGGCTTGTGTGGGAATCCCGTGCTCCGAGATCCAAGTCAGTTTTCTACAAGGACACCGCCGCTGGTCAGGCAGCCGGGACAGCAGACCAGCCAGGCCCTGGCAGGCTGCTTAAACTCTCTCACACCTTCTCCATCCAGGAATACGGCCCCTCCTTTCTGAGATCACCAGCAAATAGAGAAGGAACCAAAGGTCTCATACGATTAACAGGAACAATTACACGGGAGTGCGCAGTTGTGCCCCAAGTGGTTCACAAACAGGCCAAGCTGCTCATCTTGTCCCCAACTTCTACACTGAAGATGTTCTGGCTTTGTCATAGGAGACAAAATTTATAAAGAAATGAATGTAATTACTACCCACCAAAAAATGGAACAAGCCCAATTTTTAAATTATTTCAAGTTATGCTTTCCATAATAGAAAAAAAAAAAAAAAAGAAAAAAATCCAGAATAAACTAACCAATATAAATGCTCAACCTTTGGGGTGTTGCTATAGATTCATTTGAAAGAACATAGAGTCATTAAAATAATAAATATATGGACTGTGTTAACACATGGAAAAGGATGTGTGAATAATAGGAACAAAGACAAACATACTCACTGATTGTAACTGTGCAAAATTACGTTTAGACAATGATAAGAATGAAAAATGATAGCAGTTAGTAAACAGAGTTTTCAAGTGACAGGGCTCTTTGTGCTCTGGGGAAACGTAGATCTTCACGGGGAACAATTTTTAAAATAGCAAATCTAGTTGATGTGACCTCCGCTGGGGACAGCGTGGCCACATTTTCCCTGGGGTTCCAAAGTGCTGCAGGCCTGTCCCAGAGGAAAGAAGAGTGGAAGAGCCCCTGAGATCCACTCTCTCGGCAGATTTCAAGGGTGCAGTGCACTAGTGTTAGTAACGGTCACCACTCTGCAGTGTTCTCACCACACACACACACACACACACAGTCACTAAGTGAGGTGATGGATATGGGTGTTAATTAATTAGCTTGAGTGCAGCAGCCATTCCACAATGTATACACAAATCAAAACATCATTTGATAGACCCTAAATAGATGCAACATTTAATTATCAGTCATACCTCAATAAAGCTGAGAAAAAAATCATAATTGTCTCAAAAGATAAAAGCAGAATATTCAGTAAAAGTGAGTGTATGCTCAGCAAATGGATAATGATGGGGGAGAAGATTGTGGTCTGGACAACCTTGTGATCTGTTAGAGGGCCGTTTGGGGAGTGAACCAGCAGGTTGAACTGCAACTATAACTCTGCCTTTCAAATAAATAAAACAAATCTTTAAAAAAAACATGAGCAAAAAATATCATTACATTTTTTTCCAAATGTACATCATTGGGGAGGGCATTTGGCCTAGCGGTTAAAACATTGCTTGGGACCCATCCTATACTGGAATGTCTTTGGTCCGAGTCCCCTCTCTGCTCCTGATTCCAGCTTCCTGCTGATGTGCACCCTGGGAGGCAGCCACTGACTGCTCAAGTGCTTGAGTCCCTGCCATCAACATGGAAAAGCCAGATGGAGTTCCCAGCACCTGGCTTGGGCTGTTGTGGGCATTTGGGGGAGTGGACCAGTAGATAGAAGATCTTCATCTTTCTGACTTTTGTAAATTAAATAAAGTAAGTATACGTATTCTCCTGCCCCCATTACCATCTTAGGGCAATTATATATGAAAAAAATTCATAATAAAATCTAGCATCTGCCTTATCTATGGGTAAACTCATTCTTCCTTTAAGGCCCGCCTGTAAAACTTCCCCAAGTCTCCCAGCAGCCACATTTCTTATAACCCTTGCATGATATTATCTTTCTGCAGCTGTGTGCATGTGTGTATATGTGTGTGTATGCAAGTGTGTGCATCTCCCACTGGACTCCAAGCACCTAGAGGACAGGAAATCCATGCCTAGGGCGTGAGTCCTAGCACAGAATAGAAGCCAACATGGAAAGCCAAGTCACTCTGGGAAAAAAACAAAAAAGAAGACCTAAATGAAAGATCTCTGCGAGTGAGATCCCAGTGGAAAGAACGGGGCCATCAAAGAAGGAGGTACCTTTCTCTGAAGGGAGGAGAGAACTTCCACTTTGACTATGACCTTGTCAGAATAAGATTGAAGTCAGCGAACTCAAAAGGCTTCCATAGCCTTGGCAACTCATGACTAGAGCCTAGGGAGATAACTGACGCCATAAATAAGAGTGTCAAATTGTTAAGTCAACAACAGGATTCACTGTGTACTTACTTCTCATGTGGGATCTGTCCTTAATGTGTTGTCCAATGTGAAGTAATGCTATAACTAGTACTGAAACAGTATTTTACACTTTGTGTTTCTGTGTGGGTGCAAACTGATGAAATCTTTACTTAATATATGCTAAATCAATCTTCTGTATATAAAGATAATTGAAAATGAATCTTGATGTGAATGGAATGGGAGAGGGAGCGGGAGATGGAAGTCGTGTGAGTGGGAGGGAAATTATGGAGGGGGAGGCCATTGTAATCCATAAACTGTACTTTGGAAATTTATATTTACTAAATAATAATAATAAAAGAATAGAAACCAACATACAAGACCCAGCCCAATATCAGTCTTGTCAATACTAATTTGAGCAATTCCACCGAAGAGGCACTAGAAGTGACCCCTTCACTTGTCCAAGAGCCCCTAAATAATGCATACACACTTACTGAGCGTGTACCAGGGTCAGATTTTGTGGCAGCTACTTCACACATAAAATCATGGAATCCTCATGACGGTCCCACAGAGACAGTAGTATTATCCACATCAACAGGAGACCAGATTCTGCAATACGGGCAGCCTCGGAGAGGCTAAATCACTTGCCTGAGGCCCAAAGCTGAGACCCTTAGCAACCACACAACTGAAGCCATGGTCTCAGGTGTGTCCTTTTACGTCCAACAGTGGTACTGTGGACTCTGTTCAAAGCAAGGTATCCTTGGGGAACTCACTGTGGTTTAGGGGTGGCTGTGAGGAGGATTTCTGATTAAAGAAAACCAAGGAGGTGTTTTCCTTAAGTGGCGCTCTGACTGGTTGAACTTGGACTTGGTCTGCTGATTGCCTCCTGCATTCTCATTGCCCTCCAAATCCACCCACAAAGCAGAGACATCCAGGGCCATGGTGACAGGCAACTGGCTAATGATCAAGCATGGGTTGTCAGCAGATTCACTTAGGAATCCTAGAAACTTGGTAAAAACCGCTTTGGACCATGAAGGTGGGAAAGGACCCTTCCTGCCCTATTTCTCTGGACCACCGGCAAAGGCCCTCACCTCACTGATCTGGCCCGCAGCGAGCCGCGGTGGAGGGCTGGAGCCCCCACCCTGCGGGTCAGTCATGCTCTGCATCTGATCTGGGACAGGCTCATTTCCCGAGGTGGAAATGAGGTTCTGACAGTGCGCCTTTCCTGTTTAATCTCTTCGCTCCATGACAACCAGTCCCTGCCGCACGGTGACAACCTTTCCTCTTGCCAGACTGATGCTCTTGACAGAGCACAGAGCCCCTTCCCTCCGCCTGGCTTTGCTCCCCCGGGGCAGGAACACACGGGGCTTGCTGCTGACCCTGCCCACTAGGATGTGTGGGGACACAGCACCCTCCACACAACTTGCTTACCAAAGGGACACCTAGTGATGAAAGTGATGAAAGACAACAGTGAGAGGCTAAGAACATTCTTTCCTCTTGAAAGGTTATTTATTTATTTATTTGGCAGGGTTACAGAAAAAGGGAGAGACAGAGAGATTATTCCCCAAATGGTGGCAATTCCTGGGGCTGAGTGGGCAAAAACTAGGTCTCCCATGTGGGTGGCAGGAGCCCATGTGGGCCATATTCCTCTGCTTTCCCAGACATATTAGTGTGGAGCTAGATGGGAAGTGGAGCAGCCAGGACTGGAATCAGCTACCCATATGGAACTCTGGTATTGTAGGCAGTGGCTTAACCTGCTGTGCCACAAGTCCAGGCCCAAAAGTTGTATTTATTGATAAGCAGAAGTGGTGTGTGTGTAGACTCCCACATGCCGGTCCACTCCCTAAATGTCTACAACAGCTGGGGGTCTGAAGCTTGGAGCCAGAAAGTCACTCCAGGTCTCCCATGTTGGTGGCAAGAACCCAACTACTTGAACATCTTTGCTGCTTCCCAGTATCTTCATTAACAGGAAGCAAGAATCAGGAGCTGGAGCCAGGACGGAAACCCAGGTACTCCGATGTGGAATGGACATCCATCTCTCAGTTCTTCATTTTTCTTTGCTCTTTTTAAAATTTATATGAATGGTATCATATGTAAGATGGAGCTCTATAGATCAAAGGCTCACCGTATATGTTTGATCTGCTATTTCTAGGGAAATCGGCTTTGGTCACCTTTTCAAATACTTGGGTCTATGATTGAGAACTAAAAAACAAAATGAAAAACCTCTCACTTTCAAAGTTCTCTGTCATCATCCCCAAAAGTGTTTTCAGGCATCTCATACTTTGCAGAGCACAGTTAGCTTTTGGTCAGACTGAGGCAGCAAGAGGTGGGGGAAAGAGCTCCAACAAGCATTTGGGGAGCTGGATACTCCTCCCTGCTCTGCCCCTACAAGACTGCTTTGTGGCTTTGGGAGAGTTATTGACCTCTTTGAGCCGTAGACTTCTTAGCTGTCCAGGAGGATGTTGAACAAGTGTATGAGATATATATATATATATATATATACACACATATATATATGATATATATATGACATATGATATGTCTATATATATATATATATATTGCAGCTGATTACCATATAGACTTCTTTGGGGGGGCAGTGGAAATGAAAAGCACAGAAGGTGGAAGAAAAGCAGAACTGAAACTGATCCCTTGCCCAAATGCCCTTAATGTGGACTTTGTTAGACCAGGTCTCCCTCCCTTAGCTTGCAGGTGCTCCCTTGGCTCTGATGATGGCACATCAGCTCCTTAGTCAAGACTCGCTCAGTGAATGAAGGGAGCGCCAGGGCTCAGGCTGCTCCTGGAAGACCAGCGTCACACGATGCAGAGTTCAGTGGTCACCTCTACAGCTAACATCCCAGCACTAACTCTGCGATGCTTCCCAGGAACTCTAGGCCTGGATCACACCAAGTAATAACCAATCTACTGTCAGACCCTAGACGGACTGGAGCCCACTTTGCCACCACAACATCTTCAGAAGAACACGCCAGCCTATCGCTGACCAACCAAAGGCAGGCCGTGAACACTGAGGACCAACCAGAGACCCGAACGTGAGCTGATCATGTCCTGTTCACTCCCCTCTTGAATCTGTAGGATTCACCAGCCCCGATTCCTTGGTAACTCTGGGGTTGGGGGTAGCTGCCCACAGTCCTTGTTCTGCACATTGCTAAAGTGACTCCTATTGCTCTTCCACCACCCCAGCATCAGTGGTTGGCTCGCTGTGTGTCAGAAGAGTGGACCCAGGTTTGTTGGGTTCTACAGCAGAATCTGTCCTCGGGAACTCTTATGGTACATGAGCACTAGTCACGTGGGCACAGGGCCTGGGCCAAAGAATACTCTGTTCCTGTTTTATGACCCTACCTGTGAATTTTTCTTGACTTCCACATGGGCAAAAAGGTTGGAAATTTGCTAGTTCAACCTCTGAGAAGAATTCCACTGGGAAAAATGGATGTTGTTTGCTAGAGGGGCTGGAACAGGGCTCTTCAAAAGGAGAGAGACTTTACAAATTAATCTAGTCTGTGCTCACTCATGCCCCAGACCAAGAAACCAACACGTGGAGTGGCTTAAGTGATTGGTCAAGACCACAATTAGTTACTGAGTTGGAATAATTCATTGAGAGCCAACATACTCATTAGCCGACTCACCATGGTGGACAGCCTGGTTTCCATATTAATGTTTATGAAAGGCACATAATGCAACAACACACAAACGTGAAAAGTGTCAGCCATTGCTCCGTGCAGGCATTAGTCCTGAGCAGATACCAGATATCCTTCACAGAACAGAAGAGAGAGAGCGAGCGAGCCCAGGTCTTCCTGGAGGGAAGGGGGCATTTTCCTGGATGCTGTTTGTGTCTTGGCACAGAATCTCATCAAATGGCATAGGCCTCTGCCATCCGGAGATGCAGACCAAGTCAGAGAACAGCTCAGGTGAAAGTGTCCAATACTGTCATGCAACACAGAGAATGAACACACCACTGGCCTTCTCTCCCCAGATGCTTGCATGTGGAAAAGTGGCCTTTACCAGAGGTCATCTCTTCACTCTCCTCCTCCCCCACCTGCCTCCCACCCCACAGTCACAGCCTGGTCCTTCCCTGACCATGGCAGTGACCCTCCTGCCTCAGTGCCTGTGCCCTGAACGCTCCTCCTCCCCAGAATCCCCCGGGCTCACCCATCGTCTCCCTGGAGGCTGCCCTGGCCATCCTCACACCTGGTTCCACCTTTTTCCTTAGCACCCATCACCTAGCATTCTGTGGCTTAGCCACTTCCCCTGGCTGACGTAGGCCTGGGGCTTTGGTCTCTCTTATTCCCTCTGATGTCCTGAAGCTCCAGAACCACGTCCGGCACATAGTAGGTGCTTAATAAATACAGCCACTCCCCTTATCAGTGGTTTCACTTTCAACAGATTCGCTTACTTGTAGCCAACCATAGCATGAAAATACTAGATGGAAAATGTCATATTTTGAGGGAGAAAAAGAGAGCAAGAGAGACCACATTCAAATAATCACATTCAACTATTATACTGTATTGCTACAATTGATCTGTATTATCTGTGCTATCATTCAGTTTTAATCTCTTACTTTGTCTAGTTTATAAATTTAACTTTATTATAGTACATGAAAAAAGCACAGTAAGAGAATACTTTAAAATTCATAAATGGAAATGGAAAAAAATGTTTATTCTGATGAAAAAAAAATTTGTCCACGTACAGCTTTTTCAAAATATACATTTTCTGCTACCATTTTAAAGACTCCTCATAGACGTAGATTTCAAATTTTTCTGCACCATAAAATCTTATAATTGTATTTTATGCAGCCATTTTGAATTACCTTGGTAGATGCAGGTTTTTGTACTATTCCTGGTTTCAGGCACCCACTGGGGTCTCAGAATGTAGCTCCCTCATGTAAGGGAAGATGATTGGGGGGGGGGGGGGGGCGTGCAAGCTCTCATTTACTTCCTGTGTGTTTCTCCTGCTTGCCCCTGTCTTCAAATTGCAACCGCTCTCCCAGCTCTGCTGAAGTGCTACCCCTCAACTGGAAGTGGATTGTCTTCACAGCTAAAGCAGATCCTCTCCATGCCATTCATTTGAGGGAACCAGAGAGCTAAGTGGCCTGACCAACATCACAGATCCAGAACTTGAACTTGGCTCTCAGATGGACTCCATCTGAATCTGGCTCCATCTGGCTCTTCCCTCAGACCCTCAGTGTCTGTAGTCTGGTGCACTCCTTGCTTCTTCAGCGGGATCTGGCCTCTCCACCTGTGTGTACCACACCTTCTTAGAGCTCATCCAGGCGTGCTGAAGCCCGGTTCTGCCATGAGTTAGTCATGGGGCCTGGGACAAGTCCCTTTACTTCTCTCTGCCACGGGCTTCTCCCTTCTTCTGGGGGGGGGGGGGTGACCCTATTTTCCTTCGAGTGGGTACACAGGATCCAACACTAAGGAAAGCACAGCTCTCTCCTTCTGTGAGCTCAGGGCCTGGGGTTCCTTTGTCCTTCCCGGACTAATGATGAACATTTGCTCAACAAAAACATTCAATTCCTCCCATGTGTTGTCCCCATCTCCAGCCCACAAGCTCCTAGAAGACACTGAAGAAGTGCATAGGGAGTCAGAGTGAAGGTTAAAGGAGCGGATGGGAGGGAGAAAGCCCTGCCTAGCGGGTGGCACCTGAGGGTCAGGGTTGGCTCTTGGGTTCCAGCTCTTGGACCTGGTGCCCCGGTTAAAACCAGTTAACATGAACAAAATCCCCCAGGGGGTCAGCTAAGACAACATGGAGTGTTTTCTGTTCTCAGGGGCCAGCTTGGTGGCAAAACCAGTTTCAAAAAGCATCCTAAAGGTAATAGGGCAGGAATCACGATTTTCTGAGAAACCAGCATGGTGAGAAATTCCCAAAGTCTGTTCTTGAATTTAAAAAGAAATGTTAACGAGGGTGTTCTGTGATTTAAAAATAGTTGACAAAATACTGGGTTCACCAGTTAGTCAATTCATGCATGCAGAACATTTCAGAAACTTCATTTTCCTTACACCTCCTGTGGCTCACCGAGAGGGATGGAGACGTCCACGGACTACAATATTTTCCAGTTTAGACCCTTTCTTTTCTAGGAGCAGCTCTTACAACTAGTATTCTGTATGTCTCATTTTGGGGAAAGGCAGCTCTTGACAAACATACTAAACAGCGGAGCCTTGAAAGATGAAGTGGCTTGGCCATAGTCAGATAAGGCAGCGGCAAACCCAGGGCTAGAATCCAGCATGCAGGGTACTTTCCAGCGCTATTCCCTCTGTATGACATGGAAGTTGACAAGGGACTTCCAATCAGACCAACTCTATGGAGAGATCCTGGTATTTTCAGTTGAAAAAATAAGCTGGCATGAAATGCAACCAATGGCGCAGACTCTCCAGAGACAAGCACAAGATGTAAGTGTGCATGTAAGTGAGCAAGTGTGTGAATGAGTGTAAGTGTGTGTGCATGTGTGCGTGCTACACGGCTCGCAACACGACCATTGAAAGATGTATTCCCGCCCAAGATGGCTGAACAGCTCCCCGGGTAAACCAGTTGTCTCTTAAACAGCAGTTCTCCCTTACCCAAGACGGATGCATTCCAAGACCCCCAGCAGATGCCTAAAACCTCAGAGAGTACTAAGTCTGTATTCCATGTGTCTCTCCCTAGGCATGCCTTCCTATGATAAAGTGTGGTTTATACGTTTGGCAAAGCAAGAGGTTAACAGTAACGACTGGGCATAAAGCAGAACAACCGCAACGATACTGTAGGGGCAGGTGTCCGGTGCAGTGGCTAAGGCATTGCTGAGAGGCCCGTGTCCCGCAGCACAGTGCTTAGTTCGCGTTCCCAGCTGCTCCGCTTCCCACTCAGCTTCCTGTGAATGGACCTAAGAAGGCAGCAGAAGGCAACTCAAGTACCTGGGTCCGTGCTACCCACATCGGGGAGCAGGAGCGAATTTCCGGCTCCTGGCTCTGGTCTGGCCCAGTGTTGGCTGATGTGGGCACTTGGGGAGTGAAACAGTGGACAAAAGAGTTCTCTGTCTCTCTCTTTGGCTCTCTGACTCTGCCTTTCAAATAAGTGAGAGGAAAAGTTTTTAAAACATATATATATAGTAATAAAAATTATGTGAAAGTGGTCTCTAAGTATCTTACTATACTGTACTCATCTTTTTTGGGATGATGTGAGATGGTTTAATGCCTATGCGTGAGATGACCTGAGGTGAATGATCCAGGCAATGTGACACAGCCTTGGGCTACTACTGACCTTGACAATGTCAGAAAGGAGACACTGAGTTGTGACAATGCCGTTGCCTCTGGGTAACTGAAACCACAGAAAGCAGAACTGCGGATAAGAGGGAACTGACGTGGTGACGGGCGCACACTCTGGACCAGGGCAGGAGGCTGAACGTGGCCCCAGAGATACCCAGGTTCTGATTCCCAGAACCTGGGATCGTTTCGTTACTTAGCACAATGGACTTTGCAGATGCGATGAAATCAAAGATTCGGAGATGGGGAGAGTCACCTGCATTCTCCAGGTAGGCTTATTATTTTTTTAAATAATTTTGAGAATTTATTTATATACTTTGGAAGTCAGAGCTATAGAGAAAGAGGGAATAGGCAGAGATAATGAGATAGATCTTCTATCTGCTGGTTAACTTCCCAGACGGCTGCAACCGCCAGCGCTGAGACAGGCCGAAGCCAGGAACCAGGAGCTTCTGCCTGGTGTCCCATGTGGGTGGCAGGGGTCCAAATACCATGGCCATTTTCCACTGCTTTCCCAGGTGCATTAGTAGGGAGCTGGATGGGAAGTGGAGCAGCTGGGATATGAACCGGCACCCATATGGGATGCTGGCATCCCAGGCAGCAGCTTTACCTGCTATGCCACAGTGGCTACCTCATCCAAGTGGGTTTATTGTAATCACAAGATCCATCCTTTTTTTTTTTTTTCCTTTATTTTCCTTTTTTTTTTTTTTTTTTGGACAGGCAGAGTTAGACAGTGAGAGAGAGGGAGAGAGACAGACAGACAGAGAGAAAGGTCTTCCTTCCGTTGGTTCACCCCCCAGATGGCCGCTATGGCCCGTGCACTGCGCCAATCCGAAGCCAGGAGCCAGGTGCTTCTCCTGGTCTCCCATGGGGTGCAGGGCCCAAGCACTTGGGCCATCCTCCACTGCACTCCCGGGCCACAGCAGAGACTGGACTGGAAGAGGAGCAACCGGGACAGAACCGGCGCCCCAACCGGGACTGGAACCCGGGGCACCGGCGCCACAGGTGGAGGATTAGCCTAGTGAGCCATGGTGCCGGCCACAAGATCCATTCTAACGGGGAGACTGCGGGAGATTTAACTGCAGAGAAGGTGCTGTGATGCTGACGACAGCAGAGATTAAGCAGCCACACGCTTGGAAGGCAATGGAAAAGGCCACGGGTTAGAAATCCAAGCGACTTTTAGAAGTTGAAAACGGCAAGTGAGCCAATTCTTCCCTGGAGCCTTCAGAAGTAACCATTCTTGCAGACCCTTCAACTTCAGCCAGTGAACTTGACTGTGAGCTTCTTACTACACCTGTGCTGTTGGAAGTCACTAAGTTTGTGGTAACTTGGTATAGAAACAATGGAAAATTAATCCACGCACTAGGATGAGAACATCTGCGTTCAGTCTGAGAAGATTGTGCCACCCAGATAAGGCAAGCACTGATGACAGGGAGCCCTGGTGGTGTGACAGGCTCGTGTGTGCAGCCCGGTCACCCCATACTGCAGGGAACCACCCAGAGGTCTCCTGCAAGCATTGTCCTCTGGCACAGCCAGGTTCCCCGTGGAGAGATAATCTGTCCCTGTTTCGAGAGGCAGGCAGCGACTGATTTGTGACACCACGCCTCACCTGTGTGGCCTTCAATGAGTCTTTTCTTTGGTGGCACCACCACCTAGCCATTGAGTAAAATTCAAGTCAAGCAAGTTAGGGCTGCTGGGAACTGGATGCACTTGCTTATAAAACATTTCAACATTTCAAGGGTGTATTTTCTCTCACATGTTCTGGAACACTGGGAACCAACTTAATTAGCATGGTTTTACCTGCATAGTGCTGGGGGAACTCAGCTCATGCCTTAGTTCTTTCACTGCCGAGGGGCACTGCTGCAGGTGGCCCTGGCTGCCACACCCTCCACTCCTGCCCCCACTAGAGAAAGTCGCGGGCACTAATGGCATCACAGACCTGGGATTTTGCCCACGACTCTACTGAAATGTCACCCAGTGTCCTATCTTCAGCAAACATAGAACAACTAAGCACATCTTCAGATGCCTTGGCCCACAGGAAATTCATTCTGACTCAAGATATGTTTTGACAGTTTCATATGAAATACCCGCCTAGATCACAGATTTGAGAGGAGGCATTATGGGTGACATTATGAGATATAGGAGCCAGGTTTGTGGGAGGGATAGCAGTGTTACAAAAAACAAGCTGTATTTCTCTTTTGCAGTGATGTATTTTTTGCTTAATCCATGGTTTTGATTTCCCTGATTCACAGATTTGCTAAAAAAAAAAAAAATTTCATCGAATGAATGTTTTTCATATGTCTTAGGCAAAAGAGAAGGACTCCCAGAATCTGAAATGTTAAACACACAAGAAACTGATCCTTAGTAAGTAGGCTGCAGAGTGGCTGGTGTGGGAGACAAGCACTTGGCACAGCAGTTGGGACACAGCTTGGGATGCCTGCATCCCACTTCTGAGTGCCTGAGTTCGAGTCCTGACTCTGCTTCCAATGCCAGCATTCTTGCTAATGTGTGCCCTGGGAAGCAGCAGGAAGTAGCTCAAGTGGTTGGGTCCCTATCACCCACGAGGGAGACCTAGATTGAGTTCCGAGCTCCCGGGCAGTTGTAGGGTAAACCAGTGGATGGAAGATCTCCCTTTATCTGTCACTCTCCCTTTCAAATTGGAAGAAAAAAAAAAAAAACCTAACAACTGGCTAGTATGAGACAGCTACTTTTAAATCATTACATTATAACTAAAACTATAAAATAGACTCAAAGGCTTTTGAAACTATCCAAAGGAGCATGATTGATTGTTAACTTTTTAAACTGTTATATGACTAAGCAGTTTTAACAAATTCTTAAAATGTAAGAAGGGTAAACATTTTTACCTCTAAAAGGAGACGGCAGTTTACAGAAAGCTTCAACATGAACAGGTGAAATATCTCAAAATCGCGATGTCCTACGAGGGGTGGGGGACCTTGTTTCTGCCAGGGGACGTTTGGATATTTATAACTGGACATATAAAATTATCAATTTGAAAATTGGGCTGCTGTAAGACTCACTGAATTTCAAGTTCCTCCTGCAGTTGCCTTGGCATTGCCAGACCATATGATTTTGCAAGCCTTATGCCACCCATGAACCAGATGGTCCCTACCCTGTAAGGTATACTACAGAAGACTGAGAATACCTCACATGTAATACCTGTGTACCACAGTGACAAACATATGATTGGAGTACAAGGAGTAACACAGTAAAACAATTTTTAAAAGTTAAACAATGGATGGAAAGTGACCAAAGCACTCTGTTATACATTGAAGTGTGAGCTACTAATGGCTAGAACTCACCAGTGGAGGTCGATAGAGTACTTGCAAAATTGGAAAAAGAATCCTACAGTTGTTATCCAAAAAGTGTCAAACAAAAAAATTGATATTCTAACAAAAAAGTTTCCATATAAAACTCTGGATCTGGAGTTCCTGATAATAAAATGTGCTTTCCAGGAGCCTAAACGCATTCATATGTGAGAAGACTATCTTCCCCGAAGACTGTTAGCTTCAGGAAGTTGAGCCTAACTTAAACACGATGAGACAAAACTGAAAACCAACCAGCAAAGGCTCTCCAGAAGACCCTGTTTGCTACTGAAGGTATCCTAGTCTACATGAATGATATGGTAAATCATAAAATGTGATCACGAGGACAAATTCATTTCCACAAAATCAAATGTCGGCCAGCGCCGTGGCTTAACAGGCTAATTCTCCACCTTGCGGCGCCAGCACACCGGATTCTAGTCCCGATCGGGGTGCCAGATTCTGTCCCGGTTGCCCCTCTTTCAGGCCAGCTCTCTGCTATGGCCCGGGAAGGCAGTGGAGGATGGCCCAAGTGCTTGGGCCCTGCACCCCATGGGAGACCAGGAGAAGCACCTGGCTCCTGGCTTTGGATCAGCACGGTTCTTCGGCCGCAGCGGCCATTGGAGGGTGAACCAACGGCAAAAAGGAAGACCTTTCTCTCTGTCTCTCTCTCTCTCTCACTATCCACTCGGCATGCCTGTCAAAAAAAAAAAAAAAAAATCAAATGTTGGCAACTTGACCTAACATCAACCAATATCCCCGAGACCCTTGCACAAATGAAAGATGCCTGATTATAGCAGGCATCACTGGTAAGAGACCTGTAAGTTTTGTGTGAATGGACCATAACATGCAGACAATTGCCTTCCCCATCTCAGCCCTGAGCTCTTGTGTATTAGTTATTCTCAATGCTGCCTCCACACAGGGGCAGCCAAGCTACCCACGTGTTAACAAGGGTAGCACCACGAACAGGGCCAGAATGGAGCTCTGGGTTCCACACTTAGGAGAACAAACCCTTAGCCTTGGACGTTCATTTCCTGCCCATGTTAATTTCTCAGCACTGCCATTACACATGGCCACTCACTGGCTAAAACAACAGAAAATGCTTCTGTCACTGTTTTGGAGTCTAGAAATCTGTTATCGACATGCGGGCAGGGCTGTGCTCTGAGCCATTTTCCTCTCTGCGCCTGGTGGTAGTCCTTGCTGTCGATGGCAGTGCTTGGTGCTCCTTGGTGTCCCCCGGCTTGCAGCTGTGCGGCTCCAGTCTCTCCCTCTGCTGTCACAGTGTCCTGTCTGCACCTGCACACTGCCTTTTGGTAAGGACAGCATTTACTTAGGCCCGCCCTACTCCAGGATGACATCATCTTACCTAATTACAGTCCCGGCAACCCTATTTCCAAATATGCTTAGGATTGGGGGGCAGGACTTCAACATATGTTTTTGGAGAACACAATCAACCTCTAACACGATACTTGTTTGGATTTCCTAGATGTGTACAGTGAGTGACAGTTGTTTTAGGCAATTCTCTGTCACGTACCTTGCCATTTCTACTTTTCTAATTTATCTGAAAAGTATTTTTCTTAAAAAATATATATTTTCATATGGTTAGAAAATATTCTCTAACTTGACTAGTATATACTATCTTAACAGAGTTTTTGTCTGTTACATGCTAGCAACACTGGAACTTATTTTTATTTTTTTAAAGATTTATTTATTTGAAAGAATCACACAGAGAAAAGGAGAGGCAGAGAGAGTGTGGTCTTCCATCCACTGGTTCACTCCCCAATTGGCCGCAACAGCTGGAGCTGTGCTGATTTGAACCCAGGATCCAGGAGCTTCTTCCACATCTCTCATGCAGGTGCAGGGGCCCAAGGACCTGGGCCATCTTCCACTGCTTTCCCAGGCCATAGCAGAGAGCTGGATTGGAAGTGGAACAGCTGGGATTTGAACCGGCGCCCATATGGGATGCCGGCACTGCAGGCAGCGGCTTTACCTGCTATGCCAATGCACCGGCCCCGGAACTTTTTTTTTTACCTTTTATTTAATAAATATAAATTTTGAAAGTATAACTTTTTTGATTATAGCAGCTTCCCTTCCCCCCCATAACCGCCCTCACACCCGCAACCATCCCATCTCCCGCTCCCTCTCCCATCTCATTCTTCATCAAGATTCATTTTCAATTATCTTTATATGCAGAAGATCAACTTGGTATATACTAAGTAAAGATTTCAACAATTTGCACCCACACAGACACACAAAGTATAAAGTACTGTTTGAGTACTAGTTTTACCGTTAATTCTCATAGAACAACACCGTAAGGACAGAGATCCTACATGGGGAGTAAGTGCACAGTGACTCCTGTTGTTGATTTAACAATTGACACTCTTATGATATCAGTAATCACCTGAGGCTCTTCTCATGAGCTGCCAAGGCTATGGAAGCCTCTTGAGTTCATAAACTCTGACCTTATTTAGACAAGGTCATAATCAAAGTGGAAGTCCCAGAACTTATTTTTAAAGCTTGTTTATTTTTCACTCATTTGAAAAACAGAGCAAAGAAAGAGAGATTCTTTCCACCCACTGTACTCTTGAAATCTCATGATAAACGGGGCAGGACCAGGCCAAAGCCAGGAGGCAGGAACTCCCTCTGGGTCTACCAAGTGGGTGGCGGGGCCAGAGCACTGGAGCCATCATTTGCTGCCTCCCAGAATATATTAGGGGGGAGCCAGATCACGAGCAGCCAGGACTCAAACCAGCACTCCAATATGGGTTTAGGGCACCCTAGGCAGCGGCTTTTCACAACACACACTTCTCTTATTAAAAAAGTACTCATTTTGAAAGTTATTTTATGGGCCAGAGTTGTGGCATAACAGGTTAAGCCGGCCCTAGTGACACCGGCATCCTATGTGGGCACTGGTTGAGTTCCAGATGTTCCACTTCAGATTCAGCTCCCCGCTAATGCGCCTGGGAAAGCAATGGAAGGTGGCCCATAGTCTTTGGGCTCCTGTACCCATGTGGGAGACCCATAAGAGGCTCCTGGCTCCTGACTCCTGACACCTGGCTTTGGCCTGGCCCAGCCCTGGCCATTGTAGCCACCTGGGGAGTGAACCAGTGGATGGAAGATCTCTCTCTCTCCATCTCTTCTTCTCTCTCTCTCTCTCTCTGACTATGCCTTTCAAATAAATAAATAAATAAATAAATAAAATCTTTATTTTTTTAAAAAAGAAAACTTAAATGGCAAATTATACATAACCACACAGTTTGCTAACTTGAGCTGTATTAAACTTCAGAAAGTCTCTCAGTGAAAACTGGCTAAAAGTCTCATTTTCCTCCCTTTTCTAACTTCTAAACTAACCCTCTAGTTCATATTTTCTAGAACAATTCCCATTCAGTGTGATTGTATCCCTTTTCAATAAAATTTCTAGGCAGGTCACTTAAATGCAATGCTAATTTTTAAGGCTTCCTATACAAGTAAATTCACAAATAAGAAAACCTCCTCTGCCGAATGTCCCGACTTGAGGATCAGAGCATTTTCACTAACTGATAAGATGGGAGCTTGGCGGAACCTTGGGTGGCAGGGTGTGTGGAGGGCACTGTGGTCCCTGGAGACAAGGCCGAGGCGTACAGGGGAGAGCAGAAGCTGGAGCGACACCAGCCCGTCTTCCCTGTGTGCCACACCACTCCCAGGAAGTACACGTGCTGTTCTAATAATGTTGTTCTCAGAGGAGACGTGTTCCTCCTGCCTTACTTCCTGCTCCATAAATGTCCGGAGCAGCAGCTTGAAACCAAGACTGGGAAAGGGGAGAGCTCAGGAGCTGGCTCTGGCGAGCAAAAGCCCGTTCGCTGGGCTGCTGCCAGCAAGGAGGCCGGAGCCAGGTCAGAACACTGCCCGACCCTGGTGCCAGGTGTCTCTCCTACGCCACCGCCACGGGCGGGCCCAGCTCTGGGGTCAGAAGGACATGGAATTAAGAAAGCTTCTAGATAGGACATGACATAGGAAATTCTTCTCTTAACAGGGAGACTGGAGGAAGGACACCTCAGTGATGAAGAGAGGAGGAGGAAGGGACAGAGACACTGCTGTGATGTGGGACAGCCCCTCAGGCCCTGATGTGGACACTGTATGTGCAAAGGCAAACTAGGGAGCAGCTACCCCAGAGTCCGGAACATCAGGATAATCCCAGAAAACCCCTACTGAGCGTCTGCGGGGTACCAGGCACCGCATTAGAAACTTGGCAGGTAAATGTGAGAAGATTGTCTCAGTCCATTTTCTAATAGAATGCTGCGACCGGGTAGCCGATGAAGGACACAGGGAAGGCACAGCATCTGCTGGGCTCTGGTGAGAGCCACATACCGCATCGCCTCGGGGTGGGGGTGGGGAAGAAGGGCAAGTGGGGGCGTGCCCTCTTACCCTGACTAAGCCAGTCACACGGCAGCAAGAGTCACCCCCTCCCTCCTGCAAGACAGCATTAGCGTGGGGCATCTGCTCCCAGGGAGCTTGCTGTCGGACTAGCAGACAGGCCTGACACTGCAAGGTCACGGTTGCAGGGAGTGGAGAAGGGGTCCACGCCTCTCAAAAGGCTTGGGCAAACCACGTCCCTGTGGGACAGGCAGCTTTGCTGAGGGGTGAACAGGGGAGGGCACTCAGTGGAGCGAGGATGGTGAGCAGGTCAGCGCTGCTGGGCACAGATTGGGAGGCTGAGGGCAGCTCAGTGGGGACCTCGATGAAGGGCCTTGAGTCTCGGGCACCATAGAAAGGATGTAAGTTTTGTCCTACAAAGCTGGTGGAGAGCCAGCGACACATTCTACAGAGGAGACCATGTTAACTGAGTCCTGGGACAGACAGACCTGCCGGGACCCTGTTTGGAGGTTGGCATGGGGGAAGGAGAAGGAGGCGGCGGGTTTGAAAGGAGTCCCCTGCTCTCTGCACTTGAACCACGGGTTTGGCATGGAGGCCAGAGCAGTGAGGAGTCACTTAGAGGGCCCTAGTGGGGAGGCTATTTCAGAAAAAGAATCAGCAGTGCTCAGAAAGGAGGGGAAGAGGTCCCTGCGAGAATGTCCCCTCCTCTGGGCGGCTGCGTGCAGTGCACTGAGACAGAAACCCCGGAGGACATGCACCTGTGGAGGAGGATGTGGCACCAGCCCTCAAGTGCTGAGTGAGGCCAGCTGATCTGCCCAACGTGCATCGCGTGCCGACACGGACAGACAGAGAGGCGCAGATGTACTGCAAAGATCAGGCCAGCGGGGTGCCAGGAAAACCAGGTGAGGAAGAGGGGTTCAGCTGAACCGGATAACCGAGAGAAGCCGGTGTCCCGGGACTGTGACCACAAAGACACAGCAGGGCTTTCCCGCTGTGGTGACAATGGATCCCAGTTGGGGTTATGGGTGAAGGGGATTGGGAGAAGGTGAACAGAGGCAGAGAAAGGAGCCTGCTCTGGCTAGGTGCTGGCTAAGAATTAGAGAAGGAACTAGAACTGGAAAGAAAAGCCCAGGCAAGGGTGGTGGGGGTTATCATTCGTTTATCTCAGGGAGTGAACACGTGTAGCCTGTTTATATGCTAAGGAGAAGGGGCCAGCTAGTGGAGAAATGGATGATCCAGAAAAAGAAGGGGTGGCTCACAGAACAAACTCGTAGAAGCAGGAAGTCAACAGGATGCAGAAGACCGGGTCAGGGCAGGAGGCAGCAGAACTCGGCCTGAGAGGAGGGACTCCTTCCAAGGAGGAGGTGAGGCTGGGTGTCATCAATAATATAACGCGAGAATTCATGCTGGCAGGAACTGCTCTGTGAAGTGAGACACCAAGGCATCACCTGGGAAAAGGGATTAAGGTAATCTGGAGGCAGTGCAGAGCAGTGGGGAGAACTTTTGGAAGACTCACTACTGCTTAGATTTGGAATGTGTTTATGAGAACTGCTAAGAAGCTCTGGGGATAGTTGGGGTTGGGGATCAGAAAAATGGGGAGGAAACAGGTGTTTGGCACCACAGGTGAGACACCACTGAGGCACCCAATCCCCTAACAGAGGGCCTGGGTTCAAGTCCTGGGATCCCAGCTTCCTGCCAATGCACACCATGGGAGGCAGCGGTGTTGGCTCAGGAAGTTGGATCCCTGCCACCCAGGGGGAGACTCCCAGCCCGGCCCTGGCATTTGGGGAATCAATCAGTAGCTGGGAGATATTCTCTGTCTTCCCCTCTCTCTCTCAGAAATAAAAACTATATTTTAGAACAATGAACCTCTAGTTACTTGTTAATGGATGTTCTCCTGCTCAGGCTAGCTGCCGGCTCCGTGTGGAGGCAGACCTGGTCTGTCCGGCTTGCCACTGTATCTCAGGGCCTGACGCAGTCCCCAGCACAGGTAATCAGCCTGTCGTTGGAGATTAAGTGAGACCTCTGGGAGGTCTGGGAGACACGGGGCTATGGCCAGAGAGGCGTATGCACTCTTACAGTGGAGAAATTCCAAGGGATGAGGGACCTACAGTGGGCTAGTAGAGCTGGCAGCTAAGGTAGCGTGGAGACAGAGAGGCTGAGGCCAATGGCTCACACGTGAGGAGCCAGGCGTGCGGACGCCTCCACACACCTCCTGGATGTGTGGGCGATGGGCTCCGAGACAATGACAGGAAGCGCTCGCTTCCAACAGGGCCAGGAAGTTGCCTGGGAGGGTAGGGGCTCGGCTCCTGACAGATCGGGCGGAGGGGAGAAAGCTCAGAGAAGAAAGGAGAAAGAAGAGCAGAGTGGAGGTGACGCCATCCTTAACCCTCTCCTGGCTCTGACTAGAAACTGATGCAGGCCTTGGCTGGGGCGGGGGCTCTCACAGCTGCTGGTGTCTGGTTCTGGTACTGGGTGGAGAGAACGCTGGTTCAGACTAGGAGCAAGAGCTGGGGCCGGCACTGTGGCACAGAGCGTTCAGCTACCACATCCTGTATCAGAGCACTGGTTCAGGTCCTGGCTGCTCCTCTTCCAATCCAGCTCTCTGCTGTGGCCTGGGAAAACAGTGGAAGATGGCCCAAGTCCTTAGGCTCCTGTACCCACGTGGGAGACCCAGATAGAGTTCCTGGCTCCTGGTTTGGCCTGGACCAGCCCTGAGCATCGCAGCCATTTGGTGAGTGAACCATAAGATAGAAGCTTCCTCTCTCTCTCTCTCTCTCTCTGTGTGTGTGTGTGTGTGTGTTGAGAGAGAGAGAGAGAGAGAGAGAGAGAGAGAGACTGCCTTTCAAATACATAAGTTCCGACAAACAAACAAAAATTACCTAGGAGTGAAAGTTAGGCAAGGCCATCCAGGCAAAATAATAAGCATAAAGAAAAACATATTTTTTAAAGATTTACTTATTTGAAAAGCAGTGGCACAGAAAGGCAGAGAGAGAGTGAGAAAGAGAGAGAGAGAGGTCTTCCATCCACTGGTTCACTCCCCCAGATGGCTGCAACAGCCAGAGCTGCACTGATCCGAAGCCAGGAGCTTCTTCTGGGTCTCACCTGTGTGCAGGGGTCCAAGCATTTGGGCCATCTCCCACTGCTTTCCCAGGCCACAGCAGAGAGTTGGATCGGAAGTGTGGAGCAGCCAGGACTCGAACTGGTGCCTATATGGGATGGCGGCACTGCAGGTGGAGGATTAACCCACTACCCCACAGCACTGACCCCAGACACCCTACCACTTTATCTGTAACTATTTCAGTGTGTAAATCAAATGTTTTTTAACTTCCTAGTGGGAGGAACATTTTGTCTGTGAGTTTATTATAATGTTAGTGTATGATGATCAGTGAATATTTGCTGTATTACTTGGGTGTCAATAATTCATAGATAAACAAGCATCCAAAAAGGAGGTGTATTCTCTATTGCTGGGACATAGACTTCAATATCTATCAGATTTCTTTCACTTCAAATATTGAAACACTAGTAGTCGACTACTGATGGAGTTCCCACTTCTCCTTACATTTTTAGCAATCTCTACTTTATGAATGGAGCTATTACATTATCTGGTATACAAATCCATATTGCTATTTTGCCTTCTTAATAAGTATAGCTAATAGCATTAAAAAGTGCCGTTATTTAATTTTTTGGCCTGTATTCTATCTTGTCTGACATGAAGACTGAGACCTCTACTTGCTTTTTTTTTTTTTTTTAATTTTTTGCAGTTTTGCTCACACCAGTCTTCTAAGCATCCAGGTCCCATTGTGTGTCATCAAGCTTATCCATCAAGAGTTCGCGGTTGCAAGCCACAGAATCTACTTTACTCGGTTTACACAGAAAATATACTTAGCAAAGGACATCAGGGAGCTGACAGTATTTCTAGGACAGGCAAAGGATTTGTGCAGGGACCACATCCATTGACCCCAGGGAATGTCGCAGGCATGGTCGCCTCACCCCTGGACACTGACCCCCAGCTCACATCCTGACACCACGTTGGTCATTGCTGCACTAACGGCTGATGTCTCTCCACCTGCACCACAGCGCCCCCACCCGGAAGAGACTGCACAAGGCTTATACTGCCTTCTTCCAAAGTAGAGTCTGACCAACAGAACCTGGGCCAACTCCCATGCCCTACCCTCCAGGGGGAGGCTCGGATGAGGAGATACAAATATGAGTAACAGAGGAGGCCCTCGTCTTAGGTGTTAGCAGAGAGCACAGCCCAGTAGGCACATAAAACAGGACTTCAAATGCTATAGCTATGCACACCAAAAAGGTAAGACAGGCACCTGAACAAGTCTGGTGGGCAGAGGCGACCTAAGCAGACCCCTGGAAGAGGTGGCCTCGAGAGGCAGTGGGAGGAGCCTGGAACTCCATCAGGGTCTTGCACAGGGGTGGCAGGGGCCCAAGCACATAGGCCATTTCCTGCTGCATTCCCAGGTACATTAGCAGGAAGCTGGATCAGAAATGGAGCAGCCAGAACTTGAACTGGACTCACATGGGATGCTGGCATCACAGGCAGCAGCATAACCCACTGCACAACAATGCCAGCCCTGAACCTTTTTTAAAAAATGCCTTCACAGGCACATCTAGGCTGGTGTTTAACCAAATATCTGGGTACCATGGCCTAGCCAAGCTAACACACAAAATTAACCATCCCAGCAAGGACACACAGGTGCAGTACAAACAGAGAATTTGTCCGTGTTGTTACCTCTTCCTTTTCTCCTCATTTTCCTCTGTTTGCTTTTCTTTGAGCAGCTCCCACTTCCTTGCTGTCTTTTCTACTGTCTTCCTTTGCTCGTGTCTTTCTCTCTGGGGTTTCTCCTAGGCATACCGCAGATCCCATTAACTCAGGAGAGGGCTGAGGGAGGAGGGGCAGCGAGGGCCCCTGGCTGTGACCACACAGGCCCCTGAGGTCAAGCCCCTCTGTAAGTGGGACAGGAAAGCGCAGGAGGAAGGGACCCGTGCAGGGCAAATCAATCAGGGGCAAAGCCAGCACCAGAACACAGCTCTCCCAGCATCCTCTGGGCCAGAACTGTCCAGAGAAGCAGCCTGGGAGCAACAAAAGGCCTCCGTGATGGAGAACTTGCCTCCTACTCTCTAGAGAAACCGCAGCACAGATGCTCAGCTCCAATCCCGCAGGCAGAACAAGCCCTGAGTTGAAGAATTCAGGGGTGCGAAGTGCCTGGTGTCTGAAACCAGGGTGCTTACTCACCCCAAGGGGCCAGCGTGAGACCCCTGTGCTCACTCATGTTTCTGATACAAGGGCTGCGGCGCTAAGCTCCACTACACAGGACAGTCTCACCCTGCCAGCTGCAGAGCAAAGACCCCTTGGTGCGCCCTACTTGTCTCCCTGTGCCCTCCCTTCTCCCAACACACAGTTGTCAAGCTCTTCCCCTCATGCGCTGTGCCACATGCCAGCGACACAAAGATGAGCAGACTGAGGTCCCAGGCTTGGAGGGCTCCCTTGCCACTGGAGGACGCCACCTGTGTGTCACGCCGGGGGTGTGACAGGCTCCGTGCAGGATTCACCTGCTGACCTCACCTAGGTCTGGTCTCCCGGGCAGCCATTTGGACTCCCACAGCTTCCCATGTCCACAGGGAAATACCGCAGCCAGAGAGCTGAGGTGTCCTGTCAAGACACAGCCAGCTTTCTCAACAGCGAGTCACCCACGGGCTGAATTCTAGCACCTTTCAAGCCAGCATCCCAGGTGAGCCAACCTTTTCTTAGCAATGTAATTGAATCATTTCTACCACCAGAGGGCACCAACCAACACTCAATCTGACCGAATTCGCCCACTTGGTGAAGAACCCTGGGCACTAGGTTGCTCAGCTTCAGATCCAGGATACTACTACTCCTACCTTTACCTTTTCTCAAAATGAGCCTTACAGTTCAGGTAAGCTTTAAAGCGGTTGCACAGACTTTAGTCTTGAGCCAATAAGTTAAGGAGTCAAGCTGTCCTAACCCAAAGAGGCCAAAGATTGCTCACTGTTAAATATATCAGAACCAACGACACAGAAGGTTTTTTAGAACCTTTGCTAAAATCTAACGTCAATATATAACCACGACTCAAGCCCACATTATTGACAAACCACTGTATAACGATGGTATCAAATAAATGCAGTGCCACGGACCGCAGCATTAGAATCACCCAGGCTTTTTCTTTTCTTTAGGTAGAGATTCCAAGGTCACACTCACAGAGATTCATTTTAAGAATCCTGGGTCTGGGGTGGGACCCAGGAACATGTGTGACCACATGGCTTCTGATGTGTAGAAGTGCTTGGTAGCTATGGCCATATCATTAGAATATTAGAACCTAGAAAGCATAAATGAGAGGGAATTGAACTCAACTATCTGGTGACTTTGGGGAGACCTGGAACTTTGGGGGCTATAGAGAGAAGGAAAAGGAACCGGGTCACCAGGCGTATTGAGAACGTGACCTCTGCACTGTATGGCTGGAAGATGTGTGAGTCTGTTAGCTAGGAAGTCTCTCCCTGGACTTCTTTTGTGTTTTTTAACTGAGTAATTCATTTGAAAGGCAGAGAGAGAGAGAGAGAGAGAGAGAGAGAGATTTTCCATTCACTCTTTCATTCTCCAAATGGCCATGCAATCAGAACTAGGCAAGACAGACGCCAGGAATCCAGAACTCCATCAAAGCCTCCCAAGGGGCCCAGGGACTTGGTCCATCTTCTGCTGCTTTCCCAGGTGCGTTAGCAGGGGGCTGGATCAGAAGCAGAGCAGCCGGAACTGGAACTGGCAGGACTGGAACTGGTGCTCTGATCCGGGCTGCCAGCATTGCAGGTGGTTGCTTAACTTAGTGCACAACAAATGCCAGCGGCTGCACCCCCTCCGCCCCCAGGATCAAGGCCCTAACGAGACCAGGCAACTCGCTGGAAGGGGCACTGGTGTTAGAGTTCCATCAACCTCAGTTTGTATCCAGCCTACCCCTTGACTGTTACATGCCCTTGAGCCAAGTGTCCTTGACTTCCCCACACTTCACTTTTCTTATCTTGAAATAAGCCCAATAGTCATCCTATTGATGTGGGAATTAAATGGGGGAACATCAACCGTGAACTCAGTGCTCAGAAGAGTTCAGTGCCCATGAGGTAGGAGGTACTATGGACACGCTGACCCTGACCGATGTCTTTATTAACTGATGAGACAGAAGCACGAGATCGCGTTGCCACCCTATAGGCGCCACAGCCAGGGCGGTCTCAGACCTTTATCACAGCGGTCCTCCTTGTTCAAGGTTTCACCTTCCAGGATTCCCGTACCCAGAGTCAACCGCAGCTCAGAAATAGTAAATGGAAAACTCCAGGAAAGATAATTCATAAGCTTTAAATTGCATTCCCTTTTGAGTAGTGCAATGAAATCTTGTACCATCAGGGAAAACTATACACTGTTGGTGGGAATGTAAATTAGTGCAGCCACTGTGGAAGAAGGTGTGGAGATCTCTTAAAAACTAGAAATAGACCTGCCATATGATCTAGCAATCCCACTACTGGGCATATACCCAAAAGACTTGAACACAATGCAACAAAGAGATACGTGCACCACCGTGTTCATAGCAGCACTGCTCACGTTACCCAAATTTGGAAACAACCAGGGTGTCCATCATGAGATGAATGGATAAAGAAAATTTGGTGTATATATACACAATGGAATATTATTCAGACATAAAATGAGTGAAATTCTATCATTTGCAGCAAAATGGACACAACTGGAGGACATGATGTTGAGTGAAATAAGCCAGGCCCAGGTAGACAAATAGTGCATGTTCTCCCTTATATGTGGGAGCTAAAATTACACACACACACACACACACAAGAAATGTCTGTGTTAATCAGGATTGTTGCAAATATAGCTTTATAAAACTTTGTTTTATTCCTCTGTGAAACCAATAGTTAAGAATGTTATACTACTACAGTTTTAATGATCTGTGATTACTTTAACATTTATGTATATGGGTGAAATGGTCACTTTTCCATTATTTTTCCATTATTATTGGTTGTAGCTACTGTCTATATTCCCACTGAACTAGAGTCTTTTTGCTTTTTACTTGTAAAACTTCTTATTCAGTCTTAATCCTTCTTATTTGGTATTAAGCCTTTTTTCTGTAATGTAACTTTAAAATATATTATCTCAAAAACAAAAAAAAAAAGGGGGGGAGAAGGAAGGCGCGTGGGAGGGGAGAAGGAGGGAGGCAGGGAATATCATTATGTTCTTAGAATTCTATCTACAAAGCACATCGAATCCGTGAAACTCACTAAAATTAAAATGAAAACTTTTAAAAAAAGAAACGTTGCACCATCAGCTCCAGCCCACCCTGAACCTCCCAGTGAGGTATTCCTGCACCCAGCATATCCACCCTGTGTACATCTGTCAGTCACTTAACTGTCCTGCTGTCATAGTGACTGTCGTGGGATCACAGTGTTTGCATTCAAGTCACTCTTATTTTACTTAATAATGACTCCAAAGTGCAACAGGAGTGGTGCTGGTGATCTGAGCTCAGTATACTGTTATAACTGTTGTATCTCACAATTAATTACTATTATTAATCTCACTATGCCTACTTTATAAATTAAACTTCACCATAGGTGTGTATGTAAAGTAAAAAACCATAGTACACATGTATGGGCTCAGTTCTACCTCAGTTTCAGTTATTCACTGGGGCTCTTGGGACATCCCCCAGGACAAGGGGAGACAACGGTACATGATACACCTGCTTTGGCTCCAGCTGATGGATGGCCGGGAAGATTGTCTCTTCTTTAAGAAAGAAAAAGATTTATTTTATTTATTTGAAAGAGTTACAGAGAAAGAGAGACATAAAGATCTTCCATCTGCTGGTTCACTCCCCAAATGGCCACAATGGCCAGGGCTGGAAGCCAGGAGCTTCGTCCAGGTGGCCCACTTGGGTGCAGGGGCCCAAGCACTTGAGCCATCTCCCACTGCTTTCCCAGATGCATCAGCAGGGAGCTGGGTAAGAAGTGGAGCGACTGGGACTCAAACCAGTGCCCATGCGGGATGCCGGTGTCACAAGGGCTTAACCGACGGGGCCACAATGCTAGCCCCATGGACTGTCTTTTCAGACACGCAGTCTGAATTATCACTTGAGAAACCCTCAGGCTCTCAGAATGCAGGTCAAGGAAAGACAGCACAAGCTTTCCTCTCTGTGTCTGTCTCTCTGCAGAAACTTGCAGCGTTTGATGACAACCTTCACGTTCAGCCCAATAGACCTTTAGAGCCCTACAAACACTGCCTGTGTCTCTGCTGGGTCCTACTGGTCCTCTCCTCCTCGGAGCCATCTGCACCTTTGCCCCTAGGAACCCTAGGGGGCCCTGGAGCCCTCCTCCTCTTCTTCTGCCTTCCCCTTTTGCGATGGTGAACTTGAGGTGCCAACTTCACTGGATGAAGTGGTAACTAGAGACCTGGTAGACCAGCACTTGGAGTGTGCCTCTGTGAGGGTGTTTCCAGAGGAGGCGAGGTGGGCTAGCTACGGAGATCCGCCCTCCTTGTAGGTACACACCACCCAATGGGCCGGAGATCCAGAAAGAACAAACATAGAAGGCTATTTTGTCTCTTCTTCCTTTTCTTTGTGAGCTGATACTGCCTTTAGCCTTGGTCACGAGAACCCCAGATTCCCCAGCCTTTGGACTTCAGGATTTAGGCCAGGGGCATCCTCTCCAGGTCCTCGGGATTTGGGCCTCAGTCTGAGAATTATACCATGGGCTTGCCTGGTTCTGGGGCCTTTGGATTTGTACTAAGCCATGCTACCAGCATCCCAGGGTCTCCAGCATGCACACGACACATCATGGAACTTCTCAGCCACTGTATTTGTATGAGCCAGTTCCCTAGTAAACCTTCTGTCTCATATCATATGAACACATATGCTATTGGTCCTGTCTCTGCACACCTGCCATCGACCCTCCTAAACAATGTCCTTCATCCCATCGCCTGTCAGTGTCGCCCAGGACTCTACCCTGGGCCGACTGCCCTTCTCCAAGCTCTTCATGAGAAACACGAGCCAGACTCCCAGTCTGCCAGTCCCTGCAGCCTGATGCCCCCAACTTTCAATTTCACATCTCAACTATCTCCTGAACATCCATTTGTGTGGTGCTGGCAGTGTGAACTTAAAATGAACATGCTGTGGCATAGTGGGTTAAGCTTCCACCTGCAATGCTGGCATCCCAAATTCCTAGCTGCTCTACCTCAGATGCAGCTCCCTGCTAATGCACCTGGGAAAGCAGTGGAAGATGGCCCAAGTGCTGGGGCCCCTGCACCCATGTGGGAGACCCAGAAGAAGCTCCTGGCTTCAGTCTGGCCCAATCCTGATCATTGTGGCCATTTGTGGGGGTGAACCAGTGGATGGAAGATCTCTCTCTCTCTCTCTGTTTCTTCTCTCTGTGTAACTTTGACTTTCAAATAAATAAATCTTCTTTAAAATGTGCAAAATTAAATGAATCTTCTCCTGTACTCTCTGCCCTATATACAGAACCCCCCTCAAAATGACTTTTTCTTCCTCCTCTTTGCCAATCTCAATTACCAGGGTCACCTTCTGGTCCAGTCCCACATCAGAGATCAGCAATCATCTTCCCTATTCTTCTCCCACCACGTGTAAACCTTCCCCGAGCCCTGCTGACTGGAAACACGTTCTGTCCATCCCCAGCCCTGATTCAGAACCACATCATCTTCACCTGAGCCACTGGGACATAAAGAAGTTAAACTCTCTGGTCTCAAGTCCACTCCCGATCCCCAGCGCAGGACCTGCCTCGCCATCATTTTCCAGCACACTCTTCCTCACAGTTAATCATCTTCTGAGACTGCATGTGGCTCCCTGAGCTGTGAAAGCTTTTAGTCCCTGCCCTTTGCTTTGTGCCAGTCCCTTCAGTGAAGGCGCCCTTCCCACCTGTCTTTACTTGCCTACTGCTTCCTCACGCATGGGTTGAATGGTATCCACTCTTCCCTACAAAAATCGTCCACCTGGAACCTAAGAACATGATCTTACTGGGGAAGGGGGCCTTTGAAGATGCAATTAAGGCCGGCGCCGCAGCTCACTAGGCTAATCCTCCACCTGTGGCGCCGGCACACCGGGTTCTAGTCCCGGTCGGGGCGCCGGATTCCGTCCCGGTTGCTCCTCTTCCAGTCCAACTCTCTGCTGTGGCCCAGGAGGGCAGCAGAGGATGGCCTAAGTGCTTGGGCCCTGCACCCACATGGGAGACCAGGAGAAGCACCTGGTTCCTGGCTTCGGATCCGTGCAGCACGCCGGCCGCAGCAGCCATTGGGGGGTGAACCAACAGAAAAGGAAGACCTTTCTCTCTGTCTCTCTCTCTCACTGTCTATAACTCTACCTGCCCAAAAAGAAAAAAGATGCAATTAAGCCGAGAATCTTGAGTGGAGACCATCCTGGATTATCGGCAGTCCCCACAAGTACCCTTGTAAGAAGAGGAAAGAGAGGAGAGACTCCCAGAGATGACCGCCCTGTGCAGAGAGGCGGAAATGGGAGCAATGGTGCCACCAAGCAAGGCCCCCCGGGGCCACCAGAGCTGAGAGGAACAAGGAAGGAGATGCCCCTAGAGCCATCAGAGGGCGCGTGGCCCAGCCAGTGCCTTGACCTTGAATTTGTGGCCTCCAAAACTGTGGGAATAAATGTCCATGGTTTTAAGTCTCCCAAGTTTGTAGTAATGCGTTATGCCAGCCCTAGAACACCAGCAGGCTCTCGCTCCAGGACTCGGTTTACACACCGCCTCCCCCAGGAAGTCTTCCCTTCCCTTTTCCTCTGATGGCTTCCCTGTCACCAGTGTGTCTCCTTTCCACTCCTGTGTCTGCATCACTCTGTAAGCTCCCGGAAGATGCAACCTGGGTTCTGATCGCATTGTAATTGCAGGGTGTAATTGCCAGGAATTGAACAGGAACCCAACCAGATCAATGCATGAGAACCTCAGTGCCTGTGTAGCCCCTCTGGTCCAGACAGGACACCAGGAGCTTCCCAATCTGACCACACTGAGTGATGTCAGCAAGCCTCGGGGTAGGGGCCATCACCACAGCACTGCTTTGTAAATGTGGAAAAGGAGGCTGAGCTGCTCACCAAGACCATTCGGTGAGCACAGTCTGCAGCTGTACATGGGGGATTCCAAAACCTTCACGGAACGCGCATGGTTCTCTCATTCCATTTCCCAGGAACACGTTAAAGCCCCTGCACATTAGTTAGCTTGTCATTGCCATAACGAAATACCCGAGACAAGCTAACTTCATAAAGAAAAAACGGGGTTTATTTAGCTCACAGCTTTGGAGGCTGAAAGTCCAAACAGCACGGTATGGCAGGTAACGGAATGCCAGCAGGAGGAAAGATCACATCCCCAAAGCAGGAAGCCGGAGAGAAACTGGGACCACAGGATCCCTTCCAAGGGCACACCCCTAGCTGACCCAGGGACCTTCCACTAAGTCCCTCCCCCAACTTCCTTCCTTTGAGACGCAGAGACAGAGAAACAAAGAGTGAAAGAGCTCTCATCCACTGGTTCACACCCCAAACCTTCACAATAGCTAGGGACGGCCTGGGCTGAAGCTGTGGTCCAGGAACTCAGTCCAGGTCTCCCATGTGGGTGGCATTGAGCTTTCACCTGTTCCCTCCCAGGATTTGTGTTAGCAAGACGCTGGAGTCTGGAGCAGAGCTGGGCATCAAACCCAGGTACTCCAGTGTGGGATGTGTGTTAGCCAGCATCATAACCACAAAACCAAACCCCGCCCCCAACCCTACCCCTTACATCACCTCCCAGGGCTGCCACGCTGGGGACCAAACCTCCAACAAGTGGACCTTTGATGGAACCCACGTAAACCATCTCCAAACTGTAGCAGAATCACAGGCCTCAGGGAGCTTGGGCATGGCTTACTGAAAGCCCAGAGGCCAACAGGAAGAAGAGGGGATGCTGGAGGAGTTGTGGGGAGTCCTGACATTAATTGGCTAGCTTTGAGACAGCCATCATGTGTGTGTGTGTGTGTGTGTGTAATAAGCAGCATGGTAAACGCAAGATGATCAGGCGCATAATGCAGCAAAAATACATTACAGCAGGGGGCAGCACTGAGACACAGCAGGTTAAGCCTCCACGTGCAACACTGGCATCCCATATCTGAGTGCTGGTTCAAGTTCTGGCTGCCCTGCTCTCCATCCAGCTTCCTGCTAATGAACCTGGGAAGCAGTGGAAGATGGCCCAAGTATTTGGGCCCCTGCACCCACTTCAAAGACCCAGATGTAGCTCCTGGCTCCTGGCATTGGTCCAGCCCAGCCCCAGCCACTTGGGGAGTAAACCCCATGGATGCAAAAATCTGCCTTTGAAATAAATAAACAAATCTTTTAAAAAATTATTACAGCAGCCTCCATTTTGAGGCCTGGGATGCAAGCAGGATGAAAAAGGATGAAGAAGGGGAAGGGGAGGGAAGAGGATGAGGAGAGGGACAGCTCTGCTCTAGTTTTGAAACAGAACAGGGGGCCGGTGCTATGGCACAGCGGGTTATCGCCCTGGCCTGAAGCACCGGTATCCCACATGGGCGCTGGTTCGAGACCCGGCTGCTCTTCTTCGGATCCAGCTCTCTGCTGTGGCCTGGGAAAGTAGAAGATGGCCTAAGTCCTTGGGCCCCTGCGCCCACATGGGAGACCTGGAAGAAGCTCCTGGCTTCTGGCTTCAGATCAGTGCAGCTCCAGCCGTTGCAGCCAGTTGGGGAGTGAACCAGTGGATGGAAAACCCCCCCACCCCCGTGTAACTCTGTCAAATAAATAAAATTTTTTAAAAAAGAAACAGAACAGCCTTCTTCATCTGCCTCCTTACCTCCCTCTTATTCACACCTCCGCCCCCTAGAGGGTCCCACAGCACAAATGCTGCAGTGGCTTCCACAGTGGCTCTTCCCAAGTGTGGGAAGCTAAGAATGGCCTCAAGTCATCCAGGTCCCAACTTCTGCACCTGGGAACGCTACCTTATATGGTAAGATAGGACTGTGTGGATGCGACCCAGGTTGGGATCTTGAGATGGGAGATTTGCCAGGTGGACCCTAAATGGAAAGCAGAGGGAGGCCTGGCACAGAAAACAGGGAAGGCAGTGTGACCACGGAGGGAGAGCCTGGCAGCAACGTGGCCACAAGCCAAGGGATGTACACAGCCATCAAGCTGGAGGCAAAATAAAGTCTCCTTGGACCCTCCAGGGTGTGGCGCTGCCGGAACCAGGGGTTCAGCCCAGCGCTGCGGATTTCAGAGCTCTGATCCCCTCCACAGCGAGCACACAGTTCCTTGTCTGCAAGCCATCAAGTGTGTGGTCATTTGTCAGAGCAGCCACAGATGACCAAGAGACTGGCTCTCCCCAAACTGTCTCTACCCCGTGACTCTGACAGTCTCCTTTCCTTTGGCACTGGGGATCCACAAAATCCAGGGTCATCAGCTTACCCTGATGGGACCACTGGATGTTCTCAGAAGTGATTGAGTTTTTAAAGGAGGGGACTTACAGTGCCTCCAATTAAGCTCTAATGAGTCAGATTAACATAAATACGAACTGAACAGAAACGACAGGCAGCACGGTGGACCCCAAAATAGGCAAATCTGTGCCATTTAGGGAAGGGGACACACCCTCCAGGATCGTCCGCCAAGTCTGGTTCTTTTCACACACAGGAGCCTACAGATCTCCCTAAACTGTGTCCACAGTGGCTCCCAGGTTGCCCAGCCCGGAGTCCCCGCACACAGTAAACACTGCCTCCTGGTGGTGAGTGACACTTAATTACGTCAGCGATCTATTACCAAGGAGGGAGGGCGATATGCACAGCATAAGTCATGGCATTGGTCAAATGTCAGACATCTCAACTCCATTCCTGCCCATACAACAGAGCTCATTATTAACATCACTGAAATCTATATTTCTCCTAAACCAGGATCTTTCCCCCCAGTGCCCCAAATTCTATGGAATTTTCTTTAAGTTCCTTGCAACTTGCAATAATTTCTTATTTTCAGCAATACATGCCTCTTAGTTTTCTAAGAAAATTAGTCCTGGAAAACAGATAAGATCTCTTTTCAAGAAAAAAGTTTTTTTTCCATTGTATTTGAAAGGGAGAGAGAGAATCTTCTACCTGCTGATTTACTATCCAGGGCTGGACCAGGCTAAAGCCAGGATTCTGGAACTCATATGTGGGTGGTGGGGACCCAAGTACTCAAGCCATCAGCTCCTGCCTCCCAAGGTGCACATCAGCAGGAAGCAGGACTCCATGCCAGGCACTCCAATAGGGGATGCAGGTGCCCGAGAAGCACTGTGCCAAATTCTCACCGCACCCCCCCCCCCCAGCCCCATATCCAAAAGAGCTAACCTCTGTGAGACCAGTTGAAAAAAACTCCCCTCAACATTGTAAGCCAAAGCTCTACTGTGCTAACTTCTGGGTGGCTGCCCAACTAGCACATGACGTTGGAATCACTAGCACCTCCCACCCCAGAAAAGCCCATAACGGAGACAAGTCACAGCATCTACAACAAACTATCCAAGCAATCCTCACACAAAAATACAGCAAGCGATGCTTTGCTCTATCCTGAAATTTCCCTAAAGGTATTTTTCTCACGCCCCCTCCAAAAATAAATTGTAAAATATTGCTATGTAAAATATGACATGGGAGATGCCCTATAGAATTAGCTCTAGCACTAATACAAAAATAATCCGTGAAGGCCCTCTCTTAATTTTCTTTCATTCAACAAAGCTGTACCGAGCATGTTTCAAACCTAGAGAGACACGCAGGAAGGCAGTAACTGCACATACAAGCAGCCAGGACTTAGCACCAGTACTGCAAATACCCTGTGGCATATTCGAACCACAAAACCCAGCTTGTGCATGGGCAGTCTTTCCAACTCGAGAGTTAACTAGTTCCAGTTAGCTCAGCCTGGAAGTTCCCTCCACCCTTTCTCTCCAAGCATCATTCCTACCTGGACTTTGCTCATCAGGTAGCTACCAGCAGACACCAAAGGGCAAGAGCAGTGCTTCTCAAACTCCGAGCTGCAACCAGTCACACCTGGAGATCTTGCTCACGTTCAAATCCAGAGTCAAGGGAGGAGCCTCGGGCTCTGCAGCCTTAACTGGCTCCAGGTGGTGCCAACTGTGGCCGCCTCGAGGACCACACTTGAGTAGCAAGAAATTAGAGCTCTCAGGTTTTCCTGAACGCCGACTTCTGAAGGCGCGTGATTGCGGTGGGGTGAGTGGAAGGCTGCAAGGCTAGGGCAGGGGGGCTGAAAGCATTTGAGTCGTTAGAGACGGCATGGGGCTGACCAGCAACTGTGGTGTCAGCGCTGCTGCCTCGCTGAGCAAACACCTAAAAACAGAGCTAGGAAGCCAAGGACGGACCTGCTTCGGAGACAAGAACAAAGGAGATGGAGATGGAAGTTCTGGGGAGTCACGCTAATCTGGCTACAGGTTGTCAAGTCTCTGCGTTTCCTTCAGGCTCGGGGTCTCATGCAAGCAGCCACCTTCAACGTGTGTTGTCCAGGCTGGGGGGCTCCATTATCCCCAGGCCCCTCCTGCCCTGGCCCAGCAGCACTGAGCGGTGCTATGTGTGCTTGCCAGAGGCGTCCTGGAGATGCCATCATCATGGTCGGAGTACCACTGGAGGAGACACAGCCCCAGACTCAGGGTTGCTGAGCAAGCGCTAGTCCAGAGACGTTGCCAACCTGATAGGGTATCTGATGCCGCGGCCATCAGCATGGGCTCAGAGTGCGACCCTGTGCTGTGCTGGGATCAATCACCTCGTCTTTCTTAGAGTGCAGGCCTGTGGAGGGCCGGGCTCCATCCTGTTCTGCTTGGCGTTCCCAGCTGCTGGCTCGTTGTCAGTGCTCCTGAAGGAAGAATAGGTGCAGGGAGGAAGGATGCTCAAGGTCACAGCCTATGCCTCCTAGCAGTGATCCCCTCGCCAAAGGCAGCAGGTGTCCTGCAGAATGTTTGCCAGGCCCTAATCACAGAAGGTGGACCAGCCTCTCCTCCCAAAAACAGAGCAGACAAAGACATTGGCCTCGGAGGGCACACAGTAAATCCTTGGAGAAATACTCCGTGCCAGCTCGCTGGGAGCCGTCGGGCACTCCCTGGTGCTCCCCGGATGCCTCAGCCACACGTTGGGGCACTGGGCTCCTGAAGAGCGCGCAGACTGGGATTGTCCCCACTCCAGAACGGAGCCAGGAGCTGCTTCCCTTCACGCCGCACCCGCCTGGTGCCTCCCAGCCCTTGGCAGAACTCCTCATCCTCCCTTACTCGTTTCAATGCCCAGGCTTGTTCATAGATCCTGGAAGTCGGCTCTGTGTCCTGGAAGTGGGAGGAGGGAGGGATTTGAACCCCCCCACCCACCCAGAACACTTTGCGAGCATTGGGCTGAAATGAACACACCCTCACAGCACCTGTTCCTTTCCATTCATCTTCCCTGTCCCCACCCAAAACCTGCCAGTGCTCCGTTTCTAAAACTGGAAGGAAACACAAAAGCATCCATCTTCCAGTGTTTGAGGAACACGTCAGACCTACAGAGCCGAAGGGATGGTAAAAACGACACCAAACTCTTCCTGCCATGGCCGCTGAATTCTCCACCAGGTGTCTTTCCACGCTAGCAGCCTGAGTGCAAGGTGTATTAATTAGCAGCAAAGCCCGAGTGGTCTCTCTATGTTGTTAAAAATAAATAAAAATTTAAAACACACACACACATACACACACACACACGGTGGCGGGGGGGGGGGGAGATATGGGGGAGGAGGAAAGGATTTCTATCTAGGGGTTCACTCCCCACCCGTCCACAGCAGCCAAAGTTGAGGATCTCCCCTCCCATTTGCTGGTTCCTTCCCAAGTGCTCACAACAGTCAGGGCTGGGTCAGGCTAGGCCAGGAGCACAGAACCAGAAACTCAATCAGGGTCTTCCTCGTGGGTGGCAGGGACCCAGGTGCTCTAGCCCATCCTCTGCTCCCCTCCACCCCCACCCCGCCATCCCCACCCCGTGTGCCCCTGCAGGAAGCTGGAAGCCTGGCACTCACGCTGCTATGCCAAGAGCTCATCCCCAACAACACGGCGTTGTGATCCAGTTGTGCCTCAGTATCTGTGGGCATTGGCTCCAGGACCTTCCTTGGATAGCAAAAGCCACAGGTGCCCAAGTCCCTTATATAATAAAATGGTGTAGTATTTGCACACAACATATGCACATCCTCCCACACACAGTTCAATCATCTCTAGACTACTTATAACATCTAATACAAGACAAATGCTATTCAAATAGTCACACTGTATCACTGGGCCAACTTAACACATTTCAGGGGAAGATATTGTGGCTTTTTCAGGGAGAGTAAAACTTTCTCAGGGATAAGAAAAGAAAAACGAAATGAGTGAACATACACATGTATGTGTGAACCCCACAGTACCCTGTGTAAACTAAGGATCCCTGCAGAAGAGAATAGCAGGCAAAATAAACCCACCACCTGACTGGTTATGACTTTTTTAAGGTGCCTTGCCTTTATTTGCTTATTTCACCCAAGTGAGCACTGTGGCAGATTAAGATACTTGTGTCCATTTTACAGAGGAGAAAACTGAGGCTTGGCCTCCGGTCACTAGCCTGGAGTCTGGCTCAGTCGGTAGGTGGTGCAGCTGGGATTTGACCTGGGAGAGGGCTTGGCACCAGTAACCATGCTCTTCCCTACTCTGATTTTGGATGGAAACAGGGTCAAGATCAGGAAGTAGGCTCACCACCCTAGGGAGAAGGAGGCAGGGGAAGACGGCTACGAGCCGCCCCACCTCGGGTCCTGAGGTTCGGGTCTTCAGGCCGGGAAGAGGGAGGAAACCTCCTTTCTCTGACCTGAAGGGAGGCACGTTCCTGACGCCTAGGGAGTGGCGCAACCTTGGGGACCAGAGCGAGGACGCGCGCCCGTGCTCGGCGTCTCCACCCACCCACCCGCCCGCCCCCGCGCCGCAGCACGCGGGAACGTTAGCCGTGGCAAGCCTCGGGCCCAGTGCTGCGATCCAACCCGGGAAATTAAACAGCTCGCAGGGAACGCAACTTAGCCCGCGGAAGGTGCCTGCAGCTGGCGGTTAACACCGGCGGTAAGAGGATCAACGCCTCGTCCGCTGGCTTAAAAAGGGGGTGGGGGTGAGAAGCGTGCGCGCTGCTTTTCCCCATTGACGTTAGTTAATTTGGATGATAAGGGTCGGTGTTTAATCCCTTTGTGTGCGAGTGAATGTACTGAAATCGGCAACCCTGGAGAGGGCACCCGCGGCTGGCAGAGCAACCTGCGGGAGGGTGCGGGTAGTGTCCAATCTGGCGTGAAGTAGAAAAGAAACGCCGCGAGGAGCCTGGAAGCAGGACCGAGGGGGACCCCCTAGGGGTGTGCGCTGCAGTCCGACCCCCACCCCTTCCCGGACCGCAGCAGGTGGGCCGCTCGCTTCCCCCAGGCCGGGCACGCCCCAGGCCTGGCTCTGCGCCCTGGAGCTCCGCAGGTCCCACCGGCGAGCCGAGCGGGGCTGCGCCCTGCCCACCTCGGCCAAGGAGTGACCCCACGGAAACGAGAGATGGGGCCCTGCCATTGTCCAGCTACGCAGAGAGCGTGCGGGCGGAGGCAGAGGAAAGAAGGGAAGGAGATGGAAGGAGAGGTCCTGGCTGTTCCCAGATGGAAAAGATTAGAAGATGGCCAGAGCTCGGTGGCTCCAGAGGGGGGCCATAAAACAAAACCCATTTTTATCGTTTCCATCTGCACTAACGCTCACCCACCACCCACATCCCGCCAGCCCAGAGACCCCAGAGTGCGGGCTCCCGGGTAGCAAACGGGAGCGAGGCCCCTCCGCGGGGGAGGAGGCCGCGGGCCGCGGGGCCCGGCTGCCCGCAGAGGCGCAGGAGGCCCGGAGCGTTCCCAGCCGCCGCCGCCCCCCTCCTCCCCCTCGGGCCCGTCCAGCAACTTTCCTCCCTGGTTTCTGTCCGTGCCTTCCCTCCCTCCTCCTCCCCCGATATCTCCTCTTTCTAAAACCATAAAAAAGAGATCAACTTCCCTAACTTCACGGGGGCCCTTTTCAGTGACAAATATTGATGCCCAAAGTGTCTGCGCTCTCCCGCCCCCGAACGTTGAGAAAAGGCGCCCGCGAAAGGGGGACATAAAAAGTTAACAATGCTGTGAAAATATGTTTGCAGAAAATAGACAATCGTTGGATTAAACGTATTCAAGTATGAAATAATGCCTTTTTGTGTCAAAACTTGGGCGATGGGCGGGTACAAAAGTTCCCTGTGGCAGCTACTTGCTCCCTTTGTGAGCCGTGCGCTTTGGCGTCTCCACTTAGGCGCATTACCCAGAGCCGTCTGAGCGCGATTGTTTCTCCCTTTCTAATGACATTTACCGGATCAAAACATGCTGTTAATTCGATCAGAAGGCTTCACCCTCCCTGACAAAGCCACAATAATTTCTCCTGAAGTTTGTTAAATTGACCAAAATTAGGCAAATGAATAGGGGTCTGTGGGCGCCCGGTCTCGCAGGTGACGTCGCATAATGCTCGCCTGGGCCAGCTGCATTGCCCCTTTTCTTCTCGGCCCACTCTTCCCCGTGCTGCCCCCCGGCCCCCGCACCCCCACCCCCCTCGCGCGCGCGAGCACACACACACTCACACACTCACACACAGACACACGCACGCCCGCCTGTCTCTCCTCCCCCACCCCCTGGCGTTATTAAAATTTAGCCCGATGAAACTATTCACACTTTTCAATGGACATTTTCCTATAGGATAATAGGCTACAAATTGAGCCTCTTCCCCCCTCGAGGAGGGAGCCGGAGGGGGGCAGAAAAGAAAGCCAGCGACGTGGTCAGGGCGTAGGGGGGGAGCGTCGCGTGCCAAAGACCGGCGGGAGGAGCGAGGCGAGGCGGGAGCCTCGTGTGCCAGCCGCAGCCCCACACCTGCCGGGATGTCCGCACAAATGAAGCGGGGTAAACAAAAAGGGGGGAGACGGACGTGTCACCAAGTCGTGTGAGAAAAGCCTGGGAACAAACGGGGCGCCTCCGTCTCCAAGAGCTCTCCCTTGAACCCGGCGGAACAGCCTATTAAAGGCTTACTTAATTACTTTAATGACTCTGGACAGGCTTTAAAACGCACTCGGCGCTGGGACGGCGGGCTTGCTGGGATTTGTAAACAGGCGATCGTGTGAGGCTCAGCGGTGCGACTGAAGCAGGCGACACTGTTTTGTGAGGGTCCTCGCCCCCCGGTGCCCGTGGCCGCTGCGCGCCGGCGCTCTGCGCCAGACCCTGCTGCAGGCGCAGGCTCGCCCTCCCGCCCCAGTTTACCGCCTCCTTTTCCCCGCCGGGGCTGTTGCCATGCAAATGTTAGTCCCCGGCCGATCACGTGTCCTTTGAAGGGCCACGTGGATTAACAAAGCTGATCTGCCCCCAGATCGCCCCCCTCGGCTGCTAAAATTTTTTTTTCTTAACTTCTTTAAAACTGATCTTGAATGCATACATCCTCCAAACGCAGCTCCCCTAATCCTATGGAATAATTCAACTCGTGAATGCACTTGGAGACCTAAATGACCGCTTTATAAGGCAGTCCCTCGGAGCGGGGAGGCTGCAGTCTACCTGGGACACTCGAGGAGGCACACGAGGAGGTGGGAAGCGGACGGGTGCCTGGCGCCACCGCCTCTCGCGAGGGCGCGTCCTGACCAGCATGTCAGACAGGCTCAAGGAACGCAAAGTGAGTCGGCTGGGCCCAAGCGGTCCTTGCGCCCTGGTGGTGCAGGCGTCTCACTGACCCGTCGGCCGCCGAGCCGGACCGACGGCAGGGCAGGGACGTGGCCACACTGAACTTTGCGTGTGGAGGAATCCCGGGAGGTTTGGGAAGGGGTTGGAGATGGAGGAGATCCCTCAACCGGAGAAAAACCCACGCCTAGAAACTGTGGCCACCTCCCCAAAGCCCCGGCGCCCAGCTTGGCAGAGTGGCCCGAGCGGAGAGAGTGGCTGCGAGGGGTGCGCGCCGGCGCTGGCGGGAGAGGGCAGGACTCCTCGGGCCCGAGGGCGGACAGGCAGGGGTCGCTTCCTGGGGCAGACCTCTGAGAGGAACACAGCTCGCCGCTCCTGTGTGGCCCTGCCTCGGTGACCCCGTGGGCAAAGCCAGTCTAAAACCGCCAAACCTCTGTTCGCAGAGAACCCCAGTTTCTCATAAAGTGATAGAAAAGCGGAGGCGGGACCGGATCAACCGCTGCTTGAACGAGCTGGGCAAGACGGTGCCCATGGCCCTGGCCAAGCAGGTAACCGTGGGCGCCTGGGAACCGGGTGCCAGGCGCTGGCAGCGCTCCGCTGCCGCTCGGGGAGGCGATGCACGCGGGGGCCTTCAGTGCAGGCCTCCCTCTCAGAGTGCCGGCGCGCCAAGCGAGCCCCCCGGCGGCCCCCCGGGCGCACACCCGCAGCAGCAGCGCCCTGCTCGCCGGCCCTCTGCGGATAAAAACCGTGTCCGCCCAGCCTGCGCCCTCGGGGCCGCTGCGAGGAGCCCTTTCCCCTTTTGCAGAGTTCCGGAAAGCTGGAGAAAGCGGAGATCCTCGAGATGACCGTTCAGTACCTGAGAGCCCTGCACTCCGCGGATTTTCCCCGGGGAAGGGAGAAAGGTGGGCGGCGAGCGTGCGCCGCGCGGAGCCCTGGGCGCTGTTGAGCGCTCCCGACGGGGCTGCAACGGTCTGCGCCCGGGAAGCTGCGGGAGCGGGGAGGGGGGGACTGGTTTCCTGGGCTGCCCGTTCCGACGATCTCAGGTTGGGTGGGTGGGTCTGGCTCTTAGGGAAAAGGAGGTCGTTTGCGCTTGCTTTTCCAGTCTCTGGATTGCAGGAAGGAGAGGGCAGGCCTCCAGTGGCAACTTGGGCCAGCACCTGTGATGGGAGGTGCCCTGCACCCACCTCGGACTCCCCGTGGGGAAGGAGCTGCTCAGGGTTCTCCCCTCCGTCTTTCCCGCCCCTCCAGCAGAACTCCTGGCGGAGTTTGCCAACTACTTCCACTATGGCTACCACGAGTGCATGAAGAACCTGGTGCATTACCTCACCACCGTGGAGAGGATGGAGACCAAGGACACCAAGTACGCGCGCATCCTCGCCTTCCTGCAGTCCAAGGCCCGCCTGGGCGCCGAGCCCACCTTCCCGCCGCTCGGCTCCCTCCCGGAGACGGATTTCTCCTATCAGCTGCACCCGGCGGGGCCCGAGTTCGCCGGCCACAACCCCGGCGAGGCCGCTGTGTTCCCGCAGGGCGCTGCCTCGGGGCCTTTTCCCTGGCCGCACGGCGCGGCCCGCAGCCCCGCGCTGCCCTACCTACCCAGCGCGCCGGTGCCGCTCGCTAGCCCCGCGCAGCAGCACAGCCCCTTCCTGGCGCCCGTGCAGGGCCTGGACCGGCATTACCTCAACCTCATAGGCCACGCGCACCCCAATGCCCTCAACCTGCACACGCCTCAGCACCCCCCGGTGCTCTGACGCCCACTGGTCCGCCAGATCGCTTTGCGCGTGGGGCGCTGCTGGGGAGAAATGCTGTATATACTGTACAGGTGTAAATAATGGGCCCCAAACACTGGCGGAGGCGGGGGGCAAGACCAGGAGCCAATGAATCTTCGAAAGGTCTCCCTTGGCAATAAATGTTTTCTCATGCAGACCTACAGAGGTGGATTTCTTTGTTACCCTCCGCTCATCCACAACGCATCCCCTTTGAGAAGCCAAGGGCGCGAAGCTAATAGGGTCCCAGGGACCCCTCCCAGGAATTTCTTTTTTTGGGGGGGGGGGGTGAGGGAGGCTTGCTGCGGAGTATGAGGCGCGGGGGAGCTAAATAGGGACTTAAGCAGAAGTTCCAGGCACCGCTTGCGGGCGCGATTGGAGGCCTCCCGGGAGCGCCAGACTGCACCCGCCCCGCGCACGTCTTGGGCACTTGCCTGGGAGAAGGGCGGAGGCTAGGCACAAGGGCTCTTGGCTCTCAAAAAATACAAATCGAAGGACCCGCCCCAGACTGGCATTGGCAGTCTTTGGCGGGCTGGGACCCTGGCGCTCTTCCCACCCTGAGGCACGTCGCCCGACGCGCGCGCACAACACGCCCGCGGGTCTGGCACGCGGCGAAACCCAGGCGTTTGGGACGCGCGGCTGTGTGCACAGGCTTAACGAGTGTCGGTAAAAAAAATTAAAAAAAAAGAAAAAAAAGACGTGAAACTACACCGGTGGAAGTTTTCTATCTGCTACTCCGAGCCTGAGCGCTCAAGGAAGCCGGCTTGGCCTTTTGCGCACAGACTGGCTGGGCTTCAGGGCGCTGGGCAACCAGGGTAGAGCGCTGCGCGGCCGGCAGGGAGGTGCGTTCGCCCTGGGATGTGGGCAGGAGCGTGTTCCCCGAGGCGATCCCCACCATCCGGCCCCCTCTGCCTTCCCCCAGAACACCGTGAGGAAACCTATGACGCGGCGAGTCACTTTTTAGGGGGCTCTGGATTTCAGTTCCAGTGGATCTGTGTCTTACCCACAAAATCGCCATGCATTTAAAATAGCAAGCTGACATTATGTTTTTTTCTAAGACCCAAACAAGCAAAATGGGCCTTCATTTAAATAGGTAAGATAAATGAGGTATCCAAATGTCTAAAGCTGTGTAACTTATTTGAACTTTTATTCCCATTAACTTTGATGCCCTTTAAATAAATAATTCAAAATTATGTAGCATGTTCTCTTCTTCAGAGACCATTTAAACAGTGGTGGTTTGCTTTTTTCCAGATTAACTGAACTTATTCCATTTCTCTGGACAGGGTTTAAGAGAGCTCTGACCTGCACTGTTTACTGAGGTCATGAAATGGGATGGCCCACAGGTTGGAAACCATCAAACTTCATTATGCACAGACAGGCGCGTGCGTACACACACACACACACACACAGCCATCATTACCTTGTCCATAAAATGAAACAGGTGTATATATGTGTGTTTGGGGGGAGCAGAATCTATAAACTTTAGGAAAGGAGTTGCATATAGGGTTTCTTGAAATATCCATAAAATGTGAGCTATCTGCTCTCTTACAAGCTGATGGAGTTGGCGCCTAGAAGTGCGGGTAGACCGGATAACAAATCTACACTGAGCAAAACAGGATCAAGACAAATTATGCAGAAGTGGGAGAGCGGATGGCGTCCATTATTGGAACACATGTCCTACACCCATTTTCATTGGTGCTGGATACAGAATCTGAAGGCGGCCTTTCAGGAGGCATTGAGCCCATCTGAATTCCCTTCGGCAGTGAAGCATTAAAGATATAGCGTTGCCCTGGAAATATAAATTATTAATATATTCAGCATTTTTTCACTTCTCAACTGTTAACCAAATTAGACAAAACTTTCTTTTACTAAGTAGATTTTCTCTTTGGGATTAGCTTTGGGAATGCACAGGGCCACCACAGTAAAAACTTTGGTCATTTACATATAATTTTTGCAAACTTCCACTGGTCCATGACAGTCTTTGTACCTCAAATGTTGGTATTCTTGATTTTTTTTTCTTTCTCATTTAACTGCGAGGGATAAAACCCTGCTTTGGATTTACAATGACTTTGGGATAAAAGTCTCCCTCCCCCTCTGTCCTTCCCCCTTTCTGAGTGTGTGTGTGTGTGTGTCTTTTTCTGAAACTTTCGTCTGAAGTCCCAGTTCTACAGGCATGGCCAAAAGTCACACTTGGAATAGTCTGACTTTGCCAAAGAGCGAATGTGTCACAACAGAATGAGATGGATTCAAATCAGATGGGGACTTTAATGTGTTCTTCCTCCAGCTCTCCCTGACAACATGTTACCTCTTGCCCCCCCCCCCCGGCCCCCAGACTCCCCCACCCTGGGCCCCCCTCCGTCTGAGTCTCTTATGCCCAATCCATCCACTGTTCCTTTAAGTAAGTTGTATAGTAATGGTTTCCAAGAGGGGCCCGACCAAACCCAGAAATAACAAAAAAACAAAAACCACTGGGTTTGGCTGGAGGTGACCCATTGTGTGGCCTTCTGAAAGGGGCAATCTCTCGTTTCTTGGGCTTCATCCTTGAGTGGGCAAGAATAAAAATAATCATCCCCATGAAATCAAAGGTTTTCTCCAGAGGCTTCAGGAACAAAGCTGATGGCTGGTGAGCTGGATCCGTCCCCATGGCTCTGCAGGGCTGGAACTGGTAGCTTCCAGGCCCTCGAGCCGCCTCGGCGGGACGGGCAGTAATACAGAGCTCACTTGTGCTTCCAAGCGTTATTGAACAAAGACAGCCAGCCCCCTGTAGCAGCAGCCCCCAACCCCAATCTGCTGGGCCGCTGCGAGAAACCAGAAAGGGCAGAGCTGCTGTTGACAGTGGCTGAGCCCACGAAGTCATGGGACTCCTAGGAACGCGGTTATCAGTGTCTGCATAAAGAAGCAAGAAAAGGAGGTGATCGGGGCACCAAGCAGGAGCTCAACGAGTGTTTGTGGAATGGCTGAATGAACTGCCTCACAGTGTTGAGTCACTGGGGAGTCTGCATGGGGTCCTTCCCCGCCATCTTGTTTCTACCCTCAGCCTCCTCCACTATCAGAGACGGGAAATTGTATATACCCCACCTCGCCCCAAAATCTGTGGCGTAATCCACACACTGAGACGCATCGGAAGGAGCAATTGCCTGGCCTTTGCCTAGGAAGTCTACCTTGTGCTCTGCAGTGGGAGACCGTGTGTGGATGCTTGGCTAAGGGGCTCACTCTTCCTGCAGGCCCCAAGTCCAGGATTTCGATTCAGAACTAGCTGGCTGGGGTTCTGCTGTCATCCTGTGGAAAACCTCCAAGGCGGGGCTGGGTGGGGCTGGGCTGGATCCCACCCTCTTTTCTGCTCCTTGAGTTCAGCAGAGTGCAGCTTGCTGGAGCCACACTGCCTAGATTTGCATTCCAGCTCGGCCGGCCGCTGTGTGGCTCTGGCAAGTTGCTAAGTATCTCTGTGTGTCTCATCATCTAAAACAGAGATGTGAAAAGTGCATACCCTGTAGGGTTGCCATGGGGGTTACGTGAGTTGGCATAGTCAAAGCACTCTGGAAAGTGTCTGCACCAGCATGGGTAGTCAGTAACTGGTATCAATAATGAGAATCCATTCCTTCCCCCTTTCCAAAGAGTCAGGTCCTTGGGACCACCTCAAACTGAGAAACAAGATGCTGAGGTCCATCATGAAAAAAACAAAAACAAAACTCTTTAACCCCAGGCCTTTTTTTTCAAGTCTAAGACTTGCTCTAGAACAAGGCACTTTTCTTCATTTGGGGGCTGCGGATCTCCAGTTCTCTCCCATGATTGATCGTGAGGCTGTGAGCTCTACTGCAAGCTCTCATTGATCATCAGGGCCCCTCCAGTAACTGCGGAATGCTCTCACTCTCGCTCCTTTCTACACAGAAATGTGCCCTTATAGTCTTGCACATCAGTTCTCATACCTGCACTCCACATTCCCCCTCCAGCTACACTGTCTTGTGCTACTACGATACATGGCCATTGCAACACAGCGGGCATGAACTGAGTGTTCACATGTACACTCTGTGGCAGTTACATGCCCTTGTCAGCACTGCCCCCCCCCCCCCCATTTTTTCCCCTTCCAGGTTTTCCCTTTGGTCTATCCTACTTTATCTGCTAACCCACTCCTGGCTTGGGGGCCAGTCCTGAGGTTTCAGCCCTTGTGTAGGGAAAAGGCCTACATCAAGACCTCCAGCTCCCTGTGTTTGGTTTCTCGACTCTCACCCCCTGTCTCATTTGCCCTTTGGCTTCCATCCCCCTAGTTTCTGAGTTACTTAGCTCCTGATACCTGTCTTTTCAGTATCTGTGGCCTGGTTAAGAATTGGGATGTTTGTGTGTGTGTGTGTGTGGGGGGGGTCCTGGAGGTAGGAGGGACTTTGATTTCCCACTGTGCATTGCTGCAGGGAGGGATCTCACTAGAGCAGCACCCTAACTGGGCTCAGCACTGCTTTTAAATTCTGTAGATGCCTGACTGTGGGTTTGGAAAGGACCCAGGTGTGCCTCCTTCTCTTTGGGCAGCAACCTGCTCACAGGAGGCGGGGAAACACCCCTTGCTGGGCTGCTTGTAGGACTTGCGGCTTTTCCTACCTAAGTTTAAGTCTAAGAGGAAAGGTTGCAAGCCCACTGTCACCATCCACTCACATCTTCCACTCAGCTGCAATAAACGTTTTTATCTGCACATGACACCTATGTCTATATGAGGGAACCTCAAAAAGCTTATGAAAGTGTGTATTATGGAAACACTTGCATGGATTTCAAAACATGCTTGCACCACAATAAACTTATCTTTTAATTTTTTTCCACTAACTTTTGGATATACCTTTGTATCTCAGAAGGTTCTAAGCAGAGTAGAATGGGAAAATGAGTTTTATTTTTTGGATACCCTAAAACCCCAGAATCTGAGTGCTGATATGTGCAGCTAGGACACACACACACACACACACCTACATGCATCAAAAAATACTGGCCAGAAGTGTTGTACACATGTATTCCCAGGGCACCTGCCTCTGCACACAGGACACAGGTATCCATATGGATGGAAAATCTGGCCACAGGCAAGAGCCACCCACTGAACCCAACTGTCAGGTTAGAGCTTACGAGACCCAACTATTCTGGCCTGCTTGGAAGATGAGAAACAACCATTATAGATCCTGCTATATTCATTGACCAGTCCTCTGTATGGTAGCTAGAGCTGAATCGAAACAGAAGCAGTGCTAGGCATTTTTTAAGATTTATTTTTATTGATTTGAAAGGCAGAATTAGAGACAGAGAGAGAGAGAGAGAGATCTTCCATCTTCTGGTTCACTCCCCAAATGGCCACTGGGCCAGGCCAAAGCCAGGAGCCAGGAGCTAGGAGCCTTTTCTGGGTCTCCCATGCAGGTGCAAGAGCCCAAGACCTGAACCATTTTCCACGGTTTTCAAAGGTACATTAGCAGCCGGCACCGTGGCTCAATAGGCTAATCCTCCGCCTAGCGGCGCCGGCACACCAGGTTCTAGTCTCGGTCGGGGCGCCAGATTCTGTTCCGGTTGCCCCTCTTCCAGGCCAGCTCTCTGCTATGGCCCGGGAGTGCAGTGGAGGATGGCCCAAGTGCTTGGGCCCTGCACCCCATGGGAGGCCAGGATAAGTACCTGGCTCCTGCCTTCAGATCAGCGCGGAGTGCCGGCAGCAGCGCGCCAGCCGCGGCAGCCATTGGAGGGTGAACCAATGGTAAAGGAAGACCTTTCTCTCTGTCTCTCTCTCTCACTATCCACTCTGCCTGTTAAAAATAAAAAAAAAATTAAAAAATAAAAAAAGGTACATTAGCAGGAGGCTGGATCAGAAGTAGAGCAGCAGGGACTTGAACTGGTACCCATGTGGGATGCCAGCATCACAGGCTGTGGGGGAACACATTTCATTTCTACCTCAATAACTTCATAGGAAAGAAACTGTGCTAAGAATTCCTTATAATGCAATTAAAAGTGGAAACATCACTCTACTGACCCTAGAACTGTGTTATCTATTTCCTTGATTTTTAAAAAAAAACCCACATTAGTCAATGAGACAACATTTTCCAACCTTTTAAATTTCATGTTAGAGAAGGTGCCAGCAGGAGAGCTGACCGTGCTCCCCGAGGGTTGGCTTTCTGGAGGCGATCCTGCCCGAGCAGCATCACATGACTTTCTGGGGGCAGCACGGCCAGCCGCTGCTGTGGGGGAAGACAACGTGTGACCCAGTCGTGCTGCACCTGTCGATGGCCTTCTAGCAGCAGGCGTGTGCTGTCACTTGCCAGCTTCTTCCCAACAAGCCTTACAGTCTATGTTTCCACCCGACTTGGTGATACTTTGACACGACACGGTAAACCTGACCTTCTCTGTGGGGGGAAGCTGCAGGGCTCAAGAACCGGCCTGAACTCTGGGGGGGAAAGGCAGCCTGTACTCGGTATGCAGCTGCTTAAAAGCCTCTGTGGAGGTGTCCAGTCACCCTGAAGCTATCACAGGGAAAGTGATTGGACAGATAAACTCTCCCCAAGTCAACATGGAAATGTTTCCACTCCTCCCTTCTCCCTTCTTTCTTTATCTTATCCCAGCTCCCAGCTTTTCTTCTCCTATACAGTAGGATTCAGTTATGCTGAAGGGTTCTTTGGAGGCCCTCAATCCAGGCAAAGCATCCTAGGCAACAGAGGGGGACGCACTCTGATCTTATTTACAGACCTAGCCTCACCTCGAAGGAGCCTCACCCAATCTGTCGTCCCCTGACCTCACCCTCCATCAGTCTCTCCCTTCTCCTGAACCCCACTCCCATTCATTTCCAAGCCCTCTGCCACAGCCACAGCCCAGGCTGCCGGTGCCCCCTTCAGATGCCTGTCCCCAGTTCCTACCTGTTCTCCAAGCCTCCCTTTTTGCTTTCTCAAATTCATTTTCAACATAGCAGCCAGAGTAATTTAAAATGAAAACAAAACAAAAACACAATTCTGAAATCCTCCTATTTAAAATTATTCAATGTCTTCCTAGCAGTCTTAACATGAAGTCCATGTTCCTTGTGCGGCCTTGCCTCTGACCCCTGCATCCTGCACGGACCTCCACTGCCTACTACTCCAGAGTCGACACGGGGGCACGCTGACTTCTTTCATTCCCTGGTAGACAGAACTCTTTTGGGCCCGATTACTGTGACTGCCAGTTTCGCGAGGCAGTGGGTCAGCACACCCAGACTTGCTGGTTCTTTGTTAACAAGACATTGACCTCCTTTGGTGAAGGGACAGTTATCATGGCAGTCATATTGTACCCATTCATCCAACTCTGTCTGTGAAACAACTTTGGAAACTCTACATACACAGCACAAGCAGTTACATGAAATCTGTGCTCTAAGGTTTTCGGGACTTCTCTTACTGCTTGTAATCAAATATCGTTATGTGGGACCTTAGTTATTGTTATCACTAAGAATGGTGATTAAGAACATGGATGGGGTCAGTTGTTGTGGCTTAGCGGGTAAAGCCACTGCCTTTGATGCCTACATCCCACATGAGCACTGGTTCGTGTCCTGGCTGCTCTATTTTCCATCCAGCTCCCTGCTAATGGCCTTGGAAAGCAGCAGAAGGTGGCCCAAGTGTTTAGGCTCCTGTACCCACATGGGAGACCTGGATGAAGCTTTTGGCTCCTGGCTTTGGTCTGGCCCAGCCCTGGCCATTGTGGCCATTTGGGAAGTAAACCAGGAGATGGAAGGTCTATCTCTCCCTTTCTCTCTGTAACTCTTTCAAATAAATAAATAAATCTTAAAAAAGAAAAATAAGACGGGCTGTGGAGCACACCTGCTTGGGCTAGAATCTGCCATGTTCTAGTTGTATGGCCTTGAACAAACTGTTTAACAGCTCTGTGCTTTGGTTCCCATCAGTTAAATTAAACAGCCATGCCAATCCCATTGGTTGATGGGAGGATTAAATGAGTTAATAGAGCAGTGCTGATTAATAGACTTACCCTGTAGCTGTCAACTGTTTTAACCGAAATCTTCATGAGATTGCTATATGGACCAAAAATGTTTCCCTTAAAATTGGTGACCCATTCACAATATTGAATTTTTTTTTTTTTTTGACAGGCAGAGTGGACAGTGAGAGAGAGAGAGATAGAGAGAAGGTCTTCCTGCACCGGCCATAGCGCGCCTTTCAGAAGGTCCCTGCTACTCACATGGGAAACCTGGATTGAGTTCCCAGCTCCCAGCTCTGCCTGGCCCAATCCTAGCCCTTGTGGACATTTGGCGAATTCACCAGAAGATGGAAACTCTGTGTCTGTCTGCTTCTCCAGACATACAAACTGAGTAACTGTTAAATTCTAGTTGTAGAAGCTGGGGCATCATTTTAGTGAGTAAGTACAACCACGTATCTCGTTTTCCCTGCTCTCTAGATCTGAGTAGCCTCTCATCTTCAACATCGCATCTCGTCCCCAGCATTTCACACGCAGTCAGATTGCTCTAGAGGCCAGATAAAATCACCTCTCTCATTCAGGTTGCTGCTGCTGAGGCATCCAGCGTAAGTGATCGAGTTCTTGAAACTTCTGAGACTGTCCGTAAACATGCCCCCGAGGAGAGACAGGAAATCACACACGCATGACACTGGGGATCGCTTCTGCAGGACTGCACCTGCATTAGTAGAGGTGGCTCACATCACAGCTCTGTGTACAACATCCTTTCCATAAACCAACTCTTGAAGCAGTAAGGGCTGCTGGGTCTAAATCGAACTTACCCACTCCCACTCCCTTCCGATTCTGTCTTCCACAACACTTCCAGTTTCCTGAATGTACCCCCCTCTCTCCCTGCCTCTGTGTGTTCTCTCTATTCTGACTACCAAGCCATGCCACCACCTCAGACCCCTCGACCTGCTTCTTGATGGGCAAATCCTTTCTTCTTCTCTAAGATGGAGCTGACAGCTCTTTTGGAAACTCTTCTCTGATGTGCCCACCTCTATCTCCACATCTCATTATAATGCCGTATCTATGTGTTCCTCGTGACAAGCTGGGCAAGATCCCTAGCATTCATTTAATAGATGACTAAGTGCCTATTCACACCAGGGACCGAGAAAATGAGAAATAAGGCAAGCGAGGCCCTGGTAGCAGTTACAGTCTATTGGAGTTAGAGATTAAGTGAATCATTACTAAAATAGGATAAACGTTAGGAGAGAACGTTCAGGGTGCCTGGGGTAGGGCGAATCCAGGGCTGAGGTTCCACATGGTCCAGGTGCTGCTGAGAAAGTGACATTTCAGCTGATAGCAGAAGGAAGTGTAGGAATTTACCAGGAGAGTCGAGGAAGGAAGGCAATCAGAAAAGCTTCAAGCAGAGAGAAAAATCTTTGTGGGGCCTCAAAGCATGGAAGAGGAAGTTCTGAGGGATGCGTGGCTGTCTCATAGGGCCACAGAGCTGTTTTAACACTTGATTCGATCACCTTTTAGAGAGAACGCTCTGCTTGCAGTGTGGAGAAAGAGCTGGGAAGAGCCAATCTGGAGAAAGGGGGCCCAGTGTCTGTCCCATTTCCCTGGGATTTTTCTAGGAAGAGCTGGAGCCCAGTGGTCAGTGTATTTGGGTTTCCTAATTCTCACTGCTTGTGCTGACCGCCTTGACCCCAGCTTTTATACAAAGCGCTAGTACAGTCATTTTCTAAGCCCCAAAATGTAGCAGAATGTGGCAAACAGTAGGGCAATAGAAACCATCATTTCAGTAATGTAAACTACATACGTATAGGAATGAAGACCTGAAGTAACCATGACCAAATCACATTGCTAAGTTAGGGTGACAAGACTGGGGATGTTGGAGAAGAGAATCACAATATTAAAATGGGGGCTGGCAATGTGGTGTAGTAAGCTAAGCTTCCACCTACGGCACCAGTATCCCGTGTGGTCGCCAGTTTGTGTCCCGGCTGCTCCTCCTCCAATCCAGCTCTCTGCTATGGTCTGGGAAGGCAGCAGAAGATGGCCCAAGTGCTTGGACCCCTGCACCTGTGTGGGAGCCCAGGAGGAAGCTCCTGGCTCTGGACTGGCCCAACTCCAGCCTTTGCGGCCATTTGGGGAGTGAGGCAGCAGATGGAAGACCTTTCTCTCTGTCTCTCTCTGTGTCTGAAACTTTTCCTCTCAAATAAATAAATAAAATCTTTTAAAAAATAATAAAAGTCTAATAAGACTTAAACACTTTAAAAAAATCTTTTTATTGTGAAATTAAGCAAAGATATATAAAATTATTTCAAGCAAATATCATCATCTGCCAGTCATAGACATGCTCACTGTGTCCTCTCACACTTTTGTTCTAAGAGCTCAACATTCACTACTTCAACTTATTTGTTTATTAAAAATATATTTATTTATTGGAAAGGCAAAGTTATACAGAGAGAAAAATTGAGTGAGACAGAGATCTTCCACCCACTAAATCTTCCATTCCCCCAAATGACTGCAAACGCTGGGGTTGAGCCAGGCAGAAGCTAGGAGCCTGGAACTCCATCCAGGTCTCCTATGTGGGTGGCAGGGGCCCAGGCACTTGGGCCATCTTCTGCTGCTTTCTCCTGTGCATTAGCAGGGAGCTAGATTGGAAGTGGAGCAGCCGAGACTTGAACCAGCACTCACTTGGGGTGCTGGTGTCATAAGTAGTGGCTTAACCTGCTGTGCCAAAACGCTTCAACTTATTTGAGCTTTGTAATTGTGCACTATTTTTGATGGGTGACTTGTCTCTTAGCTTTAGGCAGAAGCTCCTCTGGCCTGAGATGGGAGTTCCCAGTCCAGTTTATTCACTGACACTTCCCTACAAAGCATCAGGGAATGGAGGGATATTCTTTTCATGTACATCAACTCTTCCAAAATACAGATGTTCCTTGATTTATACAAACCCATTATTTTGGGGGTAAACTGTAATTTTTTGTTATTGGAAAACAAATATACAACTTGGAATGGATTTGAGGCAAATTGTACCATAAGCAGATTTTCTTTAAGTGGCTAAACAAAGTTTATAAAGCAAGTAACAATAAAAGAAAATGTTTCAGGTACCAGACCAGCAATTAAAAAAAAAAAAGAATAGTGTACAAGTACCAGGATAATACACCCATTTCACAATAGTGCAACTTTTAAGGACCTATTGTTGACTCTCCATAGTCCATGCAGAGTTATAACTTCACACTTCAACAACAACATGCTGACAGTTCCTAAAGAAAGCTACATAACCCAGATGTTCCCTCATTTGACCAACTCTAAGTTTAGATGTGCAGAAGGGCTTAGATCTATCCAGAGTAAGCCACATGCAACATGTTACTTGATCAATTCTAAAATAAGGTTTCAGGACAATGACAGGAAGATAGGGGAGGAAAACATGGAGGAACAAGGTCCTGATTACTATAGACACTTTTTTTTTTTGACAGTAGGGGGAAAGCTTTTACAGATAAGTTCTAACCAAAGAAAAGGCAAATAAAAAACTGTACAAGAAATTTAACACATTCTGTACAATGTCTTCACTATGCTGCCATCATTTGTACAAACTCTTCATTGTTTACTAGACCATCACCACCAATATCTGCTTCCCCGATCACTTCGTCAACTTCATCTGTTCTCTTCTCCCCTAGGTTTGTCAACACATGGTGAAGCTCTGCAGCACTCATGTAGCCATCACCAACCTTACCAAGCACACAGAATGCTTCTCACTTCTTCACTCTCTGTGTCTTTCATTTTCCTTGCCATGATTCAGGAAGTCTATTGTGCCATTACTGTCAGCATCTACTTTGTTAATCATGTTCCGTAACTCTGTTGCTGTGGGATTCTGCCTGAGAGACCTCATTACAGCTCCCAGTTCCTTTGTTGCTATGGTTGCATCACCATCCTTGTCAAGTAGTGAAAAAGCTTCTTTGACTTCTGCAGTCTGCTTTTCAGTCGGCTGGTCAGCCATGCTGCAAACACTACGGCTTCCAAGATGCAGCCACTCAGCCACTCAGTTCACTCACCCCACTCAGACTAGTCCTGACAAACCCATTTGAAGCTGAAATGTTTTAAGTCCAAGTGCATTTAATACCCATCACCTACCAAACACGCTAGCTCAGCAAGCCAGCACAGAGTTTCCTCAAGGTAACTGGGCTGAGGGAAAGTGGCTGGTGAGGTGGCCCAGCATTGTGAGAAAAGATACACTGGGTCATACTATTCAGCAGTTAAAAGAAAAAAAAAGAAATTCTGTCTTTTGCAACAAAATGGATGCAACTGGGAACCATTATACTTAGTGAAATAAGCAAGTGCCAAAAAGACAGATACCATATTTTTTTTTCTGATCTGTGATAACAAATAGAGTAGCTAAAATATAATGTATAGGAGTGAAATGGACATTTTGAGGTTTGATGATTGTTTATCACCCTTGTCTCAATTGTTGAAGAATAGTGCTTTCTTCTTCATACTATTTGTTGACATTTTACTTAGTGTAGTGTTAATCTTATGAATATAAAGTATACTGAAAATAAATCTTTGTAAAAACTAAGAATAGAAATAGCAAAGAGAGGAGAAGGATGGAGACGTGAGTGGGAGGGGGCATAGTGTGGGAAGTATCACCATGTTCCTGAATCTGTATATATGAAATACATGAAACTTGTGTACCTTAAATAAAATTTTAAAAAAGAATGAAAAGAAAAAAAAAGTAAAGGATTGGACACATATCACTAGCTGGGAAACATCAGAATTCAAAATTCCAAGTGTTTTCACTGAATGCATCATTTTGCACCATTGAAAAGTTGAAAAATCATTAAGTCAACCATCATAAATCAGGGACCTTCTCTATTTCAATCATGTTGAAGAAAAAGAAAACCGTCTTTAAGGGAGACTGTTCTGGTGGCCTTGTTCAAAACTCTGACACGTAACTTTGTGTCACCTTTCGTCTTCTGAATGCACTTTTGGCCCCGTGGCACTCACTGTCATCATCAACACAGCCTACAATCCAGTTGCTCAGACACTACATTGGGTCATGGTAATTAGCCTATTACTACTACCCTAATCATTTAGGTTTACGGGGCATTATTCTTTTAAGAGTTGAAAGTACTTAACTCATTTTTCCTGAGGTGAAATACCAGATTCTATTTATCAGAGCAGAGTGGGACGTACAGTCACCTGCAGCTAATGTGGCAATGGCCTCCCTTGTACCTGAGAGTCATCGTTGCCAAGGCTCTCCTCTCCCCCCACCCCAACCTTCACACACAACCCATCACCTGAGTCTCCAGTCTCCCATCTGTCTCTACCCGCTGACATGCTCCAGGCAAGCCACTGTCTCTCAGCGTTAGCAGAGCTGCCAGCTGCTCTCCGGGGCTCCTCACAACCTGTCTCCAAGCAGCAGTCTGAGCGGCCCAGTTAAGTGGTATTGTGGTGGATTCGTTCTGAGAGGAGGAGCGTGGTGGGGGCAAGAGGCACAGAGTCAACACACAGACCCTGGGAATCGGGTGAAAGTGGGCCAGAGGCAAGCAGCCCTCAGATTAGTTTATTTCAGTTGATACAGCAGCTTATTTGCCGAGGCAGCCAATCTAGTCAAAGGGCGGTCTATGCCCTAACCAATCACAGCCTGTTGCCAAGCAGTTTCCGAAGCCATCCAATCACAGCCTGTTGTCAGTCAGGCTCCGTTGCCAGTGGCCATCTTGGCATGGCCTTCTCATTCCACCACAAAGTGGAATGCAGGTTGTATTTTGTCCTCTCCTTGCTATATTAGAGCAAAATGCAAACTCCTAAGCACGGTTGTCAGGACTGTGCATTCTGACTCTCCCCACCTCTGCAGCGCCAGCACCTTCCGCCTTCCCTGCTGCTCTCTGGTGTTATCACTCTACTGTTCCCTCAGTTCCTCAAAGTGCCCAAGTCCTCCAAAGCTCTCCTCCACTTCCCTCGGCCATTCTCAGGGCTGAACAACGCCCTCCTGAACCACCTCATGTTACTTAGAGCCCTCTCACCCACTAAACTCTTGGTGGGAGAAACCTGTTGTTTTTTTCTCCTTCAAATTACTTATGGTACTTTAAATGGTGGCAAAATATGCATATTATAAAATTTACAATTTTAACCATTTTTAAATGTACAAGGGGCCAGCACTGTGGTGCACCACCTTAAGTCACCCCTCGTGACACCAGCATCCCATGTCAGAGTCCCGGCTGCTCCCCTTCTAATCCAGCTCCCTGCTAATATTTGGGCCCCTGCCCCCAAGTGGGAGACCAGGATGGAATTCCTGGCTCCTGGCTTCAGCCTGGCTCAGCCCTGGCTTTTGTGGGCATTTAGGGGGTAAACCAGCAAATGGAAGACCTCTCTCTCCCTGTGTCTCCCTCTCTCCCTCTCCCTCTGTCACTCTTCCATATAAAAACATAAACAAATCGTTAAGTGTACAGTTCTGTGGCACTACATTGCTGTATACCCATCACCACCTTCCATCGCCAGAACATCTTCACCTTTCCTAAGTGAAGCTCTGTATGATGAAATCCTAGCTCCCTAATCCTCCTTTCCCGGGGCAGCCACCATCCTGCTGTTTGTCTCTAAGTTTGACTACTGGAGGTACCTCATACAACTGAAATCAGTCAACACGTGCCCCTTTATCACTGGCTTGTTTCACCAGCAGAGTGTATCCAAGGTTCTTCCATGTGGTAACATGTGTCAGGAGTCACCTTCACTTTACATACTATTCCCCTGTTGGTATATACCACATTTTGTTTATTTGTTGGTGCATACTTGGGTTGTTTCTACCTTTTGACTATTGTGAACAATGTCAATATGAACACAGATGTACAAATATCTGTTTGAGTCTTTCAATTCTTTCAGGTAGACACCAAGAAGTGGAATTGCTAGTAATTCTATGCCTAAGGTTACTAATTTTTTAAAATTTACTTTAGAGGCAAAGAAGAGAGAGAGAGAGAGATAACGCTCTCTCATCCACTGGTTCACTAGCCAAATGTCCAAAATGGCCAGGGATGAACCCCATCCAAGAGGAGCCAGGAACTCAATGTGACTCTCCTATGTGGGTGAGAGGGATCCAATTGCCTGAGCCACTACTGCTGCCTCCCACAGAGTACAAGTGTACATTAGCAGGAAGCTGCAGTCAGAAGCTTGACCTGTATTCAACCCAGGCACTCTGATGTGAGATATGGGTGTCTTTACCACTAGGCTAAATACCTGTACCTACGTTTAAGTTTTTGAGGAACACCTAGACCATTTCCCAAAGAGCTGCTCCATTTTGCATTCCCACCAGCAATGTACAAGGGTTCCAAACAACACTTGCTATTTTGTGTTTTTCAAACAACATTTCCATTAATGTTGAACATCTCTTCATGGTTTTGTAAGCTATTTGTATATGCTTGGAGAAATGTCTACTCAAGTGCCCTGCCCAATTTTTCAGTTGGTTTTGTTGTTTTTGTTGTGTAGTTGTAGGGATAATAACTCTGTCAGCTATGCATTTTGCAGGCATTTTCTTCTGTTCTATGGGCTCTTTTCACCCTCTTGACAGTGTCCTTTGATGCACACAAGTTTTAAATTTTGATAAAATCCAATTTATCCATTTTTTGATGTTTGTGTTTTTGGTATCCTATCTGAAAAATCATTAATAATTTAATTTATACAAATGTTTTATTTCATAAATTCCTGCCCTAATAAACTATAAGATACACAAAGGCAGAAACCTCTGTTTTGGCCACCAATGTATCCTAAGCATCTACACTGGGACTGGAGATCAGTCGGTGTTCCTATATATAAATACACATTTATGACATGAAAAATGCTGATTTTCTGCTTTTTAAATTTGTGATATAATATCATATCCTTTGAACTTATATGGAAATTATTGATCAATAAAAGTGATTTCATCATGATATTTAATTATTTTACTGAAAATTCACATTAAATTAGGCAAATAAATTTAAGACTACCCACACATAGTTTCAAGATGTGTTGGAGGAAAAACTTAAACACCATAGAAATTGTATTAAGGTCATATTTTACAAATATTACTTTTTATAAACCTTTACAGACCAAAAATGTAACTTCCAGTTTTTAGTCACTGATGTAACTTCATGATGTATTTCTTCATTCTTCACTGGTAATAATTCAAAATGGTATAGACCTGCTTCTTAGATTAAATGAGGGGGCCAGCCCCTTGCCCTACCTTAAGGGATAGCCCAGATAAAACGCTAAAAGAGTCATCATTTCCTTTCTGATTTTGTAAACCTTCAGGAGAAAGGTAACAAGCACTCATCTGTCTCTTGCATCAAGCAAACCCACATGGGGTAGTCTTTCATTCTTTTACTTGTATGCTTCTGGGAATTGAAATGAAAGGGTCTTGTATTTTCAGTTTCAAAACAGCAGGGGGAGCTCATGAGATTTTTTAGGGAAGCTATTATTAGCCATGCCCCCTCCAAAACAACATTGCAATAAGTATAAATTTAGCAATATCAAAGAGAAACCCAAACAAAGGGAAGAGGACACCAAAAAAAAAAAAAAGTCTTCCAATTGGAGATGAAAATGGTCAAAAATCAATGTTATATTAAAGGACTGATACAAACTAGCACTTAATGCAGACTTGCTAACCAAACCATCAGACTCTCCTCACTACCCTAACAACCCAAGGTACACCTGGGTGCCCAAGGCCCATCACGGCTCTCAATCCCTAACCATCTTCCTCATATATGAAAACTAAGACAGCTGGGTTAAAAACTTTTGTAAATTTTCTAAACGTTTTTTTAAAATACTCAGTGAAACTCTCATTGGGAAACAACTTGAATAATATTTTAAGAAATTAGGTTGGAGGTGGGCATTTAGCCTTGAGGTTAAGATGCCCACATCCCACCTCTGAGTATCTGCTTTGATATTTGGCTCTGGTTCCTGACTTCAGCCTACTGCCAGTGTAGACCTGGGGAGAAAATGGTGATGGTTCAAGTAGTTGTATTCCTGCCACCCATGTAGGAGCCTTTGACTGAGTTAACACCTAACTTGTCCCAGTTGGAGGCCACTGCAAGTACTTACAGAATTAACCAGCACATGGGAGCATTCTATCTCTCTGCCTCTCAAGTAAATAAGTTTTTAAAAAATTAGGTTGAAAACCACAGAATAATTAAAGAACATATGAAATATAGTCCTTGTTCACTGGAAAGAGTGAAGGGAACCAGGAGCTATCTCCTCAATTTTAGGGGTAGGATATGAAGTGGCCTCCTGTGAGGCATGAATAGAAGAGTATTTCCTATTGGGAGAAATCACAAAGTTACACTGGTATGCTTGCCATGATGTCCTTTGAATCATAGCCTGGGAGACAGGACTCATGCATACTACCAAGTCATCAGCAGTTCTCATGGTGAGCCCTACCAGCAAACTGAGCTGTGAAGCCCTGGATAAACTGTGCACAGGAACTTGGGCAGCTCACAAGCTCAACAGGGGTAGCTTGGGATGTGAAGTCTTAATGGGACTCTATCCATTAGTGTCTGAATCACAGCTGAGTGTCTTAGAACACATCTTTAATTTTAAGTAGATGTCATCTCTCCAATGGGAGCTGATTTTGACAGTGAGAAAACACACAGAGTTTGGTGAGTGGCCTAAATGTCTTCCAAATTCCATGAAGTTCAGGGTCTTGTACTAGTGTGTGGTCAGTGTTTCCCCAAAAGTACAATCTCTCCTTGGGTTATTTCAGAATGAATGCTGAACCTTTAAATAAAATGTTGTGAGCCACAATTGTACTGGAGTATGAGAGATTGAATTTTGAAAGAAACTAGGGTAAACACACTACTATATTGAAATATGCAGCTAGATCAGTTTTGTGCCATTGAGTTCTCTATGTCTTAGCACTCTGTCAAGGGTTTTTACACAAGAGTGAATTGTTGACTGGATTAAGATGGTAGAGAAGGGAGGGAGCTTACTGCTCTAGTCTAGGAGAAGATAGTTTAAAAAAAGGAAAAGAGACTGTAATCTCAGGGAAGAGTTAGGGAGAAAATGGCAGAGGAAACTCTACACAAATTAGAGGGACACAGCAGACCTATGTGGAGGGTGTGGACACACACAAAGCTGGACCCCAGCAGCTGGGAGCCTCGGCACCAGCTTTGGAAAGAAGTGAGACCAGACTGTAGCAGCCCAAGACAGTGGTGATAAAGCTGCAGGAAAAGCCTGGAGGGAATCTGGCTTGCAATTCTGTAGGGATAGTGTACCTGCCAAACTAGAGGAGAAAAGGGGGTCACATTTCTCTTTCCTTGATCACCCTGCAGTGGCATCTTGTAACAAGCTGATAGAAAGCAGGTACCATTTTGGACATACATAACAGCTGCACCAGCTTGTGTCCACACCCAGCAACCAGCTGAGCAGAGGCTCCTGAGTCTGGCAGGGAGAACTGACGGTAGGGCTGGGTGCTCATGACTGTGGGAGGCTTGTGTGCCAGGACTCTGAAAACACTGAGGCTTTGAGGGAAGGCACAGAGTGTGGCTGGGACTTTGGGCACTCACTGTGGGAGGCTCCACATGCTCAGGGCTCCCTGGTTCCCTGGTGAGGGACACTGCTGGGGAATCTGCTTACACTGAGGATTGCACAGATTCTTTGTGTGTTCTTGTGGAACTGCAGATGAATATTATACCCACTGGGGCTAGAGCCCAGGCAATGGTCTCCTTTGAGGAGAGGAAATGAGCTGAGTCTATGCCAACAGAACAAAAAAACTTCTCCTCTGATTAAAAAAAAAAAAAAAAAGAGGAGATTTACCACATCCAACCAGCATGTCACCTTAACACTACCTTCACCCTATAGCACTGAGCAGAGCTCCCTGGCCACACCCACTACATGCCTCTAGATATTCTCTGAAAGCAGACACCCCACTAATACATTCAGACATAGTCCAAATATAAAAGCTACCACACAACAAAAAAGAAGAAACCAACTAGTATCTCCACAAATGCCAAATAATAAATATAGCAATTCAAGAAAGAAGAATAAGGAATACATATGATGCCTCCAAAAAGAATACAACACTTCAATACTAGACTGTGAAGATGAAGAGATAGAAGATGAAGGATTAGAAGGCCTTTGTAATGAAGTAATAACAGAAAACTTCCCTAATTTGGAGAAAGAAAGGGACATCCCAGTACAGGAAGCACATAGAACTCCTAATAGACATGACCAGAAAAGATCTTCACCATGACACATTGTAATCAAACTCTCCACAGTAAAACATAAAGAAAAGATTCTAAAATGTACAGGAGAAAAATGTCAGATTATTTTCTCCAATTAGACTCAAAGTGGACTTCTCTACAGGCAACCCCTCAGGCTAGGAGGGAATGAGAGATATAATCAAGTCTTAATAGAAAAAAACTGTCAAATCAGAATACTATACCCTGAAAAGCTCTCATTTATGGATGAAGGTGAAATAAAAACCTTTCATAACAAACAGAAATTGAAAAAATTTTTCACCACACACCCAGCCTTGCAAAAGATACTTAAGGATGTGCTGTACACAGAAACACAGAAACATGGTCATTACTAAGAAAGAAGGTAAAGGAAGAAAATAGCTCAGTAAAAGTAAAAAGGAAATCCAAAGTAAAAAATAAGAATGTTTATGGAAAAATGGCACAGCAAATTCATTTAATAGTCACCTTGAATTGAATGGCCTCAACTCTCTAGTTAAAAAACACAGACTGGCTGAATGGATTAAAAAACAAAACCCATCGATTTGCTGCCTACAAGAAAAACTTCTCACCAACAAAGATGCACACAGACTGAAAGTGAAAGCATAGAAAAAGACTCCATGGCAAATGCCCTAACAGCACTCCGGCCTTAGAATCAACCTTTGGGGCATTTGGATCTGGCTAAAAGAACCATGAGAGTCTCACAGGCATGGAAAGCCAAGACACTATGGCAAAAATGACCTGAATGAAAGATCTCAGTGAATGAGATCCCAGCAGAAAGTACGGGCCATTGAAGAAGGGCACCTTTCTCTGAAGGGAGGAAGGAACCTCTACTGTGATATGGCCTTGACTAAATAAGTTCAGAGTTGGTGAACTCAAGAGGCTTCCATAGCCTTGACAGCTCATGGCAAGAGCCTCGGGTGATTACTGTCGTCATAAATAAGAGTGTCAATTGTCAAATCAACAACAGGAGTCACTGTGCACCTGCTCCCCACGTAGGATCTCTGTCCTTAATGTGTTGTACTATGAGAATTAACGGTAAAATTACTAGTCGAACAGTACTCTATATCTTGTGCGGTCTGTTGAAATCTTTGCTTAGTATATAGTAAGCTGATCTTCCATATATAAAGATAATTGAAAATGAATCTTTTTTTTTCTTTTTCTTTTTTTTTTTTAATTTTTGACAGGCAGAGTGGACAGTGAGAGAGAGAGAGACAGAGAGAAAGGTCTTCCTTTTGCCGTTGGTTCACCCTCTAATGGCCGCCGCGGTAGCGCGCTGCGGCCAGCGCACCGCGCTGTTCCGATGGCAGGAGCCAGGTGCTTCTCCTGGTCTCCCATGGGGTGCAGAGCCCAAGCACTTGGGCCATCCTCCACTGCACTCCCTGGCCACAGCAGAGAGCTGGCCTGGAAGAGGGGCAACCGGGACAGGATCGGTGCCCCGACCGGGACTAGAACCCGGTGTGCCGGCGCCGCAAGGCGGAGGATTAGCCTGTTGAGCCATGGTGCCGGCCGAAAATGAATCTTGATGAAGAGTGGGATGGGAGAGGGAGTGGGAGATGGGATGGCTGTGGGTGGGAGGGAGGTTATGGAGGAAAAAGCCACAACAATGCAAACGTTGTACTTTGTAAATTTACATTTATTAATTAAAAAAGACATTCCATGCTAACAGAAACCAAAAAAGCTGATGTAGCCATCCTAATATCAGACAAAATAGACTTTAATACAAAATTGTTAAAAGTGACAAAGAAGGGTACTATGTAATGATTAAGGGATCAATTCAACAGGAAGATGTAACTATTATAAATGTATATGCACCTAATTATAGGGCACCTGGTTATTTAAAAGAAATATTAAGGGATCAAAGGGAGACAAAGACTCAAACACAATAGTAATGGGGTACTTTAATACCTCACTTTCAGCAATGGACAGATCAACCAGACAGAAAATCAGTAACGAAACAACAGAGTTAATCAATACCACAGGCCAAATGGACCTATCTAAAGAACTTTCCATCCTACAGTCACAGAATGCACCTTCTTTTCACCAGTGCAAGGAACTTTCTCTACGATTGCCCACATGCTAGGCCATAAAGCAAGTCTCTGCAAATTCAAAAAATCAAAGTCATACCATGCATCTTCCCGGACCACAATGGAATTAAGCTGGAAATCAGCAACTCAGGAATCCCTAGAACATAGGCAAACACATGGATACTCAATAACATGCTCCTAAAGGAACAGTGGGTCATAGAAGAAATCCAAAGAGAAATAAAAAAATTTCTGGAAGCCAACGAAGATGACAATAAAACATACCAAACTTATGGGATATTAAATTATTTCTATGAAGCCATCATCACCTCTAATTCCTAAACCTGAAAAAGATGCAACTGAGAAAGAGAACTATAGAACAATTTCCCTGATGAACATAGATGCAAAAATCCTCAACAAAATTCTAGCCAATTGAATCCAACAATACATCAGAAAGATCATTCAACCAGACCAAGTGGTATGCAAGGATGGTTCTGTACTACAAAATAAACACTCAGGAAAGTGAAGAGACAACTGACAGAATTACAGAAATTATTTGCAAATTATTCAATGAATAACCACAATATATAAAGAGTTCAAGAAACTGAACAACAACAACAACAAAAAACAAGTAAAGAAATGGGCAAAGGACTTAAACAGACATTTTTCAAAAAAATAATTCCAAATGGCCAATAGGCACATGAAAAAATGCTCTGGACCACTAGCCTTCAGGGAAATGCAAATCAAAACCACAATGAGGTTTTAACTCACCCCAGTTAGAATGGCTTTCATACAGAAATCAACAAGCAACAAATGCTGGTGAGGATGTGGAGAAAAAGGTACCCTAATCCACTACTGGTGGGAACGTAAACTGGTAAAGCCACTGTGGAAGACAGTATGGAGATACTTCAGAAATCCGAATATAGACCTACCCTATGACCCAGCCATCCCACTCCTGGTAATTCACCCAAGGGAAATAAAATCAGCATATGAAAGAGTTATCTGCACCCCCATGTTTATTGCAGCTCAATTCACAATAGCTAAGACATGGAATCAACTCAAATGCCCATCGATGAAGACTGGATCAATAAATTATGGGATATGTACACTATGGAATACTACATAGTGGTAAAAAAAATGAAATCTGGTTATTTACCATGAAATAGATGAATCTGGAAATCATCATACTTAGTGAAATAAGCTAGTCCCAAAGGGAATTCTCCCTATCACATGTTCTCCCTGACCTGTGATAACTAACAGAGCACCTAAAAGGCAATCTGAAGTTAAATTGACACATTGAGAAGCAATGATTTGAACAGCTCTTGTATTGTCTTGACTGTTGAGGAACAGGGATTTTTAAAAACTATTTGTGAACTCTTTACTTAACACAGAGTTAAACATATGTGTATAATGTCTATTGAAAATAGATCTCAGTAAAAAATAAGAGTGTGAATAAGAGAGGGAGGAGTAAGAGGGGTGGGAGTATGGGTGAGAGGGTGAACACATTGAGAAAAATCACCATGTTCCTAAAATTGTAATTATGAAGTGTATGAAGTTTGTAACTGTAAAGCTGTATAGTTCTGCATACATTCCTATGAACTTACTTCTAAGGGTACAGTTTAAAAACTTGCCATGGGGCCCTAAATCCCCTTAGTTCGGTGGTAAAAATACCATCTTAAATGTTAAAGTGATCATATGGATAGGATTAAATGTCTGGTAATAATAATAGATAGAATTAAAAAGGAGGGAATGCTCCAACATGGGAATCAGGCCACACAGCAGACTCACAGAATGATAATCGCTTTAAGTAACACTCTAACCTCAGAATCAGCCCTTAAGGCATTCTGGTCTACCTGAAAACCACATGAGAGCATTTCAGGTATAAAAAGCCAAGACACTGTGGCAAAAAATGGCCTACATGAAGGATCTCAGTGGGTGAGACCCCAGTGGAAAGAAGTGGTCATCAAAGAAGGAGGTATTTTTCCCTGAAGGAAGGAGAGAACTTCCACTCTGCTTATGGCCTTGTCTAAAGACTGATGGAGTTTGTGGATTCAAAAGGCTTCCATAGCCTTTTCAGCTCATGTCAAGAGCCAGGGTTATCACTGACATCATATACAAGAGTGTTAATTGTTAAATTAACAATAGGAGTCACTGTGCACTAACTTCCCATGCAGGACCTCTGTCCTCAAAGAGTTGTATTATAATTATGTCTAAGTGTTTACAAAAGATGTATATTCTTGGGTGCTTCTTTTAAGTTAATTTTCTAAAAAAAGTGAAATTAATTTCAAGATGTAATGACTTTGAACAGCCCTTGTCTCTAATGTTGAGGAACAGTTTTTTTGTTTTGTTTTGCTTTGTTTTTTGGATTTTTTTCCCATGCAAATTGTTGAATTCTTTACTTAGTATAGAGTTGGTCTTCTGTGTGCAAAGTTAATCAAAAATGGATCTTAGTGGAGGATGGGACAGGGAATGGGAGAGGGAGAGGGAGAAGGGGTGTGAAAGTGCATGGGAGGGCAGGATGGTGGAAAGAATCACTATATTCCTAAAGTTGTACTTATGAAATGCATGAAGTATGTTTTCTTTAAATAAAAGGTTTATTTGGGGGAAAAATAACTTTAAAAAAAGGAAAGAAAGAAAAAAAGAGAGTGAACTGCCATACAATAAACTAGGTGTTTTCAATAAACTCCACAAAATAAACAGATTTATGAATTACACACTATGACATTTAATTTCCTTTAAAAGATGACAGTCCTGCAAAAAGTCTATAGAAAAATGTAATTAAAAGGAAAATTTATTTTGGTGCAAAAACTTTGTGAAACCGATGCATAGCTTTTTCATAAATATGCATTTTCTACAAAGTTTTTGAAGCACCCTCGTATCTGTTAGTTCTTCCAAACTAGAATACATTGATTATTTGATAAAGTGTACTTTTGTAAAGAAATGAAACTATAGGAGAGAAAAGCAATACAACAGCATGTGCCCCTCACTTCAAAAAAAAAAAAAAACCCTCTTTCAACAATATAATAAGGTTGCTTATCTCTTCAGAAGGACATACATATTTTCCTTTGTGAAATGTCTGATGCTCATTTCATCTAAATCTTCAAATTCTTCTTCTACTGCCCAGTAGTGTTTGGAAACCAGAGTTTTAATCATCTTAAATAAATTCATAAAGAAAGAACAGAAAAGCATAAAGGAAGTTTGTTTTATAAATATTGGTTTAACTCAATTGTAATAAGAAATCTTAGAACTTGGTTCCAACTTTTATTTGGGTTACATAAAGTATTAAAATTCACAAGAAATCCCAAATTATTGTGATCCTGAAGAATCACAGAACACCATAAGTAGTCAACATAGCTATAATATGAAGTTTATATCAATACACCCATCAATAAGAAATGTGTTTCCTTTTCTGCAATGTTTACCCAACTGTTATAATGAGTAGAGTAGAGCCAAATCAAGCCAACTCTCTGAGACTTGTTTTCCTCTTCAGTAAAATGAGGAATTTAGGTAAGATGATAATTAGATATCTTTTAATATAACAATTTTGGACCACTGATAATGCAAATATCTACCCTCAGAAACTATTGAAATACATGAGTTGAGTAACAAACCCAATGGTTATCCCAGCTATTTGTGGGATACTACATACATAGCTAAGAGGCCCATAAGAATGATCCTCCACTGTTCAGGAAGGATTCTGGTCCAAGGACATGCCCACTGTTCCCTTGTCACTATAGATGTGAAGTTCAGGAAAGGTCTCCAAACTTCAAAGAAAGTTGTTGGCCTCTGGTGGCACTCAGACAGAGCCACTTAGGGAGAGAAGGGTCAAGGCAATGCCTTTTACTTTATCACTCCCCACCCAAGCACAACAACTTTTTTATTGTAGAGTGGGTGACATATGCCTCTGTCAAGCTAAAAAGTCAAAGTAAGTTATGTTTAACTGGGTTGTGTGTTCACTGACTATGACAAATGTTAACATGGGGGAGTATGGCTAAGAAACTACATGAGAAATAAGAATACCCTAATCCTTTTTGGACTATCCATTTTCAAAAGATTTGGAGGGAAATGCAGAGAAAGACGATGAAATACAGCAAGTAAACACTTCTAACAAGCATGGGAGTCAACACTAACTACGAAAGCAGAGCAAGACTAGACTGCCGGCGTCGCCTGCTCCAAGTGTGCTCAGTGTGAAGAGCAGAGCCGAAGCAGGTCCTGAGAACAGCTCAACCTGCTCCTCTCACACCTGTGTTTCACTGTAAGAAGCCAGAGCACGTCGGGCCATTTCCAAAGAACCAGAGAAAAGTGGGAATGAGACTAACGGAGCATAAAAGAGACCGGCCTTCAAGACGGCTGGGTAGTTTTACATGCTGGCACTGCACAGCGGCACCAGAACTAACTGGATGTGGCCCTTTATCATCAGATGCAGTTGTAGCTACCCCTAATATTTACTGATTTATGAGGGGCCTTTGGGAAGTTCGTAGGAAATGTGTATTATGAAAAATCTATGCATGGATTTCAAAATTTGCACCAAAATAAACTTATTTTTAAATTCCATTTCCCATGGGGTAAGAAGCTTCTAAGTTTATAGACTCTCAAAGCTAATGATGTTCTCCTAGGAATTAGTCCGGTACCCGCTTGTTGGTTTACATCTATGCCTGATTCTTTTCTTACAGATGTCTGTCTTCTGGCTGACATGGCTACCAAGAAGTTCAGAGCAGGCTCTGATTGCGTTGTACAGGTGGGCTTCCCACAGCCACCGAGGCAGAAAGAGCCTTAGCATAGTTTTACACACTGTTGTGACACTTCTCTCTTTGCCCCCCCCCAAAAAAAAGGTGTTAATAACATTTTTCTTATTACTTATTTATCCCTTTATCATTACTCACTATCACTTAAACATAAGATCAGCAGGAACATGGGGGAAATATATCCAAATTTGTTAAATATCCGCTGTTAGCCTTTTCATGTACAGTGCTCACTGTCTGTGAGCACAATATCTATGTGCTCTATCTGTGTGTGTGTGTTGGACCGTACTTTCATTTTAGTAGGTACACTAGGAGACCAGAAGAAAGGAAGTAAAGGTCACCGACCAGGAGGGAGACAAGGAGGGCTTCAGCTGCATCTTTAAATTCTGCTTTCTTGGGCCCAGCACTGTGGCAGAGTGGGTTAGCTGTGGCCTGCAACGCTGGCATCCCATATGAGCACAGCTCCACTTCCAACCCAGCTCCCTGCTAATGTGCCTGCGAAAGCAGCAGCAGATGGTCCAAGTGCTTGGGCTCCTGTACCCACGTGGGAGACCAAGAAGAAGCTGCTGGCTCCTGGCTTCAGCGGGGACCCCAGCCATGGCAGCTATTTGGATGGAAGTTATCTCTAACTCTGCCTGTCAAATAAATAAGTAATGAGAAAAATATTTTTTTAAGTCTGCTTTCTTTTTTTTTAACTTTTATTTAATGCATATAAATTTCCAAAGTACAGCTTATAGATTACAATGGCTTTCCCCCCTATAACTTCCCTCCCACCTGCAACCCTCCCCTTTCCTGCTCCCTCTCCCCTTCCATTCACATCAAGATTCATTTTCAATTCTCTTTATATACAGAAGATCAGTTTAGTATATATTAAGTAAAGATTTCAACAGTTTGCACCCACATAGAAACACAAAGTGAAAAATACTGTTTGAGTACTAGTTATAGTATTAAATCACAATGTATAGCACATTAAGGACAGAGATCCTACATGAGGAGTAAGTGCACAGTGACTCCTGTTGTTGACTTAACAATTTGACACTCTTGTTTATGGCATTAGTAATCACTCTAGGCTCTAGTCATGAGTTGCCAAGGCTATGGAAGCCTTTTGAGTTCACCGACTCTGATCATATTTAGACAAGGTCATAGTCAAAGTGGAAGTTCTCTCCTCCCTTCAGAGAAAAATGCCTCCTTTAAAGTCTGCTTTCTTAAAAGGAAAAGAGTTGAAGCAAAGATGCAGAATGTTAACACTGATGAACCTGGTAGTAGGTAATGAGCATTTGCCAAATCATTCTCTACGTTTTTCTACAGATTTTAAATACGTCCAAAATAAGGAAAAGTGAGAATCGCGATCCTGACTTAGCACATTCTGCATTGATAGCAGTTGTACCATTTCTGAGGTTCTCTGCTACAGTCCTCTCCCCAGGAGCGGACACTGCTGTCTTCATAAATTGCTCCTCACAGAGCTTAGAGACATCTGGGAGAGAGTTGGCATCTCTAAGACTGGGCATCCCTCTCTTAAATAAAAGGACAATCATTTCAAAGCACTCTTTTCCTTCTTTAGTAACATAATTTTTTAAAAAAAGACTTATTTATTTACTTGAAAGACAGAGTTACAGAGAGGCAGAGGCAGAGGCAGAGGCAGAGAGAGAGAGAGAGAGAGAGAGAAAGGTCTTCTATCCACGGGTTCACTTCCCAAATAGCTGCAACAGCGGGAGCTGAGCAGATCCAAAGCCCAGAGCCAGGAGCTTCTTCCGGGTCTCCCACGTGGGTCAGGGGCCCAAGGACTTGGGCCATCTTCCACTGCTTTCTTGGGACACAGCAGAGAGCTGGATCAGAAGTGGAATAGCGGGGACTCAAACTGGCGCCCACATGGGATGCCAGCACTGCAGGCGGCAGCTTTACCTGCTATGCCACAGCGCCCACCCCAACATAATGTTTGATGCTCCCAGGGCTCCAGGGCCTCATGGAGTGTCCAGCACAACAGTGGGAGAATGATAAACACTGAACACAAACCGGTAATGTAGCTCCTTGAAGCTGTATTTTCTCTTTCCTGTTACTTTCCCAAGATGATCAACCTTTCAGAGGTTGGAAGTGTTCTTTTTAAAATGATTCAGAGAAGAAACAAACTGATGTAAATTCAAGACCTTTGGTACCTGCTGCTGGAGGAGCTTATTTGGGCTGGAATTTCCATTACACGTGAACTACCTTGGGGGTCAGAGTTCACCTTGAGGTGCATTACAACATCGATATGTTCATCCAGCTTCCAGAGCTAAGGTGTTGCAATGACAAGAATATCTTGACTTTTATCTGGGACCAAGACTATTTATATTGTTTTTGGTTTTGTTTTTGACAGGCAAGAGTTAGAGAGAGAGAGAGACAGAAAGGTCTTCCTTCCATTGGTTCACCCCCGAAATGGCCGCTACGGCCGGCGCACTGCTCCAATCCGAAGCCAGGAGCCAGGTGCTTCCTCCTGGTCTCCCATGCGGGTACAGAGCCCAAGCACTTGAGCCATCCTCCACTGCCTTAGTTATGGTATAGCCACAAAGATGCTTCCCCCCCGATTTTTTTTTTTAAATTTCAATGTATTTGAAAGGCATGGAGACAGACTGAAGAGCCATCTTCCATCCTCTGATTCACTCCTCAGATGCCTGCAACCACAGGTTCAAGTTCCAGCAGCTCCACTTCTGATCCAACTCCCTGCTAATGCACCTGGGAAAGCAGCAGAGGAAGGCCCAAATCCTTGGGCCCCTGTAACTACATGGAAGACCTGGAAGAAGCTCCTGTATCCTGGCTTCAGATGGGCTCGCCTCTAGCTGTTGCAGCCATTTGGGGAGTGAACCAGTAGATGGAACACCTCTCTCTCTCTCTCTCTCTCTCTCTCTCTCTCTCTCCCTATCTCTCTTTCTCTCTCCCTATCTCTGTCTCTACCTCTCCCTATAACTCTTTCAAATAAATAAAATAAATATTTTTTTAAAAAAGAGAAAAAATACAAACAGGGGTCAGGATTGTGACATAGCAGGTTAAGCTGCCACCTGCAACATTGTATTTCCATATGGGTATCCTGGCTGCTCCACTTCCAATCCAGCTCCCTGCTAATGTGTCTTGGAAACCATCAGAAGACGGCCCAAGAATTTTGTGGGATACCCAGATGAAGCTCCTGGCTTTGGCCTGGCCTAGACCTGGCAATTGTGGCCATTTGGGGAGTGAACCAGCTGATGAAAGATCTCTCTCTGTCTCTCCTCTGTCTGTGTGTATGTGTGTCTCTAACTCTGCCTTTCAAATAAATAAATCTTTTTTCAAAAAAAAATACAAATTATGGAATCAATTATTGAAGAGTTTTGGCAATTCAGCCCAGATAATTTGTCCTGGAAAATTCCTGAAATATACCAAGATACATGAAAATTCCTCACCTAAGAAAATAACAATTTCCTCACCAAAAAGAAAATACATAGTGAGGCTTTACAGCGTGATTGTGCAGCTCTCTATGTGGGCAGTGGAATCTGCTTTCTCAGACTTCCCTAGGACACTACAGTTTTCATTAACGTCTTCCTTGAGTACCCAAAAGATTCATGGTTGCTAAAAGGTAATAATTATAATACTTCATATCATACAGCAGTTTTTGTGTGATGGGTCTAAAAGAAAAAAAGAAGAAAAAAATACTAAAGATATGTTCTTGAAAAATACAAAAGATTTGACATAGACAACCTTATCTAAATGCTGAAGAATACTGACAATTGATTTACACAGATTTGTGAATTTTTCAGTAAGACAAAAGTAAGGAATTTGGTTAAATTGAAGTGCTGGTAGTATTGTGGGCATTTTTAAAAAAATCAAAATTTCTAGTTACTTACTCCTAAAAATTTGTGTTCAATTCTACTAAGAATTAATAAAAATGGCAGGAGAAAGCCTATGTGTTTATGAGGAATGTGGACCACCAGAATTGAAGTTTCTTCTTCAAATTTCAATTCACTTGCTAAGGTAAAAACAGTTTCCCACTAATTAAAGCTATTATATTCAGCCAACCAAAAATCTCCTCACCCCCACCCCCTTTTGAGAAGCAGACCTTTTAGTAGGGAAGAGAATGGCCTGTTCAGATTGAGAAGTGATGCTACAGTGCAAGGAGGCTTCCACCACCCAAGGTGAAGACCCAGCCCAGACCTGGGAATCACACACTTGAGAATCAGATATAGGATCCTGCCCCTGGGCCCACAGGGACCTGCAGCCTAAACATAGGGACCAGCACCAACTCTCCCATCAGCTTAAGAAAAAGCAAAGCAGTCTGCTTCCACGCCTCCCTGCAAGGCCACCGGCCTTTCTGGAGACCATGGGACACATGGCCCGGGGCACTCATTGCGGGTGGACAGGTGCCGAGGCCTGATGGTGTCACTGACCCGACTGCCCAACAAGGGTAAAGGGGAGGTGGCGCGCCTCCTCCAGGACCTGGAAGGCCTGACACAGGCACCCCCAAGTGCACTACATAAAGAGGCTACAAAAACACAGCACCCCTTAACGAGCAATCTTTGCGCTTGGGTGAGCGAAGGGCTGCTTCGGGAGGCTGATGAGGGAAACCCTTCTAGGCTTTTGTGTGCAGAAATGGCAGGCACTTTCTATGGCTTTCGGGGCGGGTGCGTGTGTATGTGTGTGTGTGCTAAAAATGAAGGCTTTTTGGAGTCTTCACGAGAGATGTGGATTTTAAGGGCGACCTTAGGTCATACAGAACTAATCAAGCGAAAACAATAAGAAAATGAGCCTGACAGTCAGCAAGTATCTGAGGACTTTATCAAAAAGAATTAGAAATGGACAAATTCACTGGGAGCTGCAAAGGATCAAATCTGTAAGGTGGCATTGTGTGACCGGGATTAAATTATTTATTCATTGTTAATTTATTTATTTATGTATGTGCAAATGACCTTGCTGCTGCAGGTGCTCAGGGGCCTCTGAAAAGGCCGGGTTTTTTTTTTTTTTTTTTTTAGATCCAGGCCTGGAATATTGGTCCATTTAACTCATTCTTTCCTTAAGGCGATCAGCACTGACTTTTATCTAAGGAGAGAGAGGAGGAAAAACCATATGTGTGCAGGGAATGGTACAGGACTTGAGCAGCCCTAAGGACCCAAGATTTCAGCTTCATTCAAGATTCTGGGGGAGGCACCCTGCAGTTTAATGTCCAACAAATTAGCAAATGAATGCTTATGTCAATATGTGAAAAATCCCTGGTTAAACAGATAAAAAAAAAAAAAGCCTATAAGGAAACCCCCAGAAACTGCAGGCTCTTTTTCTTTGCTTTTTTTTTTTTTTTTTTTTAATTAATTTGAGTAGTTTAATTTTTGAAAGAGAGCACAGCACTTCTGGAGTTCTATGGAAACCCACAAGAGTTACCAAAAGAGAAAACGTCGAATGGGTCCCTGATCTTCTACGTGCTTGAAATCGTCTCAATGTGATTCCTGAAGGAATAAGGAGATTGAAGCAGCCATTCTCCGTATCATGTTCACTATTCAATAGTGTCCTGCCCAAACTGAAAAGCAGAGAATGCATCTTTACCTCTTAGGCACGCCTGAGGGCTGAAAACAAACAATTGCTCTGTGCACACAACCTAGGGTGTAGGGAAACCCATGGGTGAAATCAATAAGGATCTTCTGTTCTGTAGGTTCAGACAAATGATGATGAGCAAAATGGTCATCCTGTGTTCCCGCTGACCCAGCTCGGTGGGCACGCTGTGTAGGACATGACCTTCGTGAGCACAGAACACAAGAACTCAGCGGGAGAGAGCAGACAAGAAGTCGCACGACTGAAGGCAGTAACCCCAAGCCTTGAGCCTTCCTGGAGGAGGAAGGCCCGCCCGCTCGCTTCGCCAAAGAAATCTCTGACAACCCAGCATCCCTGGAGGACCGTCTTTCTACTGAATTGGTAAAGGGAGTGATTTGACTAAGGAAATGCTGCATTCTAGAATATATAACTGCCTCTCAAGGCGAATTAGGAACCTCTCCTAAAGGGAAGCTTTGCCCAAAAGGGAGGAAAAAGGAAAGAAAGAAAAAGGTAATGCAAAACTGAAGGAAACTTCTTCACACATGACAGCAAGGTTTTCTTTCACACACTCAGCTGTTCTTGGTCCCTAAAATACGAGGATCGGAGGTTAGCACGCAGGGCTAAATCAACTAGTGAGCTCTACAGGAGAAAGGGAAACATACTCGGGACTTTTCAGTATTGCTGAATGAATCCTTAATTCATTCTCCACTATTTTGAAATTTCCAGGGATTTTAACACCAAATACCAAACTGCCCAAAGAATAAAAAGTTCAGAACAACTTATCCCCTCATAAATGATTTTGGATATACTAGGAGCAAAGCCTGATCAATCTAAAATCAACAGCTATATTGAAGAAAATCTCCATAAAGCCATGCATTCCTTAGACTTGTTTTCAGTACCTGAATCCCATAATTACTTTTCATATATTAAAGTTGCATTCTGTTTGTGGCACTCAGCAACGGAATCTATGCTTGCTTGGTACAGGAATTTAGAAAGCACTCTTGTCCTACTTAGGTTTTCTTTTCCAATCTGAATGGAGCTGTGTGTGACTAAAGCTGTACACTGAACTTTTCCACCCTAATGAATCAATTAGCCGCCTTTCCTATTATTCTAAATTAATAAGCATTTTATTTTAGTAACAAGATGGATAGGGGCAAACAAAGGACCTATTCCAATGTATTCTATATATAAAAATGCTACCCTGGAATATATAGCAGTTTATTATTATTGGTGCAAGACAGAACCTGTCATTTAAAAACAAAGCTTTAACACTGATGCATTGATCTGTGCTCTAAGATGAATTTGCAAACAAATAGTTTCTGAAGAGGAGTGAAGGAGAATTTTGATCAGTTTCTTACTCTTTTCATCTATGAAGTTTGATTTGCTGGAGCTACCAGGAAAGATACTAGCAGGTTTCCTAAGAAGAGACCTAATTTGAAAATCAGCTCAGGGAGAATCCCTCGGGGGGATAGATTTTGCTCAGAAAGGAGATGGCTGAAAAGAAAAAAATCCAACATGTTTAAGTGCCAATTTTCCAATTAGTTTGCACATTGTCCATTTCACTAATGCTACTTGTGAGCTTGAAATGTCAAAGTGATTCAAAAATAAGCACAGCCCAAAGCTGAACTTTGTCATGAGAATATTTTGCTGCTGCTTTAAGCTCTAGGAGATTGTTTGGTGGGTTAATGCTCATGCAGAGCACCCGCAGGTGCTCTGGCTTTATGAGTGCATCATGGGACGCTGTCCCTCAGAGTCGGCCACAAAATTCAAAAGTTGTCCTTTATGTCGGGGCAATGAGTAAGAATGTGTCAGTATTTTATTGTGCTCACCCTTTCCAAGTCATGTGCAGCTGTTGCTTCTCTCTTTTCATAAAAACAATGGTAAGCAACAATAACACATATCAGTTCCTCAGAATATTCTAGAATCATGCTAAGCAACTACAGTTGACTCTTTCATTTCAGACTGAACCTGTGAAGTCGGTGTGATTATTTCCGTTGTCCAAAGGAGGAACCTTGTCACCAACAAGGCTGAGCAACTGGTCCCAGGTCAGACAACAGTAAATGGCAGAGCTGGGGTTTGAACTTGTGCCAGACTGAGTTGAGCCTGAGATCTCAGACCCCCTGCCTCTGCCTCTTGTAAACACCTTTTGCTTCTGCTGTTTGCCTTTAAAGGACTAAAAATTATTGGAATCCATTTTGCAAAGTGGCTTCGAATTTACTAAGCCTTGTGTTTGTCATTATATAGGCCATCAGAGTGTACTTCCTGTAGCTCAGTTTGTTCCAGATTGTAATGGCACCGTGAGGAAGGTTCAGGAGCTGCTGTCTTCCCTTCCTCTAGCATGCCAGCTCCCTATCCCCGCACTGCCATCATCCTCACACCCACCATTCTCTTCTCTGCAGCTCCTGCCTTATTATCTCCTAATAATGTCTGATGAGGAGGAGGATGAAAGCAAACATTTATATATAGCACTGTTCTAAGGGCTTTGTACATACTGCCTGGTGTTATCCTCAGAACAACCTCACTGAGATGGTACGATGTTCACCCTCATTTACGGACGCAGAACTGAGACACTGGAGGTCAAGGAACTTAACGAAGATCACACAACTAGGAAATGTTAGGGTTCTGGATTTTGACCAGTTTGTTGTCTTACATGACAGCATCTCGAATAATCTGCTTATGTGCTTATCACCTGCCCCTGTATCTAGTGCGTGAGAGGAACCTCTGACTGGCTCACTACTGAACCCATGGCATTTACAGCTGTGCCTAGCAGAGAGCAGGTGCTCCATATGTGTGACTGATAGCACTGTTCCCACCTTCCAACTGTCAAGAGCATTTCCCTGACCCTTATGGACACTGCCATACTCCCCAACTACCTTACAGTATCAGGTATAATCTCCAGATCTTTTACTCTTTTCCAGTTGGCTGGGGCAGGGAAATTGGGCTGTCTGCTGTGAGAATCAAGTGCATCGCAGCCTCAAATTCACAAAGTTCTCCGGTGGAAGGGAGTTTAGAGACGCACTTCTTGGTCCTGCTCAGCATCTCTCCCCACAAGCTGCATCACTGAGCGTTCCTGCCCTCTGGCTCCTGGTGCATTTGCTAATGAGCAATGACAGCAGGAGGAGGCAGGCAGGGAGGAAGCTCTCCCAGGTTGCTTCCTTGCCTGGACACTGGGATCCCGCCAGTGGTCACTCTCCTGTGCCTACCAGTTCTACTCCTTTTATAGACTGTTCTGTTTATTAAAAAGCTACTCCTTTTCTCAGAGGCAAGAAATATCTGCTCCCCATGAAATCCTATTCTGTGTCTGGAGCACACAGAGTAAGCCTCCTCTTCCCTCCACCTGACAGCCCTGTAAATATCTAAGCACAGCTGTCCTGGTCTCCCCCAAGTCTTCTCCTCCCCAGGCATGCATTCAATTTATTTTCCACTTTACATCTCTCCATGCTCCTATAGAGCACATGAAGACAGGGGAGTGAAGAAGTGGAAGAATAAATTTATATTAATTGATAGGTGAGTGTTGGGATAAAGGAACCAGAATCCACCTATTTCTGACTTTATCCCTGGGGCTGATTTGTCAACTTCCAATCATACATTTTCTATTGCTATGATCACTTAAGCTTATACATCTATCACCTCGTCCATTTCATTTTTTTCATTGCATTTTTATTATAAGAAAACAAAGTTGACCACTTTAGCCATTTTATGTGTACAATTCAGTAATTTAGTAGTATTGAGTACATTTGTAATGCTGTGAAACCATCACCATTATCCATTTCTAGAATTTTTGCACCATCACAAGCCAGAAACTCTGTATTAGCTAAACAACAACTCCTCATTTTTTCTTCCCTCTCCCTGATTCCTGGTCATCTCTATTCTCCTTTCTGTCTCTTTGACTTCTCTGTTACAGGAACCTCAAACAAATGGAATCATACAATATTCATTGGTTTATCCATGTTGCAGCATGTGTCAGAATCCCCTCCCATTTTAACGCTGATTAATCATTTATTGAACGCACATATTGTATCTTGTTTATCCATTCTGCTGTCACAAGACACTTGGGCTGTCTCCACCTTTTGGCTGTTGTGAATACTTCTGTTACTGAACACTGAAATACAAATACCTGTTAAAGTTTTAGTTTTCAATTCTTTTTTTTTTTTTTTAAGATTTTATTTGAGAGGTAGAGTTACAGACACTGAGAGGGGGAGACAGAAAGGTCTTCCAACCACTGGTTCACTCCCCAGATGGCCACAATGGCTGGAGCTGGGCCAATCCGAAGCCAGGAGCCAGGAGCTTCTTACAGAACTCTCATGCTGGTGCAGGGGCCCAAGCTCTTGGGCCATCTTCTATTGCTTTCCCAGGCCACAGCAGGGAGCTGGATCAGAAGAGGAGCAGCTGGGACTCAAACCAGAGCTCATACAGGATGTCAGCATCATAGGCAGAGGATTAACCCACTGTGCCACAGCACTGGCCCCAAACTTTCAACTCTTTTGATATGTACCCAGAAATGGAAGAGCTGGATCATATGGTTTATTCTATGGTTAATATTTTCAGGAACTGCCCACTGTTTTGTTCAGTGTCTACACCATTTTACATTGTTGCCAGCAGTGTTTCAGGGCTTCAGCGTCTCCACCTCCTCAACAATGCTTTTAAAAAAATCATAATGGGTATGACCATTCTTTTTAAAAAGTTCTATTAAGGTAACTGACATAATAGAAATATTTAAAGTGCATACTTTGGTAAATTGTGACATATGTATACACTTCCAAAACCATCATCATAATCGGGATTATTACCACAACTATTGCCCCAAAAGTTTCTATAAGCCTTTGCATAACCCCTCCCTCCTACCCAGCCCCACTTCCTTACCCAGTAACTTCCTTCTTCACCCCATTATGTATTTTGATTTTCCACCCCTCCCAACAACCTACTCATTCCACTCTGTCCATAAAGCTCATCTCTTGGATCTCATCAGAAGATGAGAGCAAGATTGCTTAGCGGTCACATTCGATAGTTTATACACATAGCTGGACCCTCCCTACCAAAAAGCCAGCCATAATTTCAAGAACTTAAGAAACCTAAGAGCAAGTTGAAAATTGAACTTGCAGTCACTACTTATACCTCTCATTTTCCAAACAGATAAGAGATTGTTAGATTGGTCACTTTATTTTAACATATTTTAAAGATTATTATTTATTTGAGAGGTAGAGAGACAGGCAGAGCTCTTATCCACTGGCTCCACTCCCTGGATGCCTGCAATGACTGAGGCAGGGCCAAGATGAGGCTAAGACAAAGCCAGGAGCTGGGAACTCAACCTACGTCTCCCTCAGGAGCGACAGGAACCCAGCACTTGTATGATCTCCTGTGACCTCCCAAGGTGTGCATCAACAGGGAGAAGGTATAGGAAGCAGAGTTGGAACTTGAAAACAGGTACTCTGATATGGGTGCAGATGTCAACTGGCATCTTAACCACCAAGCCAAATTCCTGCCCTGAGATATCTGATTTCAACCATAATTATCTTTGAGGTAAGGATTATTTTAAATAATTCTACAGATAAAGGAACCAAGGCTTGGAGACACTGGATATCCATCAAAATCTTGTAACTCAATACCAAATGCACAAGTATAAAAGAAAATGGCCAGCGCCACAGCTCAATAGGCTAATCCTCCACCTGCGGCGCCGGCACTCCGGGTTCTAGTCCCGGTCGGGGTGCCAGATTCTGTCCCGGTTGCTCCTCTTCCAGTCCAGCTCTCTGCTGTGGCCCAGGAGGGCAGCAGAGGATGGCCCAAGTGCTTGGGCCCTGCACCTGCATGGGAGACCAGGAGGAAGCATCTGGCTCCTGGCTTCGGATCGGCACAGCACACCAGCCATAGCGGCCATTTGAGGAGTGAACCAATGGAAGGAAGACCTTTCTCTCTGTCTCTCTCTCTCTGTCCAACTCTGCCTGTAAAAAAAAAAAAAAAAAAAAAAAAAAAAAAAAAAAAAAGTATAAAAGAAAACACTGTTAAGTTGTACTACATCAAACTTTTAAATTTTTGTACGTAAGAAGACACCACAGGGGCTGGCGCCATGGTTCAGTGGGTTAAAGCCCTGGCCTACAGTTCCAGCATCCCATACGGGTGCTGGTTCAAGTCCTGGCCATTCCACTTCTGATCCGGCTCTCTGCTATGGCCTGGGAAAGCAGCACGAGATAGTCCAAGTCCATGGGCCCTTGTACCCACATGGGAGACTCAGAAGAAGCTCCTGGCTCTTGGCTTCGGATCAGCTCAGTTCTGGTCATTGCGGCCATTTGTGGAGTGAACCAGTGGATGAAAAACCTCTCTCTCTCTCTCTCTCTCTCTCTCTCTCTCTCTATATATATATATATATATATATATATATAAATCTTTCAAATAAATAAAATAAATCTTCAAAAAAAAAAAAAAAGATGATGATGATGATGACACCACAAAGGAAGTAAAAGGACAAACCACAGATTGGGACAAAGCATGTGCAAATCATATATCTGAAAAAAGATTTAAAATCAGCATACATTATGAAGTACTTAGAATGACCAATATATAGAAAGTACTTGACAAATGATGAAAAGATGGACAAAAGCTTTGAAAAATATTTTAAATGTACAGAAGAGTTGAGTAGATATTTCTCTGAAGAAGAAATATGAATATTTAATAAAGACACAAAAAGCTCAAAATCATTCATCATTAGGGAAATGCGAATTAAAGTCACAATGAAATAACACTAGGATGGCTATCATCAGAAACTATAGACAATAACAAAGTTGGAAAGGAAATGGAGGCATTGAAATCCTCATATGTTGCTAGTGAGAATGTAAAATGGCACAACAATTTTGAATACAGTTTGGCAGTTTCTTAAGAAGTTAAGCATAAATTTTTTTTTTTTTGACAGGCAGAGTGGATAGTGAGAGAGAGAGAGACAGAGAGAAAGGTCTTCCTTTTTGTCGTTGGTTCACCCTCCAATGGCCGCTGCGGCCGGCACATCGTGCTGATCCAAAGCCAGGAGCCAGGTGCTTCTCCTGCTCTCCCATGCAGGTGCAGGGCCCAAGCACTTGGGCCATCCTCCACTGTACTCCCGTGCCATAGCAGAGAGCTGGCCTGGAAGAGGGGCAACTGGGATAGAATCCGGCGCCCCGACCGGGACTAGAACCCGGTGTGCCGGCGCCGCAAGGTGGAGGATTAGCCTGTTAACCACGGCGCCGGCCAAGCATAAACTTAAAATACAATTCAGCAACTCTATTCCTAAGAATTTATCAGAATGAAAACACATGTCCACATAAAGACGTGTACACAAATTTTCACAGCACCATTATCCACAATAGTCAAAAACTGGAAACCGTCTACATGTTGATCCACTGGTGAGTGGATAAACAAGATGTGGGCTGCTCACACAATGGAATACTCTTCAGCGGGTATAAGGCATGAATTCCTATGCATTCTGCAACACAGATGAACCTGGAAAGCATTGTGTGTAGTGAAAAAAGCTAGATACAAAATACAGATTGCATGATTACACATACAGGGAAAAAATCTATATAGATAGCAGAGGGAAATGTCCTAAAACTGGAATGCAGCAATGGATCCCAACTGAATAAACTTGCTAAAGCCATTGGGTTGTACATTCATAATGGGTCCCCTTTATGGCAGTTAAGTTATACTTCAATGAGCCTGCCTTTAGAATAACACAACCTCTAAATGATAGGATAAAATATAAAGGAAATGTATCTTCATAGCCTCTACTCTTATATCAGTGGCTCTACTCCCCCACTTAATGTTGCATGATTGTTCAGAATTTCTCTGCAGACAAACCCCTCTACCCACAAAAAATGAGTGGCCTTTCTCCCAGTCTTGTTTGAAATCAGCTTTTTTTTTTTTTTAAAGATTTATTTATTTGAAAGTCAGAATTACACACAGAGAGAGGAGAGGCAGAGAGAGAAGTCTTCCATCTGATGGTTCACTCCCCAGTTGGCCGCAACAGCTGGAGCTGTGCCAATCTGAAGCCAGGAACCAGGAGCTTCTTCCAGGTCTCCCACGTGGGTGCAGGAGCCCAAGGACTTGGGCCATCTTCTGCTGCTTTTTCGGGCCATAGCAGAGAGCTGGATTGGAAGAGGAGCAGCTGGAACTAGAACCGGCGCCCATTTGGAATGCCGGTGCTTCAGGCCAGGGCATTAACCCACTGCGCCACAGCACTGGCCCCGGTTGAAATCAGCTTTAAACCACGTCCATCAGTCTCCACAAAGGTCCACAGGACACCTCCCCGCCCCCGCCATTTCCTCTCCTCTATGAAAACCTCTCATTACCTGGTTAATGCCACTCTTAGGATCATTGGTTGCTAATCTCACCCTTTTATACTACAGTGTCTGTTTAAGTGTTTACAGCAGGTGATAATGGAATGAACCAAGGTCTTCAGCAACCCAGCTGTCAACCAGATGCTGCTACAGGGATATACTCGGCTCCCCAGTCAGGAGACAGAGGCTTGAGACATCATCCCATGCCAGCAAAGAGTACCTCGTCGCCCCATGTCAGCAGGAAGTAGCTCTAAAGACAGATCGTCATCCCTCTACCCCTCCTGAACTTTTGGGAATAATGTAATCCCATACGACTCCTGCTTTATAAAAAACAAAAGGGGGGAATGTTAGGAAACTGGCGCAGTCTTATCTATAGCGCGATCTATACCCTGACACCACCCTAGGCTCTAGTCCCTGCCGCCATGGCTGGAAGCCAGGTGACCACATGGCCCAACCACCAGTGTCAAGCTCCACCCCCACCCTATTGGAATTCGCTGTTCCTACTCTGCCCAGCAGAGTTTTAAGAGGACCTGTTCCTGAACACATGGCTCTCTGTCTCTTTCTCTCCATCTTTCTCTTATGCTCCCCCTCCTTCCTTCTTTGCCCCTTTCTGTCGGTTTCCTCCAATAAACCCTTTCCCCTAAAAAAAAAAAAAAAGTATCTTGAAAGACCTATGATTGCCAAATCTTTATAAAAGAGACAGCAAGTAGACTATAACTTGTTTTTAGAGTTCCCTGACCTCCCTAAAAATTAGCAAGCAGCTTATTTGGAAGGTTGCATAATGCAACCATACTTTTTAATTCTTTCATAAGCAGCTACTAATTATTTTATAGCCTTTTACGGTGTCTTGGATTTCTCACTGTTTTACTTCAGTCTACGATATTCCCTAACGCTTTATTAAATAAATAGGGTGGATATTTTTTGTGACTTCAGTTTGCTTTGCTTTACTTGAATTCTTACAACTGAAAGCAGTCTAGTTGAGAGTGAATCACTACTTGTATGTGACACAAGAACCACCTGAGCTTCTTCGAGGATGCCCAAATAACTGCCTACTGAGCTAACTGCATCAATCATGTTCCCACAGATACTATTTCTGCAAAATAGTGTTCCCTGTTTAGAGGAGGTTAGGCTCCATAAGCACAGACAGCATATGCTACCATCATTATCTTGTGGTTAGTTCTAGACTACAACATCCATCTCACCTCACACTTCTTCATTCCTAGATGGCCACTTGGCTATTCGGAATATAGGAATATATTTCCCAGCCTTCCTTGCAGCTAGGGTTAGTCATATGACTAAATGTTGGCCATATGCTACAAGTCTTGTGGGAGAGTTTTGAGAATAGTGCTTAAAGGGAACAGACTTAGCCAAAAAGAAGCCCCGTTTTGCCTGTCTCTTTCCCTTCTTCAGGCCCACCAGTAGAACATGAAGGCCACAGCTTCCACATCCACAGAACCATCAGTGACCTTTGCAGATGGAAACTAAACTAGGGGAGGGTAGAGCAGCCTGGATCCGGTAACATCCTAGTGGTGTGTGTCAGCACGGGGCTGCCTGCCTCCATTCTTCTTTCATGGGATAGGAAAGCACACTTGTATCTTATTTGAATATAGGAGCCAAGTGTCTTTTACTCACATAGAACCTCGTCCTAACAGCCATACCACCTGACCAAAAAAAAAAAAAAAAAAAAAAAAAAAAGGACTCTTTCCTCTAAAGACACTAAAGAACAAGAGGAGGGGCCAGCGCTGTGGCATAGTGGGTAAAGCCGCCATTGGCAGGGCCGGCATCCCATATGGGCACCGGTTCTAGTCCCAGTTTCTTCTCTTCCACTCCAGCTCTCTGCTGTGGCCTGGGAAAGCAGTAGAAGATGGCCCAAGTCCTTGGGCCCCTGCACCTGCGTGGGAGACCCAGAAGAAGCTCCTGGCTTTGTATTGGCACAGCTCCAGCTGTTGTGGCCATTTGGGGAGTGAACCAGCAGATGAAAGACTTCTCTCTCTGTCTGCCGCTATGTAACCCTGCCTTTTAAATAATAAATAAATTTTAAAAACAAACATAGAACAAGAGGAGAGCAGGAAGTAAGGCTCTGTTACAGTCAGCACTATGTGTGCAAAGCAGCAGCAGAGAGGGTGCAGTGAACTCAGTAGCTGTGGTTAATGGCCACCATAGCTGTTACACTGGAAGTCATCTCAATGATAGGATTCACAGAGCTGTACACCAAATGGCTGCTCCCTAGTGAGGCAGCAAATGTTAAGTACACACATATAACAAATGATCACTTCCAAAATCTGACTGCTGTCTTCCAAGATAAAGATCGGAGAATTATTATAAAGTGAAACCTAGCCCATCAAGGGGTTGCTCAAAAAATTCTGCAATTTTTTAAAATTCTAAAAATGCAACACTTAAAAATACAGTTTGCAATGCCAGCATTGGGTGCTGGTACATGTCCCAGCTGCTCCACTTCCAATCCAGCTCCCTGCTAATGGCTTGGGAAAAGCAGCAAAAGATGGACCAAATACTTGGGTCCCTGCTACCCATGTGGGAGACCTCAAAGAAGCTCCCGACTTTGGCCTGGCCCAGTGCTGGCCATTGCGACCATCTAGGAAACGAGCCTGTAGATGGAAGATCTCTTTCTCTCCTTCTCTGTAACTCTTCCAAATAAATAAATAAGTCTTAAGAAAAAAATACAGCACTTATTGACCATTTATAAGATGAATGTATTAGTGTGGGTGTGTGGTGCCAGTTAAGACACCACTTGAGACACCCATCTGGTAGTGCCTGGGTTCAAGTCTCAGCTCCACTTCTGATTCCAGCTTCCTGCTAATGTGCACACGGGGAGGCAGCAGCAGTAGGTGATGGCTCAAGGAACTGGGTCCCTGCCACCCAGATGCAGACCAAGTTCTGGGCTCCTGGCTTTGGCCTGGCCCAGCCCAATTGCTACAGACATTTGGGAAGTGAACCAGTGGATGGAAGGTATTTCTCTTTCTCTCCACTCCCCAACCCCCTTTTCAAATAAATTAATTTTAAAAGATAAAGATATTTTAGTAAATGTGCTAGGCACTCTCAAGAGTTATTTAAAGACCATAATAATGTACTGGCTATCTCCAGGCAGTGTACAGATAAACAGTTACTAGATGTTTGGGGAAATACGAATCTGATGGTCTTTACACCTGTGATGGAAGTTTGTTGATGGTGGTGATATAGGACAGACCACATGCTGAGGAGTTGTCCCAAACACAGCTTCATTGTGCAATAAAGTACGGGTTGGTTGGCTAGCTCTGGTGCACATGTATTGCTGACTTAGCCTTGAAGACATATAATGACTGAGGAGAACACTCAAATTCACCTAAAAATTATTTTCTAAAATTATGTTTTTCAGACGCATCACCTCTGAGTCTCAAATTCCTTCCCTGTACCAGAAAGAAGATGCTCCATATGACCGCTGAGCTTCTTTTTTTACTGTTAGCTTGCTAAGAATATGTTTTCTTGGGAATAACAAAAATAAAAATAAACACAGTGTGTGCATACTGAGTCTCCGTGTTGCCTTCAGATTTGCTGAAAGGAAACATATTGCCGAATGTAGTAAGGCCAAATGGTTTGGACACAGAGACAAAGGAAATTTCCTTTAAGATTTCAAGTTGCCAGCTATTTTAGACCTTTACAGCTTATAAAGTATGCTGCTAGAACTAAAAATACATGGTACTGTTGAAATCATAAGGGACTTGGCATGTGACTAGTTGCCTATTGCTAATACTTTTAATAGACCTACGTGATACAGATAGTCTTGGATATCTGCCCTGGCTCAGAGAAACACATTCCAATCTTATCCCAACAAGCTGCTAAATGCAATGCTGTGGGAAATAAAGTGATCACAAGGTGGTTCTGCTCTTGGCTTGTTTAAACCCCTCCACAGGCGTTCGCTCCTGGCAGTAAACCTCACCTGTCCAAACCGAAACCACCTTCAGTGGCTTAGAAATCAGTGTGGCTGCCATGCTCCTGCCCCCGTGGGCAATGGAGAGCTATCTACTTTGAGACCCTGAGAAGCCAAAGTCCTCTCATAAGACACATTTTGAGTTCCTGGAATTCTAAGCGTCTGAGATTCTTTCAGTTCACCCAAAAGAACCAACTGGGCAAGCATAACAAAGGTCAGAGGGCAAGAGGTGGGAAAAGGCACCTTGCAAGGCACACCATATGGGTTGTGATTTCCTGCTAACCTGCCCCTTGTGTGTTAAGTGGTCCCACACTAACTTGAGTGTTAAGGCAAAGACAGGCAAAATGTCAAAAGGCAAAAATCACACAGGCGACTTCTGAAATGGCCAAAACTATGGGAATAGTAACCAGATCAGTGGTCCTGTGGCCAGGGGAGATGGACTATAAAGGCCAAGGGAAATCTATATTTTGAAGATGGTACATATTTATCAAAATCCATTAAACTGTATGCCTCAAAGGGGTAAATTTTATTCTGTGTAAATTATACCTCAATATAGCTGAGTCAAAATTTTTAACAAATCATACATCAGAAGGTACAAACCAGATAATCCTGTTTAATCCAATTGTCTGGGCATTGTAACTAACACACACATATGTTATGCCCTGGCTGGAATCGGTGTCTTGATTACTAATGTAGCCATCAGACCATTTAGTGACGTCATCCAACATTCATCATCAACTCTATGGAACACATTCAGTGGTGAGTAACACTTGGAATTAGGCTAGAATGCTAGAGTGTATTTAACAGGGACTCTAATGTGGAATTACACGGCCAAAGTCTCTAAAACTCCAACACTTATTACCCTACAGTTCTGTTGCACATAAATGTCAGGATAATAATATGTCTAGTATTTCTTTAGGCATTTTGATGAATGCCTCGGCAGCATTTTCTTACCTATATTAAGATCAATAACTCTAACATTTTTTTCTATATACAATATTTCAAGTTTGTGTCAATAGGGGTCAGGATTGTGGCACAGAGGGTTAGGTAGCCACTGTGCAATGCCTGTGCTCCATATCCGGGAGCAGGTTCCAGTTCCAGCTGCTCTGCTTCCCATCCAGCTCCCTGCTAATGAGCCCGGGAAAGCAGCAGAAGATGGCTCAAGTATTTGGGCCCTTGCTACCCATGTCAAAAACTTGGATGGAGTTCCAGACTCTTTAGGCTGGATCAGTGGCAAAGTTGAGAAAGAACCAGTGGATGGAAGATTTTTTTTCCTCTGTCTTTGCCTTTCAAATAAACACATAAAATCTTTTGTTTTAGAATTGTGTCAGTCATTCCCCATCCCCAAACTTTTCCATATCAGCACTGCTAAGTATATAAATCTAAATTTACTGACTGGTTAATTTTATTAATGGATGTCAACATTAATGTGATACAACATGTTCTGATAGAATTATCACTGGATCATAGTATTTCACCCCTTACACTGAAAAAAAAAATTATTGTTAAGATCCAAGCAAATGGATTATTTCCCTATAATTAACTTAATCAAACATTTGTGATTTTTTTAAAAAAGAGGTTTATTTATTTGAGAGGCAGAGTTACAGAGACAGGTCTTTTATCCACTGGTTCACTCTCCAAATGGCTGCAATGGCTGAAGCTGGGCCAATCCAAAGCCAGGAGCCAGGAGCTTCTTCCAAGTCTCCCACATAGGTGCAGGGACCCAAGCACTTGGGCCATTTTCTACTGCTTTTCCAGGCTATTAGCAGAGAGCTGGATAGGAAGTAGAGCAGCTGGGATTCAAACCAGCACCCATATGGGATGCTAGCACCTCAGGCCAAGTCTTAACCCACTATGCCACAGTGTAGGCCCCAAACAATTGTGATTTAACTTGAAAAAAATGAAGAAGAAAATGAGAATAGTAATTAGTCATTAAACTATTCTCTAAAAATCCTTTCTAAGAGTTTTGTTAAGGCCGGTGCCGTGGCTCATTAGGCTAATCCTCCACCTGCGGCGCCAGCACCCCGGGTTCTAGTCCCGGTTGCTCCTCTTCCAGTCCAGCTCTCTGCTGTAGCCCAGGAAGGCAGTGGAGGATGGCCCAAGTGCTTGGGCGCCTGCACCCGCATGGGAGATCAGGAGGAAGCACCTGGCTCCTGGCTTTGGATCGGCGCAGCGTGCCTGCCGTAGTGGCCATTTGGGGGGTGAACCAACGGAAGGAAGACCTTTCTCTCTCTCTCTCTCTAACTCTGCCTGTCAAAAAAAAAAAAAGTTTTGTTTAAACATGACTAGATACATGAATTTTTCTCGACTCTCCCCTAAAACTCTTCTAAAAGGTCAGTGAAAGAATAAATGTGATATAAAGCTCCTGGGGCAAAGAGAACAATGATGACGACATCATATGAGAGTGCGACAATATTTTCACCCTGGGAAGGGGGGAACTGACGGGCAACTGAGGAGCAGAGGTAAAAACTCATTACTTGAAGAGGGTTATGAAGACTTGAGGAAGATTTGCAACACAAACCCCTGGGGCTCTGAATGTGTGTGCACCAAAGATCTTGAAAGGCAAGGATAAGAGGGGCTGAGAAACGGAGGTAGAAAGCTCACTAAAGAGCTGCCAGATCCCATGCAGCAGGTGACAGCTCCTTCCCCCGCCCCACCAAGGAAAGAGGAGGTCACTCTTCGCAGGAGTTGAAGAGTGAAGAATTGGCCCTGAGGACACGAGGGAAACTGGGCCCAGAGTGAGGTGATACTCAAAATAAGAAGGAAGTGGAAGTCTACCCCCTCAATGGCTTAACACCCAAATATTTGATCCTATTTGGCTCCAATAATACCACTTGTCAAGGTTATAGTCCCCAGGCTGAAGATCAGAGAAATCTGTTAAGCAAGTGACACTCACAAGAGATAAAACGTACAGAAATTGACATTGGGTCACCCAATGAAATGACTGGACCCTCAACAATTACTGTCTTCCCACCAAGAAACAGGGAGTTTTCAATTGACTTGAATGCCTTACTTTTAAACATAAAATAACAAGAAGACCACTAAACATTTAAGGAAGTCTCTAACATGAAAGAGATAATAAAACAAAATACAATGAAAGGCAAGAAAAAAGGAGAAGAATAGATTACAGAGATAATGTGGGACCAGAACAAAAACAATCTCCTATATTAATATCTTCCCAGGATGAAAAGAGATTCATTTATTATTTATTCAACAAAGATTGTGTTATTTGAGAGACAGAGGAGAGAGAGAGAGAACATGTGAGAGTGTGAGAGCTCCCATCCGCAGATTCACCCCCCAAATACCTACAGCAGCTAGGTAGGATTGGTTCAGGATGAAGCAACATCAGGAGCCAGAAACCCAATCCAGGTATTTCAGATGGATGGCAATGACTCCAGCTGTGTCCTGCCAGGGTGCACATTAGCAGGGAACAGGAGTCAGGAACAGAAGCAGATCACTAAGCTGGCACACAAGAGTAGGCAGTGCAGGCAGGACACACACCCGGGACGTGGGGATCCAAACTGGCATCTCAGCCGCTAGGCCAAATGCTCAACCTTCATTCAACAAAGACACATTAAGCATCTGCCATACCCAAACATTGTTCTCATTTCTGAAGACGGTGAATTTTAAAAAAAAAGATTCAAAAATTTCTGTCCTCAGGCTAGTGTTGTGGCATAACAGGTTAAGACGCCATCTGTGATGCCCGTATCCCATATGGGCGCCAGTTCAAGATCCAGCTGCTCCACTTCCTATCCAGTTCTCTGCTAATGTGCCTGGTAAAGCAGCAGCAAATGGCTCAAGTCCTTGGGCCCCTGCACCCATGTGGGAGACCCAAAAGAAGATCCTGACTCCTGGCTTCGGCCTGTCCTAGCCCAAGCTATTGCAGATATTTGGGGACTGAACCAATGGATGGAAGATCTCTGTGTGTAACTGCCTTTCAATAAATAAATAAATAAATTTTTAAAAATTCCTGCCTTCAGGGCCGGCACTGTGGCATAGCGGGTGAGGCCGCAGCTTGCGGTGCCGGCATCCCATACGGGTGCTGGTTGGAGTCCTGGCTGCTCCACTTCCGATCTGGCTCTCTGCTCTGGCCTGGGAAAGCAGTGGAAGATGACCCAAGTCCTTGGGCCCTGCACCCATGTGGGAGACCTGGAAGAAGCTCCTGGCTCCTGGCTTTGGATCAGCACAGCTCCGGCCATTGCGGCCAATTGGGGTGTGAACCAGCGGATGGAAGACCTCTCTCTCTCTGCCTCTCCTTCTCTCTGTGTAACTCTTTCAAGTAAATAAATAAATCTTAAAAAAAAAAATTCCTGTCTTCATGGAATTTGTATTCTAGTGTATAAATTTATAAAGCTAGAATAGAATCTTGTATAAGGAATATACATGAAATTTTTAAAAAGAGCTCCAATAAATTCAAACAAGTATGGCCATCTTTGTTTCTAGGGCTTTAGTTCAGGCCCTGAATTTTTATAGTCACTGAGTAAGAGTTTTCCTCACATGAGACTTTGCCTTCATCTTCCCCAATCCATCTTTTTTCCAACTGTTGGAATGATTTCTATTCAACCTTTATGTCCTGGTCATGTCACTCCTCATCCTAAAATCTTTTAATAGTACTTAATTGCCCTCAGGGTAAAATATAAACTTAATCACTATGATCGGATTCCTTCTTATTTCTTCAGCAGCACTACCTACATGCACCCTGTAACACATTATTGAATTACTGCTTTAACTCTTTGAACACATAACACTATTTATGTCTCTAGACCACTGGTTTTTTAAAAAAATTTATTTCAACCAATAATAAGAAATAGACATATTACATTTAACCCAGTATGGTCTACACACATACACACATTTGCACATACACATATGCCACATATGCACACACTAGGGAAGAAAAGGTTTCATGAAAAAAATATCCACACTGGGGGCTGGCGCTGTGGCACAGCAGGTTAAAGCCCTGGCCTGAAACGCTGGCATTCCATATGGGTGCTGGTTCTAGTCCCGGCTGCTCCTCTTCCAATCCAGCTTTCTGCTACGGCCCAAGTCCTTGGGCTCCTGCACCCAAGTGGGAGACCTGGAGGAAGCTCCTGGCTCCTGGCTTCAGATCGGTGCAGCTCCAGCCATTGTGGCCATCTGGGGAGTGAACCAATGGATGGAAGACCTCTCTGACTCTATCTCTCTCTGTAACTCTTTCAAATAAATAAAATAAATCTTTTTAAAAAATCCATACCATGTGAGACTCACTGAGAAATTTTCTATTCATCATTTCTTAATAATGTGATGGTGATGACACATTAAATTGATTTTAGGACCTCCAAATGGGTCCCAGCCAACCCCTTCAAAAACAATAAGGCCTTTGGACATGTTAATGTCTCTAGTTAGACTACTGTTCACCTTTCCTTTAGCCAATCCTTGTCCTCCTACAAGACTTAGAACATAGTGTCCATTCCTCTCCCTGCTCCCTGGAGGAGGCACCCCTCTGTGCTCCCACCACTTCTCTTGCACACCTGGCAGTTTATATTATCATTGTTTCTTTGGTGATTTGTTCCCCTCACTTGATTGTGAACTTCCAGAAGGCAGTGAAATTGCCCCACCTGGAAGACAGTGCCCCGCACACAGAAGACCTTCAGTGAATACTGAGTTAGTGAATGAATTAATCTATTCCATTTTTCAGTTGGGTAAATTGAGAGGCCCAACATCACAGAGCTGAGCTATCTCCTGAGGTCACTCTTACACATTTCTGTAACTGAGCCATTCGGCAGCATCTAACGAGGCAAGAGCGCTTGTCTTCCCATTAGGGTTTTGAGCAGCAATTTTTTAACTTTTTAAGAATTCTTTCACATTGTTAAAGTCAGTGAGGAACCCCGAAGGGCATTGATTTATGTAGAAAATATATACATTAGTATATTATATACAATTTAAATACAATTAACACCAACAAGTTCAGAATATATGTATTGATTATAACTACCAATATTTATCATTATTAAAACATATTTTTCAAGTACAAGAATATACAAGTACAATTTCCAGTAGCCATCAGAATATCATCACATGTCAGGAAGTCTCTGGAATCACTATGCTTGCCAAAACACAAGTGGAAAAGGCAAGTAACATCTTTTTTTTAAAAAGATTTATTTATTTATTTATTTGAAAGAGTTACACGGGGGGAGGGGGTGGTCTCCCATCTGCTAGTTCACTCCCCAGTTGGCCACAACAGCCGGAGCTGCGCCAATCCAGAGCCAGGAGCTAGAAGCTTTTTCTAGGTCTCCCACATGGGTCCAGGGGCCCAAGGACTTGGGCCATCCTCTACTGCCTTCCCAGGCCATAGCAGAGAGCTGGATTGGAAGTGGAGCAGCTGGGACTAGAAATAGTTGTGCCCACATGGGATGCCAGCGCTTCAGGCCAGGGCATTAACCCACTGTGCCACAGCACTGGCCCCGGCAAATAATATCTTTTTTTTTTTTTTTTGAAGATTTATTTATTTGAAAGTCAGAGTTACACAGAGAGAGGAGAGGCAGAGAGAGAGAGCTCTTCCATCCGCTGGTTCACTCCCCAATTGGCTGCAATGGCCGGAGCCATGTCAATCCGAAGCTGGGAGACCTGGAAGAAGCTCCTGGCTCCTAGCTTTGGATCCACACAGCTCTGGCCATTGCGGCAATTTGGGGATTGAGCCAGCAGATGGAAGACCTCTCTCTCTGTCTCTCCCTCTATCTGTAACTCTACTTTTCAAATAAATAAATAAATAATACTCCATCTAACACTAAACATAAACTCTGTTGTACTGCTCAAGATGTCATTTTAATGTAGTACCAATTTTATGAAATTTCTACTACAATATTCTGTGTAATCTGTGTCTAAGATTTAATGAATGAAATATTGTGGTATACATTATGCTCAGCATTTGCATGTGTTAACATCTGCTTGGAACACTCTTTACCTGGATAGTTCTTGCCTTAACCTGTAAGTACTATCCTAACATTTATAATTATTTTCTAAAAGTCTCAGACACTTGGGGACCAGCATTGTGGTGCAACGGGTTAAGCCACCACTGCAATGCTGACATCCCACGTGGGCGCAGTTTGAGTCCCACGTGCTGCACCTCTAATCCAGCTCCCTGCTAACAGCCTGGGAAAAACAGCAGAAGGTGGCTCAAGTATTTGGGCCCTGCCACCCACATGGGAGACCCGGATGAAGCTCCTGGCTTCTGCCTGACAGCCCTGGCTGTTGCAGCCAACTGTATTTCCCTGTCTCTCCTTCTCTGTCTGTAACTCTTTGAAATAAATAAAAAACCTTTAAAAAAAAAAAATCTGGCCAGTGCCGCGGCTCAGTAGGCTAATCCTCCACATTGTGGCGCCGGCACACTGGGTTCTAGTCCCGGTCGGGGCACCGGATTCTGTCCCGGTTGCCCCCCTTCCAGGCCAGCTCTCTGCTGTGGCCAGGGAGTGCAGTGGAGGATGGCCCAAGTGCTTGGGCCCTGCACCCCATGGGAGAACAGGAGAAGCACCTAGCTCCTGCCATCGGATCAGCGCAGTGCGCCGGCCGCAGCACACCGGCCGCAGTGGCCATTGGAGGGTGAACCAATGGCAAAGGAAGACCTTTCTCTCTGTCTCTCTCTCACTGTCCACTCTGCCTGTCAAAAAAAAAAAAAAAAATCTGACACTTATTAGCTATGTTAGGCACAATGATGCTTTTTAAAGTACTCCTAAGTTGAAGAATTTCTGTTTACACCCATTCTATTCAACAGAGACAAATTGTGGAATGGTGATCGAATTGGAGGCTTGTACCTTAGACAACTACCAGTCTATCTATGTGAATTGAAAAGTACCGTGGCCAATATGAGAAGAGCAAAGATTAGAACTAGAATGTTTTCCTAGTCAGAAGTACCTACCCCTGCTTTTCTCTCTCTCAACCACCACCTACAAGATGAAGCAGCATTATACATAAATCTAAATTCAGGTCTGCTAGGTTCGGTCAAGGCTTTCTTCACAAATATAAATGCACCTGTTGAAAAGATCCCCATGGCCTAAAGCAGTGCTAAAGTATTCCTGTGTTTTCTCACGTGTCCAAGAGCTAAATGTTCTCACACTGACAGTGTATGAAGTAGCAAGGCTTATGGGTTTCCATCCCCAAAAATGCCTCTTAAGAGAAGATTTGTTCCTGGCATTCGGATTACAGCATACTCGGGATGTCAACGCCACGGAAAAGGGCGAGATGGGGAAAGAGGGTATCACCATTAAGCGAGGTCTAAGAAAGTAAAGTTTATTTATTTGAGAGAGACAAAATTCTTCCAGCAACCAGACAGGATTTAAGAGTTTCTGATCTGATTTTAAATGAAGCCATGAGATTAAAATATAAAACTTTTTAAAATAATCATTTATGAGTAAATCAAGGCAGAATTTTTTTGGTTTGGAGGAATTGTGTGATTATTCAGTGTAAGGCAAGAAACAGAACTCCAGGCTTCATTTCACCTTTGAACAGTTCCCTTTGCCAAATAATAACGGTCATTTTTTTCCCTCTTTCTGAGGGGGTGAGCTTTACGAAATGGAATGTGCTCTGAGGGTCACACCCACTCCTCCCTGTCTCCCACCACTTGGAGTTTTACCACATGGGCTTCACCTGGTTATTTAATTCTGACCAATCTCCACTATCTGGGTAGGCTTGCTTAGGTTTCAAGCTACTGCTAAGTGTTTTGATTTCTCTCGGCATTCAAATGCATTGGAGAAGAAGTTTATTGATAGCAATAATTTCAACAGAGCAAAAACCCAGTGTTTATTAACTATGTATATACTTTTCTACCCAAGTACAAATTTCAAAGTGTCTTCCCCCAAATAAACTGAGAAAACCTAGACTGTTGGAAGACACAAGCAAGCCTCATGTTGCCAAAGAAAATAAGAAAGAACGGACAAACTACAGGCTGAGCAGTAGACAGACACATAGATAGAATCAATGCGCTTTTTCTCATGCAAAGAAAAAAATTAGATGCAAACTTTACATTTAAAACTGCATTGTTCCCCTTTAATCTGGCCACCATCCGAGTGGTGATCTGGATGTTAGAGAAGAGATGAATGGGAGACACTGGCAGGGATTGAAGCTTGGGGATGAATGTGGAAATGTAGAATGGATGTTTCTTTTTTTTGGCTTTGAGTTGACTGTTGTTTCTGTCTGTTTTTTAGAACTGATCCGAGAGGACAGGGAAGTCAGTGTGGGCGGCTCTGAGGAGCCTCCCTCTCTACAGCTGCGGCTCAGAGGATTATGGCCTTCATCCACAAGGCAACATTGCACAAGTAGCCTTTGAACAAAAGTCATGGATACTATTAATGATATGGTAATCCTTAATCGAGCTACCTCCCAGTAGTGATTATACTGACATGGGAAGAATATCTAAGTCGTGGAGGCAGCCCACAACAACACTGTGGCATTGTTCACCCTGGGCTTGACCAGGACTAACTTTTACCAGCATCGCTAACGTCACCTATCCCTCTGGAGCCTCCCCCAAGCCCTGGCCCCAGCTCCCACTCCCACCCTACCATGGTAAAAAAGTAGCAAAGAAAATGCTTCTCTTAAATCTTTGAGATTTGTTTTTGCAAGTTCCCACACACATTCAGTGTTGTCTCAAAATTCATGCTGTCAACTGTCTAGGAACCATTTCCATCTGAGAGCGAGACCACACAAAAGTTGGTTCGCCGGGTCTCAGTGAAGATGTTTTAATTGTCTGACAATAGATGCTTCCATCATTTGACTTGCAAATTCTGTCCTCTTGCTCTCAGATAACATGTTCAGAATTAGATAATTTATCAATAAATTTCCCAAAACTCCGTAATTATGATGCTGAGATACTAGCAGTTTCCCATTTGATGTAACTCAAGTACCACCCGAGCAGGGGGGAGGCTGGAAATCTTATGGCTCATTACCTTGGGGCATTCCCCTAAGGTCCAAATCTAATTCGCTTACAAAGAATTCCCCTTAATGTTAGGGGAGGAAGAAATGTATTTATAATTTTTATGTAATAATATGTGTGGGATAAAATATTTACATTGATGTTTCAAATGGCTTGTGCTGAATGTGGTATTGAGGCTGAAGATTCTATGCCCTAATCCCCACCATGGCCTAATTATTCCTTTTCCATGGATTATTAATATCATAAAATAATGTCATCTCTCTACCCTCCAAAACAAGCCCAAACAAAGGCAACTGCCAATATAATTTTATGGACACGCTTCTCCATTCACGAGCCCACACAGATAATCTTTCCAAACCCTATAATAAGCCAGGCTGAACACACAGAGAAATTGTGATGTATAAAAAAGCACCTGAGTTGTCAAACAATCGTCTCTTCAGATCATTCTTCCAAAGAAGCTTTTCTTTAGTTTCTGGAAAAAGAAACTATAGAAATTACACATATTTTGAGTCAAACTGCCATCTTTAATGAATATAAAATATATATATTTTATCCAGAGTGTGACCATAAAGGAAAAGCAACAAATTGTATGCATATAACATTATTATAGGGTATTTTCTATTCAATATAAAGTCAAAAATAGTATGATGGTCTGTATTAAGCACTGAGATAATTTATTAAACATTTTAAAGCCATGAAACTAGTGTACCAATTTCTATGTTAAAATAAATAATCAGCTGGTTGTTTCTGAAGGCTGGATTTGAAGGAAAATGAGAGTGGCAGAAATACTCCCTTTTGACTTTACATGTATTAGGATATTTGCAATAATTATGTATTGCTTTTCTGGCTTAAAAATTAGTAAGTGGCCAGAATACATGAATTACGTTGAATATCTAAACCTTTTACCCTAAGTGGTTATATTTTGTGAAACTATTCATATGAAAGGACCACTGTGGCAACTTTAGTACAGAAAAAAACAAAACAAAAGTTCCAGAAGTCTAGTTTATGAAAAAATAGACTCTATAAGTTAATATATCAGCTCAGGTAAAAGCAAAAGAGCTTTAACCCCAAGTCTGATTTACCCATGTACGTCTTCCAGTCCTAGGCAGAAGAAGAGCCGATCATCATCACACCTAAAAATTACTAACCATAGTTTAACTGGAAAACCATAATGAGAAAAGTACTGGTGTTAGGGTCAATAGTGCCAGCCCTGCCTCTATCCCTCTGAATGAGTTTTTAAATGTGTAGAATGAAGATAACAGAACTTGCCCTTGCCACCCCGTAGACCCAGGGAAAGTAAATTATCTTTGTTAAAATGATGAAGACAGAAATGAAAGTGAATGTTCTCAGCACAGAAATATTCTGTTCTGGGTTCACTGGAGTTCAAAGATGTACATTTTTTGCTAAAAGAAAGTAACAAGTAAACAAACATATTTTATCTGGATTAGCTACTTTTTTATAATATTCTTGTTTCAGGTGCTAATTGTCTAGTCTTCCAAAAACATTGGGGAAGATGATTACTTTTGCTCAATTTGATAATTAAATTAAACTTGGGAGGAACATTCGATTTTTTTGAATCACAGTTTACAGATAGAGAAACTGAGGCACAGAGCTCTTAGGAACGGATTTACTTGGCATCAAAGATGGAAACAATTCCTTCTTTCCATTACGATGCCTACTCTAACTTTAAAATTCTGTTAATTCAGCAGTGTCCAACAGAATGCACTGCAAGGCACACAAGTGATTCAAAGCCTTTTACCAACATGCTACAATCATACTTTAAAGGTGCATTCCATTTTAATGTCTATGTAACCCAATATATTCCAAACACAATCATTTCTATGTGTAATCAATATTTGTAAAATATAATTGAGATGTTTTAATACTTTTTATTCTTAGAAACTCAGCATTTTACATGTAACATTTCGATTCAGACTTTAAAATATTAATAATGGGTGGTTAGAAAACATGAATTGCTTGGAATCTCTGAGCCTTTCATTTCAAACCACATTTTAAGTGCTCATTAGCCACATGTGACCTCACAGGCTAGCCCATATATAATTGTTCATACCATACTCACTGTCCAGAAAGGCAGGGTAATACTAGGCTTGTGGGTTCTGGAGACTAGTCTGAGTTTGCAGCCTGGCCATACTACTACTAACTAGGCAACCAAGTCGTAGGCATTAAACATTAACTATTGTTACTGCTACTTTCAGAGAACATACAATACCCTCCTCCCAAAGTCTGTAAGAAACTAGACATGTCAGGTCTATAACAGGGTTCATTACGTGTTGAATCGTGTCTCCAATATGACATTTTGAAGTCCTTATCTTCCAGAACGTTACATCATAACCCAATTTGGAAATAGGGTAGCTGGAGATGTTGTTAGTTAAGACACGGTCGTATTGCAGCAGAGCAGGCCCTTCATACGACATGACTGGTGTCCTTCTAAGAGGGACTTGTAGACACATTCAGGGAAAGCTCCAGATGACAGCAAGGGCAGCGCCTGGAGGGCGCAGCTACCCGACAAGGCATGCTGTGGGTAAGCAGTCACCACTGACCTCTGAAGGATTTTACCTGGAGGGAGCGTGGCCCCGCCTACAGCTTGAATTTGGGCTTCTGGAAGCCAGAACTGAGGATCATTGTCTGTTTTAAAAGCCGCCCAGCATGTGGAACTTCGTGATGGCATCCCCAGGGAAGTAAGAGAGGGACCTTTACCCCGACGGAAGCAAGCACTCAGTCTTGCAAACAGCCAGGTCTGGATGACTGACAACCTAGCAACCACAAACCTCCCAGGGAATCCCAGGAGGCTTTTATAACGTCCAGGCAGCCCAATTCCCAGAGAGCTTTCTGGCTGCTCCTCAACTCCACATATGAGGATACGTTCTGGAAGGAGAATCTTGGCCTTGGACAAGGAATTCTTGGTGGGACAGCTGCCTGCAAAGTAAGGGAGCTAAGTCGCCAACCCGGAGAAACAATTCCCATTGGTTCCTCGGGGATGAAACCAGTGTGAACATGTCACAGAGTCTACCATTCGTTTTGAACGGACTTGGTCATTCTTTGGTTACAGCTTTTTTCAAATATCCTATTGTGATCAAAATTTTAATCTGGTTTTTAAAGAATTTTTAGTATTTACTTATGTGCATTTTAAAAACTAGGGCACATCGGCCGGCGCCGCGGCTCACTAGGCTAATCCTCCGCCTTGCAGCGCCAGCATACAGGGTTCTAGTCCCGGTCGGGGCACCGATCCTGTCCCGGTTACCCCTCTTCCAGGCCAGCTCTCTGCTGTGGCCAGGGAGTGCAGTGGAGGATGGCCCAAGTGCTTGGGCCCTGCACCCCATGGGAGACCAGGAGAAGCACCTGGCTCCTGCCATCGGATCAGCGCGGTGCGCTGGCCGCAGCGCGCCAACCGCGGCGGCCATTGGAGGGTGAACCAACGGCAAAAGGAAGACCTTTCTCTCTGTCTCTCTCTCACTGTCCACTCTGCCTGTCAAAAATAAAAAATAAATTAAAAAAAAAAAAACTAGGGCACAAACAGTAGGACATATAAAGTAAAATAAAAATAACCTAAAGTGATATGGATTTTTACATTACTAATACTCCTGGGACCGTTAACCATTCTATATAATGTTTTTTAGAGTTCTTCATTCTCATAAATTATTGACAACTATGTTCCTATCTTCTACATTTAAAAAAGGAAGTTATAAGTCATATGTAATGTAGGTTTTGTGGCAAAATCAGCAAAGAAATAATTTCTCTAAAAGAAGCATTTGTTTTCCTAATTCAACAATGTTTAGTTGATTGCAATTACAACAAATACTCAATAAGTGATTATTGTATTGATTTTAATCTGATGGTTCCAGAATAACAAATTTATTATTTATTATTTCAATCTTATGATTTGTTAGTTCTTATTTAATAGGAAAACATATGCTTGTATTACAGCATTATCTGGGTAACAATATATCGTGAAATCTCCATTAACATTTTTTTTTTTGACAGGCAGAGTGGATAGTGAGAGAAAGAGACAGAGAGAAAGGTCTTCCTTTGCCATTGGTTCACCCTCCAATGGCCGCTGCGGCCGGCTCATCGCACTGATCCGAAGCCAGGAGCCAGGTGCTTCTCCTGGTCTCCCATGCGGGTGCAGGGCCCAAGCACTTGGGCCATCCTCCACTGACTTCCCGGGCCATAGCAGAGAGCTGGCCTGGAAGAGGGGCCACCAGGACAGAATCCGGTGCCCCGACCGGAACTAGAACCTGGTGTGCCAGCGCCGCAAGGCGGAGGATTAGCCTGTTTAGCCATGGTGCTGGCCTCCATTAACATTTATAAGAGTGTAAACTGTTTCAAACAGAACTTCGTCCCCAGGAAGGACTTTGGAGATCTCTTGATCTCAACTTTTTATTTTACAGCTGAGAAAACCAGGGCCAGGGGATAGTAAGGACTTGCCCAAGGTCATACAGTCATCAAACAGAAGCCCACACTGTAACTCCTGCTCCCCGCTGAGGGGCCTTCATACCATGTCCCCAAACAGTAAGTATAATCACCTGTCTGGCAGGTGAGTGGACAGTTAGCAATTGGTCAGTGAACTGTAGCAGAATGCAGAGATATGGTCTTTACTGTAAAATTTAAAAATGCATACACAGCTCTTAGCATAATGTAGAAAACCCAATAAACACCTGGGAAATGAGACTATTATTACTGCTATTGTTACAGAATTCAGAGCTGTCTCCTGTCATTAGCATTTGTTCACAGAAAACTGAAGCAAAAGGACCAGGCTCACATCAATTCCATCTCCCTTCTACTCTACCCCCCACCTTTCCTTTGGCCTGAGTGTTCCTGCCCCACTGTCTTCTGGGTATTCAGGAGACTCCCCTTGCAGCATCCTGCTTATGTCTCTCCCTCCCAGCCCCACATTAAACAACAACTCTCTCTGTTTACTTCATTCTCTAAGGCACCTGATCTTAGTTACGGAGCTTCTAAGATGCTCCAAGACAGGAGGTCAAATAAGTTTGGGGAATGCTCTAGACTACATCCCACAGTAGCAGACACCCACTTTTCCATGAGGTCTGCTGCTGGTATCTCAGCACTCCTGGTTCCTTTCATGCTGAGGGCCTCCTGCCGCCAGCACTAGCGACTCTGTGGACATTCTCTGACTTGCCACATACTCTGCCCGTCTCGGTGCAGGCCACGGCGATCTAGCTACTGACAGTAGCCCTCACCCAATGACAGGTGGGAGTTGGTGGATTTAGCTACTCCAGCTTCTTTGTTCTCGGCAGGCACAGTTCTAGGTACCATACAACTATGCAGAGGACCTGCAAAAATGAGAGCCCCAGTGCTGTAGCAGGTTAAGCCACCACCTGCAACACCGGCCTCCCGTAGGGGCCCTGGATCATGTTGCAGCTATTCCCTTCTGATCCAGCTCCTGCTAATGGCCTGGGAAAGCTGCAGAAGATGGCCCAAGTGTTTGGGCCCCTGCTGACCATGTGAGAGACCCAGAAGAAGCTCCTAGCTCCTGGCTTCGGCCTGGCCCAGACTGGGCTGTTGAAGCCACCTGGGGAGTGAACCAGCAGATGGAGGCTCACTCTCTCTCTCTCAAACAAATATCTTCAAAAAATGAACGTCCCAGATACCCACATCAATTGCTTGCTGATTAATACATCCTATATTCTTCCTGCCCTTCCATATCTCATTCTCCCAACACCTTACCGGTGGTTCCTGGGATCAACTTTGAAATAAACTATTTGTCTTGTGATCCATTTCTTCTCTTCTCGGAGACTCACAAAACACACTTAGCAATGTTAGAGACTATATGAACTCTTTCAGGAAATGAATTCATTTAACTTTTTAAAATCTAAACCTTATTTCATGAGTTTCCCCAAATTTATTTGACCATGGGAAGCTTTTTAAGAACAAGAGCTTTGATCATCCTACGAAAACAGTGTTCCCCGGCACACTTCGGGCAATGCCAAACTCAGCACTAGTGACCGGGAAGTGAGTGTATTATCGCCCTCAGGGATCTCAGCCTGGCTAACAGCTTCTCCTGAGGATCAGCCCGCCTTCCCACTGAAAGAGCTTGGTGCCCTAATCTCAGACCACATGGGAGGTGGGATGGGAAATAGTTTTATCACACCCTTCAGATAATCAAACCAGATGGATAATAGTCGACTTTGCTAGCAAGAACACACAGGGAATAACAGATAGGTTACAGGGTTACAGAGTATAGTCATAAGACCCAGTGACAGTCTAGGGGGAGTACAGAATGAGGATATTCATAGTTATCTCCTGAAATTGCTCTGGGAAAAAAAAAAAAAGCATCTTTAGGAAGAAGGACCTCACCTATCAGTGGCCTCAGCCAAAAACACCAAATGCCTGGGACTACAACATGCTTTAAGGTATTTGAGGAATAAAATGGTCAACACTGACCACATTTTAAATACTTAAGCTCTAACTACTATACAAAGTCCATAAAGGGATGTTGGAAAAGAGTAAAAAGGGGAGTTCCATGACAGAGAAATATAAATAGAAAACATAGTTACAGTTAGTATTCTTGCTGTTTTCAGTACAATCCACCATCAACAGCCACATGTGCTGCCGTCCGAGCTGGACCCCACGGGAAAGAAGGAGTGAGAAGTCTTATAAGCGGGGAAAAGTTAGAGGGAAATGAGGGAAGAGTGTGGAAGAGTGCTTGGGGTAGCTGGGGAAAGTCCTTCTCTAGCACCTGACTTTTGCCACTTGGAGCAATTTTCTTCCCAACGTGGAAAACATGGTTTATACACCCCCGTCATCTCAGTCACACTATCTTCTCCCATAACCATTTTTTAAGTGCTGAGATAGCAAATATTTTAAAATATATTGTCGTGGTTCTACAGTAGAAGATTCTACTTTATAAAAACATTGGTAATCATATTCTGGAAATTTCTTGTCACTTTAAAATATTCATAAATGAGATACAAAGCAATACATTCTAAATAATCTTAATCCTTTCAGGGGGTATGTTCTCTGAATGTCAAACAAAACCATTATTAAGGACTGAGCAAATGTGAAAGAGGAGTTACCAGGACTCCAACATGGCCGCGAGCTGGGGAGATGTGACATTCCCATCTTCATCAAGGCGGATTCTGTCAAGTAGCAACTCAAGCTCTTCATCAGTAATCTCCACACCAAACCTGAAACAAACGGCAGTTAGCATCAGTCACCCCCAAGTTCACATCTGGGTCACCCTGACCCACAATACCCTAAGCATATGGCTGCCATTAATGCTTTGTTACTGCGGCGGTCCTCAAGATCAAGAGCACCACGTGAATATCAGAGGTTAATCAGGGTTTTGATGGCTTCAGCTTTCTCAAAGAAAGAGATTCTACCATGGAATCCCTGCACTGGTGGTGCACAGAAATAGAAATACCCCGGCGTGTTGAATTGCGTGTGATTGTCTTCTATCAAAAGTTATTCATTACACTAAAACACTGGTATTGCTTAAACAAGTTAACTCTGAAAGGCCTTTCAATTGGACTGCTTAGCACGAAAGAAAAGATAAAGAAAAAAAGTGCCTTTCGAAAAACAGCTTCCTAATGCTCTTGCAAAGCATTCCATGATGGCTTTAAGGACATTTTGCATACAAATATTTTAAAAGTGGCAGTGTTTATTCATCAGCAAGAAAGTGTTTTCATCTCTCAAGAACAATCAAAACATAATCCTTGAATCACTGGCATAAATAAGAATGACTTAAGCAATAATAATGAACAAGGCATTCATTCACGATTCTGCAAAGCTGATAAAACCCAGCTGACTTTTGGAAGAGGAGAATATATTTTCTTTTGGCAAAGCAATGGAAGAATAACATCAAAAAGGTTTTTTTTTTCCATTTTCATTATTACTTCCTTGATAATTATAAAACATACAAACCAACATCACAACAAACAAAAATGGTTTAGGCTGCAAAGAATTAAGTTATCACACATTTGTATTTCAGAAGTACTTGAATTTGAACAGCATGTCAGGGGCTCTGCAGTTGGGTGCTTTTTTTCACTTGTATAAAATTAGGGGGAAAAGGGTAGAAAAAAGTTACACTTAGTTTCTATTCTTGTTCTCTTTATTCTCTTTTATTTATAATTCCCTATCAATGGAGTTCCCACTGTTAATGGGTAAATCTTTGGCATTTTGCCTGAGAAATGAAAATTCTGAAGTTCTATTTAGATTTAAACTTGGTATTTCTAAAGACACAGATTCTCTTTATTTTCATACCAGAAAAAATTACCAGATTAAAAGCCAAGAGACCTTATTTAAAAATACATAGATATTAGTTTAATATATATGGCTTATATCCATCATTATACATAATTATATAGCTATGCAATCATGGAGAAACCACTCCACTTTCATAGTTCAGTTGTCTCAAATCTCCAATGGCCTGCAACTCCTCTATATCTTACTGAGTGATCATGAGACAGTGAGATAAAGCAAATAAAAGTGTCTTGAACAACAGGAAGTACCATGTAAGTGTTGTATATTGTTTTATTATTGACATAGAGAGCAGGTTAAAAAATTCTACAAAAAATATGCCCGAGTAGATTATTCAAACCCAACAGTAACATAACTGGCCTTTTCTCCTCCAGAAGTCTTCTCCGTGAATGGCAATATGATACAGTGGAGACAGCATGGGCTTTCAGAGTTGCATCTACATTCAGATGGGAGACCTGGAGGAAGCTCCTGGCTCCTGGCTTTGGATCAGCCCAGTTCCGGCCATTTCGGCTGTATGGGGAGTGAACCAGTGGATGGAGGACCGCTCTCTCTCTCTCTCTCTGACTCTGCCTCTCTTTAACTCTGAATTTCAAACAAAATAAATGAATCTTTAAAGAGAGAGAGAGAGAGAGAGAGAGAGAGAGAGGAACTGCTGGGGCCAGCAGGTTAAGTCTCTGCCTGTGACACCAGCATACTATATGGATGCTGGTTCAAGTTCTGGCTGCTCCACTTCTAACCCAGCACCATGCTAATAAGCCTGGGAAAGCAGCAGAAAAAGGCTCAAGTCCTTGGGCCTCTGCCACCCATGTGGGAAACCTGGAAAAAGCTCCTGGCTCCAGGCTTTGGACGGACCAGCTCTGCTCTGGCTATTGCAGTCATTTGGGGAGTGAACCAACAGATAGAAGACCTCTCTCTCTCTCTCTCTCTGTCTCTCTCTGTAAACTCAGCCTTGCACATAAATAAATAAATAAATCTTAAGGGGAAACAAGGAAGAAATGCTAGGTTGTGAGGTAGTGCATATGTTAACTGAATCAATAGCCATTCCACAAGGTAAATATATTTCAAAACAACATGTTATATATAAAAATACATACAAGTTTTATTTGTCAATTTACCAAAGAATAGGGGCAAGTGGTTAGCCTAGCGGGTAAGATACCCACTAAAACACCTGTGTCCTACATTGGAGTACGAGGGCTTGATACGCAGCTCCGGCTCCTGACTCCTGCTTCCTGCCACTGCAGACCCTGGGAGGCAGCCAGCATGACTCAGGTAACTGGGCTCCTGCCACCCACGTGGGAGAACCAAGTTGAGTGCCCTGCTCCACTGTGGCTCTCCAGGCCATTGAGAGCTTTAGGACAGTAAACACTGGAAGGGAGAGCATGTGTTCTCTTTCTTTTCTCTGTCTCAAATAAATAAAAATTTTAAGACAATATTGAAATAACATTAAAAGGAGAAATGTTTTTTGTCAAAGATTTATTTATTTATTTGAAAGTCAGAGCTACACACAGAGAGAAGGAGAGGCAGAGAGAGTGCGGTCTTCCATCCACTGGTTCACTCCCCAATTGGCTGCAATGGCCAGAGCTGCGCTGATCTGAAGCCAGGAGCCAGGAGCTTCTTCTGGGTCTCCCACGTGGGTGCAGGGTGAAGATCCTCTCTGCTTCACTCCCCCACACTAATCTCAGCAAATAATCTTGCATCCTACTTCATAGAAAATAAGAAAAAGGGGCCATAATGTTTAAAAGCTATAGCCACATACTTCCTCACTTCAGTGGAAGAGATATTTTTTTCTTCTGTCTACCGTATTCTTGATCTTGCTTTCACAGGATCCACTGACAGAAGATGGACTTGGGCCATCTTCTACTGCTTTCCCAGGCAATAGCAGAGAGCTGGATTGGAAGTGGAGCAACCGGGACTAGAACCCATGCCCATATGGAATGCTGGCACTGCAGGTGGTGGCTTTATCTGCTACGCCACAGCACTGGCCCAAGGAGAAACTTTTAAAAGCTTCTATTTATTACCATTCTAATAGAGAGTGAATGACTTATACAGTGAAAAATTAAAGTCAGACATGTTTCATTTGGAATACATTTTACACTTTTTATTAAATATGGAAAGCTCAGTCACAAATTAGCTAGATTTCTAACAGAGTAAAATAACATTAAAAACATATTTTCAATATAAATTTTTCATGAACTTTGAAAAATGAAAAATTATTTATTTTCATTTCATTTGCAAGGCAGAGACACAGGCAGATGGAGACACAGATTGTCCTACTGCTTCACTCCCCAAATGCCTGTGACAGGCAGGACTGGGCCAGGCAGAAGAACTCAATCCGGGTTTCCCACATGAGTGGCAGGGACCCAAGTACTAGAGTCATTGTCTGCTGCCTCCTAGGGTGCACACTAGCAGGAAGCTGGAATGGAAAATGGAGCCAGGACTTGAACCCTGGTACTTCAATATGGGATGCAGGTGTCTCAAGTGGTATCTTAACTGGTACACCAAATTCCTGTCCCTGAAACCACTCTTATTCTTTATTTTACTATTCAACAAATATCTGGAGGCCATGAAATATGGATTAGGCACTATATTAAGTACTTAGAATACAGTGATAAGTCCCATCTTCATTTGTAGAAGGAAAGACAAACAGTAAATAAAAAGTTGTAATAAAATGTGATGAAGCAATACAGGATATTAAGGGAGGTTTTTGACAACCCAGCATAACTCCAATTAAGGGCAGGGAAGGTTCTGTAAAGAAGGGATGAGCAAGTATTAATTAGGTAAGTAGAGAGAAAGGGCATTCTAGGTAGAAAACAGGCACATTGTAGAAACCAAAGGATTCTAATCTCATTAAAGCCTAAAGTTCAGGCCAGAGAAAGGAGAGACCAGACAGGTGCCAGACTGTAGCCATGATAAACAACTAATGTTTAAAAGCACAGGCTTTATTTGGAAGGCTTAGGATGCTATTAGAGATGCTATTTTCCATGTGTCAATTTGACTAGGCTAACAATACCCAGTTTTTCAATCAAACACTAATCTAGGTGATACTTCAAGGTATTTTACAAATATGGTTAAAATTCCTAATCAGTTGGGTTTCAGTAAGGGGTGGGCCTGATTTAATCAGTTGAAAGGCTTTAGAAGCAGAACCAAGGTTTTCAAGAAGAGGAAAAAAATCTGTTTGAGGACAGCAGCAGCAGCTGTGGCAAATTCCCACTGAATCTAGACAGATGTGATTAACAGCCCCAGTGAAAGCAGGTGTGGAGTGAAGGGCTTCAAACTCATTGCAGCAGGGCGAGGAGTGAACGGAACAGGAAGAACAGAGACAGAGAATGTAAACCCCTCTGTAGAAATTTAGCAAAGAAGGGGAAAGGAAATAGAAAACAACCAGGAAGTGGGTGGGGTTAGCATCAGGGAGTGTTTTTGGTTTTGTTTTTTTTTAAAGATGAGGAATGTGAGCACTGTTAAATGCTGATGGGATAGTACCAGATTTTAGAAACAGAACAAAAGAGAAGAAACTGTCAGCGGATCCTGTGAAAGCAAGATCAAGAATACGGTAGACAGAGAAAAAATATCTCTTCCACTGAAATGAAGAAGTATGTGGCTATAGCTTTTAAACATTATGGCCCCCCCCCTTTTTTTTTATTTTACTACGAAGTAGGATGCAAGATTATTTGCTGAGATTCGTGTTGGGGAGTGAAGCAGGGAGGATCTTCACCAGCAGCACTAAGGAGCCTGGGTGTAGGTGAAGACAAGGAGGAGCAGCTGGGTCCACCCAGGTTTGTAAATATGCCAGAACAGGAGACAAAAAAAGCAAGAGTTTTGAATATTGACAAGCGAATGGTTAATGTGGGAAACAGAATCTGAGCTGTGTTCCAGGTTAGAGACAACAGGTGTGTGGTGACAGAACTGGGGGAAAGTATGATGGGCTAGCACAGGTAAGAAACACTAGCCAGGAATAGGTTGAATGGATGATTTCATAGGTGTAGTTATTTTGGACTTTACCCAAGAAAGCTCACATTCTTAAATATCTCAAAGATGTCCTTTAAAAGGTAGACTCGAGGGTAAAAACTAACACTGACTGAGGATTTAGCATGCTTCGTAGTGTGCTAAACATTTTTCATGCATTGTCACCAAAATATAATCCTGCCAATTATTAAGGATCCGTATCACCTCACTGTCCCAATAGTGTGTCAGGGATCTCTGAGGTGTCTAAAGAGAAACAGTCTGGAAATGACGTGAGTGAACAGAATGGGCGGCTTCCTTTTGAAATGGCTTCAGGGGAAGCAGTGCCCTTAGCAGGGAGCCAGGGTCTTATTAAACCAGAGGGTAAGGTAGCATTTAGCAGATCTGGAGAAAGGAGCAGAGGTTGCTTCTCACGGACTAGATGTTCTAGGGGCACAGCAGCAGGATTTCAGAGAAAGGAAAGGAGTGAGAATTTGGATGAAGGACAAAAACCCAGAGGAGCATTTTGGCAAGAAAACTTGGACAGCGTATCTAGGTTAGACAATTGAAGGGTTTCCCAGGAAAATGGGTAAGGTCACACAGATTTAGATTCCAAAAGAAATCTCAAACACAGCCATCTAGCCCCTATTTTGGGCTCCTCAAATGTTGTCTCTACACGTAATGGGTAAGTAGCTTAAGTTCTCAGCTGTGATAATAGTCAACATTTATTGAGTGCTTACTACATGCCAAACACATTACATGTACTGCTGTATTTAATCCTTACAAGGACACTGTGAGGTATGGACTACTATTATCTGCAATGTACAGTGAAACCTCACATAGCTAGTATCTGGTAGAGTTTGAATTTGAACCCTGTGCACTGACTCTGGTGCCTTCACAATGATCATTCAAATATCCTTACTGCTTGAGCGGGACAGTCATTTCCCTCCTCTCCTATGTAGTATATGTTCCCTTACAGTAAAATGTCTGTCCAATACTCTTCCATAGATATTTAAACATTAATGTATGGTAACATTATGACAATGTCAGTCCATCCAAAGCTAAATTTTTTTTTTTTTTTTTGACAGGCAGAGTGGATAGTGAGAGAGAGAGAGACAGAGAGAAAGGTCTTCCTTTGCCATTGGTTCACCCTCCAATGGCCACTGCGGCCGGCACATCGTGCTGATCCGATGGCAGGAGCCAGGTGCTTCTCCTGGTCTCCCATGTGGGTGCAGGGCCCAAGTACTTGGGCCATCCTCCACTGCCTTCCCGGGCCACAGCAGAGAGCTGGCCTGGAAGTGGGGCAACCGGGATAGAATCCGGCGCCCCGACCGGGACTAGAATCTGGTGTGCCGGCGCCGCAAGGTGGAGGATTAGCCTGTTGAGCCACGGCGCCAGCCCCCAAAGATAAACTTTAACACTATACAAGTGGATTTTGAAATAACGATAGTGCACCCTAGACTTTAGAAAAGAGACTCCATTTTAATGTATCCCAAAGACCTTCATCACTTAGAAGGTAGACTTAAGGCATATATCCCAAAGATAGTATTTTAGAACAGATCCAGTGCGCCTAAATAATCACCTGTCACAAGTAAATTTAACCTTCCTTTAGGGAGAAAATTAACTTCTGATATTTCTCCCCAAAAACAAAAAAGTCAGTCACTGGCAGGCTGTTTTAAATTCCATAACCAGCGGCCGGCACCATGGCTCAATAGGCTAATCCTCCGCCTAGCAGCGCCGGCACACCGGGTTCTTGTCCCGGTTGCCCCTCTTCCAGGCCAGCTCTCTGCTGTGGCCCAGGAGTGCAGTGGAAGATGGCCCAAGTGCCTGGGCCCTGCACCCCATGGGAGACCAGGAGAAGCACCTGGCTCCTGTCATCGGATCAGCACAGTGCGCCGGCCGTGGCGGCCATTGGAGGGTGAACCAACGGCAAAAGGAAGACCTTTCTATCTGTCTCTCTCTCTCTCAAAATCCACTCTGCCTGTCAAAAAATAAAAAAAAAAAAATTTTTTTAAATTTAAAAAATTCCATAACCAGCAGTATATTGATTTTTTAATGTACTCCATACATTTTTCTGTACAACAAATAAGCAAGCGAAAGAACTTTCATACATACAAAAAAGTAGAAACCCTACTATAGAATTTCTCCTTTTCTGTTATTTATCAGTTTTAAATACCAAAACATAATATTTGTGTACAGAATGCAAAAAGTAACTTTAAAAATCAAGTAAAAACATAAACCATCAGACTTTGTTGTTAGAGAAGTGGCATTTCCAAGGAACCTGAAAGATTTAAGGCGAGAAGATGAGGCCTTAGATTTAATGAAAAGCTTTTATTCTCTCCTGCAAGTAACAGCTGATGTACTGATGTGTTCAGTGCTTCTGAGCCTTCCATTAAGAACTTAGTAATTTTTACTTAATGACATATTCTTCAGAAACAAAAACAAAAAATACAATCTGTATTAGTTCAATATATCAAAGACAATTGTATGTTTTGGAACAATGGTAATGCTATACTTGTCACAAACTTGGATTTATTTCATTGCATTTTAGTATTGTTCAACCAAATCTCTAGACAGTGTCACATATTTTTGCTAATAAATTATGTTTAATTGGATGCTTAAATTTATCTCACAGCATAATTAAATATTTAATATTCAAAAATTATTTAAAGATGATCCTCAACTTCTTTAAAGAAATATTTGGGGCTTATTTTTTAAAACTTTGTCATTTCTGACTCTTTCCCAACCAGATCACTTTGTCTATAAAATACAAAGATACATAGTGCAGGAAAAACTGTTCATCACCTCTGTTCCTTTCATTATTGTCAAAATCTGTAGTACTATGCTCCCTCGGAAAACATCTGGGTACTATTATGAAATAAACTCTCAAGCTCTGGTCAAAGTATCTTTAGCCTATATTTCAAAATGGGGACATAATCCAGACCTTAAACAAATGTTCCAGATAAACTTTTCCAACATTATTAGATGTTTAAACAGAAGCACAACATCTAGAGAGCCCTGATCAAACCCAGGGTGACGGAAAAATCCATTAACCCTCATCATATAGGACAGATCTCTTGGCATATGACATACCTACAACACGTCCTGAGAATTAGTCTTTTCTCCCTTCCATGCTAAAAGTAAGGCCGAGACCATCCTGGGAGATCCATTAGCTTGAAAGGCTCCAGAGAGGAGCTGGGGCTGAGTCTAAGGGACATGCATTTCTGGTGTGATCCTACTATTATGAACCACACGTAGTCCAGGGTCAGCCCAAGCCCAGAGAGGACCTCTTAACTGGACTTCCTTGAGCTATACTCTATATGGGTTTTTGTTTTGTTTTTATCATATTACTCTCAATAAGAAAAGGATATTTGGTGTCATAGGTTGGTTCCTTACTTATGTTAACCAACAGGAATACAAGTGAAAGACCTTGAATATGACACTTTCAAAAGGAATTTCTAAGCATGAGTTATAAAGGAAAAGTCCTAAGTTTGAGTTCTCGGTTCTGCCACTTTAGAGATGTGTTTAGCAAGTCACTTAATCTTTCAAATATTGTACCTTCATCTATAAAAAGAGCAAGATAAACACAATCTACCAAGAGGATTATTTCTAGATACAAGTTGGTCCATAAAATATCATAAACACATAAAATCATAAATTCTGAATTTTTTTAGATTTACTTATTTATTTGAAAGGCAAAGTTATAGGGGCAGGAGAAGGGAGGGAGAGAGAGGGAGAGAGAGAGGAAGGGAGGGAGGGAGGGGGAGAAAGAGAAATCTTCCATCTGCTAGTTTACTCCCCAAATGACCCCAGTGGCTGGAGCTGGGCTAATCTGAAGCCAGAAGCCAGGAGCTTCTTCCAGGTCTCCCATGTGGGTGCAGAGGTCCAAGCAATTGGGCCATCTTCTACTGCTCTCCCAGGCCATAACAGAGAGCTGGATCGGAATTGGAGCAGCTGGGACTCAAACCAGCGCCCACATGGGCTGCCAGCAATGCAGGCAGGGGATTCACCCACTATGCCACAGCACCGGCCCCATTTTTGAGTTCTTAACGTCAGATATTCATATTAACAATACAATTGGGTAAAGTTTGCATTCCCCTCAACACTACAACTGAAGAAAAGTGGGTGGCCGGATTCCTCAGACTCCCTTTGCATTCTTTGTTCCTGAAGACATAATAAAACTCAGTTTCTGCACAATTTTTTTCATTTGAGTTATTGGAAACAAGGCAATTAGACAGTGAATAATAGCTCAGACGGGACAAGGATGGAGATTTATACAAAGAATGAAGAGGAAATGTTTTGATCCTAAACAGGTGTTCTCCCTGGATTGTCTAACGGGAGGGTGGTTGATTTGTGGAAACGCGGCTCACTCCGTGGTGGACGAACGCTGGGCGGGGCCGCTGGCGGCTCAGGATTTGGAAGGTCACATGGGAAGCCGCGGGAGGAGGTGAGGGAGATTTTCCATGTATTAGGGAACTCAGCGGAAATCTAAGGTTGAGGAAGGTTTGTTACCTCACAGCAGGCCCCCTTCCTGATCCACGGATCGCAAATCTCCTGGTATGAGCACCGATCGCCAGGGTCCCAGAGACAGCGCACCATGGGAGCGGAAGTGCAGGCATGCCGGGAAGGCACACGGGCATGCCGGGAAGGCGGCCACCGCAGACAAGAAAAAATTGGAGCACTGGGTGCTTTGGAGGAGGAAGGGGCCGAAGGGCAGTGGTGATTTTTGTTATCTCTGAGGTAAAATTGTCATCATGGTGTCCGTTTCGTAGCTGCCCTTACAAATCAGCATTTCTTCTCCAGGCCCAGAGATGTGTCCCCTGGTGAGCTGCCCCAGGACCTCAGCGACCTCAGCTTGGTCCAGGTGGCCCGAAAAGGGACCGTCTCCCGTGTGCTTTTCACACTGTCCCGGGTGTTAACGACCCCCACCTGTCCTGACTTTCCCAGCCTTGCTGCTATTTTTATTTTTTTACAATACTACAGGGAGAAATGTCTCAAGTTTTACATGTCTTCGACCTGAAATGGATAATACAGGCCTTCAAAGGTTTCCAAAATCATATTTTAAGTCTCAGTGTAAGTTTTTCCATTGCAGACCATTGCTTATATTCGTTTGAGGCAGAGTCCCAGCCCTGTGTGAGCGGAGTACTGATGGACTCCTGTTAAACAGGACACCGAGCGGACCGCAACAAGCAAGCCGAGCACGGTGCCTGTGATGCTTTGAACGCAACAAGTAACTTATACTTTTGGGGGGATATGGTTGTGGCTGCGGTTTTCTAATGCACTAAACTGTTCATCTGATTTCACATAGGAGGTTTTCCTAAATGGTGAGTGAAAGGATACCCAAAGGTCAAGGTGAAATGATCACCACTACTCGATTTTTCAAAGGTAACCTACTCATCATTTCCCAAGTGACAACATTTGGGTCTATCTATGTAGAATAATGACTGCAATCCAGCCCAGCATCCAAATTCTGTTTTCTTTTCTTTTTTTCTTTTTTTCTTTTTTTTTTTTTGACAGGCAGAGTGGACAGTGAGAGAGAGAGAGACAGAGAGAAAGGTCTTCCTTTTGCCGTTGGTTCACCCTCCAATGGCCGCCGCGGCCGGCACATCGCGCTGATCCGAAGCCAGGAGCCAGGTGCTTCTCCTGGTCTCCCATGCGGGTGCAGGGCCCAAACACTTGGGCCATCCTCCACTGCACTCCCGGGCCATAGCAGAGAGCTGGCCTGGAAGAGGGGCAACCGGGATAGAATCCGGCGCCCTGACTGGGACTAGAACCCGGTGTGCCGGCGCCGCAAGGCGGAGGATTAGCCTGTTAAGCCACGGCACCGGCCAAATTCTGCTGTTTTCTAAAGATCTGATTTCAAATAGTGTGTCAGTGGATTTCAATATATATGTAAAATGTTCTTGGTGTCACCTTAATACTTTGAGAATCCCTTGTGAGAGAACTGTCTTTAAATTAAAAGAAGTTATAATTGCTTTATGAGATTTACAAAATGTTTCAGAAGAGCTGAAAAATAATTCAAGTTAATCAGTAGAAAATATCCAATCATTGAAAAATATTAGACATCAATTGATCAAGTTATTACTATGGATTATTCTGTTTTAGAGTTAATATAGCACAGAATACATTTATAACCATAATGATATTTTAAAAGCTTAGCATCTATATCATTATAAGAACAACCTTCTTTAAATGAAATTAAAACTTTACATTGGGATCACCCTTTCATAGATATATACATCTGTGTGTATATGCACATGTGTACATTTAGTTTTATTGCAAGTTACAAAATGTTTTCTTTCCAACTTTATTTTTTTCTTTTTTGAAACATCTTATTTCTATACTTATTTTTTCCTGATACATAATGAAAATTGACTTTATAAAAATTGCTTTGAACAATTAAAAAATGTATAATATAAATATAATCCCCTTCCACGATTGCTCTCCTTTTCTCTCCTTTCCATCAGAAATAATATCTTTGGCTGCCTGATGCTTCATCTTCCAGATTCTTTCCCAAACATAGACTAACATTTTAATAAAATTATATTTTAAAAGTTATTCATTTTACTTTATTAAATCAATCTTAGATATTTATAGAAATATTTGTAGACATTTTTGAAAGTCTATATGGTATTCCATTGTGGGCATATACTATAATTTATTTGACCCTCTGTTAATATATATATATATATGAACACACATATATGGATTATATTCACTTTCTCTTTAAAATTTAGCTTCTTGTCTTTTTTCCTTTCCATTGCTTCTCCCATCCCCCAACCCAAAAATAAAAGTGTGTTCTAGTGACCCAGGACTATTTTCAAGTTTTTTTTTTTCCCCATTTAGCCTATTTTCCAAAATGTTTTTCTGACTTTTAACTCTCTCCTTTCTTTTTGGATCTGCCTATTCTTTTCCCATTGAGGACAAAGGCCCTCTTACAGAATCTCTCCCCTCTGGTGCCAATATACTCTCTTCACACTCTTCCAACTTAGGAGGGAAGGGAAAGAGACACTGAGCATTAGGTTTCTGGTAAGGAACAAGGGGCTGCTACTGGCAGGGAGCCCTGTCAAGATCTCTCTCACTCTGAGCACTCCATTCCCACGTGAACAACAATGAGTGGAGATTTCACCCTCCCAGCCCACATTGTTTAAGTTGTCCTTTGCCCTTTCCATCAAATCTTGGCACTCAGGAGACAGCAGAGCATGTTCTGAATTCAACCCTGGGGAGCCACCAATCAGTATCACTTGACTCTTCTCACCCATTAGTTGTTCTCTTTCTGTGCCTGACGTGGAGTGATGCCTAAGCTATTCTTTGTCATGGCCCTTTCTCAGTTGGCCCAGCTAACCCCTATGGGGTGGGATGGCTATCTACATCCCCAGGCACAGTGCCGTGAACAGGGTAAAGCATGGTCCAAGTACAAGGCGGAGTTGTGGGATGTTGGTTCCCTCACTGCTTCAGCTGTAGGCTCAGAGGAGGAGGGGAAAGTGCATTTTACATCTTTGTGATATTAGTTATCAAATACCAAGACTGTATAATACCTTCTTGCAGAATACTATAAGAATGGACATTTGTCAGACACTTTGAAAATATTCTAAAGAAACAGTTTATTTCATCATAGGCCACTTTTCCTTTTTTAGTACATATATTTTTATCTGACTTCATATATATATATATGTATATAAAACTCATTTCTGGTTTTTCCTGCCATATCTACCTGTCACTCTCAATGAATTAGTTTTTGTTTGTGAAGTATAGACAATATATTTGTCTTTAAAGAAGACTTCTTTCAGTAGAGTTTTTTTGGAGGCAGAGGGTAAGTTCAAAGGAATGAAAACTGGCTCTTGCTAATTTTTTAAATCCTAATTTTAAAAAATTATTGTTTTATAACTGACACATTGTGCGTATCTGAATATGCACAGCCTGTTAACTCAGTCTAATTGTGATCCTCTGGATTTTCAAATGCAGCAGTCTTAGAAAGGAAATCCAAGACCCAGAATCCAGCAGGATTATTCAATAGTGGACACTGTAGTGGTGATTAAAGAGACTATAACTTAATGATTCCAATGAGCATTTGATCTTTTCTGTGCACCTGATAGAGACTCGGGTCATCAAGTAGAAAGACCTTAATAAAATGTAATGAGACTGCCAATATCTCCAACTTACAGCATAAATTGGTAGGACTTTCAAATCTGCCAAATTGGGAATTAATGGTGTGTTCAAGATTTCAAAAGGGAGTTGAGCATAAATAGGGTTGGTCACTAGAATAAGAATTCAAGGAATTCCGTGACTTGAATGAGGAAATGTGACAGAGGTACCAACAAAACTATTGATTATGCATTAAACTTCAGCTCAAGTATTAATTACAATTTCAAGAAGTCACTAATATTTTTAAACAAAAGGAGGATCTTTAAACATTGTGGCAGAGCATGTGACAACCTAACTGGCCTGCAGAGTGGTTAGACTTCCTGAAGAGCTGGACTTCTGATTTTGTTTCTGTTGGCTCCATTTGGCGTGGCTCTCCTGGAGCCTCCCTAAGTTACCCAGTCTTGTGGGGTTGGGGAACATGCAGCCTGCAGGCCATCCAAGGCGCGTGAAATCATCTGGTCCGGCCCTGCCAAAGCCACCTCAAATGGGACTCAAAAATCAATAAACCTATAGTAGGCTAATTTTTAAGCTGATTATTTTATATGGCCTGCAAATGATGTTATAGATATCCAAATGGTCCTTGGTGAAAACAAAAACAAAGGTTCCCCATCCATGCAGGGGATCAGTAACTGCAGGCAGGAACAACCTTGCCAACAGAAGTCCCAGATCCAGTCCCTTTCCCTGTCCTCCTCTCAGCCTCTCCCTCCACAAGCTGCCAAAATGCACACTCAGTATATCTAAAATCAAACAGACCCAGGACATGCACGGAATAAGAAAGAGCACAGACTTTGGAATTAGCTGTGGAATCTGGGTCCAGGTGTTTAATTTCTTTGAAGCTTACTTTCCGGTCTGAGTGTGTGAACAAAGAAGATAAAAGTATCCACACAGATTGTTACTTTAGCACATCAGGTTTTCTTAGTTGTCCTTATATGTCTGCTATGTCAAGAAAAACTTGGGCCTCTGCACCCATGTGGGAGACCCAAAAAAAGCTCCTGACACCTGTCTTTAATTGATGCAGTTTTGGCCATTTAAGGAGTGAACCAATGGGTGGAAGACCTCTCTCTCCCTGTCTTTATAACTCTGCCTTTCAAATAAATACATTTAAAAAAAAAATAGGCAAAAGATCTCATTATACACACAAAATGGTAAGGCCGGCGCCACGGCTCACTAGGCTAATCCTCCGCCTTGCGGCGCCGGCACACCAGGTTCTAGTCCCGGTCAGGGCACCGATCCTATCCCGGTTGCCCCTCTTCCAGGCCAGCTCTCTGCTGTGACCAGGGAGTGCAGTGGAGGATGGCCCAAGTGCTTGGGCCCTGCACCCCATGGGAGACCAGGAGAAGCACCTGGCTCCTGCCATCAGGTCAGCGCAATGCGCTGGCCGCAGCGCGCCTACCGCGGCGGCCACTGGAGGGTGAACCAACGGCAGAAGGAAGACCTTTCTCTCTCTCACTGTCCACTCTGTCAAAAATAAATAAATAAATAAATGGTATGTATGGCAGCTGCTAAACTCATGAAAAGATGTTCAGCATCTATGCAAATTAAAACCACAAAGAGGAACTACTTTATGCATCCACTAACATGGCTAAATTAGACTCATGGCATCATGAGTCAGAGGTGATGAAGCAATTGATTTTCTTAAATTGCTGTTGGGAATGTGAAATGTTACAACCACTTTGGAAACAGTTCAGCAGCTCCTTGTAAATTAAGCCATGTTTACCATTCAATGCAGTAATTCCACTCGTAACTATTTACCCAAAATGAAAGTATTACTACACAAAGACCTATACATCCATGTTGAAAGCAGCTTTGTGCAAAATAGCCCCGACCTGGAAACCATAATGTTCACCAGGTGAATAAATTGTGGCATATTGTAAAGTGGAGTACTAACTAGCACTAACAAAGTACTTACGTATCATGAGTGGATCACAAAAACTTGCCAAATGAAAGAAACCACACCATGTAATGCACATTGCTCGATAGTGTCTCTCTCCCTCTCATGAGGGAACTTCCTGGGTGATGGAAGTGTCTTTATATTGACTGATGTGATAGTTAACAGATGTATGCTTCTTGCAAAACTCACTAGCTTTAAAATGGGTGCAAATATACTTTCTGTATGTCTGTGTAGTAGAGAATTTAACCTTACCCCTAAAGAGGTCTGGTTTTGCCCTCGACTTCTGGGAGGTAACATCCATGCCCTTGGATGTCATGGGAGATGGGGGACTCTGTGATGTCCTGGGCTTGGATTATGCTGGTCGTCTGACAATGTAAGGTGGGAATGGAGTGGACCACACCAGATAACATTTAGGGTGGGGCTGACTGCATCCCAATGACCAACAATGTGAGGGAGAGTGAGGGCTTTGGGTCACACAATATCTACTAGACCAAGGAGGCTGAAGACAGGAGACTGAGATCAGCCAGACAGGCAATCAGTCACATGTACAATAAACACTCAGAATCCCCATGCTCAGCTGAGCTCCCCTGAGCTACCCACAGATTCTGAAAAAAATCACATGTCTGGGACTCCATGGGGGGAGGACAGCAGAAGTTCCATGTTTAGTATTCTTCCTGGATTGTGCCTCGTGTACTTCCTTCCTTGGCTGATTTCAATCTGCAAACTTTCCCTGTGTTAATCCATACTTAGCAATGTGTCCCAATAAATATGAATTTTTTAAAAATGTGGTTCTTCATTCCTCATATAACGTGTGTGTGTGTGTGTGTGTATACACATATAACTTCAATGGAACAAAGTGCTTTTAATGCTAGTAAGGAAAGAATCTTAAAAAGACACTTTTGGAATCATCTTAATGCTCTAAAAATATAAAATGGCCTTTATGAACCTAGGAAAAACTGAAAGAATAGGCATGAACTAATTGGCAGACATTATCTAGGCAAAGTATGGCTTAGCAAAACAGGGGCTGGTATTTATTATTTTCTAGAGATATAATTTAAGTGGTGTCATTATGAGTCATTGTTGTCCTTTTATGTCTTTCAGGATATTTCAAATCAATACAAGAGCGAATATATACTGGGAGAATTCAGAAATTGTTTTATTTCATTCTTGGAAGTTTCTCTTTTGGTTAAGAAAAGCGTATGAAAACCCAAGAGAGGGCTGTACTCTGGAGACGTCAGCGACTTTAACTGCAAGAGCCCCAGACAGCGAGTGTAGTTCTTCCTGCAGTAGTCGTGCACCTCCAGCCCCCTTTCCTGCTTCCTGCCACAAACATTTATTGAGCAGTAGGTAGGTTTTAGGGTCGCAGCTGTGTGGCTTTCGGAACAGGGTAGGTTAACAACAGCCCTGCCCCCAGCTCTGACAACAAAAAAACATTTCCAAACACTGTCAAATTTCCCCTAGGAGGCATGATCAGCTGAGAACCACTATTCGAAGGAAACCAATTTCTAGATCCCTAATTCACATACATACTCTTTCCTAAAATTAACCTGCTCTCCTGAGTCTCCTTTCTTTTCTTTCAGGAGAGCTCTCCTCCCAGGTTATGAAAGAAAGGTTTGATTCTCCCCCAGCCAGAATCTTCCAGGTTTATCATCTGGGAGTGTAAAAAAAACCTATCCCATCTAGAAATGCATTTCCAATCAATATTAATGTTTATGATGTTGGATTAACTATACAGTAGTGAAAAATGGACACTTAACATCTTACGGTTACTAGAAATAACGAAGCATTGACTCTAGCTATATAGTCATACCTAGCAGAGAAGTATAACAGGGTAATATCTTTTTAAAATCTTAGAATTTTTATATTATGAGGGAACTTCAAAGAGTTCATGGAAAATGGGATTAAAAGATAAGTTTACTTTGGTGCAAAAAGTCTAAAATCTATAGTTTTTTCACAATATAAAATTTCCATGAACTTTGTGAAAACAGATGTCAAAATTTTTTCATTTGAGAAGCAGATAGACAATAGACAAACCAACAGACAGAGCTTTCATCCACTGGTTCACTCCCCAAGTGCCCACAACAGCCAGGAGTGGTCTGGGACCAAAACCAGGAGCTGGAAACACCATCCAGGTCTCCCAAGTAGGTGGCAAAGACCCAGTGACCTGAGCTGTTAACACTGTCTTCAGTGGCAGTGTCTTCATTGGCAGGACACTGGAGTCAGAAACCAGAGCCAAGAAAGGGACCCAAGTACTCCAATATGGGTTGTGCGAGTCTTAACCACTAGGCTAAATGGCCTCTTCAAAACTTTTGTGCTAAAATAAACTTATAGTTTTCAATTCCATTTTCCACAGATTTTTTAAAGTTTGATAGACAATTCCGTGTAGGAAAATAGAAAATCCTATTGTGCGGAGAAAAAGGAGTGCTATAAAGTATTCAGCTATGAAAGATGAGCTTATTTTAGAATTTTGAAAAAAACAGATGGTGGTTGTCAAATCCTTGTGCTATTCCATAATCAATTAAAGAGTAATATTGCAATTTTAAAGTTTCAGTATTTACAATATTTCAGAAGTTATATCTCTTTAGTTATTTAAATTCAAAATTCATGTTTAAAATGCATATATTTGAGAGGTATAAAGTTTCCCTCCACTGGGTCACTCCTGAGTACCTGGGGACTGTGCTAAACTTAATCCAGGTCTCCTTGGGGGGTGGCGAGAACCCATACACTTGAGCCATCACTGCTGCCTCCCAGGGTGCTCATTAGCAGAAGCTGGGACCTGGAGCTGAGTGGGGAACTGAGGCATTCCAACACAGGAGGTGTGTGCTCCAGCCAGCAGCTTACCTGATAGGCCAAATGTCAGCCCCTACTTAAACTTCTGTTGAATAATTTTGAATGTGAACTTAAAAGTTTTTGAGTGGTGCACATGTTTCAAAATTATTTTAGGGGTACATGAGTAAAAGATATGAAGGCTGCTCTATAGCTGGAAGCGACATTTGACACGGTGAGAAATGCAGCATCCAATCTAATCCAAGGACACTCTGCCATCTGGTGGCTTCAAGGTTTTCTTCATCACAGCTCCGATAAGAATCTCTCCTGCTGCAACCACGCGTGATGAAGAACTGATTCACACCCTATAGAAGCAGAAGTGAATCATTTGATTACAAGATGTGTACATGGAGAAGGAAATAAAATGGTTAATTCTTAATATTGTAATTACAATTTAGGAAATTATCATTGGTAGTTTTTTTTACTGGGTATGATAACACCTAACGTCTCTCACCCTTGATCAACTGATTTCAGAAATTCTTAAAATGATAGTTCACCGAGTTTTCTTTGATAACCTTATTTAAAAACAACTTTTTTCTGTAATTTGGCATGGAAAGACAAAAAACGTTCCATGAGTGTACACCATGGAAAATGAAATTACCAAAGATTCCGTTATTTACAGTTTATTGAAACATAGCACACATATAAAGATTTATTACCTGCTTTAGAAGGGTGTTTGGAATTTCTATTGACTAACAATGTTTTCTTTCAATTTACCAATCTTTCTGTTAAAAAATAAGTGAAAAACAAAGAAATATGGAGCTTGCCCTAGGAAATCCAGTAGCTGCAGTTCTAACTTCCTGAAAAAGTGTTCAATCATTCCTTCATATTACAAGGTAATAGAACTTTAAGATAAAATCATTGGGGCCAGTGCTATGGCATAGCGGGTAAAGCTGCCACCTGCAATGCCAGCATCCCATGTGGGCACCTGTTCGAGTCCCAACTGCTCCACTTCCCACCCAGATCTCTGCTGGCCTGGGAAAGCAGAAGATGGTCCAGGTCCTTGGACCCCTGCACCCACGTGGGCGACATGGAAGAAGCTCCTGGCTCCTGGCTTCAGATTGGCGCAGCTCCAGCTGTTGTGGTCATTTGGGGAGTGAAGCAGCGGATGGAAGACTTCTGTCTCTGCCTCTCCTCTCTCTGTGTAACTCTTTCAAATAAATAAATCTTTTTAAAAAAGATAAAATCATTTCTAGGATAAGTAATTTTGACTTTTGTGTGCGGTCATATGTGTTTTTTAGACAGCTTAGTAGAGAAAGGGGGAAGAAAAGCATCTTTTCAAGATGCAGCTTCACAATCTACAGGATAATTAGCGACATAGAAACCAAATTGCAGATGGTTTAGGATTCTCCACCATTTCATTTTTTAAGATTTTGGAGGCTGGCACTGTGGCATAGTGGGTAAAGCCACTGCCTGCAGCACTGGCATCCCTTATGGGCACTGTTTCGAATCTTCTGATCCAGCTCTCTGCTGTGACCTGGGAAAGCAGAAGATGGCCCAAGTACTTGGGACTCTGCACCCACGTGGGAGACCCAGAGGAAGCTCCTGGCTTCTGATAGGGTCAGCCCTGGCTGTTGCGGCCGGATGGGGAGTCAACCAGTGGATGGAATAAACTCTCTACTCTGCCTCTCTAACTCTGCCTTTCAAATAATCCTTTAAAAAAAAAAAAAAAAGATTTTGCAGCGCCGCGGCTCACTAGGCTAATCCTCCGCCTTGTGGCGCCGGCACACCGGGTTCTAGTCCCAGTCGGTGCACCGGATTCTGTCCCGGTTACCCGTCTTCCATGCCAGCTCTCTGCTGTGGCCAGGGAGTGCAGTGGAGGATGGCCCAAGTGCTTGGGCCCTGCACCCCATGGGATACCAGGATAAGTACCTGGCTCCTGCCTTCCGATCAACGCGGTGCGACTGCTGCAGCGTGCCGGCCGCGGCAGCCATTGGAGGGTGAACCAACGGCAAAGGAAGACCTTTCTCTCTGTCTCTCTGTCTACTCTGCCTGTCAAAAAAAATATTAAAAAAAAATATTTTGTTTATTTGAAAGGCAGAATTGCAGAGAGAGGTCTTCCATCCTCTGGTTCACGTCCCAAATGGTTTCAAAGGCCAGGGCTATGCCAGGCTAAAGACAGGAGTCAGGAACTCCATCTGGGTCTCCCACATTACAGGTAGCAGGGGTCCAGGCACTCGGGACATCTCCCACTGCTTTCCCAGGTACATTAGCAGGGAGCTAGATGCTGGCATGGTGAAGCAAGTGCATCAATTTGTCTACAGTTCCAGATACAGTGGAGGTGGAGCTGATTCTTCTCTCATTATAAAATCTACTTCAAAATGTAACATGAAAAATACTACTTAAGGCGTCAGGATGAAAAGAGGATACAGAGTCAGGACCCAGCCTCGCCTTTGTTCTCTTTTTCCACTGACTTAAATCTATTCCTTTAGTTTTCTGCTTTACTTTGATTAATCTTCCCAATGTTTGGATTTCTTAACAAAAGCAACAACTCTTCTAAAATTCAGAGGGTTTTTTGTTTGTGGGTTTTTCTTGCATTACAGATGATCATGAAAAGAAAAATCCAACGCATTGAAATATTTTAACAAAATATGTGTGCACAAACTGGATAACAACTTAAGTCCAAAGCAGGGCTAATGTTGATATTAGATGCTTCAGCCTAATATCAGTGTTAAGAAAGTAAGCCTACCAGGGAAGGTATTGTACTTTTCTTTAAAAAAATTTATTCATTTGAAAAGCAGAACAAAAGAGCAGTGGGGAGAGAGAGGCAGTATCTTTCATCTCTTGGTTCACTCACCAAATGACTGCAACAGCCATGGCTGGGCCAGGCTGAAGCCAGGAACGGGGGACTCCACCCAGGTCTTCCACATGGGCTTCTGGTGGCAGCCTGGTCCAGCCTCAGCTGTTGAGGCCATTTGGGGAGTCAATCAGCAGGTAGAGGATCTCCTTCCCTCTCTCTCTCAGCCCTTCAAGTAAATAAAACTAAATAAATGTTTAAATCAATGTAGAATAAAAGCTCATAACTAGATATCTCAAAAAAAGCCAGAAATACACTACACTGCATGTAGAATTTAGTATATAATACAATGGGCATATTGAGTAGAAAAAGCAAAATGCAAAAAAAGTATTAGCATATATCCTTTTGTTGGTATTATTAGTCAGCATTATGATGTTAAATTATTAGGATCCCTGTTTGGTGCAGAGTATGAGCCCAGAGCACTGCAGGCATCCACCTGCCTAGGGGAAGAAGGGGCCTGCTCTGGACAGCAGGTGCTGTGTACTCAGCCATTTACCTCACCTTCTTCCCTGGTGGCAGATCCTACTTCCCCCAGCAGCACCTTCCCGGCGTTCTTTCCCACTACGAGTACACGACACGGTTATGGTTAATACAAAATAGGGAAATCTTCTGAGATGGCTTCTGCAAAGATTTTATCTTGACAAAAAGAGGGGACACATGAGCTATCTTTCCATCTGAATGCACCCCTTTCTCCTGCCTTTGAATAAAGCTCCTCGATGAGTTGATGCCTGGAGCAGCTGCAGCTTTCCTACAGCCTTGAGGTGATGAATCCAAGGTTAATTAGTCAGCATAGTTAAGATGGCAGAGTACAGGGTAGACACTGCCTGGGCCCTTGGTAGCTTTATGGAGTTGCCAGATCAGCCCTAGAGTCCACACTCCGAGTGTTTTGTTATGGAAGATTATTTGGTCTTCATTGTCTAAGCCACTTGGGTTGGACATTGTCACTATAGACAAGAGTCATTCAAATTTACATATTACAGAATTCCCAAAGAATAAAAGTCAATTACTGACACATGAAAATATGAAAACCATGAAGTGTGGCTGTTTTATGCAGCAGTTAAGACAGAGCATGGGACACCCACATCCCATATCAGTGCCTGGGTCCCAGTCCTGGCTCTGCTCCTGATTCCACCTGCCTACTACTGAGCATCCTGGGAAGCACTGGGTGATGGGTCAAGTATCTGGGTGCCAGCCAGTCATGTGGGGGACTTAGACTGAGTTCCAGGCTCCTGGCATTTGCCTGGCTCAGCCTCAGCTGTTGCAGGCATTTGGGGAGTCAACCAACAGATAAAAGACCTCTCTTTCTCCACACTGTCTTTCAAATGAATAAATCAAAAGAAAAGAGAAGAACTCTTCAAACTCCTTGTTCTGGCCCTGGGGCACGTGGTCACCCAATCCCAGAGGACGTATGCTCATGTGGTTCTCTCACATGGTAAAGAAAATAACCCACCAGCGACAGCCAGCCCATGTTCTGTTTTGGTTCCATCACACCTGGGATGGTGGTGAAGCAAGATAAATACAGGTAACAGGGCAGAGGAGAAGTGGCATGCCCCCCCCCCACACACACACACACATACCTGCTACTGTGGAAGCAGCTACCCCGTGGAGTGTCCCACTCCAATGTGGGCTTTGCCCAGAGGCCAGAGGACTGCCAATGACACCCAGTAGGCCTGAGAGTACTGGCTGAGGACCACCTGAGCAGCACCTCTCCCTCTGGGTGGGGGTGGTAGAGAGGTGGGGTAGGAGTTAGGAAGGCGGGCTGGACTAGCTGCAAAGTGAAGAGTATTCATTTTATCAGCACATTCACTCCATGCCCTAATTCATGCCTTTATTCTCACGGAGACAGGAAAGGTACTGTTGGAGGCGACTGTGGGAGAATTTCCAAGAACACACGAAGGAGAAAACCCACTGGGCAGGAATTAGAGCCTACCAAGGAATCCATAAAGGAAAAGCCAGAGAGAGAGGACACTCAGGAGAATTACATCATAGAAGCTAAAATAAATACACGTTCAGAAAGGAATGGGTGGGCAATGGAATAAATATTTCAGAGAAATCAAATGAGGACTAGAGCACATACGATTTATTTAACAATGCAGGGGTCCTCGGCGAGCTCAGGGAGAGAGCATCTCCAACAGGTGGGAGCGCGGCAGCCCATGGACTGAATGATGATCGACAGCAGGAAGAGCAGCTAACTCTTCAGAAACAGTTTGCCAGGGAGACAGGGCCTTGCAACTTGTTCTGGCAACTTTCTACCCCTAGGAGGGTTCTTGGAGGCATAGCATTTAGAAAATGCTTGTGCTGTATGATGAAATATCGGTGGAGAGACAGTTGAAGGTGACAGGGACCTCTGTCATACTGGATTACATTGCTGAGTAACTGAATCCAAGCACCCATCCTGGGGTAATACTGAACAAGGTACCAGCGCATGCGTCCCAAAATTACAGTCACATGCTGCACAAAGACTTCTTGGTCATCAACAGAGTTTGCTGGTCCCCTAAGATTACATCACCCAGTCACATCCTAGCTGTCTTAGTTTGTCTAAGTGCATTCTCTGATGTTTGCACAACAGTGAAATCACCCAGAACTTCAGCTGTCATTGAACGGTGCATTTAAGCATATTCCTTATCAGTCTGGATATTTAGCACTTTAATTTGGGGTACTGCTTGGTCTCTTGTAACCATTAAAAGGTATCGTAACAATGTGATAATTTTTTCTACATTTCAGAAAATTAGTCATTTCTGTGTACATAAATCCACTAAATTTCATATCAGTAACATCAATTTTAAAAGTCATGAGATAGTACAAAGTAGCCTACCATTTGATAAAAACACCAGCAATTATTTTCACAGTGATTTAGAATATTCTGAGTGAGTCACAGGAAAACTTTTGGGGACATATTCTCCTTCAAATCCTAACATAAAAATGTTGGGTTTTTGTTAAGATGACTTCCAAAATATATACTATATCCACACATGCCTTCAAAAATAAGTACACATACATCCCCCGGGTTGCATGGCACAGGGAGGGCTGTGTGTCTGAGCTCCAAAGCACGCTGCTCTATCCAGGCAAAAGGTCAAGTGCTGCAGAAGGTAAAACCTAAAAATAAAGTGTGGCATGGAGGGACATGCAGGAGGTATGCGGGGGGAGTCAGCCCCACCCACTGTGTCCTTCTCTGCCCTCCCAGGCTCTGTGATGGTCACGGCAGCCAGCAGAGGCGGCCTCGCTCCCATGTGAAAGTCATTTTAACAACAGCACTAATAATGTTAGAAAGAACACAGCAGTTTCATTCCTGTAGCACCTCTGCTCCCATCAGCTGACTTCCCAGGAGACACCGCTCCACCAAGACACACGGAGTCTAAGGACGTTTATCTCTGGCCTGGAAGGACCCCGTGGGTTAGAAGGATGGCAACACCAGCCCTGAGGAGCAGCAGCACCTGTGCCTGGGCAGGGGGAGGAGCTGGTGCCCAGTCCTTTCTGCCCGCCACCCAGGCAGTATCTCAGGAAATTCAGACAACTAAGGCCAGTCAGGCTGTTTCCACAGGTGCACCCCTCCCCCCTCTTTCAGGACCTTGTCAAAAATACTCTTCCAGGTCAAAGCCAAACTTCTTCAGGACTGAAAGGAAATGTTCCTTTTTAATCTCAGAGAGAAAGAGAGAGAGAGAGAGAGAGAGAGAGAGAGAGAAAGAGCGCGAGAGCGCGCTAGAGCATGCAAGAAGCCACTAGTACTCAAGGGTTTCCACATCAATCATAGGTTTGGGTTTTTAAACATTTTCTTCTCGTGAAGAATCTCAGGAGGAGAGTCAAGAAGAATTTCAGGAATGTACCTGGTGCATTTTTAGGGTACCTGTGATGTATGCATAAGCAGCAAGAGGGTGCTGAAGTCAAAGTGACTTAGTGGCAGAGGCTTCCATAGTAACTGCAAAGCTAAAAGTCTGTTAGGGGCCAGTGTTGTGGTACAGATTAGGCCACCACCTGCGATGCTGGCATCCCATATGAGCATCAGTTGGAGTCCTGGCTGTCTCACTTCCTATCCAGGTCCCTGCTGCTGTGCCAGTGAAGGCAGCTGAAGATGGCCAGAGAGCTTCTGGGGCCCCTGGCCCTGCCCAGGCCATTGTAGGTATTTGAAGACTGAACCAGGTGATGGAAGATATCCCTCCTTTCTTGCCTCCCTCCCTCTTTCCCTCTCCCTCCAACTCTGCATGTCAAATAAATAAATACATCTTTAAAATAAGCTCCATGTTAGGTACCTTTCTCTGAAAGGAGGAGAGAACTTCCACTTTGACTATGGCCTTGTCTAAACAAGATCGGAGTTGGTGAACTCAAGAGGCTTCCATAGCCTTGGCAACTCATGACAAGAGCCTAGGGTGATTACTGACGTCATAAATAAGAGTGTCAACTGTTAAATCAACAACGGGAGTCACTGTACACCTGCTCCCCATGTAGGGCCTCTGTCCTTAATGTGTTGTACTATGCAAATTAATGGTAAAACTACTACTCAAACAGTACTCTATACTTTGTGTGTCTGTGTGGGTGCAGTTTGTTGAAATTTTTACTTAGTATACAAGTTGATCTTTTGTATATAAAGATAATTGAAAATGAATCATGGCCAGCGCCGCAGCTCAGTAGGCTAATCCTCCGCCTTGTGGCGCCGGCACACCGTGTTCTAGTCCTGGTCGGGGCACCGATCCTGTCCCGGTTGCCCCACTTCCAGGCCAGCTCTCTGCTGTGGCCAGGGAGTGCAGTGGAGGATGGCCCAAGTGTTTGGGCCCTGCACCCCATGGGAGACCAGGAGAAGCACCTGGCTCCTGCCATCGGATCAGCGCGGTGCGCCGGCCACAGCGTGCCAGCTGCGGCGGGCATTGGAGGGTGAACCAACGGCAAAAGGAAGACCTTTCTCTCTGTCTCTCTCACTGTCCACTCTGCCTGTCAAAAAAAAAAAAAGAATCTTGATGAAGAATGGGATGGGAGAGGGAGTGGGAGGTGGGAGGGAGGTTATGGGGGGAAAAGCTGCTATAATTCAAAAGTTGTACTTTGGGGGGCCGGCGCCATGGCTCACTTGGTTAATCCTCTGCCTGCAGTGCCAGCATCCCATATGGGCACCAGGTTCTAGTCCCGGTTACTCCTCTTCCCTCCTCTTCCAGTCCAGCTCTCTGCTGTGGCCCGGGAAGGCAGTGAAGGATGGCCCAAGTGCTTGGGCGCGTGCACCCGCGTGGGAGACCAGGAAGAAGCAACTGGCTCCTGGCTTCAGATTGGCGCAGTGCTGGCTATAGCGTCCATTTGGAGGGTGAACCAACAGAAGACCGTTCTGTCTCCCTCACTATCTGTCAAATAAAAAAATTTTTTTTTTGACAGGCAGAGTGGACAGTGAGAGAGAGACAGAGAAAGGTCTTCCTTTTGCCGTTGGTTCACCCTCCAATGGCCGCCGCGGTTGGCGCGCTGCGGCCGGCGCACTGCGCTGATCCGAAGGCAGGAGCCAGGTGCTTCTCCTGGTCTCCCATGGGGTGCAGGGCCCAAGCACTTGGGCCATCCTCCACTGCACTCCCTGGCCACAGCAGAGAGCTGGCCTGGAAGAGGGGCAACCGGGACAGGATCGGTGCCCTGACCGGGACTAGAACCCGGTGTGCCGGCGCCGCAAGGCGGATTAGCCTAGGGAGCTTCAGCGCCGGCTAAAACTGACATTTTTCAAAAGATGAAATTCGAATGGCCAGTAGACATATGAAAAATGGTAACACTAGCCATCAGGGAAATGCAAATAAAAACCAAAATGAGATTTTACCTCACACCAGTCAAAATTTCTGTCATGCAGAAACTAAAAATACAGTAAATGCTGGTGAGGTTGTTGGGTCAAAGGCTCCTTAATTCACTGTTCATGGGAATGCAAACTAGTACAGTCATTGTGTAAGACAATATGGAGATTCCTCAGAAATCTGACCGTATGACCCAAACATCCCAGTCCCAGGAATTTACCCAAAGGAAATGGAATCAGCATATTAAAGTGTTTTCTGTTTATTACAGCTCAATTCACAATAGATAAGATATGGAATTAGGGGCCCATGCTGTGGCATAGTAGGTTAAGCCTCTGCCTATGGCACCAGCATCCCATATGGGCACTGGTTCATTTCCTGGCTGCTCTTCTTCCAATCCAGCTCTCTGCTGGTGGCCAAGGAGGATAGTGCAATATGGCCTAAGTGCTTAGGCCCCACAAAGTGGGGAGTCCCAGAGAAAGTCCCTGGCTCCTGGCTTTGGATGGATCCAGCTCTGGCTGTTATGGCCATTTGGAGTGTAAACCAGTAGATGGAGGAACTCCGTCTCTTCCTCTGTCTGTAACTCTGCCTCTCAAATAAATAAATCTTTTTTAAAAAATGTGAAGTCAACTCAGATGTCCATCAAGTGATTATTGGATAAAGAAAACGTGATATACATGTATATATGTGGTGTATATATATGTGTGTGTGTGTATATGGTATATACATATATATACCATTGAATATTTAATTCAGCTGTAAAAGAATGAAATCCTGTCTTTTGCAACAAAATGGATCCAATTGTAAACCATTATACTTAGTGAAATAAGCTAGTCCCAAAAAACAAATACCATGTAATGCATAACTATTTGCATTTTGATGCATAGACTGTTTAATGGAAATGATTTATAGTCCAAATAAACTTAAGTATTAACTTATAATCACACAGGAAATAGTTTTATGTTACATTGTCATTGGTTCTATTTGACAGAATTATGAATGACTATTTGGCAAGAAAACTGTATGAGTGAGTCATTTTTCCAATTACTGTTTATAGCTATTGTCGATTCCCACTAAACCATGGTTTTTACTTATTAAACTTATTTGGTGAATTAAGCATTTTATTGCAATGTAAATTTAAAATGTTATCTCAAAAACTGAAAAAAAAAATGGAAGGAAGGAGGGTGGGAGGAAGAAGGGAATGTCATTATGTTTTTAGACTTGTATCTACAAATCACTGAATTTGTAAAAATTAAAATAACAAAAACAAGGCTGTTAAGCTGTGGCTTAACAGGCTAACCCTCTGCCTTGCGGTCCCGGTCCCGGCACACCGGATTCTAGTCCCAGTTGGGGCGCCGGATTCTATCCCGGTTGCCCCTCTTCCAGGCCAGCTCTCTGCTATGGCCTGGGAAGGCAGTGGAGGATGGCCCAGGTCCTTGGGCCCTGCACCCGCATGGGAGACCAGGAAAAGCACCTGGCTCCTGGCTTCGGATCGGCGAGATGCGCCGGCCGCAGCGGCCATTGGAGGGTGAACCAACAGCATAGGAAGACCTTTCTCTCTGTCTCTCTCTCTCTCACTATCCACTCTGCCTGTCAAAAAAAAAAAAAAATAACAAAAACAATTGGAAAGGCATCAATTATCTAACAAGGCATTTCAAGGATCTATGAAAACAAGAACAAGCCAAATTTAAAATAAGAGGAATGAAATAAAAATTAGAGAATAAATCAACTGAAACCAAAAAACATACTAAAGATCAATGAAATGAAGACTTTTTTTAAAAAAAAGATCAAATTTATATACCATTGGCTCAAAAAAAGAGGGGAGGGAGAAGACTCAAGTTAATAAAATCAGAGAGGCTATAATGAATACCATAGAAACAAAAAACATCAGGAATTACTACAAACAGCTGTAAACCAACAAATTGGAAAATCAAAAAGAGCTGGATAGATTTCTGGACACATACAATCCACCAAAATTGAATCAAAGACATAAGAAATCTAGGGGCCAGTGCTGTGGCATAGAGGGTAAAGCTGCTGCCTGCAGTGCCAGCATCCCATGGGGGCACCAGTTTGAGTCCTGGCTGCTACATTTTCAATCCAGCTCTCTGCTATGGCCTGGGAAAGCAAGCAGTAGAAGATGGCCCAAGTCCTTGGGACCCTGCAACCGTGTGGGAGACTGGGAAGAAGCTCCTGGCTCCTGGCTTCGAATCAGCACAGTTCTGGCCATGAACCAGCTTTGGGGAGGGAACCAGTAGATGGAAGATCTCTCTCTCTCTCTCTCTCTCTCTCTCTCTCTCTCTCTCTGCCTCTCCTCTGTGTAACTCTTTCAAGTAAATAAATCTTTTTTAAAAAACATTAAAAAATCTAAGTAGATCAATAACCAAGACAGAGATTGAATCATTAATAAAGGTCTTCCCAACAAAGAAAAGTCCAGGAGCAGATAGCTTCACTTTTTAATTATGTCCAATATTTACAGAATTAATCCCAATTCTTCTCAAACTATTCAAAGCAATTGAAAGGGAGGGAATCCTCCCAAACTCCTTTTTTCCCCCCAAAGAAACCTTTTATTTAAAGAATAGAAACTTCATGCATTTCATAAATACAACTTTAGGAACACATGCCTGAAATGCTCTCATGGATTTTTTAGCCAGACCAGAATGCCTTAAGGGCTGATTCTGAGGTCAGAGTGCTACTTAAAGCAATTGTCATTCTATGAGTCTTCTGTGTGGACTGATTCCCATGTTGGAGCATTCATTCCTTTTTAATTCCAAACTCTTTCTCTAAGACCAGCATCACCTAAATTCCAAAACCAGAAAAAAGATACAACAACAACAAAAAAAGAGAACTATGGGCTGATATTCCTGACGAACATAAATGTAAAAATCCTCAATAAAATACTAGCTAAATGAATCCAACAACACATCAGAAAGATGTAGGACTTGGCCGGCGCCGCGGCTCACTAGGCTAATCCTCCGCCTTGCGGCGCCGGCACACCGGGTTCTAGTCCCGGTTGGGGCATTGATCCTGTCCCGGTTGTCCCTCTTCCAGGCCAGCTCTCTGCTGTGGCCAGGGAGTGCAGTGGAGGATGGTCCAAGTCCTTGGGCCCTGCACCCCATGGGAGACCAGGATAAGCACCTGGCTCCTGCCATCAGATCAGCGCGGTGCGCCGGCCGCAGCGCGCTACCGCGGTGGCCATTGGAGGGTGAACCAATGGCAAAAGGAAGACCTTTCTCTCTCTCTCACTGTCCACTCTGCCTGTCAAAAATTTAAAAAAAAAAAAAAAGAAAGAAAGAAAGATGTAGGACTTATCCCTGGTATGCAGGGATGGTTCAACATGCAAATCAATAAATGTGATATATCATGTTAACAAAGTGAAGAATAAAAACTGTCATTTCAACAGATGCAGAGAAAGCATTTGATAAAATACAACATCTTTTCATGATAAAAAAAAAAAAAACCTTATGCAAGGAGGCTGGTGCTGTGGTGTAGCAGGAGAAACTGCTGTCTGCAGTGCCAGCATCCCAAATGGGCGCTGGTTTGAGTCATGGCTGCTTCACTTCTGATCCAGCTCTCTGCTGTGGCCTAGGAAAGCAGAAGATGGCCCAGGTCCTTGGGCCCCTGCACTCATGTGGGAGACTTGGAAGAAGCTCCTGGCTTTGGACTGGACCAGCTCTGGCTGTTGTGGCCATCTGGGGATTCAATCAGCAGATGGAAGACTTCTCTCTGCCTCTCTGTAACTCTTTTTCAAATAAATAAATCTTTAAAAATTGGGTATAGAGCAAACACACTTCAACACAATCAAGGCAATATATCAATATATGAAAAACCCATAGCCAGCATCATACTGAATGGTGAAAAGCTGGAAGCGTTTCTACTAAGGTCCAGAACCAGAGAAGGATGCCTTCTTTCACCACTACTATTCAATATAGTTCTGAAAATTTTAGCCAAAACCACTGGACAAGAAAAAGAAATCAAAGGGAGGCCGGCGCCGTGGCTTAACAGGCTAATCCTCTGCCTTGCAGCGCCGGCACACCAGGTTCTAGTCCCGGTTGGGGCGCCGGATTCTATCCCGGTTGCCCCTCTTCCAGGCCAGCTCTCTGCTATGGCCCGGGAAGGCAGTGGAAGATGGCCCAAGTGCTTGGGCCCTGCACCCGCATGGGAGACCAGGAGAAGCACCTGGCTCCTGGCTTCGGATCAGCAAGATGCGCCGGCTGCAGCGGCCATTGGAGGGTGAACCAACGGCAAAAAGGGAGACCTTTCTTTCTGTCTCTCTCTCTCACTATCCACTCTGCCTGTCCAAAAAAAAGAAAGAAAGAAAAAGAAAAGAAATCAAAGGGATACAAATGGGCAAGGAGGAAATCAAATTATCAAATTATCCCTGTCTGCAGATAACAGGATCCTATACATAGGGAACCATAAGATTCCAGTAAGAGATTATTGGAATACATAAGAGAGTTTGGCAAAGTTGCAGGATATAAAATAAATGCACAAAAATCAATAGCCTTTATATACACAAACAATGCCATGGCTGAGAAAGAACTTGTTAGATTAGTCACATTCAAAATAGCTATAGAAAAATTTAAATACCTTAAGATAAATTGAACCAAGAATGCGAAATATCTCTAAAATGAAAATTATAAAATATTAAAGAAATAGAAGGAACAAAAAAAGAAAATCTTCTATGTACGTGGATTGGAAAAATCAATGTCATCAAAATGTCCATACACTCAAAGCACTTTACAGATTCAATGCAATTCTAATCAAAATACCAAATATATTCTTCTCAGATCCAGATAAAGTGACCCAAAAATTCATATATTGGGGTCAAGAGACCCCAAATAGCTAAACAATCAAACAATAAAAATAAAACTGGAGGTATCACAATACATGATTTCAAGACATATTACAGGGCAATTATAATCAAAAAAAGCTTAGTACTGGCACAAAAATAAACATGTTGATCAATGGAACAGACTAGAGAACTCAGATTTTAATCCATGCAGCTATAACCAACTAATCTGACAAATGAGTCAAAATCACTTCCTGGAGAAAGGACAGACCCCTCAACTAGTGATGTGTGGAAAATTGGATCTCTGAAAGCAGAAGCATAAAACAAGACTCCTACATTACACCCCACACAAAAATCAACTCACAGTTGTTCAAGGATCTAATTCTAAGAGCTGAAACCATCAAATTACTAGAGAAAAACATGGTGGAAATTCTGCAAAACATTGACATAGGCAAAGAGTTCTTGGAAAAGATCCCAGAAGCACAGGTAATAAAGGAAAAATGGACAAATGGGATTACATCAAGCTAAGAAGTGTCTACACAGCAAAGGAAATACTCAACAAAGATGCAACTGACAGAATGGGAAGAAATATTTTCATACTATGCAACTGATAAGATTAATATCCAGAATCTATAAAGAGTTTAAACCCAACAAAACAATCCAGTGAAGAAATGGACAAAGGACTTGAACTGGCATTTTTCAAAAGATTAAATTCAAATGGCCAACAGACAAGCAAAAATGCTCAGGATCACTAGCCATCAGGGAAATGCAAATCAAAACTACAATGGGATTTCACCTCACACAACTTAGAATGTCTCTAACACAGAAATCAGAAAACAATAAATGCTGGTGAGGATGTGGGGGCAAAGGGCTCCTTAATCCACCATTGGTGGGAATTCAAACTGGTACAGCCATTGCAGAAAACAAGATGGAGATTCCTCAGAAATCTGAAAATAGATCTACCATAAGACCCAGCCATCCCACTGCTGGGAATTTATACAAAGGAAATGAAGTCAGCATATGAAAGAGTTTTCTGAACCCACATGTTTATTGCAGCTCAACTCACAATAGCTAAAATATGGAATCAACCCAGATGTCCATCAACTGATGATGGGATAAAGAAATTGTGGTATATACACATACACAATGGACTACTATTCAGCTATAAAAATGAATGAAATCCTGTCTTTTGCAGCAAAATGGATGCAACTGAAGACCATTATCCTTAGTGAAATAAGCCAGTCCTCAAAAGACAAAGAGGTTTTCCCTGATTTGTGGTAATTAATATAAGACTACAAAAAAAATGTATGAGGAAAACTGACATTTTGAGATTTGATGATTGTTTATAGCGCTTGTCCATGCTATTTAGGAACAGTGGTTTTGCTACTTACCTCTTGTAGTCTTTATTTAGTTGAGGGGGTGTTAAAATTGTGATTATAAAAAAAATTGAAAGTAGATCATAGTAAAAATTACAAAGAAAAATGAGGCGGGAGGGAGGGTGGGAGTAAGGGAGGCAGGGAGAGTATGGTGGGAAGTATCATTATGCTCTTCACTATCTATGAAATAGAAAACACTGCACAAATTGAAGGATGAAAAGAAGGGAAGGGGCTTGAAGGAAGGAGGAAGGAAGTGTCTTAGAATTGTGTCTATGAAATATCCAAAGTCTATTCTTTATATTAATAAAAATTATAAATTTTTTAAAAATTTAAAACAAATATTAAATTTAAAAAATAAAAGCACAAATACAGGCTGGATCTCTTCTGTACATGGTCTATAAAGCCCACTAGACACAAGGTAGTTGGGTTGGCAATAAATGATTTAGTGCATTATCATTATTGGGTTTCTGAACAGGGTCAGTGTTTTCTGGTTTTCCTCCTTTATCCTTATAAAATCTACCATCTTTTTTCTTAGTCTCCTCATCTGAAAAATAGGAATACTACTTGCTCTACCGTATCTGTGTAACTAAATGTGAAAGCACTTCACTGACACCTGAAGTTTCACTCAGATTTTGAAAGGTTTTATTTATTTGAGAGGTAGAGTTACAGAGAAAAGAAAAAAAGAGAAAGTTCTTCCATCTGCTGGTTCACTCCTCAGATGGCTGTAATGGCCAGAGTTGAGCCGATCTGAAGCCAGGAGCCAGGAGCTTCTTCTGGGTCTTCCACGTGGGTGCAGGGGCCCAAGGACTTGGGCCATCTTCTGCCACTTTTCCAGGCCTTAGCAGAGAGCTGGATCAGAAGTGGAGCAGCCAGGACATGAACTGGTTCCCGTAAGAGATTCTGGCATTGCAGACAGAGGCTTAGCCCACTTCACCACAGCGCTGGCCCCTACTCACAGATTAAATGCATACTGAGGGGCTGGTGTTGTGGGGTAGTGGATTGAGAGGCCTCCTGCAGCACTAGCATCCCATATGGGCACTGGTTTGAGTCCCAGCTGCTTCACTTCTGATCCAACTCCCTGCTAACGTGCCTGGGAAAGCTGCAGAAGATGGCCCAAGTAATTGGACCACCCACGTTGGAGACCTGGCTGGAGTTACAGGCTCCTGGTTTCAACCTGGACTAGCCCTGGCCATTCAGTCACTTTGGGGAGCAAAACAGATAGCAGATCTATCTCTGCAACTCTGCCTTTCAAATACATATAGATATTTTAAAATAAATAAATACACAGTGAGAAGGCTATCGATAGGATTAGTCACATGTTACATATTGGGAATGGAAAAAGAAGAAACTAATATTTATCCACATTATACACACATTAATCACACATACACACCCGATTCCGAGATTTGAGTTGTTTTGTAATCAGATTTTATAGACTAGAAAAGTGAAATTCAGCAAAGTTAAGTAACTTCCTCAAAGTTAAGGCAGAAGAAGCACAATTCAAACACCACACTGGGTCCTCAGAAACTCATCAGTGTCAACACTGTTGTGCCACTGGCTCTGTTGCTTCCTACAGAGTGCATTAGCAGCAAGCTGGAGCCCTGAGCTGGAGCTGGGAATCAAACTCAGGCACTCCAGTGCGGGATGCAGGCAGCCTAGTGAATCCGTAACTGCTAGTCTGAATGCCCGCCCCTTATTAGATCGCTGACAGGTAATGCTTTGGGTCACTGAAGAATTGTACCTCTGCTTGCAAAGGCGATGAAATAGTTCCGGTTACCTTTTTTTTTTTTTTTCTATTCTTTTTTTTTTTTTTTTTTTTTTTTTTTTTGACAGGCAGAGTGGACAGTGAGAGAGAGAGAGAGAGAAAGGTCTTCCTTTTGCCGTTGGTTCACCCTCCAATGGCCGCCGCGGTAGCGCGCTGCGGCCGGCGCACCGCGCTGTTCCGATGGCAGGAGCCAGGTGCTTCTCCTGGTCTCCCATGGGGTGCAGAGCCCAAACACTTGGGCCATCCTCCACTGCACTCCCTGGCCACAGCAGAGAGCTGGCCTGGAAGAGGGGCAACCGGGGCAGAATCCGGTGCCCCGACCGGGACTAGAACCCGGTGTGCCGGCGCCGCAAGGCAGAGGATTAGCCTGTTGAGCCACGGCGCCGGCCTCCGGTTACCTTTTGAAGGCAAGGAGAAGGATGAGCTGCTTGGCCACTGCACATCAAGGGCAAGGTGCAAGTGGCTCAATTAAGATGTCAGCACAGACCCATCTCATCATGGGAGCCCTAGCAGATCATTCTGTGAGCTTCATTCAGATAGGAAATAGAGTTAAAATATTTGAGGAGCAGGCATTGTGGCACAGCCCGTTAAGCTGCCTCTGGGGACACCAGCATCCCATAGCAGAGTGACTGTTCAGGACCCACGTGCTCCACTTCTGATCTAGCTTCCCGATAGTGCAAATGATGGCTCAAGTACTTAGGCCTGTGCCACCCACATGGGAGACCCGGAGTTGATGGCTCCTGGGGCACCTGCATTCCATATCACAGTGCTGGTAGCCAGTTCCTCACTATGAAAATACACAAGAGTACCAGCTGGCAAGTTTCCACATTGAGGGTAGGTGAGAAGAGAAGGGATTCCCAGACGTACAGAACACTGGGAATGGAGGTAACTCTCAAAGGAAACGCGCCGCCGCGAACTGGGAGGTAGGGTCACAGTCAGTGCTCTTTCCATCCCTGGTGTCCGGTTCCATGCCCGACAGAACCACACGAGGTACGCACGGTGGGCTTCAAAAGCAGTACCCCGACGGAGGCAGACACCAAAGACGCAGCTGGAAGCGCCCACGGTACCGCCTGGCACCAGGGCCAGGGTCCTCACCAGCCTCAAGCGAGTCACTCACAACAGAGAAAGGCGTTTCATCTTGCCTCGTGGTTTTGCCGAAGGGATTATCCGTGGCCACGGAAAGGGGTTTAGCACGGTGCTCAGCCAAAAGCAGTGGATGGATTAAGTCGCAAGGGGAGTTCCGACGGCCCCCAAGGCGACGGAGCCAATGAGGGAACCGCTGGGCACCTAGGTCGGGCGAGTAGGAAGGCGGATTTAGTTCGAGAGGCACCTTTGTTTTCCGAGCCCCTGTGGAAGGAGGACAAGGTCCGGCCCGGGCGCGCCCACTCACCTGGCTTCCGCGGCGGCCTGGGGCGAAGTGGCGACTGTCACCAGGCTGCTCTCCCGCACCGTTTCTCCCGGAGTTCCCGCTACCCCAGGCCGTGCTACGCAGGCAGAACGGATCCCGGGAGCCGCGGCGGTACTGCAGGTGCCTGAGCGCTGCGAAGACCCAGGCCACCGTCCCCGCAGGAGCCACCTTCCAAGCCAAGCGTGTTTCGTTCCTGGGCTGGGGTCTGCGGTGGAGAAGCCGGGAATGAGACGGAGAGTGGAAAGCCCACGGTTCGTATCAGAACCAGTTTGCTCCCTACTACCCCGCTGCCCCCCTTCCCAGGGCAGACCGCTCGTCGCGCCACCAGCTGCGTGCCAGCCACCGTTGCCTTTCCAGAGACCCCTTTACAGCTCCTGGGGGCTGCGAGGCGCTGGGCGGAGGTTGCCACCGGCCAGGGCGCACGAGCGCCCAACCTCCCTCTCCGCAGAACTGCAGAAGCCGGAAAGCGCCGGATAGGAGCCGAGAGGCAGGGGGAGCCAAGGAGGTCAATTTCAACCCCACCCAGCTTGGCGCAGGCCTAGGGCGGGAGTTTCCGCATAACCCCCGAGCAAGCACCTGTGGCGCCCATGCGCAGCGGTACCTGTGGCTCAGGCCCGGACTGCTTCTGTGTCTCCCAAAGCAGAACTCTCAGGATTCTCTGGACCCCAAAAAATGGGTCTGGCGGGGGAGGAAACGGTGCGAAAAGGGTTCATATGAGGTTAGTCCAACTCTTTCTACATTAAGCAAATCATAGCCATGGCCAAAGATGGCCCAGCAATGCGCCTGGTGCTGCATCACAAGGCTTTGTACGTGGTCCCAGCTGTATCCACTTGCCCAAAATCAGGGCCGCGACTGTGCTTTTCTCTGCAGCGTGTGGAGACAAATGAGAACAGCTGAACAGATCTTCCTTGACCAGGCCATTCTAGTTAGCATTTCCCCAAGATGGTTTGTATGCTACTCAAGCAAAACGCACGGTTGTGAATCTTAGTGGAATTGGTGGATGGTAGCTTCGGCGCATGCTTAGCTTAGTTGATATTGTTACATAGTTTCCCACAGTGGCTGCACCATTTTACATTTCCACCAGCAGTGCCCCAAGATTCTGGTTGTTCCACATTCTTGCCAACACGTGGCGCTCTGCTTTTTAATGTTAACATTCTGGGTGTGTGGTGGTGTCTCATTATAAAAGTCAGGTGTTTTCTGGGTTTTTTAGGCTGAATTATTAGAAATAGCTAATAATCAGTCATTGGAGAGGCTTACAAGAAGGGCAGTTTCATAAGATTCGACCCAACTTGCCCTTCCCTGGTGAGCCGTGAATGTTGCACACCTTTTCATTTGCTTATTAACTACAGGTGTGAGAGTATTCCCTTCTGGGACGCTGCGTTCCTGTTAAAGGGTCATCCCATTTTACAACGGGTTACCTTACCTGTCTTTTTCTTCTCTGATCTTCATTCTGAATGGTGTCAGATGGGCTGAACTGTGTTCCCCCAAAAGCTAAACGCTGAGGTCCTGATATCTCAGTATGTGCCTAGTCAAAGCTAGGACTGTTAAAGAGGCTAAGTTAAATGAAGTAGTTGGACTGGGACCTAATCCCATATGATTGGTGTCTTTATGAGAAGATACTAGCATACACACACACACAAATGACCGTGTAAGGACACAGTGAGAAGGTGGCCATCCACACAGGCCAAGGAAATAGGAGAGCCTGCCAACATCTTGATCTTGGATTAAAGTTGTGGGGAAATACATTTGTGGCTTAAACCACCTAACTGATGGTATCTTATTATGTCCTGGCCAGCCCATACATGATGTAATTTATTAATGAAAGTTCAAGAGTTAGCGCTGTGGTGTAGCAGGTAAAGCCGTTGCCTGCAGTGCTGGCATCCCATATGGACAGCAGTTCGAATCCCACCTGTTCCACTTCTGATCCAGCTCTCTGCTAGTGTTCCTGGGAAAACAGCAGAAGATGGTCCAGGTCCTTGGGACCCTGCGCCCACATGGGAGATGAAGAAGAAGCTCCTGGCTCCTGGCCTTGAATCCTCACAGCTCTGGCCGTTGTGGCCATTTGGGGAGTGAATCAGCAGATGAAGGACCTCTCTTGCACGCTCTCTCTCTCTCTGCCTCTCTCTAACTCTGCATTTCAAATAAATAAATAAATCTTTAAGAAAAAAAGAAAAGTGCAAGGAAGTCAAATTTATCAATGTTTCATTGGTAATGATTTATTTTTATGTAAGAATTAATTCTTGATTTTTTTACATCTATAGGGTTTTTACAATTTTGTTTTTAATTTGAAAAACACAGAAAGAAAAAGTGTTCCCATCCACGGGGTTCATTCCCCTGAATACCCTCAGTGGCTGCAGCTGAGCCAGGCTGGAGACAAAGTTGGGAACTCCATCCAGGTGTCTCCCATGGATGGCAGGAACCCAATTACTTGGGCCATCACTGCTGCCTCCCAGGGTCTGCATTAGCAGGCAGCTGGAGTGAGGAGCCAGAGGTATCCAAGTGAGGTCCTCCAGTGTGGGACCCAGTCATCTTAAAGAGCGTCTTAACTGATAAGCTAAGTGTTTACCCCCATTGTTTTTTTCTTATTTTTTTAAAGATTTATTTATTTATTTGAAAGAGTTACGCAGAGAGAGGAGAGGCAGAGAGAGAGAGAGAGAGAAAGGTCTTCCATCTGCTGGTTCACTCCCCAATTGGCTGCAATGGCCAGCGCTGCACCAATCAGGAGCCAGGAGCTTCTTCTGGGTTTCCCACATGGGTGCAGGGGCCCAAGGACTTAGCCCATCTTCTACTGCTTTCCCAGGCCATAGCGGAGAGCTGGATGGGAAGTGGAGCAGCCGGGACTAGAACTGGCGCCCATATGGGATGCCAGCGTTTCAGGCCAGGGCATTAACCTGCTGCACCATAGCGTTGGCCTCTCTACCCCCATTCTTGACTTTTTAAAAAAGCATAAGATAGAATAAAATGGATGGTTTTGAAAGGTCCAATGAAATAATATATGACTGCAAACCAACATCATGTTTAATAAGGAAATATAGCAGTATTATAATTAATGAATGGGGCCGGCACTGTGGCACAGCGGGTTAAAGCCCTGGCCTGCAGCACCGACATCCCATATGGGTGCCAGTTCTAGTCCTAGCTGCTCCTCTTCCGACCCAGCTCTCTGCTGTGGCCTGGGAAAGCAGTAGAAGATGGCTCAGGTCCTTGGGCCCCTGCACCCATGTGGGAGACCTGGAAGAAGCTCCTGGCTTTGGATCAGTGCAGCTCCGGCCATTGCAGCCATCTGGGGAGTGAACCAGCAGAATGGAAGACCTCTTTCTGTCTCTGTAACTCTTTCAAATAATAAAATGAATCTTTAAAAAATATAATTAATGAACATAGGTTATCTGTTATCTCCACTATTATTTAAAATTTTTGTGGTGATGTTGATGTCAGTGTAACCAGATGATAAAAAGAGCAAGGGCGGCCGTGCTCTGGTAAGGAGTGTTGGTCCCGATCGGTGGCCGGTCTCGATCAGTTACCTTGCCTCTCATTTGTCTCTCATTTGCTTCTCATTTTCAATAAAATTCATAAGTGACTGTCACTGGTTTTTCTAACATTTGGCTTTAGCTGACGAATGGATGCAACATATGGTGCGTTGGCCAGGAAAGTTAAAGGTCTGAAACGGGGCCCTTTCTCTGGATCGGAGAGGTGAGGCTTGTTTTGGAGGTGCACCTGGATGGCTCACAAAGGTCTGCCAGGTGTGGCTATAGGCCTAGAGTCAGGGCTCCCACCGGGACCCCGGTGGGCCCTTTGGTTTGGTATCTTTTGGTAAGGATCCTACTGGTAAGTGGCTGCCATGGCTTACTAGCCTCGAGATCTCTAGACCATCGCGTTTCGTGTCCTGTTTGTGATCTCTGTTTGTGTCGTCTGTTTTGCTTTTACCTTTTCTTACAGCACGGGTCAGGAACACAGGAAGCTCCAAAACCCACCAATTTCTGAAAAACCCCAAGCACTTGTTTCCCTTTCAGAAACTGTCTTTGTCACTCATCAGCCTACTTGGGACGACTGCTCCCATTGAAGACAGAGACAAAATTTGTTGCGAGACTCAGAAACTCATTACCAATGTGGACAGACAACCGACAGAGGACCCGATCCTTATTGAACATGTCTTTCCTGCAGCCCATCCCGACTGGAATCCAAATTCCATGAGTGGTAGGCAAGCTCTGTCTTCCCCACACTCTGTTGGGAGGCCTCCAGGCAGCAGCACAGTTTGTCTCACAGGCAGCTTCTGATATTCAGAAAAACCTACAGAAACTGGACACTGGGTTTAAAGAAATGTCTCTCTTTGAATCTAGGAAGATCACTACCTTTAAAAATATTGCTTTGTAACTTGCCAAACTCATTTTACAATTTGTTTTGGGTAAAGGGGAATGCTATAAATGCATCTAAATGTAAACTATGGTACACTCAACACCTTATGTTCTATAGAAAAACTACTTGAATTTGCTAATGTGTTTTCATAGATTGTCCATATGAAAAATAGTCCCACATCACTTGAAAGTAACTAAGGCTGAAATTTGATGTGTTGCCTTGTTTAGAAATATTGTCTTAATTTGGAGTTTTTTTTTAATTAAACTTTTATTTAATGAATATAAATTTCCAAAGTACAGCTTATGGGTTACAATGGCTTCCCCCTCCCAAAACTTCCCTCCCACCCACAACCCTCCCCTTTCCCGCTCCCTCTCCCCTTCCAATCACATCATGATTCATTTTCAATTCTCTTTATATACAGAAGATCAGTTTAGTATATATTAGGTAACGATTTCAACAGTTTGCCCCCATATAGCAACACAAAGTGAAAAAAAATACTGTTGGAGTACTAGTTATAGCATTAAATAACAGTGTACAGCACATTAAAGACAGAGATCCTACATAATATTTTTTTTTAAAAATTAATTTTCTATGCCATTTCCAATTTAACACCAGGTTTTTTTTTTTCATTTCCAATTATCTTTATATACAGAAGATCGATTCAGTATATAATTAGTAAAGATCTCATCGGTTTGTACCCACGCAGAAACACAAAGTGAAAAAATACTGTTTCAGTACTAGTTATAGCATCACTGCACATTAGACAACACATTAAGGACAGATCCCACATGGGATGTAAGTACACAGTGACTTCTGTTGCTGACTTAACAATTTGACACTCCTGTTCATGGCGTCAGTAATCTCCCTAGGCTCTAGTCATGAGTTGCCAGGGCTATGGAAGCCTTTAGAGTTTGCTGACTTTGATCTTATTCCGATAGGGTCATAGTCAAAGTGGAAGTTCTCTCCTCCCTTCAGAGAAAGGTACCTCCTTCTTTGATGGCCCCGTTCTTTCCACTGGGATCTCACTCACAGAGATCTTTCATTTAGGTCTTCTTCTTTTTTTCTTTTCCATGGTATCTTGGCTTTCCATGCCTACCATACTCTCATGGGCTCTTCAGCCAGATCCGAATACCTTAAGGGCTGATTCTGAGGCCAGAGTGTTGTTTAGGACGTCTGCCATTCTATGAGTCTGCTGTGTATCCCACTTCCCACGTTGGATCTTTCTCTCCCTTTTTGATTCTATCAGTTAGTATTAGCAGACACTTGTCTTGTTTGTGTGATCCCTTTGATTCTTAGACCTATTCAAGCCATCGAATGTGAACTGAAATTGATCACTTGGACTAGTGAGATGGCATTGGTACATGCCACCTTGATGGGATTGTATTGGAATCCCCTGGCATATTTCTAACAATTTGGAGATTTTTTTAACAGGTTATTTCAAAATGTAAATCAAGGAAATTGGCAGATGGCAAACATCACAAGTATAGAAATGTGCACTTGGTAAGAGAGGTTAAGAAGGAAAGTGTGTTCTTGGTAAGGAAGGTTAAGAAGGAAAGAGATGATTTTTTTTTTAATAAAGAAAGGACATGGTTTGTAAGAATGACTTCATCCTGATGGCTAATTTACTCTAGACTGGAATGGAAATGATAGAATGTTTCAAGAAAGTTGAAGAGGGTGTGTGGAAGTCACAAAAGGTTATGAAAGAAAGAAATTTTGGATACAAAAGCTATTAATCTATTTCTCTTTAACATAGAATTAGAATCTAATCCTCTATTAAAGCAATGAGGTTTTTGCAATACATATGTTAGTAAATGTTTTTTAATTGTCTTAGAAATCTGTTTAAAACCTATAGCATCTCGTTTGGATAGTTTTAATTGGTGACTCTGTTTAGTGTTTTTTTTTTTTTTTTTTTTTTTTTTTTTTTTTTTTTTGCAAACTCCAGTAAGTTATTCTCTCTTCTCTGGTTTTGACTCTGTTAAAACTGTTCCAAATTATGGGATTTGATTCAGTACACCAGCTCTTAAATTTAAGGCTTTATTTCTGATTTTTGGAACAACCAAAGAGACACAGATTTTGTGTTATGCTAAAGTAATTATTATGTTCTCTTGAAGTCTCTGTTAAATTCTAATTGTTTAAAACATCTGAGTTTTTATTAAGAATTATGATTTGTTTGAATATATGCTTATTCTGAAACATTTGAATAATCACCTTGTAACATGATCAAATTTTGTCTATATTATATCATCATGTTAAGGGATCTTATTTCAACCAGATATTTTAAGCCTTCTTGGTATTCTTGACAGGCATTCAAAAAAAAAAAAATCAAAGGATATATGTCTCTCATCTTGTAGAGACACCAACTAATCAGGCTATTTGGATTATATTAGCAATACTGTCAAGATGTGAAGTGGTGCTAAATTTTAAGTTTTGATAATATAAAATGCTACTGATAGAAATGTTGGAAAGCTAAAAAGTCTAATGACTTTATGTTACTAGACATGATGGTTATCTTAATGAGAAAGCCCTAAAGGCCTAAAAAGAGTTAAATGCTTTGTAAAATCCTATAGGTGCTTTCAAAAATGCTGTGTGAAGTAAGCAAGTGCCTCTTGTTGAGTTTATAATGAGTTTATAATTTTAAACATGACAACTTGAAGTCTTTAGTCATCCCCAGTTTTGTATGGGCTCCAATGAACTTTTTCCAGCCACTTCTGTTGCATTCAGTACTTTGGGATGGCTCTGTAAACAGATGAAGCCACTAATGTATTACAGGTACCAACTGAGAGAAAGTGTGGTTAGCTTAGGTTACTAAGAGCAGAAAAATAATTCAAATCAATTGGTAATTTATAAAAAGGAGTTGAAGAGTTTTAAAAAAGCAATTACTGAAACTGCTTTATTGTTTTATCTTGTATGTTATATGTATATACATATTGTATGTCTACACAGGAAAATTAAGAGCTTTATTTTAATTGGCCTATAGATAAAAGATTGTTCATAAATTTAAACTGCTAAAATTAATCAAAGATACATTTTGATTCATGTGACCTGAATCTCTGTATCAGATGTTTTAAACTTTTTGGTAGAAAGAAACTAAAACTGTTTTATATGTCTGTGTTTGAGTTTGCTGGTTAAACAAGTTACATCATGTTAGATATTTAAGAGATGTTTCCAAATACATGTATTCTTAAAATTATAGAAGGCATTGGACATTCTGGTAAATGTTTTCCTAAGTTGTTATCTAATGGTTGAAATCGCTTGCTAAGTTTTCATTTGAAATTGCTATTTGCAAGCAATCTGGGACTTGCTCCCTCATTTCTCTATTCTCTTTAAGATGGGAAACTGACTATTCTGAAGGACTCTCCAAGATGCACAATTTGATTTTTAAGATCTTATAAAAGGGATGGCTGACATTTTCTGTAATAATAGTATAGCCAAAAGGAGAGCTTAAATTATGATTTCACAGCTAGATTTACTTTGCCATGGGCACAGTAAATAGGCAAAACCTCCTTTTCAGACCAAAGAGAAAGAAAGTTTTAAAGTGAGGACATAGCTTCCCTCATGGGCATGTCTACCTCAAAATAAACCACTCTCAGAACATGCCTGTGACTATAGACTTGTAGTTCAGGCCACCGAAGATTAGAGATGGGACTTGGGCACTCCCTTGACTTGCATCCTCTGGTCTGCTTTAACAAAAACCAGGAGAAAAAGCAAGCTAGGCATCAGAAGCAATGTGAAGATAGCTGGAAGACCTATTAAAGGCAGCTCTGTACAGTGATCTGCCCTCAAGGAGACCCAACAGGCCAGTCCACTGCGTTGGTTTCTACGTGAAATCTAGGGCTTCAGCAGAAGTCAGCTTATGAAGAGCCCTGGCAGCTCTGCCAGCCAAGAGTTGGATCATTGGAAACGGAACTGCACTGGAGTTGAAGGACGCCCAGGTCAGAGTCACAGATCTTGCTGGCTCCAAGCTGAAAAGCCCTTCACTCAGCCCAGCATCCAAAGTAACCACCCTGAGGTTGGGACGGCCAAGTAGGGTCAGCAACACTGCAGGCAGAACTGTAAATTTCCTGTTAGAGATGCCACCTGCCATTACCTGGCCAGCTCTCCTGCTAGGCCAGCTGGGTAATGAAAGACAACAGGGTGCCTTCCCAAGGAGGTTCACACCTCCCTTAGGAAGTACCCCACGTGAAGAGATGGATAGGTCTGGGCCTCATAACTGACAGAGCTTTAAAGCTCACCAGATTATTATCAAGCCTCTTCTGTCAGTTTCTATTTGGCTTAGACAGCACCTTTCTTAGGTCCTCTAATAATGACTCTGTCCTTTGTTCTAGACCCTGTCTTGCCTTCTTGGGGCCTCATTCCTTTGTAATCATAGCCTCTACTCTTACATCAATGGCTCTGCTCCCCCTATCTTTTTTTTTTTTTTTTTTGACAGGCAGAGTGGACAGTGAGAGAGAGAGAGACAGAGAGAAAGGTCTTCCTTTGCCGTTGGTTCACCCTCCAATGGCTGCCGCGGTAGCGCGCTGCGGTCTCCCATGGGGTGCAGGGCCCAAACACTTGGGCCATCCTCCACTGCACTCCCTGGCCACAGCAGAGAGCTGGCCTGGAAGAGGGGCAACCGGGACAGGATCGGTGCCCCGACCGGGACTAGAACCCGGTGTGCCGGCGCCGCAAGGCGGAGGATTAGCCTGTTGAGCCACGGCGCCAGCTTGCTCCCCCTATCTTATCAATAATCCTCTCGCAAGTTTGGGAATGGCCATCTCCAGGCTTTCACCTTCTAGCCCTTGTCCTCCAACTGGTATTTGCCCCTTCCTATCCTGTCCCATTTTACCATGAGAACAGTTCCTTGTTTACTGATAAACAAATTAGGTATCTGACCCTCTGAGGACTCTTTTGTCAGGAGCAAACCAGATAGGAAAATCAGGTCTTCTGACCTTCACTCCAGTGGGCTTCTTGTCCTTGGATTGGTGTCCACAGTTACCTCTGGGAACTGTCTGGCAGCTGCCTGAACTTTGTTTCAGAGCAGTCCTAAGTGGCTGACTGTAGACTAGGACATCATTGGCCTAGGGTATTCTTAGGATAAATAGAGAAGCAACTGTAACTAGACAAGAAACCTATGGATGGTTCCAGGGTTGGTTTGCCAGCTTGCCATGGCTCACTACTCTACTGCTGGCACTAGCTGGCCCTGTAATTCTGACTTTCCTATCCCTGCTTATAGTACTGTGCATTAGAAATTGTGTTACTAGATATGTTAGAGAGAGAATTAGCACAGTGAAGTTAATGGTCCTGAAAACAAATTATGAATCCTTAAAAAGTACTGAAGAAGATGAATCAAAGGTTTGATTAGTGTCTAGAAAAGGGGGAAATGTAAAATCAGAATCAAAATGGAGTAAGTGTGGCTAAAAGCTAATTGCAGACCTCTTGCTTCTGTACATATTAGCTTTGCTTGCTACCGTCTAAAGGTGTATCTTGTGAAACTATGTGGGCCCAAATTCTCAGGAACTAGGTTGACCGAAATGTGTCCTTCACTGCGATCTTACCACCATATCTTGGACCTGTTATTGGGTTTGTTATTGTTAACTGTTATCTTACAACCATATTCTGGTTTTCCTTTTTATTGTTCACTGCATACCAGGGGTCCAGTTCTAAATTGTGAGCCCTAGTGGACAGAATACTATAAAAGGCTATGTAACCCGCTGTTGGGGGCCGCACTCTGGTAAGGAGTGTTGGTCCCAATCAGTGGCTGGTCCCAATCAGTTATCTTGCCTCTCATTTGACTCTCATTTGCTTCTCATTTTCAATGGAATTCATTTGTGACTGTCAAAAAAAAAAAAAAAAGAACAAAGGGCAATGATTAGAAAGAAGTAAAATGGTCATGATTTGTAGATAATTTGATGTCTGAGCTGGAGAAATTGGAGGCCTTGTGCCCTGTTGGTGGGGATGTAAAAAGGTCCAGTCACTGTGGAAAACAGTATGGTGGTTTCTTAAAATATTAAACATAGAATTATCCTGTGATCCAGCTATTCCACTTCTCAGTATATATGCCAGAAATTGAAAGCAGGGAGTTAAATAGATATTTGTGGCCTATGTCACAACAGTCAAAAGTGGAACCCAAGTGTTCAGCTCCCAATGTATGAATATAAAAGTACATTCAATGGAATACTATTTAGTCTTTAAAAAAAATTTCTGACACATGCTACAATGTGGATGAAACTTGAGGACATTGTGCTAAATGAAAGAAGTCAGGCACAAAAGGACAAATTCCATCGGGTTCCATTTACATGAGATACATGGAGTCCAAGTTTCAGAGACAGAAAGTAGAGTGATGCTGTCAGGGTCTCCAAGGAGGGGGAAGAGAACTGTTTGGTGCATGCAGAGTTCCAGTGTTGCAAGGTGCAGAGAGCTCTGTAGACCAGTTACCCAACAACGTGAGTGTAGGTAACACTGCTGAATTGACGGTAACCCTTCACTTAATGTTAACTTTATCACAGTTTAGAAACAACCCACCTTGACATTTGTGTTGTTTTCAGTTTGGCCTATCACAAGCGGTGCTGCTGTGGATATCCACGCACAGATCATCATAAGAACGCATATTTACAGGAGTGGGCACTTGACCTAATGGTTAAGAGACCCACATGCCCCATCACAATGCCTGGGTTTAATTCCTGGCTCTGGCCGCAATTCCAGCTTCCTGAGGTTCAAGTAATTGGGATCCTGCCACTCAGCTAGGAGACCTGGATTATGTTCTGTTCCTGACTTCAGTCCCAGCCGTTGTGGGCATTTGGAGAGTGACCCAATGGATCGGAGCTCTCCCTTTCCTCTCTCTCCATCTCTGCCTCTCCAGTAAGTAAATAACAATAATAACAGAGCAAATGTTTTCCGTTCTCTTGGGCTCATCTCTAGCAATAAAATAGTTAGGCCATGTGGTGGTTTTCTGTTTAACTTTTTAGAAAACTGCCAAGCTGTTTGTCAGGGTTTGCCAGCAGCAGTGATGAGTGTTCCAGTTCTTCATCCATGTTGACACCTGATCCGATGGTCTTTTACGTTCCGGTCATTCTCGTGGATGTGAAGTACTTTCTCATGGTGGTTTTGACTTGCATTTCTCTAGTGAACAGCAACAATGCTGCCCATTTGCCCTCTGTATACCTTCTCTGGTAATGTGTCAGTTCAGATCTTTTGTGGTCCTAAATTATATACTTGTATAATCTGAATACAAGTCTTTTCTCAGATCTGTATTTTGAAAATATTCTCTACCAGTCTAGGCTCAGCTTTTTATTCTCTTGACAGTATTCTGACAGAAAAGTTTTCTGTCTGGATGAAGTCCAGTTTATTAAGTGGTTCTTTTATGGATGATGCTTTTGATGTTAGACCTAAGAAGATTTCCCTAGGGGGCTGGCACCATGGTATAATGGGTAAAACCACCACCTGCAGTGCTGGCATCCCATATGGGTGCTGGTTTGGGACCCGGCTGCTCCACTTCTGATCCAGCTCTCTGCTGTGGCCTGGGAAAGCAGTAGAAGATGGCCCAAGTCCTTGGCCCAAGTCACCCGCATGGGAGACACGGAGGAGGCTCCTGGCTCCTGGCTTCAGATCGGCTTGGCTCCAGCCATTGTGGCCAGTTAAGGAGTGAACCAGCGGATGGAAGACCTTTCTCTCTCTCTCTCTCTCTCTCTCTCTCTGCCTCTCCTTCTCTCTGTGTGTAACTCTGACTTTCAAGTCAAATAAATAAAATTAAAAAAAAAAAAAAGTTTCCCTAAGTCCAGGTCACAAGATTTTCTTCTATGTTTTCTTCCAAAAGTTTTATAGGTCTGTGCTTCCTTTTGAGTTAGTTTTTTAAGTGGTCTAAGATACAGAGCAAAGTTTTTTTTTTTTTTCTTAAATGATTAGAATATCCAATCAAATATATTCATGTAACCATATAAGGAGACAAAGAAGCTAAAACCATACATAAGGAAATTTTTGTTCAGGCTTTTGGATAAAAAAAAATCCACCTTGGCCTTATGCTGGCATAAATAATAAAAGACTACTTCCTGTTTAAAAATAATATGGAGGCGCTCATCTCTCTGCTCTCTGCTAAGCCTCCCGCCTGGCCTGCCAGGTATATTCTCTCCAACTAACCACATAACCCTGCTTTCCCCAGTCTGAGTGACCGGCACTCACTCTCTGTCCCTTCTGTTCTGACGGATGCCCTGTCCCCATTAAAATCTTGCTACTTTGAAAAAACACAAAAAGATATCCAGTGATTCAAGCACCATTTGTTGAAATGCTATCCTTTTTTACACTGAATTGCCTTTGTCAAAATTAACTAAGTATATGTGTGGATCTATTTCTGATCTCTCCATTCTATTCTATGGATCTGTGCCAATCATCACAGCAATACCATACAACATGTTTTGATTACTGGAGCTTTAAAATGTGTCAAAAACAGGTAAGGTTGGTCCTCTAACTTGGTTCTGCCTTTTCAAAGTTGTTTTGGTTATTCTATGTTGTTTGTATTTCCATTTGAATTTTAGAATCAGTTTGTCAATTTCTATTAAAAGGGGGGGGGCCTGCAGAGATCTTGATTGCAGTTGATTTGGATCAATTTTTAGATTTAGCCCTAAAAATAGTTCCTATTTTTATGCTATTATAAATGATAGTTTTAATTCCAGTCCCAAGTGTCCATGCCTGTTATACAGAAGTAGAATAAATATTTGTACTTTGATCTTGTGTCATTTATTAGATCTAGGAGCTTTTTAAAAATACATTCCATCAAGTTTTTCATACAAATGATCATGCCATCTGTGAGTAAACACAACGAGCAGAAGCTCCTTCCTCTCAAATCAGGAGGCCTTCTATTTGCTTTTGTGCCTTGGCATGAGCTATCAGCACAATGTTGAATAGAAGTGGTGAGAGGGGATATTCCTGTTTTTTTCCTGCTCTGAGGGGAAATCATTTAGTCTTTTACCATCAGGTATGACATTAGCTGGAGGTTGTTCATGAGAGCCGTTTATCAGATTGAGAAAATTCCCTTCTATTTCTAGTTTGATGAGAGTTTTTATTAGGAATAATGTAAGATTTTATCAAAGGCTTTTTTTTTTTGCTTCTGTAAGTATTATTTCTTTCTTAATGTGTTAGCATTGTGAATTATATTGATTAATTTTCTAATGTTAATTTACCTTGCATTTCTGGAATGAAATCCCATTTGGCCATGATATAATATTTTTATTCAATTTATTAAAACCTTGTTAAAAATATTTACACCTGTGTTCACTTATGTTCAATTTTCTATTCTCAAAATATCTTTTTCTGTTTCTGCATTAAGGGAATTCTAGACTCAAAGAAGGAGTTGAAAATGTTCTGTACTTTTTGACCTCCAGAATTTGTATAAAATTGGTATTATTTATTATTTTTGGTGTTTGATAGAATTCTCCACTGATGTCAAGAGGGTCTGGTATTTTCTTCATGGGAAGACCTTAAAATACAAACTGGCTTTTTAAAATAGTGTAGGACTATTCACATTATTGATTTCTTCTTGAATGAGCTTTGGTAGTTCTTTCAAGGAATTCGTACTTTCAAATTAAGCTATTGAGTTTGTTGGCAAAAGCTGCTCATGAAGTCCTTTTACTACCCTGTAGTCCTTTACCTCATCTGTAGACTCTTCCATGATACTGCCTTCCTCTTTCCTGATAAGTCTGGCTAGAGCTTTATTGATTTCACTGATCTTTTAAAAGGACAGTTTTTAATTTCCAAATTTTCTCTACTGTTGTCTTGTTTTCTATTTTATTTATTTGGACTCTGATCTCTGTTATTTCCTTTCTCCTACTTACTTTAGGTTTAATTTGCTTTTCTTTCTTTAATTTTTAAAGATCAAAGCTGAGGGCATTGATTTAAGCCTTTTTTTCTTTTCTAGTATAGGTGTTCAGTGCTATAAATTTGCTGAGAAACAGTCTATCTTGATAGTCCATACACACCTGTTGGGTGGAATGTTCTATAAATATCAGTTAAATGAAGTTGATAATGTGACTCGAGTCTTCTATATGCTTTCTTATTTGCTGAATATTTGCTAACAGTTATTGAAAGAAAGAGTGTTATGCATTAAACTAATTGCTCAGGGGTCTGCATTGTGGGGCAGTGGGTTAAGCTGCTGCCTACAACCCTGGCATTCCATATCAGAATGTTGGTTCAAATGCCTGCTACTCTGCTTCTGATGTAGCTTCCTACTAATGCACCTGTGACAGCAGTGGATGATGGCTGAAGTATCTGGTCCCCTGCCATCCATGTAGGAGACAAGGATAGGGTTCTTGGCTCCGGGCTTTAGCCTGGTCTATCCCTAGCTGCTGTAGGCATTTGGGGGAGGGAACCAGCAGATGCAAGATTCTCTCTCTCTCTCTCTTTCCTCTCTCTCTCTCCCCATCTGATCTTTCAAATAAATAAATAAGAAAATAAGTAAGTAAATCTTTTTTAAAAAATTGACTGTTCCATAGGATATGTCCAAGTCTTAATCACTAGTACCTGCAAATAGGACCTTATTTAAAAAGAAACTCTTTAGAGGCTTAATATCATACTAGATTAGGGTGGGCCTAATACAATAACTGGAAGTCTTATAAGAGGAGGAAATATGGACATATTTATGGACATACAGACAATAAGGACTTGTGGAAATTTGGACAAAATGTGGGCGGAGACACAGAGAGAGAACGCCATGTGAAGATGGAGACAACAGTAGGACGAGAACAACCAGGTGACCATGGAATCAGAGATTGGAGTGGTGCACCTGACAGACCAGGGAACACCACGGATCACTGGCAACCTCCAGAATCTATGAAGAAGCCAGAAAGGATCCTTCCCTACCGTCTCTAGGGACAGCATAGCTGGGCCAACACTTTGATATTGGACTTTGAGCCTCTCCAGAGCTATGAGAATGAATTTTTGCTGTGTAAAGCTGTCCAGTTTCTGGTGAAGTCATCCTTTGGTCTCCATTGGTCCCCAAAATCATCAATTCTGAAGTCCCTTATATAAAAAGTATAGTATTTGCATATAACTTGTGCACATCCTCCCACATAAATTAAATCATCTCTAGATTATTTACATACCAAATACAATGTAAGTACCATGTAAATAGTTGCTATTTGTTTAGGGAATAATGATAAGAAAAACATCTGTCTATTCAGTACTGATGCAATTTTTCTGAATATTATCAATCTATAGTGGGTAAATCTGTGGCTGTGGAACTTGTAGTTATGGAGAACTGACTGAAATGTTACAGCAAGCCTACAAAACCAATACGAAGACACAATAATCTCTAATTATAGAATTGTCTATTTTCACATGTTATGTCGCTTTTTATTTCACTGTATCTGAAATCTCTGCTTTTAGTTATATAAACAGAATTATGTTATAACATATGTTCTAGGGACCCTCTTATATTTATGAAATAACCTTCTTCATCCTCGATACTGTTGTTTCTGATGTTCTTGTTTCTATCTCTTTATCATTAACCTTTTTTTGTCTTCACATTTAAAGTGCATTTCTTGTTGTAGCACTTATTGGAGTCTTGCCTGCTTTTCCAACGTGACAATTCCTACTTGGCCAGAACTCTTTTTGTCCACTGTTTTTTGGCCACAATTGTATGTCTTAAAAGTATGAATTTTTAAAGTAGGGATTTTTTCTTAATTTTGTGTACTGTTGACAGACTTTTTGATAAACTACTGGTTTTGGTTAATAATTTTTGAGAATAGCTAGAATAGCTGTGTGTGATCTCCCTCTTGTGGCCATTTCAAATAATGCCGTGGAAATCAATTTACAGAGCTGAATTTCTCCGTGGAAAGCCGGGAATAGTTGGCAATTGTATCAGTTCCCTATTAAGTTGACTTTAAATGCTTTCTGCAGAAGTGTATAAAATGACATATCGTTCTGAGAGCCACTTAGGCCAGGAGAAACTTGGCACCTTCAGAATCTGGCAACATAGTAACCACCTAAAATGATTAGTAACAACTGTGCAGTTAGTAGCTCTTTAATGCACAACCCAGAAACAGAGTGGCTTACCTAGGTTATCATGGTAAGCAAGCAATGGAAATGATAACTTCAAGGACAATCAGAAAGAGGGCTGGGAAACACAAAGGTGGCAGAAATAAAGATTTAAAACACATTAGTCATTTCCTTTGTGATTTTTTTTGAATTCACAATTATTTCAAAATAAAAATTTTTAAATATTAACATTTATGATAAATGGAAATGGATCCAATTTCTGCAGTAAAATGATTGGAGTGTCAACTTGGATTTTTTTTTAATAAAAAGGAAAAAGAAAGCATGGAGCTTTACAGAGAACATATCTAAAACACACAGAATGGTTGAAAGGGTAGAAAAGGATAAACCAGGCACAAACAAATCAAAGGAAAGTAAGAATTGTTTTTTCTATTTAGGGAGAAAGAATTTTAAGGTGAAAAGCACTACTACTACTGATATAGAGGGCCACAATTCAATGACATGAGGCTAAACCCAACAAGAAGATGTAACAATTCAAATCTTGCATGCCTTTAAAAACAAAATCTTAAAATACATAAATGAACATCTGTCAGGCCTTCTAAGAGAAACTGATAAGCCCACCGTTAAAATGGCTATGTTTTGTATGGCAGACAGAAATGTTAGGAAATCCTATTTCTGCTAGCACAATTACTTTTAGTTTATGATCCAGTTACATATATCTGCGTTTCGTTGTGCTACAGAAAACATACAGTGTTTCAGGTGCTCTGTTGTTGCAAAGTTTTGAGAGCCATTGCTCTAGAAACTGAAGTGCATTACATTTGCTGAACTCTTTTTTTTTTTTTTTTTTTTTTGACAGAGTTACAGTGAGAGAGAGACGGAAAGGTCTTCCTTCCGTTGGGTCACCCCCCAAATGGCTGCAACAGCCGGCGCTACGCTGATCTGCAGCCAGGAGCCAGGTGCTTCTTCCTGGTCTCCCACATGGGTGCAGGGCCCAAGCACTTGGGCCATCCTCCACTGCCCTCCCAGGCCACAGCAGAGAGCTGGACTGGAAGAGGAGCAACCGGGACTAAAACCTGGCGCCCATATGGGATGCCGGCACTGCAGGCAGAGGGTTAACCAAGTGAGCCAAAGCGCCGGCTGAACAACTCTTATGTTTAAGGTATCATGGAGCTCATACATGGAAAGATTTAGTTACGAGTGTACCGTAGCCATTTAACAGAAATGCATAGGCTGGCATTTCATAGACAGCCGTAGAGAAAGACTACATCCAACACAGGGTGGGAGCGAGGGCCATGTGGTCTAAATCTCCATCTGTCCACGCTGGCCTCAGCTTCTGGGTCCTTATTTCCTTCTGGCCTGCAGCCGTTGCCCCATCAAGGTCACTTCTGACACTTTCCTCTTTTCTAGCCACACGGCTCTTCAGGGCTCTCCTGCTCTCAGCTACCACTGGTGTCCCCAGGTACAGAGTGTGAATCTGCTGCTTCCACACCAGGAGAAACACAACAGGGCTGACTAAGATTCTTTGCCATTAGCAAGTTAGCATGCAGGTGCCTGGAACTTCTTCTCCTGCTCTCTTAAATTAATTCTGCGAGGCTGCCTCTGGTGTGTGTACCCAAATAGCACCAACCTTTGCCTTCCTGGCCCAGGACAGAACTACATGCCCTTCCCCTCTCCCAGGGATTCACACTGGCACATCATTTTTTGCTTTCTCTCTGTTCTTTTCTTTCCGGGTTTGGGAAAACTTAGTGTAATCTTTGGAATTGTGGATGGTCTGGAAGCTTTGCAGCCCCTCTACTGTTTATAGTTGAAATCTAGCTCTTCCTTTGGAAATTCTAATGCCAAGAATAGACTCTATGTTCCCCTACTTTTTGAATCTTTTCCTTTCCCTGTGGCAATGACACAAAAAGTTGAGCAACTGTTTGAGGATTTACGAAATAATAGAAAGCATATAGGAAAAAGCCCACAGACATTAAAATAGCAAAACAGCGTTCTTCAACAGTACGTATGACAAAAGATGATGTCTCTGATAGTATTGATTTCAATAGTAGGTATAAAGCAAATTTTTTTAATGATTGGTAGAATGGAACCCTAAAACCCTGGGGAAGTCGTTTCAAAATATACTTAGAAAATCCATCAAGGCAACGTTCGGTGATTACCGGGTTTATTCGGGAGGCTGTGTGTCAGTGAAACTGGAAGATGTCAGTGTGAGTGGTGGAGGGCCACGGTCAGAGGTGTGATTACAGTGCAAGTGTAGGTTTAGTTGTGCCATGAAATACTAAATGTGCTCACTGCAGTCTCGAGTAAAGCAGAGGCTGCTAAGATTGGAGTGGGAGAAAGGGAGTCAGCAATCTGTCTCCGGGAAGTGTGCAGCCTGCCTGTGCCAGCTGGGGTGGGCTGCAGGGGCTGGAAGCAGAGAGCCTTCTGAAAGGATCCCTCTGACCTCTTTTCCATGATTCAGGGGCTTTTCTGCCCCCCTCGAAGTCTCCTCTTTTAAGTAATAGGGCGTAAAATACTTCAGCATTCATAAAATGCTGAAAATGCAACTTCTGCAAAGAGTGGATGTTAAGTGTTCTCACCTCAAAAATAATAACTATGTGAGGTAATACACTTGTTCATTAGCTAGATTTAACCATGCCACAATGTATATGTACATCCAAGCATCATGTTGTAGTATATAATAAATATATACAATGTTTCTGTCAATTAAAAATAATGTAAGCTTGCAAAGTCACACAAATTCTAACTGAGATTTCACACTGAGTTACTTCTGGGCCCTACACTTGGACCCTTGTCCTTGTGTTGAAACAGCTTTGGAGGCAGAACAAGAATATCTGCTTCTGGCATGTGAGCTTCTCAGGGCAGCGATCTTATCCTACCCCAGAGAGTGCATGGTGTCCAGTGTACGTATTCAGAATCCTTGTAGGAAGATGAAAAGAGAAAAATGAATGAATGAATGAATGAATGCGGTATAAATGGTTCAGATCATTTCAATTTTAGTGAGGAACAATGGGAGGAAATTAAATACCTGAGGGAGTTGGCCACTAAAAGGTAGAAAGTTCCTAGAATGAACAAAATGAGTTAGAAAAAAGAGAGAGACATGTTGCAGTTTTACAATGTCACCTACATTAGGTAACTACTGGTGGTTTGAGGAATTTCCATGAATATTCATGATTTGTGAAGATATGGTTGGTGTGTGTGCCCTCTAATACGGACTTTATACAAAGAAAATTCATTATAAATGATATTTTTAAGTGGAGTGTTGTTCTAATTCACTAAGCTAACCCAAGCAAGAATTGTGGAAAAATATTCATTTTGTTTTGTCCTTTCAAAGCAGTGCATCAATGTGAATGAGTCTTACTAAGTTCCTTTGATTGACATCCAGCAATTCATATGGGTTCTTGAGTGATGAGAAATAAATGTATTGCTCCTCTTTGCTTAATGCTGACATGTCCCATGTGCACAGATAGTGGGAGTGTTTTCTAATTCCTAACTCTTTCAGATGTGCACCTGCACATAGGCATGGCAAAATCCTCAAGTGTTTTCCTTTATTTTGACTCTTTGGCTCTGCCTTTTACTCTTTAGCAGCTCCCACTCTGTAGTCTCAGTTTGGTAAGCTACTAGTTCTACAAAAGCCCCCAGAAGTGCAGAAATCCAGCTCAGTACCCTAATCCCATTTCCATGTAGCTTATCCTCCCAGCCTCCAGGATTCATGCCACATTTGGAAGTGAAGTGCTTTCTCTTATCCCTGAGATGCCTTATCCATCCTCCTGCTGACAGACAGCCACTCTGTCCTGGGACTGGCCGGGAGACACATGTTGTGCCGAGCGCCATTCTCTCCTCTCCTCTGCCTGTGTAAGTGATACCTGGATCTTGTGATCCCGGGCAGCTCACGCCCCAGAGGGCATCTGAGGCCTCTCTTTTCTGAGAAAGTCCGTGAAAAGGGAATGCTGTACATATGGGCTTCCGTGTAAAACCCCTTGTCAAGGATTCCCGTTACAGCTCCCTCTACATGACAGGAGAATTGGCGAGAAGCCCAGGAGAAATACATCTCTCGCTTAGAAAATATAAAAAATTTGGATTGGTAAAAGGAAGTATAACAATGATGATAATACTTCTGGAATTATTATATTGTTAATTTTTAATATAAATGTCTGTTAAAACTTCTGGCAATGTTTAAATAATCGAACAGCTTGAAAGCAAAAATGAATCTAGATATATAAGCAGATAAAACTTTTTATCTTTTAAGTAGTTGCAGAAACATGTATTAGCTTTTTTTCCTAAATAATTATGATCACCTATATGTGATAGTATGGAGACTGAATAAATTAAAGCTATTATAAGATCACTATCTGAAAACTAGAATTAATACTATAAAATAAATAATGGAGAGAAAAAATATTTACTTAAGAATTACTGTTGGGATATCCAAGAGTGGTAAGGTGGAATGTGAAATTATATCCTTATAATACATAATGTATTGCTAGATATTTTTAAAATAACCAAAGATATCTTTTCTACCAAGAGGAAAATAGACTAATATATCTATTTTTAGGGTAGAATAAACTAATGTATTTGTAAAACAGATAGTCATAGCAAATCATAAGGCATATTATCATAATATATATTTGATATTTAAATAACATTGGGAGAATAACAACAGTATAAAATAAATATCAAAAACAACAAAATGGAAAATTCTCAACATCTGTTTATTGTCCCAAATATATACAGTGGTTGTTAGTAAAAATACTTCCATTATAAGTTGGTTGAAGAAGATTAAAAGTTTACACAGTAAGAAAACCTAACAAATTAAGTTGAATTATTTGGAATATGTACGGTTTCATAGAAATTAAAGAAGAGCTAATTAGAACTCATAATATTAATAACTAGAAGGGTTTTGTCATTGTTGAAGAAGGGCCTATGAATAAAAAGCACCAGTCTATTTTACTGGTGAGTTCAGATTTCTGAAGAGCAATTTATCAATATCTAACAGGAGCTGCAAAATGTTAAACCATTCATTGTATGCATTCCATTTTGGGAGTACATGAAAAGGAAAATCTTAAAAGATACAATGAAGTTTGTGCAAGCATTTATTTAACAGCATTTTTTTTTCATGATGACAATAAGAAACAACCAGTGCATAGAAAATGGCTTAAACAGGTGCTCTATATTAATAGGCTGGAACATAGCACACTACCGTAGTGATATAAAATTCTTCTGATCCATGGAAATCCATATGTGAAGGTGTGATAAATAAACCTGTTCAAGCCAAAGACGTTCCACCACAAGATCCTCGGTGACAAGCCATGTCTTACTCACGTGGACTCCACAGGGCCACGCTTAGTTATGGTTTATACAGCAAACGCTCCACAAGTGTTTGTTGAATTCATGTGTAAGTGGCTCTTCTGTGAGTCTCTCCCAAGTTCTTGACCTTCTATCTGCTCTGACCTCTGGCCGCTGTGCAGTGGTTCCTAGCTTTCACATTGCTCTGCTCATCATGATTTCTGCCTCTCCTTGGGTAAATGCGTATCCTCTGGCCTGGCATGCCACCCGTGACCTCTGGTTGCCCAAAGTGACACACGGCTGCAGCTCAACAAACACTTACCGTGACTTCTGTACTCATCAGCAAACTCTTTCCTTAAAAAAAAAATCATAAACCTTTGCAAATGCACAAATGGACATTAGCAAACATGGAAAGAGAGTTGAGTAAAGAGTTTGAGGTCAAAAACTTTCAGCCCTCATTCTAGCGGAAGGAACAGCTGTATTTGGAAGGCAGAAGCAGATCAGCTGTATTTGAAAACCTGTGCACCTTATGTGAACTCCTGGGGGGAAAGAAATGAAAGCTCAGGATAACCTATTTTAACTATGATTGCAATGAGTTCCTTGGGCCTGGGATGGCATCTCCGCAACCCCATCTTCCTATTAAAAAGAGATCCATACAGCCAGGGATCCGACCTGGGAGAGCTTGTGAGCCCTGACCCTCAAAAAGGCACCCGCTGATTGAGAACATTCTGCCCAGAACGGGCGCCCGGAGTGGAGAGCACGGTGGCACATTAAGCCCTTGGTGGTGGAGGGGGGGGACAAAAGGAGTGTCCTCTGAGCTGTACCAAGAAGGAGCTCACCAAGAAGCGCCCCGGAGCAGCAAGCCTCAGAGGCCCACACGCCCCCTTTCAAGCACAGGTCTTCACCTATGGCCCTGCGCCGGGCTTCCCCGGGCCCCCGACTGCCCGGTGCACGGTATTCGATTGCAGCATGAATGACTGCAAGATTGAATGGAGAGACGAGGGGGGACAGCCGGCTGCCAGATCTGAGGAGGCGATCGCAGCACCAGGTGACGTTAGCATTTATTTAGGAGGATCACAATGGATTTGCCAGAGCGCACAGCTCTGAAGAGGTGGAGATGCAGGCAGGGCTGGCGAGGGACACGGAGACAGGACAAAAAAATAGCCCCCACTCCCTTGGCCCGGAGCGCGTCCCGTGCGGGCCCGAGGTTAAAGCAAGCACGGCTGCAGGCGGCGGGTCCCGTGTCCGTCCCCGGGCTAAGCCTTCGTGTGCTATAAATACAGCGGCCCACATGCCGCGGTGACACGGTGTTCCTTCTGCTCGCCGCCACAGATAACCCGAATGTGCCCTTTAAACGTCCCAGGCTGGAGGCACAGCCCCCGGCCCACCCCTGCCTCCCGGAAGCGGCTTCGCCCCCGATGCCCTCTGCGGAGGAGGGGGACGAGGAGGGGGTGTCCAGCACCTGCGCAGCCAATGCGCAATGCGCGCTCCGGCCCGGGACCTCCTCCTCTCGCGAGACGCCGCGCCGGGCTTATAAGGAGGGCTGCGGCGAGCCCAGCGGCCTCTTCGCTTCGCGCAGGGGACGGGGACGGCGTGGCGGTGCCTGGCCCGGGCGTAGGCGAGAACCAGAGCGCGAGTGCGAGCGCGGCTGCTTGCAGACTGAGTGCGCCCGGCTGTCATCATGAGTGATCAGGCTTTGAGCTTCCTCAAGGACTTCCTGGCAGGTGGCGTCGCCGCTGCCGTCTCCAAGACTGCGGTCGCCCCCATCGAGAGGGTCAAACTGCTGCTGCAGGTGAGCACGGCGCGGGCGCGGGCGCGGGCGCGGGGCGCGGGGCGCGGGGCGCGGGCCCGGCACGGCGCCGGGGTATGGTGCAAGCCTGCAGCGACGCGGGGGCGCGGGGAGCCGCAGGAGATCTGCTCTAGGCCGCAGGCCCCGACGCTGGGCCCGCGCTCAGGGGAAGGTGCCCTCTGCGCAGACACTGGTCCAGCGTCAGTAGCAGATTCCTGGTGTCGGGTGGCGCCCCCGCGGTAGGGTGTCTATATATGGAAACCCCCCCGGAGTCGGCTGCAGCCTGCCAGGTCCTGCGCCCGTGACAGCACCCGCGCTCCAGCTAGGGCCTCGTAAGCTGGCCTCTCCAGATTTTCAGTGTCCTTTTCATCTGCAGCCATCTTGTACAATAAAAACGTCAAAAGGATCGCTGTGACTCGAGGATTCTTACCGTGTCCCAGGCATTGTGCTAGAGACCGACACATCATTTCGTTCACCTTTATATAACCTCTACGACATAGATGCTCTTTTCCCCCATTTTACAGACAAAAGCAGCTGGGGTTTTGAGAAATTAAGAAACAATTTTCCAAATAAACTCAGATCACCATGCGTAAAATCTCCGAATCTGCTTCTCCCCACGCCTGGTCCTTGAGTGGCCCATGACGGCCATGCGTCCTGTGTTGCTCCAGATTGCCCAATTGCGATTTGGATCATCACCAACCAAACCCCAACAAATTCCTCATCGGGGCAACAAACCCCTCAGTAACTGGTTTCTTGCAAAATTCCAGGCTTTAGTGGGTTTTTTCTTCCCCTGTGAGAGCAACGACTAGGAGAGAGCCTCATCTCCAGGGAGACTTGAGTGGCACTGAGGAGTGCCATCCCCTGCCTGCATGCCTGTTACATTGCCAGCCCTTGGGGGAATGTAGCTTGGGTAGTTCTGTCTTCCAGCAAGCCTGGTGTATAGGGAAAATGCAATCAATGTCCATCTTTACATAAAAGGGCCCTTTCAGTTAATCTAGGGCACACATTTCTGTAAAAAGGCCCTGGCAATTGAGACAAAAATTGGAGTTTTGGGCTGATTTTCCTGGTAGCTAGTATATGTTTACATTTTCTCCGTATTGGCTTGATTTTTTCAAACGGTATTCTCAGAAGGACATGGAGGGAGTGCAAACCTTCTTTTCTCCTGTCTTGTTCCCTTTCCCCTTCCCTGCCTGTCCCCTGCCACCCCTCCCCTTCCACTCCCCCAGGTCCAGCATGCCAGCAAACAGATCAGCGCTGAGAAGCAGTACAAAGGGATCATTGATTGTGTGGTGAGGATCCCCAGGGAGCAGGGCTTTCTCTCCTTCTGGAGGGGTAACCTGGCCAACGTGATCCGGTACTTCCCCACCCAAGCTCTCAACTTCGCCTTCAAGGACAAGTACAAGCAGATCTTCTTGGGGGGCGTGGATCGGCATAAGCAGTTCTGGCGCTACTTCGCTGGTAACCTGGCCTCCGGTGGGGCAGCTGGGGCCACCTCCCTCTGCTTTGTCTACCCGCTGGACTTTGCCAGGACCAGGTTGGCTGCCGACGTGGGCAAGGGTGCCGCCCAGCGTGAGTTCAGTGGTCTGGGCAACTGTCTCACCAAGATCTTCAAGTCTGATGGCCTGAGGGGTCTCTACCAGGGTTTCAATGTCTCTGTGCAAGGCATCATTATCTACAGAGCTGCCTACTTCGGAGTCTATGATACTGCCAAGGGTGAGAGAGGGGCTGCGGTGGGAGTGGGGCGCGGCGAGGAGGAGTGTGTGTGGAGAGAAGGGCCTGTGGGATCTGTAGCTTCCAGAGGACTTCACATTTATTAACCTTGTTTCTTTTCCAGTCACTGGGCTAACCCAAGGCTTCTGAATGTGGTGTGGATACATTAATAGCTAAAGGCCTCTCTGTGTCCTCTACTGAAATTAACTCTGCCCTTGAGCTGTTCAGAAAGGAAGAGCGAACTTACTTCCCTTTTGACACAGCCATACCAGTTTCCGAGTTAAACTGGAAGTAACCAAAGCCTGCAGAGTGCTGACATCCCTGGATCCAGAAAGGGTAGCAGCTGGCTTCTGTTGGCTGCCCCGGTAGCTTTGAGGTCTCCCCAGGGGGGGCGAGGCCGCAGAGTACAGTTGGAGATGCAGATGCCCCTTCTCTCCCACCTCCACTCACCTGCTCTTGGCCCAGCAGCTGAGTGGAGTCCTCATCTCACAGCTGTTTGGCTGCTTGGCTCTGCCCGCAGGGATGTTGCCTGACCCCAAGAACGTGCACATTATCGTGAGCTGGATGATTGCCCAGAGCGTGACGGCGGTGGCCGGGCTGGTGTCCTACCCCTTTGACACTGTTCGTCGTAGGATGATGATGCAGTCTGGCCGGAAAGGGGGTAAGCCTGAACCCTGTTAAGTGTCCCTTTCAGTCTTCATGATTCCAGATGACCAAAACTATGTGATAAGAAAGGTTTAGGGAAGAAAGATTATGCTTAATTTCCCCTAACATTCTGAACTGTTGCTTTAGGAAAAGATTTTTTTTTTCTATTAAAGAAATGATAAAGACCATCAAGGATGAGATTTTTACAGATGAACTAAACAGGTATTTAGCATGATAGAGACCTTGGGCCCTTACAGCCTTGGTGTAGAAGCAAGGAAAAAGAAGTAATTAGTTGGTTGCTTAAAAAGAATTATGGATTCCCTTATCTAGTTATTGCAGGAGTAATTGGGAGAGGAGCTTTTAGCTGGAAGAGAGATGGCCTGACTCAGTCCATTGTGATGGAAAAAATTTTTATTTCTATAGGTTGAAACGTGTAAGACTGCCATTTTTAAAGTCCAAAACAATCAGGTGTTAACAGTTTGACATGGTTCAACCTGACAGTTACAGCCCTTTATTTTAGCCATATAATCAATCTTAAGCAGTATAACTTGACATTAGGCCTCAGTTTTGTCTTCCATGTAAAAGGTGATTGTGTAGCATAATGCTCCCTGGTTTTAGGTTGACAGCTTGAAGTACCTGGTTTTATTTCTCTAATTACTCATTGATCTGAGTTGAAGGAGTCAGAATCATTGGAGATCCAACAGTCACGGCAGGAGCCAAACCATTTTCAAGGAAGATGTCCAATTGAGTATTGCATAGAGATAGGGCTTAATGCTCAAGACACTGATTGTATGAAACTGGTAACACTGTGTGCAGATGTCTTTCAGGGGAGAAAAAAAAAAAATCTTTGTTCCAGAGTTACGGAGCCCTTACTCCTGTTTGTTTCCACAGCTGACATTATGTACACGGGCACAGTTGACTGCTGGAGGAAGATTGCAAAAGATGAAGGACCCAAGGCTTTCTTCAAAGGTGCCTGGTCCAATGTGTTGAGAGGCATGGGTGGCGCTTTTGTATTGGTGTTGTATGATGAGATCAAAAAATATGTCTAATGCAGTCGAAAATCAAGTTCATTGATTCACAGGGGACTTGGATCACCAGTTCACAGATCCATTTTGTGGTTTAATAGACAATTCTGGGGGGAAGTAAAAAGATCTGAAATACCAGACTGAAAGGAATACCTCAGAAAAAAAAATGCTTCATTAAGTGTTCGTTGAACCACAAATGTATTTTGTATTTATTTTACATTTGAATCCCCACAGCAAATAGAAAATAACTTATCATACTTGTATGATTGTCTGAAGAATTAATAATGAAGAAATAACTGAATGTAAAACATCAATAAAGATCACTTAATGCATGTTCTCTATGTTATTGAACTCTTATTAACTGCTAAGTGGATATTTGAAAAAGACCCATAAATATGTATTTTCTAGTCTTATTTTTAAATCAGTGGCTGAGTTTCTAAATTTCAAGTGTTGTACAGAATATATGTGAATACCTTCAAAGCCTAAAGTTCTGCTTTTTAAATTTAAGCCAGTTATATGCTCTGTTTTGACTCATGTAATGTTGCAGACTGGAAAGTAGTATCATGGAACATGGGCTTCTGTATTCCCACCTTTTTTATGCAAAGGTTAGGAATTCTGAGGTTCTGCTAGAAGCTTTAAATCAGTTTCAAGAATCTTGCATGATTAGGGATTGATCTTTTTAGTCCCTTTAGAGAACTGCGATGCCTAAGATTCTATGACAGGTAGACAATGTTCATGGAAAATCAGTTGCCTGCATCAGTTTTGGCTTCTGTAATGAAGTACCATGGTGTGGTAGCTTATGCACATCAGAAACTTTTCTCACAGTTCTATGGCTGGAAGGCTGGGATCAAGAAGCCAGTATGGTTGGCTGCTGGTGAGGGCCGTCTTTCAGACTGTACATTACCAGCTGCTTCTAGCCTCATATGGTGAAAAGAAAATGAGAGCATGCTCTGGAGTCCCTTTTTTAAGGGAGGGCAGGCCTATTGATGAGGGATCCACCCTGGTGGTCTGATCACCTCTCAAAATCCCCACCTCCTAACGCATCACCTTAAGGGCTAAGAGTTCAACATAGGAACTTCCAGAGGGACACAGTCAAGGGTTAGGCTCTGCAAAAGATATAAAAAGATAGGAACGTGCCCCAAAAGAAGGGCCAGTGAGGGAAAGGGTAAAACGGCATTGTTAAATAATGTGTTTGATACAGACACATGGGTGTGCTAAGTGCTTTCTTGTAACAGTGTATCCATAGCTAGAGGGAAAGTCTATTTTGGATGTGACTCATAGACTTGTGAGCAAGAAGACAATCATTGAAATTTCGGGTTGGAAATTAAGCACCTTTGGACCAGTTAATATAGCCCTAGCTTGTGGTGACTGATCTGGTAGATACAAGCTCCTAAATCCTAGGCAAAGCTTAAAAGGCAAGCAAATGTGTTTTTCCTGACAGGTGGTATGAGAGGGGTGGTGTCTGTACTGCCAGTTCTTTACCTTCCTGCCCACAAGCCCTTTAACCTCCTCACTCCTATCTTCCAATAAAATGTTGGCTGCCTTGCTTTTGCACATTAACTAAAGGTTTTTGCCATAGCCAAGGTTAGATCTAACCCCATCTAGTGCTGAAGGTATCTCAGTCCTGTCTTCCCAAGGCCTGGTAACAAGTGTGTGTTGTCCTGGCTTTGCTTTCATTTTAAGGATGATATAAATGGGTCAACTCATGTGCCTCCCAGAACATAAAAGTGGGGGAGACTGGTAAGGCAGGTTTTTTTTTTTTTTTTTTTTAATCTGTGCTTTAAAGATTTATTTGTTTGAAAGACAGTTATAGAGAGAGAGAAAGAGAAGTCATCCATCCACTGGTTCATTCCCCAAATGGCCGCAACTGCCAGAATTGAGCCAATCCAGAGCCAGCAGCCTGGAACTTGGTCTCCTGGTGCAGGGGTCATCCTCCACTGCTTTCCCAGGCCATTAGCAGAGAGCTGGATTGGAAGTAGAACAGCCGGGACTTGAACCAGCATCCATATGGGATGCTGGCACTGCAGCCTGGGGCTTTAACCTGCTGCTATGCCCTAGTGCTGGCACCAAGGCAGATTTTTTTGTGACCCTTTGTTAAAAATAAGATCAGTCCTTTTTTGGTCTTTTCAAACCTAAGAGCTTAAGGGCCAAGACAAGGCTGTGAACTGATAGCAGTGAATGACTGTGGGCTGTTCCAGCTCAACCAAGAACCAAATTGTTTTCTGGTCTTTGATTCTGTCTTCCCTGGCTTGTGATAGGGAGGGGAGATGAGGAGTTGACATGTATTAAGCAGTGCACATTTTCTGCATGCTGCCTGTGACCCAGAGGCTGGCCTTCCTCCTGCTGAGGCTGCCTGTGATGTACTTTGTCTCCAGAGTTCTACTGAGTCAGTCCCTGGCCACTGCAGCTCCATTCCACAGCAAGTCCTAGAACTCTGGGAGGAAGCTGTGACCAGCAGGGGGCGGGGGCCGGTGCTTCTTCCCTTCACCGTCCTCTCCTTGCAGTCCTCATACTACTCCATCACTGTACAGACTGCTGTGCTGGAACATCTGGGAGGATGAGGGGGATTACATTAAAGTGACAACTTGGAATCAAGTACCCACCCCCTAGGGATTTCTCACTAGCTCTTTTTCCTACAAAGGTGTCTAACCCCCATCCTTTTTTTTTTTTTTTTTTTTTTTTTTTTTTTTTTTTTAAGATTTATTTATTTGAAAGACAGTTACAGAGAGAGAGGTCTTCCATCCACTGGTTCACTCCCCAAATGGCCACAATGGCCAGAGCTGTGCTGATCTGAAGCCAGGAGCCAGGAGCTTCTTCTGGGTCTCCCATGTGGGTGCAGGGGCCCAAGTACTTGGGCCATCTTCTACTGCTTTCCCAGGCCATAGCAGAGAGCTGGATCAGAAGAGGAGCAGCCAGGACTCGAACTGGTGCGCCCATAGGGGATGGCACTGCAGCCAGTGGCTTTATCCACTACACCACAGTGCTGGCCCCACCCCCATCATCTTTTATGAATTTTCTTCCCTAAAGCCTGACCTGCAGACATTTTATATCTTTTAGCCATCTTCATTTACATTTTAAATACAGGAGAAAAATATACAATGTACAGAAGTGGGTAGTAATTAGACATGAAAAACTTGCCTCGAATATTTATGCTGAAATCTCAATTCACTGGACTACTATGTCCATTCCATTTTCCTTTTGTAAAATATGCAGTGTTGCTTGTGGCAATAATTGCTACTATGAGGGCTTATAAGCTCAAACAAGGACAACTGGTGTTTTTCATGGCCATTTGGGATCTAGAAGATTGCCTGGGCCATGGAAGGTGCTTACCGAGTATTGATTTGTTGTTGACTTGTTGGATACAAAAATGCATGAGGAGGGAATGGTATATCCTAAAAGTACAGAGAATATCTGGAGAAAGTAAGTTTGACTTCAGAGGAGATTTTCCAACATGCAAATTATTGTGGGTGTTGGGGTCATACAATCTAATGGGTAAAAGTTTTTTAAGTCTATAAATATACAATTTTTAATTTTTTTTTTAAGATTTTACTTATTTGAAAGAGTTAGAGAGAGGTCTTCCATCCACTGGTTCACTCCCCAAATGGCCACAATGACCAGAGCTGAGTTGATCTGAAGCCAGGAGCCAGAAGCTTCTTCCAGGTCTCCCACATAGGTACAGGGGCCCAAGCTCTTCGGCCATTTTCCACTGCTTTCCCAGGCCACAGCAGAGAGCTGGTTCATAAAAGGAGCAGCCGGGTCACAAACCAGTGCCCATGTGGGATGCTGGTGCTGGCAGCTGGGGCTTTAACCCATTGTGCTACAAAGCCCACTATACCATGAGTTCCTCCACATTTATTTAGCTTTTCTGCCCCTTCTTAAGGTCAGAGATTTTGTTGATCCATGATGAAGTTTATGTTCTCGTTTTTGTGGGTTTTACATTTGTAAACTAGTGTTATTGCAAAAATTTTTTGTAATCGGTTTCTTATGGTCATCCTCAGACAAGCACAGAGTGAGTTACTGGACACACACACTTCCGGCCCACGTGGAACAAAATGAGCTGCCCTCTGCCTTGCTGGTTTAGCTCTTACACAGCAAACAAGTATCCTCCCTGCGGTCTGTTAAGTACGACTGCTTTTGCATTTCTGTGGGTAATTTTGCTGCTTCGAGTGATTCCCAAGCATAGTGTGGAAGCACTGTCTAGGGTTCCTAAGCCCGGGAAGACTCAGATGTGCTTTATGGGAAAAATGCCTGTGTTGGACAAGCTTCCATCAAGTCTAGTGCTTTTGGTAGTGAGTTTGATATTAATGAATCAACAAAATATGCTTTCGTTAAATGGAAACACGCAGTAAAACAGGGCTGTGTGTTGATCAGTTAGGGAAAACACTGTGAATAAAGGTTCATGGAGCCTAACTGTATTTTCTCATGAGTTCAGTATTTGCTAAGTCAATGTTTGCCTTGACTTTTTAGTACATAACTACTGCAAATAACAATAATCAATTATATTACAATTTTTAAGGTTAATAACATTGTAGTAAGATTACCTGTAACATGTCTGATATAAAACATTTTGTAGGGGCAAGTGTTTGGTCTCTATGATGCTGGCTAGTCAGAGTGTCAATTGTTAAATCAACAACAGGAGTCACTGCGCACTTGCTCCCCATGTAGGACCTCTGTCCTTAATGAGTGGTACTATGAGAATTAACTATAAAACTTGTTTTCAGCCTGGCACCGTGGCTCAACAGGCTAATCCTCTGCCTAGCGGCACCGGCACATGGGTTCTAGTCCTGGTCGGGGCGCCAGATTCTGTCCCTGTTGCCCCTCTTCCAGGCCAGCTCTCTGCTGTGGCCCAGGAGTGCAGTGGAGGATGGCCCAAGTGCTTGGGCCCTGCACCCCATGGGAGACCAGGAGAGGCACCTGGCTCCTGCCTTCGGATCAGCGCAGCCCGCTGGCCGCGGCGGCCATTGGAGGGTGAACCAACGGCAAAGGAAGACCTTTCTCTCTGTCTCTCTCTCTCTCACTGTCCACTCTGCCTGTCAAAAATTTAAAAAACAAACAAAAAAAACAAAAAAACTTGTTTTCAAACAGTACTTTATACTTTGCGTGTCTGTGTGGGTGCAAACTGTTGAAATCTTTGCTTAGTATAGAGTTGGGCTTCTGTATATAATTAAAAATGAATCAATGAAGAATGGGATGGGAGAGGGAGTTGGAGGTGAGATGGGAGTGGGGGTGGGAGGGAGGGTATGGGGGTAAGAACCACTATACTCTTAAAGCTGTACCTGTGAAATTTGTAATCATTAAACAAAAGCTTAAAAAAAAAAAAAAAAGATGCTGGCTAGGATGCCCACATCCCACATTGGAGTACCTTGGTTTGACCGCTGGCTCCAGCTCCTGGGAGGGTGTGGTGCTGGCCCAAGCACTTGGTTTCCTGCCTCACATGTGGAAGACCTGGTTTGAGTTGTGGGCTCCCAGAAAAGCCCTGGCCAGTGAAGGCAGTTGGGGAGTTAACCAGTAGATGGGAGCTCTAATTGTCTCTCCACCTCTCTGTATATGATTTTTACTTGTTATACTTACACATTTTTCATTTCATAGCTCTATACTAGAGCATCTTTGAACACTTTATTGCTTACTTCCCCCACTTTTTGTAATCATAGATTTATCACATGTAGGAGTGACATGCTATAGTTTCACATTAGCCTGAATGGATTAAAATTAGAGCAGTGAAAATGAGGGATATGCTCTATTTTGAAGATCACTCAGGATATGATAGACTTTAAAGAAAAATCTTAGTAAGAATGCCAATGTTTTATGTCTCCATGTGATTTTTTAAAATTTTTTTAAAAATTTTTTAATTTTTTGACAGGCAGAGTGGATAGTGAGAGAGAGAGAGACAAAGAGAAAGGTCTTCCTTTTTGCAGTTGGTTCACCCTCCAATGGCCGCTGCGGCCGGCGCATCTCGCTGATCCGAAGCCAGGAGCCAGGTGCTTCTCCTGGTCTCCCATGCGGGTGCAGGGCCCAAGCACTTGGGCCATCCTCCACTGCCTTCCCGGGCCATAGCAGAGAGCTGGCCTGGAAGAGGGGCAACCAGGATAGAATCCGGCACCCCAACCGGGACCAGAACCCGGTGTGCTGGCGCCACAAGGCAGAGGGTTAGCCTGTTAAGCCACGGCGCCAGCCATGTGATTTTTTTTTTTTTTTTAAGAAAGATTTATTTATTTATTTGAAAGACAGAGTGTGTGGAGACAGAGAGAGAGAAGCTACCTGTTGGTTCACACTCCAAATGGCCACAACAGCCAGGGCTGAGCCAGGCTGAAGCTAGGAACCTGGAATATCATCTGGGCATCCACATGGGTAGCAGGGGTCCAAGCACTTGGGGCCATTACCCAGTGTTTTCCAGGTGCATTAGCAGAGAGCTGGTTCAGAGGTGGTGCTGGTAGGACTCAAAACAGTGCTCATATGGGATGCTGGTATCATAGGAGGCAGTTTAACCCACTGTGCCACAGAGCGACCCATTATGTCTCCATGTTTGAGAGAAAAAGATAACCTTACCCTGATGGCAAGTTAGTTGAAGAGGCAGCACTTGGGAAAAGCAGGTACTAATGGTAAACATATCCATGAGGGATCCTACAACTAAAAGACTCGGTAAAGAACAGAAGACTAGATAATGCGTGGAGACTATGGTAGGCCCTAAGACGCAGTAAAATGAGCAAGACGGTAACAGCAAAGATGACGAGAGCTCTGAAGAAGAGTCAGCAGTGACAAGCTCAAAGATAAGGCAGGAGTCCTCAGAAGGAAAAGTTAGAGAAAAGAATCAAGGTCATGTTTCTGTCATCAAACTAGAAGATTATTTAAATAATATCAGGTGCAGCAGAAAGGTTAACAAAAAATGCAATGGTAGCCGGTGCCGCAGCTCACTAGGCTAATCCTCTGCCTTGCGGCGCCGGCACACCGGGTTCTAGTCCCGGTCGGGGCACCGGATTCTGTCCCGGTTGCCCCTCTTCCAGGCCAGCTCTCTGCTGTGGCCAGGGAGTGCAGTGGAGGATGGCCCAAGTGCTTGGGTCCTGCACCCCATAGGAGACCAGGAGAAGCACCTGGCTCCTGCCTTCGGATCAGCGCAATGCGCTGGCCTCAGTGCGCCAGCCGCGGCGGCCATCGGAGGGTGAACCAACGGCAAAAGGAAGACCTTTCTGTCTCTCTCTCACACTGTCCACTCTGCCTGTCAAAAAAATTAAAAAAAATTTTTTTTAATTAAAAAAAAAATGCAATGGAGTCAAATAGGTTTTGAGATTTGGCAAGGATGTTAGTGACCTGACCAGACTGAGTGTGGTAGCAGTGAAGGTTTTAAAGAGGTTTGTGGGTGTCCGTACTGTGATGCTGCAGGTTAAGCTGCAGCTTGTGAGGCTAGCTGCCCCTCTCGGAGTGCCAGTTGGAGTCCTAGCTGCTCTGCTTTCTATCCAGCTTCCTGCTAATGCACCTGGGAGGCAGCAGATGGCCCACGTGCTGGGATACATGAATGGAGTTCTTGGCTCTTGGCCTCAGCCTGGCCCAGCCCTGGCTGTTGCAGCCATTTGGGAAGTGAACCAAGGGATGGAAGACCTGTTTCCGCTTCTGTCTGTTGCTCTGCCTTTCAGATAAATAACCTAAATCTTTTTTTTTTTTTTTTTTTTTTTTTTTTTTTATGGAGGGAGTGTATGTTTGACTAACAATACATACTCATCGCAGCACACTTGCTGAGCACTCCAACCACAGGTCCAAGTAGCAAGGCAGGCACATGGAGCCACAAAGGCTGAGCCAGCCCCTGCCACTGAGGAGGAGTCGAATAGAGAAGACGGTTGCAATCCAGTGCGGCAACTTACAGAACACAGGAAGTCCCACTAGGAGGGACAGTGGGAGACAAAAACCAAGTGATTGATTGCTGGGTGTATGTGATGTGTACAGGGAGATGTCTGAGAAGAATGCAGACTTTTTGCCTTTGGGCTTCTAGAAAGGCAAATTCAGACACAGGTGGGAGGGCAGTGGAGGCAGAAGGACCAGTATGTACAGAGATGAGATACCATACTCACTGAGTACAAAGGAAGAAAGGATAGTGGTTAGAGCGTCAGTCAGATAACAGGGATTCCATCCCCCAAATTAGGCAAGGTGACACATTTGAAGCCCGTGAGGAAGAGCAGAGAGAAATGGGACAGGCAGAGGCAAGGGCTGAGTGTGGACAGGGCCACTGCAGTTCACCTACAATTCTTTCCTTTCCAAGATTTGAATGCTTGCACTGTGCTAGGCCCTGAGGAGCCTGGAGAACATACAGTCAAATAGATACGGCATCTGCTTTAAAGGATTTTGTAGTCCGGGATGCTCTGTTTAATAATGAATATCTTTAACTAGGGTGGAAGGCATAGAGGGCGTAGTCAGCATTGCTGGCTCTGCATTATAAAAAGCAGAGGGGCATTCTGTATCTTGAAAGGGATCTGAGGGAAATGATAGGAAGTGAGGCTCAAGAATAAAGTGCTTAGCGCAGTCTCCAGGAGAAATTCTATTTCATAAAATGATCTATAGAGGGCTATTGATATTTTTCAGCAAGGGCAAAGCATATCGGATTTCACTTTTAACACATTCTTAGCTGTGGTATGGAAAATAGAAGCAGCAAAGAGCCAGCAATACAGGTGAGGAGCAACGAGGGCCAAAGTAAAGCAGAAACAACAGGATCACGTGAAGACATCTATGGGGCTTGGAGCGGTTTAAAGGAGAAAGTGAGCATGGGGGAGGTTGGGATGAAATGGAAAAGTTCACCTTAGTCACTGTTTCCAAATCAGGTACAGACACAGTGGTTTGCCCAAACACACTGAGATTCAAGATTACAAAACCCATTTGGCAGAGTTTCACTGTAATATGTAAGAAATAGCTTTAGGCCAGCACCGCAGCTCACTAGGCTAATCCTCCGCCTGCGGCGCCGGCATTCCAAGTTCTAGTCCCGGTTAGGGCGCCAGATTTTGTCTCGGTTGCTCCTCTTCCAGTCCAGCCCTCTGCTGTGGCCTGGGAAGGCAGTGGAGGATGGCCCAAGTGCTTGGGCCCTGCACCCGCATGGGAGACCAGGAAGAAGCACCTGGCTCCTGGCTTCGGATCAGTGCAGCACGCTGGCCGTAGTGGCCATTTGGGGGGTGATCCAACGGAAGCAAGACCTTTCTCTCTCTCTCTCTCTCTCTCTCTCTCTCTCTCTCTCTAACTCTGCCTGTCAAAAAAAAAAAGAAATAGCTTTAAAAAGAACATATTGGGACTGGTTGTTGACAGCCGGTTAAGCCACTGCCTGCAGCGTCAGCACCCCATATTGCCACGGGTTCAAGATCTGGCTGCTCCACTTCCGATCCAGCTCCCTACTAATGCGCCTAGGAAAGCAGCAGAGGATGGCCCAAGTACTTGGACTTTTGCACCCACGTGGGAAATTCAGATGAAGCTCCTGGCTCCTGGCTTAAGCCTGGCCATGCCCTGGCCACTGCAGCCACTTAGAGTGAACCAGCAGGTGGAAGATCTCTCTCTGTCTCTTCTCTTTCTGTAATTCTGCCTTTCAAATAAATAAATAAATCTTTCTAAACAATAATACATTAATGGTCTACCTAGGATTTTGGTAGACTAGGTAATGTAAACCAATCCTCCCTCAAAAGCCAAGTAGAAATGAGAGTTTAACTATTTACCACAACAAAAGCTGCTTGAAGGCACTGAGAGTTAACAAGGCTTCGAAATGTATGGGGCCAACATTTGGGAGAAGAAGACCCAGAGAAGTGAGTCTGGTATTTAGGCCAATGTTTCCCCATGGAGGTGTGTGCTAATTTCAGAAAGGGCAGCTGAAAGACTAAGAGGAAAGAGATGTTGAAACTTCTCAGAGGGAGACATTGACATGGGAATCTAGGGCCTGCCAAGGAAAGGGGCCCTATTAACCCTCCCACGTCTTGATATGCGGCTGCAAAGGGTTCCACCCCAACAGTAAGAGCGCATTGGAAATAGTTTGGCCCTGCAGTCATTGATGTCAACCTTAAAGGGATTAAGGTGATCTGATACTTTAAGCCCTTCTGCTGACTGCCAGAAGCAAAGGTGCACCCTGTCTGGAAGCAAGTATCTTCCAGAGCAGGGGTGCACCCGTTTCCTCTCTAACAGTTACCAGATAGTAACGGTTTGAGAGGTTACTGGCACCGTGGTCTCTGACTCGACACAACAGCTGACACAATGCACAACCAGCCTTGGAAAAGACAAAGTAGTGAGCTGCGCTGTGCTCCATCAAAGTTTATTATGGACACTTGAAATCTGAATTTCAATATAATTTTCACAAGTCACAAATCATTATTCTCTGATTTTTCAAAATTATTTAAACATGTAAAAGCCATTCTCAACTTACAAGCCACACAAAAACAGGCAGGGACTGGCATTGTGGCACAGTAAGCCACTGTTTGTAACACTGGCATCCCATATCAGTGTGGGTTTGGGTCCCAGCTGATCTGTGTCTGAAACAGCTCCCTGCTAATGTGCCTGGGAAGGCAGTGGAAGATGGGCCCAAAGGGTTGGGCTCCCATTATCAATATGGGAAAACATGGATGGAGCCTTGGTTGCTGTGGCCTTTTGGGGAGTGAACCAGCAGATGGAAGATCTTGTTCTCTCTGTTTCTCCCTCTCTCTGTGTCACTGTATTTAAATTAGTGAATCTTCAAAATGAGCAAAAACCAACCAGACAGCATGCTGCCAGATTTGGCTCATGGAATATAGCCTGCTGACAACTGACCTAGAGATTCAAGTTTTTCCTACAATTTTTGATATGAACATATACAACTTTAAAATGTCCTATTAAGGGGCCAACATGTGGTGTAGTAGGTTAAGCCACTGCCTGCAACGCTGACATCCCATGTGGGTGCTGGTTCCTGTCCCAGCTGCTCTGCTTCCAATCCAGCTTCCTGCTAATGCGCCTGGGAAAGCAGTGGAAGATGGCTCAGGTCCTTGGGCCCATGCATCCACATGGGAGACCCAGATGAAGCTCCTGGCTCCTGGCTTATCCAATTTATGCGATGGTTCACTCCCCAGTTGGCCACAACGGCTGGAGCTGCGCCAATCCGAAGCCAGGAGCCAGGAACTTCTTCCAGGTCTCCCACGTGAGTGCAGGGGCCCAGGCCATAACAGAGAGCTGAGTGGGAAGTGGAGCAGCCGGGTCTCGAACCAGTGCCCATATGGGATGCCAGCACTTCAGGCCAAGGTGTTAACCTGCTGCACCACAGCGGTGGCCCCTAAATCTTTTTTAAAAGTCCTATTAAAATATATAAAGAGCCCAACGGGGTAAGAAATGGAAACCACAATGAAAATTTGAAAACATTTTGAACATAATGAAAATAAAATAGCAAATTACCAAAACTTGTTGAAAATAGTTAAAGCTATGCTCAAAAATTTATAGCCTCCAGTGCATCTATTAGAAAAGAAGGTGGCAGATAGTGTGGTGTAGAAGGTTAGGCCAGCATCCCATATGGGCACTAATGTTCTGGCTGCTCCACTTCCAATCCAGCTCCCTGCTAGTACACCTGGGAAAGGAGCAGAGGATGGCCCAAGTGCTTGGGTCTCTGCACCCACGTGAGAGATCTGGAATAGGCTCCCTGACTCCCAGCTTTGGCCTGGCCCAGCCCTGGTCATTGTGGCCATTTGGGGGAGTAAACCAGTGGTTGAAGTATCTCTGTCTCTCTGCCTTTGAAATAAATAAATAAATCTGAAAATTAGTGAGCTGCACATCTACCTCAAGACACCAGAGAAATAATAGCAAATTATCTCAAGAATGAAGATGGAAGGATATAATTAAGGTAACTGAAGAACTTGTAAAAAGAGACAGTTAAAAATGCCAGGCAAGCCGGTGCCGTGGCTTAACAGGCTAATCCTCCACCTTGTGGCGCCGGCACACCGGGTTCTAGTCCCAGTTGGGGCGCCGGATTCTATCCCGGTTGCCCCTCTTCCAGGCCAGCTCTCTGCTATGGCCTGGGAAGGCAGTGGAGGATGGCCCAAGTGCTTGGGCCCTGCACCCGCATGGGAGACCAGGAGAAGCACCTGGCTCCTGGCTTCGGATCAGTGAGATGCGCCAGCCGCAGCAGCCACTGGAGGGTGAACCAACGGCAAAAGGAAGACCTTCCTCTCTCTCTCTCTCTCACTATCCACTCTGCCTGTCAAAAAAAAAAAAAAAAAAAAGCCAGGCAGGTTACACAAATAGATGTGAAAGGCAAAACTTCTTGAAAGAAAGTAATACAGCAGAAGGTCTTCATGCCCTAAGGTAAAGGTAAATTATATGTAATTCAACATTAAAAAAGTAGTAATCATAAAAGACTGATATACTGGACTAAAGTGAAAATAAGAATTTCTTGAGACACCATTTGTAGTAGAAAGGAAAGCCAGACTGAAAGTCAGTGTAACGAAACTCCTACAAGGACTGTAATGAACACAGAACACATACCTGCTCCTACAAATCAATAAGAAAAAGACATTAGATCCACCAATAAATGGGCAAGGGGTAGTAGGCTGTAGTAGTTAAGACACTGCTTGGGGGCTGGCATTGTGGCATAGCACTTAAGTTGCTACTTGCGATGCTGGCATTCCAAATGGGCACTGGTTCGAGACCTGGCCACTCCACTTCTGATCCTGCTTGCCTGGGAAAGCAGCAGAAAATGGCCCAAGTACATGGGCCCCTGCACCCATGTGGGAGACCCAGATGAAGCTCCCAACTCCTGGCTTCTGCCTGGCCCAGCCCCAGGTCACTGCAGCCATTTAGAAACTGAACCAGCAGATGGAAGATTTCTCTCTGCCCCTCCTTCTCTCTGTAGCTCTTTCAAAAAAAAAAAAAAAAAAAATCTTAAAGAAACGAAAAGGAAAAAAAAAAAAATGAAACTGCTTGGGACGCCCACATCCTATACTGGAGTCCCTGGGTTTTAGTCTCTATTTCTGAATCAGATTTCTGCTAATGTACTCCCTGACACGTCAGATGACGGCTCACATGCTTGGGTCTTGCTACCCATGTGGGAGACTCGGGCTTTTGGCTCTGGCCTGGCCTAGCACCGACTGTCGTGGGCATTTGAGGAATGAACCAGTAGATGGAAAATGAATCTTTCTCTCTGCCTTTCAAATAAGTAAATAAAAAAATTAACCAAAATAGGCAAGAAACTTGAATGGGCACTTCACGAGAAAAGATATTCTAGTAGCTGATAAAAAGACAAAGTTTCCATCTAATCACTAGTCAAAGAGATGCTTTTTTTTTATTTTTAATTTTTTTTGACAGGCAGAGTTAGACAGTGAGAGAGACAGAGAGAAAGGTCTTCCTTCCGTTGGTTCACCCCACAAATGGCTGCTATGGCCGGTGCGCTGCGCTGATCCGAAGCCAGGAGCCAGGTGCTTCTCCTGGTCTCCCATGCGGGTGCAGGGCCCAAGCACTTGGGCCATCCTCCACTGCCTTCCCGGGCCACAGCAGAGAACTGGCCTGGAAGAGGGGCAACCAGGACAGAATCCGGTGCCCAACCAGGACTAGAACCCGGTGTGCCGGTGCTGCAAGGCGGAGGATTAGCCAAGTGAGCCATGGCGCGGGCCCCAAAGTAATGCTTTAAATTAGGGAGATATGTTCCAGAGAGTTGAATTGTTAAGCCTACAAAATGGCTGATAATAAATATTGGTGAGGCTGTGGAACAACAGGAAGTGATATGCTTCTGTGGGATAAAGAGCTGGCATACTCTATGGACAACGCCAGCATTCCCTACCACACACACACACACACAAAAAAAAAAAAAAAACATACATATACATGCTTCAGGAGCCAGCAACTCCATTCCTAGGTATGTGCTCAGCCAAAACGCACATGCAGGCCAGTCAAGGCACATCTACACACTAGCATTATTTACAATCATCAAACCTGGAGACCACCCCCAAATGTCCATCAACTACAGAATGGATAAATCAGTCATGTGCAGTTAAGTACTAAAATACAGAAATGAGAATGAACAAATTAAGCGTATCTCACAAGCATGGATAGGGAAGTAAAAAAATCACATAAAGGCCAGCGCCACAGCTCACTTGGCTAATCCTCCGCCTGAGGCGCCGGCACACCGGGTTCTAGTCCCGGTTGTGGTGCCAGGTTCTGTCCCGATTGCTCCCCTTCCAGTCCTGCTCTCTGCTGTGGCCTGGGAAGGCAGTGGAGGATGGCCCAAGTGCTTGGGCGCTGCACCCGCAAGGGAGACCAGAAGGAAGCACCTGGCTCCTGGCTTCGGATCGGCACAGTGCCGGTTGTAGCGGCCATTTTGGGGGTGACCCAACGGAAGGAAGACCTTTCTCTCTCTCTCACTGTCTACAACTCTACCTATCAAATAAAAAAAATAAAAAGTCACACACAAAAGATTGCAGTCCCATTTATATGATGCTCAAAAACAAACAAAACCAAATTAAAAGTTGCAAGAGAGTAATTACCTTTTCACAAAGGGTTGAAAGGCTGGGAGCAAGACCCCAGGAACCCAGTGAGTTCTGGCACTATTCCAATCCTTCATCTGGTGAGTGGTAAGCCAGTATCTGATTTCTGGCTATTTACAAGTTGTACATTTATATTTTGTACTATTTTTCCACAGTTCTGCAATATTTTGATAAACAGGTAACAACAAAACCCCAAATTCTTGCAAAGTGCCACTTTCTGGTATATATTCACCTAAAGGACCAAGTCTCTCTTACATCCTCCAAAATATAATTTAAAATCTTCTTAGGTTAATAATAGAATGAGGTTTTGGTAGTATAAGTAATTACATAAGTGGATACATTGAGTATTTGCTTAGCTCTGTATATATTCTACATGAATGAAATCAAGACAAAAATAGCACATTCCGAACTTGATTAGCTGTAATTCCAAATCTATGAAATAAATATGTGTGGCTTTTGCTGAATACTATCATTGCAATATACATTTAATAAGAATTCAGAACCAGGGACTGGTGTTGTGGCATAGTGGATAAAGCTGTCACGTGTGATGCTGGCATCCCATATGGGCTCCAGGGCACATCCCAGCTGCTCCACTTCTGATCCAGCTCTCTGCTAAAGGTCTGGGAAAAGCAGCAGATGATGGCCCAAGTGCTTGGACCCCTTTCCACCCATGTGGGAGACTGGGAAGAAGCTCCTAACTCCTGGTTTTGGTCTGGCCCAGCCCCGGCTATTGTGGCCATCTGGGCAGTGAACCAGCGGATCAAAGATTCTCTCTCTCTTTCTCTCCCTCTATCTTTGTAACTCTTTCAAATAAATAAATAAATCTTAAAAAAAATTCAGAACAAGTTTTTAAATTCTATCCAATTTCTTTTACTATCTTTATTAACAGTGGATGTAGAATTAGATTATGAAAATACCTGTGTCTTGTCAAGAGTAAAATAATGACATGCTACCTCTTTTTTATTTTTGTAAAGCAGTAAACTTCATAAACTTCATGCAGCACAAATAGTGCAATTTATGTAAACCAAGTGGATTCTGAAATTTAAGTAAAGGCACTAAACATGAACACTATCACAGAGGCTAGCATTATGGCGCAGTGGGCTATGCCATCATTCTATATGGGGCACAGGTTCTATTCCTGGCTGCTCCACTTCCAATCCAGCTCCCTAATGTGCCTGGGAAGGCAGCAGAAGATGGCTCAAGTGTTCGGGCTCCTGCTAACCATGTGGGAGATCTGGATGGAGTTCTGTGTTCCTGGCCTTGGCCTAACCCAGCCTCAGCCACTTGGGAACTGAATCAGTGTTTGGAAGACCTCTCTCTCTCTCTGCCTTTCAAATAAATAAATCTTTTTTAAAAAGATTCTATTATTGTGGCTACAAAAATATTTCAAAGTGGATTAAAAAACTGTCGCCAGAATTTAAACATCAAAAAGGAGTGGGCATTTCACCTAGCAGTTGAGATGCTGCTTAGGAGCCCGCATCCCATATTGCAGTGCCTGAGTTTGACTCCTGGTTCTGCTCCTGATTTCAGTTTCCTGCTAATGTGCAATAGGTGACGGCTCAAGTGCTTGGTACCTGCCACCTACCCGGGAGACTGGATGAAGTTCTGGGCTCCTGGCTTTGGCCTGGCCTAGCCCCAAGTGTTTTGGGCATTTGTGTAGTGAACCAGCAGATGTCTATTTCCCTGCCTTTCAAATAAAAAGGGAAAAAAAAAGAATAAAAATTTATGTCGTGGCCGGCGCCGTGGCTTAACAGGCTAATCCTCTGCCTTGCGGCGCCTGCACACTGGGTTCTATCCCGGTTGGGGCGCCAGATTCTATCCCGGTTGCCCCTCTTCCAGGCCAGCTCTCTGCTATGGCCCGGGAAGGCAGTGGAGGATGGCCCAAGTCCTTGGGCCCTGCACCCGCATGGGAGACCGGGAGAAGCACCTGGCTCCTGGCTTCAGATTAGCGAGATGTGCCAGCCGCAGCGGCCATTGGAGGGTGAACCAACGGCAAAAAGGAAGACCTTCCTCTCTGTCTCTCTCTCTCTCACTCTCCACTCTGCCTGTCAAAAAAAAAAATTATGTCATAATATAATCCTGTTTCCTTTTAGCATCCATTGAGAACTCCTCACTGTAGGAGCTACAGAGTGATTTATTCCAAGGGTAGTATTTTTATTACCCTCTCATTTAAAAAATCCTACAGTGATGCTTTAAGTTATCACTCAGAGTAGGCACTGTGGCACATTGTGCCACCTGGGATACCTGCTTCCCATACCAGAGTGCCAGGTGGGTCCCCGCCATCCATATGAGAGATCCAGATGGAATTCTTGGCTTCTGGCTTCAGCTTGGCCCAGCTGTGGCTATTGTGGCTATTTGTGGGGTAAACCAATGAAAGATCTCTTTCTGTTATTCTGCCTTTCAAGTATATGAAAATAAATCAACATTTAAAAAAAGAGTCTAACTCATATATATAATCATACATATGAAATGGTAATATGCATAGCAACTTTTAAAAACATATTCCTTCAAGCTCTAATAGTATCCATTATACAGATGATGTGGTTTAAAGAAATGTCTACCAAGAATATCATTGAGAGGCCAGTGCTGTGGCATCAGTGCCAGTATCCCATATGGGTGCTGGTTTGAGTCCTGACTACTCCAGTTCCCTGCATCTGGAAAAGCAGTAGAGGATGGCCCATGTGGTTGCGCCCCTACACCCATGTGGGTGACCCAGAAGAAGCTCTTGGTTCCTGGCTCCTGGCTTTGGCCTGGCCCAACCCTGGCCATTGTGGCCACTTGAAGAGTGAACCAGCAGATAAGGACCTCTCTCTCTCTCTAACTCTGCCTTTCAAATAAATAAAAAATAAGTCTTTAAAAGGAAAAAAAAGAATGTCATTCTAAGAAAACTCTTTCCCACACATTCATACTTTCAGATGTGTGTGTGTAAAAGCTGATATCCTCCCGGCCGGCGCCGCGGCTCAATAGGCTGATCCTCCGCCTTGCGGCGCCGGCACACCGGGTTCTAGTCCCGGTCGGGGCACCGATCCTGTCCCGGTTGCCCCTCTTCCAGGCCAGCTCTCTGCTTTGGCCAGGGAGTGCAGTGGAGGATGGCCCAAGTCCTTGGGCCCTGCACCCCATGGGAGACCAGGATAAGCACCTGGCTCCTGCCATCGGATCATCGCGGTGCGCCGGCCGCAGCGCGCTACCGCGGCGGCCATTGGAGGGTGAACCAACGGCAAAAAGGAAGATCTTTCTCTCTGTCTCTCTCTCTCACTGTCCACTCTGCCTGTCAAAAAAAAAAAAAAAAAAGCTGATATCCTCCCAACTTGATATTCTCAATAATTCATAGTCTAGTAAAGTACACAGGAGTTATTCCGATTTTAAAAATAGGAACAAGTCTATTTTGGGGGAAAAGAAACAGTATTAAAACTCAGTTTAATTTTTTCTTTTTTTTCCATAGTTACTCTTTTTCTTTTTTTTTTTTTTAAAGATTTATTTTATTTATTTGAAAGTCAGAGTTACACAGAGAGGAGAGGCAGAGAGAGAGAAAGGTCTTCCATCCGATGGTTCACTCCCCAGATGGCCGCAATGTCCAGAGCTGCGCTATCCAAAACCAGGAGCCAGGAGCTTCCTCCAGGTCTCCCACGCGGGTGCAGGGACCCAAGCACTTGGGCCATCTTCTACTGCTTTTCCAGGCTATTAGCAGAGAGCTGGATTGGAAGTGAGCAGCTGGGTCTTGAACCAGTGCCCATATGGGATGCCGGTGCTTCAGGCCAGAGCATTAACCCACTGTTCCACAGTGCCGGCCCCAATTCTTTTTCTTTCTACATGAGGGCAAACCAATATTTATGCTTAAAATACAACAGGCTAGGAAATTTTAAAAGGATGCTGATTTTTAAGTTTCTTACTAATCTTTACTTATGGGAATCATTAAAGTAGCCACTAGCATTAAGTACACTTTCTACAATGGTATACACTCATTTATGGGTTTAGACTTCATCATTTAAGATATCAAATGTTTTATGGGGACTGGCGCTGTGGTGTAGCAGGTAAAGCCACTGCCTGTAGTGTCAGCATCCCATATGGACACCAGCTCTAGTCCCAGCTGCTCCACTTCTGATCCAGCTCCCTGCTTATGTACCTGGGAAAGCAGTGGAAGATGGCCCAAGTGCTTGGGCCCCTCACCCTCTTGGGAGACCCAGAAGAAGCTCCTGGCTCCTGGCTTTGGGTCTATCCAGCTCCAGCCATTGCAGCCATTTGTGGAGTGAACCAGTAGATGAAAGATCTCTTTCTCTCTCTCTCTCTCTTCTGCCTCTGCCTCTGTAACTCTGCCTTTCAAATAAATAAATTAATCTTAAAAAAAGTTTTATGAATTTAAGTATGGAAACATAGTAAACTAGCATCTTCAACTCTACATTGGCCTTAAATGTTTTTCAGAGTATGAAGGATTTAAGTCTGAAGATGAAAAGTACGCAATCATATCTATCACAACCATATTTTAGAAACTGTTTAGATATTTTATACGCTTGAGTTAATGGTTGAAAATAATTACATTATACTATATTTAGAAGCAAATCAGAAAATTTTATTTGGAGTAGTAACTAAGAAAGCAACTTTTAATGGGTACTGAAGAAGAATGAGATAATAGCTACCTTTGAAGAAATAATTTTAATAATTATCTTTCACAGAATCTTATTAAAAAGGAGGCAACTTTAACATTTGACATAAATGAAAATTCTCAATAAGAATCTAGCTTCATTACTAGACCTCAGATCAGTATGCTTTCTAGGTACAGATGTAAATCTTCCAAGTATATACATTAAATACAAGTCAACCAAATAAAAAATAGTGCTGGACTATCCATCACTTTATGTTCTTGAAAACAAAGAGAGTAATGTACTTATACTCTTTTATTAAAAATGCCCCTTGGACCACAAATTAAAACCACACTGACTTATATCAGAAAATATCAAAATTTTCATTGCCTATTTCTATTATATATGTGTGTGTGTTTGTGTAACCATGGCAATAGAATTATCAATTGTTTAAGAAAGTGGCTGCTCTTCCCAACTTGCACTTCAAGCTGAATCCTTGAAATCAGTAATACTTACATGAACTTCCTCTTTTGAAGTAGTAAAAATGAAAGGCATTAAATTAGTATCTAAAATCAGAGTACAGCTTTGTCTTTGAAAGTATATTTGTTATATCTGCATATGTGGTAGCAAAGACCATATAAAATGTACTTGGAAACTAATGCCATTATGAACATAAAGGTTTTATGTACATATTTTTGTCAAATTTTTTAAGAAAGATCTAAAAACTAATTCATCACTGGGCAAATGTCCAGATGCTGAGTTGTAAATCGATTATGTTATCTCAAGGATGTGTTGTTATACAAACATTAAAAGTGCAGTAAGTTAAAAAAAAAAAAAAAAAAAGAAAACCTTGGTTTACTATAGCTAAATCTTATATATAAAGTGGGTGTAAAAAACTTGTTCACTAGGAACAAAGCATCAAATAACCTCAGATGAATGTTATAGCCCAAAATACAAAGCAGTAAAACAAACCTCACAGCCAGGTTGTTTTTAAATGAAAATGTTCAACCATACTGTTCTGTGCTCTATCATAAACAAAAATCTATGAAAACAAACTAAGACCAAGATATCTGAATTGATGTTAAGCAAAATGCAGTTTAGTTTACTGTTAAAGGTATTAAGAAAGTTCAACATATATGCTACACAGTTTGAGCACTGAAAAATAAACAAATTTCCTTATTATGGCTTAGAAATCCATTTTAAAAGAAGAAAGATTTGTCATTTAATATGAACACTTTCCAATATATTCTAAGGATATTATACTGAAAAGACCAGTAATGAAAAACAGTGATAACTATGAAATATACTTTGCTATAGGAAATAAGAGACTAACAAACACTCTATTTGTCATTACTGATTTCATCAAGATTTCTAGCCCTTTAAATATGAAACTTTAGGATTGAAACAAATAAACCAAAACAAGAAAATAAGCTAATATTTAAAGCAGTAGTACCAACAAATATGTTATTTATTCCCCTTATTATTTATAGTTTAGTTTTCCTATTCAGCCCTTACAGACACTAGTTGGAATTTCTAAACATTTCTTTTTTGTTCTGAATCTTCTCTCTTAATACAGTACTAACTCACAGCCCAACATGCTAACTGGGATCAATTAAAACACTGTTCTGACACACCTCTGGATCTGCTTCTTGGCTCTTTAAACTGGTGGTGCTACTTTACTGACTCAACTGACTTTTGCTGCTGATGAAACTGACCTGGTCTGTGGTTAAACTACTGACAAAGGAGTAGACAGTACCTCTAGAGCCCATCTCATTTCTCAGACTCATTAGGTGCATTTTACATAAACACGGAGAAGATAAAAAGAAGAAAAGAGGGACTTCTAAGTTGAGTTTTATAATATTCAGTTTGCAATACTTTGGAATGGCTAATCTAATTTTTGAGCTCTAACTCAGTGCACTTATATAGAAATATTAGACGTCACTGGTAAATCCCAAGGACTACTCCAGCACAAGCTTCTCCCCACCTGTTCACCAAATCTAAATCAGCTACACCAATGAAAACAAATGTCAAGATCTGTGTCATTATAATAAACTGTGGCTCTCATAAAGTCAAATTATGAGTCATGCCACGTTAGTTCTAAAGCAAACAGAAAACAAATTCAGTCAAATTTAGCATCTAAGCTCACGGTCAAAGCTTACAAGAAATGAAAACAGCATAAAATGAGAACTATATAGCAAACACCTTGGGTCCAACATGCAATGACACTAATGACCACCATTTTGTCAGAATGACAACCGAAATCATTTCTGTCCTGAGCAAATACTCATGCATACTATCATTTCTCTATAAACACACATACATCTCATAAAATTACATCATCATTTAAAAAACACTGATTTTACATTAAATTGTCTTTTGACAATTTTGCACTGAATAACAATAAATTAGAACTTACTGTATATTTCAAGTTGCTTAAACCAGTATTACAGATGTTTACACAAAGAATTACAGTAATATACAAGGGCACTTCGATAAAAATTGTATGAGCACTGTTTAAAGTGAAAGAAAGGTTTATAACCAAGCTGTACGGACATCCGGGGGTTTAGGTCTCAGCAACAGGCCATTGGGTTTGTCAAAGGCTGATCGTTCACTCTTACAGCTGAGGGCACTGGTTGCACTGGATGTCCTGGAAGCTCCTCCTGAAAATACAAGAAAGAATTGAATTATTTAAGCTGGATACATATATTCACCTGGTAAATGTCCTCTTTTTTTTTTTAAAGGAGAGTCTTTGCCTTTTTTTAAAATTTGACAGGTAGAGTTATAGACAGTGAGAGAGACAGAGAGAAAGGTCTTCCTTCCGTTGGTTCACCCCCTAAATGGCCACCACGGCCGGCGTTACACCAATCCGAAGCCAGGAGCCAGGTGCCTCCTCCAGGTCTCCCATGCGGGTGCAGGGCCCAAGGACTTGGGCCATCCTCCACTGCCTTCTCGGGCCACAGCAGAGAGCTGGACTGGAAGAGGAGCAACCAGGTCTAGAACCCGGTGCCCATATGGGATGCTGGCGCCGCAGGCAGAGGATTAACCAAGTGAGCCACGGTGCCAGCCTCAAGTGCCCTCTCTTAAGTCTACACTAATTATTCTTCCTTATCCCACATGTGTCTAATAGGCTAATGCAATGATTCTTAATTGGGAACGCATTTCCTAATTCCCTGTGTAACGTTAAAGTGTAGTAACAAACAAGCCCAGACTTGGCATTTTGATTCATGAAATTTAGAGTGGAGATAAACATTTTTAAAAGCTTCTCAAGGGCTGGCATTGTGGAGCGGCAGGTTAAGCAGCCACTTGTGATGTTGGCATCCCATATGAGAGTGCCAGATTGAGTTTCTGGCTGCTCTGATTTGAATCCAGCAACCTGCTCATGTGCCTGGGAAAACAGTGGAAGATGGCTCAAGTGCTTGGGCCTCTGCCAACAATGTGGGTGCGCCTAGCTTCAGCCTGGATTAGCCCCAGCCATTGCGGCCATTAGGGGAGTAAACCAGAGGATGGAAGAGCTTGCTTGCTCGCTCTCATTCTTGCCTTACAAATGAATCAATAAATAACCTTTTACAAAAAAAAAAAAAAAAAAAAAAAAAAAAAAAAAAGCACTTCTCAAGTGATGCAACTGAAACAATAACAACAAAACTCTACGTTGTACAACTATTTATATACTCATTCAACAAATGATTTGCTATATCCAAGGTACAATATTAATATAGGTTACTGAACCAAGACCTCATCTTAGTCACTATCCAAGGAAGCAATGTTTGTAGAATGAGTAAGTGCAATTATTAGTAAGGGTCAGTGTTGTGGCTCAGCAGGTTAAGCATCCCATATGAGCTCCGGTTCCAGTTCCAGCTGCTCCACTTTCAATCCAGCTCCCTTCTAATGTGTCTGGGAAAGCAGGGGAAGATGGTACAAGTAGTTGGCCCAAGTACCCATGTGGGAAACCAGGATGGAGTCTGGATCTTGGCTTTGACTGAGCCCAGTCCTGGCCATTTGTCCAATTGGGGGGTGAATCAGCAGATGGAGGATCTCTTTCTGTCTCTCCCTGTCTCTATAACTATACCTTTCAACTAACTAACTAAATAACTAAATCTTAAAAAAAAAAAAAAATAAGTGTTTAAGACCCAAGGCCAGTGTTGTGGCTTAGGAGGTTAAGCTGCCACCTATAACACCAGCATCCCATATGGGCTAGGTTCACTTCCTGGCTGCTCCACTTCCAATCCAGTTCATTGCCAGTGCACCTGAGAAAGCAGCAGAAGATGGCCCAAGTGCTTGGGCCCCTGCACCCATATGGCAGACTCAAAGAAGCTCCTGGCTCCTAGCTTCAGCCTGGCCCAACCCCAGGCCACTGTAGCCATTTGGAGAATGAACCAGCAGATGGAAGAGCTCTCCCTCTCTCTCTAACTCTGCCTTTGAAATAAATAAAATTTTTTTTAAAAAGTGTTTAAAATTCACATGAGTACTGGGAAGCCATAGCATTGTAAATGGTTCCAACCTTACTTACTTGAATTAGTTTTTTTTTTTTTTTTTTTAAGATTTTATTGATTTATTTGAGAGGTAGAGTTACAGACAGAGGAAGAGGGAGAGGGAGAGAGAGATTGAGAGATAGAGAGAGAGAGAGAAAGGTCTTTCATCCACTGGTCCACTTCCCCAAATGGCTGCAACAGCTGGAGCTGGGCCAGGAGCCAGGAGCTTCTTCCGAGTCTCCCATGTGGGTGCAGGAGCCCAAGTACTTGAGCCATCTTCTACTGCATTCCCAGGCCATAGCAGGGAGCTGGATCAGAAGAGAAGCAGCCAGGACTAGAATCTGCACTAATATGGAATGCCAGGCTGCAGGCAGATGATTAACCTACTGTGCCATAGCGCTGGCCCAGTATTAGTTTTATATACATATATAGTTATATATATATATACATACACACATATATACGTACACGTACACATGCACACAGAGTTTAGGATACATACATGAATGCATACACAGATCTCTGTAAAGCAAAGTGCCTGGCCTTTCTAGAGGCTGAATATTCTGGCACTAAATGGTCACTTCATTCCTATCTTCTCTGGGTATGCTCCTGGCTAAGTCTGTACCAGATCATCTATCAAGCATTGAGTTATTATATCTGGTAATTCTATAGTTTGCAAATTTTGCTTCAGTTATCCACTGAGAAAGACACAGCACACATAATGGCTGGAAGTATTAGCAATAATTCTTAGCTAGCTAAGAGGAATGTTCCAACAATTTTGAAATAGCACATTTATTCATTTCTTCCTTCTTTTTTTATTTGTTCTTTTAATAGAAATATTGAAATTAAAAGTCCCTTCTCCATTACCCAATAAATTACTAATAACTCTCGATTTTCTCTTTATGCTGCCATGCGTGCTGTAATGAAAACTCAAATTAAGGGATCTAGCACAAAACAAAATATATCAGTGAAAAAGAATATATTCTAGGAGTTAGTTTTTGCAAAATTTATCAGAAGAATATATTATTTTAAAAAACGATAGAAGATATGAACAATTATAAAATAAATGTGAATATGCTTACTTAATGGGCTATATTGACCAAGAGTCGATCTCACTCGTCTTGAGGATGGAGGTGGGTTGAGATAACCCATATTGCGATGATAGTCCATTAGTTGTTCTGAACGTTTCATACCAACTGTTGGCTTCACAGCTTCAAGCCTTTTCAGTAAAGCCTTCATTAAAGACAAGCAATTCCAAAGTCACTGTTAGAAAACTAGGGGCAGTATTTTTAAAAGGCAAAAAGTTTCTAACACTTAAGATTCACTAAATACTCATAAAGTAGGAAAGATTTTATGCATTTTTAAAAAATTATTCAAAATGCAGAGACACATACACCCCTATACCCTACTTCAATCTGGGCCAGGCCAAAATCAGAAGCCAGGAACTCAATGCAGCTCGTTCCCATGTATGGCAAGGACCCACTGAATTACTTCAAAAATATACTTTCAAAAAAATTCAAGGGTTTTTGCTAGCTCTATAGTTAACCAAACCACCATGATTAAACAGCTTCTTATAGGTATATCTCTCCAGATATATATATCTTTTTTTTAAAATTAATTAATTTTTTTAAATTTTTGACAGGCAGAGTGGACAGTAGAGGGAGACAGAGAGAAAGGTCTTCCTTTTTGCCGCTGGTTCACCCTCCAATGGCCGCCGCAGTAGGCGCGCTGCGGCCGGTGCACTGCGCTGTTCCGATGGCAGGAGCCAGGTGCTTATCCTGGTCTCCCATGGGGTGCAGGGCCCAAGGACTTGGGCCATCCTCCACTGCACTCCCTGGCCACAGCAGAGAGCTGGCCTGGAAGAGGGGCAACCGGGACAGGATTGGTGCCCCAACCGGGACTAGAACCCGGTGTGCCGGCGCCGCAAGGCGGAGGATTAGCCTACTGAGCCGCGGTGCCGGCCAGATATATATATCTTACAGAGGTTAATTATTAAGTTATGAAGCAACATAATGGGAATTATAATGCTGAGTCCATTGTTAAACCTTAAAAATGACCACCAACAAAGTGTTGAGAAAGGAATATTTAGGCAAACCAAATGGCTTGGGGAACTTGCCCCGGTTGAATTTTATCATTTATTGATTTGAACTTTCTCAGAAGCAAGCTGACCTTTATTTGCAAACACAGTAATGACCTGCATTAAGATTCACATTTAAAAAATTAGCCTCATGAATTTAGTTATAGGACAAGTTTTCTTCATATAATCTTTTTCCCTTCTTCGTATTGTGATAAAATATACACAATATTTACCATTTTAAAATTTGTAAGTGTACAGTTCCACGGTATAGAACACTAACTCATACTATGTTCACTTTGTTGTGAAACATTAACACCAGCCACTTCCAAACTTCCTCAACTCAGTGTTCCTGCTCTTACCAGTTTTACCTCCTGCCCTCCTATTCTGAGGCTCCATTATGGGCATGCCTGAGCAATTCCAAAGAAGGGACGGTGGGGGTAGAACAAGCCAAACATTCCAGAGAGAGTGGTGCTACTCCTTTTGCATAAAATGCCCTTTCTCAGTTTTCTTAGGCAAGAATCAATTCCTCAGTGAAGTCTTACCAAACTAGAGTCAGTGGCTCTCTTTGCTGAACCAAGAATTATGATTTGAAAACTGTTCCAGCTGACTGTGAAGTCTATGGGTTTTCTTCCTTTGTTGACAAAAGTGTATAATCCTTTTTTTTTTTTTTTTTTTTGGACAGGCAGAGTTAGACAGTGAGAGAGAGAAACAGAGAGAAAGGTCTTCCTTCCATTGGTTCACCCCCCAAATGGCCGCCACGGCCGGAGCTATGCCAATCTGAAGCCAGGAGCCAGGTGCCTCCTCCAGGTCTCCCATGCGGGTGCAGGGCCCAAGCACTTGGGCCATCCTCCACTGCCTTCTCGGGCCACAGCAGAGAGCTGGACGGGAAGAGGAGCAACCGGGACAGAACCTGGCGCCCCAACTGGGACTAGAACCCAGAGTACTGGCACCGCAGGCGGAGGATTAGCCAAGTGAGCTGCGGCGCCAGCTAGTGTATAATCTTGCAGTTCATAATTGTGCAAGAAGTTTCCTATGTATCACATCTACATCTGCTGGTTTTTTTCTGATTATCCTATTAATTGCTCATTGAGCTGTGCTGGAGTGGGAAGAAAAGAAAACTTGCTATTTTTAGTTTATATTCATTTCGTTTTTGGTAGTGAAAGTCTCAATGCTTAACCATGCCTATTTTCCTAAATTTGTTTGGGTGGATGTCTGTTTTACTTTTTAATTTTTAACGAACTGCAATGATTATTCATCACATGTAAAACAATATAAGGTAAGCTGAATGTCAATTTGAAACAGTTTGACAATAAGGTTAAAAATCAGTAGCCTGATATGTCAATTATCAAGTTTACATACATGCAGAAACTTAGGGAAATAAGAGAAATGATTTGATTCAACACAGAATCATACCGTATGTCTGGGTATCTGGGTGTCATATGAATATAACAAACTAAGCAAAGGCAAATGTAATGACTTTGAGAAACAGCTAGAAATAGCTCTTGTTACTTTCAAAACATGAAGTGGTGGGGCCAGTGTTGTGGTGCAGCATGTTAAGCTTTGGCTTGCAATGTGGGCATCCCATATTGGAGTGCCAGTCTGAGTCCTGACTGCTCCACTTTCCGATCCAGCTCCCTGCTAATATGCCTGGGAAGGCATCAGATGATGACCCAGGTAGTTGGGCCACGGTTACACATGTGGATGATGGGGATGGAGCTTCTAGTTCCTGGCTTTGGCCTGGCCCAGACCTGGCTGCTGTGGCCATTTGATTAGTGAATCAGCAGATGGAAGATCACTCTCTATCTCTCCCCCTGCCACTCTGCCTTTCAAATAAATCAATCTTTAAAAAAATTATAGTGTATGGGGCCGGCGCTGTGGTGCAGCAGATTAACACCCTGGCCTGAAGCACCAGTGTTCCATATGGGTGCCGGTTCAAGACCCGGCTGCTCCACTTCCAATCCAGCTCTCTTCTATAGGCTGGGGAAACAGTAGAAGATGGCCCAAGTCCTTGGGCCCATGTACCTGCCTGGGAGACCCAGAAGAGGCTCCTGGCTCCTGGCTTTGGATTGGCGTAGCTCCGGCCATTGCGGCCAATTGGGGAATGGACCATCAGATGGAAGACCTCTCTCTGCCTTTCCTCTCTCTGTGTAACTCTGACATTCAAATAAATAAATAAATAAATATTTTAAAAAATTACAGTGTAAATACTAAAATCAAAAGTATAGGCATTTCAAGGGGTAGACATAGTCTATTGGTTAAGATGCCCATGTTGTATAACTGAGTTCAATACTCAGCTCCATCTCCCTGCTAATAGACCCTGGGAGGCAGGTGATGGCTACCCAGCACCCAGGTGGGGGACCTGGATTCAGTTCCCAGTTTCCGGTTTTGACCTGGCTCAGTCCCAGCCATTGTGGGCATTTGGTAAATGAACCAGCAGACAGGAGGGAGTTCTTTGTCTCTCTGTTAATCCAATTTAAATCCCAGCTGCTCCACTTTTGATCCAGCTGTCTGCTATGGCCTGGGAAAGAAGTGGAAGATGGCCCAAATCCTTGGACCCCTGTGCCCCTAGCGTGGGGAAACCTGGAGGAAGCTCTTGACTCCTGGCTTCAGATAGGCCCAGCTCCGGCCACTGTGGCCATTTGGGGAGTGAACCAATTAATGGAAGACCTCTCCTCTCTCTCTCTGTCTCTCTGAACTCTGCCTTTCAAATAAATAAATCTTAAAAAAAAAGAAAAGAAAAAGGGTAAGAATGATACCTTTCTCTGAAGGGAGGAGAGAACTTCCACTTTGACTGTGACCCTATCGGAATAAGATCAAAGTCAGCGAACCCTAAAGGCTTCCATAGCCCTGGCAACTCATGACTAGAGCCTAGGGAGATTACTGACGCCATGAACAGGAGTGTCAAATTGTTAAGTCAGCAACAGGAGTCACTGTGTACTTACATCCCATGTGGGATCTGTCCTTAATGTGTTGTCTAATGTGCAGTGATGCTATAACTAGTACTGAAACAGTATTTTTACACTTTGTGTTTCTGCGTGGGTACAAACTGATGAGGTCTTTACTAATTATATACTGAATCGATCTTCTGTATATAAAGATAATTGGAAATGAAAAAAAAAAACTGGTGTTAAATTGGAAATGGCATAGAAAATTAATTAATTTTTAAAAAAATATCATGTAGGATCTCTGCCTTTAATGTGCTGTACACTCTTATTTAATACTATAACTAGTACTCCAACAGTATTTTTTTTCACTTTGTGTTGCTATATGGGGGCAAACTGTTGAAATCTTTACCTAATTTATACTAAACTGATCTTTTGTATATAAAGAGAATTGAAAATGAATCATGATGTGATTGGAAGGGGAGAGGGAGCGGGAAAGGGGAGGGTTGTGGGTGGGAGGGAAGTTTTGGGAGGGGGAAGCCATTATAACCCATAAGCTGTACTTTGGAAATTTATATTCATTAAATAAAAGTTTAATAAAAAAAAAAAAAGAAAAGAAAAAGGGTAAGAATGGTTATTTATATTCTAATTTGTGGCTTATAAAATCTTACAACTGTCACTAAAATCAGATTCTAGTAATAAGTTTCTCCAAAGTTTTTTTTTTTTTTTTTTGGGGGGGGTGGGAGGGTACTGAATTCATTTTTGTTTTTTAAAAATTTATTTATTTACTTGAAAGTCAGAGTTACACACAGAGAGAGAGGTCTTCCATCCTCAGTTCACTCCCCAGATGGCTGCAACAGCTGGAACTGGGCCAATCCGAAGCCAGGAGCCAGAAGCCTCTTCTGGGTTTCCCAAGTGGGTGCAGGGGCCCAAGGCTTTGGGCCACCTTCCACTGCTTTCCCAGGCCAAGGCAGTGGAAAATGACCTAAGTGCTTGGGCCCTTGCAACCACATGGGAGACCCGGAAGAAGCTCTAGGCTCCTAGCTTCCATCAGGTGCTAGGAGGTCCATTGCAGCCATCTGGGTAGTGAGCCAGTGAATGGAAGCTCGCCGGCTCTGTCTCTCTCTGTCTCTCCCACTCTCTCTGTAACTCTGCCTTTCAAATAAATAATAATAATAAAAAAACTTAAAAAAAAAGAATGAGATTTATCTTAACAAATTTCAAGAATACAAAGTAATGTTTCAGTTATGCAAGATGTATATTCTGGAGAGCTCACATAAGGCTTAGTGAGTGTGGTGAACAATACTGTATTGTGTACTTGTTCAAATCTCTTTTGCTTCTAGGAAGTATCATTCTTTCTGGAAATACAATTAACCTAGCTTGAATTCCCCCCATCTTTTGATGTAGAAAATAATGTGCTACTGTGGCAAAAAAATGGCCTACATGAAAGATCACTGTGAGTGAGATCCCAGTGGAAAGAAGGGACCATTAAACGAGGTACCTTTCTCTGAAGGGAGGAGGGAACTTCCACTTTGATTATGGCCCTGTCTAAATAATGTCAGAGTTTGTGGACTCAAGAGGCTTCTACAGCCTTGGCAGCTCATGACAAGAGCCTCGGGTGATTACTGACATCATAAATAAGAGTGTCAATTGTTAAATCAACAACGGGAGTCACTGTGCACTTACTTCCCATGTAGGACCTCTGTCCTCAATGAGTGGTACTATGAGAATTAACTATAAAACTCATTTTCAAACAGTACTTTATACTTTGTGTGTCTGTGTGGGTGCAAACTGTTGAAATCTTAGTACAGAGTTGGTCTTCTGTATATAGATAATTAAAAATGAATCTTAATGAAGAATGGGATGGGAGAGGGAATAGGAGGTAGGACGGGAGGAGGGCAGGTATGGGGGGAAGAACTGCTATATTCCAAAAGCTGTCCTATGAAATTTGTATTCATTAAATAAAAGCTTTCTAAAAAAAAAAGAAGAAAGAAAATAATGTGTTAGTGATTTCTGCAGCTATTAGCAAAGGCAGGTTGCTTTATTGTTTCTAAAGTGATGGAGGCAAAACTCTGTCAGGACATTAAAAAGTAATGGGTGTCCTATACCCAGGGCAAATCAAAACAACTGCTTCCATTTTCTCATAGCTATAGTCATGCTTATTCATCATTATTTTTTTTGCTGTCTTTTTTGGAAGGAAATAACAGGTGATAACTAAAGAAAGAAAACCAGATTAAATGAACTGTAAGTTATTTCAAGATCTGAAAGATATTAATTAATCAACAAATTAACATTCATGGTGCTGGTGCTGTGGCGTAGTGGGTAAAGCAGCCACCTGCAGTGTTGGCATCCCATATGGGTACCAGTTCAAGTCCCGGCTGCTCCACTTACAATCTCGCTCTCTGCTGTGGCCTGGGAAAGCAGTAGAGAATGGCCCAAGTCCTTGGGCCCCTGCACCTGCGTCGGAAACCAGGAAGAAGCTCCTGGCTCTGGACTGGCACAGCTCTGGTCGTTGCAGCCTTCTGGGGAGTGAACCAGCGGATGGAAGACCCCTCTCTCTCTCTGCCTCTGCCTCTCTGTAACTCTACCTTTCAAATAAATAAACAAATCTTTTTTAAAAAAAAGAAAGAAAGAAAAAATCAAGCTTGTCTCTTCCTCTCTAATGAGTCTGTTTGTTTAAAAAAATTCATACATTTGAGATCCACTACAAACACTATAAATCTTCATCTTTGTGACAACATATCATTGTCCCTTTAATTATTCTGTATGAATTTTAAAATTACTCTTGTAAGCCAGGAGACAAAGAGGATTTTAGTTTTTATTTAAAGTTTTATAATTTATCTAAAATTTTTTAATTTATACACATAAATATTTTCACTTTAAAAATATTTTTTTTGACAGGCAGAGTGGACAGTGAAAGAGAGAGACAGAGAGAAAGGTCTTCCTTTTGCCGTTGGTTCACTCTCCAATGGCCGCCGCGGCTGGCGCGCTGCGGCCAGCACACCGCGCTGATCCGATGGCAGGAGCCAGGTGCTTATCCTGGTCTCCCATGGGGTGCAGGGCCCAAGCACTTGGGCCATCCTCCACTGCACTCCCTGGCCACAGCAGAGAGCTGGCCTGGAAGAGGGGCAACCGGGACAGAATCCGGTGCCCCGACAGGGACTAGAACCTGGTGTGCCGGCGCCGCAAGGTGGAGGATTAGCCTAGTGAGCTGCGGCGCCGGCCTAAAAATATTTTAATATGTGAACTCCTCAGTGGAAATATCTTAGTCTACTTCATTGTCCGCTTATTTGTATTTTTCTGGATTTACAACTGACTAGTGGTTATTTTACATTTGTGTGTTATTGTGTACATGTATGTTATATATATGTGTGTGTGTTTTATATATGTATGCTATATGTGTGTGTATGTGTGTATAATATCTTATGAAGTAAAAACCTATAAAGTAAGAAAGAAAAAAAGACATTAACTCCATTTTAATTTCAGGCTTTAATCCTGATACACTCCTGCAGGAATCCTAGTTCTTCCCTAACTGCTTCAATTCTTTCCTCTCCCTGCACCCCTTCTTTTATACCTGAGAAAACTACATATTCTTTGAAAATGAAGTACTCTTACTTCTAATTAGAGTAAACAGTAACAATAAATGACTACCTCTTTCTGAAGATTATTATTATTCTCTTTCAGAAAAATAGACTCATGTAATGTTCAAGTGAAGTTAAGATATGGTTTAAATGAGGTTATTTCAAAATTCATAAGTTAAAACACCAGTCACCTTTTTAGAAATAAAGTTCTAATATAATTGAATCCATGTGGGGCAAGCACGCCCTCTACTGGACAAAGCTACCTTTCTTTATTTCCTTAATTTTCTCTGGCTGAAGTTTGTTGAAGAAGCTGAAGGTGCTCAGCTTCACCAGAAGAGAAGATGAAAAACAGCGCGTTGCTGACGTGAGGCACAGGGCTGCATTTCACACAGTATCTCTGTTCTCCTCCTCTGTACAGCGCTACTTCTTTGAAGCCCTGAATCATTTCCATTTAAACAGCCTCTAAGTTAGTACTGGGTTCTTGTGAGAGCACTGGAAGATAAATGCTTTTAACTGCCTATTGGCAACCTGAATTTGTCTCTGTCACAGGAGATGGAGCAAATTAAAGAATTCAAATCATTAAAAATATAAAGTAATGGACCCTGTTTGTGTGTTCATCTGACACAGAAATAGTTACAGAAATTTGTGTGTGTGTATGTCTACCTGAATGAGTGCTTTAAATATAAACACGCTAGAAAACAGGTTAACAAGTATCCTTGGGAGTGGGTGTTACGGTACAGAGGTTAATATGCCTACATCCCATATTGGAGTGCTGAGGTTCCTGAGCTTTGGGCTCCTGGCTTCAGCCTGCCCAGTCCCAGCTGTTGTGGGCATTTGGGGAGTGAACAAATGGATGAAAGATCAGTTTCTCTCTATATCTCTCTCTTGTTCTGCCTTTCAAAAATAAATAAATCTTCAGAAAAGAAGTATAGGGACTTGTGCTGTGGTGTAGAAGCCTTAGCTTTGGCTGAGAGAGAGAGAGAGAGAGAGAGAGAGAAAGAGAGAGAAAGAGAAAGAAAGAGAGGGAGAACTCCTATTCATTGTTCCCAAATACCTGCATGCTAGGGTTGGGCTAAAGCAGAGGCTGAGGTCAATGAAGAAGCACCGCGAGCCAGGAACTAAATCCTGAGATCTCCCATGTGGGCTGGGACCTAACCACTTGAGTCATTACTGCTGCCTCCCAGGGTCTGCACCAGCACAAAGCTACAGTCAGGAGCTGAAGATAAGCATGAAACTCTGGCACTCTGGCATGGAGCATGGGCTCTTAAAAGCTAAATCACATGCCCGTACCTCTTTGACTTCTTTAATGTGACTACTAGAAAATTTACAATTATACATGTGGCTTATATCATGTTTGTATTGTTTGAGAATATAACAAATAAATTCTTACTATCAAATGGAGAAAAATAATGTACATATATACAAATTACTACATATAGAAAGTAAAAAAGAATAAAATACTAATAACTTTCTGCTGGATTATAATAGGTGAAATACACAACTGATTTGGAGAATAATAAAAGCTGCAAGTAGAAGCTGCTGACAGTTTTGCCCTATAAGTACACAGAATAGTCACAGACAATAACGGCTTCAACTTTTCAAAAGTAAGCCCCTGGGGCTGGCATTGTGACACAGTGGGTTAAGTTGCCACATATAACAACAGCATCCCGTATCAAGTCCTGGCTTCTCTGCTTCTGATACAATTCCCTACTAATGCCCCTGGAAGGCAGTGGAGGATGGCCCAAGTGCTTGGGCCCAACACCCACGTGGGAGACCTGGATGGAGTTCCTGGCTCCTTGCTGCTGCCTGATCCCGCTCTGACCGTTGCAGCCTTTTGGGGAGTGAACCAGTAGATGGAAGATCTCTCTTTTTCTCTCCTTTTCTGTCACACTACATTTCAAATAAATAAAAGTATCTTTAAAAAGAAAAAGTAAACCCAGGTTCCTTAAAAAGGAACACAGAAATACTACTGTATGATACAGCAATTCTACTCTTAGGTGTAACAACCCAGAGAAATTAAAAGAAGGAATTTGAACCTATATACTTTTCTGTCAATATTCCTCTAGCTTAATTCACCATAGCCAAAAGGTCAAACAGATCAAGTGTCTATCAACAGATGAGTGGATACTGAAATGTGTTACAAGTCTAAAATGGAATATTATTCAGGTAAGAACAATGAAGTTCTGATACATGCCACACCATGGCTGAAGCTTAAAAGCATTATGCTAATAGGTCATTTTAAAGAGGGTTTCTGAGCTGCAAAACCAAGACCTCTAAATGCTATGAACAAAGACTGAAGTTCTCCACAGGATATCAGTCACTCAATACTGTGTTTTCCTGAGGAGAGATAAGATTCAGTCACTCATAATCATGACATAATCCATGATTGGTGATATGGGAAAGTAATACATATTTGTAAGTCTTTAAAAAAAAAAAACAATTTTTTCTTTCAAGCCCCATTTATCCATTAGGACAAAACTAAAAACATTATGCTAACTGAAATAAGACACTAAAGGTCAAATATTATGATTCTGATATCTGAAACAGCCAAATGTATAAACAGAAGATAGACCAGAGGCTTTTCTGGGCTAAGGGGGAGGCGGAATGAAGACTTATTTAAAAGGTAGAGTTTCTTGTATGGGGTGGTGAAAAAATTTTAGAAATAGTGATTACCATGGCTGTACAACATTAAGAATGTACTTAATTCAACTGAACCATATATTTAAAGATAGTTACAATAGCAACTTTTGTTATATATATATATATATATATATATATATATATATAAAATACACATTTTACTACAACTTACAAAATTAGTTATATACTAAATACTGAATTGTACACTTTGTGTATGGCATGTGAATTATATCTCAGTAAAGCTGTTTTAAAAAAGTAACCCAAGGGGCCAGCACTGTGGTGTAGCAGGTTAAAGCCCTGGCCTGAAACGCTGGCATCCCATATGGGCGCTGGTTTTAGTCCCGGCTGCTCCTCTTCCGATCCAGCTGTCTGCTATGGCCTGGGAAAGCAGCAGACGATGGCCCAAGTCCTTGGGCCCCTGCACCCATGTGGGAGACATGAAAGAAGCTCCTGGCTCCTGGCTTCAGATCTGCGCAGTTTCAGCCATTGCGGCCATTTGGGGAGTGAACCATCGGATAGAAGACCTCTGTCTCTACCTCTCTCTTTAGCTCTGTCTTTCAAATAAATAAAAATAAAATCTTTTAAAAAAAAGTAACCCTGGGCCAGCGCCGTGGCTTAACAGGCTAATCCTCCGCCTAGCGGCGCCGGCACACCAGGTTCTAGTCCCGGTTGGGGTGCTGGATTCTGTCCCGGTTGCCCCTCTTCCAGGCCAGCTCTCTGCTATGGCCCGGGAAGGCAGTGGAAGATGGCCCAAGTCCTTGGGCCCTGCACCCGCATGGGAGACCAGGAGAAGCACCTGGCTCCTGGCTTCGGATCAGCGAGATGCGCTGGCCGCAGCGGCCATTGGAGGGTGAACCAATGGCAAAAAGGAAGACCTTTCTTTCTGTCTCTCTCACTATCCACTCTGCCTGTCCAAAAAAAAAAAAAAGAACAAAAAAAAAGTAACCCAATATCCTAATATAGGTAATCTGCATTTGAATTTGGGCTCCACCACATACAGGCTGACCTGGAGCAGTTTTCTTCATAACAATAACTATGTCATAAGGTTACTATGAGGATTCAATGACCTAACATTTGTAAAATAGTATGAATGACATAGCTGCTTAGTAAATAAAAACAGGCTTCAGAGACAAGTGAGAGTGCAAACAGAAAGTGACCCCAAATGTTTGTGACACACAGTGATTTTAAATTTTCTCAAAGCATGAAACTTGAGTATTGCTAATGTGAGGTACAGAACTATCACTTAGCTCACCACCCACAAGCTTCAGTTCAGCTCGCTTTATTGCTATCTACAGTTTGCCACATGGTGAAGAGTTCAAGACTACTGTTTGTTTTGTAAATATAGTACTCCAGCTCCCCAACTCTTGTGGTGATGGTTAACAAAGAAATTTACAAGAGTTGTTATAAGTTCAGGTAAGTACATAGTTAAATAGGACCACAGTTGTGACAAAACATAATGAAAATTAATTTTTTAAAAAGTCTTAATTAATTTTTGAAAAAATTTATTTGAAAGATAGAGTGACAGAGGGAAAGAGAGAGGAGAGAGACATATCTTCCATTTGCTAGTTCATTTCCCAAATGGCCACAAGAGTCAGGTCTGGGCCAGGCTGAAGCCAGGAGCCAGGAACTCGATCCAGGTCTCCCACACGGGTGGCAGGGGCTGAAGTACATGGGCCATCCTCCATTGCCCTCTTAGGTGCACTAGCAGCAAGCTGGACTGGAGGCAGAGTACCTGCGCCTCTAACCTGCACTTGATATGGGATGCCAGCATCACAAGCAGTGCTTACCCGCTATGTCACAAAGCTGGCCCCAGTCTTAATAATTTTCATAGCTTTACAAATTACTTTAGCTCTGAATTTATGTACTCATTAAGGATCTAATTAGTTTAAGATGTTTAGGTTAAAAAACTGCCTAGGAGGGCCAGTGCTGTGGTGTAGAAGGTTAAGCCTCTGCCCACAGCGCCGGCACCCCACATGGGCACCAGTTCGGGTCCCAGCTGCTCCACTTCCAATCCAGGTCTTTGCTATGACCTGGGAAAGCAGTGGAAGATGGCCCAAGTCCTTGTGCCCTTACACCCACGTGGGAGACCCAAAAGAAGATCTTGGCTCCTGGCTTCGGTGTGGCCTAGTTCCAGCCATTGCAGACATTTGGGGAGTGAGCCAACGGATGGAAAATCTCTCTCCTTCTCTCTATCTCTGCCTTTCAAATCAATCAATCAATCTTTTAAAAAAAACTACCTGGGTTTAAAATCAGCCTTTTTTGAAGAAAATTGTATGTTATAACAATAATTTGAAGTGTGAAGATTTTCAAAAGCCCCCATATATTTCTCTTAGAATATCAAAGTATAATTATATATATTGATATGTAGTTTGCTGGATAAAAAATACACATCTTCCAAACTCATAGCTCTTTACAGATTTCATGCTACACGTATGTGTATTTGCTTTTAATATATTAAAATTTGAAATTTAGGTTCTTGTAAATTGGACAGTGAACTCAGAACAAATGCATTTTCTTTGACAACTAAAAAATCTCAGTTACTTACCAAATTTTCTCTTTCAATCCTTTGTTGTTCCCTCTGTCTGTTGAGAGCACTATGATAGAGTTTAGGGGGATGACCAACTGATCTTCTGGGAATTGTATTTCTGCTTCCTGGTTTTTCAGCCTGTCTTGACAGTTCTTTCAAAAGCCTCTGATTCTCCTGATCAATCTGTCTCACTTCTTCTCTTGAGAAGGAGTAGTTTTTCCTAGGTACTACTGAAGGCTGATCAAAGTGATGTCTTTGTGGTCCCCTTTTATCTAACTGCAGAAAAGCTACAGAAGTGAACAAAAAGGAAAGAGAGAGAAAAAGTGGTTAAACACAGTAGCTATGATAGCACCTGCTTTCACCCTTAAAAATACAAGCTATATCAATTCACGAAAGATAGGTATGAAATAATGCTAATAGTTTCTAGATGACAACTGTGTATAGGAAAAAAATTAAAGGAGTTTAAAGGTTTATTCTCATTGGCTTATTTGGACATGAAAGCTACTAGCAAAATGATAAAAAAAAATCTTAAGGAATGTATATGGTATTGGTTTTTAGGCAGGTATAATTTATGAAAAATGACTTTGTTAAGTCTATTATGGCTCTCTATGGCAATGTAATAGTTGGATGGGTTAGAAGCCCCCGGGTTGTATGCATCAATATAACACATAATTTAGGTATAGTTTTTGTTAGTTGGAGGGCATGGTTAAAAGAAATGTCTCCAGGGCTCAGTGTTGTGGCACAGTGGGTTAAGCCATCTGGCATCCCATGATCCCACACTAGAATACCTGTTTGAGTTCTGGCTGCTCTGCTTCCCATCCAGCTCCTTGCTAATGGCCTAGGAAAAGCAGCAGAAAATGGTACTCACTACCCATGTGGGAGATCTGGATGAAGCTCCTGTCTCCTGCTATGGTCTGAGCCTCCTTGGCCATTGTGGCCATCTAGGGAAAGTGAACCAGCAGATAGAAGATCTCTCTCCCTCTAACACTGCCTTTCAAATAAATAAATAAATAATCTTAAAAAAAAAAAAAGCAAAAGTGATCCCACCCTATAAAAGGTATTTTTAATTAAGAAAAATATTTTGCATATGATTATCAAAGGAAATATTTACCAACATGTTTAATTTATAATTTCCATTTTCATAAACATAATTATTATGAATCCCAGATGAAAAGCTTCTAAATATCATAAGCTTGCTGAATGTTTCAGGTTCAGTATGTTCTAAATCTAAAACTACATCAGACAAGTATATTTAATTTTTAAGATAATTTCTGAAGTTTGAACTATTTCTTAATTTTTAAAAAAGTTTATTTATTTGAAAGGCAGAGAGATAGGGAAATATCTTCCATCATTTGGTTACTCCCCAGATGCTTGCAACAGCCAGGGTTGGGTGTAAACCCAAGAGGATACAGGAGCTCAATCTGACTCTCCCACTGGGCTGGCTGGGATCCAACCACTGGAGTCATCACCTCCTGCCTCTCAGGGTGCACACTGGCAGGCAGAACTGGAAGCAGAGCCAGGGCTCAAACTCAAGCACTCCAATATGGGATGTGGGTGTCATAGCCCTTGGGCCAAGTACCTACCCCTATTATACTATATTTGTACTTAACTATGTCAATTCTTTGTATATATTAGCATTTTGTCCTATTAAAACCATAATGCTTTAAAGAGAAATGGCACTTTTTAAAAAATTCTTCTGAGTCTCAAGTTTTTAAAAATATTTGTTTATTTATTTTGAAAGGCAGAGTTACAGAAAGGCAGAGGCAGACAGAGAAAGAGAGATCTTCCATCCACTGATTCACTCCCCAAATGGCCACAACAGCAAGAGCTGGGCAAATCCAAAGCCAGGAGACAAGAGCTTCTTCCAGGTCTCCCGCATGGGTACAGGGCCCAAGAATTTGGGCCATCTTCTATTGCTTTCCCAGGCTAAAACAGGGAGCTGGATTGGAAGTGGAGCAGCCGGGTCTTGAACCGGTGTCCATATGGGATGCCAGTACTGCAGCTGGTGGCTTTACCTGCTACACCACAGCGCTGGCCCTGACACTTTTATTTTCATTTAAAATAAATACAGTACCAATTTGGTCAAGGTCATAAAATTCTACCTCCCTACATTTAAACTGAAGACTGTAAAAGATCCCAGAAAGTTAAAAAATGATTAACAGCATGATGAAATTAATGGCTGATATTTTGTTGGAAATCACATCAAGTTACTGGAAAACCTGAATAAGAACACATTTTGAAAGATATAACTATGCCGTTCAAATTACCTTACTTCCAAGAAATACCCATTTTATAGAATTTAATAAGCCTTCTAATTAATTTAGCTATATGTAGAAGCCCTATAAAATTAAATTCTGAAGGAAATTTTAAGTAAGCTCTGTTTTCCTAATAGCATTTAAAAGACATTTTTAAAAGGAAAATAAGGCAATAGCAAAAAAACAAACAAAAAAGCCAAAAAAAAACTGAATTGAATTCATCTAAAAAATATATGCGGAACACTTACATGAGAATATCAAGTATGACTATCCCATATTTCTAAAATGACTACTTGCTTTAGTATGATGCTATCTGCTTTATAGCATGGCTTAGTATACGGCAACCTCAAACACAGGACTGATTTTTCCCATTGAGTGGATCTAAACAATTTTTTAATTTGCATAAACTTTCATATGTATATATGTATATATATAAACTTACATATTCAAATATTATTTTTCTTTCATTTAAAACACTTTATTTTAAAGGCAGAGAGAAAAAGAGACAGAGATTTCCCATCTGCTAGTTCACTCCCCAAATGCCTGCAACTGTAGAGCCTGGTCAGGCTGAAGCCAGGAACTGAGAACTTCATCTGGGTTTCCCATGTAGGTGGTGGGGACCCAACCAATTGGGCTATCACCTGTTGCCTCTCAGAGTGTGCTTTAGCAGGGATTTGAAATGGAAGTATACCCATTTACTTCGATGTACTTGAACCCATGCACTTCGATATGGGATACAGCTCTCTGAAGTAGCATCCTAATTAACCACTGCACCAAATGCCTGCCCCCTCTAATTTTAATCAAATAATTTTGTTCCGTTTCTCCAACATTTATTTCAATTTCAGTGTCCATCAACTCTAGGCATTTTTTAAGTCATCTACCACCATTTACTATAGTATCTAAGCTATTTGAAATACCAGCAGGATTTTAAAGAATTTATGTGTGTGGGTTGAGTGTTTGGTCCAGCAGTTAAGACACCACTTGGGATGATATCCTGTATCAGAGCACCTTGGGTTTGGGTTCAGGGACTCTTGTCCTGATTCTAGCTCCCTTCTCTGCTAATAAGTACCCTGGGAGGTAATAGGTGACAGTTTGAGTTCCTGAGTTCCTGCCATCCACATGGGAGACCTAGATTGAGTTCCTGGTTCCTGGCTTTAGCCAGCTACAGCCCTGGCTGTTGCAGGTATCTTGGGAGTGAACCAGAGGATGGTAGAGCTCTCTCTCTCTCTCTCTCTGCCTTTCAAAAAAAAAATTTTTTTTTTCATCTATATGTGATGCTATCACTGGAAACTTTACCCCAAGTTATATTAAGCCCTATTCATATTAATTCTTTTAAAAAATTCATCATGCAGGCATATTCATGATCCCTATTTTAAAAATGGCATTAGCTGTTTAAATTGACTTTTAAATTTTTAAAAAATCTAACACTTGTAACTGATTAGTTATAATTCAAGGAAAAATAACTAAACTTACTACATTTCTTTGCCTTGTTTATTAACAACTTGTCAGATGAGAAATTCCGTGACATTCTTCCTGCTCCCTTCCTTTGAATCTGGGAAGGCCTGTAGGCCCAAAGTGATAATAAGTGACTTTCAAGGATGATTACCAAGAGAAGATGCAGCTTCCCTCGCCACCCCTTCCCCCGCTCTGTTTGCTGAAATACTTGGCTTGGAGTCATGAACCACCATACACATTTAATTACCCTGAGTCTGCCAGGCTGTGAGGTTATCAGGCCTCATAAAGAGGACACGTGTAGGCACTTGATCAAGGTTTTTGAGTCGTCTCAGACTGCTGCTTTACACAACTAAATTTTGTACTGATTTGTTAACAGAATGAATGTAACTAATAAACAAAACATGGGACCAGGAACCACTACTATTATAAAAACCTAAAATACACAGCACTAGTTTTGAGATTTGTTGGCAAGGAGAGCTGGCACCTGGAAAAGATTCTTGGCAACAAGGGAAATGGAACAAATCCCAACTACACTGGTGGATTTGGCTAAGCAGATCTCCAACAATGGTTTATTTAACCCACAGTAAGAGGCAGAATAGAGACACATGAGGTTAAAAACAAACAAACAAACAAAATAAATAAAAGGAACTGGTCAGTTCTCAAGCAAAATTTAGAAGGAAAAGACTATGTGGTTCAAAAATTAAACTACTCCTCATCCCTAGCCTCTCCCAGAAGCAGCTTCTCAAAGTACTCAAAGAGCTATAACTGAGGAATCAACCACACTTAAGGAATCTCAGCCGCACCTGGACCTGATTTCAGATTCTCAATCTTGAGGCTGGTAGCATCTCTGGAAAGAGGAAAAGTATTTTTGCGTATGTAAGGAAAAAGTAGCTACAAGTTAGATTGAGGAGATTTTAAGATATATCCATAAGCTGACACTCCCATTAAGAAGAGTCTATGCCCCTCCATCTTACACCTGGGAGGCTTTCTGACCATTTCAACCAGCAGAATATGAAAGAAATGATGCTCTGTGACTTGAGGCTAGGTCATAAAAGGTGATGAGGTTTCTACTGTTTTCTAGAACTCTTGTCCTTGGAACTCTGAGCCAGCATGTCAGAAGCCCAACTGCTCCAAGGCTGCTACATCTGAGGGAGCCTGGCTACATGAAGAAGTTGTGTGTGGGCCCCTTGGTCAGCAGTCCCAGTCTCCAGCTCACCCAAGCCCGGCTTCCTGACACGTGAGTAAACAAGCACACAAGGATTCCAGTCCTTCACTGTCAAGTCACTTCTATTTTTGAGTCTTTCTGTCTTTCCCTAAATTGGGGCAATTTGTTACGTTGCAATAGTAACTGATTATTTCTTACTTGAAAAAAAATTGACAGAAAATATCTGTGGGACAAGTTCAGACACTAAACACTTTTTTTTGTTTGATTTTTTTGGTTTCATTATCAATGTGCTACAGTGATTATGCCATCATCAATTTCATCACCCAATTCTGTTTTGCACTTATCATACATTTCAAATCAATGACACATCTTTTTGATATAATTGTCTCACTATTATGAAACACCTTCATTAGTTAGTTTTAGTACTTTTCATATCTTGAATCCTATTTTTTGCATAGTAATAACATTTTCTCCTTGTTAAGGAAAATATGCCTGGCATATCTTTTTCAAGTCTTATTTTTCCTATATTATTTATCTTTTTAGTTTGGGCTTTTTTTTTCCTGAATCAATTTATTGACTACTTCTAGTTAGCACAACTGAATCCCTATCAGAAAGGGCTAGTGTGGTTTATTTCCCATTTTTCAAACTTGTAAAATACACAAAATACAAAATTTACCATATTAACCACTGAGTATCTAGTTCAGGGGTATTAAATTCATTCATAAAATGCAATCATCGCCATCATTCACCTCCACACCTCTCTTCATCTTGTAAAACTGAAACATTATGCCCACTGGACAGTAACTTGCCTTTGCTGCCTTCTCTAAATCCCTGACAACCATAATTTCACTCTCTGATTTTAACTAAACATCTCAGAAAAACAGAGCCATGTAGCATTTGTCTTCTTGAGACTGGCTTATTTCACTTAGCAAAATTTCCTCAAGGTTCATCTGTGTTACAGTATATGCCAGAATTCCCTTCAAGGTTGAATAATATTCCTGGTTTAATTTTTTAATGCAGTGATAATGTGCTCTGATAATCTGAACCACTCGTTTGTATTGTTTGGCCTCTTTTTCTACACTCTTGCCATTTTAAAAGATGTATTTATTTATTTACTTATTTGAAAGGGAGGGAGAGAGAAAGAGAGAGAGAGAATGAATATGAGAATATCTCCAAGTCCTCTATTCAATGGTTCACTCCCCAAATGGCCATGCCAGCCAGGGCTGTGCCAGGTCAAAGCCAGGAGCCAGGAACTCCATCTCGATCTCCTGTAAGGGTGGCAGGGGGTTCCAATTCTTGTGCCATCACTGCTTTCTAGACGCATTAGCAGGAAGCTAGGTCAGAAGTGGAACATCCAGGACTTGAACTGGCACTCCAATATGAGATGCTGGCACTGATGTCACAAGTGGCAGCTCAATTCACTGTGCTACCATGTCAGCCCCACTTTTTCTTTTTTAACTGCTTTTTAAAATTCTTTTTTCTCATTTTTTTGTTTTGGAAACCAAAAGTTAATTTTGACCAAGTTAAAATTTTTCTAAAATTTTCATCAAGGTACTATAGTACTGTGAATACTATAATAACATATTCTTGTTATATTCTTCTAGAATTTCTTGAATTTTTCAGTCTTAGGACCTATTATATGCCTTAAGATAGAGGACCCCAAAGAATATGTATGTGGATTACATCTATTAATATGTATCATACTAGAAATTAGAAGTGAAAAAATTCATCTGAAAATAAAAATAAACCAATTACTCCGGAACACGTCATAAGTTTCCGACAAGTGGCACTGAACGATAAGTTTGGGAGCAGCATTTATCCTAGCAGTTAAGATACTCATGCTCCACATGGCAATGCTTAGGTTTGATTCCCAGCTCTGGATCCTGACTCTAGCTTCTTGTCAAAGCAAACCCTTATGAGGAAGTGGTGATGACAGCTGGGTGGGTATGAATCAAATAGTTTGCTTGGTTCAAACCCTACTTTCTCTATCTTTGTGCTGCTGCATACCCTGGGAGTGTGTGGCCCAAGTACCTGGGTTCCTGCCATCAATGGAAGAGCTTCTCAAACTTTAAAATGCATACACAGCACCCTAGTAGATTCTGGTTCAGTGAAACTTGGGTTGACCCCAATTAGCTACATTTCCAACTAGTGCCCAGAAGATATCAATGCTGCTGATCTGAAGACCATAGTCTGAATAGCAACACACTAAATTATCTGGTTCCATTTAAAATAAATAAGGTGACTGTGGCACAGCAGGTTAAAGTCCCAGCCTGCAGTGCCAGCATCCCATATGGGCAGTGGTTCGAATCCTGGCTCTTCCACTTCCGATTCAGCTCCCTGCTAACGTGCCTGGGAAAACAGCTGAGGATAGCTTGCCTTTGGGCCCTGCACCCATGTGAGAGACCCGAAGGAAGCTCCTGGCTCCTGGCTTCGGATCAGCTCAGCTCTGGTCATTGTGGGCATTTGGGGAGTGAACCAGTGAATGAAGGACATCTCTCTCTCTCTACCTGTCTCTTTCAAATAAATAAAGTAAAATAAATCTTTAAAAAAATAAAGTAAAATAAATAAGGCATCTCTCACTAATCTTAACTAATTCAGTTCTGAAACTTGGATATAGAGAATTTATACATTTTTAAGTTTTGAGTGGGAAAAATAACTACTCCAAATTTTTTAGGTTTCCCTGTGATTAAACGGAAACACTGTTAAAAAAATTCAACATAGATGTATAAACAAGCTTTATTCATACTAGTGCAACTGAAGCACCCCTAACCTAAGAGAACCGCTAGGAAGTAGTACCAGGGTTTTGTTTTCTTTTCTCTCCTTTTTTTTTTTTTTTTTTTAAAGATTTTTCTCATTTATTTATTTGAAAGGTAGAGTAACAAGAAGGAGGGAGGGAGAGAGGGAAGAAGGAAACATAAGAGATCTTCCATCTATTGACTCGTTCCTCAAATGCCAGTAACACTCAAGGCTGTGCCAGAATCCTGGGATTCTATCTAGGTCTCCCACAGAGGTGGCAGAGGCCCAAGTACTTGAGCCTTCCAGGATACTCATTAGCAGGAAGCTGGAATTGAAGCAGAATTAGGACTCAAACCCAGGCACTCCAATATGGCATACTGGCATAGTATTAACTTCTGGGCCAAACACGAGTCCCTAAGCCAGATTTTCTTAATAGGAGCCAACAGATTTCATGCAGAGTTTGACTTGAGACTCCACCCATCTTTTATTAAACCAGATATTAGATTAGAAAAATTATTACCTTTCTGATTTAATTTTAAAAAAGATTTATTTAGTTTTTTGAAAGGCAGAGCAAAAGACAGAGAGAAGAGAGATCTTCCACCTTCTGGGTCACTCCTCAAATGGCCACAACCTCCAAGTCTGGGCCAGACTGAAGTCAGAAGCCAGAAACTCCATCCTGGTTTCTCACAAGGGGGGCAGTGGCCCAAGAACCTGGGCCATCTTTCGCTGTCTTCCCAGGCACATTTAGCAGAAAGCTGGGTCGGAAGCAGAGTGGCAGAGACTCAAACTGGTACTCCAATATGGGATGCTGGTGTGGTAAGCAGTAGCTTAATCCGCTGTGCCACAATGACAGCACTGATTTAATTCCTAATATAGTACACATTTACAGAAATAAGCTATAACCTAAACAAAAGCTCTTCTGATCCTTCAATCATTTTTAAGAATGCACAAGGGTCTTAAGATCAAAAAGTCTGAAAAATGTTGGAGTCCACACTGTGGTGCAGTAGGTTAAGTCAGCCAGCAATGCCAGCATCCCATATAGGCACCGGAAGATGGCCCAAGTACTTGGGCACCTGCCACCTACGTTGGAGACTTAGAAGAAGCTCCTGGCTTTGGCCTGACTTAGCCCCAGTCATAGCAATTATCTGGAGAGTAAACCAGTGGTTAGAAGATCTCTCCCTTTCTCTCCATAACTCTGCCTTTCAAATAAATAAATAACTCTTAAAAAAAAAAAGTAAAAAAGAAAACTATTATGCTAGAGCACTGAGGAGTGTACTGGAAATCTAGAGGGAAAAAAAAGACAGACTTAGTTTTTAACAAATGAATGATCAACTTGATGTATGATCCAATCTAGGTTAATTAATGAATATACAGACTGGAAAGTGGTCATACCAATTAAAAGGAAAAAATGGAAATGTCACTCTAGAAGGCTTAGTAAGGAATAAGGGCTATCTAGACAGGAATATTTAATCAGTTATTTTAAAGGTTATAATGTAGAGACAGGTATAGACATACTCTATATATTTCATGTGGTAATCTAAGACAAATGGGTCATTGTTATGAAATCAAATTTCAGTGAAATGTATGAAATGCCTTTGCTATACCTTTCCTATTTGAGCTTTTCAACAAGTGAAGCTTCCTGACATTCCCTCCCTTCAGTGGGCAAATACTTTCTACTAGGTGCCAATGCTTGCTATATTTGGAGATTCTAGCAAGAAATAAGACCCTGCCCTCACACTTACACTCCAATGAGAGAAGCAAACATACCATGCTAATTCCAGAGTTCTGATTACTGTAATAAGACAGATGTTGGGGCTATAAAGCCACCACACATAGAATGTTCAGAAAAAGTCTCTCTGAGGAGGTGATACATAAGCTGAGACCTGACAAACAGAAGTGGCCTATGCAAAGGAAAAGGCAACAGCAAGTGCAAATACGCCATCAGTGGAAAAGAAGGACTGTGAGAACAGTAAGGAAGAAGTATACTGGAGCACAGTAAGTAATATGATGTAAAATTGCAAACCATTTCCATACAATGTAGAAAGCAATGGTTCTCACTAACCTTAACAGTGTATCAGATGAGCAATGAACACGGACACAACAAAGGACCACAGCAGCCCTGAGCCCCAGAAAGCATCAGCTTTGGAGAGCAAAGTGAGATCAGAATGCAGTGGCCCCGACAATGGTGATAGAGCTAGAGAGAGAGCCTAGCAGATTACACTGTCTCTGAGTGCGGCCCAGAGCCCAGAGTGGAACAGCATGCCTGCTCATCCAAAGACAAAGAAAAGGGGACCTCTCTCTCTCTCCCCTCCCCCCACCCAACAAGACAACACCTGGCAAGAGCTAAGAGGACGGGCACCATTTGGGACTTACGTAGGCAGCAGCTGCTGCAGGTCTTGTGTGTGTACCCAGCAACTGGCGGGACAGTCACCATTTTGTCCGCAGAGGCAACAGCAGCAGCTCTGCCACATGAACCAGGAAACAGACGGGGAGAAGGAGCCATTCGAAGTAAGTACTGGATGCAGAGACTCTTGTACATGCGCAGCACGACTGTAAAATGAGTAGGGCTGCAGCCAGCGAGTATTGTGCACACTTATGATCCAGGGATTTTACCAGTGGGAGAAATATGCACTCCCCTCTGATTTTGAGTCTGGCTGGGAGGATTAAGAAAGGATCTGGGCACCCAAATATGACTGTGAGGTGCTCTCAGCCTCTCAACTTAGCACAGGCTCTGGGGCTCAAACCACCTAAGTGGAGCACCCACAGGCAGCTGGCTCTGGATGGGACAGGCCAGCTGGATGGAGTGAATCTTCTACACCCTGTGACTGAGAGAGCCCTTAGTGCTGAGACTATGGGAAATCTGGGCCTGCATGAGAGGGTGCAAGGTGTAGGTAGGTCTCTGGGCAATGTGGGAGGCTCCACACAGAGCTCCTTGACTGCCTGGGGTGTGTCACTGCAGCAAGACCCGAGCTCACACTGAGGACTGCACAGATCCTTTGTGCAGTTCATGAAGAAGCACAGAAAAGGGCTAACACCTGAGCACTGATCACCTTGGAAAAGAGAAGGTGAGGGTATGTTCACACCACAGAGGTAACCACACCTCACCCCATGTAACCAGATACGCCCAACTTGGGTGTCACCCTGTTTACTCAACCCACACTGGAACATGACCAGAGCTCCCTGGCCACACACAGCACACACCTCTAGGTATTCACTGAAAGAGTAGGCATTCCACTAAGCACAGAGGCACAGATCAAAGATAAAAGGTATCAGAAGGATAAAACTAGCAAGTATGCCTAAAAATAAATGCAGAAATTCAAGAAGCAAGATTAAGACAACATGACCCCCTCAAAGGAACACAACAGTTCAATGTTAGAATATAAACATGAAGAGATTGATAAAATGCCTGAAACATAATTCAAAAAAATTAATCATAGGATTATTCAGAAGCCATGAGAAGTAAATCCACAAATTAAAGAAATTCATATCCAACATGAATGAAAATTTTGCCATGGAGATTTTAAAGAGAAACTAAAATGAAATATTAGAGAAGAATTAAATAGGTCAATGGGGCCAGAGCCGTGGTGCAGTAGGTTAATCCTCCACTTGTGGCACCGGCATCCCACATGGGCGCTGGTTCTAGTCCCAGCTGCTCCTCTTCCAATCCAGCTCTCTGCTGTGGCCTGGGAAAGCAGTAGAAGATGGCCCAGGTGCTTGGGCTCCTGTACCCACATGGCAGACCGGGAAGAAGCGCCTGGCTCCTGGCTTCAGATTGGCGCAGTTCTTGGAGAGTTGTAGCCACTTGGAGAGTGAACCAACAGAAGGAAGACCTTTCTCTCTGTCTCTCCCTCTCACTGTCTATAAGCTCTACCTCTCAAATAAATAAATAAATAAAAAGAATTAAATGGGTCAAATAAAAAATGCAATAGAAAGCCTTAATAACAGACTTGGTGAGGCAGAAGAACATCCAAGCCAGAAGACAAATCTTTGAAAGATTTCAGTCAGATCAAAAACCAAATAAATAAAAAAGAAGAAATTAGAAAAATTTTAAAAAGTGTTAGAGATTTATGGGATACTATCAAATGACCCAACATATAGGTCTTAGGAGTTCCAGAAAGTATGGAAAGACAGAGCTATTTAGAAGGCCTATTTAGTGAAATAATTACAGAAAACTTCCTCAGTTTGGGGAAAGAAAGAGACGTCCAAGTAGAGGAAGCACATGGAAACTCCTAATAGACATGATCAGAAAGTCTCTTCAGATGACATGCTGCAGTCAAACTTTCAACAGTAAAATATAAAGAAAATATTTTAGGGGCCAGCGCTGTGGCGCAATGGGTTAACACCCTGGCTTGGAGCGCCAGCATCCCATATGGGCACCAGTTCGTGAACCAGCTGCTCCTCTTCCAATCCAGCTCTCTGCTGTGGCAGAGAGAAGATGGCCCAAATCCTTGGGCTCCTGCACCTGCGTGGGAGGCCCAGAGGAGGCTTCTGGCTCCTGGCTCTGGATGGGTGCAGCTCCAGCTGTTGTGGCCAATTGGGGAGTGAACCGGTGGATGGAAGACCTCTCTCTTTCTCACTCTTTTTCTCTCTCTCTCTCCCTCTCCCCTCTCTGTGTAACTCTGACTTTCAAATAAATAAATCTTAAAAAAAAAAAAAAAAGAAAAGATTGTAAAATGTGCACAAGAGAAACTCCAGATTACTTTCAGAGGATCTCCAATTAGACACAGCTGATTTCTCATCAGAAACCCTACAGGCTAGCGAGAGAATGGAGAGACATAGCCCAAGTCTTAAGAGAAAAAAAAATGTCAACCTAGAATTCTGTACCCTGCAAAGCTCTCATTTATGAATGAAGGTGAAATAGACCTCCCATAAGAGAAATTGAAAGAATTTGTCACCACTTATCCAGCCTTAAAAAAAGATGCTTAAGGTTGTGCTACACACAGAAACACAGTCATCATTATGAAACAATGGGAAGACAGATAATCTCCCAGTAAAAATACAAAGAAAATCTAAAGTAAACAATCGGGATATTTATACAAAAATGGTAGGGCCAAGTCATTACTTATCAATAGTCACTCTGAATGTTGATGGCCTCAACTCTCCAGTTAAAAAAATATAGACTGGCTGAGTGGATTAAAAAACAAAACCCATCTATGTGCTGCCTACAAGAAACACACCTCACTAAGATGTAGGCAGACTGAAATGGAAAGGATCGAAAAAGATATTCCATGCTAACAGAAAGGAAAAATGAGGAAGTAAAACCATCCAAATATCAGAAAAAATAGACTTTAACACAAAAACTATTAAGAGAGACAAGGGCACTATGTAATTATTAAGGAATTGATTCAACAGCAAGATGTGACTATAATAAATGTAAACATACCCAATTACAAGGTACCTGGCTGTTTAAAAGAAATGTTAAGGGATCTAAAGGGAGACATAGACTCAAATACAATATTAATGGGGGACTTTAATACCCCACTTTCAGCAATGGACAGATCAACCAGACAGAAAATCAGCAAGGAAACAACAGTTAATCAACACTACAGACCAAATGGACAAACATATCTACAGAGCTTTCCATCCTACAGCTGCAGAATACACATTCTTCTTACCAATGTATGATACTTTCTCTAGGATTGACCACATGCTAGGCCATAAAGCAAGTCTCAGCAAATTCAAAAAAATCGAAATCATATCATGTATCTTCTCAGACAACAACGGAATGAAACTGGAAATCAGTAACTCAGGAATCTCTAGAACATATGCGAACACATGGAGACTACACAACATAATCCTGAATGAACAGTGGGTCATAGAAGAAATCAAAAGAGAAATCAAAACATTTCTGGAAACAAATGAAGATGACAATACAACATATCAAAACTAATGGGATACAGCAAAAACAGTGTTAAGAGCAAAGTTTAGGCCGGCGCCGTGGTTTAACAGGCTAATCCTCCGCCTTGCGGCGCCGGCACACCGGGTTCTAGTCCCGGTTGGGGTGCTGGATTCTGTCCCGGTTGCCCCTCTTCCAGGCCAGCTCTCTGCTATGGCCCGGGAAGGCAGTGGAGGATGGCCCAAGTCCTTGGGCCCTGCACCCGCATGGGAGACCAGGAGAAGCACCTGGCTCCTGGCTTCGGATCAGCGAGATGCGCCGGCCGCAGCAGCCATTGGAGGGTGAACCAACGGCAAAAAGGAAGACCTTTCTCTCTGTCTCTCTCACTATCCACTCTGCCTGTCAAAAAGAAAAAAAAAAAAAAAAGAGCAAAGTTTATAGCAATAGGTGCCTACATCAAGAAATTGGAAAGGCACCAAATAAATGAGCTATCAATGCATCTCAAGGATCTAGAAAAAAAAAAACAAACCAGCAGGAGTCACTGTGCACTAACTTCTCATACAGGACCTCTGTCCTCAAAGAGTTGTATTATAATTGTGTCTAAGTGCTCCTATAAGATGTATCATTCTTGGGTGGGAGCACAGGTAGGAGGAAGGGTAGGGTGGAAAGTTCCTGAATGTTCCTATGTTCCCAACTCTCTATATATTAAATACATGAAATTTGTAAACCTTAAATAAAATTTTCAAAAAATTAAAAAATGAAAAGGACAGATATAGAAGAAAAAAATATTAAACACAGAAATTTTAAAGAAACAAATTCTGGAGGTAGGAATAATGTGAGAAATTATAAGTTCACTAGAGGAGTTCAAAAGCAGACTTGATCAAAAAGAAGGAAGAACTGGCTAATCCAAACACTAGTCATATAAAATTCTATAGGAGGAAAAAAAAGAAAAAAGAATAAAAGAGAATGAATAATCCATGGATTTGTGGAATATCATAAAGTGAAATAATATGTTGATTATGGAAATCTCAAATGGATAAATTTCAAAGAGAGAAAGAATTCTTAATTAAAGAAGGATGAAGACATTTCAGAAAGTTTGTTGCAAGCCCCACCATGCTTCACATTTCATTTTCACAAATGAAAAGAATAATTCACCTTGCAGCGCCGGCACACCGGGTTCTAGTCCCGGTTGGGGCACCGGATTCTATCCCGGTTGCCCCTCTTCCAGGCCAACTCTCTGCTGTGGCCCGGGAAGGCAGTGGAGGATGGCCCAAGTCCTTGGGCCCTGCACCCGCATGGGAGACCAGGAGAAGCACCTGGCTCCTGGCTTCGGATCAGCGAGATGCGCCGGCCGCAGCAGCCATTGGAGGGTGAACCAACGGCAAAAAGGAAGACCTTTCTCTCTGTCTCTCTCACTATCCACTCTGCCTGTCAAAAAGAAAAAAAAAAAAAGAGCAAAGTTTATAGCAATAGGTGCCTACATCAAGAAATTGGAAAGGCACCAAATAAATGAGCTATCAATGCATCTCAAGGATCTAGAAAAAAAAAACAAACCAGCAGGAGTCACTGTGCACTAACTTCTCATACAGGACCTCTGTCCTCAAAGAGTTGTATTATAATTGTGTCTAAGTGCTCCTATAAGATGTATCATTCTTGGGTGGGAGCACAGGTAGGAGGAAGGGTAGGGTGGAAAGTTCCTGAATGTTCCTATGTTCCCAACTCTCTATATATTAAATACATGAAATTTGTAAACCTTAAATAAAATTTTCAAAAAATTAAAAAATGAAAAGGACAGATATAGAAGAAAAAAATATTAAACACAGAAATTTTAAAGAAACAAATTCTGGAGGTAGGAATAATGTGAGAAATTATAAGTTCACTAGAGGAGTTCAAAAGCAGACTTGATCAAAAAGAAGGAAGAACTGGCTAATCCAAACACTAGTCATATAAAATTCTATAGGAGGAAAAAAAAGAAAAAAGAATAAAAGAGAATGAATAATCCATGGATTTGTGGAATATCATAAAGTGAAATAATATGTTGATTATGGAAATCTCAAATGGATAAATTTCAAAGAGAGAAAGAATTCTTAATTAAAGAAGGATGAAGACATTTCAGAAAGTTTGTTGCAAGCCCCACCATGCTTCACATTTCATTTTCACAAATGAAAAGAATAATTCACCTTGCAGCGCCGGCACACCGGGTTCTAGTCCCGGTTGGGGCACCGGATTCTATCCCGGTTGCCCCTCTTCCAGGCCAACTCTCTGCTGTGGCCCGGGAAGGCAGTGGAGGATGGCCCAAGTCCTTGGGCCCTGCACCCGCATGGGAGACCAGGAGAAGCACCTGGCTCCTGGCTTCGGATCAGCGAGATGCGCCGGCCGCAGCGGCCATTGGAGGGTGAACCAACGGCAAAAAGGAAGACCTTTCTCTCTGTCTCTCTCACTATCCACTCTGCCTGTCAAAAAGAAAAAAAAAAAAAGAGCAAAGTTTATAGCAATAGGTGCCTACATCAAGAAATTGGAAAGGCACCAAATAAATGAGCTATCAATGCATCTCAAGGATCTAGAAAAAAAAAACAAACCAGCAGGAGTCACTGTGCACTAACTTCTCATACAGGACCTCTGTCCTCAAAGAGTTGTATTATAATTGTGTCTAAGTGCTCCTATAAGATGTATCATTCTTGGGTGGGAGCACAGGTAGGAGGAAGGGTAGGGTGGAAAGTTCCTGAATGTTCCTATGTTCCCAACTCTCTATATATTAAATACATGAAATTTGTAAACCTTAAATAAAATTTTCAAAAAATTAAAAAATGAAAAGGACAGATATAGAAGAAAAAAATATTAAACACAGAAATTTTAAAGAAACAAATTCTGGAGGTAGGAATAATGTGAGAAATTATAAGTTCACTAGAGGAGTTCAAAAGCAGACTTGATCAAAAAGAAGGAAGAACTGGCTAATCCAAACACTAGTCATATAAAATTCTATAGGAGGAAAAAAAAGAAAAAAGAATAAAAGAGAATGAATAATCCATGGATTTGTGGAATATCATAAAGTGAAATAATATGTTGATTATGGAAATCTCAAATGGATAAATTTCAAAGAGAGAAAGAATTCTTAATTAAAGAAGGATGAAGACATTTCAGAAAGTTTGTTGCAAGCCCCACCATGCTTCACATTTCATTTTCACAAATGAAAAGAATAATTCACCTTGCAGCGCCGGCACACCGGGTTCTAGTCCCGGTTGGGGCACCGGATTCTATCCCGGTTGCCCCTCTTCCAGGCCAACTCTCTGCTGTGGCCCGGGAAGGCAGTGGAGGATGGCCCAAGTCCTTGGGCCCTGCACCCGCATGGGAGACCAGGAGAAGCACCTGGCTCCTGGCTTCGGATCAGCGAGATGCGCTGGCCGCAGCGGCCATTGGAGGGTGAACCAACGGCAAAAGGAAGACCTTTCTCTCTGTCTCTCTCTCACTATCCACTCTGCCTGTCAAAAAAAAAAAAAAAAAGAAAAGAATAATTCACTTCCTCACAATTCCAGTGGGTAGGGCCTAGGCATCAGTATTTGTTTTATAGGCAATGCTAATGTACTGCCTGGGATGAAAATCAAAGATATACAGACTGTTACACTAGGGTAAGGGATTTAGATTAGATAATAGGCAATGCTAATGTATTGCCTGGGTTGAAAATCAAAGATATAAAGACTGTTACACGAGGGTAAGGGATTTACATTTCTTACTTAGTTCTAAAAATTCACTTGAAGGCAGAAAGACAGACAGACATTGCTCCCATCTGCTAGCTCACTCCCCAATTCCTGCAAAGGCGTGGGCTGGGTCAGGTAAAAGCTGAGAACCGGGAATTCAACGAGCGTCTCTCCAGGGTGGCAGGGACCCAACTTCTTGAACCATCACCTGCCACCACTCAGTGTCAGGAAGCTGGAATCAGGGATTCAGAGCTAGGAGTGGAACCCAGGCATTCTGATATGGGATGCAGGTTTTAAATTGCAAGGCCTAATGCCCATTCCTGGATTTCACTTTTAATAAGCCGCTGAAGAGTTAAAAAAGAACCTAGTAGTAGAATTTACTTTAAACAAAAACATTCCCTTTTAAAGGTGTCTCTGGTTGTTACAGGAAGTAGACACCAGGAATAAAAAAAACTTCTCAATCTTGAAAGTTTAAGAAACTGAGTGAACAATTTTTCAGAAAAGATATATTGGGTAGAGGCTTAGCAACGAGATGGTGACGGTCCATACGGAGAGTCTTCAGACTATACAATCAATAGGTATAAACAGAGCAAAGGGAAAGTATTCCCTACAAAGAGAGAACACTCACAAATGCAAGCTTATTGACCACTCTCGCTATTTATGTTCTAACATTGCCACTATGTGTAAGTTATGTAGCAAAGTATTTTTTCATTAACATTTCAAAGAGAACCTTATTTGCAACTTAAAAAAATTTATCCTCCACTGATCTAAAACCTCTCCTGCAAGACCAATAAACCACAAAGATAAAGTCTTAAGTTGCTTTTATTTCATCTGAAATATTCAAACTAAATATGGATAATTGATACAGAAATACAGCAATAAATATTATTCTAATTAAACAATATTTTATATCATAACGGAACTTAAATTATGCTACTTCATCAATTTGGTAATTATTTTTAAGTAATGTTCATTGACCTTTAACTTACAATCTGAACAGTCCCTTGTAATTTACTCTGAGTTCTTTGAATTGCCAGCATTCTTGTCACTTTCCCTGATAGGAAAACAACAGGGCAGGTTATTTTAACCTTAGTGCTGCCGCCTTTCTTAAAGAAAGCGATAATTATGCCATCTCTATCAAAAGTGGGAAAACATCTGGCACTATTTCTCTCATTTCCATCTGTTCCCTGTGGGCATTCCAAGTTTGTAAGACACTAAAATAAAATCAGTGTGAAGTCTGTAGTCCTAGTTGACTAGCTTTGGCGTATATTTCTTACCTGATAACACAAATGATATACCAGGTATTTTTATGGTAAAATGGAATATCAGGTAAAGTTACCCTAGTATCAATAATCCCAAACAATAAAAGATTGAAAAGATAAAAAACCAGTGCAAACTCAATGCATTTAAAGTTAGTATATAGTTAGCATACAAAACTTAAAAAGAATATTACCTTTCAAAAGATGATTCAGGTCCATTGTGTCATGTAAAACTTTCTGTTTGTATCTGTGGTCTAAATTAGAATCTAACACTGAAGACTTTGAGGTAACATTAGGCTCCTGTTTTTCTTTCCCTTTTTTGGCAGTTTTCAAACACCTTGAATTATTTTTTAAATCCTCAACATCTTCATATATTTCCTGATTCACATTTTCTTGCCTTTTAACTTTTACTTTTTGGTCATTTGATGCCCCCAGTTCAAAAGACTGAACAGGGCTGATGTCTGGGGTCGATAAAGGAGTTACGTCAGTCACAGTATCTTCAGATTCCTCAATATAGTCACCAACTTTTGGTTTAGTAGTTGAAGGTCGTTTTCCTGTTGACTTTATTCCTGTTTTATATTTCTGTTTTGGTGATAAGAGGGTTACACTAGATACATGTTTCTTTGATGATGGAGAGGAATCAGATTTTGAGATATCAGACCCTGCATCTGAACAATCTGTACCTGAACTTGAAGATGAAGAAGACAAAGAAGAAGAAGAAGAACTAATTTTGGAATACTTTCTACTTATGCTTTTTTTAAAGTTATTAGACGGCTTAGCTGACTTGGACCTCACATGACACTTTTTCCCATCATCACTGCTTTCCTCTCCGTCTGTATAGTAGTCATCCTCAGCATCTTTTACAGTTTTGGGAATCCTGCGGCACATGGGCAGGTGTATTTTATGTCCTATTGTATTATCACACAATTTTTCTGATCTTGAAGAAGTGGTCAAAGATAAAGAATTTCCAGTTTGTACAGTATCACTCTCTATTGGGTTTTCTTCTAGAGGAATTTTTGCTCTCCTTTCATTTCCCTTATCAGTGAGATAATTTTCCTTTGTTTGTATTCCAAATTTCAGGTTTACATTTTCTGTACCTTTATCTAGGCTCTCTTTAGCATCAACATTTTGCTTGTCAAAAACTGAATTACTTTCACATTTCTTTGTTTCTTCAAAGTCACTGTCAAAGAAAGAATGGTCCACTTCACCTTCTGATATATCTCCGAACCGATCCATGATAGCAAAAATATATCTGAAAAGGAGTGAAGTATAACTATCAAACTAAAAGTCATTTCCAAGTACTTTTCACTTTAATATAATTACATAATCAATGGTAAATGAAACACCATATAATTTTTCCAAGCTGAGAAATTTGGCTAATATACGAAAAGAAACATTTTTTAAAAAGGTTTATTCACTTATTTGAAAGGCAGAGTCAGAAAGAGAGAGAGAGGGAAAGACAGGCTGAAGCCAGGAGCCAGGAGCCAGGAGCCAGGAGCTTCCTCTTGGTCTCCCATGCGGGTAGCAGGGACCTAGGAACTTGGGCCACCCTTTGCTAACTTCCCAGGTGCATCATCGGGGAGCTGGATCAGAAGTGAGGCAGCTGGGACAAAAACTGGTGCCCATGTGGGATGCTGGCACTGCAGGCCTCAGCTTAACCCACTGTGCCACACAGCACCGGCCCCGAGGAGAAATGTTTTAAAATAAACAAATAACTCAGTGAATTGTTGGTGGGTCTAACAGGAGTAATATCAGGTTGTACCAATTATTTGAAAATAAATAAGTCCAATAATTAAGTTCACTAGAAAATAACTGATCATCAAGGCAAGTATATCACAAACAGGGACATCCAGGTGAATACCAAGGAAATTCTGTATTCTACAAATTAAACAGTTAAGAGTTTAGAGTAAAAAAGTAAAAAGTATGGTATTAAAACCTCACAGGACTGGTTAAGTCAATCCATACACATTATTCTGGAAGTAATGCAATGAAGACTGCTAAACTTTCAGACTTTAGTACTTATTGTCGTTGTCCTATTCAGCTCCCTCACTACAGTTATTGAGGAAGCAGAAAAAAAGGAGATGACTCCCATTAAAAGTAAAAGCTCCTGCCCAGCGCTTCTGAAAGAGGATAAAAACTCTAAGGTACATATAGGCTGCACAGGTAGCCTGGAATTAAACTTCTCAATCTTTAATCACAAACTGTGACATAATCACATATAGAAGACAGCAAGAGAAGAGTACATATGTCTCACTGAGTTAAGGGGGTCTGGTATAAGAGACATTTCACAGCAGACGGCCAATGCTGTATAAAATGGAAAAATCAACATGTATTATTTAGACACATGAAAGTAAATATTAGAAAATAAGGATTAAAATGTTCCAAGTGACTGCCTCTAGTGTGTGACAGGGACCATTGTTTTTGCTGTAGGCCTTAAATTACTCTTTTAATGTGTATTTATCCATGTACTACAATGATTAAAAAAAAAAAAACTGACTTAAATTGATTTAATACGCCACATAATTGGAATTAAATTGAAAACATCAGTATAAAGTCATAGCCTTTAAAATCTTTTTTGAGGCTGGCGCCACGGCTCAATAGGCTAATCCTCCGCCTGCGGCGCCTGTGGCACCAGCACCCAGGTTCTAGTCCCGGTCGGGGCACCAGATTCTGTCCTGGTTGCTCCTCTTCCAGTCCAGCTCTCTGCTGTGGCCCGGGAGTGCAGTGGAGGATGGCCAGGTCCTTGGGCCCTGCACCCCATGGGAGACCAGGAGAAGCACCTGGCTCCTAGCTTCGGATCAGCACGGTGCGCCAGCCGCAGCGCGCCAGCCACAGCAGCCATTGGAGGGTGAACCATCGGAAAAGGAAGACCTTTCTCTCTGTCTGTCTCTCTCTGTCCACTCTGCCTGTCCAAAAAAAAAAAAACCAAAAACCAAAAACCAAAACAAAAAACCTTTTTGATCTCTGTTATTATAGTGGTATAAGAAGCAGCATCACATTAAAAAAAAATACTAACAAGCTTGAGTTTGGAGTTTCACTTACAATACTACTCCCCACTAAAAAAAACCTCAGGCCTCCCTAGAAGGTATAGGTGATTCCACTACTGGAGGGAAAGAAAAACAAGAACATCTATTTGCCGCCAGAAAGCACAATATTCACATATGCCTGCAGCAGAGCTAATGAAGGAAAGAGTCCAGTCTGTAGGGGCTGCCATTGTCCACGCGGCAACGAAAAGCACTGAAAAAGCAAAAAAGACAAAATAGACACAAAAATGAAAAAGTAATTCTCTAGAAAGTCATGTGTCCAGTAAAGGTAGAGAAACATTTCCAATAATAATACCTAGCCAATAATGCAATTATGTGCTCACTGTATTCATATTTTGATTAAGTCCATCACATTAAATCAGACAGGAAAAGATTATACAATGTATATCCTAAGTCAACCTTACTACACTGCCACGTTAGTTTAAATGACCTACAAGCTAAGGAAGATATGAAAATAAGTACAGACATACTTTGAAAATGAAGCAAACTTGTATTACTAACACTGATATGATAGGTGAATATAGTTAGTCAAAGTACAAATGGTAATACATTTTATCATCATTGGATAATTTTGTCTGTCATTTAGGTGATGAAGAATTTAAGATTCTGATGTATAAGACATAAAAATTTAGCTATAATCTACTATTTAAAGACTTAAGAAAAGCAAAACAAAAGGTTTAAGGGGATGTGATTGACTAAGTCAGAAAGTTTAGGCTTAGGTTTATAAACAATGTCTCAGTGCTTAGAAAGATTTCCTTTGTTAGATTTGCTAAGTGTGTCTTATCAGATGTTTGAGACCCTTAATGAAATTAATTATAAAAATTGTGTTATTAAGTAAACTTGTAAATAGTGTACACTGTTCAGGAAAATGTGATATATTGTTATAAGCTAAGTGACGATTAAAGTAAAAATGAGTTTTGAAATTCCAAAACAAAATTATTAATTTCAGCTGAAATATGATGTCTAAGTCTTTAACATTTAGGAAATTTTGTTATAAAATAAAAACTTAATAAATATTAAAAACAGAAGACATAATATTTTCCACATCATAGATTAATGCCATCTTCATATTTTAAAATCAAATCTGAGGATTTGCTACCCAAATCCTCAGAAGAGAAATAACTAATATAGTTTTGGATATCTTATTTATCCACATAGAATCAGTCTATTCTTTTAACTAATAAAAATGGAAACCTGTCCGTTTTAAAAGACATTGGGCAATCAATTTTCAGAACTCTTAAGACACAAATGTTTTGAATCAGTAACTTTACTTCTGGAAATTTTCCCAATATCAAAAAGAAGAAATGATATTATTTACTGCATTTTCTGTAATACTGAAAAACCTGTGTAGAGAAATATAACAATTCTATTAAGATAATTATTTAGATCACAGTAGTACTACTGCCTGTGGGTCAAATAATCCTGTCATCTGTTGTCGTAAATAGTTTCACTTAAACTCAGCCCATTCATGGATTTGGGTGTTGTCTCTGACAGCTCTCACACGACAGCTGCACAGCTGAGCAGCTATCACAGAGACCGTAAAACCAATGAAGACTAAAATATTTGCCACTTGATCCTTTACTGAAAAAGGCTGTAGACATCTGATTTAGATAATATATCAACAATCAAAAACACAGAACACAAAGTTATTATCTATACAATTTACACATTTAAGCAAAAACTATGGGGGAAAAGTAGAAATCAAGAGTTCATCTTGAGGGGCTGGCTTTGTGGAATAGCAGGTAAAGCCACTGTCTGTGATGCTGGCTTCCCATACAGGCAGGGTTTGTATCCTAGCTATTATACTTTCGATCACGCTCCCTGCTAATGGTCTGGGAAAAGCACTGGAAGACAGCCCAAGTGTTTGGGCCCTGCCACCCATGTAAGAGACCTGGAAGAAGCTCCTGGTTCCTGGTTTCCACCTGGCCCAGCCCTGGCCATTGTGGCCATTTGGAGAGGGATCCAGCAGATGGAAGACCTACCTCTCTCTCTAACTCTGCTTTTCAAGTAAGTAAATAAATCTTAAAAAAAAAAAAAAAAGAGTTGATCTTTAGAAGAAAAATCACCATGAATTCCACTGAATTTTTACTATTTCCACTACTATTACTGTGATGATATTTATACAGTACATTCAGTACTTAAATGATGAGTGGAAGTATGCTCATTGTTTCAAAAAGAATGAACTGAGTCAGAAACTGACCCAGGATCAAAATTTAGCCCTGCACTTAATGGTGTGTTATCTTGAACATATGTACAAGGATGTCAATCACAGCACTATCTGTGATAGCAAAAAGTTAGAAACAACCTCAATGCCTACTAAGAGGAAGATGGAGATCTACAAAGATATTGATGACGAAAACAAACAGAATTAGATGAGTAACAATGTAACTGTATAAAACATGAGAGTAATGTTGTGGCCCAGCAGGTTAAGCCTCCGCCTGTGACCCCAGCTATCTCATGAGGGTGCCAGTTTCAGTCCTGGCCACTCCACTTCTGATTTAGCTCCCTGTTAATGTACCTGAGAGAGAAGTGGAATGATGACCCTTGCCAACCACATGGGAGACCTGGATGGAGTTTCAGGCTCCTGGTTTCAACCTGGCTCAGTCCTAGCTGTGTGGCCATTTGGGGAGAGAACCAGTGGATGGAAGATCTCACTTTCTGGCTCTGCCTCTCCCTCTGTAACTGCCTGTCAAATAAATACATAAATCTTAATTAAACAAAAAACTTAAAATATACAATACTATGGCCTTTGTCGGCAAAGACATAGAAGCAAAGTTATAGAGCATGGCCGGCGCCGCGGCTCACTAGGCTAATCCTCCGCCTTGCAGCGCCGGCACACCGGGTTCTAGTCCCGGTCGGGGCACCGATCCTGTCCCGGTTGCCCCTCTTCCAAGCCAGCTCTCTGCTGTGGCCAGGGAGTGCAGTGGAGGATGGCCCAAGTCCTTGGGCCCTGCACCCCATGGGAGACCAGGAGAAGCACCTGGCTCCTGCCATCAGATCAGCGCGGTGCGCAGGCCGCAGCGTGCCTACCGCGGCGGCCATTGGAGGGTGAACCAACGGCAAAAGGAAGACCTTTCTCTCTGTCTCTCTCTCTCTCACTGTCCACTCTGCCTGTTAAAAAAAAAAAAAAAAAGAAAGAAAAAGAAAAAAAAAGTTATAGAGCATGGGTTTGACAGGCATGCAGTAAACATCTAAGAGCAGAAGGTAATAAGTGGCTGGGAAGGGGAAAAATGGGGCGAAAAAGACTTGGGAAAAGATCTGTGATTCTGAAGCACCACAAACATAGACAGTATGATCATCAGAATCCAATTCTGCCCACTCTAACTGAAAAAAATAAAATAAAAAAGCCAATTTAAAGTGAATACTTTCATAACACTGTCACTAACCTATCCAAAAAGTTACCGTTTTTTGTAGGATAATTCACCTTGAAAATAAAATGTCAAGGAATGGCATAAGTAAGTTGTGGTTATTGTTTTTTTTTTTTTCCTTTCTCACTCTGTTATATAGTTAAAAATCCCTTAGCAATTAAAAGTTTTTAAAAATTTCTTCAAATTTCGAAAGCAAACTGTTCCAAAGCATACCTCAGACCAGTATTTCATGGACAGCAAATCACAATCCAATATAACATCAATTCACTAAGTCATGCCATTGAAAATGGGGCTGCTGTTGTCACATAGTGGGTTAAGCTGCCACTTGCAATGCCTGCATCCCATATAGGTACCAATGAGATTCCTGGCTGCTCCACTTCCAATCCAGCTCCCTGTTAATGCACCGGGGAAAGCAGTGGAGGATACCTCAAGTGCCTGAGCCTCTGCACCCATGTGGAAGACCCAGAAGAAGCTCCTGGCTCTTGGCTTCAGTGTGGCCTAGCCCTGGCTGTTGCAGCCATTTGGGGAGTGAACCAGCGGATGGAAGATCTCTTTCTCTGTCTCTCCCCCTCTCTAACTCTGCCTTTCAAATAAAAAAATAAATATTTAACCAAAAAAAAAAAAAAAAAAGAGAGAATAAACATAAAAATTTAGAAAAAGAATCAGAATACAGAATAATAGTGCATACCAAATTGTAAAAGTAATGTCTCATGAAACTTGTTTTCATTACTTAAATGCATTATATATATACAAGGCATTGATATAAAACCTACAGGGTCTCAGGAGTGTGAAATGCCATTGGTCCATGCTAGTAGTTGTGATCAAAAGCTAACGTACTACAATACTAAGAAACTAGAATGAAAGTTGAAACTTTGGACAGTACTAGAGACAGTGTCAAACGTCATCAAGAACCAGTTTAGGAAAAGTTGTGGGGCCAGTGCTATGGCATAGTGGGTAAAGCCATTGCCTACAGTGCCAGCATCCCATATAGGCGCCAGTTGGAGTCCTGGTTGTTCCACTTCTGATCCTGCTCTCTGCTGTGGCCTGGGAAAGCAGCAGAAGATGGCCCAAGTCCTTGGGCCCCTGCACCCAAGTGGGAGACCTGGAAAAAGCTTCTGGCTCCTAGCTTCAGATTGGCACAGCTCCAGCTGTTTGTGGCCAGTTGGGGAGTGAACCAGCAGATGGAATACTCTCTCTTTGCCTCTCCTCCTCTCTCTGTGTAACTCTTTCAAATAAATAAATAAATCTTCTTAAAAAAAAAACTAAAGTTGTGGCCGGCGCCGTGGCTTAACAGGCTAATCCTCCACCTTGCGGCGCTGGCACACCGGGTTCTAGTCCCGGTGGGGGCGCCGGATTCTATCCCGGTTGCCCCTCTTCCAGGCCAGCTCTCTGCTATGGCCCGGGAAGGCAGTGGAGGATGGCCCAAGTGCTTGGGCCCTGCACCCGCATGGGAGACCAGGAGAAGCACCTGGCTCCTGGCTTCGGATCAGCGAGATGCGCCGGCCGCAGCGGCCATTGGAGGGTGAACGGCAAAAGGAAGACCTTTCTCTCTGTCTCTCTCTCTCACTATCCACTCTGCCTGTCAAAAAATAAATAAATAAATAAATAAAGTATCTCATTAATAATAATAAAAAAAACAAAAGTTGTAATTTAAACTCTAAATATAGAAGGAATATTTTCTTGAACTTTGAAAAAAAACTGAAACCAAAAGTTGTTAAAGTATAAGAGATGGAGGATCATAGAATCTGAAGAAATGAAGATATCTTAAAGCATAAAGAACAATTTTATTAAGTCATAAGTTAAAAGTTATTAGTGCTTGGTCCAAAATTAGCACATCTTTATATAAATTTATTAACAGACATGTGAATATTCCTCTAAAAGTTTCTGGGTTTTGCTGGGAAATAAATTGATAGAAAGCTTAAATTTTTCTTGGCTATTGTTTCTTTAATCTTTTTAAGATTTACTAAAAAAATTTTTAAAAAGATTATTTATTTGAAAGGCAGAGTTCCAGAGTGCCAGAGGCAGAGAGAAAGAGAGACATCTTCCATCTGCTGGTTCACTCCTCAGATGGCTGCAATGGCAGTTCAGCTGATCTGAAGCCAGGAGCCAGAAGCTTCTCCCCAGGTCTCCCACGTGGGTGAGGGGGCCCAAGGACTTGAGCCCTCTTCCACTGCTTTCCCAGGCACATTAGCAGAGAGCTACTGAGAAGTGGAGCAGCCAGGACTCAAAATGGCACCCACATGGGATGTCGGCACTGCACGTGGTAGCTTTACCTGCTTTGCCACAGTGCTGGCCCCCGTTTCTTTAATCTTCAAAAAACCAATCATCTAAATCATTCCAACCCTTATGCTTCGGAAATCCTTGTATGGAAATAAAATTACCAGCATAAACAAGCCTCACTTGTGTTAGTGCTTCATGTTATTCTACTTCTAGCAGTTAAATGTAGTGTTTACTATGTAATAGCATCGTTCAAAGTACACCTTTAAGAGGTTTTATCATTGCTGTTTATGAGCAATCTGAAGCAGAGAACCTTCCCACAGTCACACTGCAGGTGGCCTAGCCAGGACTCTAAAAGCAGGCATATTTTAAGATCCTATTATTAACTACTGTTCTATCCTGATTCTCAGTATGATCCTTCCATAAGACCACGACCTGAGGCTTGTTTTTTTTTTTTTTTTGCTTTCACATATTGTAATATTTATGATATGTTTGAGGGTAAACAGTAGTCAGATAAAAAGACCTTCCCACCATGGGGATTTTTAAAAGGAAAATGGGACCTGGTTAGCAACATGATTTTAAGAACAGTGTGTTGTTTAAAAGGATGGTTTGTACAGTTAAAGTTGTAAAGACATGCTAGTGCTTGCCACCACATTTTGCTGGCTTTATTTGTCACGCAGTTTTCCTCTGACAAAGTAATTGGAATAAACCTCCTTGGTACCACAAATTAAGTGAATCAGTAGCCCTAGGTAACAAGAATTTAGAGCTCTGAATTAACTAGTAACTCCCCTGTCCTACTCTGGGCTTACGAGGAAACTCCCTTTCCAAAGAACATCTCTGGCAAGAACAGTGACAATTCTGAAATTCTAAATTTGAAATACTGCCAGCATGCCTCTTTTTTGTGTGTATGACACAAAAGATTTTCTCTGATAGCAACCTAATAACCTCAACTGAGACCTATGTAAAGTTCCTTCTGATGGTGTATGGCACAAAATACATGTTGGAGTTAATACCTTCCTAACTTGGACTGTCAGTTTCCCAATAGTCCTGAAAGGAAAAGACTTGGCTTTCTGTGATGGGGAATTCATGTGTCAATTTGACTGGATTAAGGAATACCTAGAGAACTGGTAAAGCTCCCAACTAAGTACATCTACCTTACACTAAGAATGAAGAAACTAAGCCTAGAAATTCAAGTTACTTGAATCCCAATTCTTGGACTGTGGTAAATACACTTTTTTTTTTTTTCCTTAATGATTTCAGCCTTTATCAAACTGTGAACTGGAGGGGGAAAAAAAAAAAAAAAAAAAAAAACCTGCGGCAGACAATCAAAATGCTCAAGATCACACATCGAGAAACTGCATTCCAGACTTGGACCCAGGCATTCTGGCTGGAGACTTAGCACTCTTAATCAACACACACTACACTGAAACAAGCAGAGGAAAAGCAACAAGCCAAAACCCTAGCAGGAAGGGATATTCCAAAACAGCCAAAGCAACACACAGAGCCACATGAAGGACAGTAAAGAGGGAAGCAGCCCTGAGGACTCCTGATTAAAGTTCCGAACTGTGATATCAAAAAAGTTTGCAGATCTATTATTTGTAGTTTCAGAGGTAGAACTTGCATCAGCAGATGAAAGTACTTAAAATTGTTTTAATTTTTTTAAATTTTATTCATTTGAAAGGCAGAGTTACAAAGAGAGGGAGAGACAGAGAGGTTTTCCATCCGCTGGTTCACTCCCCAAATGGTCATAACGGTCAGAGCTGGGCGGGTCTGAAACCAGGAGCCAGGAGCTTCCTCTGGGTCTCCCAAGTGGGTGCAGGGGCCCAAGCATTTGTGCCATCTTCTGCTGCTTTCCCAGGCCATCAGCAGGGAGCTGGAATGGAACTAGAGCAGCCGGGACACAAATTGGCACCCATATGAGATGCAGGCACTACAGGCGGAGGCTTAACCTATTATGCCAAGCGCTGGCCTTTAAGTACTTTTAAGGTGTTGAGTTTAACAGAACTGCTGAAAAGCGGAAATGCTACCTTCTAATATGAGCCCTGAGTCACTAGAAATGCTGGAGCAAAGACTGGATGAGCATTTGCTGGGATGCGGCAAGTAAGTTCATACACATGGAGGATACAATCTTTCTAAACCCTGAACTAGGTCCAAGTCCCAAAATCAAATGATTACAGATACTTCTTTGAATCCTTTTTTTTCATAGTTAAGTTTCCCATCTAGCTTGTGAAAAGGATCAGAATACATCACAGCAAAATATGCCATTTTAGGGCCAGTGCTGTGGCTCAGCGGGTTAATGCCCTGGCCTGAAATGCCAGCATCCCATATGGGTGCCGGTTCAAGACCTGGCTGCTCCACTTCCCATCTAGCTCTCTGCTATGGCCTGGGAAAGCAGTAGAAAATGGCTCAAGTCTTTGGGCCCCTGCACCTGCATGGGGCTCCTGGCTTCGGAAGAAGCTCCTGGCTCCTGGCTTTGGACTGGCACAGCTCCGGCCTTTGTGGCTATCTGGAAAGTGAACCATCGGATGGAAGACTTCACTCTCTCTCTGCCTCTCCTCTGTGTAACTCTGACTCTGAAATAAAATAAAATAAATCTTTAAAAAAATGTCATTTTAGCATAATGATCATTTTGAGCTAAAGATATCAACAGATGTAAAAGCCTTTAGAGAACTTCACTCATCTAAGAGCAGAAACCTCTGAGAAACGAGGACTGCCCTAAGTCCCATCTCCCAGAGAAGGTTCTTCATCTTGATGACTAGGTTGGCAATGAGCTAGACCGGCACAATTAAACCTTGCTCAGACAGCCCTTCCCTTACATTAGTTCCCCCACATATTTATCTTTTCATAGTTTACAGTCCCCAAAAGCCTAAAACCGTTTATCTTCACAACTTTTCGTTCTTTGTTAAAAATGGGCTATCAACTTACAGGCCTATTCATTTCTTTGGGTCTTCTTTTCCAGGAAGGTCCCAAGTCTTGGGAAAATTAACATCAAGTAAAATCTGCCTGACTTTTCTCCTGTTCCATCAGCCCTGTCAGTTTAATTCCCAGGGCCTCCGCAGCAGAACCCAAGAGGATAAAAAAGGCAAAAGGCTTTTATTTATTTATTTTTTAAAAGAAACACATTGACTTATTTATTTCAAGGGAGGAGAGGGTGAGACACAGAAAAGTGATGGGAGTAGGGGTGGGAGTGGGAGGTGGCAATCAAACTTCTGTTCAACAGGTTCACTCCCCAAATGCAGGCAATCGCCAGGGCCAGGCTAATTCCAGGCTAGGGACTCCATCCACAAAAGCAGCAAAGTGCCTGAGCCAGCATCTGCTGCCACCTAGCTGTCTAGCAGCAGAGGTGGGACTCCAGGCCAGACACACCAATACGGGAGGTTTCCCAAGCAGCAGCAGCTCAACCTGCCGGCACACAAGGTCTGTCCCAAGGCAAAGTTTTACCCCCTCCCGGACACTTGTCACCTAACCAGTTCCCAGTGTGTTGCTCATCTTTATCAGCCATTCCAAGAACTGTTTATTTGACAAGAGTCTAGAGTTAAAACACTGAATATGGAGCCCTGGTTCTGCTCTTTGCTAACTACATAGAAAAATAGCATCATTTCCAACTTAGTTTCCTGCCTTCTTCCCTCACCCTCTCCAGACAGACACCAGAACCATCCCCTTGTCTGCAGGTCCAGGATACAGTCAGGTAGTCCCCAGTGGTTGCAAGGGTCAGGCTCCCTAAGTGGCCACAGTCCATGAGAGCTGGTGCATAGCTCAGTGCCTGGCAGCCTTCACAGACTAATTTTCTATTCCTAACACCCAACAGAGAGTAAGGATTTCAGCACTCAGGTAGGTGGCTGAACTTAATTTACATGGCTATGTATGCAACAATCCGTTTGATAACATTTACCTCAACCTTAGTGAGATCCCATTTACACCGCGGTACAACTAAGAAGAATGGTGGCTTATGAAGGTAATTAAGATAACGCTTTATAGTGCACTGGCAAAGGGCAAAAATGAAGCGATAATCTGCCAGATCATAATACCCCCTGGTGTTCAATCAGGCCAGGGCTTTGCCAAAGCTGCCTGGGAGTCACCGGAGCTACTCACCGTGTGTACAGCTCCTGAAGCGCCCGCAATAAAAATACTAGTGCCTTCCCGACACCTCAGGAGAACACCCAGAGTCAATCTGTCATCTTTGTTAACTGTGACCTTACGTTTCTGTGGTCCTCAAGAAGATGCCAGTTGGGTAAACGACAATCTCGAGCCAAAGTAAACACCTGTTTTCCTGGAAATCGGGGCTCGGATCCCGACCCCCTCGGACTCCCGGGAGGCAGCAGAAGGTAAACAGCTTGCCCGCGGGCCTCAAGGTTCCGGCTCCAGCCTGCAGAGGTGGGCGGCAGCGCTCAGAGCCCAGCCCCAGTGGCGACCACACCTGAATTCAGAGCCGCCCCTGACCCCCACGTCACCCCAAACGCGTCCGGAGGACCAGACCGGCCCTCCCGGCCCTCCCGGCCCCGCCGGCCGCGGGCTAGGCCGCCTTTGTTGTGGTAACTCCGCCGCGCCAGGGGCTGGCCGGGCGGAGGGTGGCGGAGCACAGGGGCCCCCGCGGCCCGCCTTCCCAACCTCCCGCGCAGGCTGCGTTATACCAACCCCGGGCGCTCGCCGCCGCCTGGGCTCCGGAGCGGGAAAACGGATCGCGAGTGGGGTGGGAGTGGGGGGGCGGACGCGCCGCGGGGCCGGGCGGAAGGGGCCCCGCGCGCGACGCTCACCTGGGAGCCGCGGCCACTACCGCCCCTCCGCAAGGCGCCCGCGCCTTTCCGAGCCTCGCTCCCGCGGCCGCGCGCTCCCGCAGCCCCAGCACGCGGCTCCCGGCGGCGCGCGCGCGCTCCCGCAGCCCCCAGCAGCAGCTTCCGGAGGCGGAGGGAGCGGAAAAGGAACCGTGTGGGCGGTGAGAGAGCGCGAGCGCGCGTCCGGCGGGAAGGGGGCGGGGCCCGGGCGAGCGCCCGCCTCGCGCGCCTGCGGGCGGCCGGCGTCACAGAGCGCCGAAGGCCGGCGGCTGAGCCCAGGGAACCGAGGGCCGGCCGAGGGCCTCGCGAATGGGCCGGGCTTGAGGGAAAAAAAAAAAAAAAAAGGAATGCTGCAGCCCGCGGCCTGGACGATGGGTTACCGCGAAGAGGGCAGGCGCAGTAGTTACCTTGGGACGTTAGTAGGCAAGGCGGCTAAATCATCTTGTGACTTTGTTTTACAAAAACAACACTGATGAGAGGGGATTGTGAAATTTCAGCGAAAGTTAAGACGTGGGCCGGGCAGTCCTCTACCTGCTGATAAACGAGTTGGGCAGTTTAAACAATTACAGAGAAGAAAATCTCTCTGCAGAATGTACTGCATGCCACAATTTCTGGTTTAACTCTCGGGCACAGAGTAGCCGCGGAGAATACTGGCACCCCAAAACATCCACCTCCTAGTTCGAGGACACATGAGTATGGTGCCTTAGGGATTTAGCCAATGGGATTAAGGGTCAAAATGAGAAGATTAACCTGGATTATGTAGTGGGTCTAAGGTAATCACAAGGGTCCTTGGACAGGCAGGAAGTTCAAAGTCAATGGTAGGAGCTGTAAACACAGAAGCTACAGGTTCGAGTTTTGCGAGGCAGAGGCAGTGAGCAGAAGCATGCAGGGTAGCCTCTGGCAGCTGAAAAGGAGAATGGACTGATTCTCTCAGAAAGCCCGGAGGTTATGCAGACCTGCCAGTACCTTGATTTTAGACCCCTGATCTCCAGAACTGCAAGACAATAAATCTGTGTTGTTTTAAACCACAAAGTTTGTAGTAGTTTGTAGGACACTAATACCATAAGTACTCAATGTTGTTTACATGACAGTATAAAGGTAGGAAATTCATTTATCCATAACCTAGGGAATCCAATTGAGAAATTGTCACTATTCTTATTCACAATACATCTTGGGATTTATTATATCTCAAACTACCTTATTTCTTGGGAGCTATGAATTTATAAGTTTTGTCTCATCTTGGGGTCCTAGCTTAAAGCTGGGGTGGGACAGAGGCTCAGGAAGCTGAAGGAGAAACACAGTAAATAGTGGAAGAAAGACGTTTCATTGAGATAGAAATCAGTTGTGGTCTACTCACAGTGTCCAGCATCTTTTTATTTAAAGATTTATTTTAAAGTTACAGAGAGAGAGAGAGAGAGAGAGGAGAAGGGAGGGAGGAGAAAAGAGACAGAAAGAGATCTTCCATCCACTGGTTCACTCCTCAGATGGCTGCAACAGCCGAGGTTGTGCCAGGTCGAAGCTGGGAACCAATCTCCCACATAGGTGACAGGGACCCAAGCACTTTGGCTATCTTCTGTTGCTTTTCTCAGGCCATGAACAGGGAGCTGGATCAGAAGTGGAGCAGCTGAAACTCAAACCAGCACCCATATGGGATGCTGGCGTCACAGGTAGCGGCCTTACCCACTATGCCACAACCCCTGTGGCTGTCCAGCATTTTAAACTTATTTTTTTCCACTCAATTTTACATTTGGAAGTAAAGCAGATGACATTCCCATCTTAAGAGAACAATGAAGATAACCTTATGGAGCATCCTATCTGAATGTACTGGCCATAAGGAATTTAAATAAGACACCCCTATTTAATTTGCTGTTTAATCCTTCGACCTGTTAGGACTCCACACACTCCACACTTACTATTGGGAAGGAACATGTAGATTCTAATTTAAAACCTGAGCTAGGACTTTTATCTCCCTCAGTACCTCCTGATTGCATTCACTCCCTGGTAACCCCTAATCCTTTTTTTTTTTTTTTTAAGATGTATTTATTTTATTTGCAAAGCAGTTACAGAGAGAGAGATATATCTTCCATCCACTAGTTCACTTTCCAAATGGCCGTTTGCTCCCCAAATGGCCATTCACTCCCCAAATGGCCATAACAGCCAGCCAGAGCTGAACTGATCCAAAGTTAGGAGGCAAGAGCTTCTTCCGGGTTTCCCACACTGGGTGCAGGGTCCCAAGCACTTGGACCATCTTCTGCTGCTTTCCCAGGCTCATTAGCAGAGTTTCAATATGAGGATAGCACGGAGCTGGATCGGAAGTGGAGCAGCCGGGACTTGAACTGGCCTCGATATGGGATGCTGGCACTGCAGGCAGCGGCTTTATCCGCTACACCACAGCACTGGCTTCTGGTAACCCTCATCTTAGCTTTGCCTCTCAGTGTTTTCTCCAGTCATGAGTAGGATAGAGATTGTCACTGCTGACTTGGAAGCAGCATAGCTTTAACTTCCAAGTGGTTTTCTGACTACAGGTTTACATTTCTTCAGATCTGTGTTTCTCCTGGGAACAACATACTGCTGTATCAGAAAGACCATGATCTTAAGAGTTAAAGATTGAGGGGCTGACACTGTGGCGTAGCAAGTGGGGCCACTGTTAGCAGTGCCCGCATCCCATATGGGCGTAGATTCAGGGCCTGGCTGCTCCACTTCCGATTCGGCTCTCTGCTGTGGCCTGGGAGAGCAGTTGAGGACGGCCCAACTCCTGGGGCCCTTGCATCCCCATGGGAAACCTGGAGGAGACTCCTGGCTCCTGGCTCCAGATCGGCGCAGCTCCAGCTGTTGTGGCCAATTGGGAAGCGAACCAGAGGGTGGAAGACCTCTTTCTCTCTCTCTCTCTACCTCTCCTTCTTTCTCTGTAACTCTGACTTTCAAACAAATAAATAAATCTTTTTTTAAAAAAAGTTACAGATCGGGCTGTCAACAAAATGTCAGACCAGTTTCCCCTTTTTGTGATGGAAGTTATAATCACTTAGCACTTGTTGGGGGCTAGTGAAGATTGTGGTCTTCTCAGAAAGCAGCAAAACTAAATACTTTCAAACATGGAATCTTAAGTCTTGGGCTCATGGATTTAAACCGTGCTTTTCTCTAAAACTTGTATGCGATGACTAAATTAGAGTTTTGAGGAGGCACTGTGGTATAGCGCTTCAATGCACAAGCTCTGAAACTAATCCACATACCTTGAGAATCAAATCCTGATGGTATATAGCAGGTTGTAGTCATGATTAAACGAAGTTTATCTAGTGCTTAGAAGAGTAGCTGGCACACAGTTAAGTGCTCAATTACTTACTATTATTGTTAGCTATGAGTTTAAATTGGGAAATGTATAAAGCCTTAGGCATTCAGCTCTTGGCACATAAATGATAAAAAATGTAGATATGATTGTTGGTAAAAACAAACTACTATGCTTTATTTGAAACAATTTGGATCTGTAGCCTACACTCTTGAGGAGCCCCAAAGGGATGAATATTAACCACCATTTTGCAGACAAAAGACTTCTTCAAAAATCAGTTATGCTTTATTTTAAAGGAGAGAGAACAGGAACTCATTATTTCCTAATTTTTGACTTAACAAGCTATAAGAGAATGAAGTGCCCCATGAATACCAATTAATATTGAAAACCAAAGCTTTATAGAAATAACAAATGTGACTATATTTGTTTTTATGTAGATATATGAAATAATTCACTACTGTATCAATTTGTTCGGGATATATTATTAGCTAAATGTTAGAGACTGCCTTAATCTCCCACTTGAAATCCATTCCAGGGAAATTTATTATGAAGACGTGAACTGAATACATAGGTGGACTGCGAATATCTGTGGATACCAGTAATTTTTTTCTTTTGAATAGCAACCTCTTGGGTAATACTTTGCTTCAAAGCAATCAATATCCACTAAATATTTTATTTCCTTCATATGACTATTGTATTTTTCCTTTGTTGCAATGACACTATTTAAACTCACAGATTCCTTTTCAAAAACATAATAATATACAAGGTATAGATCCATGTACTGAAATTCTTTATTAGAGCGACATGGAGAGAGTTCCTGGTCTCTTGCCTTCAAATGTTCCCCACATCCTTGTATTTTTCACTGCTCCCCTAATCTTTTTAACTCTTCTCTTCCTCTTCTCATTCCTGATTTGCCTTCCCTCCTCCTCTTTAAAATAAACAATCTGTAGTCTCTTCAGTATTCCTTTACTTCCATTATCCACTAGAGATCCCTGTGCTGCTTCCTTGGGCTTAGCAGTAATTGCCAGGGTTTATGTAGCACACTGGCATCCACCTTCTCGCAAGCATTATCTGAATATTACCGTCTTGGGACCACGTGAGGAGAAGGGGCACAAATGTACTCTCAGCACTACTTGGACCACTTCCGTTTGCGTAGATAACAGCGTTTGCACGGAAGAGTTGGCACCCGGAGCCCAAGATTGGAGCCAAAGTGCCTCCGGCAGCTCTGTACGCAATCTGGCCCCAGGCAGACTTCTTTGGGCCTTTCCCTAACCGAGAACTGCAGGCTTCACTGACTCCACGTTCGCCCAGACCTTACCTGAGGCCCCCGGGTGGGAAAGGGAGGGTCGTTAGCAGCTATGAAAAGTGAGGATCAAGAATGGTTGCCGTTGGATCTAAGTAAGGGGAGGACGCAAGGCAGAAATCTGGGGGGTTGTGGGCAAGGCGAGGACGTTACTTGTCACCGGGAGCCGAGAGCGAGAATTAAGGGATCACCTGGGCTTCCGACACCTGCAGCAAAATTTTCCATGCACAGACCGTACGGGGGCGGGGGAGGGCATGCGGGAGCGCGGGAAAGGGCACTTCTCGCAGCCATTGGTCGCGCCCCCTCCCCGTGGGGCAGCGGCCGGCCGGACCCCGCCCCCGCGCCGTGGGTGGGCACGGGGCCCGGCACCTCCCAGCTGTCAGTCAGAGGCCCGGTCGCTCCCCGCCCCCCGCCTGACACGCACTTCGGGGCCGCCCTCGCCCCCGCCCCGCGTCAGGCATCGCCGGCTTCAGTCACAACACGGGCCGGCTACCTGGGTGCGCCCGGGCCGGCGCCGGCGGGCGGCGCTGAGGGGTCGCTGGGAGGGGCTCGGCGGCGTCTGTTGGAGCCGTTCCCTCGGTGGGCCGCCGGCGAGGGCATGAGCGCGGGCTCCCCGTGCCTCCGGAGTGGCGGCGGGAGTGGCGAGGGCGGGAGGCGCCGCGCAGAGGCCACCGTCCAGGGCAGCGCCGGGGGCCAGCAGGGCAGGAGATGTGCCTGTCGTTAGAGGCACAGGACGCAGCATGCACCCCGATGCCACCGACAGCAGCGGCGCCGGCCTCGGCCCCGCGCCGGCCCCGGGCGCCAGGGACGAACGGCGGCGGGAGTCCCGGGGGGACGCGGAGGCGGCGGCGGCGGCGGCGCCGAGGGACCCGGGCGGCAGGAGCTGGCGAGTGGCCGTGGCCGTGGCCGCAGTCGCTGCCGTGGCCCTCTCCTTCCTGGCGCCCGGCTGCTGGGAGACGGCTGGAGGCGCGGGGCCGTGCACCGTCCTGCTCCGGCTCATCCTGTACCTGAGCTGCGCCGCGGCCGCCTTCCTGCTGGGGACCCTGTTAGCTCTGGTCTGCCGGAGCCGGCGGGCCCCTCCGCCCGACTTCGTCGCTACCTGGAGCCGCCTGGCCGCGGCCGTCCGCCGCCCGCCGGAGGTGAGTACCGGTCTCGGCTGCCTCGAGCGCCCGCGGCCTCATCGCGGCCCTCCCCGCTTCCGGTGCGAGCCACCGGCTCTCGGAGACCCCGCTGGCGGCGGCGTGGTCCTCCTCGCGGGCCCCGGCTCCCCACCCGGGAGCTAGAAGTCCGAGAGAAGCGGGGCTGGGGCGTGCGGGCCCGGCCGGTGGATGCGAGCCTTTCGTGGGCGCCCCGCGGCGACGGGTCGGGATCTGGCGCGGTGAGAGGCTGGTACTCAGCCGCGGTCCCCGGTCCCCACCTTGAGAGCTGGGTGGACATCCCGGATCTCGTCCCAGACCTCCCGTGACCGGAGACAGCCACCGCAGTCTGCACCGCACTCTCGGTTGGTTCTTCTGCCCCTTCTCGGTGGCAGGTAACTTACGGACCATTTCCAGAAGAAACTTGGTTAGGTCAGCCGCCCAGGACCAAGCCGGGTACACTTCTTACCACACCGTGTTAAGTAGTGGTGCAGTCCTGACTGGTTTCCGTAATCTAGGAAGGGGACGCCAGTAACCACTGTTGCTTGCAACAAAAGGAGAGCTCTGAAGAATGGGGCGGTAGGGCTGGGGTTAGAGATCTAGCAAAGAACAATATTTGCAGTGAGTTCCTCCTCTCTCCCTTAATGCCAAACTCACTACTTTTTCTGCCTCCCAGCTTTCTCTTCATAATCCTCTACAAGGAACTTTATGGTAGCTTGACTGAGTGATACCTTCATTAAACTGAAGTTGATTGTCCAAGCCCTTTGGGATGAGGGCAATGACAGTGGCTCAACTTCCCACAAATGTTAGAATGACCAATGTTTGCAGGATTTGTATCTGCTCACCCTACGACCTGCTTACTCCTTTGTTTAGAAAAAAAAAAAAGCATCATGCTGCTCTCCAGAATTGCTTTTCTGATTTTGCCACTTCACGGTGCAGACCTGCTGGGGTAATGGCTGGAGGGCTGTATGTAAGGCAGTTGGGAGTCCTCATTCTGTAGGTTGATTAAATAAACTTTCTGTTTTCAAAATTGGTAGTCTCAAAAAAATTTAATGATTATTTCTCTTAAAAACCTTCACCTAGCTGTCCATTTTTAATACCTAATTTAACAAGAGTTGGTAGGTAGATGTGTTCTTTTTCTTGCCTTTTTTTTCTACATTGGTAAGTAAGGGCCCCAAGATTTTATTACTTGCTTATTGACCGCTAAAGGATCAACTCTTGAGTATTGTAAGAAATTATAATTTATTTAGTACATGTTTTTGAGCATCTTACACAAGCCAGGCAGTACTCTGTGAATCAATAAAACACAATATTCCTATGAGGTCAGACAGTAACAAAGAAGTACTTTGCAATAGTGAAACTTGCTTATGAAGGAAAAATGGTTAAGATTAAGTGAGTATGAGTGACTGGGTGGTAGGGGAAAGAAGCTTAGATGTTGAGGTCGGGGTCAAAGTCAGGGTATTGCAGGCCACCTCTGAGTGCTTGGATGTCTTTTGTTGTAGGTCATATATTCCCCAAAACCTCTGCACCTCTGCATAGGTAAAACTTGCATTATTATCTAGGAGGATGATGTAGAAAAGGAATTAGAGAAATTAGTACTTTAAAGGTGACACAGAAAATAAAGCAGCATGTGCAGTCTCATGTATAGTATCTGAATATTTCAGGTGACAGAAGCGGTTAAGTATTATCTGAAGCAAGTAATTTCTTGGTTATTCTTTTTGAAATTGAATTCTGTAAGTACATTAGGAAGTTACTTTTAAAAAAAAATTATAAGAATTACAGAGAGAGAATGAGAGTATCTTCTATCCACTGGTTCACTCCCCAAAATAAGGCTACAATGGTCAGGGCTAGGTCAAAGCCAGGAGTTTCTTCTAGGTCTCCTGTGTGGATGCAGGGGCCTAAGCACTTGGTCCATCTTCCACTGCTTTCCCAGGTGTGTTAGCAGGGTTACTGGGTCAGAAGTGGAGTAGCCAGGACTCAAACTGGCATTCATATAGGATTGCCAGTGCTGCACATGGCGGCTTAACCCACTGTACCACAGTGTCGGCCCTAAAAATTACTTTGTAAGTTATGTATTACTTAGAATTGGAATCCACACTTACATAAAATTCTCTTTTCTTGGTAGTACTGGTGCTGTTTACTCAAGCCTCAAGTCTGTTGTACTTGTGGTAATTTGTGTGTGTGTAAATGTGCTCTTTATGAATGGAAGGATGGGAAGAAGCATTAGCATGTGGTGTAGTATAAAATGTGTGTCAGTTCTGTGGGGGTAGGGGATGGATCACACAGGTCATCTAACATATGTAGAGGGGGAGGCTGTTTAGCAATCAGCCACAGGGAGCTTCTCAGGATAACAGTGACTGCTACAGAAATTGGGATCCAGCATGAAGAAAACAAATCCTCATTCTTAGGAAGTACATTTTGAATTCCCATAGTATGACCTGGATTTGTCAGAGGAATCCATCCTTCTGTCTATCTGAACATCCTTCTTCTGGCCTCTCTTTTGGCTTCCTTCTGCAGAGGAAAAAAAATGCATAGGCTGCCAAAAGTAGGTTACCAGTGAAGCCTACATGGAAGCAGAAAAGATGTTGCCTATTTTTTTTTTTTTTTAATTTTTGACAGGCAGAGTGGACAGTGAGAGAGAGACAGAGAGAAAGGCCTTCCTTTGCCGTTGGTTCACCCTCTAATGGCCACCGCGCCGATCCGATGGCAGGAGCCAGGTGCTTATCCTGGTCTCCCATGGGGTGCAGGACCCAAGTACTTGGGCCATCCTCCACTGTGGCACTCCCTGGCCACAGCAGAGAGCTGGCCTGAAAGAGGGGCAACCGGGACAGAATCCGGTGCCCCGACCGGGACTAGAACCCGGTGTGCCTGAGCCGCTAGGCGGAGGATTAGCCTGTTGAGCCGCGACGCCGGCCTAAGATGTTGCCTATCTAAGAGTGTTCAGATACTTCACGGTATAGTTATCAATTGTGGTCTACACTTCCGTTATCCCTTGCACCTGGTAGGAGTCAAGGGGTTTTTCTTATGATAATGGTCACTAATGACTTACTGCTTAGCTTTCCAGTTAATTGGTGTCTAGTGGGCACCTCCTGTGTGCACAGCTTTTGATTTCACTTGGGTGAGAACTACTGTTCATTAAAGTAGTAAACATCATGTTATCCCAGGTAGAAATTTTATCCCAGATATCCAGTGGTATTTTCAGATTCTAGGGCAACTTTTGTGTGAAGTCAGAAAGGTTGATGCTGAAGTCTTGACTGTTGATATCTGGGCTCCATCTGCGAAAAATGTGAGTTTTCTGCAGGCCAGCATACTGGAGCTGTGATGCTCTGGGCCCAGTCTGCTCCTGGTGTGATAATTGTTAACCCAGGTTTGCTGCGTAGACTGTCATAGTGTGGTATTCCTAGACCAGGATTGTAGTTTGGTGTCTGCCAGGCCAATTACCTCTCCTGGGTCTGAGCCTCAGATTCACCAGCCACAGTTACTGGACACCAGCACTTGATCCAACCAAGATAATATCAAGAAACATAGGGTACAAGTGAATCAATAGTTTAGGAGAACTTACTATAAGACCAGTAATTCAAAGTACGTCTTCTCATAAAAGGAAAGAGGAAATATGCCTTACATTTTGATGATAGGAAGGTAAGAGAGAATAATTGTCAAATTTTCTATCATTGTCTGGTCTGGATTTTTCTCTTTACTACATAAAAAAAATTATTATAAGTTGGCATTTATAATTTATGGGGTACAAAGTAATGTTATGACCCTAAAATGTGAAATAATTAAATCAAGCTAATTAAAATGTCTCCCACTTCAAATAATAAACATTTTTTGCTCTAGATACTTCTTGATTTATATCTTACAAGTTCAAAAATAAATAAGCATTTTAGTAATGAAGCTTGAAAAGCTGATAGAAGAAAATCTACAGAAGTTTGTTTTTTAAAAATTTATTTATTTATTTGAAAGCCAGAATTACAGAGAGGGAGAAATGCAGAGAGATATCTTCTATCCTCTAGTTCACTCCCAGAGCCCACAATATCCAGGGCTGAGTCAGGTTCAAGCAAGGAGCCAGAATCTCCACCCAGGTCTCTCACTTAGGTGACAGGGGCCCAAGTATTTGGGCCATCTTCCACTGCTTCCCCAGGCACATTAGCAGGGAGCTGGATCAGAAGTGGAACAACTGGCACCCTTAAGGGATTCCAGCATCCCAAGCTGTAGTTTAACTTGCTGCACCACAATGGTGGCCACAAAAGTTTGGTGTTTAAAAGCATAAGGGGAACTAAAAGCCACTGTCAGGTGAAGAAAAACTTAAAAGTTCAACCAGATAAGATGTTTAAGAAGTTCATCAAATCTAATTCATAAGCATCTACTGGATATCTGCTACATATTTCATATTCAGATCCCATTAGATAATTTTTTCCTTTGTTAGTTGTTGGGTGTTAAGTTAGGCACGTTGTACGCTCTTGATGAATTTTGATGAGAACAAATTTAAGCATCTAATTGCCATTTTTAGAATTGAAATTTCAACCACAGTTTCGTAGAAGAGTTAGAGCTTTGCAGTAGGATCTGTAAGAGCTTGGATAATTGTTTCCTGGAAGTTCATGACAGTGTTTTTGGTCTTGGAGAGGACTTGAGATGAACAGGAATACTCCTTGTTCCTATTCTCTCAGACCTGATAGATTAGACTGATGGAGAAAGACTGGATGGAAGGGCAGATGTTTGCAGAGACAGTAAAAACATTCACACAGCTATCAACTGTTCCAGTTAGCTGGGATCAGACTTGTAGAATTCCTAAATGAGTTCTTTTACTAACACAAATGCTCTTTGAGTAAAACAAACTTAATTTAGTTACTTGAGGGGAAAAGGAAAAGAAACAGGAATTAGGGTGACTATCCATAGCTTCTTTATAGCTTTCTTTTATTATACTGATTTGATAAACAATTCCTTAATCATTTGAAGTACATAATGGTATAATATATTTACTGCCTTCAGGATATTTGTTTGCATTTTAACTAGGGGATTAAGTTGTAGTGGCCAGTGAGAAAAAATAATTTTGAGGAACATGGCTTTTTAAATCCCTTAAATTATAGAATCATACCTTAAATTATAGAATCATACCTAAGTCTTTGTGGTGAAAGAATTGTTTTACTTTAAATTCACACAAGTGATTTTTTAGGTTAGTTTTTAATAGGTTATCCATTCACATGACTAAAAGAAGCATATAAATACAGTGAAAAAAAAAAACCCTTCTATGTAAGCAACCACTATTTAAAATTTTTTTGTATTAATATAGAGAATAGTTTTCAGGTGTTTCATAGATAGAATTTCAAGAAACTATCCATACTTGCCTCCCTCACTCTCTCAATGCCCCTGCACTGAGAAAAAAATCTTTTTTTATTCCTTTAATTTTTGCAATAATATAATTTCAATTTACTTTATAATCACAAGCTTAATGCACCATGAACTGTAATGTTCAATAAGTAAAAAGTAGGAATACCACTGTTCTGCAGGAATACAGACAAGGGCTATAATAATTAAATCACAAGATATTAGTTTCATTTTTTAAAAAAGATTTATTTATTTTATTTGAAAGTAGAATTACAGAGAGGCAGAGGTAGAAAAAGAGAGAGAGAAGTCTTCTATCTGCTGGTTCACTCCCCAAATGGCCACAATGGCTGGAGCTGAGCAGATCCGAAGCCAGGAGATAGGAGCTTCTTCCAGGTTTCCCATGTGGGTGCAGGGGCCCAAAGGCTTAGGCCATCTTCTACTGCTTTCCCAGGCCATAGCAGAGAGCTGGATTGGAAGTGAAGCAGCTGGGACTCAAACTGTTGCCCATATGGTTGGCACTGCAGGTGGTAGCTTTACCTGCTACACCACAGTGCTGGTCCCCAGCTTCATTCTTTTTTTTTTTTTTTTTTTTTTTTGACAGGCAGAGTGGATAGTGAGAGAGAGAGACAGAGAGAAAGGTCTTCCTTTGCCGTTGGTTCACCCTCCAATGGCCGCCGCGGCTGGTGCGCTGCGGCCAGCACACCGCGCTGATCCGATGGCAGGAGCCAGGTGCTTCTCCTGGTCTCCCATGGGGTGCAGGGCCCAAGAACTTGGGCCATCCTCCACTGCACTCCCTGGCCATAGCAGAGAGCTGGCCTGGAAGAGGGGCAACCGGGACAGAATCCAGTGCCCCAACCAGGACTAGAACCCGGTGTGCCGGCGCCGCAAGGCGGAGGATTAGCCTAGTGAGCTGCGGCGCCGGCCCCAGCTTCATTCTTACACATTGTTTTTGTTTTTGTATTCTATGTTAACTACCACATATCAGAGAAAACATAACATTTATCTTTTGGGGACTGGCTTATTTCACTAAACATTATGATCTCCAGTTGCATCCATTTTGTTGCAAAAGACAGGCTTTCTTTTTTATAGCTGAGTAGTATTCTGTTGTGTATGTGTACCACATTTTCTTTATCCAGTCATCAATTTATGGATATCTGGGTTGATTCCATATCTTAGCTATTGTGACTTGAACTTCTATAAACATGGGGTACTAATAACTCTAGCAGCCACTATTAATAGTTGCAGTTTATTTTTTCAGATATCTTTTATGCATACTCAACCAAGTACAAATATGTTTTCAGAAGAAGTTTTTGAAACCTGTAATTTGTTATATGAACAGTATGATTACTTATAAGGGAAAATTTTTTACTTTCTTTATCTTCTGTTATGAAGGAACTATTCCTTAAGGTTGATAAACAGTAGATGAAGTTATATATCAATAGTGATAACTTCAAAATAGGAAGATACATGATTAAACCTGGAACATATAAAAATGCTAAACAAGCACAACAGATGTATCCTAGGAAATGAGGAAAATGTGTATTAGAAATTAATACAACTCTAAAGAAAGCAGTGTGTATTTTCATAAATTGTTAAAAATATAAAACCAAAAATCTCAAAAGCCATTTTAGAGACAAAAGAAGGGACAGGTGGACAGGTATCATCTGAGATTTGGGTTGCCAGAGAGTAAATGAGATGAGTCATAGGAGCTAGGATTGGAAGGGTAGATTTGGCCAGGTGTGGAAGTCCTCAAATGAGGGAGTCAAATTGGATTTTAGATTGTAGGCATGGCAGCTATTAACATTTTCTGAGCTCAGGAGCAATAGCATAAAAGCTGGGCTTCAGAAACATTAATTGGAAATGTGATTGGGGTAGACTTACAAGAAGTAACATCATGTAGCTGCGGGGATACAAGAGGCAAAGAATTCAAGAGTGAGTGAGATTTTTTTTAATGTTAGTTATTAGTTACCATTAGAGATAGGTTCAAGAATATTTTTAAGAGTGTCTTAACATTCTTTTAAGGCCATAAATTCAGTCCCCAACTAAAGGGTCAGACTGTTAATCCACAAATATATAGCCTGAAAACTTGAATAGTCTGCCTTGATCTGTCTTAATTCTGGTCATTCCCAAGGCTTTTATTTTTTTTTTAACTCTCTTGAATCTTAAGTTGCTTTTGTTTTTGCAACATACTATGATGTCACTTTGGTAATTGAATGTATAAAATATCTTAAAAATATCTTGGGTTTCGTTTCCAAGTCATGTCACTTAAGGGATAGGAAGTACCCTAGATTCCTTAAAATGTATGATTCCTTGTCAGAATGGTACAGACAGTGGTACTAAAAAAATGATTCAGCAATCTGGTGCTGAGGGTGCAGGCTACATAATGGTTGTCTGTTGAAAGCTATTAGATTGAAAATGATTGCAAACTTTTTTTCTTTTTTTTTTTTTTGTGGGATGATTGGTTTTTAATTGAAATTTACGTTTTGAAAAAACATATTTCAAACTTGGAACTCGTGCTTTTCCCTGTCACCATTAGTTCACCTTCTGAATTAGGATTTGTTGGCTACATGGAGGTGATGGGTAGATAGGCTACAGTTTTCAAGGCTCTTCCAAACACTCCCATGCTGGGATTTAGGTCCAAGCCACACCCTGCTTTAGTTCTGGGTGTGTGCTTTTATAGTGGCTTCAAGCCCTGAGGAGATTTCTAGAAAGCCCAGAAGGTTCGGTTGCATTTTGGTGGATTTCTCAGCTCAGGTGCTGCTTTTGGAAAGTATTACTAGCAGTGTGTGATGTCCCTGGGGCTTGCTTTCACTTATCAACTCTGAGGCACTGGCCAGTCCTGATATATTTGTCAGCCAAAAATGAGTAAACTAACTCCAAGTAAAATACCTCTGAGGCCAAAGGAGACAAAAAGGAATGAATTCCAGACCTGCCTTTGGCCTAGTAGCTCAGCTGCCTGGGACACCTGCCTGCATCCCATATTGGAGTGTCTGGGTGGGGAAGAGTCCCAGCTCTGCCTCTGATTCCAGCTTCCTGCTGGTGCACATCCTGAGAGGCAGCAGATGGCAGATGATGGCTCAAGTAGTTGAATGTCAGCTAACCATACGGGAGACCTGAATTGTGTTCCTGGGTCCTGGGTTTAGCTCAGCCCAGCCCTAGGGAGCGAACTGGCTGATGGGAATTCTCTCTTTGTGTGTCTCTGCCTTTTTTTTTTTTTTTTTTGGTAAAAAGTTTTTTAAATGAAATGTGCAACTTTAGGATAGCACATATCAACTTATTTAGACTACTAGATCTATTTAATAAACTTTCTGTGTATAATGTACATCTTGGAAAATTATATCAGATTTTATAGATATTCATTTCTAAAGTAACCTGAATTTCTGCAGTTCTTACCAACCTGTATGTATGAGTGAGTTTATATAGGCAGTAGGAATTGAAATTTTATAGGCATTTACTCCTATCTGCTCATATACAACCTCATCCTCTTGTAGTATTACAACCTTCTGCCCTACCTCTCCCATCAACCTTTCTGGGCGTGTACATGCAGAGTTCCATATATCTGTGAGTAAGCTCACTTATGTTCTTGTGTTTCCTGGGGCTTGCAAAATGCTTTAGAGGCTCCTGTGCAGTGCCACCACTGCCAGTCTCTGAAGAAGTGCACTTCTTGCTGGAGGACCACTGTCTCAGTCCACCAGAACTGCATGTCCCACAGCGCTTGGCCTTTTTATTTTATTGTGAGCCAAAGCCACATTATATATATATATATATATATATATATATATATATATATACACACACACACTCTGTAGAAGCTGGGACTATAGCTTTGTTTCTTTCACTCAGCCATGTTTTTAAGAAAATTCACTTTGTGTGGAAGCTGAGGAGCTTATGCCTCTGTTTGTACTTCCTGTGAAGACAGCTTCTTTTTTTCACTCGTGGCTCCTCTCAGCATCTCACACAGATCAGCTCCTGAGGTCAACCTAGAACTTTCTCTGGGCTTCAGGCTTGAACTCTTGCATGAAAGCCACCACCTGGACAGCCTCTTCCTTCTATGCAAATTAACTCACACAAATACTTACCTGATGCATGCAGGCTTTTCCAACTCATTAGATAGGAAATGAACATCTTCAGTATTCCAGAAATTTCTGTCTGTTTTTCCTGAAGCAGAAGTTTAATTTTCTATTTTTTTCCCTTCTGATTTTTTTCCATTTCACTTAAATTTTCTGAGATTTGGCTTCTAGGTAGCTGAGGATGTTGTTATTGTTGTTTTCCAGATTTGAATTTTTGTCATTCTTAAAGTCCCACTGTTTTAATTCTTTCACTCATGGACAGTTTCAACCTTGACCCTGCTACACTAACCATGTCTACATTGATGACTTAGATATTCATTCCCCAGGCTCAGGTCTCTGTTTAGGCCTTCGACTCACATTTATTCTATTGCTTAAACTGACATTTCCATTTGGCAAGCCTTGTGGTAATTGAAACTTGAATCTAAGACATGTTGTGATCAGTGCCTCCTTTCCTCTAGTTCCTGTGTCAGTGACTAACACCTTCAAAAGTCAAGTCCCACAGCCAGAGGCCCAAGAGTCCTTTTTGATATCTCTTCCTCTCATCTCATATGCATTCCATCATCAAGTCCTGTCTTACCTGTTGAGCAGCCTTGCACCCATCTGCTTTCCAGCTCTCCTTGGTCCCAGCTCTCATTATGACCCACCTAGTATGACTGCGGTAGCCTTTCAGTTGACTCTCTGCCTCCATGTTGGCCTCCCTTCAACTGATTTTTTTTTTCAAAAATGTAAGCCTTATTAAATCCCTCTTCAGCAGTATGTTTAATTAAAACCCTTCCTGCTGCTTTTCCTTGCTCTTTAGCCTACCTGCCATAATTACCTTCCTCAGTTTTCAAAGTGCCAGTCTCTCTATTTGTGGGGACTTTATGTAATGCGTTCTCCCCCTTGAACACTCTGACACCCCTTTTACCTACTTAACAGCTCTCCCTTCAGACCTCAGGCATCATTTTGCAGAGAAGCTCTTCCTGGCATCATATACTTCTCATCATTGAACTTACCACAATTATAACTTACAGTCATTGGGGTAGTTTTCTTCCTTTTTCATTAAACCTTGAACTCCACAGAGGCAGGAATTCCCCTCTGTATATCTAATACTTTGTTGATTGACTTAGTATTGAACAATAAATATTTCTTGTATGAATGAATAACTGGGAATCAGTAGAGCATAGGCATTAAGATAATAGATTTTGGAGTCAGTCATTTGTTTGTATTTGAGTTTTGGCTGTACCCTAATGTCTCTGTGACTATGTGCAACCAGCTTAAGATTTCTAAGCTCAGTCTGTTCATCTATAAAATAGAGATAATAAATATCTTTCAGGGTTATTTGGAACAATGTGGATAGTATTTGTAAATACAGAACAGAGTGTGTATGGTTAGATGGATGATTGTAGAGAGAAAACTCTTAAAACTTTCAGAAGCCCCTCTGCTGCTCTATCCTAATGTCAACGCTTTCCCTCCCACCTAAGTAATCCCTCTTGACTTTACAATAACAATTTCTTTGCATATCGTTATAGCTTTATCTCTCTGTTGTGCAGCTATGGACACGATACTTTAGTTTTGCCCATCAGAAAAGAAAAATCCCCTCTATTCTTTCTTTCTTTGTGGTTTATCTGTTGAATATCCTGGAGCATTTGCCTTGTAGAGTGGCCTATAGTCTGAATTTTGCTAATTGCATATGAATTTTGTAGGTTGCCATGTTCCTCTTTCTCGTGCATAGCCTGCAGATTAACAACTGGGTCCAGAGACTTGATTGGACTCATGATTGATTCTTTGGAAAGCCTATGGTTTTGTAGTGTGCTGTTTTATCAGGATGCCCATAGTATGTGGAAATCTCTTTTTGTGATACTAGTAGCTGTTGATAGTCAATTCCTAGATACATTAGTTTATTAGAGATGACACAGTGGTGGTATTTTAATTCTTTCATGTATTGTTTGCTTAATAGTTTAAATATTTTTAAGAGACATTTTCTCCCCCATCTATTATTTGATTGCACAGTGGTACAATTCATGGTGAAAAGCTAGAAAAATGCTTGATTCTTTCACTTTATTGGTTTCCAAGATAATGAGTTGGTTCCCTGGGATCCTCTGAAGATAACTGATTAGCTGTGTGTTTAAGAGGAATGTATTGTTATGAACTCAGGAATGTGAACATATTTGATAAGTTTCACTAAGTTGCAATTCTTATCTTTTTGAAGCTTATATTGTCCCATCTTTGACCAGTGGGAGCCCTTTTCACTTGGCTCTTGAGTTCTCTTTTCATGACCCTTTGAGAGTTTTCTTGCTGTGTGCTATAACAAGGTGTTTCAGGCTCGTTTTGAGTGTTTTTTGCTCAATCGGTTTAGCTGAACTTAATATTAATTGCACTTGCTATTTGTAGGTGCATATTATACAGTACCCAATTTAATTTTTACCTCTATCATATAAGTTAGGTCCTACAATTCTCATTTTACAGATAGGAAAGCTGAGGTGTGGAGAGACTAAATATGTCCGAGCTACATAGAAAGTGAAAGAACTAAAAATTAAAGCCAGATCTCTTTTACATTGGAGTCTACATTCTTAATGGCTTTATTACCTTTTTAATTAATAAAAGTTAATCATGGCTGATTCTGTATTTTTTTAAAATGAGTATCTTTGGAACTATTCTAGGATATGCTGAAGAATTAGTATCACTTTGGAGGTCTCAGAATGAACTTGAATGATATCACAACTGTCCCTTCTATATCCATAATCATTGCTAATCAAGTAAAGCTGCTATTTTTTTTTAATTGTTACATCTAGATGGGACTGCAGCATCCCTCTTAATACAGCATTCCATTCAGTCACTGAAAATTCACTGGAATTGGCATACAATGTGAAACTCATCTGCCATTCTGAGTGAGAACCTGGTAGAATGGCAGTGATTCCTTTGGATTCCATATCCCTTTGAGTGCCTCTCCTACTCCATCCTCACTTTACTGTATTATAAGAGTCTGTCATATACTTTAGCTCTTCTGGTAAAAATCAGAGTTTCTCAGACTGCCATCCGTTAACACGTACTTCTAGGAGATTCTTTTAGTTACTCTATGAAAAGAAATAAGAGGGATGAGAGGCTGATTTGGTGGTCCTCTAAGATTGAAAAAAAAAATTCCCGAAGCTTTACAATGTGCATTATTAACATTTTAAGAAATCTTACTGTAAAGAACCTTGTTTAACTCTTTTTAATCCAGTGTTTCCTAACACTTTTGTTTTTGTTTTTAACCAATAAGGAGATTTATTGTCTTCAGGATTAACACACACTATTGTACTCTACTTCTGTGAGATCAGCTTTAGTTGTCTTTCTGTAGTTGGCTTATTTCGCTTAATGTATAGAAATAGAGGGTAGAACAGTGGTTTAGCAGAGGCTTGGAGTAAAAGGGAAGAGATAGAGGAAGATTGATTAATGAAAACAGAAATACAATTAGATAGGAGGATTAAGTTCTAATGTTAAGTCACACATAGTAGGGTGACTATTATTAAGAATAATTCACTGGCCAACGCGAATCAATAGGCTAATCCTCCGCCTGCGGCGCCGGCACACCAGGGTCTAGTCCCGGTCGGGGCGCTGGATTCTGTCCCGGTCGCTCCTCTTCCTGTCCAGCTCTCTGCTTTGGCCCGGGAGTGCAGTGGAGGATGGCCCAAGTCCTTGGGCCCTGCACCCCATGGGAGACCAGGAGAAGCACCTGGCTCCTGGCTTCGGATCAGCGTGGTGCGCCAACCGCAGCGGCCATTGGAGGGTGAACCAATGGAAAAGGAAGACCTTTCTCTCTGTCTCTCTCTCTCACTGTCTACTCTGCCTGTCAAAAAAAAAAAAAAAAAAAGAATAATTCACTGTATATTTCAGAATACCCAGAAGAGAGGATTTTGAATGTCTTCAACACAAAGAAGAAATAAATATTTGAGGTGCTGAATATGTTGATTACCTGATTTGATCATTATAGGTTGTATATATGTATACATATATCAGAATATCACACTGTATGCCATAGATATTTCCAATTATTCTATTAATAATTTTTAAAAATAAAGTAAACAATAACTAAAAAGGCATAAGACACAGTCAAGTGGTAGGACTGGCTCCCTGTAGAGCACTGGAAGTCTTTGATACCATTTCTGTGTCTTAGTTCTGCTCTCCCCTGTGAGCTGGATTAACTGAAGCATCAGCTTCGGGCACCACAAGCACACAGGATGATAGACAATGGAAGGAAGTCTCTTTTTGGGACAAGGAAAACATTCTTAGAAATGCCCCTGGCAATGTTCCTCTCAAAACTATTGGCCAGGTTTGAACAAGTATCCACTCCTAAAGAATTGCTGGCAAGGAGGACAGGATTGATGAAATTGGCCTTGCTCGGTAGAGAGGAAGGAGGTTGTGTAGTGAAAACAGTGAACACCTCACCTTGCACTGAGGGACTACAGGACTAGAGCTAACCTCTCTCTGTGACCTGCCTTTGCACCTCTACTCATTCATCCCTCACTTAAAGTAAACCACGTGCTGTTCCCGAATTTACCTTTGTGTGGCATCTGTGTGTGGGTACACATATGTCCCTAAGGCCTTTGCCCCCATTCTTATACACTGAGTTCTGCTTACTGTTGGAGGTCCACTCGGTTGTCCTTCTTTTCAGTTAACTTTATCAGGCTCTTCATTTATGCCTGGTAAATATTTATTGAGGGGAGGAGGGCAAAGAAGAATAGGATAATTCCAGGTTGCAAGCTTGGGTGGTAGAATGGCTAGGTACTATTTGTATAGGTTTGCGATACTGGAAGATTAGAGTTTGGTAGGTTTTGAGTCTGGCCATGTCGCTTTTAGATCTGTGGCAATATCCGGCTTGCAGTTAGGTATGCAAGTCTGCAATTTGAGGGAGAGATCAGTTAGGCAATGTGTATATGATAGTTAAGACTGTAAGGTTGGGGGCTGGCGCTGTGGCATAGCTGGTAAAGCTGCTGCCTGCAGTGCGAGGAGCCCACGTGGTTGCAGGCTTGAGTCCTGGCTGCTCCACTTCTGACCCAGCTCTCTCCTAATGTGCCTGGGAGAGCAACAGAGGATGGCCACAGTCTTTGGGCCTCTGTACCCGTGTGGGAGACCCAGAAGAAGCTCCAGGCTCCTGGCTTCAGATCAGCTCAGCTCTGGCCACTGAGGCCATTTAGGGGGGGTGGACCAGTGAATGGAAAATCTCTCTCTGCCTCTGCCTCTCTGTAACACTGCCTTCAAATAAATAAATAAATCTTTAAAAAAAAAAAAACTATAGAGATAATGGGAAAGAGCATATTTTGGATCCAGAGATCTCTCTTCCCACAAGACTGCTGCTGGCTTCTTGCAACAAACCCTTTCTTTTTTAAAAAAAAAAAAAAAACAAAAAACCTGAAAGGTTGATGAGACTGCTGAAGTACCATGTAATGGTTGAAAAGCAATTAGCCAAAGGGCAAGCAAAGGAGGAACATTCACCACAGGATGAGAGAAAGAACAATCAGAAACCATGAGGAGGAGGAAAAAGCCCAGAGAAGTAGAGAGTAAATGGCCAGCAGTGTCAGGACCAGAAGCAATGGATGTCTCCTAGATTTGGTAACCTGGAAGTCTTTGGAAACCTGTGATAGTATTGTTTGGGGCTTGGAGTGGAAAGGTATGGGTTGACATGGGTGCGGAAATATTTTTTCTTAGGTTAGAGAATGAGGGGAAGGTGAGAAAGCAGGTAGTATGTGGACTGTGCTCTCCAGAAGCTTAGCTGAGAAGCATAGAAAACAGCCTGTAGAGGATAGGAGCTTGTTTGTGTTGGGGACTTTTGTTGTTGTTATTGTTTTATTGTTCTTATGGAAGAGCTTAAATACATCGCTAATTTAAGAGGAAGCTGGAAAAGAAGAGAGGAAGAGCCTGAATGTCTCAGAGGATGACAAGATGGGAGTACAGATGAGGGGTTCAGACTTGAGATTAGTGGGAAAGAAGTAAAAAAAAAAATGGGAGCACATAGAGAACTTTGTAGGAGGTTGACAGGAAGTAAGATATTTCAAGCTGGATATCTTCAAATATCTTGATAAGTGGGAGGCAAAATTAATTACTGATAGTGAAGAGGGTGACATTCTGTGAAGGATAATTTTAAGAGCTAGAAAAAGGATTGAAAAAAAAATAGAAAGGAAAAATACCAACAAAATGGTTATTGAGCCCTTATAGTATACTAGGCACTATACTAAGTGCTCTACATTCTCATTTAACCATCACAATATCTCATGTTATAGTTACTATTATTTCCATTTTGTAGATTAGGAACAAGGTTTAAAGAGGTTAAGTTGACTGCCCAAAGATGACAGAGCTTCTAAAGGATGGGTGGCTCTGCCTTTTCATGGTGTGACAGAAGATCAGGGTACAAGACTGATGAGAATTGCTCAGGTATCATCTACTGGGGTGGCAAAACCTTTTTCTGTCAAGGCCATTTGGATATTGATGACATCATTTGCAGGCCATACCCAATTATCAACTTAGAAATTCCCTGTTATAGCTTTTACTGAATTTCACATCCTGCCTGTGGTTGCCTTGGTAGTACCACACCAAATGATTTTGCAGGCCTTTTACAGCCTGCAGACCTGACGTGCCCCACCCTGTCAGCCAGGGAACAAACCGAGGCCTGGAAGGAGCTGAGAGCTTAGGGGAGATGAGGGTCAAAAGGATTGGAGGTCTCCTAACTGCATGCAAAGCTTCCACATGGCCCTGAGAATGGGTGCCTGGAGTGGAGAGGAGAGGAGAGTCACTGGAGTTGAGGTCCAGGCACCGTGTGGCTGTGATCCACCCCAGGGTTCCATATTGTTCATTGTCATATTTCATTTTTGATTGGAGGTATTGGCTGCAGAAGTTCTCTGTGAAGATGCTCTCAGACAAGGAAGACCTCAGTGTGCATTATGAAATCATAGGTGATGGGAGAAGCTGGGGGTGGGATGGGAAGTGTGTGGGTTTCTGTCTCTTGATTGTTTTGCCCACAGCTGCCTACCTCTAGCTGTACCAGTGTCATTCATGGTATTTGCTTCTAACTGTACTAAGGAATGGTTTTACTGATTAAATGCAATAAAAGTTAGGTTTGGGAAAAAGTTGTTATTCTGCCTTAGTGAAGTATATTTTAGCTGTGTTAAATTTCCAAGAAATGTTTTATTCAGTGCTTAGACACAGTGTAGACCATTCCAGGAATTTAAATAATTTTTGACTCAAGTACTATATTTAAAATCACTTTTCATTTATTTAGCTATTTTTCTTTTTCTTTTAAAGTGATTAAGGGTTTGTTACTATTATCGTGGAAAAGAAATGTTGTAGTGAAAGAGTACCTATTACCTCCTTTCTTTATGAGATTACAAAGGAAAGATTATAATTATCATTTCAGTTAACTAAGTCTAAATTAAGAGTGAATCTTTTGTGACTCTTCTAATTTATGTAGAATGATTGTTATTGTCTCTCTTTTAAAAATCTTTTTATTTATTCAAAAGCAGTTACACAGAGAGAGAGACAGACAGAGAGACAGAGAAAGACAGAGAGAAGGAGAGAAACAGAGATCTTTGATCTGCTGATTCACTGCCCAAATGGCAAAAGCCAGGAGCCAGGAGCTTCATCTGGGTCTCCCACATGGTGCAGAGGCCCAAGCATTTGGGCCGTCTTCTGCCGCTTTCCACAGGAGCGTTATCAAGGATTTGGATTGGAAGTGAAGCAGCTAGGACATGAACAGTGCTCATATGGGATGCTGGCGTGGCAGGCAGTGGCTTAACCCATTGCACCACAGTACTTTGCTATGCTCTTATGTTTTGCTATGCTCTTATGTTAAAAGGTTTTGATGTTCCTAATAATAAAACACTTCTCATTTTTCTTTAGAGATCATAATTTTTACCATGTGATCCACTTATTAATGTGGTCTGAAGATCACAGACATTCATTAGAAATTCTTGTTTAAAAATATACTTGTTCTAAAGACATATCCTGAACTTTTTGAATTAAGAATCTTAGAGCATAGGGATTCTAAGTCTGCATGTTGAATGAATTCCCTAAGTGAGTCTTTTTTTTTTTTTAAGGATTTATTTATTTATTTATTTGAAAGGCAAAGTTACAGAGAGGCAGAGGCAGAAAGAGAGAAGTAGTCCTTCCACTGGTTCACTCCCCGACTGGCCTCAACAGCCAGAGCTGCACTGATTAGAAGCCAGGAGCTGCTTCTGGGTCTCCCACGTGGGTGAAGGGGCCCAAGGACTTAGGCCATCTCCCACTGCTTTCCCAGGCCATAGCAAAGAGGTAGATCGGAAGAGGAGCAGCTGAGACTCAAACCGGCACCCATATGGAATGATGGCACTGCAGGTGGCAGCTTTACCAGCTGTGCCACAGCACTGGCCTCCCTAAGTGAGTCTTGAAAACTTGTTTACATTGCTTTTAAGCTATGGACAGAAGCTGCCTAATGTTCATAAAAACCAAGAAAACTCAGCCTCATTTCATGTTCGCATACATTTACATACCTGTTCTACTCTCTTGAGTAGAATGCTTCACAAATGCCTGTCTTAATATCATGTTTCTTTTAAGAGGAGATTTTAGAGTTTGGATTTTGTGATTGAATTAGAAATGGAATAAATATTTTTTATGATCTATTTCTAGTCTGGGATCAGATAACCTTTCCTTATCAGTCAGTCTCTCTTTGAGTAGATTCAGTTGAATTGGTTTTTAGGTTTATGCAACTAGTATTTTATTGCAATAATTCTTCTCACATCTGTATATTTTATGCATGAGTGTTATTTGGGCCATTCTCTTTGAAATTCAGTATTTTGCTTCAAGGGAACCATGGAAGTAGAAATCTCACTGAATCAAATTACCAATGTAATATATTTCTAACCAAATACTGAATATTTCATCACCAGTTTTTATTTTAAAGCTAGTCAACAAATTAATAAGGAAATGGCATTATAGAATTGCAAGGCAGTAATGGAGTAGAAAACAGTGATTGCTTTCATTTCTAAAAATTGTTATGAAGAAAGCCATTCTGTGTGACTCATCTCGTTGAGGAGTTACATGAAAGCTTTGAAGCAGGAACAGCTTACTCTGTCTGGTTCCTTCATCATTTATGCTCAGTGGTATCAGTGAGAACTCAGGAAATGATAGTTATTTTTGCAGCATATTTCAGTGTGTATGAACTTCAAAATCCTTATGAAATTATGTCCTGGATTGATTGTATATTTGAGTAACTTTTCTGTGACCTGGGCTGGAGAGTGAAAAATAGAGTACCAGAACAGGAAGAATTTTTGAATTCCTAAACACATGCTAGTATGGTTCACTAGTAACTTGTTAAGAGCTTCCATCAAGAATAGATTAAGCCCCTTAAGCTCAGATTCTCTCCAGTACCCAACCAAGCGCCAGGCGTACAATGTGAGTACCTGGTAAATGTTAGATGATTCAATGAATTAATGAAAATGTGATTCTTATCATAGAAACCTGTGATTTTCCATATGAACTCAAAATTGCAATAGAAACCAGTAATGAAATGGTTATAGTTTTTTTTTTTTTTACACACACACTTTTTCAGGAATGCAGTAAGCTGATATCGTAGTTTTCAGTTACTTTTTCCTAAGTCAGTTGGCTTTTTGTTCATTCTTTTCTGCAGGCCCAATACCCAGTACTTGCAATTTAGGCAAATTGCTTTCTGCCTGTTTCAAGTGCATGTTAGTATTTCATTTTCCAGATCTAAGGATCTTCAGGTTTGAAATCTTTTTTAAGAAAATATGATTTTTAAATTTATTTGAAAGAGGGGGAAGGGAGGGAGGAAGACAGAGAGAGAGAGAGATAGAAAGTGAGAGAATGAATCCATCTGCTGATTCACTCATCAAATGCTTATAAAAGTCATGGCTGGGCCAGGCCAAAGCCAGTAGCGTAGAACTCCATCCTGTATCCCATGTGAGTGGCAGGGACCCATCTACTTGAGCTATAATCTGCTGTGTCTCAGGATGAACATTAGCAGGAAGCTAGAATCAGGAAGGGATCAGGGACTTGAAGAAGCCAGCCACCCAGATGCGGAATATATCATCTTGTGATAGATTAACCACCAAGCCAAATGCCTACACCAGATTTGAATCTTTGAAATTAGAAATAAAATATGTTTTGCCCTCATAAGTCTAATGCTTCAAACTAAATGTAAAACTGTCCTAAGTATTATTAACTTACTTCAGAATCTATCTCTGTTGATCAGTTAATAGAGATTTTTCCTTTGTGTTCATGTTCATTTTTCTCTTAGAAAGCAGTTTAATTACCAAGAAATCTGCTTGTGACAGTATAATCTGAAATCATGTCAAAACTATAATCTTTATTTGGGAAGGAAATTAACATTGTAAAAAATTCAGTCTATGACTTTTGTTCTTTTTTTAAGATTTACTTATTAATTGAAAGAGAGAGAAGAGAGAAAGAGAGAGAGATAAAGAGATCTTCCATCTGCTGGTTCACTTCCCAAATGACCACAAGGGCCAGGGCTGGCCCAGGCCAAAGCCAGGAACCTGGGTTCCCACATGGGTGGCAGAAGCCCAGGCACTTGAGCCATCTTCTGCTGCTTTCTCAGGCCTGTTAGCAAAGGAGCTGGATGGGATGTGGAACAGTTAGAATTCAAACTGGCACCCGTATGGGATGCTAGCCTTGCAGGTGGCAGCTTAACCAGCTATGCCACTATGGCCCCAACTATGACTTTTGGAACCAAAATTGTAACCTATATCTACATATTAATTAGTAATTTTAAGGACTTTTACATGTATTGTCCTCCTTGAAATGCATAGCAATCCTTTAATTTAAATAATGCAGACATTAACTTAAATTGAAGGGAATCTCAAAGAGGTGGACATGTGCATTTTAACTTAGCAACTAAATGGCAACAAATCAGCTACAGCCTGCTTTTTTTTTCCCCTGGGTTTTAATCAAATGCTTGTGGCACTATAATGTCATATGCTTTTGCTTAGGATTGTGTGCCAGCATGAAGCACTTTGAATTTCATATTTGTTCAGAGGAAAGATCTGATTTCATAACCCTTTATAGCATCTGGTCTTAGGTTCTATCTTAATAGATGATTATCTTACACTTTGGCAATGTAAACAGAGATGCATGCAGGTTGGGTTGGCCTTTAGCCTGAACACAGCAGACACTTTGATAAATGGTGTAATAAGCTATAGAAACTATTGATGATCTAATTTACCATTCATGTTGCCAAGTTCATCTTGGGTAAAATCATTATGGGGTTTCTACTTCAGGAGACTGAGTTGGCTTTTCTTTATTGTCAGAGTATCTCTCAGGGTTGAGAAGACCCTGACCTGCCCCTTCATCCCACCTCAGTGTTTATTACTCATTTTTCTGTCTGGATATAGCCGACACAGTACACCTGGGTTTTCAAGGTGCATAGCTTCGTGTTGGTCAAACAGGTTTTGGAGGGGCCAGTGTTGTGGTGCAATGAGTTATCTGAGTGCTGGTTTGAGATCCAGCTGCTTCACTTCCCATTTAGCTCCCTGCTAATGTGCCTGGGAAGGCAGAAGAGGATGACCAGAGCACTTGGGCCTGACCACCCATGTAGGACACCTGGCTCATGTCTTTGGCCTGGCCCAGCCCCAAATATCAGAGCCATTTGGGAAATGAACCAGCAGATGGAATATCTCAATCTGTCTCTTTTATTCTATCTTTCAAATAAAAAAAAAAAAAAAGAGAGAGAGAGAGAGACTTTGGACAGAGAGATTTTCCCAACCTGCCATGTTAGTCAGCTTTTCTTCACTATAACAAAATACCTGAAACACCTAACTTATAAAGAGAAAGTTTTATTTAGCTCACAGTTTTGGAGGTTCTAGTATAATATGGGTGGTTTGGCTTGGCTTCTCCTGATGGGAAGGTGTTAATGGTGGAGCGTGTGAAGGAAGGCTCATACAGCAAGCCAAAAAGAGGAGCAAGCAGTTGGCTCGTACTCAGACTTTTATAACCAACCCTTTCCTAAGAACTAACTTGTTTTTTTTAAAATTTTTATTTAAGTTATACTAGTTTTATGTATTTCATATATACAGTTTTAGGAGCATACTGACACTTCCCCCCCTACCCTCCCTCCCGCCCTGTATATATGGTCTAGTTTCATACTTCTGCACATAGAAATCCAGTTTCCCCAGCACCATTTGTTAAAGAGTCCGTCGTTCCTCCAGGGATTGATTTTAGCTCCTTTGTCAAAGATGAGTTGATTGTAGATGCATGGGTTGATTTCTGGAGTTTCTTTTGTGTTCCAGTGTGGTCAGAAAAGATGCATGGTATGATTTCAGTATTTTCAAATTTGCTAAGACTTGCTTTATGGCTTCACATATAGACTATCAAAGAGAAGGTTCCATGCATTGATGAGAAGAATGTGTTCTCTAAGGGTGGGGTGAGAAATTCTGTAGATAACAGTTTAGGTTCATTTGGTCCAAAGTGTTGATTAGCTCTGTTGTTTCTTTGTTGATTTTCTGTCTAGTTGCTGAAAGTTGGGTGCTGAAGTCTCCCATTACGATTGTATTGGTGTCTCTGTCTCCCTTTAGATCCAATAACATCTGTTTTAAATAGCCAGGTGCCCTATAATTGGGTGCATATACATTTCTTATGGTCATAGCTTCCTGTTGGATTGATTCCTTAATCATTACATAGTGCCCTTCTTCATCTCTTTTAACAGTTTTATGTTAAGGTCTATTTGTCGCCGGCGCTGTGGCTCAACAGGCTAATCCTCTGCCTAGTGGCGCCGGCACACTGGGTTCTAGTCCTGGTCGGGGTGCCGGATTGTGTCCCGGTTGCCCCTCTCCCAGGCCAGCTCTCTGCTATGGCCCGGGAGTGCAGTGGAGGATGGCCCAAGTGCTTGGGCCCTGCACCCCATGGGAGACCAGGAGAAGCACCTGGCTCCTGCCTTTGGATCAGCATGGTGCACCGGCTGCAGCGCACCAGCCGCTGGGGCCATTGGAGGGTGAACCAGCGGCAAAGGAAGACCTTTCTCTCTGTTTCTCTCACTGTCCACTTTTCCTGTCAATAAGAAAAAGAAAAAATAAAGTCTATTTGTTATTAGGATGGCATCACCTACCCTTTTTTGCTTTCCATTAGCATGGGATATCTTTTTCCATCCTTTCACTTTTCTGTCCATGTGTTTCTTTGTTGGTAAGAAGTGTTTCTGTTAGGCAGCAAATAGATGGATCTTGCTTTTTAATCCATTCAGCAAGTCTGTATCTTTTAACTGGAGAATTGAAGCCATTTACATTCAAGGTGACTATTGATAAGGAACAACTTTGCCCTGCCATTTTCTCGTAAATATTCCTTTTTTATTTAGATTTCTTTTGTACTTTTACTGGAGGATTTTCTGCCTTCACATTCTTGCATAATGATGGCTATCTTTCTGCATTTCTGTTTGTAGCACATCCTCAAGCATCTTTTTTTTTTTTTTTTAATTTGACAGGTAGAGATATAAATAGTGAGAGAGAGAGACAGAGAGAAAGGTCTTCCTTCCATTGGTTCACCCCCCAAATGGCCGCTACGGCTGGCGCTGCACCGACCTGAAGCCAGGAGCCAGGTGCTTCTTCCTGGTCTTCCATGCAGGTGCAGGGGCCCAAGCACCCGGGCCATCCTCCACTGCACTCCCGGGCCACAGCAGAGAGCTGGACTGGAAGAGGAGCAGCTGGGACTAGAACCTGACGCCCATATGGGATGCCAGATGCCGCAGGCGGAGGATTAACTAAGTGAGCCACAGCGCTGGCCCCTCAAGCATCTTTGTATGGCTGGATGAGTGGCGGCAAATTCTTTCAATTTCCGTTCATTATAGAAGGTGTTTATTTCACCTTCATTCATTAATGAGAGCTTTGCCTGATAGTTTTCTGAGCTGACAGTTTTTTTTTTTTTTTTTCCCTTAAGGCTTGGAATATATCTTTCCATTCTCTCCTAGCTTGTAGGGTTTCTGATGAGAAGTCAGCTGTGAGTCTAATTGGAGATCCTCTGAAAGTAATCTGGCATTTCTGTCATGCACATTTTAGAGTCTATGCTTTACTGTTGAAAGGTTGACTACAATGTGTCATAGTAAAGATCTTTTCTGTTCATGTCTATTAGGAGTTCTATGTGCATCCTCTATTTGGGTGTTCCTTTCTTTCTCAAAATTGGGGAAGTTTTCTGTAATTATTTCAATAAATTGGCCTTCTGATCCATTCTCTCTTATCATACCTTCAGGAACTGCCCTTTCCCAGTTGGGCAGCAGGGACTGTTGTGGGGATGTTGTGACAAGATAATGTGTTCAGTTGACTTTTACTGGATCTGCAGCCAACTGCTAGCAACTGCTGGCCCCCAAGGCTCCAGTCTGGACTTACGCCACAGTCCACCTCTAGCTATATCACCACGGGTTGCTGCAGTCCAGACTCACCTTCATCTCCAAGCTGCCTCCTGCTCCAGCTCTTGGCTGCTGCCAAGAACTACCTTCTGCAGGCATGCACCCATTACCTAAAGACCTTCCAGCAGGCTCACCTCCTAAATACTGTAATTGGATTAGGTTTTTGCCGCCTTAGTACCATTAGCTTTCTATGACTAATATCTTTTAGAACATTTTTGAAGGTCTTATCCTTAGATCAGTAGCATAGAAAGTAAAATACATTTCAGATAGAAAAAAGCAGGTAGAGACAGACTAAATGTAGAATAAAAGAACAGTTAAATTATGGTATAAGCCATTTATAACATTGTATTCCAAGTACTTTATTACTTGAAAGATGTTCATGATATAATGCTGAATGTCAAAGACTGGATACAGAATTGTGGGGTACTAGTTCCTAATTTCTTTTTAAGAGTATGTGAATGGGCCAGCGCCGCAGCTCAATAGGCTAATCCTCCGCCTGCGGCGCCAGCACACGGGGTTCTATTCCTGATTGGGGCGCTGGATTCTGTCAATGGTTGCCCCTCTTCCAGGCCAGCTCTCTGCTGTGGCCTGGGAGTGCAGTGGAGGATGGCCCAGGTCCTTGGGCCCTGTACCCGCATGGGAGACCAGGAGAAGCACCTGGCTCCTGGCTTTGGATCAGCGCTGTGCTTCGGCTGCAGCGCGCAGGCCGCAATGCGCAGGCCATAGTGGCCACTTGGGGGGTGAACCAACGGCAAAGGAAGACCTTTCTCTCTGTCTCTCTCTCTCACTGTCCACTCTGCCTGTCAAAAAAAAAAAATTTGTGAATGGGAAAATACCAATAATACTCTAAAATAATAACTGTCATCAGACCTTGTTAAAAGTGCTTGGTATGCATTAACTTTCCATACATACTAACACACAGAGGTAGATGAAGAAATCAGGGTACAAAAAAGAAACTTGCTCAGTTATGTTACATAGTAAGTGTTGGACACACAAGTTAGGAGAAAATACTCAAAATCTCAGTCATGATCATCTCTGAGTGATAGTATTATGGTTCAATTTAATTTTTTATAATGTACTATGTTATAGAATATATGTCTGCTGTAATTGGAGATAGCATTTTTTTTTTTTTTTTGACAGGCAGAGTGGATAGTGAGAGAGAGAGAGAGTCAGAGAGAAAGGTCTTCCTTTTTGCTGTTGGTTCACCCTCCAATGGCCGCTGTGGCCGGCGCATCGCGCTGATCCGAAGCCAGGAGCCAGGTGCTTCTCCTGGTCTCCCATGCGGGTGCAGGGCCCAGGCACTTGGGCCATCCTCCTCTGCATTCCTGGGCCATAGCAGAGTGCTGGCCTGGAAGAGGGGCAACCAGGATAGAATCCGGCACCCCAACCGGGACTAGAACCCGGTGTGCCGGCACCGCAAGGCGGAGGATTAGCCTGTTAAGCCACGGCGCCGGCCGGAGATAGCATTTTAAAAATAAGCATCTTCTTGGGTTGTCATTGTGGCATAACCACCACCTACAACACTTGCACCCTATATGGGTGTTGGTTTGAGTCCCTGCTGCCCCATTTCCAATACAGCTCACTGCTAATGGGCCTGGAAAAAGTAGCAGAAGGTGGCCCAAGTGCTTGGACTCCTGCCACCCGTGTGGGAGATGCTGGTGAAGCTCCTGGCTCCTGGCTCCAGCCTGGCCCAACCCTAGTTGTTGTGGCCATCTGGGGGAATGAACCAGCAAATGGAAGACCTCTCTCTTTGTAACTGACTTTCAAGATAAATAAATAAATCTTTTTTTTGAAGTAGCATGTTCAGAAAAGCAACAATATGAAAAAAAATTTTGTAGGTTAGAATTCCAAAGAACAGCTTTCCTTTCTCATATCTAAAGTAGAAATTATGCTTAATTACAAGGGGAAAAGAAAGACACATATACCACAACTTTGTCTAAGTACAAAACTCCCTGGATGATAACCTTTCAGTATGTGTGTTCAAAAATTTTCTTCTCTTGATATGCAAAACAAGGTATTCTTCAGTTCATAATGAAGCAGGATCCAGGAAACTAGCTTTGGAAGGCCGGGTTTTGTTTGGGTACTTTAGTACTTTATCAACAGTAGAAAATGACAAGTTGCCTGTAACAATAAGACATCTCCAGAAAATGTGCACTTTCCTTTCTGTAAAACACAGCCTTAAAGGCAAAATACTTCAAGAATGATACGTTTTGTTGTTTAAATCTTTCTTTGGTTGCTTAACTTTTCAGCCCTTCTTTCTTGCTTTTATTTTCACCATTCCTGTCCCTTTAAAAAAGCAACCAATCAGGCATCCAAACCAAGCAATTGAAAACTGGTAGCATTTTGAATTTTTTAGTGATAATAGCCATACTGTGACAGTATGCCAGACATTCTTGCTAAGTCCTTTATGTGAGCAAACAATTCTGTCAAGACATGGCTCACAGGTCAGTTTATGCAGTGTGAACTCACAGTGTTTAGAGCAGCAATTGAATTAGTTGGAAATGCCATCTAAAATTCTTGATTTCTATTTGTTGTTGAGGAAAAAAAAATCAGGACACCTAGCTGTACAGCAGCCACAACCCTCTTCACTCATTTATGGTCTTACCAGGCGCCTGTTGTCTTTTTTTAAACCCCTGATACAGTTACGTTCTTTAAGTTCTGAGGTATATTTAACACAGTTAAGAAGTGCCTAGCGGGAAGTGGCCAGGACTAGAATCCAGCATTAGTAAATGGCACAGCCCGGGCCTGTTTGACTTCAGAGCCCGTGTTCTCTCCTCCGGTGCCCTCCTTGTCGCTGTTTACCAAGGCTTCCATGTTGGGAATGTTGGGAATGTTTGTTGTTCATGTCACTCTTAATCAAATCGTGTGTTTCTTAGTCCCTTCCTTTTGTTCTGAGGAAGGATATGTATAGTTCCTCCATTTCTTTGGATTTAAATGACTTTTTTTTTTTTTTGAGGCTGAGACATAATATGTTTGTTTTGAAAGGAGCCATGGTTTTGAGAATAACATAGTTTTAAGAACGAGAATATTAGTCATTGGATTCAAGTAGATTGTTAGATGCTGGGAATAGTTGGGAAGACTCAGCCATGTCACAGCTCCATGTGGTTAGTGATGGTTTGATTTTATAAGATAATTTGCCAGTTCAACAGCTTTACAGAAAATTACACCCACCACCCTGTGATCTCTGTTCAACTGTTTTTCTTTCAAAATACATTAAATATTTGAAAAATATGTATGTTATGATAAAGGATAGAGACACTTTTTTTTTTTTTTTGAATAGTCCAGGTAATCAGCATAAAAAGAATTGCAAGCCATGGATTGGCTGTTCTGGCTCTCATAGGCAGCAACATGGTGAGCAGTGTCATTCTTAAAAACAATGGGCAATGGGGTGTATCTATGGCTGGATTCCAGATGGTTCCCTGCTTGTTTATTGCTAATGGTGTCAGAATTCCCAGGTTTGTTTGCGGGACGTCTGTCTGGATGTTGTTTCCTTGTGAGAGAGTGCCTTTGGCCTTGATACAAAGACATTTTGAGTGTGTTAAGGCTGATGTTCAGGAGTAAATAGGAAGCTTCTATGAAAAGGGTTCATTGATGTAACAGCTACTCTTCTTGATGCTAAGAATCTAGATAACATGTATTAGGGAAAGGCTTTCAGGTTTTGTTGTGTCTTTGGAAAACATTTTTAAATGGAGCAGTTATATGTGGAGACCCCATTTTCTTCAAAAGAACTCACTGAGTGATTAAAAATTATCTTGAGGAGCTTTGCTGTGGTGTAGTGGGTAAAGCCACCGCCTGCAGTACCAGCATCCCGTGTAGATGCTGGTTCAAATCCTGCTCTCTGCTATGGTGTGGGAAAGCAGTAGAAGGTGGCCCAAGTTCTTGTGCCCCTGCACCTTCATGGGAGATCCAGAAGAAGCTCCTAGCTCCTGGCTTTGGATCTGCCCAGCTCCTTTGTGGCCGTTTGGGGAATGAACCAACAGATGGAAGACTTCTCTCTCTTCTCTCCCTCTGCCTCTCTGTAACTCTGCCTTTCAAATAAATAAATAAATCTAAAAAAAAAAATGAATAAACCTTTTAAAAAATGATCTTGAGTAGCTTTTAAGCTAGACAGGCTTCACTTATTTTAATTAAAATGTTTAAAATATATATTTTTTACGTGATAGTGATCTGGTTCACTCAAAGCTTTTTAGGAGTTAATGTTGTGATATGGACACTAAAAACTTAAAGCAGGAGCGGAGTGATCGGACTGCATTAGAAGTCTTGATTTCTGGATTAGGATATTGAATATTTCTACCACATATCTTCTTTGTGACAGTGGTCAAAGTGAATGTGTCTGCCTTTCATCTTTTCCTAACACTGGCAGTTTAGGAAAGTGATGGTCAGGAATAGGTAGACTTTACCTGAGGAGTGAGGCCTGTGCTATTGCACAAAGAGGAAATTAGCACTAGCTGTACAGAGCAAGTCTTTGGGGAGTCTGCCTTGTGGAGTTTCTTTTGTTCAAACTAGGATAATGAAGACAATTGTTCAAGATTTTATTTATGTTTTTCATTTGTTTAAATTTTAATTTCCTCCCACACCTCCTCCCTCCCTTTCTTTTTTCTTCTTCTGCCCTTCCTTTCTTTCTGAAATTCCACCTTATAGAAATGATTGGTATATTCTATTCTTGTGACCTGAAAGAGAGAGTATTAGTAGCTAACTTAAACTTATGGAGCCTTGAGAAGGTTCTGGCTCCATGAATACTAAATTCTTTAAAAGGAATTTCCATGTGTAGCAGTCCGGTTATTTTTGGCTCATTGTTCTTATCTTTCCTGTTCTCCTTACATATATACTTTTTAGCAGGGTGTGAGGATGAGACAGGGATGCAGAATTATTTTTATTTCTAATAAGGCCCAGTGACTCCTAAAAGGAGGGTGAGGGAAAATCCAGAGCCAGATTGGAAAATCAACATCAAAGAAATAATAGGAATTTTGCTTAAAAATAGAAAATGTTATTCTCATAAGCTCCTCTCTCCCTAATTTTTTATTGTAAAATACTCATAAAACAAAGGTTACCATCTTAACCAATTTTCAGTGTACAGTTCAGTGGTACTAAATGCATTCATAATGTACAGTCATCACCACCATCTCCAAAACTTTCTTTCATCTTGTAATCTGAAATTCTGTGCCCATTAAAAAAATTCCTCATTCTCTGTTTCCCTCAGCCCCTGGCAACCACCATTTTACTTTCTTTCTTAAGCTTTTTAAATTAAAGAGACTATTCAGATATAGTCCTTAGTGACAAACATTCATTAGTATATCTGAATATGAAATAGAAAGGCAAAAGACACAGCTTTGTGTTGGGAGATACTGATCCTTAATGGAGGAGTCAAAAAAAAAAGGTGGGGGAGGGGGGCGTGAAGGAAAGGAAACATTTTAAAAAGTTTTGCATGTGGTTGTGTAGATGAACTTGTCTGCACATATGTGTCTCAAATATGCATGAACTGCCCTACATTCAAACTTTCTCTCCCAGCCCTTAATGTCAGTGTGTACTTTAAAATCTCAAATTCAGGAACTTATTAAACAAGTATTTGGGATTGCTTATGTCATCTGATCAGTATTGTTCACTATAACCATCATACCTGTGTTTGGAAAACTATAACCAGACTATTTGCCAAAGCCTTGAAAAGTTGTGGTTAAAATTATTTATTGGCCGGCGCCGTGGCTCAATAGGCTAATCCTCCGCCTGCGGCACCGGCGCACCGGGTTCTAGTCCTGGGCGGGGCACCAGATTCTGTCCCGGTTGCCCCTCTCCCAGGCCAGCTCTCTGCTGTGGCCTGGGAGTGCAGTGGAGGATGGCCCAAGTCCTTGGGCCCTGCACCCGCATGGGAGACCAGGAGAAGCACCTGGCTCCTGCCATTGGATCAGCGCGGTGCGCTGGCCGCAGCACACCGGCTGCAGCGGCCATTGGAGGGTGAACCAACGGCAAAGAAGACCTTTCTCTCTGTCTCTCTCTCTCACTGTCCACTCTGCCTGTAAAAAAAAAAAAATTATTTATCAATGTAGCCCTCTGAAAGTAATTAACTCAAGGACTAGCAAAAAAAACCTTTAATTATCAGTGAGATGTTTTAAAAATCACTCAAATTTTAAAATTTCTCTCACTTTCTCAATTTTTTTCTTTCATGAATTCTATAAAAATTTTTCAAAATTACTGTAAAATCTACTGACCATTTAATTTGATAAAGATCTATCCAGGGACTAGAAAACACTTTTAAATGGTTGAGAGTATATATTTTTCTCTTTTATGCAATACATAATGTGACAGCAGTTTTTTTTTAAATTGGGAAAATATTGATTGCTGTATTTTAATTGACAGCATAAAGGAATATAATTACTTTCTATAAATATTAACTCGTTAAATTAAAGAAGTAACACAAGGGTAAAACCAGAACCAACATTCTGAATCACAGACTCATATAAAGGAATTAAGAATATAGAAAAGAGGCCGGCGCCGCGGCTCACTAGGCTAATCCTCCGCCTTGCGGCGCCGGCACACCGGGTTCTAGTCCCGGTCGGGGCACCGATCCTGTCCCGGTTGCCCCTCTTCCAGGCCAGCTCTCTGCTGTGGCCAGGGAGTGCAGTGGAGGATGGCCCAAGTGCTTGGGCCCTGCACCCCATGGGAGACCAGGAAGAAACACCTGGCTCCTGCCATCGGATCAGCGCGGTGCGCCGGCCGCAGCGCGCTACCGCGGCGGCCATTGGAGGGTGAACCAACGGCAAAAGGAAGACCTTTCTCTCTGTCTCTCTCTCTCACTGTCCACTCTGCCTGTCAAAAATTAAAAAAAAAAAAAAAAAGAATATAGAAAAGAAGGTATTTGAAATCAATGTGAGAAAAAAACCCACTCTATTCAATAAATGATATCGGGATAATTTGATATTCATGTGGGAATGTAGTTAACATCTCAAATATTCGGACAGGCTCACAGAACTCACAGGCCCTTTCAAATGCCATAATATCCAATGTGCCCATAAACCATGGGCCATCTTTGTCTTCACAAAAGAAATATGCTGGCCCTCATCACTGACCAATCAAAGGAAGGCTTCGTGTCCTGTGGACTAACCAGGGACCCACACAGGAGCTGATCCTGCACTGATCCACCCACTATGTAATCTGTAAAATTCACTGCCTTTAATCCCGTGGGGAGTCAGGCAATTGAGCAATAGCTGCCTGAGTCCTTGCTCTTTTTTCTACAAACTGGTGTCAATAATTGAATTGGTGTGGCTGGTGATCAGACCAAGTTTGGCTCCAATTTGTATTTCTTTGATTGAAACAAGGTAGCTTGTTTTTTCATGTACTTATTGGACATTTGTATTTTATGCTTGTCCTTTGAATTAATTTGCTTGGTTCAGTTATTTTCTTGTTTTAAGACCTGTATGTATATTAAATAGTCATTTGCTACATAGGTTGTAAATGTTATCTCCTGGTCTATCATTAATATTTTGTTTATAGCATTTTTTGTCAAGCAGGAGTTTTCTATTTTACATAGCCATATTTGTTATTTTTTTCTTTTAAAACTTTTAGACTTTGTGTTTTATTTGGGGAAGGCCTGGTCTATTATAAATAGCACTCCCTTGTTTTCTTTTAATAGATTTTTAGATTAAAAATATTTCATTCTTAATCAGTTTGGAGTTTTGAATATATATGTGTATATATATTTATATATGGAGTTACATATGCATGTACATACATATTTATGTAAAATATGTCTGTATAACTTTTTTCCCACACAAATATCAAATTTTTTGAAGTGTATTTTTTCCTTATTGATCAAATTTTTTTTTTCTAAAGATTTATTTATTTATTTGAAAAGCAGAGTTACAGAGAGGCAGAGGCAGAGAAAGAGAGAAAGGTCTTCCATCTGCTTGTTCACTCCCCAGATGGCCACAACAGTCGGAGCCGTGCTGATCCACAGCCAGGAGCCAGGAGCTTCCTCCAGGTCTCCCACGTGGGTTCAGGGGCCCAAGGACTTGGGCCATCTTCCACTGCTTTCCCAGGCATAGCAGAGAGCTGGACTGGAAGTGGGGCAGCTGGGACCTGAACTGGCACTCATATGGGATGCTGGCACTGCAGGCGGTGCCTTTACCTGCTACGCCACAGCACCGGCCCCCTTGAATGCTTCATTATATTTTTAATTCCCAAATATGAATAGCTTTGTTTTGTATTTTATATCATTCTGTTGGTTTATTACTACAATGTTTCATATTATTTTGATTTCTGGTAATGAACATTCTTCCTCAGTTCTTTTTTTCCAAAAATTTTTTAGCTAATCCTAAGCATTTATTTACTTTTCCAGAAGAACTGTTAAAGAAGAACTATTAAAGAACTATTAAAGCTTTATCTTAATGCTTGTTTAGATGGCATTTTGTGGCCTTTTTATTTTTATATGTAATTTATTCATTCAGTAATCTATCTTTTCTTTCCTTACATTTCAGAGTCCCATGTGTGGAAACTCACAGGAGACAGTTCAATCTAGAAGGGTAGTAATTTCTCATAACATGGATAAAGCTCTGAAAGAAGGTAAGGATGAGTGAGAATATATAGTTAAATGTGCAGCAACTCCTTGTGCTCTAAAAGGAAAACAGCTGTCTCTAGCAAATTTAATAGTCCTCTTTTCTATATGCCTTTAGGGATTTATTTCTAAATGAGTTTGTGTTTGATGACTGAATAGATACATCAGTGTTTAATGAAAGGAATGCAAACATTTACTGGGTAGGAATTTTCAGATCACATGAAGCTGGCCAGTCATGTGGAGTTAGCCCCACCATATGATACATGAATATACTCTTTGTTCCCTAAAATCAACATCAGGAAATACTTTTCTTTCTTTTTAAAGATTTTATTTATTCATTTGAGAGGTAGAGTTACAGGCAGAGGGAGAGATACAGAGAAAGGCTCTTCCATTGGTTCATCCCCCAAATGGTCAGCTGCACTGATCCGAAACCAGGAGCCGGGTGCTTCTTTCAGGTTTCCCATGTGGGTGCAGGGACCCAAGCACGTGGGCCATCTTCCACTGCTTTCCCAGGCCACAGCAGAGAGCTAGATTGGAAGAGGAGCAGCCGGAACTAGAACTGGCGCCCATATGGGATGCCGGTGCTGCAGGCAGAGAACTAACCTTCTGCGCATGGTGCCGGCCCCAGGAAATACTTTTCTTACAGAGATAATAGCCTGGGGAAGATGTATTGAGCTTTTCATTATTATAACAGAATACCCAAAGCAAGTTATTTATGAAGAGAAAAGGTTTTTTACCTCCATCTTTGGAGGGTTAAGGGGCATGGCTCTTACATTGGCTCATCATATCATGGTGGATGGCAGTAGCTGAGGATTGAGCTCATTCTGTTTGGGAGCACATAATCATCACCAGACGGAAAGCAAGAGAGAGCTGGGTGAGGCCAGCCTCAGGCTTTCATAACAGCTCTCTCCTGAGAACTAACAAGGGTCTCAGGACAAATACCTTAATCCTTTCTGAGGGCATGCCTCCAGTGAACTAAGGACCCACTCCACACCCTGACTTGTATCCCCCAGACTAGGTTCAGGGGACCTAGTTCCTTCAGCTCCGTCCATCAGCTCTTAAATGTTCCATCAGCTCCATCCTTGTCATATTAGGGAGCAAACTCCCAAACATGGGCCTTTGGGGGACAAGTGATATCCAAGCCACAGCAGGGATGAAAGGACTCAGGCTTACTTATGGACAAGCAAATTAATTATCGCAATTAGCTTTACAGAAGAATTAAAACACATACGTGAGGTTTGTATTACAGAAGACTGAAAGGGGGTATTATGGAAGGTACAATATGATTATATATATATAGATTATATATATATATAGAAGTGGGAATAAGTAAATTATTTATAAATATTGAAGTTTAGAAAAGTTATATTTTTGAAGATCAGATTAAGGTTTAAAAAGATTTTTAAAATCAAGTATCTAAAAACATTGATAACTTCAAATATTCTGCAGGAAAAAAAAGTGAGTATTTCAGGTGAATGTATATAGTGTTAAATGTGAAGTTAAAAGAGAACTAAGCAAATGATACCTACAAAAACAAGTCTTTTGCTTGCTGAATTTCATAGAAGTCACCATATTAAAACTTGAAGATGAGTACTATTTAAGTGCAGAAAAAATTCAATTGTGTGGATTTGTAGATTTTTAGGAGCTATAAAAAGACCTTAAGAATATTTGTTGTATTAGTGGCTAAACTCCAGTGACTACTAGCACTTAACTGGATTTAAAGTTTGACTTATTCACAATTTGAAAATTGTGGTTTTTTCATTGCTTTGACTGAAGTGAATTTTACATACTTTGAAATCCACAAATTTTAAGTTCATTATTGAGCAATTTTTATAAATGCTTACAATCAGGTAACCATAAGCCCAATCAAAATAAGAACACTTCTGGAATGGACATTGTGGTACAACAGGTTAAGCTGCTACTTGGGATGCCCACATCTCATGTCGGTGAACCTGGTTCGTGTCACTGCGTTTCTGTATTTCTGATCCAACTTCCTGCTGATGTGTCGTGGAGGCAGTTGATGATGGCCTAAGCACTTGGGTTCCTGCCGCACGTGTGAGAGACTCAGCTGAAGTTCCAGATTCCTGGCTTCTGTCTGGCTTTAGCCTTGGCTGTTGTGGGCACTTTGGGAGTGAACCAGCAGATGGAAGCATGTTTTATCTCTGTCTCTGTCTTTCCCTCTTTTTGTCATTTCAAATAATAAATTTTAAAAAATTAAGAACACTTCCTTTACCCCAGAAAATCTGTCTCATGCGGTGGTTTGATCAATACCCACCTTCTAGGGCAGGTGTTTGGCTTACCAGTTAAGATGCCGGTTAGTATGCCTGTATCTCACATAGGAAAGCTCTGCGTCCTAATTCCAGCTTCCTGTTATGCACACCCTGGGAGGCAGCAAGTGATGGCTCAAATGGCTGGGTCCCTGCCACCTATGTGGGAGACCTAAATTGAGTTCCTGACTCCCAACTTTGGCCTGGCACAGCCTCACTGTTGTGTGCACCTGAGGAGTGAACAGATGGGTGCTATCTGTCCATTTCTCTGTCTCTCAAATAAATAATTTAAAAAAAAACCCAACATACTCTTTATTGTTTGCATTCTATAACTAGAAATTAGTTTTCCTATGTTGAAACTTCATACAAGTGGAATCATATGGTGAACACTCTTTGCCAGGCTTCTTTCACTCAGAATAATGTTTTTGAGATTATCTACATTGTGTGTGTGTCAGTTTGTCCATTTTTATTGCTGAGTAATATTCCATTATACTGATATGATTATATCCTTTTTTTTTTATCCTTTATCCTATTACACACTTGGATTATTTCTAATTTTTGGGAACTCATTAAATAATTGCTATAAACAAGTGTTTCTGTGAACATATGTTTTCATGTCTTTTAAATGAATACCTAGCTGTAGAATTGGTGAATCATAGGAAAGTTATATGTTTAAATTTATAATGTTCCAAAGAGATTGTTTCTTTTTTTTAAAGATTTATTTTTTTTATTTGAATGAGATACAGAGAGAGGTAGAGACAGAGAGAGGTCTTCCATCTGCTGGTTCACTCTCCAGGTGGCCACAATGGCCGGAGCTGCACCGATCTAAAGCCAGGCCATAGCAGAGAGCTGGATTGGAAGAGCAGCAGCCAGGATTAGAACCAGCACCCACATGGGATGCCGGCACTTCAGGCCAGGACTTTAACCCGCTGCAACATAGCACCGCCTTCCGGGGATTGTTTCTTTAGACAACCACCAGCAGTGTTTGAGGGTTTTAGTTGTTTCATCATTATTGCCGGAATTCACTGTTGTCACTCTCTGTTTTAACTATTGGATGGGCATGAAATAGTATTTTGTTGTGGCCTTAAATTATGTATTCCTGTGACTGTGATTTTAAACACTTCCTCATGTGTTGACCATTTTCATATCTCTATTTGTGGTGTGTCTATTCAAGTCTTTCTTTTTTAAACTTATAATTTAATTTTCATTATAAAATGTATATTCTGGATTCATGTCTTCTGCTAGATACAGGTATAATGAAAATACTCTGGGGCCGGCGCCGTGGCTTAACAGGCTAATCCTCCGCCTTGCGGCGCCGGCACACCGGGTTCTAGTCCCGGTTGGGGTGCCGGATTCTATCCCGGTTGCCCCTCTTCCAGGCCAGCTCTCTGCTGTGGCCCGGGAAGGCAGTGGAGGATGGCCCAAGTGCTTGGGCCCTGCACCCGCATGGGAGACCAGGAGAAGTGCCTGGCTCCTGGCTTCGGATCAGTGCGATGAGCCGGCTGCAGCGGCCTTTAGAAGGTGAACCAACGGCAAAAAGGAAGACCTTTCTCTCTGTCTATCTCTCTCACTATCCACTCTGCCTGTCAAAAAAAAAAAAAAAAAAAAAGAAAATACTCTGAATTGCCTTTTATTTTCATAATGGTGGCTTTGAATAGCAGTTTTTAATTTTCATTGTATCTAATTTACCAGTTTTTTTTTTTTCCTGTCTGTTCTTTATTTTGGTTAATTTTTATTCTTCCATCTTTAGTTTCTGATCTTTTTTAAGTCTAGAAATTCTCTTTCTTTCTTTCTTTCTTTCTTTCTTTCTTTCTTTCTTTCTTTCTTTTTTGACAGGCAGAGTTAGAGAGAGAGAGAGAGAGAGAGAGACAGAGAGAAAGGTCTTCCTTTTTGTTGGTTCACCCCCCAGATGGCCACTATGGCTGGCGCGTGCGCTGATCTGAAGCCAGGAACTAGGTGCTTCCTCCTGGTCTCCCATGCCAGTGCAGAGCCCAAGGACTTGGGCCATCCTCCACTGCCCTCCTGGACCACAGCAGAGAGCTGGACTGGAAGAGGAGCAACCAGGACAGAATCCGGCGTCCCAACCGGGACTAGAACCTGGGGTACTAGCGCCACAGGCAGAGCATTAGCTTGGTGAGCCGCGGCACCAGTCCTGTCTTTTTTTTCTCTTGCAGTTTTTGTTTCTGTTGAGATCACCCATCTGTCACTATGACCATTTTTAAAAATCTTTAATTCCTTGAACCCAATTATAATAGCTGTTTTAAAGTCCTTGTATGCTAGTTCTAAGATATACATAATCTTGGGGTTGGTTTCTATAGATTTCTTTTTCTCTGGACTATGTGCTATATTTTGGGGGTTTCTTTTTATCTATAGTGTTAGTTGGATTTTGAGCAATATGGATGCTAACTTACATGTTCTTGATCCTGTTTTCTTCTTAAGATTTGCTTTTTTGTTTTTGTATACAGTTTAATTACTAGCTGGTCACCTTGAATATAGTTGTTTCATTCACTTTTTAAGGGTAGTTCTTCTTTTTTAAAGATTTATTTTATTTATCTGAAAGATAGGGTTACTGAGAGAGGTAGAGCAAGAGAGAGAGAGAGAGAAGAGAGAGAGAAAAGAGAGAGAGAGAGAGCGAGAGAGACCTTCCATTCCGCTGGTTCACTCCCCAAATGACTGCAATGGCCAGAGCTGAGCCAATCTGAAGCCAGGAGACAGGAGCTTCTTCCAGGTTTTCCACACGGGTGCAGGGGCCCAAGGACTTGGGCCACCTTCTTCTGCTTTCCCAGGCCATAGCAGAGAGCTAGATTGGAAGAGGAGCAGCTGGGACTTGAACCAGTGCCCATATGGGATGCTGGTGCTGCATACTGCGACTTCAACCCACTGCGCCACAGCACCAGCCCCCTTAAGGCAGTTCTGTTACTGTAAGATGAATCTCTCTGTGTTGAGCTATAGGCTGAACCCATCTACTTCTTGACTCTTTCAAAGGTAAGCCCAGGGTCACACCTCCAACGTGGTGAAACTCCAACTCTAGACTTGTCTCCCTGTGGTGAGCAGTTACTGTTGAAGAATCTGCTCAGCTCTTTCAGTCTTCCTGCTGTTGCTTTCCACCAGTGTCTTTGTAGTCCTACCCCTATACCCCTGTGGCTTGGAGTCAGAAATGGTTTTGAGAGTTTGCAACCAGATTTTGTGGCTCCATCATTTTAAATATTTCCTGCCTTTATTCCATTTGCTCTGGAAGCTTGTACTTGTGTTTTCTGATATCTTGAATTGAAAAGGGGGGATAAAAAAGGAGGTCGACATTCTATTTAGGTTTGTAATGCCTTGTGCCTAGAACTGTTGTAATCTTCACGGGAGAATTGTGTGCACATGGATTTTACCCATTGCCATCCCCTTCTTTCTAGAGTAAATTACTCTCTAATTTCTACCTGCTTTTTATTGCTCTCTAGTGTCTCTAAATGGTTCTTTAATTTTTTTCCCCAGAGTTCCCACTTATTTGGTGTAAGAAAGTTAGTCTGCTATACACTGTTCTACCATCCCTGAAACTAAAACTTTGTCCTTCCATTTTAAAAAAAATGTTAACTTTGCTAAAATACATATAACATAAAATTTATCATTTTAACCATTTTAAGCATGTAGTGTGGTGGTGGTAAATACAATCACATCGTTATACAACCAATCTCTAGAAGTCTTTTCAACTTGCAAAATTGTATCAAAGTGTAATCAAAAAGCTCTTGCTCAAAGTTTCCATACAGTATTTTCCTTTCCTTGGGATCCTATGTCCTGTATTAGAGTGCCTGGGTTTGAGTCCCAGCTCTTCTTCCAGTCCCATCTTCCTGCTAATGTGCGCCCTGGGAGGCAGCAGGCTCAAGTAGTTGGGTCCCTGCCACCCATGTGGGAGACCCAGATGGAATTCTGGGCTCCTGGCTTCAGTGTGACTCAGCCCCTGCTATTTGTGGGCATTTGGGGAGGGGGCTAGTGGTTGGAAATCATTGCATAGAAATTAGCTTGAGGGTAATGTGTTGTTGTTTGTTTTTAATTTGTAAAATTGAAATCTTTTTTTTTTTACATGGGATTATTTATTGCTTCAGCAGTTTCTCTGCCAGATATGCCACTAAGAGACACAATCCACAGGCACATGAATACTGAAGCAATATTTATGAAACCAAATGTGAAAGCAACCCAAATACTGATATGCAAAGAAAGCAATGTTCAGTATATCTTTTATAATGCTATACAATTTGGTTTTTTTTTCATTTATTAAACTTTTATTTAATGAATATAAATTTCCAAAGTACAGCTTATGGGTTACAATGGCTTCCCCCCTCCCATAACTTCCCTCCCACCCGCAACCCTCCCCTTTCCCTCTCCCCTTCTATTCACATCAAGATTCATTTTCAATTCTCTTTATATACAGAAGATCAGTTTAGTATATATTAGGTAAAGATTTCAACAGTTTGCCCCCATATAGCAACACAAAGTGAAAAAAATGCCGTTGGAGTACTAGTTATAGAATTAAATAACAGTGTACAGCACATTAAAGACAGATATCCTACATAATATTTTTTTAAAATTAATTAATTTTCTATGCCATTTCCAATTTAACACCAGGTTTTTTTTTTTTTTTTCATTTCCAAAAATTGAAATCTTGTGCTTATGAAATGACAGTCCCCTTTCCTGCAGTCTCTGGTTACCACCATTCTGCTTTCTGTCTTTATGGACTTGCCTGCTCTAAATACCTAACATAAATGAAATTATACATTATTTGTTTTTTTGAGTTTGACTTATTTCACTTACAAAAATGTTGTCAAGTTTTATCCATGTTGTGGCATGTGATATAATTTTATTCCTTTTTAAGGCTGAATGATATTCCATTATACACATACACACACACACATATGCACACATGTACACATACCCCACTTTTAGTTTATCCATCTGTCTGTGGATGGATATTTGGATTATTTCCACCTTTTGGCTATTGTGAATGATATTGTTATAAACATGGGTGTATTTTTAGTTTTTGAAGACTTAGAAATTTCTCTGCACTGAGATGTGGCCTTTTATCTTGGGTAGGCCAGTCTGTTTCAGAAGTGTTTATGAAAAAAGAAAAGACAGGCGGAGGACAGAGGACTAGTTGACACAGCAAACAACACGTTATCCTCAAGCTAATTTCTGTGCAGTGATTCCTTTTGAAAGGAAAATGTTATAGAAAGACTTTGGGTAAGAGCGTTTTAATTACACTTTGTTATGATTTTGTTCTTTTTATTTAAACTATGTCTTAATGTTCAAATTTCCTGTGCTTTGTTTTAAGCAAAATGATTTTCAGGGAAATTGAGCATTTCTTTACCAAAAGGACATATTGGCAAAAGGAGAACATTATGCCACTTGAGATCACATCACTTATTGGGAATCAAATTTGTGTGTTTTGAAGTAGTTATTCAACAACGATAACAAACCAAAACTAGAATCACAAACCAAAACTAGAATCACCTTCTAAAAAAAATTGGTCATTAAATTTAATTGGAATTAGAGTCTAGAAATGTCTGTTGAGAAGGTTCAGAGGAATTTCATAAGCATCTAGCTTATCTGTAGTGATTAGAATTTGCATGTGTGGAGTATTTTCATTTACATTTTTAAGATTGTAAAGATTTGCCAGTACCTTAGTTGGAATTCAGAGTGTTTTTAGCTATAGTAGACTTAATGTTGATAAAATTAAGGGTGTATTTCTATTTTATAAAAATATAAATAACAATATACTTATGAAAGTTACAGTAATTTGTGTTCAGCTAATAAGAGATGTTTATGAAGTATTTACTAAAATATTTCCTCCTGAAAGTTAGTTTATAGATAACATTATTGTACTGTTTAATTTTTTATGTCTATTTACTGCTTTTAGTATGTAGAACTTAAAAACAGGTTTATTCTGAGTTGAATAAAGTACAAGCATGTGTGTGTTTATACCTATATAGTGTTCTGTATGTTTGTGTGTGGATTTTTTGTTTTTGGTCACCAGTGTGTACTTGTGTTGTTGTTCAGCATAAATTAGGATTTGTCTTAAGTCCGTACAAATTAACATTACAAAGAAGAAAGGCATAATAGCCAAAAATGAGGCACCGGGGCCAGTGTTTTCAGTAGCAATTAAGACCTCCCACTTGAGGGAGCCCACATCCCATATCAGAGTGCCTAGGTTTGAGCCCCAGCTCTGCTTCCAGTTCCATCTAACTGCTAATGTGCACCTGGGAGGCAGCAGGCTCAAGTAGTTGGTTCCTTGCTACCCATTTGGGAGACTCAGATTGAATTCTGGGCTCCTGGCTTCAGTCTGACCCAGTCCCAGCTATTGTGGACATTTGGAGAACGGACCAGTGGTTGGAAACTGTCTCTCCGCCTCCCTCTCTGTTTCTCTGCCTTTAAGATAAATTAAAAAAAATTTTTTTTTAAACATAGGCTTTTTTGTGGACCAATGAGAATCACTAGTGGTGGGAGTATGTTGTAGTAGTTGTCTCTGGTTATGCCTGCATCTCATATTGTGTGCCTGGTTTGAATCCTGGCTAATCTACTTCTAATACTGCTGACTGCTAACACACACTCTGGGAAGCAGCAAATGATGGTTCAAGGAATTGGGTCCCTGTCACCTATGTGGGATACCCGAATTTATTTCCAGGCTCTTAGCTTCAGCCTGTTCCAGCCTTGGCTGGCATTTTTGGAGTGAACGCACGGATAGGGAAGATCCCTGTCCATCTGTTATCTCTCTGCTTTTCTGCTTTTCAAATAAAATGAAAAAAAAAATTTTTTTTTTAATTTATTTTTTTATTTTTTTATTTTTTTTTATTTTTTTGACAGGCAGAGTGGACAGTAGAGAGAGACAGAGAGAAAGGTCTTCCTTTTTGCCGTTGGTTCACCCTCCAATGGCCGCCACGGTAGACGCGCTGCGGCCGGCGCACCGCGCTGTTCTGATGGCAGGAGCCAGGTGCTTCTCCTGGTCTCCCATGGGGTGCAGGGCCCAAGGACTTGGGCCATCCTCCACTGCACTCCCTGGCCACAGCAGAGAGCTGGCCTGGAAGAGGGGCAACCGGGACAGGATCGGTGCCCCGACCGGGACTAGAACCCGGTGTGCCGGCGCCGCAAGGCGGAGGATTAGCCTAGTGAGCCGCGGCGCCGGCCGAAAAAAAAAATTTTTTAAAGTTTGTAGAATTATGAGTTTATTTTTTAATAAAAGAATTATCAGAACTGCAAATGCTGAAATTTAGTGGCACATTTGGGTTAGGCGATCAAAGCATACTTTATTGTTTTGTTAGCCAATTTAAAAATCCAAAAACACATATTTTAGAGATTCAGATATAGTATGAATAAACAACTATGTATGCCTGTTTGAGAATTCAGAAAATTGTCCTTACCAGATAACTTCAAAAATGTCAACAAAAGCTGCATTTCCTGGAAAACTGAAAGAAGATAAAAAAGCAAAATCCTTGTAAAAATCTTTTTTGGGGGCATATGTTAGCAGATGTTTGGCCTAGTGTTAAGATTACAGTTAAGAGGATACAAAAAAATGGAAAAATCTTCCATGCTCATGGATTGGAAGAACCAATATCATCAAAATGTCCATTCTCCCAAAAGCAATTTATAGATTCAATGCGATACCAATCAAAATACTGAAGACATTCTTCTTGATCTGGAAAAAATGATGCTGAAATTCATATGGAGACACAGGAGACCTCAAATAGCTAAAGCAATCTTGTACTACAAAAACAAAGCCAAATTTTGTACCAAATCTGGTGCATACTACAGGGCATACTACGGGACAGTTGTAATCAAAACAGCATGGTACTGGTACAGAAACAGATGGATAGACCAATAGAACAGAATAGAAACACCAGAAATCAATCCAAACATCTACAGCCAACTTATATTTGATCAAGGATCCAAAACCAATTCCTGGAGCAAGGACAGTCTATTCAATAAATGGTGCTGGGAAAATTGGATTTCCACACATCACATGCAGAATCATGAAGCAAGACCCCTCCCTACCTTTCACCTTACACAGAAATCCACTCAGCATGGATTAAAAACCTAAATCTACGACCCAACACCATAAAATTATTAGAGAACATTGGAGAAACCCTGCAAGATATTGGCACTGGCAAAGACTTCCTGGAAAAGACCCTGGAAGCAAAGGCAGTCAAAGCCAAAATTAACATTTGGGATTGCATCAAATTGAGAAGTTTCTGTACTGCAAAAGAAACAGTCAGGAAAATGAAGAGGCAACTGACAGAATGGGAAAAAATACTTGCAAACTATGCAACAGATAAAGGGTTAATAACCAGAATCTACAAAGAAATCAAGAAACTCCACAACATCAAAACAAACAACCCACTTAAGAGATGGGCCAAGGACCTCAATAGAAATTTTTCGAAAGAGGAAATCCAAATGGCCAACAGACACATGAAAAAATGTTCAGGATCACTAGCAATCAGAGAAATGCAAATCAAAACCACAATGAGGTTTCACCTCACCCCGGTTAGAATGACTCACATACAGAAATCTACCAACAACAGATGCTGGCGAGGATGTAGGGAAAAAGGGACACTAACCCACTGTTGGTGGGAATGCAAACTGGTAAAGCCACTATGGAAATCAGTTTGGAGATTCCTCAGAAACCTGCATATAACCCTACCATTCAACCCAGCCATCCCACTCCTTGGAGTTTACCCAAAGGAAATTAAATTGGCAAACATAAAAGCGGTCTGCACCTTAATGTTTATTGCAGCTCAATTCACAATAGCTAAGACCTGGAATCAACCCAAATGCCCATCAGCAGTAGACTGGATAAAGAAATTATGGGACATGTACTCTATAGAATATTATGCAGCCGTCAAAAACAATGAAATCCGGTCATTTGCAACAAAATGGAGGAATCTGGAAAACATCATGCTGAATTAAATAAGCCAGTCCCAAAGGGACAAATATCATATGTTCTCCATGATTGGTGACAACTAACTGAGCATCAAAAAGGAAACCTGGAGAAGTGAAATGGACACTATGAGAAACAGTGACTTGGTCAGCTCTTGTGCTGACTGTTGATGTACAATTTAATACTTTATCCCTTTTAGTATTTTTTTTTGTTCTACTTAATACTATTGGTTGAACTCTGTAATTAACACACAATTATTCTTAGATGTTTAAATTTAACTGAAAAGTGATCCCTGTTAAATATAAGAGTGGGAATAAGAGAGGGAGGAGATGTACAATTTGGGACATGCTCACGCTGATTTGCCCCAAGTGGTGGAGTTAGGAATGTGGCAGGGGATTCCAATACAATCCCATCAAGGTGGCATGTACCAATGCCATCTCACTAGTCCAAGTGATCAATTTCAGGTCACAGTAGATCATACTGATAGGTTTAAGAGTCAAAGGGATCACACAAACAAGACAAGTGTCTGCTAATACTAACTGATAGAATCAAAAAAGGAGAGAACGATCCAACATGGGAAGCGGATAAACAGCAGACTCATAGAATGCCAGATGTCCTAAACAGCACCCTGGTCTCAGAATCAGCCCTTAAGGCATTTGGATCTGGCTGAAGAGCCCATGAGAGTATTTCAGGCATCGAAAGCCAAGACACTCTGGTTAAAAAAAAAAAAAAAAAAAAAAAAAAAAAAAAAAAAAACACAAAACCTAAATGAAAGATCTCTGCGAGTGAGATCCCAGTAGAAAGAACAGGGCCATCAAGGAAGGAGGTACATTTCTCTGAAGGGAGGAGAGAACTTCCACTTTGACTATGGCCTTGTCGAAATAAGATCAAAGTCGGTGAGCTCAGGGGGCTTCCATGGCCTTGGCAACTCATGACTAGAGCCTGGGGAGATTGCTGATGCCTTAAACAAGTCAACAACAGGAGTCACTGTGCACTTACTTACTCCTCATGTAGGATCTCTGTCCTTAATGTGTAGTTCAATGTGAATTAATGCTATGACTAGTGCTCAAACAGTATTTTGCACTTTGTGTTCTGTGTGGGGGCAAACTGATGAAATCTTCACTTAATATATACTAAATTGATCTTCTGATATAAAGATAATTGAAAATGAATCTTGATGTGAATGGAATGGGAGAGGGAGCGGGAGATGGGAGGGTTGTGGGTGGGAGGGAAGTTATGAGGGGGAAAATCCATTGTAACCCATAAACTTTACTTTGGAAATTCATATCTACTAAACAAAAGTTTAAAAGAAAAGATTACAGTTAAAAATACCCATATTATGGGGGCTGGCGTTGTGGCTTATTAGGTGGTAAAGCCATTGCCTGTGATACCGACATCCCATATGGATGCTGGTTTGTGTCCTGACTGCTCCATTTCCAAATCAACTCCCTTCTAATGGCCTGTGAAAAGCTGCGAAAGATGACCCAAATGTTTGGTCCCTTGTACCCATGTGGGAGACCTGGATGAAACTCCTGGCTCCTGGCTTTGACCTGGCCCAATCCTGCCTGTTGTGACTCTCCCTCTCTCTCTCTCTAATTTTGATTTTCACAATAAAAATTAAAAAAAAATAAAAATAAGCAAATAAATCTTTTAAAAAAAGAACAAAAATAAAAAATACCCATGTCTCATATCACCATACCTGGGTTTGAAATCCAACTTTTGCTCCTGACTCCAGCTTCCTGCTAATGCAAACCCCCTTCTAGGTTCTGCCACCCATCCAGGAGACCCTCAGTGAGTTCCTAGCTCCTGGCTTCAGCTTGGCCCAGTCCAAGCCATTCTGGGCATTTGGGAAACAAACCAACAGATGGGAGCTCTATCTTTCTGCTTCTTAAATTAAAAAAATATATATTCTTATTAATCTCATTATATCTATTGTGTAATTTTCACTAGGCTACCCTGAATTATCTCACTGATGTGGGCCAGATAGTTTAATTCAATAATTATTGAATACTTGCTATTTGGTCAATGAGTGCACTGAATGTTCAGTTGAAAGTTATTGTGTTAAAAAATACTTCTTCATAAAATTTATTCTTTTGAAAGTGTTGGGGGTGCTCCCCTCAGACTAATGTTTGTGGTGTTCTTTACAAATGTAGTTAATTTTTACACGTACGTTTTTAAATGAATGTATTTTTTAGTTTTGATTTTTTTTTTTTTTTTTTGACAGGCAGAGTTTGACAGTGAGAGAGACAGACAGAGAGAAAGGTCTTCCTTTGCCGTTGGTTCACCCTCCAATGGCCGCTGCAGCTGGCGCGCTGCAGCCTGCACACTGCGCCGATCAGAAGGCAGGAGCCAGGTTCTTCTCCTGGTCTCCCCTGGGGTGCAGGGCCCAAGCACTTGGGCCATCCTCCACTGCACTCCTGGGCCACAGCAGAGAGCTGGCCTGGAAGAGTGGCAACCGGGACAGAATCCGGCGCCCCAACCGGGACTAGAACCCCGTGTGCTGGCGCCGCTAGGCGGAGGATTAGTCTATTGAGCCACGGCGCTGGCCTAATTGGTTCTTAATTGTTTATGAATTTCAGTGAGTAACCGTGCCTGTTAACTAAACTGTAGATGTTGTATAAAGCATCTAACTTGAAAACGATTATGAATACAGAAGATATTGCAAGTATAATAGAGCCTGTAGTTTCTTTGGATTAGGTGCTAGATTAGGTGATTACCACATCTCCTAATAGGGCCGTTCCTGAAGCTGTTAGGCTGTCCAAGAATTAGATGGTGTCACAGAAGAAACAGGGCTTTCTCCTGGGAATCCATGGCTTCTCCTTCTGCCTTAAGCTCAGCTGTCTTAGTTCTTGACTCTGTTCAGTGGCATGCAGTATGTATACTATTTTTTGTTGAACAAATAAACAGATCAAGCCGGCGCCGTGGCTCACTAGGCTAATCCTCCACCTGTGGTGCCAGCACCCTGGGTTCCAGTCCCGGTCGGGGCGCCGGTTTCTGTCCCGGTTGCTCCTCTTCCAGGCCAGCTCTCTGCTGTGACCCGGGAGTGCAGTGGAGGATGGCCCAGGTCCTTGGGCCCTACACGCACATGGGAGATCAGGAGGAAGCACCTGGCGCCGTGGCTCACTAGGCTAATCCTCCACCTGTGGTGCCGGCACCCTGAGTTCTAGTCCCGGTCGGGGTGCCGTTTTCTGTCCCGGTTGCTCCTCTTCCAGGCCAGCTCTCTGCTGTGACCCGGGAGTGCAGTGGAGGATGGCCCAGGACCTTGGGCCCTACACGCGCATGCGAGATCAGGAGGAAGCACCTGGCGCCGTGGCTCACTAGGCTAATCCTCCGCCTGTGGTGCCGGCACCCTGGGTTCTAGTCCTGGTCGGGGCGCCGGTTTTTGTCCCGGTTGCTCCTCTTCCAGGCCAGCTCTCTGCTGTGGCCCAGGAGTGCAGTGGAGGATGGCCCAGGTCCTTGGGCCCTACACGCGCATGCAAGATCAGGAGGAAGCACCTGGCTCCTGGCTTCGGATTGGCGCAGCGCGCGGGCCATAGCAGCCACTTGGGAGGTGAACAATGGAAAAAGGAAGACTTTTCTCTCTGTCTGTCTCTCTCACTGTCAAACTCTGCCTGTCAAATAAAATAAAATAAAATAAAAATAAATGGATCAATCAGTGACATAAACTTCTAACATCAGATCTTTCCAGGGGATATGTTTTCATTACATTTTAGAATTTTGCAAACCATTAAGGGCCATCTAAATGAACAGTGGAATTGTTATTGTTTTTTTATCCTTAGTTTAGTCTAATTTCTGGTTGAATGATGACTGTTTCTTTGTCCTAACAGAATTAAGACATGGACATTTGTGAGTTGTGGAGCTCTACCTCACAGATAGAACAAGTGGTATCTCTGAATTGTTCTGAGTGAAAGCCAGGCACAGAAAATACGGCTTCCTTGGGGTTCTTTTTCTTACTTACTTAACTTGAGTCATTCCTTCTTGTGCACATTTGTAGGAGATTACCTAATAGCTCATTGTCTGGAGTAGTAGTTGTTTATCTTATCTCTCTACCTTCAGTTGTTCCCTAACTCCTCTTTTCAGATTAATCTAAGACTAAAATTTCTATCATATATTCCATCCTATGCTTCACTCCCCAGTTGGCTGCAATGGCCGGAGCTGTGCCATTCTGAAGCCAGGAGCCAAGAGCTTCTTCCGGGTCTCCCACGTGGGTGCAGGGGCCCAAGGACTTGGGCCATCTTCTACTGCTTTCCCAGGCCATAGCAGAGAGCTGGATCAGAAGAGGAGCAGCAGTGGGATGCCGGCACTTCAGACCAGGGCGTTAACTCGCTGTGCCACAGCGCCGGCCCCTACATACTGTTTTGAGAATAGTCCCAGAAAATATATTTCAATAGTAAAAACACCTGAATTTTTGTTGACTGTTACTGTACCTTGAGAGTCAAGACCCTATGTCTAGCGGTGAGAATCACTGTTTTCATTTCTCATTGAGGTTACTTATTTAAATTTATTTTTAAAAAAGATTTATTTTATTTGTTTGAAAGGTACAGTTACAGAGAGAGGGAGAAACACACAGTTCATGCATGAGAGAGAGATCTCCCATGTGCTGGTTCATTCCCAAATGAACAACCTAAAGGCCAGGGCTGGGCCAGGCTGAAGCCATTAGCCAGGAGCTTCATCCAGGTCTGCCACAAGGAGGGCAAGAACCCAAGTACTTTGGCCATCTTCTGTTACCCTCACAGGCACATTAGCAGGAAGCTGGATTGGAAGTGGAGCAGCCTGGACTAGAATTGATGCTTATATGGGATTCTGGCATCACAAGTGGTTGCTTAACCCACTGTTCCACAACACCAGCCCCCTTTTATGCTTGTTTCTTTCTTTTTTTTTTTTTTTATTTGACAGGTAGAGTTATAGACTGTGAGAGAGTCAGAGAGAAAGGATGCTTGTTTCTTAATAAAGACCATAAAATTATTTTATGATCATAAATTTATCTTTTGTTTATTTGTTTTTTTAATGTAGAACTATACAGCTTTACAGTTACAAACTTCATACATTTCATAACATGGTGATTCTTCCCACTGTGTCCACCCTCCCACCCCTCTTCCTCCTTCCTTTCTTATTCCCATTTTTATTTTTTACTGAGATCTGTTTTTAATAGTCTTTATGCACATATGATTAACTCTTTGTTAAGTAAATAGGTCAACAAATAGCATGAAAAAAAACTGTTCATCAACAGTCAAGACAAGGGCTGTTCAAGTCATTGCTTCTCAAAGTGTCAGTTTCACATCTACAGATTGCCTATATGTGCTCTATTAGTTATCATAGGTCAGGAAGAACATGTGGTATTTGTCCCTTTGGGACTGGCTTATTTCACTAGTATTTTTTTTTCCAGATTCATCCATTTTGTTGCAAATGACAGGATTTCATTTTTTTTTTTACCACTGTGTAGTATTCATGAATTTCTGTTTCCTTGAAGTGAGTAATAGGGTAAGATATTTTGTTGATGTGTGTGCTTTTGTAAATGATATAACATGAGGGTATGTATAACATGATGGTACTTCAAAAAATTGATGGAAAAATGGAATAAAACAAATTTTATTTTACTGCAAAAAATTTTGAAATCCACACATAACTTTTTCATAATATGAATTTTCTCTGAACTTTTTGGAGACTATGTATATTCAGAATCATGGTTTGTTTTGCACTTTTTCTGAAATTACATATGTTTTTATTTTTTTTAAAGATTTTATTTATAGGCTGGCGCCGTGGCTTAACAGGCTAATCCTCCGCCTTGCGGCGCTGGCACACCAGGTTCTAGTCCCGGTGGGGGCGCCGGATTCTATCCCGGTTGCCCCTCTTCCAGGCCAGCTGTCTGCTATGGCCCGGGAAGGCAGTGGAGGATGGCCCAAGTCCTTGGGCCCTGCACCCGTATGGGAGACTGGGAGAAGCACCTGGCTCCTGGCTTCGGATCAGCGAGATGCGCCGGCCGCATGGCCATTGGAGGGTGAACCAACGGCAAAGGAAGACCTTTCTCTCTGTCTCTCTCTCTCACTATCCACTCTGCCTGTCAAAAAAAAAAAAAAAAGATTTTATTTATTTGAGAGGTAGAGTTACAGAGAGAGAGAGAGAGAGAGAGAGAGAGAGAAAGGTCTTCCTTTTTCCGTTGGTTCACTCCCCAAATGGCCTCAATGGCCAGAGCTGTGCCAATCCAAAGCCAGGAGCCAGGAGCCAGGTGCTTCTTCCTGGTTTCCCATGCGGGTGCAGGGGCCCAAGCACTTGGTCTATCTTCTACTGCTTTCCCAGGCCACAGCAGAGAACTGGATTGGAAGAGGAGCAGTTGGGACTGGAACCTGCGCCAATATGGGATGCTGGCGCCGCAGGAGGAGGATTAACCTGCGCCTTGGCAAAGTTACATATGTGTTTATGATGCATAGCTTGTAGAGGGTGCTGATAGAACATACATGTCTTTATTGCTAAGCACAAATGTTTGCCAGTATTCATTTGTAATCAGTCACTAATGAAAATGCATTATCAACAGAGTATTTTTTAGAGTTGTATTAATCAGTGTATGCGATATGGATAGCAAATGTATTGGGACATTATGCAGGTGATGTGCTCTTCACATTAAGCCTTTAAAAGGCCAACCAATATCTTATTTTAAAGATGTTATATATGGCCGGCGCTGTGGCTCAATAGGCTAATCCTCTGCCTTGTGGTGCTGGCACACCGGGTTCTAGTCCCAGTCGGGGCACCAGATTCTGTCCCGGTTGCCCCTCTTCCAGGTCAGCTCTCTGCTGTGGCCCAGGAGTACAGTGGAGGATGGCCCAAGTGCTTGGGCCCTGCACCCCATGGGAGACCAGGAGAAGCACCTGGCTCCTGCCGTTGGATCAGCGTGGTGTGCCGGCCGCAGCGCGCCAGCCGCGGCGGCCATTGGAGGGTGAACCAATGGCAAAGGAAGACCTTTCTCTCTGTCTCTGTCTCTCTCTCTCTCTCTCACTGTCCACTCTGCCTGTCAAAATTTAAAAAAAAGTTATATATAGGCTGGCGCCACTGCTCACTAGGCTAATCCTCTGCCTACGGCGTTGGTACTCCAGGTTCTAGTCCCGGTTGGGGTGCCGGTTCTGCCCTGGTTGCTCCTCTTCCAGTCCAGCTCTCTGCTGTGGCCTGGGAGTGCAGTGGAGGATGGCCCAGGTGCTTGGGCCCTGCACTCCATGGGAGACCAGGAAGAAGCACCTGGCTCCAGGCTTTGGATCAGTGTAGTGTGCCAGCACAGCAGCCATTGGAGGGTGAACCAATGGAAGAAGACCTTTCTCTCTGTCTCTATCTCTCACTGTCTAACTCTGCCTGTTTAAAAAAAAAAGATGTTATATATCTTATATTGTTCTTACTTTCCTGTTATAATTTGAATGTAAATTTTAGTGAATAGGAAAAGTGCTTTTCTGACGATACAGTGGAAAAATAAAACTCAGTCTCTCCTCTGATACCAGATATGTGGGAGTTTTTCCCCACACATCAAGCAGTCTTATAGTTCTGATACTATCTCACAGGTTGAGCGCTCCTATTACTCAGAGTTGGACTGAAAGAGGAGGAACCAGGGCAGAATCTGGCACCCCAGCGGGGACTAGAACCTGGGGTACCGGCGCCTAGTGAGCCTAGTGAGCCGTGATTAGCCTAGTGAGCCGTGACGCCGGCCTGATTTACTCTTTAGATGCCTGCAGTGCCAGGGCTGGGCTTGACTAAAGCCAGGATCCAGGAATTCAATCCAGGACTCCCATGTAGATGGCTGGAACCCAATTATTTGAGTTATCACCTGCTATCTCCTAGGGTCTACATTAGCAAGAAGCTGTAGTAAGCAGCCAGAGCTGGGTATTGAATCCAAGTACTCCAATATAGGATGTGGGCACTAAGCCAAATGCCCACCCCACTTTTCATGTTTTTATTTAGTTCCTCTTTTTGTTGAACTTAAAACAATTCCTCATGATTTCTACCTATTGGTGTTACTTGTACTTCCCAGAGCAATTTTGCAGAGCATAACTTTTTTCATAGTTTTTCTATACAGATATGTTTTTTGAAAGGTTGGATAACAGTATGAAAAGATGGTATTTCATGTTTCTCATGCTTTTTTACTTATGTGACTTATGATGTTCTACCAGTGTACAGGATGCACAGGACTTTAGTGTGTTGAAAGGAAAGAGTGTTTGATGGACAGTCGAGAGACTTGATTTTGCCACCTTTTTCAGCAAGTTGTTTCGCTTTTTTTTTTTTTTAAGATTTCTTTATTTATTTGAAAGAGTTACAGAGAGAGGGGGGGAGAGACAGAGAGATCTTCCATCCCTTGGTTCACTCCCTAGTGATCTCAACATTCATGGCTGGGCCAGGCCAAAGCCCAGAGACAGGAACTTCATCTGGCTCTCCCACATAGGTAGGAAGAGCCCAGGTACCTGGGCCATCTTCCACGGCTTTTCCCAGGCCATTAGCAGGGATCTGAATTGGATTTTGAGCAGTCGTAACAGGAACCAATGCTCATATGGGATGCTGGTGTTATGGGGGCAGCTTTACCAGCTATGCCACAGTGTTTCACTTCTTTTGAGCCTCAACTTCCTAAAGGGATGAAAATCAGTTACCTCATAGGAACTATATATTTTGTTGTTGTTACCAATAAATGAGATTATAGAATAGGCCCGCTCCTGGTTTTGCCATGGTTTGTTACATCTGGGTCAGAAAGTGTTTCTGCTGTCTTAATGTAATAGTCCAATTAGGCATGAGATATGGCTACTTTTTACAAAACTCTAGAAAACATAACAGCTGTTTATTCAGTTTAATGTCTGGTGGTTAGAAAATGACAGAGTTTTAGGAGATGGTTTGTTTGTTGGTTTTGCCAGTTTTCCCTCATTGTACAGTAATTAGTGATGTGACTTGATTCCAGCTTACAAACTGGAAGCCTTCTATAGATATTTATTTAAAGAAATGATTGAAGTTGTGGTGGTGTTCTTTTTTTTCCCTGCCTTTAGCAAGCAATTGTTTTCAGCTAGCAGGCAGCTTTGTAGGTATCTTATCCTTAAGACTGGGGCCCATGTAATCGTTGAGAATTTATCTCAACTTTTTTTTTTTTTTTTTTTTTTTTGACAGGCAGAGTGGACAGTGAGAGAGAGACAGAGAGAAAGGTCTTCCTTTTGCTATTGGTTCACCCTCCAATGGCCACCGCGGTAGCGCGCTGCGGCCGGCGCACCGCGCTGTTCCGATGGCAGGAGCCAGGTGCTTATCCTGGTCTCCCATGGGGTGCAGAGCCCAAGCACTTGGGCCATCCTCCACTGCACTCCCTGGCCACAGCAGAGAGCTGGCCTGGAAGAGGGGCAACCGGGACAGGATCGGTGCCCCGACCGGGACTAGAACCTGGTGTGCCGGCGCCGCAAGGCGGAGGATTAGCCTGTTGAGCCACGGCGCCGGCTTATCTCAACTTTTATATACGTGTCTGTGAACAAAATTCATGATACTCCGTGTATGTGTTTGAGCTATGAGATTTAAGATGCTATTTTAAACATTATTGTAAGGCTGCATTGCAGAAATTCTGGAAATGTGGAAAGCATTGGGCATACTTTCACGGTAGATATTTTGAGGAATAGCTGTCATTAGAATGTTAAAACAAGAGTGATGTTTCCTTCGACCTGTGAGCAGTTGCAGCTATGTAGAATTCGCACATATGGCGAGTGTGCATCCTGAGCTCACATTCCACCTGCCATGCCATTTCTAAGAAACATCACTTCTTCGCTCTCTCTTCTTCCAAGAAAACCTCACTACATTTACTTTCAAGTCTCTAAGTTGGTATCTAGTGGCTAAGATGAATTCAAAGAGCCTAGAATCCTAGGTTAAAAGATTACTTGACCTTACAGGTTAATCATCTGTGCCTGGTGTGTAGTAGATCTGATTCACAAGTTACATTTTGCTCCTCAGGATTCCTGAGGATAAGGTAGTATGCTGACAGCTAAGAGGATAAATTATTTATACAAAAGAATGTGTCACCATATCTGAAATTAAGCCAGATAAAGTGGTATTTGATAAATGAAAGAAAAAAACTGAAAGAAAGTGATAAAAAATAACCTGGTGTTCTTGAACTAGAACAGGATTGTGTGGCTGAATGTTTTGCTCCTGGGGCTGGCATCCTGGTGTAACATCTTAAGCCTCTGCCTGGAATGCAAGCATCCCCTGTGGGTGTCAGTTTGAGAGCCAGCTGCTCCACTTCCAATCCAGTTCCATGCTAATGTGCCTGGGGAGCTGTAGAAGATGGCCCAAGTGCTTGGGCCTCTGCACCCACACGGGAGACCCACAACAAGCTCCCAGGAGACTGGCACTGTGGTGTAGTGGGTTAAAGCCCCAGCCTGTAGTGCCGGCATCCCATATGGGATCTGGTTTAAGACCTGACTGTTCCACTTCCCATCCAGCTCTCTGCTATGGCCTGGGAAACCAGTAGAGGGTGGCCCGAGTCCTTGGGCCCCTGCACCCGTGTAGGACACCTGGAAGAAGCTCCTGTCTCTTGGCTTCGGATCAGCTTAGCTCTGGCCATTGTGGTCATTTGGGGAATGAACCAGTGGGAATGGAAGACTTCTCTCTCTCTCTGTAACTTTGTCTTTGAAATCAATAAAATAATAATAATTTAAAAAAGCTCCTGGCTCCTGGTTCCTGGCTCCTGGCTTCGGCCTGGCCCAGTCCCAGCCATTATGGCCATTAGGGGAGTAAACCAGCAGATGCAGACCTCTCTCTCTGTCTCCTCTCTCTGTAACTTTGCCTTTCAAGTTTATAAAAAATAAAACTTAAAAAAAAAAGTTCTCCTCCCTTAGGTATTAAGAAGTCACCATTAAGCCCATTAATATTTTATTTTTCAAAAAACCTAGTTTCTTGGGAAGATCATATTGACTACTTTTTTTTCTACATGGACTAGAGCTATGCTGTCCAGTGCATTAACCATTGGACATATGTAACTATTGAGTACCAATAATGTACCTAGTCTAGATTGAGATCACTGATTGGACAAGATATATACCAGGCTGCAAAGCTTAGTATAAAAAATGCAAAATATTTCATTTCAAATACTGATTACATATTATTTTAATGTATGGTAAGTGAACTATATTATTAAAGTTAATTTTACCTGTTTCTACTTTTTTAATGTGACTGTAAAATTATATACATGGCTCTCATATTTTTATTATATAGTGCTGGTCCAGAGCTAAGGTTTTCCAATTCTAAGGCATGGAATTGATCCAGGATTAAGAAAATAGGCACTAGGCTGGCGCCACGGCTCAATAGGCTAATCCTCCACCTTGCGGCACCGGCACACCGGGTTCTAGTCCCGGTTGGGGTGCCAGATTCTGTCCCGGTTGCCCCTCTTCCAGGCCAGCTCTCTGCTATGGCCCGGGAAGGCAGTGGAGGATGGCCCAAGTGCTTGGGCCCTGCACCCGCATGGGAGACCAGGAGAAGCGCCTGGCTCCTGCCTTCAGATCAGCGCAGTACGCCAGCCGCAGCGGCCATTGGAGGGTGAACCAACGGCAAAGGAAGACCTTTCTCTCTGTCTCTCTCTCTCACTGTCCACTCTGCCTGTAAAAAAAAAAAAAAAAAAAAAAACGCACTAGAAGTCTTCCAAAGAATATGACTGACCACTGATACTGAATCTAAGGAGATATCTGAGCCCAGTAGTTGGGATTTTTCCTACACCAACAGAGTCTTGCTAAGAGATAGAAACCACCAAGTAACTGAACAGGAAAGTTAAATATAAAGAGTTATTAATGTACAGGCAGGCATTCAGTCTAGCAGTTAAGACATCTGCAACCCACATCAGAATACCTGGCTTGGATTCCCAGCTTTGGCTGTCTACTCTTCCTTCCTACAAATCAGACCCTGGGAGACAGTGATGGTGGCTCAAGTAGTTGGGTTCTACCACCCTTGTGGGAGATCTGGATTGGGTTCCCATCTCTTAGGCTTTCACCTGACATAGTTCAGCCATTTCAGGCATTTGGGAGTGAACCAACGGGTTGGAGTGCTCCACTCCGCCAAGTTAAAAAGTATTACTAACTTATAAGATGGGATTAACTAGTGAGGAGTGAAGAAAACTCTAAAGGAAGAGCAGATAATGAGAATAGCCACTACCCCTAAGACGTGAGTCAGATTACTTTAGGATGGAGTAAATTGAAAGAAGTTTCCTTCTTCATGGCGGGGCTGAGGTGCTCTCCTCATTGGAGAGGCCATACCGTTGGCACACATGATAGGAAGAAGTTTGGGGAGATACTACAGACTAGGAGAGGCCACCCTGTGGGTGCCATTGGAACTCCCTGGGAGTGAGCACCATTGGGTTCCTTGCATGCAGCTGCCTGCTGTTTGTGGCAGGAATAATCAGAGAACACACAGGAACCAGGAATAGAAGGCCCTTCCCCTCTCCAGCATGCCCTACTGACAAACTTACATTATGCCAGTTGACAAAGAAGAAATGTTTGCAGAGTCTAGAGCCACTATCAGAAAATAGGACAAAAAAGAGTGAATTTGGAGCAGAGAGGTAATAGATTGTTAACTAGCACACTTTGTAAGTGTGTTGGCACTGTGTAAGGTAATCTATTTCTTGATAAATCTTGGTGGTTAGCTACCAAGATGGAATATTTAAAAATTAGACTGTTGAAAATAATCTATGATATGCAGTCACCATACCCAAACATGATTAAATAAGAATTTTAATTTTTAAAAGGTTTAGGAAAGATCACTGTCTTCTCTTGAGTTCTGCTTTCTACTCTTTATATTAAAGCAATGACTGTTAAACAGTAGGTGATCAATTTTCAGTAGAAATGCTATGTCAGTAGTTACTTCTTTCATTTAAATCTTACTCATTGCTTTGTTTATTCCTGGTAGTGTTCGACTACAGTTATAGAGATTACATTCTGTCCTGGTATGGAAACCTCAGCAGAGATGAGGGACAACTTTACCATCTGCTCTCAGAAGACTTTTGGGAGATTGCCAGGCAGCTGCGCCATAGACTGAGTCACGTGGATGTGGTTAGAGTTGTCTGCAATGATGTTGTGAGGACTTTACTCACTCATTTCTGTGACCTCAAAGCTGCTAATGCCAGGTAACTATTGTATTATGAACAACTCTCCCACTTTTTTTTTTTTTTTTTTATTAAACGATTTTCCTTTTTGCCTGAGGAGCTAAAGTGAAGACAAAACTCTAGGATATTCTGCCTGTTTTCTCACACTTAGATTAAAAGTGTAGACGTATTATTGGGTTAATAATTATTGTGTTCTGATAGAGCAGATTTTTCTTTGTAAATTTCTTAGTAGAAACCACTTTCTAGATACATTTAGTTTGTCAAATAATTTAAAAAGTGAAATGAATTTTCCTGAGCCAGTGCCATGATGAACTCATTAATACCTAGAGGTAGAAAGTCTAATACATTATTTTATAATATTTTAATATTATAATATTTTATGATAATGTTAGTGTTAATGAATTTGCAGTTTTTATAAAAATTAAATATAGGTCATATTTCTGCTTTGAGTCCTGTGTTAAGAGCTCTATTGCATCACAAGATCCTGAAAACTAGATTTTAAAGAAACTTTACATTGGATCTTGTGGGGTCTAACTAAAGATACTTCGTTGAGCTTCTGTTTATATGGGTCATATCTAGTAGTGTGCTGTAGCCAACTTATAGTGACATGCAATAGCTGATTGTGCACATTTCTTCCTAACCCCTAGTTCAGTGATGTCATATTAGTAACTTGAAATGCTGTGACAGTATTTACACTGTGAAACAGGAAAATGCTCCAAATTAGAATTTATCCCCCTAGAGAGCCAATTGTTGAACATTTATCAGCTTACCACTGATGTTAGTTTTCAATATTTACAATATTGAGATATTAAAACAAGACATTTTAAAAGTACAGGGGTACACACTACACTTTCCATTAGCCTCCAGAGTGGTGATGTCATCACACATTATGTAGCCACTGGAAAACTCATCTATGCTTGTGAGAATGAGCATGAAAAAGAAAATGGCATTTTATACTACCATAAATATAATTTTAACTGTACAGAGCCCCTGAAAAAGAGTGTTGGGGATGCCAAGGAGTCTGAACTACCCTTTGAAATCTGCTACTTGTACAGAAAGTAACTTCCTCTAAGGGTTTTGCTGTGGAGAGTTTGAATTAAAAAGGGAAGTTAGAGAACTGGGACTCTTGGGTGTCTCAAAAGCATCAGCCTTTCCTTGTGATGCGCTCTGCTGCCTGGAACACCTGCTTATTTGCTGTGGTGCTCACTATATAAAGTATATCCGATTTCTCTGTGACAGATCCTGTCACAGACTTATTTGAATTCATTGGAAGCTCATTTTTAAAGTATTTAAATTATAGTCTAATAGAGGACAGTATTTTAAATCAGTGTTTATTCTGTTAAGAGACTGATGGATTTAGGTTTGGGAAAAGAGCAAGTGATTAGGGAAATCTCATGTTTTTATGATTATTTAATTTCACCTTGAGGACATATTTTTCACTGAGACATTTACCAGCTTCTGAAATTGCTGCGTCTGTGGATAATATAAAGATATCTATGGGTGAAGTGTCAGAATAATAGAAACAGAGTCCTGATTCCATATTAGAAGCTTCTTGTTTTGAGCTTCTAGTCTTCTTACGCCAATGGTAGATTGATTTTACTCATATCCAGGCTATGCCTAAAAGCCCTAGTTGATAATTAAAAAAATAATAAAAGGATAAAGAAAAAACATAGAAAAAACTTCGATGTTTTCTGGGATTTTTAATATTTGAAGAAGTGACAGTAGGTCACTGGTATTTTGCATGTAGATGACCATATCCTAAAGAACTGGCATTATCTATGCATCTGTTATCTGAAGAACTGGTGTTCTATGAATCACAGTGATACTGGCAAGCAGTGACTCCAGATTTGAGGACTGTGCCTGCCTGCCTGCCCCAGGTGAACGGTACTATTGTCCCAGAAACCTCCATTGGTGTGTGGATCTCTGGAGCCGCAAAACGACTTCGGTAGCCTGCAGAGCATGCAGTTGAATTGGCCGCTATCAGACAAAAGAATAATAAATTGCCTTAATAAAAGCAGCACACCCTCTGACTAACTGTCAGGCAATTTGGTGGAGGCAGCTTTCCGGTCAGCCTGTGTTTCTTTCCAGGCCCTCATTCTGTTGCTACTTCAAGCCAATCCGGATCCCATTTAATTCTTGCCTCTGCTTCCTCTTCCTTTGTCCCATCTGTCTTGTTCCAGCATGTTTCAGGGAAATCTAAAAATGATTGCTTTTATGCTATTAATTCAACGGAGTATTTAATTTCATTGTCTCCTTAGAATCTCTGCATTTTGTTTGCCAGTCAAATACTTTCATGCCCTTTGAGGGAGAACATTTTTATTCTCATGCTTTCCTTCTTTATCTCTAAAATTGTTTTCCATTTCATCTCTGCAATCCCTGGTCATGATGTAGTGTGGTTTGGGCTTGAGAGTCAGACAGAATGGTGCTGGAGAGGAATTTCTACCATTTGTTACTTCTGTGACTTTGACTATTCACTTAAGCATTCAGACCTTAATTTTCTAATCTATCAAATGTTGGTGAAGATTATCTACTTTTTGGTGTAGGTGGGAGGATAATTTTAAATGATTTATTTATGTATTTTTAAAGAGTTACACAGATAAAGGAAGAGACAGAGACATCTTCCATCCATTGGTTCACCTCCCCAGATGGCCACAACTGCTTGGGCTGGGCCAGGCCAAAGCCAAGAGACAGAAGATTCTGTGGGTAGCAGGGGCCCAAACCCTTGAACCATTTTCCCCTTCTTTCCCTAGGCCATTAGCAGGGAGCTATATCAGAAGTGGAGCAACTGGGACACAAACCAGCATCCATATGGGATGCTGGCATTGCAGGTGGTGGCTTTACCTGCTACACTACAATGCTGGCCCCCAGGTAATATTGAACACATGAAACTTATAAAAGGTTGACATCATTTTTCTTACCCAAAGAGTGGGACCCCAGAGGTAAGTATTGGGAATTGCAGTAAACAAGTGATGGATCTGTATAGACTGAAAGATGCTACAAAGACTAATGCTGCAACTCAACAGAAGGCTAGCTGGACATCCTGACTCAGAAGTAGCCATAGAACTCATGATTCTTGGCTTCTAAAGCAACTTGATAGCCACTTTCTAGAGGACATCATAGGAATATCCTGAACAGAGTTAGCAGAGGGATTCCAGGAAAGCACTCACATCCTTCGTCCAGAGATCGAGCTTGTTTGACCCTCTGGCCTTTGGTTCACTCAGAGGATTTTTCCTAACTCAGGCCTACAAGGTAGAGGAACATGTAGTCTGGGGGTCTGGGCTCCTTTTGTAACCTTCTTTCCCTTAGTGTGGATGGGGGATTGTGCTTACCTTGAGAGAGTTTGTTGATGTTATTTAAAGCCTCTGTTATAAAAGTAGATTTTGGTTCTTTTGGCCAACTTATCTCCCATAAACATTAACCAAATGTGCTCATGTTTTAAAGTAAAGAATTTTTTGTTTTTAAAGATTTATTTATTTATTTGAAAGGCAGGGAGGGAGAGAGAGAGAGGGAGACAGACAGACAGACAGAGAGAAAGAGAGAGAGGGATCTTCCATCCACTGGTTTGCTCCCCAGATAACCAATATGGTCGAAGCTGGGTTGATCCAAAGCCAGAAGCCAGGAGCTTCCTCTGAGTTTCCCTCATGGGAGGGAGGTACTTGGGCCATCTTCTGCTGCTTTCCCAGAGAGCTGGATTGGAAATGGAGCAGCCGGGACACGAACCAGTGCCCGTATGGGATGCTGGTACTTCAGGCAGCGACTTTACCCAGTATGCCACAGCACAGGCCACAGAATTATTTTTAAAAGTACTTGACATGACAAAGGCATTTAATGATACTATATTGAAATAGTAACTCTTAACTGACAGAGTTTAAAATAATTGAAGATGCCATTTTAAAAAACTCAATATGTATCAGTTCATGCATAATGACTTACTCTTAAAAATCTTTTTTTGGTGTTGTTGGCTTCACACATCAGTATAGATTTCCTCTTGCTTATTATAGAAGAAGAGGAAACCTTTTTTTTATGGTTTAGTCTTTCATCTCTAGTGCAAAAAGAAATTGCAATTAACTGCTGAAAGACATGGGTTATAAATGCACTGATACACATTCATGGGGTTTTTCCATTGCCAGTGTAGTGCCCAGTGTGTTTTTCCCCCTCTCTGTTTTTCTTTTTCCCTCAGTTTTGGCCACTAGTTACTATAAGAATCTTTTCTACTGTGCCTGTTACTAGAAAAATTAGCATCCTAGTCTTTCTTGAATTGCTATGAAGATACTATGTGGTGTCGTAGGCTGGGTCGTGTGGGTACTGGTTCCTGTCCTGGCTGATCCTCTTCTGGCCCAGCTCTCTGCTAGTGGCCTGGGGGTGGGGGATAGCAGTGAGGGGTGGCCTGGGTGCTTGGGCCCCTGCGCCAGTGTCGGGAGCTGGGGTGGGAGTGGGGGGACTCCAGGCTCCTGGCTTAGGATTGGCTCAGTTCTGGCCATTGCGGTTATTTGGGGTGTGAACTAGCAAATGGAGGACTTTTCTCTGTCTCTCCCTCTCTCTGCCTGTCTGTGACTCCACCTCTCAGATAAATGAATAAAATCTTTTTAAAAAATACTATGGAAAAGGGAAAAATGGAAGTTCTTTTCACACCTCTTCCTCTAGGTCCACCAAATTAATGACCCTGGGATGGAGTCAACACCAACAGAGAAGTTCATGACCAAGGTTGGCAAGACTGGCTGGAAAATACTTGGGAGGCTGACAGTAGGCAGTTTACCATCAAAATAGGTAGCATCAGGTTAGGGTATTGTAGCACAGGTGGTTAATCCACTGGTTGGGACACCCATATCCCTTATTGGATTGCTGGTTTTAGTCCCGGCTACTCTGCTTCCAATCCTGTTCTTTGCTAATATACTTGGAAATAGTCAATAATGGCCCCAGTACTTGTGTCCTGCCATCCATATGGAGGTCCCAGATGTAGTTCTGAGTTCCTAGCTTCGGCCTGGGCCACCCTAGCTTTTGCAGCAATTTCAGAAGTGAATCAGCAGGGGGAAGATCTCTTTCTATCTGTCTCAGTTACTCTGCCTTTGAAATAAATACATCTTTTTAAAAAAATTAAAAATTATGTGGCATCAAGTTATGGGCTGTCTACTCATAAGAAATGCCTGTAGAATTTTTTTTTATGCTATGATCTCCCAATCAAGAAAGCCTGCTGGTAACCCTAGTTTTATGCTTTGTAAGTTTTTTTTTTTTTTAAGTAAGGTTTTTTTTTTTTTTTTTTAAAGAAAGAGAGAGCGCACATTTAAGAAGACATACTCTTGAATTGTTGCTATGATTTGAGAGTTAGAACTTTTGATGTTACTGGAGGTAGTTACCATAATTTGAAATCCCCAAAGGGCATGTATTTTCATTTATTCCAGTATACATTTTCCAGATTAGTCTATAATTGAGGAAAACACTGATACTGACGAAGAGGTGGCAGAGTTATTCTAACCAATGTGTTGCCCGTTTTTTGTCTAATGGTACATATCTGAATTGTTTCCAGAAATTTCTTTCCTTTCCCCTATCTTCATTTGTTTATTTTTTTTAGACATGAAGAACAGCCGAGGCCTTTTGTGTTACATATGTGCTTGAGGAACTCAGATGATGAAGTAAGATTCCTGCAAATGTGTTCTCGGGTCCTGGTGTTTTGTCTGCTTCCCTCAAAGGATGTCCAGTCTCTCAGCTTACGTATAATGCTTGCAGAAATTCTCACAACAAAAGGTAGATTTATGAGATTTACTATTACTAATGCAGTCAGTCAGTGTGCAAACTAATGTACTAGATAACTAATGTGTTAGTATTTGTATACTGTGAAAGATATGGGAATTAAAATATTTTCAAAATATTAAGTTTATTTTTAAAGGCTTTATTTATGTATTTGAAAGTCAGAGTTAGGGGGAGAGAGACAGAGACAGAGGGAAATCTTCCATTGCTGGTTCACTCCCCCAGTGGCTACAATGGCTGGCGCTGGGCCGATTGAAAGCCAGGAGCCAGGAGCTTCTACATCTCCTCAGCCCAAGGACTTGGGCTTGCTTTGCTGCTTTCCCAGGTGCATCAGCAAGGATGCTGGATTGGAAGTCAAGCAGCCAGGACTTGAACCAGCCCATATGGGATGTCGGCTGCAGCAGCAGCTTTACCTGCTGTACCACAGTGCTGGCCCCCAAAATGTTGTTTAAATGTCACTCAAAGAAAGCATTTGGCCACCATTTGTGAGAATCTTAAATTTTTTATATAACATACTGAAAAATGCACAGTCCATTCTACTATTTATTTTGACACTTGAGAATCAGTTCTTATGCTCTCATATGCATTCATTTGGATTAGTTATGAAGTTTTACATACCAGTAGTGTATGCACTAATAAAAGTGTCTATTTATGTGTGATGTATGTGCACACATACACACATATATATGTATTCAAACCCCAATTAGCATTTACTTAAAATCTTTGCTATAAGATTCATTGATAATACTTACACATTTTGTGAGCTTGGAATAAATGAACTGTGCCACCTTATAATGGGATTGCTAGAAAGAAGTTAACTACACCCCGGGGAATGCTTAGCCAGGATAATAAAAATGGAAGAAAGTAAGGCCAAGGAAAAGTTTCCCTATTTCAATTTCAAACAAGTAACATTGCATTTGAAATGCACTGATTGAATGTCTTGTTATCTCAAGATTAGCCAGCTGTGCCCATCTGATATCAACAACCACAGAGAAAAGGGGAACTTTTTAGTCTAAAGTTAGTAGGATGGATTTGTAATAGTGTAACTGACATTTTTTTAAACAACTTCCTCCTTGAGATCTGCTTTGACTAGTTGGGAGAATGCTGGCTTTCATCCTTTGGCAAACTAACCTGGTCAAAATATGTTGAACCTTGTACAAAGAAGAAAAAGAAACCATGTACTTGATTTGGATAGCAAATTTCAAAAGTTAGCAAGTTGGGTTCTAAATGACTTCCTTTTCTTATTCCTTTATATTTCACTCTTATTAAAATGACCATTTGATTGTAGCTATGGTAGATAACACATCTGCAAGAATAGGCGGCCCTTTGTGCGTGTGTGCACGTCTTGGAATGCGTGAATTGTTTATAATTTCTTCAGTTTGTCTAGCTGAAGAAAGATTTCCAAATATAGTTTCAATTATGTGATGTAAAAACAATTCCCTTAAAGAAGAAAATATTTTTCAGTGCTGCTTTCTGTTTCTTCCCGCAGTCTTGAAGCCTGTAGTGGAATTACTGAGCAACCCAGATTACATTAACCAAATGCTGCTTGCCCAGCTGGAGTACAGAGAGCAGGTGAATGAACATCACAAGAGAGCCTACACTTATGCGCCTTCTTATGAAGAGTTCATCAAGCTTATTAACAGCAACTCTGATGTGGAGTTCTTGAAGCAACTAAGGTATTTGGTTATAGCACAAAACTAGCTACTGATTGTTACCTGCTGTCTAGTTAGATTTTTTTTTTTTTTAAATGTGATTGCTAGGTAAGCAGAAATTGAAAGAAGTCCACAAAACTTGGTGACAACTAAATTTACCCAGCTTCTCCTTAGCAGTGGAATTAGAATTAGTTTAGAGTGTTGTTTTTGCAAACAATTTGATTATGATAGACTGAAAGCCCTTCAGTTGAGGAGCACTGGAAGGGGGAACCTTCTGTGGATCTTTTTTCTGAGGAATTCAGAGGCACGGGTTTGAGAAGCAGGGGTCTTGACTAATTGTTTTGAGAAAATACGTTGGAAAAATGCCACAAGAGTCTCTTTTATAGAGAACAGTCTCCCTTATCATTCTTAAGATGTTTTAGGGGTGAGCTATGTTTTTTGTGTGTTTATTTTTCTTTTTATGCTGCGTGTGTATATACAGGCACAATATGATTATATGCTGTTATGTACTCTGTGGATTTTCTAGGCTTCTGCTTCTCTGCTCACCTTTCTTTATGGTTGTCCCAAATGATGATTCTTGAGAAAGAAGTAAAATTGTTGTCATTTTGATTTTCATTAGTAATTTTGGTAAATCATTGATTGAAAAGTAAAATATTGGCTTAAGTTAAGTGTTTGAGCTACTTGAGGAATTTAAACTTGCCATATTTGCCTTTGAACTAGAGTTAACATTAAGGTGACTTATGCTGCTAATTTTTCTCATGCAAATAACATGCCATCTAAGAGACATATGCTGCAAATGGCACTGGGTTCTTGTAGACTGCGTCACATGTTAATTTTGATCCTATAAATGTTATGTATGGCTTTGTTTACAAGTAACTTAATTATTTGGGATATATTATGCAGAGATTTTATTTGCTTCTTTTTCTATGCATAATCTAGAATATGCCAAATGCAGTCATTTATTATAGATTTATGATTGCTATAGGTTTTATTTCATTATTTATTCTTTTTTGATAACTGTGACACTTGAGCTGATAGAGAACCCTAGAATCTATGTTCCAGGTTTGTTTCTTTTAGATTATGTTTGTTGAAAGGTCATGTTTACAATGGCTTCTTTAATTCTTTTTAAAGTATTTTTCCATAAAAAGTGAATGAGCAGTGACAGAACACCCTAGTTGCCTACTCTTCTCCGTAAAACTCTACAAACTCAATAAGCTCTGATTCTGTGGATACTATTCAAATCGGTATATTTTAGTGTTCATTCATTGGGTGCTTTTATGTCTACTGTTCTCAAATGTGCTCTGAGCAAGGCAACTTGATGACCACTCTCTGGAATTATAATTTCTTCCTAAGATATTGTTTATGAGAAGACACCTCATGTTGCTAATTTGTGGATACGCTGAAATCTTTTTTTAAACTTTTATTTAATAAATATAAATTTCCAAAGTACAGTTTATGGGTTACAATGGATTTTTCCCCCTCCATAATTTCCCTCCCACCCACAACCCTCCCATCTCCCGCTCCCTCTCCCATCCCATTCACATCAAGATTCATTTTCAATTATCTTTATATACAGAAGATCAATTTAGTATATATTAAGAAAGATTTCAATAATTTGCACCCACACAGAAACACAAAGTCTAAAGTACTGTTTGAGTACTAGTTAAAGCATTAATTCACATTGTACAACACATTAAGGACAGAGATCCTACATGAGGAGTAAGTGCGCAGTGACTCCTGTTGTTGATTTAACAAATTGACACTCTTATTTATGGCGTCAGTAATCACCAAGGCTCATGTCTTAAGTTGCCAAGGCTATGGGAGCCTTTTGAGTTCACCAACTCCGATCTTATTTCGACAAGGTCATAGTCAAAGTGGAAGTTCTCTCCACCCTTCAGAGAAAGGTACCTCCTTCTTTGATGGCCTGTTCTTTCCGCTGGGATCTCCAGAGATCTTTCATTTAGGTTTTTTTGTTTTGTTTTGTTTTGTTTTGTTTTTGCCAGAGTGTCTTAGCTTTCCATGCCTGAAATACTCTCATGGGCTTTTTAGCCATATCCGAATGCCTTAAGGGCTGACTCTGAGGCCAGAGTGCTGTTTAGGACATCTGCCATTCTATGAGTCTGCTGGGATACACTGTAGTCTTAACAATTTTTTCTCTTTAAATAGTTTTTCCACAGTAAAGTTAGATATGTGGACCATTTGGTAACCTCCAAGCAAGTTTAAGATAAAAATTTAGAGTCAATAGTAGCAGATTAAGTGAATCAGTATTAGTTGTTCTATTTTGTGTGCCACACAAAAGATTTCAGCACTGCACATGTGGTGACATAATCAACTAACATCTTAGCAAAGAGATGTGGCCATTTGGGAGTGAACTAATGGATGGAAAACCTCTCTGCCTATCCCTTTCTCTCTGTAACTATCTTTCAAATAAAATAAATAAATCTTTTAAAAAGTTACCTAGGTTGGAGAAGAAAATGAAATATTCATCAAGTACATACTGAGATTGAGGTGGTTTTCTCTTTTAGTAGGATAAATCAAAAGGAAGTAGGCATAAGGAGTGGGTTAATTTAAGAGATCATAATTAATAATGGAGTGGGTTACTGAGTGACTTTGCTAAGTATTTTTTTAGATATTAAGGGAATGGATTTTTAGTGCTGAGAATAGTTTAGATGCATTTATATATGAACATAATATATTAAAATTGCATGCTCCTGTGAAGAATGTAAATTATTTGAATGTTAGTATTTTGAAAAGTTATTCTGAAAATTTGTTATGAATCATGAGCAGTAAAATAGGATTACATTGTAGAGGAAGATGAAAGAACAAATCACATATACCTCAAGACAAAGTAATATACCATGTGCAGAATCAATAAATGCACACAAACTGCTAAGGAAAAGGTTAGTGTGGGTGGAGAAGGAGATGATAAATCATAAAGTATGAAACAAAAAGAATCCTGGCAGATTTTTACAAAAAGAATAAATGAATATAAATTTTGTTTTAAAAATGCAATGAAATGAGGCTGCTTACAAAAATGTTCTTTAAGGAACTTTAGGTTGATGAGAAATAAAAGTACGTTGATTTCCACAGATAGTTCCTTTTGTTGGTGTCTAGCAGAGGGCACAGAGTGGGTGTTAAATCTATCAGAAAAGCCACACTATTTTCAGATAGGAGGAAAGATAATTGAATATTAGCAGCATCGTAAAATTTAATATAAAAACAGGAAATTTTGCTATAAACTAGCTTATGATCTCTTGACATTAAAAAATTCCTTGTGAGTTTGTAATTGGAGTGACACTGGCACTGTGGGTAGCTGTATTTGCTTTATGAGTGTTAAAACCATGTGTTAGTTTATATAAGGTACTTAGCCCAGGATCTAGCATATTCCCAATTGTTAGCTTCTACTATTATTGCTATCACTGTAGACCAAGGTGGCAAATGTATTTAATTTAATTGTGAACACTAATCAGTGACTAGTGGCACTGTCAAGTTTTGGAGTTTGAGGAGACCCAATCAGTAACATGACTTTTCTCTACCCTGAACTCTAGACCCTTTTAGAGCTGAGGAAAAAGGCAGAGACTGAAATGTCACTGTTATTATTGACAGGAAATGGAGAATATGGTTTTTATGTGAAAGTAGTATACTTTTCAAAACTCAGACTTAGGGTTAGCCTTTCCCACCTAACAAAGCCTCCTTTTCCTTACTTCCTCCTCCCTCATCTCCCAGGCAGGTGCAGAGTCTACCTGCTGGCTGCCCTCTGAGGCAGAGAACACACGCCCTTATGAGGAAGGAGGAAAGGGAAGCCGTGTTTCATGTGCCCCCACTTTGTCCTTCTCTGTGATCAGATTATAACACTCCTCCTCCTGCACTGGCGGAGAGCAAGTGAGGCTAGAGACTGGGGATTGCAGCTTCTGTTACTTGGATAGAGCATCAAGCCTTGGAGGTGTAATGTTCTTGTCATAAAAAAAGTAATGGTGCTAGCTCCCTACTTAGCAGAAAAGCATTTTGCGATTCACAAGGTCTATTAAAAGAAAGGTAGTGAAGGGTGGCAGAAGTGATGATGCTTAACAACTGGCTTTGGGGCAGGATGAGAAACTGACTTGTAGCATTTGCTGATTTCTGTGGTGTTCATATTCCAGCCACAGCCAATTGAAAGCCTCCAGCATGATGCCACTTAAAATGGAGTTGGCAATAGATTGTCGTTAGCACACTGCCATGTGTATACCCTATATATGAGTATTTCAACAAGTTTATGGAAAAGCTGAATTAAAAAATAAGTTGATTTTGATGTAAAAAGGTTGAAAAACATGCATAGTTTTTTCATAATACTCATTTTTCATGAGCTTTTTTGAAGACCTCGGTATAATATTTCTGTTTTATTGCTATAATAGACATAAATAACCTCATAAGCATAGGTAAGTGAATAAAATTATTAGGAAATGATGAGTTTTAAATACTTTGTTACCTTTTTAAAATATAATTTATTTAATTGTAAATTTCTAAATTGAATTTTTAATGATAGGTTAAATTCCTAAAAATTTAGCACCAGGTTTCACAAGCAAGCAGTGGAGGATGGCCCAAGTGCTTGGGCCCTGCACCCATGGGAGACCAGGAGAAGCACCTGGCTCCTGCCTTCGGATCGGCACGGTGTGCCTGCCGCAACGCGCCAGCCGCAGCGGCCATTGGAGGGTGAACCAACGGCAAAGGAAGACCTTTCTCTCTGTCTCTCTCTCTCTGTCCACTCTGCCTGTCAAAAATAAAAATAAATAAAAATAAAAAAAGTTTAAAAAAAAAGTAAATAAGAAGCAGTTGTCAGGAGGAGGCAGCAGAATTCTCAGAACCTGGCTTGAGTAGGGTTAATGTGTAAGATGGGGCAGCACAATATTTTATTTCAGGAAAAACTTTACTCCAAAGTCCATGAAAGTCGCTGGGAGTTTTTCAGTATAGAACGTAAAACTAGGCAACTACAGATGGCATTAGGTTTGGATATCAGTTTGAGTATCCTCCAGAGGTCCATATGTTAAAACGCTTCTCCCCAGAGTGGTGCCGTTGGAGGTGTGGAATCTTTTTTTTTTTTTTTTTTAATCTTTATTTTTGACAGGCAGAGTGGACAGCGAGAGAGAGAGAGACAGAGAGAAAGGTCTTCCTTTGCTGTTAGTTCACCCTCCAATGGCCGCCGCGGCTGGCGCACCGCGCTGATCCGAAGCCAGGAGCCAGGTGCTTCTCCTGGTCTTCCATGGGGTACAGGGTCCAAGCACTTGGCCATCCTCCACTGCACTCCCTGGCCACAGCAGAGAGCTGGCCTGGAAGAGGGGCAACTGGGACCGAATCCGGCGCCCTGACTGGGACAAGAACCCGGTGTGCCGGCACCGCTAGGCGGAGGATTAGCCTGTTGAGCCACGGCCCCGGCCAAGGTGTGGAATCTTTAATAGTTGGCTCTTAGTCAGAGATCTTTGGGTCACTGGAGGTGCGTCCTCAAAAGTTAGGTCTCTTAGAACTGCTTGTTAATTCTTGCATGACAGTTGTTACAGAAGCCTGAGTTTGGCCCCTCCTTCTGTCTCTGTTGGCTGGCTGATTGTGTAATCCTGCCTCTACATGCACTCTGCCGTGCACCTTTACCGGAGCCTGGATCCTGCAGTTTGGACTTTAGGCATGTAAAACCGTGAGCTAAAGAAACCTCTCTTCCCTTCGTAGATGCCTCATTTCAGTAATTTTGTTTTAGTAACAAAAAGCTGACTTACACATTCAGTAAATATTCTGAACAAAAATGCTTAGTGTAAGAATTAAGAATGAGGGGCCGGCACTGTGACAGAGTAGGTTGAGTCTCTGCCTGTGGTGCCAGCATCCCATATGGGCACTGGTTCAGGACTTGGCTGCTCCACTTCTGATCCAGCTTCCTGCTAATGTGCCTGGGAAAGCAGTGGAAGATGGCTTAAGTGCTTGAGCCCTTACATCCATGTGAGAGACCTGGAAGAGGCTCCTGGCTCCTGGCTTTGGATCCACCCAGCTATGACCATTGTGGCCATTTGAGAAGTGAACCAGTGGATGGAAGACCCCCTCTCTCTGTCTCTCCCTCTCTCTGTAACTCTCTCAAATAAATAATAAATAAAATCTTTAGAAAAATTAAGAATGTCATCTAAATGAAAGATCTCTGTGAGTGAGACCCCAGTGGAAAGAACGGGCCATCAAAGAAGGAGGTACTTTCTCTGAAGGGAGGAGAGAACCTCCACTTTGACTATGGCCTTGTCGAAATAAGATCAAAGTCAGCAAGCTCAGGGGGCCTCCATGGCCTTGGCAACTCATGACTAGAGCCTGGGGAGATTGCTGACATCTTAAACAAGAGTGTCAATTTGTTAAGTCAACAATAGGAGTCACTGTGCACTTACTCCCCATGTAGGATCTCCGTCCTTAATGTGTAGTTCAGTGTGAATTAATGATATGACTAGTGCTCAAACAGTATTTTACACTTTGTGTTCTGTGTGGGGGCAAACTGATGAAATCTTTACTTAATATATACTAAATTAATCTGTATATAAAGATAATCGAAAATGAATCTTGATGTGAATGGAATGGGAGAGGGAGCAGGAGATGGGAGGGTTGCGGGTGGGAGGGAAGTTATGGGGGGGAAGCCATTGTAATCCATAAACTGTACTTTGGAAATTTATATCTACTAAATAAAAGTTAAAAAAAAATAAAAATGAAACATACTACTAATACTGTACATATAAACTCTTTTTTAAAAAAAGATTTATTTATTTATTTGAATGTCAGAGTTACACAGAGAGAGGAGAGGGAGAGAGAGAGAGAGAGAGAGACAGAGAGAGGTGTCTTCCATCCTATGGTTCACTCCCCAATCGGCTTCAATGGCCGGAGCTGCGCCGACCTGAAACCAGGACCCAGGAGACTCCTCTAGGTCTCCCACACAGGTGCAGGGGCCCAAGGACCTGGACCATCTTCCACTGCTTTCCCAGGCCACAGCAGAGAGCTGGATCGGAAGTAGAGCAGCTGGGTCTCGAACCGGCACCCATATGGGATGCCGGTGCTTCAGGCCAAGGTGTTAACCTGCTGTACCACAGCACCAGCCCAACATGATACTTATAGCCAACAAAAATATGAGGGATACCAGTAGAAACTAGATGTAGGTAGCAGAAAGAAAATTTTCAACTTTCTTGAGGTTAACTAAATGGCAGCAGCATGGGGGCCACAGCAGTTTCTGTGGTTCAGTGGTTAAGTGGACACCTGTAGTGCTTGCATCCCATATTGATGCCAATTTGAGTCCCTGCTGCTCCACTTCCAATCTAACTCCCTGCTAATGCACCTGGGAAAGCAGTAGAAGATGGCCCAAGTCCTTAGGCCCCTGCATCCTCGTGGGAGACCTGGATGAAGCTCCTGACTCCTCAGCTTCAGCCTGGCGCAGCCCTGGTCATTGGGGCCATTTGAGGAGTAAAACAGCAGATGGAAGATCTCTCTCTCTCTCTCTTTTTTTTCTCTCTCTCTCTCTATGCCTTTGCTTCTCTGTAACTCTGCTTTTAAAATAAATGTTTAATAATAATTTTTTAAAAAGACTAACTTGCCAGTGGTGACATAGCTTTGGTTATGTCTGTAACACATAATTTCTATGTGCTCTGGGAACTAGGGGGAAAATATATAGATATATACATATTAATATGTGGTTATTTTCAGAAGACAAAAATATAGATACATAATATTAGGAAAATAGATCACTTACTAACAGATAAGTGCTGAATATTTAATGAATATTTTCACACTGAAATATTTTACATTGAAAATACTTTGTGATATATAACTAAGAACCTTGTTGTTATGCTTGGTAGTACTCACAGACATAAAAGCATTTCAGAATACCTTTTCTTTGTTCATAATATTGATTAAAATGTAATGAAATCTCATATTAGGAAGGGTGTAAGAAAATAGATAACCTCATTTCTTACTGGTAATATAAATTAACACTTTTTTATAACACAGTGTTATTGTGTGAATGTGAATTCTTTTTTACCTGATTATTACTTACAATAATTTATCTTAGGAAAATGATTGTGAATGTATAAAAAGATTTCTTCCAGAATGTTACCTGTATTTTTTCTTTAATTCTTTCAAAAATTTATTTTGAGAGAGAACTTTACCCTAGCTTCTGATTTATGCCCCAAATGCCCACAACATCTGAGGCTAGAGTAGGGCTGAAGCTGGGAGTTGAGAACCCAATCCAGGTCTGCTACGTGGGTGATAGGAACCTGAGCCAGGATCAGCTGCCTCTCAGGGTCTGCATTGTCAGGAAGCTGGAATTGGGAGCCAGAGTGAAGAATCACATCCAGGTGCTCTGATATGGGACATTGGTATCTTGACTGATATCTTAACTGCTAGCCAAACATCAGCCCCTATCATTTTATTTAAAGTAGAGAAAGGCTGGAAATAATGAAAATGCCTAACAAGGGACCAGTTAAAAATTTGACAATAAAGGTTTGGTTAAAAATATTACCATGTTTCATTCATGATATAGGATTAGAATAATTATATTTGAAGATATTAACTACAAATTGATAAAAGACCTCTAAGTATGTATAGCATAAACCCAGTTTCACAAAACAAAATGTTGTGCTGCAATTAAAAGGTTATAAAAATACACCAAATGTTAGTAGTAGTTAATTTTGAATGTTGTACTTTGTGTATTTTCTCATTTGTTCCAATGAACATATGTTACTTCAGAGAAAAATAAAAATTGGCTCAGATAGAGAAAGTAAAATCTGCCCAGCCATTCATCAGGCTGGAATAAGAGACACTAAATCCAGATACAAGGTTAACAGGAAACAGTATTTCTCTCAAGTAGCTGTGGCTATGAAATGTCATAATTATCCCCTTTGAGCTTTCTTATTCACTGAGAAAATTGGTTCTCTAAATACTATAAGAAAGTTTGCCGTTTGGAGTTCTATCAGCAAGAATGACACAACCTGCTCTTGGCTGGAGAATGTAAGACAGAGTGACACATGGAACAGCTGTGATTTATGACAGCTGCAGAGCTGCAGATAAAAGAATTCTGGGCTAAACCTATCGTCTCTACCTTAACTTTATAGTTTCTGAGGAAATAGCATCCTGGGTTCTTTTTTTTTTTTTTTTTTTTTTTTTTTTAGATTTATTTATTTACTTGAGAGTCAGAGAGAGAGAGAGAGAGAGAGAGAGAGAGGTCTTACATCCTCTGGTTCACTCCCCAAAATGCTGCAACGGCTGAACCTGGGGCTGATCAGAAGCGGGGAACCAGAGCTTCTTTCGGGTGTCCCATGAGTGTGCAGGGGCCCAAGCACTTGGGCCATCTTCTACTGCTTTCCTAGGCCATCAGCAGGGAGCTGGATCAGAAGTGGAACAGCCGGCACTCGAACTGGTGCCCATATGGGATGCCGGCACTGCAGGCTGATGCTTAACCTACTACACCACAGTGCCAGTCCCCAAACTGGGTTCTTTCACAAGCCCTACCATGAGCCTTCTTCAAAGTGCTGCTTCAGATGTGGGTGTTTATCCTGGATGTTAAGATGTCCATGTCAAAAAATAAATAAATGCCCATGTCCCATGTCGGAGCGCAAGTGTTCAGTTCCTAGCTCCAGCTCCTGATCCGGCTTCCTGCTAATGCTGACTGAATGGCAGCAGACAGTGGATCAAGTAATTGGGTCTTTGCCACCCGCAAGGGAATCTTGGGATGAGTTCCTGGCTCCTAGAGCCACAGTCCTTCTGGAGAGTGAACCTAGTGTACAGGAGTGCTCTCACTCTCGCTCTCTCTCTTGCTCTTGCTCTCGCTCTCTTTCTGTGTGTTTGTGCCTCTTAAATAAACACATCAGTAATACTGCTTCAGTGAAATTTCATCTGAACTTCACTCTTCCCAGAATCCCATAGTACCTTCATCTTTTCCTTTGGGGAGATGCCCCACAATTTCTCTGATAAACAGTCTCTTGATCATTACAGTAGGTCAGTACACTTGATTTTATTAGTCTACAGTGATCCTGGTGGTCTTAGGTTGACTGAGCTAAAAATCTTGTAATCAGGGAAAAGTATGCCACTTTAAACATATATGTTTTACAAACACGTATAAAGGATGCTTCCAAAAGCTCATGGAAAATTGGAATTAAAGAAAAGTTTATAAGAGGGCAAACAAATTTTGAATTCCAAGCATGGTTATTTATTTATTTATTTTTTTGACAGGCAGAGTGGACAGTGAGAGAGAGAGACAGAGAGGAAGGTCTTCCTTTTTCCGTTGGTTCACCCCCCCAGTGGCCACTGCGGCCAGCGTACCGCGCTGATCCGAAGCCATGAGCCAGGTGCTTCCTCTTGGTCTCCCATGTGGGTGCTGGGGCCCAAGGACTTGGGCCATCCTCCACTGCCTTCCTGGGCCATAGCAGAGAGCTGGCCTGGAAGAGGGGCAACCGGGATAGAATCCAGCGCCCCAACCGGGACTAGAACCCGGTGTGCCGGCGCCACAGGTGGCGGATTAGCCTGTTGAGCCGCAGCGCCAGCCTCACGCATGGTTATTACAAAGTATGCATTTTCATGAGATTTTGAAAGTCCCTCATATTTACTATTTCCCTAGATTTTACATATCTAAAGAGTAAGAGAGATTCAATATGGCTGGATAGAGGAACCCAGTGTTCACCTCCTCCTCCACAGCAAAGACCCAGAGCAGCTGCAGTAGGGAACAGGGGGAACATGGTTGGACACGGAGCACATTTGGGAAACTCAGCCAGGAGTACATGGAATCTCTCTGCTATCTCTTTTGTGCATTAACACATAATTGTTTCAAAATCAATTTTTAAGAGTCAGGAGCAGTATTAAGAAAAAATAGTAACAATTAACATTTATTAGATGTGCATATTGGCAAACACTGTTCCAAATATTTCCAAATGTATTACCTAATTCAATGTGCATCACAGCCCTATCAGGAAAAATACTGTTACTACTTAAAAAAAAAAAAAAAACACAAATGAGGACGCTTGAGTTTTAGAAAGCTTAAATAATTTTCCCAGGATGACATAGCGTGTGTTAGAAACAGGATTTGAACAAAGGCCAGCCCATGCCAGAGCTCACATTCTTAACTGCTCTGATTCATTTCCTGAATTATCCAGCAGACCCCTGTAGTCGTGCCTTGGATGTGAGAAAGGGCTTCAGCTTGGCTGGCTAAAATCATCATGGCTTTACTTCTAAATGCTTGACTGAGATTCCTCTAACAAAAGCATTCTTCCTAGCCTGGGGCAACTTTGAAAAACATTATTTTAAAATTTTAGTTTTTCTTAAGCGTTTATATGTATATGGATTATATTCCTTAATATATCCTTGATAACATAAAACAATGTTTAAAACTATTTACCATTATTTATTTATTTATTTATTTTTCTTTTTTTTTTTTTCTTTTTTTATATTCTTTTTTTTTTTGACAGGCAGAGTGGACAGTGAGAGAGAGAGAGACAGAGAGAAAGGTCTTCCTTTTGCCGTTGGTTCACCCTCCAATGGCCGCCGCGGTAGCGCGCTGCGGCCGGCGCACCGCGCTGTTCCGATGGCAGGAGCCAGGTGCTTCTCCTGGTCTCCCATGGGGTGCAGGACCCAAGGACTTGGGCCATCCTCCACTGCACTCCCTAGCCACAGCAGAGAGCTGGCCTGGAAGAGGGGCAACCGGGACAGGATCGGTGCCCCGGCCGGGACTAGAACCCGGTGTGCCGGCGCCGCAAGGCGGAGGATTAGCCTGTTGAGCCACGGCGCCGGCTATTTATTTATTTATTTTTCACAGGCAGAGTGGACAGTGAGAGAGAGAGACAGAGAGAAAGGTCTTCCTTTGCCGTTGGTTCACCCTCCAATGCCCGCCGCAGCTGGCACGCTGTGGCCGGTGCACCGCGCTGATCCAATGGCAGGAGCCAGGTGCTTCTCCTGGTCTCCCATGGGGTGCAGGGCCCAAGGACTTGGACCATCCTCCACTGCACTCCCAGGCCATAGCAGAGAGCTGGCCTGGAAGAGGGGCAACCGGGACAGAATCGGTGCCCCGACCAGGACTAGAATCTGGTGTGCCGGCGCCGCAAGGCAGAGGATTAGCCTATTGAGCCGCGGCGCCGGCCTATTTACCATTTTTTATACCTGAGACTAAGGTTAGTCAGCCTTGACTCTCCTAAGAAATTCCAGTGTGTGCATTCCCAGGCAACAGCAAAGTGATGACTTTCTAAAAACCTGTGATGGTGTGCCTAATGAAATGAAGAGAGTGATTTATTCCTTTGGTGTATATATGTCTTTGAAATAAATTCTAATAGAATTTAAGAACTTGTCTGAAATTTCTAAGGCATTTGCTTTGAAGTCCCATGAAGCTTTCCAGGTGGGTTTCAGGTTGGTGGGAAGAGTTCATAAACTAAAGAGAGCCAAGATGGAGACTCAGAGTGACAGGTGCCAGTCATCTTTGTGTGGCTTTGTCCTGATTTCCAGGACACGGGAAACTTGGGGGCAGAATATTGCCACAGTTAGAAAATAACAGAATTCTTTTAACATCACTTCTCTTTAATATTTGAATTCACATTATTATTTTGGAAAAACGTGTCAAGAATCTGTGCAGTTACAAATATCAGTCTTTATGATTCTTTTTAATTTTTTATTAATTTTTTTTTCAGAAAGACAGAGAGAGAGTTATAGACAGTGAGAGAGAGAGACAAAGAGAAAGGTCTTCCTTCCATTGGTTCACCCCCCAAATGGCCACTATCGCCTGCCCACTGCGCCGATCCGAAGCCAGGAGCCAGGTGCTTCCTCCTGGTCTCCCATGCGGGTGCAGGGCCCAGGGAGTTGGGCCATCCTCCACTGCCTTCCTGGGCCACAGCAGAGAGCTGGACTGGAAGAGGAGCAACTGGGACAGAACCGGCGCCCCAACTGGGACTAGAACCCGGGGTGCTAGCACCGCAGGCGGAGGATTAACCTAGTGAGCCACGGCGCTGGCAGTCCTTATGATTCTTAAACATTATAGGAGCAAGGCCATGTCCTTTGGAGGAAGTCCAGTGCTTGCCAGGAATCTCTGGGAAGCCTGGGCTCTCAAAGGTATCCATCATTTGGACATAGAGTTATATTTTTTTAAGGATTTATTCATTTATTTGAAAGGCAGAGTTACAGAGAGAGAGGGAGAGACAAAGAGAGATCTTCCATCTGCTGGTTCACTCCCCAAATGGCTGCAATGGCCAGAGCTCTACCAGTCTGAATCCAGGAGCCAGGAGCTTCCTCCAGGTCTCCCACGTGGGTGCAGGGGCCTAAGGACTTGAGCCATCCTTTGCTGCTTTCCCAGGCACATTAGCAGGGAGCTGGATCAGAAGTGAAGCAGCTGGGACTTCAACTGGCACCCATAAGGGATGCCAGTGCTTCAGATAGTGACTTTACCCACTACACCACATTGCCAGCCACAGTTGTATGGTTTTGTTAAGAAAATGAGAGTGAAAATGCCATTGCCTTTTTTTACCTTTTAGTGTCAAGTGAATAAATTCAACAAATTTAATGATTATTTTCAGACACCTATTATGTGTAAAGCATGATATGAGAAAGATCTGTTGTATGCAAAGATGAATTGGTTATTTATCCTTGGAATCCACCTCCTTCCGTTACAGTGTTTGTCATCCAGCATTGGAGACCCATGTGGATTTAAATAGCAAAGTAGGAAGCAAGATATTAAAGGCCGGAAGCAGGGTGTAAAGAGCTAAAGAAGTGGGTAGCATCAAATATTTTATCTCACAAAAGAGAAGAATCTAAGAAATCCCTAGAGAGGGATGGTTATGAGCTGAGAATTTAAGTTGCTGAGACTTCAGCAGATTCCAGGAGTGATTTTCTTCAAGAGGGAGAGGAAGTGAGAGTAAAGCTAGGGTTGTTCAGAGTATTACAGTGGTCTGGCTTAGGCAGAAACAGAGTATTCAAGAGGGATATAGAAGGCTGCAAGAGTTATCTGGCATTGGCCATGTTTATATACTTTGAAAAGGCTTGACAAGATATGCATTGACTTCTACTAAATTTTAGAGTAGGAGAAAAAATAGTTAAGGGTGTGAGCTTTAGAGTTTGGCAACCAGCGTTTGTAATTCTGGCTCTAGTTCTTATGAGCAGTGGGACCCGGCACAGATTTCTTTGTCCACCTGAACTCCAATCTCCTGTATAACGTGGAGAAACCGTGGCAAGGTAATATGAGGGATTAAGTGAGATAATGTAAGTTAAAGTATCTGATAGGGACCTGGTGCCTAATGAAAGGAATCTATAAATGCTAGCTGGTATCACATTATGCTTTTATGGTCTCATTAACAAAATTTAATGCTTTACTCAGATGGTGTGTATTTGCTTCATATTATTCATGACTCATTTTTTTCCCAAGCAGGAATCACTCAGAATATCAAGAGAACAAATTATTCAGAATAATTATTTGTACCCATTAGGTGTTAGAGATATTAACTTTTACTAATGTAGCTCATTTTAATATGTATTCAATGCTTGCCATCTGTGTAACGCCAAGCAAGGTACCATGGGAGAATACAGATCACAGTTCCTATTTTCAAGAGGCTCCTGATCCTGCTGGGGAGAGAAAAATAATGTATTTTTAATACAGATAAAGCCATCATTTTATCTTAGGCTCAGAAATATGTTACTAATTTTTTAAAAAGATTTATTTATTTTATTTGAAAGTCAGAGTCACACGGAGAGAGAAGGACAGGCAGAGAGAGAGAGAGAAAAAAAAGAGAGGGGTCTTCCATCTACTGTTTCACTCCCCAGTTGGCCGCAATGACTGGAGCTGTGCCGATCCAAAGCCAGGAGCCAGCAGCTTCTTCCAGGTCTCCCACGTGGGCACAGGGGCCCAAGGGCTTGGACCATCTTCTACTGCTTTCCCAGGCCATAGCAGAGAGCTGGATAGGAAGTGGAGCAGCTGGGACACGAACCGGCGCCCATTTGGGATGCTGGTACTGCAGGCGACGACTTTACCTGCTACACCACAGCGCCAGCCCTATGTGTCACTATTACTATTATAGAGCAGAAGTAATTTAGGACCTTAGAGAAGACATATATTATTGTATTACAGGCATTGGGGAAAACTCGAGTGAAGAATATATGTTAGGTCTAGTTAGGTGGACAAGTAAAGCCAGAAGGAACCAAAGTATGAACAAGAGTCTACAGAGTTATAATTTTGAGCCAGCAGTATAAAAATTGGCCTGGCTTAAAAACACATTTTTTGAAAACACTTTTAATTAATATCAAGAGAACAGATTTCATGTAATTCATAGATACAGTTCTAAGAATATAATGATATTTCCACATTTAAATCAAGGAGAAGAGGAAGTTGCTTTGAACAAGAGAGTCAGTGCAGGTTGTGGAGGGAATGGCAGGCTGGAGTAGGTTACTCCTTTGGGAGGTTGCCGGAGGTGTTGAGCGAGGGATGAGATGCATGTGTTTATAAGAAGGTGTTTTGACAGAAGTGCTCAAGTTGGTTTGGATGTAGAGAGGAGGATTGAAGTTGGGGAGACAGCTGCTTAGTTACTGCGGGGACCTGAAGAGGGCGTGAAATAGGGTAGTGACAGAAGAGGAAGAAAGGAGCTTATTTAAAGATTTTCAGGGTCCAACATCCTTGGCTTTGAGACTAACATTTGCTGGTAGGGTAGATATCTAAGATGGAAGATTTTGAGAAGAATGATGGTACCTAGCACAGAAATGGTGAGGTGAGGAAAGCTTACTATGTAAGAAAGAAGGTGAGTTTGAACAGTTGTAGGTAAATTGGTTAGATAAACAGCTTGGAAAAAATTAGAAGATGAATCATAATTCCGTCATTTTGACACAACTGCACCTGATTTCATCTTTATTTTGCCTTGTAGCCCTGGTTCATATACCCATGTGTTTACATATTTACAATCATAAATGTACATGCCATTTCACATTTTAGAAATTATGTCATAGAATCCACCTTTATGCAGTCTTTTTTTTACTTTTAAAATTTTAAATTTTTTTGCTTTTAAAATTTATATAAAGGGAACAATTCTCATGTATTTAGTATATACAATTTTAAGAGCATAATGATACTTTCCAGTGTACCCTTCCCATGTCTTGGCTGACTGATCTATTGCAGAGTTCCCTGAAAACAGGAACCACAGTGGTGGTGTTCATTTCTGTGGGTCTAGGACACAGGAAAAAATTAACATTTATTTAGTGAAAGCATAATAGACCACACAGATTATTTCGATGCTTTTCTTTGTAGAAGTTGCTGCAACAAATATGTATGTGACAGTTTGGGTGTGTTTGTTTTGTTTTGTTTTGTTTTTCTGTGTAGAAGGACATTAAGTCTATTTGCAGGATATCCAGATTGCAGCATACCTGGGCTGTTTGGAGCTGCGTCTTGCAATTGGGTGAAAAGTCAGTGTTTCCACTAGTAGGAGTGCTTTCCACCACTCCCAAGGTTATATTAAGGGCTTGGTTAAGGATACAGGTTTGTGTATGCTTCTTATGGGTTGTTTCATCAACCACTTAGTAACCAGCAGGAAAATTCACATAGTTAGCAGTTTTTGTGTTTTGCCATTATTTGCAGGAATGAAGGCAGTTCCATTGGAAAACTATTGATTACTAAAATTCTAACAAGGCTTTAGTTTGGAAACCTAAAGTCTTGGGTGTATGTTCAGCATAGAAATGTTTTCTGGAGTCCTCAAAGAGCTTCCTCTATCAGCTGGCCTTGGTCATGAGATAACTTGAGCTACAGTGACTTCTACAGTTAGGGATTTGTTTTCCTCACACAACATGTCCTGAAATAGGCAGCCTGAGGCTGTTATGAGGGCTTAGTGATATCACTGGAGAACTAAGCTCCTCCTGTCTGCCTTCTTCACCATCCTTAGCCTGGGACTTTTATCTTCATGGTTGCCATGTGACTGCTGTACTTTTACCCAGTAGCTTTCTTGTTTTACACAGGAAAATGAGGGAAGGGCAAGGACAAAAGGTTAAAAGTGCTTTTCTATGGAGTCTGCCCCTTGAGAAAGCTTTCCTGGAATCCCCACCATAGCAACTTCCACTTTTATCTCCTAGACTGGGACTGTATCGAAGGGCCATCCCTAAGTGCTAGGGAGAAGGTGGTTAGCATTGTTAGCTGGATGCACTGCTTTCCTTGATAAAACTGTGGTTCAGATGGTGAAGAAGAAAGGGAGAATGGATGTTGGATAGGCAACCAGCTGCATCTGCCACAACCTCCAGGTGGCGTGCTGATGGAGCGCCTAACAGTCTGTTCTTTGAGGTAGTGAGAGTCTGGCCTTGATATTTATATTGTACAAGTGAAAGAAACTAAAAATGTGAATGGTGAGGAGTCCATGAATATCTATAACCATGATGAGTTTGTGTTTCTCCTCTGGATTTTAGTTGAAAGACAAAAGACTGCAGATTATATTGTGTCCTAAAAGCCAGCCAGCTATAACATCAAATCTTAGAATGCTGCAGAATTTGTGTTCAAAGTAAGAATTAATGTTGATTAGCTTTATCACAGACAGATTCTTAGCCAGTCAGTGTAATTAAGGGCTAAAAAAAAATTCAGGATAGATTAGTTTAGTTAGGGCAATACTTAGTAACCATTGCACAGCCCTTAAGTACTTGGATTGATAAACTTCCATGTCCAAACCTTTACAATTCCAGAGTTGTACCCAGCACTTAAAATATCAAAGATTTTTTATGTTTCCTGACTCAGAGACCCTCTGGTCACATATAAATATATCTGGTTCTCTGTTCTCATGTTCTCAATTCTCATCATGCAGTAGAATTGTCAGGGGAGCTTTAAAAAAATATTGATGCCAGAGAACCACCAATTCTATTAGTCAAGGATGGTCTTCTAAATGAGAAGTAGTGGGGGGAATGCACTGAGGCAGTGACAGTGGAACTAGAGGGGAGAGGACAGCTTTGAGAAACTTTTAGGATAATATTATCCAGGGTTTATACAGTGATGCAAATGTTGTTTTTGTTTGCAGTGTCCAATATGTGCCACAAGCCACATGTGACTATTGAGCACTTGAAATGTAACTAGTCCGACTGAAGAATTAAATTTTTAATTTAATTAAGTTAAAACGCCTTATGCAGCTCATGGGCATCTTATGGGACAGTGTAGATTTAAGAAGTGGAATCAATGGGCTTTGCCTACCAAGGAGTCCCAAGGCGAGACAAGAGTTGAGGAAGAGAAGGAGTTACGCATAATTTGAAGTTTGTTTTCAATGAGAGTGAAAGTGATCATGTTTCTGGTGTAGGGAACAGTGTAGGGGAGTAGACTCATGATTCTTACGCTCTAGCCTCAGAAGTTACTAGCACAGAGTACGTGCCACAGCATATCATGGTGCTCAACCCATGTTGGATTGTTTTAGTGAGACTTGAGTAAGATTCACAGCCCTCATGTTATATTTGTTTAGTATACATACAGTCTGAAAGTATCACTGAAAATAGCATTTTCTTATTGAATCATCTCTCTTTCTCCCCCCTGCCTTTTTTTTAAACATCAGGTATCAAATTGTAGTGGAAATAATCCAAGCAACTACAATTAGCAGCTTTCCTCAACTGAAGAGGCATAAGGGTAAGAACCAGTTTGTTTTCTTCAGTTTTATGTTTTAAAAGTCCCAGGTTTATCCCTGTTTTCCTCTTTCCTATCAAGTCTTAGTCAAGATGAGCATCTTCCTTCCTCCCTCCCTCCCTCCCTCCTCCCTTCCTCCCTTCCTCCCTTCCCCCCTTTCTTCCTTCCCCCCTTTCTTCCTTCCTTCTTTCCTTTTTTTTTTTTTTAAATTTGAAAGGCAGAGTTATAGAGAGAGGCAGAGGCAGAAAGAGAGGGAGAAAGAGATCTTCCTTCCATTGGTTCACTCACCAAATGGCCGCATTGGCCAGGGCTGAGCCAGGCCAAAGCCGGGAGCCAGGAACCTCCTCTGGGTCTCCCATGTGGGTGCAGGGTGAAGTATCTGGGCCATCCTCTGCTGCCTTCCCAGGTGCATTATCAGGGAGCTGGATCAGCAGTGGAGCAGCGGGACTTTTATCAGTGCCCATATGGGATACCAGTGCTGCATGCAGCAGCTTTACCTGCTATGCCACAGCGCCGCCCCCAAATGAGCATTTTTCTAACTTAAATTTCAGTATTTCAAATTTATTATAGAATAGCATGATTAAAGAAAGTAAATTTAATCTCATCGTAACATATTCCTAACATATTCCTTTATACATTTTGTATATTTGTAATCATGATTTTTGGGCATATAGTGTTCCTATTCTGTTTATAACATAAATATTATATCATTTTTTGTCATTGAAATTTAGTCTTGTTATTCACTAATTTTTTATCTTCAAACATAATCTTTATAGTCATTTAAATAATTAATTAGACTTCATGTTTCATAATTTAATCTTTTCCTTTAGTTAAACATTTGGATGGTTAATAGTGTTTTTCCTCTCTCATATTATTGTAGATTTTTTTCAAAAACATATCTATATTTTCTAAATGTTTGTTTCTCTTCCATTGAAGTAAGAGTTTTAATTTTTAAAGGTTTATTTATTTGAAAATGGGGGGTAGATAGGGAGAGATATTTTCCATTCACTGATTTGCTTTCTAAATGCCCAGGTACCTGAAACTCCATCAAGGTCGCCCATGTAGGTGACAGGGGCCCAAATACTTGGACAATCATCTGCTACCTTCCCAGGTGCATTAGCAAGGAGCTGGATCAGAAACAGAGAAACCAGGACTCAAACAAACACTCTGATTTGGGGTGCAGGCATCAGTGGCAGCTTAATTTGTGGTACCAAGGTACCTGCCTCACAATACAAATTTTTATTCAGGAGTGATCCTGAGGAATAATTAAGGTGTGAAGACGTCTCTCAACTCCTTTACAGTTTGCCTTGTTCTAGCATATCCCCCCTCACGTATATGAGATTGGAGGTGTGTTAAAATCTAGAATGCAGGGCAGGTCTTGATTTGCAGCTGAGAGGCAGCAACCCTGCCTTTACCTATATTTAGATTTGCACAAAAGTCTCCAGGCCCCTGAGTCCCTGCCAGGGAGTAAAGTGATAAAGAACAAGGGAGAATCGGGCCACAACCTTGGAAGCATGCTTTTGGGCACCTAGAGGCAAAAAGGGAGCTTGAGTGGTTGACTTTAAATTGTCTTCCTGAGTCACTGACAGAAAGTAGGAGCTCTGTTAAAAAAGGAATGAACATAAACTGTGAAGAGTGCCAGAAGACAGAATTACAACAAATTAATTTCAAAGATCTCACTTGGCTTTTATTTGCAGTTCTAAAATTGGGCTGCCCCTCCTTTCATAACATAGAATATGTTCTGATGAGCCAAGCAGAGATTTCTTGTATAGATAGGAGGGGCTGGGGAAAGTAGAAACAAAAAAGAAAAAGTGGGTTGGTTGTTCTAAAGTTACTTTTTTTGGTAAAGGTTAAAGCAGAGGAGACTTCCTTATAGTGCTAACACTGACCTGCGTGGGGATTTGACTATTATCTCTCCCCCTGCTGATTTCTTGGGAGATCAGGTAAACAATTTAACTTCTGGAACTTCAGCATGAGTTAACTCCGTTTTCATTTGGTATTATGAGCCTTGTGCTGGAGTTCAGTCCAAACCAATGTCCTCCTGTAAATGTTACTTAATAAGAGAAATTGTTAATGTCAGCTCAATAAGGAAGACTGTGGAAATATGTTCATCTCACAGTGTTCACTGATCACTTCCTCGGTATTGATAATACAGCAGAAACAACACAAGATGTCTGCATTCACCAACTCCCCAAACAAGGCTGGTAGACAATCACACAATAAACAACTAAAGTACATGGTATTCAGGTGGCGGTATATGCCTTGGAGAAGAACAAAGTGTGTGAGTAGAGAGGCTGAGGGAGGTAGCAAAGAATGTTGGTTCAGCTGCTGGGGTGAGGTGACTATTGTGTATTCAGAGTGAGCTGGGGAAGACCTCAGCAATTTCAGAATAGGAATTTATTGTAGAGGTGTGGGGAGGACACAGATCAGCCCAGGACAGTTATGCTACAAGACATACCCTCTGTGATACTTCTTAACTTTCATAGCTCCATTGTGTATCTAAGCTGACCTTGTAATTCTCTTCTGTTTCCTGACCTCCTTCTGTTCAACTGTTCAAAAAGACAAATAAACTAAACAGTCTTGGGACCTTGGAGCTGTTTGGCCTTGGAATAGAAAGCATGGGAGACTGATTTCCTTACTTCTCTGAGGTTGCTTTTAGCAGTGATTGTCATCACCAGCCTCTATGTTGGCATAATATGATGTTTCAGCAGAATTTAGACTATCTGCATTATATAAACTGCCAAGGCTAGCTCTTATATGCTCAGTGTAGCATCAGAATGTGTGCCCTAAGAGCAACTTATTCTTAATACGGCATATTCTGCTGAAATGTAATTATAACTGAAGTATTTTGTTATGTTTATTAGGGTTTTAGAACTGTTATAACAAATAACCACAAACTGGGCGGTTAAACAACAAAAATGTATTCCCTCATAGTTCTGTAGGCTGGAAATCTAAAATCAAGTTGTTCTATGAATGCTCTTGGAGAAATCTCTTCCCTAACTTTCTTTTAGCTTTTGGTGTAACAGTAAATCATTAGCATACCTGGCTTTTAGACACATTTTGCCAATCTCTGCCTCTGTTGCTACATGGTGTTCCCCTCTTGTGTCTGTGTCTCTGTTTTCTTATAAGGACACCAGTCATATTGGATTGGCACTTATCCTAATTAAGTATGACCTCGTCTTAAAATTGATTACATCTGCAAAGACTGTGTTTCCAAGTAAGATCACGTTCACGGGTACCAGAGGGTAGTGCTTCAGCATATCTTTTTGAGGACACAGTTCAATCCACAACAGTGTATCTGAGAAGTTCCAATATACATTTGTAAAATGCTAGAAATACTTATTTACAGTAAGTTTTCTGACCACATTAAGATATGCTGCCTTCTTACTTTTTGAGTTAATTTTGGTATCAGCATTTAGCATTTTCTAAATTGGAATCCTTTAAGTCTGTAATGAGATTCAAAGGTAGAAATAAAATCTCAGAAGAAAGTAGGATAGCTGAAATCACATAGGTGATATATGCCTTCATGTCCAGAGTACACATAGGTTCCCTGGAATCAGTGCTCTTGGCATATTGTATAACTGTATAAGAATGAAGGGAAGTCTAAATGACCAGAAAAAAGAAGTAAATTAGACTTCATTAAGGATTAAGAACTTAATGTATGCAGGCCGGCGCCTGCAGTGCCAGCATCTCATATGGGCGCCGATTCAGGTCTCAGCTGCTCCACTTCCGATCCAACTCTTTGCTATGGCCTGGAAAGGCAGTGGAAGATGGCCCAGGTCCTAGAACCCCTGCGCCCATGTGGGAGACCTGGAAGAGGCTCCTGGCTCCTGGCTTCGGATCTGCCCAGCTCCAGTTGCTGCAATCATCTGGGGAGTGAACCAGCCGAGGGAGGACCTCTCTCTCTCTCTCTCTCTGCCTCTGCCTCTCTGTAACTCTGCCTTTCAAATAAATAAATAAATCTTTTTTTAAAAAAAAGAGCTTATGTATGTCAAAGGACATTATCAAAAATGGAAAGACAACTCACAGAATAGGAGAGAAATATTTGCAGATCATGAATCTGATGAAGAGCTCATATTCAGAATATATAGAGAATAGAGAGCTCATAAACTCAATAATCAAAAGACAGCATAATTGAAAAATGAGCAAAGGATTTATATAGACAATTCAACAGAGACATACCAATGCCAGTAAGCAATGAGTAACAGCTCACTGCATGCTAGAAAAGAGCAAATGAGAAGGTGGCAGAATAGGGAGGGAGCTTACTGCTCTAGTCTAGGGGAAGATAGTTTTTAAAAAGTGGAAATAGTGCAATCTCAGGGTAGAGTTAGAGAGAAAATGGCAGAGGAAATTCCACACAAATTAGAGGGGCACAGCAGACCTATGTGGAGGGTGTGGACACACACAACTCAGGATCCCAGCAGTCAAGAGCCTCAGCACCAGCTTTGAAGAGTGAGGTGAGACCAGACTGCAGCAGCCCAAGCCACTGGCAATAAAGCTGTGGGAAGAGCCTGCCGTGAGTCTGGCTTGGAGCCCTGTGAGGAACAGTATACCTGCCAACCTAGAGAAAAAGGGGTGGGGGGCATGTTTCTCTCCCCCTGACCAGCCGGCACCAGTGTCCTGTAACTAGAGACCAGGTGTGTACCATTTTGAACATATGTAACAGCCGCACCAGCTCATGTCCACACCCCCAGCAACCAGCCGTGAGGAGACGGCTGAGTCTGCCTGGGAGAATCGACAGGGGGTTTGGTTGCTCATGACTGTGGGAGCCTTGTGTGCTAGGACTGTGAAAACACTGTGGCTGCATGGGAGAGCACAGGGTGTGGCTTAGTCTTTGAGCAGTCACTGTGGGTGGCTCCACACACTCCCAGCTCCCTGATTCCCTCGTGAGGGTCACTGCTACAGGATCTGTGCTCACACTGAGGGCTTCATGGATCCTTTGCATGGTTCTTGAAGAAGCATGGGTAAATATTGTACCCACTGGGGCTTGCACCCAGGCATTGGTCTCCTTGGAGGAGAGTAGGTGAGCATGAGACTACACCAACAGAGCTGAACAAACGTCCCCTCTGATTAAAAAAAAAAAAAAAAAGATTTACCATGCACAATTTGCGAATCACCTTGGACACTCCCCTTACCCTGGAGCACTGAACAGAGCTCCCTGGCCACACCCAGCACATGCCTCAGGGTATTCACTGAAAGAGCAGACAATCTACTAATCCAGAGAGGTATAGTCCAAAGATAAAAGCCATCACAGGGAAATAAAAGTAAACCAACAAACATCTCCACAAATGCCTAAAAATAAACACAGAAATTCAAGAAACAAGAATAAGGAAGACAACATGATGCCCCCCCAAAGGAACATAACAACACTCAATACTAGAATGTGAAAATGGATTGAAGAAATGCCAGAAACAGAATTCAAAAAATTGATTGTAGGATTACTTAGAAATAACCAGAAGCAAATCCACGACCTAAAGAAATCTGTACATGACATGAAAGATAATTTCTCTCATGAAACTGAAATTTTAAAGAGAAATCAAAATTAAATATTAGAAGTGAGGAATTCAATAAAACAAATAAAAAAGCAGTGGAAAGCAGTAACAGACTCAGTGAGGTAGAAGAAGGAATATCTGAGTTAGAAGACAAGTCTCTGGAAATTTTACAATCAGACCAAAAAAAAAAAAAATTTAGCAAACTAAAAAGCAGTGTTGGAGATTTATGGGATACTACCAAATGACCCAACATATGAGTCTTGGGAGTTCCTGAAGGCATGGAAAGAGAATGGATTAGAAGGCCTTGTCAGTGAAATAATTATAGACAATTTCTCTAATTTGGAGAAAGGGACATCCAAGTACAAGAAGCACATAGAACTCCTAATAGATATGACCAGAAAAGATCTTCACCGGGACACACTGTAGTCAAACTCTGCACAATGGAACATAAAGAAAATATCCTAAAATCTGCACAAGAGAAACGCCAGATTACTTTCAGAGGATTTTTAATTAGACTCACAGCTGACTTCTCATCAGAAACCCTTACAGGGTAGGAGAAAATGATGAGATATATTCCAAGTCTTACGAGAAAAAAAAAAAAAAACTGTCAATCCAGAATACTGTACCTTGCAAAGCTCTCATTTATGAATGAAGGTGAAATAAAGACCTTTAATAACAAACAGAAATTGAAAAAATTTGTCACCACTCGTCCAGCCTTACAAAAGATGCTTAAGGATTTGCTGCACACAGAAACACAGAAGCATGGTCATCCTCATGAAAGAAGGTGAAGGCAGAAAATCTCCCAGTAAAAGTACAAAGGAAATCCAAAGTAAACAGTAGGAATACTTAATGGAAAAATGGCAGGGCCAAGGCCAAGTTGTTACTTAATGTAAGTAGCCACGAGTCTCCAGTTAAAAGATACAGACTGGCTGAATGGAAAAACAAAACAAAACAGAATCCATTTATTTGCTGCCTACAAGAAACACATTTCACCAACAAAGATACACACAGACTGAAAGTGAAAGAATGGAAAAATATATTCCATGGTAACAGAAACCAAAAAGGAGCTGGAGTAGCCATCTTAATATGAGACAAAATAGACTTTAATACAAAAACTGTTAAAAGAGACAAAAAAAAGGGCACCATGCAATGATTAAGGGATCAATGCAACAGAAAGATGTGACTAAAATAAATGTATGCACACTAATTACGAGGCACCTGGCTATTACAAAGAAATGTTAATAGATCCAAAGGGAGACAGACGTCAATACAGTAGTAAGTGCAGACTTCAATATCCTGTTTTCAGCAATGGACAGAGCAGCCAGACAGCAAATCAGCAAGGAAACAAGAGTTAATTGACACTCTAGACCAAATGGACTTAACGATATCTACAGAACTTTTCATTCTACAGTTGTAGAACATACATAGAACTTTCTCTAGGACAGACCACAGCCCAGGCCATGAAGCAAGTCTCAGCAAATTCAAAGGACTCAGTATCATAGCATTCATCTTCTGTAACCACAACCGAATGAAGCTGGAGATCAACAACTCAAGAGTCTCTAGAACACATGCTAACACGTGGAGACTGAACAGCATGCTCCTGAATGAACAGTGGCCATAGAGGAAATCAAGAGAGAAATCAAAAGACTGTTGACTGGTGCCGTGGCTCAACAGGCTAATCCTCCGCCTTGCGGCGCTGGCACACCGGGTTCTAGTCCCGGTTGGGGCTCCGGATTCTATCCCGGTTGCCCCTCTTCCATGCCAGCTCTCTGCTATGGCCCAGGAAGGCAGTGGAGGATGGCCCAAGTCCTTGGGCCCTGCACCCGCATGGGAGACCAGGATAGGCACCTGGCTCCTGCCTTCTGATCAGTGCAATGCACCGGCCACAGTGGCCATTGGAGGGTGAACCAGCGGCAAAAAGGAAGACCTTTCTCTCTGTCTCTCTCTCTCACTGTCCACTCTGCCTGTCAAAAAAAAAAAAAAAAAAAGACTGTTGAGGAACTTTTTTTTTTATCATACTATTTGTTGAAACTTGTACTTATTATAGAGTTAATATTCTGTATATAAAGTTAATTGAAAATAGATCTTAGTAAAAATAAGAAAGGGACTAGGAGAGGGAGGAGGAAGAAGGGTGAGATGGTGGGTACAGTGGGAAGAATCACTATCACTGTATTCCTAAAATTGTATTTATGAAATGCTGAAGTTTATATAACTTAAATAAAAGGCTTTTTGGGGGAAAAAGATTGCAGATTAGGTCTTTTGATGGGTTTTGTCTCCCCCTTGTAACCGAATGTCAGATATTTTTCTTCCCCTAAATCGTGCTTAAAAACCCCAGCACCACTGGCCCTTCACGTTTTGCCTCTCTCGGAGCCCCACTCCATGCCACTCTTGCTGGAGGTCTTTAACTCTAATAAATTTTGCTTTTAAGTCTCTCTGCTTGTCTGCCTGGAAATTCTTCCATGTGAGACAGAGGACCTGCCATTTTACCGATAACACTGACAACATGATTTTCTCAAATACCTAAATGGCATCATGACACTGTCCAGTTTAAAGCCATTCAAGTGGCTTTCCATTACTTTTTCAATAATTTAAAAAGTCATATAGAAAAAGATCAAATGAAAGCATGAGATATTACTCCATACTTACTAGAGAGGAGAAATAACAAAGACATATAATATGTTATTTGTTGGTTAAGATATATTATATATTGTTGGTGGAAACAGAAAGCAGTTTGGCAGTTCCTCAGAATTTTAAGCCTAGAATTACTGTGTGACCTAGCATTCCCACTATATGAGGAATCAAATTGAATCTTCATAAAAACTTGTCCATTAATGTTTGTGGTTGCATTAGTCATAATAGGCAAAAAATGGAAGCAACCCAAACGGTAATCAAGAGTAGGTAAACAGGGATTCTTGTTGTGGCGCAGCAGGTTATGTGTCGGTCCCTCGCCCGCGAGAGCCCAACAAAATCACCACACAGTCGTCGTTGATTCGGTTCTCGTAGAACTTTTTATTGTCAGCGCTGCAGTCTCCACACTCTTTTCTTTCTCCTCTCCCTCCTGCCCCCTCCAGCAACCCCCTTTTATAGTCCACAGCCCGATTACTAAAAATGGGCATGAAAAACAGGATGTGGTTCCTCAAACTATTGTTTCAGTTTGAGTCCTGCATGAAAAACAGGATGTACTTCAGTCCATTGTTTCAGTTTAAGTGAACCAGGCTACGTGACCTCCAGCTGCAGGGAATGGTTGTCACCAGCAGCCGGCCTGTGGTTCCCCACAATTATGCTGCTGCCTGCAATGCCAACATCCTAAATGAGTGCCAATTCGAGTCCTGGCTTCTCCACTTCTGATCCAGCTTCCTGCTAATGTGCTTGGGAAAGCAGTGGAAGATGGCTGAAGTACTTGTACCTATGCACCCATTTGGGAGACCCAGAAGGAGTTCCAGGCTCCTAGCTTCCACCTAACCCAGCCCCAACTGTTGTAGTCACTTGGAGAATAAACCAGTAGATGAGAGATCTCTTTCCTTTTCTCTCTGAACAAATAAATCTTTTTTTTAAGGACTTGATAAACAAAATGTGCTATCTCCTATAGTGGAATATTATTCAGCAGTAAAAAGGAGTGAACCTTGAAAACACTATTAATGTCTAGAGCTGCACAGATATCAGGCAAGCATTTAGAGGAGAAGAGTGAAGGTGACTGAATTTGTTGTATGGTATTGTTGGACCTCTCAGTTGCAGAGATGCCCACTTGCTCGAGAGGACACCCAAAGATCCAGACTCCAGACCAGTTGATGGAAAAAGCACGAGGTTTTTATTGAACGTTTGTGCAAACGGACCCCCACCTCAGGTGGTGAGGAGCCCTGAGCAGCAGTTTCACACAGGTTATATAGGCAATTAATTAGCATATTCTTAATGCGCATGCGTAGGATTGGTCATTTCAGAGGGACCATTAGTATATGGGAGAACGCTGGCGAAGAATGCTGGTGGAGAGTGCTGGTGGAGAATGCAGAGGTGTTACAGGATTGGCTGGTTCGGAGGGACAATTAGCATACCGGAGAATGCTGAGGGAGAGTGCTGAGGTGTTACAGGATTGGCCGGTCGCAGTGACATCATAAGTGTGCGCCTAGAGACTCTCCGAAGGGGAGGGGCAGCTCTGCTCTGGGCGCGCCCAGAGGTTTCCCGGAGGGGAGGGGCAGTTCTGCTCTGGGCACGCCTAGAGATTCTCTGAAGGGGATTGACTTTTCCTTCCCAGAGAACGTCCTGCCCACTAGACTCTGGGGAACATCTAACCTCTTAAGAAGCCCCTGATATTTGCCCAGGCCTAGTTTCTTGTCCCTCCCCCCGTAAGGGTCCTTCAGGATTAGCTCTCTTGTTGGACTTTGATCGTTCAGTAGATACGGATTGTATGTTTGAGAATCTATGGAGAGAACCAATTTCGTATTATTTTACAGAACAAATTCTTATGGTTTTTGTGACCCCACATACCCAATAAATGAGAAGTATGACCACACAATTTTTATAATTAACTTTTCAGTTTATCCTGTGTATTATATAGCTATTTTGTTGTCATGTTTATTTTATATTTTTTGTTGTCTAATCCCACCAAAAAGGTGTTGAATTTTTTTAATGTGACTTAATTTATTAGATGTTTAAAACATTCGAAAAATTAACTTTTAACAAAAGAATGTATTCAGTTTTTTTATTCAGGTTGTGGTTATGATATGGTTATGATTCAAACCTGTTTATGTTTATAGTTTAATAATAATGAAAACATTTCCATGCAGTACCACTGAGGATTGTGGCCCTAAAAGAGTCAGAAAACCTGTAACACAATTACATTGGGATAAAATAGAAAAATGAAAAAATAGTTATCAAAATTTAAAAAAATATCTTGGGAATATTTCAAGCAGGAAGGTGATGTACTAGGAATAAGATATTTTGATCTACAATGTAGATAATACAAGTGAAAAGAAAGTAACATAAGAAAAGTTAGAAGGAAAAATGACGTAACAATTAGTTACTTGTTGGACATAAGGATGAGAGAACAGATGGACAGAGGATTCAGGGAAAATGTAGTGCTGGCACAGTTGGCTATTTCTATAGATGAGAGACGGCCATCTAGAGAAAGTCAGTGAATCAGCCTGAGATAGTCACTTCTGCTCTTGTTTCTATATCCAGTTGATTCAGTTTAGTGAGGTGAAGTTCTGGGTGTAGAATACAGTGTCACAGCAGAAGTTTGGAGACCTTGGTTAAAGTTAGAGTATGCTGCTTGCTTCCTAATGCGCAAGTCCTTGTATTTCTCTAGGACTCAGTTTTTTCTGCCTTTGGATTGAATCCTCTAGATAGTTGTAAAAAGTTCTCAGTGAAGACATTGACAGAGTCACGGGATGCGTGAGGGGGACTGGTCTTGGCATACTGGATTTGGGACAGGAGGAGGATAGAAAAGTGCCTGTTTGGCATTTCTAAGCTGGGATTCATGCTGTGGAGAGAGAACAGCTGTGAAGAGAAGTGCTTGGGAATTACCAGGATAGAGGTAGTAGTTAAAAGTCTTCTATTTCTGCTGTCTCCAAGTCAAATACCTTTGTGAAGTTGATGTTTCCTGATTATTAGAGCAGAAAGATATGTTAACCGTGGAGAGTACCTCCCCCTAACTCACGATACCAGCTGCTGTCTCACCTTAGAAGTTCAGATGTAGGCGGTTCCCATTTTAAATAGTTAAGATGTTACCATTTAAGCGCAAATACTTTTTCATTAAAAAGTCATTCTCCATTGTTTTGGCTTTTTCTTTTAAATCAATATTCAGTAACTTATTGAGTATTATAGGGAGTAGCAAATAAAAGGTTAATGGTAGACTGGCTTTAGATAGCTACATTAGAAGTATCTATGCCATTCTTTCTCTAGATAAATATCTGGTTTTTTCTCACCATAAAAGTTACTAAAGAAAGGCTGGTGCCGTGGCTCAACAGGCTAATCCTCCGCCGTGCGGCACCGGCACACCGGGTTCTAGTCCCGGTTGGGGCACCGGATTCTATCCCGGTTGCCCCTCTTCCAGGCCAGCTCTCTGCTATGGCCCAGGAAGGCAGTGGAGGATGGCCCAAGTGCTTGGGCCCTGCACCTGCATGGGAGACCAAGAGAAGCACCTGGCTCCTGGCTTCGGATCAGCGAGATGCGCCGGCCGCAGCGGCCATTGGAGGGTGAACCAACAGCAAAGGAAGACCTTTCTCTCTCTCTCTCTCTCTCTCTCACTATCCACTCCGCCTGTCCAAAAAAAAAAAAAAAAAGTTACTAAGGAAAGTCAATTTTTTAGTATTTAAAAGGTCCCCCAGGGGCCAGAGCCGTGGCTCAATTGGTTAATCCTCTGCCTGCAGCACCGGTATCCCATATGGGCACTGGGTTCTAGTCCCGGTTGCTCCTCTTCCAGGCCAGCTCTCTGCTGTGGCCCAGGAGGCCAGTGGAGGATGGCCCAAGTGCTTGGGCCCCTGCACCCACATGGGAGACCAGGAAGAAGCACCTAGCTCCTGGCTTCAGATCGGCGTAGCACCAGCCGTAGTGGCCATTTGGAGAGTGAACCAATGGAAGGAAGACCTTTCTCTCTTGTCTCTCTGTCTATAACTCTACCTGTCAAATAAATAATAAATAAATAAATAAGAGGTCCCCCAAAGATTCCCCAAAACACACTTGTTTTGGAAGATCTTTGCATTTTAGAGATAGTGTGATCTAGTGAAAATACCACCAGGCAAAGAATCAGGAAAAAGTCTATATTTTACAAGTAATTTTGTTTCCGGTGTTCTTTTTCTTTATATTGTTTGTATAAGTGAGAAACTAAAGAAGCTTAAAAAAGAAGAAACAGATGGAATAGTTTTATTTCTACATATAAAGATGTTTCTGGCAAGTCTTCTTAAATTGTAAGGGTTGATGATTAAGAAATATGTTATGCAGTCATGAAAATGCTTTGAGGATTTAAAGATAAAATGCCATATAACAGACTATGAGAAGTTACCTGATTGTGTGCCCTCTGAAGTCTTTTTATTTTTTTAAGATTTATTTGGAAGGCAGAGTTATAGAGAGGCAGAGTTACAGAGAGGCAGGTAGAGAGAGAGAGAGAGAGAGAGATCTTCCATTTGCTGTTTCACGCCCAAAATGGCTGCAATGGCTGGAGCTTAGCCAATCCAAAGCCAGGAGCCTGGAGCTTCTTCCAGGTCTCCCACACAGGTACAGGGGCCCCTTGTACTTGGGCCATCCTCTACTGCCTTCCCAGGTGCATTAGCAGGGAGATGGATCAGAAGCAGAGCAGCTGGGACTCAAACTGACACCCATATGGGATGCTGGCACTGCAGGTGGCAGCCTTACCCACTATGCCACAACACCAGCCCCTCTCTGAAATCTTAAGCAATTAACCACCTATCTTAGTCTATTTGAGCTTCTGTGACCCAAAACAAAACAAAAAACACAAATAGAGTCACTTACAAAGAACAAGAACTTAACTTTTTGCAGTTATGGAGCTGAAGGCTCTATGTCAAGTCTCTGCAGAGGGCTGCTCTGCTTCCAAGATGGCATCTTGTCGCTGCATCCTCTGTAAGGGAACGAAGACCATGTCTTTACGTGGCAAAAGGGCCTAGCTAGCTCCCTCCAGCCCTTTTATTACACACTAATCCCATCTGTGCGGACTTTGCCCTCACGGCCTATTCACCTCCTACAAATCTCTTAATACTGTTACATTGGGCATTAAGTTTCAACATGCATTTTGGAAGGACATTGACATTCCAACCATGGCACCAACTAAGCATACACTGCACTGCCTTTTCTCAGGTTAGCAGGAGGCCTTGTAGACCTCTTTACTTAGAATATTCTGAATGGTTCAAAATAAAGTGTTTGAAGGTTCAGCAAACTCTTTGTGTATGTCTACATAAAACTCTGTATGTTATAAGTCACAGTTTGCCTTAAGGAGAGAAACACAACTCTTCTTAATGAGGTAGAAATTTCAGTTTGATTTTTTAATGAGATTTCTTTTGGAATTTTGGTCTTTTAAAGAAATCAGGTATCAAATTATTTTAAGTCTTTGGTGCTTCAGCTACTTTAACTAAAGATACAGTTCTAGAGAAAAGAAAGAAAATCATAGAACTAAAAAAATTTTTTTTTGAAGCCAGCTAACCCAGGTCCTTGTCCTATGAGCAAGAAAATTGTTAGATATAATTAAAAGAAAATATTCTTATAGAAAACTTATAAAATTCTTTTTTTTAATTTTTTTTTAAATTTTTTTGACAGGCAGAGTGGACAGTAGAGGGAGACAGAGAGAAAGGTCTTCCTTTTTGCCGTTGGTTCACCCTCCAATGGCCGCTGCGGCCGGCGCATCTCGCTGATCCAAAGCCAGGAGCCAGGTGCTTCTCCTGGTCTCCCATGGGGTGCAGGGCCCAAGGACTTGGGCCATCCTCCACTGCACTCCCTGGCCACAGCAGAGAGCTGGCCTGGAAGAGGGGCAACCGGGACAGGATCGGGGCCCTGACCGGGGCTAGAACCCGGTGTGCCAGCGCCGCAAGGCGGAGGATTAGCCCACTGAGCCACAGCGCCGGCCGAAAACTTATAAAATTCTAATCAATCTAAAACACCCTCAGAAATTTTAGTTTGCTTATAAATTTTTCTTGCCACTGACTTTATGTTATCATTCAAACCTGGCCATATGTACTGATGAGGGCCTGAATTTTACCATTGGTTACAGCAACTGCTTGTTCGTTGGGATTTGGGAAGTTTAGCTAGTCCAACTAGCTAATTTCAGTGAACTTTGTTCAGTTTACACCTTTGACCTTTTGGCAGCATTTGACACTGTGGCTTGCTCCTATCTAAAAAATCGAAGTTGCCATGGCTAACACTCTTTCTTTCTTCTTCTTCTTCTTCTTCTTCTTCTTTTTTTTTTTAAAGATTTATTTATTTATTAGAGAGACAGAGGCAGAGAGAGAGAGAGAAAGAGAGAGAGAGTCTTCCATCGGATGATTCACTCCCCAGATGGCCACAACGGCCAGAGCTGTGCTGATAGGAAGGCAGGTCCCACATGGGTGCAGGAGCCCAAGGACTTGGGCCATCTTTCCCAGGCCACAGCAGAGAGCTGGATCAGAAGTGGAGCAGCTGGGATACAAACTGGCGCCCATTTAGGATGCTGGCACTGCAGGCAGCAGCTTTACCCACTACTCCACAGCATGGGCCCCCTAACACTCTTTCATATTCTAGTTTTTGATTGGATGTTCTGGTTTATTTTCTCTTCTTAGCCTTTTTTCCCCCCATTTTATTTAAGAAAGGGGAAAAGAGAGACAGAGAGAGAAAACAAGAGAGCATTTTCATCTACTGGCTCATTTCTCAAATGCCTGAAACGGCCAGAGCAGGAGGCCAGTCTGCATTCCGGAGACCAGAATTCATTCCAAGTTTCCCACATGGGTGGCAGACACATAAGTAGTTGAACCTTCATCTGCTGCCTCCTAAAATGTGCCTTAGCAGGAAGCTGAAATAGAAGAGCCAAGATTCAAAGTAGGCTCAAGCCAAGGCTCTAACTCTGATGCATGATGTGGTGTCCCAAATAAAGACTTTATCGCTGCTCCAGGTGCCCACTTCTCTATTCAGCTTTTAGATGTACCTGTGCTGTCTACTGTGGTAGATGTTAGCCACATGTGACAATTTAAGTGTAAATCAATTAAAAATAAATACAAATCCAGTTCCTTGGTTGTATCGCCCACATTTCAAGTACTCAGCAGTGACACAGTGATGATGAGTGAACATTGCCATCCTCACGGAAGCTCTGTTGGGTAGCACTGCTCTATGATCCTTTACTCTCTCTGTGCTGAAGATTTTCCAGATTTCTTTCTATGGATCTCTATGCTTGCTTTTCTGCTTACTCAGCATTTCTGTTTAGATATCCCAAATGTAGCTCCATCTGACAAAAATCCAAAGCAAATCCACACATAGCTGATTCCCGCTGGTTTCTTGTCTCAGTGAATGCATCCCTCTCTGTCTTAGTCAGTTTGAGCTACTATAAAATAAAACTATGAACTGGGTGACTTAAGCAACGAATGTTCATTTCTCACAGTTCCAGAGGCTGGCAGGGGGGCGGGGGGGGGGGGATGCAGATTTGGTGTCTGATGAAAGCCTTCTTTGCTGGTTTGTAGACAGCCTCCTTCTTGCCATATCCTCACGTCAGGGTGGGGAGAGAAGAGGAGTTCTGTTCTGGTCTTCTTCGTATAGCAATCTATTCCCATCATTCGCGCTGCACTCTCAAAATCTTACCTAAACCTCTTCAAGGCCCCACCTCCTAAAACCTTCATGTGGGAGATAGAGTTTCCACATGAATTTGGGGGGAACACATAATTTAGTTCATTATACGATCCCATGATGATTCCTTTCCCTTGTCTACTTCTCTAGTCCAGTATCTTCGTACAGGTGATACCATATAAAGATATTTCAGCTCTGTTCTCTTTCTGTAAACCATCATTTTCTACCACCAATCTCTTGAACTATGACCGTAACTTCTTCACTGGCCTCTTTATATATACTCTTTCCCTATGTTGTTCATGTTGAAGTCATAGTTATTGTAAAAAAAAAAAAAAAAAAAGATATTACCATGTCACCCCTGTGTCTAAAACTCTTCATTTTCTTTTTATTTTAGTTCTTATGAACTCCTTGATGTGACATACAAGGTCCTGTTTGCTCAGGGCCCGATCCCTATCTTCAGATTTATTTTCTGCCTTCCACCTTCTTTGTTTGCACCCAGCCACACTAACTTTTCTATTTCCCAAATGCACCTTAATTACTCCTGCAGTGTATTTGTTGCACAATCTGTTTCCTCTCCCTGGACTACTACCTTACTCTCAGTATCACCCTACCTAGATAACTCCTACTTATCCTTTATCTTTTATACCTGTTGTCTCTTTTCTTCTCTGAATACTGACTCCCCAGTCCTCTTGAGTTCTCTTAGGACCCCTCAATCAGTAGAGAATGTACTCTAGGTGGTATCTCCATCACCAGAAGAGGGCCTTCAGTTGTTCAGGAAACATTTTTTGAGTGCTATTGTATATTAGGTACAGCGATGGAATGGGTACAACTGTCTCTGACTTAAAGGAAGTCATAGTCTAATAGTCTAATGGGGAAATAGGTGAGCACGTGTACAAAATGACAGTGGTATTTGATAAGTGTAGTAAGAGATGCATGTTACAGGGGGCTGGCATTGTGGCATAGTAGGTAACGTCACTGCCTGCAACACTGGCATTCCATATGGGCACTGGTTCAAAACCTGACGGCTCCACTCTGATCTAGCTCTCTGCTAAGGCACCTGGGAAAGTAGCAGAGGATGGCCCCAGTGCTTGGGCCCCTGTACCCACATGGGAGACTCAGATGAAGACTCTAGCTCCTGGTTTCAGCCTGGTGCAGCCTGGGCCATTGCAACCATTTAGGGAGTGAACCAGCAGATGGAAGATCTCTGTTCCTCTCTCTTTGTAACTTTGCCTTTCAAATAAATAAACAGATCTTTTTAAAAATATTTATTTATTTGTTTATTTGAAAGGTAGAGTGTTACAGAGAGGCAGAGGCAAAAAGACAGCAAGAGAAGTCTTCTATCTGCTGATTCACTCCCCAAGTGGCCTAACAATCGGAGCTGGGCCGATCTGAAGCCAGAAGCCAAGAGCCTCTTCCGGGTCTCCCACGCAGGTTGAGGGGTCCAAGGTCTTGGACCATCTTCTGTTGCTTTCCCAGGCCATAGCAGAGAGCTGGCTTGGAAGTGGAGGAGCTGAGACTCAAACCAGTGCCCATATGGGATGCCCGCATTGCAGGTGACAGCCCTACCCACCATGCCACAGTGCTGGTCCCTAAATAAATAAATCTTTAAAAAAAAAAAAGATTTGCATGATCAGGTCTACCTGGTGCAGAGCTCAAGCAAGACTTTCTCTTAAAATTAAGACTGAATTGAGTCACAACAGTTTTGTGACTCACTCTTATCTGTGCCAGTCAGATGGATGTGAGTAGATTGGTACCACATAAACATAGACAAAGAAGAAAACTGTGAAATGGCCTCCTGCTTAAGGATTCTGTCAGGTGAGACACTATGCTAATGCTTGGCATACAGTGGAGAGATGAGGCTTGATGGGTAGACCAGGGCCATCCCTAAAGAACCTTGAAGCTGTCCTATGATGTTTAGTCTTAACCTGCAGAGCAGTGGTTCTCAAACTACACACTACCAGAAAGTTTCTGATTCTGTAGGTCTAGAGTGGACCCCAAGAATGTGCATTCCTTACAGAGTCCATGGAAATGCTGTTGTTGTTTATCTAGGAACTATACTTAAAAAGCTACAGTAGTTGATACAGAGACAGTGAAATATTGACATTTGCATTTTAGTCCCCAGTTCTTTAGCTTTTTATTTGCAACTACACAGAAAAGCCAGAGTAGTTGAGAAATGCTAAAATAAGCTGACCAAGTATAGGAATTCTAGAAGTCATGGGATCTATGCAGACTTTCCCCTGCACTTTGACCTATATTAGCTGAGTACACCAGTACCCTTTAAAGCTTTAGTCACTACAGTTCTAAATCCTAAAGTGTCAACAGCAGTTAAGTGGTTTGAGGGTAACATTCATGTGGCTGGCTACAGCAGAGGACATGAAATTAATTTGAGTGTGCAGGAAACTGCTATATATAAATAGTACATGTATTTGGAATGATAACAGCGTAGAGACTTTGTCTTTTTATTCATTTAGTAAAAATGTACATCTTACCCACATATAACTAAATGTTTTTTTTTTTTTCAGATTGTAACCAAACAGTTTTGGAATTGAATATATTAAGTAGAATTGTAGAACTACAGAATATATCCAATATGTGTATGTAAGGAATCTTCCAAAAGTTAATAGAAAAGGCAAAATGGGTTTTAATTTCATTTTCCATGACCTTCTGAAAACACTTTGAATGCACACATAAACACACAGTCACCGCGCTGTTCCTTGCTCATAAGAATCATGATTTTCATTAGGAATTATTTCTTTTTTTTAACTTTTATTTAATGAATATAAATTACCAATATACAGCTTATGGATTACAATGGCTTCCCCCTCCCATAACTTCCCTCCCACCCGCAACCCTCCCCTTTCCGGCTCCCTCTCCCCTTCCATTCACATCAAGATTCATTTTCAATTCTCTTTATATACAGAAGATCAATTTAGTATATATTAAGTAAAGATTTCAACAGTTTGCACACACATAGAAACACAAAGTGAAACATACTGTTTGAGTACTAGTTATAGCATTAAATCACAAAGTACAGCACATTAAGGACAGAGATCCCACATGAGGAGCAAGTGCACAGTGACTCCTGTTGTTGACCCAACAAATTGGCACTCTAGTTTATGGCGCCAGTAACCACCCTAGGCTGTCATCATGAGTTGCCAAGGCTATGGAAGCCTTCCAAGTTCACCAACTCTGATCATATTTAGACAAGGTCATAAAAGACAGGGTGAGGATAGTAACCAGTTATCCTAAGAGTGGCATTAACCAGGTCTGAACAATTATACAGCATTAAGTGGGGAAGAGGACCATCAGTACACACAGGTTGGGAGTAGAGCCATTGATGTTAGAGTAGAGGCTATGATTACGAAGGAATGAGGCCCAAGTGTGCTAGAAAGGGTCTAGAACAAAGGACAGAGTCATTATTAGATGTGCTAAGAAAGGTGCTGTCTAAGCTACAATTAAGTTTTCTGATTGAGAGGCAAATAGAACCTGACAGAGGAGCTTGATAATAATCTGTTTGGCTTTAGGCCTTGTAAGTTAAGAGGCCCGGACCTATCTATCTCTTCACATGGGGTACATCCTAAGGGAGGTGTGAATCTCCTAGGGGAAGGCACCCTGTTGATTTCCATTACCTAGCTGGCCTGGGAGGAGAGCTGGCTAGGTAAAGCAGGTGGCATCTCTAACAAGAAATTTACAGTTCTGCCTGCAGTGTTGCTGACCCTACTTGACCATCCCCTCAGCTGCAGTGGTCACTTTGGAAGTTGGACTGAGTGAAGGGCTTTTCAGCTTAGAGCCAATAAGATCTGTGGCTCTGACCTGAAGTCCTTCGACTCCAGGGCAGGTCCATTTCCAGTGATCCAACTCTTGGCTGGCAGAGCTGCCAGGGCTCTTCACAAGCTGACTTCTGCTGAAGCCCATGCTTACCACATTGAAAGCCACTGAAGTGGATTGGCCTGTTGGGTCTCCTTGAGGGCAGATCACTGTACAGATCAGCCGTTAATAGGCCTGCCACCCATTGCTTCTGATGCCTAGATTTCTTTTCCTCCTGGTTTGTGTTAAAGCAGACCAGAGTATGCAAGCCAAGGGAGTGCCCAAGTCCCATCTCTAATCTTCGGTGACCTGAACTACAAGTCTATAGTCACAGGCATTTTCTGTAGTAGTTTTTCTAAGGTAGACAATGCCCATGAGGAAAATTATATTCTCACTTTAAAACTTTCTTTCCCTTTGGTCTGAAAGGGAGGTTTTTTTCTACTTACTGTTTGCTTTGCTGATGGCGAAGTGAATCTAGCTATGCGATTATTATTTAAGTTCTTATTTTGGCTATGCTATTACAGAAAAATGTTAGCCATCTCTTTTATAAGGTCTAAAGATTAAATTGTGCGTCCTACAGATTCCTTCATAATAGAATTAGTTTCCTACCTTGAGGAGAATAGAGAAATGAAAGAACAAGTTGGGCTTAGAATAGAGAAATGAGGGAGCAAGTCCTAGATCGCTTGCAGACAATAGCAATATTATATGAATACTTAGCAAACAGTTTCAATCATTAGATAACAACTTAAGAAAACATTTACCAGAAGGTCCAATGCCTTCTATAAATTTTTTTTTTCTTTTGACAGGCAGAGTGGATAGTGAGAGAGAGACACAGAGAGAAAGGTCTTCCTTTTAGCCGTTGGTTCACCCTCCAATGGCCGCTGCGGCCGGTGCATCTCGCTGATCCGAAGCCAGGAGCCAGGTGCTTCTCCTGGTCTCCCATGCGGGTGCAGGGCCCAAGGACCTGGGCCATCCTCCACTGCCTTCCCAGGCCTCAGCAGAGAGCTGGCCTGGAAGAGGGGCAACTGGGATAGAATCCGGCGCCCCAACCAGAACTAGAACCCGGTGTGCCAGCGCCGCAAGGCAGAGGATTAGCCTGTTAAGCCGCGGCGCTGGCCGCCTTCTATAAATTTTAAGAATCATGTATTTGAAAACACCTCTTAAATATCTAACATGGTGTAGTTTGTTTAACCAGTAAACTTAAGCACAACCATATAAAATGTTTTTAGTTTCTTTCTACCAACAAGTATAAAACATATGATGCAGAGATTCAGGTCACACGAATTAAAATGTATCTTTGATTAATTTTAGCAGCTTAAATTTATGGACAATCTTATCTATAAGCCAATTAAAATAAAATTCTCAATAAAATTTTCCCATGTGGACATACAATATGTACACACGTATAACATAACATAATAGACCAATATAGCAATTTGAATAATAGCTTTTAAAATCTTTAACTCTTTTTGTAGATTGCCAATTGATTTGAATTGCTTTTTGTTTTTAGTAACCTCAGTTAACCATACTTTCTCTCAGTTTTTACTGTTAATACATTATTGGTTTCATCTATTTACAGAGCCATCCCAAAGTACTGAATACAATAGAAGTGGCTGGAAAACGTCCATAGGAACCTATAGGAGGACAGCTAAACACAGAACCAACAACGCTTTAGTTTTATGAGCAGCAAATCATATATAACTGTGGATGACAAAAGACTTTAAGTCACCATGTTTAAAATTATAAACTCATCAACCAACAAGAGGCACTTGCTACTTCACAGTATTTTTGAAAGCACCTGTAGGATTTTACAAGTATTTAACCCTTTAGGCCTCTGGGGCTTTCTCATTAAGATAACTATTATGTCTAGTAACACTAGGTCATTAGACTTTTTAATTCTCAAACATTTGTATTAATAGCATTTTCCATTATATAAACTTAAAATTTAGTACCACGTCCCATCTTGACAGTACTTCTAATATAATCCAAATAGCCTGATTAGTTGGTGTCTCTATAAGATGAGAGATATAGGTCCTTCGATTTTTTTTCAGTTGGGCCAGAACTGGAAAAACCAAAGTCCAAGATTTACTGGAAATTTTAGAGTCCAGATTGTTTGAAACTTTGATTTTTTGAATGCCTGTCAAGAATGCCAAGAAGGCTCAAAATCCAAAATATCTGATTGAAATAAGATTCCTTAAAATCAACATAACATAGACCAAATTTGATCATTGTTACAAGGTGATTATTCAAATCTTTGAAAATAAGCACATATTTAAATAACCCATAGCTCTTAATAAAAATTCAGCTGTTTTTGAACAATTAGAATTTAACAGACATCAAGAGAACATAATAGATTACTTTAACACATTGCTTTAACAGAGAATCAGATTTTAATTCTATGTCAAAGAGAAATTGAGCTTTCTATGATCTTTTGCTGTGAGGTTTCCTTCCTTTACCTTCTTTCATATTGATGACCATGTTTCTGTGTTTCTTGTGTAACACATCTTTAAGCCTCTTTTGCAGGGCTGGACGAGTGGCAACAAATTCTTTCAATTTCTGTTTGCTATGAAAAGTCTTTATTTCACCTTCATTCACAAATGAGAGCTTTGCAGGATATAATATTCTGGGTTGGCAGTTTTTCTCTCTTAGTACCTGGGCTATGTCTCGCCATTCCCTTCTAGCTTGTAGGGTTTCTGATGAGAAGTCTGCTGTGAGTCTAATTGGAGATCCTCTAAGAGTAATCTGACGTTTCTCTCTTGCACATTTTAGAATCTTTTCTTTATGTTTCACTGTGGTGAGTTTGATTACAACATGTCGTGGTGAGGATCTCTTTTGGTCATGTTTATTAGGGGTTCTATAAGCTTCCTGTACTAAGATGCCTCTGTCCTTCTCCAAACCTGGGAAATTTTCTGCTAGTAACTCACTAAAAAGGCCTTCTAATCCTTTCTCCCTCTCCATGCCTTCAGGAACTCCTAGAACCCGAATGTTAGGTTTTTTTTAATAGTATCCTGTAAATTCCCGACAATATTTTTTAGATTTCTAATTTCCTTTTCTTTTCTTTGGTTTGCCTGTTTCCTTTCCTGTTCTCTGTCTTCTAAGTCTGATATTCTCTCTTCTGCTTTGCCCATTCTGTTTTTAAGGCTCTCTAATGTGTTTGTCATTTGATCTATTGAATTCTTCATTTCATTATGATTTCTAGTCACTATCACAGTTTCTTGTTCTACTAGTTGTTTCACTTCATTTTGATTCCTCCTTAATATTTCATTTTCATGGGAGAGATTTTCTATCTTGTCCATTAAGGATTTCTGTAGTTCAAGAATTTGTTTTTGAGAACTTCTTAATGTTCTTATCGATTTTTTGAGATCTGCTTCTTGCATTTCTTCTATCTCATCATCTTCATAATCTTGAATTGGGGTGTCTTTTTCATTTGGGGGCGTCATAGTGTCTTCCTTGTTCTTGTTAGCTTGGTTTTTGCGTTTGTTGTTTGGCATGTTGGAGATATTTGGTTTCTTCACTGTGGTGTTTTTTCTTGTTATACTAAGGCTCTAGATTAAGTGGACTGTCTGCTTTTGATGGAGCCTTAGAGGCTTGAGATGAGTGTGGCCTGAGAGCTCTGTTTGGGTCCTCAGGTTTGACGGTGTGCCAAAGGTGACACTCCCAGATTAGGCGTGGTAAATCTCTTTCTTTCTTTCTTTCTTTCTTCCTTTTTTTTTTTTTTTTTGATTCAAAAGGGAAGTAATTCCACACAGCTGAATGGAATTGGAGGTAGTTAGCAGGTGAATGATATACCCTCAGGAGCCAGAGATTGGAAGCTCTTTCCCAAGGACCACACAAGGAATCTCTGCTGCCCTCAGTGTGGGCTCCAATTCTCCTGCAGACTCCCACTGGGTTGCCAAGTTAGATCCTAATCTCCTGTTATTTCACCCCTCCCCCCAGAGTCAGGTTTTTCTGCTAGGCTGAGGGCGGGTGCAGACCTGAGGTCACCCTGCTTATGACGTATCTCCAAAATGGCGCCTGCTCTTTGTCTTGCTTGCCTTTGAGAGGTGAGTGGAGAGAGAGAAACTCGTGTCCATATAGGTCACTTTTTTTTTTCCCTCTCTCTCTTCTAGTTAGCCTGGTGAACTTTTCCCCACGGAGTTTCAAGCCTCGTTCCCTCTAGTCTCCTCTTTCTGCTTTCCCGCTGGTGTCTCGGGCTATTGAGGTTCGGCTCACCTCACGTTCCAGCGCTGGTTTGTTGAGTCTGCCGCTGGTGTCCCAAATTTGGGCTCCCACGCTCTCCATGCAGGTCCACTGTGAATCACTAGTTCCGGAAGAGTTTCCTCTGCTGTTTCTTCCCCTACTCTTCCTTGAACCTGCAGTATCTCCACTTTTATTAAACTGTGTTTTCCCGGACTATCAGTGTGCTCCCTTCCTATTCCGCCATCTTGCCGCTCTCCTAGGAATTATTTCTTTGAAAAAAGATTCATTTATTTGAAAGGTAGAGTTAAAGAGTTACAGAGAGAGAGAGAGAGAGGAAGAGATAGAGAGAGAAAAAACTTTAATTCCACTGGTTCAATCTCCAAATGGCCACAATGGCCCAGGCAGGGCTGGGCCAGGATGAAGCCAGGAGCCTGGAACTCCACTAGGTCTCCCAGGTGGGCAGCAGGAGCCGAAGCACTCTGTTCATTTTCTGTTGTTTTCCCAGGTACATTAGCAAGGAACTAGATGGGAAGTGGAGCAGCCAGAACTCAAACTGGCACTCACATGGAATGCCAGCATCACAGGCAGCAGCTTAACCTGCTGGGCCACAACACTGGCCCCGGGCATTATTTCTTAACAGTATTATATGAGTTGGCACTGTGAGTTGAACAGTGCTAATTTACCATGGTAATACCTTCTTTGTCCAATTTAGAATTTAAAAGGTGCCCTGCCTGAAAGAAGGGATATAACCTGTGGACTCTAGTGGACTTCCCAGGGTCCTTTCTAATGCTTTGATGTAGTATGTTTTTCTAGCATTGCGTAAAGTGATGCAAATAGTACCTAATTTGTGAATGACCTAATCTAAGAGAAGACCTGCCATGGTTTGAATATGTGTGTCTCCTAAAATTCATATGTTGAAACCTAATCACAAGGTGATGACTAGGTCCACTGCATCAGTGGTGTTAGCGCCTTAATACAAGAGGCCAGGGAGGCTGCCCTACCCTTCCCAACCTCCAGCATTGTGAGAAATAAATTCCTGTTGTTTATAAGCTACCCAGTTTGTGGTTATTTTGTTATAGCAGGCTGAACTGGCTAAGACAGGACCTCAGGCTGTTTCTCTGATGTTGGTGCAGAGGCTCTTGTCAATTTCTCCCTGCCCCCAGCCCTCATGCTGTGAGTATTACAGCCTCCAGTGCCTCCTGTCTCTTTCCCAACATCACAGTCTACTCCCATCCCTTCTCTGCCATGGAGGACTTCGAGCTCAGCACTTCGATTACACTCATTGTAGGCTCGTGATTATATAGCCACCTCAGTTCTTACTCTCTCTCCCAAGAATACTTTAGTCATCATATTTTCTAACACCTTAATCTGCATTCTATACAGATTAAGTTAAAATCTAGAGACATTAAACAGTTTACCCGGTTTGAATAGGATTGGTACATCACACACACATCTGGGACATAAATCCCAGACTTCGAATTCCTGGTCCTGAACTCTCTCCTGTTACACATTCACACAGGTAGATGTTTGAGAATCATGCTCAGAACTTAGGAATTTTATGGGTCAAATTTATGTCCTAAGTGTGTATCTCAAATCTTCCCAACTCACTGTATTAATTTGGGGGCAGGATTCTGCTTATAACAAAAAAAAAATGTAACATGTGGATTTAATTGATATTATATTTAAGCATGTGTTGTAAGAATGAAGGAAGACCTTAAACAAAGGGAAGAGCTAGAAGTTCTAGCACTTGAGACCCTGAAGGAACTAAAGGGAAAGCTGTAGACATATCCTGACTAGGCTGTATAAGCCCTGTAAAATCTCTTTAGTGTTCCCCTTTATAAAGTGAGTGGTTCAACTACCAATTCCTGCTATGATTTCTGCTTATTTTTCAAATATACTTTCCACTTAAGTGGAGTGATACTTTAGACTGAAATTTCAGGCATTTGGTGTGGTAAGAGAATCCCATTTGTTCTTTTTACACAAGAACATACCAGCCTCAAGTTGGAAAGCAAAGTAAATATTTTTGAGTTCCTAGGCAGCTTCTGAGGTGATTTTCAGGTAATCTTGAAGAAGTCTGTAATGATTAGTTGCTACCGAGAATTGCTGCTAGCCTCATGTTAAGAAGTCAAGCACCATTTCTCACTTTGAATCTTGCCTAATCACTAAGTAAATACATATCTGTTTCTTGAACCCTCCTATCTAGAGGATTTGGTAGGACTTGTATTTAAATGTACAAGGAAGATCCAAAGACTTATTAGTCTGTTCATATGCTCACAGGTTGAGGAGTGGAGGTCGAGCATTTTCTAGCACAGTTAAGTCTCTACTCCTTCACCTCCATTGCCCAGGGGATCTTGAGAAGACCTGTGCATTCTGGGGAGAGGCTGGGAAGGAGAACCCATTCTGAGGAGTTGGAGAAAAGGGGGAGTGTACAGCCTTGTCCTCCTCCTCACCGAAGTCGTGCGTCTGTATCAGTATTTCCCAGAGGGACCAAGTTGGGGGCGCTTTTGCCCTTCAGTAAAGTTTGACAGTGTGTGGAGGGATTTTTGGTTGTTACCTGTGTGGGAAGGGGTACTACTGGCATCTAGTGGTAGAGGCCAGGGATGCTACTAAATAGCCCATAATATACAGGATAGCCATCTCCTCTCAAAGAATTACCCAGACCAGATGTCAATAATGCTGAGGTTGAGAAAACTTACTCCATGTTATCCATTGGATTCCTCAGACCACCTCCTGCTGCTGCTGCTCTTAGTATATGCCTTGGAATGCTATGAGAGAAGCATGCTATGAGAGAAGAAAAATATTCTACTGTTGACATTTTTTACTGCCTAAAAAATACTGTGGTGCCATTTTATTGCAGTTGTGCTATTTCTGGAGTCCTTAGTTTGCACTATGTTACTTCACTCTCTGTTGCCTCATTAGAACTCAACAGTTATTTACTGGCATTTTTGTTTTATGGCAAGCAATTCACTTGCTTGAAGATGAACTCTATCATGGGTAGAAGATTTATAGCAAAAAGCATTTCCATGATGTTAGTAAATCTGTTGTGATGTTTTTATAGCCAGAAGGGTTACCTAATGTCCAATCTAAGTGTCTTTTTTGACAAATTAACCCAATTCCTTTTGCTCTGATCTAAGTGCAATCTGGACTCTGTAGGAGAAAAAAAAAGCAGTGGATATTTAGAATTAATTGCTTTAGAATATTACATCACTTGTGCATCCATCTGGGCACCAGTCTGAAGGGCCACTGCCATCTAGTATGTCACTGACCAGTTTATCATCTTGGCCTTTTTAAAGCTAGATCAAATGTTGTGTGACTAACCGAGTTTTTAACAATGCAGTGCTTTGGTACCTGCAGAGTAACCGCCACATGGATCGGGCTTGAGTTGTTACACACCCTCTGGCCTAGACTTTTCTTGATGTGAATATTGCTTGGGTGAATGGGTTTTAAGGCCACAAAGAAACTTACTCTTCTGCATCACTGGGTTTACAAGGATTTTTGCACAGCATAAGTTTGGGCTGCACGAAGTTCATGTTAGTCATTCAGCTCTAAATGTGCCATTCCTTTTCTAAGGAAAAGATAAACAGAATTGTCTAAGCAACAAGCTGCTGTTGCATTTGTTAGCAACAAGCTTTGTGATCAGACAATGGTATTGTATAGCCCTTTAACAAACAGAATGCATTCACGTGAGCAGGCCACATTCAAGCAGAACACGAGAATATTCTTCTCAGCCTTGCAGCTGGGTTTTAGGGGAAGGTTTATTCTCTGTCTTTCTTCTTTTTCTTTGGAATTTGCTTCTTCTTCTTCTTTTTTTTTTTTTTGTCCTTTTTAGAAAGGCTTTTAAGCTTTCTTGAGGGAGAAAGAATATAGTGGTGATAAATGTGTTTTGGTTTCCTCCTATAGCTGTCTCTCTCTCTTCCTTAGCATATTTTAACCCAAAATTTAAATTAAGGTCTAAGTTTGACTCATAAAAGATAACTTTTGTTCCTGATTTTTAGGGTTATTTAAATGTTATGCACAAAATTTAGAGTTTAAGGATGCATGTTTAAAAATTAAAAATTTTTCTTAAAAATGAGCTCTTCCAAGCATGTGTTTCTTTAGGTACACCTACAAAGCACCTTAGTTTGCAGTAGACTAAATTTAGTGCCAAATCCATTTACCTTTATGCATCCACAAAGGTGAAAAAAAAAAGTGAAATACTGTTTTTTCCTGTTAAGGTAAGTGCTGAATTAGTGAGTTCTTTGATCAGGGTCTCTCTAATAACTATGAATAGGACAGGTTCAAAGTCAAAGGCAAACATTTCCTTAGCACACATATGGAAAAACATTCTTTAATATCTGACAGAGTCTCTGGAACAAGGTCGTCGACTGACCTGACGTCTACCTCTGACGTTTTGTGTTAAGTACTAAAAAAGCTACCCTTGACAGTGTATGGTGTTGTGCCTAGGTTTTTAAAAGTAATTTAAGCCGGCTCCGTGGCTCAACAGGCTAATCCTCCGCCTTGCGGCGCCGGCACACCGGGTTCTAGTCCCGGTCGGGGCGCCGGATTCTGTCCCGGTTGCCCCTCTTCCAGGCCAGCTCTCTGCTGTGGCCAGGGACTGCAGAGGAGGATGGCCCAAGTGCTTGGGCCCTGCACCCGCATGGGAGACCAGGAGAAGCACCTGGCTCCTGCCATTGGATCAGTGCGGTGCGCTGGCCGCAGCGCGCTGGCCGCGGCGGCCATTGGAGGGTGAACCAATGGCAAAGGAAGACCTTTCTCTCTGTCTCTCTCTCTCACTGTCCACTCTGCCTGTCAAAAAAAAAAAAGTAATTTAAAATTAATTTTCTCATTTTATCTAGACTCTTTTATGCATTTGCACATATTGACTAAGTGGGACTTGAGAGGGGAAATGGCCACCCTAGGGACTGGGAGGTCTCCAGCTGGGATGTGTGGAAACATGGCTTAGCACGAAGAAACAAAACACAGACCCTCTTCTTGTTATTGGCAGTTCTGAATCTAAGCCTGGTCTATAAGGATTTACCTCCAGAGAATGTGATATGACCTTTCTAAATACATGAGTACCATACTTAAGAAGGAATATTTATATTGAGTGTTCAACCTAGACCCTGAACATTGTCTTAACAATCATACCAAGTATCTGAAGTGAACTTGCTCTTCTGCGTCCCACAGATTTCATATTTCCACAGCTTTTCTCAGGCCTCTGATACACACCCTTTTACCCACTTCATTCTGTGCAGATAACCTCACTTACTTGGGAAAAACAGAATCAGTAAGAAGGAAATACCCCAGCCTCCTGCCATGTTTCCAAACTTCCTTTGTCTACATCTGTCTGTTCTGCCTTCCGTGTTACTACAGTGAACAGCACGGGCTTTTTCCAGACCTAATCTCTTCATCTTGTATTCTGGATTCCATTTGGTATCTACCATCTCTCTTTATTTTTAACTGGATTCTTTTCATCAGCATCAAAGCCAACTCAATTCTGTCTTTAAAAAATAAATGCCTTTACTTACCCTAGCCTGCTTTTAAGTTGTATATGCAAAGCCAACCCACTCTTCACAAGATATTTTTCAATGCTTTGTCATCTTTTAAAATTAAGTATACATATTGTTATTGACCTCTCAGTAACATTTGACAAAGTTCATTAACCTAGTCAGCAAATATTTAATGAGTTCCTGTGTGTTGCCAGTACTATTGTAGGTGCTGGAGGTACAGCATTGTGTAAATAAATAACAAATAATATGCCTGCCTCTCCCCCCCCCTTATTTAATGTAGGGTGTATTTAGATTATGTCCTGGAATCCTTTTGTTTCTGAGTTGTCTTACCCAGTCCCATGATGTTAATTACTATCCCAGAGCTGAACATTTCTGAACTCCAGACATTATGTCTCCACTTAGCTAAAAACCCTCAGATTTATTTTTGCCTGTTCTGGTATCTTCTGCTATGTAAAACATCCTAAAACATAGTATCTCAGCAGTCACTTACTTGGCTTATATATCTGCAGTTTGGGAGAAATGATTCTGCTTCATAGAGTATCAATTCAAGTGGCTTGACTGGGGCAGAATGACTCACTTTCCAAATGACAGACTCACCTTGAGCCAAGATCTCAGCCAGGGCTGTAGACTGGGGAGCCTCCTTTCCTTCCCATACAAATCTTTCCCTTGACTGATTGTTTAGGCTTTGCCAAAGGGTGGAAGTGATGGGGCAAGTGGCTCAAAGCTCCAAGACCATGGACTTTAGGACCTTACCGATCTAGCCTTGCAAGTCATAGCATCACTTCTGCTTAGTCATAAGTCTACCCAGATTCAAGAAAAGGAAGCACATATCCTAATTTTCAGAGCAAAAATTGTCAGAGTGACACCGTAAAAAGAGCATGTGAGGTGGAAGGTATTGCAGACCCCTTTGGAAGATATATCTGCAACATTTTCCAAAGGTGAAGGTCTTCCATGAACTTGTTTTTATCCAGTATTCTCTGATTCTGTATTTGGCTTTATTACTTCCATGGCTGAAACTTGGGAGCCATGTAACATCCCTCCCTCTCTCTCTCTCTTTTTCTTTTTCTTCCTGGGTAGCCTGTCCTTCACCCTGTCCAGTCACTGAGCCTAATGTTCTCAGATCTTCCTGTTCTCCCTATTGCCATCACCCTTGGTTAGCCCACACTCTCCCTCCTCAGTTTTCCTGTGATCATTTCCCAAGTGGTTTTCCTACTAGCAGTCTTTTGCTTTCCAGTCTATTTTTTTATCCTTCTTCCTATGTAATCTTTTCAAATATCTATCTAATTATAGTTTATACATTTGTGGTACTCCTGCTTACATCCCTTTATTAAAAGCATCTCAGTACTCGGGCTAAAGACTAGAATTCCTTCTCTGGCTTAAAGCTCTGCATCTTCTGGATCCTGCCTGCTTCGGGTTCGTATTGGATCTTCTGCCTCCTTCTGCATCTGCTAAACGGCTCTATTTTCTTTCCTGCCTCAGCATTCTCACTTTCACACCTGCTGTTCTTTCTGTTTGCAATACTGTACTCATTATTCACTTTTGCTTGCATGTGTTTTCCTCAAGGAATTCTGGCTTTGAATCTCCTGTTAAATAGTTCAGTGGTGCTTGCTCATTTTGTTTTGTAGCCCATTTTACACTTCGAATTGTCCTTACTCTTTGGATTTCTTACTTGCTAGACCAAGAAGTTCTGTGAGAACAGATAATTAGTTCTGAATCTCAAAAGCCTAGCCAGTGCCTCATGCATAGTGAGCACTCAATGCATCTTATAAATAAGTATGCCTACATACACACACACATAGAATGATATACTTATGTTAGTACACTTCCACAGCCACATCAATTTGTGAGTGTGTGTGTACAGAGATTTATGGAAATGTGTTTTACACTTGTGTAAGTTTTGCTGATGGTATTCAGAAATAATATTTAGAAATTGCTGGTATTTGTATTTAGGAGTACATATGTATTTAGCATGAATTCTGTTTGTTATTTTGTTTATAATCCACTGTTGTTCAACATGTAGTACATCAGACACTGATCTGGTTCAGAGTTGTCGGATTCCCTCTTTTGTACCTTGTCTTCTGACTGGGCACTGTTCATCACTCCTATTCAAGGTAAAGAGACTGCTGCAATGAAAGCTGATCTCCTGAGGGCAAGAAATATGAAAAGGTATATTAACCAGCTGACTGTGGCAAAGAAGCAATGCGAGAAGAGAATCAGAATCCTGGGAGGTCCTGCCTATGACCAGCAAGAGGATGGGACCTTGGATGAGGGTGAAGGGCCTCCAAACCAGAAGGTAGAACTTTGTACTTCTTCTTTAAAAAAAAAGGATTTATTTTTTATTCATTTGAAAGATAGAGTTAGAGAGAGAGAGAGGGAGAAAGAGATATCTTCCATCTGCTGGTCCACTCCCCAAATGGCCGCAATGGCCAGGGCCAGATCAGGCCAAAGCCAGGAGCCAAGAGCCCCATCCATGTCTCCTATGTGGGTGCAGGGGCTCTAGTACTTGGGCCACCCTCTGCTGCTCTCCCAGGAGCATCAGCAGGGAGCTGGGTCAGAAGTGGAGCAGCAGTGTCTCGAACCAGTGCCTATATGGGATGCCAGTGTTGCAGATGGAGGCCTAACCTGCTATGCCACACCACCAGCCCCAACTTTGTATTTCTTGTTTCAGCCTTATAAAGTTTATTATAAACACTGACAGAACCACATACAGTTTTTTAACTTTTTATTATTTGACTTAAGGCATATGTTTTATAACTGCAAACTTACATGTTGGAGCTTTTCTGCTTAAGGGTTAAGTGTGTATGTGTATGTGCAAAAATATATTTGTAAATATATATATGTGTATATGTGTTTGTATACATACATACACACACACATATATATATGTGTGTGTGTATATATATATATATATATATATATATTTTGCTTGGTGTGCTTGACTTCTGTGAATGGCAGTAGGTATGATAGGTAGGCATGGGGAATGTGTGTGTGTGTATGTGTTATTCCATCCCCCTTTTGAAGTCATCCATTCTTAATTGGATAGAAATTACCACCTCTGAAGTGGAAGGCATCTTATAAATTATTCTATTCCTTGCTATCCTCACTTTTATCCTCACTTTTCAGGTGCTAAAATAGTAGATTTAAATAACCTGTCCATGGCCACATAGATAGGAAGAGGCAGAGCTATACAAAAACCTCTATCTGGTCAATTTTACAAATCTGAATACTTTTTCATTAAATCATATATATATATAATATGCACACATATGTATATATATAATATACACACACAGATATATGACTTTTTGCACAATAAAACTTTGAACTGTCTGTTGATACCGGATGCTTAAATGATAGAGTATAGGTAATTGCTCCACTACTCCTGTAAGTCCTGGCTTGTCTTCCAAGACCTGGAGCAAACTAGTGTTGAAGGAAACTGTCATCATGCACTCCCTGGGGAGCATGCCTGGACCAGCTAGGAATAAGACTTCAAGACACAAGCCAGACTTCTCTCTTGTAAGATGCCATTTAACCACAAAGAAGCCAATATCAGCGTTACTTAGTCCTGGCCATCACCTCTAACCTCATCCATTCTGATTTTTGGTATCTTAATCATTTCCTGTTCAGTTCTCAGTTTGAGCTCAGATGCTTATCTGTGCCTTTCCCTTGCCTCCCCCTTCCAGAGATGGGTATGTGTCTTTTCACTTGTTTCTGACCTGGTTGTCATCAGAGCCTCTTCAGGAAGGTTTTAGTCCTATCTTTGGGCCAACTCCGGAACAAGCCATAGTTGTGTGGCATCTTACCCAAATAGCACAGATACAGCTCCTAGGAATTCTTGTTTTATACAGGGATCTCCTAACCGCTGGAGAGCTGTTTGTTTCACTATAAGCATATGTACCTTTCTGGAATTTTTGGCTTTGTGGAACAAAATGAAAGCTGCTACCTTTTGGTGACTCTCAGAGAAAGAATAGATTTGGCAGGTTGAATATTGCTCCTCTTCTTTTCCCTCAGCTTTTAGCCTCTAAAATAAATTTATTTTAAAAAATTTATGTCTTTATTTTCAATGTTTCACTTGAAAGGTGGAGATACTGAAACAGAAAGATAAAATGATCTTTAATCCATTGGTTCATTGCACAGATGTTTACAACAGCCAGGGCTGGGCCAAACCAAATCCAGGAATCTAGAACCCCATCTGGGTCTCCCATGTGAGTGACAGGGACCCAACTACTGCCTCCCAGGATGGGTGATAGCAGGAAGTTGAATGGGAAGTGGAGCCAGGACTGAAGCCTGGACACTGTGATATGAGATGTCTATGTCACAAGTAGCATCTTTTTATTGCTGAGCCAAGCACCCACCCCTCTTAAATAAATTTCAAGCCACATTTATCATAGATGAAGTCTTTGTCTTAAGTCCTGTTCATTTGTTCATTCCTCCATTCACTGAACAAACATTTATTGAGGGCCTGCACAGAATTTTGCAGTATCACACTATAGTGCTAGATAATAGAATATAAAACGAATAAGGTAGAATCCTCACTTTCAAAGAGCCCCATATAATTATAAAAGTAAAAAGTGTGGAGCCAGCGCTGTGGGTTAGTAGGTGAAGCCTCTGCCTGCAGCTCTGGCATCCCTTATGGGCACCGGTTCCAGTCCCAGCTGCTCCATTTCCAATCCGGCTCCCTGCTAATACACCTGGGAAAGCAGTGGAAGATGGCCCAAGTGCTTGGGCCCTTGCATCCACATGGAGACCCAGAGGAAGCTCCTGGTTCCTGGCTTTGGATCGTCCCAGCTCAGCCATTGTAGCCATTTGGGGAGTAAAGCAGCAGATGGAAGATCTCTCTCTCTCTCGGCCTCTGCCTCTGCCTCTACCTCTCCTCTGAGACTCTGACTTTCAAATAAATAAAAAAAAATTTTTTAAAAAAAGGGAAGAAAAAGTAGTGCTCTAATAGAGATGAGGTACATACCTAGTAAAGGTATCTAACAGTTTGCTACATAGTCAAGGAAAGATGATATACTTCTAGATGTTATGGTACAAGAAAACCTCAAGAAAGATCAAGGAAGCATGTTTTAGGAGAATTGGATACATTTATCTGGCAGTGTCTACTAGAAGTTCCAGCTACCTATTTTTGGTTGATTTTTCCCAGACATTAAGGAAAGAAACTCATTCCTGTTCCAGTAAGTTATCTTCAGAGTAAAACCATTTCTGCTAGTCTTCCAGGGTAGAAGGCTCAGATAATCTTACAATATTTATGGGATTTCCTATTCTAAAGGTAAGACTTCGAGAATTTGGGGTAATTCTGATATCTTTGTAAGTAGTAGAATACTTTTGCAGTGGCCTCACATCTGAACCAGAAGAATTACCACCAAATTTATTTCAGAACTTAGACTTCCAAATTAGATAAATCCTCCAATCAGAACAATGAGATTGTCAGAGTGAATTTTTTTTTTCAAATTATTCTTTTTTTTTTTTTTGACAGGTAGAGTTATAGACAGTGAGAGAGAGAGAGAAAGGAAGGTCTTCCTTCCGCTGGTTCACTCCCCAAATGGCTGCTATAGCCGGTGCTGCGCTGATCCGAAGCGAGGAGCCAGGTGCTTCTTCCTGGTCTCCCATGCAGGTGCAGGGGCCCAAGCACTTGGGCCACCTTCCACTGCCCTCCTGGGCCACAGCAGAGAGCTGAACTGGAAGAGGAGCAACTGGGACTAGAACCCGGAGCCCATATGGGATGCCAGTGCCGCAGGCAGAGGATTAACCAAGTGAGCCACAGCACTGGTCCCCAGAGTGAATTTTTAAAAAGTCAAAATTTAATTAAAGTTGCTTATAAGAAACTATACATAAAGGCACAAGTAGGTTAAATGTTAAGAGGGGAAAAAGACATGCCATGCAAAACTAAGCATTAGAAATCTGCTGTAGGTAATAATGTCAGACAGAGTAGACTTCAGAACAAGGAATATAACCAGAGATGAAGAACATTGCATTATGATAAAAGGGGTCAGTTCATCAAAAAGACATAATCCTAAATTACATGCAATCAATAAGAGACCTTTAAAATAGATAAAGCAAAAACTGATAAAAGTCAAAGGAGAAAAACATATATAACTAATTTGCTGGCCCACTCCCCAAATGGCTGCAATGACAAGGGCTGAGCCAGGCCAGAGCCTGGACCAGGAGCTTCATCTAGGTGTCTGATCTGGGTGGCAGGGACCCAAACATCTGGGCCATTTTCCATTGCCCCTCCTAGGCCACCAGCAGGGAGCTGGATTGGAAGTTGAGCAGCCAGTACATAAACCAATGCCCATATGGATGCCAATGTCACAGGTGCTACAACGCCAGCCCCACAACATGTCTAAATATGCTTTTAGCAAAGAAGAAATCATAAAGGAAATTCTGAATGGATTGAAAATGAAAATATAATATATAATATTTGTGGGATGCAGTTAAAAGGAAATACGTACTTTTTGTGCTTATATTAGAAAAGAAGAAAGATGTGAATTCAGCAATCTAAGCTTCCACCTTAAGAAGCTACAAGTTAAAACTACATTAATTAGAAAAAAGGAGAGAAGAAAAAAATTGCCAGTTTTTTTGTTTTGTTTTGTTTTTTAAAAGTCACAGGCTTTTATTGGGGTTCCACTCCTGGGCGAGGTTCCCCCATCCCAACAGAGCAACAGAGTGGGGGCCGGGGAAGTCGCACATCAGAGATTGGGAGTGCTCCTTTTATAGATTCAGGGCATAGGGGTTAAAGGTTGAGGCAGGTCTGATCCTCATTGGTTGACCTTTAGGCACCCGCAGGGACCTTGACAAGGACTTTTCTTCCCCAGAAGTAGGCCTCTCCATTCCCCGAAGTGTAGGCCTTCCCTCCTTGCGGGTCCCAAAGCTACCATCCTGACCTTTTGATGATAGGAAAGGGGGTGACGATGAGTCTCTCTGGCTACTTCCTGCAGACTGGGGACGTCATCTACAGGGGCCCGCTGGGGGTATCTTGGGGCTCCGCAGGGACAGGCATGTATGGATGGAGAAGCCTCTGGTTGACTGCCTGGTTGCTGAAGGCCTTGGTTCATTCCATTATCACCTGCTGTAAACACTTAAACAGACACTGTAGTATACAAGTCAGGGTGAGAATAGCAACCAATGATCCTAAGAGTGGCATTAACCAGGTAATGAAAAGATTTCATAGAAGAGAGGAAATGAGGGGGGTCTCTGGACCCTTGTGAGGATTGTTTGATGGACGTGGTTTAAATCGGATCCCGGCCAAGACCAGGAGAAAGGCCACTCAACTTTTGCAGGTAGAGGGGTTTGTCTGTAGAGAAATTCTGAATAATCATACAACATTAAGTGAGGAAGAGGATCATCAGTTCACACAGGTTGGGAGCAGAGCCATTGATGCTAGAGTAGACGCTATGATTACGAAGGAATGAAACCCAAGTGGGCTAGACAGGGTCTAGAACAAAGGACAGAATCATTATTAGAGGACCCAAGGAAGGTGCTGTCTCAGCCACAACTAAGTTTGCTGATTGAGAGGCAAATAAAACCTGACAGAAGGGGCTTGATAATAATCTGGTGGGCTTTAGGCCTTGTAAGTTATGAGGCCCAGACCTATCTCTTCACATAGGGTACATCCTAAGGGAGGTGTGAATCTCCTAGGGGAAGGCACCCTGTTGATTTCCATTACCTAGCTGGCCTGGGAGGAGAGCTGGCTAGGTAAAGCAGGTGGCATCTCTAACAGGAAATTTACAGCTCTGCCTGCAATGTTGCTGACCCTGCTTGGCCGTCTCCTCAGCTGTGGTAGTCACTTTGGAAGTTGGGCTGAGTGAAGGGCTTTTCAGCTTAGAGCCAATAAGATCCGTGGCTCTGACTTGAAGTCCTTCGACTCCAGGGCAGGTCCATTTCCAGTGATCCAACTCTTGGCAGAGCTGCCAGGGCTCTTCACAAGCTGACTTCTGCTGAAGCCCAGGCTTACCACATTGAAAGCCACTGCAGTGGATTGGCCTGTTGGGTCTACTTGAGGGCAGATCACTGTACAGAACAGCCATTAATAGGTCTGCCACCCATCTTTTCATTTCTGATGCCTAGCTTTCTTTTCCTCCTGGTTTTTGTTAAAGCAGACCAGAGGATGCAAGTCAAAGGGGTGCTCAAGTCCCAGATCACTTACTGACAATAGTAATATCAAATGAAAATTTAGAAAGCAGTTTCAATCATTAGATAACAAATACAGCAGTTTCAATACTAGCTTTTTAAACTCTTTAACTGTTTCTTAATTTACCAATTGATTCGAATTACTTTCTGCTCTTGGTAACCTCAGTTAACCATACTTTCTCTCAGTTTTTACTGTTAATACATTATTGGCTTCATCTGTTTGCAGCGCCATCCCAAAGTACTGAATACAATAGAAGTGGCTGGAAAAAGTCCATCAGAACCTATAGGAGGACAGCTAAGCACAGAACCAACAACGCTTTAGTTTTATGAGCAGCAAATCTGATATATAAATCTGTGGATGACAAAAGACTTTCAGTTGCCACGTTTAAAATTATAAACTCATTATAAACTCAACAAGAGGCACTTGCTTACTTCACATAGCATTTTTGAAAGCACCTGTAGGATTTTACAGACCATTCAACTCTTTAGGCCTCTGTGGCTTTCTCATTAAGATCCAAGATTTCTTTTGTAACCTTCTGTGACTTCCACACACCCTCTTCAACTTACTTGAAACATTCCATCATTTCCATTCCAGTCTAGAGTAAACTAGCCATCAGGATGAAGTCAATCTTACAAACCTTGTCCTTTCTTTATTCAAAATAACTCTTTCCTTTTAACCTTCCTTACCAATTGCACATTTCTATAACATTTTTAACACAAATTTAACATGTTGAGTATACAAGAGTTTACAATAAATCAGCAGTTACACCTAAATTACTTAAGATGCTGATATGATATATCTCTACTTGAATTCAATTAAAATTAAAATTGCATTCATCTAAAACAAGTACTAATTACCCATTGCTATTTCATTGAGTCCTGATTACCCGGAAACCTGTTAAAATAAATTGCAAAATAAGTTCAGCAAGTTACAAAGCGATATTTTCAAAGGTAGAGCCACGTGTTCAGGAATGGGTCCTTTTAAAACTTTGCCAGAGGGTGGCCAGGGAAGCAGGAGCAGCAAATCCCATTAGGATGGGGGTGGGGAGCTTGACACTGGTGGTTGGGCCACGTGGCTACCTGTAAATTGCCAGTTTTAGGAATGAGAGAGATGGGATATCACTCAAAGTGCTACCAGCATTAAAAGGATAACAAGAGAATATTATGAATGACTTTAAGCCAATAAATTTGACAGTTTAAATGAAATATATAAATTCTTTGAGAAACAAATTGCCAAAACTGATTCAAAAGGATATTGGAATAGCTCTAGATACATTTTTAAAAATTCAGGGGCCATATGGCAAGTGGGTTAAGCCATGACTTGCATGCAAGTACTGCTTATTATTATTTTTTTTGATTTTTAAATAAATCTTTTTTTAAAGATTGGAGCATCTTCCATGTCTCCCATGTGGGTGCAGGAACCCAAGGACTTGGGCCATCTTCCACTGCTTTCCCAGGCCATAGCAGAGAGCTGGATCAGAATTGGAGCAGCTGGGATTCCAAATGGCGCCCATATGGGATGACTGAACTTTATTTAGATGGTGGCTTTATCTGCTACGCCACAGTGCTGGCCCTGGTACTGCTTTTTGAAGTGATAGTTTGAGTTCTGGCTACCTTGCTTCTGATTCAGCTTCCTGCTAATGCATCTGGGAAGCCAACCAAAGATGACCCAAGTACTCAGGCCCCTGGCACATATAAAGGAGACTAGGATAGAGCTCCTGGCTCCTGGCTTCAGTATTGCCCACACCAGGTCATTGCAGCCATTTGGAGAGTGAAACAGCAGAATGGAAGTTCTCTCTCTCTCTCTCTGATTTTCAAATAAAGAAATCTTTTAAAATTCATAATTTAAAACCTTCCCATACTGAAAACTCCAGGCTCAAATAATTTCACTAGGGAATTCCATTAAAAATTTAAGGAAAGAATAGTAACATTCTTAACCCTTTGAAAAAATGGAGAAGGGAACTCTTCAACTCACCATAGGAGATTAACATAATTCTGATACCAAACCAGAGAAAAACATAAGAAAATGACAGACTAATATCCATTATATCCCTAACAAAGAATACTTATAAGGGACCAGCTTTATCGTGCAGGATGTTAAGCTGCCACCTGTGACCCCAGCATTCCACATAAATGCTGGTTCAAGACCCAGCTGCTCTACTTCCAATCCAGCTCCCTGCTAGGTGCCTGGGAAAGTAGCATAAGATTGCCCAAGTGCTTGAGCCATTGCACCCATGTGGGAGATCCAAATGGAGTTCTTTCCTGGCTTCAGATCCAGCCATTGCAGCCATTTGGGGAGTGAGCCAGCAAATGAAAGTTTCTCTCTCTCTCTCTCTCTCCCTCTTTCTCTGTCTCTCCCTCTCTTCCTCTCTCTCTCTGTAACTCTGCCTTTAAAATAAATAAATAAATATATTTTTTAAAAAGCCCTTACAAAATAGTATTAAATCAAATCCAGCATTCTATAAAAAAATAACTTCAATATGTGTTCTCCTGATGGTGGGTCCTTATTATAAAAATTGCATATTTAATTCATTTACAATACTGTTTTTAGGGCTTGGTGGATATTTGTTTTTTAAACAGTTTTATTAATTTATAAAGACATGCAGTAAACTGTGCAGGTTTAAAGTGCACAATTTGATAAGTTTTGCTATATGCATATACTCTTGACATATCACCATGATTAAGATAGTAACCATATTCAATACTCAAAATTTTCTTGTACCCTTTGTAATCTTTCTTTTTAAAAAATATTTATTTATTTGAAAATTAGAGTTACAGTGAGAAAGGGAGAGAGAGAGAGAGAGAGAGAGAGAGAGAGAAATCTTTGATCCATTTGTTCACTTCTCAGGTGGCGCAATGGCTGAGGCTGGGCTAGGCCAAAGCCAGGAGATTGGAGCTTCTTCTGGGTCTTCCACATGAGTGGCAGGGACCCAAGCACTTGGGCCATCTTCTGCTGCTTTTCCCAGGCCATTAGCAAGGAGCTGGATTGGAAGTGGAGCAGCCAGGACTCAAACCAGCACCATATGGGATGCAGGTGTTGCAGGTGGCAGTTTTATCCACTATGCCATAATCTTTCTTTTGATCCTAGTTAAAATCGACTGTTAATCTTTATATCTGTGTCTGTTAACTAGAAAGTGACCTCTTAGTTATTTGGTTTTAGGCACTTACTAGTGCCTTCTTTTTTAGCTAACATCATGGTTCCAGCTCTTCCTGATTAGTTTTTGTTGTTGTCTGTTGTGATTCACAACAGTTACTTTAAGTATCACAAGAACATAGATGATATTCCCATTTTACAGATGAAGAACCTGAGGTTTGGAGTAGTGGAATGACATAAGGCTCATGGGACTGGGAAGTAGCATACTTAGGTTTCAAACCTAGGTATGTCTAATTCCAGAACCTGAACAAATTTGACTACACTGTTGCCTTCTTATCTTGCATTGTTTTTATCCTAACATGAAAACATAAGATCTAAAACTGTGTTATTTTCTGCCTTCTGCCTTATTTTAGCACAACCCAAATAGCCCCATAATGGAAAGATAGAATGAGAAATTGAAGAACAGAACAGAGAGGATGAAATGAAGGGTTGGGGCCGGCACTGTGGCGTACTGGGTAAAGCTGCTGCCTACAGTGCGGGCATCCCAAATGGGTGCCAGTTCAAGTCCACTTCCAATCCAGCTCTCTGAGATGGCCTGGGAAAGCAGTAGAAGATGGTCCAAGCCCTTGGGCCCCTGCACCCATGTGGGAGACCCGGAGGAACCTCCTGGCTCTGTGCTTCTGATCAGCACAGCTCCAGCCAATGTGGCCAGTTGGGGAGTGAACCAGTGGATGGAAGACTGACCAACCTCCCTCTCTCTCTCTCTTTCTCTCTCTCTCTCCTTTTCCTTCTTTCTCTGTGTAACTCTGACTTTCAAATAAATAAATATATCTTTAAAAAAATGAAAGTAAATGGGGTTGGAAATTAGTAGTAATAAATATCTGACCTTTTCCTTAAGGTCAGCTTGCATATGAATGTATTTGATTCAAGGCCAATCCAAAATAAACATTATTGAGTGTAGCCCAAGACTCCATACTGAAGTGTGAAGAGATCCTCTCACTCTTTCTTCTGCTGCTGGAATTGCTCATCTGTCTTCCTTAGCCAAAGCTGATAAGAATTCCTTTAAACCTCTTTGGAGCATGAGCAGTTAGAATTTGTGATTCAAAATGTTCCACTGGTAGGATTTATACAAAGTAAAGACATAGTTAAGAGGGGTTGGAAGATGGGCACAGTAGGAAAAATCACCATGTTCCTAAAGTTGTAATTATGAGGTATATGAAGTTTGTAAAGCTGTATAGTTCTGTATACATTCTTATGGACTTACTTCTAAGGGTACAGTTTAAAAATTTGCCATGAGACTTCAAATCCCCCTAAGCTGACTGGTATAAATACCATCTTAGGTGTTAAAGTGATCATATGGATATGAGTTAGTGTTAAAGTGATCATATAAATAGGATTAAACATCTAATAATAATAATTGATAGAATTAAAACAAAGTGAGTGTTCCAACATGAGAAACAGTCCATACAGTAGACTCATAGAATGACAATTGCTTTAAGTGGCACTCTGACATCAGAATCAGCCCTTAAGGGATTCTAGTCTGGCTGAAAAGCCCACAAGAGCATTTCAAGTGTGGAAAGCCAAGACACTCTGGAAAAAAAAAAAAATGTCCCACATGCAGGACCTCAGTGGGTGAGAACCCAGTGGAAAGAAGTGGTCATCAAAGGAGGAGGTACTTCTAACTGAAGGGAGGAGAGAACTTCCACTTTGCTTATGGCCTTGTCTAAAGACTGATGGAGTTTGTGGATTCAAAAGGCTTCCATAGCCTTTGCAGCTGATGTTAAGAGCTTTGGGTGATCACTGACCTCATACTTAAGAGTGTTAATTGTTAAATTAACAAGAGGGCCAGTGCCCTGGCTCACTTGGTTAATCCTCTGCCTGTGGCGCCGGCATCCCATATAGGCGCCGGGTTCTAGTCCCAGTTGCTCCTCTTCCAGTCCAGCTCTCTGCTGTGGCCCAGGAGGGCAGTGGAAGATGGCCCAAGTGCTTGGGCGCCTGCATCCGCATGGGAGACCAGGAGAAGCACCTGGCTCCTAGCTTTGGATTGGCACAGCACACCGGCTGTAGCATCCATTTGGGGGGTGAACCAATGGAAGGAAGACCTTTCTCTCTGTTTCTCTCTCTAATTGTCTGTAACTCTACCTGTCAAATAAAAAAAAATTATTAAAAAAATTAACAACGAGTCATTGTGCACTGACTTCCTCCTCTTCAGGACCTCTATCCTCAAAAAAGTTGTATTATGAAAGTTAACAATAAAACTTGGGGCCGACACTGTGGCCCAGTGGATTAAAGCCCCAGCCACCAGTACCAGCATCCCATATGGGTGCCAGTTCAAGTCCTGGCTACTCTACTTGCAATCCAGCTCTCTGCTATGGCCTGGGAAAGCAGTGGAAGATGGCCCAAGTCCTCTGGCCCCTGCACCCACATGGGAGACCTGGAAGAAGCTCCTGGCTCCTGGCTTCAGATCAGCTTAGCTCTGGCTGTTGCAGTCATCTGGGGAATGAACCTTAGGATGGAAGACTTCTCGCTCTCACTTTGCTCTGCCTCTCTCTGTAACTCTGTATTTCAAATAAATAAAATAAATCTTTTTTTAAAAAAATAAAACTTGGCCTGCGCCGCGGCTCAGTAGGCTAATCCTCCGCCTTGCGGCGCTGGCACACCGGGTTCTAGTCCCGGTCGGGGCACCGATCCTGTCCCGGTTGCCCCTCTTCCAGGCCAGCTCTCTGCTGTGGCCAGGGAGTGCAGTGGAGGATGGCCCAAGTGCTTGGGCCCTGCACCCCATGGGAGACCAGGAGAAGCACCTGGCTCCTGCCATCGGATCAGCGCGGTGCGCCGGCCGCAGCGCGCCTACCGCGGCGGCCATTGGAGGGTGAACCAACGGCAAAAGGAAGACCTTTCTCTCTGTCTCCCTCTACTGTCCACTCTGCCTGTCCAAAAAAAAAAAAACAAAAAAAAGAAAAAAAAAAAAACAAAAAAAACTTGTTCTTAAAGATTTATTTTGTTTTAGTGTATTAAGAGGAGAATATTCTTATGTCTCATAAGTTATGTCTAAGTGCTCACAAAAGATGTATCATCCTTGGGTGCTCTTTAAAGTTAATTAAGTTTCTAAAAAAAAAAGTGAACTTCAAGATGCAATGACTTTGAACAGCCCTTGTCTCTACTGTCGAGGAAGTTTTGTGTGTGTGTGTGCAAATTATTGAACTCTTTACTTAGTATAGAGTTGGTCTTCTGTGTGTAAAGTTAATTGGAAATGGATCTTAGTGGAGAATGGGACTAGGAATGGGGAAAGTGGGTATGGTGGGAAAAAGCACTATATTCTTAAAGCTGTACTTATGAAATACAGGGAGTTTATATTCCTTAAATAAAAGTTTTCTTCGGGAAAAAAAAAAGAAAGTTAATTAACTAAATAGTATTGGTCTGATATCTTTATGGAAACTAATCATTAATGGTCTATAGTAAGGGATAGCTTACTCCTTTAATCAATTACTAAAGGTTGTTAGAAAATATTTTCAGGGCCAGTGCTGTGGTGCAGTGGGTAAAGCTACCACCTGCAGTGCCAACATCCCTTATGGGTGCTGGTTTGAGTCCTGGCTGCTCCACTTCCAATCTAGCTCTCTTCTGTGGCCTTGGAAAGCAGTAGAAGATGGCCCAAATTCTTGGGCCCCTGCACCCCTGTGAAAAAGACCTGGAGGAAGCTTCTGGCTTCTAGCTTTGGATCAGTGTAGCTCCAGCCATTGCAGCCAATCTGGCAGTGAACCAGCGATGGAAGACCTCTTCTCTCTTTCTCTGCCCCTCATTCTCTTTCTGTGTTAACTCTGACTTTCAAATAAATGAGTAAATCTTTAAAAAAAAAAAGAAAGAAAGAAAGGAAGAAAATATCTTCCCTTTTCTGCTCACAAAACAGATTGAGAGCTAAAAGAGCTGGTGTACATTGATTATATCCATTTTTATTTTATTTATTTATCTATTTAATTAAATCTTTATTTGCAAGATAAATTCACTTGCTTTGAAGATTTTTGATTATTGGAAAGTCAGAATTACACAGAGGGAGAGACAGAGAGAGATCTTGCATAGACTGGTTCACTCTCCAGGTGGCTGCAACAGCCAGGGCTGAGTCAGACCGAAGCTGGGAGCTAGAAGCTTCATCTGGGTCTCCCACATGGGTGGTAGGGCCCCGCTGCTTTGCCATTAGCAGAGAGCTGGATCAGAAATGGAGCAGCTGGGACACAAACTGGGGCCCTATTGGATGCAGTGTCACAGGCAGCAACTTTACCCACTATACCAAATGCTGGCCCCTATGCTTGATTTTATTTTATTTTTATTTTATTTTATTTTATTTATTTATTTTTTGACAGGCAGAGTGGACAGTGAGAAAGAGAGGGACAGAGAGAAAGGTCTTCCTTTTTCCGTCGGTTCACCCCCCAATGGCCACTGCGGCCGGCGCACCGCACTGATCCGAAGGCAGGAGCCAGGTGCCTCTCCTGGTCTCCCTTGCGGGTGCAGGGCCCAAGCACTTGGGCCATCCTCCACTGCCTTCCCGGGCCACAGCAGAGAGCTGGCCTGGAAGAGGGGCAACCGGGACAGAATCCAGCGCCCCGACCGGAACTAGAACCCGGGGTGCTGGCGCCACATACGGAGGATTAGCCTATTGAGCTGCAGCGCTGGCCCCTACGCTTGATTTTAGAAATAGCTTATGGGTAGCATTTCTGAAAATTTGCCAATTATTGTAATGTTAATTTTAAGAATCTCTTAAGTTTTTTATTTAATTACACTTAGATGTATTTTTAATTCCCCTTAGATGTGTTTCTTTTTTATTACTGATTCAGACTAAGGATATAGGCCATTTATTCCTTTTAAGCTAGAGGCATTTCTCTTAATGAAATGAGTCACAAATTATTGTGAAGGTCAACTACTTTTTCATATTACAGCTTTCTACACCAAAGATTGTTCCTGCTATGGCCTTAGGTTGCTTTTATTTTTCTGTGAGCATGCAAAATAGTTCACAAAGGAGTAATTGAGTTGGTTTTGGTGCGTCCTACAATGAAATATTATGGACCAATCAAAATGATGCCACAAATTTTTTTAAATGAATGTGATATTGTAAACCAAAAGGCACAATATAAAATCACTTGTAGATTCCTGAACTCTATGAAAATAAGATAGAAAACAAAAAAGTGCCTAACCATTAGACTCCAACTTCCTGGTCTTTTTATACATTTCTTTTCTGTTTTCCTAACCATGGTTCCTATTACTTTTAGTATAGAATGTACATCCTGAAGGGCAGAGTTTTACATTTCATTTCCTAGAACTTGATACCAGGTAGATGCCAAGTAAATCATTGCTGAATGAGTAAATGATTAATAGAAAATTGATATTTAAAATATGTGCATTTTGGCCAGCGCCGCAGCTCAACAGGCTAATCCTCCGCCTAGCGGCACCGGCACACCAGGTTCTAGTCTTGGTCGGGGCACTGGGTTCTGTCCCGGTTGCCCCTCTTCCAGGCCAGCTCTCTGCTGTGGCCCAGGAGTGCAGTGGAGGATGGTCCAAGTGCTTGGGCCCTGCACCCCATGGGAGACCAGGAGAGACACCTGGCTCCTGCCTTCGGATCAGCGCGGTGCACCGGCCGTGGCAGCCATTGGAGGGTGAACCAGCGGCAAAGGAAGACCTTTCTCTCTGTCTCTCTCTCTCACTGTCCACTCTGCCTGTCAAAAAAAAAAAAAAGTGCATTTTGAATATTCAAGTAAGCTTTGGTCCATTTAAAATTTAGGAAGGTGAGAGAAGAAACATTTCAATTTATCAGAGATACTATGAGGGTATTTTTTTTTTTTTTTGACAGGCAGAGTTAGTGAGAGAGAGAGACAGAGAGAAAGGTCTTCCTTTTCCGTTGGTTCACCCCACAAATGGCCGCTGCAGCCAGCACACTGTGGCCGGCACGCTACGGTGATCCAAAGCCAGGAGCCAGGTGCTTCCTCCTGGTTTCCCATGCGGGTGCAGGGCCCAAGCATCTGGGCCATCCTCCACTGCCTTCCTGGGCCACAGCAGAGAGCTGGACTGGAAGAGGAGCAACCGGGACAGAATCCTGCACCCCAACCAGGACTAGAACCCTGGGTGCCAGCACCGCAGGTGGAAGATTAGCCAAGTGAGCCGTGGCGCCGGCCACTATGAGGGTATTTCAAAAAGTTTATGGCAAAATGGATTAAAGGCTAAGTTAATTTTTTGGCAAAAAATTTATTGAAGTCCATGCTTGGCTTGTTTTCATAGTATAAATTTTTCTTGAGCTTTTTGACAATCCCTTGTATATCACATTAGCTATCACTTTAAAAATGTACCCCCCCCCCCATAGAAATTAATCCTTTGGAATTTAAAGCAACTGACATTTAAATTTTTATTTTCGTAACTTTTTCGTAAATTCTCTTAACAGATTCTTCAATTTGAAGACATCTTGGCCAATACTTCTTACCGAGAGAACTTTCACTTATACATGGAAAGGATAGACAAGAGAGCTCTGATTGGTTTTTGGGAGGCTGTGGAACATTTAAAGAATGCTAACAAGGTAATGTATATAGGCTCAAAGGAATATGAATCACTAGCTGATGAGAGCTTGCTTGTTAGGCATTGTATCCGTTTCAGTAACTGTAATATAAGTTTAAAAAGATTATTTGAAACCAAGTACAATATTGGCATTATATTTTAGCCCACAATGACAAATAAAATTATATTATTTACAGAAGATGCCTCTGAATGTGTAGTCAAGAGAAAAAGAGAATTATAAATGTACCAACAGTGGTAACTAATTTTTAGCACACTATGAAAAGGCATATACTCATACATATCAACATTTGCTATTACAGTGAACTGGATCTTGCCATTTACACAGAAGTCTCATATAACTTTGCATTTGTAATATTATAATGTGCATTTTTGGAGTAATTTCCAAAGGAAAATAAACATTTTTGGTTACAGGTGCCTCTTAAAGAACCCAACATTGTACTTTGAATGGGGCAAATTCTCAATATATATTTAAAAGTTAAAGAATGTTTATACATATATGTATATATGTATATATCTGTGAACAACATAACTGTATAACATATAATATGCCATATATGTATGGCATTTTGAGAAATGTATTAAAATAATCACAAAGATTATTTAATTACTCATTTTCACAAGTGTTGCTAAAACACCATTTTAAAACAAACATATCATAATCACAAAATAGGTTGATTAAAAAACCAAATCCAGTTCTGTATTTTTAAATCTTCTTAGGAATGTGTTTGTAAATCTTCTTAGGAATGCCTTTCTTTTAAAAAAAAATGATTTATTTATTTATTTGAAAAGCAGAGGCAGAGAGAGAGAGAGCTTCCATTCGTTGGTTTACTCCCCAGATGGCCACAACAGCAGGAGCTGGGCTGATCTGAAGCCAAGAGCCTGGAACTTCTTCCAGGTCTCTTATGTGGGTGCAGGGGTCCAAGAACTTCTACTGCTTTCCCAGACCATTAGCAGAGAGCTGGATCCAAATGGAGCAGCTGGGACATGAACCAGTGCCCATATGGGATGCTGGCACTGGAGTCAGCAGCTTTACCCACTACACCACAGCGCCAGCTTCCAGAGTTTTCTTGAACTATGAAGACAATATGAGAAAATTTAACAGAATAGGAGCTTCCTCAAAATCGCCATTTTTTTTAAAAAGATTTATTCATTTATTTGAAAGTCAGAGTTAGACACAGAGGCAGAGACAGACAGAGGTCTTGCATCCGCTGGTTCACTCCCCAATTGTCTGCAACGCTCAGAGCTGAGCTTCTTCTGGGTCTCCCACGTGGGTGCAGGGGCCCAAGGATTTGGGCCATCCTATACTGCTTTCTGAGGCCATAGCAGAGAGCTGGATCAGATGTGGAGCAGCTGGGACTTCAACCGGTGCCCATATGGGATGCCAGCACTGCGGGCGGCTGCTTTACCCGCTGCACCACAGCACCAGCCCCAGAACTGCCATATTTTGACCTAGCAACACTGGTTTGGATGTAAAGTATTTTGGGATGTCTGTTAAATTAATCATATTGATTAGAATGTATGTCTTAATATTTTTATTGCTAGACTCCTAGATTTAGTGAAGTGCCACTGGAGGAAATGTAAAGATTATGGTAATCAGCAGACATGTTTGTGTTTCCAAAGGCTAGCTGATGACCCAAGTGCACTGCTTCAGGCAGCTGTGCAAAATAACCTGATTACAGTGTGATTGCTCCGAGGAATATTTTTCTTGTTTTTAAAAATTACACAGTTATTATAGTGAATTCTTTCTGGGATAAGAAATGGCACTTTCCATCACTTATATTAGATAAAAAGATTAATTTTAGTAGTATTTGGATTTATGAAAAGCAATCTGTTAGAATAGAACTGCTCTCATTCTTTTTTTTTTCTCCAGTGTTTAAAAGAAATTGCAGACACTAACTGTTCAACATAAAGTGTTCATTTTAAGTAAACAGTCAGTTTGTTTCGGAGTCTCAGATTTACGCCTCAGCTCTGAAAGTGGAAACATGAGCCCAAGCCCCACAGTGGTTCCAGAGCGAGTATATTTCCTCAGTGTCTTCAGAGAAGTCAGAAGACAATCATTTCTTTCAGAGATGTTATTCTTTAACCTTCTCTTTCTTCATCTCCATGTCCTTTCAGAATGAAATTCCACAATTAGTTGGCGAAATTTATCAGAATTTCTTTGTGGAAAGCAAAGAAATAGCTGTGGAAAAATCACTTTACAAAGAAATCCAGCAGTGTCTTGTGGGAAACAAAGGTATTGAGGTGTTCTACAAAATCCAAGGAGATGTTTATGAGACCCTAAAGGACAGGTATTACCCTTCATTTATTGTCAGTGACCTGTATGAGAAATTGATGATAAAAGAAGAAGAAAAACATGTGTCACAGCTGATTTCTAACAAGGATGAAATGGTAAGTGGCATTTACTTCCAGCTTCCTTTTGAGTGTATGAGATTTAAATATGATTGGGTGGGTATATGTGGTATGAGCCAAGTCTGATGCACACCTTTATATTTTAATATACAGGAACTTAAGTAGAATAAACAGTAAACTTAAATTATACCCTTATTGCTTCTGGGCTTTTGTATTTTTTCCCCTTTTTTGTCCTTTTGATCAACTTGTTGCCACCTGCCTACATTGAGTAACAGATTTTTCCTGCCTTCTGTCTGCCTTAGACATATTCCTGGTTTGACTGCAGAAAAATCTTTGTAGTGGGTCATTTGTATCTTAGACCAGCTATGACAATCAGTAGAACTCGTCTAACCCCAGAATAAAGAAGGAAAATATGAGGAGATGTCAGGAGTGTGTAAGGAGTAATGGGAAATATTCTGGAGTTTAAAAAAAATCAGATGAAATCGAAAAGTGCCAAGAGAAACCTTGCTAGGTCATATCTAAGTCTGACTTTCTCATAATATAGTCTATTATTCTGAATAGCTCCAGGTGCCATTTCGCTCACTAATAATGATTTATAGTTACTTTAAAATTTGTGAGGGAAGCAAAGTGTTTTATAGTCACCTTATGTAGATTGATTGTCATTTATCTTGAATTTCTATCTGCCTGGGTCACTGTATCTGCAGCTCTGAAGAATCAGGTACTTATTCTTGATGGTATTAGAAGTCAGCTTGAGGTCTCTAACTTACTGTTAAATTGGATGACCTATATTTAAGCCTTTAAAAATGTTTCATTACTTGGTTCTTTATATAAAGCTCGTCAGTCATTGTGGGTTTTTTTATTTATTTTTATTTTTTAATTTATTTGACAGATAAGATTTAGACAGTGAGAGAGAGAAACAGAGAGAAAGGTCTTCCTTCCATTGGTTCACCCCCAAAATGGACGATACGGCTGGGGCTACGCTCATCCGAAGCCAGGAGCCAGGTGCTTCTTCCTGGTCTCCCATGCGGATGCAAGCGCCCAAGCACTTGGGCCATCCTCCACTGCCCTCCTGGGCCACAGCAGAGAGCTGGACTGGAAGAGGAGCGACCAGGACTAGAACCCGGCACCTATATGGGATGCCAGTGCCGCAGGCAGAGGATTAACCTAGTGAGCCACAACGCTGGCCCCATTGTGTTTTATTTTTAAGATAGGTTATGGTTTACTTCGTTATTTTTCAACTTCAAAAATTAAAATGGCTAATATTATAGCAAATGTTGTAGGTTTTTCAGATTAATAAAAAACATCAATTTCCAACAGATAAATTGAGTAAGGACTTGAACTGTTAATGTTAGAAGTAATAATGTACAAATGTGAAAAAAATGTCCACAATATCACCTAGGAGTCAAAAAAGGCTAATATGGCTTACTGACCTTTTGAGAGCTCCTACTCTTTGTTCTGAAAATCCCTGAGAGTTTGAGCTTATGGAAATTTTCTCTAAGGAAGTAATGAAAATGTAGGGAAAAGTAAGTTTAAGCATGATGGAGTTTGTTTTAGCACATCTAGGATTGCAAAAAAGGAAAATCAAGCCATAGCAAGAGCATTATTGGGAATATGCCCCCATAAATGACCAGTACAACAGAATACAATCCAGTCATCAGAACTATAATGTTGTGATGACTGTGAAAACCTAGAAATATACAACATTATATTAAATAAAACAGATACCCACTCAAATATGAATATAAGGTAGAGAATTTTGTCATGATTGATATGTAATTAGAGACAACAAGCGAAAAGAACATACAAAAACGAAAGCAGTATGTCTCCTGGGATTCAGTATTTTATACTGAACCTGGAAGAGAGTGAAGGAGGAAACAGAGCAGAAGGTGGTTCTTGGCGGTTCTTTGCAGTGCCCTGCGTGTTGCCGCTCACGAATCTGTTTTGTATGCTGCTTGCTGCTCTGCCCAGATTGTTCCAAGCTATGTGGTTCTTTATGAGTCTGAAGTCCCTTCCAAATGCCATTTTACTTGTAAAATAAATCAAGAGAAGGACTGAGCAAAGTATATGATGAAAATAATTTTATTAGTGGAAATTTGGAAGATTTGTTTTTAAAAGGAACTTGCATACGCTTTTCATCCTCGTCTAAGGAGACTGAAAAGAAGCCACATACCATTGTCTTTGTCAAAGATGAGGGGCAGAATATTTTCAGGCTGAGTTTAGAGGATATTACAGTTGCCTCTCCTTATACCATGGAGAGTCCCTTGGATGTATTATTTGGGAAAAAATGGAATGGATTTTTCCCTCCTTTCTTTGCTTTATTGAATGATTCTTTTTTTTTTTTTCCACTAAAATGTTAAGCCCTAGTTACGTTTGGTACAAATACTTTGATTATTCTCTTTGCTGAGAAAAACCGTCTGCTTCTAAGCTTTCTACTATAGTATTCTTTCCTTACTGGAACCTAGTGCTTTCTGCTATAGTATTCTTTCCTTATTGGAACCTATTACTTTGGAACAGTATATGATAATGATATAGAATCTTCACACTTATATTGGCTAATAACTACTGAGTTTTCTACCTTTGTAAGATTTTGTTGTATATAACGTTTTCCCCCAGGGCCCAGGAGGTGAGGCTGGTGAGGAAGCCGCAGATGAAGGCACCAGTCGGATTAATGAACAAGCCAGTTTTGCTGTAAACAAACTCCGAGAACTAAATGAGAAACTTGAATACAAAAGGCAAGCTCTAAATTCTATTCAAAATGCACCAAAACCTGACAAGAAGGTAACTCCTTTGCTTTGAAGGTTGTTTCTGAAAGTTTCCATTGGTCTAACTATAATTAATAGTTAGTTTATTAATAATTGTTTAGTTTATTTATAAATAATTATTTTTATTTATAATAAATAATATTATTTATTAATAATTAATGAGTAATAGTTTATTATATAAAATGTCAGTTTCTTTAAAAGGAATTTTAACTGTGAACAAGTTCCTTTTTTTTTTTTACTGCTAGGCTAGAATTAGAAAAAAATATTTGTTTTCTGTCTTTTATGAATTTGAGTTCTTTCTCATTCATCAGCTGTGGTTAACTTTGTGTTCTTTGTATCTGACTTGCCTGCAGTATCTTTGGGGAATGGGGGTAAGCTTTCTTATGTACTAAAGTAATTTTTCAAATGAGTTCAATCAGTATTTTGGAAAAAATTTGTTTTTTTCTCTCAACTGCCACAAGTACAATTTAGAGAACCTTGCAGAACTGTGCAAAAAATAAGTTGTTGGGCTGAAAGGTGGCAGAATATGGAAGCTAAAAGTTATACACATGGGCCAGCATTGTAGCACAGCAGGTTAAGCCACTGCCTACGAAACCTGCATCCTGTATTGGAGTACAAGTTCGAGTCCCAGATGCTCTGCTTCTGCTTCGGCTCCCTGCTAATGTACCTGAGAAAACAGCAGAAGGATGGCCTCAGTACTTGGGTCTGCCACCCGTATGGGAGACCTGGATGGACTTCCAGGCTCCTGACTTCTGCCTGGCCCAGCCCTGGCCTTTGCAGCCATTTAGAGAGTGAACCAGTGGATGGAAAATCTCTTTTCTCTCTCTGTCTCTCTCTCTCTCTCTCTCTCTGGGTCACTCTACTTTTCAAATAAATCAAATAAATCTTAAAATACACAAACACACAGCATCTCACTAAATTGGCATCTCTCAAACCCAAGCTGTGATGTGGTTTTTTGCTTTGTGTTTCTGCCTCTTTGGATTCCATAAAGATTTCTGTAATCTAGGTATGGCTGACACTCTTTGGTACTCTTTGAATGTGTGTTTGAGGATTTCAAGCATGCCTAGGGGAAAACAACTTTGAATAAAACAATAAAACAGTTTCAGCAAGTCACATCGGCTTTCCTTAAACATGTGCCCTTAGTACTTCTTCATGGGCATTCAGATACTTTTGCAGGGGGAACATGTTCTTGAAAAAACGGTGTGAGGAACAACATATTATAAGCCTGTTGAGAATCTACAGGTACAATATTTAACCATTCATAATCCAGCTGCTGTCTAGTTAATCCAGTGAATTTTCTTTACAAAGAAGCAGAAAGTCCTGCAGTGCTGTATCATCTTTGCTAGTAGTAATCTTTTTATAAATATTGTGAGGGGAAAGGAGATTTAATGTAAAGGTCACTTTAATAATTGTTAGTGATCATCTGAAACGGAATCGAATAGCCAAGTGTCCTGGGTGCCATAAGAAACACAGTCATTGGCCAGCGCCGCGGCTCACTAGGCTAATCCTCCACCTGCGGCACCGGCACCCCAGGTTATAGTCCCGGTCAGGGTGCCAGATTCTGTCCCAGTTGCCCCTCTTCCAGGCCAGCTCTCTGCTGTGGCCCAGGAAGGCAGTGGAGGATGGCCCAAGTGCTTGGGCCCTGCACCCGCATGGGAGACCAGGAGAAGCACCTGGCTCCTGGCTTCGGATCAGCGCGGTATGCTGGCTGCAGCGGCCATTGGGGGTGAACCAACGGAAAAGAAAGACCTTTCTCTCTGTCTCTGTCTCTCACTGTCCACTCTGCCTGTCAAAAAAAAAAAAAAAAAAAAAAGAAAGAAAGAAAGAAAAAGAAAGAAACACAGTCATTCTTCCCCTTCCATGGAGTCCTTCTCAGAATGTATAGAACTTGCGAAGTCCTGTATTCTTCCCAGTGACAGGAATATCTTTGAGATGAAAAACAAAATTAGCTGGCATAGTATATGATCAGTATCTGCAATCCGGCATGTTCTTTATGAACAATTATCTTTTATTCTGGATTCATCTCATTATAAATTAAAATGTATTTATGGGTAACAGTATGAAAGATGAGCTAAGGAATGGTCATTGAATTATTGATTTGGTTCATTGGTTGAAAGTCATTTCTTCAGCCTTTCTTAAAAGAACTTCTACTAACCATGGAATAAACATTCTGAGGTATAATTCTGATATTATAACCTGGGTTGAACACTGATCTCTGGTTGAGGTAAAGGCATCTGCATTTCCTGTTACATCACGTTGCCCACAGGCTGCTGGAGGGGCCAGTCTGCTTCTGGTGACCGTGTGCAAGACACACAGGACTCCACGGATGCACAGGAGTTGATGCTTTCCTCCAGAAGGAAACAGCTTCCTCTTGTGTCTTTCATTTGTATTGACAAGAATAAAATATTCTATTTAGTAAATAATATTTTTCAAGATGAAGGTTGATCTTAAAAAATTTTCGGCAATCAGTAATTCACTTACGCACCAAAACCAATCTTATTATAGAAGGACATCTCTGGATCAGATATGAATCAGGTCATTTACCCATTCATATCATAGTGGTGTGGATTTCTTCCCCTCAGTAAAGAAAGTCAGGGATTTGCTTAGCCGTCCTCTTTCAGGTCTCTGCACCAGCAGTATAAGCAGCTACCTGACGTAAAATTAACCTTTCCTGAAACTTATTTCTCAGGTTTTATTTTTTTCTCTACAGAGGTTTTGTGAGTCTGGAGCAAAGTGTCCAACTCTAGGTTAATATGAGGGGTTAGTCTTTGACCAAGAAGAATGTCAATAACATATGTGATGGATAAACACGGGATGCTGTGCTCGTCACTGGGAAGAGCCAAGCAGACAGGCTGGGTACAGATCACAATACACTCCCACGAAAATAAGACAGATACGACCCTGGTTGACAACGAAAGGCAGGAGCGTGGTATGGACAAGGAGTGCTTCCTCCAGGCTTTCTGAGAATGGAGAGATCTTGGAGACGGCATGTTCAGGAGTTTTGGGGCAATGCTTCTGTCCTCAAACTACACAGTGACATAATTCCACAGGAGATGGCAGGCACTGCAATTTTTAATGGTCATGGTAAAATAGAGATAACAAAAGTTAGCATTTTGACCATTTTTTCCAGGTACAGTTCAGTGGCATTAAGTACATGCACATTGTTTTGCAACCATCACTACCATTCATCTCCAGAACTTTTTTCAACATGAAAAATGGAAACTCTGCACTCTTTAAATGATAACTCCCCAACTCACGCTTTCCCAGCCCAGGTGCCAAGACCACTCAGTGGGAAAAGGAAGTCTTTTCAAGAAACATTGCTGGGAAAACTGGACATCCACTGTGAAAGAATGAAGCTGGACCCTTACCTAATACCATACACAGCAATTAACTCAAAATGTATCAATGACCTAAACAGAAGAGTTCAAAATTATAAAACTGTTAGAAGAAAATCATAAATGGAAAACTTCAGGACATAGATTTGGCTGTGATTTGTTTGCTGTGACATGAAAGGCACAGACAACAAAAGAAAAAATTTAAAAATTGGACTTTATCAAAATTAAAAACTTTCATGCATCAAAGAACACTATCACCCCATGTAAAAGTGCAAAACAGAGAATGGGAGATATTGGCAAACCATGTATCTGTCAGAGGTTTAGTATTCAAAAAATACAGAAAATTTTTAAAAGTCAACAACAGCAAGAAAACAATTTAAAAATGAGCAAAGGACTTGTTTAAACATTTCTCCAAAGGAGATATAAAAATGACAAATAAGCAAAGGAGAAGATCTTCAACATCATTAATCATTAGAGAAATGCAAATCAGCAAAACAAATCCATTAGAATGACTACTACTCAAAAAAAAAAAAAAAAGGAAAGAAAACTAGTATTGGTGGCTGGCACTGTGGCTTAACAGGCTAATCCTCCGCCTTGTGGCGCTGGCACACCGGATTCTAGTCCCGGTCCGGGCACCGGATTCTATCCCGGTTGCCCCTATTCCAGGCTAGCTCTCTGCTATGGCCCGGGAAGGCAGTGGAGGATGGCCCAAGTCTTTGGGCCCTGCACCCGCATGGGAGACCAGGAAAAAGCACCTGGCTCCTGGCTTCGGAACAGCACGATGCGCTGGCCACAGCGGCCATTGGAGGGTGAACCAACGGCAAAAAGGAAGACCTTTCTCTCTGTCTCTCTCTCACTATCCACTCTGCCTGTCAAAAAAAAAAAAAAAAAAAAAAAAAAAACTAGTATTGACAAGGTTTATGGAATGCTGGAAACCCTGTGCGCTGTCATGGGAATGTAAAATGGTGCAGGTGCTGCAGAACAGTATGATGGTTTCTAAAAGCACTGAAACGGGATTGCCATGTAAACAATTCCACTTCTGGGCCTATACCCATAAGAACTGGAAGCAAGGTCTCCAAGAGAGATTGATATGCCCATATTCTTAACAGCCTTAATCATAGTAGCGAAAACATGGAAGCACTTTAAGTGTCTAGTGATGGCTGAATGAACAAATGAACCAAAATGTGGTAAATACATACTATATTATTCAGCCATGAAAAGGAAGGAAATTCTGACCCATACTACAATGTGGATGAACCTAAAAGACATATGCTAACTGAAACATGGCATTCACAACAGCACAACTACTATGTGATTCCACTCATACGAGGTCCTTAAAGTAAGTAAATTCATAGACACAGAAAGTAGAAAGGTGGCTACCATATGTGGTGATAGTGTTCTTTGATGCATGAAAGTTTTCAATTTTGATAAAGTCCAATTTTTTAATTTTTTCTTTTGTTGTCTGTGCCTTTCATGTCACAGCAAACAAATCACAGCCAAATCTATGTCCTGAAGTTTTCCATTTATGATTTTCTTCTAACAGTTTTATAATTTTGAACTCTTCTGTTTAGGTCATTGATACATTTTGAGTTAATTGCTGTGTATGGTATTAGGTAAGGGTCCAGCTTCATTCTTTCACAGTGGATGTCCAGTTTTCCCAGCAATGTTTCTTGAAAAGACTTCCTTTTCCCACTGAGTGGTCTTGGCACCTTTTTAAAGAAATCATTTGACATTTATGTGGAGTTTATTTCTGAGCTTTCTATTCTAGTCCATTGGTCTTTGTGTTTATCTTTACATCAATGCTGTGCTGTTTTGGTTACTGTAACTTTGTAGTAAGTTTTGAAGTCAGGAAATGTGACTCCTCCAACTTTGTTCTTTTTCAAGATTGTTTTGATTATTTGGGGTTCCTAGAGGTTCTATTTTTGTTTTTGAATGGATTGTTCAATTTCTGCAAAAATCTCATTGAGATTTTAATAGATATTGACTTGAATTTAGATTGTTTTGGGTCTTCAATCCATGACATGTCTTTACAAATAAATATTTTTCTTCAATATTTTCCATCAGTGTTTTGTAGGTTTCATTGGAGAGATTTTTCACCTCTGTGGTTAAAATAATTCCTAAGCATTTTATACCTTTTGATGCTATTGTAAAAGAATTTACCTTCATAATCCCCTGTGTGCATTGTTCCTTGTTAGTACACAGAAGCACAGCTGACTTGTGTGTGTTGATTTTATGTCCTGCTACTTTAGTCGCTCAACTGTGCAGTTTTTTAAACGTGTTTTCATAACCCCCAGAATGTTTTCCCTGTGGCAGATTGTTTCCAAGTTGAAGGATGAAATCATTCTCATAGAGAAAGAACGCACAGACCTTCAGCTGCACATGGCGAGAACAGACTGGTGGTGTGAAAACCTCGGCTTGTGGAAAGCTTCCATCACCAGTGGAGAGGTAGGTTTGACTGCATTTTTTTGAAAGTTGACTTTGTAAGACAGAATTTCGTGCTGATATTGGACCACACTGGTCCTCCTTCCCTTTCCCTGTGTGTTTATTCTGATTCACTCATGACAGGGATCTGTGCCAGCCTGAGACTGCACTCGAGCCAGAAAATTGTCCTTGGTCCGTAGAATCGTAAGCAGCTCATGTACAGGAACATTTAATGTCCTTGAATTACCAACCTGTATTCCCACTGATGGTTGAAATAAATGGAAAGCACTTTTTGAAATTTAGAGATGAAAAATTAAAAATTAAAATCCAGAGATAGGCTTTGTGGTGCAGCGGGGTTAGCTGCCATTTAGGATGACCATACAGGAGTGCCAGTTTGAGTCCTGGCTACTCTGCTTGGAATCCAGCTCCCTGCTACTGTGTCTGGGAAGTAGTGAATCATGGCCCAAGGACTTAAGTTCCTGCCACCCACTGGGAAACTTGGATAGAGTTCCTGGCTCCTGGCTTCAGCCTCGTCTCGCTCCAGCTGTTGAGGACATCTGGGGAGTGCACCAATAGATGGAAGATAGCTCTCTATCTCTCCTTCCCTCTCTGTCTGCCTTTCAAATAAATAAATGAAAAAAAATTTTTTTTAAAAAGTCACATCCCTTTGTTCAATCCTGCAGACTTTGGTTGCTTAAATCCTAGTAGCACTAAGATCACTCTAATATTTTTCCTTTTATTATTTTTTATTTTTAGCAAGATTTATTTATTTATTTGAAAGGCAGAGTTACAGAGAGAGAGAGAGAGGGAAAAACAGAGCAAGGAAGAAAAAGATCTTCCACCTGCTGGTTCACTCCCCGAAATGGACCCAACAGCCCAGGCTGGGTAAGGCTAAAATCAGGAGCCAGGAACTCCATCTAGGTCTACCATGTGGGTAGCAGGGGACCAAACACTTAGGCCATCTTCCACTGCATTTCCCAGGTACATTAGCAGGGAGCTGAATGGTAAGTAGAGCAGTTGGGACTTGAACTGGTGCTCACATGGGATGCTGGCAATGCAGTTGACAACTTATCCCACTGTACCACAACATTGGCTCCAATATTTTTCCTTTCAGTCATTGCTATTCTTTGAGGAATGTGGGATTACAGTTTGCACAATATACTGTATTCCTTTCCATTGGCCTATAAAAATAATTTTATTTAGGAAGAAAAGTACTTAGGGGCATTTACAATGTCACTACTGACAACTTCTTCCTTTCCACCTTCCCTGCTATCAGGCAAGTGAAAACCCAGTCAAGTGGTCCTAAGCCAAATTGGGTTAATGTTTGCCCTGTTTGAAATGGTTTGTCTTTGTTCTTCCCTGCCTTTTCCATGAACTTGGTGGCTTGGCATAATCTTTTCTTTTAAAAAATATTTATTTATATATTTGAGAGTCAGAGAGAGAGAGATAGAGAGAAGACACAGAGAGGTCTTCCATCCACTGGTTCACTCCTCAAGTGGCTGCAACTGTCATGGCTGAGCCAGGCCCCAGCCAGGAGCCAGGAGCTTCATCCAGGTCTCCCATGTGGCTAGCAGGGGCCCAAGGACTTGGGCCATTGTATGCTGCTTTTCACTGACCACTATCTGGGAGCTGTATCAGAAGTGGAGCAGCTGGGACACAAACCTGGGCCCATGAGCGGCTCTGCCTGCTACACCACAACACCAGTCCCTTGGCTTGGCACAATCTCAAGTTCACCTCTGGACAGATAACAAAACAAAGCAAGCTCTCTAAGAGCTACCCTGAAAGAACATAGAGTATGTAGGAGCTCAGCCAAGTACCTGCCCTATGTATATGGCACTTGGCATTCCCATTAAGCTCAGCCACAGACCAGTATACCCTTTTTAAGGGAGGTAGAAGACGATGAGTGAGGGAAGGTGTGTGCAACCTTGGGATACCATACTGACTCTCTTGATAGTTGCAGATATTGTTACTGCTTGGGTGGAGTCTGGCATGGTTCTGGGGTATTTAATGCCAAAGGCCGTAGAGGAGGCCTGTGGGACAGAAAGAACACAAAAACACGTCACCGTCTCAGTCTTGCTTAGCACTAGCTGCCTCTGATATTGCACAGTACATTAGGGCCCCTCCACAGGCAAGCACTGAGGGACGGAGGGACGGAGCGGAAATCCTCAGCAAATCACTTTGCCCTGGTAATCAGGTATTACTCAGGAGTTTGCTGTGGTTTCTTGCTCACAGGAAAGATAATGGAAACAGAACCTGAGCCGTCAGCTGACTGCCAGAGCTCACAAAGCACTCTCATGGAGGAATGTGGAGAAGATGCTATTACAGCCAGCCTGATCATGAGTTTTGAGACCCACTTGCTAGATGTGTGATCCTAGGATGGTCGTTTACCCTGGTGTGCCTCTGTTCCCCACATCCTTCCAGTGGGGCAGTAGTCTTACCCACACAGGGCTTAGCAGTGTGCTCAGTAAATTTCTGTCTCTTCCCTTTGCCTTTCTTACTGAATTCGTTCTCTTTCATGTATGACCATAATTCAAGTTCAAATTCAATTTTCTGGTTTTTTTAAATTTTCTGTTTGACCTAGGCTGAACTATGATGAGGTATGTGGGGAAGAGTTAGAGAATGTATGTGTATGTATGAAATGTCTAAGTTGGGAGGTGAAGGAAATTGTATATCCCAATGTGAAATTTCTTGAGAATTGAAAAAATGGGTTGTTGAATCCTAATATTAAACAAGGAACCCTCCATCTTTTCTGAGAAAAGTTCTGATGTGTCTGATACCTGTTAGCTTGCTACTAATTTGTTTGTTCAAGGCAATACAGTCAGGATGTGAAGTCTGCTATATTAGTTTTCTTCTGCTGTGTAACAAGTTTCATGGCTTAAAACCACCCATTTATCCACTCACACTTCTGTAGGTCAGAAGTGGAGCACAGTATGACTGGGCTCTCTCTCACTGTATCACAAGGCTGAAGTCAAGGTGTTGGCCAGACGGAGTTCTTGTCTGGACATTGGGGAAAAACCACTTCCAGCCTTATCCAGGTTATTGACAGAATGTAGTTCCTTGTGATTGTAGAACTGAGGTCTGTTTTCTTGCTGGGTTCCTTCTTGGGCTTTGCGTCTTTCTGGTTTCCTTTTTCTGTTACTAACCAGGAAAATCTCTCTGCTTTTAACAGACTCACATGTTAGGTTAGACCAACCCAGATAATCACCATATTTTAGAGTCTACTGTTCCTCCTGATAGAACCTAATTGTCAGAATAAAACTTAGCATAGGCCCAGTCCTAGGGGCCGTACAGGCACCAGCCATGGTACACTAGCAAGGGGCAAATCTCAGGGGCATTTAAAAATCTTCTTACCGTATCTACTCACCATGCTTTCTGTTGTGGCTGTTTTTGATTTTTTTCAAGGTTACAGAAGAGAATGGTGAGCAAATGCCTTGTTACTTTGTCATGGTAAGTCTACAAGAAGTTGGAGGAGTTGAAACTAAGAACTGGACAGTCCCAAGAAGGCTCAGTGAGTTTCAGAATTTACACCGGAAACTTAGTGAGGTATGAATACTATGAACACAAGAGTCTAGAATTACTGTGCAAAAAAGAAATCCAAGAGTTCATTTCAACTTTTATACACGAGGAGACTGATTAATCTTTCCCCTTGGCTGTAGTCACTGGCAATTCAGCATTTTCAGCCTGATGTTTGGAAATTTACCCACAGTTCAAGCCATCTAGTCTAAATCCTTCAAGATTTCCATTGTAAAGAGCAATAGAATCCCCAGAAGTGGAAGAGACCTAACGATCATCTAGGGCCAGTGGTATGGAAGCTGCCAGTGTGACACATTAATGAGTATGAAGTGAATTAATTATGAATTGCAGCAATTTGAGAAAGAGAGTAGAAGTGTATGGGAATTCATCACATACACTGAAGGATGTGGCTCACTGAAAGCACAGCCTAGACAGCCAGTCTGCTTGGCTTGGAATCCTGACTCCCTCTTTTACTAAGTATGTGACCTGGGATTTGTCGCTCAATTTCACTGTGCCTCCTTTTCCTCATCAACTAAATACAGATGTTAGCAGTATCTACCATATGGGGTTATAAGATTTAAGGAAATGAATATATTTAAAATGTATGCAAAGCATTTAGGAGAATTTGTGGCTAATAATAAACATTGTGGATTTTGTTAGCAGTAGTAGTAGTAATGAGCATTGTTTCATAGAACTTTTGTTTTTGGTTTTATATGTGTGTGTATGGGTACATGGAAAGGGATATGTGTTTATATATTATGGTCCACAGGACCACAAGCATTTTCTATTGTGGGTTTCAGTTAAAGATCATTGAAAGGCACTAATGTAGGTTCATTATTTTGTTTTATAAATAATGGAAACTAAGCCCAATGCTTAACTGACTTGTCGCAGGACATGTGCATCATTGACCAAATCAGGATGGGAATCTCCATCATCTTCCTTTCAGTGCGTGTTCTTCACACTTTTGCTTAGGAATTCCATCCTTTCTAACTCTCCTTCTATGAAGGTGACTTCCCTTTACTCCAGCAATGAAAACTTCTCAGTCATTTCCACTTGAGATCCATTTTTCTCTAACTGATATCAGTAAAACCTACCGCCACCTCTCAGATTCTTCTTTTGCAAATGAAGTATGTCTTTTTCCTTTAATCTTGGCTCCTGGGGTGATTTTTTTTTATGATTTCTGGGTGCTATAACTTCTTCAACTAATTTTTAAAAGGATGAGGAATAAAACTGAGTGTCACACACACTGCAGCATTTCTGCTGTAGACTGTAATCACTCCCAACATTGTCGACAGCAAAATATCTATCTTGATATAAGAATAAATTTTTTGCAAAGTTGTAGAGTAAAACTGACACAATAGAAAAATATAGTTTGCCCTGTGACAAACCATTATGAAACCAAAGTTAGTGACACAGAAGTTCAGAACAAACCTTATGAAATTCCTCACCTGTCCTGTTGTCTTACTACTGTCTTCCCTCATCTAGGCTTGCTGGCTGGCCTCTTCTCGTACCTTGCTGTTTCTGATCGCATGAGCTTTCCTGTTGTGAGAACCCTTCCTTTACCATTGTGACAGGAAGAACCTTTCCAGCCCCTTTTGATTTTAAGCTGCCTATAAAACTCTTTGTTTAATTTCTTCAGGATTTTATAAAGGGCTAGGGTTGTGGTGCTGCAGGTGTGTGACATTGACATCCCATGTGAGCACATCCCATGTGAGCACTGGTTCAAGTCCTGGCTGCTCCACTTCTGATCCAGTTCCCTGCTAATGTACCTGGGAAGGCAGCAGAGAATCCCCCTGCCATGCATGTGGGAGACTTGGATGGAGTTCTTGGCTCCTGGCTTTGGCCTGGCCCATCCCTGGCTGTTGTGGCCATCTGGGGAGCGAATCAGCAGATAGAAGATCTTTCTGTCTCTCCTTCTCTGTTTGTAATAATAAATAAATAAATAAATCTTTAAAGAAAGAGAATAAAATTTTATAGAGCTGTTGAAAGGATGAAATGACACATTTCTAGCACAAAGGACAGTCTTGTTTATTAATATATTTTATTATTAATGCCCTTGAAAAGCAGCAAAAGAGTGACAACCCAGGTTTTCTTTCTCTTTTGTTAACTTTGATGAGTTTTTACAGAGATTTTCTAAGCACAACAACTTCTAATGGGCAAACTTCCTGTGAGGCGGGCTTCTGTTCCTAGCATGATATGCTACCATGCATGTTGTACAAATCCGTCTTATCAACCTAACTTTGTGATTTACCAGCTTCTTGGTATTTGTAGGCCTGGGGATGAGCTTTAACTTTTCTCATCAAAGGTTCCATTCCTCTATATTCTTTGAGCCTAACTAGAACAGGTAGCTTTTCAAGGTCTTAAATCTCAGAGGAACAAATGCAGGAGGAAGACACTTGGTTTGTTCTAATTAAAACTTTGATTTTTTTATTTAAAATGTAATTTCAAAATTAACATTGAATTTTTCCCTCCACAGTGTGTCCCTTCTTTAAAAAAAGTCCAGTTGCCTTCTCTTAGCAAGCTGCCTTTCAAATCTGTAGATCACAAGTTTATGGAAAAGTCAAAGAATCAACTAAATAAGTTTTTACAGGTAAGCAAGTAGAGTTTTGGATATGAGAGGAAAAATCAGTTATTTGGGGTAAGCTGTCATTCTGAAAACTTGCTGGTTTGCTTTTTTGTTTTCACAAATCATGACAGATTCTCATAATACCTTTAGTATTTTTTAAAAAAATTATAGTCTACCTACAAGAAATACATGTATCATAAGTAAATAACTCTCCATTTTCACAAACTGAACACCATCAGGAAACTAGCACCCAGTCCAAGAAACTGGTGGATACCAGTACCCTTCGTGCTGTCTTCCCATCACTGATCCTCCACCAGAGATACCCACTGTCCTGACTTCAAGCAACTTTTACTACTTAAAATTGCTTTTGAACTTCATTTAAATGGAATCATACAGTAAAGACTCCTTTGTGTCTGACTTCTTCCACTCTTCGTTCTGCGTATGAGAGGCATCCATAGTGTGGCTTTAGTTGTAAGTCCCAATGCTTCATAGCAACTCATTCCCAGTGCTGCATAGCTTTTTCACTGTGTGAACCCACTACATTCTATTTTTTTAAAAAAAGATTTACTTTGGCCGGTGCCGCGGCTCAATAGGCTAATCCTCCGCCTTGTGGCACTGGCACACCGGGTTCTAGTCCCAGTCGGGGCACCGATCCTGTCCCGGTTGCCCCTTTTCCAGGCCAGCTCTCTGCTGTGGCCAGGGAGTGCAGTGGAGGATGGCCCAAGTGCTTGGGCCCTGCACCCCAATGGCAAAAAGGAAGACCTTTCTCTCTGTCTCTCTCTCTCACTGTCCACTCTGCCTGTCAAAAAATAAATAAATAAAAAAAGATTTACTTTATTTATTTGAAAGAGTTACAGAGAGAGGTAGAGACAGAGAGAGAGGTCTTCCATCCGCTTGTTCACTCCCCAGTTGGCTGAAATGGCCGGAACTGCACCAATCCAAAGCCAGGAGCCAGGAGCTTCTTCCGGGTCTCCCACGCAGGTGCAGGGGCCTAAGGACTTGGGCCATCTTCTGCTGCTTTCCCAGGCCACAGCAGAGAGCTGGATCAGAAAAGGAGCAGCTGGGACTAGAACCGGTGCCCATATGGGATGCTGGCACTGCAGGCCAGGGTTTTAACCTGCTGCGCCACAGCACTGCCTCCCCCCCCCCCACTGCATTCTAATCATTCCATAGTTGATGGATATTTGGCTAATTTCCAGTTTAAGGCTCTTACAAAAAGCACCACTGTAAACTTCTAGTGGTTGATGTTTGGTGGATATATGTTGGCTAGTTCCTAGGGATTAGGATTTTTCAGTTTTAAATTGGTTGTAGCTATTTTTATAGTCTCACCCTCAGCATGTAAGGGCTCTGGATGTTGCCAGATTCTTAATAGAGGCTATATTAAAACATACTGATTGAATCAGATTTGTATATCATAACTAAAATAGATATATTTGAGCCAGAGTTGCCTGGGAAGTATTAATTTCATTTTATCTTGTGTGTGTATGTGTGTGTTGTGAGTAAGTAAGTAAATTTTCCTCAGGAAATAAAATCATTGGAAAAGCTGTTCAACTTAATTATGTCAGGACTAGGGCAGAGAACCACGAGTGTTTTAGTGCTCCTAACAGGAGAGAATTTAAAACTGGAATATTACCATTTTTGTTGCTGACTCAGAATGTCTAGCAGGTGTTACATTCACTCCAACATAGAACCCTGTTAAATAATTCAGATGAGTTAAAGATAATGTCTGTGAAACAAAAAGGTATATTTCAAAATGCAAGACTTTTAAGCCCTGGATATGGAGCTCAGGACTCCTTCAGCTAATGCTTGGGTTTTCTCCTGGCCTCTGCTGTTGGAGGTTGGGGGGCAGGGGGTTCTCTGTTTGGTCCTCCCAACCCTTCAGCTGCTTTGCCTGGTGTGTTGCTGGGACTGCTCTACATTGCAGGGGTGAGGAAGGGTGGAGGGATTGTCAGTGCTCTTACTGGCTGGCTGGGGTGGAAATGGTTTGGTGAGTTCTGAAACAGTGCCTAGAGAAGTGGGCCAACTGGTGCACTGCTGGTATGTGGTTTGGATGGAGTTAAGTGCAAGAATAATCTGTTAACTAAGCCAGATGTTACAGTAGTCTCAAGTGGTCACTTACCATTTAATTAAAAGGATTTTGAGTCAGGAAATAAAAGTTTCAATTGTTTCTCATTTCCTTAAAGACTTTACTTGTGATCAGCACATTTAGGTAGGCTGTATAGCAGGCTGTAATTTCAGATATCCCACAAACCACTGACAGGAAAAGCAAGATGCAAAATGACTAATCTGAAAGGCAGATATTGTTAGGTTCACAGGATCTTCCAGAAAAAAAAGGATTCCATTGAGTTTGTTTTTCTGAAATGTTTGTAAATGACACATGGCACTTGCTGCCACCTCCCATCATCCCCTTTTCCATGGCTGAAGCAGGAGCTTCCCATATTCAGACCAGTCCTCTGCAGGATCCATGGAGGTGGCCACCACTGCATGCTGATGGTGTGCCTTGGGCCCCTCATCTGGGCAATACTGGGCCTCTCCAAGATACTTAGGGAGGGCCTTTGGGTTTGTCAGGTCATTTGCCATCTGAACAAACAGGATGTGAACACCATGGACCAACTCCCTTGAGCTTAGAACCTAACCTCCCCTACCACTCCGGTTTCTGTCCGCAGAAGTGTAGTCAGCTTCCCAGTGTTCATTTCCCCAAAGGGGGATACATCGTCAATGGATGACAGTTCCCGTTGGTTTGTTTATTCCTGCACCCTATGTCTTAAACTGACGCCCAGGCATTCTTGTGGTCACATTGTTAATTTTACTGTCATACTGTAGCACTTGCTTATGTATAAACAAATTGATTTATGGTCTGCTTTTCCTGTTCCTGAGGCCAGATAAGTACAAACAGAACTTGGGAAAATTTCCAGCTTAAGGCCAGTAGAAACTTATGTAGCTAGGTAATTGAACACTGTTTGGAAGGTTGTAACATGAAGCTATTACCTGGCAGACAGTGCCACCGTGTGATAACCCAGAAGGTCTTTGTTTGAGTTGATATATGGAGTCTGGACATGGCGATAAAAAAAGTAGGGTAGTGGTTTTCATGTGTAATTTGCCCAAAAAATTAAGTTATTCAAACACAGATAAATGACAGGTATGTTGTGCCTCAAGAGCAGTGGCTCGGGAGACCTGTGAGCCATAAGCAGATAGTGCAGAGTGGAGCGAGTTCTGCTGTCTGCACAGTGTCCCCATGCGCAGTGAGGAGGGCACTGCCACTTAACCTGGAGCCTTACGTTAACTGGTTGTGTGGAGGTCACTGAGAATTCGCCTACATACAAGGACAAGAGAGTGAGTTTAGATTCAGAATTATGATGAAAATAAGTGCATGATACAGTCAGTTCCACCTTGTTTGCCAGCTCCCAGCAGCACAGCTTGCTATAGGAGTAATGAACCTCTGTCTTCCACAGAATATACTTTCAGATGAAAGACTGTGTCAGAGCGAAGCACTTTATGCCTTTTTGAGCCCTTCTCCTGACTACCTCAAGGTTATCGACGTGCAGGGGAAAAAACCCAGCTTTTCATTATCCTCATTTTTAGAAAGACTTCCTCGTGACTTCTTCTCCCACCAGGAGGTGAGCCATCTAAAGGTCGTGCCACTTTGATTGCATATGTCTTAGCAAATGTCTTCTTAAAGGCGTGTGAAGTTACAGCTATTTGATGGAAGCAAACTACTAATGGGGGAAACAAATATGTCCATTTTCACTGTCATATTTTGGGACACCTGCTGGGAAGAGATGATACAGAAATAATAAGTGAAAGTGACTCAAGTTCTGATGCTTGTTTGCAGCCCTTATCGCGACTGTTGAGGAACAGGTTTTTTTTTCTTCATACTATTTTTTGAACTCTTTACTTAGTGTAGAGTTAATCTTATGAGTATAAAGTTAACTGAAAATAGATATTTGTAAAAAGTAAGAATGGGAATAGGAGAGGGAGGAGGGGGAAGGGTGAGAGCATGGGTAGGAGGGAGGGTAGGGTGGGAAGTATCACTGTGTTCCTGAATCTATATATATATGAAATACATGAAATTCATATACCTTAAATAAATTTTTAAAAAATGCTAAAAATAAATAAAAATATAAAATGAATTAAAAAATGTGGCGGGGAAGTTCTGTAGCAGCCCCTGTACACAAGGTTGGGGAGCCAGTCCCTGTGAGTGGGGAGCCAGCATGAGGGCTGCCACTGTGGAGGAGCTGGACTGGCATGAAAGGTTCAGGAGAGGGGGATGTGTCCATGTAGTGGCAGCCAGTCATTGGACTGCTGAGGAGGATTTTTGTAGTGCTCTAATAAAAGATAAGGTCAAGGTTCACACCAGGCCAAGTTCATGGGGAACTCCTCCTGCCTCTGTAAATCTCAGTGCTTCCCTGCTCACTTGATGTCTCCCAGATCCTGCCTCTGCCCTCTGCCCTCTGCCCAGTCCCACCACATCTGCTTTGATTGCCCTGCAGGCGTTAGGGTGAACTTCCACAGCTGTCCCTCCCCTGCTGAATGTCTGTCCCTCTGTGACAGCACTTCCTCCTGCTCTGTAGACCCAGCTGCTGGAGTATCTGCCAGTCTCCCCGGATAGCTGTGGGCCGCCCAAAGTGGATCCCCCTCACTCATTTGCACTTGCCTGGGGCCTGGTATATAATGAGTTTTGGTCCAAAACTTGCCGATATGTGTATCAGGAAATGAGACCAGATGAAGCACACAATAACAGCTTGAATGAGAGCTTTTCAAAATAACTTGGTACTCTAAAATGTGCATGTTTTAAACCAATAGTGAACCTAAAATCATGTAAGTTTTAAAACAAAATCTCCTGTAGTTTTTAGAAAACTTATTAGCTACTGATTTTCTGATTATTGATACAGTATCAAGTTTTATTTAAATGAGCTTATTTTAAATCCTGAATAAGGCCTTAGAATCAAGCCTTCCTTGTTGTTAGAACATTCTGTCCTCCATGTTAAAAATGACTGGGTTTCTGCATAGGAGGTGAAGGATTAGGTAAGGCTGAAATGTGAGCAAATAGTTTTGGAATTTACACTAAAAAGCGAGAACAACTCAATGAATTATCTTTAATAAGTGATCTGTTCCCTGTGACTGCTGTGCCCCCAGGAGGAGACAGAGGAGGACAGTGACCTATCAGATTATGGTGATGATATGGATGGGAAGAAAGACTCCTTGGCTGAACCATGTTTCATGTTGATTGGGGAGATTTTTGAACTTCGAGGAAGTAAGCCTCTTTGTCATTATTTAGTGGTATTTGCTGGTTAATTGGTATACACACAGAATAATGTCCCTTTATTCCTGAAATACAGCAGACATGTATTCATACTGATGCATTCATCCATTCATCAGATACTCTTACGGGCCATTCAGATACTATGCACGGTATTGATGATATACCCATAAGACAGACTTACCCTGCACCATGGTCCTCTGAATACAAAAGGTAGAATGCCTTGAATTTCGTTCTGTATGCCTCAGCATAGTTTCATTGTCTGATCATCAAAAATTATACCAAAAATTATTTTGCAGGGCAGAGGAAGAGCCCTGTTGTTGAAGGTGGGGTTTTGTGCTAGGATGGTATTGACGAGGAATACAGGAATGCCCCAGCCCTGTTCTCCACCGCCTTTCTTCCTCTGGATCAGTGGTTCTCAGTGGGAAAAAGGGGTTGCACATGGCACGGTATAATAGCACTTGCAGTCCTCCTCTGCTAGCTCTGTAAGTGGTGTAAGAATGAACATACAGCTACATTTCCTATATAGGACCAGCTCAGCCGCCCATGCCTCAAGGGAAAAGATACTAAGCTGAGTGGACAAAGCCCAGGACATTGATGAGGCAACATTTTACTGATTGGTGATTTTACAGTATGGTGAAGTCTGGAGACATTTTGGTTGTCAGAGCTTGGGGGAGTAAGTACTACTGGCATCTAGTGGTAGAGGTTAGGGCTGCTGATAAACACCCTACAGTGCATAGGACAGCTCACACAACAGAGCTGGCCTGCCCAAATGACAGTGATGCTGGGGTTGAGAAATCCTACCCTAGTGATTCCTGAAGATGATATACTCAGAAGAAACAACAGCAAAATGGAAGTCAAAATTCATTTTATTAAGATCTGCACACACGCCTGCTTTGGTGAAAGGTGAACCGGACCACATGGCCTAATCTTGAGTCCTGAACAGGATACCTTCACAGTTCTCCATACTCTGCCTCATGAAACTAGTGTACTTGGTCCTACTCGGAGCCCCACTAGTAAGTAGAGATATGTAGATGCCTGCAGGCACGCCTAACTTCCAGGATGAGGAAAACGAGAAGAGCAGGGTTTGTGAGGCACATGAATGCCACCGACCTGTAAGATGTTGTCCCCTGAATGTCCTGGGCTCTCCACATTCAGCTTAGCATCTTTTCCCTTGGGGCAAAGGAGATAGCCAGGCTAAGGGTTGATTCTATATAGGAAGTAGGGCTCTGCATTCCTTCTCATGTCACTCAAAGAATTACTGGCTCAGGAAAAAAATTCCAGTGCTGTTGTAAACCTGAGCATGTCTACCATACTAATCAGTCTATAGTAGGTGATCAGTAAAATGCCTGGCTGGACACACAGGTGAGCCAGTAGACAAAAGGTTAACTGTCAAATTAATCATGTTTTGTCATGGAACTTTTTCCTTCCTTAAGCCAAACCTAAGAGAATTATCAAATATCAATCAGCAAATACTTCAGGTGCATATGTTTTAGATGTGAGGACAGCTCTATAGGGAAGCAAAAATATATATAGGTGATAGATACAGATATGGATGTGGATATGGATATGGATATAGATTATACCCCTCCATGAATTTACAATATCCAGGGTTCAAAATGTAATTTACATTCAGCAGTAGGCAAAATTAAATTCTGAGCTGCAGGTAGAAATTTATGTATAAGGATATTTGTTCATTTTAGCATAATTTCAATAATGAAATAATGAAAACTAAGATAAGTAATGAAATTAAGATAATCTTTAGAAATGGAGGATAGTTAAATTATTTAAGAAATATACATATAATGGAGTATCACCCAAATGTTTCAGCCTTCAGATGAAAAAGCTGTAGCCTTCCATGTTTTTAATACTTTAAGATATATACTGATGTTTGAATTGTTTCAGTATAGACTAAAAAAGTACTCACCCAATTTCTGAATTCCTCAGTAAGATAGGCCTCACCAAATTGCTGGTCCTCCTGTTTTCTCTTGGAGCGATAAGAAGGAGGCAGCACTATGCTAGCCTTGACAGTGTGCCCTTTGCCACAGATGTGAAGGGATTAAAAGATGTGTAGACGGTCAGAGGCAGTCACGGCTAGAGTGGGCCTCAGCAACACCCTGTCTTTGCAGTGTGCACTTCCTCCACCTCAGGCCTGCTCACATGCCTATTTGGTTTTGCTGGTGACATTTCAGAGGGGAGTAAATAGAACATTCTGTATAATGAGATGTGATATATTTGCCATCAGCAAAATCCTGCTACTGCTGTTGTAGCCTCTGTGACTCTGAACACATGAGACTTTGGAAAGAGCGACGGAATGGGGCTATTTTGTGAAAGGGTGAGGGCTAGGGGCTGGGGCAGGCTAGGGAAAAGTAGCAGAGCAAGGAGACGTTAGTGGTGGGAGAGAAACTGTAGCTCAGTTTTGGTTCCTGCTGTAGTGTAGTATGCAAAAAAATGCCAGTAACACCATGTTTAAAATAACCACGGCTGTCAAGCATTCTTCCCATGGTTGCACTGGCCCTCAGACCTCATTCCACCCTGGAAAGGCGGAGTGAAGGTGTCAGCACTGACACACACGCTTTTCCCAGCCCAATACCAACTGAAAATGAGCAAATCTACAGGTTTGGCAGCATTGGGCAAATCTCATAAAAAATTTTAAGGCATTTTTGAGGCATGGTTCTCCAAGACTTAACTTCTTACAAAAGGTTTACTTACTTATTTGAAAGACAGAGAGACAGAGAGAGCAAGAGGGAATGAGGTAGCTTCCATCAACTGGTTTATTCCAAATGACTACAATAGCCAGAGTCTGGGCCAGGCTGAAGCCAGGAGCCAGGGACTCCATCCTGGTCTCCCACTTGAGTGGCAGGGACCCAACTACTTGAGCCATCCTCTGCTGTCTTCTCAGGAGCATTAGCAGGAAGCTTGATTGGAAGTGGTGCAGCTAGGACTCCAACCAGCACTCCAAAATGGGATGCAGATGTTGCAAGTGGTGGCTTAACCCACTGCGCCACAACACTGACCCTAAGACTTGAGTTTTTTTACTTGAAGGACTAATACTGTTTTAACTAGACATTTAGATACATTTAAAAAGTTAGAAATGACTTTGAAATGTCTTAAACCCTAGTACCAAGTCTGTGTTGGTTGTTGATCTTTTTTGTGTGGCTGTCCTTGTACAGAGATGTTTGTAAATTTGCTCATTTGAGGTTTCCTTACTAGGTGCAGGGGCCCTGAATTCGGCTCCTGAATTTCTTTCCTCAAGTGTCAGTACCAAGCATTTCAGTGGGTGGAGCTGAATATGTAAATGAAAATGTGTTCTAGATTCCAGTTCGTTGACCTCTTATATCCTCACAGTGCATCTTTGCCTTCTTTCGGTTGATGCACAGATTTCATACTCATCAGATGTGTCTCCATCCAAGTTGGGATCTGTAGAGCTCGTCACAGTGCTTTTTTCTTTCTGTTTTAAAAGATTTGTTTGTTTATTTGAAAGGCAGAGTTAGAGAGAGAGAGAGAGAGAGAGGAAGAAAGCAATCTCCCATCTGTTGCTTCACTCCCATAATGGCTGGGTCTGGGCCAGGAGCCAGGAGCTTCATCCAGGTCTCCCAGGTGAGTGGCAGGGGCCCAAGCACTTGAGCCATCTTCCACTGCTTTCCCAGGTGCATTAGCAGGGACTTGGATTGAAAGTGGAGCATCTGGGACTTGAACCAGCACTCATATGGGATGTTGGCAGGTGGTGACTTAACCCTCTGTGCCACAAGGTAGTTTCCTGCAGTGTTTTTTTTTTTTTTTTAAACACACAAAGACCTTCAAATCAAAAACAAAGACACAAAAGGGAGGAAGAAAGCACATGTTAACGCTATCCTTTTACAAATGAGAAAACTGGGAGTCCCAGGTGACTCCTGCCCACCTGCCATCAGAGGTGGGCCAGGAGACTGCTGAATTCCCATCTCGCTTAAGATTGTGGAGCTTTGCAGTTCACCTTTCTTTCCCCAAAAATGTAAAATCTGTACAAATGCATGATGATCAACAAACTTGCTGTTCAAATAGCAGTTAGTCCCATCAACCCATTAATATTCCAAAACATTTGTCAACGTTTGACTACAGATGTTTCTCATTCAGAGCAATGTTTTAGAAAGTCAGGTTCAGCAAGCCAGCCAGAGATCTAAAATAGCAATTCGACACTGTCTGCTAGTGGGAAGCAGACATGTTGTCAGTAGCCCAGGGACATGTAAAGTAAAGTATTACTTCCACTTGCTGGCTCAGCTGTTGTTTAGGCATTAAAAAGCTGTCCAAGTCTTAGGTTTCATCTTGTCATTTGCTTAGTAGAAAATGAAATTTTAGAATTTTCCTGAGCAGAAGTTTGCTAACCTAGGGACCAGTGTTGAGGTACAAGTGGATTAGGCTGTTGCTTACGATGCTAGCATCCTATAGCAGAGTGCAGAAGAAGATGGCCTGAGGCTGGCACTGTGGCACAGCAAGTAAAGCCACCGCCTGCAGCGCCGGCATCCCATATGAGCACTGGTTCAAGTCCCAGCTGTTCCACTTCCGATCCAGCTCTCTGCTATGGCCTGGGAAAGCAGTAGAAGATGGCCCAAGTCCTTGGGCCCCTGCACCTGTGTGGGAGACCTGGAAGAAGCTGGTTCCCGGCTTCAGATCAGTGCAGCTCCAGCCATTGCAGCCAATTGATGGAAAACCAGCTGATGGAAAACCTCTCTCTCTTTCTCTCTTTGCACCTCTCCTTTTCTCTCTGTGTAAATCTAACTTTCAAATAAAATAACAAAAACTAAAAAAAAGAAAAGAAACAGGCATATGAATGTTGCCTAAGCCTTTCCTTAGCAGCATCTTATTTAAAAAAAAGAAGAAGAAGAAGATGGCCCAAATACATGGGTTCCTGCCACCCACGTGGGGAGACCTGCATGGAGTTCTGGACTCCTGCCTTTGGCCTAGACCATCACTAGCCATTACAGCCATTTGAGGGAGTGAACTAGCAGATGGAAGACCTCCTCTTTCTCTCTGCCTCTCCTTCTTTCTGTTATTCTGCCTTTCAAATAAATAAATTTTTAAAAAACAAAGAAAAAAACTGTAGCTTTAGAAGTTTGTGGGCCTAGACTCAAAGTCTGTTGGTATCATAGCCTTGTCTTGATGTTAGGACACAGATTGAGTTAAATGGTAAGAATTATGCTTTGAACAGCTATGGAAATTTCATAATTGTGCTATCCTGTGATAAAAGTTTTCCTCTGATTTATATTTTAGTGTTTAAATGGGTGAGAAGAACATTAATTGCTCTTGTTCAGGTCACTTTTGGAAGAACCATCAACAAGTGAGTTGTATGAAATTGATGCTTCAATGGCTTACTTTTTGCTTTAATCAAAAGATTGTCTGGTATTGTGGCCAATGATTTAACTGAAGTATTTTATTTTCCTGTACTTTTTATTTCTGATTTGTTTCTAAGATTGTCTAGGGGAGTAGATTACTGAAAGAATTTCTTCCACAGGGCGCCCAGTGAGTTAGATGATATAAGCATGAGCTGGCTCCAACATTTTGGCTGATGAGAGCTGAAATGGTATCCCATAAAGTTCCCCCCTGACCATAACTGGTTTGAGTATCTTGCAATCTTGCATATAGTGTTTTTATCTCAGATGCTAGGAATCAGGGTAAAGTTCAGACTCTAAACCAAAAAAAGTAGGATGAGATTATATGCTAGGTGTTTACTTACAGGGAAACATAAACCATATGTTAACTTTTTTAGAGTTGGGGTAGCATTAAAATGTTAATTCTTCTTGTTAATATTTAAGTATCTATTGGGGATGTGTATCATGTAATACTATATAAGCCATATGAATATACTGAACTATATTATGGTACCTATATATAAAAGTACTATATGTGCATATACATCTTTCACAGAATGTTCTAGGTTCATAAAAACTGATCCACAATTAGATCATTTATGAAAGCCCTGGGTCTGTTATTAAGAAGTTGCAGTTAATTTAATTAATATTAATTGATGAGAAATTATTAGAATTTTTCATAAGTGCAAAATCAGGTAGTCAGTAAAAGTCAAATCAAGTTATGTAGCTAAGTTCAGGCCTGATGGGAGCCTTAGAGATGAGTCTAACTGCTCATATTGTTGGTGAGGAGACAAGCAGACAGCCAGTGACCTGAGGTCAGCAGACTGCTCAGCAGTCTTGGCCTAGTACCTGCTTCCTCTGCTGTGTCTTTTGTTGTCTCTGTGCCTGGAACTTGGAAGTGCTAGTATCAGTCTTTAAATAGTAACTCTGAGGCCGGCGCCATGGCTTAACAGGCTAATCCTCCGCCTTGCGGTGCTGGCACACCAGGTTCTAGTCCCGGTTGGGGCGCCGGATTGTATCCCGGTTGCCCCTCTTCCAGGCCAGCTCTCTGCTATGGCCCGGGAAGGCAGTGGAGGATGGCCCAGGTCCTTGGGCCCTGCACCCGCATGGGAGACCAGGAGAAGCACCTGGCCCCTGGCTTCGGATCAGCGTGGTGTGCCAGCTGCAGCGGCCATTGGAGGGTGAACCAATGGCAAAAAGGAAGACCTTTCTCTCTGTCTCTCTCTCTCACTATCCACTCTGCCTGTCAAAAAAAAAAAAAAAAAAAAGTAACTCTGTACTCAAAATTCTTCTAGAGATAAACATTATGACTTCCTGAAGAATAGAAATATAAGTCAACTTGTAGAAATAATGGAGAAAACATCACTTTCGTGTGTGTGGCAAAATAAGTTTTATGATAAAATTATCAGATATTTTTCCAAATGAAAGATTTAGCTGTCAAACATGTAATGAGAGTGATGGGGGTTGTATCAGACAAAGCTTATAAATTTTTATAGGAGACATTGTAGAGAGCATTTGTTACTCTTAGTTATTGCTTTGCAAATAGAATATATTTTCTTGTCATAAAAAAAGCTTACTTCTATTTTATTTCTAAAGTTTTAAAGAAATAGTTGTATTCCCCATCAGATGCTTATTTGAGTTAGTATTGTATGCTTTTGTTTTTATCAGAGAAATGGAATGTGTAACTTACAGTTTTGATCTAGGTGAACCGCTTTAGTATTGACAGACCTTAGATAAAGAAATTTCTAACATGGCCTTATTTTTCTAGTATGCACGACTTGGTAGTTTAATTTCCTTCTCAATTGCAGCAGAGCATGTATACTTTCCTTGCTCCTATTTATGATATTGGCTCTTCCTTACAAAGAGAGCAGCTGAGGTTTGTGAGTGGCGAATATGTTTGGCAGTTATTTTCATGGGCATGGAGAAGAGGTGTTGTGCACAGAATTTTCAGGCTGTTCATTTCAATGGGCATTTTATCAGGTAGCGAATTCTGGAGCACCTGGGCCTTTGCTATTTTTGCCTGTAGCAGATGATGACACATCATAAAGCTAAGCAGTAGCACAGCACAGATACAGCAGGATCTAAATGAGGAAAAATCGACGAAGTGCATTTTTAAACTCTGGCTCTGAAAATTGTTTTTTACTTTCGTATACTGGACCATCATTTATTTCTAGAGCTCCTGTTTTCATTGGCACTAACTGCTCCAAATGGGCCACACAGTACTTTCCAATATGTAAAAACAAGAACTGAGAGGCAGACAGTAGCTTGCAACTGCCCTAACTGTACAGAGTATTGTAGTGACTACAGTTTTCACCTTGCTTCAAAAGCTTCCCACAGGTTTTGGCTAAATAGAAAGTCAGATATAAATGGACACAAAGTACCAAGGTGATGAGCTTTCGGTTAAGAGTCACTTATCAAATTTTAAGTTGTAACTTGAAATTTTCTTACTACATTTCTTTCATGTAGTGCCAATGAGTAACACAAAACAAAAGTACAGAAAGAAAGCATGATGTAGGCATTATGTAGTTTTTTGTTAGAATGGTAGGCAGGCAGGTAGGCAAGTTCTTTCTTAAAGTAAAAGTCCCCTTTAAGTTCATAAAAAAATTGTATTTGATCTAGATCTGAATTGTATAGTTCTAAACAGTGTGGGAAGTATCTTCGGAGACAAGCAGTTACAAATAGAATCAACATTATAGCTTGACTCATAGTAGAGTTCAGACATTCAGTCAGCAGTAGTGACTGATTACTGTGTGCAAGGTACTAGACTTGAAATACCTATATGACATACTATTCTGAAACCTTATATCATCCCATTTAAAATCGGGTCGGAAAGTTAAATTCTTAAAGGGCTTTTTAATTTGTTACTACTCCTGAACCAAGTTCTAAATTTCAAGTCTTTTTTGGCAATAATGTTCTAAGAGGATGATTCTTTTCCCCTTTTCAACAGAGAAACTTCCCCCTTCCATCTCACAGCCACTCTTGGAATCACTGAATTGTGTCTACATTCTCTTGACAGTAGAAGACCTGTAACTGATTAGAATTTGACCGGTGACTTATGAGAGTCATTGTGGGAAGACTTGGGGAGCCAGATAAAAGCTGCTTATGCAGAAGTGCATGTCCAGTGTCTGCCCAGCTGTCATGGCCATGGAGCCCTGCAGTGGGCTGCACAGCAGTGCACCTCCACAGGGAGGCGTCTGTTTTCCTGACCTCATGTGCACACGAGAGGCTTCCTCTGCATCACGTTTGCTGCAGCATCACCTGCACTATCACACTAGGAGACAGCTCCAGGGGCTCAGGGAGGTTTTCCAGGCCACTTTTCACAGGCTATACGTGGTCTTCCATTTCAGTTGCAGAAATCAATGTTTTAAAATACTCTGTACAGTTAGGGCAGTTGCAAGCTACTGTCTGCCTCTCAGTTCTTGTTTTTACATATTGGAAAGTACTGTGTGGCCCATTTGGAGCAGTTAGTGCCAATGAAAACAAGAGCTCTAGAAATAAATGATGGTCCAGTATACCAAAGTAAAAAACAACTTTCAGAGCCAGAGTTTAAAAATGCACTTCATCAATTTTTCCTCAAACATTTAGATCCGGCTATATCTTCACCTACCGGTGGATAATGCCTTTTGTGAATAAAGTATAACATTCTAAAAATCTTCATTTAAGAAATATTTTTCTCTTAAAAGACAAATCCGGGATACAGTGAACTGGATTTTCAGTGAGCAAATGTTGGTTTACTACATCAGTGTTTTCCGGGATGCTTTTTGGCCAAATGGGAAGTTGGCACCACCAACCACAATCAGAAGTGAACAACAAAGTCAGCAGACAAAACAGAGAGCACAGCAAAAGCTACTTGAAAACATTCCAGGTGAGGCTGGGTCCTTATCCTGACAGTGTAGATACAAAAAGGGGATGTTGCTAACCCTATTAAGATGTTTTTCATTTCTATTTCTCAGGAAATATTATTTACAATGAAAAATATAAAATTTTTTTCTTTTAAGCCATGTATTGCTACTTGTTAACAAGTTATGTTAAGAATCCTAAGAGAACTTCAGCACAGATAATAAATTTTGTGTTAGAAATCTTGCTAAACTGTTTTAAGATGCTTATTTTTAGCAATATATTAAGCATTGTAGTTTGCATAAATGCCTTATGTTGAAAATTCTGAAGTTTCATTCTAAAGTTTTGAGAGAATTGACCTTTTGTGTTCCTTATGCTTTGTGTTGTGTATGCACCATGTAATATCTCCTTCACTGGGTATCTGTGCATTGCTCACTGTCGCAATCACAGCATACAATATAAACTCAATTTTCCAGATATGCTTCAGAACCTTGTTGGACAGCAAAATGCCCGCCATGGCATAATAAAAATATTCAACGCACTGCAAGAAACAAGAGCCAATAAGCATCTGTTGTATGTGAGTAAATGTAAAGCTCCCAGAGGATGAATGAGTTCTTGGATTTTGTTTCTGTTCACATATTGGGGTAGACTTTACTCTTTATATTCTTAATCACGCCTATTTAATAACTCTGTCTCATTTTCTCAGCATCGATTTTATTTGTTCATTTGGTTGAGAAGAATAAAAGCACCCCAGTGGATGGTGGATGTACTTTCTCATTCTCCCATACTAGTTGTCTGTTGAGTTTCGATGCCACATCCCTGCCTGACTGCTTGGTTTTCTTATTGCAGCCAAGCAGACTGTTTCCCAGACATCTGATTATAATTATCAGTATTAAATACTGCTGACGGTATGTTCCTGTGAAATAAGTCAGTCTGTTGGTAAATGGAGTTTATACAGCATTAATTCCTTTTGCTTGAGAATCATTTGTTTACTAAAAATAATCTTAGTACAAGTAGACTATTGTCATAAATGTAGGTATGTATTTTGAGTAAGGCTTTGGAGGAAACAAGGACAGATTTTCCTACGTGTTTTCTTGGTTCAGGTGCTGATGGAGCTGCTGCTGACTGAACTGTGTCCTGAGCTGAGGACTCATCACGCAGAGCACCTCAAAGCCGGCCAAGGTTAGGACTGCACCAATAAACCCCAGAGAAATGTCTGTGTCCTAACAGACATGAAGCGTTTTCCTCTTTTCCGCAGAGGGCTTGACTGAGCAGCATACTGGCTTTTATTTTAGTTACCTCCTTCTAGTTCTATGAGAAATAAGCAGAATTAGGGGGAGGGGGAAATAATGCTGTAATAGGTAACATGAAGAACAATCCTTCTGTTTATTGATTTTTTAAAATTTAAATAATAACATAAAGTTCAATATACTGATTGAAATACAAATGTTAATATGTGATAAGAACCTAGGAAATATTTTAAATATTTATGAAAACAGTTTTGTTTTAAAATGAAGAACTATTAATATTGTACAGGTAACTTCCTCACTGAGGATTCTGAACATTCCTATATTATTTCATGTGTATTGAAGAACATTGTTGTGCAATGCTTTGTGTAAAGTTATTGTGAAAATTTTATTGTTTTTATTTTTACCAAAGATTTCCCATAGTTTGAAGCATTTGAAGCAATAAAATACAAAAAATGAATCACAGTGCTCTTTGATTTTTAAGATACTTATATCTCAGAAAAAAGTTTGAAACACTTTGGGCAGTTCAAATATTTATTGAGTGCCTTTTTAATGGAAAACATTGTGCAATTAAGTACTTAAGCATGGATGTATAAAGCGTACTTCCTTTCTCCAGATATGAAATAAACATATGAAATATATGGTTTTTCATGAATGAAAAGAGCCAAATTAGTGCTTAAAATGAAACCTTAGGTAGGTAAGATGTGAGCTGAACCTTGGATTAGGCAGAAAAACAGAAAAAAGAGAAAAAGGAACTCAGGGAGTTTAGGTACTGGATTCTATCATCGGCATTAAGGTAATGTACAGAATTTGTCTTGCTGTTGGTAGTGGGGCCATGGACAAGTTACTTAACCAATTTCCCTAGAGTTTATTACCTATTATGCAAAAATAATAAAATACTGTCCCCCTTAAATCCCCAGAAACAAAGCTATTGAAAGGTAAAAAAATCAGTTTAATTCATCAAAGAATATATACATAAAAAGTGGCATAGGCTTTATTATGGATATATCAAACCTGCTATGTTCTTGATAAGAAACAAGTTCTGAAACATAAATAACTAAAACTTAGCAAAACAAATTTTATATTTGAAATTCTTATAGTTAAAATTCTTTGATCCTTTTTTCAAACCAGGATCATGTTTGACCCTTTGGAAAGCCCAGTTATTTATGTGGGTAAGAATTATTCTTTGAAGGGATATTGAAAAGACAACATAAATATAAAATATATATTCAAGGAAGAGAAGTAGTATAAATTTGCCTAGCCAAAATAACTCATAAAAGTTACTGGAAATATCTGTGGTATGCATAACTCAAACTGTAGCTGTTAAATGATTACTGTAAATGAAAAAGTAACTATTATTTTGACTCCTCGATATTTCTTTAAGGTAAACTTTATGAGATAGCTGATATAAGTGTCTTATAGAAGTTTTTTTTTTTTTAATATGAATAATCTGGAAGCCTCAGCTCATTCAGAGTGACTCCCCTCACAGGTCACAGGGTACACACCACTGTGACAGTGTGCAGGGGCTCCCTGTGCGGGAACATCGCCTTTTCCTTAACTACCGTAAACTAAAAGTATACAATCCACGTTGGGCTCACTGAAGACGTTTAGGTGTGTTTTCATATAGGGTACATGTCAGAGTCCTACATTTATGATTTCTGAGACCTATCAGGTTTGTGTTTGGGTTTTTTAGGAAAGATTTTATTTGAAAGGCAGCATTATGGAGCGGGGGGGGGGGGGGGGGGGGGGGGACAGAAATCTTCCATCCACTGATTTACTTCCCAGATGGCTGCAACAAGCTAGGAACCTGGAATACCATCTGGTTTCACATGAGTAGCAGGGGCCCAAGCACTTGAGCCATCTTCTACTGCCTTCCCAGGCACAAGACTGAGGAGCTGGATCAGAAGTGGGGCAGCCGGGACTCAAACTGGTGCTCATATGGGATGCTGGCATCACCAGCAGCTTAACCCACTGCACCACAACACGGGCCCCCTGAGCCCTATTTTGTTGTTGTTGTTGTTTAGATTTATTTAGAAACAATTATAGAGAGAGAGGGAGACAGAGAGAGAGAGAGAGAGATCTTCCATCCACTGGTTCACTCCCCAGGTGGCTGCAATGGCTGGCACTGGGCCAGGCCGAAGCCAGGCGCTTCATCCAGGTCTCCCACATGGGTTGCAGCAGCCCAAGCACTTGGACCATCTTCCGCTGCTTTTTCCTAGGTCATTAGTAGGGAGCTGGATTGAAGTGGAGCATCTGGGACATGAACCAGTGCCCACATGGGATGCCCACATTGCAGGCAGTGGCTTTACTTGTTGTGCCACAATGCTGTCCCCAAGACCTATTGTTTAATGGCAATTTAAAAAGCGATCTTTACTTTAGGATGAAAACGGATGGCAGATCCCTATAATGTGCTATTAATGTCAACATTCGCTCCTTCCTAATGTTGCTGTTTTAGGATTCTCTTCTCCACAACTAACTCAGTTTCTAAATCCTTTTCTTCATTGTGAAGAAGGGAGTACTGCTTGAGAATTTGGACCTTCAAACAGCTGAAAGTGTCATATGGATCGTATTAGGAAACTAGAGCAAATCAAGCTTATATTGTAGAAGGAGAGTGAAGTTAGATGTTCTGAAATCTTGTAATAGGCTTGAGACTTTGAGCAGTGTTACTGAGGAAAATGTGAGTGTTTGTAGCAATTTTAGAAGAAAAAGGGTTAGTTTAAGTTTATATTTTTAAACGATATAAGACAAATACGTGACTGAGGACATTTGAAGTTCAAGGCAAACCAGAATATAAGCAAGAGCAAGTAATTTCTGCTCTACCACAGCTCTTTTGTGACTATCACCTACATATTAATTGTATTTTCTCACCAAGAAGAGATATTGTTTAAATCCATTGTCAGAAAGAATGGTTGTGATTTATAAAATAGACACATTAATTTTGTGTATTAATAGAAAAGGATAAAATATCTCAAGTCATACTGTATTCAGAATATTTGTTTCTGCTAATAAATACCACTGTCATCTTATGCATGTGGACCTTACTGGTTTTGCTGTGATCTTTTGCCTTCATCAATGTCACTGATAGAAGGAAAGCCACTAAGTTAATTTATTTTTAATGATATTTATAATTGTATAATTTCATAATTTATTTTTGCATTGAAAGATATCTAAGCTTTAGAAATGTAGAAAATGAGTTGAAGCACAAAGAAACATGTTGCTTTAATTTATTACCTTATGAATATTCATCAGGAATAGTAATTGTTTTGCTCATTAAATTAAAATCTTTGAGGGAAAATTTGGAGGGGCAATATTCTAAACAACTTCTTAAACTGACTTTTTAAAAATTTCTAATAAGCTAAGATCTTTAGATTCTGTTAGCTTTCATAACTTCAGAAGTAGAAATGCTATATACACAGTTACCAAAATGCTATGTGTAATTCTTTAAAACTCTGTAGTTTCATGAGCTTTAATTTTTAAGTGACACAAAAAATTAAAATTAAAAATTCATTCTTCCGAATTCACAAAACTAAGGATCAAATAAATGTAAATAATTACATTTTCAAATGATGTCTTAAAGAAGTTTATAGCATTTATTCTTCTGAATATATTAAAGTAAAACACTCTCAATGTTTTCAGACACTTCATGTTAAAGAGAGGAAAGATACTTGCTTTATGACATGGTTTCAATATACCCTGAGTACTAAGCAATTTGATTCTGTGGCTAGGTTTCAATTTGCAAAAAGTACTGCTTGCAAATTTAAGAAGGAAACCTCTGTAAATTACCCAAGATAAGGTAACTTGAATGCAGAAAATAACCAACCATAGCTACCATAAAAATGCAGGTATTTAGGGTGTTAGGATTGCTGGTCTTTGTTGCAATGCACTGATGTCTAAATTCCTTGGTGAATGAGGAGGGAGTAGAGTCCATCTGCCAGCTCCGGATTCAGGTGACAAGCCTGCAAATCAGAATCCGTTATTTAGAAAATTCTAATTGTGTGAATCCTTCCTTTCCATTTTCTGTTTCATTTGTTTCTAAGAAAAGTATAGTGAACTTCAAGGGAATTGGTTAATTAAGATACATTCTATTCGGATTTCCTAATTGAAATAAGGAAATTTCAAATTTGACCTACATAAAATACTTAAAATAACCATGTTGTTATCGTTTGAAAGATAAAATTTTATCAGTGCCAAGAGTAAAGGGAATTTAAGCACGTGAGGATAGCACTGATGTTATGAATTATTGAATAAGGAAAATAAAAACATTAACATTTGGCCTCAAGCTTGTTATGATCTCATTATGTGCATGGCAGCATCTATAATAATTTTATTTTAAAGTATCTAGTTGCTTTTATTTTGCCGAAAGCAAACAGTGATAAGGTGCATAATTCCTAAAATGTCAAGAATCTGGAAGAGAGACCAGAGGTTACCTCATCTAAAACTAACTCATGCAGAAATTGTCCCTAGGTATTTACTTAGTTGCTTCTAGTGGCAGGAAATTATCACATTATAGAGAAAAGTTGGTTTTGTTTGCTTCCTAAACAGTTCCATTAGAAGATTCTTGCATATGCTTAACTGAAATTTCCCTCTGAGTGTCATTTAGAGCCACTGAAGGATCTTAGGAGAACACATAATGCTGGTTTCAAAGAAACTCTAAGAGGGAAGGTAGTTGGTGGAGTCACCCAGCTGTGTCGTCGAGGCAGAGGTGAGAGCAGGCTTGGCTCTGCTGCCTGGGGCCATGGTTCACCATCTGATTCCCCACCCTTTCTCAGAACACACCATCCTTGTCTGTTTTCTTCACCAGCGGTGCCTTCCCATAGGGCACTTTGTCAACCCAGTGAAAACCTTTCTCAGTACCCCCTCTGCCCTTGTGCTGAGCATGAAACATTCTCAGTTTCTTCTTCCTGTCTCCTGTGACACGATTCAGATCCTTCACTGGATGCGGTCTCTGAATTCCCTCCATGGTATCAGCACCCTCCATAATATAGAGCGGCCAAAGCTGAATACAGGATTCTAGATGCGGTTTTGTCAGTGCAGAGTAATGGGGCTGTTATTTCGTATCATATGGAAACAGTTCTGTGTTTGTAATCTTTTTTTTGCCATTTTATTCACATGGATATATGCCACATATCAGGACACTTTTGATCCTGGATTTTCTCTAATTATGTTTGTTTGGGAAGGATACTAAGGATAGCATAAAACTTAAAAGTGAGCTCACTGAGAAATTGGAATAATACAGCATTTAAATTTTTAAAAAGTTAATAAAGATTATTAGCCATTCAAATAAAATGGTATAATGGCAAATACCTCAAGGGTCATTTTTTGTATATTGTGTACTGTGTGTCTTTATTTATGTATTAAAATGGGTTTGATACTCTGAAAATTTTAATTTTAAACAAAATACACACACTGGAGTTCTCTTGGGAGCTTCAACAAATATGCTAATGTTTCACTCCCAGGTAACATGGTTTAATTCTTCTGAAATAAGGCCTGGACTTTAACATTTGTAAAAGATCCCTAGGTGATTTTAGTACTTAGACACGTCTCCCACCCCTGACTTTTTAACAACTGCTTTACTTTTAGATGTGAAAATCTGTTTGGGATACAAATATCACGTGGATTAAAACAAAAAGGCATATTTCAACTGATTACTTCAAAATAAATTAATATTTCTTTTAAATCTGGTATATGTAATGCATTAAAAAAGCCTTTTTTAAAAAACTACATTTAATTAAGGACTAGAATGAAAATACAGGTTCATACTTTTTCTAGGTAAAAGACATGAATTTTTTGGCTTTGAGGTCTTGACGCTGGGCTTTAGGCTGTAGATATAAGGACAGTGTAAAAAGTTAATGAAAAATAGAACTAGATAAGTTTATTCTTATGCAAAAAAATGAAATCAGTGCCAAAGAGTGATCCTCCAAAAGTTCATGGAAAATGTATATTATGAAAAAACTGCATGGATTTCATTTTTCTTTTAATTATGTTTGAGGAACAGATACAGATCACCCATCTGCTGCGGGTGCACTACCCAAATACCTGCAATGGCCATGGCCAAAGCCTGGAGGTGGGAGCAGCATCCAGGTTTCCATGTGGGCAGGAGCCCAACTGCTGTAGCCATGACTACTGCCTTGCAGAGACTACATCACCAGGAAGCTGGAATCAGAAGCTGCAGCTGGGAATTGAACTCAGGCATTCTGATGTGGGATGTGGCATTAACTGGTGGGCTAAAGGCCCATTCCTCAAAAAATTGTTGCACCAAAATAAACTCTTTTGTGATTCCGCTTTCCATGAACTTTTTGAAGTTTTACCCATGTAGTAGCAGAATGAAAGAGAATAACTTGCATCAATATAAGACTTTTTATCTCATGAGTTTAATTATGTTAAGAATCTAACAAAATTGCAATCTGTACATCTTACAACCTCTGTAGACAGAAATTATCTGCATAGTAATTAAGTAGGAACAAACACTAATGCATAAAGTTGTTCAAGAATCAGCCAAGAGCCTAACAGTTTCTACTGGAATCAATTTATGGTTTGCTCTAACGCTTACTTTAGTATAATAGTGTTTAGCAGCTTCTTCATCCTTTGCGATCCCCAAGCCCAGCTGCAGACACCGTGCGTGGTAGAAGGACGCCATGGCCATGCCTTTGCCGATGAACTCCGGGAGACAGTCAGTAACCTGGGCTATCATGGGGATGTCGTGAACCTCATCGTAGTCAGCAATCCTGGTAAGGCATTAAATTTTGAAATCAAAAAGACAAGAATAAAACATATGGTAGACATTGTCACAATAGTTTCATCTGGATTTTTTTTTTAAGATTTTATTTATTTGAGAGGTAGAGTTATAGACAGAAAGATCTTCCATCCACTGATTCACTCCCCAAATGGCTGCAACAGCCTGAGCTGAGCTGATCTGAAGCCAGGAGCCAGGAGCTTCTTCTGGGTCTCCCGCACATGTGCAGGGGCCCAAGCACTTGGGCCATCTTCCACTGCTTTCCCAGGACATAACAGAGAGCTGGATTGGAAGAAGAGCATCCGGGACATGAACCAGTGCCTATACGGGATTGCCGGCGCTGCAGGCAGAGGCTTAGCTCACTATGCCACAGTGCTGGCCCCTCACCTAAGTTTCTTATTCAATCTGTATTGCTTTGCCTTAAATTCGCCCTTTCCAAAATTTGGGTGCTACCAATGTGATGGTCCTAAGAGGCAGGGCCTTTATGAGGCGCGGCCCAGTCCCTTGTGATTGAGATACAGACCCTACACAAGAGCCTTCCCTGCCGCCTCTGCCAGGTCTCCAGAGGACGCAGCCCTCGTCGGATAAGCACACCGTCCAGGGCCTCCATCTTGGTCTTCCCAGACCCCAGAGCTGCGAGAAGTCGATCGCTGCTCCTTTTAAATTACCCAGTCTACGGCATCCTGTTACAGCACACAACAGTGACGAAGGCATTCACCTTTTGGAAAAGGCAGCACACTTTGTAAAAAACTTCATCTTGTAGTAATACTCCACGAGATTCCCTTGAGCGTAGACATTGCCACGCTCTGCTGCTTCTCGTAAGCAATACAAGGCAGCGTCGGTGTCCTGGCGGATGCCCTGGCCGTAAAAGTACATGAGACCAAGTGCACCCTGGGACTCCAGATTCCCATTGCCGCATGCTTCTGAGTGCCAATAAAATGCCTAAGAAAAAGCACAAGTTCATTTTATTTGTTATCGACAAAATTAAATGATACAAAATTGCCTAAAGAAAAACTCTTACTGTTCCCCTCTAGAAAAACAGTTCTAGTTCCTTTCAGCACCAACTCACAGGCCTTGGAGGATGCTAAGGTGAGTCCCTCTGCTGCCTGCCCACTGCCGGTGAGGTCACAGTTCAGAATACAGCAGGGGAGGGTCAGCTGTCCAGGCTTCAGAGTAAGGATGGAGAAAGCGGAACAGAAACTGTGTGGGAAAGGCCTGGAGGCACACCTGCTAAGAGGCACAGCTGATGCGGAGGAAAAGGTGGGGCTCCCCGTGGATCTCAGACGGAAGCGTCAAGATCAGTGGCCCCAGGATAAAAGCTGGGGGTTGTCTCTAGCACCCCTGCTTATGCTCAACTACAGTGAAGCTGAATTCATTTAGAAAATGGTTTCCAAGTGCCTGCTCGGTTATCTGAGGTTGCTCTTAGTTGTTAAGTGCCTCTTACAAAGTGGACATAAACTCCTTTTTTTTTTTTAAAGATTTATTTATTTATTTGAAAGTCAGAGTTACATAGAGAGAGAAGGAGAGGCAGCAATGGACAGAGCTGCGCCAATCCGAAGCCAGGAGCTTCCTCCGGGTCTCCCACATGGATGCCGGGGCCCAAGGACTTGGGCCATCTTCTACTGCTTTCCCAAGCCATAGCAGAGAGCTGGATTGGAAGTGGAGCAGCCGAAACTCGAATCGGCACCCATATGGGATGCTGGCACTGCAGGTGCAGCTTTACCAGCTACGACACAACACTGGCCCCAAACTCCTCTTACAAGCTGGACTCGGCCCCACATTCCCTCTCCCTACAGGATTTCTGAGACAATGTTTCTGCTATTTGATGATTAAAGAGAATACATTTTAGGGCCAGCATTAGGATAAGCTGCTGCCTGCAACGTCGGCATCCAGTACTGGAGCACCGGTCCAAGTCTCAGCTGTTCTGCTTCCTAGACAGTTCCCTACTAGAAAACAGGAAAATCCTACAAAAGCAACAGAAGATGGCCCAAGTATGTGTGTCCCTGCCACCCATGTGGGAGATCTGGATGGAGATCCAGGCTCCTGGCCCAACCTTGGCCATTGCAGCCATTGAGGAGCAAACAAAAAATAACTCTTCCTTTCAAATAAATAAATCTTTTTAAAAAAGAATTTCTGTGAAAATCATAAATGGATTTAACTTCTAAGTAGTTCTTAATATATTTTACTTATTAGTACCACTTATTACTTCCTGAAATCAAAGGTACTATTATTTGGGGCCAGTGCTGTGGCATAGTGGGCTAAGCTTCCACCTGTGGTGCCGGCATCCCAAATGGGCACAGGTTCAAGTCTCAGCTGCTCCACTTCTGACCCAGCTCTCTGCTACGGCCTGGGAAAGCAGTAGATGATGGCTCAGTGCTTAGGCCCCTGCACCTACATGAGAGACCTGGAAGAAGCTCCTGGCTCCTGGCTTCTGTCTGGCCCAGCTCCGGCCACTGCAGCCATTTGGGGAGTGAACCAGAGGATGGAAGACCTCTCTCTTTGTTTCTCCCTCTCTCTGTAACTCTATCTCTCAAATAAATAAATAAAATCTTTTAAAAATGGTACTATTCATACTTAAAAGTATTTGGGCCTTAATTTCAAAATTCTTTTTTTGTGTGTGTTTTATAGTGCAATACTTTGTATATATAGCTTTTTATAGCTATACAACACTCTCATATACATGATCTCCTTTGGGGGAGGTCGGGATGGGAACATTTATAGGTAAGCAAAAGGTGTGGACTGACCTTAGAGAGCCTAAAATGTAGGCTTTCTTTATCTTTTAAAGAAAGATAAGATATATTCAAAACTATGCACTCATTTCTCATTCAAGAAATACTGAAACAAATAATATCACCATAATGCCACCATGAAGAAGAAGAAAGAGAAATGCTACCTTTTCTAACTCTTTAGGTTCTTTGGTTGAGTAATACAATCCGAGGATGCTCTGGGCCTTCACACTAGCTTTTGGATTTCCATTGTCTGCAGCAAACACCCACAGTCTGAAAGAGAAAGCAAGAAAGTCATTCTTGGATTCTTTGTTTCAGCATTTCATGAAAACAAAGCCTTATTCACTGCTAAGATTACCTTTCAGCTTCCTCATCTGATCGTGGAACACCTTTTCCTTCATAATAAGCCCTGCCAAGGTTGTAAGCAGCTGCGAATTGTAAGTGTCTTGCTCTGGGACATGGAGAATCAAGAATTTTCTTCATATAGTCCACGCCTTTTTCCTTCCACAAAAACAAAAGCACAAACATCCCGAGTTTTTCATCTTACCCCAACTGTGTTTGCCTTTTCATGTGATGTGTAATATCATGAATTTCTATCCATGGGGTCTGATTGTTCTGGATTCTGCTGGGCTAGAGATGAGGGAAGAATCTAACATTCTCATCTCATCAAGCATCCCCAGGAGCTCTGGGAGAGAAACGTCCTCCATTTGATTGCACTAAGTCCCATATGGGTTTCCTTCTTTCTCTCCAGCCCTCCACCTTACAGTCTTTACTCAAATTTGTCAAAGTGCGAAGATAGCCAGTAATGATATCCGCATTTATAGCTGTCTGAGTGTACGTGTGGGCCCCTAACAAATACTGTCTTCCCTTCAAGTCTACTTTCACTAACTGCTCAGTGCTCATTTTCACCCAATATACCAATCTGCATCGAATACTGCTACACAGTCGCAAAGCACAGATGTTCTAACCACTAGCAATGAATTTCACTTTCCCCCAGGAAATCCATCAGACACGAACCTTCAAATGTCTCTCACAGGAAGAAAATACTAAGAACAGATACACTTTAGGCACCCTCCCATCACTCTTAAAGTGCTGCTGCCGGCCAAACACCACGGTAACAGCTGAGAAATTAGGGTCTCTTACTGCTAGTGATTCCCAGGTTACACAGATTTATTTCTGTAAATACTTGAGTGGGTGTCCACATTGCCCGCCTCTCCCACCCCCTCCCCCGGCCCAAACAGGTGGTAGGAGGGAATTCAGGGTAACAGCTGTGCACTGAAGTGGTTGTGCAAGTCCTCCTGCAGATGGTAATGATTAAATCCGGATACAGCACCAACAAGGCTTTCCAAGGTACTGTGAACTGCGCGAAAGCATGCCAGCCAGAAGAGAGATTCCTCTTCAACGGTGCAGCTGGATGGGCCCCACAAAGCTCGACAAACCTCAGGCAAGAGGGGCACAGGAAACCCTTTGCTAGGCACGCGGCACAGCCACACTGCTGAAAGCCAAAGAGAAAGACGACAACTCGAGTAGAGACTGACTTCTCAGGAGACACAATGAAGGCCTACAGATTTCTGAATCACATATTTTTAAAAATGTAACTAGGAAAACATCAAAAGTAAAGGCAAATTGGAGGCATTCTAAGATAATCAAGCTTGGAGATAATTCACACATGCAGACCTGCTCTACAAGAAATGCCCTTAGAGGAAGTTCTTTGGGCTGAAGGGAAGTGGGAAATGGTGCCAGGTGGCAACTCAGGTTGAGAGGAAGGAATGGTGAGCACCAGAATGGATAAATAGGTAGCAAATGTGAGGACACACACATAAACACGTCCTGGTGTGTGTGTGTTTATACTTTCAACTTTTTTATTTTATTTTATTTTATTTTTGACAGGCAGAGTGGACAGTGAGACAGAGAGAGAGAGAAAGGTCTTCCTTTGCTGTTGGTTCACCCTCCAATGGCCGCCAAGGCCGGCGTGCTGTGGCCAGCGCACTGCGCTGATCCCAAGGCAGGAGCCAGATGCTTCTCCTGGTCTCCCATGGGGTGCAGGGCCCAAGCACTTGGGCCATCCTCCATTGCACTCCCAGGCCACAGCAGAGAGCAGGACTGGAAGAGGGGCAACCGGGACAGAATTCGGCACCCCGACCGGGACTAGAACCCGGTGTGCCGGCGCCGCAAGGCGGAGGTATACTTTCAACTTTTCAAAAGCTTTGTGAGTACAGTAAAAATCGTAACTGTGCTTTGTGTTTTGGGGTGACAACAAACATAAATCTATACAAACAGCACCAAGGATGGGGGTGAGTAAATGAAAACACACTTCTGCAAGACTCCTGTGTTTTGCCTGAAGTAGTCCAATGTGAACTCTGTGTAAACTCCGCATACCTTACTCTCTGAAGTAAGATTTCATAAACTTGAAATAGCAAATTTATATTAAATACTTATACCCCATACCTCTCTGTAGTTCTTTCTGGACTCTCCATTTGGTTGTTTTAATCTATTTGTCTATTTCTGAATAAATACCACATTGTTTTAAGTATTACACATTTATATTGGGTTATTTAGTGGTTTAAGTCCCTCTCCCTTTGTTCTTTCTTTAAAGTTGGCTTGTTGTATATTTGATTTTTCTTTTTATTTATTTATACATTTATCAGAAAAGCAGAATGACAGAGAAAGAGAGAGAGAGAGAAATTTTCCACCCACCATTGCACTCCCAAAATGCCCACAACAGCCAGGGCTGGCCCAGGTGGAAGCCAAGAGCCAGGAACCCCACCTGGGTCTCCCACATGGGTGGCAGGGACCCAAGGACTTCGGACATCTTCCACTGCTTGCCCAGGTGCATTAGCAGAGAGCTGGCCTGGAAACAGAGTGGCGGAAGTCAAACTGGCAGTCTGATATGGGATGCCAGCAATGCAAGCATCAGCTTAACCCACTGTGCCACAATGCCACCTCCATTTGCTCTTTCATATTAATGTTACGAGCAGTTGGCCAAGTGCCATAAAAAATCCTGTATCTAATTTGATTCTAATTGCACTTAATATATAAAGTTGAATCTGGAGAGGACATAGAGGTAAAATGTAGAAATAGTGTCTGGAAAACAGAGGCACTGACAAATGGGGGACAATGCCCAGTAAGCCTGGAGACTATGAAATACATAAACCAATGTCAGCATTCCATATTGGCACTGGCTCAAGTCCCAGCTGCTCCTCTTGCATTCCAACTCCCTGCTATGGGCCTGGGAAAGCAGTGGAAGATAACCCAAGTACTTGGGCCCGTGTACAGACATGGGAGACCTGGAAGAAGCTCCTGGCTCCTGGCTTCAGCCTGGCCCAGCCCTGGTCATTGCAGCCATTTGGGGAGTGAACCAGAAGATGGAAGCATTCTCTGTCTCCTTCTCTCTCTCTCTCTCTCTCTCTCTCTCTCTCTCTCTCTCTCTCTGTAACTCAGAGATAAAAGGCTTTAAAAAATACTTATTTGAAAGGCAGAGTTACAAAGAGGCAGAAGCAGAGAGAAAGAAGTCTTCCATCTGCTGGTTCACTCCTCAGATAGTCACAACGGCCAGAGCTGCGCCGATCTGAAGCCAGGAGCCAGGAGCTTCCTCCAGGTCTCCCACGCAGAAGCAGGGGCACAAAAGGGCCATCTTCTGTTGCTTTCCCAGGCCATAGCAGAGAGCTGGATTGGAAATGGAGCAGCTGGGATTTGAACTGGTGCCCATATGGGATGCCAGCACCTCAGGCAGCAGCTTTACCCGCCACACGCCAGCCCCAGAAATAAATCTATAAAAAAAAGTCAACTGAAAATCATAAAGAACAGAAAAAACTGTAATAGTGATCTCTAAATATCATAATTTAGCTTATTCTCTTTCAAACATGCCAAAATAAATAAGGCTTAGAAATATACTATTATTGATTACAGTACAGCTATTAAAATGATATACATTATATTTATTTACAAGGAAGAACATTCAAAATTGTTAGGTAAAAATAAGGTAAAACACCATTGTATTTATAGTGTGGTCCTTTGTTGAAAAAGTTTGTGTGTGTGTGTGTGTGTGTGTAGCTGTCCTTCAGTGTCCCCAAAGGACTGGTTCCAGGAATCCCATGGATATCAAAACCTAGAGATGCTCAAGATGCCCTTACATAAAATGTTGTAAAGCAATAAAAAGAAGTTGCACATCTTCCTATATACTTCAAATCATCTCCAGATTACTTATAAAACCTAATACAAGGTAAATGCTATGTAAATAATTGTTTAGGAAGTAATGACAAAGAACAAATCTGTACATGTTTAGTACAGAATCGATTTTTTTTTGGATATTTTTACCTGTGGTAGGTTGAATTCATGGATGCAGAATCCAACTGTATATCTACATTCATATATATACAGGTATATGTGGATTTATATATAATTTATGTGCATAGATAATACATGGAAGATTATATATTAAAATAATAAGTACATATTTGAGAGTAGAATTTGGAGTGATTCTATTTTTGCTTATTTTCTTATTTTTATCAATGTTCATGTAGCTTTGGAACTACATGTAACTTTAAAAATAAAGAAAAGCATTTTAAATGGAAATATTATTGACAGCTAATGATGGCAAGGAATATTTTTCAGTGGTAAATGAGAGAATTCAAAAGTTCTAATTGATCCTTAGAGATTCAAATTGTGCAATGAGAAAAGTACATGTCAGAATGACACTGTAATTTCTCAGCCAAATTATCTGAATTTCCCACAGTACTTCTAATATGATATTCCAAAACTTACAGCTACAGATGTGTTTACTCTTTATACAGCATATAGTAAAATCCACTTTTATTTGGGGTAGTTTATTTGGCATAAATTGCTAAGATTCTTTTAGTAAATATTTTAGCTTGTCAAAGATTCTCTGCTGTTAATTATGAGAACCATACTTAAAATAGGAATCTGAAACTTTTGCCCTTTTCCCCTCAATAAAGTGAATTCTCAGTGGTAGAGCTGTATGTTCCAAAAGAGACAAACTGTCCTAAAAGCTATCTGATGACCAAGAAGCTGCTGTGATGGTTATTTCATTCTGATTATCACTTGAACAAAAACAAACAGCAAAAAACAATTCCATATGGAAGGCATTCCAGCAGAATAACACCAGTTCACTGTTAGCATAAAAGAGGAAATTACTGGAAAGATTAAGCAGTTCTCTAGCATTTGGGGGTGGAGCAAAGTAAACATCAAAAGCTCATGTAAAAAGGGGCTCACTCTTTTGTATAGCTGAACTCAGCCAAAAATCTGGAGGACAGGAAGGAGAAGTGGGGCAAACAGAAATTGACTTTGTTTTTTACATAAATATAAAAAGGATATTGATATCCTTTAAAATTCTAAAAAGTTATATATTATTAAATATAGGATAAAGCTATACTAAAATATAATTTAACATATATAAAACAATCCATGAACAACAAAATCTTAAACACTGTGAACCAAACAATAACTTACAGCATTTTGTATGGTGCCCAGTCCATCATAATACATTACTCCTAGCTGGTACATTGCTTGATGATCTTTCTCCTTGATTTCTTCAAACTGCTCGAATGCTTCTTCATACCATCCCTATAAGCTCCCAGAAAATATGCAATTACTTTTATTACAATCTTCAATTAATACCAGCTGAGGCACCAAGAGGCTCTTTGAGCCCCAGGAAGTAAGTCCCATCCAAAGCTGAGCGATCACACTGTCAGCCACTACACTATGCTAGCCTCAGAGTGGCAACCGTAAGATGAGTCCACAACAGATATTTGTTTCCAGAATAAAGGAAAATACCACTGGACATTTAGACAATAAGTAGGATATAGGTGTGTAACTGCCCAAATAGTCTATGGATCTTGAGGGATTGGAGACAGACCCTTTTCAAATCTGTCCCTGGCATTCTGTGAAGAACTGAAGTCAGAATGATGGTTTGCATGGTTCCTCTTGAGTCTACCTCCCAGGCTATCCCAGCAGATCAACAAAGAAGCCAATTCGCTCCTCTTTCTATGTAGGAACACAGAGGCAACTTTTAAGTACTAGATGAGATCAGGGTCTTCATTTTTATTAATATGAAAATATTTTATGAATTATTAAATACTGTGAGACAATATATTTTTAATTTATAGGATGAAAATGGATTTTATGCCAAAATGACTCCTATAAATTTATTAGGTTGACTCTTTTTTTTTTTTTTTTGACAGGCAGAGTTAGACAGTGAGAGAGAGAGAGAGAGAGAAAGGTCCTCCTTCCATTAGTTCACCCCCCAAAATGGGCGCTACAGCTGGAGCTACGCCGATCCGAAGCCAGGAGGCAGGTGCTTCCTCCTGGTCTCCCATGCAGGTGCAGGACCCAAGCACTTGGGCCATCCTCCACTGCCTTCCCATGCCACAGCAGAGAGCTGGACTGGAAGAGGAGCAAACTGGCACCGAATCCGGCGCCCCGATCGGGACTAGAACCCGGAGTGCCGGCCCCTCAGGCAGAGGATTAGCCTAGTGAGCCGCGGCGCTGGGCTAGGTTGACTTCTTTAACAGAGGTCTGGTATCTCCTTAAGCTGGTGGAAGTATATCAAGAGTAAGCCCGCAGGCATATGTAATTTGAAAGAATTTTCGTAGTATAATAATGTAAGGAACTCTATATGAGATTTTGCTATGAGGATCTAACAGAATTATAGGAAATAGCAACACACAAAAGAGGATACCTCTTCAAAATAGAGTTGACCTCGTAGAAAATATGCGAGAGCATCCCCTTTTCTTATCCTTTCCTTCAAGATCTGCAGTGCCTTATCCACCAAGTTAGCATGGCTATAAAGATCTGAATTTAAAAAGGTAAAAGTGTTAATAAACAGTAAGAGTTTTTTGAGCATTACATTGTATAGAATTTATTTGACACTGTTAATACTAGTTTTATTCCCAGTTCTCATTCCTAAAACTGACCTCCTTCGCTCATGGAAAAAGCATTATCCTCAAAACAAACTGCATTACCACAATACCTTATATAATTGAGAAGTATTTATTGATTGGTTTTTCAAATTAACTTCACTGCAAGGTAGGAGTTTTAACAATGCAGTCTATATCCATGCATCAGATTTTCTTTGGGCAAAGCTTTCTTGTGGGTTAGTTACATTCTTAATTTAAGTCTTAGTTGGAACTACTGTAATCGAATGAACAATCCCTAATTTTTTTTAAGTCTAGAATAAAATAATGGTAGCTTTCAATGCCAGCTTCAAGGAAAGCATAGCATTATTCTCTTTAAAAGACATGACATCTGACTTCTCTTTTTGGGAAGGATGCCCCTCAGTCCTGTGAGTAAAATAAGGACCAGGATGGAGTTGTTAAGACTTCTTGTTAATTTGCCACCAAATAAATGAAGTAGCAATGTCAGATTCTTGTAGGAAAGTTAGAAAGGAGTGTAAATTAACCAAGTCCTTCAAGCCAATCAGACGCGAATTTCTTGTCTCGTTTGCTTTAGTGGTCATAATAAACTTTTAATAAAAATAGTCTCCAAGGAAGATTAAATTTATACCAGTCTTCTTCTTCCACTGGAAGAACTTTTGGTTCTTTGCAGCATGCTGAGATAAAGAGGCATAAAAGGGATTCTTGGGCAACTTTTCACTGATTAACTTCATCCTGTTTCCACAATGTGAATTCTGTAAACAAGAATAAAACATATGATAGTAGAAACCTTTCCCCCAGAAAAGTGCAAAAACAGACTCCATTCCTCGCTGGCACTCATTAAAAGCATCCTCCCTCCATCTGCTAGAGAGAGGAGAGCAAATTACCAACTCTGACATGTCACAGGTTCTTTCCCAGGAACCAGGACCCTCCCCAGCTCTGAGACAGCTGTTTTCCACATCTGCTTCCACAGCACGGAGTTCATGATGAGCCCTGTTTGCAAGTCCTGCCTGGCTCGAGTTCACACACTGCACTGAGTCTGTTGCCCACCACCACTGCTGCCATTTAGTGGGAGTCAGGGATGCCTCCCGTAGATACAGCTCTTGTGCACTGGCACCTTCCTGTGTTCTTGTAACTGAACACCATCAGATTAATAATTTCGAATGAAAGCATCTGCCTGTTTTACCTGGAACTATACTCTATTTTGGCTGTGTCGTTCAGTTGTATCTTCTTGTCTGTATTGGATTGCCATGTTATGAGATGGATTGCAGTTGAATGGTAAATCAGAACCTTCATATAAAAAGCAGAGGCCACCTCATTTGGCATGGAGTCCAGGTTGGCCTAGGTTGAGGGTAGTTGAGGCAGCAAACTCAGTTGTTGCTATGCTTTTGTGTTTACTCCTTGGCATTCTACTGTTATAGTTCACTTTCACCAATCAGGAACAAGCTTCCAGTAAGGAGTCTTGATTGGTGATCAAGAAAAGAACTCAAGAGACCCTTAGTGTGATTGGAGAGCTGCAGTTATATAATTACATGATACGGAGCGGCGCTGTGTCCTAGTGGGTGAAGCTGCAGCCTGCAATGCTGGCTGCTTCACTTCCGATCCAGCTTTCTGCTGTGGCCTAGGAAAGCAGTAGCAGATGGCCTGAGTCCTTGAACCTCTGCGTCCACGTGGGAGAAGGGAAGAAGCTCCTGGCTTCAGATCGGCACAGCTCCGGCTGCTGCGGCCATCTGGGAAGTGCACCAGTGGATGGAAGGCCTCTCTCTCTGTCTCTCTCTCTCTGCCTCTCTGTAACTCTGACTTTCAAATAAATAAATAAATCTTTAAAAAAATAATAATTACATGATAACTATTTCAGAAAATAAACCACTTCATTATAATTCAATAGACTAGGGAGAAAATCACTGAACTACTTTTATAACTTTGGAAGATTCATTTAATCTTTTTAGGAGTCAGTTTCCTTACCTATAGCTTAGACAATACGTAGTTTGAACTAAGGAATTTTTTTTCCAAAAGTCTCTTCCTAGATATATAAAAACCATTGATTATGTAATTCTCAAAATTTTATGGTTGCATTAGTGAATATACAAATTCCCAATGAACTTGAGGATGACACAATATTAGGTAAGGTATTTGGAAGAAAAACAATCCAAATAGATTTGCACCATCAGTTATTACTCAGGAACTAAAGGCAGAGGTTTTTTTCTTTTCACTGAAGACATCAGCCCAGAGTGCTACTAGATTCAAAAAGGCTAAGGAAAAACTGGGCATCAAAAACGAATGAGATGAGAAAACAATGCCTTACCTCATTCAAACTCACGTTGTCTTCTGTGGTTTTCGGACTGCACATGGTTGGTTGCTGCTGTGGCTTAACAGAAGCCTTGGAGAAGTCTGGAAAGTTAAAATGGAGTTGGAGGGAGCATTCACAAGGAGCTGAGAGTGGCAACCCAGTTCTCCCACATGGGCAGGAGGAACACAATGGCTTGAGCCATCACTGCCGCCCCTCAAGGTTTGCCTTAGCAAGAAGCAGAAGCCAGGATCCTGAGCCAGGTATGGAACCCACACAATCCACTATGGGACACAGGCATCTTGCAGTGTCTTAATTACCAGGCCAAACACTGGCCCCCTAACATGATTTTGTAATGTTGCAGGACTCCTGTAAGAAGTTTACCCCAGGCCGGCGCTGTGGCTTAACAGGCTAATCCTCCACCTTGCAGTGCCGGCACACTGGGTTCTAGTCCCGGTTGGGGCGCCGGATTCTGTCCCGGTTGCCCCTCTCCCAGGCCAGCTCTCTGCTATGGCCCAAGTGCTTGGGCCCTGCACCTGCACGGGAGACCAGGAGAAACACCTGGCTTCGGATCAGCGAGATGCACCGGCCGCAGCGGCCGGCCATTGGAGGGTGAACCAGTGGCAAAAAGGAAGACCTTTCTTTCTGTCTCTCTCTCTCTCACTATCCACTCTGCCTGTCAAAAAAAAAAAAAAAAAAAAAAAGTTTACCCCAAATTCAGTACTTTTTTTGAGAAAATGAAAACTAAGATTGAAAAAAGCAAGAGAATAGGTTTATTTCTGCCAAAATCTTGGGATTACTTATAAAATCATCATTGCAAACTTGACGACTGCTTGCATCATATGCTGTAAATTTAGAATATTCTGTAATAGAAATTGTAGACATTCGTCATGATGTAGAATCTGAAAGAAATCTGATTTCAAAGTGAAAGTGGGTGCGGTGGATGCTGATGGTGCCCTTCTCAGACCCTCCTTATGAGTTACTGCCCGGATCCCCAGCTGCTGTGAATGTTAAAACAGCTCACAGCTGTTCCTTCCCTGTGGCTTTGTCCGCAGGCAAACATGCGTTCCTTCAAGCTGGGACACTTTGCTTTCTCCCTGCAGACAGAACACTTAGAACCCCCTCCCCACACCCCACCCCCCAGGAGAGGCAATCATGCGGTTGAGTATCCTGCCCCAATGTTGTTGAGTGACTCAGAATGCAAAGTCCTGACTGGTCTTAATGTGGCACATTCTCGGGGTTGTGTTTGCGGCAGGTAACCTCATTACATAAAGTAATATTTCTGCACAAACAGAAGGTGTACTTTTCTTAAAAAGCAGTGAATTCCTTAAACTCAGTGCTCCTCTCTTACAATGAAGCCTTCTGAGCATACAGGAATTGATTATGGGTTCTTTGGGTCATTTCTTTTTTTTAAATTAATTTATTTTTTATTTTTTATTTTTGACAGGCAGAGAGGATGAGAGAGACAGAGAGAAAGGTCTTTCTTTTCCATCGGTTCACCCCTCTTGGTAACTAAAAAGACATAAATACATAAGGGAGGAATGATTAAGCCAGACAATCACAAGGCTGAAAAACTGGCACTGGCATGGTGGTTTAGTGGGTAAAGCCTCTTCCTCCAACGCTGGCATCCCAGATGGGCACTTGGTCATGTCCTAGCTGCTCCACTCCTGATCCAGCTCCCTATTAATGTGCCTGGGAAGACAGTGGCAGATGGCCCAAGTGATTAGGCCCCTACTACCAGCCTGGAAGATCAGAGGAAGCTCCTGGTTTCCGCCTGGCCCAGCCCTGGTGGTTGGGGCCATCTGGGGAGTGAATCAGCGCATGAAGATCTGCTCTCCCTAACTCTTTCCAAATAAATAACTACATCTTTAAAAATTAATTTTAAGTTAAAATATTAAAAATTGAAGATACAAGATAATTTTCAAGTACTTTTTAAAAAACCGTTACCTTCAATGTAACTTTACATCTCCTGCGGACCTCCTACTTACTTCTGCTTCCATTCCCACCTGCCTCAGCGCAGTCTCTGCTCCTGCTCCCCACGATTCCTTCATATTTCTTGGCCATTCATACTTTTTTTGTTAAATGTTGGCTTTTATTTTTTTGGCTTTGGGTTTTGTTGCTTTATAGCTCTTCGTTAGTAGCACACATTTAGATCTGTCAATTCACTTTTCATACTCAGGGTGATAATCTGCCTTCTTACTGGAACATTGTTATTCTTTCATATTCAGAGTAACCCTAAATTTAAATGTTTTCTTTTGTACCGTCATTCTACTTAGGCTTCTTTCTGTACTGCCTTCTGATGGATTTGCTACTCTTGATTGACTAAGAAATTAAACACTGGAAAAGTGTGCTTCCTAAATCTTGGATTGGTGCCTTCTAGTCTAATCCTAATTTATTGGTATTAGTTTCCCAGGGCAGTTATAACAAATTTCCAAAAACTTCGCGGCTTAAAGGAACAGACATTTATTCTCTCAAAAGGTTCTGGGCTTGGAATCCAGACTCAAGGCGTCAGGAGGGCTCTGCTCCCTCTGGTCTGGGGAACAAACACCCTCACGGAAACAGAGAGCCATTCCCCAGCCCGGCCGCCCCGGCGGCGCGGGGCCACGGCTCCCAGCGGGAAGACCCCGAGGTCCTAACGGGCCCTGGCTGCTGCGGCTCCATTCTCCGTGGACTCCGTGGGCACTCACAGGGGCCCTCCTCTTGCCTCTCGGCAAGCTCCGAACGTGGACTTCCCCCAGGCGACCCGTTTAGCCGGCTGGCTTCACGAACTCCCAACACGGGCCTGGCCCCAGGGTCCGTTCAATGTCGGGGTGGGCTGGGTTCCGCATCACCGCCCTCCAACGCGCCAGGGCTCGCGGGCCCGGGGAGAGGGCCGACTCCGAGCGCGGGGCGAAAGGACCTGCTCCCTTCTCCGCGGCTGGGGACTGGACGCGGGCCAGCTCCACCACACAGATTTCCAGAGGAAGTGTCCGCCGAGAGCTACTTATAGCGCCTCGGCTTCCTGCTTACGTGCTTGGAAACAGAAAACCGAAGCCTCGCCCGCGACTCCCGCTTCCCCAGAGGGATTAAAGGGCTGGGCACGCTATGTGAGACGTGCCAAACCGAGCGCGCCTCATGGCGGCCGCCGGAGCCCCACCGCTCCGACTCCCGCCCTCCCCGTGGCCGCCCTTCACCGCGCACGCGCGCTGCGGCTCGCGGGGGCCGGACGATGGCCCCGCCCCGAGGTGGGCGGGCCTTCCCCTCGGCGGCTGGCGAATCGGCCGGCGGGTCCGCGCGGTCGCCCCTCCCCTCTCCCCTCCGGTCTCGCCGGGTTCCGGGTTGCACGTGGCAGTGTTTGTGTACGTGCGGCGGCTGCTTGCCAGGGGGAAGTCCCGGCAGCTAAGGATTCAACTGCTGGGGCGCGGCCAAATCTGGGGTGCGGCGGCTTGGGGCCGGCCCGCTAGCCCCGGCGGTCTTTAAATTTTCCTGCACTGGGGCGAGCCTGTGGATGCTTACCTGCCAGTCTGCAGTGGGCGTCCCAGCTCTCTGCGCTTCCAGGGACTCCTCTCCCCTGCGGTAGGCGAGAAATGCTGTTGCTTGACTGTAACCCGGAGGTGAGACTCGGGCCCCTTTTGTCCTGCAGGCTTCCCGGATCGCTAGCGAGAGTGACAGTGGACAGACCGCCGGGCGCGGCCGAGTCAGCTTCGTCAGGGTTGGAAGGTTTGGGGAGCAGGAAGATTTTCAACCCGGAGACAGCGCAGGACTGGAGAAAGGGTGCGGGATCTGTTTTCTCCCCGCAGGTGGACAGTCTGAAGCATTTGCTGGAGACGGGGGCTTCGGTCAACGCACCCCCAGATCCTTGTGAGCAGTCACCTGTCCACTTCGCCGCAGGTGGCGGCTTTGCTCACTTTCTTCTCTGGCAGCTGCAAACCGGCGCTGACCTCAACCAACAGGTAACTAGGTAACTGATTGTTGCTGTGAACAACCCTCTCCGCCTCAGACCCACAAACGTGTCTCAGGCGCCGGCATACTCTGGTTTCAGTTGCGGCAAACATGTCTATGGCAGGGATATCCCAACAGAAATATAATGCAAAACATGTATGTAATAAAAGCTTAGTAGCCACACTAACAAAGGTAAACGAAAATGAAGTTGACTTTAGTAACTTATGCAACAAAATATTTCAGTATGTAGTCAATGTGAAGCACTGACTGATGAGCTAATTTACATGTTCTTCTCATAGGATGTCTCCGTCTGGGTTCCTTTTATTCTTACAGTATATCCCAATTCAGGGTACCCCCCTGTATGCCCATTAGTCAAAAAGGGCTACTGGCTGTCATCCTGGACAGCACAAGACCAGTTCATTTCAAAATGACCATACTGCCATAGTCTCAGTATGACAACTGAAATACTTGTGAGGCCTGTCCACCGGCACACGTTTTTACTGAACTTTCTTACAGCAGCTTGCACCTTCCATTGCATATTGTTGTCTGGTGAATTTTAAATTAACTTTCTGACTGCTGTGGAACTCTGTGTTGCTTGTAGTCACTTAAAGTTTAATGTATGTGACTGCGGCTGCACATTGCACAGGTTTTCACTAATGAAAACTTGTACTAAATAGCACGCTAAGGGAACTTTATCAAGAAGTCCAAGGACCTGTGTTGTGGCACAGTGGGTCAAGCAGCAGCTTGTAGGGGCATCCCATCTCCGAGTATGGGGGCTTTGAGTCCTGGCTGCTCTGTTTCAGATCTGCCTCCCTGCTGATGCATCTGGGAAAGCAACAGAGGGTGGCCCAAGTACCTGGGTCCCTGCCACCTTTGTGGGAGACCCGATGGAGTTTCCTGGGAGCCATCTGGGGAGTGAACCAGCAGATGGGAAAAGTTTCTCTTTCCATCTCCCATCTCTCCCTGTCACTCTGCCTTTCAAATAAACAAATCTTAAAATCAGCCCAGTACACCGCAGTCCTAACTGCCCTCCTCAGTTAGCTTGTTAGTCCTCACAGAGGAACTTCTGGACAGAGTGTGTGTGTTGTCTTTCAGGATGTTTTGGGAGAAGCTCCGCTACACAAGGCTGCCAGAGTCGGAAGCCTGGAATGCCTTAGCCTGCTTGTAGCCAATGATGCCCAAATTGAGTGAGTATAAAATCAACGGCTTCACACTCGAATTTTTCTTGGATTAAAGTCATCAGACTTCTCTACCTTTATTACATGGGCTTTATAAACTAATGCTTGTCTAACTGGTAACTTAGTGTTACCTATCACATGCTAACATATGCTCTTAAGGGACATCTAGTAAATAATAATTTGAGTAAAAGAAAAAAAAAAGGATCCTGAGTGGTCGGAGGCCAATTCTGTTCTTGTTTTAGTTTTGGAAAACCCTTCTATAGAACTTCTCACCGACTACTTCTGAGTACTCGTTCACTGTACTGAACACCAGATACTCTTGTGTTCACTCAGAAACGGAATTCCTGCTCTGTTCTGGACTCTGCTAGCCACTGAGCATCCCACAATGTGAAAAAAGAAATTTACCTCTCCTGTTTGTCAACCAGCATTTGTATGCGTCCCAAATTCCTTTGTTAAAGATACCCAAAAAAACTAAACAATGGTGAATTTTCATTTAACTCAATTTTTGTTGTAATTCCAGTTTATGTAACAAAAATGGGCAAACAGCTGAAGATCTTGCTTGGTCATGTGGATTTCTGGAATGTGCCAAATTTCTTACAACAATTAAATCTATGCAGACAATAAAATCAAATGAACAACCCAACAAGGATCATTGTGTTCCAGTACTCAGACAAAAACGAAGGTTTGGAAACGTGGAATGTACAAATGGGAAAAGGAAGTGTTGGTAAGTAACTCCTAGCTGCAGCTTTCTTTCTCCTAACTCCTGCATTTAACATAGAATTTATTGTGCCATTTAAATTCTGACACTGTTACGCTTAACACTAGTTACAGTGACTACTACAACTAGATTCTAGAGACCAAATATTGTCCAGCAGGGTGGAAGTTTGGGGAGACAACCTTTTTTCTTTTTCCTTTAAAAAGCCTTTAATGTCAACATGTTTTTTAAAAACAGATGTCATGGTGGCTATGAAGTTTGAGGATGGCCTTCATTCGTGCTGGTCTACAAGCTGTGGCTTCTGGTTTACCATATACATCTCAACTCCATTTAAGGAGAAGGAAAACTTTCTCTTCCAAGTGAAGATAGCATTTAGGAATACATGTATTTACATGTCCATCATATTTTGTTGTGTATGCTTTGTCTTTTAAGTTATTAAAGGAATGGTTAAATAAATTCTCTGTAGTATTTATAGCCTTTAAAAAAAGCCTTAGTTTAAACCATCAAACTATACCCAGAATCTAATTTAATATGAAATTAAGCTTATTCTTTATTAACATTTATAATATCACTTCACTCCTGGGTGTTTTAAATAATCTTTGGTCGCTGAGGAAGACATAAATTATAGTAAGCATCCTTGTTCCAAAAGTCTGGGCCCTTCCATCCACACCAGCCCTGGAATTGGGAGAAGGGAAAGGAAAACTTTTACAAAGTTAAAGACCACGTGATGGAAATCCTAAGTTGAGGCTGTACGAACAAGACTTGGAATAAGTCTCTGAATAGTTGTGTAATTCAAAGATTTTCATTCCTACTGAATATGCAAACATAATTGGATCAATTTAAGGCAGATTTCTAAACCTTAAATTCTATCATATTTAACAACAGGAATAAAACCTTCCTTACAGTAACAGCTCCTGCAGATTCCACAGGTTACTGACAGTAAGATGTTCGGTTTTTACCAGGAGACAGTCTAACGGGCTCTCTTAGGTACATCTGATGAAGCATGGCACTCACAAGTCAGAGCTTGCCCCCAGGTCTTCTTTTTCCTCCGGCTAACACCCATTTCACTTTGCACGCCTTAGGTCAGAAGCAATCCTTTTTCCCAGCAGACAAAATTTTTCTTTCTTTTTTCTTTCAAACAAAATCTCATTAAGAATATGAAAGCTTGTGAGATTTTTCTAGGGCCACTACTTAATTTTCTTTAAAAAATCTGAAAGGGCCAGCAGTGTGGTGTAGCAGGTATAAACCTGTCACCTGAGATGCTGGCATCATATGGGCACCAGTTCCAGTCCCAACTGCTTCACTTCCCATCTAGCTCTCTGCTATGGCCTGGGAAAGCAGCAGAAGATGGACCAAGTCCTTGGGCCCCTGCACCCACATGGGAGGCCCAGAAGAAGCTCCTGGCTTTGCACCGTCCAAGCTCCCGCTGCTGTGGCCAGTTTGGGAGTGAACCAGCGGATGGAAGATCTCGTTCTCTCTCTCTCTGCTTTCCAAATAAATAAATAAATCTTTAAAAAAATCTGAAGAAAAGGCTGATGACTAGTGTGTGTTGTATCATCCTCAAATGAAATGTATTGGGGGACTGGCACTGTGACGTAGCGGGTAAAGCCACCGCCTGCAGTGCCGGCATGCCATATGGGCACTGGTTTGTGTCCTGGCTGCTCCACTTCTGATCCAGCTCTCTGCTGTGGCCTGGGAAAGCAGTGGAAGATGGCCCAAGTCCTTGGGCCCCTGCACCTGCATGGGAGACCAGGAAGAGGCTCCTGGTTCCTGGCTTTGGATCGGCGCAGCTCCGGCCCTTGTGGCCGGTTGGGGAGTGAACCTTCTCTCTCTGTAACTCTGACTTTCATATAAATAAATCTAAAAAAAAAAAAAATGCATTGGGAGGAGGCCAGTGAAAGACCCTTAAAATGCCACTGAATGAGAGGCAGTAGTGGTCGGCCAGATACCCTGGCAACCATTTACTCATTCACACAGGTATGCCTTCTCTGAGAAACCAGATTCAAATTTTTAAAAAAAATAAATGGCCAGACAGGGTGCCCAAGCAGAGTATTGGGGCAGCCATGCCTCTTCCCTTTGCAATGCTTGGTTGACAGCTTCCGCAAGGAAAACTGCAGGAAAGAGGGGGCAGGCAGAAGCAGAACTCTCCCGTGGCCTCCCACACTCCTAGAGTCAAGTGAGAGTCAGTGGCCCCACTGATGGCTCGGCCCTGGCTTCTTAGTGTTTTGGTGCCCTAACAGAGTAAGGAGGGGTGCTACCATTGCAAATCTCCGCGGAACCATAACTAGCGAAGACGAATACTACAATTCCCAATTCCCGGAGAAATTATCAGGGAAGATGCCTTGAGAAACCCCTATCTAGACAATCCCTTCTTCCTGAAGCCAGCCAGAAGGAATTAAGATGATTACCTGTATCACTCCTGTAATGAAAACAACTCAGGCGGCTCCTTGTGGCTTAGATAAAACTCTGTGTCTTGCTCCTCTGCATGCCTGGCTCACCAGGACTGCGGTCCTCGCGTTAGCTCCTGTCTGCCCGGCAGCCGCACCTCTTCTCCGTGCTCCCAGCACATTCACGTACCTACAGCTAGTTCTGCAAAAAGCCCTGCTCCTCTACCTCCGCCCTAAAGCCCACCTGACACACCATTTCTTTTTCCTTGAGAATTTAAAAGGACATTTTATTTGAAAGAGAAACAGACATCTCCCATCCTCTGCTTTGTTCCCCAAATGCCCACAATGGCTGGGGCTGGGCAAGGCCAAAGCCAGGAGCCCGGAACTAAATCTGGGTCTCCTGCTCAGTGTTTCGACTAGCTTCTCCGCTGTTTTCAGCTAATGTCAGCCTCTTAAAGACCTTTCTGACAGGAAGGGCAGTGTGCTCTTGGCACTGGTAACAGCCAGTTTGCTGGCCTTCATTCTAGGTTCTTTGCCTTGAGTCTAAATTTTAAACAGATACTTACCTTTTCCAAAATAACTTGCAAATCTTCAGCACCTGTATAATGTGGATCTAGAATCAGAAATTTTATCTGCCCTGTGACCTCATTCCATGCAACTCCTAGTATTGTGTGGGCCAGAACTCCTCCCCCTGCAGAAGAAAATAAACACAAGGCATAAAGGAATCTCAGTTGCTTATTCAATTTAAATTTTACAAGATTATTTTGCCCATTGATCCCAGACAGCATTAAAATTGACTACTTACAACATGAAAAACCACAATGTCAAATACACTAAGACAAAATTCTATCTGTAGCCCATAAAAAATATCATAATACCTATATAATCATACAAAGTTTATACTCCCGCATCCATAGAACTAAGGGGAATTCAGGAAGGGCAAGAGAGGGTCCGCGTTCCTCCCTGAGAGTGGTGCCATGCTGCGTGCTGCTGCGGTACCTCCAGCAGACGTTCCTGCTGCTCTGCTCCGGGAAGCTGCAGGAATACAGACCTGCCGCTCCTGGAGCTCCTTCTGGTTACCTGGAGGACACCAGCCTCAGCTTAGCTTCTCACCTCACAAGACAGATCTTGTCTGCACACAATCATGCAGCTTCAGATCAGCGACTCCTGTCTTCTTATTTTACAAATAAAGCCCAGAGAGCAAAAGTAAGGTGCCACTGTCATACAGCCTGCCACGTCAGTGACAGAGCCATCACTTAGGATGCTCAGGGAAGAAGCATCTTTTTAAATACTGTTCTCAGCTCTTTAAATGACTGAATATGATTATCATTTCTCTTCTTAACCTTTATTTCTTCTTATTATAATTTTTAATAACTTTCCTGCCACCTTGGAATTTTATTTACTACTTAAAGAGACCAATAAATAAGGTGTAAAAGTTAATTTTCAAGTGACTTATACTAAATATTTATATTAATGATTCGTTTTGCACTCTTCTCCACTATAAGAACCCAACATGTCCGAAACACCTTACCAATCATTACTGGAGTTCCTTCACTCTGGAAATGATTGGCCAGCTCCCGTCCTTGAGAGGCCATTTCTGAACCTTGGCTGGAAAGAGATCATTTTCCATCAGATGAACGAATTTTTAAAAAAATGTTATTTAAGTTATGCAAATTTCATGTATTTCATATATACAGATTTAGGAACATAGTGATACTTTCCTACCCACGCTCCAACCTTTCCTCCTCCCTCTCACAGTCCCACTATTAATTTTTTTTTTTTTTTTTTTTTTTTACAGGCAGGGTTAAGACAGTGAGAGAGAGACAGAGAGAAAGGTCTTCCTTCTGTTGGTTTACCCCCCAAATGGCCGCTATGGCTGGCGCACTGCGTTGATCTGAGGCCAGGAGCCAGGTGCTTCCTCCTGGTCTCCCATGGGGTGTAGGGCCCAAGGACTTGGGCCATCCTCCACTGCCTTCCCGGCCACAGCAGAGAGCTGGACTGGAAGAGGAGCAACCGGGACAGAATTCGGCCCCCAACCAGGACTAGAACCCGGGGTGCCGGTGCCACAGGCGGAGGATTAGCCTAGTGAGCCACGGCGCCGGACATCCCACTATTAATTCTTACAAATGTCTATTTTCAGTTTACTTAATGATTATATAATTTTATTTATTTATTTATTTTTTATTTTTTGACAGGCAGAGTGGACAGTGAGAGAGAGAGACAGACAGAAAGGTCTGCCTTTTGCCATTGGTTCACCCTCCAATGGCCACCGCGGCCGGCTCATCGCGCTGATCCGATGGCAGGAGCCAGGTGCTTCTCCTGGTCTCCCATGGGGTGCAGGGCCCAAGCACTTGGGCCATCCTCCACTGCACTCCCAGTCCACAGCAGAGAGCTGGCCTGGAAGAGGGGCAACCGGGACAGAATCCGGCACCCCAACCGGGACTAGAACCCGGTGTGCCGGCGCCGCAAGGCGGAGGATTAGCCTAGTGAGCAGCGGCACCGGCCCCTTAATGATTATATAATTAACCCTATACTAATAATAATAGTAATAGAGTTCAACAAATAATATGAAGAAAAAAACACTGTTCCTCAACAGAAGAGACAAAGGCTGTAAACAATCATTAAATCTGAAAAATGTCCACTTCACTCCAATACATTACATTTCAGGTACTCTGTTAGTTACCTTGGATCAAGGAAAACGTTATCAGATGAACTACTTTCAATGTTAGGCTCATATAATAAACTTGAGGAGTCAGTGTTTTCCACATTTTATTTTCTTTTTTAGCTTGTTATTGAAAAAAACACTTAGGGAAGTGACTTAAAGAACAGTTTAAAGCAACACGAACTTTTTAAGTACTTAAGGCCATTAAAATTCCAGGAAAGCAGTAAGAAAACCCTGATCTGTTGCTTTAAGAACTGTATAACTAAGGTCCTGAATTTTTACCATGAGGTTGGAATTGGTTGAATTGACACTAAGGGGATTCTTATGGGTGGACTGAATTATCAGGACTTTTTTTTTTATTTGACAGAGTTAGACAGTGAGAGAGAGACAGAGAGAAAAAGGCAGAAGGACGAGTTTTAAGTCTGGCATTCTTGTCTCCTTGCTGTCGACTTCTGAGTCTGTATTTTCTCATCCTTACGCTGGGAACAGTGAGACCCGTCCTATGGATAAGACAGAGGAAGGCCGGCGCCGTGGCTTAACAGGCTAATCCTCCGCCTTGCGGCGCCGGCACACCGGGTTCTAGTCCCGGTCGGGGCACCGATCCTGTCCTGGTTGCCCCTCTTCCTGGCCAGCTCTCTGCTGTGGCCAGGGAGTGCAGTGGAGGATGGCCCAAGTGCTTGGGCCCTGCACCCCATGGGAGACCAGGAGAAGCACCTGGCTCCTGCCATCGATTCAGCGCGATGCGCCGGCCGCAGCGCGCCTACCGCGGTGGCCATTGGAGGGTGAACCAACGGCAAAAAGGAAGACCTTTCTCTCTGTCTCCCTCTACTGTCCACTCTGCCTGTCAAAAAAAAAAAAAAAAAAAAAAATAGGCCGGCGCCGTGGCTTAACTGGCTAATCCTCCGCCTTGCGGCGCCGGCACCCCGGGTTCTAGTCCCGGTTGGGGCGCCGGATTCTATCCCGGTTGCCCCTCTTCCAGTCCAGCTCTCTGCTGTGGCCCGGGAAGGCAGTGGAGGATGGCCCAAGTGCTTGGGCCCTGCACCCGCATGGGAGACCAGGAGAAGCACCTGGCTCCTGGCTTCGGATCAGTGAGATGCACTGGCCGCAGCAGCCATTGGAGGGTGAACCAACAGCAAAAAGGAAGACCTTTCTGTCTGTCTCTCTCTCTCACTATCCACTCTGCCTGTCAAAAAAAAAAAAAAAAAAGACAGAGGAGAGGTCCAGGACTAAAGCACATGTCTGGGAAGCCAGTGTGGAAGCTGCAAAATGCTTTCAAGTACTGTGTAGTCCCTTTTAGGGAATATTTCAACACACTACACAACCTGTACTTTCAAGAAGAGAAGGGACATATTTTTGGAGGGAGGTGTCAGGTGGCACTAAAACTTTGCTCTTGCTTATAAAGGATGTATAAATAATGTATTAATGTACCCAAACTTTCACTTTTCAGCAGGTCTTCAGTACTTAACCTATTATTTGTAAGAACTGATTCCTATAGCCACTCCAAATTTCAATCCTAAGATCAGACATATTTTAGTACTTGGATAATTATAAAGATAGTGTTACTATAGATATAAAAATGTATTGTAAAACTTAAGCTCATAATTTGGATTAAGTTAGTTATGGTAATAGAAAATGGTATTATTTATATTTTCTCATATTCTAATATTATAATCATGGTTAAACTGTTGGAAAAAATAAAATGAATACATTGGACACAGTATTGGCTTATTAATATTTTGGGAAGAAAAAGTAGGAGGCAAACAAAAAGGTCCAGTCATGGATCAACATTTGATTCTCTCCTTTCAAGACTTTTTTAAGATTTGAGCATTAAAAAAATGATTTTCTATAACCTTACTCAAAGTTAACATATTTCAAAGTTTTCCTCTTCTAGGCTAAAATTAGGCTTAGGCAATACAGGTGAAAATCAGAACATTTACTTATAAACAGAAAAGTTTCCTATAAAACCACCAAGAAAAATATTTAGTATTTTAAAAAATGAGATTTACAAAGCAACAAGGTAAGTGGAGCAAGAGAAAGGAGCAAAAATAAACGACAGCAAAAAGTAACAAAAAGTTTTTATTTTAATAAAAGTGACAACTTATCACTTTAAATGATTAGTTTTTTGAAGTGTCCTTACCTGACAAACAGTATTTTTGAAGTTATCCCAATCAGTTGGTTTAGTACCAGCTGTACCTCAATAGATCCAATCCACTGTCGTGATCCAACAAACGTTGCTGGTTTGTCACCGGCATCAACTAGTGCCTTTATGTATTTAAAAATATAACAAAAGCCATACACAAAACAACTATTAAAAATTACATTTAGAGCATTTTCTCTGATTACTGGCATATCTCTTTCTTCAAAACAGAAATAAATCTGTATCATAAGGTAGTAAGTACTGATGGTATATCAGCTAGTCAGTTAAAATGGGGTGGTGCGTACCTGCTGGATTTCCCGGTGTGTTGGAATGGACCTCTCTGTGTAGCCCTGATGTCTGAACCAAGAGCAGATAGTCTGCAGTGATCGATAAGCACAGCCCCAGCCGTTGTCATCCACCCGATCCTGCATATAGTGATGATAACCATATATGCCCTGGACCACGTGAATCTATGCAAAAAGAACAGTAAAATACTTAGTTAGAAGCACATTGTCTATATATACACCTGAGTGATGTCTAAGGTTCTCAGAGCTACAGTCTAATTACAGTTCATTATAAAAATGCCTCTACAGAACTGTGGTTCAACATTATATACTCATTGGTTTTATAATAAGAGTCCCAAGTCTTGTCTTTTTTTTTTTTTTTTTTTTTTTTGAGATTTATTTTGAAAGGCAAAGTCAGAGAGAGAAAGAGAGAGAGAGAGAGAGACAGAGAAAAGGAGAGAAGGAGAGAGAGGTCTTCCATCTGCTGGTTCACTCCCCAATTGGCTGCAACGGCCGGAACTGCGACGATCCAAAGCCAGGAGCCAGGAGCTTCTTCCAGGTCTCCCATGTGGGTACAGGGGCCCAAGAATTTGGTTCATCTTCTACTGCTTTCTCAAGAACGTTAGCAAGGAGCTGGATTGGAAGTAGAGCAGCTGGGACATGAACTGGCATCCCATATGTACTGCAGGCAGCAACATGGCTCATCCCGCTACACCACAGCACCAGCTCGTCCCAAGTCTTCACCATGGGCCCAGCCACACCTGCCAGAGGAGCAACCGGGACTAGAATCTGGCACCCATATGGGATGCTGGCGCTGCAGGCAGAGGATTAGCCAAGTGAGCCATGGCGCTGGCCCCTATAAGGAACTATTAAGAATTTAAAATGCATATATTAAAAATGCTTCCTACTCTAGAGCTCTGAATAGTCTGAAAGAAAACAGTTATGTAATAATCAACCAAAAAGCCATCTAGAATTCTGTTTGAGACTCCTATTCTATGATTCTATGACTGTGACAAAGAAACACTTTTTTTTTTCTTAAAGATTCATTTTATGGGGCCAGTGCTGTGGTGTAATGAAAAAACTGCCGCCTGCAGTGCTGGCATCCCACATGGGCACCAGTTCAAGAACCAGCTGCTCCACTTCCGATCTATCCCCCTGCTAATGCACCTGGGAAAGCAGCAGAAGATGGCCCCCATGGGAGATCTAGAAGAGGCTTGGGGCTCCTGGTTCCTGGCTTCAGATCGGCACAGTTCCAGCTGTTGGGGCTATTTGGGGCTATTTGTTGTCTGTCTCTACCTCTCTCTGTAACTCTTCCTTTCAAATAAATAAATCTTTTAAAAAAGAGAAAATTATATCTCTGCTGCTTTTCTAGGCACATTAGCAAGGAGCTGGATTGGAAGTGGAGCAGCTGGGACTCAAACAGGTGCCCATACAGAATGCTGGCGCTGCAGGCTGGGGCTTTAACCTGCTCTGCCACAGCACTGGCCCCTCAAAGAAACATTTTTTTTTTTTAAAGATTTTATTTGAGAGGTAGAGTTACAGACAGTGAGAGGGAGAGACAGAGAGAAAGGTCTTCCTTCTGTTGGTTCACTCCCCAAATGGCCTTTCCCCACCCTCTGCCAGGCCTCTTATTCAAGCTGTCTTTAAGGAGGTTGCATCCCTTCCAACTTGGGACATGATACACAGAAAATAAGCCTCTTATGAGATCCCTCCTATAGTGTGGTTTGGGCAGACTATGCCCTTAATTAGCATGATTTCTCATGTGTTCAAAATGAAAAAAATGAGACAAACTTTAAATCAGAGATGGAGTTTAGTAAGAGAAATGTGGCATATACTGTCTATTTCTAATCTTTCTAGTCCACATTAATGACAGCTGGGTGATAAATTAGATTATAGGAATAATACATATTATGAATCAATCCATAACAACTTCTACTAATGACATTAATGATCAATTGACTCACATAAATAATTAGTTAAACTCACCATACCAGTCTCTATGTTGGGTGGATTAAGGTACGTATGTGGATTCCTAATGTAACCATCTTTGTATGGTTCATCTGGAAAGTGATAAGCATTAGACCTTTTGAAATAAGGTCTGTCATGAGGCAGATTGAAGAGATCATGTAACTCCTAAAATTGAAATCAATAAAGTTAATGATTTAGCTTCCTAGTTAATAAACTTAAAAATAAATTATAAAATTAACTATAATTGGTTATAAAAGTCTTCAAACACACTTCCGAGTCAGCTCACTAAGGATAAAGATGTTGAAAAGTAAATAAAACCAAGTAAGATTGATTTTTGTCTATGCACAAACTGGAAGGAAACAGGGGCAGGCATTTGGTACAGTGGTTAATATGCCACTTAGGACACCCACAATCCCATACTGGAGCTCCTGGATTTGAGTCCCAGTTCCCTCCCAGTCCCAGTGAGGGTGAATGCACACCCTGGGAGGCAGCAGATGGTGGCTCAAATAGCTTCATCCCTGCCATCCCTGAGACCCAGACTGAGGAACTGGAATTGTGTTCTCAGCTTTTAGCTTCTGCCTGGCCCTGGGAGTCAAGCAGCAGATGGGAGATCTCTCTGTGTCTGTATCTTTGTCTTCCTGCCTTTCAAATAAATAATTTTTTAAAAAGATTTATCTATTTATTTGAAAGGCAGAGTTAGAGAGAGAGAGATCTTCCATCCACAGGTTCACTCACCAAATGGCCCCAATGGCAGGAGCTGGGCTGATCTGAAGCCAGGAGCCATGTGGGTACAGGAACCCAAGTACCCAGGCCATCTTCTGCTGCTTTTCCAGGCACATTAGCAGGGAGCTGGATCAGAAGTGGAGCAGCCAGGACTTTAACAATTGCCCATATGGACTGCTGGCACCGCAAGTAGTGGGTTTACCTGCTATGCCACAGTACCAGCTCCTCAAATAAATAAATTTTAAAAAGAAAAAAAAAAAAAAGAAATTGTAACGGAACAAAGAAAAGTAACAATGATAAGATTATATTATTTTGAAAACTCATGTCTACAGTGCTTAACAAATATAAGGGGTAGTAATTATGGAGTAGAAGTTCGTGGGATAAAACCAAGCCATGAAAATAAAACCAAGCATGAAAATAAAAATGTAGGTGTTTAAAATGTGTTATTTTCCCAACTGTATAAAAACATGTAATAGTTACTTTGAAAAGTCTGACACTTTCTTTGTCCTCCCCTCTATGTACTCTCGTGTTTGAACAGGTCTGCTCGTCTGGCTGCTGCCTCTACAAATCAATACACTTCACACTGACTGAGAGGTACAGGGGGTTAGAGTGTGACATTCCTCTTGAGAAGATGTTCCAGGGCACAACGGGCACAGGTGACAAGCAAAGCCCCAGGTCAGGTTTTCCCCAAAATTCCCTCAATAAAACCAAAATAACTCCACCTACAGTAGAGTATTAGCATAAATTTTAATCAGAATTAGCATAAATTTTAATTTCTCTTCCCTAATTGCAATCTTGTCTCCTTCACAAATCTGGAGGTAACATAAGAGAAGAGAAATTTGTTAACATCAGCTACTCAAGGCATGTAAGCATCTTTTCATCTCTGTATTTCATTATGGAAAAATGTAAGTATTTTGAGAATACATAAACCACACTGAGTATTTGAATTAAAATGTTACATCTAAGGACATTTTTTCATGAATAATACTTTTTTTTTTTTAGGTTTTAAGCCTTTTATTTAGTGAGAGAGATGTTTAGGAGAGTGAGGGCTCTGTCCAAGAAAGAGGGGCAAATCTGGATCCATACTGAGCACCAGGAGCCAGCCACTTGGAGGAGCGTGCAGGCCAGAAAGTGTGGGGCCGTTGGCTCTGCCCCGAAGGTGCAGGGCAGCAAGCAGATTCAGGGCAGTGAGGAAGAAGGCAAAGGGGTGGGCCCATCATGTCCCAGCCCTTTAATCCACTTCCAAAGGGGAGTGGCTGATTAGCCTGATTGGCAGGTGGGACACAGGTGTGGTCAGGCAGGGGCATCAGGTCACACAAGGGTGTGGTGAAGGCGTGGTCTTCCAGTTCACAAACTTAATCAATTTTATACTATATGACTGCCTACAACAATGAATAATGTTTTTAAAAAGAAGTTCCATGAGAACAGAAAGTAAATAATATGTAAAACTAATAGCCTACTCCCACACTTAAATTAAATCACAAAAGGATTTCTACTTGTTAGAAATACAAAATGAGTGGTAGTTATTATCTTTTTTTCTAAGAATAAATGAACTGGCTTTACCTTTCTGTAGGCCTGTAGTTGACTATCTGGAATTCCTGAGGGATACGAAATTGTTACAAGATTTTTTCCCCCTGGTAATAAAAAGTGCAATGGTTCAGGGACCACAATTGAAGTTCCTTTCATATATTTCAAAATGCATTTTTCCATATCAGTTAGTTGATTAAGAATTTCATCAACTAGAAGTTTACGAACTCTGTAGGGAGAGATATATAAGTGTGTTACAAGAAAGCAATAGCGGCTACTACAAATCACAGTGTAGAGCTACCACATCCCTGATACGGTAAAAACTTGATTGGATCAGGTTTGTTAACCAAAGTCTAAATTAAACAATGTTTGCTTTGTGTGGATAAAGGGAAACCCTCTAAGTTTTTGCATGCTACCCTACCTTCCTTCAAATATTTAATTGCTAGAAGATTCTTGGGTTAATAATAAGAAGCAAATCATAGTAAAAACAACCACCATCCTGGATATGTCTATATGATATTTAAAAATGGGCTCTGATTTCTTTGGGGAAGGGTCCTCATTTATACGAGGCAGTAGTACTGTAAACATACTTACTTCCCCCATGTTTCTTCTGGAGCAACAGCTAAAACTGCATCGACAGGTAAAGTCATAGTAACATAGTGGTGTCCTCCGCTTTCCCTCTCGATGATGGGGGTTACAGCTGCCAGAGAGGTTGACATTTCCAGCATAAGATCTATATTTACTATTTGATGCTATATAGATAAACAGTAACAGTCAACTTGCAGCAAATTCAACACTAAAGGGTAACTAAAAGGACTTTAAAAGGATCACAAATAATGCTATGTTATAGGAATTGTTTCAAAGCACAAATCTTATGTTCAAAGAAACTCCTTTCTGCTTCAAAATAATCTGGGGCGAGAGGGAAGAGTGAACAGGAAGTAAAGACTGGCAATGTGTTAACAAATGTAAATCTAAGTTAAAGTTCACTGGGGTTCTCTAAACCATTCTTACCACTTAATGCTTTTTTAAAAAAAGCAAATGAAAAATATTATAAAATAACCATATATCAAAGGAACTTTTAAACAGGTAACTAAGTGCCTTGAAATAAAAATGTAAAGCACTACTAACAAATGTTAAACTCCATTTAGTGGGTTTGATTTTTAAGTAGCATGGGGCTGTAATTCCAAAACTACTTCCTGTGTAGTGAAAACATTGAGGCTACTGCGAGTCAGGCTTCTCAAGGGGAAGCTAGGAACTCCATGGGGTTGAGGTGGCACTGGAGATATCAACGTGATTTACACAGACAAATAGGAATATATGTCATACTACAAGTGTATGTATGTGTAGATGTGGACTACAGATGTATGTGTATGTGTGTGCTCTATGGAGCACAGACTCATTCCTGAGCTGGGGCAGGGAAAGGACATGTTATACCTGGGATATCTACAGAAGAAAGCAGCAAGTGGTCAAAAATACAATGTCAATAGGACACTGGAGTCAGCCTGAAAAGCATCTATTAGAGAAATCTTGGAAAATGTGAGCTTCAAAATAACAAAAGATAATAACAGATTATATCCCTTTGCATAAAATAAGCATCTATACTTTAATGCAAATAATCAACACAGAACTAGAAGAGCTCTTCTTCATGGTATAATGTCACCAAAAAAATGTTGAAGGAAATGATAGACTTAGAAAAATCACCACTTTGGGACCACCAGATTAGTATTGGATTCTGGCAAAAATTACTGTTGGATGCTAAAAGCAGTGTTCTGATGAAAAATAAGATATATAGCTCCAGCTACTGGTAATCTTCAAATCATCTCCACCCCACAATTTTGTGCACTCCATATTTATAAACTTAACAGTCACCTGTATTTCTCACTAGTGTCTTAAACATGACCTAAAGTGACCCCATATCTCTCCTGCCATCTTTATGCAAACAAGAAACAGGTCATGCCATATCAAATTAATTTCCAAGTACAATTCATTCCCCTATGGATCTCTTACATCCATTTCTTCTTCTCTATTGCCATGACCAGTGGCTGAGGCACACCTCTCCTGAAGAGGCCTCAGACCACCGTTTCAAATTCATGCTGACCCATTCCCCGTGACCAGCTTGGGAAAACACTAGTCATTAACTTCACAGAGTTTCCTGCCTTGAAGAACTAGCTCCACTTTTTATCTCCAACTTCTGGTAAAGTTTGTAGCATATGGTTGATACTCAATAAGATAGGTCCAAAATCAATAATCTCACAGAAGTTGGGAGTTGAATGGTGGTTACCAGGGGCTGAGAAGAGTACAGAGGAGAGAAGGATGGAGAAAGTTTGATTAACAGGTGCTGAGTTATAGTTAGGCAAAAGGAGTTTTGGTGTTCAGTTGCACAGTTGGGTGACTGTAGATAACAATTATATTACATATATATATCATATACACATATATTTTAAAATCTTTGTATATATAAAAATAAATGGATTTGAATGTATTCACCATAAGGAAATGATAAATGAGTAGATATGTTTACCCTGATTTGAACATTATGCAATGTGTACATGTACCAAAACATCTCTTGGTCCCACAAAAATACATAATTGTTATGTATCAGTTAAAATGTTTTTTAAAAACTTAAGAGAGCCAAGAACAGTATAAATAAAAACAAATCATTTATTACATTTATTACCTTACGCAGCATAATGGGTTACTTTGTCATGTTTTAGAATGGCTCCTTTTTATTTATTTTTAAATAATTTGTAAATATATTCAGGGAATTTTATTTTTTGTGGGAGCAAAAGGTCATTAAAAGAAAACCTTCAAAATGTGTATCATAATGGGATTAAAGCTTAGATCCACAAAACAGACATATGACCTTTGCCAAGTCATGTAATCTTTTTGGACCTCAATACAGAAGTGTAAAAATAAGAGGGTTAGTTTAAATTACCTCTTAGGATTTCACTCAGCTCCAAATACAAAGATTTCAAATTTTATCAATAGAAAAATACATACAATTTATCAATAAAGATAGCTGATTTACTTACCATGTCTGATGACTTTTTTTCTTTCTTTTTCATGAATTTTCGTTTTGTATCTTCTTCCTGTTCAAGTCTAAATTTTCATACATAAAGAAGTTTATACTATGAAGTGCTATTTTGAAAATGTTTCTAGAAAACTTCACACATACTCACTGAATAAAGCGCATTATGTTCTTACAAGGAGAATCATCAGTCAGTTCCCCTGGAATGGTGTTGAAGTCGCTGTTGGGCCATATATAAACCGAACTATGGCAGATTCTGAACACAAGTGCATTTGAAGAAAGCTTGGCTGACAGGTCACTTAGCACATGTTTTAGTGCCTTCTTGATAAAAATTTCTAAATTAAAAGAATATAAATGACATTTAAGAAAAATCTTACACTTTGCAGCATGAATGCTTCCAAACATACACAAAACCAAGCATTATTACTAAAATTAACACTCGGGGCCTGCACTGTGGTGCAGTAGGTTAAGCATCCACCTGTGGGGCTGGTATCCCATAGGGGCGCTGGTTCAAATCCTGGTTGCTCCACTTCCAGTCCAGCTTCCTGCTAATGGCCTGGGAAAACAGTGAAGGATGTCTCAAGTGCTTGGGCCTCTGCACCCATGTGAGAGACCCAGATGAAGCTCCTGGCTCCTGGCTTCAGATCAGCCATTGTGACTATTTGGGAAGTGAACCAGCAAATGGAAGACCTCCTCTCTCTCTAACTATGTCTCTCAAGCAAATAAATAAATCTTTAAAACAAAAATTAACTCTCAAATGCACATTTCCAATATTTAATAATTATAAGAAAACATTTTTTGTCTTTTTAAAAAACTGAGATATGGGATAAGTGTTCGGTGGATCTGTTAAGACACAGCTTGGGACACTTGTGTGCCATATTGGAGTGCCTGGGTTTGAGTTCTGGCTCTGGTCCCAATTCCTGCTCCCAGCTATAGGGAACCATGGAAGGTAGCAGTGATGGCTCAAGCAGCTGGGTCCCTGCCATCCACATAGGATACCTGGATTGAGTTCCATGTTCCTGACTTTCGCCCGATCTGGCTCTGGCTTTGGTGGGCATTTGGGGACTGAACCAATGGTTGAGAAATCTCTCCGTTGTTTCTCTTTCACTTAAATAATAAATTTTAAAAGTTGAGATAAATTCACAGACCCTAAAATCCTTTCTTTCAAAGTATACAACTCAGTGGCTTTTAGTGTATTCACAAAATTTTACAGCCATCACCATCTAATTCCAGAACATTTCTATCAGCCCAGGATGAAAACCTGCACTTCAAAGGGAGTCTACAAAAAATTTACAGAAAAATGAATGTTTAATCTACTTAATTCCACTTAATCTTTTAATTCTATTTCTATAAACTTTTTGAAGCATCTTTGTATTATCAGTCACTCCTTCATTCAGGCTATATTTTCTACTGAAAATGTTATTTTCTTCATCTTCTTATTTGCAGTATGTCCCATGGGCTGGTGGGAGTCCTGAGACAAAGGCTAAGTTTAAATACCATTTAATCCACATACTAACCATATAATCTTAATTTATGTAATCTCTCAGTTTCACTGGCAAAATGGCGATATCTCAGGGCTAGCATTGTGGTGCAGCAGTGTTAAGCTGCCACCTGTGATACCAGCATCCCATTTCAGAAACCTGGTTTGAGTCCTGGCTACTCTACTTCAGATCCAGCTTCCTGCTAATGCGCCTGCGAAGGCTGCAGAAGATGGTCTGAGCAGCTGGGCCTCTGCTCCCCATGTAGGAGACCAGGAAGGAATTCTAGGCTCCTGGCTTTGGCTTGGACCAGCCCTGGCTGTTGAAGCCATCTGGAGAGTGAACCAGCAGATCCAAGATCTCTTTTTCTCTGTCTCTCCTCTCTGTTGCTTTGCCTTTCAAATACAAAAATAAATCATTTTTGAAACGTGGAGAATGTCAGAATAGTAACCATGGTAATCACTTATCTGCTGTTTGTCTCCATGGACTTGCCTATCGGGGGCCTTTCATGCTTAACTCACTCACAGCCTTTTGTCTTTTGGCTTCTTTCATTCAGCACTGTGTCTTCAAGACTCATCCATGTTGGAGCATAAGTCAGTACCTCATTCCTTTTTATGGCACAGCAATATTCCATCATAGTATGTGGACAGCCATACGTTCATGTACGTCTGGGGTGTCTGCACTTGTTGGCTGTCACAGCAGGATGCTGCTGTGAACATTTATGTACAGGTTTTATGTGCATATGCAGTTCCAATGCTCTTCAATGTCCAGCTAGGGAAGGAATTGCTGGGTCAGACAGCAACTTCCTAAGTTTTTGAGAAGCTGCCAAACTGTTTTCCAAAGCAGCTGCATCTTATATTCCCACCAGCGATGTACGGGGATTCTAATACTTTCAGAATGCCACATTACTAAAAGCAATAAAACTATCGAATGAAAAAATTTAAATTTCTTTGTAGCTCTTTTTCTTTACAGACTAAGTCTTGACTGTTTCTCTGGTATACCATCAAGCTGGTATTAGTTAGGATATATGCTTTACTTTGGTTTCATTTTCAGGGGTTTCCTTTTTTTTTCTAAAGATTTATTTATTTATTTGAAAGTCAGAGTTTACACAGAGAGACAAGGAGAGGCAGAGAGAGAAAGAGAGAGAGAGAGGGAGAAGTCTTCCATCCGTTGATTCACTCCCCCATCGGCTGCAATGGCCAGAGCTGTGCTGATCCGAAGCCAGGAGCTTCTTCTGGGTCTCCCACGAGGGCGCGGGGCCCAAGGACTTGGGCCATCTTCTACTGCTTTCCCAGGCCATAGCAGAGAGCTGGATCAGAAGTGGAGCAGCTGGGACTTGAACCGGCGCCAATATGGGATGCCGGCGCTTCAGGCCAGTGCATTAACCTGCTACGCCACAGTGCCGGCCCCGGGGTTTCCTTTTAATTAAATAGTATTTTTTGAATACACTGGAATACTTTAAAAATTCAAATATTTTTAATATTCAACATATTTGGGCCCGGCGCCGTGGCTCACTTGGCTAATCCTCCGCCTGTGGCGCCAGCATCCCATATGGGTGCCGGGTTCTAGTCCCAGCTGCCCCTCTTCCAGTCCAGCTCTCTGCTGTGGCCCAGGAAGGAAGAGAAGGATGGCCCAAGTGCTTCGGCCCTGCACCCGTGTGGGAGACCAGGAGGAAATACCTGGCTCCTGGCTTCAGATTGGCGCAGCGTGTTGGCCATAGTGGCCATTTGGGGATATGAACCAATGGAAGGAAGACCTTTCTCTCTGTCTCTCTCTCTGTCTGTAACTCTACCTGTCAAATAAATAAATAAAAATTTTTAAAAAAATATTCAACATATTCAACTGGGAAACATTTTCAAGGTTTCAAAGTCAAAACAGTGTAAGAAGATACATGCAAAGAAGAAAACAGGGCCAGTGTTGAGGTACAGCAGGTTAAACTGCTGCTTGGCATGCCAGCATTCCATATTGGAGTTCCTGCTTGGAGTCCCTGCTACTCTGCTTCTGACCCAGTGTCCCTGCTAATGTGCCTGGGAAGGCAGAGGAAGATGGCCCAAGTACTTGGGTCCCTCCCTCTCATGTCGGAGACCTGGAGAGTTCTAGTCTCCTGGCTTCAGCCATTTCTTTCTTTGTTTCTCAGTCTCTTTCTGTTACTCTGCCTTTCAAATAAATAAATCATTTTTTTTTAAAGTTTCATTTATTTATTTCAAAGGCAGTTACAGAGAGGCAGAGAGGGAAAGAGGGAGAGAGAGAGAGCTCTCCCATCCATTGGCTCACTCCCCAGATGGCTGCAATGACTGGAGCTCTGCCAATCCGAAGCCAGGAGCCAGGAGCCAGGAGCTTCTTCTGGGTCTCCCACACAGATGTAGAGGCCCAAGGACTTGGACCACCTTTTACTGCTTTCCCAGGCCATAGCAGAGAACTGGATCTGAAGAGGAGCAGCTGGGACTCGAACCAGCGACCATATGTGATGCTGGTACTGCAGGCAGCAGTTCTACCTGCTATTCCACAGCATCAGTCCCTCAAATAAATAAATCTTTAAAAAAGAAGACAATCCAACATTTAGATACTCATTTTAACCTTATATACCTAAATCCTAAACCTATTTTCCCCAGTGGTTAAATATTTATTTAACAATTGTGCTGATATCTTTTATTTTTGTTTTTATTTTTACTTTTTTTTGTTGCTGATATTTTTTTAAAAAGATTTATTTAACTCACTGTGCCAGAATACCAGCCCCTCTTTATTTTTTTTCCCCATGTCTTATTTATTTATTTTTTATTTGAAAGGTGAAGTGACAGAGAAAGAGAGAGAAAGGGAGAGGGAGAGATATCTTCCTTTCCCTGGTTCACTCCCCAAATGCCCACAACAGCTGGGGCTGTAGTATCTGCAAATTAATGGATCAAATGCTGCAATAGTTCATATATATACCACGTTCTGAAACGCAAGGCTTTGTCCCCACCAATCACATTTAGGGCACTGATACACTTTTCCAGTAAGATCAGACAGCAGATGAGTTTGGTTTGGTCCTTGTAAAATGGTCCTCACCTTGACAGGACATCAGCTAAAAAGTGCTGATGCCTGGGTCTCCATCCCAGAAACTGTAGCTGGTCTGCTAGTAGGGATTCGAATATGCACCAAGATTGAGAATAATATTTTAGTTGAAGAGATGGGTTGGAGAGAGGGAGGGGGGAAAGAAGGGGAAAGAAGAAGAAAGAGAGAGAGCGAGCGAGAGAGAGCATTTCTATCTGCTGATTCACTACCCAAATGTCCAAAATGGCTGGGCCTGGGCAAGGCTGAAGCCAGAGCCACTAACTCAATCCATGTGTCCCAAGTGGGTAGCAGGAATCTTATTGCTTCAGTTGTCACCTCTGCCCCCAGGGTCTGTATAAACAGGGCACTGGAGTCAAGAGTTGTTGAGGTGGGAATCTTTTAGATTCATTTGCAAAATGGAGAGATTGGGAATATTTTATCATCAATTGTGTAATAAAAAGGGAGAATTCTCTGGAAGACGTACCATTAGCAGTAGCTAGCTGAAAAGCTAGATCAAGTCCTCCTCTTACTCTGAAGAGTATATCCATTATTTCTGAGACAACCTAGAAGAAATAAAACCAAAATTCCCTTGTGAAACAGAATAAATTAAAATATAACTGAATCTGGGGTAATATTTCATGAGTTCATTGCTTGTTTTATTGATATAAACGAGACAAAAATCCCCTAAATTCTGAAGCAGGAGTTAGCAATCTTTTTCAATGCTGAAATCCCTTGGGATGTTTAAGATACTGATACGTGGGCTGCATCCCCAGAGATTCTGACTGGGGCACTAACATGGGCCCAGGCACAGGGATATCTAAAAGTACCCTCCAGTCCCAGGTCAGTGGTACTAAAGTGAACGGCTGACAGCCACTAACTAAGGGACATTAGAAACAGCTTTTTTTTAAAGATTTTATTTGTTTATTTGAGAGGTAGAGTTACAGACAAAGAGAGGAAGAGAGGGAGGGAGGGAGGGAGGGAGGGAGGGAGGGAGAGAGAGAGAGAGAGAGAGAGGTCTTCCCTCTGTTGGTTCACTCCCCAGATTACTGCAATGGCTGGAGCTGCACCGATCTGAAGCCAGGAGCCAGGAGCTTCTTCCAGGTCTCCGTGGGAATGGGGACCCAAGGACTTGGGCCATCCTCTACTGCTTTCCCGGGTCACAGCAGAGAGCTGGATTGGAAGAAGGGCAGCCGGGACTAGAACCAGCGCCCATATGGGATGCTGGCGCCATAGGCAGAGGATTAACCTACTGCGCCACAGCGCTGGCCCCTAGAAACAACATTTCTAAATAGTCCTGATGGTTTCATCAATGACATGAAAACACCCATGGTAGAGAACTAGTTTATGAATGTGACCAGAGCACTGAGCCTAATGACACCTGGTGTTCCAGGCAATGAGAGGAAACTGAGACCCCAATGACATGGAAAGCATGAACGACTAGAACCTTCCATGAATGTGGCAGTTAGAAAGAAAGCCTTGTATTCATACCCTAGGCCGAGAGATTCTGTGGTTATAAATTTAGTGTAAGGAAATCAGCAAAACACACAAAGATTCTGGTATAAGAATGTTAACCTGGGACTGGCGCTGTGCCGCAGTGGGTTAACGCCCTAGTCTGAAGTGCCGGCATCCCCTATGGGCGCTGGTTCGAGACCCAGCTGCTCCTCTTTGGATCCAGCTCTCTGCTGTGGCCTGGGAAAGCAGTAGGTGGCCCAAGTCCTTGGGCCCCTGCACCCACGTGGGAGACCCAGAAGCAGCTCCTGGTTCCTGGCTTCGGGTTGGCAAAGCTTCAGCCATTGTGGCTATCTGGGGAGTGAACCATTGGATGGAAGACCTCTCTCTCTCTCTCTGCCTCTCCTCTCTCTGTGTAACTCTGACTTTCAAATAAATAAATCCTTAAAAGAAAAAAAAAAAAAAAAGAATCTTAACCTAAATGCCAACAAAGATTGGTTAAGTAATCATGGATATCATACAGCTAAAAAAAATCATGTTTTAATTGAAAATTGAATACCACAGGGCAATATTTGCAACCAAAGGGGAAAAAAGCACTTGTGAAATGGAATGGTTCCTTACTTGGGTCCATATGCTCAGTTTTAAGTAGTTGGTAATATATGACAAATGATATACATCGTTTTACAGGTGTGTGTATTGGGTGGGGGAAGGAAGACTGGGAGGGGACAGGAAGGAGAGGACAGAAAGATATTTAGTGAGAGAAATTTCAAAGCTTCCATCACATCTTCAAAATATGTCCCAAATAGCACACAGCACAGTAAGAATTATATTTTGAAATGCTTGCTAAGTAAGTACTAAAACCCACTGAGTTCTTAAAATGTGAACTGTACTAGATGATGGACATATGTTAACTCTGATCCTCAAAAGATCAAGAAGTAGATATAGTTATACATTTTCTCATTTTCAAGTCTTTTGCCATGTTTCTTTAGGAGTGACGGCTTTTACTTATTCCACAAAATGCAAACTATTGAAAAGTTCTATTGTTTCCCAAGTCTACTTTTAGAAATGTATTATAAGAAATCAGTCAGGGAAAACTTATAAGAAAGTTCAGGAAAAACTTAGCTTCAATGTTGTCCTTTTACCCTACTGTTGTCCACCACACCAATAAAATCAAAATAAAATAAAAAGGAAACAATTTAAATAGCTATCAATAAGTTAAATGAGTATCAAGCAAAACAGTTTATGCCCAGCTGAAAAAAACATATTTAGATATTGAAGATAAAAGGAAAAGTGAGAGCAAATTAGTTCTGCTACTTACTGTATGACTTTGTGTAATTGCATCAATCATGGTTTTTCTTCTGTCAAGTGGAAAAAATATGTGACTTACCAGGGTTGTGTCGATTCCAAAGATCATGTGTGAAAGCACTAGGGGGGCTGGGTAAAGCCGTGACTTGGCAGCACCAGCATCCCATTTGGGTGCCAGTTCATATTGTGGCTGCTCCACTTCTGATCCAGCTCCCTGCTAATGGCCTGGGAAACAGTGAAGACAGCCCATGCTTGGGCCCGTGCACCTACATGGGAGACCAGGATGAAGCTCCTGGCTCCCTCCTGGCTCAGCCCTGGCCTTTGCAGCCATTTGGGGAGTGAACCAGCAGATGGAAGATCTTTCTCTGTCTTCTCCCCTCAACCCCGGTAACTCTTTAAAATAAATAAATATTTAATAAAAAGAAAGAAAGAAAGAAAAGCAAGCACTAGAATCTCTCTACATCTATGAACTGAGATCCTCTCTGAAGAATTAATATTTAAGCAAGGATCTGAAGGCTAACTCGGTTTAAATAGCAACAATCCCAAAACAAAGATGGTGGTGGGCGGGTGAAGGTGGGAGAATCCATTCCAAGGAGCGCAGACACTGTGGTGAAGGTCTGCTTAAGAGTACGTAAGCGACCACTCCAGAGAGTTCCGGTAGTGGCAAGTATGGTCAACATTTAGCAGCAGAACGCACAGATTTGGTTATGGCTGGGCTGTGCAGGAGCTGAGGCGAGGCAGAGGTCAAGGGCTATTGCCAGGTGTTTAGCAGGCACAGTGGCCAGCGGTGCCGTTTGCAGAAACGGGGAATCCTGGAGGAAAGGCAGGCGTGGGGCGAGGGCACTGTCAGTTTTGCACCTGCTGACTGTGAAATGCAGTCAGCAGCTGCGGGGAACTGAAGACCCAAAGGAAGGCCTAAGCCGGAGATGCAAAGCTGGGCGGAGGTATAGGATACAAAGTGTCCCTGAAGAAGACCCACAACCAGCACAGGGGCTGGAGAACCGGGCAGAGTGACGAAACAGGCGGCGCACCAGGCGAGTGTGACGTCACGGAGGCTTACGGATAGCACATTTGAGCAAAGTTACGCCCGTTTCCCAGATTAAATGCTTCTGCAAAGCCTCCCACAGCGCCGAGTAAAGAATCAGTCTCGAAACAAGCAGGAGCGGCGGGGAGCGAGTGATCACAGCGGGCGGCCTCCCTGCCACCCTACAGGGCATTAAGGCCGAGGTGAGGCTGCCGGATCCGAGTTCGCAGCTGCGGCCAGGACGCCGGCGGGACCGGCTCTTTTCAGGGGCGCGGGAGCTGTACACAGGGCACCTGCCTCAGTCGGAGGGGAAACGCAAGGGTCGGGGAAGAGCGGCGCTACTTACCACGCCCGCGACGTGGCAGTAACACACACGTTGACCCCCGTCCGCGAACTCCGGGGCCAGCCCGGAAGTAGCGTCATCCCCTCCTGGGGGCGGGGCTTGGGAGGAAAGACTACGCCTCCCAGCGTGCCCGGCGGCACTGCGTCACGGAGGGTACCACGCCACAACCGGCCGAAGGCGGGAAAGGCGGGAAGCACAAGACTGACTTTCTATGAAATCCATTGGTTGAATCTTTCGTTTGATGCAGGCGCTCAGAAATCCTTCTGTGTGTTCTTCGGTGGAGAGTGGACTGTCCGCGTGTCCTGCCCCCGCGTGCTTGGAATGGTTTCTCCCGTCTCCAGGGCAACGCACCACAACAATCGCCCGCCGTTCGCAGAACCCTGGGCAGCTTTGGCCCGCGCGGGAAGCGCTCCTGGAGCCGAAGGAACCCGGGCTGAGCTGCGATGGCGTGATCTCGGTACCGGGTCAGGCGCTCTTTGCAGAGGTGACTTGGTCCACGAGGACACCAGGCGCTGCCCTTGGACACTTGCCTCTTCGCATCCTCCGTCTCCCTAGTGGGAAAGTGTCCTCAGCACCTCAGAACTTTAATATCCCCCTCCTTTTTTTTTTCACTCGTCGCCGCCACGACACTTCATCTGTGCCTTTCGAAGGGAATGTGCCAAAGCCCACGTGTTCATTTATTTTGTCTAACTAGGTGTGCGCTCCCTGAGGGCAGATTTGTGCCTCGTAAGTACGAGAGGCCCTAGCTTCTCCCGGAAGGGCGGTTCGCGATGCGTGTCAAAGGAGTGGGCGAGCCAGTGGTCAGTGCGGAGCAAGAAGCCTGGGAAGTGGGAAGGTTCAAGGCAGGAATGTCTTCCCCTTTCCTCCTCCTCTTCCACTCGGTCCGTGGCGCGCTTGATTGAGCCCGCAGACCCCGGGAATACCGCGGTGCAGAACCGCCCAGCTCTCACCACAGGTCCTGGCTTCGCGGAGCCCAGCTTAGGGGCTGTTAATGAAGGGATTCCTGCACCGGGGATCTGTTAGATACGCGTGGTGAGGGCTTAGCAGGGGACGCACTTGCCGCTGAGAGAGAGGGGCTTAAGGAAGTGACCAATAACCTGGTGCTAATAGGAGAGAAAGAGCCGTCCTGCTGTGTAACAGCATGTGCAGTGGTCCTGTGGCTGGAGAGAAGCAGCCCACCGAGACAGCAGCCCAGAGGCCAGGGGCAGAGTTCCCCTAAGGATGGCAGACCTTTGGGTCATCGAAAGGATTTAAGGCCATGGAGCAACAGGGCAGTGGGGATGAAACACAGCGTAAACTGAATACCACGTTCCCAAATGGCTGGTGTTTAGATTTGGAAAAGGTGCAAAGAGGGGAAGGATGTTATATTTTCTTGTTCTTTAAACTGCGTCTATGATCATGTAACCCTTTGACGGTGCACATCAGCAAGGTCATGCTCAGTGATTCACACTCAGAGCAAGTAGCTGAGTACTGGAGGAGGGGAAAGTTCTCATCTTGGGAAGCGTAAACCAGTGCTAGTTTTACACACTGATCTGTGCCCACTGCCTAGTTTGTAGTTGGTGCTTGCAAACCATTAGGATGAAATGGAGGCAAGTATTCCTAGTTCTTTGCTCCTCCTTTTTAGAACAATTCTAGGATAGAAAATTAATTTATAAGTTAATAGATGCATGTTTAATGTTTAGACTTTTTTTTTTTTTTTTTGACAGGCAGAGTGGACAGTGAGAGAGAGAGACAGAGAGAAAGGTCTTCCTTGGCCGTTGGTTCACCCTCCAATGGCCGCCGCGGTTGGCGCGCTGCGGCCGGCGCACCGCGCTGATCCGATGGCAGGAGCCAGGTGCTTCTCCTGGTCTCCCATAGGGTGCAGGACCCAAGTACTTGGGCCGTCCTCCACTGCACTCCCTGGCCACAGCAGAGAGCTGGCCTGGAAGAGGGGCATCCGGGACAGGACCGGTGCCCCGACCGGGACTAGAACCCGGTGTGCCGGCGCCGCAAGGCGGAGGATTAGCCTAGTGAGCCGCGGCGCCGGCCTAATGTTTAGACTTTTGTTTGAAGTGATCATTTCAAAAGAAAATTCAAGTTGCACTCTGCCCTATAACAAATACTCAGAATTCATTGTAGATTTTTGATTTGTTTCCTTGTTTTTATCTTGCCTAAGCAATTCTCTCCCTCTGTTGACCGATTTTGCCAGTGGCACATTTCTCATTTACGTCCATTTAAGTTGAAAACTCAAAAACAGGGCTATTCTGAAAACATTGTACATTCTGAAAACCTAAGTTATAGCTTTCAATACAATGGGTAATGCAGTATGTATATATCATTTTATCTAAACCATACAAAGTCTTACAAAAATTTTGAAGTCTACCTTAAACTTCTCAAAAAAAAAAGGATGTTGTTTATATGATATATTATACTCCATGGCAATAATTTTATCATTTCCAACAGATAATGGCTGTAAAACGGATGCCGTCTTACACCTTCCTTTGTACTTTGTGGGAACTTAACACACAAAAGGAGGTTTCAGGCCGGTGCTGTGGCTCACTAGGCTAATCCTCAGCCTGTGTGGTGCCGGCACATCAGGTTCTAGTCCCAGTTGGGGCTCCAGTTCTGTCCCGGTTGCTCCTCTTCCAGTCCAGCTCTCTGCTGTGGCCCGGGAAGGCAGTGGAGGATGGCCCAAGTGCTTGGGCCCCTGCACCCGCATGGGAGACCAGGAGGAAGCACCTGGCTCCTGGCTTCGGATCGCCAGCCATAGAGGCCATTTGGGGAGTGAACCAACGGAAGGAAGACCTTTCTCTCTGTCTCTCTCCCTCACTGTCTAACTCTGCCTGTCAAAAAAAAAAAAGGTTTCATGATGATGTTTAAAAATAATTTATATTCTCTTTCTTTTTAGATTTACTTATTTGAAAGGGAGAGAAAGAGAGAAAGAGAGAGAGACAGAGAGAGACAGAGAGAATCTTCCATCTGCTGGTTCATTCCCCAAATGCCAAATGGCCACAACTGCCAGAACTGGGCCAGGAAGAAGCCAGGAGCCAAGAGCTTCTTCTCGGTTTCCCACGTAGGTGCAGAGTCCCAAGGTCTTTGACTGTCTTCTGCTGCTTTCCTAGGTGCTTTAGCAGGGAGCAGGACAGGAAGTGGAACAGCTGGGACTTGAACCAGTGCCCATTTGGGATGTCGGCACTGCAGGAGGCAAGTTAACCTTCTGTGCCACACCACCAGCCCTCATGGTAATTTTGAATTCCAGTTTCCTCCCCTTGGCCCACTGAGTATTCTTTCACCACATAGTTTTAGACTGTTGTTTATTGTGACTATTAAAACTCTCAGACTTGGAGTGAGTGTTTGACGCAGAGGTTAAAATACCACTTGGGATGCTGCAGCCCATATCAGTGCCTGGGTTCGAGTCCTGGCTCTGCTGCCAATTCCAGATTCCTGCCAATGCACACTCTGGGAGGCAGCAGATGATGGTGTAGCAGCTGGATCCCTGACATGTACGTGGGAGACACAGAATGAACTCTGGGCTTCTGGCTTTGACCTGGCCAAGTTGTGTCTTTTCTGATCATTTGGGGAGTGAACCAGATCTCTGTAAAAGATCTCTGTCTCTCTACCTTTCACATAATAATGTTAAGAATAACAACTCTCAAACTGAAAGTTGGACTGAAATTGAAAACCATTTTTCCCTTTTCTTCCTGTATTTTCTATGTAAAGGAGGCTTTTTCTATAAAAGAAGCAGCCCTAAAGAGACATTCAAAGTTAGCAGGATACAGCAAACCACCCTAACAAGCAACCATGCCTCTCGAAGGAGGGAAGACTGACATGGAGAGGATTGGCCTCTTTAGTGAGATGGAATACATTACTGTTGGTGATAAATATGTCTCACAATTTAATAGTAAGTGTTTATATGTATTTTGAAATTTAAGTTAAAGAATCAGTGATACATATTAACATTGCAACACACTTGTTGAATTAAGTGTTGTGTGCTTTTCAAAAAATTCTTCACATTGCTGAAGGACTTCCCACCTTGAGTTCTCTTAGATCCAAATTAAAAAGGACATTCAAATGCTTATGAAAACAGCCTCTAAATAATTACTTGGCTGCTAGTGTTTCATTGTATAAATGCCATGAGCGAAAAAATCCTCTTGATGACAGTTGGGCTGTCTGTTGTGTTTTTATGTTGCTGAATGAAACTGCTATGACTATTTACTTTCGTGTCTTTTAGTGGACATGGGCATTCATGTGTCTTGAGGGGACATGTGTCTAGGAGGGGAATTGGGTATAGCCCTTCAACCTCACACACATTCTTTCTGACGTCTTGCACCGGAGTCCCTAGTATATTAGAGTATATTGGAGGGAGAACAATGAATTCAATAATGAATTCAGTAACCTGTAAGGTCTCTTCCAGCTCTTAAATCCACAGTGTATAACCAACCCCTTACCCTAGTGTTAAAATATTTTAGTGACAATCTCTTAGGACTTACAGTCAATAAAGCCTTTAACACAGAACTTTCTGTGAACGTTTTGAAGCCCTAATAAGACCTCAAAACTCGTAACTAGCCTAAGTCTCATTTGGAAACTTTTACAAGTGATTTTTCATGTCCTTTAATTACCAGTGAGCTCAAAATTATAGTATTCCTATTTTATTTTTAAAGGACCCTTCAATGAGGCTGCAAGCAAAAATAGACAGATGTTACCTGGGGGATCCAAAGGAATGTCTGATCTCCAGGCAGGTTATTTTGATTCCCAATTTGGAAGGATTTTTGAAGGTGAAGGCTATGTAAATCTGAATCAAGTGAGGAGACAGCATCTGATGGAAGAAGCCAAAAAAAATCTAGGCAAAGCCTTCCTCCCTAGTAGTGGGGATAAAAAACCGTAAGTGTTTGGGAAAATGTCTTAAGTGGATCTTCTGCACTGCTCTCTATTTAGCTTAAATGAAATATTATGTGAAATTAATTTTTAAGTACTATTCTCAGGATACTTTGTCTTAGGTGGAATCAGATTGGATGATTTAGATTGCCAGATAATTTTTATTAAGTATATTCTCATTCTCATATTATGTTTTGGATTATATATGTTACTGTTCTCTATTAGCTTGTATAATAAAAACAAATAATAATAATAAATAAATTTGTTAAACAACTTTAAAGATTGAGAAAAAAGTTGCCCTTTTTTGATAAAGAAAATAGTTTATCAAAAGTACATTATCTTGGCCAACGCTGTGGCTCACTTGGCTAATCCTCCGGCTGTGGCACTGGCATCCTATATGGACGCCGGTTCTAGTCCCAGTTGCTCCTCTTCTAGTCCAGCTCTCTACTGTGGCCCAGGAAAGCAGTGGAGGATGGCCCAAATGCTTGGGCACCTGCACCCACATGGGAGACCAGGAAGAAGCACCTGGCTCCTGGCTTTGGATTGGCGCAGTGCCAGCCATAGTGGCTATTTGGGGGGGTGAACCAATGGAAGGAAGATCTTTCTCTCTGTCTCTCTCTCTCTCTCACTGTCTAACTCTGTCAAATAAAAAAAAAAGTATATTATCTTAAATTTATTGTGAAGACACTTTCATGGGGTTTAACAATATTTTAATCTTAACAGTTGTCAATGTAAAGGTTCAGTTTTTTTTTTTTACCTTTAAATCATGAGTTTAACAAATAAGACCAAGTATTCTGTGTTATATAGCTGAGATCTGAAATATGATGCTTTTCACACTTCTTAACTTTGAGTCTCTCAATTTAGAACTGATGGTGGATGAGAGCTGGTTGAGGTCTAACTTCGTATTTATTTGCTGTATTTTCTTGAGACTAGGGAAACCATGTTTCTTGATTCAACCTTCTTTTAGTTCTAACAGGCACCTTCTCTTCTCAGCCAAAACAACTGTCTTTATTAAGAGTGGGGAATTTCTTTTTTTCTGCTATTATTATAGTTCCATCTTTTTTACTGTTTAGGTAGATTTGAATTATTTATTTTTACTATTTTCTAGACTTAATTTCTTCTTAGATTTAATTCAAAACTGCTATTTCTTTGTATGTATTTTGTCCTTAATAACTGATTCCTAATTTTTAGTCTTTCCCTCAACTATGATGAAATTTGACCCATGTAGTAATATCTGCAAATTGTTGCATTGATACATTAGTTTATAATATGCTTATATTTGTTAGTCAAGAAATTATAACAATTTTATAATTAGACTAGCTTTCTTTTTGAAGTTCACAGATATGTGAGAAACCTCTGTAATTTTGTGGGTTGCAGAAAGTGTTTCCAAAAAGAGAGTTCATGATGTAAACACAAAACTCTTACATGGGCACTTATTCAACACCAAATTATGTAACCAGAGACATTAAATAAATTCTAAGTATAGTGATTTTCATTATTGCATGAAATCACATACTATTTGAATTAGGCTACTGTATAATTGTCCTTTTGTTTGTAATATCATTGCTTTATTTCCTTACTGCATTTTAGAATTTTATGACATAGGGGCTGGTGCTGTGGTGCAGTGGGTTAAGCCATAATCTGCAGTGCCGACATCCCATTTGGGTACCTGCTGCTCCACTTCCAATGAAGCTCCCTGCTAATGTGCCTGGGAAAGCAGCAAAGGACAGCTGAAGTCCTTGGGCTGCTGCACATGGGAGACCTGGAGGAAGCTCCTGGCTTCAGCCTGGCCCAGCCCTGGCTGTTGTGGCCGTTTAGGGAGTGAACCAGTAGATGGAAGATCTCTCTGTCTCTCTCTTCCTCCCTCTCTCTCTGCCTTTCAAATTAATAAAATCTTTTTTTTTTTAAAGGAGTTTTATGACATGAAGGGGCTTCAGAAGTTTTTGGAAAAATGGAATCAAAAGACAAGTTTACTTTGAAATTTGAAATTCATGCATAGAAGGGTCCTCAGAAAGTCCATGTAAGATACATATTATGAAAAACTATGCATGGATTTCAAAAGTGTTTTGGACTAAAATCATCTGTTTTCTGTGAACTTTATGAACTGCCTGCATATGTTCATAGACAGGAATTAATGGATATCTTTTTTTTTGCAAAGATGTATTTATTTATTTATTTATGTTAAAGGCAGAGTTACAGAGAGACCGAGAGAGAGAGAGATGGAGAGAGAGAGATATCTTTCATCTGCTGGCTTACTCCCCAAATGACTACAATGGCTGGGCTAGGCCTGGCTGAAGCCAGGAGGCAGGAGCTTCATCCAGGTCTCCCACATTGGTGGCAGGGCCTAAGCACTTAGACCATCTTCTGCTGTTTTCCCAGGTGCCTTAGCAGGGAGCTGGATTGAAAGCAGCCAGGACTCAAACTGGTGCTCATATGGGATGCTGGCCTCCCAAACGGCAATTTAACTGGCTGCACCACCACGCTGGCCCCTGAATATTCTCTCTTACTAAATTTTTTTAAAAGATTTTATTTATTTATTTGAGAGGTAGTTACAGAGAGAGAGAGAGAGAGAGAGAGAGAGAGAGAGAGAGAGAGAGAGGAAGGCCTTGCATCTGCCGGTTCACTCTCCAATTGGCTGCAGCGGATCAGAAGTGAAGCAGCTGGGTCTCAAACCGGCACCCATATGGGATGCCCGCGCTTCAGGCCAGGGCGTTAACCCACTGCACCACAGCGTTGGCCCCCCAAAATCAGATTAAAATCTAACAAAATGTGTCTTTTTTTTGTACCAAAGTCAGGTAGCTTAGTTCCATTGTGTATATTTTTCTCCTTTTCCAATCCTTTAAAAAATGTTGTAAAATATATATAACATGAAATTTATCATTTAATCAAAACACAAAATTGTCTTTAAGATGTGGATTAGGAAGCTACTATGGAACCATAGGTGGTCCAATTCCATTCTTCAGTGCACAATCAAAACCCAGAGAAAAATATGAGGCACCTGGAAAGAACTTATACACAAACCCAGGAAAGAAAGGAACTGGATATGGGTAAGATATTTTAATACTTTCATGTAATTTTGAAATTTCTTTTAAAGATTTGTTTATTTATTTGAAAGTCAGAGTTACAAAGCGGGGGGAGGGGAGCAGAGAGAGAGAGCGAGAGAGAGAGAGAGACTGACCATCCATCCACTGCTTTGCTCCAGATTGCTGCTGGGCCAGGTCTAAGCCAGGAGCCAGGATCTTCATCCAGGTCTCTCATGGGTGACAGGGGCCCAAGGACTTGTTCCCTCTTCTGCTGCTTTCTCAGGCCGTTAGCAGGGAGCTGGATCAGAAATGGAGCAGACGGACACTTGTGATGCCGGTGCCCATAAGGGGTGGCGCTTTACCCACTACACCACAATGCTGGACCTATTTGTTTTGGAATTTTTTTTTCTTTTGGTGAAGATTTGTTTATTTTATTTGGAAGTCAGAATTACAGAGGGAGAGAGAGAAGGAGAGACAGAGGGAGATACCTTCCATCCCCAGATGGCCACGAAGGCCAGACCAAAGCCAGGAGCCAGGAGCTTCTTCTGGGTCTCCCACATGGGTGCAGGGACTTCAGCCATCCTCTGCTGCTTTCCTGGTGCATTAGCAGGGAGCCAGATTGGAAGTGGAGCAGCTGGGGCAGGAACCCATGCCCATAGGGGATACCAGTGTTGCTACACAGAACCAGCCCCTTGTTTTGAATTTTAAAAAATAAAATTTCTGAACCTCATAGTAACCATTACTTATTTTCTTTCCTTAGCTATGCAAATATTACCATAGGTAAACAGTTTTCACATTCAGCTGATTTCTATGATGCACCCAAAGTAAATTATAAGGTAAGATACCTATTTTGAATTTTTCAAACTTCCTTTATGTGGTGGACATGAAGAATTCACTTGTGGTGAAATTATGTTTTTGTTTGATCCGTTTATGTCACTGGACAGTACTAGCCTGATGTGTTTGGATTGTGATAATTTTGCCTTTTAATGCTAGATTCCCACATCTTGCTGTAGAGCCTCTTAGTTCTTTTTTTCTTTTCTTTATTATTATTTTTTTTAATATATTTGACAGGTAGATTTATAGACAGAGAGAGAGAGGCAGAGAGAAAGGCCTTCCGTTGGTTTACCCCTGCAAATGGCCGCTATGGCTGGCACTGCACGGATCCAAATTCAAGAGCCAGGTGTTTCTTCCTGGTCTCCCATGTGAGTGCAGGAGCCCAAGCACTTGGGCCATCCTCCACTGCTTTCCTGGGCCACAGCAGAGAGCTGGACTGGAAGAGGAGCAACCAAGACTAAAACCTGGCGCCCATATGGCATGCCGGCGCCGCAGGCAGAGGATTAACCAAGTGAGCCATGGCGCTGGCTCCACAATTAATATGAGCCTCTTAGTTCTAATAATAGTTGTGTGTACTTACTGTGTGATAATTAGATACTTGTATATAATATGCAATGATCAAATCAGGATAATTAGCATTTCTGTCTCCTTAAATGTTCATCCGTTGTTTGTGCTGGGAAGCTGCCAACACCTCTTTTGCAGTTCTTTATAAAATCTGTAGCTTTTGTAAACTAGAGTCAACCGAGTATGTTGTGGTGCCTGGAACTTACTCTTTCCATCAAACTGTACTGTGGTACCCATTTTCCATAGAACACTTGTCCTGGGTGTGGGCATAACCCGTTTGTGAAATTGGCCACTGTCCTATCTCACAATACTGCAGCCATTTAAAGCCACCATGGCAACATTACAAATTACCATATGCTTCCCAAGAAAACAATTTTGAGAGACACATCCTCAAAGGAAAACCAGAATACAAATGAATTATCTGTACCCTTGTGATGGAGAAGAGGAGAGAGCTGATTGCCAAGGAGTGAGTGTTCTATAGGCTGGACAGATTAAAAAAAAAGAAAAACCTGAAAAGAGAAAAACATTCTGAATGTGCTGCAGCAGAATTCCTGTAGTGAAAATTAGTCTTCTCTGGGATAACTAACTCTTTTAGATTTCATTTCTCAGATGTTTTCTCTTCACTTTGTTGAATGATAAAATACCAGTTTTCATATTTGCAAGGAGTGAAAAAAGTGTATCTAGAATTTCACTGTCTTTTTAAAATTTGTATTTCATATCCTAAGTTCTTTTGCTATTTTATTAACAGCTAGCATTTTTTTTTTTTGAAAAAGATTTATTTATTTGAAAGGCAGAGTTAAAGAGAGGCAGAGAGAGAGGTCTTCCATCTGATGGTTCACTCCCCAAATGGCCACAATGGCCAGAGCTGTGCTGATCTGAAGCCAGGAGTCAGGAGCTTCTTCCTGGTCTCCCACATGGATGCAGAGGTCCAAACACTTGGGCTAGTTTCTAGTGCTTTCCCAGGCCATAGCAGAGAGCTCGATTGGAAGTGAAGCAGCCAGGACTCGGACTGGAGCCCATTTGGGATGCTGGCACTGCAGGCTGTGGCTTTACTTGCTATACTACAGCACTGGTCCCAACAGCGAGCAATTTAAAAACATTAATTTATGGGGGTCAAACTTGAAGAACCTGTATGAAGGAATTCACCTCTACCTACCATCCCCCACCCCTACCCCTAGACTACCTGAGATATAAAAACGCCCAGCCCCTGGTGTCTGGGCCCTCTGCCATGTGTTTGGTCTGTGTGCATGCTGGCAGTTGCTCAATCTGAGTTTATTTTCTTTGAATAAATTCAGTTTGGCTGTGAAAAAAATTAATTTACTTAGAGAAAGAGAGAGACAGAGATTTTCCATCTTCTAGTTCACTTCTCAAATGCTTACAATGGCCAGGGATGTAATCGAAGTCTCCCACATGAGCAGCAGAAACCTAAGTACTTGAGCCCTCAGCCCTGCCTCTCAGCAACAGCATTAGCAAGAAGCTGTAGTCAGGAACCAGAGCCTGGGATGGAACCTAGGTCCTCCAGTGGAATGCAGGCATTGAACCAGCAGCTTAACTGCTAGCCTAAATACCCACGCCAGGCTCTGGATTTTTATACTTAGTGTTGTCCCATGGAAAAGCCTGCAATATGAGAGAGGGGAAAATGGCCCATTTTGCTTGAATACTAGGTAGATACAAATAATATAACAGAAAGACACTATGAGACAATTCAGTGTTTTTTATTCTTAGAAGAAACTAGCATTGGTTGAAGACTTACCATGTGCCGAGTGCTTTATATAATCTCATTCAATCTTTACAACGGTATTAAAAGGGGAGGGAAATGATATCACCCTCATTTACAGTTGAAGATGTGACTCTGCAGGGGTAACTTTCCCAGTGTCCCTGCCTGAGAAATGCCAGCAGTCAGTAAGGAGGTAGGGTTTGAACCAAAGACCAGTCCTTTTTTAACTATCTCATTCTGCTCAGAGAGTTAATGGAGATTTGTTTAGATGATAAATAGATCACTACACTTCAAATAAACATATCTAAAATGAATAATAGCTATGCTTATTCATAAGTAGACATATCTTTAGTGTCATAAAAATGAATTTAACTAAGGAATGTGTTTATTAAAAAACTTCCTCCATTACTATAATCTACATGCTTACATTAAGATTTAAAAGAAGGTGGGGCCAGCGCTGTGGTGCAGCAGGTTAAAGCCCTGGCCTGAAGCGCTAGCATCCCATATGGGCGCCGGTTCTAGTCCCGGCTGCTCCTCCTCTTCCCATCCAGCTCTCTGCTATGGCCTGGGAAAGCATAAGAAGATGGCCCAAGTCCTTGGGCCCCTGCACCCGCGTGGGAGACCCAGAAGAAGCTCCTGGCTCCTGGCTTCATATTGGTGCAGCTCCGGCTGTCACAGCCATCTGGGGAGTGAACCAACGCATGGAAGACCTCTCTCTCTGTGTTTCTACCTCTCTCTGTAACTGTCTTTCAAATAAAATAAAATAAAATAAATCTTAAAAAAAGAGAAAAAGTTTCTTAAAAAAAGATTTAAAAGAAGGTTTGACTCTAAGTTATTTCCAGTTTGCATAATTCTGCTGTGTAATTTTGACCTCGATTTACAGAAAGAGAACGAAGCACACCGTCGTTTACTCAAAGGAACACCTTTCAAGTTAAATCTTTATCCAAAGGATTATTTTGACACCAATCCTTACTCTTTTGAGAAAGCTTTACCACCCATTAAAAAAGTGGAAAAGAAAGAAGTGCTTTCAAGCCCTTTTAAACCCTCTTCTCCTGGTAAAAAGGTAAGTTAAAAACCGGGAGCATTTTAATGAAATCCTGTCTCTTATTGTCAAATTATTTTATTACCCACATAATAATAAACTTATTCATATGGATGCGAAGAATCATGGAACCACACTTATAGAATTATGAGAAGTCACAAAGCATGACTAGTGTAGAGGATAATGAAGCTTTTGTAATGAAGGGATTTTTAATCACTTCAATTGCATGTGAATTGACAATGAATTTTTGATATGTCTCTCTAGATGCTAGGCCTAGTGTTTCTCAAAAAACCATTCCTGTTTCTGAGCTACCTCCTTACTACAGAAATTTACAAATGAGAATAAAAATTAAAATGCTCTGACACTTTATAAACCTTATTTTATAATTTTTCCCCTATGAATTTCCTGTTCATTTTCCCTGTGGACTTTTTATTAGGATGTTTGTGGTTTTTCATACTGATTTACAAGATCATGTGTTAAGGTTACTACTCTTTTGTCATTTGTGTTGAAAGTAATTTTTCTAGTCTGTTGGATTTTGACTTTGTTTTGATATTTTGTGTTTGGAAATTTAATAATTTAGGGCAGGCACAGACTCAGGAGTCTCTGCTCAGCTGGTTGCTGTGCGCAGACAGGAGCTTGGGTAGCTAGCACAGCTGTTACATATGTCCACAATGGCACCTGCTCTCTATCAGCTTGTTACAGGATGCCATTGCAGGGTAATTGGGGAGAGAGAATGTGCCCGCCCTCCTTTTTTTTCTCTTCTAGTTTGGCAGGTACACTATCCACCACAAGGCTCCAAGCCAGACTGCCTCCAGGCTTTTCTTGAAGCTTTATTGTCAGTGGCTTGGGCTTTTGCAATCTGGAGTCGCTCTCCAAAGCTGGTGCGGAGGCTCTCGGCTGCTGGGATCCTGATTGGTGCATGTCCACACCCTCTATGTAGGTCGGCTGTGTCCTTCCAGTTTGTGTAGAGTTTCCTCTGCCATTTTCTCCCCAACTCTTCCCTGAAACTGCACTCCTTCCACTTTTTTTTAAAACCATCTTCTCCTAGACTAGAGTGGTAAGCTCCCTCTCTACTCCACCATATTAATTCCTCCCCGTCATTCCTTCTTAAAACAAAGTATCCATTTATAATATGCTGATTTTTGGAGGCATTGTCCTTATGATCTTTTCAGAAAGCATCAGTGATTTCACCATTCTACCCATGTTTTCCAATATAACTTTGATATTATCTCTTCAATTTTAGCACAATGGATGCTCTGACAGGGGCTTTTTTCACATTGGTGTCATATCCTTCCTAGTGCCTCAAACTAGATCTTCTTCTTTTGTTTTTTTTTTATTTTTTTTAAGATTTTATTTATTTACTTGAAAGTCAGAGTTACAGAGAGGCAGAGGAAGAGAGAGAAAGAGAGAGAGAGAGAGAGAGAGAGAGAGAGAGAGGCCCTCCACCTGCTGATTCACTCCCCAAATGGCTGCAATGGTTGGAGCTGAGCTGATCTGAAGCCAGGAGCCAAGAGCTTCCTCTGGGTCTCCCATGCAGGTGCAGGGGGGCCCAAGGAGTTGGGCAATCTTCCACTGCTTTCTCAGGCCATAGCAGAAAGCTGGATCTGAAGTAGAGCAGCTGGGACCCAAACTGGTGCCCATATTGAATGCTGGTTACTGCAGGCAGTGGCTCTACCTGCTATGCCATAGTGCCAGCCCCAGTAATGAATGTTTCTATTTCCTAATCACAATGTGTTTGGAGCCTTTAAACTTTTACTTTGTAGTTTTCACAAAATAGATAGTGTCAAATACGAGTATAGTCCCCTCACTTTGCTGTAGAACACTAGAACTTATTTCTACTATACCTGTGTTTTGGTGTCCATTAACCAATCTCTTCAATGACCACCTCCTAACTCCCTATTTAGTCTCTAATAATCACTATTCTATGTTCAGATCAATTTTTTAAACTTCTGTATATTAGAGACATTTGACATTGCCTCTTGTGTCTAATATTTCACCAACATGATGTTCTCTGGCTCCATCCATTTTGCTGCAAATGACAAAATTTTGTTCTTTTCTTATGGCTGAACAATAATACATTGTGTATATGAGTATGTAGCACATTTCTATTCTCCATTGTTGTGCAACTTTGATTCTATATCTTAGAAATTGTGAATAATGCTGCAATGACTATGATAGTGCAGAATGATAGTGCACGTATCTCTAGTTCCTAATTTAATTTCCTTTAGATATATATCCAGAAGTTAAGAGTACAGGATCACAAGGTAGATCTGCTAATTTTTCAAAGAACTTCAATAAGGTTTTACATACTGCTTCTACAAATTTATGTTTCTACCAACAGTGTATAAGGGTTGCCTTTTTTCTACATTCTCACCAATACTTGCTGCCTATTATAATTTATGTAGGATCTTCTAGATCTTGTTAATAAATGTTATAACAAGTTGGTATATTTTGATGCAAAAAATTTTCAAAATACATGCATAGTTTTTTCATAACATATGTTGTCCATGAGTATTTTTAAGTTTTATGTATTTATTTGAGAGGCAGAGAAAGGGAGAGGAGGAGGGGAGGAGGGGAGATTTTCCATCTACTAGTTCACTCCCCAAATGCCTGAAACATCCAAGTCTTGGTCACACCAAAGCCTGGAGCTGGGAACTCATCCAAGTCTCCCACATACATACCAGGGAGCCAACTACTTGATCTATTACCTGCTGCCTCCAAAGCATAGTAACAGGTAGCCTGATTGGAAATGAAGGTGGGACTCAACCCAGGTGCTCCAGTAGGAGTTGCCAGTGCCCCAAATTGCAGCTTAACTCTGCCATAACACTTGCTCCTTCTATGAACTTTTTGGAGACTCCCTTATGTATATTTGTATTCTTAACTCCTTAATTTTGCTTTTACATTGAAAAATTAACTTATCTAATTTCTTATTTTTCTTTTCAAAATAATCCATATGGTCCTCAATCTGGAAAACTTGAAAAATTATAACCATACAAAGGGTCTTCAAAGTATTCATGAAAATTTACATTATCTTTAAATTTCTTTCTCCATGAACTTTTTGAAGCAGCATGTTTTAAATAAACTTTAAATTCATGTATATTTGATTTAGACACTGCATTGAAATGAAACCTAATCAAGTGGCTTATTATTATTCTTTACAATTTTCTTGGTGACTATAAAGATAAAAATCCCATCAAATCAGTTTAAAATGTTAAAGCAAATATTTATATTTAGGTAGAAAAATATTTTGATTTCCCTTTATAGATGATAAGAAAACTATAAAGTACATTTAATTTTCTTATCATCTTCTCTTTCTATGTATTATTACTTTAAAATTCTTTTTAAATCTTCCCCATCACTGACTGGCATGTTGTAAACTTATGTTATTCTAGGCTCCCTGTTCCTCATTCCTTATGAAAATATCTTTTACCTATGTCTCATTCTCTCAGTAATACATAGGCTCATCCCCTAACTAGGTGATAACCTGATCTAAAAAAATTCTTACTAAAATACCAATACTTGGTAATAGTTTAGATTATGATCTGCCTGAACATTTTCATTTTTACAGAGACTGTCTGGAATTGTTGAGTTTCAATCTTGTAGAAGCAGTGGTCAGGAGACCCTTTGCTTGTATTGAATTAAACAGTATAGATAACTTTCTTTAAATGTAAAACCAACTCCACACACTACAAAAATATGTGTGAACTCTATCACTGACTCTTGAAGAAGCATTTTACAAAAACGCAACAATTTTTTTCATGTCTTTTTTTGTAGGCTGGTGGAATGAAGGCAGGGACATTTGACCCTTATCCATCACATTCTGCTGACCCTTATACAGTGAAGTTGGTGAAAGGGATTTCTGGCAAAGGTGGTAAGATTTTCCATCCACCAAGTGGACCAAAAAGCAGGCCGATTGAAAGTATAATGACTTTGAATGTCAAAAGGTAAGGAGAGTTGATGGTTAGTTCATAAACCAAGAAAAAATTATTTTGAACTTCTAGATTTTTCCAAGATAATATTCTTGTTTATATATATTATATATACACTTACACACACACACACATATATATAAATGATGAATTTGTGTGACTTTACAAATCTCAGCCCCCTCCATATATTTGCTCCCCCAGGCAGAAATTCTTTCTCATCTCCTGAAGTTTCTAATTGAAAGAAGTTAATTTATTTATGCCAAACTATTCTGTTTATAATTTCTGAAACAGATCAATAACACATTACTATGAATCATTTGGAGATGAGGTATTTGTGGTTCAATTTCAGTACCTGTGATCATTGGCTGTTTCTCAATAATTGTGGGGAACCCTCATGATGCTGGAGAGTTCTGTTTCTAACTTTGAAACAACCTTCTGTGAAAACAGGAAATATTCTGATTGAAAATGTGAAGTGCCCCCATATGTATGTATATCGTTAAAATATCTTAAAACTTCAATTTTGTCCAGGTTTTAAGCACTCTCAAAATTGATAATATTCTTTGGAGTTTAGAATATGAACTTAGAAAAAATCAGTCATTCTTTGTATGTGTGTGCAGAATCATAAAGTGGAAGAATTCAGTTGATACTTTTATCCATTGAAAGTCTGTAATGATGTTAAATCAATCCACACATCTCTAACTGTCATGCAGTCACCCAGCAGATTAGGAAAAGGTGTGAAAGGCAGGCAAGGGAGGAGTCTTGAGAGGGCCCAGTTGTCCAGAGACTGAAATTACTCAGAGTTGAAGTGAGTGATAATCCATCCAGAACATATGTGGCTCTATGAAAGTGACTGTGCAAATGACCGGGGCGGGGGGACAGTTAAAAGGAGCCCTGGAAAAGGAGCTTCGGTTTCCGGCCTGTTGGATACTTGACCCACCTTGGCTAAATGTGAGCACATCTCAGCACCTCTGGATTCCCCTTACTCTTCCCTGTAGGCTAGAAGTTACAGTGGGGGACAATTTGCAGGTTTTGCCTCAAAACCAGAGGGGAGGGGAGGTAACAAGCATCAGGTTGCCTCAGCTCTGACTCCCCAGAATTAGAACGGCTCTCTGGTGCCTCTTCCTAGAGAGATTTGTGTTAGCAGAGCTCCAAATAGAGGAGATAGACACCATGATGCTTGGAGACATGATGTCTTCTGTGGGTTAGTGACCAGGGATCTCAGAAACGAGGGACAATGAATGACACACCATTCCTTAGTCACCACTGCCCACCAGCCCCACCCTTCCACAGCCTCAACCCCGCTGATCTTGTCTCCTGCAGTGGCTGTTCAAATGGGCCACCGGAACATTCTCTTCTTGCCTCCTAGCATCCACTTCCTTCTGCCCAGGATGCTCTCCTTGCTTTAGCCTTGAGGGTGGGTTTTCAGCTCCATGTAATGAATGGAGAACTCATGTCTTTGCCATGGCTCCCAGTTCACCCCTCACTGTGCTTGGTTTCTCCATATTTGCTATCAGGGTTGGACATGTGGCAGTTCTGTACCACCAGCCACCATGATGTGCTGTCTTAATATACAGATTTATGGGGGCCAGTGCTGCCGTGTAGTGAAACTGCTGCCTGGAGTGCTGGCATCCCATGTAGATGCCAGTGCTAGTCCCAGTTGCTCCACTTCCAATCCAGCTCTCTGCTATGACCTGGGAAAGCAGAAGACGATGGCCCAAGTCCTTGGACACCTGCACCCATGTGGGAGACCTGGAAGAAGCTCCTGGTTCCTGGCTATGGATTGGCTCAGCTCTGGCTGTTGTGGCCATCTGGGGAGTGAACTAGCAGATGGAAGACCTTTCTCTCTCTGCCTCTGCCTCTCTGTAGCTCTGCCTTTCAAATAAGTAAATAAGTAATAAATCTTTAAAAATATATACTGGCCAGTGCCGTGGCTTAACAGGCTAATCCTCCACCTTGCGGCGCTGGCACACCAAGTTCTAGTCCCGGTTGGGGCGCCGGATTCTATCCCGGTTGCCCCTCTTCCAGGCCAGCTCTCTGCTGTGGCCCGGGAAGGCAGTGGAGGATGGCCCAAGTGCTTGGGCCCTGCACCCGCATAGGAGACCAGGAGAAGCACCTGGCTCCTGGCTTCGGATCAGCGAGATGCGCCGGCCGCAGTGGCCATTGGAGGGTGAACCAACGGCAAAAAGGAAGACCTTTCTCTCTGTCTCTCTCTCTCACTATCCACTCTGCCTGGCAAAAAAAAAAGATTTAAAAATATATACCGATTTATTTATTTAGGTGAAAGGCAAAGAGGGGGAGAGGGAGAAGAGGGAGAGAGAGAGAGAAGAGAACATCTTATTTTCCATCTGCTTGTTTACTCTCCAAATGATTGCAACAGCCTAGAACTCCATTCTGGTCTCCTACATGGGTATCAAGGGCCCAAACACTTGGGCCATCTTCTGCTGCCTTCCCAGGCACATTAGTAAAGTTGGATTGGAAGCAGAATAGCTGTGACACAAACTGGCACTCCATTATGGGATGCTGGCATTGCAAGTGGTAGCCCAACCTGCTGCACTGCAATGCTGGCCCCATGTAACTTACTTTAATGCTGTCTTCCTGTTATTATTTTCAGGCACCCTTTCTTTTTTAAAGATTTATTTATTTATTTGAAAGTCAGATTACACAGGGAGAGAAGGAGAAGTAGAGAGGGAAAGAGTGAGAGAGAGAGAGAGAGAGAGAGAGGTCTTTCCATATGCTGGTTCACTCCCCAATTGGCTGCAACGATCGGAGCTGTGCCAATCCGAAGCCAGGAGCCAGGAGCTTCCTCTGGGTTTCCCATGTGGGCGCAGGGGCCCAAGCACTTTGGCCATCTTCCACCACTTTCCCAGGCCACAGCAGAGAGCTGGATTGGAAATGGAGTGGGGGGCCATCGCTATGGCATTGTGGGTGAAACCGCTGCCTGCAGTGCCAGCATCCCATATGGGCACTGGTTCTAGTCCTGGCTGCTCCACTTCTGATCCAGCTCTTTGCTATGACCTGAGAGAGCAGTAGATGGTGGCCCAAGTTCTTGGGCCCTTGCACCCGCATGGGAGACCTGGAAGAAGCTCCTGACTCCTTGGCTTAGGATCTGTGCAGCTCTGGCTTTTGCTTTGGTGTGGTGGAATGAGAAGGCCATGCCAAGATGGCTGCTGGCAAGGGAGCGTCAGTTACTCAGGAATGGCTTTGAAACCTACCTGGCAACAGGCTGTGATTGGATGGTTTTGGAAACCACATGGCAAACGGAGCCTGCCTGGCAATAGGCTGTGATTGGATGGCTTCAGAGCCTGCCTGACAACAGGCTGTGATTGGTTAGAGCATAGACTGCCCCTTGACCGGATTGGCTGTCTTGGCTATATAAGATGTTGTACCAACTGAAATAAATGAGACTGCGGGCTACTCGCCTCTGCCCGCTTTCACCCGACTCCCGGGGTCTGTGTGGTGACTCCGCACCTCTTGCCCCCACCATGCTCCTCCTCTCAGGAACAAATCCTCTCAGGAACAAATCAACAGCAACACTTTGGGGAGTGAACCAAGGGATGGAAGACATTCTCTCTTTCTTTCTCTCTGCCTCTGCCTCTGTGTTACTCTGCCTTTCAAATAAATAAATAAATCTTAAAACAAATAAATTTAAAAACAAAAAATCTCTAATAGTTATGAAACCACATTATAAAAAGAAGTTAAATGGTGCAACTAATACAAAATTATTGACTTATGGGATGCTATTATGAGTGAAGTACTGTAGGTGAAGTGACTAATTCTCATTTGATGTAATAATTAATCAAGATTTCCAAGTGTACTATGTATTGTTGATTTTTTATGTAGATTAAAAAAGTAGGTTTTGGAAATGTATTTTGAATTATGTCAAACTAACCTTCATTTTAAAAAGCTAACATTGATGACAGCATAACTGACTTATATGTATTTTATCTGTCCTTTATAGCACTTTGGTGACATTGTTATGAAGTAAAGAAAGTTTATTTAGATACAGCAAAATTCAAATTTTCTGAAAGAACTGATGTAGGCCTCTGGGCTTTCTTATATAGCCAAGTGATCTCCCCTAGACATTGGGATAAATTCATGTCATTTAAATCACTGTTGTAGCAATAATTTTCTTTGTAGACTAGTTGGTAGAGTGCTAGACCTGGAATCAAGAAGAAAGAACTTTTTTCCCCTATGTCCTTTGACCTAATCCTTTGGTGAGCCACCTAGCAGTAATCTACCCAACTTTATCCAATAGCACAGCCAGTAAAATTGGAATTTTTCTCACTGCACTCACCCTCAAATACATGAAATAGTGGCAGTGGGAGTGCAAGGAGACAGTTCAAATTTTCTTTGTGTTCTTTTCTGTCCAGAGAACAAACCTGAGAAAGTTCTGAGATATCTTAGCGCATATATATATATATATATATATATATATATATATAGACCAGGGAAACAAAAGAGTAAGTTATTGCTCTTTTGAAAAACCAGAAGTTTATCTTCTGTTTAGGATTTTTTTTTCTTAATTTTAGAGGTAGAGATAGAGAGTGAGCTGCTATCTGCTGCTTCACCTTCCTAATGCCTGCAATGGCCAAGGTTGTGTTAGCTCAAAGCTGGGATTTGGGAAGTCAATCCGGGTCTTCCAACATGGGTGGCTGGGGCCAGTTACTGGAGCCATCACCACTGCCTCCCTCCCAGGGTCTGCGTCATCAATAAGCCGGGGTCTGAAGCAGAACCAGTCTGAAACCCAGGCACTCTGATATGGAACACAGGCTAATTCACCAGTTTTAACCACTAGGCCAAATGCACGCCCCTGTTTAATAATTCTGAGTTTACTGAAAATTTTCTTTTCATATTATAACAAATATTTTCCTAAATCAGGTTTTAGCTTCTTTTACCTTAACTTCAGAACATGCAAACCTCTACATAGTAGTATATGAAACTGATTCCATGAAATCATAGCATTTTCTCAGTATTTCTGACTTGAAATATGAAGTTTTTTAAGTTGGTGAGAAAATTTTGTTTTTGTTAATATGTTGTATAATTGTTTTAAATCTTTTAGTGCAAAATTTTTATGAGAATGTACAGATATGTTACTTGAACATATAAACTTAAATATGCATTTATTTTCTTATTTTAGGGCACTAAATTCAAAGAACTACAAGAGTGCCTCAGTACAGTCCTATTAGCAACTGGAAGATGAGTAGCTTTCTAGATATTAGTTACCATCAATTCATTATCAAGACTAAGTATGTGGAAAAATGTAAGATGTTGTGGAAAAGACTGCTCAAGTATTTAAAAGAAGTTGAAAGCTCCAAATCTAAAAGTCTTATTTTACTACTACTAGTTTGTTAATAAATAGTATTTGCTAATTATTTGATGTGTGAGTGCTACTTTGGTTTTAGATTCATGTTTTTAGAAATTTTATAAAATCTTGAAGTGTACTCAATTGCTTGAAAGCCTTTACTCCTAATGTTAACAAAGTGAGGGTTTGGTGCTGAGGCTGGATTGGTAGAAAACACACAATAATTTCTTAACTTACTCTTCCTTCTCAGGGATACCTGAAGGTTGGACTGATTGACGGCTACTCAAGTGTCAAAGCCTTTTAAAGCACTGTTAACATCAAAGACAAATATTCAATCCATTTATGTTGCATAGGTTCATACACAGACATGTTATGTAGTGAGGTGACTGTTTTCAGCTTCTTTATTTATGCCTTCTATTATGGCTTTGTAAAGCATTGGATTATTTAGTCAGTGGCAACCCCAAAATGAGTTGCTGGGGAGAGAGAATGTGTTTGTTGTCCAAAGCTCCTTCTCCCAGAGCATCCTACCCAGGTTTTACCCACTAGTTCCCAAGTTATTTCTGCCCTATCTTTTAAAAATATCTATTTGTAAAAGACCTAATATTACTGTGGTTCAAAATTAGATTTTTATCAATAGTCCTCATTCAATAGGGGAAGAAGGTGGTGGCGTTTGTATTTTTAAAAGAAAATTTAAGTCCATACTACTGAAAGCAATTTATAGAGTCAATACAATCCCCAGAAAAATCTCAAGGACATTCCGCACAACTGTAGAAAAAACAGTCCTAAAATTCATGTGGAAATACAAAAGACCCTGAATAGCCAAAGAAATCTTAATAAAAACAAAGCTGGAGTCATCACAATACTACATTTCAGACATTTTATAGGGCTATGAAGGTCAAAACAGCATCACACTGCATAAAAATAGGCATGCAGACCAGCGGAACCAAATAGAAGCCCCAGAGATAAACCCATGGATCCACAACCAACTAATTTTTGACAAATGAGCTAAAATCATTCCCTGGAGAAAGGACAGTTTCTTCATCAAATGGTATCGAAATAAATGGGTTTCTACTTGTAGAAGTTTGGAACAAGATCCCTGCCTTACACCCTAGACAAATATTAACTCAAGATGGATCAAGGATCTAAAATTAAGACCTGAAACTATCAAACTACTAGAGGAAAACATAGGGGAAATGCTGTAGTACATTGGTCTAGTTAAAGACTTTTTGGGTAAGACCCAAAATCAGAGGCAATAAAAACAAAAATAGGCAAATGTGACTGTATCAAGCTAAGAGGCTTCTGCACAGCAAACAATGAACAAAGTGAAGAGACAACCAACAGAAAGGGAGTAAATATTTTCAAGTTATGCATCTGATAAAGGATTAATATCCAGAATATATAAGGAGCTCCAGAAACTCAACAACAATAAAATCCTTTTAAGAAATGGACAAATGATATGAATAGACATTTTTCAAAGGAAGAAATACTTATGGACAACAGACATATGAAAAAATGCACACGATCACTAGCCATCAGGGAAGTAAATAAAAGCCACAATGAGGACTCATTTCACTTCAGTTCAAAAGAAGCAATGAAATCGATAAAACTCTAGCAAGGAGACCAATATTAGAAATTAAAGAGTATGTAATCACAGGTCCTCTGGTCATTAAAAAGAAGATAAGGAACATTATGAACAACTTTATTCCAGTATATTTGAGAATTTATATTAAATGTGCAAATTCTTCAAAACACAAATTATCAAAACTGACTTAAGAAAATATAGAAAACCTGAATAGTTCTGTATTTATGAACCAATTTTATTTTGCAATTTAAGACCTTCTAATTCAGCAAACTCTAGGCCCTTAGGCAAATTATATTACATATGTAAGGAAGAAATAGTACCAAACCTATATAAGTTCTTTCAGAAAACAGAGGTATGAACACTTTTCACCATGTTTTATGAGGCTAGGAATTTCCTGGTATTGAAACCGATTAAGACGTTAAGAGAAAATTCAGACTAGTATCTTCCTGAATATTGAAGCAGAAATCCTTAATAAGATTGTATCAAAATGAATCAAGGTGTATGTACTCAAAGAATAGCACAACACAACTATCCCAGGAATGCAGGATGGTATAATGGTCCCAGAATTAACTATAATTTACTATATTAACATAAAAAACACATGAACACCTAAATAAATGCCAAAGCATTTGACAAGGAATTGTATAACAAGTAATTTTGGAGGATAGAGATGATGTCACCCTCTGAAACAAAGGGCAGGTTTACCTACAGCCTTGAACAATAGAGATACTGTCTCTTTAGAACCTTGGCAGGCAAACATACTGCCCAATATAAAAACCATAACATGTCCATCTAGAACAAAGGGCAGGCATGTTTACTGCACATAATAGAAGATTTGAATTCCCTGAACAATCCCTTGTGTAGCCGTCTTCATGTTGCCTACAGTAATTAAGGCGGAGAACTGATGAAAAATGCTAATACTCTGGCTACTGCTATTGTTAATAAGAAACTGTTCTTTACCTTTGACCTATGAGTTTAATTTCTTTCACTAGAATTCATGAAACTGTGCAAGTTACCAAATTAGCTAACTAGTTGGCCAAAACCTCAGATTCTTTAGTTTTTGACAATATAAAAATATATACCTAATTCTGGTTTCTAATTTTAAAATCTACTCTAGTCAATTACAAATTGTAATCATATGTAAATGTGACTTTAAAATTATTTTGTGGGGAGAGGGCATTGTGGCATGGTGTGTTAAGTCACTGCTTGGGACATCTGTATCTCAGTGTCTATTTCAAGTCCTTGCACCTCTGCTTTCAATAGAGCTTCCTACTAATGCATCCTGGGAGGTGCAGAGATGGCTGCCTTTCAGGCAGAAGATGACTCAAATGCTCGAACCCTTGCCATCCGGGTAAAGACCCTGATGTAGCTCCTGGTTCCTGGCTTCAGTCTGCCCCAGCCATGGCTGTTGTGGCATTTGGAGAGGAAATAAGCATATGGAAGATCCCTCTTACTGTCACTCTGCCTTTCAAGTAGATGACAACAAATAAACTTAAAAATATTTTGTGTGGGAAAAAAGTACTTGGACAAAGTTTTTTGAAACATTGATTTTAGAAGTTTATTTACATATCTTGGATGGAAGCAATTGATAGAGTTTACTTGGAATTCCTGGAAAAGAATAATTTTTTAAAAGGTGAGAATGCTAACATACTTAAGAAAAATAACTTAAAAACCCCTGCTCCCTGCCAAAGTTGCCTTACATATATATGTAATGTGAATGTTATGATTTTAATCTAAAAAGCAAAATAGCTAAATAGTTCCACTATATAATGAATGGAATACAAATTTTACAAAACTAAATATCTTACTTAATGTTTGCTTCTTCTGTATTCTGTCTGGTACCCAATAAGACAAAAGAATCTTGAACATATTGCTACTGATCCACCACAACATACAAACCTTTCACATCAGGAGGTAAAGGCCTACTTCTAGGACTAGAAGTGTCTTCGTAAGTATCATAGTTGTCAAAATGGAATTTCTCCCTTCTTGAGATGTAAGCTGATTTTGATGGGTCATTCTGCTTGGCACAGATTTTATCACTTAAACTTAAATACTCTCGCTGAAGATTCCGTTTCTCAAATTCCAAGGTGTCTCTTTCATTTTCTATGCTTCTTACATAGTTTTCTAAAAGTATTTTATCTTCAGTAAGCCTACTGATACTGTTTTCAAATTTCAGATTTTCTTGACTATGTTTCTTTAGTTCTTCTTTTAGAATCTGATTATCTGTCTTAATTTCCATTACCATTTTTGATAACATTTCACATTCCTTGCCAATTTCTGATAAGCTATTCTTATATATACTTGCTTCTGATTTTGCATTTTTAATTTCTTTCAGAAAATTCTCTTCTGCAGTAGATTGGTAAGCCTGAATATTCTCAATTTCTCTTTCCATCATTTTTCTAGCAGCAGTAGATTCTTGTAGTGTTGTTTCAAGATCTAGTTTTTCATTTTTCACTGTTTCTATTATTTGTAAAAGTGTCTCTTGTTCAGTTTTTGCCAATCTTTCTTTCTCTCTTAGCTGCATGATCTCTAGTTTATTTTCTTTCATTTCATTTTCAAGTGAGCTTTTTTCCTTTAGAAGCTGGAATGTTTTCTTCTCTAACATTTCTTTTTCCTCTTGTTTCAATAGAATATTTGTTTTCATTGCTTCCATTTCTATATTCATTCGATTATTTTCATTATTGACAATGGCCATATCATTTTGAGTTTTATGATCCTTACTTTTTAGTTGATCCAATGCGTCCATCATTTGTTGCTTCTCTATAGAAAGTTGACTATTTTTTTCCTCTAGAGTTTTATTTTGGCCTTGAAGAACATTATAACTACTAATTATTTTTTTAAATTCTTTAAGACATTCTTTGTTATCATCTTCTGCTTTAATTAACTTGGACTGAATGGTACTGTTTTCTTCAACTAAATTCTTAATTTGATTTTCATAAGTTTCAACTTTCTGTATCAGAGATTGCATGGTAATGACTAGAGGTTTAATTTTGGTCTTAAGGGTTAGATTTTCATTCTCCAGTTCAGTTACTTTTTTCTGTATCTGCATAGATTCTTTTAGGTAATTCTGTAAGTATTGAATTTTTGCAACACATTGGTCAGTAACAGAATTGATTTTGGATGGCTTCTCATTTTCAAATATTATTGATCCTTGTTGTACTACAAATGGTTGCCTCTGTTTGTCTTTCATTTCATGTTTCATTTGGTCAAGGAAAGACAGTGTATGTCTAGGAACTCTGGAATGGAATTTTAAATCTGTAATATTCTTGGCAGTAATGGGAATTTCTTTATTGTTCTTCTCACTCTTCTTTCCTCTGTGTATTTCACTTTTAGATAATTTTTTGCATTTCCTACAAAAATTCAAGTGGAGTTTTGACACTGTTTCCCTAAATGGGAGTAATCTGTTGACTACTGCTTCTAATTCTGAAATTCTCTTTGATTTTATATCTTCATTTAAATTGCCTTCCATGTTTTCTTCCTTAATAAAGTTAGTTCTTTCCTTATGTATGGGGGATAGGTCATATTTACCACTACATTGAATATTTGTATCAGTTTTTAAAATTTGAAGTTCATTTGTAAGTGCTAGTTCCCTATCATGTGACTTTTGAAGTTCTTCCTTCATTTGTTTGATAGAGTGGCAAATATCATCTAAATTTGCACAAAATCCATGGTTGAGAAAAGGCACAGTAATTGTGGATTTATCCAGAATTCCTGGGTTAGCTTGAGCTGTCACATGTTGAGGCACAGAAGATAGAAAGCTATAAAAGTTGTTATGATTTTTCAACATGTCAGAATTTTCTGAAGGATTCATAATTATGTTTGAAGCTGAATTATCTTTTGAAGTTCTCAGAGTTAATATATCCTTGGGATGTATCTGGGTTGGGACATTTATACTTTGAGAGAGACTATTAACACTGTCGCTGCTGAATTTTTCTTCCTTTGAATGAAGAGTTCTGAAATCCTCAAAATGATGGATTTTCTCCACAGAAGTGACTTCTTGCTTCTCTTTAGGCTAGTAAAAATGAAAAGCCCAGTTTAAGTGTACTATCATTTGCCAAATGAACAAGAAACTAAGATAATATTTAGTAGAGGATTTAGACAATCCAAACAAGAATGTTATCCATTTCTATAGGAAAGTAGCCTAACAAATAAGATTCATTTTTTCTAACAGTTGTTTTGTGATGGGTAATTCTGGTTTTCACATTTTGTTTCAAATCTGACTGACTTCCTTACAGAGTAAGATACATGGGCCAACACCTCAATTTAAGAAACAGCAATTTAGCATCCTTTGACAGATGGGGAAGAAAGGAATGACAGATCAGATGGGAGTTTAAAGAAACTGAGTGTTTCTACTCTGGTCTAGTATTTGTCAATCTGAGTTTACATTCCTAGTTTCAGATTTTAAGGTTGCGATTATCCTGGAAACATGAATTCTAATCAGTGTGGACCCACTGAGGGTATCACTGGTTTGGAGCTGTTCTGGGGAATTCACTCAGGGTATAGGCCACTCCTAAGTGGACAGGTAGGCTATGAAAACTCCCTTGCAGGGCAGGCCTTTGGCACAGTGGTTAAGAGCCCTTTTGGGATGCCCACATCCCATATCAGCATGCCTGTTTTCAAGTCCTGTCTCCACTTCTTATTCCGCTTCTTGCTAATGCACATGCTGGGAGGAAGCAGTGATGGCCTAAGGAATTGGGTTTCTGCTGCCCAGGTGGGTTACCCGGATAGAGTTTCAAGCTCCTGCCTTTGGCCTGGACCAGGCCTTGTTGTTGCAGGCAACTGGGGAGTGAGCCAGCAGATGGGAAATCTCTCCCTCTCTGTATCTCTCTCTCTCTCTCTCTCTCTCTCTCTCTCTCTTTTTTTTTTTTTTAACAGATAGTTAGACAGTGAGAGAGAGAGAGAGAGAGACAGAGAGACAGAGAGAAAGGTCTTCCTTTTTCCATTGGTTCATCCCCCAATGGCCGCTGCGGCCGGCGCGCTGCAGCTGGCGCACCGCACCGATCCGAAGCCAGGAGCCAGGTGCTTCTCCTGGTCTCCCATGAGGGTGCAGGGGCCCAAGGGCCATCCTCCACTGCACTCTCAGGCCACAACAGAGAGCTGGACTGGAAGAGGAGCAACTGGGACTAGAACCCGGCGCCCATATGGGATGCCAGTGCCACAGGTGGAAGATTAACCAAATGAGCCACAGTGTGCCCCTCCCTCTTTATCTTTGCCCTTGTCTCTCTTCTCCCTCTTTGCCTTTCAAATAAATAATAAATAAAAATTTAAAAACTAACTGTACTGCCTTTGAATTTACTTGGGGATCTCTGGGTGTTTGTACTAGATGTCCTGCATGGATTCTCTTAAGAGGAATGGCAAAATTAGAGAAGTGTGGGGATAAACGCACATCTTTCAAGGTTTTCAGGACAGGAATTTCCTTATTTTCACCTCTGTCAGTCCATTCTTCCTGTGAAGGAGAGAAAGTAAATGCTGATGATAAACTGGTTATAGTAACATTTTTGAAGTTAGAAATGTGTGGAGAATAACATACCAAATCCTTTTCATTGTGTGTGCTGAATGCTAGATTTTTTTCTGAGCCAAACTGTGGGTTTTCTACTTCAATGATACTTTTGTTCAATATTTCGCTGATTTCAGATTGTACCTTTAAAAGATGAATTGAAATTGTTAGAATTTGATTTTAGAATTATAAACTCACTAATGTTCAGAAATAAGATATAACTTTAAAGATACCTTTAGATTTACCTTTAAATTTAATTATTTCCCAGCATATAGAATATGTATTACAAAAATCACTATCTCTAAAGGGATCTTTAAGAAAGTTATGCCTTTATTCTACAATTATAATAACAGAAAGACTTAAACAACATTTATGAGCTATATTCAAATCATTTGAGCCATCTAATTTGCATTGTTGACTAAGATATTTGATTTCTATCCTCAGAACAGTATCAATTCTATGAGCACCCTCAGGAAGTATGTGTCTTCTATACCACTTTTCTGAAGTAACTTTTAGGGCAAGAATACTGGGACAGTGATTATGTGTTGTTGTGGACACCCCCTTATCTATACCCTATCCTTCTAGTTATACTACTACTTATTTCTTCTGGGTAAAGTCCCTGTAGTTTTGATGATACTGATTCCACCTGTAGTCCAGGGATGGGCATGTGACTCAGCTCTAACTCATCGGCAGCTGCCTGCCTCTGGTTGGTGATAGTTCCAAGCACTGCTTATCATGTGATCTCAGGTAATCCCCATCAGGCCAAGAACCTTAATATAAACTATTAAGAGCAAAGCATGGCCTGCTCTCATTCTGACTTGAATCTGGAGGGATAAAGGCCTGTGGTTTCTAGCATCCCTTTTGCCACCATATGGAGCCTGGAAAGCAGAGCCAAGATAGGACATGAGACTTGTTCCTGATGACAGGAATCCTGATGGCATGGATTAAGCCATCCTGATGTGAGCTCTCTCTCTCTCTTTTTTTTTCTTTTTTTTTAATTTACACAAGGTGAACAAATTCCATGCATTTCATACGTACAGATTTAGGAGCATAGTAATACTTCCCACCAACCCTCTCTCTCACCCTTGCTCTCATCTTCCCTCTTCCTTCTTTTTTTTGACTATTCTTTTTTTTTCTGTGTCTTTAAATTTTTTTTATTTAGTAAATATAAATTTCCAAAGTACAGTTTATGGATTACAATGGCTTCCCCCCCATAATTTCCCTCCCACTCGCACCCCTCCCATCTCCCACTCCCTCTCCCATTGCATTCACATCAAGATTCATTTTCAATTATTTTTATATACAGAAGATTGATTTAGTATATATTAAGTAAAGATTACATCAGTTTGCACCCACACAGAAACACAAAGTGTAAAAATACTGTTTTTGTACTAGTTATAGCATTACTTCACATTGGACAACACATTGACAGATCCCACATGAGAAGTAAGTACACAGTGACTCCTGTTGCTGACTTAACAATTTGACACTCTTGTTTATGGCATCAGTAATCTCCCTAGGCTCTAGTCATGAGTTGCCAAGGCTATGGAAGCCTTTTGAGTTCACCGACTTCGATGTTATTCCAACAGGGTCATAGTCAAAGTGGAAGTTCTCTCCTCCCTTCAGAGAAAGGTACCTCCTTCTTTGATGGCCCTGTTCTTTCCACTGGGATCTCACTCGCAGAGATCTTTCATTTAGGTCTTCTTTTTTTTTTTTTCCAGAGTGACTTGGCTTTCCATGCCTAAAATACTCTCATGGGCTCTTCAGCCATATCTGAATGCCTTAAGGGCTGATTCTGAGGCCAGAGTGCTATTTAGGACATCTGCCATTCTATGAGTCTGCTGTGTATCCCGCTTCCCATGATGGAATGTTCTCTCCCTTTTTGATTCTACCAGTTAGTATTAGCAGACACTTGTCTTGTTTGTGTGATCCCTTTGACTCTTAGACCTATCAGAGCCATCAATTGTGAGCTGAAATTGATCACTTGGACTAGTGAGATGGCATTGGTACATGCCACCTTGATGGGATTGTATTGGAATCCCCTGGCATGTTTCTAACTCCACCATTTGGGGCAAATCCGATTGAGCATGTCCCCAATTGTACATCTCCTCCCTCTCTTTTTCCACTCTTATATTTAACAGGGATCACTTTTCAGTTAAATTTAAACACCTAAGAATAATTGTGTGTTAATTACAGAGTTCAACCACTAGTACTAGAACAAAACAAAGAAAAAATACTAAAATGGATAAAGTATTAAATTGTACATCAACAGTCAGCACAAGAGCTGATCAAGTCACTGTTTCTCATAATGTCCATTTCACTTCAACAGGTTTCCCCTTTGGTGCTCAGTTAGTTGTCACTGATCAGGGAGAACATATGATATTTGTCCCTTTGGGACTGGCTTAATTCACTCAGCATAATGTTTTCCAGATTCCTCCATTTTGTTGCAAATGACCGGATTTCATTGTTTTTGACTGCTGTATAGTATTCTATAGAGTACATGTCCCATAATTTCTTTATCCAGTCTACTGCTGATGGGCATTTGGGTTGGTTCCAGGTCTTAGCTATTGTGAATTGAGCTGCAATAAACATTAATGTGCAGATGGCTTTTTTGTTTGCCAATTTAATTTCCTTTGGGTAAATTCCAAGGAGTGGTATGGCTGGGTTGTATGGTAGGGTTATATTCAGGTTTCTGAGGAATCTCCAAACTGACTTCCATAGTGGCTTAACCAGTTTGCATTCCCACCAACAGTGGGTTAGTGTCCCTTTTTCCCCACATCCTCTCCAGCATCTATTGTTGGTAGATTTCTGAATGTGAGCCATTCTAACTGGGGTGAGGTGAAACCTCATTGTGGTTTTGATTTGCATTTCTCTGATTGCTAGTGATTTTGAACATTTTTTCATGTGTCTGTTGGCCATTTGGATTTCCTATTTTGAAAAATGTCTATTGAGGTCCTTGGCCCATCTCTTAAGTGGGTTGTTTGTTTTGATGTTGTGGAGTTTCTTGATTTCTTTGTAGATTCTGGTTATCAACCCTTTATCTGTTGCGTAGTTTGCAAATATTTTTTCCCATTCTGTCGGTTGCCTCTTCACTCTCCTGACTGTTTCTTTTGCAGTACAGAAACTTCTCAATTTGATGCAATCCCAAATATTAATTTTGGCTTTGACTGCCTGCGGCTCCAGGGTCTTCTCTAGGAAGTCTTTGCCGGTACCTATATCTTGCAGGGTTTCTCCAATGCTCTCTAATAATTTGATGGTGTCAGGTCGTAGATTTAAGTCTTTAATCCATATTGAGTGAATTTTTGTTAAGGTGAAAGGTAGGGGTCTTGCTTCATGATTCTGCACGTGGAAATCCAGTTTTCCCAGCACCATTTATTGAATAGACTGTCCTTACTCCAGAGATTGGTTTTAGATCCTTGATCTAATATAAGTTGGTTGTAGATGTTTGGATTGATTTCTGGTGTTTCTATTCTGTTCCATTGGTCTATCCATCTGTTTCTGTACCAGTACCATGCTGTTTTGATAATGACTGCCCTGTACTATGTCCTGAAATCTGGTATTGTCATGCCTCGGGCTTTGTTTTTGTTGTAGAAGATTGCTTTAGCTATTCGAGGTCTCCTGTGTCTCCCTATGAATTTCAGCATCATTTTTTCCAGATCTTAGAAGAATGTCTTCGGTATTTTGATTGGTATTGCATTGAATCTTTAAATTGCTTTTGGGAGAATGGACATTTTGATGATGTTGATTCTTCCAATACATGAGCATGGAAGATTTTTCCATTTTTTGGTATCCTCTTCTATTTCTTTCTTTAAGGTTTTGTAATTTTCATTGTAGAGATCTTTAACATCCTTGGTTAAGTTTATTCCAAGGTATTTGATTGTTTTTGTAGCTATTGTGAGTGGGATTGAATTTAGAAGTTCTTCCTCAGCTGTGGCATTGCCTGTGTATACAAAGGCTGTTGATTTTTGTGCATTGATTTTATATCCTGCTACTTTGCCAAACTCTTCGATGAGTTCCAATAGTCTCTTAGTAGAGTTCTTTGGATCCCCTAAATAAAGAATCATATCGTCTGCAAAGAGGGATAGTTTGAGTACTTCCTTCCAAATTTGTATCCTTTCAATTTCTTTTTCTTGCCTAATAGCTCTGGCTAAAACTTCGAGAACTATATTGAATAACAGTGGTGAGAGTGGGCATCCCTGTCTGGTACCAGATCTCAGCGGAAATGCTTCTAACTTTTCCCCATTCAATAGGATGTTGGCCGTGGGTTTTTCATAAATTGCTTTGATTGTATTGAGGAATGTTCCTTCCATACCCAGTTTGCTTAGAGTTTTCATCATGAAAGGGTGTTGTATTTTATCAAATGCTTTCTCTGCATCTATTGAGAGAATCATATGGTTTTTCTTATGCAGTCTGTTAATGTGGTGTATCACGTTGATTGTTTTGCAAACATTGAACCATCCCTGCATAGCAGGGATAAATCCCACTTGGTCTGGGTGGATGATCTTTCTGATGTTGCAATCTATTGGCCAGAATTTTATTGAGGATTTTTGCATCTATGTTCATCAGGGATATTGGTCTGTAATTCTCTTTCAATATTGCATATTTTTCCAGCTTAGGAATTAAGGTGATGCTGGCTTCATAAAAATAATTTGGGAGGATTCCCTCTTTTTCAGTTGTTCTGAATAGTTTGAGAAGAATTGGAGTTAGTTCTTCTTTAAATGTCTGGTAGAATTCAGCAGTGAATCCATCTGGTCCTGGGCTTTTCTTTGTTGGGAGGGCCTTTATTACTGTTTCAATTTCTGTCTCAGTTATGGGTCTGTTTACGTTTTCTATTCCTTCCTGGTTCAATTTAGGTAGGTTGCATGTGTCCAGGAATCTATCCATTTCTGATTGGTTTCCCTGTTTGCTGGCATACAAGTCCTTGTAGTAATTTCTGATGATTCTTTTTATTTCTGTGGTGTCTGTTGTTACGTTTCCTTTTTCATCTCTGATTTTATTGATTTGGGTCTTTTCTCTTCTTTTTTTAGTTAGTTGGGCTAATGGGGTGTCAATTTTGTTTATTTTTTTCAAAAAACCAGCTCCTCATTTGGCTGATTTTTTGTAATTTTTTTTGGATTCAATCCTGTTGATTTCTTCTCTGATTTTAATTATTTGTCTTCTCCAAATAGATTTGGGTCTGGTTTGCTGCAGATTTTCTAGATCCTTGAGATGACTTGAAAGCTCATCTATTTGGTGCCTTTGCAATTTCTTGATGTAGGCCCCTATTGATACAAACTTTCCTCTTAACTCTGCTTTTGCTGTATCCCATAAGTTTTGGTATGTTGTGCTGTTATCCTCATTTACTTCCAGAAAGTTTTTGATTTCTCTTTTAATTTCTTCTATGACCCATTGTTCATTCAGGAGCATGTTATCCAGTCTCCATGTGTTTTCATATGCTCTAGGGATTCCCAAGTTGCTAATTTCCAACTTCATTCCTTTATGGTCTGAGACGCTGCATGGTATGATTCTAATTCTTTTGAATTTGCTGAGACTTGCTTTATGGCCTAGTATGTGGTCAATCCTAGAGAAGGTTCCATGTACTGCTGAGAAGAATGTAAATGCTTTATGTGTAGGATGAAAAGTTCTGTGGATATCTGTTAGATCCATTTGGGCTATAGTGTCGTTTAAATCTACTGTCTCCTTGTTGATCTTCTGTCCTGTTGATCTATTTCTGAGAGTGGAGTATTGAAGTCCTCCAGTACTATTGTATTGGGGTCTAAGTCTCCTTTTAAGTCCCTTAACAAATCTTTTAAATAAACCGGTGCCCTGTAATTAGGTGCATATACATTGATAATCATTATATCTTCCTGTTGAATGGATCCCTTAATCATTATATAGTGCCCCTCTTTGTCTCTCTTAACAGTTTTTGTGTTAAAGTTTATGTTGTCCGATATTAAGATGGCTACGCCTGCTCTTTTTTCATTTCTGTTGGCATGGTATATCTTTTTCCAGCCTTTTACTTTCAGTCTGTATGCATCTTTGTTGGAAAGATGTGTTTCTTGTAAGCAGCAAAAAGATGGGTTTTGTTCCTTAACCCAATCAGCCAGTCTGTGCCTTTACATGGACAGTTCAGGCCATTAACGTTCAATGTGACTATTGATAAGAGGTAACTTTGCCCTGCCATTTGCCAAAGATATTTTATAATATATGCTTTGAATTCCCTGTGATCTTTTGCTGTGAGGTTTCCTTCCTTTACCTTCTTTCATACTGATGACCGTGTTTTTGTGTTTCTGTGTGTAACACATCTTTAAGCCTCTTTTGCAGGGCTGGACGAGTGGCGACAAATTCTTTCAATTTCTGTTTGTTATGAAAGGTCTTTATTTCACCTTCATTCACAAATGAGGGCTTTGCAGGATATAATATTCTGGGCTGGCAGTTTTTCTCTCTTAGTACCTGGACTATGTCTCGCCATTCCCTTCTAGCTTGTAGGGTTTCTGATGAGAAGTCTGCTGTGAGTCTAATTGGAGATCCTCTGAGAGTAATCTGACGTTTCTCTCTTGCACATTTTAGGATCTTTTCGTTCTGTTTCACTGTGGTGAGTTTAATTATAACGTGTCGTGGTGAGGATCTCTTTTGGACATGTTTACTAGGGGTTCTATGAGCTTCCTGTCCTCGGATGTCTCTGTACTTCTCCAAACCTGGTAAATTTTCTGCTAGTATCTCACTAAAAAGGCATTCTAATCCTTTCTCCCTCTCCATGCCTTCAGGAACTCCTAGAACCCGAATGTTGGATTTTTAAATAGTATCCTGTAGATTCCCGACAATATTTTTTAGATTTTTAATTTCCTCTTCTTTTCTTTGGTTTGACTGTATACTTTCCTGTTCTCTGTCTTCTAAGTCTGATATTCTCTCTTCTGCTTCACTCATTCTGTTCTTAAGGCTCTCTAATGTGTTTGTCATTTTATCTATTGAATTCTTCATTTCATTATGATTTCTTGTCACTATCACAGTTTCATGTTCTACTAGTTGCTTCATTTCATTTTGTTTCCTCCTTAATATTTCATTTTCACGAGAGAGATTTTCTATCTTGTCCATTAAAGATTTCTGTAGTTCAAGAATTTGTTTTTGAGAACTTCTTAATGTTCTTATCAATTTTTTGAGATCTGCTTCTTGCATTTCTTCTATCTCGTCATCTTCATAACCTTGAATTAGGGTGTCTTTATCATTTCGGGGCGTCGTAGTGTCTTCCTTGTTCTTGTTACCTCGGTTTCTGCGTTTGTTTGGCATTGTGGAGATATTCTTTGGTTTCTTTTCTGTGGTGTTTTTTTCTCATTATACTATGACTCTAGATTAAGTGGACTGTCTGCTTTTGATGGAGCTTTAGAGGCTTGAGATGGGTGTGGCCTGAGATCTCTGTTTGTTTCCTCAGGGTTAAGAGTGTGTCAAAGGTGACACTCCCAGATTAGGCGTGGTAAATCTCTCTCTTTCTTTTTTTGATTCAAAAGGGAAGTAATTCCGCACAGTTGAACGGAATTGGTGGTAGTTAGCAGGCGAATGATATACCCACAGGAGCCAGAGATCAGAAGCTCTTTCCCAAGGGAATCTGTGCTGCCCTCAGTGTGGGCTCAAATTCTCCTGCAGTCTCCCTCTGGGTTGCCAAGGTTACCAAATTGTAGCGTCTCTGGAGAGTACTCACCTGAATTCCGTGAGTTCTCTCCCCCACAGTCTCAGTTCATTAGCACCACACATTCACTAGGTCCTGATCTCCTATTATTTCATGCCCCCCAGAGTCAGGTTTTTCTGCTAGGCTGAGGGCTGATGCAGACCTGAGGGTGCCCTGCTTATGACGTATGTCCAAAATGGCGCCTGCTCTTTGTCTTGCTCACCTTTAAGAGGTGAGTGGAGAGAGAAACTCGTGTCCATATCGGTCACTTTTTTTCCCTCTCTCTTCTAGTTAGCCTGGTGAACTTTTCCCCACGGAGTTTCAAGCCTCATTCCCTCTAGTCTCCTCTTTCCGCTTGCCCACTGGTGTCTCGGGCTATTGAGGTTTGGCTATTGAGGTCTGGCTCACGTTCCAGCACTGGTGTGTTGAGTTTGCCGTTGGTGTCCTGAACTGTGGGCTCCCACGCTCTCCACGCAGGTCCACTGTGAATCACTAGTTCCAGAAGAGTTTCCTCTGCTGTTTCTTCCCCTACTCTTCCTTGACCCTGCAGTATCTCCACTTTTATTAAACTGTCTCTTCCCGGACTATCAGTGTGCTCCCTTCCTATTCTGCCATCTTGCCGCTCTCCGAAGTGAGCTCTCTCTAAAACATCCACATGAGCTACTGAAGTGAATTTCTTCCCTAGGCCAGTTTGAAATAGATTTTGTATGACTTATAATGAGTCTCTATTTGTAGACCATACATAAGTAGCACTTTAAGTGTGCTATTTAAAAAGATCAGTGAGCGATATTTCTTTTTGGCTTATATCCAAAACATGTATAACCCAAAAAACAAATTTTGAGCCTAGAATATGTTCTGACCTCTGTTATATTAAATTGCATTTTAATGCATCAATTTTCTAATGGTTATTAGTTTCGATGATGGGATGGTACCTCCTTAAAATTTGAGTATTCCCTAAATATAAATCAGAAGGGGCTGGCATTGTGGCACAGTGGGTTAAGCTGCCTCCTGAGACACCATAACCCTAACCCTAACCCTAACCCTAACCCTAACCCTAACCATATCCATATGAGTGCCAGTATCTGGCTATTCTACTTCTGATCCAGATTCCTGCTAATGTGCCTGGAAAATAGTGGAAGATCGCACAAGTTCTTGGGCCCCTGCCACACATGTAGAAGACACAGATGGAGTTCCTGGCTCTTGCTTTCAGCCTGGCCCAGCCATGGCCATTGCATCCATCTGGGGTGTGAACCAGCAGATGGAAGATCTCTACCTCTCTGTAACCCTGGCTTTCAAATAAATAAGTATATAAATATTTTTTTAAAAAATTAGAAGAAGCATACCATGCTGACATTCTGCAAAGTTTGCATTCGCAGAGCCTGAAATGACTCCAACTGATGCTGAAGGACCTAGGGCAAACAAAGTATGAAATTGAACATTTTTAGGTAGATGAATGTGTTCTTGAATTTAAGACACACACACACACATACACACACACAGAGTTAGTTTACATCTCCCAAAGTTGCTTCTTACCAAAAAGGATCCCAGGAGGGCCAGGCGACATACATTCTGTCATTTTGCAAGCCCTCCAATGCACTTTCAGAAGGTGTTTGTGAGGATAAAGTGGAAGAACTCAGATATATTTAGGATGTATTTATTCTGAAAAAGATCAGCCTTTAGAAAGGAATTTGGAGCAAATATATTTAAAAAAAAATACCTACTTTCAATGCTGATTGTGGTTGGATTTGATTTTCTGACTCTGATATGCAGCCATATTCTAAAAAGCAAAATTGAAAAACCATGTGATTTCATTCTCAAATTTTATTTTTTGATAGCTGTAATAGAAAACAGAGTCTATTAGACAGATAATGGGAACATTTGATATACACCCCTTGCTAGTCACAAAACTTACTATTATTCCTTGAGTTAGAATACCTACTTGAGGATTATAATAGTGTTTACTTGTAAAATGAACCACTAAGTTAACAATACCAAATTTGGAACTCTCCTAAATTCAAATATCTTTTTTCTTGTTTGCTTCTTGTATATAGGCTACATCTTTTTTTCCTTAAGAAAAGGTAACAGTCATTGATATGCTTTCTGATGTGTTTGATAAGAGTGATAAAATTAAGCTTAAAAAATAAAAAAAGAAAAGGTAACAGTCCTCATGTTATGGGAGACCCTTCACAAGGTATCATATGGGCCTCAGTTTTTAGGAAATTGCCTATGATGTTTGTGCCCTTGTCATGGCAAACAAGTTGGATTAATAGAGCATGACTTTTACCTTGCTCTTAAAAAGTCCATACGTTCCTGCTGTTGGGAAAGGCAGCTGCATGAACACAGCCCTTCAGCCCTGGCTTGGCCACATAAGAATGGGGTGCAGGCCACGGACACTTTCTTCCTGACAGAGAGATGCTTGCAGCCTGCCCTGAACTTATGAATTACCTTGTGTGCTCCTTTGTTCTGTGCAGCATGTGCGTCGTATGATGCCTAGGCAACCCCTACTATCTCTGTCTCCTGAAGATAGAGGACAGAGTTATTCTGCTTCAGCACCCGGGGGTGTTGGCTGGCACACTGCCCTGCGTTGGCTTCCAGGAGGGACCTGTTGGCCCTGAGGGACTGATGGCCACTGCTGAGGCTGATCTTGATGTGTCTTTTTGCCTTGTGACTAGAGCAGTGCTCCACCTAGTGTTTAACTATATGATGTCTTCCTTGGTGACTCTGAAACCAAGACTCGGTGAGCGGAAGTGTTTGGAGCTCTCTCCAGGATGGACAGCAGATGGCATAGGCTCACTATCGTTCCAGGAGATAGATTACAGATCTGCTACAGGGGAGACACTTTACAGTGTTGGTGAATTTCCTGACATACATCCCTCTGTGTCCAAATGTTAGGCTACTTGCTTTCTCTGTACATTTTATATTAGAGGATATTATAGACTGTCAGTATCTGAATGAAATAAGAGATAGGATTGGATGTTCCCTCAGGCTGACAATTTCTGCCCCACAGGAGGTTTTAAAAGAGGTCCACAAATCCTCTCCTGTGGCTTGGAAGTCTGCCAGCACTGCTTCAGAGTCAGCTGGGAATCCCACCTTTGGTGAGAGGGCGGGGAGGGAAACTGAGTCCCTGAGACTCTGTGGTGAAGGAGCTGAGCAGAGGAAATTGCTAAGTCCTGAAGCAGAACATGTTGTGTGTGTTTATGGAACAGAAAGCAAGTCAGCACGGCTGCAGTTTAAGGACCCATGGGAGCACAGGTTGAGAAGATGCTGGAACAGAAGACAGGGGTGGATTGTGAAGGGCCATGCAGGCCAAGCAGAGGGGTTTGGCTTTTAAGTGAAATGGGAAACTTTGGGGGGTTTCTTTTTTTTTATTTTTTGACATGCAGAGTGGATAGTGAGAGAGAGAGACAGAGAGAAAGGTCTTCCTTTTTGCCATTGGTTCACCCTCCAATGGCCGCTGCGGCTGGTGCATCGCGCTGATCCGAAGCCAGGAGCCAGGTGCTTCTCCTGGTCTCCCATGCGGGTGCAGGGCCCAATGACTTGGGCCATCCTCCACTGCCTTCCCGGGCCATAGCAGAGAGCTGGCCTGGAAGAGGGGCAACCGGGATAGAATCCGGCGCCCCAACCGGGACTAGAACCTGGTGTGCCAGCACCGCAAGGTGGAGGATTAGCCTGTTAAGCCACAGCGCCAGCCCTGGGGGGTTTCAATGGTGGGAATGATTCAAGTCTGTTTGGAAAAGTTCACAGATTACATGATAATTGATTGTAAGGGGGGGATTACCAGGTTATTGCAATAATCCAAGTGAGATGAACATATTTTGGAGTAGAACAATAATCAAGGAGATGGAGAAAAAGTAGGTCAATTTGGGATTTGTTTTGGAGATAAAGCCAACTGTACTGTTAGACGTTAGATGGGCCTGGATGAGAGGAACACAGGATGACTCTGGTTTTTGATGAGAGCAGATGGATGAATGATATCACTTACTGAAATGGAAAAGAATGGGATAGAAACATAGGAGAAAAGCCGCTTTTAGATGCTAAGCTTGTCTGTTAGATCTCCAAGGACAGATGTCAAAAGCCAGATGGATATACCAGTCTGTGGTCCCCAGGAGTGACAAGGAGCTCTTCATTGGGCATTGTGGATGTCACTGCTGGCCTAGAGACGGGCAGTGTTTCTGAAGTGACATCACAGAAACCCCAGCGGCGTGGCTCAAGGGGAGAGTGGAATGTGAAGACTGGGCGTTGGGGATGGTCCACTCCTTCTAGTTTTACTGTGGAAGGGACTGGATACACACAGGGATATGGTGCATATTGGAACAGATGCAAAAACCAAGATTTCTTTTTTCTTTTTAACCATGGAAGACTAACTAGCTTGTCACTGCTGGAATAATACAGCGAGATAAAGGAACCATAAAGGGAGAGAAAGGTTAATTCTGGAGACTGAGGGAGGCTGACTGCAGGAGCTGAGTGCTGGGGAATTCCAGGGCGACAGAATCTGGGGGAGCCGACCGTTGTTTAGGGATATGCAAATACGAGGATGATGGAGTTTCGTTCTGAGTGCTTCTGTGTTTTTCACAGTGCATGAGATCATGGCAGGAGTCAGGAGGTGGTGAAGAAAAGGCGATGGAGATACGAGAGGATCAAGAGGAGTGAAGCAGTTAAATTTGGAGAGCACTGGAAAAGACATTTGCTAGGAGCTCATGGTGCTCCTTTCAGAGTTGGGATGACTCAGAAGTCAGCCTTTTTCTCCAGCAATACCCACATGATTCAGTGGAGGCAGAGAACAGGCCTGGATCTGGGTTCATCTATTTTTAAAAGCTATTAAAATAACTTTTCCTGATGAGTTTCAGAAGCATTGGCTGCTACTTTCCCCCAAAGGATTGGTAATTTTTAAATCCAGCAATATTTAAAGAGCCACATGGAATTATGTGGAGGGAAATTATCAAAGAATCGCAGGAGACCTAGCACAATCACTCTCTGCTATACGTTTGACACTGGGAGGCACACAGACCCAGTGGAGGAGACCATCCCAACCCTCAACAAGCTTACAGTCTATCAGGAATATAAGAAAGAGCATTCCTATTACAGTCCACTGAAATTCTCCAGCTGTTTTATAGTTAAGTATTAAAAGCAGAAAAACAAGACAATTATCAACAGGATGACTTGTGAGATGATTAAAGATAAGGGGAGTTTATTTTGAAGCCTGCTGAAAGTTATGTCATATTCAACGTATCTAGAAAGTATTAAGGGCATACCCAGAGCTAATGGAACCAGGAAAACAAATTTAAAAATGCAACATGGGATGATTCTGTATAGGATGTCCCTCTGAAGATTGGCTAAAATACTGAGATCACTACAAAAATTCAAGTTCATTTCTAGAAGTTACTGATTCACAAAGCCTTGTGCCCAAGGCTCTGTCGTGGTCAGCAGAAGTGTGAGCCATGGGGTCAGGCTGCCTGGGTTTGAACCCTGGCTTTCCCACACTTCTCTTAGAGGGCTAACTCTGGGCAAATGTCTAGTTTGTAGGTAGAGCTCTTTGGCATGGTACATGGTATACACTAAATGCTTGGGAAACATTTACTCGAATCATTATCGCAGAGGCAATTTGATGATGGTTTGGTTAATGGGAAGGAAGGCTGCTCATGACTCCCTAGTGCTTCCAGGGTTGCTCAGAATATGACCCCATGCCCTTACATGGAACTGCAAAGCCCCCTGCCCAGTCTCGCCTTTCCCAGTCTGCTGCATTCACAACAGCCCTTCCTGAAACAGGACAGCTCCCGCACCCCAGGGCTGTGTGCTTGCGTTTGAAATGTGCACTGATTTCTCCTTTACCTCATTCTTGGTGCAGATGTGACCTGCTGAGTGAGCGCTTCTCCTACCACCCTGCTGAAAATTGCACACTCCCTCCCCGACTCTGACAGCCATCTGCTACCCTCCCCCTCTCTGCCTTACTTTTCTCCATAGGATTTGCTCCCAGCTCACACACAGCATCCTTTGTCTGTCCCTACAGCGAGAATGTTAGCTTCATGTGGATAGGAATTGTGGAATGCCAGCACCTAAAACAGCACTTGATACATAGCCAGTGCTAAAAAATATGTGTACAATAGATGTTCACATGTGTGATGGATGTATGCATGAAGGCTTGGGTAGATCAGGGGTGCTACGTAAAACATGCTGGTCACCCTCAAGTTCAAAAGTATCCCGCACAAAAAAACCCTTTCCAATCAATCAAGGCTTAATGGGGTTAATTAATTACTCTTCTAAACTCAAAAAGACCTCAGGAATATTATACAAATCTTGTAACAGCATTATTTATGCTAATCAGGATGACATCTTGTTGGTCAGTATTCTAGGAATGGATAGCTTGGTGGCCATGAGATGCAGAGTGGAGGACAGGAAGAGGGGAGGGCTCAAAGTCAGGCTTCCTCATTCGGCTGGGAGTTGCAGGCAGGCAATTCCGGCTGTCTTAGGAAAATGATAGCTAGCATCTATTGAGTTCCCCTTCTGTGTTCCATCCTACACACTTGCAATCACCATGACTAACAAGACTGTAACTCTTTGGCTGGCGCTGCGGCTCACTAGGCTAATCCTCTGCATGCGGCCGGGTTCTAGTCCCTGTTGGGGCGCTGGTCCTGTCCCGGTTTCCCCTCTTCCATGCCAGCTCTCTGCTATGGCCCGGGAGTGCAATGGAGGATGGCCCAAGTCCTTGGGCTCTGCACCCACATGGGAGACCAGGGGAAGCACCTGGCTCCTGGCTTCGGATCAGCGCGGTGCGCCGGCCGCAGCGGTCATTGGGGGGTGAACCAACGGAAAAAGGAAGACCTTTGTCTCTCTGTCTCTCTCTCACTGTTCACTCTGTCTGTCAAAAAAAAAAAAAAAAAAAAAAAAAAAAGACTAACTCTTAAACAGTGTAACTTTATTATCTTTACGTGCTGGCTTCTTTCTCCAGAGCTCTACATCTCATTCATGTTAGAAAACATATGTTCTTGTGAATTAAGGTACCTCCATTTCTTCTGACCATAAATGCCCTCTTAGAGGTAAATACCGGGCCAACTTCAGATCCAAGTAGTCTATGGGGACCCTTTCCCCCTCCAGGTTGCAAAGGGAAGGCGGCGTGTCCTCACGGGTGGTGGCGGGCAGAGGAGCAGAGAGGGGACCGGTCAGGGCACAGTCCTGCTGCCCCACGAGACGGTGCCCACCCAGGTGGTGACGGGATGTGTTCCGTCCTCCACGGGCATTTATGAAGATGCAGAACTCGTGTCCTCAGCCTGGCCTCGTCAGGTTGCGGGCTCCTCACAGCACACCTGCCTCGGGAGGGTCTGGCCGCCCCACGTGGCGTACAGGTGACCGTGTGGGGGCGTCTAACTCGGCCCATCAGTTTGGCTCTGGCCCCTGCCTCCTTCCCTGGCGTGCTGTGCTGACAGCAGGGCCCTCCGGGGTGTGCAGTCTCGCCCGGCTTCTCTGGAGGAAGTGAGACTGGAGCCTCAGGATTCTCAGCGGGGCACCGACACGCATCTCACGCGCGGTTCCTGTGGAGCCCGAAATCTGAAGCTGGGTGGTTACCGCAAACATCCTCCTCCCCACAGGACATCCTGTAGCCCATAAACATTTACCAGGAATGCGAAGTTCGGGTATTTTTTGAGGTAAAGTATGTATCTTTTTAGCGTCCAAGAAAACCAGCAGTCTTTGGCGCTCAGAGAAGCTGTGTGGCGGTGCTGTCCAGTGGCGAAGGTGCGCAGCCCGGACCTGCCCGCTCTGTTCCCCGCTGCCCCTGTGACTGGGGACTCAGCGAACCCCTCTGCGCCTGTTTCCGCACTTGTAAAAGGGGACGACGACAGCGCCCCCTTAGATAGCTTAGGGCAGTGTCCGGCACCGCGGGGCCGCCCCACCGCTGCCCCCGAGGCCTCGGCCGGGAGGTTTTACCTGCGTCGCTGCCGCCACCTTCCTTTCCTCCCTCGGAGGACTTGAGGATCTTAGCCGCTGACTGGAGAACGGAGTCCACGTCGTCCCCTTCCTCAGGATGCCTTTCTGTAAGGGAAGCGTCCTGCGCTCTGGGTCCCGCCTGGCCGCCAGTGGCCACTGGAGGGCGCGCTCGGGCCACGCAGCGGCGGAGAGGCGGCCGCCACGCCAGAGCGGCGCGCCCGCAGCGGCTGGCCGGGGTGCGCTCCAGGTGGACCCGGGAACCCCGGGCGTTTGGGGCTGACGGGCCTCGGGCCACGCACCTTTATTCTCCCTCCCCTTCCTACTTTCCGCCCCCCCCCCCCCGCCCCCAACAGCCCCAGCCCGGCTCTCACCGGGGCTCATGCCTGCTGTTCAAGGCCTCTCCCCCAACTGCCTCCCCCACGCATCCCGCTCAGCGGCTTCGCGCCCGGGCAGCCCGTTGCCTGGTAACGGGGCCGCTGGGCGCCGCCCCCTGGCCGCGAGCGCAGCTGAGCCCGGCGCAGGTGAGGCGGGCGCGGGCGCAGGGGAGGGCGGGTACAGGTGAGGCGGGCGCGGGCGCAGGTGAGCCGGGCGCAGCTGAGCCGGGCGCAGGTGAGGCGGGCGCAGGTGAGGCGGGCGGGCGCAGGTGAGGGCGGGCACAGGTGAGGCGGGCGGGCTGCAGGTGAGGGCGGGTACAGGGGAGGCGGGCGGGCTGCAGGTGAGGGCGGGCACAGGTGAGGCGGGCGGGCGCAGGTGAGGCGGGCGGGTTCAGGTGAGGGCGGGCACAGGTGAGGCGGGCGGGTTCAGGTGAGGGCGGGCACAGGTGAGGCGGGCGGGCGCAGGTGAGGCGGGCGGGTTCAGGTGAGGGCGGGCACAGGTGAGGCGGGCGGGTTCAGGTGAGGGCGGGTACAGGTGAGGCGGGCGCCGGGCGCAGGTGAGGGCGGGCGCAGGTGAGGGCGGGCGCAGGTGAGGCGCCCGGGCAACCCGTTGCCTGGTAACGGGGCCGCTGGGCACTGCTCCCTGGCCGCGAGCGCAGCTGAGCCGGGCGCAGGTGAGGCGGGCGCGGGCTGCAGGTGAGGCGGGCGCGGGCTCAGGTGAGGAGGGCACGGGCTGCAGGTGCGCGCGCTCACCCGGGGCCCTGGCTTCTGGTGGTCCGCTGGGCCCCACTCTTTTCCCGCGAGCTGCCGCGTGCTGGCAGGGACCCCCGCCCCCTTCTTCCCTCGCACCCACCCGGCTGCCTACCTTGGCCTTGGGGGTTCTTCGTCGTGTTAGCACGGCCGCTGTAGGAGCGGAGCTGTGTGGAGACTGGGCACGGGCACACTCTGAGGAGTGGCCTTGTCGCCGCCCCAAGGTTTGCTTTGGTTCAGTTTCCTTCCTCTAGTTTCATTCCAGGATTGGCCCGAGGCCGAAATGGTGAAAAGACTTTTGTTTGCGGTAGTTAAAAGAAGTTTAATTAAAAGACAAAGGCCTCTACCACATTAGGTTAAAAAGTCACTATTTCTTAACAATTTAGTTTTCATACAAATGGAATTTTTCTCACAAATAATTTATACTATTAATATACAATATTATAGTCTATAATTTGTTATGTAATATTTGTAACTTATGGCAAATCAATATTGGATAGTATGTAGAAATTACTTGTGGGTCTAAATTGAAGGTGTCATTTACACCATTTAGCATAAATTATAAAAATCAGTTGATGGGTACTATAATATCAAACTCAAATTTAGCCAGTGTCCTAGTCTCTGAAGAGTTTCACTGTAAGATACCTCCCAATCAGCTCACCAGTCAGAAAAGCAGGCCTTGTGCTAGAAGAAGTTTTATGCTAGATATTAGATCAATAAGACCTTTTGGTTATCAAGATCATTTTCCTTTTGTAAACTTAATTATACATATTCCCAGTTAGGAAAGAAAAGCAATTGACTTGTCAGAAAGTTACTGTAATTAATATATAAAACCCTATCTATGAAGTTAATAAAACTATAATAAATTAAGAAAGATGATTTAAAAATGAAGAGTTCTACAATATAAGTGACATCCCTTTTAGAAGGGCCTTAGGACATAATTGCATTGGTGACCCTGTTATTTAAGAAGAGAATCTGGAAATAGTAGCAAGAGAATGAACATGTCTCTTACACAGTGCAGTGGAGGGTGGACCCAGCTCTACTGGGCACTCACTGCAGGTATGAAATGTGTGTGCAGAGGGAGAAGCCTTGTTTGGTTATGCCTAATCACTTACAACCATCATCCCCCATCCCAACCTACACTTGGAAACTACCTCCATTCTGAACCTACTGGTTGAGGATGACCTGAGACCTGACCTCTCAGAGCAGGATGTACTTACCTGCACAACACTGGACCAGTTGTGGTAGGCTGAGGAAAACCCCAGGCAGAGGGTGCTGCTCCAATGGGTGCCGTAGCTACATAGAAGGCGGATGGTGAAGGGCAGCTCTCCACACCAGAGTTTAGGGTGAGCTTCCAAACACTGTTGACATTTTTTCTCCAATGGGAAAAGATTTAACTATTCTATATCAAATATGATTTGGAAAATGTATATTTTGAAGAGCTTTCAGGGACTGTTATTTGTATTATGTATCAGCTTTGTTGAAGTTGCTAAACTTCTAAAAACCTGAACAATTTTACAGGTTTCTCATAAATGCATGTTTAGGTGGCCTATAAAATTTAAAGTCCTCCCAGAATCTTGTTTGTTAAGTCTTTTTTTGAGAAATTTAAAAATAATGAAACATACAAACAATGATGTAACTAACTTCTGGCTTCCATCTCACAGAATTAACAGTGATCACTCTATTGTCATATTTGTTTTATTATTTAGAAAAATAAAACATGTAGAGTTGGACTCTCCACCATCTCTTATCCTATTCCTAATTCCTCATGTTCTTCCCATAAGAAGACATCACCACAAATTTGGGATGCAGTCTTCCAGTTCAGTCTTTTTTTTTTTTTTTTTAATGTGCTCAGGATTAACATAGGTGATTGTTCTCTGTTTTAAAACTTTTTAGCCGGCGCCATGGCTCAACAGGCTAATCCTCCGCCTTGCGGTGCCGGCACACCAGGTTCTAGTCCCGGTCGGGGCACCGGATTCTGTTCCGGTTGCCCCTCTTCCAGGTCAGCTCTCTGCTATGGCCCGGGAGGGCAGTGGAGGATGGCCCAAGTGCTTGGGCCCTGCACCCCATGGGGAGACCAGGATAAGTACCTGGCTCCTGCCTTTGGATCAGCGCTGTGTGCTGGCCACAGTGCGCTGGCCACGGTGGCCATTGGAGGGTGAACCAATGGCAAAGGAAGACCTTTCTCTCTGTCTCTCTCTCTCACTATCCACTCTGCCTGTCCAAAAAAAAAAAATATTAAGAAAAACTTTTTATAGGTGGCAGGAGCCAGGTGCTTCTCCTGGTCTCCCATGGGGTACAGGGCCCAAGCACTTGGGCCATCCTCCACTGCCTTCCCAGGCCACAGCAGAGAGCTGGACTGGAACAGGAGCAACTGGGACAGAATCCAGCCCCCTAATTGGGACTAGAACCCGGGATGCCGGCACCGAAGGCAGAGGATTAGCCAAGTGAGCTGCGGCGCCGGCCTGGGACTGGATTATTACACTAAGTTTCCAGTTGCTTCCATTTTGTTACAAAAAACATAACTTCATTTTTTTTTTTACAGCTGAGTAGTACTCCATTGTGTATGTGTGTGTGAATTATAATTTCTTTATCCAGTCAACAGTTGATGGACATTTGGGTTGATTTCATATCGTAGCTATTGTGAAATTGTGTTACAATGTACATGGTGGTATAGACAACTCTTCAGATGCTGATTTCTTTTCATTTGGTAACTTCTCAAGAGCGGGATGGCTGGATCATATGGTAGGTCTATCTATATTCTGATTTCTGAGATATCTCCATACTGTCTTCCACAGTGGTACCAGTTCACATTAGATTTCTATTCTGTTCCGTTGGTCTATACTTCTGTTTCTGTGTCAGTGCCAGGCTGTTTGAAATCTAATATTGTGATGCCTCTGGCTTTGTTTTGTTGTATAAGTTTGTTCTAGCTTTTTGGGGTCTCTTGTATTTCCATATGAATTTTAGCATCATTTTTTCTAGATCTGAGAAGAATGTCATTGGTATTTTGATTGGGATCAAATTGAATCTGTAAATTGGTTTCAGTAGCATGGACATTTTGTTAATATTGATTCTTTTAATTCATGAACATGGAAGATTTTTCCATTTTTAAATGTCTTTACCTATTTCTTTCTTCAATGTTTTGTAATTCTCATTGTAGAGATCTTTGACATCCTTAGTTAAATTTGTTCCAAGATATTTAATTCTTTTTGTAGCTATTGTGAATGGGATTGGTTTTACAAGTTCTTACAACATTGTTTGTGTATACAGAAGCTACTGATTTTTGTGTGTTGATTTTATATCCTGCCACTTTACCAAACTCTTTAATGAGTTCCAGTAGTCTCTCAGTGGAGTCTTTTATACCCATGTATCTATATAGGATCATATCATGTGCAAATAGGGATAGTTTAACTTCCTCCTTCCCAATTTGTATCCCTTTGATATCTTTTTCTTGCCTAATGGCTCTGGCTAAAACTTCTAGGACTGTATTAATTAGCAATGGTGAGAGTGGACATCTTTGTCTGATTTTGGATCTTCAGGGGAATGCTTTTAGCTTTCTAGTAATGTTCCTTCTATCCCCAATTGCTTAAGGTTTTCATCATGAAAGGATGCTGAATTTTATCAAATTCTTTCTCTGGGTCTATGGAGATAATCATGATTTTTGTTCTTCCATTTGTTAATGTGATTATCACAGTGGTTGATTTGTGAATGTTGAACCATTCCTACATACTAGGGGTAAGTCCCACTTGCTCTGGGTGAATAATCTTTCTGATGTGTTGTTGGATTCGATTACCTAATATTTTATTGAGGATTTTTGGATCTATTGTCATCAGGGATACATTCTCTTTCTCTGTTGTCTCTTTTTCTAGTTTAGGAACTAAGGTGATGCAGGCTTCATAGAAGGTGTTTGGGAGGATTCCCCCCCTTTCAGTTGTTTTGAATAGCTTTAGAAGGATTGGAGTTAATTCTTTAAATGCCTGGTAGAGTTCAGCAGTGAAGCCATCTGGGCATGGGCTTTTCTTTGTTGGTAGGATCTGTATTACTGATTCAATCTCCATCTTAGTTATTGGTCTGTTTAGGTTTTCTATGTCCTCATTGCTCAATTTTGGCAGTTTGTTTGTATCCAGGAATCCATCCATTTTTTTCTAGGTTTTCCAGTTTGTTGGCATACAGCTCTTTGTGATAATCCCTATGTTTCTTTTTATTTCTGTGGTATCTGTTACATTTTCTTTTTTATCTCTGATTTTATTGATTTGGGTAATCTTCCTTTTTTTGGGATAGTTTGGCCAATGATATATCAATTTTGTTTATTTTTTTCAAAAATCTAGCTTTTCATTTCATTGATCTTTTGTATTTTTGGTTTGTTTTGTTTATTTCTTCTTTAATTTTATTTGCTTCTTTCCTCCTACTAATTTGGATTTTGTTGTTGTTTTTCTAGGTCCTTGAGATGCATTTATAGCTCATTTGTTTGGTACCTTTCCATTTTTTTTCATGTAGGTTCCAGTTGTTCTAAACTTCCCTCATAACACTGCTTTTGCTGTTTCGTATTAAGTTTTGATATGATGTAGTGTCATCATTTCCAGAAATTTTTTGATTTCTCTTTTGATTTCTTCTTCTTCTTCTTCTTTTTTTTTGACAGGCAGAGTAGACAGTGAGAGAGAGAGAGACAGAGAGAAAGGTCTTCCTTTTCCGTTGGTTCACCCTCAATGGCTGCTGTGGCTGGTGCACTGTGGCTGGTGCACCGCGCTGATCCAAAGCCAGGAGCCAGGTGCTTCTTCTGGTCTCCCATGCGGGTGCAGGGCCCAAAGACTTGGGCCATCCTACACTGCATTCCCAGGCCACAGCAGAGAGCTGGACTGGAAGCAGTGCTGGCCTCTTTTCATTTCTTCTATGACCCACTGTCATTCAGGATCATGTTTGCACATGATCCAGAGATTCTTGAGTTGTTGATTTCCAGCTCCATTCCATTGTGATCAGATAAAATGCATGGTATGATTTTGATTTTTTTAGTTTGCTGAAACTTGCTTTATGGCCTAGTATGTGGTCAGTCCTAGAGAAAGTTCCATGCACTCATGAAAAGAATGTATATTCTGCAGCTGTTGGGTAAAAGTTCTGTAGATATGAGTTAGGCCTATTTGGTCCATAGTGTCAACTAGCTCTGCTGTTTCTTTGTTGATTTTCTGTCTGGTTAATCTGTCCATTGAAGAAGGGGTGGTGTTGAAGTCTCCTGTTATTATTGTAGTGGAGTCTATGTCTCCCTTTAGATCCATTAACATTTGCTTTAAATAGCCAGACACTCTGTAATTTTGGTGCATATACATTTATTATAGTCACATCTTCCTGTTGAATTGGTCCCTTAATTATTACAAATTGGCCGGCGCCATGGCTTAATAGGCTAATCCTCCGTCTGTGGCACCTGCACACCGGGTTCTAGTCCCGGTCGGGGTGCTGGATTCTATCCTGGTTGCTCCTTTTCCAGTCAAGCTCTCTGCTGTGGCCCAAGTGCTTGGGCCTTGCACCCTCATGGGAGGCCAGGAGAAGCACCTGGCTCCTGGCTTCGGATCAGCGTGGTGCGTCGGCCGCAGTGGCCATTGGAGGGTGAAGCAATGGTAAAAGGAAGACCTTTCTCTCTCTCTCTCTCTCTCTCTCACTGTCCACTCTGCCTGTCAAAAAAAAAAAAAAATCGTTACATATTGACCTTTGTCTCTTTAAACAGTTTTTGTCTTAAAGTCTATTTTGTCTGAAATTAGGATGGCTACACTTGCCCTTTTTTGCATGGAACATCTTTTTCCATCCTTTCACTTTCCGTCTGCGTGCATCTTTGTTGGTGAGATGTGTTTCTTGTAGGCAGCAAATAGATGGGTCCTGTTTTTTAATCTACTCAGCCAGTCTGTATCATTTAACTGGAGAGTTGAGGCCATTTACATTCCAGATGACTGTTGATAAGTAATGTCTTGGCCCTGCCATTTTTCCCATAAATATTCCAATTTTTAAAATTTCTCAGCTGGCGCAGTGGCTTAACAGGCTAATCCTCCGCCTTGCAGTGCCGGCACACCGGGTTCTAGTCCCGGTTAGGGCGCCGGATTCTATCCCAGTTGCCCCTCTTCCAGGCCAGCTCTCTGCTATGGCCCGGGAAGGCAGTGGAGGATGGCCCAGGTGCTTGGGCCCTGCACCCGTATGGGAGACCAGGAAAAGCACCTGGCTCCTGGCTTCGGATCAGCGCGATGCACCGGCCGCAGCGGCCATTGGAGGGTGAACCAATGGCAAAAAGGAAGACCTTTCTCTCTGTCTCTCTCTCTCACTATCCACTCTGCCTGTCAAAAAAAAATTTTTACTGTGGGGTTTTCTGCCTTCACATTCTTTCATAATGATGGCTATCATTCTTTGCTTCTCTGTGTAGCACATCCTTAAGCAACTTTTGTAAGGCTGGGGGAGTGGTGACATCTTTATTTCACCTTCTTTATTTCACTCCAGTCTGGACTCAAGCACCGCTCTCCCTCCAGCTATATCACACTGGTTGCTGTAATCTGTTCTCATCTCCATCTCTAAGCTGCTGCCCGCTCTGCCTCAGCTGCTGCAGTTGTGTGTTGTGTCCATGTTCATGCTGTGTCTGCACCTTCTGTACATGTCCAAGGAGTTCCTCTTCCTTTTGTAGAATTTCCAGAGTGGTTCTCTCTCTAATTTTCCTCTGGGAATGCACTTCCTTTTTTTTTCACTGTTTATCCCTAGCCTAGCATAGTATGTCATTCTCTAATCCACTATCTTCGAATCTCTCAGGCACATGAGTTTGGTTTGACCCTTTAGTGATTAATAAGTGTTTTAAGGGGACATAGTCTGAATCATGTAAATACCCAATTCATTTATTTATAATTATCTATTTGGACTCAGATATTATATTATTAAATGAGTTACAATGGCTTATCTTCTGTTACTAACATTATTTATACTGTAGCTCAAATTGATAATTTGCAATTTCTTTAGTTGATAAACAAGTTATATACTTTGAGATGTCTTTATTACCAAAGCACTTCTTTCTTATCTTGACACAAGGAGATATTTCAGGCTCATCTTAGGATTCCCCTGTCCTAGCCCTGAAACCAGCCATTTCTCCAAGGATGCTTAGTTTCTTGCAAAAGAGAATAGTATCTAGAAGCCAAAATGTGAGTGTTAAGCGTGTGTGTGTGTGTGTGTGCGTATGTGTATGTATGGTTATCAGAGGGTAACCACTCCTAGGCCATCTTAGTGGGTAGAGCTAGAGAATGCCTGTATGTGTGTGTAGGTGCACATATGCACACAAGCACACATAGGAACACATTTTCATCTATATTTATTTCTGTATTTCTGTACATATATTGAGAACCATAAGTGTATGATACCTCCAATTCCAGTTCAACATCACAGTGGTGTCTAATTTTCTATACCAACAGAGAGAAACATGACTCTCAAATTCCCATGTTCTCTGTAGGTTTACTGATTTAAATATCCCTCCTTTTTTAAAAGATTTAATTTTATTTATTTGAAAGACAGAGTTACAGAGAGAGGTAGAGACAGAGAGAGAGGTCTTCCATCTGCTGGTTCACTCCCTAGATGGCTGCAACAGCTAGAGCTGCACCAATCCAAAGCCAGGAGCTTCTTCCAGGTCTCCTATGTGGGTGCAGGGGCCTAAGGACTTGGGCCATCTTCTACTGCTTTCCCAGGCCATAGCAGAGAGCTGGGTAGGAAGAGGAGCAGCTGGGACTAGAACCAACGCCCATAGGGGATGCAGGCCAGGGCTTTAACCTGCTGCACCACAGTGCTGGCCCCTACATATCCATCTCTTAAGCCAGCGCCTCACCCTGCTCCCCATCTAGAGATACTTGTCATCACATTCAGGTTCCAATATCCCTCACTACCACCTCTCTGCTACTTCATGATGCTGAGCTTTTTATTAGGCCTATCCTCCAGTTAGAACCATGCTCACCCTGCTTGGGTTCTGTCATCCAGGACCGGGCCTCTTCTCTGTGTGAACGACCTCACATCCTACTTGGGCTCAGATACCATGTGCAGGCAGTTCCACGCAGGACCACCTGCTCGCTCCCACTGAGCTATGACTACAGACACCAGTTTTTCCTCTCATGTGGGTGCTCTTCCTTTCCTCCTTAGGATTACATACTCAAAGTCCACTTTTTGCAAGGTCAAGAAATTATTCTTCCATTTTTTTAAAAAAAAAGTTTTGTTGTGTTATCTTTCACATTTAGATTTATGCTCTTCTGAAATTGATCTTTGTATGGTGTGGCTGGTAGGGGCCAATATCCACTTCTAATAAACCTAAGGCTCACCAATCCTCCACCATTCATTGTAAAAAGCATAATTTCCCACACCAGTTGTAGTTTTTAACACGTTACAGAAGTGTGCTTCTCTCTCTCTTTTTTTTTTTTTTAATTTTTGACAGGCAGAGTGGACAGTGAGAGAGAGAGAGACAGAGAGAAAGGTCTTCCTTTTGCCGTTGGTTTACCCTCCAATGGCCGCCGCGTTAGGTGCGCTGCTGCCGGCGCACCGTGCTGATCCGAAGGCAGGAGCCAGGTGCTTCTCCTGGTCTCCCATGGGGTGCAGGGCCCAAGGACTTGGGCCATCCTCCACTGCACGAGCTGGCCACAGCAGAGAGCTGGCCTGGAAGAGGGGCAACCGGGACAGGATCGGTGCCCTGACTGGGACTAGAACCCGGTGTGCCGGCGCCGCAAGGCGGAGGATTAGCCTAGAGAGCCGCGGCGCCGGCCAGAAGTGTGCTTCTCTTACATGTGCTTTCAGTCTACACTCTGGATCCCAGTGCTCCACAATGCCAAATGGTTAAGGTTCCATAAAGTGATTACCTGCTTCTCAGGAAGCAAATTAGAATTAACTGAGATCAAAAAAATGCAGTGCAATTTTCTTTAAACTTCCAGAACGGAGGAAGTTCTGTTTTCTTGAGTGAGACCAGTGGAAACCTGAGATTCTCAGATTCTTCCACTACTATTGAGCATCCAGTCTTCTAAGCGTTCAGATTTTCAATATGTGGGAATAAAGAGCTAATGAGTTTCTGAAAAGCTTGGAAAAAATATGCAACCCATTTGTCCAGACTTTTCCTGATCTTGTGATGCTGAATACTTCATTGTCTCATTTGATATAGGTGAAAAAAAAAAGTTTACCATATCAAAACACTTACTCTGGGAATGCTAAATTTCCTTCTCCCATAATGTAATTATCCCTTCAATATTAAGTTTTTGATGAAACATGCTTTCTTTAAAAAAGTTTACTTCTGTTTTTCTTTTTTTAAAAAACTTTTTTATTTTTATTTATTTGAGATGTAGAGAGAGGAAGACAGAGACAGCTCCCTTCTGTGGGTTCACTCCTCAGATACAACAGCTGGGTCTTGGCTAGACCAAATCCAGTACCTAGAACGCAGTCCAGGTCTCCCACAACTATGTGAATCATCACTACTGCCTGACAGGGTCTGTATTTGCAGTAAGCTCGAGTCAGCAGTGGGGCTAGGTACTGCGCATAGGTACTCCATTATGAGATGCAGGTATCTCAACTGAGATCTTAAATGCCAGGCCAAACACCTTTCCCAAAATAGTCTTGCTTATACCTCATGGTGACAAGAATTGTAGAATTTCATGAAAAAAGGTGTTTCCCAGAATTACATGAAGGAAAATTTATGGGTAAGGAACTTTTCAAAAGCTCTTTAAAATTGGTCAGCATTAGAATTCCTGGTGCTAAAACTTGGGCTTTGCCCAAATCAGCCTATGTTAAAGGTCTCCCCACCCTGCTCTCCTAACAAGTTGTAATTCTGTGAGATAGGTCAATATTTCACCTAAATTTTACAAAAGCATGAAGGAGAGAGAAATATATTTAATGCTAGCTAAAAGCTCTGTTTCCTGATATACCACCCTTGTCCTGCACTGCCTTCTCATGTGGTAAGGCTGCTTCTCTTTCACTCGGCCTCCCATCAGGTAGGCAGTAGAGCATATTCTGTAAGCGAATATGTTTTCTTGTGTATGTCAGCCAGTCCACCAGCTTCCCTGAAAAATTCTTTTACTTTTTTGATAGTGATGATCATTGCTAAAGGACAGAATTAGAATATGTGCTACCAAATTAAAAAAAAAAAACCTGTGAGTGGCAATATTTCAAAAATTTCAAATAGTGGCTACTTGTGGAGAATTTACTCTCACCTGTTGACTAACAGCTGCAGATTCAAGAATCTGGAACAAACTCAAGAGCATTGCACAAAAACAAGCTAGTCAAATCTATTCTTAGCCACATATTACCAGACTAAAATTCCTCTGGGTTTTGAAATCTGAGATTACAAGACTGCCATTAATCATAGATGAAATCGATAGTAGTATGAAGAAGTGACCAAATCATCCTTAGGATGTAATAAATTTGGGCAGTTGTCCCTTGGCTTGTGTTTTGATCCTGGAGGGGAATCCTTGTACTAGTAACTTAGGAAGTCTTGAGTGCCTGCCACAGATGAAAGCTTCATCCAAATGCAAACAACCTTCCACTCAGCCTTCCATTTTAACCTGATTTTATCTGTAAAAGAGAATTGAATGCTATAGCTCACTATGGATATTCCCGTTTTAGCTCTTAGGCAGTTGATTGCTGCTTTAACTTTTTCAATTTTTTTAAAAGATTTTATTTATTTATTTGAAAGTCAGAGTTACAGAGAGGCGGAGGGAGGGAGGGAGGGAGGGAGGGAGGGAGGGAGAGAGAGGTCCTCCATCCACTAGTTCACTCCCCAGATGGCTGCAATGGCCCAAGCTGTGCCGATCTGAAGCCAGGAGCCAGGAGCTTCTTCCAGGTCTCCCACAAGGGTGCAGAGGCCCAAGGACTTGGGCCATCTTCTACTGCTTTCCCAGGCCACAGCAGAGAGCTGGAGCAGCCGGGACTTGAACTGGCACCCATAAAGGAGACTGAGGCTGCAGTGAAGCTTTAATCCACTGCGCCACAGTGCTGGCCTCTTACTTTTTGATTTAAAAAATTTATGTTATTTAATTGAAAGACAGCAAGTATGGGGGGAGGTAGTTCCCATTCACTGACTCACTCCCCAAATGCCCACTATAACCAGGGCTTGGCCTGGCTGAAGCTGTGAGGTGGGAACTCAATCTGAGTCTTCCATGTGGATGACAGGGACCCAAATTCTTGAGCCATCATCTGATGCTCCTTAAGGTATGCATTACTGGAAAACTGCAATCAGGAGCTGAGCTGGGACTCAAACCCAGGTACTGGGATATGAGGTGTGGACATCCCAAACAGCAGTTAACCACTGCACCAAACACATGCCTCTTGATTGCTGCTTTTAAGAGGACTACTGGATCGGGTGGTGGGATACTTAGTAGAGATAGTTTCACTCTGAGAAATTTGGTGTGCTAAAGTCACAGGTATGGAGAAATATCATGGAAGCTTGAGAAAGAACAGATGCTAGGGAGTGAGATGTTGTATAGCCTGGGGTAGAGTACAAGAGCATGTGTGTAGGCTGCAAATGCGAGTCAGTGGCAAAGGGAGACTGAGTAGAAGCCCAAGTTGGAAAAAGAACTTGAGGAATATGACATGGAGCAAGAAGAAGACGGGGGACTGACAGCCTGTTGGTGGAAAGGTTTGCTATTGGGTAGAGATGACAGGCAGAAGCGACAGGAAGTGCACTTTCTCTCTAAGAAGGCACTTACTCCAGATGAGTGTCTGCTTGAGGAGTTTCCTGAGGGTGTGTGGTTGTTGATCATTTTGAGTACATTTGGAGGTGATAGTCTCTGCAGCTGCTTTGAAACTGGGCAGTCTTCAACCCAGGTCACGAGTGCCCTGCTTGCTGATGCTAACCTGCTGTCTGGTTGTGACACACTTGAGGAAGGGTGCTGCCTTAAGTGACTTTGTTACGCCTGGTAGGTTTCCCTTGCTTTATAAAGATAGCATAGGCCGGCGCCGCGGCTCACTAGGCTAATCCTCCGCCTTGCGGCGCCGGCACACCAGGTTCTAGTCCCGGTTGGGGCACCGATCCTGTCCTGGTTGCCCCTCTTCCAGGCCAGCTCTCTGCTGTGGCCAGGGAGTGCAGTGGAGGATGGCCCAAGTGTTTGGGCCCTGCACCCCATGGGAGACCAGGAGAAGCACCTGGCTCCTGCCATCGGATCAGCGCGGTGCGCCGGCCGCAGTGCGCTACCGCGGCGGCCATTGGAGGGTGAACCAACGGCAAAAAGGAAGACCTTTCTCTCTGTCTCTCTCTCACTATCCACTCTGCCTGTCAAAAAAAAAAAAAAAAAAAAAAAAAGTAAAGATAGCATAAATGTGTATTTCCAATGGATCTAATGAATTTGCAATGATAAATCTGTGTTCCTCGCTTAACTTCTATTGTGAGGCATGGCGTAAATCAAAGGCAGTATCTCTGACCATGGAACAGTAAGAAACTTATTTCTAAATTGTACCAGAAAGAATGTCAGAGAACCAAGTTTCTTCTGGTCTTACTCAGGGGAAACTCACTTTCTAAACTGAACCAAGGGGAGCGGGCATTTAGCCTAGTAGTTAAAACACCTGCATCCCACAACGGAGTGCCTGTGTTTGGTTCCCAGCTCTGGCTCCTGGCACCAACATCCTGCTAAAGAAAACCCTGAGCAGTGAAGGTTCAGTAACTGGGTTCCTGCCGCCCACATGGGAGACATGTGTTGAGTTCCTGACTCCAGGCTTCAGCATGGCCCAGCCCTGGCTGCTTTGGGTATTTGGAGAGTAACTGGTGGAGGGGAGCTCTGTCTATTAATACTACTATTAATACTATACTATAATATATACTATATATATAATATACTATAGTATTACACTATAGTATACTCTTAATACCATACCACTATTAATAAATAATAGTAGTAGTACACTGAACCACACTATCAGCATGTCAGTAGTACATGACCGCACTATCAGCATGTCCTCACTAAATGGAATAGTAACACTGATGAGAACAGCACCCAGTGCACATCATGGAATGAGCTGCCAGAGGTCTCAGAGATCATTCAGTCCATCTCCCTCATTCTGCAGATGAGGAAGTTGAAGCCGGTGGCAGAGCTGCAATTAGAATCCAAGTCTTTACCCAGAGTTCTTCCCTGATACCTTAATATTCTAATTTTTTAAAGCTTTATTTTTTTTAAAGGCAGAGGGACCGAGATACATATACAGAAAGGAATCTTCCATCTGGTGATTCTTTCCTCAAATGGACACAATGGCTGGCCCTGGGCCAGGTCAAAGACAGGTGCCTAGAATTCCATCTAGATCTCTGACATGGGTGGCAGGGACCCAAACATTTGGGCCATCTTCTGCTGCTTTCTCAGACACATTAGCAGGTAACTGGATTGGAAGTAGAGCAGCCAAGACTCACACTGGCACTCTCATATGGTATGCTGGCATCACAGGTGATGGCTTAACCTGCTGCACCACAAGGCTTACTTAATTATTAATCATTTCTTAATTTTTTATTGTTCCTCAGTACTTCTTCCTTCACTCATGGAAGAAGAGATCTTTGTTCTAAAGAGAACAAACATGGGCTATAAGTTAATGGTGATATAAATAAAATAATGCTATAGAGAAGATGGAATATAATATTTATGTATCAAGACTTATTTGAAAGGCAGAGTTTTATATATATATATATATATATATATATATATATATATAGAGAGAGAGAGAGAGAGAGAGAGAGAGAGACAGCATGAGAGAGAGAGAGAGATCTTCCGTCTGCTGGTTCATTCCCCAAGTGGCTCCAACAGCTGGGTCTGGGCCAGGCCCAAGGCAGGAGCCAGGAACTCTATCCAGGTCTCTCACATGGGTGGCAGTGGTTCAAGAATTTGGGCCATGTTTCACTGCTTTCTCAGGCATAATAGCAGGAAGCTAGATTGGAAGCAAGCATACAGGACTTGAACCAGCACTCATATGAGATGCAGACATTGCAGGTTAACTTAAACTATTGCACCACAGCACCAGCCCACTGTACTATTTAGACTTCATAGGTTTTTTTTTTTTTTTTTGACAGGCAGAGTGGACAGTGAGAGACAGAGAGAAAGGTCTTCCTTTGCTGTTGGTTCACCCTCCAATGGCCGCCACGGCCGGCGTGCTGCCGAAGGCAGAAGCCAGGTGCTTCTCCTGGTCTCCCATGGGGTGCAGGGCCCAAGGACTTGGGCCATCCTCCACTGCCTTCCCGGGCCAGAGCAGAGAGCTGGCCTGGAAAGAGGGGCAACCGGGACAGAATCCAGCACCCCAACCGGGCCTAGAACCTGGTGTGCCGACGCCACAGGTGGAGGATTAGCCTAGTGAGCCGCAGTGCCAGCCTAGACTTCATAGGTTTAAAGATTTCCAAACAATATTCCTTATTACTAGGGAGTATTATTGAATCTTTTAAAAAAGATTTATTTATTTATTTATTTATTTGAAAGGCAGAGTTACAGAGAGGCAGAGGCAGAAGCAGAGGCAGAGGGAGAGAGAGAGAGAGAGAGAGGTCTTCCATCTGCTGGTTCACTCCCCAAATGGCCCCAATGGCTAGAACTGAACCAATCTGAAGCCAGGAGTCAGGAGCTTATGCTGGGTGTAGGGTTCAAGCACTTGGGCCATCTTCTACTGCTTTCCCAGGCCATAGCAGAGAGCTGGATCGGAAGTGGAGCAGCCGAGACTTGAACCAGTGCCTATATGGGATGCTGGCACTGAAGGCAATGGCTTTACTATGCCACAGCACTGGCCCCTGTTACTAAGTTTAAATGCTGTATTTTCCTTTAGTTTGACTCTATACAAAAAGTCAAACTGTGAAGCTTTTCCCCATGGGTATAATAATTATTTGACAAAGTTGTAATTAAGATAAAAAATAACATATGAACATGACTAATATTATATTGTCAGGAATTATGTAATCAGTCAACAAAAATATACATACATTAAAATATATCTAGTCTATAGTCTTTATGCCTACAATAATATAACTGATAGTTGTTATTGTTGTTGCTGACATTCTTTGCTTTGCGTGAGAAACTGGAATTCTTATTCAGAGTCAACTTTGATTCCTGTAACACTCTAACCCTTAAAGTACCCAAGAACTGCTCTGAAATTGCCATTTGGCATAAGAGAGAATATTGCCAGTGAGTCTTTGGTAGAGTCACATTGCATGTCATCTCAAGATTTCCTTTGTAAAAACTGTTTATTTGAGAGAGAGAGAAAGGAGAAAGAATAGAGCTCCCACCCACAGACTCACTTCCCAAATGCCTGCTGGTACTGGGTAGGGCTGAACCTGGAAGTCAGGAACTGAATCCAGGTCTCCCTTGTGGGTGACAAGAATCCCCTTAATGGAGCTACCTTCATTCCTCCCAGGGAACCAGGAGCTGAGACAGAACTGGAACACAGGTACTCTGACATGGGATGTGGACATTTTAACTTGTGGCCTAGGTCCTAGGCCAATGCCAGCCTTAGCTCAGGCTTTTAAAAATTATCTTCCTCAAATGAAGAAAAGTTCAAGTGAGTCTCATGAACTTGATTAGATTCAGTGAGAAATTTCAACTCTCCTTTCAGCTATAGGAGCCTTCCAACTTGACACAATCGTGTTTATTTCATCAGCCCTGGGTTTTTGATATCCAAGGATAATTAGAAAAAATAAGAACATTGTTTTGTATCTGGGATTGAACAGTGAGAAGTATATGTAATAATAGTGTGGGTTTACATTATGAATAAGGGTTTACACATTGCTTGAAAGGTAATATGTTCAATAATTTTATACAAAGTACCTTAATTTAATCCTTACAACAACTCTGTTAAGTAGGATTGTCCTATTTTTATTCCCTCCCCTCCCCTCCCCTCCCCTTCCCTCTTTATTTCCCTCTCTCTCTCTTTCTTTCTTAGGAGTGAGAGAGACTGAAAGAGAAGGGGGGAGAGAGTGCTCTTGTCTGCTGGTTCACTCCCCAAAAGCCCTCAGAGCTGAGACTGGGCCAAAACAAAGCCAGCAATCAGGGTTGAATTCCAGGTCTCCCACATGGGAGGCAAGGACCTCATACTTGGGCCATCAGCTGCTGTTTCCTAGGGTCTAGAAGCTGGAATCAGGAGCAGAGCTGGAACTCGAATTCAGGTACTCTGATAGGGCATGCAGGAATCTCACCTGCTAGATGAAGTACCTACCCCATGACTATCCTAATCCATGGTTGATGACACTGAGGACTAGAGGGGTTTTATGATTTCCCTGTATCTTCCAGCTAGAATATATAGAGCTGGGATTCAGTTAGCTCTGCCTGAGTCCAAACCCCATTTTTGTAGCAACCAAGCTCTAATACCTGGAGTAAATTAACATTCAATGGGATTTCTCCAGAGCTTACCGAGGGTCTTCTTGTCCCATGAAAACCTTACAATCATCCCAAATTAAAAGCAAAGAGCATGGGTTCTACAACCAGACCACCCAGGTTCAAATTCTGGCTGTACCACTTGCTACAGGAGAAGCCTTGGATCTGTCTTTGTGTTCCTGTGGTAGCATGTATATCAGTACTCCATTCCTTTTAAAGGCTGAATGGTACCTCAGGACATTTTGTTTAGCCATTCATCAGTGAACTTGGCATTGTTCTCACTTTTTGGCTATTAAGAATAACATTGCTAGGAACACTTATGTATGAGTTTATGTGGACCTATGTTTTCATTTTCTTTTGTATGTACTCATACTAGGTAGAGAAATGTCAGGTCATTTGGTAATCCTATGTTCAAGATTTTGAGAAATGATCGAACTGTTTTCCAAAACAGCTACATAGTTTTATATTCCTACCAGTGTTCCCCACATTCCTTAACATATGTTATATTTATATTTTTTTAGTTTTTATTTAATGAATACATTTTTTCATAGATAAAACTTTAGGAATATAGTGCTTCTTTCCCCCAAACCGCACCACGCCACAGCTCCCATCCCACTTCCATCTCCATCTGCCATCTCCTTCTTCATTATGGTTCATTTTTAGTATGACTTTATATGCAGAGGACTAACTCCATGCTAAGCATAGACTTCAACAATTTGCACCCACGCACACACACAACATATAGAGTACAGTTTGGGGAGAAAATCTGCAGTTGATTCTCATTATAATTCATCAGGGACAGGGGTCCTACATGGGGAGCAAGTGCACAGTGACTTCTGTTGTTCCTTTAACAATTAATAGTCTTTTTTATGATGTCAGTGATTATCCGAGGCTATTGCCATGGGCTGCCAAGGCTCTGGAAGCCTTTGGTGACCACAGACTCCATCAGTATTTGGATTGGGCAATAAGCAAAGTGGATTTCTCTCCTCCCTTCAGAGAAGAGTGTATCCTTCTTTGATGACCCTTTCTTTCCTCTGAGGTCTCACAGAGATCCTCCATGTAGGATAATTTTTTGTCACAGAGTCTTGGCTTTCCATGCTTGAAATGTTCTTGCAGGCCTTTCAGCCTGACCAGGAACCCTCAAGGGCTGATTCTGAGGTCAGAATGTTATTTACAGCGAATATCATTCTAGGAGTCTGCTGTGTGGACTGCTTCCCATGTTGGTCTTTCTTTCCTTTTTAATTATATTATTTTTACTGGGTACTTGATGTTATTTATATCACTCCTTTTAAACTTAGACCAATCTATAACATATGTTATATTAATCTGTCTTTTCAATTATAGTCATCCTAGTGAGAATGAAGTGCTATCTCATTGTGGTTTTGAGTTGTACTTCCATAATGACTAATGATGTTGGGCACCTCTCTGTGTGGTTACTGGTCGCATCATATAACTGTACATAGTGCAGGCTCCTGCATGTGACATTGGTCACACATCCTCAGTGCAATGATGAACCTCAGATATGTGCACACCTTGGTACATACAGACACATCTGACGAGTTATATCCACACCTGTGCTTTTTAATTTGAATTCTTCAGAAAATGAGGTGGAAGGGGAACTTTGTCTTGTGGGAAGAAATTCTCAAAGTCACAACATAATTTGCTTTTGGAAGAGAGGTAAATATCCTGTGTATTCTTATTCACTTAATCAGATGAATAATTGAAGAAATGAATGAATGAAGTAATTTTCACTCCATATCAATATTGGTGTTTTATTTAATTTTAATTTAAAATATGTTCAAACAAGGGACTTATGATAGGGGTAACAATTTGGTTTTGGATATTGTATTATTCTTCAGATAATGGATAATGGAATTGTCCTTTTGGCTCTTGTAAGTTAAGGTGTGCCTTATTCAAATTAAAACATACTGTTAGACATTATTTGCACACTTAGGTCAAGTTTTCAGGTATTTTTAAAAAGCTAATGCTTATGCCTGGTTTTATGTCTTTCTAAAATAAATTATATTACTAAAAAAAATCTAAAAAAATATGATAAAGCAGCCACTTTTTTTAAACACAAGGTTTATTTATTTACTTGAAAGTCAGAGTTAGAGAGTTCTTCCATCTACCTGTTTCACTTCCCAAATGGCCTCAACAACCATGGCTAGTCGAGTCCAAAGCCAGGAGTTAAGAGCTTCATCTGGGTCTCCTACGTGGGTGGCAGAGGCCCAAACACTTGGGCCAACTTCTGCTGCCAACTTCCCCGGCCATAAGTAGGGAGCTGTATCACAAGTGGAGCAGCTGGGAACCAGTGCCCACATGGGATGCTGAACTCTGGAGGCTTAACCACTACACCACAACACTGGCCCCAAGCAACTAATTCAAAGAGATGCTTTGTTTTAAAATGTACATTTATAAATATAGACAAAAAGTATTCAAAAGCTTATCTTTTTCTGTCTAGACTTCAACATTTCTTACTAGGCAGGTGCCTCGTAAGTCTTTATTTAGTGTTCTTCAAAATGAGTAGAGACCTAAGAGCATTATCTTGAAATAGTCACATAGGTCAGGAAATTGCTTATTTACTTGAGTTATCTGAAAGTCCTTATTCTTTCTTCAATCTTTTTTTTTAAAAAAATTTATGCTTAAGATACAGATGACACAGCGTAAGAAAAGAACATTTGGCCATAATGACATGATTTATTGAAGAGTAATGGTTATGAGTGGTAGTTTTTCTGAGGACTGAAATGAGATCTGTTTAATGGGCAACTTGACAAACTGGCAACTAGAGTTGTTAACAGAAGACAGCCAAAGCTCCTTTCTGCTTATCGTGGAGAGCTCCCGGGTTGGGCCCCTGAGAAACATTATCTCATGAAAAGATGAGTAAACTGTGGGTCACTTTGGCCATTAAGCTTCATTCTTCTTTGTTTACTCAGGTGCAAAATTATGTGGTTACTAAAATTGCTGTCATCCAAGCAGTCACCATATTGATAGAGAGTATAGCAACTCTATCCTGTTTACTTTGAACAAACAGCAATTTAGTTAATCATCAGTGCAAAGTTCATAGATGCCCAATTCGCCATCATAGTTGCATGGATTATTATTGGCTTTTAACTCTAAATCCAAACACAGTGACTAAATCTGTTTTCTAATAATATTATTTGGCATTCTTTGTTCATGGCCTGAATTCCTATAGAATTCTTGGTGTGAAGGACAAAAATGCTTGGATGGGGAAAATACTGTTTTCTTTTTTGTTTGCTATTTAAAAAAAAGTTTTAATTCCTCTTCATTTCAACATTGATGTTTTCAGTCTGTACCTTATACATATTAAAACAATTTTCATAAAACATTCATTACTATTTATTAATTTCATAGTAATCCTCTATGATTATGCCAAAAGAATATTTTTTATTCAAAATAATAAACATTTCATTTTGGGAGATGCTTCACAGCCTTAATCACACAGTGTAAGTTATCAAATTTAAGCCCTGTTCTTCCTAAATTTTAGATTAGAATTATACTTTTTTAACTACAAAAAGTTTTTTAAACATTTGAACTTAAGTAGTCCATCATGTACTTGACTACATAACATATAAAATATAATTTTAAGAATATATGCAATATACAGTATCCAATGTGAAGATTGCTCAGGAGTCTTTCATTTTTGTCTTTTTTTCAGTATGGTACACATATTGTCAACTGTGCTTCTGTCTTTAATTCAGAGATTTGTCTCAATGTTTCCAGTGATACCCAGCATACTCGCTAGGAAACGTCATCGAATGTGTGTGTCAGGGGGACAGGGAGACCTTGAGGGTGAAGTGCTTCTCAGGGACTCCTTCTCAATCCTCCCTATCGTCATCCGACCTTTCTACTCCAGTCCAGAAACGCCTGATGCTGTCAGATCCCATCTTTTCAAGATTCTAGGGAGTAATTGGGTTGGTTTCAGTCTTTTCCATGGCAATGAAGACACTTCAAAAAGCTCTTGAAAAATGGAATTAAAAGGTGCTTATTTTGATTCAAAACCTTTTTAAAATCCATACATAAAAGGGGTCTTTAAAAGATTCATGGTAAATGCACATTATTACATAATTATGCATGAATTTAGAATTCTTTTGAAATTTGAAGCTTCAAAATTGTATCAGAGGGCTCCAGACAGTCCCCACTTCCCCACCTCCCCACCTCCTCATTCTGCTGACTTGCCAAGGTTTGTACTTTGAGGAGAAAGCTTCAAAACTTTCTGTGTGTCCCCAGTGAGGAGCATGGAAAGTAGATGAGAGATGTAAGTCAAGGGCATTGCCGTGGGGCCACTTTGGAAGAGGCCAGGTAACTCCCAGCAGAATCTGCATGGCAGGCTGCCTGAGCTGGGGAGTGGTAGGGGTACACAGTGTTCACAGCCGAGGTGCAAAGGATCTACGACTTCAGGGAGGCTGGGCCAAGAGTTTTGGAGGTGATAGTGGAGGCCGGGTTATTGCCTGGCTCCAACTATGTCAAGAAAACAGACCACAAGGGAAACATGGATCTCAGCAGTGGCTACAAGCAGAACCTCTGGACAACAGCAGCTCATGCCTTTCTTGGGAGAGTTCCTGAATTGTCAGAGATGCCACTGGAGGGGGTGGTTGTGAGAAATGACCTCATGGTGTATTTTCCTAAGAGACTTAGCTGTCTTAGTGCAATCATTATACTGGGCCTCAGTAACAAGTAGGAAGGAAGGTTGCAAAAACCCCAAGGTAGGACAGTTGCTGAGCTTGCTTTGCAAACAGAGCACCACTTGTTATCTTTGTAACCTTCAGTAATTTTGTAATCTGTAACCACCTCATGCCTGGTACACAGTGCACAGTGCTCTCCCATCTCAGGTCCTGGAAGCCCTGCTGTAGTCAGTGTAACTCCCTCCCTCCCTCCCCTGTGCTAAATCTGCCCAAACACACTCATCCCCTTTACCCCACCCTTTAGGTACCATGTCAAATTTAGATTTTACCTCCCAAGTTGCTCAACCAACAAGGAACTGGGGGAAGGTACCTCTGTGTGGTAGGGTAAAAGGAGCTGAATTTCTAAGGGAGGTGTGCTCCCACCTGTGGGCCACTGCGCTTCAGACCAAGTAACAATAAATGTTTCACTTTCTGCTTCCTTCATGTTTCTGAATCCATCCTCTGGTGGGGAGGTGGTCTCAGGTGGACTTATTTCCCTCAATGGTAAACCATTGAGCACAGAGAAACAGCCCTGATGGATTCCGAACCTTTCGTTTAAATGAATATTTACCCAAAAGAGATGTTTAAGTTGAAAGAGCCTATGTCAAAGCAAAAGAAACTGTTTTAATTGGAAAGAGAGTAAATTACTTTTAACTAGCAAATTTAAACACCCATCCTATCAGCAGACAGTTCTGGTTTATAAGAAACTGCGAGTTATAAAAACTGAAGAAGCCACATTTTTCCTAAAATATTTGTTAGTGTATGTGTCAACGTATTATTATTATTTTTTTAAATTTTTTTGACAGGCAGAGTGGACGGTGAGAGAGAGAGACAGAGAGAAAGGTCTTCCTTTGCCGTTGGTTCACCCTCCAATGGCCGCCATGGCCGGCGCGCTGCCCTGATCAGAAGCCAAGAGCCAGGTACTTATCCTGGTCTCCCATGCGGGTGCAGGACCCAAGGACTTGGGCCATCCTCCACTGCCTTCCCGGGCCATAGCAGAGAGCTGGACTGGAAGAGGAGCAACCGGGACAGAATCCGGCGCCCCGACCGGGACTAGAACCCGGTAAGCCACGGTGCCGGCCGTGTCAACGTATTATTAAGACCTTCATTAGTGTTTCTCTTATCTGAATTCATTGAATGCCACTTCGTTAGGTATTTAAAAAATGTATGTATTTATTAGACTTGTTGCATTCAGTGATATAATTACTTGAATAGGAAACGGGAGAAATACAGGGACTGTCTCCCTGACATGCATTATAATAGTTAGAACACAGACAACAGCAGACTCCGTTAGAATACAGTACTATTTGTTATTTACTGCAATTGCCTAAATGAACTTGTCAAGGAAAGAGGATCAGACTCCCCTAAATATCTAGATGTTTACATGTTTGATGGTTATGATATAAATTGTGGAGTATGACATATAAAAATTTTCCATTTTAAATGTCTTTATTGCTAGCCCCAAAGATAAAAAGAGTAGTAAAACACAGCTAAAGGCATGTTTTTGTGCAATAGCAGGAGTTTCTCTCCCGTTCACTCCCCTCCCCGCCCCGCCCCCAATACACGATAAGATAAACGTCTAAAGGCCTCAGCTCTAGCTTTGCAGTTGATGGTTTGGACACCCCTGCCCAACGCCATTCTGTCTTCCTGCGCCCGTGTGCCGGGGTGCATGCGTGCGTGCTCCGCCTGCGCAGGATTAAGCTTTGGGGTACAGAGTGACGGTGTCGTAGCCCTCGGGTGGCCTCGTGCGCGCTCTCGCGTGAGTTTCGCAGTAAAGCTCCCCCTCCACGAAGAAGTAGCCCTTTTGTTTGAGGTTGAGGTTGCAATCCGCACACACGAAGCACTCAGGATGCCGGTACTTATCTCGCGCCTTCACGACCGCACCGCTGTCGGGACACACAGGGAGAGAACATTCAGGGGACGCAGGTGTGGTCTCTCCCTTTCAAGACACAACCACAGCCTGCTGTGGAGTGCATGTGGGTGGCATGAGGGTCCCAGATAACCACAAGGAACCATTGCCTGCTTTCTGACGATGAAATGCGCATACTTTGACATTTTCACGTGAGGAGCTTACAGAAACATGGTAGGTTCCTACTTCATGAACGTTCCCCATGGCTGCCTTGAAAGAAGCAGGAATGATTTAGACTAAAGATGTCCTGCGCAGTACTCTAACTTGGCCAAAGCTGTGTGCACAGGGAAAAGTCCCGCTGTTGGCTTTTCTTGGTGGGGCCCAGCCTCTCTTCCACGGAGCACAGAGAAAACACAGCAAGGAGTGGGATGGAATGGCCAGGCAGGCGATGGCTATGCCTCTACTGCAAAAGTGTATTGGGATTTAGGAGCCAAAGTTGCTTTTCGTGACATCAACTGCAGTACTGTATTTTATCGACGCCTTCTCTGTTCCCAAGCTCCCTGCCTGCCTTTTCCTGTCTCACATTCATCTAGCCAGGCCCATCTGCCTCTACCCTTTGGGGTTACTCTGGATAACTCGATACAGGCAGTGCCTCCGGAGTGAGCTAAAAGCAGGGGACAGAAGGCAGTAGAGGCCCTGTGGGACGCATGTGCTTAAAACCCTCTCTGGTTCTCGTGAGGATTTGAGCTAGCTAGTGTGGCTATTAGGTGACTGTATTTTTAAACACTCTATTTCAACATTGGCTAACAGGAAATTGGGTAAAGTTAATGTGTTTAATTATGCTGATGGCCCTGTAATTTGTTTCCCTGGGCTTATACAGAAAAGAAAGTATTCAAAGACTAGACATTAGCAAAAGAAGGATTTTTTAGAATGAAGTCATGATTCTTCAAAATTACTTTTTAATATACATTTAGGATTTTTTTTTTTTTTTCATTAGTATGCATTTGAAGTCACCAGCCAAGATGTCTGAATCACACTCTATGTCCCTTTGGGGATTGGCCAAAATGTGCTACATTATCATGGACATTATAGTTCAAGTTGATGAACAGAAGTTTGTTTTTTATAATGGCCATTTCTATATGAAGTCTTAATGTGGAAGAAATAAAGAACTGCCACCAAGATTTAGAGTGAATTTCTAGATTAAAAATAAAACTTACACAATGCCACTTCCACACTTGTCACAGAATGGCATCTTCTGTCCACCGCCAGCACCACCATGGACTTTTGTAACTGGAGCTCTCACACTCCGGGTTCCAGCAGGACGGTCATCTGAAAAACACAGCGTCTCCATTTATGGCAAGGAACAGCTGGCTGTAGTTTGTACTTGGCTTCTATTTAAAGTGTGTGGTTTAACTCAAGGAATTCTTAAGTCACTTCCACACTGTCATTTCAAAAGGAGCAGGACCAGTTCAAGCATAGACACTTTGTTGTGAAATAGAGCCTTACAAAACACGAGTAATTAAAAAATTGGTTGTTGCTGTTAGAAAATTCTCAGAGGAACAGAGGGACGTTTCCTTTTTTTTTTTTTTTTTTTTAAAAATTGTGTTAAAATATACACAACATAAACTTCACCTCTAATCCATGTGTTCATTCCCTAAATGCCTAGAAGCCCATAACTTAATCTGGGTCTCCACACAGTGGCCAAGGCCCAACTATTTGAGTCATTACCTGTTTCCTCTCATGGTGTGCATTAGCAGGAAGTTGGAGCTAAAGAGGAGGAGGAGCCAGGAATCAAACCCTGGCACTCCAGCATGGGATATGAGCATTCCAAGTGGCATCTTTTTTAAGACTTATTTATTTACTTGAAAGGCAGAGCTGGAGAAACAGAGAGAGAGAGAGAGAGAGAGAGAGAGAGAGAGAGAGAGACAGACAGACTCCTCCATCTGCTGGTTCACTCCCTGAATGGTTGTATGTAACAGCCAGGGTTGGGCGGGGCTGGAGCCAGGAGCTTTATCTGGGTCTCCTACATGCATGCAGGTGCTCAAGACTTGGGCCATCCTCTGCTGCCTTCCTAGGTGCATTTGCAAAGAACTGGTTTGGAAGTGACATCCCATTAGTGCCCATATGGGATGCCAGCGTTGCAGGCAGTGGCTTTACCTACTAAGCCGCAATGCTGACCCCTGCACGTAGCATCTTAATCACTGTGCCAAAAAACCCATCCACTATAACATTATACTTATTTTAACTACTTGCAAGTGTGCAATTCAGTGGAATTAAGTATATTCGCACGTTATGCAATCAGCCTCGATATTCATTTCCAGAAGGTTTTCATCATATCAAACAGAAGCTGAGTCCCCACTAAACAATAATTCCTTATTCCTCCCAGCCTTGATGGCTGGTAACCTCTATTATACTTTCTGTTACTATGAATTTACTTATTTTTGATATATAAATGAAATCATACAATATTTGTGTTTAGTTTCTTCCACTTAACATGGTAAGGTGCATCCATGTCATAGCATGTACCAGAATTTAATTCCTTTTCAAGGCTGTAAATTTGTATCACATTTTGTTTTGTTTATCTACTCACCTGTTGATGGACATTTGGATTTTCCCCACCTTTTGGCTACTATGAATGATATGAATATTGGTATCTGAGTTCCCACTTTCAGTTCTCTGGGGGTGTATATCTAGGAGGGAAATTTCTGGCTCATTTATTAATTCTATGTTTAACTTTTTGAATAATCACTGTATTATTTTCCAAAGTGGCTGTACCATTTTACTTTTTTATCAGCAATGCCCAAGAGTTCTCATGTCTCCAGAATTCTCACCAGCATTTGTTATTTTCCATTTTTTATAGTAGCAACCCTAACGGGATGTTTTGCATTTTGGTGTGATTTTTTTTAAAGGATAGTATATATTTGGGGGAGTAGAAAAGCTGAGTAACATTGCAAAGCCTACATGCTGTACCTCCATTTCTATTTGTTCAATACAGCAAACAATAGCTCCTTTGTCACTGAGTTACTGTGAGGAATAAGTGATAATGTGTGCAAAGTACTGAGCACAGAACTTGGAACATAGTAAGTGTTTATTAGTTTTTTTTTTTTTAATAATGATGCCACCCTAAGGTTAGGGGAAGGGAGACTGAGAAATTTTACAGTGCCCATTTAAAATACATCTCATGCATCAGCTGGGCTAGCCTGTGACCAGCATGGATCCAATTTGTCTTTGGTTTCAGTTAGTGGCTACTGGGACACGTCCTAGAAAATCTTTTCCTAAACATGGAGTCACCCAAATCCTTTGTGCAAAGTCTCATTTGATGACTAGTCAAAACTGGGTTTGAGCCTTTCTTTCCCAATATGTTCCATACAGGAACCTGTATGGCAACACTTCCGTAGGACGGTGTTAAGCGGCTGCTCACCGGGGTCGCTCACTAACTCCTGGAGCACTCGGAAAGAGCCAGACTGGCGGGGCCGCGTTGGCTCATTCTGGTTGTCATGGAGCATCCGGTACACGTCTGAGTTGGGGGGCACCGAGGCTGTGGATTCACTGAAACACAGGATGGCAGGCGGAGCATGGTCAGGAATGTGGTGAGGGCCAGACCTCAGTACACAGTCATCACCGTATCAACAGTAGCCCCTGCAGAGCCTTGGTCATTTCCCCTGACCCTCTGGTGTCATGGAACACACGTCTTGCCTTCAAAATGTCACTGAACAATAACCTCAGGAGTCACATCAGCACCTCTCCATTTGGGAAAGCACTTTGGAGAAAACTTTTAAGTGGTCCTTTTAAGAAACAAGGCTTGGGGATGGTGGATATATAATTACAGATGGGAACATAAGTAAAGTTCCTTGGCAAAACACAATGCCTGTGTTATAGTGCAGGAGTGAACCCAGCTTGATCATAAAATTGTCAATAAAATCCAGATTCATTTTTGATAGTAAACTAAAAGTACATGGTTTAATTTTGTGTTTAAGATTAATTGTTTTGTTAACTCCTGGAAGTAACACAGATATCATTGAACTTGTAAGTTGAAGAGGTTCAGCCTGACAGTCTTTGACAGCATATCATGCATATACTTTCATAAACATGCACCTGTTATATTGATTATACTATATTTTTAAATAGCCACATTATAGTTCATTTATAATAACTTTAATTTGCATTCTACAAATATATTCATGATGAGCGATAAAAATGCCACTATAATACTACTTTATTATTTTATGTCACTAACCACATTATCTAGAAAAGTTAATCCACACATTTTATTTCCTATATCATATTTGAAAATATCATCTTACATATATCAATTCCTTTGCAAAATGATTTTGAGGCATATCACCTTACTAGTTCAGTGTATTCAGTCTGAGATATCATTGGGATATTATTACATAGCACTCTTCAGCCTCATAATACTTTATAAAAAAGTGATTATGTAACACTGAAAGAAGTAAAAGATTTTATCCCATAATTAAAATTCTTACTTAACAAAAGCTTGATGGCAAAAATATTCTTAACAAATATTCATAATAAAGAAGGAATCAGTCAAATAGATACCAATGGAAACTAAATATTGACATTAACAGCCTGAAATATTCACATATAAAACTTTATGCCTGACTAACATTTTAAATGGAAAAGTAATTACTTTCCCATAAGCTTCTATCAGAAGAGAGAAGAGGTATCATTTCTAATAAAAACCTTCTGAACTCTATGATACTTTTCCTAATTTTTGACTCCCAAATGACAGACATGCTGGATACAAGATTATAAATCACTTTTGTCAGTATTCTATCAGACATTGTAAATAAAATACATTGTAGCTTTCAAAGGTCATATGCCTTTGGTCCTTAGATGAGTTGATTTTATTGCCATCTATTACATTAAGGTCAACTTAGATAATTCCTCAGATCACCTTTATCATCAGGTCTAGATATTTGCAATAAACTTTTAGCATTTTATAAAGTTCCACGTAACTTTCTTTCAGTATTAAGACAATGTTAAAAGACACTGTAAAGTTGACGTTGCCCATGTGTTTAGTTAATATGCCCATGGTTCAAAAAGATTCGTATTACCTCATTGAGGGTGCTTCCCCTAGAGCTGTTGAAACCTGACCCTGCAGTGTTTCCATAATATTGTCATCTGAGTACAACTGCATAGGTGTATTAAACTGAGCATGTACGATCTTCACACCAGGAAGTTCCATTTCCAAAGGAATGTTAGGGGCCATCTTAGCAGCAACTTTCAAGTCACCTGGGCAAATAGTACTAAGAGTACTGACAGAAGAGGGGGTGCTACGTCCACTGCCGCCGTCAATTCCGGAGGGCGTACTGCATCCACTGTGTTAATGACCACATTACACACAGATGACACGAGGAACCCGAAGGTGGGAAGAGTGCAGAGAACAAGGACAAGAGAGGTTAAAAGGAATTGAAGACCAGAAGTGAGGGGTGAATGCTAGCAAACTAATGCAAAATGTTTATTTCTGGCCAGAACTTATTTTAGAAAGGGAAGATCTTTAAAATTCATGATTGAAAAAAGCTTAATAAAATTGAAAAGTATAGGTGACTGCATTTTTTGGCTCTGTTCTATGAAGTGATGTGTAAGTTGAGGAATCCATGTACAGAAATTTGTATAGTAAGTAAGTTGAAAAGACGAAACTAATCTTTTTAAAAATAGGCCATCTAATTTTAAAGTTGACAATATTGTAGACAAATGATACAGGGACATTGGCTGGATATCATTTTAGGTTCCTGAAGTACAATATTTAAGATGAAGATATTAATGAATAATCTTTGAGGAAATAGTAACTGTGCAGCATGAAGATCAGCAGGTTTCAGTAACACAGTTAAACTTTACTTGGATAATAAATGACAACTTATAGGAGAAATGGTTTAGATGTTTTAAGACTATTTTGTAACATTTTATTGTTATTATTTCAATATTTTGTATTTTTTCATTTGGTGAAAAATAACTTTAATAAACTGCTCAATGGCTTAACACAGGGTCTAGAAATAGCCAATAAATGCTTGTCACCTCAAAATTAATGATTACAGGACAAATAAGATGGTCTCAGAGTCTTTGGCTCTTACCCTAAGGCTAAGATATATTTCTTTTATACATAGCTATTTCATGTAAAATTTCAGAAGCATGCATATATTTCCATGTATATTTCTCATTTTATTTTAAAGACAAGTTTAAGGGACTTATTAAAACATCAGAAAGGCCAATCATGCAAATTTAAGATATAGAGAAATTTCACATCCTCCACGAAATTGAGTAGGAAGAAGTCACACCTGACATGCGAGTAACTAGAAAGTCATTTTTCTATGTACACTTTCAGTGTTGCACGGGAATATATTAAGCAACTTTTTAAAAAAGCACAGCCATTTAAAACAAAGCAAAAATAAATATTAGGATTAATGTAAATATCTATCATCCCTGCCAATCAGCGCTACTGTAAATAAAAGAGAGAATGGATGTATAAGGTGTGTTTACCTTGAAGTCAGTATTATCAGGTCTCAAGTATGGTCCCATACCTGCATTTACTTTCTAGGTCTGTTAATGCTAATGTCAATTCGATTTGGAGGGAAAAACCCATAGTAACATTAGCAATGAGTTTTTTGTTTGTTTGTTTGTTTGTTTTTTTGTTTTGTTTTTTACTGCATCAGCCGTTGTAGCCTGATTTAGATAGGTGATGTTGACAATAGGATTTTCTTTTTCTTTTTCTTTTTTCTTTTTTAATTTATTTGACAGATAGAGTTAGACAGTGAGGGAGAGAGACAGAGAGAAAGGTCTTCTTTCCGTTGGTTCACCCCCTAAATGGCCGCTATGGCCGGAGCTACGCCGATCCAAAGCCAGGAGCCAGGTACTTCTTCCTGGTCTCCCACGTGGGTGCAGGTGCCCAAGCACTTGGGCCATTCTCCACTGCCTTCCCTGGCCACAGCAGAGAGTTGGACTGGAAGAGGATCAACTGGGACAAAATCCGGCGCCACAACCAGGACTAGAACCCCGGGCACCGGTGCCACAGGCAGAGGATTAGCCTAGTGACCCGTGGTACCAGCCGTGAACTAGCATTTGTAACTACACTGACTCCTGTTTGTGCCAGTGGCCATTAGATAAACTATCATCAATTTGATATGCTTTACTTATGGTCACTTTGAAATAAATATTATGTAATTGAAATATTCACAGAATTGAAAACCTGGGACTTATTAAGCAAGGATTGTGTCTTCTATTTCCTAATTCCCTTATCATTTTATTTAGGGGACCATGTGTACAAAATCATTGGGAAAGAAGCCCTACACCAATAAGAATGATCATTTATAATTTTCTAGAATAATTTTTAAAGATCCCTTGAACTGATGCTTTAAAACAAAATGATTTTCTTGGACTCCAGTCCCTGTGGGTATCATCCTGAGTCATTATGGCCGATTCCTGATGACCTGGACTTGCAGGTACTAAAGAGATTTCCAGAGGGTGACTTAATGACTTGTCAAAGACCAATCATGAGGTTGGTGATGCACTTCAACTTACATAGGTCATCTGACAAGAACTAACTTCCTTGGAGTGTGTACAGACTTTCTGGGGCATGCTTCTGGAAGCAACCTGAGCAAAAAACCACTCTCAGGCTTGTATTTTATTATTTAGATCTTAAAATGTTTTGTATATATTGTAATTGTAGGTTTTACATTTTACATATTTTAAAGTTTACATGTTTGATTTTTAAAAAATGTTTCAACTATGATGAAATAATTAAAAGAACCACAGATAGTAGTAAAATTCCAGGGAGATGAACATATAAAAATTTAGTATGAGCAATTTACTTCTGATCAAAGAAATTATTCATTAATTGTATAATGACTGCTTGGCATGTAGCCACTCACAATTACACTTTGATAAAGAATTGTTTTGTGAGAAGTTGTGAAGCTAGAGCAAATAATGAGAGGCACAGGTAGAGGCGTCCTTATAATACTACCAGATCTGTGTCCTAGAGATGGATTTTTAAGCAAATCCTCTCCTTTGTGATCCTTCCTCCACCAAATTATTCTACATTAAAAGGTACCTTGAAATGACAAAAATTATTAGTGGCTTTTCATTATTAACATATTTAAATTTAAATGAAAGTATAAAACAAAGGGATTATGTACCTGGGTCTCTGGATTTTTATAAAATTAAATGTGTTATAAGTCTTTATCAAAGGCAGAATATCTAATGTGTCATTTTTTTCAAGCCTTCCGAAGTCCTGTGGCTGGAGTTGGACTTACAATCAAGTTAACTTCAAAAGAATGCAAGTAGGGGCAGGTGCTGTGACACAGCAGGTGAAAACAGCTGCTTGCATCCCATATTGGAGTGCCTGTTTGAATCTCAGCTCCTTCCCTCTGATGCAGCTTCCTGCTTATCCACCCTGGGAGGTAGCAGATGAGGGCTCAAGGGCTTTGGGCCATTGCCACCTGTGGGGGAGACCTGGATGGACTTCCTGGCTCCTGACTTCAACCTGGCTGTTGTGGGCACTTGCGGAGTAAACCAACTGGTGGAAGATACTCATATTCATTCTTTCTCTCTTTCTCTGTCTTCTCTTTCTGTCCCCTTCTCTCTGCTCTTTAAGTAAATAAAAAAGTAAAATAAATAAAAAAGTAAAAAAAAAACCCATAAAAATGAATCCATATATATTAATTCTACTATGCTTCTTTGGAAAGTTGTATATATTTGTAATTCAACAGTTAAATAGCATTTTAACTTTTAATCTGGTGTTATGTTATTGGGGGTGGTGTGGGTGGGGTTGTGGGTTATGCTATTGAAAATGGAGAAACAGGGAAGAGCTTTGCAGCGAAGCAAAATGGGATCAAAGGGTACAAACGAAGAACTGTGCAGGCTCACAGGGATGAAGCAGAGAGAAAGGCTCTTCGTTCTTCTTGTCACTCAGGAAATATTAACAGGTACCCTTAGGATTTTGTTCTTTTATCAGTTGGACGTTTATTGAGCATTTATTCTGTCCCAGTTTCATTTCTAGGAGGTGAGGATATAATATGGACCCAGGTGGTCTAGGACCCTGTAGACACAGAGCTTACATTCTTGTGGGAAAGATGTATTTGGTAGTCATTGCCTTGTTAGCATCTGTCTCCCCTCTCCTATTCTAGTGCTTCTTCCTGGGTCTGATACCATAAACATTGTCTGGTTTATTGAGACATAACCTGGTCTTGCCTCTAGCTTACTGAAACACTTGCAGATGGAAATCATATATCATAAATCATGCACCAAGTGATGATTGCTTGGCAAGAGTTGTAAGCTCAGGCATTTCTAGTGGCCAGGAGAGCCATATATATCTATATATTTATATATGAAAATGGGCCAGGTATCATACACTTAGGAGTTACAGGTATGCTGAACAGCTGTTGAGTTCTGTCCCATCTAAAGGCATCTTAATCTTTTTTTTTTTTTTCAATTAAAGAGGATTCATTAAAACCTGCCTGTGACTTGAATCCACCTATGGGTCACCAGGTTGGGACACCTGATGTAGATCATTCAATGTTGCTAACTTGTTAGGATCAATCAATCCAATGCAACCAACTTCCTTCCTCTGGGCTGACTGGTTTAGCCAACATCACAGGGATGGGTTTGAGATTTCCTGTACTCACTAATTTTCTGATGCAGTGACACAAAGCATTAGTTTCTTTCACCCTTTGGGTTGGAGTTCAATCTCTAGAGAAGGTATCTGAAAGAATGAGGAAGTATCTTGTTATTATCCTGATTTGTACGGTACTGTCCATGAGGGTAACCAAGATGTCTTCCTTCCTCCTAACTCTTACTTTGTACTTATTTTAGCCCAAATGAAAAAGTTGCTTTTCAAGTGGACTCTCTTCCATTGCAGGATCCATAATAATGCAAATTTATTTTTATTGAACAGCTAGCATTAGTAGAATCTGAAGGTGCAATGAGAAACAGGTACTGGGGTGGGAAGACCAGAGCAGAGCCTGTTAAAATGCTAACGGGACATCAGCTTTGCTACGTATTTCACATGTGTGCCCTGTCTGTTTCCTTACTCCTGACCTCGGCTGGGTTTCCATTTCATTCCTGCTGGCTGGGCTTTCCTGACCTGGGACAGAGTGCATCTGTGTGACTCAAATATCATGGTGCTCTGGATGTGCTCCTCAGAGCAGCAGGGGTATGAGTTATAAATATACACGGTGATCGCCTAACATTTCACAGCTCTGTGATCTTGTCAATATTTACTCTCAGGGATAGAGGTTAGTTGGCTGCTATTCTCTGCTAAGTAGATTTGTTCCTTTTTGCTTTTGAAATACATTGCACAATGAGAAAAGTCCACTCCAAACATCTAAAAGTTAATTTTTCTTGGTGATTAGCAAGCACTGATTAGAGAAGCATGCATTCCAAACTTGACAATCTCAGAGTTTATGACCTGCTTCGGCCTGGGATTATGAAAGGTTTGGGCCGAATATTGTGCTTGTGTTCAAAGTAGTTCACATCCTGTAAAAACAAAGGGTTAAAAGAGTCCCTCAGTGGAAGATGAATTTTTTAGGTAAAGTGAAATGAACAGTAATTATACGTAGAGGATTGTTTACCACCAAGTACTGAGACGACTAACATGGGTGGTGGCGGAACCACAGTGATTTCTTCCTTTCAACCATCTATTCACCAAGTGTTCAGGCACTGGCTGATTTGGCTCCAGAACAATTAGAACCATGGTTTAGATGCATGTCTTTAAAAGAAAAATCTGATAGTGCCTTCAGGAAATAACAAAACAACAAGAGCTGGACTTGGGAAAGGAAAAGAAACTGTGCTGTCATTGTCTCATTGTCAAGAACATTGTGGCCAGAATGGAGAATCCAATACTTACTTTTGAGGTGAGCTAGGAATGAGACCCCGCAGCTGTCCGTGGAGTGCATCTTGGATATTGCTAGTTGAATAGAGCCCAATGGGTGAGTTATAGGAAGCGCTCACTACCTGTCTTTTGTCATCAATGTTTGCTGCTGCAACAAAAGGCTGGGCCCTTCTGTTGTGCGCGGTACCAATGGGTCTGAATTCCTGTACAGTGGCAGACAAAACACACAGAGCCAGAGTGCACGACAGAGCCATTAATGAGCGAAATCAACAGCCTCGTTATTGTTAATACAGGCATCTTTACCCACAACGAGATTAATGCAGGGGTTAAAGGAGCAGCAATGCATAAACCTTTCTATGATTTCTTCTCAAGTTTACATGTGCTTTGTTCATCTGCCAAATGTCAAGGTGCAAAGGAATTCACTGGATTTTAAATGTTATAAAATAATTCAAGTGTGGTCTCTCATCTGTCTCCTACTGAATTTTTTGTCTTGAGCCTTTAAGAAAAATCTAATGACATGTTTGAATTTGAAAATTCTGTGTCAGAAATAAGATTTTTGGCATAGAAAAAAATTATTCTTAACATCACTTAAGTAGAGCTTACACATAATTTTCCTTTGATGTCTTAATAAACTCCCCACTCATTTTAAGAAATGGGGAATTAAACATTCAAGAGAATGAGCATTTATGAATAACTTTACTGAGTCATTTTAACTAATCTGGGTAAAATCTTGTTAGTTTTTTAAACATATAAAAATATTATAATACTTATATATATTATATATATAATCCAAATTAAGAAATGAATTAAGAATTTGGATTATGCTATCACCTTAATAATTAGGAAAATAGTGCAAACTAGAAGGCATTTTATGAAAGCAGGATTATGTGGAAGCCTTCCTTTTTATTGTGATGGTCTCGTGCTGTGTGTTTAAAGAGCTCTTCAGGCTTATTCAGTTTCACGAAGTTTGAAGTTAGTAAGTCAGAGAGAACCATTGTAGATGACTTCTACTTCACTGCTTGGGGAACAGGAGCAAACATCAGGGCCCTAACCCTGAGTTTGAAACACATCTGAATGATCTGAAATACTGTATTATTATTTTAATAAATTTAACAAGTTGTTTCCCAATTTATGCATTGATTTATAATTTTGTAAAACCATTAAAAATGCCTTTTTATTCTAAGCAACAGAAGAAAACCAAAAGGGAATGCAAAAGTATATATGCTGAATTCCACGTTATGCCATATTTATATCCCTGCTTTCAACAAAAACAGTATGGGGACCAGCACTGTGGCACAGCGGGTTATCTTCAGTGCTGGCATCCCATGTGAGTACCAGTTCAAGTCCTGACTGCTCCACTTCCAATCCAGCTCCCTGCTAATGTGCTTGGGAAGGCAACAGAAGATGAACCAGGTGTTGGTGCACCTGCACCCACGTGGGAGACCTGACTGAAGCTCCTGGCTCCCGGCTTTGACCTGGTCCAGCACTGGCTGTTGTGTCCATCTAGGAAGTCAACCAGTGGATGGAAGAGCTCTCCTCTCTCTCTCTCTCTCCCTCTCTGTAATTCTGACTTTGAAAATAAATAAATAAATCTTTTTTTTTTTTTAAAGTACATGTGCGCTGATTCTCTTCCCAGACCTTTCTACTTGGCAGACTTAGTGAGGTAACCCTTGATAACATCATTTTCATTCACAAATCCATGTCAATTTCATTTACTTTTGTACCTGTGCCACCATATGTAATCTCTTGAAATATTACTGAAAGAAGTCATTGTCATTAACAAATGAAAAGATCCTGTAACATTCTTGCTTATGTCATGCTTTTCTTCTTATCATACAGATGAGTCAGCGGAGGCATGGGGATTTCTGTTATAAAAGAGACTGTCAGAGATGAATAATGATGGGAGGAGGTATGGGAGGGACTGCTTCTCTTAGAACCGGAGGTTTGCATGGAGATTCTTGTCCTGTGAACATGAACAACTTCCTTTAGAGACTCAGGCTGCAAAATGCTTGCTATTGGTTCCCGTGAGCAGGCATAACCTTCACACATGCTATTCTTCCCCCATTTCAGCCTGTTAGTAACTCCTTTCATTGTTGAAAAACAGGACAGGGAAAACAGGGCTTCCAACACCAGGCCACAGAGTCTCTGACTCCAGCAGCCCCCACTCTCCTGGTACTTGACACCTGTGATGTGGCAAAGAAAGCATTTCTCTCATCAGCCTTGGGCAGCAGATTGTACAGCCTACTTAGCCCAAAAGGAGGGCCTGAGTTGAATACAATCTGGCTGATGAGTCCATCACGTGATCAGATTCCCTGTTCACTGGATGTTTTTGCTCCATAATCATGGCTCACAGCTGAGGAGTTGAGTGGCATTACTGTTGCTGGCAATAGAGAGCAGAATGACTGCAACAACCAAATGTGGCTTTAGAAAAACGTTGAATCCTAGGACATGCAAAAATGTGTGCAAGCATTTATAGTGGTACAATCTGAGTCTTTTGGTTGATTTAACACTAAATTTGGATTGTCTGTGTTTTCTGGTTGTGATCAGCCATTATTATGGCATTAAAAAATGAGCTGGAAATAATTGTAAGTAAATGACAATGGTCATGATTCAAGTCTTTGTAACTTTTTTGATATGAAAGAAGATAAAAGGCTAATTGCCTAATTTAGTTTTGGTGGATTATAAATCTTTCAGGCTTGCTGAAGAGTGAATCATTCAGTATTGGAGAAATTAAACGTTGTGGAATTTAGGTTTCTCCCTCCCTCCCTCTCTCTCTCTCTATGGCATGCCTTATGATGGCTTTATGGGGAAAAATACTCTGCCCTTATTTCTCCTTAGTCTTAAAATGATAACATGGATGGTGACTGTCCTGTAAATGAGACAGCTCCTGTGAAAATGTTTGTGCAACAATAATGTCTACTATTACTTCCAAACAGCACATAAATTAATTAGCTCAAGCTTCTTCTTTGCCATTTTCATTTTGGTTACATATATTACAAAGGTCACAAATGTGTAATTTGCTTTAAAAATCCCTCTATTTTCTACTCAGATCATAAAAGCAAGTGTTTCTGATATGGGCTTCAAACATTTTTATTGAGGCTTTGCAAAGCATTAGTTTATGGGCTTCTAAAGTCATTCCAAAAAGCACAATGCAGTGTATACAGAAAAGGTAAACAACCAATTTAAGTATGGCACTGCGAGGCAATATTCTATCCAAGTCTTACATCATCATTGATGGTCAAATAGAATCAAAAGACAAAGCCAATTAGAAGTTTGCCATTCCATTATAGTTCCTTTTTACTTTTCCTGGAAAATCATGAGGGACAGAAAATACCAGTGATTTTTTTTTAATCTAGCAGTTAATATGAGGGTACTTCAAAAGGTTTGTAGAAAATGGAGTTAAAAGGTAAGTTTTTTTGGTGCAAAATTTTTAAAAAATGATTTATTTGATTGGTAAAAGTGAGAAAGAGAGAGAGAGAGAGAGAAACATATAGACAGAGAAATGGCCACAATGGCCCAGGTTAGTCAGGCTGAAGCCAGGAGTCTGGATCTCCATCTCCTCAGTCTCCCACGTGGGTGGCAGGGCTCAAGCCCTTGGGCCATTTTCTGCTGCCTTCCCAGGTGCATTTGGGGAAAGTTGGATCAGAAGCAGAGTAGTCTGGACTTGACGTAGCACTAGAATATGGAATGTCGGCATCACAGTCAGTGGCTTAACCTGCTGTGCCACAATGCCTGCCCTGGTGCAAAGCAAGTTGAACTCCATGCACATGAAGGGCCTTCAAAACGTTCACGAAACATTCAAAACATATTATGAACAACTATGCATAGGTTTCAAAATTTTTTTTGCACCACAATAAATTTATATTTTTGGTTAAACATTGTTTTAATTCAAGAAGCAGAGAGACAGAGACAGGGAAGGCAGAGAGAAAGATAAGCATTCCCATCTGCTGGCTCACTCCCGAGACCGAAGCCAGAAGCCAGGAACTCAGTCTAAGTGTACCACAAGGGTGGCAGGGACTCAGCCATTTGAGGAGACATCACTGCTGCCTCCCGGAATCTGATTGGCAGGAAGCTGGAATCAGGACCTCAGATCCCTGCACTCTGATATGGGAAGTGGGCCTCTTCACTGACATCTTAACCACTAGGCCAAATACCTGTCCCTAAACTTATCTTTTAATTGCCTTTTCCATAAACCTTGTGAAGTACCTCATTTAGTCCAGCTCTTGTGTTTATTCTATCCAAACAAAGCCATCCAAATGATTCTTGTCTCTTAGGAATTCAGTAAGTCATTATTCCAATAGTTAACACATTTTAAAATTATTATTATTCAATGTTAGGAGCTTATAGTAAGAAAGACTATTTTGAATTAATGGGATGCTAAAGCTGCCAGAGAAAAGCTAAGGAACTCGGCAGAGTGTGCAGGCACCGGGAGAACACAGCTTTTCCCAGCGGCCTCCCAAGTCCTTGGAATGACCCCAGCAGTGACAGCACTCAAAGATGGCCACCTTCCCCTGATAAGGAACCAGGCAATTACCATCTCCAATGGAAACCTAGTATTTGATTCAACTATATATGAAAAATGGTGTGGAAGCATGAAGTGAGCACACAATGAGGGAATTACTGTATTTCAGCAATTTATGAAATTTATGAACAATCACTCCCTCCTCATGCTCACCTCTCAAATGGAAAAGAAAGTTAACCTTTAATCATTCTTCCCTCCAATGGTTTGTTTCAAGTGTTTCCTACATCTCACTGGGGAAGAGTCAGCGGAAATGGTGATTATGAACGTTTACTTCATATAGGCTGCCTTTCAGCTGTCAAAACATTGCAGACTGAAGGTAATTTTATGAAAATATAAACTAGTTATCTCCCACACCACTGGCCTGTGCACGGCAGGACATCTTTATTATGAAAGGACTCCATCCTTTATATGTGAAAGGAGACAGCTTTCTTCTTGGTTAGAGAAGAATCATCTTTGTTTCTGAGATCATCTTTCCTCTTTTGCGATAGGCCCATAATGCCTTTGAGTTGTTTAACATTAAGAAGATGAGGATCATGGTCCCTATGAGAATGGAAGCTCTGCTGAGGCACAGGCACTCTAACAACGTGCCTTCAGAGATGCCTGGTATAGAGACATGCACGTATACGGCTCAGGGACTGTTTTCAGGCTTGTGTGCCAGGACTTGATTCAATTGCTGGGAGTTGCTCTAAACAACTTCTGTGGTCTCCTTGAAGCCTAATATTCATATCTAAATTCATAAAAACAAAGTTTAACTATTTAGAGATAGCATGCGAAACTGAAAAAAATTAAATAGTAAAATTTTATATCAATTACCACTATCACTATTTAAGAAAAAAACTCCATAAGCCTAAACCTACAAATCAGGAAAAAGACAAAAAATAAATACACAAACATTTTATCATTTACGACTTGGATAGTGGGATTTTTTTTTTTTTTAGCTAATAGCTACCACTTTTAAAACAAACAAAAAAGAGTATTTTATTCTAAAGGCAAAGGTCACATAACTTAACAATAAGTGTTTGACATGGGTTGAGAAGTGAGAATTTACATATTGTATTGCTCAATGACATGTAACTTTTCATCTATAATATTCACACATTAGAGCACAATATAAATTAGCATTTGTTTCTCAGACTGCACAGCTTTGTGGTCTAGAAGATTCATCTGTCTCTAGCCTACTCCGTTTGGGTGTTTGTTGTGGGGAAAGCTATCTTTATGCATGCTTTGTACTACTTAAAGAAAAGCCAAGGTATATAACCATAGCTTAGCTTTTCTTCAGTCTCAGTTCACAAATTAAATTTACTCTTTGTTTTTTATCATCATGTTTTGTTCTAGTTTGTGCTATAGGATTTTCAGCTAGCAAAGGATGCACTGAAATGTAGCTATCTTGTGTAGGGAATGTCTGTTCGGAAGTACCAAATCATGTGAACTGGTCATGCAGAAATCCGCCCTGAGAATCTCACAGGGAATAGAAATCCTTTGGTCCATTAGGAGGAGAACTGAAATTGTTCTTATCGCTGAGCTCCTCAAACACTGGCCTCTCTGGAGGATGCCAGTAAGAATTAGTCATGACTCAAACTAATGGAATGTTCAAAGGCTCTGTCTGACTGGTTGCTGTAGCCCTTAATCTAATCTTCACCTTTTTTAAAAAACCAATTTCCTGTCCTTTCTCCCATTTGTGGTCTCACAAATACCCATAATTTCTAACCTCCAAATGCAGGACGCATTGGCTAATAAATGACTGATGAGAGGCCAGAATATTTAAAATTAGGATTATACCTTAATATTCAATTTTTAGAATAGTCATATTCAATGATTAATACTTGTAGGTTTCTAAAAGAGGCCTTGTTGGAGCTGCATTTCAGAGAATTACCCTTGGACTCCAGTTCTGCAGGGAGGTTAGCAACACATAGGCTCGCAGCATGGTCTAGGTTGTCTTAGACATAAGAAATACTTGGCTGAGCCTGGGAAGGCAGCAGAAGATGGTTCAAGCACTTGGGCCCCTGCAACCCATGCGGAAGACCAGGATAGCTTCTGGCTCCTGGTTTCAGCCTGGCCCAGCCCTGGCCATTGTGGCCATTTGGGGAGCGAAATCAGTGGAGGATGGAAGACCTCGCCTCTCTCTCTTTCTCTCTCGCTCTCTGAAACTCTGCCTTTCAAATAAATAAATGAATCTTTCAAATAAATAAATAAGTAAATACTTGCTGAATCACCTGCATGCTAGGGTGGGAGATGCAGCCATGAGTAAGGCTCACTGGGGAGCTGGTACTTTGACCAAAGCAGTCTAATTGGCTCCATATCTTTTATCTTATATTGATAAAAATCAGTTTAAAAATTAGAAGTTTTGAGTGAAAAATTAGTTTGCAGAAGGAAAAAGTGCAATTTTGGATTTGTGGTGTACAAGGGAAAGGGAATAAGAATTACATTCAGTTTGTCCTGATGATAATAAGAGATTGAGTGGCCAATAAATGAATTTGTGTGGGCCTTAAGTGTCCCCTTTGTTGCAGCACCATTCAGTCTCTTTTTCTCATGTGTCTTCAAGAGAGAAGCTGGTGAGGGTGGGAGGAAGCAAGTAGGCTTGGGCTTTACTGCCAAGGGCAATATGCAAGTGAGAGCCCTGCAGGGAGAACTCTAGTTTCCCTTTCTCAACCTTCTCTCCTATCAGAGAAAATGTTGATTAGTGATACTATGATTCACCAACCCACTTTGGATTAAGGGGGTGAGCCCCCATCAGAATTCAGATCCCTTCTCTATACTTATTATCTATTTCATCCATTTTAACTTAAAAAAATTTTTTTAAGATTTGTTTATTTACTTGAGAGGCAGAGTTACAGAAAGAGGGAGAGACAGAGAGAGAGAGGTCTTGCATCTGCTGGTTCACTTTCCAAATGGCAGCAACGGCTGGAGCTGAGATGATCCAAAGCCAGGAGCCAGGAGCTTCTTCCAGATTTCCCACATGGGTGCAGGGGCCCAAGCACTTGGGCCATCTTCTACTGCTTTGCCAGACCATCAGTTGGGAGTTGGATCGGAATTGGGGCAGCCAGTACTGTGCTGCAGGTGGATGCTTAACCCACTATGCCACAGTGCTGGCCCTCCTCTTTGACTTTTGCTCTCTCACCCTGAAGACAAAAAGTCTCAATATCCCTCTCAGCTTCCAAGATCAGGTGTACGTTTGGTCCTCAGAACTGGTCCAGGGCAGTGCTAGAAAAGGCACAGTTCATCTGTAGGCCCTTGAGTTCCTTTCATTCACCAATCACCTATTTATTGAGTGCCCACTGTGGGCTCTGCCTTGGGAATCCAAAGAGAAGAGAACAAACTCAGGGCTCCTGCTTTGATGAATATTTTACATCCATTCACTCCTTTTTGGATTTGTTTGCACCTCTTTTTGCTCTTAACGAATTTTAGGCTGAGACCCTAACTTCCCTTTAGTCAAAAAGTCTAGGACAAAAATCTAATTTTAAAGTCTAACTCATTCCCTCTAAAGATGTTTCTCTACCCTTGGATGAGGGGTATTTTAGTGGAAAATAGAGCTTTGGTGCACATGATGTGTAATGGCCCTTGTAACCGTCTTGAGGAGGGAGTTCCTGGTCTCTAGGAAGCCCTATCACATAGACAGCTTCTTGGGTCACCACTGAGAAAGGGCAGGAGGCTTCCTGGTCACAGCTTGGCAGCACAGGGGAATCTCACTAATAGTGAATGCTCCCATCTAGTTTTGTATCTCTCTGAGCAAGTCAATGTGCCAAGATCTTTGCATTATTTTGTTTAAATCATTGGGAAAGCCCTGTGAGATACAGAGACTTCAGTTATTTTATATTTATTTTACACAGAAGAAAACAGAGGCTTAAGTAGACCATGGAAAGCTGAAAGAACAAATTCAGAAGTTGATCCTGACAGGGGAAGCATTGCTGAAACAAATGTGTCTTTAATTCACTTTCATTAGATGCACAGGAAAACCACACACTTGTAACATCTACTCAGCTTAGGACTAATACTTGTTTCAAAGGAGATATTAGCTTTAAACCTCTGCACTTCTATACCTTGGGAGCTTCTAAGTAGAAGTTCTGATACCCTTTTCTTAATTAGATTTTTCAGTACATCCCAATCGAGGTTTGATTTAATTTTGGTTTTTTTTTGGACCTTTTGACACTGACCACAGTTAGATAAATATCAGATTAGATTAGTTTAGCTCTCTAGCTAGAATTGCCTCAAGGGGAAATCCCTTATCTTTTGCAATTCAGCTGTCTGGGCAGAATCTCACCATGATAACACAATGTAAAACTCTTCTTAGAGCAAATCTAATTATAGAATGCCAGAATTTAGAATTAAAGAAGAATGTAAAATAAGATCTGGGGAAGATCTTGAAGGGTTGAGGTTCACAATAACTATTAGATTGGAGACACCTGTTTCAAATGGTAAATTCCACTTTTTGTTTTACTTTGCTTTAACAAGTTGAATTTCTTGGATTACCTCACAGCCATTTGGCAGAAGTCCATCATAAGAACTGAAAAAGTGCACTCTGTGGAGGTTTAGCCAAATTTTCCTTATGAGAACATATTTGTCTTTTAATAAGATGTTTGCCTAGCCATACTTTTCTTTTTCACTTGGTTTGAGAAGACATGGCCAATGTAAATTAATCACAGAGAGTAAAGACACAACTGCTTCATTGGGTGACCTGTTCCAATGATTACATTTGCCTCTTCTCCCTCTGGGAAGGCATTCCCATCATTTAAAAGGAAATATATCATATACTCTAAAATTCATACCTGTGGTTCTGATTCTAAGTTGACTTTAAAAGGATGAGCTTTCCCATCTTCAGAGACCTGTGGGGACCACAAGCGAGTGTCTGCTCTGTAAAGAAAATAAATTTCATAAACTCCAAATTTGTATGGTACTTCCAGTTTTAGCATACTTTAATTTCCCATTATGTTTGTGAAAATAGCAGCAACTCACACTAATTTAGACAAAGCAATTTTTTTGTTTATGAACATTATTCCCTATTTTCCCACCCAATTATTTTTTGACTTTAAGTGTTCTTTTGAGGAATCTAGAATGGATGAAGGCTACATGGAGTACACTGTGAAGTTTCTGGAGAAACTTGGCTTCTACTGCATGTGGGAAACAGTACAAGAGAGATTCTGAAGGTGCACTGTGTAGATAGCCATGAGGCAAATGCCCTGAATCTCTTCTACTTCCATTCTGGCCTACCCAGGCCACTACGGAGACAATAGGTGATTTGCCCAGTGCACTTGCTATTGGCATTAAGAAAAATGTCTTTGTCCAACCCTTCTCATGCATCAACCTACAACCGTGTGGTTCCAAAGGGACTGCATGCCTGGTAGGAACACAGGTTATGCATAGATAGAGAAAGAATGTATTTCACCCCATGAAATGACAGATTGGCTGGATGAGCCTTCTGTACCACAGCCGGGAAAAGTGTCAACACATGGTGACAGGATCACCACAACTTCCCATGGTAAGACATCATTATTTTCATGGCTTAGTTTCAGATTGTGGGTCTGATGGCAAGAGATTAAGTTCAATTTCCTATTATTAATTTATTTTTTTTGGTCAGAAATGTGTGAGTGTCTAACACACTCATGTATATACTTTCTAACATTCTTCTGGATTGAATTGTATACAAAACAACCAACAGCGTCCAGGAACCAGTTTTTAACATGATCATATGTGATCATGTTAAAATCATAACGTGATTCTTTTAGGATGCTATCTAAATTCCATCCCATTCTCCAACCACATTGAGAACAGCAGTATAACTAGTTGAGCTGTTCAGAGATTGTGGTGTATTTTCATAGTCAATACACTGTGTTAGTACAGGAAAAAAATTTTTTTAGCCCCTCACATCCCAGAGAATTGTTTTTAGAAATGGTTTGTCAACAACTGGTATGACTGATGTTAGGGAAGAAGAGACTTATGCGGCTGATACATAAAAAAGGCAATCAAAATTCCAAGCCCTGAGACACTCTTTCACACTGGGAGGATGGAACCATTTATAGTCTGGTTCAGGTTCTCCTGCAAAACAGATCAAATTTTGACACCGTCAATTAAGAAGCACCTGTCAATTTTGAGACACAGCTGGTGTGCTGCTGCTTTAATCCTGTCCTGTGCATCAGCATGAGTCATGGACTCTGTACCAAAGCCATCAATAGCCAGGATGACATCACCAGGACACAGGTTGGCAGCTGCCGCCTTGCTTCCTGGAGTAATCTGGAAGAAATCATGGCATCATTAAAAAAAAAACAAACAAACAATTTCTTGTAATATCTTGAGTTTTGCATCTGATATTTGTATTTCAACTTGGTAATATTTTTCATGTTTTGTCAGGTGGGTAATCTTAAATCTAACTTCAAATAGCTCTTAATTAACTGTGTTAGCTCTATTCTCCCATTATGTTAAAAATTTGGTTTCTGCTAACCACATTTCATCCAACATCATATCTCTTATTCTCTTTAAAACATTTTCTTCTTTTTTTTAAAGATTTATTTATTTATTTGAAAAAATTACGCAGAGAGGGAGAGAGGTCTTCCATCCATTGGTTCACTCCCCAAATGGCCATATCAACCAGTGTGGAGCCAGGCCTAAGCCAGGAGCCAGGAACTTGTTCCAGGTCTCCCACGTGGGTGGCAGGGGCCATCTTCCAATGCTTTTCCCAGCCCATTAGCAGGGAACTGGATCAGAAGTGCAGCAGCTGGGACTCACAACAGTGCCCACATGGGATGCTAGCATCGCAGGTGGCAGCTTTATCCAATACACCACAATGCTGGCCCCTGAAAACATCTTCTATAACTCCCTGTCTGAATCACATTTTCACTGTTTTAAATTAGTAATTTGTTTCTTTAGCTTTATTTGTCATCCAGAACTTTATATAGTTTCACTATATTTAAATAATTTTATATTTGAATTGAAATTGCTTTAGCATTCCAATAATTTATCATCTTTAGAAATTCACATGAGAGCATACAATGGTCTGAATGCTGTGTCTCCCCAATTCATATGTTGAAATCCTAATCTTAAATGTGGTGGTAATTGGGGGTGGGAGTTTTGTATAGCAACTAGGTCAGGAATGTTGGGCCCTTATGAATGTGATTAGTGCATTTAAAAACAGGACTCAGAGAGAGTTACTAATTCTCTTTCAACCACATGAAGACACAGCAAGAAGCTGACTATTGGAAACCTGGAAAAGGGGCCTCACTAGAACTCAACAATGCTGGTAATTTGATCAGCCTCCAGAACTATAAGAAAAAAATTTCTGTTATTTATAGGATACTTAATCTATTCTTTTTTGTTATAATAGCCTAAACAAATCCAGGGCACATAAGGTGGAGAAATTGGAAGAAAGAATTCCTCTTGCACTTACAAGAAGTCAGGTAATAAACAAAATTGTAACTTTTCTTCTGAAATCCAAGGAAAACCAAATGCCTTCCAGGAAAGATAAGATGTGAACACAGGCTCATCTGTAGCAGAGCATGGAGGAAGATGTGGCTACTATATTAGCTGTTAAGAAGAATTCATCTATAATTATTAAGAAAATGTTGAAAATTGATAACTAATTAGCATGAGCATATAAAACTCTGTAAACTAAAGACACAAGGGAAATTTACATTCACTCGTTGTCTTCTCCACGAATGAACAGATGGAACAAACAGAAAACAACTAACAGAATGGTAGATTTTAATGAAATGACAACAATTACATTAAATCTAAATGATCTAAATACACCAATTAAAAAACAGAGACTGTCAAACTAGATTAAAATGCAAGACCAATTTTATGATTTCTACAAGAAACTTACAAGTTTTTTTCTGAGGTGAGGGAGAAAAGGAATACTTAAGGACATAGGGGAAAATATGGTTTACTATTTTAAGTATTTGAAAATAGAAAATTTGAAATTAGTACTATGCTGAATGTTCAAGTAAAGGCAATGATTACTATAATCATTATACCTACTCTGCTTAAGCCTCATGTAGGTCTTACCCTGCCTACTTCTCACACAGCATCTGGCTCTGTAATAATCCTGATTTCCTTTCAGCTCCTTGAGTTGACTCAGCTCTTACTCTCTCAGGGCCTTTTCAGGCAAAGGTGTTTCTGCCTGAAATGCTGCACTCACTGTTTGCCTGGTTGCTCCTTCTCATCCTTTAGGATTACACCCAGGCTCAGATGCTGCTTTCTCAGAGAAATCTCCCTACACATCTGAAGTAACTTCTGCTGTCTCTCCCACCACCATTCTTCACCATTGTGCTCTGTTCAGTTCCTTCACGAAAAGTATTTGTACTGTTGCTTGTTGTGCATTGTCTGTCGTCCCAACAAGACTGGAAGCTCTTGAGGCTGTACATAGTATGTGTTCACTTGGCCCTTGAGTTATAACAGTTCAATTTAGGATTTTTTGACTTTGCCATGGTGGGCAAGTGATATGCATTCAATGGAAGTTTTACTTTGTATTTTGATTGTTGATCTTTTCCCAGACTGGCGATGGAGATGTCAGGCAGCAGCAATGAGCTGTGCTCCCAGTCAGCTACTTGATCATAGGTGTAAACAACCAATGTTCCACAGTGTTGGGTAAGTTAGGTGCATTAGATGCTTTTTTTTGACTTATAGTATTTTCAATTTATTATGGGTTTATTGGGATGTAACCCATTGCCTATAGAATTTCTAATGCTTCCCACTGTATACCCCAAAGTAGAAAATTAATGAACAAGCCCCCTAAATCAGAGTTCAGAATGAACTAGTCCCCATGAACTCAAAGATTGCGGCTATTAATGTCAACCTACTGTAATGTTAGGAAATTCTCACTGTTTAGAGCAGAAAAACACAAAGGACTTAAATCTCAAACTCATCCAAGGACAAACTAGATTGTTCCTAATGCTTTATTTGAGAATCAGTCATTAATTTTTTTTTTCAATTTGCTTATTCTAGCTATTCCATTTGACTTTGTGGTTCTAAGAGAGTTCCAAGTTAATCTAAATAAATAAAATCTCCAAAATGATAAATTTTTATGTGTCCTAGATCTTCCATTTTATCACTCAAATGTTTATTGTACTAATTTTATTTCTGTATCATCTCAGTTTAGGTATTATACTGATTTTTCAACAGGAACCATTGATAGAATCTGGGAGAAGAGAACCAGGGATTATTACATCTTAGCCTTTAGAAGGATTTTCATTTTCCATGTAGAAATACTCCCAGTCCCAGAACTGTTAGAAGAACAAGAGTGTCCATTCTCAGCATGACTTGTAGGGATAAAAATAATCCTAAACTTTTAATTTTCTCTTGTTAAAATCAGTACCTTGTATTCTGAAATATCTAAAGCCAGGATTCTTTTCTTTGAGTTAGTACACCAGAAATCTTGGCTAAATATGTTTGCCTTCATTTTTTACTAATTAAAAATATTTTCCTTTAATTGATATTTAAACAGATTTTTGTGTATAGTGCATTACTATGTAGTTACAATATAGTATTTATATATACATTCATATGTGTATAAATATATGTAATTTGAGAGGCAGAGCAAGAGAAAGAGACAGAGAGAGATCTTCCAAACACTAGTTTACTCCCTAAATGCCTGCAACAACTGGATCTGGGCCAGTCTGAAATCAGGAGCCAGGGATTCCATCCAAGACTCCCACGTGAGTGTCAGGAAACCAACTACTTGAGCCATCATCTTGTGCCTCCAAGGCTGCATATTTGTAGGAAATTGGACTGGAAGTGGACGCAAGACTTGATTCTGGGATGTGTGTGCCCAAGCAAGGGCTTAGCCCACTGCACCACAATGTCCATCCCAATATGTTCATTTTAAAACATCACTGAGTTTTTCTAATATGTTTAAGGAGCTTGAAATTATATAATACTCAATTCTGATAGTGAAAAACTGAGCATTTTTTTAGGTTTATTAGGTTGAATGAGAAGTAGGATATCTGAACTTAGATATCCATTGAGCTCAGATAATGAATACCTCAGTCAAACATTTTAGATATTGAATGTTACTAAAATATATTAATACTCAAGTTAACAATACCACCTTATATTGATGCAAAATGTTACATTTGTAAGCTCCTTGACACACTTTTGACCATTACAACAGCTCTGTGAGAGGCCGGACAAAGACAACTGCCTCTATTTCTCAGAGAGGGAGAGGTATGTAAGGTAACTGCAGCTTCCCACTAAGTTAGGAACAACTGCATAGTACATCACCAGCTGTTTCAGAAATCAGGTAGGAGAGCTGGTTGACAGTGATGGCCAGACCTCACTTCTGACTTTGTATTCAATTCCTGAAGGGAGTTGTGAGGAAGAAAAAAGAATGTAGAGAGAAGAATGAAGAGGAGGAAACATGACAGATGACTTTACTTCTTCCTACATTTCAACTTTAGTATGCTACTGACCAGAAAGTGAATGGAAAAGTGGCCTGGTTTTAGTAAGTTAAACTATTGCTTAATCACAAAAATCTGTTATTTCCCAGAATTATTTTATTATAATATTATAGCCTTGTATGATTCGTGTATTATTTTTCACAGTTCATTGTAACTGTTTTCCCAAATTAGAAGAGAGCTACAAAGAGGCAGACAGTTGTTCAACGTGTTATTTACTACTCATGATCATGATCATAACTATTGAAACTACCAGAAAGGTAATTGGATAGAGTACTGCCAACAACCACTGAGCACCATGATTTCAAACTTGTCTGATTCTAAGAATCACCTGGGGTCCCCGTTGAACATAAAGACCTCTAGCCCACTCCAGAAGTCTGGAGTTAGACATCAGAGTCTCGAGAAGAGGAGCCATGGAATTTGTGTTTTAAACAAGTGCGTCAGAGGATTTCTGTTAAACACATCAGCACATTACTTGGGTACAGTTTGGGAGAAAAATTAGCTTAAAAGTACAGAAAAAGCATCTGTAGTGCTCCACTTACCATGGGAGACAGAAGGGAAATAAAAATATGGCTCTGAAATGATTTTTATGTTGAGAATAAAAATGATTGAAATAGTTATGGGGCAAGAGAAGTATATACTGAAGGGCTGCACTGCCCTTCAAAGCAAAACTGTGAGAAACTCCATCACTCAGTTTTTCTCCATTGCGTAATAAGCTCCGCATGCCTCATCTGACATCCATAGCCTCCTGCACTGGATGCACTTGGCTGCAATGGGCATTTCTACAGCCATGCCCCACACCAGTTACATCAGAATTTCTGTGTGCACCTGTCCCTGAATGTTTTCTTAAGTTATCTGAGGTGGTTCTAATATACAACCAAGCTCGAGAACTACTTTTATATTATTGACTATATTATTTTACTTTTTAAATCAATCTTATGAAATACTTATCTCTATTTTAAAATGAGAAAATGGATGATCAGAAGTATAAGAATCTAGTTTAGGGTCACACATTCAGTGTGTGAAAACCTGAAGTTCCCACCTAGGTCTGTCTCACTTCATGGCCCAAGCTCCTCTGCTATCCCACAATGCCTCTCCTACAAGTAATCTCTTCCCCTGCCTCATCTTATCTCTTTGGCTATAGTTTTCTTGTGGGATCCTGGGAAGATTGTGTTGTGTCCCTTTTCCTCAACTGATACCTGGACTTATCAGAGGGTGGGAATCCATCTAAGTTGTGATTGTATCCTTCCAGTGAGTTTCATATACAAGACCTTCTGCACTAGGTAGACATTTGGAAGACGTCTGACACTTGTGAACATATGAACCAGTGCTTTCATGTAGACACAATTTTTGTTAGAACAAAATGAAACAGAAAAAAAGGTAATATTCACATCAACCTTTCTATTATAATTTTTCAGCCTGGAAAAGGATTGCATTCAACTGTAAATACTCCTTCTAAAAGTTCAAATTTTAAATATGAAAGATGTTAAAGTTATACACTTTTCTATGCAAAAGTTAAGAATGCACTGACACTTGTTTGTTGGTCCCCAAATTCATGTTAGGATTCTAATAATGACCCTGGGTGTGCTCTGATTAGAAAAGAAGAGTGAGAGAGGGAAGTGGTGATGGGGAAGAGAGAAATGATCATCTGAGGTATACAATCGCTTTATATATGTACACAAAAGAAGCTTGCCTCCTACCCATACTGGAACTTTATGAAAGCAGACAATAAATGTGTAACCTATGATAGTAGATCCACCTTCTGGATGTTCCAAAAACTTAAGAGCCGGACTTCTCAGAATCTTCTCAAAGAGGAAGAATAGAAGCTCACTTAGATATGTGGAACTTAAACTTTATTCTGTGAAATGCCAAGACCAGTATATACGGTGTTTGTAATAACCACTGAACTGAAGATCCAAAACTTAGGTTTTTCTATTGCACAAAGTATAACACAGTTATTGCCTAGGAATAGCTTTCCTATAAATTGTGTGTATCACAACTAGTTACTGAGTTTGTTTTAGGATATCCAGCATCTCAATGTAGTTTACTTTTCATGTTTTTATGATACAAAGATTTACCTGGTTGATTAATTGGATTGTAAACATTGTGGGGTGGGAACACTTTGTCCTAATTTTGAGAGCAGTCATTTCAGTTGATGGAGAGAATTGTATTCATCGCCCTCCCTCCTACAAACTTTGGGTGGAGCACAATCGGTTATGAGAGTTTCTATAGTCTGCGTTTGTATAGTGTGGGACAGGGAGAGGAGAGTACAGCTTGTAGGAGGACAAAAGCCGATTTAATTGACTTCAGGAAATTCATTTCGTTTACAAGACATTTTTGACATTAAGTGTAGACATTGATAGTTCAATTCTTTATATACTTAAGAACTTACCTAAAACAGATAAATCAACTAACAGCAAAACAAGTCTCATTTATCTTTATTGTGGAGTATTTTTGAGAACACAACCTGTATCTATTTATGACAATCCAGTTATATAAAGAGAGGACAATTTAGTCAATCATTCACATTGTGTATTTATTTACCATACAATATCTATAATTTTCTAGACACTGTACTGGGCACTAAGTGATCCTCAAATTAGAAAATTCCTTCCATGGTCATCAAATGGATGAAATTATTGTTACTAGAAGAAGGTTTGGAAGAAGTATTTGTGTTTCTGCAGACAGAGATGACATTAGGGGAGGGCAGAGAACTCTGGGGGGAAATGATTTCAGGAGCAGAGACGCGAGGGAAATCCTACATGATCTAGCATTACTCCCTATGGGTGGAGAGAGAAGAGGGAAAGAATAGAGAAAGAAGGATGAGATGGGGGAAATGCAGTTGGAAACTCAAGTTAGGACAAAAGGCAAAAAACCGCAAATGCCATGCTAAAGGCCACACATTTTATTTTCTGTGGAGTGGTGATGCAAACAGAGATGGCTGGTGAGAATATGCAGGGTGAACTGAGAAGGAGGACAAACGTTTAGGTGTGAAGGTTTGACATCTTGAATAAAGACAGTGGAGGAAAAAAGGAAAGTTGCTGATCTTGAAGACAGAAACAACAGGAGCAGTGATGACTTGGATGGCACAAAATACCCATCTAGAAAGATCTGAACCCTCCGTGGGATTTTTCACCTCTGTGGACTTCAGAATGAAGGCTTTGGAGGCTGTTAGACCTGGCATCAGATCCTGTCCTGCCACTTGGATTACTGGCAGGCAAATGGACTCTGGAAACTTCACTCGCCTCATCTGCAGAAGAGGATAATACTACCACTGCTCTCATGGGGTCATTGTGAGATTTTAGTGAGTTAGTGGATAAAAAGTGCTGAGAAGAGTGATGGCAAACATAAGATATAATAATAAAATACAACTTTAACCTTTCTCTCTGTCTCTCTCTCTCACTGTCCACTCTGCCTGTCAAAAAGTAAAAAAAAAAAAAAAATACAACTTTACTCCCTTTTTAAAAATATGTAAATCTAATAGAATAATTCTGTTACCTAATAACACTCATCATTATTTTTGCATTCTAAAATTATTTTCAGGAGTTTCCTCCTCCCAAATGATTTTAAGTACTCTCATGATTTCAGTGGAAATATTCTCAATTCGGTGTTCACCTAGGCATAAAATTCCAGGTGACTGTGTGTTCACTTCTCAGCAAGAATCTATTATGTACAAAAAAGCTTCAGAAAGTTCATGGGAAAGTCACATTATCTTTTAATTCCGTTTTCTAAGAACTCCTTGTACATGGCTTTGGGGACACATGGGCTAGAAAATAGCATAGTTTTATGTGCTGTCTTGAGGTTAAATTAATGGAAGAGAAAAAGGCATATTCAAATGAAATAATCATATCTGGTCATGCTCTGTTATTGAACCAAATGTCAAAATGAATGACACAGTTAGTTATGAGTTAGAAATTCGAGATAGAATTGGATTCTTAAATAATCACTGTCTCTATATCAAATACACTTACTAATAACTGCTGTAGTGCTGTAGTCCAATTCTAGAATGTAAATACTGTTTTAAAATAAACATTTATAATGTCAACACTCAAAATTTGAAACATATAATTAATTACATTGACATGTTATCTAGTAAGAACAAAATATTTCTTCTATAAATCTCTTAAAGGATTTTTGTGACAGTTATTTCTTTAGGATTTAATGTAAATATGATTTGTAGGAGTCAAAGTTTATTACATTTAATATAAACAAATGGAAATCACACTCCAGAAACTAAAAATATTTCTCTGTAGAGATAATGGAAACTGTTTTCTTTGGTAAATCTATAAAAGGAATTGTTTGGCGCAGATCACTGAAGCATTTTTGCTTAATTTACTTAGGAACATTTTTGGGGGTGCGTTGTTTTCACGTTTTATATAAAAACACATGTCAGATGTGTTTACATGTTCTGGAAAAATGTGAAACAAAGCTTGAAATGTTCCATCCACTGTATACATGTGTGTGATACATGTGTTGAAAAGTTTTAGAAAGGACATGGGTTCCCAAATCTCACAGATATATATAAATAGAACATAATTTAAAAGGTATTATCTTGTTCAAAATCTATGTCAGATGATATAGTGCAGATTTATAAAATACAATATAAGCAACATAAAGGAAGAAAATACCATGTCATTTTGAAAATAAAAGTATAATATCCTGAAAGTTTATGCATTGAAATTAATTTAAAGTGGTTTATATGTAGAAACTGAAACACCAACAATAATTTTCTAGAGAGAAAGATACTATGTTGGAAAAAAATCAGAGACTTACACTTTAGCATACTGATTTTAGAAACAAGGTTTTATATTTACTTCCTTCTTCTAATTAGAAAAGACGTTAGAGAATGTTAAGGAAGGAAAAGCTTGACAGTGTATTAAAATATTATTTCCAGAGTTAGTCTGGAGGGTTACTTTCTATCAGGAAAAGTAACCTATCAGACTCGTTTTCTGTATAGTTTGAATTATAGGTGATGGTTCCTAAGCCAAGTCCCCAGCTTTGGAAAATATTTGTTCAAAATGCCTGGAAACCCAGGAACACACATTAGTAATATTTTCCCCGCCTGGTTTGATACGAGCGGCTCCAACTTGGCCAAGCCAGGTTGTGCCCCGCGAACAGCGCCTTGCTGAAGTTTACATCCAGACAAGAAAAGACGCCGAGGTGCGTGTCCAGCCCCAAGAAGCACCGGCCCGCCTGCGTCCCTACCTCCCCATGCTGGCACCACAACTGTGGCCCAAGCGAGATGGGGTGCGGAAGACGGGAAGGCTCCGCAGCCGTCCAGCTGTCCTGGAGCGCTCCCCTGGGAAGCTGCTGGGGACCGAGAGGGTGCGGGACCTTCCCAGCCGACTTTGCAGGGTCCCCACACCGCGCAGCATCCTTCAAGCCTCCACTTGTCGCGCTGCTGCGGCCCCAGCGGCTTGGGAGCCCGAGGCCCGGGATCCCCCGGCACCCCCATCCCGCCCGCCCTCCCTGGCTCTGTCCGCGCCTGCCGGGAGGCCGGGGTCCGCAAAACACCTACCCTGGTGATGATCAAGGGCTGGTTGAAGTCTATGCCCCCCGAGAGTCGAAAGCCCCAGGGCGCAGGGCCCGGGAGGACTACGGTCTGGGGCATGGTGCCTCCTGGCGCGGCCTTCCGGGGCTCCCAGGCGGCGGGACGCAGCGACCGGCGGCCCCGAATCCCCCAAGAGGGACAGCCCAGAGTCCTCGCCGGGACAGCGGCGGGGGGCGCTTTATCGCCTCTCCCTCGTGACGTCACCGGCCTCCCCTCCTCCCCGCCCCCTCCCACCCGGGAGAGCTCCAACTTTGGAAGTGAGAGGCGCGCCCGGGCCGCGGGAGTCCACGGGCGCGCACCGGCTGGGTGCGGCCTCGCAGACCCCTGCGGTGGCGGGCGCGGAGCCGGCCTCGGGTTACAGCTGCCATCGCGGTCTCTAACACCTGTCCTCCTGTTTATCTCCCTCTCCGAGTCCCGCAGTGCGCTTTACTGCAAGTTAAAAGCACTCACAGCGCAGCCTCTGAGCTTTCAACTGAGACAAAACAGAGGCTTCGTCAACGCAACTACTCATTTAGGAATTTTGGGTATGTTGATGCGAACTTACTGTGTGACTTAGGTCGAGTTATCTAAGGTCCTTAAGCCCCAGTTTCCTAAAATAGGGCTAATAGGTGTACCCATCTCATTGAGTTACCGTGCGAATTTTCTGAGAATTAAATGAGGCATCCCTGCACAGTGCCTGGTGTAGCCTAAATAATAAATGCTAAGTATTTCCATATTGAAAAATATTTACATATTTGTATGTATTTATGTGTATGTATTACACATCAATCAGATATGAGAGTTTTAAAAATCGTAGGAGCATGGAATTGAGATTGCACATTTTTATGAACCTCATATATACAAACTTTATTTGTTTAAAATGAAGACATCTGGAGTTGGCGTTGCTGGGGCTGGTGTTGTGTCATAGCAAGTAAAGCCACCACCTGCGATGCTGGCATCCCATCTTGCTGCTGGTTTGAGTCCCAGCTGTTCCACTTCCCATCCAATTCCCTGCTATTGGTCTTGGAAAAGCAGCTGAAGATGGCCCAGATGCTTGGGCCCCTTCCACCAACGTGGGAGACCTGGATGAAGCTCCTGGCTCCTGGCTTTGGTCTGGCTCAAGCCCTGGCCACTGGGGCCACTTGGAGAGTAAACAGTGGATTGAAGATTCTCTCTCTCTCTCTCTCTCTCTCTCTCTTTCTCTGTGTCTCCTTCCCTCTCTGTAACTCTGCCTTTCAAATAAATCAAATATTTAAAAAAATGAAAAATCTAAAAAGTAAAAATGTGCAAACATTCCCAACTCATGGAACCATATGAATGGCTGATTAATCAACATACTCAATATAAATAGAAATAAGTTTGAATGGAGCAGGTGTCACCTCCCTTAAATTCAGTTGCACTAATCTAGGCGTCAAGCTGCAGCAAGTGGTGTGCCCAGTGGTGCTGGAATAAGGCAGGCCAGGAGAACTCGCTTAACTAGATGAAACAGCAGGGAGGAAAAGGCAGGAGAGGAATGTTCTTTGAGCATCTCAATGGGCCAGGAGCTGCAGAGACAGCTTCACACACATGGTCTTAGTTCATCCTTAGTGTTCAACAGATTGCTGTTATGACACCCATAGTTTTTTCAGGTAAGGGAATACATTCTTAGACATTAAGAACTTACATAAAATCACACCGCTGATAGAAGGTAGAACTAAAATTGAAAACCCAGGTCTGCCTGACTCCAGTGTGTGCTAGGTGTAGGGGAATCTGGGTAGGGTTCTGTTTCTGTCTGTGTGGGATCACGTGCTTCTGGTGTTATGCCTCAGCATGGCCTGATGTCCAATGACCCGGGGGGAAGGCTGCTGAGGGAAGAGAAATACGAAATGTCTAAACGGCCCAAGAATGAGCCAACATGATCAGTCCAGGACTGCAGAGCTGCTACATAGTTTGAAGAGAGCAGTCTGTTTGGAAATGATTTTTTTTTTTATTTTTTAGAATGATGGAGGAAAGGAAAGAGATTTAGGGAATGACAGGCAAATTGGACTTGCCTGGAAAAGTGTAACTCACAGAACCAGGATGGTACTATTTGCCTACTGTGGAGGACCATAGGAAAGTCCCATTGGAAGCATGTTTATCTAGTTCCAGACATTTTCCAGTGCTCCACCTGGGTTGGATTATCAGGGAAATAAGCATCATATATTCTTGTTGATTTTGCCTATTTGGGTTGGCTGTATTACTGCAGAATACATTTCCTCTGTCAGAAACTGGCTGTGTTGGCATGGTACACACACACACACACAGAGGTCAATTCAGAAAAAAAATCAGACAAATTATTTGATTTTATGAAATTGTAAAAATCAGTTGTTTATACCTTACCCCATGTGCTGGCTTGTGTAACCCAGTGGTTATCTGATATTTTTTCTTTGCTAACTGGTCATTTTGGCATCAGTTAGATGTAGGCAAGCTCTGCACAATATCAATATATTACCTGGTGAGTTCTTAAGGCTGTGCAGTGTGGCAAGTGGGGACATAAAGTGACAGTTTTTTATGTCCTGAGGTGTCCTGAGGTCAATAGGAAGCCATCAGAGGTGACTGTCAGGGTGGACTGAGAAGGGTTGTGAGGGAGTATTGTCAGGAAGAACCTCTGGCCCATTCCTAAATTCTCCTGGAGGTTTCTGCTTTCCATTTGGGTGCTGATCTATGAGGTGGAGGTCCTTTTGGCATGACTCCTCCATTTGTTTTCTTGATTCCTTTCTAAAGGAAACAATGGGACATTTGTTCTGCACAGCGGTGGAGTAAGATTGAAGTACTCCAGAGGATGTCAGAGCTGGATCTGGAAGAGTAAGTAAGAGCTTCCCGGGTGGCTGGAATTGGGAGGATAATAGGAAGAGAACATGTAAGGAAGAAAGAGCTGTGTAGGATTGTTTAGGGAGGCAAGAAGCAAATGGCTATTTAGGAAATAGATAGCTGGATAGAGCTCAGCATTGAGTCGAGCTAGGAAGCAAGGGTCATGGTAGTCAAGGGTCATATCAGAAGGGATTTTGTATGTTACTTGAAAATGTTGATGTTATTCTGTAGGAGCCTTTGAAGTGTTTAAGGAAACAAGTATAATAATCAAATTCACATTTAACAGCACCATTCTGGGGGCAGGTTCCTGCCTAGTGGTTAAACCACTGTTTATGATGACACGTCCCATATCAGAGTACCTTGGTTCAGCACCTGGCTTTGGATCCTGACTCCAAGTTCCTGCTAATATGAACCTTGGGAGACAGTGATGATGGCTCAAGTAAATGGGTTCCAGCCACCCAGCTGGGAGACCTAGATTGTGTTCCTGGCTCCCAGCTTTGGCCTTGGCCCAGCTTCCTCCCGGTGGGGGAAGGAGGATGAAACATATTAAAAGAAGATGGGAAGCAGGGAGTCCAGTTAAAACTTACTGTAATAATCCAGGCAATTGGGATTCAGAGGGGTGGGCAAATAGGGGAATTGTTCAGAGGTTCATAGACACAACCTGGGAACAAATCTCACATGAGGGACTAGGGAGAAGTGAAGAGATTTGTGTGGCTCCCAGACTTCTGTGTTGGGGTTTTCATGAATGGTGGAATAACTAAAAAGAAGAAAATGTTTAAGAAATACAGCAAGGGATTGGATTAAGATGGCAGAGTACAGAGGGAGCTTGTTACTCTGATCTTGGGGAAGATAGTTTAAAAAAAGTGGGAGGGTATAATCTCAGGAAAGAGGGAGAAAATGGCAGAGGAAACTCCATACAAATTAGAAGGACGCTGGACCTATGTGAAGGGTGTGGATGTGTACAACTCAGCAGCCAAAAGTCTCTGCACCAGCTTTGGAGAGTGAGGTGAAACCAGATAAAAGCAGCCCAAGCCATTGGTGATAAAGCTGAAGGAAGAGCCTGGAGGGAATCCGGAATCGAGCCCCGTGGGGGACAGTATACCTGCCAAACTAGAGGAGAAAAAAAGGGGGGGCATGATACTCTCTCTGATCACCCTGCAATGACATCCTCCTACAAGCCAATAGAGAGTGCATGCCAATTTGGACGTATGTAACAGCTGGGACAGCACCCAGCAACCAGTCAAGCAGAAACTCCTGAGTCTGGTAGGGAGAACTGACATGGGGCTGGGTGCTCATTACTGTGGGAAGCTTGTGTGCTGGGACTGTGGAAACACTGTGGCTATGTGGGAGGTCTCGAGGTATGGCTGAGACTTTGGGTATTCACTGTGGGCAGCTCCACATGCTCAGGGCTCCCTGGTCCCCTGGTGAAGGACATTGCTGTGGATTCTGTGCTAACACCAAGGACTGCACAGATCCTTTGTGTAGTTCTTGTGGCAGCACGGACAAATATTATACCTAATGGGTCTAGTGCCCAGTCACTGGTCTCCTTTGAGGAGAGGAGGTGAGCTTAGTCTATGCTAACAGAGCAGAACAAACCTCCCTCTGATTAAAAAAAAAAAAGGAGATTTACCATGCCTAACTTGGGCATCACCTTGGACACTCCCTTCACCCTGGAACACTGAACAGAGCTCACTGGCACACCCACCACATGCCTCTAGGTAGTCACAGAAAAAGTAGACACTCCACTAATCCACAGAAGAATAGTCCAAAGATAAAAGCCACCACAGAGAAAAAGCAAAGAAGAAACCAATGAGTATCTCCACAAATGCTGAGTAATAAATGCACTAGTTCAAGAAACAGAAATAAGGAACACACAATGATGCCCTCAAAGGAACACAACACTTCAATACTAGATTGTGAAGATGAAAATATTGAAGAAATGCTAGAAGTGGAATTTAAAAAACTGTTTGCAGGATTACTTAGAATAAGAAGCAAATGCATGAACCAATGAAATCCATACATGACATGAAAAGAACATTTCTCCCATGAAATTGAGTTCTTAAAGAGAAATGAAAATGAAATCCTGGACCTGAAGAATTCAATAAGTCAAATAAAAAATGGAGTGGAAAGCCTTAACAACAGAATCTCTGAAGCAGAAGAAACAATATCTGACTTAGAAGACAAAGCACAGGAAATTATACAGTCAGATAAAAAAATAATAAGAAGAAATTAGAAAACTAAAAAACACTATTGGGAATCAACAGGATACTATCAAATGACCCAACATACGGGCTCTAAGAGTTCCTGAAGGCGTGGAAATCGAGAAAGTATTAGAAGGCCAATTTAGTGAAATAATAACAGAAAACTTCCCTAATTTGGAGAAGGAAAGGGACATCCCAGTACAGGAAGCACATAGAACTCCTAATAGACATGACCAGAAAAGATCTTCACCACAACACATTCTAATCAAACTCACCACAGTAAAACATGAAGAAAAGATTCTAAATGTTCACAAGAGAAATGCCAGATTACTTTCTGGATCACCAATTAGACTCACAGCAGACTTCTCATCTGAAATCCTACAGGCTAGGAGAGATTGGTGTGATATAGTCCAAGTCTTAAGAGAAAAGAACTGTCAACCCAGAATATTGTACCCTGCAAAGCTCTCATGTATGAACAAAGGTGAAATAAAGACCTTCCATAACAAACAAACTGAAAAAATGTGTCACCACTTGTCCATCCTTGCAAAAGATGCTTAAGGATGTTCTGCACATAGAAACATAGAAACATGATCATCACTACAAAAGAAGGTAAAAGGCAGAAAATCTCCTAGTGAAAGTACAAGTGAAATCCAAAGTAAAAAATTGAAATATTTATTCAAAAATGACAGAGCGAAGTCATTACTTATCAATAGTCACCTCAACTCTAGTTAAAAGACACAGACTGGCTGAATAGATTGAAAATGATTTGCAGCCTATAACAAATACATCTCACCAATAAAGATGCATGCAGACTGAAAGTGAAAGGATGGAAAAAGATATTTTAAAAAGAATCCTAATTCCTAACAGAAACCAAAAAAAGAGCTGATATAACCATCCTAATATCAGACAAAATATAATTTAACACAAAAACTGCTAAAAGAGAGAAAGAATGGCATTATATAATGATTAAGGGATCAATTCAACAGGAAGATGTAACTATTATGAATGTATATGCACATAATTACAGGGCACCTGGCTATTTAAAAGAAATGTTAAGAGATTTAAAGGGAGGCATAGACTCAAATACAATAGTAATGGGAAACTTCAATATCCCACGTTCATCAATAGATCAACCAGACAGAAAATCAACCAGGAAACAACCGAATTGTTTGACACTACAGATCAAATGGACCTAAGAGATACCTACAGAACTTTTTCATCCTACAGCTGCAGAATACACATTCTTTTCACCAGCCCATGGACTTTCTCTAGGAAAGATCATATCTTAGGCCATAAAGCAAGTCTCAGCAAATTCAAAAACATTGAAATCATACCATACATCTTCCTGGACCACAATGGAATGAAGCTGGAAATCAGCAACTCAGGAATCTCTAGAACATACGCAAACACATGCAGACTGAACAACATGCCCCTGATTGCCCAGTGAGTCATTGAAGATAAATCAAAAAATTTCTGGAAACCAGTGAAGATGACAATACAACATATCAAAACTTTGGGATACAGCCAAAGCAGTGTTAAGAGGAAAGTTTATAGCAATTGGTGCCTACACCAAGAAATTGGAAAAGCACCAAATAAATGAGCTATCCATGCATCTGAAGGACCTACAAAAACAACAGCAGGGGCTGGCACGGTAGCGCAGTAGGTTAACGCCCTGGCGTGAAGTGCCAGCATCCCATATGGGCGCTGGTTCAAGCCCTGGCTGCTTCTCTTCCAATCCAGCTCTCTGCTATGGCCTGGGAAAGCAGTAGAAGATGGCCCAAGTGAGACCAGGAAGAAGCTCCTGGCTCCTGGCTTCGGATCAGCGCAGCTCTGGCTGTTGTGGCCAATTGAGGAGTGAACCATCGTTTGGAAGACCTCTCTCTCTCTGCCTCTCCTCTCTCTCTGACTTTCACATAAATAAATAAATCTTTTTTAAAAAAAGAAAAACAACAGCATATAAACCCAAAATTAGTAGGAGAAAAGAAATAATTAATATTAGAGAACAAACAAACAAAATTGAAACAAAAAACAATAAAAAGGATCGGCATAATGAAGAGCTGATTTAAAAAAAAAAATAAACAAAATTGACACACCACTGACCCAATTAACTAAAAAAAAGGAGAGAGAAGACCTAAATTTATAAAATTAGATATGAAAAAGGAAATGTATCAACAGACACCACAGAAATAGTAAGAATCATCAGGAATTACTACAAAGAGCTGTTTTCAATACACTGGGAAACTAGAAGAAATGGATAGATTCCTGGACACATACAACCTACCTAGATTGAGCCATGAAGACATATAAAATCGAAACCCATAAACAAGGCAGAAATTGAATCAGTAATAAAGATCTTACCAATGAAGAAAAGCCCAGGACTGGATGGGCTTCACTGCTGAATTCTACCAGACATTTAGACAATTCCAATTCTTCTAAAACTATTCAAAACAATTGAAAGGGAGGGAATCTTCCCAAATCTTTCTATGAAGCCATCATCACCTTAATTCCTAAACCTGAAAAATATGCAACAGAGAAAGAGAACTACAGACCGATTTCATTGACGAACATGGACACAAAAATCCTCAACAAAATTCTAGCACAGCTCTGTAGCCCAACATACGGTAAGTTCAAAGCAGTGAATGTTTCTAGGTCACCTTTACCATTGTCATAGCTTAGTCAGTTGGAGTGTTTGACACACCTTTGTATTTTTCCCACATCTTGCAATTGGAATGCATCCAAATGGAGTCCCACTGTCTAGGTGAAGGTGGAGTGAGGAATTTCATCGCTCTCACTGTCTCATCGATGCCCCTCTGACCTCTGGATGCTTTAAAGGAGCCTCCTCTTTGTGAGAAAGGTGATCATCTCTTATCTCACTTGTCTGCCTCACCCTGCAAATCCCATGTACAATGTTCCATGATGTTTCATGACCAAGCAGGATGGTAAATGGAACCACAGTCCAACTCTGCAGAAATTAGGTGTTCGTGGAACATAAGAATTGTGAAAGACAAACACCACCATTGTGAGGATCAATGATCGTGAGGGAAACAAAGATAATAAAATAAAAAAATAAAAATCTCTAAACAGTTCTAAGTTCTTAAGAGATTTGAGAGCACACTTACGTAAGATTAAAAGAGGTTGTTCTGAAAAGGAGTCAACAGAGATTAACAAATAATTCCTGGAAATTCAAAGTAAGGTGGTCAGGTAACTATCCACTAAGGTGAAGCCCACATTACTCAGCTGAAAAAAATAATGAAAACAACAATAAAATACAGTACAAAAAAATTCCCCAGAATATAGAACAAAAAGACAAAGAGGTCATATAAAAGAAACAGTAGTAGACAAAGAGGCTAGGTCCTGATGGCCCAAATGAACATATAATAGAAGTTTTGAAAGGAGAAATCTGTGACCATTAAAAAGTGTCTCTTTTCTAACAGTTAAGACAAAAGACCAAGGATTGAGTCTTTCTGAACTCAATTGAATTGTAAGTCTCTCCTTGGAGAAATTACTGTACCAGGCATGTGGGGTGGGGGAGGCAAAGTGAAATATTTATCATTTTCAAATGTGAAAATTGACTCAAAGACACAAAAAAATGTGAAACATTTACAGATCTCAATACAAATGCTATCATCTTTCCTGTATAAATATGAAGGTATACATGACAGAGATGAGAGAAAGAGCTCTGGAAGTGATGGGTAGGCAAAAACAGAGGTTTTAACAAACTGTGGCTTCAAGAGAAGATTAAAAATGTGAGAAAAAGAACTGTGCATTTATGAAAATTATTGAAAGAACAATAATATCAATAGAACTAAAATAATAACTTTCCTTAATCAAAGATGACAGAGGGTGGGATGAAGAAACATGAAGTAGGCCAAGTCTCTCATCTTGTAGAAGAGGAAACAAGTTGGCATCTAAAGCTGATAAATTGGGAAGAAGTGTGTTTAGAATCATGGCAGTGAGCACAGAGTTTAGAAGAGAAATTGTTAAAAAGTTATCTCCAGAGAGTTGTGTTGGGTTTGAAAAGTGACTAAAGGAAGTCTTTCAGCTTTTATATCATACCCTTCTCTTTCAATAATACAATTTCCAGGCATTATTTTACAATTAAAATGTGTACAGGGCTAGTGCTGTGGCATAGTGGGTAAGGCTGCTGTCTGCAGATCCGGCATCCCATATGGGCGCTGGTTTGAGTTCCAGCCTCTCCATTTCTGATCAAGCGCTCTGCTATGGCCTGGGAAAACAGAGAAGCTGGCCCAAGTCCTTGGGCCTCTGCACCCATGTGGGAGACCTGGAAGAAGCTCCTGGCTTTGGACCGGCGGAGCTCTAGCCATTGCGGCCATTTGGGGAGTGAACCAGTGAATGGAAGGCCTCTCTTGCTTGGACTCTCTCTCTCTTATTCCCTCTCTCTCTGCCTCTCAAATCAATCAATCAATCTTTTTTTTTTAAAAGTGTACACAAATACATTAATGAAATGCCTAATCATAAAGCTACAAATTTTAAAAGCTTTTAACTATGGAAGTGTTAATTATTATTTGTATGCATTTAAATTATACTACTATGTATTTGTAAAATATTTATTGTACATGTTTGGGAAATTAAACATATTTTTACATTTGTAAGAATTATTTTGTATATGTAAGCCCTGTCTCAGTGGCTAACATCTTTTCTTTCTTTTCTTTTCTGTAAGGAGCCAGATAAGAAATATTTTAGGTTTTGTGAGCCACAAGGAATAATTGAGGACATTATACAAGCATGCTATTGAAAAGGGAGAAAAATTTCCGCAAGTGTTTATTGTTAAAATTCAGATCATAATAATGAAAATTGACTATAGTCTTTGTATCATGAATCTACAAGTGAGAACACAGCTTCTTTTCTTTTGAAAGGGAAGGTGATAATATTTTTCTTAGTTGAGGTTCAGGGATCTTTATCAAATCAATTACAAATGTTCATCTGTAAAAACAAATTCATTTGTGGGCCATAAAAGAAACGGACAGTGGCTCAGATTTATTATTTTTTTGACAGGCAGAGTGAACAGTGAGAGAGAGAGACAAAGGTCTTCCTTTGCCGTTGGTTCACCCTCCAATGGCCGCCGCGGCCAGTGCATCGCGCTGATCCGAAGCCAGGAGCCAGGTGCTTCTCCTGGTCTCCCATGGGGTGCAGGGCCCCAGCACTTGGGCCATCCTCCCCTGCACTCCCAGGCCTTAGCAGAGAGCTGGCCTGGAAGGGGGGCAACCAGGACAGAATCCGGCGCCCTTACTGGGACTAGAACCCGCGGTGCCGGCGCCACAAGGCGGAGGATTAGCCTGTTGAGCCATGGCGGCGCTGGCCTGTGGCTCAGATTTCTCTCAGGTTTAGTAGGTTCCAGTCTGCTTTCATTGAGTCTTTTGAATCCAGACATCCCATATGGGTGTTGGTTTGAGTCCTGGATGCTCCCCTTCTGATCCAGCTCTCTGCTATGGCCTGGGAGGGCAGTGGAGGGTGGCCCAAGTCCTTGGGCCCTTGCACCTGTGTGGAGGGCCCAGAGGAGTCTCCTGGCTCCTGGCTTCAGACTAGCCCAGCTCTGGCCATTGTGGCCATTTGAGGAGTGGACAAGCAGACAGAAGACCTCTCTCTCTCTGCTTCTGCCTCTCTGTAAACTCTGCCCCTCAAATAAATAAATAAATCTTAAAAAAAAAAAAAAGAATTATCAACCTCAAGCCAGTTGGTTTCATCCACTCTTTTTTTTTTTTTTTCAAGATTTATATTTTCTTTGAAAGAGTTCCAAAGAAAAAGAGAGATCTTCCATCTGCTGGTTCACTCCAGATGGCCGCAATTCCTGGGGCTGGGCCAGGCCGAGCCTGGGAAGTGGGAGCTGGGAGCTTTTATCGGGTCTCCCACAAGGGTAGCAGGGACCCTGGCACTTGGGCCATCATCTGCTGCTTTCCCAGGCCATTAGTGGGGAGTGCACTGGAGGTGGAGCAGTTGGGTCGTGAATTGGTGCCCATAGGGATGCCTGCGTTGCTCGTGGGTCCTTTGCCTGCTACTACAACACCGCCCCCAACACGTTCTTCTTATCAGATGATTCAGAGGCACTTCCAGGCAGCTTATCAACTTGTCTGTAAGTATTTCAGTGTGTATCTGTAATGACTGGGATGTGGTCGGCCCCCTAGGGTCTCCGTGTTGATAGCCTGGTCCCCGCAGCAGTGGTGCTGGGAGGTACTGTGGAGCCTTTAAGAGGTGGAGCCTAGTGGGAGCTGGTAGGTCATTGGAGCCCAGGCCCTCAAAAGGGCTGATGGTAGTGCTGTGGGCTCCCTGTTGAAAAGCTTCAGCCGGGCTCCACTCGGCTTCTCCTCTGCTTCCTGGATGGAGCCTCAGGCACTGGCTCCCACAGGGCCTTCGGCCATTGCCATCTGCCTTGATGTGACCTAGTCAAGAGGACACTTCCCCAGAGCAGAGCCAATGCCAGCAGCGTGCCCTTGAACCTGCAAAACTGTAAGCTACACAAACCTCTTTCTTCACAGGAGGCAGCCTCAGGTATTTTGTTCTAGCAATAAAATGCTAGTTATTTTTCAAGTGCTGTTTTAGTTTGTCTGCTACTGTCACTCCCAGGTAAAGTCTGCATGCTGTGACTCAGTGGGATCCTGCGAAGGCTGTACTCCCCTCGTTTATCTGTGTGTAGATCAAGTCTCCCTTCAAAGATTCCAGCTATCCATAGGGAAAGCTCCTGAGGCTGCGCCTTCCCCTTGAACAGGTGCATTCCACGCCCTGGGGCTGGCGTCTGGGCCAGGCCTTCCCTCCCTGCTCCCAGGGTAAACATCTTAAGTGGAGTCCGGTGGGGAGGCGGTGGAAGCCTGCTACAGCTGTGGCTTGTAGAGCAGCCAGGCTGTGCTTGTCTACCTCTGTGCTGTTGAGTGTCCGGCCTCTCCCGACTGCACTGTCAGGTGGTATTTTTTGCAAGGCACGAATGCTCTGTGTGAGCTCTCCTGGACTTGGGGCTCCCGTAGGGTGACACTACCTGTGGAAAGTGATCAAAGATGCATTTAGATCTCATGAGATGATCTTCAGAGAGAAGTTAAAATTGTTTTATCGATTTAAAAAATGCAGCAAGAACTTTTTGTGTTTATTAGGGAATGAGGGACTAGAGCACTGTATTGATTGTGCTGATTTTGAAATGCCTGTCGGATGCGCCATGTAGGATGCTGGATAAAAGACTAAGATTTGAGTCTGCCTGCCTGGGTGATAGCCTAACTCCATGGTACTTGCTGTGTGTGATCTTAAGGCTATTTATTGAACGTAATTGTGAAAATAGTAATAATGATAGGACTCATCTCCTAGAGTTGCTATGAGGTTTAAATGAGGTAATACACATGCAAGTCTTAGAACTATTCCTGGCCCATGGTGAGTGCATACAATATTTGCTATTAGTGGTAGCACTATAGTAAGCAATTGGATGTATGAGCCTAGAGATCCAGGCTTGACAGGAATATCTTAAAAGTTACATTTGAATTTGGCTGGGGCTATTAGATGCTTCCATAAAGGGGTTGGCCCCTCTCAGCGGAGGCCCCAAACCACATGGGGCAGAGAGGAGGCATTCCCGTACCCTTTTCAGGTTTTGGCCTGTGAGCATAAGGAAAGGTTGAGCTTCTGTGTATTAAGATGGACTGTTAAGCAATAGGAATAGACACCGTGTGAAGCCGCCCAAGGCAATTAGGTAGGCAAAGTGAGAATGGCTGACACACAATGAGAAAACCCAAGGGACAGCAGAGTCCGCTGCGTTTAAGGGGCAGGAGAACAAGAGGACTATGGGAGAAGATGACTGTGCTCTTTTAAGGCGCTTAAAGCAAGCCGCGGAAGCCGACATGAAGACGAGGGAGGCGAACAGAGAGGAGGCAAACACGGCAGAGAGGTGAACTAAAGGTGTAGTGCCCGCTAGATTCCTAGGAAGTCACTGGCGGTCTTAAAGCAGTGCCAGCAGAGTAGTGGGGACAGAGGCCGGCCGTCTGGGTTAAAGAATACCAGGAGGAGAGAGGAACGCAGATGCTCCTTCCCGGGGGTTTGTTAGTGGAGGGAGCGGGAGACCTAGGCCGGTCAGCTGAGGTGGATGCGGCTCACGAGAGCCTCTAAGCCTTAAGATGGGAGGGGCTTGGTGAGGTTTGCTGAAGCCAGAAGCAGAGGCAGAGGATTGACTGACGGGTGGGTTGACTGGTCTCCAGCAAGGCAGACACCTTTTCTTCCAGCAGTGGTTGGAGTTCCTATACATTGAGGGTTGTTAGTAATATGATAATAGGTTATCTGTTTAAAAATTTTTTTACTGATTTTTTTTTTTTTGAAAGAGTAACACACACATACTCACGCACACAGAGCAAGCAAGAGAGCTTCCATCTGCTGCTTCACTCCCTGAATGCTGCAACAGTGGGGCTGGGCCAGGCTGAAGTCAGGAGCCAGGAGTCTATCTGGGTCTCCCATGTGAGTAGTAGAAACCCAAGTTCTTGAGCCATCTTCTGTGGCTTCCCAGGCACATCAGCAGGGAGCTGGATGAGAAGCAGAGAGGCCAGGGCTCAAACTGGCTCTCTGATACGGCGTGACAGAATCTGAAGTGGTGGTTTAACTTGCTGGCCACAATACCTACCCTGTTTAGTTCGTTTTAAATCCTAGCTGTCTCTTACAGGTCTTCAGGGTCTTTCCTCTTGATGGTAGCAGGTGTTCTGGGATCACTCCCCTGTCAAAAATCCCTCCTGTGAGTCGGAAAGCTATTACCTGTGACACCGGCATCCATATGAGCACTGGTTAGAGTCCCGGCTGTTCGACATCCCTTCCAGCTTTCAGCTACTGCACCTGGGCAGGCAGCAGATGATGTTCCAAGTGCTTAAGCCCCTGCCACCCACGTGGGAGACCTGGAAGGAGTTCCTGGCTCCTGGCTTTGGCCTGGCCTAGACTGGACCATTGCAGCCACTTGGGGACTAAAACAGAGAATAGTAGATCTCTCTGCATCTGTCTCTCTGTTTCTCTTCCTCGCTCTGTCATTCTGAGTTTCAAATAAATGAATAAAAAAAGCTCTCCTGTGATTTCTACTTCACAGATTGCTTTTGGATTGAAACACTGCCACTCTGTGGGCCAGGGACCTCCACTGGTGCTTCCTTGCTCCTAGGACAGAGCCCAGCCCTGCTCATGAAGGGCTTGGAGCCCCTGGGCTTTTCATCTTCTGATGCATGCCACAAAAACTGTCCAGCTTTGGTCTCCTCATCACATTGTCGGGACTGGCAAGTGGGCTCCGACCCCTCTTTAAGTTGCTTTCTGTACAACTTAAACATTCTGTTCTTTCCTTTCCTCTCTCCTTGCCCCTTTTCCTCCTCTTCCCTTCCTTCCTTACCTTCTTTTCTTCTGGACTGTTTTTAAGGGAAGAATATGTATTTGTTTAAGGCCGTGAGTCCCTAAACCAGTGGTTTTCACTTTTTCAGTGCATTAAGAAAGCATAGGTGCCTGTTACAAATGCAAATTCCTGGGCTCCACACTCAAGAGATCTGAATCCATTTGATGGGGCCAGAATCCATTGTGGGTGGTCTGGGGACCACACATTAAGATACAGTAATTCAATCAGCACATAATTTCTTATACTGTCTTTATGTGTTATTCTTTCTTTCTGGAATATTCTCTTTCCTCCATTAGACCTTTGTCTCTTTCCCTGGGAAGACGTGGTTGGCTATCTTTACAACACACATTCTCACTGAACACACATCTAGGTAATGTAACATAGTTCTATTAGCCAAGCATCTGACCATATGATAGGCGCTGGTTTTAGACAGAGGAACAAGGCATGCGTTGAAAGTTTGAAGGCACGTAATCTCACAGGATGCCTTTTCAACACAGGACTGCTGTTTGTGTTCCCAGACAATAAGCTCCTCCAGCACAGGCACAGTATTTCTTTGGGACCAACCACAGCTGCCATCCCAGGGCTGGGCATTGAGGAAGTGGTCAGTTGTTGCTAATGGGTAGAAACAAGTTTTGGTCCCGAGATTTGTTGGAGAGGGGAAGTGGACTCTTCCTTCTCAAATTCTCCCTCCAACAATAGTCCTAAGAAGGACCTTTCTTGACAATTGCCATTATACCCATTGTTTACAAATCCATCTCCCTCACCTTCACCTTGCTGTGGCTGTATTTGCTTGTACTTGCTGGTCTGGCTGCACAAACCAACTTACCCAAGGGTCTGGGCAGCCAGCCAGTGCTCCCAAGCCCTTCCATGCATTGTGTCTGACTTCCTCTTTGGTAAAAGTCCATGCAATTTTCATGCTTTGGAGGATTTGGGCCCTTCTGAAATCTCTTCTGGGGAATTAGCCACACTGAATTCCATGCTTTGTGTTTGTCTTCAGTGCTGGCAGGAGCCTCTATCATTTCATTCCCACGTCATCGCACTCCTTGGGACGCTGTGATGGTTCAGCTCAAGTTCATTTGGTATTCCCCTCTGAAATGTCACTGAGTTTCCCGCCGTTTGTTCTGCATTAACTAATAACAATGGCGGGAATCATTAGTATTCTGGGAAACATGATCAGAGGCATTGTGGGGTGAGCAGCCAACAGGGACCTCTTCTGGGCACCAGCTCCTGTTGCTGTTATGGCTACCAGTGCTTTTGCTAATTGCAGAATTGTGAAGGAAGGGGTCACTTGCCTGTGTGTGTTGGTCAGGTAGGGGAGATTTTAATGTGCATTCCCACGTAAGCAGCTTCCCTGGGGCATTTCCACCCTTACTGGATTGTCTTCTGTTGGATTTCAAGCTGAATGAAGACATGTTGCTTCCTGCCACTGGCAGGTTGGGAAAGATGTTTTTTCTTTGTGGACTAATTATCTGTTTCTGCAAAAATAAACTTGATTGGAAGAGCTACCATGAAGTGTCAGGCGTTGTCAGGCATTGTGTTAAGCATTTAGCAAGTGAATTAATCCTCCTTCCAAAAGCAATTCTTCAAAATAGATACTCTTATCCTGGGTTACAGAGACTGTAAGAGATGCCTGATGAGGGGCAGAGTTAGATTCAAACCCAGTTCTGCCTCTCTCTGCCACATCCAGATTCTTCTACTTCATGTTCCCTCTTAAGAATGCACATTTGCTAAGGTTTATTGACTTAAGAACTAGCTAGCTTTCTTTTTTTTTTCTTTCTTTTTTTTAAGACTTATTTATTTGAAAGGCAGAGTTATGGAGAGAGATAGGGAGAGACAGAGATATCTACTGTTCCCTGCTTCACTCCCCAAATGGCCACTAAGGCTGGGCTGGGCTAGGCTGAGCTAGGCTGAAGCCAGGAGCCCGGGGCTTCATCTGATTGTCCCACATGGATGCAGGGGCCCAAGCACTTCGGTCATTTTTGGCTGCTTTCCCAGGTGCATAAGTAGGGGGCTGGATCAGAAGTAGAGCAGCCAGGACACACCCATATGGGATGCCAGCATTGTGTGCGGCAGCTTAACCTGCCATGCCACAGTGCATGGCCTGATTTTAGAGTTTTTCTAACCGCCTCTACTGAGTGCGATGGTTTGAGCTCGTGAAAAGCCACGTTCTATTTGAAGTTTCATTCTCTCTGGGGATGAAGGTGGACTCCACGTGGAGAAGGAATCTTCTGAAAGCTGAAATTGATTTCATGTCCCACAGCTTCTGAATGCTAATATCGGGAGCCTAGAAATTCTGGCCTAAGGGTGTCTCAGAAAATTAAGAAGACCTGATCTTCAGTCACATATTTTGCTTGCTGGGGTTAATTGGCCTCAGAGTCTCTCTCGAGGTGCCTCTCCATGCTCTTAACAACACTACAGAGTACTAGAAGAACCACGATGGATATTTACAATAGCAACACATCTGAACCCATACTTGAGTAACAGAGACCATGTGTTTTTGGCCTTTTCAATTTGGAGTCAGTTTATCATCACTGTAAAAACATTTCAGATGAGGATGGAGGGAAGGGAGACCCTGGGGAACTGAGCAGGGTGTGCTTGGTTTGGATGGCTAAATGCTGGCCTGGGTTTGGTTCACTTCAGACTCAGGAGGTATGAAGGGAAGCGCTAATGTGAGCGTTTAATCTGTCTCAGCTGCCTTGGCCTTTTCCCTGAGCATTCCCACCTGTTTCACCGCTGGAATCCATGTGGTCGCTTAACAAATAAAACGTGTGTGTTCTGCACCAGACATGTCAGTTGAGAGAGAACGGGGTTCCATATATGGGCATCTTATATGGGCTGTCTAGTTTCCTTTCTTTTAAAGTTCTTTAAAGATAAAAATAGGGCAATAACTAAAGACGAAATTACTTCATTTTACATTTAAATTAAATGGAAAGTACTGGGCTCAGACTCCTCTTAAAAGAGACACACTCAGGAGCAGAGGAAAATTATCACTTCTGTCCTCTCCAGTTTTCTAGGGACACTGGGTAGCAAATGAGCATTTTAGGTTTTATGTCCTGGCCAGGAGGTCACAGTTGGAGGGAGAGTCTTCTCCTGACAGTAAAGACATCTTCAAGGGAAATGCACTTGCTGACACTTGCTTAGAATAATGAAATCATTTAGTTCTAGACTTGGGTTGGATGTTCGTTTCACAGATTAAAGTCAAACTCGGTGAAGGATCTGGGACTATGGATGCTATTGAGAATCACTCACTTCTGCAGCAGGCATGTGGCCTACTGGTTCAGATGCCCACATCCCTCAACATGCCTGGGTTTGAGTCCCAGTTCCACACCTACAAGTGATGCTTCAAGTACTTGGGTTCCTACTACCTACACAGGAAACTGCAGTTGAGTTTTGGGCTCCAGGCTTTGACCTGGCCCAACCCTAGCTATTACAGGCATTTGGAGAGTGAACCAAGGGATAGGAGCTCTGTTTCTTTCTCTGCCTCTCAAATAAGTTAAATAATTAATTAGAAAGGAAAGAAAAAAACCATTCATTTTTGGATCCTGTCACACTAGAATCTTCTAGATTTTCTCTGACATAAATAGGTCCCTGGAAACGCCTTAGTTCCTTGAAAAGGTCCCTTCTGTTATTGCATCTTAAATGTCAATGACCCCCAGACACATACCAGGCTTGGGAATCTCACTGGGTGGTTCTATCAAAACCCCCTGGTTTCTCTATTTAAAAACTAAGATCCCTCCCCACCCCCAATCAAATATCATGCTCTGCCAACTAAGCTAATGGGTGACCATCCTCCATCAAATCTATATCCCATTGTTTTCTTCTTTTTTTGTTGGACATGAGCTCCATGTATTGAAGTGTTGAGTCAACTTTTTCTTTCAGAAATACTCAAACTTGTTCAAAGTCTTCTGCTTCCTTCCCTTCCTGACCCCTCTGTTCTTGTGCAGAGCAACGCTCTGCCCTGAGCATTGTCTTCCACTTCTTCCCTCAGGTATCCCCAGTATATGAAGGGTCACCAAGTCTCATGGCTCACACCCCTGCATTGCTCTCTTGTATCTAAACCCTTGCCTCCAGGTCCATTCTCTTTTACAAGATTACTTATTTATTTCATTTATTTAAGAGGCAGAGCGAGTAACATAGAGAGCTAAAGTTTATATCCATTTGGTTTATTCCTCAAATGCCTGTAACAACCAGCTCTGGGTCAGACTGAAGCCAGGAGCAAGGCACTCAATCCAGGTCTCCCCCATGTGTGGTAGGGGCCCAACTAATTGAGCCATCACTTGCTGCCTCCCAAATTTCACATTGGTAGGAAGCAAGAATCAGGAGTACAGCCAAGATTTGAACCCAGGCACTCCAACATGGAACAGAAATGTCTTCTTCTTCTTTTTTTTAAGATTTATTTATTTGAGAGGCAGAGTTATGGGGGGGGAGGGGGGAGGGAGAGAGGGGGAGAGGTGGAGGTATCTTCCATAGGTTGGTTTACTCCTCAAATGGCCGCAACAGCTGGGGATGGGCCAATCCGGAGTCAGGAGCGTCTTTCTGGTCTTCCATGTGGGTGGCAGGAGCCCAAGCTTTTGGGCCATCTTCTGCTGCTTTCCCAGGTGCGTTAGTAGGGAGCTGGATTAGAATTGGAGCAGCTGGGACTTGAATGGGCACCCATACAGGATGCTGGTGCCACAGGCGGAGGCTTAACCCACTGTGCCACAGCGTTTGCCTCGGACATGAGTGTCTTAACTGGCATCTTAACTGCTAGGCCAAATGTGTACTGCTCCATGTCTGTTCTTTTAGGGGTGACTAGAATGTTCTTCCCTCTCTCACTCCCTCTGGTTCACTCTGCACACTGCTGCCACTGTGATCACTGATGAAATGTAAGAGTAACCATGTACCTTATCTGTTTAAAAGTCCTCCGAGCCTCCCCAGTGGGGTTCAGGATAAACATCAAACTCCTTAGCTGTCCACAAGGCCCTAAAGCTCTGCTTTAGACTACAGCCTCTAACACCCAAGCTGCAGCCATGCAAAATGTCTTGTTGCTAACAGCAATCACCGAGCTGTTTAGTGTTGATAAGCGCCTGCCCATGGTGCTTCTTTGGCTTGGAATTCATTTATTCACTCAGTTATTGAATTATTTCTTGGATGGATGTTTGTGGAGTGGTTACTCTGTGTTAGTGACCATTCAGTGCTTAGGGCTACAGCAGTGAATGGCAATGACAGTGGTCCTGCTGTCATGACAGGTGCATTCGGACAGATAAGACAGCAAACAAGCAGACAATGCATTTCCTGCAGCTCTATCGGTCATGAAGGTGATGAACCAGGGTAATAAGATAGAAAATACTAGCAGGTGTTTATGAATCTGCAGAAACTCTTCAGAGGAGGCCCTCTGGGAAGGTTCTCCTGAGAAGGCCGTTTTCATGGAGATCTTTGCTGGGAGGGGAGAGCCATGAAGTCTGGGGGACAGCAGGTGGAAAAGCCCTATGAGTCAAGAATGCCCTCAGTATTCTAGAGGGACATCTAGAAGGTCAATGCGATTTCAGTTCAGAGATTGAGGGAGGGTATGGTCAGAGAAAAAAGTGGAGCAGCAGACTGGTGTGCTAGTGTGGCGGTGTAGCAGGTTAAGTTGCTATTTGTGATGCTGGCATCCTGTATGAACATTGGTTTGAGTCCTGGCTGTTTTGCTTTTGATACAGCTCCCTGTTATTGTGCCCAGGAAAGCTTGGAAGATGGCCCCTGCCGCCTATGTTGGAGACATGGGTGGAGTTCTGGACTCCTGGCTGTACCAACATTGACCATTGTGGCCATTTGGGGAGTGAATCAGCAGATGGAAGATCTCTTTCTCCCCTATTCCAGTCACTATCAAATTAAAACATTTAAAGAAGCATGCTGATCAAATAGAAAAGAATTTTAAAAGTTCATGAAAAATGGAACTAAAGGGAAAATTTTTATTTATTTTTTGGCAGGCAGAGTTAGACAAAGAGAGAGAGACAGAGTTATAGACAGTGTGAGAGAGAAATGTCTTCCTTCAGTTGGTTCACTCCCATAATGGCTGCTACAGCTGGAGCTGCACCGATCCAAAGCCAGGAGCCAGGTGCTTCTTCCCGGTCTCCCATGCAGGTGCAGGGGCCCAAGCACTTGGGCCATCCTCCACTGCCTTCCCGGGCCACAGCAGAGCTAGACTGGAAGAGGAGCAGCTGGTACTAGAACCCGGCACCCATATGGGATGCCGGCACCGCAGGTGGAGGATTAACTAAGTGAGCCACGGCGCCAGCCCCTGGGAAAGTTTATTTTGATGTAAAACATAATGAAATACATGTATTTTTTTAAATATGCATTTTCCATGAATTTTTGAAGATCTCTCATAGAATTAGACTTAATAGGCTATGGTGAAGGATCTAATTTTTAATTTAAATAGGTGAGGATTATGATTACTTATGTTTTAAAAAGATTGTTCTAAAATAACATGTGTCGGCAGGATGGGGAGCAACTAGAAAATTCATATATTGCTGGTGGGAATGTAAAATGGTATAACCACTATGGGAAACAGTTTAATAGTTCCCCAAAGCTATCTCATGGAGTCACCATATTCACACCTAGATATGTAACCAAAATAATTGAAATCAAGTATGCAAACATGTATACTGATGTTTATAGCAGCATTACTTAAAATAGCCAGAAAATAAAAATAACCCAGTTATCTATTAATTAAACCATACAATGGCATATTATTTGGTCAAAAAAATGAATGAAATATTGATACATATTACAGCATAGGTTAACTTTGAAAACATCATGCTAAATGAAAGAAAAACAAAGACCACTCATTGTTCCATTTATGTGAATATCCAGGAAAGGCAAATTTATAAAGGTTGGAGGCAGATTAATAGTTCTCAGGGCTGGAGGGCATGGCAAACGGGAAGCGACTACTTAATGTGTGCAGGATTTCCTTTTGGCGTGAGGAACTAGTTGCTAGTGATGGTTGCACAAACTGTGAATGTACTCAATACCACTAAACTATACATTTTAAAATGATTAAAGTGGTAAATCTCATGTTTTATGTATCAGTCTGCTTGGGCTTTCGTAGCAAAATACCATGGTGGCTTGAACAACACAAATCCATTTTTTCCTAGTTCTGAAGTCTAGAAAGTACAAGATGAAGATGGCAGCAGGGTTGGTGCGTGGGGAGGACGCATCTCTTGAGTTGCAAATGGCTGCCTTCTTGTTCCTGGGTGCTCCTATGGATTCTCCTTGGTGTGTGCTTGGGTGGCTGTGGGGAGGGAGAGATGGGAGGAGAGGCAGTTTTCTAATGTCTCCTCTTACAAGGTGTCTCATCCTAGAATATCAAAGCCCCACTGTCACGAGCACCACTTGTCATGCAGTTCAACAAGGCTAATGCGACGTGTTGGAGCACGGGGAAGAATCCCACGGAATCATGATAGTCTTTTCAATATAATTTATTTAATAGTCAATACCACACATCTAAAGGTCAACACCACTCAATATGTCATTATCCACAGGTCATAACACACCTCTAGGAGTAAGGCAACTTTCAGAAATATCCAGCAGTAGTAATGAATATAACACATACAAAGCATAAAAGCATAGCCAATCTAAACACTCATGGCTAAGGATGTAATATGAATGCTGTGTTCTCAAGGTTGTATCACGGTCATGAAAAAGTCAAAGTTCAGAGTCCAAAGTCTCCGTTACCACTTGGAAAGCGGGATCTCAGAACAGTCACTTACGGGCAGGAGTCGTGGAGTGGCTGGCACTCTGGGTGGTAGGCTCGGAGTCCCCAGACGGACATCAGGTGAAGGGGTGGAGAGGTCCTCTGATGAGAGGTCTGGTCTGGCTCTGATATCAGCTCCGGCAGCAGCTGGGATGTCCCGGTGAGGCTGGCTCCAGCAGAGTGGCGAGCAGAGCTTCAGTCGGCGAAGACTCGGGCCGAGTTTCCCTTGCAATGAGCCATGGGGAATGCAGAGCAGTTGTGAGGCTTGCCTTTTCATCCCCGCTCTGGGGTAGGTGGGCAGTGAAGGTGCCCTGGGGTGTCACCAATCACAAACTCATCTTTTGGGGTGTCACCAGATGTTGGTGTCTGGGTGTGACCAATGGTGTTTTAGGGGTCTTCTGGGTATGGCCAATCGTGGTGCAGTAGTGTGGGTGATGTAATGCAGTAGCCAGCTGGTTGGCTGCTTCCTGTGATGTAATGTCCTCCAGTCCCTATCAGGCCTCACCACCTGAGTCTGTTCTGACAGATGGTCTGGACAGTTCCTGGTGCTTAGTGGCCTTAGCTTTAGTAACTCCATTTTGGTTTTGCTTTTTTTTTTTTTCTTTTTGGGTTAGCGGTGCGCTGTAACTCTTCTGGGACTCCTGTGGGATTTCTCACACCCACTCCTTTGACTTTATTTAACCTTAATGACCTTTTTACTCCAGTCACACTGGGGGCTTAGGGCTTCAACCTAAGATTTTTTTTTTTTGAGGAAGCAATTTTGTATATTTTATCATAATAAAAAAAAGATGATTCCAACTACTATGTGGAGCATGAACACAATGAAGTAGGGAGACCAGTTAAGAGACTATTACAGGCATGGAAGGGAGGGGTATGGTGGTGGTATTTGATTGGTAGTTGAAAGCCATTGGTCCACATTTTATTTATTTATTTTTTAAAGATTTATTTATTTGAAAGAGTTACAGAGAGAGGTAGAGACAGAGGTCTTCTATCCGCTGGTTCACTCCCCAGATGGCCAGAGCTGCGCCGATCTGAAGCCAGGATCCAGGAGCTTCTTCCGGGTCTCCCACGTGGGTGCAGGGGCCCAGGGACTTGGACCATTTTCTACTGCTTTCCCAGGCCATAGAAGAGAGCTGGATCGGAAGAGGAGCAGCCAATACTAGAACTGATGCCCATATGGGATGCTGGCACTTCAGGCCAGGGTGTTAACCTGCTGTGCCACAGCATGGGCCCTGGTCCACATTTATTTTTTAAGTTAAATTTTTAATTGACATAAAGATTCCACGTATTTATCTGGTAACATGTGATATTTTGGTACATGTATGCATTGCACATGGTACCAGATAAATACATATCTATATCTCAGTACTGTACTACTTTGTGGTGGGAGCATCCAATATCCTTTCTTCTAGCTATTGAGTACATTATTGTTATGTATAATCTCTACTGTGCAATAAAACACCAGAATGGACTTCTATCTGTGACTTAGTCCCCATTGATCAATGTTTCCCCGTCTCTCTCTCTTCTCTACTTGGTCCACTTTTTTTTTAAGATTTTATTTATTTGAGAGGTAGAGAGTTACAGACAGTGAGAGGGAGAGACAAAGAGAAAGGTCCTCCATCTGCTGGTTCAGTCCCCAAATGGCTGCAACGGCCGAAGCTGGGCCGATCTGAAGCCAGGAGCTTCTTCTGGGTTTCCCATGTGGGTGCAGGGGCCCCGGGACATCTACTGATTTCCCAGGCCATAGCAGAGAGTTGGATTGGAAGAGGAGCAACCAGGACCAGAACCGGCACTCATATGGAATGCCAGCACCACAGGTGGAGGATTAATGTACTGTGCCACGGCACTGGCCCTGGTCCACATTTACTGAACCATCTTATTAATAAAGTCAGAGGATTGGAGACTGCACTTTTTCTTCCCTCTGCTCTCAGCTGCAGCGTGAGATAATAAGCCTGTAGGTCAGACCCAAGCTTTCCACATGGAGTCAGTGCCCAGACTAGAGTGGGCAGGGCTTAGATGAGCAGGGATTGGGGTAGAGAGTGTTAGAGCAAGCTGACTACAAACTAAATGTTTTCCCAGTCAGCTTTGGCACACTAAGGGTGCTATTTAGACTTCATCTTTGAAGCTAACTTAGCCTACTCCAGAGTCTTCAAATCTCAGCTCCAGCGTTACCTTGTCTGAGAAAACTTCGGAGCTCCTCCTCACTCTCCAGCAGGAGGAATGTGCCGTTCCTCTGTTTTCCCATAGGCCCGTGTGCATTCCCCTAGCACCTGCTAAGCCGTACTGCAGTCACTTCGTAAGTGTCTTTTCTGACACAGATAAAGCTGCTGCATTCCACATACCCTTCACATTTCACACTGTTGGAATGCAGCCACTCTAAATATATTCAGCCTTTTACCAGTAAAGCCAGTGTCAATTTCTTCCCATTTCCCACACCTAATATGATGCCCGATATGTAAAATGTGTTCAATAATTCTGGATATACAACTCCAATAGGACATTTAGTATTCCTGGCTCATCTTTCTTTATAGAAGAGTCAGGAAACCTAAGAAAGTCTCCAAATCTTCCTGTCTTACTATCAAAAGTTAATTTGGATCACGAAAGAGATTGGACTCATAAAATGTATGTTGTGATTCAACTTATAGAAGATGTCCATTGAGGTAACTGGAGTTCTTTCACGTTTTTGGTAAACTTGCAAGCGTGATATTCAGCTGAGATCTGTGATCATGAAGTGATTTCTTCTTGGTGATAAAAAATGGGGTATATCAGATTGGCATGTAGTTTTAGTCCTTGGTATGGTGAGAGGTACCAGTGTTCTTGGGACACTGATATTCTTGGAAAAGTAGATAGAAGTACAAATATGACCAGCTATTAAGAGTTTTTTTAATGATTATCATTGAGGTTGGTGTTGTGGCATAGTGGGTAAAGCCACTGCCTGATATGCTGGCATCCAAATGGGCACTGCTTCAAGTCCCAGTTTGTCCATTTCAAATCCAGCTCCTTGCTTATGTGCCTGGGAAAGCAGCACCCACATGGGAGACCCGAAAGAAGCTCCTGGTTCCTGGCTGTTGGGGTTATTTGGGGAGTGAGCCAGTGGATGGAACATCTCTGTCTATTTCCATCTCCATCCCAGTAACTCTGCCTTTCAAATAAATACAATAATTCTTTTTTAAAAAAATGATAGTGATGATGGTAATGATTTGCTATCTTGAGCATACTTTCTCATCTCTAGCTTCCCTGTAACTAGCAACCTGCATGCTTTCTATACTTGGCAGGGCTCATGACTGTGGTCTGTGGCAGAGAAATGGGTTGGAGCCAGCTTGTTAACATGGCAGTTAAATCATTTGATTTGCATTAATTCGATTTGCATTCTCCAGCTAGTGAACTGTCTTGTCACAGATTACAAATAGCCTGAAAATTAAATGCTAAATCTATTTTGAGTTGTCAGACATCTTGAAAAATGTTGGTTGATTATGTATTTCTTAAGATAGTGTGCTGTCTAAAAAGATAAGAAAAATATTTTGTACACTATGCTGGTATTCAAATGAAATATAAGTAATGGATTGTGCATTTCCCTGGCAGCATGATATTTAAAAGAATCTGAGATTAGAAAGAGAAATTTACATCAGTGAATGTCATAATGAAGTGACTGTAATGTCTGCCACCATTGGTATGCTATGTAGGCTTCTGTTTAGTGGAAATAAGTTCCATTGTTGTAGGAGAATGCTGCATTATTGCTCTCTTATGGATCAAATGTAGCCCATTAATATGCATGTCCTTAATTGGAATCAAGATGTCTTTTAGCTACATTTTCTTTGAAGGTAGATAAAATGGTCCTTTTTTTTTTTTTTTTTAGTTTTTGACAGGCAGAGTGGACAGTGAGAGAGAGAGAGAGAGAAAGGTCTTCCTTTTTGCCGTTGGTTCACCCTCCAATGGCCGCCGCGGTAGGCGCGCTGCGGCCGGCGCACCGCGCTGATCCGATGGCAGGAGCCAGGTGCTTCTCCTGGTCTCCCATGGGGTGCAGGGCCCAAGGACTTGGGCCATCCTCCACTGTACTCCCTAGCCACAGCAGAGAGCTGGCTTGGAAGAGGGGCAACCGGGACAGGATCGGTGCCCCGACCGGGACTAGAACCCGGTGTGTTGGCACCACAAGGCGGAGGATTAGCCTATTGAGCCACGGCACCGGCCGATGAAATGGTCCTTGATTGGAGAGGTTGGTGTGAGGCTTAACAGGCATTCCTACAATTGCAGGCAGGTCCATTTCATTGTAAAACCAATTTAAATTAGAAGACACAGAATTAGTCTCTCCAGGAGCTTTTAATATTAATTAATATTAGTCTGTCCAGCTGTGATGGGCAGGCCAGAGCAGTGGTAAAAGGACACTTTGTGTCCAAAGTGATATAGTGTCTTCTAGGTTTTCCACAGAGGCAGTCAGATTTAGAAGGGCCTAGGATTCTTATGTTGTTGTACCCAATTATGAACTTCAAACTTCATTGATTACTGTAGCTTTAACAGAATGGTGAGAAACTTGGAGTTTCTTTTATTGATATCATTAAGTTTCATATCTTCTAAAAAGGGTTTGATGCATTCTCTCTGGCTTAATGTGCAGCTTTTATGAGGGGGCTTCAAAACTTTCACAGAAAAATAGAATTAAAAGATAATATAGGGGCAGGCATTGTGGAGCAGTGAGTTAAATCACTGCTTAGAATGCCAGCGTCCCATTTCTGATTGCTTGAGTTCAAGTCCCACTTCTGTTTCCCATCCAGCTTTCTAATATTTGGCATGGTGGTAGGCAGCAGATCATGGCTTCTACTCATTTGAGAGAACTAGTTGGAGTTCTTGGTTCCTGACTTTAACTTGGCTCTGCCCTGGCTATTGCGGGCATTTTGGGATTGAACCAATGGATGGAAGAGCTCTCTCTCTCTCTCTCTCTCTCTATATATATATATATACATTGCTCTGTCTTTCAAATAAATTAAAATGATAAATAAATTTAAATAAATAAATTTACGATAACTTTTTGGAGTATCCTCATGTTTAAAAATTATGGTGTTGCATCTGGGAATACACAGAAGGAAAGGCAGAATAATCAAGTAGATCAAAATGGAATCAATTGCCCCCCCCTTTTTTTTAGAAAGCTTATTTAATAAATACAAATTTCATAGGTATAGCTTTAGGAATATAGTAGTTCTTTCCCACATACCCACCTACCCACCCATTCTTGTTCCACCTCCTATTCTCTCTCTCTCATCCCATTCTTCAGTAAGATTCATTTTTAATTATCTTTATATACAGAACCAACTCTATACTAAGTAAAGATTTCAACAGTTTGCACTCATATAGACACACAAAGTATATAGTACTGTTTGAATACTATTTTACCGTTAATTTTCATAGTATAACTCATTAGGGACAGAGGTCCTACATGGGGAGCAAGTGCACAGTGACTCCTGTTGTTGCTTTAACAATTGACACTCTTATTTATGATGTCAGTGGTCACCTGAGGCTCTTGTCATGAGCTGCCAAGGCTATGGAAGCCTGTTGAGTCCACATTCCTTCAGTATTTAGACAGGGCCATAATCAAAGTGGAAGTTCTCTCCTCCCTTCTGAGAAAAGTGCCTCATTCTTTGAAGGTCCTTTCTTTCCTCTGGGATCTCAGAGAGCCTTCATGTGGATCCTTTTTTGACAGAGTGTCTTGGCTTTCCATGCCTGAAATGCTCTCATGGGCTTTTCAGCCAGATCTGAATGCCTCAAGGGCTGATTCTGAGGTCAGAGTGCTGTTTAGGGTGTTTGTCATATTATGAGTCTGCTGTGTGGCCTGCTTCCCATGTTGGATCATTCTCTCCTTCTTAATTACATCAATTATTATTAGCAGACACTTGTTCTTATTTATGTGATCCCTTTGACACTTATTCCCATCTATATGATCAGTTAAGCAATTAAAATGATCACTTTAACATGTAAGATGGCATAAGTACCACCAGCTTAATGGGACTTGGAGTCCCATGGCAAGTGTTTAGCTTTAACCTTAAGGGGTAAGTCCATGGGACCATGTGCTGAACTGTACATCTCATCCCTCTGTTTTTACTGGGGTCTATTTTCAGTTGGATTTAAACACATTAATAATTCTGTGTTAAGTGAAGAGTTCAACCAATGGTAGTAAGTAGAAAAAGAAAATAGTAAAAAAAAAAAAACAAACTGTCCCTCGATAGTCAGGACAAGGGCTGATAAAGTCATTGCTTCTCATAGTGTCAATTTCACTTCCACAAGATTTTCTTTTAGGTGCTCTGTTAGTTGTCACAGAGCAGGGAGAACATAGGATATTTGTCCCTTTGGGACTGGCTTATTTCACTAAGTGTGATGTTTTTTAGATTCAACCACTCTGTTGCAAATAACAAAATTTCAGTTTTTTTAACCACTGTGTAGTATTCCCTAGAGTACATAACCTATAATTTCTCTATCCAGTCTTCTGTCGATGGGCATTTAGGTTGATTCCATGTCTTAACTACTGTGAATTGAGCTGCAGTGAACATGGAGGTGCAGATCGTTCTTTTATTTGCCAATTTCTTTTCCCTTGATAAATTCTGAGGAGTGGGATGGCTGGGTTGTATGGTAGAACTATATTCAGTATTCTGAGGTATCTCCAAACTGTCTTCCATAGTGGCTTTACCAGTTTGCATTCCCACCAACAGTGGATTAGGATTCTTTTTTTCCCCACATCCTCACCAGCAATTGTTGTTGATTTCTGTATGAAAGCCATTGTAACCCAGGTGAGGTGAAACCTCATTGTGGTTTTGATTTGCATTTCCCTCATGGCTAGAGATCCTGAACATTTTTTTCATGTGTCAGTTGGCCATTTGGATTTCCTCTTTTGAAAAATGTCTAAGTCCTTAGCCCGTCTCTTAACTGGGTTGTTTGTTGTTGTGGAGTTTCTCATTCTTTTTGAAGATTCTGGTTATTAATCCTTTATCAGTTAATAGTTTGCAAATAATTTCTCCTATTTTGTTGGTTTCCTCTTCACTTTCCTGACTATTCCTTTTGCCATACAGAAACTTCCCAATTTGATGTAATACGATTTGTTAACTTTGGATTTGGCTGCCTATGCCTCTGGGGTCTTTTCCAAGAAATCTTTGCCTATGCCATGTCTTGCATGGTTTCTCCAATGTTCTCTAATAATTTGATGGTGTCGGGTCATAGATTTAGATCTTTAATCCATGTTGAGTGACTTTTTGTGTAAGGTATAAGGTAGAAGTCCTGCTTCATAGTTCTGCATGTGGAAATTCAGTTTTCCCAGCACCATTTGTTGAAGAGACTGCCCTTGTTTCCAGGATTGGTTTTAGCTCTTTGATCAAATATAAGTTGGTTGTATATGTTTGGATTGATTTCTGGTGTTTCTATTCTGTTCCATTGGTCTATCCATCTGTTATGTACCAGTACCAGGCTGTTTTGATTATAACTGCCCTGTAGTAAGTATTGAAATCTGGTATTGTGATGCTTCTGGCTTTGTATTTACTATATAAGATTGCTTCAACTATTAGAGGTCTCCTGTGCCTCCATATGAACTTCAGCATTTTTATCTAGATCTGAGAAGAATGTCTTGGGTAGTTTGATTTGTATTGCATTGAATATTTAAATTGCTTTTGGAAGAATGGACATTTTGCTGATATTCTTCTAATCCATGAACACGGAAGATTTTCCCATTTTTTTGTATCTTCTATTTCTTTCTTTTCTGTTTTGTGTTTCTTGCTGTAGAAACCTTTGACATCCTTGGTTAAATTTATTCCAAGGTATTTGATTTTTTTGCAGCTATTGTGATTGTGAATGGGATTGATCTTAGAAATTCTTTCTCAGCCATAGCATTGTCTGTGTATACAAATGCTGTTGATTTTTGTGCATTGATTTTATATCCTGCTACTTTACCAAATTCTTCTATGAGTTCCAATAGTTTCTTAGTGGAGTTTTTTGGATCCCCTATGTAAAGAATCATGTCATGTGCAAATAGGGATAGTTTGACTTCCTTCTTCTCAATTTGTATCCCTTTGATTTTCTTTTTCTTGCCTAATGGCTCTGGCTAAAACTTCCAGGATTATATTGAATAGCAATGGTGAGAGTGATCCCTGTCTGTTCGCAGATCTCAGTGGGAATTCTTCCAACTTTTCCCCATTCAAAAAGATGCTGGCCATGGGTTAGTCATAAATTGCCTTAATTGTGATGAGGAATGTTTCTTCTATACCCAATTTGCTTAGAGTTTTCATCGTGAAAAGGTGTTGTATTTCATCAAATGCTTTCTCTGCATCTATTGATAATCATTGTTTTTGTTCAGCAGTTTGTTAATTTGATGTAACACATTGATTTTGCAAATGTTGAACCATCCTTGCATACCAGGGATAAGTCTCACTTGGTCTGGGTGGATGATCTTTCTGATGTGTTGCTGGATTCTGTTTGTCGAGGATTTGTGTGTCTATGTTCATCAGGGGAATTGGTCTGTAATTCTGTTTCTCTGCATCTTTTTCAGGTTTAGGAATTAAGGTGATGCTGGCTTCCTAGAAAGAATTTGTGAGGATTCCCTCTCTTTCAATTGTTTTGAATAACTTGTGAAGTATTGGAGTTAGTTCTTAAAATGTCTGGTAGATTTCAGCAGTGAAGCCTTCCAGTCCTGGTCTTTTCTTTGTTGTGAGGGCCTTTATTGCTTATTGAAAATCCATCATGGTTATGGGCGTGTTTAGGTTTCCTATGCCTTCATGGCTCAAATTAGGTAGGTTGTATGTGTCCAGGAATTTATCCATTTCTTCTAGTTTTCCCAGTTTGCTGGCATACAACTCTTTGTAGTAATTTCTGATTCTTTTTATTTCTGTGGTGTCTGTTAAACTTCCTTCTTCACCTTTAATTTTATTGATTTGCGTATTCTCTCTCCTTTTTTTTGATTAGTTGACAATGGTGTGTCAATTTTGTTTCTTTTCAAAAAATCAGCTCTTCATTTTTTGCTTTTTTTGATTCGACTTTGTTCATCTCATTTTAATTATTTCTTTTCTCCTACTGGCGTTAGGTTTGGTTTACTCTACATTTTTTGCTTGTTTTTTGTATTTTTTTTGATTCAATTTTGTTCATTCTCTCATTTTAATTGTTTCTTTTCTCCTACTTGTTTTGGGTTTGGTTTTCTATTGTTTTTTAGATCCTTGAGATGTACTGATAGCTCATTTATTTGGTGATTTTCTAATTTCTTGATGTAGGCACTTATTGCTATAAACTTGCCTCTTAACACTGCTTTTGCTGTATCCCATAAGTTTTGATATGTTGTGTTGTTACCTTCATTTGCTTCCAGAAATATTTTTATTTCTTCTGTGACCCAGTGTTCATTCAGGAGCATGTTGTTCAGTCTCCATGTGTTTGCATATGCTCTAGAGATTCCTGAGTTGCTGATTTCCAGCTTTATTCCACTGTGGTTCATGAAGATGCATAGTATGATTTCCTTTTTTGAATTTGCTGAGACTTGCTTTATGGCCTAGTATGTGGTCAATCCTAGATAAAGTTCCATGCACTGCTGAGAAGAATGTGTATTCTGCTACTGTAGGATGAAAAGTTCTGTAGGTATCTGTCACATCCATTTGGTCTACAATGTTGATTAAATCTGTTTGCTTGTTGATTTTCTGTCTGGTTGATCTGTCCATTGCTGAAAGTTGAGTACTGTAGTCCCCCAATACTATTATATTGGAGTCTAAGTCTCCCTTTAAATCCCTTAATGTTGCTTTTAAATACCCAGGTGCCCTGTAATTGAGTTCATATACGTTTATAATAGTTACATCTTCCTGTTGAGTTGATCCTTTAATCATTATATAGTGCCTTTCTTTGTCTCTTAACAGTTTTGTGTTGAAGTCTATTTTGGGTAATTTTTTTTAACTTTTATTTAATGAATATAAATTTTCAGTGTACAGCTTATGGATTACAATGGCTTCCCCCTCCCATAACTTCCCTCCCACCCGCAACCCTCCCCTCTCCCGCTCCCTCTCCCCTTCCATTTGCATCGAGATTCATTTTCAATTCTCTTTATATACAGAAGATCAATTTAGTATAAAGATTTCAACAGTTTGCACCCACATAGAAACACAAAGTGAAACATACTGTTTGAGTACTAGTTATAGCATTAAATCACAATGTACAGCACATTAAGGACAGAGATCCCACATGAGGGGCAAGTGCACAGTGACTCCTGTTGTTGACCCAACAAATTGACACTCTAGTTTATGGCACCAGTAACCACCCTATGCTCTCGTCATGAGTTGCCAAGGCTATGGAAGCCTTCCAAGTTCGCCAACTCTGATCATATTTAGACAAGGTCATAAAAGACAGGGTGAGGATAGTAACCAATGATCTTAAGAGTGGCGTTAACCAGGTTTGAACAATTATACAGCATTAAGTGGGGAAGAGGACCATCAGTACACACAGGTTTGGAGTAGAGCCATTGGTGGTAGAGTGGAGGTTATGATTACAAAGGAATGAGGCCCAAGTGCACTAGACAGGGCCTAGAACAAAGGACAGAGTCATTATTAGAGGAGCTAAGAGAGGTGCTGTCTAAGCTACAATTAAGTTTTCTGATTGAGAGGCAAATAGAACCTGATAGAAGGGGCTTGATAATAATCTGGTGGGCTTTAGGCCTTGTAAGTTAAGAGGCCCAGACCTATCTATCTCTTCACATGGGGTACATCCTAAGAGAGGTGTGAACCTCCTAGGGGAAGGCACTCTGTTGACTTTCATTACTTGGCTGGCCTGGGAGGAGAGCTGGCCAGGTAAAGGCAGGTGGCATCTCTAACAAGAAATTTACATTCTGCCTTCAATGTTGCTGACCTTGCTTGGCCGTCCCCTCAGCTGCAGTGGTCACTTTGGAAGTTGGGCTGAGTGAAGGGCTTTTCAGCTTAGAGCCAATAAGATCTGTGGCTCTGACCTGGGCATCCTTCAACTCCAGGGCAGGTCTATTTCCAGTAATCCAACTCTTGGCAGAGCTGCCAGGTCTCTTCCCAAGCTGACTTCTGCTGAAGCCCAGGGTTATCACATTGAAAGCCACTGCAGTGGACTGGCCTGTTGGGTCTCCTTGAGGGCAGATCACTGTACAGATCAGCCATTAATAGGCCTGCCACCCATTGCTTCTGATGCCTAGCTTTCTTTTCCTCCTGGTTTTTGTTAAAGCAGACCAGAGGATGCAAGCCAAGGGAGTGCCCAAGTCCCATCTCTAATCTTCGGTGGCCTGAACTACAAGTCTGTAGTCACAGGCATGTTCTGTAGTACTTTTTCTAAGGTAGACAATGCCCATGAGGGAAATTATATTCTCACTTTAAAACTTTCTTTCCCTTTGGTCTGAAAGGGAGGTTTTATCTACTTACTGTTTACTTTGCTGATGACGAAGTAAATCTAGCTATGAGATTATAATTTAAGCTCTTATTTTGGCTATGCTATTACAGAAAAATGTTAGCCATCTCTTTTATAAGGTCCTACAGATTCCTTCATAATAGAATTAGTTTCCTACCTTGAGGAGAATAGAGAAATGAAAGAACAAGTTGGGCTTAGAATAGAGAAATGAGGGAGCAAGTCCTAGATTGCTTGCTGACAATAGCAATATCACATGAATACTTAGCAAACAGTTTCAACCATTAGATAACAACTTAAGAAAACATTTACCAGAAGGTGCAATGCCTTCTATAAATTTTAAGAATCATGTATTTGGAAACACCTCTTAACATGGTGAAGTTTGTTTAACAAGTAAACTTATGCACCAACATATAAAATGTTTTTACTTTCTTTCTACCAACAAGTATAAAACATATGATACAGAGATTCAGGTCACATGAATTAAAATGTATCTTTGATTAATTTTAGCAGCTTAAATTTATGGACAATCTTATCTATAAGCCAATTAAAATAAAATTCTTAATAAAATTTTCCCATGTGGACATACAATATGTACACACATATAACATAACATAATAGACCGATATAGCAATTTTAATAATAGCTTTTAAAATCTTTAACTCTTTTTGTAGATTGCCAATTGATTTGAATTGCTTTTTCTTTTTAGTAACCTCAGTTAACCATACTTTCTCTCAGTTGGTACTGTTAATACATTATTGGCTTCATCTGTTTACAGAGCCATCCCAAAGTACTGAATACAATAGAAGTGGCTGGAAAAAGTCCATAGGAACCTATAGGAGGACAGCTAAACACAGAACCAACAACGCTTTAGTTTTATGAGCAGCAAATCATATATAACTGTGGATGACAAAAGACTAAGTTGCCATGTTTAAAATTATAAACTCATCACTTGCTTACTTCACAGTATTTTTGAAAGCACCTGTAGGATTTTACAAGTATTTAACCCTTTAGGCCTCTGGGGCTTTCTCATTAAGATAACTATCATGTCTAGTAACTCAAGATCATTAGACTTTTTAATTCTCAAACATTTGTATTAATAGCATTTTCCATTATAGAAACTTAAAATTTAGTACCACGTCCCATCTTGACAGTACTTCTAATATAATCCAAATAGCCTGATTAGTTGGTGTCTCTATAAGATGAGAGACATAGGTCCTTCGATTTTTTTTCAGTTGGGCCCAAACTGGAAAAACCAAAGTCCAAGATTTACTGGAAATTTTAGAGTCCAGATTGTTTGAAACTTTGATTTTTTGAATGCCTGTCAAGAATGCCAAGAAGGCTCAAAATCCAAAATATCTGGTTGAAATAAGATTCCTTAAAATCATGACATAATATAGACCAAATTTGATCGTTGTTACAAGGTGATTATTCAAATCTTTGAAAATAAGCACATATTTAAATAACTATTTTGGGTAATTGTTAAGATAGCTATACCAGCTCTTTTATGGTTTCTGTTGGCATGGAATATGTTTTTCCATTTTTTCACCATCAGTCTGCATGTATCATTGTTGGTGAGATGTGTTTCTTGTAGGCAGCATACAGGGTTTTATTTTTTAATCCATTTAGCCAGTATCTGTCTTTTAACTGGGAGTTGAGGCCATTTACATTCAAGGTGATGATTAACAAGTAACAACTTTGCCCTCCCATTTTCCCAAAAATATTACTATTTTTTACTTTGAACTTTTATTGAATTTTTCTTCCTTTACCTTTTTTTTGATAGGCAGAGTTGGAGAGAGAGAAAGGTCTTCCTTCCATTGGTGTATCCCCCCCCGCCCCGAATGGCCCCCAAATGGCCAGGAGCCAGGTGCTTCCTTCTGGTTTCCCATGTGGGTGCAGGGCCCAAGGACTTGGGCCATCCTCCACTGCCCTCCCGGGCCACAGCAGAGAGCTGGACTGGAAGAGAAGCAACCAAGACAGAACCGGCACCCCAACCAGGATTAGAACTCGGAGTGCCGGAGCTGCAGGTGGAGGATTAGCCTAGTGAGCCGTGCACTGGCCCCTTTACCTTCTTTTGTAGTGATGACCATGTGTCTGTGTTTCTGTGTGCAACACATCCTTAAGCATCTTTTGTAGGGCTGGACATGTAGTGACAAATTTTTTCCATTTCTGTTTATTACGGAAGGTCTTTATTTCACCTTCATTAGCAAATGAGATCTTTGCAGGGTGTAATATTCTGGGATAACAGTTTTTTTTTTTTCTCTTAGACTTCGAAAATATCTCTCCATTCTCTCCTAGCCTGTAGGGTTTCTGATACGTCCACTGTGAGTCTAATTGGAGATCCTCTGAAAGTAATCTGGCATTTTTCTCGTGCACATTTTCGAATCTTCTCTATGTTTCACTGTGGTGAGTTTGATTACAATGCGTTGTGGCAAGGATTTTTTCTGATTATGTCTAGTTGGATTTCTGGGTGCCTCCTGTACTTGGATGTCCTTTCTTACTCCAAACCTGGGAAATTTTCTGCTATTACTTCACTAAAAAGGTCTTCCAATCCTTTGTCTCTCTTCTTGCCCTTAAGAACTCCTAAAACCTGTATTTTTTTAAATAGTATCCTGTAGATTTCCAACAGTGTTTTTTACTTTTCTAATTTCCTCATCTTGTCTTTGGTTTGACTGCATACTTTCCTGTGCTTTGTCTTATAAGTCCAATAGGTTCTCCACTGCATTTTTAAATTTGTTTTATTTAATTCTTCATTTCATTTTGATTTCTCTTTAAGATCTCAATTTCATTGGTAAAATTTTCTTTCATGTCCTGTATGGATTTCAGTAGCTTGTGCATTTGCTTCTGATTCCTTTCATGTAATCTTACCAAATTTTTAATTCCATTTCTTGCATTTCTTTTATCTCATCTAGTGTTTTTGGGGGTGTCATGTTATCTTCCTTATTCTCATTTCTTGAATTGGTGCATTTGTTGTTTGGTCCCCCCCCCCAGCAGCTTTTATCATTTATCATTTTATCTGTAGATAAGTAGAATATCTACTTTCTGTGACTCTCTAGAGACTTATAGTGATTGTGGCCAGAGAGCTCTGTTTAGTTCTCCAGGATTAAGGGCATACCTAAAATGACACACTCAAGTTTGGTGTGGTAAATCTCTCTCTTTTTTTAATCAGAAGGGAGGTTTATTCTGGTCAGGTGAATTCCTCTCCTCAGTGGAGCCCAGTGCCTGAGCACTAGCCCTAGTCCACTCTGTGCCAAGGGTTATACCAAGGGTCTGTGCAGTCCTCAGTGTAAGTTCAGATTCCCCAGCAGTGTCTCTCACCAGGTTACCAGGAACCCCCAAGCTTGTGGAGTCTCCCCCGTGACTGTTCAACATCCCAGCCACACTGAGATCTCCCATACACCCTCAGTTTTTTTCACAGTCTTGGTACAGAAGCTCCCACAGTCGCAAGCTTCTATCCCCCTGTTACTTCTCCCCACCAGAGTCAGGAGTCTCCATTTGGCTGGTTGCCAGATACAGACAGAAGCTGGCACAGCTGTTACATCCAATGTTATGTCCAAAATGATGCGCACTCTATTGGCTTGTTACTGGATGCCATTGTAATGTAATCAGGGAGAGAGAAGCGTGTCTGTCCCATCCTTTTTTTTTTTTTTTTTTTTTTTTAATCTCTCCTCTAGTTTGCTGGTACACTTTCCCCCATGGGACTCTAAGTCAGGTTCCCTCTAGGCTCTTCTTGCAGCTTTTTAGCCAGCAGCTTGAATTGCTGGGGTCTGGTCTCACCTCACTTTCCAACGCTGGTGCCTAGACTCTTGGCTGCTGGAGTCCCAAGCCGTGGGAGCCCACACCCTCCATGTGGGTCAACTGTGTCCCTCTAATTTTTGTAGAGTTTCCTCTGCTGCTTTCTCCCTCTTTCCTGAGACTACACTCTCTACACTTTTTTTTTTTTTTTAAACTATCTTCTCCTGGGCTAGAGCAGTAAGCTCCCTCCCTTCACCATCTTGGAACCACAGTTTTCCTATGTTTTTGTAACTCAAGTTTTGAACATTTAAGTATCTGTATCTCTTGAATAAAGGAAAAGCCATTTTGCATTGCTTTCTATATGGGGTCTCTTTTTGAAGTAAGCCCTCTAAATAAGAGAAAATACATTTTCCCGAAAGATGTGCCTTGCAGTTCAAGATTGATCATATATGGAGCACTTGTGAGTACATTGGGGGTTATGCGGGTATTTAGTGAAGAGGATACACATGAGTAAGAAGAAACTCATCCTAAGGGAAGAGAGAATAAAAGGTTGGATAAATACTGAAAGGTTGGTAAAACTCCATGGACTGATTTAAGAGAGAGATTATTCTAAATGTTAATGTAGATGGTAGTTGCTTCAGATAAGCCATGTCAATGCATTTCTTTTTGAAAATTTAAAAAATGTACTTGAGGTAAAGATGGGAAGGGGAGCAGGGGAGAGGGAGGGATGGAAGGAGAGAGAGAGGGAGAGAAAGAGAGATCCCATCTGCTGGTTCACTCCCTCAATTCCTGCAGTGTCTGGGACTGGGCCCAGTCAAAGCTGGGCTCTCAATTCATGTCTCTCTTTGGGTAAGTTACCACTTCTGCCCCCAAGGGTCTTCATTACAGGAAGCTGAAGTCAGGCTAGAGCCAGAAATGAAACCTAGGTACACAGATGTGGACACATGAGTCTTTTTTAATCACTGGGCTAAATGCCCATCCCATCAATGCATTTCTGAGTCCTAAAGAAAGAAGTTATTTCTCAAATGAATGAGAAAGAGTGATTTCATAAAAAGATGTGAGATTTTAGGACACAGACTGCCAGTTATACCGGCACCAGAAAACCAGTAGTTTCAGAAGACATTTTCCTTAGTTAACAGTACCCTCAAAAGACATGAATATTTATTAGGACTTTGTGGCCTTGGAACATAAATAGGTAGACACTTGTAGCAATACTATCGTTGCTGGGAGTGAGCACATCATGAACTTATCTCGTCTTGTTGCCTACTCTCTTGGGAGCTGTTATCAAGATTGGTGACTCAATATGTGCTGGATATTGACAGTGACGATGACAGCCTCTCTGGGCGTTGGTGGTTTTGACTTTGTGATGATTAATTTTAATTTTTAAAGTTTGAGAGGGAGAGAGAGACAAAGAGGTAGAAAGAGGGAGAGGAAGAGAGAAAGAGAATACAAATCTTCCCTCTGCTGGTTCATTCCTCAAATGGCTGCAGTGGCATGCTTAGAACTCCATCCAGGTCTTGCAAATGGGCTTGGACCATCTTCTCTGCATTTGCAGGCACGTTAACAAGGAGCTGGATTGGAAATGGAGCAGCCAGGACTTGAACCAGTGCTCATATAGGATGCTGGCATCACAGGCGGCTGCTTAGCCCACTGCACCACAGTGCCAGCCCTGAAATGCCTGTTCTTGCGATGGTTATTTTATGTGTTTACTAGGCCATGGAATGCCCAAATAGAGGATTAAACATTATCTGAAAGGTTTGTTTTAAACATTTCTGGAAGTGATTAGCATTTGAATTGGTGGACTGAGTAAACTGATGGCTGTCCCCATGGTGGCTGGGATTATCTAATCCACTGAGGGCCTGAATAGAACAAAACAGTGAAGGGAGCTTGGAGAGCTCTGCCTGATGGCTTGGGCTGGGTCTCCTGACTCTCAGGCCTTCACCCCTGCTCTGGAATCCGATTTTCCATGATTGTATGAGCAGTATTTCATAAATCTCTCCATCTCTCTATCAATACACATACATATTCACATATAAGATGATGCTTCAAAGAGGTTGTGAAAAATGGAACTAAGAGAAGTTTATTTTGGTTCAAAATTTTTTGTACAGTGTTTTTTGCAAAATGAATTCCCTATGAACTTTTTGAAAACTCATGCATGTATTTCAAAATCTCTTCATGTCAAAATAAATTTTTAAATGTTATTTTCCATAAACATTTTGGAGTACCCTTGTGTATTCTTTTGGTTGTATTTTTCCAGAGAATCTTAATTAGTATATATTCCATCTGGAATCTTGGCTTAAACTACTATTATTGGAATAAAGGGTTGTAGTAGCAAGCCTGTGAGAGAAGGTATTGTGGAACACATGTGGGAGATTTCTAGGGACGTAAAAGAGAATTGTAAAATATTTTAAGGGAAGCTGGAGTTCTTACACAACTGTTGTAGTCTTCTGTCTTTAATTGTGACCCCTTTTCATCACAGGTTAGAACAATCTAAGAATGATATTTGGTCAGTTGGGGCCAGGTACACAGCTTAAATTTTGGTGTTTGTGGTGTTCAGAGAATCAATGAATAAATCACTCCTTTTCTTTGAATCATTAAATTTTCCTTCTATTCATCTTAAAAATGCTTAACATTTCCTTATTTTTAAAATTTACAACTTTGTAAAGAGGCATTTATAAAAGGAAATATTTCATTTACGGTCTTTGCTGACATATAAAAAGAACATAATGAGGGTGAGTTTTATGCGTGCCCTACGGGCTGGACCCATCCAGATAGGTTCCTCCAAAATACATCATGGCTGTTACTCTGGAAACTGAGCATCACTGCTTTCCATTCTGCCATTCCACTCCTCAGTGGCCGAGTTCCAGGCTGATTGTTAGAATGAAACGTCACCTCCCAGTTTGGCAAACACCTGCGCTCTTCAGTTTAAGGTTAAATCCCATTCTGGCAAAGAAGGTGGCTCTGCTCATTCCAGAAGAGATGGATTGGATTGGGACAGTGTGCATGTCTGCCAGAGCAGCAGGGGTCAGAATGAAGGCCACAGTACATGGACTACGAGAGCTGACCACAGGGATGCAGGAGAAATCCATGGGCTTGAGAACCTGTGTGCTAGCAGATCAAACCTTCACATCTCAAGCCAACAAAACCCAATCATGGAACAATTGTACAGCATTGAGTCTTGGCACATTGCATCATATCCTCTGAAAACACTTAACCATGACAAGGGTTGGTATAGGTCAGTTCCAAATGAGACTAATGATAATGGTAATAATATGCTATCACTACCAGAAATAATTTAGGTAATATTGTATTAAACTAGCCATTACATAGCCATTATGAATTCACCAACTTGTTGCTTATTTGTTGATTAAACTTCTATGTGTTTAGTGATGTGTGATGGTAGCTAAAATTGAAACGAAATGACAACCTCCAGGCAGGTGCTGTGGCACAGCTGGTTAAACCACTACTTGGGACACCAGAAGGCAGTAGATGATAGCCCAAGTTCTTGGGTTTTTGCCACTTACATGGGAAGCTGGGATAGAGTTCCTGGCTCTTGGCTTCATTCTGGCCCATCCCTAGCTGATGCAAGTATTTGAGAAGTGAACCATCGGTTAGAAAATCAATCAATCAACCTCTCTTTTTTTTTCCCCTCCCTCCCTCCCTCCTTTGCAAATGAAATACTGAATAAATAAATCTACAAAAAACAAATTACAATCTCTGATTTTGAGAAGACAAGATATGCTTCACAAAATAAATGGAAGGTAATACAAGAATAAACTGAGTGTTAGAAGTTCCAAAAGTTAAAGATAATTATGAAAAAGAAAAAAACTTGTAAGGATGGGAGTAGTCAGGGAAGGGTACCTGAGTGTTTTGCACATCGTGAGGGAAATGTTTGGTTTTAGTTGGCAGGAAAGAGAGGATTTAGCTTTGCAGCATGGTAAACATTAGCAAAACTACGTAGGTAGGGAAAAGGATCCTGTGTGGATTGAAAGTAAAGGAAGAGGGATTGGGAGCTTGGACAGAGATTGTATTACTCAGTCTTCCTCCTATCATTGCAATCAGTCTGAAACTTTTCTTGGAACTAGTGTTTGGCCTAGTGGGTTAAGCTGATGCTTGGGACACCTACATCCCATATCTGAGTGTTTGGGTTCAAGTTCAGGCTCTACTCCATATTCAAGCTTCCTGCTAATGTCACCCTGGGAGGCAACAGTGGAGAGCCCAAGTGATAGAGTTCTTGCCACCTGTGTGGAAGACCTGGATTGAGTTCCTGCCTCCTGTCATCAGCCTGGTCCCATCCTAGTCATTATGGGCATTTGCAGAATGAACCAGTGGATTGGAGCTCTCTCTCTCTCTCCTCTGTTTCTCTGCCTCTTAAATAAAGCAAAGATTGAATGTTAGGTTCCATCTGATGGAAGATCTTAAGTGTCTGGCAAGGGTCTCTTGGTGATTATCCATCCACTCATTGACCCACGAATTCATTCATTTGATCATCTATCAAATGTCTCTGTGCTAGGTCCTGCAATGCACACAGAGGTGAATAAGAACAGTGCTTGCTTTCAGGAATTCATGATAGAGGAGAGTTGCACATAAACAATCTCTTACAACATGATGATAGCTCTAAAATTGGTCTGCAGAAAGCAGCCTAGTCATGAAGAATGATTTAAGCAGAAGATTGATTTTGCCTGGAATGGGAGCAGACCTGAAAAGTCTTGGGAAAAAGACATGTCTTTAGAAGACAAAACTGATGAAACAGGCTTGTAGGTGCTATTGTGGAATAATCCAGACTGCACAAGGACGGAGTGAGTGCTGTAACGTGAACTGCTCTGGGTAGCAGCTAAGTGGGCAGTAGGAGCAACCTGAAGATGCATTGAAGTTTAGGTGTGTGGAAGATCCAGGTTCGATCTGTTAGAAAAAGGCAGTGACCGCAGACAATTGGAAACCATTGACACTGTGAGTAGAGCCGAATCCTTGGCATCATTGCTATACGCTTTGTGGGAGAAAGCTGTTGGACTCTCACCCAGGTTCTGGTTCATGGAGGCAGCCTTCTGGGTCATTGCCCTTGATGGTTCTCTGTTACTTCTGGCATTTTTTTGCCTCTGAAGCTGAATAGTGTAGCTTATGAATGCCTGAAGCCACTTTCATCCTTCAGATGTCACCTCTGTAACACTAGAGGCAACCTTCACTCCTCTTGCTAAATATTTCTACTTTGCGTATTTGTTTACTCTGGCACTTACATCTTATTATATTTCATCATTTACGTGTAGATCTTGAGTGCTAGATTGCTCATTCTTCAAGGTCAGGAGCCGTGACTTATGAGTTTTCAACATGTTCATGAAAAATGCCTATTATGAAAAAGCTATTTACAGATTTCAATTTTTTTTGCAATAAATAAATAAAACTTATCCTATGATTACATTTCCCTCCAAACTTTTTGAACCACCCTTGTACTTATAACAAATGCAAGGATTGAGCTTAGTCTTGGCTCTCAGATTTTAAGAAACATAGTTAACTTTTTTTTGTTCCACTCTATTCATAAAACAAGGCAAATATTATCTAGCTAATTATATTACTAATCAACTAATATAATATACACATCACCTATCATAGTGACTGGCTTATTGAAATGAAATAAGCATTAATTTATCACTTTTTCTATTCACAATGCTCAGTTCAAAGCTTGATATGTAGTAGAAAGTCAATAAACTTTGGTTGAACTTACAAATGTTAGTTTATTGAATGCTGACCATATTTTGGTTCTGTTCTACATTCTGTAGACATTTATTAACTCACTGAATACTTTCCACAACACAATGAGGAAAGTGCCATGAACAGCCCCATTTTATGTATGTGGAAACCAAGACAAGAATGTAAATACTTCCTTAGGGCAGCCCAGTTAATAGAGGGCAGGAACCCAGGCAGATATAACTCTGAAACCCATGCTTATATCTTAATCATTGTTTTAAAGGTTGATTGTATGTAGTTTGCTTATGATGTAGAATCTTTGGGAAATTTCCTGTTGGTGATTGTCTTCCTCCTTCAGCATTCCAAAATTAGGATTGTAATATCTGTGTGCCTTGTACCAACTCATCCCTAGTATATACCCCAAGGGCTTCTGAATTGTTCTTAAATTCTCATGAGAAATTACTTCCCACAAGAGAAAAAGCCAATTCTGTCACAGGAGCTCCTCCACAAGTATAAGCCTTCATTCAAATTAGTTTATGAGTTGACTAAGTAACACATGCATCTGAGTCGTACTCAGCATTTGCTTGGTTGCTGTTATAGGGAAGCAGAAGACACTACAATTCCCCTTGATGCATAATCATTGCTACATTTCTGCCAGGTACCATTTACTGAGCTGCTATATGGAAAGCAGTGTAGAGTAAGTCCAGTCACAGCTCTGCTTTCAGCCGAGAAAATTGGAACTCCGAGAGGTAACAGATTGGCAGAAGATCACACAGTCAGCAAATATTTATAGCAGGGGCTGTCTGACTCAGGTCCTACTTGGGGAAACAAGAGCAGTTGATGATGGTACCACAGTGGCTTGTCCTCAGCTTGTCTTGGGAGAGGATAGAAGCTAGGGTATCAGTGTCCCCCAGGGAAGAGTTTTCACTAAATATCTGTATGGTATCCTTGGATACTGTATCTTGGGGAAGGAAACAGAAGAAAAAAATTTTTCTCCTCACCTGAGAAATAAAAATTATAAATAAAAAAATGTACACCAAAGAAATGTTCTTTTAATTTTTTCTGGTTGAAATATTAGTGCTGATTTTTAGCTTGAGCTAAATAATAATTATGTATCCTAAAAACTGAAGTTATTTTAAAGTCAGATTTTTTAAGAAAAGTAGATAAAGCTCCAAAGTAAATACATCTTTCATTTAGATGGATGAAAATTTTTCTGTAATAAATTTCACTTTAAGCAATAGGACTACAATAGTTTTCTCTTTGTCTAACTCACTAGGTAATTTTTCAGTTTGTGGGGAAGTCAGAAAATGAATCTCCTTGTAGGAAATGGAATGTTGTATAAATATTTTCTCAGCAGGGGCATGCACAGACAATATTAATTACAAGTGATGAAATGGTATAACCTCATGACATCTAATTTTGGTTGTGTTTTAGTATATTGATTGATGGAATCCAATTTCCTTTTTGCTTCATTTAAACCCATCTGTGTTTCCTGAGCAAAAACCTTAGAACTGAGCAAACATGATAAGTAAGAGTAATGTGCATGAAATATACTTTCCTTTCCAAACTGGAAAGAATATACATTCCTTGTTTCCCTACACTTGGCCAGCTAACTAAGCCCAGACTGCGCTAGTGCGTAAGTCACAAATAAAACCATAAATTTCAAATATGCGATGTTGAGCATTAATTGATATATTTGCATTTCTACTTGGGAAACATTCCAGAAAGCCAATATTAAAGATAAGTACAGAAATGGCTACGCCTCTCTCTCCTCGTTAGGGTCCCCTTGCTGCCAATTCTTTCTTTCCTGTCGGCATCGATGTGCTGCTGGAGTCTGCTAGAGAGAACTGTTCATGTCTGATGGATTGGGAGAGCTTGGGGGCAGGATTTGCTCTATGCTTTTTTATTTTTATTTTTATTTATTTTTTTGACAGGCAGAGTGGACAGTGAGAGAGAGAGACAGAGAGAAAGGTCTTCCTTTTCTGTTGGTTCACCCCCTAATGGCCATGATGGCCGGCGCGCTGCTGCCAGCGCACCACGCTGATCCGAAGCCAGGAGCCAGGTGCTTCCTCCTGGTCTCTCATGCGGGTGCAGGGCCCAAGGACTTGGGCCATCCTCCACTGCACTCCCAGGCCACAGCAGAGAGCTGGACTGGAAGAGGAGCAACTGGGACAGAATCCGGCGCCCTGACCAGGACTAGAACCCGGTGTGCCGGCGCCACAGGCAGAGGATTAGCCTAGTGAGCGGAGGTGCTAGCCTCTATGCTTTCTAACGCTATTGTTTTCGCACAGGATCTGTGTCTTTGTTCCGTGAGCACTAATTCTCAACACGACGAAACTGATCTAATTTTGTGTTTTTCAGTCTTTTTTTCCTTTCAAGCTGAAGGCTGCCTAGAAACAAGTGGGGAGAAAGCACCTGCTTCTATTTCACTGGTACTTCAGTGATTGCGTTTGCATAACTGGTGGGCCCTCAGCATTCCTGGAGAAGATAGGGGCTTGGAGCTGATCAGCACACTGGCCTCATTAGGCTGGATTCCACTCTTCCAGGTCTTGCTGGCCACCAGCCTCTCCAGCTCCCTGCGGTGGTCAGGGGTGTTGAATGGGCTTTCTCCTCCTGGTGGTCCCTTATCTCATGTTGAGCCAAAAACATCCCTCAGCAAAGCTCCCAGAGACCCCCTGTCTTTGATGACATCTCTGCTGGTGCTGCAGCCCTCAGTGCCAGATCCTTTCCATTCTTGTGGGTAGCTATTACCTTCTAGTGCGTGCACTGCCTCAGACTGGTGGGGGTCATGGCATGTCAGCATTTGCTGCACACTTGCCCCAAGGCAGGAAATCTCCTACATTACCTAGGTTCCGTCGCGGTGTCTGGATCCACCCTCCAGACATCCCTGCCCCATCCTTGGGATGGATGTGCCTGCTGTTGTTTTTCCCTTCTTGGGTCTTACCCAGGGTTACACTATTCCTCGTGTTGGTAGCTTTAGTCTTTCAACAGAAAGGGCCAGTCTCCTAATCTTACTTCTTGTAGCTGTCCCCGTTCTTAAATTGGTGTCTGCAAAATGAGATGCATAGGGGAAGGACGGCATCCAGATGGCTGTGTTGTTGGAAAGTGACAGCCTGTCTCCTCTCCCAGTGGGTCTAGGACTCCACTGGGAGTCCTAGTTACTCCCATGCTGGAACTTGTGAGCGGGTAACAAAGGGATGTCATTTAGATCCATATGGGGATGACTGGATACAAAATACAAGGGATCTTTAAAAAGTTCATGGAAAATGTGTATGATGAAAAGACTACACATATATTTCAAAAATATTTTCTTATCCAAATGCACTTGTCTTTTAATTCTGTTTTACCATGAACTTTTTATCCTTGTATAATGCTGCTTACCTATAGATAACTACTTCTGTTCTCAGGTGCTTTCTGAATAGATTACATTTTTTTTTTTTTTAAGATTTTTTTTTTAATCTGAAAGTCAGAGTTACACAGAAAGAGGAGAGGGAGGGAGAGAGAGAGAGAGACAGAGAGACAGAGAGACAGAGAGGCGAGGCAGAGAGAGGTCTTCCATCTGCTGGTTCACTCCCCAATTGGCTGCAATGGCTGGAGCTGTGCCAATCCAAAGCCAAGAGCCAGGAGCTTTCTCTGGGTCTCCCACATAGGTGCAGGGGCCCAAGGACTTGGGCCATCTTCTACTGCTTTCCCAGGCCACAGCAGAGAGCTGGATTGGAAGTGGAGCAGCCGGGACTTGAACCGGCGCCCATATGGGATGCCGATACTGCAGGTGGTGGCTTTACGCACTATGCCACAGTGCCAGCCCCAGTTTCCATTTAATTCTCTTCATGTGTTAAAAATCCATAACTGGAAGCCTGGCATTATGGCATAGTGGGTGCCAATGCCTGCGACATCAGCATCCCAAATGGGCACTGATTCCTGTCCTGGCTACTTCACTTCCAATCCAGCTCTCTGCTAATGGCCTGGGAAAGCAGCAGAAGATGGCCCATATGCTTGTGCCCCTGTACCCATGTGGACCATCCAGGTGCACTTGTTGGTTCCTGGCTTTTCCTGGCCTAGCCCTGGCCATTGAGGCTGTTTGGGGAATGAACCAGCAGATGGAAGACATGTCTGTCGGTTTCTCTCTCTGTCTCTTCTTTTCTCTCTGTAACTCTGCCTTTCAAACAAATAAGATTAAAAAAAAAATTCCGCAGCTGGTTTTGCTTGTCAGTGATGTGATGCTACAGGGATTCACTCCAAAATGCTACCATTCAGGTGGGGTTGTGCATCATGATGTCTTGATGTTGGGGTGATATTTCTCCCTGAAGTACTTAGCCTCATCTCTTAAGTATGCACCTGCTGCTCTGAGAATGAAGCTCTGGTTCTCAGATCTTAAAGGAATCTCCTTCAGTCAGGCTTCTGGTTCTGAGCCTCTGTCAGGAGCCACACCCTGCCCTCTGTGTAGTGAGGGAGTGTTTGCCAGTGTCTGTTCCTCACGATCAGGAATGAGCTGCAGGGAAAACGTAATCATTCCAGGCCAGAGACGAGCTTACTCTGGAAGTTCCAGACAGCTCTAGGAAGGGAAATGGTACTTAGCAGGGATAAAATAGCATTAGCCCATCAACACATTTGATAGTGAAGCAAAGCTTGCTACAGCTTTATGTGCTCCTTGGCGGGGTTTATGATAGTGCTTAAAGAAGAGCATTTTAGGGCAGAATGGAGCCCAGACAGTTACGCATATTGAGACAAGTGGCACTAGTGTTAGATATATAACACCTAGGGCTGTGACGAGTCTCAATACATGACACAACAGAGTGACCTTGGGGTTCCCATGATATGCAGGAACCAGTGTGTAAAAGACTGTGCTGAAATCCTTTGTCTTACTTCTGCAGATAAAACCATATTTAATATGGGGGAATTCTTTCATGATAAGAGGGATGTTGATCAGTGCAAATACTCATGATTTTCTTAGTTTTTATTTTTTGAGAGGCGGTGGTGGGGGGAGAGGGAGAGAGAGAAAGAGAGAGGGAGAGAGAGAAAGCAATCTTACTGCTGGTTCACTTTCCAAGTACCCGCAGCAGTCGGGGATGGACAGCACAAAGTCAGGAGCCCAGAACTCAATCTGGGCCTACTACATGCAAGGCAGGGACACAAGTACTTGAGCCACTACCTGTTGTCTCTCAGGATGCACATTACCAGGAAGCTGGATGCCACTTGGGCACTCGGATATAGGACGTGGGAGTCCTGACCAGCAGTGTAGCTGCTGGGGCAAATGCCCACCAACTCCTAATTCATTAAGTGATACTTTATAACGACTATCATTGAGACATAATTTGCATACAGCAAAAGGCATCCACTTAAAATGAATTGTTGGTTTAAAGGGCACAGCTAGCTGAGTTTTGACAGTGGTACACACCCATGCAGTCACTGCCACAGTGAAGACACAGATTTCCAGGACCCTGAAAGCTTCCTTTGTTCCTTTGAAATTCTTCTCTCCCTGTGTCCCCAGCCTTGGGCAACCACTGTTCTGCCTTTCAGCTCTTTGGACTTGGTTGACATTTTCTAGAATTTTTTGCCAACAGTATCCCATAGAGATGCCTGTGTCTGGTTTCTTTCATTCAGCGTAGTGGTTTTAAGATTCACCCACATAATTGCATAATTGCCACAACCCCTCACCACCTTTCCCTGTCTCTATTTTTTGGCTAAGTATTATTCTATCTACAACCTGTCACAGTTCGCTTATCCATACCTGCTGATGAATGTTATTTTTCACTTTTCATGATTATAAATACTGCTGTGAACATTCACGAACAAGTCTTTGAGTAGACATCTGTTTTCTGTCTCTTGGGTGGATACCTGTGAGGGGACTGGTTGGATCCTATGGAAGGCATAGTTCTCCTTCTTGAGAGATGGCCCTGTAGTGTTTCTGAATGCTTGTAATCATTTTGCATTCCTGCCAGCAGTGTTCAGGTGTTCTGGTTACTCCATATCTTCAGCATTAGGCAGTGTCCATGTGCATCACATTTTCTTAAGGTGTAACTTCATGCCAGTCAATGTGTATAAATATATAAAACTATGTATATTTCCAATAATTCTGTAGAAGTTTTGATTTTAGTGATGGAAGACGTGTTTGAGTCTCCTCTTTCCTGTTCTTTTCTGATGTTATATCAGACAGTTAGGAAAGAAACTTCCTATGTTTCAAGTCACCAGGGAGCCCTTTAACCCATTATGGATGTGGTTAAAAAAAGACATCACTTTTAGCAGTCTGCTATGAAAAATTTTATTTCTTAAATGTTTAAGTTCATCTGGGGGAATGGAGAAGAAAAAACGTGATTAGAAGTTGGGTGTGGAGGAGGGGAGACTAGGTTAGAAGGTGGTGATTCCCACAATAGTTAGGATCGTGTGTGGTCACATTGCTGACCGTAAACTTGAACTCCATGGACAGATTTCAAAGGCTGGCAGCCACACGGAGGCACACCACCCTGGAAAGCCCCTAGGATGCTCTGCCTCAGGTTTCCATGCTTCATAGTTGTCCTGGCCAAGCTAACAGGGTCTTCTAGGAGACCAGGGTTCATGAGAAGTTGGTAGCAACTGTGACGAATTCTCTACTTTGCCTCAAGGCTTTCTTGCTGCCCATTCCTGCCTGTTCCAGGAAGTTAACAGCAACCGGAAGTGGGGCGAAGCAGAGGGGTCCTGGGTGGGTAAGAAGACACACGTGGGCAGTCCCTGAAGTACCATTTGGCTATAGCAAGTGTACTGGGAAGGCTTGAGTGCAGTGTGGGCTCATGTTTAAGAGCACGTGGAGTTAGGATGTAAGATCTATGTGCAAAAGTGGAGGAGGAAAGAAAAGGAGAGGGACAGGAAAAAAGAAGGAAAAATCTATGATGAAAGAAAAAGCTTCTTAAAAATACAAAAACAAGGGATAGACATTCAGCCTAGTGGTTCAATTTTGGTTAAGACACCTGTGTCCCACATTGACGTGCTGAGGTTCAATTCCTGGCTCTGATCCCTGACTCCAGCTTCCTGCTAATGCGGACCCTGGGAGGCAGAGGCAATGGCTTAAGCAGCTGAGCTCCTGCCATCCTTATAGGAGAGTTCCATGAGCTCCCAGCTCCTGGCTTTGACCCAGCCTAGTCTTGGCCATTGTGGGCATTTGGAGAGTGAGTCAGTGAATGGGAGTGCTCTCTGTCTCTCTCCCTCTGTTCCTTAAAAAAATAAAAAGGTGACACACAACAATCTTTCTCAGTTTTATAGGAAAAATAGAAACCCCTCTCTCCCTCAGTATGCCATTGTGAAGATCGGTACAGGAGGGACCTGGGGGACCCGGATGTGTCGTCCCATCTGCGCATCCGTGGGGGAATGAGCCGTGCCTGGTGTGAGTCCAGAGCCTGGCTCTGCTGCTTCCTGACCCCACCTGGTGTGAGTCCAGAGCCTGGCTCTGCTGCTTCCTGACCCCACCTGGTGTGAGTCCAGAGCCTGGCCCTGCTGCTTCCTGACCCCACCTGGTGTGAGTCCAGAGCCTGGCTTTGCTGCTTCCTGACCCCACCTGGTGTGAGTCTGGAGCCTGGCCCTGCTGCTTCCCGACCCCACCTGGTGTGAGTCCAGAGCCTGGCCCTGCTGCTTCCCGACCCCACCTGGTGTGAGTCCGAGCCTGGCTCTGCTGCTTCCTGACCCCACCTGGTGTGAGTCCAGAGCCTGGCCCTGCTGCTTCCTGACCCCACCTGGTGTGAGTCCAGAGCCTGGCCCTGCTGCTTCCCGACCCCACCTGGTGTGGGCCGCGGTCCCCTTATCTGCCTGCAGCAGCGCTAGCATCCACATTGAAGGGCAGCGTGAGGATCCGAATGGCAGCCAGCGCTCACAGTATTGTCACACTTTCTGGTTTTGAAACAACATCTGTGAGAGTTCAATTCTGATCAGTCTCTTAATTGTCATATGTCTTCCAGAGCATAATGAGAAAATAGGATTAAAACAAAAAAAATTTCTGGGTGTCTAAGGTTACCCTTGAAGGAGCAAGATCCTGGTTAACAGACTCATTCCCTTCACTGGGTGACTCTCGGCATGTTTGACTTATCTGCGTTTTAGATTCATGTTACAGACTATGGCCTCAGCGAATTGCACCAAACCTGCCCTTTCCACTTGGAGACTCTGTAGTTTTTACGTAGTAAACCCTCTCATGACTTTGGTTACCAAGATGCCTGTTGTTTCCATGTCTACAAGTCCTGTTTTCCAAACTCGCTGTCCTCAGGCTGGCAAGAGTGAGCTGACTCAACTCCAGAAACATTCAAACTTCTTGCAAGATTAGATGGCTGGGAGCACTCCCACAGACCCTCGGCAGTGTTCTTTGTTAAGGTCAAGGTTTCTGCTTTCTATACAAATGGGATGATTTTCGATAATTCTGCATCTGAAACACAGCATCCATTGGCAGTTTTTCCAAAGCTGCTTCCAGCTAACAGGCCCATTTTCTCACTGTCCTGCCTTTTCTCTAATGCCCTGACCTCCAGCTGCTTTTCTGGTGATCCTAGTTTCCCGAAGTTCTACCTGTTCTAGATGAGCACCTGACTTTGAACTGCCGTGGCTGTGCTTGCATTTGATGGCAAGTCTGAGAAAAGCAAGTTGAACTCTGAAGCATTCTCGGAGGAAATCAAATCGGATAGTGTAACTCCAACGTAACTGGACTATTCTTGGTTATCTCGCAGATACCCGCGTGGCCAGACATCTCCATGTGCTGGTGAGATCATTTCTGGTCGTCTTTTAATCTGCTGGCTGCCGCCTTCTGCAAGCTGCTTGAGAAGTTTTTCCTTTCTCCTTGTGCCAAAGGCAGCCAGCAGTTTTGAAACTTTGCTCATTGGATTGTCATTTTCGACTTTCACAAGTCAAGTTCATTTTCTTTTCTTGCCTCCTTTCAGGCTTTATTTTGGGATAGGAGGTGGCTTTATTTTTCCCCAGCGGTTACTAAGAAAGAATCTTCTCTGTTTATAGACTGCTAACAAATAGTGGCAGCAGAAAGACAAATATGGTGCTGTCCCGGGGGGAGCCTGGGAGACGGCCAGGAATCAGCAGCCCTGGAGAACAAAGGCTCACAGTGAGGCCTTGCAGAGCAGTGGTTGGCGTTGTGGGTCCACAGATTGCTTGACATCTTGTGAAAAGGTGTTTTCCTTGTGCTTTCAGGGACAAATTTGTGTCCAGAAATCAGCCAGGGTTGTGTGACTTGATGGGACTGTCTTCTTTTGGATCTCAAAGATTTTGCTTAACAGGGATCAGAACTCAACATTTGTATCAATTTGCTTTAACTTTTGGGTCAGAGGTTGGGGTGTCAGGAACCCATAAAAGGAAGCCAGGGGTGGGTTCATTCATTTTCACCTCCTTTCCCCTTTGTTTGGCCGGATTTTGTTCATTCTGATGTTTCTAACCTGGATTAGGATGGTGGGGGATTGGACTGAAGTTCAGAAAATCATTATGCGACGAAAAGAGAGGAGGATGGTGTAGTGTCTTTATTTAACATCCATGTGTAAGTAGGTACGGTGGTTTGAATGTGCCATCCAAAGTTCGTGTGTTGGAAACTTAAAGCCCCAGTGCGACGGTGTTGACAGATGGGACCCGCAGGAAGTGATGAGCAAGCGCTCTCCCCTCGTGAATGGATGAAGGCCTTGACTGCACAGATGGGCTCCTGAGAAGAGGATGTTTGGCTCCTTTTCTCTCTCTTATGTGTGCATGTGCTCTCTTGCCCTTCTGCCTTCCACCATGGGGTGGCACAGCAAGAAGACCCTCACCAGATGAGAGCCCTCAACTGTGGGTCGCCCAGCCTCAAAACGGTGAAATATTTGTCCGTGCCTAAAGGTTGTACTGTACCACATAAAAATGACCAAATAAGGCAAACAATTTTAATAAATTATTAATAAATTTAATAAAAAAAATTTTAAAAAGAAACATCTGCTTCTTATATTACCCAGTCTCAGGTAATCTGTTAAAGTAGCATATAACGGACCAAGACAGAGGATATTTGGGTTCTTCATCTTAGAAATACAGTGCTTGCCTGGGACACAATAGAAGGCCCTGTAATGATGCTTATTAAGAAGGAGGCCTATGTGTGGGAGACCCGGAAGCATCTCCTGGATCCTGGCTTTGGATCAGCTCAGCTCCAGCTGTTGTGGCCATTTGAGAAGTGAACCAGCAGATGGAAGACTTCTCTCTCCCCCCCACCTCCCTCTCTCCCCCCCTTCCCCCTCTCCCTCTCTCCCTCTCTCCCTCTTTTGTGACTCTGTCTTAAAAATAAATGAATCTTGGCCAGCGCCGCGGCTCAATAGGCTAATCCTCCACCTTGTAGCACTGGCACACCGGGTTTTTTTTTTTTTTATAACTTTTATTTAATGAATATAAATTTTCAGTGTACACCTTATGGATTACAATGGCTTCCCCCTCCCATAACTTCCCTCCCACCCGCAACCCTCCCCTCTCCCGCTCCCTCTCCCCTTCCATTTGCATCAAGATTCATTTTCAATTCTCTTTATATACAGAAGATCAATTTAGTATAAAGATTTCAACAGTTTGCACCCACATAGAAACACAAAGTGAAACATACTGTTTGAGTACTAGTTATAGCATTAAATCACAATGTACAGCACATTAAGGACAGAGATCCCACATGAGGAGAAAGTGCACAGTGACTCCTGTTGTTGACCCAACAAATTGACACTCTAGTTTATGGCACCAGTAACCACCCTATGCTCTCGTCATGAGTTGCCAAGGCTATGGAAGCCTTCCAAGTTTGCCGACTCTGATCATATTTAGACAAGGTCATAAAAGACAGAGTGAGGATAGTAACCAATGATTCTAAGAGTGGCATTTACCAGGTTTGAACAATTATACAGCATTAAGTGGGGAAGAGGACCATCAGTACACACAGGTTGGGAGTAGAGCCATTGGTGGTAGAGTAGAGGTTATGATTACGAAGGAATGAGGCCCAAGTGCGCTAGACAGGGTCTAGAACAAAGGACAGAGTCATTATTAGAGGAGCTAAAAAAGGTGCTGTCTAAGCTACAATTAAGTTTTCTGATTGAGAGGCAAATAGAAGCTGATAGAAGGGGCTTGATAATAATCTGGTGGGCTTTAGGCCTTGTAAGTTAAGAGGCCCAGACCTATCTATCTCTTCACATGGGGTATATCCTAAGGGAGGTGTGAACCTCCTAGGGGAAGGCACTCTGTTGACTTTCATTACTTGGCTGGGGCACACCGGGTTCTAGTACTGGTCGGGGCGCCAGATTCTGTCCCGGTTGCCCCTCTTCTAGTCCAGCTCTCTGCTGTGGCCTGGGAGTGCAGTGGAGGATGACCCAGGTGCTTGGGCCCTGCACCCCATGAGAGACCAGGAAAAGCACCTGGCTCCTGGCTTTGGATCAGCGCGGTGTACCAGTCGCGGCGGCCATTGGAAGGTGAACCAACAGCAAAGGAAGACCTTTCTCTCTGTCTCTCTCTCTCTGTCCACTCTGCCTGTCAAAAAAAAAAAAAAAAAAGAATCTTAAAAAAGAAGCCTCACAGAGTAGGATAAGCACCTCACAGCACCAGATAAGAGTAGCGATGGATGATGGCTGTGTTGATGACACTGGATGATGTGCAGACAACAGCTGACAAGGTAGCAGGTACAATGCTAAGTGCTCTTGAGAGATACATCAACTCATTCCGTACTCAGGACAGCATTAGCCGATAGGTACTGTTTATTTTTTTAAAATATTATTTATTTGAGAGGTAGAGTTACAGTGAGAGGGAGAGACAGAGAGCAAGGTCTTCCATCCGCTGGTTCACTTCCCAAATGGCTGCAATGGCCAGAGCTGCACCGATCCGAAGCCAGGAGACAGGAGCTTCTTCTGGGTCTCCCGTGTGGGTGCAGGGACCCAAGGATTTGGGCCATCTTCCACTGCTTTCCCAGGCCACAGCAGAGAGCTAGATTGGAAGAGAAACAGTTGGGACTGGAACTGGCACCCACATGGGATGCTGGTGCCTCAGGCGGAGGATTAACCTACTGTGCCACGGTGCCAGCCCCTGGTAGGTAGTGTTCATTATGTTGTTCTACAAAGACACTGTGGCATAATTAACTCATTCAAAACACATAGTAGATGGTGAAGCTGTGGCCTGAGTCCATGCTTTGTGTCACAACTATACTCACAAGCACTGCACTACAATGCCCTCATTGGGATCCCATGGTCTCAGAGGCTGAAGCCTTTTCTTTCTTTCTTTTTTTTTTCATTTTTAGCAGTAGTCCACTACGTTTTTGGCTGACTTAATAGGTTAGAATGCCTTGATTGCTTTTGTGCTTTCCACATAAGCCTTCTCTAAGCATTGATTTTGTGTGCAGAATCCTGGAATGAATTTGCAGGGAACACATGGAACTTTGATGTGAAAAGAACACTGTAGGTTTTAATGTCAACTATCTTTTGTAAGTTTTTGAAAATTGTTTTTGAAAGGCAGAGTGTTGGGGGCAGGGAGTAGTGAAAATCTTTCATCCACTGGTTTACTTGTCAAATGCACACAACAGCCAAAACTAAGCCAGACTTTAAAACTCCATCTGGGTCTCCCATGTGGATGGCAGAGACCCAGCTATTTCAGCCATCATCTGCTGTCTCCCAGCACGCACATTAGTAGGAAGTTGGATCAGAAGTGGAGGCAGGGGACCAGTGCTGTGGTGTAGTGGGAAAAACTGCTTCCTGCAGTGGGAGCATGCCATGTGGGTGCTGGTTTGAGACCTGGCTGCTCCACTTCTGATCCAGCTCTCTGCTGTGGCCTGGGAAAGCAGTGGAAGATGGCCCAAGTCCTTGGACTCCTGCACCCATTTGGGAGACAGAGCAGAAGTTACTCACTTTGGATCGGCCCGGCTCTGGCTATTGCGGCCATTTGGACAGTGAATCAGAGTATGGAAGATATTCCTCTCTCTCTGTTTCTCTCTCTCTCTGTCTCTCTCTCTAACTTTGCCTTTCAAATAAAATAAATCTTTAAGAAAAATAAAAGGCTTGCAGGGCGCTGGTGTTGTGGTACAGTGGGCAAGGCCACTGCTTGTGACATCAGCATCTTATATCAGAGTACTAGTTTGAGTCCTGGCTACTCTGCTTCTTTAAAAAAAAAAAAAAAAAAAGGAGGCACAGGACTCAAACCCAGGTACTCAAATATGGGATGCACATGCACCAGTGGCAGCTTAAACTCGGCCACAGTGTTAACTTTTTAAAAACACAGCGCACAGTATGAAATCTGAGCTTCCTAATTCAGCACCAGATTTCCTTTTCTAACACACAAATGTCTGGGTTGGTTGTTTAGTCTGGGTCCTAAAAGATTTCAGGAGCCACCCCTAGATAAATAGTAGCAGTCATTAGTGGAAATAGTTGGGCTCCTATTGGTCAGCTTTTAGTCTCATGGGAAAGCTGAGCTACACACATGTCAGTAGAAAGCGATTCAGCAAGGTTTGTCATTACCTTCAAAATGCAACTGAGACCCTGCTGGCATAGCCCTGATTTGCCTTTTCGTTCTCTGACAAGTGGTTTTGCAAACATTTTCTCTGTCTGTAATTCTTTCCTGCCCTTCTTCCCCTAGAAACTTGTAGTGTAAATTTTCCCTTACGCCAACTCAGATGAACTAACAGTACCTTACACGTTTATTCAAAGACAACTGGAAGAGAAAAGTTCTGGAAATGGCATAAGCTTCCACGAGCAGGAGACTACTCAACACTGGCACTGTGTGCAGACTTACTTTCCATTTTATAAATCACTTCTGCCATCCGGTTATTTCATAAAATGTGCAGATTATAATTTTAAAGTGGAAATCTAGTTGATGAGAAATAATAAGCCTTCGATTAATTTTCTTTTAAGATTTATTTATCTGAAAGAGAGAGAGAGAGAGATCTATCTGCAGATTCACACCCCAGATGGCCACAATTGCTGGAGCTGTGCTGATCTGAAGCCAGGAGCCAGGAGCTTCTTCTGGGTCTCCCATGTGGGTTCAGGGGCCCAAGGACTTGGACCATCTTCCACTGCTTTCCCAGGCCACAGCAGAGAGCTGGATCAGAAGAAGAGGAGCAGCCAGGACTTGAACTTACACCCATATGGGATGCCACCACTGCAGGCAGTGGCTTTACCTGGTATGCCACAGTACCAGCCCCTCAGTTAATTCTCATTTATTGAACATATCATTTTTGTGGCAAAAATCTGAGTGAGGGTGGCCCAGAAAAGTTGCTCACCTGGGAGATGAGGGAGGAATGGGGTTCCTAGTGTATGAGAGGTGCACCCATACACCAGGCTCTTAGAGAACCTAATAAATGCTCCTCCATTGTAGCAGTCAGGTTAGCTTCTGAGAGCACGGAGGAGGTGCTGGGGAGAAGGATAGGTGCCTTAGAGATTCACAAAGGAGGGAATACTTTGAATTTTGAAGGATTCATTCACTGATTTCTAAAATACTGTTGAAGGCATCTGTATGCTGGACACTATGACAGGTGCAGAGGGGTACAATGGTGAGAAAGGAAGGCCCAGGCCCACCCTCAGAATAGACTCAGGGGTGCTGAGAGGACTGGGAGCTGGCAAGGCTCGGGGTTAGCCTGAGGAGACAGCCACCAGCAGGGAGCTTCATTGCTGGAGGTGTCAGGAGCAGAAGTCACCACTGGCAAAGAGTCCAGTGGGGACCAGTTTTATCCAAGGGGCGCTGATCCAGAGGCCAGCAGAGAAAACCGATAGCTCTCCCTCTGCTGCCAGGAGAACTCCCCAGATTTCCCCTGTACCCAGATCCACTTGGGAAGGAAGAAAGCAAAGGAAAAACAATCTATTAGTGAATATGCTTTAAGTGTAGCGAGTGTTGGCGAAATTAAATTGTAAACTGGAAAATCTGAGCTAAAACTGATGGCTAAATATGAGCTAAAGAAAATTTTTACTGCCGTGCAGCCTCATGGGGGTTGTTAGCATTTTTGTATGTCGTGTAGTGTGTGATTCCATTTGTGTGAAATATCTAAAGTAGACAATGCACAGAAGGCAGAAAGTAGATTGGTGGTTGCCAGTGGTTGGGTAGAAGGAGTGGGGAGCGACTGCTGGTGGGTAATGATGATGTTTGCACAGCTTTGTATCTTAAAACCACCCAATTGCCTCTCTGTCTCACTGTCTAACTCTGCCTGTAAAAAAAAAGTTGTATCTATAAATCACATTGAATCTGTTAAAAAAATTAAAAAAAAACACACCCAATTGTACCCAGAGTCTGTGGGTTATATCTCAAGCAAAATGCAGAAGGATTGGGTTCATTAAAGAAAACAAGGAAGCTATGATTTTATTCACCTGTTTGAATAGCAACACTGGTTTTTCAGATATACTAAACTTGTGCCATGTTGGATGTCAGAGTGTATAAGTTTACATTGTTTCTACTAAATAGTAAAGTTCATAAACAACTAGTAATCAGAACTTGATTAACTCTTCTGGCAAAAAAGCACTTGGATAATTGAAAAAAATCAATACACGAAGCATGTAATCTGTGAGACGGCATGTAATGTAAATCCAAATCCTTGTAGTTAAGTCAGTATTTTTTATATTTTTCATGCTTTGAAAATATGAAATTATGGGCTGGTGCTGTGATGCAGCAGGTTAAAGCCCTGGCCTGAAGCGTCAGCATCCCATATGGGCACTGTTTCTTGTCCCGGCTGCTCCTCTTCTGATCCAGCTCTCTGCTGTGGCCTGGGATAGCAGTGGAAGATGGCCCAAGTGCTTGGGCCCCTGTACCCGTGTGGGAGACCTGGAAGAAGCTCCTGGCTCCTGGCTTTGGATCGGCACAGCTCCAGCCGTTGCAGCCATCTGGGGAGTGAACCAGTGGATGCAAGACCTCTCTCTCTCTCCCTCTCTCTATAACTCTGTATTTCAAATAAATAAAATATGAAATTATAACATTTTCTAAATCAAAGTGCTTGTTTTTTTAAGAAAGCTTTTATTTAATACAAATTTCATAGATACAGCTTTTGGTATATAGCAGTTCTTCCCCCCATACATGCCCTCTCACCCCTACTCTCATCCCACCTCCTATTACCTCTCCCAAACCATTCTTTGGTCAGATTAATTCACAACAGCTAAGACATGAAATTGAGCTACAATAAACATGGAGGTGCCAATAGCTCTTTTATTTGCTGATTTTATTTCCCTTGGGTAAATTCCCAGGAGCGGGATGGTTGGGTCATATGGTAGGACTATATTCAGTATTCTGAGGTATCTCCAAACTGTCTTCCATAGTGGCTTTACCAGTTTGCATTCCCACCAACAGTGGATTAGGATTCCTTTTACCCCCATCCTTACCAGCATTTGTTGATTTTTTTTTTTTTATGAAAGCCATTGTAACCCAGGTGAGGTGAAACCTCATTGTGGTTTTGATTTGCATTTCCCTCATGGCTAGAGATCCTGAACATTTTTTTCATGTGTCAGTTGGCCATTTGGATTTCCTCTTTTGAAAAATGTCTGTTTAAGTCCTTAGCCCATCTCTTAACTGGGTTGTTTTGTTATTGTGGAGTTCCTTGATCTCTTTGAGGTTTCTGGTTATTAATCCTTTATCAGTTAATAGTTTGCAAATATTTTTTCCCATTCTGTCAGTTCCCTCTTCACTTTCCTATTGCTTTTGCCATATAGAAACTTCCCAATTTGTTAATTTTGGCTTTGTCTGCCTGTGCTTCTGGGATCTTTTCCAAAATCTTTGCCTGTGCCAATGTCTTGATGGGTTTCTCCAATGTTCTCTAATAATTTGATGATGTCAGGTCATAGATTTAGATTTTTAATCCATGTTCAGTGGATTTTTGTGTAAGGGTAAGGTAGGTGTCTTGCTTTATACTGCTGCATGTGGAAATCCAGTTTTCCCAGCACCATTTGTTGAATAGACTGTCCTTGCTCCAGGAATTGGTTTTAGCTCCTTGATCAAATATAAGTTGGTTGTAGATGTTTGGATTTGTTTATGTTGTTTCTATTCTGTTCCATTGGTCTATCCATCTGTTTTGTACCAGTACCAGGCTCTTCTAATTATAACTGCCCTGTAGAATATCTTGAAATCTGGTATGTGATGCCTCTGGCTTTGATTTTGTTGTAGAAGATTGCTTTAGGTATTTGAGATATCCTGTGCCTCCATACGAATTTCAACATAATTTTTTATAGATCTGAGAAGATTATCTTGGGTAGTTTGGTATTGCATTGAATCTTTAAATTGCTTTTGGAAGAATGGACATTTTGATGATATTGATTCTTCCAATGCATGAACATGGAAGATTTTTCCATTTTTTGTATCTTCTATTTCTTTCTTTAATGTTTTGTAATTCTCATTGTAGACATCTTTGACATCCTTGCTTAAATTTATTCCAAAGTATTTTTTTGTAGCTATTTTCAATGGGATTGATCTTAGGAGTTCTTTCTCAGCTGTGGCATTATCTGTGTATACAAAGCCTGTTGATTTTTGTGTATTGATTTTATATCCTGCTACTTTACCAAACTCTTCTATGAGTTCCAATAGTATTTTTTTTTGTCTTTTTTTTTTTTTTTTTGACAGGCAGAGTGGACAATGAAAGAGACGGAGAGAAAGGTCTTCCTTTGTCATTGGTTCACCCTCCAATGGCCGGTGTGCTGCGGCCAGCGCACCGCACTGATCCGAAGGCAGGAGCCAGGTGCTTATCCTGGTCTCCCATGGGGTGCAGGGCCCAGGCACCTGGGCCATCCTCCACTGCACTCCCTGGCCACAGCAAAGAGCTGGTCTGGAAGAGGGGCAACCGGAACAGAATCCGGTGCCCCGACTGGGACTAGAACCTGGTGTGCCGGCGCTGCAGGCGGAGGATTAGCCTATTGAACCGTGGCACCGGCCCCAATAGTCTTAGTGGAGCTTTTTGTTCCCTCTCTATAGAGAATCATGTCATCTGCAAATAGGGATTGTTTGACTTCCTCTTTACTAATTTGCATCCCTTTGATTTTCTTTTCCTTGCCTAATGATTCTGGCTAAAACTTTCAGGATTATGTTGAATAGCAATGGTTAGAGTGGGCATCCCTGTCTGGTCCCATATCAGTGGGAATACTTCCAACTTTCCCCCACTCAGTATGATGCTGGCCATGGATTTGTCCTAAATTGCCTTGATTGTCTTGAGGAATGTTCCTTCTATACCCAATTTGCTTAGAGTTTTCATCATGAAAAGGTGTTGTATTTTATCAAATGCTTTCTCTGCATTTATTGAGATAACCATATGGTTTTTGTTCAGCAGTTTGTTAATGTGTATCACATTGATTGATTTGCAAATGTTGAACTATCCCTGAATACCCGGGGTAAATCCCACTTGGTCTGAGTGAATGACCTTTCTGGTGTGTTGCTGGATTCTATTTGCTAGAATTTTTTTTTTTTTTTTGAAGATTTTTGTGTCTATGTTCATCAGGGGAATTGGTCTGTAATTCTGTTTCTCTACATATTTTTCAGGTTTAGGAATTAAGGTGATGCTGGCTTCCTAGGAAGAATTTGGGACAATTCCTTCTCTTCAGTTATTTGAATAACTTGTGAAGTATTGGAGTTCTTCTTTAAAAGTTTGGTAGAATTCAGCAGTGAATCTAACTGGTCCTGGTCTTTTTTGGGAAGGCCTTTATTACTGATTCAATTTCCATCTTGATTATGGATCTGTTTAGGTTTTCTATGTCTTTATGCCTCAAATTAGGTAGGTTGTATGTGTCCAGGAATTTATCCATTTCTGCTAGATTTCCCAGTTTGTTGGCATACAACTCTGATGATTCTTTTCATTTCTGTGGTGTCTTTGTTATATTTCATTTTTCATCTCTAATTTTATTGATTTGGGTCTTTTCTCTCCTTTTTTTGGTTAGTTTGGCCAATGGTGTGTCCATTTTTTAAAAATTTTTTTCAAAAAACCAGCTTCTCATCTTGCTGATTTTTTTTGTATTTTTTCTTTGCATTTGTTTATGTTTATTTCTTTAATTTTGATTATTTCTCCTTTATACTAGCTTTGGGTTTGGTTTGCTGTAGCTCTTCTAGATCCTTGAGATACATTGATAGCTCATTTATTTGGTGCCTTTCCAATTTCTTGATGTAGGCACCTAATGCTATAAACTTTCCTCTTAACACTGCTTTTGCTGTATTCCATAAGTTTTGATATGTTGTGTTATCCTCATTTACTTCCAGAAATTTTTTTATTTCTCTTTTGGTTTCTTATATGACCCAGTGTTCTTTCAGGAGCATGTTGTTCAGTCTTCATGTGTTTGCATATGCTCTAGAGATTCCTGAGTTGCATTTCCAGCTTTATTACACTGTAGGCTGAGAAGATGCATGGTATGATTTAAAAAAAAATTTTTTGACAGCTAGAGTTATAGACAGTAAGAGAGAGAGACAGAGAGAATGGTCCTCCTTCTGTTGGTTCACTCCCCAAATGGCTGCCACAGCTGGTGCTGCCCTGATCTGAAGCCAGGAGCCAGGTGCTTCTTCCTGGTCTCCCACGTAGGTGCAGGGGCCCAAGCACCTGGTCATCCTCCACCACCCTCCCAAGCCACAGCAGAGAGCTGGACTGGAAGAGGAGCAACCGGGACTAGAACCTGGCACCCATATGGGATGCCGGCACCGCAGGCGGATGATTAACCAAGTGAGCCATGGCGCCAGCCCCATGATATGATTTTGATTCTTTTGAATTTTCTGTGACTTGCTTTATGGCCTAGTATGTGGTCAATCCTATAGAAAGTTCCATGCACTGGTGAGAAGAATGTGTATTCTGCAACCATAGGATGAAAAGTTCTGTAGATATCTGTTTGGTCCATTTAGTCTATAGTGTCGATTAAATCTGCTGTTTCCTTATTCATTTTCTGTCTGGTTGATCTATCCATTGCTGAAAGCGGAATACTGATGTCCCCTAATACTTTTGTATTGTAGTCTGTCTCCCTTTAAATCTCTTAACATTTCTTTTAAATAGGCAGTTGCCTTGTAATTAGGTTCATATATGTTTGTAATAGTTAAATCTTCCTGTTGAGTTGATCCCTTAATCATTATATAGTGCACTTCTTTGTCTCTTTGAGCAGTTTTTGTGTTAAAGTCTATTTTGTGTGATTATTAAGATGGCTACACCAGCTCTTCTTTGGTTTGTGTTGGAATATAATGTCTTTTTCCATCCTTTCAGTTTCAGTCTGTATGCATGATTATTGGTGAGATGTGTTTGTATTGGCAGGAAATTGATGGGTTTTGTTTTTTGATCCATTCTGCCAGTCTATGTCTTTTAACTGGGAAGTTGAGGCCATTTACATTTAAGGTGACTATTAATAAGTGACGACTATGTTCTGCCATTTTTCCAAAAATATTACTATTTTTTACTTTTAATTTCCTTTGAGATTTTAGTGAGAGTTTTTCTTCCTTTACCTTCTTTTGTAGTGATGACCATGTTTCTGTGTGCAACACATCCTTAAGCATCTTTTGAAGGGCTGGATCGGTGGTGACAAATTCTTTCCATTTCTATTTGTTATGGAATTTCTTTATTTCACCTTCATTAACAAATGAGAGCTTTGCAGGGTATACTATTTTGGGATGGCAGTTTTTTTTTTTTTTTCTCTTAAGACTTGGACTACCTGCAGGGTTTCTGATGAGAAGTCTGCTGTGAGTCTAATTGGAGGTTCTCTGAAAGTAATCTGGTGTTTCTCTGGTGCACATTTTCAAATCTTCTCTATGTTTTACTGTGATGAGTTTCATTACAGTGTGTCCTGGTGAGGATATTTTCTGGTCATGTTTATTGGGATTTCTGTGTGCTTCCTGTACTTGGGTGTCCCTTTCTTTCTCCAAGCCTGGGAAATTTTCTGCTATTTCACCAAAAAATGCCTTCTAATTCTTTGTTTCTCCATGCCTTCAGGAACTCCTAGACCCTGTATGTTTTTTTTTTTTTATAGTATCCTGTAGATTCCCAACAGTGTTGTTTAGTTTTCTAATTTCCTCTTCTTGTCTTTGGTTTGGCAGTATACTTTGCTGTGCTTTGTTTTCTAAGTCCAATATCGTTTCTTCTGCTTGACTGATTTTTTTTTAAGGATTACCTCTGCATTTTTATTTGTTCTATTGAATTATTCATTTCACTTTGATTTCTTTTTAAGATCTCAATTTTATGTTCTGTTGAATTTTTCATTTCATTTTGATTCCTCTTTAAGGTCTCAATTTCATGGGAGAAATTTTCTTTCATGTCCATGGATTTCAGTAGTTCGTGCGTTTGCTTTTGATTACTTCTATGTAATCTTATGATCAATTTTTGAAGTCCATTTCTTGCATTTCTTCTACTCATCATCTTCACAATTTAGTCTTGAAGTGTCATGTTCTTTTGGGTGTCATGTTGTCTTCCTTATTCTTGTTTCTTGAATTGGTGCATTTGTTGTTTGGCATTTGTGGAGATACTCATTGGTTTCTTTTTTCTTTTTTCTTTCTTTTTTTTTTTTGCTGTGGCATCTTTATCTTTATAATATGACTCTGTAGATTAGTGGACTGTCTGCTTTCAGCGAATCTCTAGAGGCTTGTAGTGGGTGTGGCCAGAGTGCTCTGTTCAATTTTACAGGGTAAAGGGCGTTCCTAAGGTGACACACCCAGGTTTGCAAGGTAAATCTTTTTTTTTTTTTAATTTTAAAGATTTTATTTATTTTATTTGAGAGGTAGGGTTACTGACAGTGAGAGGGAGAGAGAGAAATGTCTTCCTTCTGTTGATTCACTCCTCAGATGGCCCCAACGGCTGGAGCTATGCCAATCTGAAGTCAGGAGCCTGGCATGGTCTCCTGTGTGGGTGCAGGGGCCCAAGGACTTGGGCCATCTTCTACTGCTTTCCCAGACCATAGCACAGAGCTAAATTGGAAGTGGAACAGCTGGGACTAGAACTGGCGCCCATATGGGATGCCAGTGCTATAAGTGGAGGATTAATCTTCTGTGCCATGGCACTGGCCCTTCTTTTTTTTTAATAGAAAGGCAGTTTTTTCTGCTCAGCTGAGTGCCTCTCTTCAATGGAGACCAGTGCCTGAGCGCTAGCCCCAGTTGGTATAATATTTGTCCGCTCTGTCCCAAGGACCATGCAAAGGATCTACGCAGTCCTCTGTGTAAGTTCAGATTCCCCAGCAATATCTCACCAGGTAACCAGGAACTTCCAAGCTTGTGGGGTCTCCCACTGAGACTGTTCAAAGTCCCATCCACACTGAATCCTTCCACACACCCTCAGGTTTTTTCATAGTCCTGGTTCAGAAGCTTTACATAGACCCAAGCTCCTACCCCACTGTTAGAGACTCCTGACTCTGGTGGGGACAACTACTTGGTTGGTTGTGGGGTGCAAACATGAGCTGGCGCAGTTGTTACATATGTCCAAAATGGCACCTGCTCTATTGGCTTGTTACAGGATGCCATTGTAAAGTGATCAGGGAGAGAGAAAGGTGTCTTTTTTTCCCTCCTCTAATTTGCTGGTATACTTTCCCCCACGGGGCTCTAACCTGGGTTCCCTGTAAGCTCTTCCTGCCACTTTTTTTTCCAGTGGCTTGGGCTGCTGCAGTCTGATCTCACCTCACTTTCCAGCGCTGGTGTGTAGGCTCTCGGCTGTTAGAGTCCTGAGCCATGGGTGCCCATGTCCTCCACGTAGGTCCACTGTGTCCCTCTAATTTTGATAGTTTCCTATGCCTTTTTATCCATAACTCTTCCCTGAAACTACACTATCTCCACTTTTATAAAACTATCTTCTGGGCTAGAGAAGTAAGCTCCCTCCCTACTCCCGCATCTTTGAACCACAAAGTGCTTGTTAAAGCCAAGTACATTGTACACTTTTGAAGACAATTTTTATTTTATCTATTTGAAAGGGAGAGAAAGAGAGAAATCTATGTCTCATCTACTTGTTCACTTCCAGTCCCCAAATACTGGTGACATCCAGGGCTAAGCCAGACACAAGCCAGGAGCCAGGAAGTCAGTCTGGGTTGCCCATGTGGTTGGCATGGGCCCAGGTACTTGAGCCATCAGTGCTGCCTCCGCAGCATATATTAGGAAGTTGAAATTGGAGTGAAGCCAGCTCCCAAAGCCAGGCAGGCTGTCCAATACGGGATGGGGGCAGCCTGTCCCACATTGTACTTTTTATTATTAAATATACTGGGTAAGTCAGAACAAATTTTTGTGTTTTTAGCATTTTTCTTCTTTACTTTCAGGCACGTTTATGTTTTAATGGAAAATTTGTATGTGAAAAATAAATGATTGTCATTTGGTGCTAAGGGAAAGATCAGAAGTGGCTTTTTTTGCCTTTATTTAATAAATACAAATTTCATAGCTACAGCTTTAGGAATATAGCACTTCTTCCCCCCATACCTGCCCTCCCACCCTCAATCCCGTCCCACTTCCTGCTCCCTCTCCTGTCACATTCTTAAAATTCATTTTTAATTATCTTTATATACAGAAGACCAACTCTATACTAAGACTTCAACAGTTTGTGCCCACACAGACACACAAAGTATAAAGTACTGTTTGAAGACAAGTTTTACCGTTAATTCTCATAGTACAACACATTAAGGACAGAGGTCCTACATGGGAAGCAAGTGCACAGTGACTCCTGTTGTTGATTTAACTATTGGCACTCTTATTGATAATGTCAGTCATCACCCAAGGCTCTTGCCCTGAGCTGCCATGACTGTGGAAGCCTTTTGAGTCCACAAACTCTGTCAGTGTTTAGACAGGGCCATAAGCAAAGTGGAAGCTCTCTTCTTCCTTCAGAGAAAGGTACCTTCTTCTTTGATGGCCCCTTTCCACTGGGATCTCACTCAGAGATCCTTCATGTAGATTCTTTTTTGCCACAGTGTCTTGGTTTTCCATGCCTGAAATGTTCTCATGAGCTTTAGCCAGATCTGAATGCCTTAAGGGCTGATTCTGAGGCCAGTGTGCTGTTTAGAGTGTTTGTCATACTATGAGTCTGCTGTGTGGCCTGCTTCTCATGTTGGATCATTGTCTCCTTGTTAATTCTATCTATTGTTATCATCAGACACTTGTTCTTATTTATGATCCCTTTGACACTTATTCCTATCTATATGATCAGTTACACACTTAAAATGATCACTTTAACATTAGTGACATTAGTACCACCTAATTTAATGGGATTTGGAGTCTGATGGCAAGTTTTTTAGATTTACCCTTGGGGTAAGTCCGTGGGAATGTGTGTAGCTGTTTCTTTTATAGTTTTCAGCATTCCTGCAGTGCCTGCTTCAAGCCTTGCCCCTCTCCCCTCTATTTCCTTTAATGCCTAAAGCCAACCTGTGGCCAAGTCTTGCTTATTGTATTTTTGTAAAAGCTCTCACATGTATGCCCACCACTGCGGCCCTGACTCAGATGATTGGTTCCCCCACTTGGACCACAACTGCTGTTGGCTTCTTGGCTTCCACCTTCCTTCTTTTGAAGCCTCCGGGATCATCTTCCCAAAATTTCTTGCTGCCTGAGTCACCTCTCACGGGTTCTCTTACCATGTTTGACTGATGAAACCATTATCCCCTGCCCTTTTAAAAAGAGTTTATTTATTTTGAAAGTCAGTTACAGAGAGAGGGAGAGGTGGGGAGAAAGAGAAGGGGGGAGAGAGAAAGGAATCTTCCATCTGTTGATTCACCCCCCTGATGTCCCCCATCAGCCCAGGCTGAGCCAGGTTGAAGCCAGGAGCCAGGAGCTTCACCTGATTCTTTCATGTGGGTAGCAGGGATCCAAACACTTGAGCCATTCCCTACTGCTTCCTCCCAGGTCATCAGTAGGGAGCTGGATTGGAAGTGGAGCAGCCAGGACAGGAACTGGCACCTACATGGGATACTGTCATCACAGACAGTAGCTTTACCTGCTTCGCCATGACTCTGACCCCTGTTTTCTTTTGTCTCTCCATTTTCTCTACAAAGTTACAATATTTTCAGCATGCTCTCTTTCATAGTTTTTTCTTTCTAAATTGAGCAATTCATTGTTTTCAATTACCTTTTCAGAAGAGTGCTTTTAAAGTTTCCTGATCACTTACTGTTCACTTCTCCCACAGAGTGACAGCATCTCTTTTAGCTGCCTGCAGTCTTTTCTGGAGTTAGAGATGTGGGCTCTGGTATCTTCATCATAAATCTTGGTCTTCCCAAAGTTTTATGCCCACAGATTATGTGCAGTGTAATTGCCGCTTTCTGAAGCAACTTGTGTACCTAGAGTATCAAAGTAAAACATATAGAGGCAGTGTACACTTGTGCATGTACACCTGCACCCCACATTAGAGTGCTAACTTCAAGTCCTGGCTACCCTGCTTCTGATCCAGCTTCCAGCTCCTGCACATCCTGGGAGGCAGCAAGTGATGACCTAGGTTCTTAGGTCCCTGCCACACACATGGGAGACCCGATTTCTGGTATTGGCCTGACCCAGACCTGGCTGTTGAGGGCATCTGGGGAGTGAACCATCGGATGAAAGATCTCTCTTTATCTGTCTGTGTCTTTTTCTTCTTTCCAAAATTAAAAAAAAAAAGAAATATCAAATGCCACTGGTGTCTAATTCGTCTTATAAAAATGGAGATGAATCTCCACACAAAAGGTTGTATTTTAGGATTACAGAGAATGGGATAGCAGCTTGACACACACACATAGGGGCCAGGGCAGCCCATGGTATGTTGGAGAAACAGAAACCCTGAAGCTTCATTAGCGGAAGAGAAGAGCTGTGTAAGGTGCATTGATTAAAAATTAGCTGGCACTACGGTGTTGGGCAGAGCTGGTGAGCTCTGGTTGGTGGTGGCCGCAGTCCCTTGGTATGGTTATTCTTAAAGTCCATTGGATTGGGCTTGTGAGACAGTTCCTGGAGCAGGTGTTTGTGTTCTGAATGTTTTCTGCACTGTATTTTATTGAGAATGACAGAGCTACATCAATTTGTACAATCGATTTTCATAAGACAAACACAAAATATTACAAATAAAAGTAGGTGAAGTGCTTTACTTCTTGTCTCTTGATTTTTCTCTATTTTTCAAGGTCAGGTGTCTTCATTAAGTTTCAGCATCCTGCACGTCTCACTTCAAAGCCTTTTCTTCCCTCTCCTGGTGTCACTGTTGTAGCCAGGTCTGTAGTTAGGCTGGCTCTTTTTTCTTAAACAACTGTATAATGGAGTTAAGGCTTTATTTTTTCTCTTTGAGTCCAAAGTCTTTGGTCTCTTCTGCACTCAGCATTCATCTGATGATAATTTTTTGTGGGAGCCAAACCAAAAGAAAGGCCAAGTTAATATTCAGTATTAACATCCTGTGGTTAAAATTAAAAGGATGATGTCAGCTGTTGTCTTGAGAAAGGATCCCTACAACTGAGGGCCATGAGCTCCTTCAAGAGGTTTTCATCATAAAGGAGGCCTCGCATACCTTCCCGGAGTAGGGAGGGTGGGGCTGATGGTTCTGGGGGATGCTAGAAAGATCTAGAAGGAGGAAAGAATGCAGAGAGAGAAATGCCTCTTGATTTCCCTCTGGAGGAATGTGTTTTAAGGTGCATTCATTTCAAGTGCAGTCTGGACCAGAGTCGTTGCAGCAGGAGCTCGGGGATCAGTGGGGTCAGGCAGAAAGGGGGCTGTGGAGTGTAGTCCAGCATGCCCTTGTTCTTCGAGTTGAGAAGTGCAGGATCTACAGGGCTGCGCACAGTGGTAGAGTGAGGTGAGCCTGCGTGTGCTGCCGGCCCAGGGGCTGGAGGAAGGGCATGGCGTACATTCAGGAGTCTGCAGGCTGCGGGCGCTCGCATGAGGCTGAGTCAGCAGGAAGTGATAATCCTGAGCACACGGAGGGAGGCCACATTACCAGTTACACCATGCTCAGATTTCAGCCTTTAAGGCCAAGAGACACCCCGGGGACAAGGAACACAGCCCCGGAGAACAGAAGGGATGGAGGGTATTGTGACCAAGAACCTAGGTTTTCCCCTCCACCATGAGTTTGTTACACTCTCCTTCTTGCCAGTCTCCTGGGAGAAGTTTGGGGAGGAAACATAGGCAGGGAGACTATTCTGAAAGGTCAAGCATTTTCATCCTGATGAGCAATTATTTCCTAATAGTTCCTTCAATCCCTGGGATACTAATTGGGCATTTGCTTAATTATAGTTGATACCCACCCATACACACACACTTTATTTTTCTATTAATCAGAGGGTGGGAACTTGAAAACCAGAGTAGTTAAGAAATTGTATATCTCAGGATTATTTGATTTATGTGTAAAAGAAATATTTGATCCCATTACAATTTTTTTTCTTATGCTAAGGAGATTCTTCTTAATTGCAAAAACGTTGTGTTACTGACCACAAGTTCTTTGGCTGACCTGCAAATAGAAACTAACAAGAGGCCAGTGTGAAACCCAGATAAGGTTCACTGAGGCCTTGTGCTTCAGCACAAAGGAGACAGCACGGTGGGAAGAGATTCTGTCCACTGGCTCTCTTACAGGAGCCGGGCAGTACTTGTATGAGACTGGGGAGGTGTGCTGGGCACCCTGTGGCTCACAGCACTTCGGTCTGCACCCAGTCTGTCATCTGGCTCACCTCCCGCAGCACAGGACACTTTGCTTTGGGCTTGCCTTGTTCTCCACAGGCGCTGTTGGTGTTGCTCACTACTGCCACCCCAGGGAGAGCACACATCGGTCATGTCAATCACATTGGGCTCTTCTGGGCATGTGTCTGGGAAGTCCCTAACCAGGCGGTCGGGGGTCTTCTGTGGTAAGGGTCAGGATGCTCCTGCTTGGTTTGGAGTTGGTGGCGGATCGCAAGGCAGGCAGGGAGATGGATGCATGGCAAGAGGGGCTTGTTCAGTGAGTCCTGCATCTGTCCTATCTCAGTGTCATGATTATGAAGATACAGCCATCGTCAACGTTTCTGTGAACATTTTTCAAGTCTGATTTCAATGTCTATGAAATTACTTGTATTTTACTGTTTTTAACTTACAGCTTTGGAGATTTCGTAGCGTCATCCTGATATACTTGGTGTAGACCTATGTGGGCACATACCCACACCTCACACCATATTCTACAATGTTCATATTGTAGTTTCCTTACAAAAATTAAGTCATATTGTTTTGTGGCTTTTTTTTCAATTAACAATGTGTTTTGAATCGTTGTATGTCATTAAATATTTTTCATAAAGCATATGTAAATGATTGCATGGTATTTCACAGTAAAAAGTGCTGTAATATATTAAGTAAATAATATAAAACATCTACTAGATAAAATACCTAAGTACTCATTACTAGATATTTATATTTTTAATAATTTGATGTCAGAAATAAGTTAATACATATACATATAGCTAAATATTTCAACAAGGTCATAGTTAATTCCTTAAAATAAATATCCAGAAATTACATCACTGGATCAATGAACATATAAAGTTTCATGAATTTTCAAATTTCATTGCCCATATTTCATCAATTTATTGTGGGCATTTAGCCTAGCAAATATCTGTGTCCAAAGTTGGAGTATCCAGGTTTAATATCTGGCTCTCGCTCCTGACTCTAGTTTCCCAATAATGTAGATCATGGAAAGCAATGGTGATGGCTCAAATACTTGGGGTCGTACCTCCCATGTGTTTGAACTGGATTGAGTTCCTGGCTCCCAGTTTTGGCCTTGGCCAAGTTCTGGCAGTTGCTGGAATTTGGGGAATTAATGAGCAGATGGGAGCTCTGTCTGTTTCTTGGTTTCTCAAATAAATAAATACATAAATAAATACTTTATCAATTTATATTCTGATGAATATGACGTGGAGACAAAATTTTGCAACTTGTTAGATCAAAACTATTTTGAGTCCTGCCATTGGATAATTATTCATATACTTAGTTTTTTTTTTTAAAGATTTAGTTTATTTAAAGTCAGAGTTACACAGAGAGAGTAGGGGAGGCGGGGGGGCGGGCAGTGGTGGTGGTGGTCTGGGAGGTCTTCCATCTGCTGGTTCACTCCCCAATTGGCTGCAACAGCTGGAACTGTGCCAATCCAAGGCCAGGAGCCAGGAGCTTCTTCCAGGTTTGCCACGCGGGTGCAGGTGCCCAAGGACTTGGGCCATCTTCTACTGTTTTCCCAGGACATAGCAGAGAGCTGGATTGGAAGTGGAGCAGACCAGAGAGCAATGGGTCTTGAATTGGCGCCCACATAGGATGCCTGCCCTGCAGGTGGTGACTTTACCCTGCTATGCCACAGCATGCCAGCCCCACTTACTAGTTCTATGCTTCTTTTATCTGCATCTTTTCTTCTTAGCAATTATCTCCTCCTCATTTGATGTACTCTTGACTGAACTTTCCATTATGGGCTGCTGAGCTCACAATCTGGCCTCTACCCTTATTTCTCATTTCTAGCCTCTGAATCAGTTTTTATGATTTTCTACTTCTTTAAGGTCTGCATGCAGTTTGCCACTTGGTCTGCTAATATTTCCCATAAAGTTTCATGGTCATATTAGAGAGAGAAGGATCTTGATGATTTAGCTGATCTTCGTTTTGTCAATTAGAATATTGATCTGTTGGCTATGCTATTCCTTTGTCAATGTCCAAGTCATATGTTTAATGCAGGACTCCATAATGCCAGACTCTAGACTTCAGTCCAGTTGTCCATTGTCGCCCCTCAGGCCCAATAGGGCTTCAGCAGCTTCTCAAAGATCAGGTCTCTGCCAGGCAACCATCACAATAGATAACTGAATGGTACTGCTGTATCCATATTTTCAGTTCTATTTTCTCTTTCTCTCTCTTTTTTAAAGACTTATTTATTTGAAAGTCAGAATTACACAGAGAGAAGGAAATGCAGAGTGGGGGAGGGAGGGACAGAGGGAGAGAGAGAGATGAACTACCCTATGCATTGGTTACTTCCCCAGTGCTCACAATGCCCATTACTGGGCCAGGCCCAAAGCTGGAAGATGGATAGTCCATCTGGGTCTCCTGCATGGGTGCCAGGGAGTCAACTACTTGAGCTATCACCTGCTGGCTCTCAGGTTGCACATTAGCAGGAAGCTGGGGAGCTGGGACTTGAACCCAGGCACTCCAATATGGGATGCTGGTGTCCCAAGCAGCTTATGTGCTGTGCCAAATGCTCACTTCTATCTCTTTTCCGTCTTTTGTTTTATCTATTTAAATGTCACTTACTTATTTTTTTTAATTTATTTATTTGAAAGAAATAGTTGTGCAGAGAGGAGAGGCAGAGAGAGAGAGAGAGGTCTTCCATCTGATGGTTCACTCCCCAGATGGCAGCAATGGCCAGAGCTGTGCCAATCCGAAGCCAGGAGCTTCTTTCCGGGTCTCCCACATGGGTGCAGGGGCCCAAGGACTTGGACCATCTTCTACTGCTTTCCCAGGCCATAGCAGAGAGCTGGATCAGAAAAGGAGCAGCCGGGACTAGAACCAGCGCCCATATGGGATGCTGGCACTTCAGGCCAGGGCTTTAACCCGCTGCACCACAGTGCCGACCCCTGTCGTTTACTTCTTTTTTCTATTTATTTTTTATTTTTATTTTTTTTGACAGAGTGGACAGTGAGAGAGAGACACAGAGAGAAAGGTCTTCCTTTTTCTGTTGGTTCACCCTCCAATGGCCGCTGCGGCCGGCGCACGGCACTGATCTGAAGCCAGGAGCCAGGTGCTTCTCCTGGTCTCCCATGCAGGTGCAGGGCCCAAGCACTTGGGCCATCCTCCGCAGCACTCCTGGGCCACAGCACTCCTGGGCCACAGCAGAGAGCTGGCCTGGAAGAGGGGCAACCAGGACAGAATCCGGCGCCCTGACCGGGACTAGAACCCAGTGTGCTGGCGCCGCAGGCAGAGGATTAGCCTAGTGAGCCGCGGTGCCGGCCCGCTTACTTCTTAAGAATTGATTAGCTACAGTGAAAAATTATAATACTTGTTTTATATTTATCTGCTTCAGAAATCTCTTCAGACATTTTGAAGTGCAATATTCCTTATGTCTTCTTCAAACAGTTAGGCTGATGAAACTTGGAAGTGTGGCCAAGAGGATCCCAAAAGTGAATTCAAATCTTGATGCTAATTAAAGTCAGCCAAAATGGTAACCTCAAAAGGAAGGGGAGAGCAGGGACTGGACCTTTGCTTGTCAAGTGCGTGGTAAACAGTTTGTCTACTTTATCTCATTCACTCATCAGGTAAACATTAGTGCTATTCGTTTATTATACCCCTTTTACAAGTAAATTGAAGTTGTCAGCAAATCAGGGCCACATCTTTAGAAACCCAAGTTTGAAAAAATATGAAGGTAATTAAAAACATTTGTAGAAAAATGGAATTGGAAGATAATGCCATACATATGAAGAGTTTTCAAAACAGGTCATGGAAAAATGTGTATTATGAAAAAATTAGGCATTGGATTTCAAAAATTTTTGCAACAAAACAAGCTATCTTTTAATCAATTTTTCCATGACTGTTTTGATGTACCCTTGTATGTTTTCCACTTTATTCATAGGAATTGTATTGGCAATGCAAGGCACTCACTGTCATACTTTTTCTTTTTGTAAACTCTGAATTCCACAACAGTCCTCAAATGTTATATCATTATCAGCATCTACCCAGTCAAAAAAGGAGGATTAGAAGCTTCTGGATTTGAAGTTTACACAGTGATCCTTGTTATTGCTTTAAGTGTTCTCGGGGGAAAAAGGGGGGTGCCAGAAGTAGAAAGATTATTCACGACCCCATTTAGAAACTAGGCCATCTCATCTGTGCTTCATCAGTGTCGAGAAGTGTGCTGTGGTTTTCAATACAGCTGTCCAGCAATTTATCTTTGATAGTGAAAGAAATACCCTGCCCATTAATCCATGAGCAGATGTCTACTAAGCTTTTTGTCATGTCATCTGACAGCTGACCAAAGGCACCAGTGTGTGTGTGCCTGTGCGTGTTGAGAGATGCTGGCTGGCTGGCTGGGAGGTCTCAATAGCTCTGAGCTCAGAGTCTATAATTATTTTGAGAAGGGAGGAGAGAAAAGTGAGTAAGAGTTGTAGTGGGGGAGGGAGAGAGATATTTTAGAGACCTCATAAATACTTTGAACAAATAGTACGTTATAAATACTTTGAACAAATAGTACCAGAATTTTTCCTAGGGAACAGGCCAAAGATAAACTCGCTAGTTCTAGCTCATTTCTGCCTGCCAGTAACCAGCTTTCTTTGCTGAAGGGTTAGGGGAAAAATGCCAGCGATTCTAGGGAGAAGTCTATGATATCAGCAAGTCCGATAAGCTGTCTAACAACTGGTTAGTTTATACAAGAGCTGCCTTTGAAAGGGTCATTCTTATTAAAAAAGAAAATAAGCAGATCTCACGCCAGTAGTCTGGTCTGTGATGACATATCAGGTTTTAAATAGCTTGATGTCTGTGTGCATGTTTTCTTTTGTTATGAATTAAATGTTCTATTGATATTGAGGCACTAAGATGAGCTCAGTGGAATTAGCACAAAAAGGCTTGTCCTGCTGAATCCAGAGCTCTGAGTCCCAGCTTCCAAAACCACTCGGTTAAGATGTTAGTGGCATCCAGTCAGGAATGACTGAGCAAAAATGCTTTGAATGCCAAGCGTGAGTGGAATTTTGGTATCAATATCCTATTCCTTATATTAAAGCACATCTGTAGAAAAGAAAAGCAGAGGCAGAGGTTCAAATACAAGCTGATGTCTTGGAGCAATGACAGTAAAAGTGCTACTGGTTGACATTGCATGACAGACCCAATAAAGTGAATGTTAGTCTAGGAACAATTTTACTCTCTCATTAAAGAACAGTCAATCATCAGAAAGTGCTGCTTGCTTGCCGTTTTGTCCAAGGGGATTTTTCTGGGATGAGTGTTTTCCATAGGTTCCTGAATGTATTGTTCATTGTGGCTCCATCTGTACTTGCTCTCTGGTGAAGAACAATGGTATTTCATATTTATCCAGTGAACAACTTCTGATATTAACTATCATTTCTTTTAATACTTTAGCACTTCCCTAAGTTGCATAAAAGTACTTATATTTTTAATGGCAAATATAGTTTACTAGATGCTTCAATGTCTCCCTCTGTCCCTCGTGAAAGGGAAACTAGCAGCCTGTTAAATTCCTTTGAAGCCTCTTCTGAGTGTGCATTTGAGACTGCTTCTTTAAACCAATGATTAGGGACATGCGTTGAGATAAAGTGGATCAAACAGTCTGGTCTTGTGGAATTAGGTGCCAACGAGAGATCTAAAAGAGTGATTGCCCGAGACACCATCTGAAGAGCTTTGGGAATTCGTTTCCTGTTTCTTTTTGTCTCTTCAGCACACCCTTTCCAAGGAAATGTGCTGTGTCTTTCACTGCTGGTGTGACCAGCATGGAATAGCCTCCCTCACAAATCTTTATGCTACACATTGAATCCTAGTGCTTCCCTCAGATTCATAGGTTAAATCCTAATCTTCAGTGTTGGAGTGGGGTATTTGGGAGATCATTTGGATGCGAGTGGGGTCCTCACAAGTGAGACGAATGTACTTCATAAATGAGGGGCCCAGGGGCCACCTTCCCCTTCGACCATGTGAGGACATAGTGAGAAGATGGTCTGTGAAAAAGTGGGCCGTCACCAACACCCAATCTGCTGTTGTCTTGCTCTTGGACTTCCCAGCCTCCAGTGCTGTGAGAAATAAACATCTGTTGTTTATTAGCTACCCAGTCCACGGTAGTTTGTTATGGTAGTCTGAGTGCACTGAGACTCTTGGGGCTTTGAGTTCTCAACAGTTGACAAGAGAGTTGCTATGGTTTGGATATTGGTTTGGGCGTTGCCCAAAGGTCCATGAGTTGAAGGCATGGTCCCCAAAGTAAACCAGTTATGGAGCTTAGGGATAAGTCCTTTGGGAAATGATTAGGTTGGATTTGGTTGTTAGAGTGGAGCATAACTGATGAGTGACAAGACTTTGCTAAATTTTTACTCTGCAGTTTCCTAGACTTTTCCGTATTATTGAAAATGCCACCAGTCGCATTTTGTTGGGCTGCTGTGTGTCTCTTTCTGTGTAAGGCAGAGGTATGTCCTCTCCATAGAACTATAAACTGAAGTACTCAAAAGGTATTCCCTGTTATCCCTGTTGTGCTTGTGTTCTACAGGAATCCCTTGAGCAAGAGATTGGGGTTTCAGTTATCCTCATCCTACATATGCTGCATATATGTCATCCCTTCAGAACAAGGGAGCAGAGAAGGCAAGGTCAGAGTGAGTGGTCCCAAGAGAAGGACTGTTAGTCTGCTTGGACACTGTAATAAACTATCAGACTTGGTGGCTTAAGCAACACAAATTAATTTCCTCATAGTTCTGGAGGGTAGGAGGTGTAGCTGAAGAGGTGAGCAGGGTTGGTTCCCTCTGGAGGCCTCCTCTCCTTGGCTTGCAGGTGGCCATCTTTCAGACATCTTACGTGGTCTTCTCTCTATGTATCTGTGTCCTAACTTCATCTTATAAGGGCACAAGTTATGTTGGATTAGGGCCCAACCAAATGCTCTCTTTGCACTTTAATTGCCTCTTTAAAGTCGTGTCTCCAATTATGGTCACATGCTGAGGTCTTGGGTATTAGGACTTCAGCAGATGGATTTTGAAGAGTGGACACAACTCAGTCCCTCTCAAAGACTGAGCTCCTGCTTTTGTGTTTAAGTACACAATCACTGTTGATGATAGATGAGAATATTCCTACTCCATTATTGACTGGGAACATAAGTGTGACTCTTATATTATGGATGGTGTGAGTGACTAGAGGGTCGTAACTGGGTCCCCTAAGTTAATTCTGACAAGGTGACAGCACTGGAGGTCTCACTCAGAGACCAGGTAGCCTTGTCATGAACTCTCTAAGGTCTGCGTGTCTTCTAGCAGGAGGTGGAGTCTTTCTGTCCCATCTGAGAACTGTGGCCAGCGTGCTAACAACAGAACCTATCTCACCTCACCTACCTTGCTCCTGCTGCACAGTGTCACCTCGGACTTCTGTGGGGCAGCCTTTCACAGAGGCCGTGTCACCCAGACACATCCTTTGGAGATGGAGTTATCTATAAGCACTCATTTAGTTGGCCTCACTGATGGTCTTACTCCTTTCTAGAAATACTCTGGCTTTCCCTCCAGAATCTGAGCGGAGGGACTGATTTCTCAAAGGAATGGATCTGCCAGGCAAAAGGCAGAACAGAGACCACTATGGTGATGGTACTCAGCTCTTCAATTCTGGATCACAATAAAAAAAAACTTTCCCCAAATGATTCACCATGTGATTCTCTTAGATCATACAAGTTGGCCAGGGCGGAACTTTTGAATTCCTACTACATATATTTAGAATTGGGTAATACTTAGCTGTGGGGCTGTCCTGGGCATTTTGAGAAGTTAGCAGCATTCTGGGCTTCTATACACCGGATGCCAGTAGCAATCCCAGATGTCCCATACATTTCCAAATGTCCCCTTAAAGAGGGACAAATTGCCCTCAGGTGAGAACCACTTGCCTAGGACATTATAAAAATACTTTACATCTAACTTTAATGAAACCTATCTTTTTTTTAAATCTTCCAAAATAAATGATCTGGGGCTGGGATTTTGGCACAGCAAGTTAAGATACTGGCTGTGACACTGGCATCCCATATAGGCACCAGTTTGAGCCCTGCTGCTCCTCTTCTGATCCAGCTCCCTGTTAATGCACCTAGGAAATCAGTGGAAGATGGTCCAAGTACTTGGGCCCCTGCCACCAATGTATGTAGCGGACCCAGATGGAGTTCCAGGCCGCTGGCTTTGGCTTGGCCAAGACCTGGCTGTTGTGGCCATATAGGGGAGTAAATCAACAGATGGAAGAGCTCTCTCTCTGTAAATTTCAAGTAAATAAATAAATCTTAAAAAAATTTATTTTCCTGTGGGCTTGGGTTGAAAACCGGTCACTCTGCTCGCCCTGGTGGCTTGGATGTTGTAGTCTGCAGCTCAGTTTTCTCAGGGTAACTTCCTGCTTCCCTTTGCCAGCCCAGGAGAGGCCTAATGTGTGTGATGACTTAGTGTAGAGAGCTAATAAACATAACTTGATTTTCTACTTCATGATTTCTTTCATTTCTCCACTAATTCCTTGGATTATAACCGATTTTCTAGTCTGATGGTAATTCTGTAATTCTTACCTTGGGTTTTTAGTTAATTTCATTTTCATGAATCCTGGAGATAGACTTTGACATTTCTTTGTTCTTTTTTATATATTTATTTTTGTTTATTTGAAAGGCAGAGATACAGAGAGAAGGAGAGAGAAAAACAGAGATCCACCTTCCATCTGCTGGTTCACTCCCCAAATGGCCGCAACAGCCTAAGCTGAGCTGATCCAAAGGCAGGAGCCAGGAGCTTCTTCTGGGTCTCCCATGTGAGTGCAGGGGCCTAAGCACTTGGGGCAGACTCTGCTGCTTTCCCAGGAGCATTAGCAGGCAGCTGTATTGGAAATGGAGCAGCCAGGACTTGAACCAGCGCCCGTAGGGGATGCCGGTGCTGTAGGCGGAGGCTTAACCTTCTATGCCACAGCTCTGCCCCCACTCCTTGTTCTTTTGAGAGACTGGAATTTAAAACATGATTTAGTCATTTTCAGAGTGCTTCTCAAGGGTAAATGCAGGCTGTAAAGCAGAGAGTTTAGGATGATTCCGTCGTGCCTACATACCATGCGCACACACACACACACATACACATCCATATTTAAACATGTACATGCAAAAAATATTGTGGGAGGATTTGTTGCAAAGTAGGATTTTGTATGTTAAATGAGACTCTTAGTGCAGCATCTGCATTTTCTTGTTCTGCTCATTTGCATTTTCTAATTTTGCTACAACAAGCATCTCCTGCTTATATAACCAAAAAAAGAAGTAAATGTTTTAACAAGTCATTCTCAAGGTTTCTGCAATGTCAGTGCAAGAAACGGTACCTGTCCACTGATGTGAATAATCACATGGATTTTATCTGAGATGGCACTTTGGTTTGGAAGACACAGGCACAATTGAGTCATCCATCGTATTTTAGGGAAAAGGATGAAACAAGAAACCCCAAAGGAACAGGTGAAGATTTGCTAGGCAGATGTTTGTCTTGTACTGAAAGTTTTTTGGGTCAAGATATATGTAAGTCTATGAGCTCAGATGGAACTTTCCTGAGCTACGAGGGGGCTGAATTTAGCAGTGAGCTAAGGCTCTGACTGAGCGAGCCATCCAGGAGAGCATGGCTAGTGTATCCTGGGGCTTTGTGTATTTTAAAGACGTCCTGTGAGCACACGGTGTTCCTAGAGCACACCGCGCTTGCCCGTCTCCAAGGGACTCAACAATACCCAGCACTTCCCCAGAGCACTGCCAGCTGCCCAGCTGACAGCAGCTGATAGAACTTACTGGATCCCAGCTCACAGACAGGCCCGTGTTCAGTTTGAACATGTCAGTCATTGAAATGATGTCCTCACTGGTTACCAGGCATCTTTGGAAAGGAAAGTTAGCAATATTATTGTGCCAGATGAGGCACACATCTTCTTGTCATCCTGTGCACAGTAGCATGCTGTTAGGAGGGGTGGCTCTCCTCAATCTCAGTTTGTGAGAACAGTGGATAGAGAAAGAGGTGGATGTATTCCGCACCAAGCTTGGGCTGTTAAAGAGTGGACACACCAGATTCTGAATCCAAATTCCATCACATGTTATGTATGACACCTTACACATATGGATAAAGTATTTAATCTCTGAGAGCCTCAGTTCCCTCATCTGTAAAATGGGCACACCGATCTCCTCTTAGATTTTTTTGTAAGGATAAAGACACAGAACACATGTAACAGACTAGCATGCAACAGGTGTTCGATTTCTGCTCCTTCGGGTCAATTTCCAAGTTTGTTGCTAACAGTTAACATAGATTGAAGCCTGCACATGTCTTTTCTGTGAAGGGACAGATAGTAAATATTTTAGGTTTCTGTGGTCAGGAGTATATTATATAAGTACTCTCCAATGATTTTTTTTAAAGATTTCTTTTATTCACTTGAAAGGCAGAGACAGAGAGAGGAGGGGAGAGAGAGTGAGAGATGGATCTTCCATCCACTGTTTCACTCCGCAAATGGCCACAACGGCTGGAGCTGGGTCAGGCAGAAACCAGGAGCCAGGATTTTCTTCTGGGTCTCCCACGTGGGTGCAGGGGCCCAAGCACTTGTACCCTTTTCTACTGCTTTCCCAGGCGCATTAACAGGGAGCTGTATTGGAAGGGAAGCAGTCAGGACTTGAACAGGCATACCTATGGGATGCTGGTACTGCAGGAGGTGGCTTTACCTACTGTGCCACAATGCCATTCCCTCTACTCATTTTTTTCTAAAGACTTATTTTAATTATTTGAAAGTCAGAGTTAGAGGTAGAGACAGAGAGTGAGAGGTCTTCCATGCGCTGGTTCACTCCCCAGATGGCCACAACAGCTGGAGCTGTGCTGATCCAAAGCCAGGAGCTTTTTCTGGGTCTCCCACACAGGTGCAGGGGCCCAAGGACGTGGGCCATCTTCCACTGCTATCGTAGGCCACAGCAGAGAGCTGGATTGGAAGAGGAGCAGCTAGGACAAGAACCAGTGCCCGTATGGCCAGGCACTTCAGGCCAGGGCATTAACCCGCTGCGCCACAGCGCTGGCCCCTCCACTGGTTTTTAATTGACTATCAGATGCATTCTCTGATATTTAGTAGTTAATATAGAATACCGAAAAACGTATAGGAGTAAAACAGACATCTTGTGAGTTGATTGTTGTTTTCAGCCTTGTTTATACTCCTGTGCAACTGTGGTCTCCCTGTTAGTCACTTGTTGAACATTATGGTTAGTGGTGCATTAAGCGTGACATGTGTCTGAATACTTGAGAGACAGACATGGGAAAGGGTTGGAACCTATGGAGCACTGAGGGAACAAAGTAGGTTAGGAAGGGTCCAAGCAGGAAAGCCAGCTTCTTACTTGGAGGACAGTGCAAAATGTTTGTGGAAAAATGGAACTAAAAGATTGGCTTATTTTAGTCTCTCCCAAATTTGAAATCCTGGCACAGTTTTTTATAATTCCACATTCCATGAACTTTTTGAAGTACTTATGCAACAGAAAGGAACTCGGTTGGGTGGTTTTTCATTTGTTTGTTACTACAGTGAGATACTCTAGAGAAGTTACTTATGAAGAAAAGAAAGCTGTTTAGCTCATGGCTTTGGGGTTCAAAGTCCTGGCCCTGGGGAGGGGCCGGTGCTGGGTGGTGGAGCATGCACACAGAAACCCTTGCTCAGTGTATACTAAGTTGATCTTCAGTGTATGAAGGTAATTGAAAATGAAACTTGATAAAGGACGGGATGGGAGAGAGAGAGGGGAGGGCTATGGGAGGTAGTGAGGTTGGTGGGGGGAGCCACAACAATACAAAAGTTGCACTTTGTAAATTCACATTTATGAAATGAAAAATAAAAGAGAAAACACACACACAAAAAGGAAAATCATACTGTTAGCTAGGATGCAGAGTGGTTGGGCCCAAACTTAGGTTTTTATAACCACCCTCTCAAGGATACTACCTGCTGAAGGCAGTGTTCCCAATGACGTTAGGGCTTCTAGCCCCAATTCTAATCTACCACATCACAGTAGCACCAGCCTGGAGACCAAGCCTCTAACATATGGAGCTTGAGGGGACATTGAGCATTCAAAGCACAGCAGCAAAGCTCCTACCATAGTGCATGGTTTGCAACTCAGTTGGAAGTTTGTGGGCATTGTAGATGCTGCCATGCCAATGGTATTAAAGCTGTTTAGGGCAAAGATTTTAAAATCTGAGATTGTTGAATTGAGAAAGTGTTTACAATTTCTTGTAATTATTTCCTCCTTGGAAACATAACTGTTTTGAGGCAAAATATTTTAGTATATATTCTTTTAGCTGAAGAGACATTTTTATTCAAAGAATGTTCAACAAATGAGCTTTGGGAGGGGGGTTCAAAAATATTTCTTCTCTGAGTTGATGCTAATATAGCTCTTCATTTGTATGCCACGGGAACATAGAGCAGATGCATTTTCTCTTAGTTAACTAAAAAATTGGAATACAGTACTCAATTTACCTAAGCAGAAATATCAAGAATAAAAACTGAAGGGTACTTTCCAAGCAAAATTTATTATATATCTATTCAAGAAAAACACAATGACCTTTGCTTGTAAGAATTCAAAGTCAATTACCTGAAACCCAGGTACGGATATATTTTTTCCTTTTAAAATCAGATACAGAGGGTAGAAACAGCAATTTTTCTCAAATATGACAGGCAACAGATATTGAAGTCTCTTCTCATAAACTGCATCAAAGAGAACTAGTCCTTTATCAGCAAAGTTGCATGCAGTTGACTTAATTTCAAACCCAACGCCTTTAAAATACAAAGCTGGTTGTGAACTTGACAGTAATCAAGCTAGGCTACTCAAAGATGTTTCTCCACCTCCTTCCTAAAGCAATTCTTCTGTAATCTATATTTATGTACATTTCAGTTTGGCTGCTAGGATCTCTTAAATTCACACACTTTTGCATAAATGCTATCTTACAGAATCATACTATCAAGGACTGATTGATCTGTGAGATAAGTGAAGGATAATCTGCTGAAAGTATTTTAGCTTAGTTTAGGTGAAGGATAAAGATCACATTAGGAAATTCCCCTGTTTTCTCAACAACTAAGTAGTCTGTACAAAAAAAAGAGCAAACATGTACAAAATTCTAGAGTCTACATCTTGTGAAAAGGTCAACCACTGTCCATGGAAGAAATGCCATAAAAAGTTTTATCTATAAGGTGCTCAAAAATCCAAAGATGAATAGTTCTTATGCAAAGTCATAAGAAATACAAAGCTAATTCTTGTGTTAGGTGTAGTTCAGGCACTGTGAACCACATTAAATCTTTCAGGCCCTAATATCATTTTATAAATTTCTGCTGTAGGGCAGAAAACAGAACCTGAATGATTTAACATTGTCTCTAAAAAGTGCCTACTTAATCCTAGGAGATATTTTATACACACCAGGAAAATCAGGCTCAACATATATTCCTGTCCTCAAATGTAGCCAGGATTCTGGGTTCCATAGAAGAAAAATAATTATCATAGTAAAAATAATTGTGTTGATTGCAATCCTTGCTAAAACCAACTTTAATACTTGCGATGCTTCTGAAATATTCTATTTCTATAAAATAATATGTGAGATTCTTCTACATTTCCATAAAATGTACAATGTATCATATGGATTAATGTTCTCATACAATCTCAAATGTGTATGTGTACACACAGTGAAATCTTACCTACGAATATTGCTTACAGATACTTTCAAGTGTCTATGTTAGAATAATTCTTTGCACCTCTCACTAACACTGCTTTTATTGAAATTCTATCAGATAAATAAAACACTAAGAGCTCATTGTTCATGATGCTGATGATTACATTTTAATATAAAATAGCAATGCAACTTTACAACACAATAGCTTTTCTCCCTTGCAGTCTAACTAAGCCTCTTATAGTTTCATGATTACTATCCAGGGTTCTTAGTCACTGTTTGCACTTCTAAAATGTACAAAAAATGTGCAGAAAAAACTTCTATTTGAAAACTCACATCCAGTCAACCAAATCACACTCATCCAAATGAACCTTCCTATTCTTGCTTTAGGTTTTGTAATCACTGTGCATATTGCAACATACGAGTGCAGGCAAACACTAGCTGAAGTACAGTTGTCATATCGTGTAAACCAGGACACTAGGCAAACGCGTGAAAGGGAAATCAACTGCCAAGCTAAGAATGTAAAAATGCAAACCACAGCATTTCAGAATAAACAATCTTCGGGCGGCCTGAGGGGAGAACATCTTAGAGACGCTGCAGGGCAGCCATGTAGCCAGAATATCTACTGGAGACCCTCTCTCTCTCTCCTTTTTTTTTTTTTTTTTTTTTTTGCTTCAAATATTTTACCCTTTTTAAGTATAATGATTTTCTTTCTGATCCCACACATCAACTTTTCAAAGTTGAGAGCAGAAAGCCAGAGAGGAAACCCTTTCGAGAGGAAGCAAGTCTGCCCTGTCTCCCCAGGGTGCACCACGGCAGTTACACTGCTGGTGGTTTGGTAGCAGCAGGTGCAGCAGGTGACGTCATACTGGAAACCATAAGGCATGACAACATGATGCCTGCAGGGATGTTTCAGGCAAGTTTATGCAGACGTGTTGCTGAAATGCGGCATAAATAACGAGGGAAATTGATTCACAGCCTCTTGACATAGTTCCCGGGGAAAGTACCAAAGAATTTGGTTCTTCTTGAGGTTCCTGAAAATAGAAGCAATACATGAAAAGGTGTAACGACAGTGAAGTGTCAGTTTGTATATGCGGGCTGAGACACTTTCCATTGACAAGGCTTCACCAGACAGCTGGTCCCAACAGCGCTCTCACAGAAGAAAGAGAACTCTAGGATGAGAGCAAGACAAAACAGGCACAGACTCAGCTTCCCTGCCTACTGCAGTGGAGGCCTCTTAGGCATACATGATGTGCCTCATCACAGGCTAAACAAAAACCCAGCCTGTCAGTCTGGAGGGAAAGGCAGCTCTGCTGAAGAGGTCAGAGAATGGAGTCACTAAGGCTGCTAAGCAAAAGGGAAGAATCGGAAATAAAGGGGAGGCTGGCAGTGTGAGAGGGGACTGGAAAAGCAGCAAAGCAAAGGCTGGCTCCGGGCAAGAGGCCTCTGACACACGTGTCACATGAAGCCATTATTTGGGACACTGTACCTACAAAACGGTCTCATCTCCTGAAAGATCACATCAATGCTACTTCGTAGACTTAATGGTAGCACTATCAGTCTTAGAAAATCATTCAAAATTTCTATGTTTTATCAAAGTAAAAAGAAGAAAAAGGTTAACCACTATTTGTAAGTGACGGCTTTGTCCCTGGGTGTAATTTCTGATATAGTGAGTTGAACCAAATGTATAAATGGCCATATAATTGTCTTTGATTTCAAATAATATGATTTCTAGGAAATTTGTTGTAAAGTTCGGTGTACTCATTCTTTAAGATTTGCAGTGCAAATAGAGTGAAGAGTCTTTCAACTTTCATCTCATTTACACTCTGAACTGATTGGGAGTGATTCCTGTTTTGCTTCATCCCCATGTATGTAAATCATTTGCTTTTCTTCTAGATCAAAATTAATATAAATAAACTCAGGGGCATGAGACCTCACATGTAGTCTTAGTTCTTCATATATATATTTTTTTCATAAACAGACCTGCCTGTGAGGATCCCTGACCACATAATCTTTTGCTTTTTTTTTTTCCTCCTCTTTTTATTTCTTTTCATCTCCTTCCTGTGTCCTGGTGTATGACACAGTTGACTATAAGGGTGTGTTTTTTTTTTTTTTTCTCAGAAAACCTAAGATGTGAAGAGTGGGATGACCTTTTTTTAATTTTTATTTATTTTTATTTATTTTTATTTATTTTTATTTTTTTGACAGGCAGAGTGGATAGTGAGAGAGAGAGAGACAGAGAGAAAGGTCTTCCTTTTTGCCGTTGGTTCACCTTCCAATGGCCGCCGCGGTTGGCGCGCTGCGGCCGGCGTACCGCGCTGATCCGATGGCAGGAGCCAGGTGCTTCTCCTGGTCTCCCATGGGGTGCAGGGCCCAAGCACTTGGGCCATCTTCCACTGCACTCCCTGGCCACAGCAGAGAGCTGGCCTGGAAGGGGGCAACCGGGACAGAATCCGGCGCCCCGACTGGGACTAGAACCCGGTGTGCCAGCGCCGCAAGGCGGAGGATTAGCCTAGTGAGCTGCGGCGCCGGCCATAGTGGGATGACCTTTTAAGTGGTAAGACAGGACGTTCTCTCCTCTTTTCATACAAATTAAAGCTAAGGTGAATCACTGGACTTTAGGACACACATCAGACCCAGTAAGTGGGAGAGTTGGTCACTTAATCTCACTCCCTCTCAAATTAGATTCTCACTGTGACAACTGCATTTTCCAGGAATAAAGCTCTGATATTTCTCACTCAGGGAACATTTTATTGTTGTTGTTTGATCTTGGGCTTCCCTGGTCGGTGTAATTTGAAGGAGTCTCTTCTCAGTTGAGTTGGAAATGGAACTAGCAGAGAGTCACATGTACCTGAAGCAGTACATACTGACCTACACTACAAATGCAGCGGCCTTGGGATTACACTGTGAGTGTGAATGCACGAATAAGCAAAGGAACCACAAATTCAAAGAGAGCTTGACTAACACAGCAAAACATGCACGTGAACAGACTCAAGCAAATTGCAAAACAGCCAAATTTGTCTGGAAGCAAGGGGACACATACCCACAAACCACCCATCGTCACACTTCTCCATGACGTCGATGACATCACTTTCTCTGAGCTCCAGCTCGTCTTCGTTCCTAGGAGTATAGTTATACAGAGCCTGAAACCTTAAACAGGATAAATGGGTGCATTTAAAAAAACAGCTTTACACTTTTTTGTAACTATTAGAAGTTAGTGCAACATTCATTTTACTTTGGACATTTGTTTTATTAACAGTCTATTAAGCAGTGTAAGTCTTTGGCATGCATGCAAACTGTAAACAAGAACATCTGAGCTTTCATAGAAATTAGACTAACAACATTTTAAAAGTTACAATAAAGATACTCATGAAAATTATAGTATTGGTGAGTTGGATTTAAATCTTTTAACATTTGTTAAGTCGGACCTGCATTTCAATTGTCCATTCATATAACATCTATTTTAAGACATTAAATAATAGCACATAATATATAGTTGAAAAGTGCAAATAACATTTTATAAAACCATGAAGGAATTACCAGGCTAGGTAGCCATAATCATAAGCAAACAATCGAGGCTTGCACATTGAATGTTCAAATGATTCTGAATTAAAATGTACAAAATGTCTCACACACGTCTCCCAAATCACTATGTGATAATAATTATCAAAGGGGAGGTTATTTTTCCAACAGCAAGAATCCTGTAAAGAGGTTTAGTTTTATAGTTACAATCAGAGGATTTATAATTTGAAAATCTGATCCATTCACTCATGATGTTGAATGGATGTATTCTTTACTCAGTTATTATTGAACCAATTCAAACAGTGGACTATATTCACAAGTTCCTTTTTCAGATGGGTTCTGCACACACTGTGATTTAAAAACTCTCTCTTAAGACAGGAGGATTGCTGATAGCATGCTACCACTGTGCTTTCCTCTCTGCCTGAATTTTTTGAGAGCAGATATTATGGTGATATTAATCAGTAATTAATTTAGACATTGAATTTGTGAGATTAAATTGTATGTATTTTAATGAGTATTACTGTGGAGTGGCACATGGGAAAGTAAAGACAGAAATCATAGCAGCAGAGATATTCAGGAAGAATTTGGGTAGGTAATTAACATGGAAGCTTCCTATAGTATTACTGTACTACATTATCACCACTTACTGAGAAGGGGATTTTTAAAAAGTTGGTACATTTTTTTCTGCTGCACTTCAAAGCAGTTTTATAATTGTGCTGCCATAAGAAAATAAAGATCAAATTCTAGGGCACTTAGGATTTTATGAGGCCAATTTTAAAGAGTTCACGATACCGAATACTGCTAAGCAACGTGCATGATTTATTTCTATTTACTTTATTGAGTCAGAAAGCCCTTTGGTAGGCAAAAACTTTTCTAGCCCTTGAAGTCAAATATCGCATCTTTTAAGGCACACAGATCTGTTGGCTTCCTTCCCTGGCTGTGAGCTTTCCAGATTGGTGTATATGGGAACTGTTGGCTTCAAGGCAGGTCTGGGGCAGAGCTGGTGAGATGCAGTGCCTACCACTCTTTCCTAGAAAACCTTCTCTCCCCGCGCTGGCACCAAAGCCTGTAGTCGCAACATCAGGAATCTCTTCTCTTCCCCTGTTAATCGTTTGTCTTTCTAGGAAGCCATTTTGGTCCCTGACACTGTTCTGAGACAGGGCAGGCTTCTGCGGTCTTTGAGAGGATTCTGATTGTGAGGAAGAAAAGAGGACAGAGTCCCGGAGCAGTGGGCACCAGGACAAGGAGGTGCTGACCACAGACATGATCTGATCGGGACAGCTGCATGGGCAGGCTTAGTGGGAGCAAATTATTTCATTGTTCGTGTGAGGGATTAGATTGAGGCTGCTCTGGGAAGGATATCTTTTGTGTACCCCTGGGGTACACAATTTTACACCTGCAGGAGACGTCAACCCTGGGTGGTATTTCCACTGCCATTTTTCTGTTGGGAAAACTGACTCTGCTTGGGCTTCTCAGGACTAGGCTGAGTTCAGCCAGGCACTTCTCCAAGCATGCACGGAGACCGGCCTATTTAAGGCCACAAACTCCAGCTGTTTGAAGAATCACAAGGCCCTGAGAACTAACAAATCAAAACTGGCAGGGACTCCTACTTGGTTTGTGTGTGACGAAAGCCAGCACACTTGTCAAAATGTACTTACCATTCTGATTTAATTAGACCACAAAACAAAACAAAAATGAGACTTTTGGATTCATAAACAAACCTTCTGGAAATCTCTCTCTGTGGGCTTTTAAAATCAGTGCTGCACGACAGGAAATGCAGCCGAATTACAATTAAAAAAATGCTGTTTGGAAGGAGGTATTGGTGAGATGAACGATGGTGGTGGGGGCAGGATGCCTCAAGAGGTTTGTTTTTTAAAATAGGAACTGCTGAGCCAAGCTGGAACCTCTTTCTGTAACTTGCACCTTTCTCTATAATGTATTCACCAAAGTTCTGAATTGTAGCAATGTAACGTTATGTCCTTCCTTGTAAGCAAAACCTGGTTTTTTAAGTGAAAGATTAAGTAACATCCCATGACTGCCAGAGCCAGACAGAAATTTAATAAAGAATGTTTCTTAATGTCCAAAGCAGGACCTTGAAAATGTGCTTTCGCCCATTTGCAAGAGCTGTGGTTTCATAACAACCCAAATGACCATGGTCGCACATCACAGACAGAGGTGTAACGTAGCATACTGCTCCCTTCATAGACTCCTTAAAAGCTGTTGAATGTAATGCATTGGTTATGAAACAAACCTAAATAGCCATGGAATTTACATTTTTGTGGTGTGATCCTATCATTGTCTACATCAATAAGAGCACAAAAACCTTACAATTCTAAGATATACTTAAAGATTTCCAATTAGGAGACATTCAAGGCTCCATTTCTGACTGTGCTCCGTGAGAGATGGTTTCTGAAGAGCATGCTTTCAGCTCTACAAGATGGAAGAGGGCCAGCGCCGTGGCTCACTAGGCTAATCCTCCGCCTTGCGGCGCCGGCACACTGGGTTCTAGTCCCCGTCGGGGCACTGATCCTGTCCCGGTTGCCCCTCTTCCAGGCCAGCTCTCTGCTGTGGCCAGGGAGTGCAGTGGAGGATGGCCCAAGTGCTTGGGCCCTGCACCCCATGGGAGACCAGGAGAAGCACCTGGCTCCTGCCATCGGATCAGCGCGGTGCGCCGGCCGCAGCGCGCCTACCGCGGCGGCCATTGGAGGGTGAACCAACGGCAAAAAGGAAGACCTTTCTCTCTGTCTCTCTCTCTCACTGTCCACTCTGCCTGTCAAAAAAAAAAAAAAAAAAGATGGAAGAGGGATTTCACGGTGATGAAGGCACCTGGCCGCGCACCAGGAGCAGCCAGGAGGATGAGTTTGGGTAGCTTGCTGTGTTCCAGGTGAGCAGTTAGGCTGCAGGTTCAATGTGTGTGCTCAGCTAAGCCAGGTCAGTTTAGGAGCACAGATCCTACTTCCAAGGGTCCAGCTACTAACTCCAGAATGCACAGTAGTCAAAAGGAAGTTGACTTCTGAACATCTCCCATGGGCAACATGGGGTTAAAAAAAAAAGATATGAAAAAAAAAAAAACCAAAAAAACCAAAGTCTTAGAGATGATGTGTAGTATCACCAGGAAAATCAAACTTTAGTTTCAGGATAGAGGGAGAATTTGAAATGAAAGTTTGAAAAGGGATTTTCCTGGTGCTGGGGGAAACACTATGTAACTACATGAGAGAGTGCGTTAATGTTGCCATTTTCAAAAGACACTGAGAGCACACAACTTTGACTTGTCATTAATATCACTTTGGGTCTACCTTTACATTTATATCTGCTTTATAGTGCACAAACAAGGGTAGAACTTGTTTTGTCTTCGAAACTGTAGCTGGTAGTTACAGTAGACCAGAGAAAGAAATGGATTTATAAATCTCAGAAACCACTGTAACACTATCAGGTTTTCCTTCTTTATAAATGAAAATAGTCTCTAAAATAATGTTTCTTTTTAAAATTAGCTTCTAGCTCTGTCATGAAAGATGGGACCACTACAATTTTTTAAGGAAGTCTCCTGTTGGTTACTTTGGTCTTTTTCACTCGTGAGGTTGTACTGTCTCCCGTCTTGGTACATCCACTGCCCCTTGGGTCAAGGTCAGTCCTGAATTTAGGAGATAAGAAGGATACTTACGGTTCCCCCCCACCTTGAATGTTTTCATGAGTAAACACAGGACGCTGTGGCTGAAATGAAATGATTTTCAATGTAATCAATGTTTAAACTGGTGCTAATTAAAAGATAACTTGGATAATGGCATGGTACTTTTCTTGACATTTAATATTTCCTGTTGTAAAAAACCAAGAGGAAGGAAGAAAAAACCCAAAAAGGATTTCTGCAGGATCAATATTTAAAGTGTTTTGAAGGGTATTTTGCATTAAATCAAAATAACCGAGGTTCAATGTTTTGAACACATCTGCAATCTAGCCTGCTCAAGATTTAAGGACAAGTTGGGGTTCAGTCCTATTGATTTTTCAAAGGCCAGGAATATGGCAAGAACACAGACATCAGACCACTAGAATAGAAGGTGCAGACACCTTCCTACAGCCTTGTGCTGCAGTGTGTTTTCAAACAAGCAGAAAAAGAGCACATTTAGCTTAACAGGACGTCACATCCATTCTTTAAACTCGTCCTTCACTGACAACATCTTCACGTACAGTACGGATGAAAAGATCAATAGGCAAACATCCCATGCTACATTTGAATTAACATTCTCTGTTCTCAAAGTGGAGTAGAAACATGCAGTTTTAAAAAGAGAAAACAGAGAACTTTAAGTAGAATGCAACAAACAATATCCAGGTAACACATAACATTTTACCTTAGAAGAGAAATATTGGTAGAAATTCCCAGTGCACTGAACTCTCAAAAGAGTTTCTTTTCTTTTTAAACTAAGCATCAAGACCAGTATCTGTAATAGATACTTATAATATTGGAAATGACAAGCCTTGGCATCCCACAAATCCACATAAATATTTCAATGAATGAAAGTTAATGTGTTTGTTGAATATTAAAACTCAGTATGATTTATATTGACTACCTAAATGTTACCTGTTAGAGGAAAAATACATACAACTCACTCATGATACATTTCAAAAGCGTTCTTTTCTGAGTGATAGTTACAAATGACAAAATCAGAGTTTGCATGGAAATTATAGAAGCATGACTATGGAATTACGTATCAGATCCATGTCCTTAGACCTCAGGACCAGTTCTTGGATTTCTCTAGTTACGAGTGGATATCTGATAGGATGGAAGTATTTTCCCGCAAATTTCACATGGAAACTCTCCTGGTCCAAGCTTAGATGGGGAACTCTAGAGTTTCTTTCAGTTTATGAGTCTATGATCGTCCTCAGCCCTACATTATTTACCCACTCGCTTCCTATCTAAGCTGTCCTTTTAGCATGAGATTAAGTACTTACATTATGAAAACATTAAGCTTTGACTCTATTAATGAGAAGTACGTACTAACTGTATTCTTAGCAACTTACTTAAAAGTTTGTGCATTGAACACATAAACTTTAAAGGACAGGATTACTGGATACCTGCATGAAATAGTTTATTCCTATAAATAAATATGGAATTATTAACAATGTATTAAAAATATAAGATATATTTGAGATTAAGACTAAATTTTTGAGCCATTTCCAGTTATTTAATTCAATATATTATTAAATGAACTTAACTATATAGAGGTATCCATGAGCCTGTATCCTATATTTCAACTTTATATATACATATACCTTTTATACAGAAATAAGGTTTATATATATCAGCTGACATTAACACTATTTTCTAATTTTTCAGTTTACTTTTTTAAAATGACTAAAATAATGCTTCACATGTGTCTATATATCAGTTTTCTTATCCATTAATCTCTTTTGTTTTTGAAGATTGGTCTTTTTTAACTGACATAACTAACAATGCTATAAATATTTTTTGTACTAAGAGCCATTTTGTTCATTTGAACTATTCCTTAGAATACATTCCAGGGAATAAAATTTCTCACCAAAGAGTATGCTTTAAAGCCACATTATTATGAAAATGCTCATGTTAGTGACTCAAAAATCCTGGGAATAAAAATTTTGCGCTTTAAAAAATATACACACCAAGATAGCTATAGTTCTCTCATGAAAACAAGCACAGTACTATCAATGCACAAAGCTATAAATCACAAAATATTATTTGCTCTCAGGAGAGAATGTTTTATAAAATATATCTCATTGTGGTATAAAAGTAGTACGCCTATTCTCAGGTATTTAAGCCATCCTAATATTTCTAAATTGAGTAGAGGTTTTATATCATGACATCCAGTGCTTGCTAAAGCAGGTTGGTCTAATTTCATTGCTCCTTTATGTTAACATATGAATGCAATTTAAAAGATCAAATTGTTCGTTAAGTTGCTCATGTACTTTTGAAGTCTGTATATATCCCTTTAGTTCTCATCATAATTCTTACCAGTGTATTTCCTTCAATTCAATCCAACTTACAAGTGAAAGGACCTATCCCAGTGGTGCTTAGGAAAATTGGCTATTGCTGGATGCATGCGGCTCCTGGAGAATTCCACAGGCCTCTAAGTCTCAGGAACTCGGGCTCCTGGGCATGTCAGTTAGCAAGAACTCAACTTCACTTGCCTTTCCCAACATCTTTCGCCCTCCTTCAAACCCCACCTCCCCTTCCCACTCCAAGCCACCAGTTTTCTGTACTGTTCCTGTAATGAGGCCAAAATCGATCACAACTTTGACTAGTTGAGTTGTGCCTCCCTCATAATGACGAGTTTTGGGGCACGTCTAAGCTTATCTGTCACATGGGTCCCCTTCATGTTAACGTGGATAACTGGGAGCCAGTTTTGTGGACAGATGACCAATTATTTGAATTAGTATGTGAATGAGTTTGCTTTGAAAGCATTTGGCCAGTAGAGGGAGAGATGGCATGAGCAGTTACTTATGAGTGCACATTTGTATCTTTCTGTTTTTGGCAATGGCTACCCCATGAACTTGGGGGTTACCCCTCAGCCTCCTAACTTCTAGAATCCGTGAGTTGGACAAGATGATGATTAAGCTTGCCCCTCTCAGGGAACCCGTAAAGGAATCCACATTTCCACAGATAGGCTTCCTCTGCTCTGTAAACCTGCCCATTGTTAACCTTGCACAATCGGAGAGCTGAGACAAATAGCATTTGCCAGGTGATTCTCACACTTCTTGGTCACATAAAAATAATAATCGTAATAATTCAACCTCATTTTGCAGACTAGGAAACCAAATCCTAAAGATACTGGATAATTTCTTAACATGACAAGTTAGAAAGAACCAGAATGATAATTTTGACTTTCACTATGATGGAATAGACGGCGTAAACATTTACTTGGGGGTTTAGTTACTTTGTCCATTCAGCAGATGTTCATATTCTGTATGGGCATTCAAGAAAATGACTTCAGCCTGCTGGCTTTTGCCTTTCCTCCTTGGTGATAAAACTCAGCGGGCAGACTTTTAAGACGTGTCTGCACCCTATCGCCATCTAGTGGTGAGAAGTGGCAACAACAAGCTGCAAGCTGTTTTTGGCCTTTGATCGGTCTTGGCAAATGCCTTCAACCTGGACTAATTTTGAAATATTTTAAAGACAACAGAGCTACGTGGAATAGTTGTCCATCTGTTTTTCTGACCATGTTCTTGCTTCCCCACGTTTGAAATTTTTGAGAAGGAAGCACCAGTGTTTTCAGTTTGTGTTCATTTCTGTTTTTACCACCTGCTCAGGCATTTATATTCCTCAGATCCTCTTAGCTCGGTGATAAAAATAGAACAATGTACATCCGTGACATTCAGGGAGGCTCCCATGAACTGTGAACTTAAGGCTGTTTTCAAGTCAACACATCCCAAGCACTGTTGGTGGAAATGTTGAGCAAGGACTGTATCACGCTTACATTTCTGCGATGCGTATCAGGACTATGATAAAACTTAGAAAACCCACGAAGCATCCTGCCATTTTTTACTGGATCTTAAATATTTAACTTTTTCCTTAGCAATGTGCTAATATTTTCTTTCCTCTTTTAGTGTAACCTTTTAAGTACACATCAAAAATGGAGACAGAGAAGCCATGTATTTTAAACACGGACTAATTTTCACTGCAAGAACCAACCACAATCCACTGTTTGCAAGGAAACTGATTTGAAATCTTCTTGAATCTTTGGCATCAGTAGAATGCATACTTCTGTTTCTCAGATGGTGAGATGCAGGCTGCCTGAGAGCATCCATTTAGCTCTCCCTCTACAGATGCATCTTCAAAGGGTGAGTGATCTGTAGCATTAAATAATTCTTAAAGAGGGGCTGATTGTTACTTTAAATCCTAACATATACAGGTCTCTGCAAGTGCTATAAGCAGTTCTAAAGTTCGTTCGTTGTAGTACTTGCCACATAAAGTTAGATGAAATAACAGCACCATGTTGTCTTATTTTTCCTTCTTAAGTAGCAAGGTTAAGTAAAACTTTGCAAAATCTAGATAACATAGAATATTTACAGGCCACACAAACGTGTAATCTAACATGTAAATAGGTAATGTAAAAATGTGGCAAAGAAAAAGCTGAAGGTGCCCCATCTTGTTGACCACGGGAATCCATGGATGGGCTTTCTTAGCTGTGGGGAAACCTTTCTGCTTGTGTGGGCTCTGAAGGCCTTCAGATCTCCACAAACTGACATTCCCCTCTCTCTCGGGCAGCACAAATCCCTGAGTCAGCAACAAAATGAGGTCTGCCTGTGCAAGGCAGAAAGCACAAAATGATATAAACACAGAGCAATATATACATTTTTCAAAAAAATAGGAAAAATTCCGTTGACATTGAGCCCTTAAGAACTTGCCATGCAGAACCACAGCTACCCAACAGAGCAAGCAAGGCCAAGCTAGGGTCCATCAAAACAACAGTGGTGAACTGAACCCTGTCTTAGGCACAGATGAGAATTCCTGAACTCCTTGGTTTACTTCCTCAGAATTGAGAGTGCCAGTTGGAATCCACTCATTTTAAAGTACTGTGGGTGTTACAGAACTAAGGACTTAAAGGGAAAGTAAGGTGGTCTTTAAATTTAATCAAAGTTGCCAAGAAATTGGGAGTAGACAGTGTGAGAAAAGGGGAGTGGAATAAATGGCACACACATCAGGGAAACAAAATATTCCAAGACAAGGATCATGGAATTTAAGAAGTCCAGACGAGCTGAATGACACAGAAGCAAATATTACTGGAAGTGTATGAGTTCAGTTTACAAATACAAAAGATTTGTCCTTCGCATTAAAAACGGTGACTAGAAAGCAGTGACTTAATACAGAAACACAGATGGACGTAGAAAACAGCACACCACATCCTTACTTGTAGAGTGGGGAATTGGATCACGTCTTTTGGGGGTTTGGAAAACACACACACGTAATAAGGAAGTGCATTGCTCAAAGACTTAGGGTAGGAGTGCTGTGCTGATTCAATTTCCTAGCTCATGGGCAGTTGGTCACTTCAGCACACAGAAGGGTGCAGCCAGCTCTCCTTGACTGCCAGTGTCCTGCAAAGACACCCATGGAAGAGAAGAGGCAGCCCCTGGAGAAGGAAGGTGGTCGGGACAACAGTGACAACGTGAGGACACTCTGACCCTACCCTGTGGGAACCGCCGAGCCCTCTGACAGGTGAGCCGCAGGATCTCCTAGACATCACTGGGCTACGAGGAGGCTTACCCAGGACAAAGAGCCCGCTTTTTAAATCAGCCTGGAAAAGCCAGAAGAAGTTAGTTAGTTCTCGGCTCCCTCACACAGCCTTCAGGAGTTTTTCTGCTTTGTCTTTTCCATGCACACACAGCATGCCAAGCTCCCGCGTGTAGCAGAGCAGGTTCACAGTCCGCAGAGAACTCCTCTGGAGGCTCCGTCCGTGGCCACAGCCCAGGCACCAGCTGCTACTCCCAGGCATTGCCGAAAAAGGTGTGTAGAGGGAAGTTGGCATCGAGAGGATGTCTGAATGCAAAGTGGATGGCCAAGACTATGTCTAAGACATGTTATGTCTTTAACAGGCTGCTTAGGTTCTTAGGTTCAGGAATCCCTCAGATCCGAACTGGTTTTTTTTTTTTTGTGTGTGTGTGTGTGTGTTTATTGAGTAGGTACAAGGTAGGATCAATTTGCCTTATTAACTTTCATGGAAAATGTAAAACACTGGGGGAAGGTTAAACTTTCTAACAGCATACATAAGAAAATGTGGCATTTTGGGGGAAAATAGTGAACCATAAATTGAATACTGAATATGGCCTTAATTCAAGCTTGGTTGGTTTGGTATTCTTTTGAAGTAAGATCTTTAATATGACAGTGAATAAGCAAGCCTTCTTGTGTGTATATTTTATTTTCCTTCCAATAGCAGATAGGATCTAGCAATGTACTATTTGATATTTGATTTGGCTTGAAGAACTTTAATAAACTAAAAGGCTTTTTAAATAAAAGCATGTGGTTTTCTCAACCTTCATTTAGAAAAAATTTATTATCATTAGTAATGATTGACTTCAAATCCACAGTCTGATGAAATGAACATGTTTGGAAGTCTTGCTCATGGGTTGTGGCAGAGATTACAGCCTGATGTTCTCCAACATCCATCTTCTTCTTTGTTCTCAGTCATGGGACCCCAGTTGGTAGACCACGGCCACTCTGAATAAAGACTACTTTTTCTGGTACCTAGATGTGCTCATGAGATAAAGTCCTAACAGATGGGATATTGGCGACTTCCGGGAAGTGAACTTCATGGGAGAAGGCATAACTGCCTCTCTGTTCTCCTTCCTGCTTAGAGTCGGGAAGGGACAGCTGGAGCTGCCATCTTGGACGACATGTGGAGGCTTCTCACTGGGCACAGCATCTGCTCGGTTCTCTGGGCTGGTGGAGCCACCACACTAGTTCCTGAAGTCCTGCGTTTATGTGTAAGGAAGCTATGTTTCTACTTTGTTTAAGCTGTAGTTACTGAGTTTTCTGGCACTCCCATTATCTGGACCAATACAAGGGCTCTAGATATCAGGACTCAGAAACAGTGATGTGGATAAACAGCTGGGAAGAGCATATGAACATATGTGTATTGGGGGAACTGGGGCCTAATTTCAGGTTATAACCTGTTCTCAAGGGGCTCACCCTCTGATGGACTTACTTTGGGGTGATGAGACTTCCTTGTGGGACCAACAACTGAGCATCTTGAAAAACACCCAAGAGAGAACCTTTCTCTTTCTTCATGAGGTACTTCCACTGCAACTTGAGTCCACATCCTGTCTCTTTTATAAAATATTCTCTTGGAAGGAATTGAAAGCTTAGCTTACAGAAGAGTTGAGATTTATTTTTTTCTGAAAAAAATGTTATTTTAAAAACAGATGCTCAAAAGCCTAGGGAAGATATTGGATTTAGATTTATATACAAAACTCGTAATTCATGTACCATTCAGTTTTCTGTAATCTGTAGAGCAGTAGTAAATTTTACTTTTATGAAAGACTGTGGATTGCATATGGCAAACTATTGTCTTGGAAAATATTTTAAAGGAATGAAATTGCATTGAATTAACATTGGTTAAGTACTCAATGGTTGATAGTTTGATAGAAATGTTATAATGATTTCATACGTATTATTCCTACTAAAATAGTGTTACAATTTAATTTTCTCTTTGCTTTCAGTTCTAGGTTGCTTTCTTTCTTCATAAAGATCATAATTTGCAACATTAAAGAGATGGAAAAAATAGAAAATCTTAAAGAACTGAAATTGGCACAGTTTGTTACTGGGTCAAATCGGAGGTAATAATAATGGCCTCAAATTTGGAGTTGATTCAACTTGTATTTGTATTTCCAGGCATGAATAACTTTAGCCAACTTACATTCTTTTCTGTAACTAGAAATATAGATTTATAAGGCTTTAAAAAACTCAGTGAGATTAAAAATCAACATTTCCTCTCAAATATAATTTAAAACAGAGACAAAAACCATTATATTTTTCTGGAGTTAGTTATGAGGACACTTCAAAAAGTTCATGGAAAACGGAATTAAGTTCTACTGCAAAATGATTTTGAAATCCATGCACTGTTTTTTAATAATACATATTTTCCATGAACCTCATGAAGCTCCCTCATAGCTCATGTAAAGTTATTAAAGAAGTTTTCAAAGACATTTATTATGGATACTTCCAGTCTTTCATTTGCTAACACTTGAAAACTAAGAAATGAATAAAATGAGCTTAGTTTTTGCAGATGAATAGACCCTTTTTAAAATCCTAGTTTTGTCCTTGATACTACGATGGTGGTGATTCATCTGTCTCTGTACATTGGAGAACTATGGTTCTAAAAGTTACTTTCCCACTGATTAAGCTGAAGGAAAAGAAAAAAAAAAAAGAATATGTTGGCCTTAACGATAAAACTAGAGAGGAAAAAGGAAAATTCGTAGACTTAGGTATTATAGAACACATTTTTAAAAATTCCTAGTTATTTTCTGCTAGCTAAGATAAATACTCAAAGAGCAACGAGTGCTGGTTTTTAAAGCATCCCAACTTTTTTTCAAAATTCCTTTTCACACCTAAGTTGAATCTGCATAGATGGGCTACTGCATTGGATGGATATGGTGACAGGGAATTCAAAGACTGTGTAAAGGCCATATTTCAGGCACGGGTGTGGCCTTGTATATAAAGTGGGCTGTATCAGACCCTTAATGTTTAGCTGAGCTTAGAGACTCCCATCTCATGCTCAAAAACTTGAACGTGGGGGAGGGCTACTATTCTGTGTCCATCGCCTTTTGTCTAAAGGAAAAAAGAGCTGCCAGGCTGCCAAGTCCCAGAGATGGATGCTCTGTCAGCTGCTACAGAGAATCATCTTGCTGCGGCCTCCTTAACCTCACTCTGCGGAAGCAGGGCTCAAACACGTGCATGCCTAGATCATCCTGCCACAGTCTTGGAGGAACCTGCTGATGGGCGGGAAATGACGGGAGGGCACCAGCCGACCCAGAAGTGCTGGAGGGTGACCGGCACAAACCTGAGAAGCCTTTGAATGGGGTGGATCTCATGTTGGCTCTCAGCTTTCTTTTTTAAATCTAACGATGTCATTTTTCTCATGATGCAAGCTTTAGTTTATCTGCGATCTGAGTCTAGCTGCTATGTAACCTATCTTTTATGTGTTGGGGTAGAGGCCATGCTGATGATGTTAAAAGTTAGTGATCAGTATTCACAGAGCTTTTCAGATCTTGTAAGATGGGGCAAATCCAAGTGCATAGGTCTAGTTTGTTAAGTTCACTTAAAGACATGCACTAAACCACACTCAGGATGCAGCTACCTTGGAGTTTGGTGAATTGATCTCCTGTTGGTAAGAGTATTTAGGGAGGAGAGGTGGAGAGTAGGGCTGGGTAGGCTGAGAAAGTGTGGAGACCAGGTCAGAAACAGAGGTGAAGGAGGAGTGAAACGGAGGAGAGGAGAGCAGACAGCTGGGAAAAGGTGCAGTCGTTCGATCTCCCGGAGAGAATGAAGATGGCTTAAAGATCGAGGGAAGACAAGATGTGATTATGCTTGGGTCCAGAAAGAGGTTACACGCTTTTCAGAGAATAGCCTTCAAAATCAAATCGCTGTCAAGGTAACAACCCTGAGAGTGACATTCATGAAAAATGTTTGCTTTGCAAGCAGGAACTTTTCCTTTTGAATTTGATTCAAAATTCTCAATTCAAACTACAATCAGCTTCAGTTTTTGGATATACGTGCTAGAGGTGAGAACAATTTTGTAATATATTTATATGATAACTTCTGAACACAAAGGAGAAAAGTATCCAATTTCAGGAAAGATCCCTTGCTTTTTGTTTACAGAGTAGGTCACAAATGTCAGCATGTCACAAAACTAGGACAAATCAGGATCTGTGCATGGTGTGAGCTGGCTGTCCAGTTTAGTTCCGGGTGAGTGCCTCACCTGGGGACTGCCTGCAACAGGCAAAGAGTATTTCCCGCAAGCCAGGCCACGTGTCTAAGCACGTCCTGAAGTTGATTAAATGAAAGGGAAACTCTGTTATGGAAATGGTTGACTTAGAAGTTTCACTTACTGCAGGGGATTCTCTGTTCTTGAGCAGTGCTCTTGCTTTACACCAACCCAGGTGTGGCTGGGTTATTTTGAAACAGGAACCATGGAGGAAAATGCCTTGTATGGTGGCGTAATGTGACCCATTCTTTTCATCTCACGATTTCAGTATTTGCCAGTAACTACATTTGCTCGTTAATGCACAGGAAACACACGTGGGAGATTTAGTTTGGCTTCTAAGAAATTCTTAAAATAGCAACAAGTTTCAGGGTATTTCCCCTCTGGGTGAGGAACCAGCCAAGCCTCAGGATTTTCTGGGTTGTGGGGTTTTGTGGGCACTGGCCATTATTTATCCCCGAGGACACTCTGTTTAGGTCAGGTGCCTTTATATTAATTATTGCTAAGGTCTTAATTTCAAACTAGGGGGTTTTGAAAGCGATTTTTATATTTAAAGAAATCATGGAGGCTATACTGAACCTATTAACAACTAAAAAAAAAATAATGGAGGAAAATGAATTCATGGTGACATAATGGAATCATTGTTTTTATTTGCTAATTTCAATACTTGCCAGGAATTGTCTTTGCTTTTTGAACTACAAGATAGTCATTTTGTTTTCTTTAAAGACAGGTTTACAAGCTAAGGTTTCAGAGGATGTTCTTCCTTTGTTGATTAAAGCCATCATGCAACTGATGATGAAAAATGGAGATACAAGACTCAATTCTTACATAGATTCCTACCTGAGGAAAATGACCTCTTCAGAAAAATCAAAAGGGGACAGACTGGATTACAATTTGATTTCTCTTCTTCGGCAAGGTGCCATTTATAGCAAAGGTATGGTGTATGGTTTTCTTATTCTGGAAGTGGACTAATCTCTCCATGCATCAATCTCTGTTAAAGTGAGAATAATAACCTACTTTGCTAGTTTAAAAAATTATTCATTTTTATTTATTTCAAAGAGGGGAAGGAGGAGGAAAGGCTCATTCATCCACTGGTTCACTCCCTAAATGGTTACAACAACTGAGTCTGGGCCAGGCTGAAGGGAAGATCCAGGAACTCCTTCTGTGTCTCCAACATGGGTTTCAGGAACCCAAGTACTTGAGCTGAGCTATCATCTGCTGCCTCCCAGGCATGTTAGCAGGAAGCTGGATTGGAAGCAGAGGCAGGACTCAGGCCCAGGCACTCCAATATGGGATGCAGGTATCCTATGCATCAGTTTAACTTGCTGTACCATGATGCCTACCCCACCTCACTGGGTTTTGAGAAGGAAATCTGTAGGGTTCTGCACTATGGCGTAGCAGTTAAAGCCGCTGCCTGCAGTGTTGGCATCCCATATGGGCACCAGTTCAAGTCCCAGATGCTCTACTTCGGATCCCGCTCTCTGCTGTGGCCTGCGAAAGTGGTAGAGGATGGCCCAAGTCCTTGGACCCTGCACCCACGTGGGAGACCTGGAGGAAGCTCCTGGCTCCAATCAGCGCAGCTCTGGCCATTGCGGCTATTTGGGGAGTGGACCAGCGGATGGAAGATCTCTCTACCTCTTCTTTTCTTTGTGTAACTCTTTCAAATAAAACATTACAGCTTTCCTTTCCTTTTTTTTTTTTTCTTAGAGTTCTTAGAATAGTAGGGTAGTAAGAGCTCAATTATTAGATATGATTATAAATATTGGAATATTGGTGTACAAATTACAATAACTTTTAAAATACAATTTATATTCCTTAAGAAATAATGAGATAATGGAATTCTCCCCTATAGTTACTCTTATAAGTTCTAATATATATCTACTTGTACATAATATACCCTTTACTCCCTGCTTATACTATGTATTTCTTATAAGGAAACCTGCTAAGGCAATGTCAAAGTAGGTGTTTATTAATACGATCAATTGTACTAGCTAATTTTGGTAAGACTGGTTAGTTCTGCAGTAATCAGGCAACATTAAAATACCTCATTACTGGTTTTTGCTGCATGGCTGTCTTCTTTAGGAATCCTAGGACCTGTGGGAGTGGCTACTGGGTATTTTAAGTGGTTGGGGTTTTCCTCTTCTTCCTCTTCAATGTGCAGGTTTGGCGTCAGCTCTGTACCATCTGGGATGCACCACAAGGCATCTGGTTCATGAGAGTCTTGAAGCCCCCTGCTGATGCCCGGCATGAGCCCCTCCCAGACTTCCTCCTCTTCCTCTCCAATGGCAGGGAGGGTGACAGGCAAGGCGCTCACAGTGGTGCACGCAGAGGCCACAAACTTATCACCCAGGATTTCAGGCACTTTCTTAGGGTCTGAGAAGCCCCTCTTCATTTGCTTCAAATCCGAAAACCTGTTTGGAGCTGCCTTTCTGGGATCCTGATGTGGCATTGCCTCGCAAGGCCGGGCTGCAGCGGAAGTCAAAGGTAACAGAGAAGGCGGTGGTCGGGCAGGTTCAGATGCTGCAGGCAACAGGAGGGGAGCAGGGGGCTCCTCCTGAATCTCCAGGGTGCTCTCCTCTGGGATGTCTGCCTGGGCTTGGTCAGCCGATACAGTTAAAGCACTAAACTTCTCCAGTTCATACAACAAGTTGTCCAGGAAAGACGACCGTGTGGGGGCCACGTAGTTTTCTGGTGGATGGGTGCATGTTGGGGACAGCCACCTCTGGGCACATCCCTGGAGAGCTCCTGGATCTGAGCCAGGTGAAGCTGTGTGCTTGGGAGGAGAAGCTGGCTCATAGGATGCCAACTTAGAAACAGCAGGGATTGTAAGTTAAAAATAAACCAAGAAAATAAGAATGCATTGAGACACAGAGAGCAATGCAGAAAAGTTGTGATAGTGAATATAAAAATAATTGTTTAACACAGATTTGAAGATTTTTCTGAATACAGAAAATCACTTATGTTAATTAGAAAAGTTGCTTAAAAAGCGAAACTCTGCTAGTTTTGGAAAGGGTCTTAAGTGTCAGATGACACAATAAAGGCTTCATCGAGATTATGAGGACAGACAGTAAAACCTTAAGAGATGTAATTGAAGAGTCTACCTCTTTTGAATAATGCTTAAAAGATATTATGGGTTCTAGATACTGATGTAGTAGTGTAAGTGATTCTGAAGGAATGTTAATAGATAATGAGAATCAACAGTGAAGCTCTGTTTGTTCCCTGAACACGTTTGTTTGTTCTTTCTTCCTGCAGTAGTGCCCAGCCTTTTGGACTTCCGCAATTAGCTCACTTATGTTCACAAGGTGATTATCACATTTGGTGTAATAAAGTATTTAGGTCATTATACATTAACATCTTCCTAAGTGACTAAGTTCCAAAAATATTTTTCAAGAAAAGAAGCCCATGATCAGAATGAAATGGAACTTACATGGCTCCTGCTTCAAAGTTAAACAAACCCTAAAACCCCAAGTAAGTGTTTATACACTGAAGGAGATAACTTCTGTTATGACTTCCATTCTCCCTCAAAAGCTTGACATTTTATGTAAACACAAGGAGGTAACATTTATGAAGCTTAATCTCCTGATGTAAAAAATGGCTGTAGGACTATACTTCTGGATATATTAATATTCATAATGTATTTTGATCTTTTACACAAAACAGTAAGTTTAAACTCTTATGCGAATTCATCAAAAGTAATTCTAGAATGCCACCTGTTAACATTCCAATATGTCTATTGGTCCCTCCTGGGATAGAAGACAATGCTACATGCTCTACAAATGGGGGGTCATTGCTGCAGGATCCGTGCTCACACTGAGGACTGGCCTCAGAGAGGCACAAAGATGACCTTATATTTCAGTTCTTTGCAAGTAGATGACTGCGGCTTAGAAAGCAAAGCTCTTTGAGAAAGATTCTGCAGATATAGCTTCTTGTTGATTGTTTTAGGACTATACTTCACACATACAGCTGCCACTCTTGGGCCTCGGGCTGTGTAAGAGCACAGTGTTTTCTCCACTTAACTTGACTTCTGTGTCTTACAATAAGAATGGGGCACTGGCTGAATATTTTTTTTCAGAAAAGGAAATTATGATATCCTGTCAACACAGGAGGGCATAAAGGGCACAAAGTGTCACAAAACTCATGTAAGCATCTTAATACAAGATTTGGGACTCAAGGTTGCTCATAGCACCTGATAGCAAGTATGCTTTGTGACTGGGTGGACAGCAACTCTTATTAAGTCCTGTAGATGTTGACTTTTTAACTAAACATGAATTAATCAAGATACATTCCGTAGTCTACAGCAGTTCCCTTATGGGATAGAGTTCTATTTTTTGCTTTTTGTCATGCAACATGAAAGCCTGTGAAATACATATAAACCAAGATCCTTCCATTTCACTTTTGCTTTCTCTCATGGACAGAAATATTATGTAGATGGAAAAGAATGATCTTTAAATTCCATTATCATCACTGCTACCAATATCACTATTACTGCCGTAGTCAGCACTATAACATGTTAATAAGTTACAAGTGCTCAGCTTTACAATGGACTTGTTATGCTGAAAGTCAAGGTAAGTAACCTGGAATACCTTTGATATAAAAATGAGATACTTAGCTTGTCTTCCGGAAGTATTAGCATTGAATTCTATTGTACTAAAAGAAAAAAAATCATAAGCAATATCAACTTACATTAGTCTCCCCTAAAGTGGAGCTAATATGGCAAGAAATGTGATTTGAAGGTGTCAAAGAGTGATTCGTAAATCAAGTCCCTTCTTCTGTTTAAATATCAGGTAGAAAATAGAATGGATGCATTTAGAGCATTTTTGTGTGTCACTCTATAGAAGTACATGTTTGTCTTTCTGAAAATGGTTGTTGCAGCACACTGAGAACTTTCTTCCATTGAGCCACTGGCATCACAGCGTGGCTTACCAGTTGGCATGAAACTGTTTGCTTCAAATTATGGACTTAAGATTTTCCTCATTTTTTCCATCAGTGAGAATAAGGCACTAATTAATGAAATGTGTGCATTCTATTTAAAATCTGATTTTAGGAAAAAAATGAAAATATATTTAAATTGTATTTGTAATGAAGATTAAAACATTGTGACCTACAATATTGTCATTGCTAATTAGGGCACATGAAAGAACTTTTGAAATGTTAAATAAACCTTTGTAGAACGTGCTTTTCTTCCCTATGTTTCATTTCCACTCACAGGCACTTCTAATTTATCTAGTAATTCTTTTCTGTATTAATGAAGATTCTATCTTTTCTCTTTATCAGGAGAAACTACCAAAGGAAGAATGCTGATCTCTTAATGTTATGCCTTGGAAGTGAAGTAAATATACTTAAGAGATTCTGAAAAACGTCGTAACCAAACACACAAAACTGTATGGAATCAAATTCCTCTGTTACCCAGTGACAGCAATCGGCCACAACAGAAACCCAGTCTTCCAAGAGGATCAGAAGAAATAAAAAAGTAGAGAATTAAAAGAAAATGCCTCTCTTAAGATAGTAGCTTCTTGGATCACTTATTTATGTACAATTTTTCTAAGATTCATTGTCAAGGAGTAGTTTAGGTCACTGGGGTGCTGCCTTGCAAAGGTGATTTCACACTTCAGCAGTCACATCTGATTTATGGCTCCAAGTCAGAGTGCTGGATGCTTTCATTTTCTATGTTTCAATCTTAATTGATACGTTATGGAACTTAGATTTCATTTTAATCTATTTTTTAAATGTTGGGAAATACTTTTCTGATATTTTAGAAGTAATAACTTAAAGTTTTATACTTTGAAGTTAGTGTAAGGAGAAAGAAATCCCTAAATACCATCCAGTAAAAGAAAAACATCACATTGTGAGCAAAGAAAGTAGAATAACCTTTTCCAATTAGTAAATTCAGGAAAGAGATTCTGTTAAATTACATAATGAGAACAACCACTGACTTTAGTTACTAGCTTATGTGAAACAGTAAAACTGAAACACAGTTGTCCTAAAACCAATAAAAAATAAACTTGAGGACTTCTGATAGTCCACAATATTTTCATTCAAATTGATAATTAAACTTACAAGCCCTAATTTAAATATTTTGCTCTATTTCTTATTCCTGTTTAAAAAAACCCCTGAGACTTTTAGAGAATTTGTCAACTAATATCCATTTGTTCTTGGATACACCATTCTGACATATAGTATTGTATGCTGTATATTGATATATTTGTATCCTCTAATTATATGCATATCAATTTATATATAGTCTTGTGATACAAATAAAATTTGCATACATAAAATCAAAGCAAATCAAGTTTCTGAAAGTAAATCCACAGCAATACAAATACATATCATATAAGGTTTTATGAAATGGTTAATGGTTTCTTTCTCTGAGTATTTTAACTTGAAAATGGAATTAGCAAAATCCAACACTAAATCTTTATGCCAGTACCTATTTGAGAAAAATTAAATTACATTGGTTGACATGGCAGTCACACATGTAGAAACATCATATATAAATTCTTTCTTTGCACCAGACATGATGTTCTCATCTAATATCCTAACATCACATACTGGTGATCTATTCCAAGTCCCCAATAGTAAATAGATATGATAGAATACCTCCTTACCTTATTTGAACTTAAGCTGTGTATTCTATCACTGGAGTAGCTGTGGGGTATTGGAGGGTCAGGGTAATCCTCAGGACCTTTTGTGTTCTTCTTGACGACTTCCACATAGGACACAGGGAAGATGCCTTGTCTGTTGGTTCCTGGAATTTTACCTTCGTACCAGTTTTGATCAACTCTCTTAAGAAGAATAACTCTATCTCCCTGTAAAGAAAATTAGGAAAATTATATTTCAAAGGCATATAAGTATAAAAATACAATTTTCATTTTTTTAAAAATGTAGTTTTTCTTTGGGAAAAGTTTTACACCTCTAGATTTTGTTTAATCAGGGGAATGCAAGGTCCTGGTGCTTACTAGCAAAATACAGGATATCTGTATATATGCAATGAAATCATCCACTCATGACATGAGCTCATCCCTCAAAATTCTTGGTTAATGTGAATGGCTTGTATATGTGCTCACTAGTACTGTGTGGAATGATATGTGTAAGTCATTTCAAAAAGCAGAAGAGTTGAACAGGTAATGTCCAATGAGAGTAGCACCATCCTTTCTCTGATAGATTTGATGGAATGAGCTTCTGCAGAAAGATTTAGAAAGCACACCACAGCTCAAGGTGTCAGTGTGTCTAAAACAGGTTGCAGAAATAACCTATAGAAGGGATAGCATAGAACACACACTGCTTTCTTCTTTAAGCTACATGTGTTACATACTGACAGTAACTAAAGGAATTGGCACAAAGGTAGTGCCTACAGTTTCTATAAGCTGTAGCCATGACTGACACCCCCCAGGTCTGGACAAGGACAGCGTAACACCAGCATCCATTCTGGTTGGTTGGTGGCCATGTACTACTGGTCATCATATATTTGAATAGAGCCCTTGGCTTTTGTGAAAATATAAGTTTCTACAGTTTCTACTACTGCTGTCTGCAATGATCAAGTCAGTGCCACAGGACCTAATTTGAGAAAGAGAAAGGGGGAGAGAGAGAATTCCTGTCTACTGATTCATTCATCAAATGCTCACAATAGCTGGTACTGGGTGGAGGCTGAAGCTGGGAACTCAAGTCTCCTATGTGGGTGGCAGGGACCCAACTATTAGAGCCATCACCTGTTATCTCTCAGGTTCTGTGTTGGCAGTAAACCACAGTCAGGAGCCAGAGCTGGGAATCGAATCTGATGTGAGACATGGGCATATTAACTGCAACACCAAACGTCCTGTCTCCCAAGTTTGATTCGAAAGCACACATGGTCCAGAAATAAGTAGGCAATTATTGTTAAACAGCAAAAGTTTCAGCTGCTTTCGAAGTTTGGGCACCTGCACCTGCTAGGATGATAGAAATGGCACAAAACCAACAGCTCCAGTACAATAAGCAGCCCTTCTTCAGGTGCTACTCCAGGTAAAAGTCCTCTTTTGGTCAAAAATGCTAGGTGACTTATTTAAAGTATGTCTGCACCCCCAAGCAGAACATACTAAGGGAAAGTGAATCTCTCCAAATCCTAAAATTGCAGATTTTTAAATGGCTATTGTGTGGTCTGTAAGACGCGTTGGTGAAGGCTTTAAGTAAAATGTGAAACAAAGACGATATGGCACACACATTGCTGTCTGGTCTCTCTGCTGAGTGGTACAGAGAAGATGGCAGAAGACAATCAGTGGAGGATGCAGAGTGAAGACTGAAAGGAGAGAATAGGATGAGGTCCTGCCAGTGGCATACCTGTAGGATTTCTTTTTATTGAGCCTGGCTAAGGATTTTAGCAGAAGGTGTGCAGGTGCCAGAATTGCCCTAAACACCTTGTATTATTACCAACTCTGTCTTGTGGGCAGAGCAGTTACCTTAAACGCTTCTCACTGTTTAGCAAACCATAAAATATTTCATTGATCATTCTCAACTCCGTGCGGTAACAAGATGAAGGAGAGATACTAGAAGTGGACAGGCTGCTAGTGGGTCAGTGTCAAGGCCAAGAGCAGGATGACCAAGGAAGAGCCTGCACAGAGAGCTCCTCTCAAAAGCTCCCCAGAGAGGAAGGCTTCTTGTTACATGATGACCATTACTTGCTTTCAAGATAAGGAAAAGTGAGCTGTGGGAATCTCATTCTTAAAAGATCGACTAATAGGGCAGCAGAACAATCATATTTTGAAGTGTGTTTGAATGCGTTTCCTTTTGAGGCTCGCACATGTATGACTCTGAGTTCAGCCTGAGGCACCCTGGGGAGAGCAGTTGGGGCTAAGTCCCCGAAGGAAGCTGTGCGTCCTACAGATTTCCACATTTCACCTGGAGGGACACAGGGGCCAGGAGGCAATGGGGACACTGGGCAGCCTTCAGGAGTTGTTTGTAGAATATGGGGAAAACAGAAATGGCTAAGGAGGAGGATAACTTATTTTACTTTTGAAAACATACAGTCTCATCAAATGCACTAACGAAGAAAATAGCCAGGCTACCTTTCTCAGTGACAGCTCCACGTTTGTGTCTGCATTGAAATTGTATTTGGCTATAGCTTCTCCGATCTCTCCAGGCTGGGCCGGGGGAGGTGGTCTTGCAGGCTGTGCCTTTTCAGGAGGTGTGAGCTTCTGTGAAGGAAAACGATCATTGATTCTCTTAATTTTAACAAAGTCTCAACATATAGACATGTGCCTTCTTAAAAAAAGTATTTGAAAGGAGAGAGAAAGAGAGTGTTCCATCTGGTGGTTCACTCTCCAAATGCCCACAACAGTCCAGACTGGGCCAGGCCAAGATAGGAAGCAAGAACTCAATCCCAGTCTCTTACGGAGGTGGCAAAAATCCAAGTACTTGGGCAGTCATATGCTGCTCCCATGGGCTGTATTAGCAGGAAGCTGGAAACAGGAGCAGAGCTGGGACTTCAGTTCAGGCACTTGGGTGTGGGTGTGGGCATCCCACGTGCATTTAACCACTGTGCCAAATGCCCACCCCGGTCATTGATTTTTGAAACTTTGATGACTTTTGAAGCCACATTCATTCGCGAGGGGAGGGGAAAGGCCATACCTCTACATAGGAGATGGGAAAAATGCCCACTCGTCCATGGTGCTCTCCCTCATACCAGTTCTGATCAATTTTCCTGAGGATGTAGACAGTATCTCCTTTCTTAAATGATAACTCCCTGGAACAGACACGTTTAAATAGGGTTTATTGATGTACAGCAATTCTTAAGATCAATGCCCACCCACAGGAAATCTCATTTGTCTGGGAAATGTGCTTCTAATATTGAAAAAATCCATTGAATCCAGTGAGACATGAATTTTCCTTGCAACTTCTTAGAATTCACATATAATATTATGTTAGAAGTGATTTTAAAAAGAACAAGTGTAAACATGTCTGATATAAATCACAAGTAAATTAACATGAAATTTAAAGGAGGGGGCAGACTATTGTGATCTAATGCTCAGTTGCTAGAGAAGCGCTGTGAAGCTTTGCACATGATGGATTAGTTTTGTAATGATTTTTTTTTTGTCCTGAAGCTAGTTAGCTACTTATCCACTTCTATCTTTCCCTTTGATGTGCAGAAGTTTATATTAAAGAAAAGAAATTTCATGAAGCCCCAGAACAAAAGTGCCAACACCGGGAACATTTTTACTTGTGATTTGTCAGGATCTGTGATTGACAGATATTTCAGTAGGATATCCTGATAAAAAATTTGAGTCACAAGATATAATTTTATTTTTCAATACAGGATAATGATAAATGTTTTAAGTCCAAAGGCACGCATAAATACTTGTTGTCTTCCTTATAGCTTTTGGTTTTAAAAAGAAATATTTTCAAGACACTTTTTCCATGTTGGCTGTTTCTAGGCAGATAGTAGGTACATTTAGGTAGTTAACGAATTTAAGTTCTGAAGACTATTCATTTTGAATAACTCATGCCTAATTTATCAATCTCATTATGTCAGTTTTTCATGGCTTCCTCACCCAGGTTTGTTCATGATATTGCCTCCAAAATTTTAATTTGATGGAGGGCAATTAGTTCATTTTTCCCCAAGAGTCTCCATATATGCCTTCCTACTCTCAAATATTCTGCTTGGTTTAGTCCATAATTTTCAGCTGGGCCATTTACTAGTTCAGAATATATGAGGTAGAGCGATTTATTTCAGGTGTAGACTATTTCTCACTGATTTAAAGAACTGAAAATTACTGTACATTAAAAGAATCACTACACATTTATAAGTGCTTAAAATCTTCAAATTGCAAGGGCTTTAACGTTTCAGCAATCTTACAAAGACGACTCCTACAGCTTTACATTCAAATATAGTACTTCCCTCTAATGTTCACAACCCAGTAACTATTTATTCTAAGTAAGTTTTACTTCTGGATGGAACTGTTTTTAAATGTAAATTAGATGTCTACTTTTTTTTCCTTTTACATATGAAATCATTTCTATTTGTATGGATTACATTTAAAAATTTGAAGTCTTTTTTTTAAAAAGAGTCTTAACTGTTCCTCATCTCAGAGTTAGAATTTCTGAGCCCCTTATAATACGTTTGTATTTTTTTTGTGCTTGCAATTTTGAATCATGACTGGTGAAGACATTTGGAAATTGCATTTTATGTCTTCTCCATATTTAAAAATTGAGAAATTATGGTTGGTGAGTTATATTTGTTATTAATATTTCTTAAATTTTACTTTTTCTTAAATTACAATTAAAGGGAAATTGCTTTTAAAACAGATACATCTGTCTCTTGTTCACAAGTTGTCAGGCATCAGAAGCACTCGTGTCTAACTATGACATGAAATGACTTCAAATGTGACTGGTTCTTCTGTAACTACTGCACGCTGGGTGTGAGCCTTTTCAAGCCGCACGAGTTATCTGTCATGTTGATTTCTGTGTTACATAGGGAACTGTACTTGGGAGGATGAACAATTGCTCTGTACATTTGAGAACAGAACAAAGAGGAATCTGATGAATTTGCAATAAGATCAATTTATTTATAAGAGAAATGGTTTTTCCTACTACGATTATAAGATGACTTCTTTAGGTGGTTATTTAATCTACTTCACTGAAGAGTTACTCAATTGGTTTTTGTGGCTTTACAAAGACTTGGCCTTGACCTTGAAGAAAGGTGGAAGTGGTGCACACAGCCCTTGTGAAAGGCTGTGCCATTTGTCCTTCCATGCAAGGCTAAATTGCCCTGAGTCTCTGCTGGCTTGGGCAAGGGCCAAGAGGTGGCCCACGGAGGAGGGTGAGGGGCGTGGCTTTCGAAGTACATAAAATCCAGAGGCAGATTCAGCACCCCAAGGACCTTTCCTCTGCACCCCGTGTTATCTTCCTCTTCAAAGCTTGTGAGCCTTGGGGGACACCCTTCCTGTTCTACATGCCCTAACATTTCTTGGGGTTTTATGTATCTAAAGAAGCTTTTGATTGATACAAAGAAGAAAGGAAATATCTGTGCTCTCTATCACTGTTCTACAAAATGAACACGCATCACACATATTGCCACACCATGTCCAAACAGCAGTAATTGTGACCAGAGCGAAGTGGAAACAAAGCAGATGTTACTCAGCTAATCAAAAAGGAGATGTAGACTCTTCCTCAGGACTTTACTTTTATATTGGATCTAAGCCAGGTCTGACCTTTTAGAAACCACTTTTGTTATTTAGTTGATTCTCTATTTCAGCAACATTACCAAATTTTGAGTGACTTTGTTTTTTATTTCTTTTGCCAGAGGCAGTTTCTAGGACTGATTAATTCATATCATAGGCACTTTTATAAACAAAATATCTTGGTTTCATATATTCAAAGAATACAGTGTAATTTAATGGCAATTTACAATGGATTCGATATTTTAAATTCTGATGGAGACCCAAATGTCCTAATAAGTAGGTTCACACGGGCCTTGAGAAATCTGGACAACTCCTTCCTATTTAAATGTTTTCATGTGCTCAGTACTAATCTTTCTCAGCCATAGATCTGACGAACGAGTTTCTAAAGAAAAAAAGTAAAAGAAATAGTGCAACACAGGAATATGAAAACATTAACACCAAAAGACCACAGAACAGAACTCTGCTCAGAGTCACTGAACTTTGAGTGTGGAGAGCTGCAGCTTTTACTGCAGGAATCTCTGTACACATTTTAGTTATCAAAAGAGTAGGGTTTGCAAATGTTATCCAGTCCTCCTGTACGTGTTAGTTAATTCCCAACACTTATCTTTTAATTCATTCCTGACATAGAAATTCTAGAAACAAATGTTCTTAATTTATTTTTGTTTATCCTGTTCTTCTGGACTCATTGTACTCAACATGTTCAGTGCAATTTAAAACTATTTTTTAGCTAAACACAAATGAAAAATAAGCTTTCCCCACCCTAATTAACTCCAAAGAAGCCCTTTAATTGGAGTGGATTGCTGACTTGGGAATTAGGCATTATTTGTAACACATCCCATTACAGTGTTTATCTCTGGAAGTATTACTGACATTCTCATATTTCAATTCACCTTAAACAGAGGATGAATACTCATCTACTTACTTAGATGTCTGAGCCTTAAAATCATAAACAGCTTTTGCAGGCAATTTCTGAAAAGGAAGGTCAATAATTAATACTAACCTACAATTTGAATTTTCCACAAGATAGCAGTTTCTTATACATAAAAGCAAAATGAAACCTCACAGAATGATTAAACACAGAGAATGTAAACCCCTTAGGAGGCACCTTGCAAATAAATCAATTAGTTCTGTATTTGAGCTATAACGAGAAGATACTAGATTGCCTATTCACCATCCTATTTTATCTTAGGAGCTAACGTGGATGAATGCCTAATAGGAGAATAAAATGTGTGCAGAGAGTCTGTCCCAGGTGGAATGTTGGCTGTTCCAAGGCTTTTCTAAGGATAGTTGTGGCAGGTCAATTGCTTTCTCTCCTCTGGGTTGACACAGCTCCTTCTGAAGCATGATAAAAAGATCAAAACTCATGAAGTCCTCATCCCCTTTTTAATATTGCTATATTAATATTTAATATTAGCATTTTAGCAAGTGAATCTTAGCTCAATTATCACTGCGAAGCAAGTTCGTGGCCAAAAGTACAGGCACAATCACCTGGCAGGTGTTGGAGGGTTCAGGAATCCTGCAGCACACGGTCCACCAGCTGCTCATCTTCTACTGTTGATGTAGTGTGAACATGTGACTGTCCTCAAACTTTGGGGCCCAAGAAACCATCTGAGGCCCTGTGTAGCTTATAACTAGCTGCCCAGCTCCTCCTTTCCCACCAACTGATATTCCCTATGCCCCATTCTTTCTCCCTGTGAATCTGATGAATGTTAGGGTATCTGGACCATCTCTGACTTCTTCGGGGTTCTCACAGGCACTGGACTATACCTGTAAGATTTTCCTGGAGTGGCCACTGGTTTATAGTCAAGGTTTGTTTCCAGCAAACCCCTGTGGCTTTAGGGTAGTTTATTAGCAAGAGCTCTAGTCCTGGCTCAGGGCCACGGACAAAGAGTCAGTTGGTATAGGGTTCCCAGGGGAAGTGCCACAAAGACCTGGGGTACTTAAAAGTGTTTTCCAGACATCACCTCCAACAGAGATGTATGTGAATCTGTACTGATGTGCAATATAGTTGGCCTAGGGTTTGCTTCCTGAGTGATGGGCAGGAAACTGCACAGAGGAAACTTCCTGTCTCTACCAGGTGGCCCAACTCTGGACTCTTTTAGATTACTTTGTTAAACCATGGGTGTCAGCTAAAGACCCAGAGAGACCTCCCTGCCAAAACTGGACCACAGCTGGGGAAAACTGGAGCTAGGGTCAGAGTGCAAACTGCTTCAAGCCCTCTGCTCAGGCTCCAGGGAATCTGTTCCTAGTCTCTCAGTTGGATGTCCATCTTTCAGTCTGGGTTCTCTACTGGTTTTGAAATCCATTTGGCTGGCAAGTGCTTGATCACGTATATTAAAGGACTCCAATGTTATTAAACTACCTCTTTTTCTGGAGTTCCTCTTCTTTCCCTCGGTGCACTTCTCCCCAAGTCAGTCAAAGTGGATGAGTAACTTCTAGGGGACTCGCGGTCTATTAGAAAGGACAGGGCCCGTCAGAGCAAGAATCCACTTCATTAAAAACAGGCTTCCTCCACCATTTTCCTTGTGGCAACTATTGCCATTCCCCACCCCCCATATTTGGAGAGACATTTTTCCTGAAAACATGGCTGTAGAACTCATATAATGACAATATTGTGATATGAGGTACAAAAAACCATGTACATTTCAAAAGGAAAAATATTCCAGGTTGCAGAGATTATTATAATAGTTTATATAAATATAATTGTCAAATAGCTGATTAATTATGCTATAGCATCCAGTATAGATAATTCAGTTATAGGAACTTCTCATATCAAAAATTTGTAATACTTTCTATTCTTTTTTGCCCCCAACTTACAATTATTATGAAGTCTATAGAGGATGGAGAATTTGGAAATAGCAACAATAACTTGAGAAACATTTTGTGGAAAGACAATATAACAATGTAGGAATGAAAAAGACAAAATCAAATACAGTATGATGACAGGACTATAGTCATATCCATTCTGCTGATGCTGTACCTTTTACCTATGGTCTTCCCTTCCAACTAGCTGATAAATTACCCTATCAGAGAATAAATACATCTTTCAAGAAATCAAAGAGCTAAGCAGAAAGCATTGTATTAGTGGATAAATTGCTTAGAAATATTGAATTAAAGGATAAGTCATTATATTACAAAATAGTGACTGAATTTTTTAATAGTATGTTATACTTTACACATGCATATGATTTATATGTATAAATATAATGAGGTTAAAAGTATTCCAACAGTCTATATTGTAGGATTTACCCATGTAAGTTAATCAGTTAATTATTTCTTTTATGTTTTTAATAAAATTCATTATATTAGTTATATTAAAGTATAAAATATATATTAAATAGTTCTGTTGAAAATTAAGAAGCATTAAACATGAAATTTTATTATACGAAGGAATTTGAAATTCTGGTCAACAAGAAGAAAACACTATATAGAGATTTTGACTACTTTGACTATATGGAAGAATTAATTGCTTACAAGTGGGATATGACATCTGAAGGGATTTCAAAAGGTTCATGGAAAATACGTACTATGAAAAAATATGCATGGGTTTCTTTTTTTAAAAAAGATTATTTATTTATTTGAAAGGCAGAGGGAGAGGGAGAGAGAGAGAGAAACAGATACATATATATATATATATATATATATATATATATATATATATATATATATCCTCCATCTACTGTTTTGCTCTTGAAACACCCACAGGAGCCAAGGCCTGACCAGGCTGAAGCCAGGAACCAGAAACTCCATCTTGGTTTTTCACACGGATGGCAGGGACCCAAGTACTTGGACCATCCTCCCCTGCCTTCCCAGGGGCATTAGCAGGAAGCTGGGTTGGAAGGGGAGCAGCTGGGACTTGAACTGGCAATCAGATACTGAGGTGAGCATAACCTGCTGTGGCAGAAGGCCCATCCCAACTATCCATGGATTTTAAATATTTTTGCACCAAAATAAATTTAACCCCATTTTCCATGAACTATTTGCAATACCCTCATATACAGATAAATGTCTAACTCTGAGTTGTAAATTCCAAAGTCTGGGTTTAGGAAGGTGACATGACCACAGACTTTAGGTAAAACCCAACCAGTTACGATCATGCATGCTAGAGGATTATGGGTAGTTCACTTGTCATTCCACGTTAATACACTATTATGATCACAGGGCTTTCATAATGATGATGTTTTAAGTTAATTCTGCTACTTAATGGCATAGAAACCATTTTTCACTTGGGTAAACACAGTTGGAATGTAAATATTTTAACAAAAGCAAAATATTCTCTAAGTGCATTTCAAAGCCTTCTCAAATCATAATCCACTCTGCATATAAAATTGATAAGTGATTATGTTAGCATATTAAAAAGCTGAATAAGGTAGTTAATTTATTAAAATTTAGGTCCTGCTCCATCTTGATTAGAAAGTGAGATTAAAGAAACTATAGAAACATTTTTAAAATTTGAATGTATTATTTTTCAAGCATGTTGTATAGTATAAAGGAAAGCAAAGATAAATGCTAATAAGTAAATTCATACAACTGATAAACTGAATCACTTATGTTATACTAATATCAGATATAAATAACATCTCTTTTTTACTCATAGAGATTACATTTGATACTATGGATGCTGAATGAGTAGAGGCTCGAGTCCCCTCTCTGTTCTCTACTATCTATGTGAACTTGGGCAAATGTCTGTCCTTTCCAGGATTCAAGTTCCTCAACTGTAAAGCTGTTCACAGTAGCACACATCCCACTGGCTTATGGCCTTTTTAAATCTGCTGCTCTGTTGGTGACTCAAGTTCCTTCCAGCCTCTTAAAATCTGCATGGCAAACAGATACATTTTATGAATCAATGAAAATAACTGAATAAAAATATTAAAACAGCCTGTGCTTGTAAGTTACCTAATCCTCACAGAAATGGCCTGTTGCTATCCGTCCTAGCAATTCAGGGATGACTGTTGTTTGTCAACTGTGAAAAGGCAACTGAGGTTCACTTTCAACTTGAGCGATCTAACTCACATTTCAATATATGATTGTTTTAGCAGACACAGAATAAACAGATTAGTCATGAGACAGAAAAGAATGTGAGTGCACTGAGTGATGGAAATGGGATTGTTACAGACACAGCTTAAAGATACATTCACAAAAATTTGACCCTAATTGCGTCCTTTAAATAGAGAAAATCATTAAACTAACCCTGGTCTCTTTAACTGTTCAACAATCACTAATCACATGTTTTAGTTTTGCTTCCTGAATGTTTTGATATACTGAAGTGTCTTCTGTGTCGTATGTGACAAGTTTATTTTGTTATTAAATTATTAATGTATTATTAAAACAATTCATTTATTGAGTGAATGACTAAAGTTTTAAAGATAACATACAAATAAAGGCTATTTGGTAAACTATTGACTTTGATTCACTTTGCTATGAAAATAGAACTCTTCAGGATACCAATATTTAATGATAGTTTCGGTCTTTAAATAGTCTTTTTTAATTTGATGAATTGCTTAATTCGCTTAGTCTAACAGTTATTTCAATCCTAACATTACGTTACAAAATGCTTTCCTTTTCGGTTTTGAACGAGTAAATTTTTGTGAAGTGATGATCACTTTAAGCCACACATAAAGTCCAAGTATCACATGAGCAAATGAGAAATATTTAGGAAGATATTTGTACAATGAGCCTTTGCCTCGCAACACACAGCGATGCTGGGTGGTCTCACAGCTCAGGCACGATGAGATGTAGGAATGGAATATGACAGAGCTGGAGGGTGAGTATCGGAACCACAAGGACAAAGCAAGGAAAGGTCATCCACCTTGGAGCCCCAGTGCACTGTCACTGTCGTGGTGGTGGAAGTTGTTATTGGTGGTGTCGCCGTCGTGGAAAGAGGCACTGTGGGGCATTCTCCCACAGTCGTTCTGGTACAACGGACAATGCATAGCACCATCGTGAGGCAGTGGGTGAAAAGGCTGGTGCACGGGGCTCCTTTTCAGAGCCCGGAGGGAGGAATTCCTCTCGGGAATATCTGGCAGCAGTTCACTGATAAGACGGTGCAATATACTGTTGTCTGGCAAACTTCCCCTTCTCTTCTCGGCTTTGATTTGGTCACAGATGTCCTGGAGGGCAGAGTCCAGAGCCTCAAACACAGACGTTTTACATTTTGCCTTTTCGGTCTGTTTTTTGGGTGTTGAATTTCTTTTCCTCCGGAAAGGCACAGGACTGACCAGAAACGCAAGTTTAGACAGGCCAGGGTCCATTTCCCGTCTTCTGGGCTCCTCAGCATGCTCATGTTTGGCTCTTTCATGCTTTAACATTGTGGTAAAGCGAGTATAGGACGCAGGGCACCTGCCTTTGCAGGAACTGACGAGGTGCCGGTGGTGATGGTGGTGGTGATGGTGGTGGTGATGGTGGCTGGACCCATAAAAACTTTCAGAGGAGGTGAAAGAATAGTGATCGAAGTCACTTTCGCTGCAAAAGGATGACCCTTCTACGTGAATGTAGTCGCTGTGGTCGGACACAACTCCATCTTGGTCGCTGTCGGAGAATTCCACGTGAGGTCTCGGCTGCTCGTCACTGGTGACTTCGATATGGATCGGCACCAGGGCTTTGGACTTGTAGCTTCGCTGGACGTGAGAAGGGTGCCTGCCCTGATTCTCTTCCTCCAGCAACGACTCAATGGAAAATCTCCTCTTGGGACACAAACCATTCTGCTGTGCTTCTAGGGTTAAAGGAGATAACATTTCATCTCCTAGATTTGGCATGGACTTTGACTTCTGAATCAGCTTTTCGAATTCAGAAATGCGGGTGGGCACCATGTCCCTGGGCACCTCCTCGGTGGAGGACTGGCTCCACCCGTGCAGCAGGCCCCTGTGTTGCTGCTCCTTTTCGTACTGCAGGATTCTCGACTTCACAGAGCAGATCACCTCTGAGTTCATCAGGTCCTTGCGGTTGATGCGGTGCATTTTCTTGTACATTTTCAGGAAGCCTGGGGCGTCGTGGGCGGACCTGTGTCTGAGTCTGGATCTGCCGTTACCGCGAGTCTCCTGCATGTAGGGGGAAGCCCAGGTGATGGAGCCGCTCTCTTTGGAGTCCTCTTCACACAGCAGGGAGCCCATACTTTCCGACTTGGTTTTCTGGTCGGGGAAGCTCTCGCAGTCGTCGTCGTTGAGGAGATCATCGCAGCTCCGGGATTTGAGTTTGGGGGACACCGTTTCTTCAGTGCTGCTCCAGACCTCTGCGTTTTGCCGGGCCATCTGCCAGCCATTCTTGAAAGTAATGGCCCTTTGGGAGTCCCGCGGGACGTCCAGGTGCTGTCTGTAAGGGCTACAGTACTCTAACTCACTGCAGGGGTGGCCGTTGAGCCCTGCGTAACTGCAAAGGGACGGACACAGTTTGCTATCATCCCCACCTTTTAATCCAGAGCAGCGTGGTGGGAGAGAGACATTTGGAGAAGTTAAAAGGTTCACAAAGAGAGGAGAGCAGGTCAGTAGGCATCAGCACAGTAAAGGGAAAGCAGTTAGTGTGGCTTTGTCTACACACTGATTGTTAATATATGCAGCTTGACCTTTGAGAGAAAAAGGTCTAATTCTAAGGCAAAGTGATTTTTTTCAATGACTGTAGTTTTGCCGATAGCACAGTCAATAAAACCAGTCCAACAAATAATTGGTAGAGCTAATTTACCTCTTTCAATCACACAGTTCACACATCTTTCTGCCAATACCAATAGGCTTATGTACCAAAAATATAATAGTACCTCTTAAGTTAATAGCATGACTTGGTAGTAGTCTCACAATGGATTAAATAACAATCAATGGCAAAACTGTTACAGATTTTTATCAACTTAACAGGGTCAGGATTTGAGTCTCATTTGATTTATAGTAATAGGTTAAGAGTAACTTAAGCTTTACATTTAATTAATACTCCCATAACTATATCAAATAATTTTTATAGGTACTGCATAGAAAAAGCTGTAAGACAAAATCCTTTCCAAAGTTGCAAAGTAAAAGTGCCGTGAACTATTGCTGCTAGTATTTTTCCAAAAAAAAAGTAACAAATGCCTCTTTAAAAAAATTAGTTCACCTCTTAGATGACTGTCTTTACCCTCTCTTAGGGGTAACTGGATATACTGCAAACCTCTCATTGGAGCTCAACGTATTCCTCTTTTCTCCTAGGAGGGGTTTTTAAAAATCATTTGAAATTTGCTAATAGCTAAACTTGGCCTCAGATTTGAAATATCCATTGAAAATGTCTTATTTTGCCTTGCTGAGTTAACTACTCAATTACATGTCGTGGGACATTTTTTTCTTAGTAATAAAACCTTGTGGAGGAAAATCTCGATTGGAAGCTGATGCCTTACAGTCACCCCCAGATTCTTTAAAAGCCGACAGGCACGTTGACAGATACGGGGTGTTGGGGAAAGGAAGTTGATCTACACTCCCTATGGTGAAACAAATATTTAAAGTCATCAGAATCCTTCTAACTCTTGAGCTGTATCCAAGAACAGTGCATTAGTGGCATTGCATGACCTCCTTACTGCATTATGATGTTCATTTGCATAAATGCGTAGACTCTGATAAAGGCCTCTCTGTTAATGGGAGGAAAGGTATAATGGATGGGACTCACTCCTTCTGCACCATCCAGTCAATATTCATAGTTTCTCTAGTTCAGAAGAGGGTTAGGCCTCTCGCCTCCCCCGAGTCCAAGCATCTCAACCAGTTTGTCCTTTGCACTCAAATCAGATACCACTGGGCAACACGTTTAGTGCCTGCTTGTGATCCATGCAGCTGAACCTGTCCTATTTCACTGGAACTTCTGTTAGAGCTCATTTTCTTCCCAGATTTGAAAATCATTTTCTCTTCTGTTTCAGCCCTGATAGACCGCTGAGGACCACGGGTCCCCTAGCTGATGCAGGTCTGGGTCCCTATGGGTGGTGGTCGAGCCTCACTCTCCAACTTGGAAATACCCCTGGGCCAGTGGTGGTAACGCACTAACTGGTCTTCCAGAGACCTGAAGGAGTGACTTGCCTCCTCCCAACCGTTAGCTCAGAGGATCCAGGTCATCTGGAAAATGGCTTTATGACTTCTAAAGTTTATAATTACGGCTTGGAGACAGTTCTCACTATGTTCTGTTGTGAATTGACCCCTGTGTTATATACATGGGAGAATGTGGACACCCTGCTTTCTCTCTTCTGTGGCCATTTGTAATCTCTAAACTACCTATTTCACTAATTTGCTAGTTGTGGTAACATTAGAATAAACATTGGAAAATGTTGATTATATGTAAATATTTGTAACTGTCATCTTCTAACAGCTTGACAACAAATTACTGAATATTTTGAATTTCTTAATAAAGCATTATCTTTTTTAAGGGAAAGGTCTTTTTTTAAAAAATTTTATTTTTGACAGGCAGAGTGGACAGTGAGAGAGAGACAGAGAGAAAGGTCTTCCTCTGCCGTTGGTTCACCCTCCAATGGCCGCCGCGGTAGGCGCGCTGCGGCCGGCGCACCGCGCTGATCCGATGGCAGGAGCCAGGTGCTTCTCCTGGTCTCCCATGGGGTGCAGGGCCCAAGCACTTGGGCCATCCTCCACTGCACTCCCTGGCCACGCAGAGAGCTGGCCTGGAAGAGGGGCAACCGGGACAGAATCCATTGCCCTGACCGGGACTAGAACCCAGTGTGCTGGCGCTGCAAGGCGGAGCATTAGCCTGTTGAGCCACAGCGCCGGCCAAGAGAAAGGTCTTGACAGGTGCTAGTCACAGTGTCACAGTCCTTTATGCAACCCAAGTGCCTTACCAGCTTGAGTCTGTCTGGGTAGGAAGAAGGCTACTGTTCTGACATTATACCGTATTCAGACACTATAGGTAAAACCTAGAACACATCCCTATCACCGGCCTGGCTCTCACAAGGTCCTCTAGGCTAAGACCAAAACCAGTCCACTGTTTGCATGTCCATTATTAATGCTCACCTTTTGCTCTCGATGGGGAAGAAGGAGAGGAGCTAATGAAAGACTTTGTAAGGGTGGTGCTTGATCCTGGGAGGTCTCCCCGACCTGGACTAGTCCTGGCTGCACTTTGCTCCCCCAGCCCCCTTGGGGGCCCCACGGCAGGCTCGCTCTTCCTCCGTTTCCTGAAGTCACCGGCCACGCTTGCAGAGCTGAAAGAAGGAATCGGCATGGGTTTTATTGGTAGAATCCACTTGTGAGCACAGTTTTAGGCTGACAGCAAACTGATAGGGAGTACAGAGTTTATTTATGCCCACTCCCTTTCCTCTTGCACACAGGTTGCCCTCTACTGCCATCTCCCATGGGTGTGTACATTTGTTACAGTGCAGGAACCTACCTTGACACAGCATCAGCCAAAGTCCACGGAATACATTAGGGTTCGTGCTTTGTGTTATACATTCTACGGGTTTTGGAAAACATGTGATGACCTGTGCCAACGCTACTAAAGTATCCTACAGAACCGTTTTACTGCCTTAAAAATCCTCTGTGCTCTGCTTGTTCGTCTCTCCTGCTCCTCTACTGAAAATCACTGTCTCCACAGTTTTGCCTTTTCCAGAAATGCCACAGTTGGAATCATGTAGAATGTAGTTTTTCAGATTGGTTTCTTTCACTTAACGTGTATATAATATACACTTTATATTCACTTAATATACACTTGAGGTCCCTTCATGTCTTTTTGTTGCTTGGATGGCTCATTTAAAAAAAAAAAACTGAATAATATTCCACCATCTGGATGTACCATGCGTTGCTTCTCCATAGCAGCACTTATGCACAAAGCTGCTATAAACGACCACGTGCAGAAGTCTGTGTGGGCCTAACTTTATATTCACCTTTGCATGACCAAAGTCTCCTAGAATGAACTTGTTGTGATGACAATGCAGTGTTGTGATTTGTATCATACATCTTTTCTCTTTTAATGCAAGTTCCAGCAACATGAGTGTATTGGAAGAGGTTTGCCAAAATGGAGGAAACAGCTTGAAAAATGTTAGATGCTAGTGTTACAAATTTCTCTTACATCAGGATTTGCCTGTAACTTTTCTTAATAATCTTAGCTTTGGAATATCTTATGCTGGAAGGCCAGCAATTTCTATTTAACCCAGCAAATAAACAATTAAAGGCTCCCTTTGCCCAATTTTATTTAGGATATAGGCAGTCTATATTCGCAGGGAGCTTTGCATTTGGGTATAGTATCATTTAAGACAGACAGCAATGAATGAAGAGACACAGCGTACTGTGTATCACACCACTGGATAACACTACGTAAACAACAGTGATAGTAGCAACGGCAACACCAGCTCCTATGGAGTGCAATGCTGTGCTTTAGGTTCGATGGTTCTTACTTAGGTTCCACAGGAAACTCACGAGGTAGGCATTGTTATCACAGTTTTACAAGTGTGTAAGCCAAACCCATGTGCCTAGGAGGTACAGAAGTGAGGCAGACCTCAGAATTTACAGTAGTCTTCTAAAGACAATGTCCTATGTCCTAGATCTGTTTTTGCTGTGACTATCCTGTCAAGTGAAGGTGTGTGTCTTTTATAGCAATGCTTAGGTCAGATTCAAACTCCAAAATTCAAACATTTCAGGTGTATATATAGATGCAAAAAAATGGAAATGGAGGGGTTGTAGGAGCTCCTTCCTACGTGATATTAATATAGTGGATGGCACTCATGAATCCAATTTATGAAGGACTCAATTCATCTTCTACTTATGTCGATAGAAATCTATGGAAAGACAAATTCTTGTTACAGAAATATTTGTTGATGATGATCCAATATGGCTGGAGTTTTTATTATTCAGCATTGCTGCTGAATTATATCTGGATGCTTGCCATACTTTATAAATAAAGTGTGATAGTTAAAGCTTACTAACAGAGTTTACCTTGGCTGGACTTGAGGGCAATTAGACCTAGTGGTTACAAGCTTTCACTGGAGCCTAAATGTGAGTTTCTTCAGAGGTAAAGTATGAATAACAGTATTGAACTCACAGCGCTGACTTATGATTGAAAATGATTATGTACTTAGAATGCCTGATACGTGGTAAACCCTCATTTATTGGTAGTAAAAGTATTTATGATTTGTATGATCACAATATAATGAACAAGTATTTGTGTAATGGTTTTTTTTTTTATTTTTTATTTTTTATTTTTTTTTTAATTTTTGACAGGCAGAGTGGACAGTGAGAGAGAGAGAAAGACAGAGAGAAAGGTCTTCCTTTGCCGTTGGTTCACCCTCTAATGGCCGCCGCGGTAGCGCGCTGCGGCCGGCGCACCGCGCTGTTCCGATGGCAGGAGCCAGGTGCTTCTCCTGGTCTCCCATGGGGTGCAGGACCCAAGGGCTTGGGCCATCCTCCACTGCACTCCCTGGCCACAGCAGAGAGCTGGCCTGGAAGAGGGGCAACCGGGACAGGATCGGTGCCCCGACCGGGACTAGAACCCGGTGTGCCGGCGCCGCAAGGCGGAGGATTAGTCCAGTGAGCCACGGCGCCGGCCTGTGTAATGGTTTTTGATTTCTAAATTTTTAATTTCTAAAAATTTTATATATTACCATGAGTATCACAACATTATTGAAGTTTAAGGGATCACATAAACAAGACTAGTGTCTGAAAATACTAACCAATAGAACAAAAAAGGGAGAGAACGATCCAACATGGGAAGCGGGATATACAGCAGACTCATAGAATGGCGGATGTCCTAAACGGTACTCTGGCCTCAGAATCAGCCCTTAAGGCATTCAGATCTGGCTGAAAAGCCCATGAGAGTATTTCAGGCATGGAAAGCCAAGACACCCTGGCAAAAAAAAAATGACCTAAATGAAAGATCTCCGCGAGTGAGATCCCAGTGGAAAGAACAGGTCATCAAAGAAGGAGGTACCTTTCTCTGAAGGGAGGAGAGAACTTCCACTTTGACTATGACCTTGTCTAAATATGATCAGAGTCGGTGAACTCAAAAGGCTTCCATAGCTTTGGCAACTCATGACAAGAGCCTAGGGTGATTACTGATGCCATAAACGAAAGTGTCAATTTGTTAAGTCAACAACAGGAGTCACTGTGCACTTACTCCTCATGTAGGATCTCTGTCCTTAATATGCTGTACATTGTGATTTAACGCTATAACTAATGCTCAAACAGTATTTTTCACTTTGTGTTTCTATGTGGGTGCAAACTGTTGAAATCTTTACTTAATATATACTAAACTGATCTTCTGTATATAAAGAGAATTGAAAATGAATCTTGATGTGAATGGAAAGGGAGAGGGAGCGGGAGAGGGGAGGGTTGTGGGTGGGAGGGAAGTTATGGGGGGGGAGCCATTGTAATCTATACGCTGTACTTTGGAAATTTATATGCATTAAATAAAAGTAAAAAAGCAAACAAAACAAAACAAAACAAAACAAAAAACCTGTGTGATACATAATCCTCATCAGTACTCACTGAATAGCATTTCCATAGGAAAAGAAACCACTGTTGTTGAATATTCTGGTCATGTGATGTAATGTGATCCTTACCTACTGGGTCTTTCCAGGCTTCTGTCATTAGGGGACTGATACACGGAGGCCTGTTAAGATAGAGTAATAGTTTCATGAAAATTTTCACCATGGCAAAATTTCATTTGCCAACATTAAAAATAGCTTTCATAAAAACAATGTCATAAAGTCAAAATTCAGAATACCACGTATGATGCTAATAAAATGCCTTTCCACAGAGAAATCATACCACCTGATTTTGACAATTTTTCTTTTCTACTTTCTCTTCTGATATACAGTAATAAATATTTTGGGGTAGCACACATTATCCACAACCCTAGCATTCATTGTATGGGAAGAAGCAGAAAAATAAACAACATTTTCTCAAGAATATGGAATAAAGCGCTAAATTATTCTATAACATTAACTCCAGAACCCTTCCTATTGAGTTAAAGAGGTTTCATATAAAAAAAGAACAGTTCGATTTTTAAAAAAATTTCTAGCATCATTGAACCCTTGTAAAACATTAATTTTCTCTATAATTTCAATGTTTTAGTGTCAGCTGTCATCTTCAAAGTAGAAGAACTTGGGGTTTCTTTCACCTGTCAACATAGACATGACATTTTAATAAAGCCCATGAACTTTGAAATTAAACTCAACTATCTGGTCCTTTAATCAAGTACAGCTGATATCTTACAGATGAGGAGGTCAGGGTTAGATTAAAATAAATGATCTAATGAATCAAAATACGTCCTTTTTTCAAAAAATGGATTTTAACCATTTTCCTTCATTCTGTATAGTATACAAAATTGATACTAAGTAAAAATAACATAAGAATTTTTCGGGAGTGGTGCTGTGGTGTAGCGGGTAAAGCCACTGCCTGTAGTGCTGGCATTCCACATGGGCACTGGTTCAAGTCCTGACTGCTCCACTTCTGATCCAGCTCTCTGCTGTGGCCTGGGAAAGCAGCATAAGATGGCCTTGGGTCCTTGCACCTGCATGGGAGACCTGGAAGAAGTTCCTAGCTCCTGGCTTCAGGTCAGTGCAGCTCTGGCTGTTGTAGCCAGTTGGAGAGGGAACCAGAGGATGGAAGACCTCTCTCTCTCTCTGCCTCTCCTTCTCTCTGTGTGTAACTTTGGCTTTTAAATAAATAAATAAATCTTTTAAGAAAAGATAATTTTTCACTTTCCATGGCCAACTATTGGTGTAATTTTTGAAATAATCTAAAAACAAGAGAAGACCAGTATTGATCTCCTGAGTAGTTAAGGTGACACTGCAAGATGATAGTAGTTCTGATGTAATACTTTGAATGTGTAGGGAAATGTGTATATAGCTTTGGCTTTGCTTATATTTTATAATGAGTTCCTCATCACAAATAAACTTTGGTTTGATGAAGAGCTGAAATTCTAATTTGAAAATGTTCATCTATGTGAAAGTTTAAAAATGTCAGCAAGAAAGGCAAGATTTGACAGCTTTTATATTCAGCTATTTTCACAGAAATGTTCTAGCAGAGTATTAAAAACTTATACAAAGTCTGTTCTTTTTTTTGGTGAAGTGGTAAATTAGTACTAATTAAAATATTAGATATAATTTTTAAATTCTTTAAGTAGATTAGTCTAACAAGCCCCTGCTATACATAACTGTAAAACTGTTTCTATTAACAGACATCTTAACTTGATTCTATGTTACTTAATGAAAATGGAATTTTGCCCAGAAAGAAACAAAAGCATCTTTCTGCACAACAAAACTCCTCCTTTTCAAAAGAAAAAGTGTATCCTAATATTTTAGCTCCTAGAAAATCATATTCCTAGGTTTCCAACAAATACAGAACTAGAGAAAAAATTTGGTCTGTATTAGTCTGATAAATGCACATAATTATTTCAATTTGCTGCATTCTGGTTGAGAAATATATGCTAAATATGAAAAAATCAAACAGGTAGGAAAGATGAAAATGATCATTGCATGATAATTTAGAAACATTAATTCTACTCAATTGTAAAAGAGCAACACCAAAGAGCTCAGGGTAATGCCACACAATCAGATCACGGCTTCCACGGGACATGCAAACTCAATGATGACCAAAACTGTCAAGTTCAGGGAACTCTTGGAACAGCCTCAGAGAAAGCAGAGATTCTGAACTGCTGGCTTACCAGCAGCCTAAACAATAGTGTGATAAGAATGAAAACATAGCATCAGAACTGATAAATTACTCATGCTTCGAAGTTGGGCAAAGAAACCATGATTATTCTTGCTTGTGCTGGTTTCTACATCACATAAAATGAAACCAGTTTTGATTTTATGTATACTCAGAGACAGTTTAGTATTAAATTATAAGTTAAATAGCAAAAAGTTTATATTGAAGACCAAGCGGGAAACTTGTACAATAATTAAAGGAATGGTATATATCTTGAAATGGAAATTATTTCTAGAAAACAGGTAATACATTTTACCTATCACAAAGTTCAGACAAAAATAATTTTCTGTTAGGTCACCATGTGATTAAACTTTGCTTTAAAACCATCATCTTGGGGCCGGCACTGTGGCATAGAAGGCTAAGCCTCCACCTGCAGTGCTAGCATCCAATATGGGTGCCAGTTCGAGTCCTGGCTGCTCCACTTCTGTTCCAACTCCCTGCTGATGTGCCTAGAAAAGCAGCAGAAGATGGCCCAAGTGCTTGGGCCCCTGAATCCACATGGAAGACATCCAGAAGAAGCTCCTGGCTCCTGGCTTCTGCAGGGGATGGGCCAGGCTGTTGCAGCCATTTGGGGAGTGAACAAGCAGATGGAAGATCCATCTCTCTCTCTCTCCTCCTCTCTCTGTATCTCTGCCTTTCAAATAAATATATAAATCTTTTTTATAAAAAACCAAACCCTCATCTGTTCTTCATTTATGTCTGTTTCTCAAACATATATATATGTATATGTATGTATAGATATATATACATTTATATACATGTATATGTTGTACACAGTATATACTGGGTACTTAATACATGGTAACTAAATTAATGTTTAATCAATTAAATTTTTTACCAGAAATGTTTACAAAATGTTATTAAAAACAGAATACAAATACCTTATGAAAACCTGTTTTTGCTGAAAAACCATGATGTTAAGTTAATAACATAGTCAATGTGCTATTAGAATCATACAAGATCCCCCTTCAATATCAAAGAGATAACAGGAAATAGTTTAACTACTAGCAAAGTCTTTCTAATGAGATTTTCTTTTGTTACTACCATAACATTATGGAACACATAGAATTAAGTTTCTACACTGTGGCACAGTGGCTTAGGTCACCTCTTGCAATGCCGGCATCTCATGTGGGTACAAGTTCAAGTCAAGGCTGCTCCACTTCCAATCCAGCTCCCTGATGGTGCACCTGGGAAAGCAGCTGAGGATGGTCCAAGTGCTTGGGCCCCTGCATCTGTGTGGGAGACCGGAAGAAGCTCCTGTTCCTGGCCTAGCTCTGGCTGTTGCGGCCATTGGGGGAGTAGACCAGAGAATGGAGGATCTCTCTTTGTCTCTCCTTTCCCTCTGTGTAACTCTTTCATATAAATGAAATTAAATCTAAAAAAAGTTTCCATATTTTTATAATGGAGAATTATTGTGTAATATTAATTATCAACACTCATTTCACAGAAATTTAATAGTCAACAACAAATGGTATTAGGTAAATAATTTGTTTCTTAAAAATATGAACTCTAAGTATATCTCTCTCTCTCTTTTTTTTTTTTTTTTCTGACAGGCAGAGTTAGACAGTGAGTGAGAGAGAGACAGAGAGAAAGGTCTTCCTTCCATTGGTTCACCCCCCAAATGGCCACTACAGCCGGTGCTGCGCCAATCCGAAGCCAGGAGCCAGGTGCTTCCTCCCGGTCTCCCATGTGGGTGCAGGCGCCCAAGTATTTGGGCCATCCTCCACTGCCTTCCCGGGCCACAGCAGAGAGCTGGGCTGGAAGAGGAGTAACTGGGACAGAACCCAACGCCCCAACCGGGACTAGAACCCAGGGTGCTGGCGCCGCAGGTGGAGGATTAGCCAAGTGAGCCATGGCGCCGACCTAAGTATATCCCTTTGAATTACTAAAAAGTGTGACACAATGGAAATAGCAACTGAAATAAAAGTTGAGAGACCTGTTTCATTTTTTAATTTTGCCACCATCTTAACATGTGATATTTAACATATATTGTAAAATTGTTATCCTTTACTTATCATAATTGATAAATTACTGAGTTAGATATGGTACTCTCTAATTGTGTTTCAGTTCTCAGTGAGTCAACTACCTTAAAAACACCCTAGAAATATCTGACCAAAATTAAGTTTTGGTTAAACTGAATTTTTGATTAAACTGAATTTCAAAATAAATTCTTGGGTTGTTCATATGTTAAATAATACCCTTTCTTCAGAGACAGAGGTGACATGACATAAAGAATAGAACTGTTTATTTGACTTCAGATTGTATGCCTGGCTATAAAGCATAAGCATTTAGAAATGACTGAATTCAATAACCCACAATGTTCTTGGCTACTCTATTGTAGTTTTAATTAAATATATAAATTTATAATTATTTCAACCATCTCTCCGTATTAACACACACTCTGATGCTTGCCACAGTGGAAATAATTTGAAATTGTAAACTTGGGTACTTCTTCACAGGCTCTATACTTGCAACTCCAGAGGTCACCACCACGTGTCAGCAGTACCTTCTTCAACCAAAGTTTTCTACTGGTTTTGTTTTCTAGTTGTGCATATTTAATTAAGATTTATTGTTACTATATTCACATAAAACCACATAGAAACTACTATGCAAAAACCAGCTTATTCACTTTGTTCCCATCCTAGCTTCTAAAAGTTCCTACAAATAAGCTTTTATGTAGCCAATGGTTAACAAAACAGTGCCATTTTTTTTCATGTGACTTCGAATGAATCCTTTATCTGCTCTCCAAAATAATTTTCTGTTTTTCTTTGAGATTATTTTTGGATAATTTATGCCCTTTTCCCTACTCTTTTTGCCTAATTCAAATAATGATTTACATTACCTGGCATTAATTTTTCACCTAGTTGATTGTCATAAGAGCTCTTTATTGGAGATTATAAATGTACTTCATCTTACAAGCTAGTAACAACCTGTTGTAGTGTTACACTGGATTACAGAGTCAAGAAGGATTAGTGGTGTCTGTCCAGGGTGCTGGAAGTTGTGACGCACATATTTACCAGCCCTGTTCTTGACTGATGATAACATCTGCAAGTCGTAAGCATTTAAGAAAATGAAAAAATAAAGTTTAGGAATATTAGGCACCTAAACTCTTAGTCTGCACCTTTAAACATGATGGTAAAATGGCTCTGAGAAGCCTTCTAACAGGATTTTACATAGTCTATGATAAACAGGTGGTTGGGTTGGGTGCTGTTGCACAGCAGGTTAGGCTGCCACTTGGGGTGCCAGTATTCAGTGTCAGAGTGCTGGTCAAGTCCCTGCTACTCTGTGTCTGGTCCAGCTTTCTGCTATGCACATCGAGGCATCAGATAATGGCTCAGATACTTGTGTCCCAGCCACCCAGGTGGGACACTCAAATGGAGTTTCTGGCTCCTGGCTTAACCCTGCTCCATTCCTGGCTGTTGTGGCCATTTGGGGAGTGAAACAGTGTATAGAAGATCTGTCACTCAGTTTTCCAAATAAGTACATTCATCTTTAAGAAATGACCTAAAATACCCAGGTGGCTAAAAGATGTATTAAACTAATACTCTTGGCTTGGGGTTTTCACCTTGCAGAATACCAGGTCTGCAGAAAAACAGCTGAACAGAAAGGTGTGGTTGCAATGGTTTGCCATCTGGAAGTCAAACACAGCCAACAACACCGGGATAATGAATGTCTAGGCAATGATACTTGATACAACACAATGACACAAAGACAGATTTTTGAAAGTAGCTTGGACACTCTAGTGAATTGTAAAACATGGATATTCAGATTCACAGGAACAGCCTCTAAGGGCGAAATCTGAAAAACATAGAATAATTTGCTTTTACCTCATTGGAAACACCAGAAGACTGATCTTGAACATAGTCCAGAGCCTTTTTAGGAGGCTGCACCACATAAGCAGAAGTGTAGAGATGGAATGGAGGAGAATCAATGCAGCAAGGAATGGACATGTGGAAAAGGTGACAACAGTTAGAAATCGAGTGCCGACAGCATCGGGTACACATAAAGAGTGACATGAATGGAGCACGACGGGGCAGCCTGGGGAAAGAGTGCACTGCTTGTAAATATTCTCACGCACTGGGCACCACAGCTGGTGTGCAATTAGTATATTTGTGAATTCACTTCATCACACCCAAATTAGCACTTCTAGTCTCTGGCCACAGAGCAATGCAAGGTCTATTAAAGAAACATTAAAGCAGTAAGTAGCTAGCATGCTGGTGAGCTTCCACGTGTGGCTGAAGGTGGTTATAGGAAATGCTGATAATTTAAGCTCAGCACAGAAATTGCTAGGGTCCTTATAAACTTTCTGACCAGCAACACAGAAAATAAAGCTTGAGAATGGTTTTTCTTGGAAATAAAATATATTCATGTTAATATTAGGAAGCAAATTAGAAAAAAAGAGAAAATATTCCATTTGCTAGGAACTAGAAATTCTAGGAAAAATTCTTTGGTTTATATTTGTTTACAATCCCTTTTGATTCAGTGATATAATTATAATGATCTAACCAAGTCTTCTATCTTTTTGAATGGACAAAAGGGACGACCAGAACCACTCATATACAACATATGATCAGGCAACAAGTACATGTGTACGCAATACTGTGAAAGAAAGCTTGTATTCTCTGACTTCATGTACAGTGTACTTGGTGTATTATCTAAGAGTTTAAAATTCATAAGACACGTGTAACTGACACACATTAAATGTATGCTGTAGGCATGCACAGTTCCTAAATAAAGCTCGGCTTGATGAAGCATTTGTCACTTAAAGCTCCAGTTGACTCTATCCCAAACAGACAGATGCCCGCAGGTCCAGCCACAGGGCCAGATCCCCTGGTGGGGGTGAGGAGATGGCAGACGGGGCTGTGGCATCCACTAGCAAGCCTAGAAATGAAGGTTGCGCGATTTCTTCATGGTAAATGAGGTATTTGATAGTGGAAATATTCTGGCAGTGAGTTATCATGAGTGCTGCTCAGAATTTTATTTTATTTTTTAACAGGTCGAGGCTTAATTTCTGACTCTGCCATTTACCTATCTGGGCAAATTCCTTAACGCTTCTAGTGTCCATTTTCTTCTATTGTTGAGCATGAGGAGACAATGAGTCTAGAACAGTGAGTACAGAAACAATGAGTACAGAACCCGTGTTCTCCAGGGGCTGGATGACTCCTTAGCGACTGGGAGCTAAGGCAATAGTAACTCTTGACTTAAGGTGCCCGCCTGTTCGAATTAGATCAAAATGGACTGTAAACAAATACAAATCTATAAGGTTGGAATCATTGTCTGAATATCCTAGGAAAGAAACTACCTCCATATGTTAAGTTTGCAATCAATTAGATATTAAGTAAGACGAACATGATTTGGAAAAACCAAATAGGAAGTGTCTGAGCAGGGTTAATCATCTGGTAGGAAGTGCGCACGGGCTAAGCCTCCCAGACACAGCCAGCCTTTGTTCTCCACAAGGCACCTGTCTCGTCTAATGACGGTATGTTGAATCAATCAAACAACATTCTCCTATGGTTCTTACATTAACAGTCTAGCCTCACTTACCGGGCGTCCAAACTCCAGCTCTGAAAAGAATTTATACCAGGGCTCATTTTCTAAATCTATGTCATCTGGAGTTATGCCATCAGTCTAGAGCGGATGTGAAGGAAAAGGGAAGGAAAAGGCACACTGAGCCACGTGAGGGAACCGCCGCGTGGTCTGACAAACACGCGCGCACTCACACGCACCCACTCGAGTCTGACAAACCTCAGCGGGAGAGTGGACTCAGGACAGGGAGGGGCGCCACCTAGGCCCCTGGGGTCTGTCCTGTCCCCCTTCCTAAGGTTCAGCTTGGCGCCTTAGCTTCGGAAAGCCCTCTGGGGCCATGAGATGGACAAGCAGAGCAATGCCAGATATTGGGATGGGCCCAGCTCTGGCACAACCTGCTTCTTCCCCGTGCAAGTGAGCAGTTCCCGGACCACTGCCTGCGTGCCCCTGGGGGGCTGGAGCGGGAGACGCTGGGGGGAGATTCGCGGGGCAGGGGAGCTGACCGATGGGTGCTGGGAGCTGCGAAGGGGGTCCCCCCCGGCACTGAGAATCTGGGGTGTGGGTGACAAAAGGCGCCCCCCGGAGGAGCTGGGGAGTAGCCAGCTTTCGCCCACGCCCTCTTGGCCTTGGGAGCACAGGGGCTACCCCTGAACTTCCCGACGGGAATGAGAACAAAGAAGGCAGGAGCTCACCCGGGTGGGAGAGAGCGCCGGGGCCCACGAGCTGGGCGTGGGGAGGCCACTGGTGGGCGGCGGGGAGGGGCTACGAGGCACCGCTCCGAGTGGTGAGCTAGAGCCAGGCTTCCGGCCAGGTTCCTCGGGAACAAGTGTCGGAGTTGTTGGGACAGGGGGCTGGAAGAGAGAGGGGTGGGGGAGAAACTGATGCATTAGCGACAGGTTCTTGACTGAGCCTCTGGCAGGTGAGGTGGGAGCAGCCCCACCTCTGGACCCCACTGTCTGGACCCCTGCAGAGATCTGAGGCTCAGGGGCCTCCAGGAAGGTGAAGAAGGGTGACATCTTAGGAGGGGCCCCAGGTTCATTTTCTGCCCACCTACTTGAGCTAGAGACAGGGATTTGGGTGGGCTGAGGGTTTTCCTAGTAATACTGTGGGTGGCAGGGGACAGGGGAGGAGTGTGGGATAAAATCCCACCGTGGTTTCTGTGACATCGTGATTTAGAGAAAAAGCCAATCTTTATGACTGATTTGCTCCCCTCCAGTGGTTTCTGAATGTTGCACTTGAGACGGAACAACTAGAAATGTTCATAAAAACTTTGAGAAAATACTTACAATTACTTCATCCTTTAATGAAACAGACACAGCAATATACTAAATATTTCTGAATAACACCTATCTGACTACATCAATTCAGGCTGTTGACTTTATGTGAAAACTGGATGCTAAAGGCACAGTAAGTGACCCTTTACTTCTTTGATAATTATCACACAACACTAATTCAATGTGGTGCCACTGAACAGAACAGCATTTTAAGTCAGAAAAAAAGTTCCAAGAAAAGTTATTTGGTTCCTTAGAAGCCACTCACCCTGGCCAAGAGAGGAGCTGAGACTCCTGGCCATTTTGTAGGAGGGCGATTAAGTGCTCGCTGCCTCAAAGCAATCAATATTATTTCCCCACAAGTCTTGAAGGAACTCAAGTGCATCTACTGAGTAGAATCATCTCAGTTCTGACGGGAATACTCTACAACCCTTGTCATCTTGGGAGCTTGACACAGTTGATATGCCAGCCAACAGAGGGCACTATTTCAACATGGGCATGTTTTAGGGTTTTATTGACTGGGTGCATTTACAACAGTTTTGTTAGTGATGCACAGTCTATGTTTAATAATGAATTATACCAAACCTGTCTTAGTAATGTGGTTTTGTTTCTACATTTTATAATAAAATATTATAATAGCAACTACAGTGATAGGAAAGTTTGAGGCATCATAACAAAATAGTGCAAGGGCCTAAGTTATCCAAAATGCATACTGATTGTAATCATAAAGACTGTAGAAACCTTGGAAGGTGCTTACGATGAAATGCTAAATGACAGAACCAGAATATAATCATGTACTTGCTGGATGAGCACAGTGAACAAATGTATATATACACAAAAGACTAGAAAGGTATTTTGGTGCTGTGACTTCTTTTCCTCTGTGTTATTTTGCTTTATTGTTATAATGTTATTTTTTGCAATAAGCAAAATTCAGAGAGAACATCCTTCAATTAGGTGTGGGAAAATGTTGCAGAGATCTTGACCTAGTTAGTTTACATTTTAGAGCAGCTGTGAAATTGGTAGAGAGAAAATATGCTAAGTAACTAATTTGCCATTTTCTAATTTAAAATTTCATTCAATAGTGGAAAAATTTCAATAGCGGAAAAATATTGAGATTCTGGTAGTACAAAATACTATTTTTTATCTAATTGTTATTTAGATCATTATGGATGTAGCATAATATTTCATGAATGGTTTTGTTGGAGCTTGTTGTTAGGGCAACTGACATTACAGAGAACGTTTCAGTATTTTTCTTGTGTTTATAGAAGACACTGTCTCTTCCACCAGAAAGTAACCTGTGGCTTTTTCAAACTTCATAGTGCCTAATGGTACACACTTAATGATAGTATAAGTCTTGATTTGTAAACTCTGCTTTCAAGTGCAGCATTTTGTTTTCCTAAGGGGAGATAGAAACTTGGAGGCAGTAAGTCTGCTCAAAAACCATGAACAGCAGAGGGCAGTAAATTTACCAAATTAGTATCTGTATTAGTATTATAACTTTACTTTGATTTCTACCTTAAGAAAATATAAAACAAATGGATATACTAAGTTCCAATTTATAGAAATATATTTTTGTGACACAGCACAGACAAAAGAGAAAATTGTTACTCTGCATCATACCTTAGGTTAGCAATTTTCCATTAATTATGATTTTGTTGATTAAAAATTCAATTTACAGTTAAAACCAGCAACTAACTAGAACCCTTGTCAATAGAAATTAGCAGAGAAAACACTTCAAATAATGATAACTGTTCACTATCTTTAACTTTGGGTTGTGATGAAAGGTACACGCTTGAATTGTTAAAGAAAGTATAAGTGACAGAACTAGAATTCTCTCTTTGCTGTGGTTGACTCCCTTTAGACAGACAACAATTAAATGCATTATATAGCAATCTGGAGCCACTGCTAAGGTATACAGAAGCCTCGAATAGTCAGTGATGGTCAGCCAACAGATAGACCAGCGCACTGATAATCTCACCAACTCAACAATCGCCACGTGTAACTCGGAAATTCTTAGAGTTCAGCACGAATACAAACACTTAGAACTCATTTAGGAAACATGATTATGCTTTTCTCAAATTGCTCAAAAAAGACAAAAGAGCAGAGATACTGATACACATCTCTCTAATCCTGGTTTCTTGGTTTGTTTCTTTTCATTTTAGAAACTGCAAACTTCTACTTAAAACTGATGTAGAAGATCAGTGCAAGAGGGAGTGCTTAAAAAAATTAAAACTAAATTATACATGATCTTTATTTAAAAGCTACCGGAATGAACAATTTTTAAAGTATATTTTTAATAGTTTAAAACTATTTAGTTGCTTTTTTGGTTATAGAAGTCTCACTGTTCTCACTGATGCATATGTTTTCTATTTGTTGTTCCAAACAAAAGAAGTGTCAGTGTATTTTGTTCCTGAAAGTGTATGCTCGTTAGATTTTAATGCTTCAACAGCATTGCTACCATGCTTTATATGTATTGTGGTTTCACAATCATTGCTATGTACATTGCAGGTTGGGGTAATTCTTTATGGTTCAGGTCATTAGATGAAACTCCCCCAAATTTTATAGCTTTACCTTTCAGTAACAATCGTTATTGATAAAGAAGCTTATGTTCACTGATTGTTAGATTGCATTTCAATTCTGTGTGGTAATCAATGCTATCTTCTTCTGTTTTTATTATTATGCGTGTGTTTGGTTAAAGAATGGTGAAATATTCATATTATTTATTTTATCAAGCACAGAAAAGAACTCAACAAATGTCCTGTTCACCTTTTTTCAAATTTTAACATTGCTCACCTACAAATTCTATCCAATCTAGAGATGTAAAGTTTTTACATCTACAGAGTTTGTACGGTTATCTCTTAGAATAAATTAATTGTGGAAATATGGTTCTGATTTATGGCTCAAGCCAGCTAAAAAGATCCTGGTGACTGCAAAGTGCTTTTCTAGATCCAACACTAGGCTCGTTTAGTCAACATTTCTAAATTTATAGTCAAATGAATATTTATGAGCTTCAAACAAGTGCATTGACTTTTGCTCTCCCATGAAAGAACATGAATGCACTTGCCATTGATTCCCAAGGAGAAAGAGAATCTTTTTGTGAGACTCTGGGGATCATGTTTTGTTCAAATAATACTGCCCCTTCTACCTCTTTTGCACCCCAGGGAATGAGGGAATCGGGGAACCTACGAGCCATGGAATGTCTCATGCATGCTTCCACAGAGCATGGGCTTTTGTCACTAGGAACATACAGACATTATAGATGAGCAATAGAACAAGGACTCAGTCTCTCTCCAACCTCACCCACTACTGCAAGGATAGACTCTGTACTCATGCATTCACCTAGGCATCCAGGGATCATTCACTGAACACCTGCCATATGCCAGGCTTTGTGCTAGTGTTGGGGATACAACTGCTGTACCAGACATGACCCCTGCCTTCAAGGAACTTAAAATCCAGTAAAGGATATAAACAAGTGAGGAGGTCATTACAATTCAGTGTAGCAAGAGCTTGAGCCAGAAACAGGGTATGCCTTGAGTACATAATGGGGGGAGCCTTAAACCCAAGGCTGAGCAGTCAGGAACAGGTTCCTGGGTGGGGTAGGACTCTTCTGAGAGCCGAGAAATGAAATGGGATTTTTTTTCATGTGCAGGGAGAGGCCGTAGGAAGAGCTTCCCAGGCAGAGAGAATAGCATGTGCGAAGGCCCAGGCCCAGCAAAGAAGGAACTGGAAGTTCTCTGTGTAGCTACAGCCAAGTGACACAGGGAGGGCAGGAAAGGAGATGAGGCTGGAGTGGTCAGCTGGACCAAAGCACAAGGTGTATGGTTTTTTTTTCTTTTGATAGAAAATTATGTTAAGTGATTTGTATTTCATTCTAAGGACAGTGGAGAGCCAGGAGAAAGTTTTGAGCTGGACGTTTCCTGAAGATTTTCTGAAGACGGCTCCAGCTGTGGTGGGGAAAGCAGATTGGCGAATTTGGGAAATGAATCAGGGGCTGTCACTGTCAACCAGGCACGGGACAAATGTGAGCCAGGAGAGAGAGGTGGCTGTGGCACGTCTCCCAGTGTGTGGGGTTTGAAGCTCACAGGAGGAGATGCGAATCCAAGATGATACTCGGGAAAACTGCGCAGATGGAGGAGTCAGCTAGGAATTCAAAAGAGCAACACAGACTTCCCTAGCTGTTGGGTGTATCTTGCAAAAATTCCAAATGAAAAGAGCACAGGAATGCTCCCAAACCATCTTGCAGGAAAAAGACATGTGGGCGCAGTCATTGTGCTTGAAACCCTAAGTGCCGAGTCTTTGCTCTTCTGTCACTTTTGTTGGCCAACCTGATCCTTGTGCTCTGTAGCCTGTGTGTATTAGCTGCTTCAGGATCTTCTGCAAACTTCATCAACAGAAAGCCAGTCTCTGCCTACCACTGCCCACTCAGCCTCTGCAACACTGCTGCCTAATTCCGACTGAAAGAAGCAACTGGAACGAACTGAGGACTGATTAAAACGAAAGGTAACAGACTTGTCCTTTAATGATAATAATGACAAACTTGTCCAAAATGATCCATATGATTGCATTAAATCATTCTGCATAAGGCTGAGCCTCAGCAAAATTGTTTAGGAGAGACAGAAGTTTGGATTCTTTCTATTTTTCCTTTAGATATTCATTCTCATTTCCTTCCTAGTTGCTAGGAAGTTTTCCTGTGGCTGCAGAAACCTAGCCACACCCAAATCTCTAGCAAAACCCATGACTCCAGCTGTTTCTCCCTCCTTAGAACTAGTTAAATATACTGGTCTACTGGTCTTGGGTTGGAACTATGCAAGGCCTAAGTTTCGGGTAAAATAAATCAAGTACACTGATTTATTATAAATTAACCAACAAATAAACTAATTTACACTGCAACTATAGTCAAAGTAGTTAAGCTGATAATACACTTAATAGCTAATTTCGCCACTAGCTGCCTATGTTTCCCACTTAGCTAATCTGGGTGCAGTTGTACCATTGTGATTATGCTACATAAGGCTATGTCTGGGCTCAACTCCTAGGTCCAATTCCCAGCAGCTATGGAACCAAGGTAGTTAAAATCTGCTTCAGTCTCTTCATCTGTAAAGTGGGAATACTATGCTTATACTTCATAGGGCTGCTGGAAACATTACACGAGATAAGCATAAATGATCAACTATAAGAATGGCACACAGTAAGTGCTCAATAAGGATTTACACTATTATTACAGCTGTTATTACTGTTTTTTTTAAAACTAGGAGCCTTCAAAGCTTTATCCCAAAGACATAAGGAACGTAGGAATTTCACTCATAACAACAGGGCCCATGAACGGACTCTAGAGGGGACGAAGGGAGGGTTCTGTCGGTGTGCCTCTGTTTTAATCATGTAAGGGGTGGTTCACGTTGCACACATCAGATCTAGTCTTGCATACACATTAACTGACAGACTTGAAGTTCCTCGAGATAGAGACGGTTCCATTCACGATGGTGTCCCTAGCACCTAATACAAAGTCTTGTACACACTTGATTTTGCTAATGAGTAAATAATAAATATATACTGATGAGAAAGCTTCTGTAATTAATCCTGTTTCCTGACACCACAGTTACAAGTGTGAATATAATTAAGGCGTTCCTTATCCTAAGATTCTTGTAAATTATTAGAACGATTATTAAAGGTTTGCTGTTTACATTTGAGTCTGAGGCTTATTATTTTGCTATTGCAGCTTTATGCAGCAGTGACATTGTGGTTCACTCAGTTCTCATCTTGGAAATATCCAAGGACCATGCTCTTCAATCATACGGCCTAGTAAATGGATTATATGTGTCTGCAAACCAGTGATGTTCCTTTGATTTTTCATTGAAATCCTTTGAAATGAGTCATTTGAAGCAAAGCAAAGAAGGCTCAGGTAAATATATTTGAATTATGTGATTATATTGTTTTTGAACACGCTTCTCACACACAATCACAAATATAGGGTTTCAAAAACCAAATCAAGGACACACACACAAGGTGTGATGGGATAATGGTTTCCTATTGAACTTCAGGCATTATGTAAAACAGCAGAGGGATTCAAAAAGTTTGTGGAAGATTGAATTAAAAGATAAGTTTACTTTGGTGCAAAAATTTTGAAATCCATGCATAGCTTTTTTCATAATATGCATTTTCCATGAACTTTTTGAAGATCCTCCATAGGATCTTTTTGGAGACTTTTGAAGGTGCTAAGAAAGAAAATTCTTTTTCCTGTTTACCAACACCTAAAATTCTCATAAGACAGGAGGAAAGTAAGTTGCAATTGAGACGTTTTCCTAGCTGTAGGTGTAGGGAGTCAGAGGAGTGCAGAGTGTTGAAGAGATTCTGAGGGTACTGAACTTGAGGGGAAGGAAAGGAGGGCTAAGGAAAACACTGCTGGTTAGCTTGCACTTCGAGGAGGCAACCAGTCTTTCTGAATTTTTTATGTATCTTTTTGTTTGCATATAATTAAAGCAAATGGAAAAATACTGCAAAGTGAGCTATTATCTTGATCCATTAGAGTGACAGTCAGGAAGCTTGAGGCTTGGTAACCTGAGAGGATTTAATGAGAGTCAATTAAAACAACTTTAATTAAAAGGGCATTTGGAAAAATTTCCCATTATGTGAACGAAATATTAAGAAACCAATATGAAAGTCTAAGAATGGAGCTGTCTGAGTCCATGTGTATTGGGAGAGTGATGAGTAATTTTCCATATTGGCAATCTAGAATGGCAATTAAGTTGCATTTATGAATTTTTTTAAAAAATTAAACTCAGGTTCTTATTAAGTACAGTTATAGTTATATGTAATGAATCATATATATATATATAATATATATTTGGTTAGCAGGGACAATATATTAGAGTACATCTTTCAATTCTGAGATAAGATGTACACCTCACAGTGCAAAATTAACATGATTTAAAAATAATACTAAATAAATAAATTACCTTTATAACAAAACATTGCTAAATGATATGAAATCCAGGTTTGTTTGGGAACCCTGGAAGCCTACTGAGTTGGCATTCTGTTTAATGACAAGTGCTTACTGGTCTTTCATGCTGCAGAATTGATGACTTCCCAGGTTCATATTCAAAAATACTCCTTGGCTCAGACCGAAATTTTCTTGTGTCCACTTTTCTGTCTGGAGGATCCCAGTCATGCCTAGAAATAAGCAACAAATCACACATTAAAATAATTCTGTACACTTATAACAGTTGTGCAACACCACGCACTATCTGTTTGCAAAGTTAATTTTAGTATAGAGCTTTTACAAAATCTCTTGGGATAAAATGTTAATCTATGGAGATCATCACATTTATGTTTTTGATTTACATAAATGATCTAAAGGGAGCCATTTCTTTTATTTCATATATCTTCCTCTATTTTTTTTAAATAACACTATCTTTCCTTTTGGCTCAAAAACCCACAGAAGAGGTTTGTAGCTGTGCAGTGACCTGTTAGTAAAACCTCTAGGTCACTAATGGCAGCTGTGTATGTTTGTGTTTAAAGAAAGTGGAAGGTTGCTCCAGGAAGCTCTGTGAGCTTAACCCCCACTCTGTGACCTGATATCCTTGATCCAAAGTGACAAGGAGTAAAGCACACACCATGTTTGATCTTATTTGTAGCAAGTGGCATCACTTGGTCTGACACGCATAGGAGCAAGCTGTGTGACTGCCTGCGAGAGCATCTTCTGATGTTACCTTGGGCAAACCAGCCAGTTATCTGTCTCACTGGAATCAGCTCTGGTATCGTTTAAAATGCTCTCAAAGAAGCACTTAGACTGTAAAGCTCTCGAGAAGGACTTCACAAAGTTAGGCGCCTCCAGATGGCTTGTGCTGGAGATGAAGGCTTCCATTGGCTCCAAGATTTTTGAGGAAGGAGAAGTTTCTGACTATAGATTGGGTGATTCTGACCCCGTGGAATGGGGTGAAATTCTGATTCTGTGGTATGCTGGAAACAGAAGGGTCCCAAGAGGCAGACTTAGGGACAAGTCCCAGCTTTCTACTGAGGACTGACATTGCTGTACCCTTAAAATTTCTCTTAGTTCTCCCATCTGTGTAAAACACAGGAAAATTATGTCCTTTTCCTTGCAGAGGTGTTTTGGCAAGATACATGAAAGCCATTAGGAATGTTTAGGCAATTAATATATTTCTTTGGGAAGATTAATTCTTGTTGAACATCCAGGGCAAATAAAACATTTAAGTCAGAGTTCACCTTGGTTCTTTTTTTATGGCCAAGATAGCATTTTGTGTATAGACAATTATTTCCTGATTTTAAGACATCACACATTCTAAACACACTGATTCATCATGAGGAGATTGATAAGAAAACGAGAAGCTCTTCACACACAATCTGTGTCTATTTCCAGGGTATGTTGTACTCTATATGATCATCATTTACTGTTAATGAGGTGTTGAATATAATTTTTCTGGGATGGGCATAAGGCATGATACAAGATAACCAGTATGAATAAGGAATAATTTCTATGTCCTCTACCTATGAATTGCCAGTATAGCATAGGCTTTGGCTATAATCAGAGCTGAGTGTGAATCCTAGCTTGGACATATTAGCTACATGAACTGATAAAGTCACTTCAATTTTCTAAACCACAATTTCCTTCTCTTTAAAATAGAACACATCTCATTGGTTTGTTCTCAGAATCAAATGATCTAATATGCAAAGTGCTTGGCTCCCAGTGACCTCTTAATAAAGGTTACTTGTAAGTAGTAGTGTTAATCATAACCCTAACAAAAATGATCTAATGCAAGTGTATTTATACATTTTTATTTTAGTGGCAATCATTTCTCTAAAAATAATTTCAGGGAAGAAATGAAAATTAGTGTCAGCTTGAAAGGTGGTAGAAGTGAGACACAAATAGACATTTTAACTAATGCTTTATTATTTATGTATAATATTCTCTGCTTTCAGAAAGATATTTTATTAGTAGCCCTAACATTTCAAATCTAAGGAAACTGAAGACTATTCATGGTCTCTAACCTGCTATACCAAAGGAAGAACCTATTTCTATGAGGAAAAATAGAATTAGAAAAGATCAGTTTATTTTGGTACAAACATTTTTTGCAATCCATGCATAGTTTTTTATACATTTTCCATGAGCTTTCTGAAGACTCCCTGTATGCATGAATCAATACGATTTTATATATCTGTGTATCCTAGATATATCCTCTCACCAAAGTAGGCCCTGATCTGTCCACTGCCTGTTGTGGGGCCTTATTTTTATCCTTAGCTGCCCACAGGCCGCAGTTTGGGGACCATGTCTTACTTCTCTGTGGGAGGTCGATCTCTTGGTCTCAGAGGTGGGACTGGAGGTGGCGGAGGCACTGGGGAAGATGCGTCCTTGAAGACATCTGTGCCATTGTCTGAGTGGCTTTTGGACAGAGGTCTGTAGGTCTGGGTCTTCACGGCGGGGTGTGACTGTGCACTGTAGGGTGCGTTGTATAGGCCTAGCATAACCAAAACAAAAACAGACAACGAAAAATAGGTGTGAACAACATTTGAAGAATGAGTTAAATTATTTTTACTTCTCAAAATAGCCAGTGATTTTGCCAAAATTATTATCCAGAGGTATATTCATAATGCAGACATTGAACAGTACATAATTTGTTAATATTATTAATTTACTAACCACCATTAATTAATTAATTCTGTATACAAGTACTAAGTACAGTAAATCTGCATCAATATATTTTTTGGAGTTAGTAATGATTCACACTGGTACTAGGAATACACTTACAGATACTCAGTTCTCCTTGTTCATGTAAACTAATACTCATGTTCTCCTTGATCATGTAAACTAATAACAGGGTCAATGTTTTATAGTAAGATTAAAAACACTTAGAACTGTTTGCAAATATCTTCTAGTACTTAAAAAGTTCTGATGGGGGCTGGCACCGCGGCTCAACAGGCTAATCCTCCACCCGCGGTGCTGGCACACCGGGTTCTAGTCCCGGTCAGGGCGCCGGATTCTGTCCCGGTTGCCCCTCTTCCAGGCCAGCTCTCTGCTGTGGCCCAGGAGTGCAGTGGAGGATGGCTCAAGTCCTTGGGCCCTGCACCCCATGGGAGACCAGGAGAAGCACCTGGCTCCTGCCTTCGGATCAGCGCGGTGCGCCGGCTGCAGCGTGCCAGCCACGGCGGCCATTGGAGGGTGAACCAACAGCAAAAGGAAGACCTTTCTCTCTGTCTCTCTCTCTCACTGTCCACTCTGCCTGTCCAAAAAAAAAAAAAAAAAAAAAGTTCTGATGGGGCCTACACCGTGGCTCACTTGGCTAATCTTCCACCTATGGCATCCCATATGGGCGCCAGGTTCTAGTCCTGGCTGCTCCTCTTCCAGTCCAGCTCTCTGCTGTAGCCCAGGAGGGCAGTGGAGGATGGCTCAAGTGCTTGGGCGCCTGCACCCACGTGGGAGACCAGGAGGAAGCACCTGGCTCCTGGCTTCGGATCGGCGCAGCGCGCCGGCCATAGTTACCATTTGGGGGGTAAACTAATGGAAGGAAGACCTTTCTCTCTGTCTCTCTCTCTCTCTCTCTCACTGTCTAACTCTATCTGTCAAATAAATAATAAAAAAAAAGTTCTGATTTACAATGATAATCAACACATTATTGTAATCAAACAAGATACTGAGGTAGCTGTATGTTTAAGGAGCTGTAGAAGGCATAAGGAAACATAAATCTCCAATAAGCTTATAGTGCATCTGCAAAAATGAGACACAAATAGAATTATGATTGGAAGTTATTAGTAATATTTAAGAAAGAGCAAATGGAGAAATTATCTTAAGAATGTACAAGATTGTGGAAGGTAGTGTATTGGTCAGAGCAGATATTGTGGCACCCAAAGGACTAGAGTTGGTACTGAGGATTAGTTTGGGTGGGTAGGGGAAGAGGGAGTCAGGGAAAGAATAGAAAAAAAGGCAGACATAAAGCAGTGGGATGTTGGGTTAGTAGAAAGGAAGAGACTAGTTGCAGATCCTTTGACTAATTAAATGATAAAATGTGTAGGGCTCTACAAAGGTAATATGTAACTGATGCTAATTTTACTAGTACTCATGTGACAGAAACTTTGATATTAAAACAATTATAAAAATTCAGAATTGGGGTGAGTGGGCATAGCAGTTAAGACTCCACTCGGGATACCTCATCACTTATTGTGGAGTGCCTGCACTCGAGTGCTGGCTCCACTTCTAATTCCAGCTTCCTGCCAATGTGCACTCTGGGAGGCAGCAGGCTCAAGTAGTTGGGTCCCTGCCACCCATGTGGGAGACCCAGATTGTATTTCTGGCTCCCAGCTTTGACCTGGCCTAGCCCTGGCTGTTGCAAGTGGACGGGAGACCTTGTGTCTGTCTCATCTCTCTTTCTTTCAAAGAAAATAAATAAAAATTTTAAGAAAAATCATAATTTCCCTTAACTTCAAAGTATATTTGCACTTCATCTCTTAAAGGTCCATGAAAAATTTCAAGGCAATCTAAAAGAGAAAATCTGCACCTATGGTTTTCCCTTGATTTCACAGTCAGACTTCAACTTTCAAGCTAAATAAAGGAGGTAAGTTTGTTATATGAATGACCAGGAATAAAACTTGAGGGAAATGTCTTAATAGATCTCCTGATGTCATTTAGGGGAGCCAGGACCAGCAACCAGAGCTCTCACAGCTTGAAAGCTTGTTTCATTCAGTTTTGTTCTTTCTGTCTTTGAAGACTGGTAACAAAATGACTAACAGTTGGGGGACATGAGCGCTGGTCTTCAGGCGTGAAGGAAGCGAGAGCCTCAATCTGTTTCATCGCCAGGCTAGCAAGGAGGTCTCTAAGTGGCAGCACAGAAGCTGAAGAGGTGGGTCTGAGTCTAGGAGCTTGCTTTAAGTTAAGGAAAAAAAAAAAAAATGTGCACCAGCCCTGAGCAGGAGGCGGGGCAGTGAGAGAAGGCCATGCTGGAACTCCCTGAGGCCAGGTAAAGGGGAAAGTGTTGAGAGGAAACTGTTCTTAGGAACCCCCTCACTTCAGCTTGCAGACCTGTTCACAAGATACCAGTGTGCTCAAGCAAAGTAGAAATGCCTGGAATTGAAGTGATTTCTTGGTGACCAGCCAAATAGGATTTTTAAAATCTTTCAATGAATGGTTGCTTTTTGGAGCAAAACCATGGACAAGGTCACAAAACACTTTGCTTGACTTGTTTTTTGTGAAGGTATCTGAAAGATCTTACACAAGCAATTGTAATCACTCTCTGTGCTGATAAAAGAAGATCTTTATCTTATTTTGTACCCCAGGTTACAGTATGTTCTTTCATGATGTCCTTCACACTTTGGTTAAACATTCCTGAAGCTGAGAATAAGCTAACAGTGGGAATGAATGAGACAGAACAGTATTAGTCCTCATTTCCATGAGAAAAGATTAATCGTTTTGTTATGCATGCTCTGAGAGAAGAAGAAAAAGCACCCTGCTAATTATATAAACTGCTCAAACATAGTGGTTAAAAAAAGGGGAGGGGACAATGTTCTTCCAAACATTGCTGGGAATAAAAATATTCATCGCAAGCAAGGAAGCCCATCCTACCTGCATTATATGTATAAGGAGTATTATACATGTCTGTGTCGTCATCTAGAAAATGAAACAAATATTATGGTAATATCGATTTGGTCACCACATCATAAGAAGACAGCAGAACTTCAGAGAAACAACAGAAATCTGTTAGAAAAACAATTCAGTTTTCCTAGTTCAGGATATCAACTTTTATTTTCAAATATTGTTTATGGCCAGGTCTCTACAGAACCATCTTTCTGTAACATGCAGTTACTTCAAAAAGTTAATGACAAAATGGAATTGAAAGATAAGTTTATTTTGCTGCAAAATTTTTCGATATCCAATGAGTTTTTTCATATTATGCATTTTCCATGAACTTTTTGAAGACTCCTGGATTTGGGTCTTGCTGCCCTCAGTGTAGCATGCAAAGTTGATCCCTGGTCTTCTCTTCCCGGGGCAGTTATATCTCTTCTGGATCACGAACTTCCTTTATTAAGTGCTTTAAATACCTCTTGCCAACTGCTCCGAGCAGGCTGTCAGACCTACCAATAATCACTGTCTCGAGGCAGACAGGCAAACAATGAGTCTCTGCTCAAGGTTTAAGCGGAGAACACACCAGTTTAGACTATGGATAGTGAAGGACGGAGGCATAAGATCAGAACACCTGGCAGCCCTCCAAGGGGCACCGCTTAAGAGGCTTCTTGGCAGCCTGGAGTGAGGCAGAGACACAGAGATCTGAATCTGAGGGGAATAGGGAGGGATGTTGTAAGGAAAGAGGGACATGCATTTGCCTGGGGTTCTTTGCTTTATGTGTGAACAAAACCTACACAAAAGAGGAATAACTATTCTCCAACCCACAAAGACCTGATCATAACACCGAATAGCATACATACCTGGCTTGTGCACCATGTGGATCTGCTTGAACATGGTCTTGTACCAGTCCTTCGGTCGGTCTACTGTCTATAAAAAAGGATGCCCCATAGTTACCAAACTGGTTTCAAGTCAACATTGCTCCTCAGTGTTTTTGTCTCTATATTTTATCTTTTTAATAATGGATTTCCATTCTATGATAAGAATGTCCTGACTCTTGACTCTTACTTGATGGTTATCTCTGCAGCTAGTCAATTTCTATGTGCAAGTCAGTAAATGTCTTACTCCAAGTTTGCGTTTAGGTGGAATTTGGAACATTTAATGCTATTTTTTTTTTTTGACATGCAGAGTTAGACAGTGAGAGAGAGAGAGAGAGAGAGAGAGAGAGAGAGACAGCGAGAAAGGTCTTCCTTCTGTTGGTTCACCACCCAAAGGGCCGCTACGGCCGGTGCGCTGCGCTGATCCAAAGCCAGGAGCCAGATAACTCCTCCTGGTCTCCCATGTGGGTGCAGGGCCCAAGCACTTGGGCCATCCTCCACTGCCTTCCCGGGCCACAGTAGAGAGCTGGACTGGAAAAGGAGCAACCGGAACAGAACCGGTGCCCCAACCAGGACTAGAACCCGGGATGCTGGCGCCACAGGCTGAGGATTAGCCTAGTGAGCCACGGTGCCAACCGATGCTATGGTTTTATTTTTTAAATCACAGCTGTACCCAGAACTAGAAGGTGTGTATTTGCACAAATGTATTGAATAAAATGCATTGAGTAAAGGCTATTGTTTTAATTTGCTTAATTCCTTTTGGTGAAAGTTATCATTATCCTTAAAAGCTTTTTATTGTGTGTCTGTCAACGTTATTTTTAGAATTAACTAAGGAATATTTTTACTCAAATTGTATTCTGACCAGCTGAAATTCAGACACTGATATTTGATATTTAATAGTCTAAGTTGCTAAAATACTGAATGCAGGAGACAATTCAGAATCTTAGAACAAATCTAAAACTGTAGTTAAAAATTTCAAAAATTTAAAATTATAGTCATAGGGTGTACAAAACATTTGACTTGCTAAATTGTAAGTTCTCTCAGAGAAGCACCTTGTTCTCCTGAGTTTTGACATAATAGAAAGTCAGCTGTAGTGGAAAGAGGAAGTGGATGTTTAATATTGAACCAAGATTCAAATCTTGGCTCCCTTGATGTCTACTTTCCAGCTACAAGAATTTGGACAAGTTGTGTAACTTTTTTGAGCACCAATTTTCTCCTCTTTAAATGGAAATGACAGCTACATCATAGGATGGTTATGGAAAGTGAATGAGGCAATAAATACATAAAGGCTTAGAAGAGGGCCTAGAATAACATGAATGCTATATTAACAGTAGGGACCTTCAAATATTTGTGGAGTGAAATAATGAATGAATAGCTTATTGGATGAAACTCTATTGTACACCAATAAGAGAAGACACACCCCTTTGTCATCATAATTAATGATTTGTTTGGCAAGATCATTATCCCAACTATTTCAGAGTTACCAGGTCAAGAAACTTGACTATTCTGTGTATAGTAACCAAATATACCCGATTTTCTAAAATCATTTTCTTGACTTAAAACAGGATTGCTACAAAAATATTCTAGTACTTGTTTGTTAGACTGAAATTTGGTTTAGCTTTGATATCATGATTTTTTTTCTTTCAGAAATGTGGTCATTACATTTTTCATCTGGAAACTGATGGCTCTTCCATATCTAAATTTATTTTGATCCTGAAAACATAAGATTCTGGTCCTCAGCACAATATAGATTCACATGAAGGATGATTTGAGTTTGTTGTGAACCACCGCTTCATTGAGGCTCTTTCTACAATGGAAGAACCGAGGGAATCATTGAATATGCACTCAACAGTGGGAGTGAATGGAAAGGAGTGCAGTGTGAAGCAAGAGAATTTGCTGATTCAAACAAAGTAGCTGAGCACGTATTTCTTTAAGGCACATTCACTTTAATAAAAATCAACTTCTGTTTCTTGAAACTTCATTTCTCTTGTAGTGTTAAAGCAGAAGAACCTGTGACAGCGCTTTGTGCAAAAGTGCTTTCCGACCATACCTGGACACAACCAATGGCTACAAGGAAGCCTAATAAGTAAGCTATATCTCTGTTTATGGCAATGCATCGTGACAGACAGGACTTTTTTTTTTCTTCACTTGCTGGAAGGCCTATATCGGGCAAGGTCTCAGAGTTATGCCATCTGCTAGCTTTATATGGGGAGCACAAGATGCCAGGGAATGCCCAGGCTGTTGGCAAAGGGGACTCTAAGACTGGTAAAACGGGAATGCTAAAACTCCATGTCCTTTTCTAAGAGAAGTAAGCATTTGAAGTTCCTTTTATAACTGCCATCAGGGACGCTGCTATGCCTAATACCGAGATTAAGAAAATAGCAATTTACTCAGAGTTGAGGTAGTTTATTTTTGTGTGTGTCCTTCAAAGTCATTTTGTGTGGACAGCAGCTACATGGTTGTTTTCTGTACCTTCACTGAAATGACCTAAGTCTTTACATTCCTACTGGCTTGCTGTGGAGAGATCTCCAAAAAGGAAAAAAGACACACTCTACACACTATCAAACAGTGATTCTGTTTTACATGTCCCTTTCCAGCTTTGAAAATGCTCAATCTAGTTACATGTGAAAGAGGAGAAAAGACTCCTGCACTTCACTTAACTAGTTGTCCCTAGTGACACAATCTCAGGGGACCTGAGCCCCTGTGGCTTTCACTGCTGTTTTCAAGAGTGGCAGTAAAAGGCTAGTGCAGACATCCCAGGTCACATGAGCCTGGCTCCTCTTTATTCCAGTCACTCAAAAGTCGCGTTTACAGACCCGTGACTTTCCAGGCTGTTTTACAAAAATCCTGGTCCTTGAAATATGTTGGTCATCTGCAAGGACATCATGACATGGTACATGACAGCAGAACTCTTTGTGTACACACTGAACAGAAGGCTAGAGCGAAGCAACTGGAGTCTGCCGGATGGAGAGGGAAAACAACCTTGGAGATTCTTGGCTGCCGTGGCTCCGAGTGGCCCCATTCCACATTTATAAACACGGCTATACTTGGGGATGTGCTATGCAGGGCTGCCGAAAAGCCCACGGGAGCAACAGGAGCCTGCGCAGACCTGTACTTTCTTTGTAAAGTTTTAAGCGCCTAAGTCAGAGCACAACTGCACATACAGATTATGGTTCCTTATAAGGATCTGCCAGCTTGCCTATATTGTATTTTCTATTTTAAACAAGGGAAACTAGCAAGCACTGTTTAGTGTATGTGTTTACCTATGCATATCTAAGCTTATGCACAGCCTTGCTTATGCTTTTGATTTGACAGTAGATAGATGAATAATATAAAACTATCAATTCAGCTTTTCCTTAACCATCTCCAGTGTTTCAGGTTTGTTTTAAACTAAAGAAGTTCTTGTTCTCTAATGGAAATTATGTCTTGTGGATAAACATAAATGGAAATGGTTTGCATGCCCATTTTGAAATGTCATTTATCAACTTAAAAATGGACCTAGAGGTTTCAGATACATTTTTTTCAGCCAGAATCTGTTATTGTACAGAATCTGGGAAGTCTTCCACTTGTGTATATACCATATCTCAAGGGTCCGTAGACAAAACCGCCGACACCATACCTGGCTGACACTGTATCTCTACATTATTAGGAAAAAGCTGAGAACTAGCTATTTTTCACAAGGAAATCTTAAAAGACAAATAACAATACCACCAACAGAATCATGCAAGCATCACAAGATTAAGAATCTTCATCACGGCCCCTGAATTATGACAGCCATCAGTTCCCACACAGATTTTTAGGATTTATATTTACTTTCAACATTCCCACAATCTAAGGAGTCTAAAATCCCAGCACCTGCTACATTGATCTACTTATCCACTTCCACTTGTAGAAGCTTAGAATAATCAATGTTTAAATGTTCTCTTTGTATATAAAGCATGCAATCCACTTACAATAAATGCAAATCAAGAAGAGAAGAAAAACCTCACACTTTAGCACTCTTTGATACTTTCCAATCTGGCCGCTGTTTGTTTCCCTGATATCTTTGCCCCTGGCAAAACCCCGGCTCTGTAGGTGGAGGGTGCAGGACAAGTTCATGCAGCCAGAGCTCCATTTGTGCACCGCCCCCAAGCTTCACCTGCAAAGGTGCCGTGGCTCTCATCCTGGCTTCCCCAGCCTTCCTTCTCCGGCTAGCACAAGCCTCCTCTTCCACTGCACTTGGTCAGCAAGCAGCTGCCTGCTCAGCTCTCCGGAGCTGCCTCTGCCACTGCTGATCCTGACCAGAAGGGGCTGCCCCTGCACGCTGAGCAATGCTTTGGCAGAGTTGAAAAAAAAAATCCTAACACTTTCATTTATCATTCCCAGAGAGCTCTCAGCAGGCACAGCTGAGGACAGGACATTAAAATGTGTATTCTTCTCCAGTTTCTCCTTTCCATGACATTCACTTCCTTCGCTCCAATCATCTCACCTCCCAACCAATTCACAGCTCCCAGACTCCCAGTGTTAACACATCCATTTCAAGAAACAAATCACTGCTTTATGTGCAGTGTGCATGGGAGTTCACATTTTCTGGTTCCTTCTCTTCCATGACCCTAGCCTTCCTTACGGAAAGGCATAACACAGGGCAACCCAACAGAGTTTCACCTCTTGACACAATCATAACGGTCATGGTTTTTAATTTAAACGGAAACCACAGAGTGTGGAGGGCTCCCCGTGCACAGCTCACACTCGCTTTCTCTCTCTGCCTCACACAGCACCATATTCACGAGGGCTCAGATGCCACAGAGGGCAATCCTCATTATATAAGACCCTAGGAATGCACAAAGCCATGGACAATCCATCCTTTGTAGAGTGCGTGCCCAGAGCCAGAGAGACGCACACGCAGGCGTTTCCTACCGTTCTGATTGCTGTGGGGATGCCGGACTCATCCACCGGCCCGATTCCCGGGTAGTGCGGGGCTTTGATGACAGTCACTCTCTTCTCTTCCTCCGAGGATCTGTACAGTGGTATGGAGCCGCCGCCGGTGCCGTCCAGGGTCTGCGCGTGCTGCGGGTATGGCTCTGTGGAGTCTGTGGGCACAAGTTGGTGAAATGCGATATGCGAGCATTTGACGGACAAGGGAGCGTGACCGAACAGAGCCTCTAGGATATTTATGCCTGCATTTCCGGGCGGGAGCGGGTCTCACAGGGCAGTACCTGGGTTCCAGACTCACCTCTGCCTCCTGCCTCCAGCTTCTGGCTCCAATGCAGGCTCTGGGAGGCAGAGTGATGGCTTAAGTACGGAATCCCACCGCCCACGTGAGACACCCGGATGGATTTCGGCCTGTTCTGGTATGGGCATTTGGGGAGTAAACCAGAGCATGGGAGTGCTCCTTCGCTCCCTGTCAGCCTCCCACCCTCGCTCCCTCTCTCTAACAAATAAGCAAGTATGAATAAAAATCGAAAGCAACCCATGTTCCCATCACTAGAGTCTCTTTGAGCTCATTTACCGTACGGCTGAGGCCCTCGTTGTGTAGGTGAACACATTGCAATAAACGGGACCTGACTACTTATGTAGAGGGCCGAGGGGAACGTTTGTTGGATGGCTGTGCAGCAGCAGCCACGGCAGTCAACAGCATCTTCACGTGCTCTGCCTCATCTTATTCTCCCAGGAGTCCTCGGGGCCGGGGAGGCAGTGGGCAGAGGGGACAGGAATCAATTTGGTAGTTGAGGGGTGCGATGGTTTGGGTATGGTTTGTCCTGACTCAGGTAGGGGGGCCCGAGTGCAGCCGCGAGGGAGGTGGGGCTGAGGGGAACTGTTTTGGTCTGGAGTGGAGTTTCATTCTCGTTGCACGGGATGAGCTGGAGAAGGGTGGGTTGTTAAGTGAGTTCAGCATCCTTGACTTTCTCTTGCTTCCCTGCTGCATGTGCCTGGTTGCCCTCCTCATCCCACTGGGAACTGAAGGGGCGTGAGGCCCTTACCAGAGTCGGGGCAGACACCGCTGCCATGCTCTCAGACATCCCAGCATCCGGAGCCATGACCAAAGGAAACTTTTCCTTACTAGTTGCCCAGTCTCAAGTGTTTTTCTTATAACAGAAGACGAACTAGGACAAGGGGGCAGAAGCTGAAAGACGCTTAGTAGTGACCCTCAGGTCATAATTCACATTAGCATTATTCTTGTGGGACTGCTGACAGCCATTATTAAAAAGTACTGGCATGTACTTTCAGATAAAAGATAGGACCGTCAAGTCAATGACAGTGGTTTCATAAAAACTAAGCACAAACAGAAGTCACTTAAGAATTCTTTACATCCGAACATATGCTTAGATGGGAAGGCTTTTGGATAAATGAATGCTTTACATAATTATATTAATTAGTTTTTTATTTTAAAAGTTATTATGGCCATAATGTCTGTGGTTTTTACATTAAAATACCAAGAGCCATGAAATTTTACTCCGTGAGGATAAAAATTGCTCTAAGGATATAAAGGAGATGAGGCTTATTAAGTTCCTATTTTCATGTCATTTTTATTAACTTGAGTATAATTTCAGAAGCAACAGAGAGTACATATGTGCACTATATATGCTACTTACTCTTAGTTTAAAAGTTCTTTTGAATATGAACATTACTGGGCAGGCATTTGGCCTAGAGGTGAAGATGCCAGTTAAGAAGCCTGTGTCCCTTATCAAAGTACCTACGTGTGAGTTCTGTTCCCAACCCCTGCTAATGAGGATCCTGGGAAGCAGCAGGTGATGTCTCAAGTAATTCGATTTCTGCCACCCATCTGAAACCTGGATTGAGTTCCTCGCTCCCGGCTTTGGCCAAGCCCAGCTTTGGCCATTGGGTGCATTTGAGGAGTAAACCTGTGGATGCGAGTACTCATTCTCTTTCTCTCTCTCTTTCCCCTGCCCCATTTCTCTGCTTCTCAAATAATAATTGATAGAAAATCAATATAATTGCCATTTATTTGGTTCAATTAAATTACAATTTCCTATTTTGCTGCAACTAATTTCAAAATTTTGGTGACCAAGAATGACACTGTGTTTATACTGTTTATACCATGGCTTGATAGATGTGCCACTCAGAAAGTTCTTTCCTATGTTTCAAGGTAGCACGTGTGTGTGTGTGTGTGTGATATATGAAGGGGGCTTTGAAAAGTTTATGTAAAGTGGAATGGAAAGATAATGCAGATTTCCCATGAATATTTTGAGGCTCCCTTATATTATATGTAAGTGTGTTTTTCTTGAATGTTTTGCATAAAATACCACAAATAAGCTTTATAAGAAGTATAACTTATCCTCATAAGGACAGAGTTAAGATCTCTTTAAGGTAAAACCACTATATGATTTGTAACTGCCATCATCACTATTATGGCTATATTCAACTTAATTTCCCACACAAAAGTGTTTCCAATATTTTTTATGGAGAATAGATTAGGCTAGGAATAAAAGTGCCTTCTGTGTCAAGCTACTCAAATTTAAGTAACATTTGGATTCAGACTGACTTTCCATTTAATTCTAAAAAAGGATTTGGATAGGCAATCATAAGATTAGTATTTTCATTAACAACAAACGGTTTTTGAACACCGTTATGTGCAAAATCTTAGCATCAGAAAAGTCTGTCCTCATAAATAGTCATAAGATTCTATGAACCTATAGCTTATGCAATAGTTATCCCTTTCTATCTTTTCTTCTCTCACATGGTTCAAAAACTCACAAACTTTGCAAATTTTTTGGCCTCAATCTAAAGATCATTTAGGGCAGGGTAGGCTCATATAGTCTCCTCAGAACTCATCGCAGCACCTGCCAACTGGAATTTTTTGTGTTTGTAGGACTTTTTTTCCACATAGCATAAAATCTACTCACTAACGTGTTATAAAATCAAAGCCTGTCTGCATGTAAGTATTTATAGTTTTTGTTTGGTTGGTGGGGGGACAGATTGAGAGGGGCAAAAGTTTGCTCACTGTGACAGACAATGAGACAAAGAATCAGACTTTGATAGTAATTATTCAGGAAAAAGTTATGGCTAGGATTACTTGTGGAGTTTTACTTGATAAGCATGGTAATTCATAGTGCCTTTACATCACTCTGGGTATAGTGGACTCCCATTTTTAATACCACACTGTGGCGGATTGTTAAAGGGCAACGTTTTGGCATAAGGACATTCTATTTTCTTATACTCTAAAATAACATCATTATAAGATTCACAGATGATCCCCAGGAGTAGCCTGAGAGTAGGCACAAGTATATTTAGACTTTTCTTTAATGAGTCCCATGGCTACAAGTACAGACCTAGAGTAATCAAGGTTTTGTTGACCACAGAAACTTGAGTTCTACAATATGCAAACTGGACGCTGACATAAAATGTCCCTTAGTAAACGAAGGCCATCAAAACATGAGTCAGTGCTGTGGCCAGGAGGTTGCTACCTGCTGCCCAAGAGGAAACGGTAGCTCAAGTCTCATATTCTAGTTTGTTTTTCTCTGGCTTGTGGCAGCCACAGGATTAGTCCTCTCTTTTTTTCCTGAGAGGTGTGTGGCAGCCATGTCCTCAGCTTTCCTGTTTTGGAAACTTTCTAGTTAAGCAATATCATGGAAACTTTTTCAGCCACAATTTGTACAATGGTTCAATTTGGTAATTTTTAAAAAATATTTTGAGTTTTACAAAATTATATTTTTAACCTAAGACACACTTATTATATCATTCTTGAAACTATCCTAATATGTCTTGCCATATAAGAATGTTTCTATCATCACAAAGCTCAGTTTCTTTTCCAGGAGTCTTCAAAGAGTTCATGAGCCCCACAGAATTATATGCTAATTTTTGGTGAATGTTCACATGCTCATTTTTTCTCCTGGGGGACAGTTATATTTTTCACAAAATTGCTTATACCTAAAGAATTAAGGTCTCATTATAAAATTACTGAATCATCATTCCAGGGGACCTTGTTTCTTCTGTTGGGCTTCCCACTACCGCAACCCTGACAAGTTCTTCTAGCTTCAGTTTGAGTATTAGTTTACTGCTTTATGAATCAGTAGCTTACTACTTTACTACTTTGGGGGGCAGACTGTCATGATGATGTAAATGTTAAACAATTATTTCATATACGAGAGGTCTTCAACATTTCTTAGAAGATGTGTATTATGACAAAACATGCATGGATTTCAAAAAAATTCTTTGCACCCAAATAAGCTGAACTCATCTTTTAATTCCATTTTCCCATGAACCTTTGTGAAGTACGGCCACATATACACCAAAAGAATATTCCACAATGAAAGCTCTTCCACAGAGAGGAAGCTGCCTCAATGGAGAAGAGCTACATTCACGTGGCTCTAGTGGCACAGACTCTTCTTTCCATAACTAGCTATCTTCTTTTTCTTTCCAACCCCCCACCCCCCAAATACATCTAACAGCCAACCCGGATGGAGTGACCATCTCAGATAGCTGGGTACCAACTTTCTCTCAACTAGAACCCTCTGCCTCAATTCCTTCTCTTCGACCACATCATTCAACAGTGGAGTGCTGACCACTCCCGCCTCACTTTGAGGCCTTGTGTTTCCTCATCTCTTCTGTCCTTGACATAACAAAATTGTCATGAAAGTCACAGTGATCAAATGACTTACCGAGTGATCTGCCATGCTGCATGATAATGCTTGAGTTGAGTGAGCCCGGGAGAGAATACGCGGATGGGGAAAACGGCCTTTGATAGTAACTCATCGGACTCACAGCACCACCAGAGTTTCCGTTCACTGTTATCTGGCTCTGGGGAAAGTGCAGAGGCATCCTATTAAAGCACACAGCCCCCTGTACATATCACTCCTTTAGCTGACAATAAAAGGCTTCCAATCACATGACAATGATCCACTGCCAGGTTTTCATGTATTTTGAGCACTCTTGTCTGAGGGGCAAGGTGCATTTTTTTCAGAGTCTCTTCTCTCTTCCTTTCTTGGTGAAGACCACTCCCTTATTTTAGCAGAGAGTGCAGGAGGTGGTTAGGAAGAGTGGAAAAGGCTCCCCAGTGGGCACGTCACTCTGTCATCAGAGATGCCAAGTGGTATCAGTTGGAGGCACCACCAAAGGAGAAGGGTGCACTGTCTCTTAGAATTGTGATGCTAGTGGGCAGGCGTTGAAGTGGATGTTCTTTGACATGACACAAAGCCCTGGTCCTCAGACTGAGTCAAGGATATTGTCTAGAAGTGAATGAAGGTTTCCAGAGCAAGGTGACTAAGGTAGGGGACATAGCCCTCTGGACTTACAAATCACAAAGGAACAGGCCAATACCAGGTAAAGCATCAAAAAGATGTTAAAACACCTGCTTCTCCCTACTTCAGCCTTATTTAACACTTTATGGACATTTAATCTGGATTCTTCATTTACTATTTTGATTGTTTTATATCTGAGTCTTTTATATCTGCAGTTACCACTTTTATATCTGCAGTTACCACTCAGGCTTCTTGTTGGAGATGCATATATATATATATATGTATATGTATATGTATATGTATATATATATTTCTTTTACATATGCATTCTTTATAACACACAAGCTGTTGCTAATGACATAGTAGAGATTCACTAGATACTCTAATTGAGTTGGATCAGCTTAGTTCATAGGGGTGGCGCTCGGGACTGTTAAGCACACCTATCTATCCACAGCACAGCATCAGCACTATGAAGATTACATCATGCAAATGAGACAAAACATCAGTAAGAAAATTTAGGTCCAATCAACTTACAACTAAATACACACACATGCACACAGATAAAGAACATTAAATTAGGAACTTTCCTACTTATTTAAAAACAAAATAAACTTATTATAGAGGGTCAAAACATACATGGACAAGTAATTGCATTATTTCCATGATTTTACTTTAAAGTAGGCATGTGTCCAAATGACTTAAAATAAATCTAATTGTATTACTTTCTGGCCTAAAATCAATAAGCACTTCATTGAAATGGTGATGCTTATTGATTAAGCATTTCTCTAAGCTATTAAAAATTCTCTCATATCATGACCTACCATGCCTTCAGAAACTTCTATAAAGGAGAACTGGACATTCAAAGAAATAGGAGGCACATACTTGCCCAGATGCTCCACAGCTAATGTGTACCTCTGATGAATGAGTCGAGGCTATTTTTGTCTCCTTGTTTAAATGAAGTTTGATGGACCCATGTAGATATAATGTTAATGCTATTATTATAATGTGTTATAATTAATGTTAAACACAGGACAATCTTTCTTATTAAACATGATCGGTGGCAGGCATTCAGTTAAGATACTGGTTATGACACTTGCATTCCATATTAGAATACATAGGTGATCTCTGACTTCTGATTCCAGGATTCTGCTAACATAGACCCTGGGAGGCAGTGATGGTGGTGTAAGTAACCAGGCTCCTCCCACCCACAGGGCAGACCTGGACTGAGTGCAGCTCTGGCTGTTGGGGGCCTTGAGGAGTGCACCTGTGGGTGGCAGCTCTGTCTCTCTACCTCTCAAATCAATTAAATTAAAAGCCCCAATCAGGTTACTACATGACTAAATTTAGGGAGTTTTCTGTGAATCCTATTTTGATATTTTCAACAATATTGATTAAGGATTGAAACAAAAAAACATTGGAAGTAGATTTACCCTTTTACCAGGTTAAAAAAATCAGGATTTTACTAATAAAGTAATATCATTAGAATTTTAGAAAATACTTTCATAGCTAGAGTCAAATAATTATTAGAAAAAACATCTCGTGGAGGAACCATGTTCAATTTTTAACCTATAATTGAAATTAATTTCATTACAGACAGCCTGTAAGACTGCATGTATAACTCAGGGTACTAAAGCATGTTGAAAACAGAAAACTGAACATTGTATTTTTAGTTAAAAGTCCTGATAATGCTCCTTAAAGTTTTCAAATGCTAAGAACCATTTACAGCACAGTAAGACGTGGAGGAACCCACATCTGCTAAGCTTCTCCCCAGTGGCTGGCCACCTGCATCAAATGGGGCACTGTTGGCTGCCTTAGCCCTAGGAAATGAGGTTCCTTCAGTAGCCAGTCCCTGAATGGGACACGCCAATACAAAGTTTTATATCTAGGCATTGGATGAATACCAAATCCCGCTCAAAAAATACTTTTCTTATCTGTGATTGCAGCTTATTATAACATTATAGTATTTTTCTATGCGTGAAATTATGACAGATAGAGCATAGAAGCTAAAAGGCACAAGTAAAATTTTATGTGTATCTGGAACTTCATCATAATATCAATTTTTGAAAAACATTTGTTTTATTTGCCTAAAGTTGCATGCATTTCAAATGGAAACCATTATCTATATATTATATGCAATTGAAAATCTGTACCATAACATTTTAAAGCACTTCAGCCATTCATAAGTCATTTACTATAGACTGCTTATCATATATATTTAAATTATATTATTATATGAAAAACTATATATAATATTATAAATATAATTATTTATATATAAAAATTAAGAATATATTCATAACAAGAATTCAACAAGATAGAGCTAAAGTTTTGCAATGCTAATTATAAGTATTTGCAGCCTTCACTCCTTCATGAGGGATGAGTTCAAAAGATGCAGTTTCTAGTGAACAAGAGGAACTAGCATCATGCAGGCAGTACGTATGAGACACACAAGGATATATAAATTATTTACACAGTACACATTAATATAAATGTTATCTACCAAATATAACACTGTGTTAAAATTTCGGATTTTTCCCTATAGTCTAATCATAGCAGTATCTAAATTTCTGAGGTAACTTCTTATTAAGGCAAATCACTCCATAAAACATTAAGTACAGCAATATGATAAGCCATGGGTAAACCATCTGAGAGTAAGCGTAAGTAATTCCAGAATGAATGAAGAGACGATGTGAAATTTGCAACCCTACATAGACTTATGAGGATGAGTGGAATGGTTTTCCCTGACAGACAGAATAGAACTGATTTAGTAATCAACACCTATGCAAATAAACAATATTGAGCTGCAAAACAAGAAGGCAGTCATGAGTTCAGTTCTTTATAAAAACTGATGGAGGCAAAGGAAAGAAGAATAATTACATGAGTGGCAGCAGGGGTGGCTAAGGTGGTGCCATCTGTCACAGCAGACCTCCGACCCCGGGTTGGGGAGGGCGTCTCAGAACGGTCACTGGTGTTAGAGCTACCCATCTGCAGCTCAGCTAGGATGGCTGTGGAGGACTCGCTCTCGGAGTGGGAGCAGTCTGTTGTGGGAGAGCCCGTGTCCTGGCTCTGGATAAGGCTTTCAGGGGCTGGGAGAGGGAGTTTATCTAAACGATGGGAATGGCTCTGAGGGTTACTCTGAAGTGGAGGGCCCGGATCATCAGGCGGAAGCAGGCTAAGTGACCTTGGGCTGGAGCCACTGCCTGACGAAAGAGTGGCTTGGCTAAAAGACACCATGGAAGAAGGCCATGAAGAAGAGGCTTCTGGGGTGGTTTGTCTGGATATCTGTGAAGCATTTACCTCCAACACCTTGGCAGTTAAGTTCTGATTTCCAAGCTGAGTTTGAGGAAAAAATAATAAGAGAAACACATTATCCAATTAATAGAAACATCTTTTTTTTGTGCAATGTGGCAGAGAAAGCAGAGCATCAGTTTTATTTGCAAGCACTTGAAGGAAATACATTCAGGTGGATTAGGAGCCAACCACACAGTAGAAAAAGCAAGAAAAGATAAAGAAAAGGAAGCCAGTCAGTGTCTTTTGGAAACAAAATTAGTTTTCACACAGCACTGCAATGCAACTTTGAGTAGGAGAGGGGCTAGAGGGGATGGGTATAGTGACACTCTTTCCTCAGGGGTTGTCGTGTTTGTATTTGTGACAGTGAAAGGATATCAGATATTGGTCAGAAAAATTAGCTTGACCTTCACTAGACAAATCCTCTAGCATACTCTTCTGCATTGCCTCCTCTCTGTCAAGTGTCCCCAAAGTAGAAAGCCATTTGCCTCCCTTATTTTCTGACTTATAGATGTAAATGTTGATTAAACCCCAAAGTATTAAGTGGAAAGGGTGCTATGCTTTCTTTCCACCCACTGAACCTGTTCTTGGATTTAACTGCAAAATACTAAAAGAACTGAATTTTACTTTTTAACTTAGTGGCTTATTTATTTTTTGAGAGGACACATTTTTAATTTACATTATAGGCAAAGGTTTAATGGTTCTACTAAATAAGAGTTCAACAAATGAAAAGTAAAAAGCACAGTCCAGCAGGAAAATAGGCAAGGGCCATCAACAATAATCAAGTGAAGAGATGTTAAACTTCATTCAAATAAAGTAAATTTTTACATAATTAAAAAACCGTTAATGTTATGGAATTGAATTTTTAAAAAGTCCTAGCTGTGCAAACAGAGGTACTTAAGTATGAGAATTAAGTTAAAATGAGAACCAGCCACTGATAATGGTTAGAATGAATCCTAATTGGTTAGAACTAGTATTGGTATTAATTTTAGGTAAAGGAGAAAGAAACTAGGGAAGAAATAAGGTTCCATATACTTAAGGCCATATACAACCCATGATGCTAAACATGGTGAAGAGATCATCCATAGATGCAGGAGGGTAGGTGGCCCATCTTAAAGTTTTCAAAGCCATTGCAGTTCAGATATGATGGTAAGATCCAACTCAACAGCAGTGACTGTGGATCTGAAGCCAACTTTCTCCCTTATTCTCCCCACTTTCCAGAATAGAGGTTTTTGTGGTGGTGTTTGAGGTGGCGTGACTTGTAAAATAGACGACTAGAAAAGTTATAGGGTATGAATACAAAGTTGGGGAATGAATTAATGTGAACGGTAAATCTTAAAAACATTGCCTAGTGAAGATGTAAGTGGTACCATTTGGCGTTCTTGGCCAACTGCAAAATTTTCATAGCAGGTGACGTCATACAGGCTGTTGGCCTCATAAAAGTTACAAATAACTTTTTTCCCTCAGGCTTTTAATTGAATATTTCAAAAAATCCCCCATATAAAAAGTTCTCCCCGGGGTCATAGATGCTTTAGAAATCTGATGAAAGCCATTGATCTTTCTCTTAGGGAAAATGCACAACTGACATACACATAGCGTTCTGCATATCTTCAGAGGTTCAGATATTCTAAACCACATCCTAATCTAACAGATTAAAAAGCTTCAACTCTGGGTAAAAACACAGATTTCCTTATCCTACTTTTATTTAATAAGCCTTACTGTTGTGTTGCTTAAACAGTCAATTTAAATATAATACATCTAAAAAGCATTTAGGACTTTAAAATTTCTAGAATTAACTGACAGAAATCTTAGTTCACAGGCGCTTAAAATGTTTTAGTATGAATGCATCCTTTTTATTAGTAAATATTATAATTATTTTATATTTTATTAAAGATAAACTTATAATAGTTAGAATTTAATGTATTGAAATTTGGCTCAAGTCAGAACCGAATATAGTATAAAATAGCCTCTGGATAGTGTCAATGGAATTTCTCATAGCAATGCAGTTTCATTAAGGTAGCTTCCCTGGCACATGAATCTTTTAGATCTGCTTATGCTGGTGAAAATTCTGTTAAATAACATAAATCACACAACAACAGAATCTCTCTGCTCAAATGAAATTTTTCCCATTTTAAAAATGAAAACAAAGAATCTAAAGACTTTATTGCTCATGGGATTGATTTGTCCATATCCACTGACCTTCTACATGTTAAAAACTAAAATACATTCTTTCTGAAATCACCACTTTCATGGGTGATATGACCATCAGTTTGCTTGCTCAGCATTGTGTCTAGGAATGCTAGTCTTTATCCAATCATTTGTTCTTCCAAAGACAGTGTCCACAAAAATCAGAACTATTTCACCTTTTTAATTTCTCTCACCACTTTCTGACATGCTCATAATTTTGTCTTTTAATGTGGAGGCATTTGTGTGTGTGTATGTGTGTGTGTAAAACCAATGAAATGCTCCTTGGTGAGTCACATCACACTTAAGTTTCTATAGATACAGCTAAGAAATTCAGCCCCCTATTGGTCATCTAGGAAAAAGCTTTGAAGTCTCACTATAAAAATTTCAAATACTTCTTAGACTGCTTGGAGTCACATGACCCTGACCTCCACATTAGAGTAATGCCCACTCTATACAGGAGGAGAGAGAACAACACTATGTGGGGAGAGAATTAGGGAATGCATGACAAGGGGAAGAAGGAAGTCGTTCCTCAATATGGACTAACTTGAAGTAGGAAAAAGGTAACTCTAAACAAGGGCATTCCCCCTCCAACCAGTAACCTGCATTTTGTGGCAGACATGCCTGCAGAAAATCTCCCTAATTGTTTTATGTCTTCTCCTTCCCAAGACTACATAAGGCATTTCACTATAGGCCAAAGATCACTAACTTCTTGTGAGTATAATAAGCTACATGAAAAGGAGTTTAGAAACACCAGCTTTCTGGTGTATGAGGTACAAAGCAAAAGGCACAGCATGTAAACTGTAACCTACTTAATATTCCAAGAGAGACCACCTAGTTATTTGAAATAGCATGGAGTCTCTTGGTGCAGATGAATTCAACCCAGAATGCTAAGGAGAACCTGAGGATGAAGGTGCTCACTGATCAGGTTAGGACTCTCTAAGGAATGAAGGAGCAATGGCATTTGATGGAGGGTGAACTTCATAAGAAAAACTAGACTGGGTTGGATATGCTGACTGCAAACTCAAGTGCCTACCATGGGACTGGAATGTGTAAATCAAACCAAGTATCAGATAGCAGGGAATAATGAGAACTGCAGGAGAACTAAGAAATGTTCCCCCGAAGGCAGAACTGCTTTGTCTATATCTCTTGACTTGACAATTTCAAAGTTAAAAGCACATTCTCTCTAAATTCACCAGTCATGGGTCTTATGACTGTAAATTAGATCATAAAGTAACTTAAAAAATAAAATTAACTCAGTGACAACAATAACATATCTATTGTTATAACTCCCAATCTTAACTCCAATCTTATTTTTTTTTTACTCACTTGACATAGAAGGGAGAGATGAAAAGCGGGAAGTTGGATCTAAGCGTGTAATGAAACTGGTATACTAAGAAGGAACACATGGTCCTGAACACGTGGGCTGGCAGGGTCAAGCTCAGAGTGAGCTGAAACTGATTTCTGTGTAACATTTAATGGAGCAAGAAAAGCTCAGCCTCCAAGTCAATACAATTTTAATGCATTCATAGAAAAATATAAGCGCCAAAAAATCCAAAATATAAAAATTTAAATAATGACCAGCACCATGCCAAGTTATATTGGAGCCCGAGGTAAAAACAAAAGTTTGTGTGGGATTTTTAATGGAAGTAAACCCAAGAATAACAGTCTCAAAATCTGCTCTTTTTAAATCTATTTTTCAGTGGAAAAGAGTGCTATTTTTGACAACTTCCACTTGACCAATGATGATTCTAAAAATTTTTCAGTTAACTTAAGATGAAGCAAGTGTATAGTAAATTCTGTTTTGGTATAAATAAGATATTTAGACCTAAAATGAAAGTTTTAATAAAATCTACATTTCAACTTTCCAATACTTTTAAATTATTTAAGTGCTCTAGAAAAAATGATGAAAATTTATAAAAACATACCTATGGGGGATATATTTCTCCTTCTGCCCCAGTCTTCAGTTGCTTGACATGGCACTGTGGTACAGGATCTTAATAGTTACCTCATTTCTCAAAAAACATGCAGAATATTTATAAAATGTTAAGTGAAGGGATTAGGATTTGGCAATTTTTTTGTTCTCTGTTTTTTGGTGGAGTTGACAGTAGTAAACTTGAAAAAGATATCTAGGAAGAGGTTATATACAACACAATCTAGGGCCAATGCTGTGGCGTAAAGCCACAGTCTGCAGTGCCAGCATCCCATGTGGGCGCCAGTTCAGGACCTGGCTGCTCCTCTTCTGATGCAACTTTCTGCTATAGCCTGGGAAAGCAGTGGGAGATGGTCCATTCTTTGGACCCCTGCACCCAAGTGGGAGACCCGGAAGAAGCTCCCAGCTCCTGGCTTTGGATGGGCACAGCTCCGGCTGTTGCAGCCATTTGGGAACCAGCGGATGGAAGACCTCTCTCTCTCTCTCTCTCTCTCTCACTCTCTCTGCCTCTGTCTCTCTGTAACTCTGGCTTTCAAATAAATAGATAAATCTTAAAAAAAGAAAACAATCTTTGCCATTCATGCCTTGTCATCTTGTATAACAGGCTGCTTCCTTTGTCTTCCCTAAAGGGTGGAGAGGAAGTGGTGTTGACAGATGGATCTGTTCTAGACAACACTCTGTTTATTGGTTTTTTTAGATTTATTTTATTTCTTTGAAAGACAGAGTTACATAGAGTGGCAGAGCCAGAGAAAGACAGAGGTCTTCCATCTGCTGGTTCACTCCCCAAATGGCCGCAATGGCCAGAGCTAAGCTGATCCAAAGCCAGGAGCCAGGGGCCAGGAGCTTCCTCTGAGTCTCCTATGTGGGTGCAGGGGCCCAAGCACATGGGCCATCCTCTACTGCTTTCCCAGGCCATAGCAGAGAGCTGGATCAGAAGTGGAGCAGCGGGTACTCGAACCAATGGCCATATGAGAGGCCGGCACTGGCCGGGGCTTTAACCCACTGCTCCACAGCACTGGCCCCACTCTGTTAACTGTTTAGCAGGGGGAATAACTGAACTAAATTGGCCAGTTCTTCCTGGGAATTTTAATGGTATGACACTGCATGCCCCTGTCAGGTAGTTGTGGGATATCTAAATGCAAGGAACCAGAGAATGTCATGGAAATCCACAGGCAACCTGAAGTAACAAGAGGGCAGAAACTAGGAAAAGAGACAGGGCAAAGTGTTGCAGCTAAGACTGAGGGAGCCAGAGCACCACCTTTGTCATTCTCCAGTTTCCTTACTTGCCTTTTAATGATACAAGACTGACCTATAACCTCATAAGAAAACCACCATTAGCCAGAGATCTTAACAGCCACATAGTCTCCAACCAAGACCTGGGTGACAGGTGATTGCAAATAGTTACACAGATTTGAGCACATTGACAGACTATAGCATCAGAACCAGGGAAATAAATATTTCTACTGTCCTATCCATAATAGGAGTGCAAGTTTGTGTCTGGAAAGGTGTCACATTTTAAGAAAATAAATTTAAAAAATAATATATATTTCAGTTTCCCTACTAGATGCATAATTTGGAAACATGGTAAAAATTGAACATTTAATAACAGCTGTTACATGTTGAGGAATTACTGTGTAGTAGGCATTATGTCAAACTTCTATGCATTATCTTACTCAGACCCATGGGAACTTTAAGAGATGAATGCTATTATTACCCCCATTTTACAAAAAAAGATGAAAGAACTGACTCAGGGAGAATAAATTCATCATCTTATGCTAACCACACCTTGAAAATGCTGATTGCCAAGTGCAGTTCTCTCAGTCTTCAACATACTCCAAGAAAGTCCCCCTTCCCACTTCTAAGTCAGTGGTAAACTTTCAGATCTCTTCTTACATTTATGCTCTCTGCTGCATTGGCACAGTTAACAATCCTCTTTCTGCCATACATTTTCTGTAGCTGGCTGTAGGGATGTCATATTTCCTGGATTTCCTCTTCCCTTAGAGAACACTGATTCCAGGCTCCTTTGCTGGGTCTTCCTCTAAATGTAATGATTTACTTGGTCTCAATTCTTGGGGGTGTCCTCTGATTTCTCTATACTCCCTCCCTGGTATCCTCACTCAGTTTCTCGACTACAGAAACCATCTAGAAGATGATGCTTTTCTCTCCATCTTGGACCTGTCCCCTGAACCCAGACTTCCATATCCTCCTGCATACTTGACCTCTCCACATGGGCATCTCAAACTTCTCGTGTCCCCAAACTGCTCCACCCATGGTTGTCCAGTCTCTGCTGATGGCAATTCCATCCTCCCAGCTGGCGTCAACCTTGACTCTTCTCTCTCCTCCACATCCCACACGCAATATGCCAGAAAGTCCTACTTGGTGTCCTTTCGCTATATATTCACACCATCTGATTTCTCACCGCCTCCATTACTTCCACCCTGATTTGAAGCAACATCATTTCTCTCCAAAATTATTCCAGAGTTTCCTAACTGGTGTGCTGCTCTAATCCCTGTCCCACGGTAATCTGTTCTGAGATGCCAGCATAATTCACTTGGAATAGTGGTAGCCTCAAAATTCTCCAATGACTCTCATTTTTCTTGAGAGTGAAAGCCAAAATTTTTGTAAGGGCTTACTAGGACTTCTGCCATCCAGCCTCTGTTACCTCCAACATCCCCTCTGTTCCTCGATACCTTACTTACTTTCTCTCCTTCCTCACTGGATTCCTTGTTGTCCCTAGAAGAGCCCCCAGAATGCTTCAGTCTTAATTAAAGCCTCAACACTAGCTGTTCCCTCTGCCTGGAGTGGTCTTCTTCTCTTCAAAGATGACCTGTCTATCTGACTTTTGAACTTGGCATCTGTTCTGTAAGTCTCTGCTTAGTATGGCAGGATCTAATTTCCACAGAGTAAGTTCCTTCTGATGTATGGAATTTTGCTTAATTTTTATTAATGTTCACCCTCTCCAAGTACACCTACAGCAGTTTAAGTATAAATGGTTTCAGATCCAACTCTGGGTCTAGGGCAGACTTGACATAAACAAACAATTATTTGCTGAATGAATCAAGGTGACGTGGTCTTAAATTTTAACACTCAGGTCATACTGATACTCTGGGGATTGTATAATTAAACCAGTGGTATCTGCTCAGCCTGGATTGTAACAAAGCTGTGGAAAAGGATGGTTGTTATCAAAGTTATTCTTTGAAACAAAATAAAGCCATTTGGAAGAAATGAAGCCACTTGGGCTAGGTTCCTCTAAGTCCTCCTAGCCCTGCCTCCCAGAGAGGCACATCCTGGCGCACAGGAAAGTCTGCTCTTGACTGTGCTTCCTCAGAACATACAGGCTCCTGAGTCCCACATAGGTGTGTCTGCCATTATGTCTCCCATTATGCCACGGCCTCATGTCTCCATCTCACAGTGAGAGGTGGCGCGGTGGTTCAGAGGATGAACTGTCCACCAGACTGCCTGCATTTCCATCCTGGCTTTGCTCCTTACCGGCTGGATGACCCCGGGGGAAGCAACTTATTTATTATTACAGTGACAATAATGGGATTGTGAAAATTAATAGTAAATATAGATAAGTGGGGGAAGTGCCTGTATATGGCAAAGTCATAAAATTTGTTAGTTGCTCTTATTGTCATTGTTATTTTATAGAGGTTCTCAGAAGATATTGCCTTACATGAAGAAAAATGCTCTGCTGAGTGAATTTTGCATATTATGATTTGCTGATAAAGAAAATCTTTTAGTAGAGATATGAAAACATCTGCTTGCTTTTGTGATTATCCTTGTTTAAGGTTTCCACTTCATGAATGGGGGTGGGGATCTTCATGTTAATCAGATATCTGTGAAAGATTTTCTACAGTTTAAAAAGACATCTCTTCAAGGTGGTCTTTAGTAATAACTCAGCTAGAGGATATAATAGTATACAAATTATTTATTTAGGCACTAGCATTTTTCATACTAGCAGTATTGCTGTTGCTGCCAGTATTTTATCTTTTATTAATGGCTATCATTTATCGAATGCTTGCTGTGTTCCAAGTAATTTACTTTTAATAGCTCACCAGTCTTTACTGCAGCATCTGAATTAAAGATGAATACTCTCATTTCAGTTCTTAATTCAGATGCAAAGAGAAGTAAAGTTGGATGCCCCATCACAAAGGCAGTGATGGAGACTGGGTTAAAATCTATAGTTTATCCTTAGAGTTCATGCTCTTGACACTGCATTATCTTGTGGAAAATACTGTGAAAGTTGACTAATGCATGCTTGGTGAGATGATAAATTGATCAAGTTTCTGTAAAAATGAATGCTGAGCCATGAAGTGTCATATAATGCTTGAAATTAAGATAATGTTACCTGGAAGAAAGAATTATTGGCTGTTATTTTATAAGGTTTTTTTTTTACACATAAATAAAAAATCTAGGAATGAAAAGTTCTTACAAGAAAAATATTTCTTTGAACCTTAGAAGTATTTTAAACACTGAAGTGGCTTTCAGGGTCTTAGGTGATATCTGACTGACTAATGGTTACTAATAAAATCTAAAAAGAAGAAACTTTTAGACTTCTGTATAAAATGTGCATTGATCTATATCAACTAAATAAAGGAATAGACATATTTGGATTAAAGAATAACCTAAAAGTATACTGATGAATTTAGTAGGTGGTTTCTTTCTCCTTTCCCTTCCTTTCATTCTATAAGAGGCCCAAAAACAAGCGAATTAGCCTCTCTGGGCCATGTGTGAGAAGCAACTGGGAAGCATAATGTACCACGTGGCAGTCTGAGGACTGAGCGGCCACAGCAGGTGCAGGCTTGTGTCTCTCGGGCTGAACAGGTATCTCTGCAGACTCTGCAGGAAGCTCAGGTCGCTGACTGTGGCTTTCAGGGTTGTTTCCTGAAAGCGGAGCTATGTGAATGGAAAGAGATGCTGTGTGTGTCTCAGGCACTGGGTTAGGGGGCGGTGAGCAAGATGTTTTGAGAAATGATGGGACTTCAACAGGTTTGGGACACTGTGGGGTGGTGAAGGGGAAGGGACTTCCTGGATTCTGGTTATGGGTTAGTTTCAAGGTAGAAATTCTCCGAGTCTGAGAATCTTGTGTGTAGTCCTCTAGTAGAAATGGTGCAGGATTTGTGTCAGAAGCTGCTGGTGGCGGATGAGTGATTTTTTGTGTATAAGATACGGTTGTGTTAGACTCCTCGGAATAGACAATTGTTTCGCTGGAGTCTTCGTCAGCATACATGGCTGCCTGGACAGGTTTCCTGTTAATAAGGTCCTCGGTAGAGGAGGGGATTAGTGTGTTAGTCACTGATTGCTCTAAAAGGTCACCCTTTGTATCATTGGTTATGGAGGCACTACAGAAGTGGTTTTTTGGGGCTGGGGGAGGGGGTGCCTGGATTGTCAACTGCAGCCAGAGAAAGAAGTAATGTTGAAGGAAAAACAGAGAAAGTTAAAGTTAGTCATGAAAGAAACCAGGTCAACCATGCCCTCACAGAAGGTAGAGCAATATCATACCTTTTTATTACGCTATGCATTTGGCTGGCTACATCGAAGGATCATTTTCCTTCTATTTAGAATGTATTTTAATTTATTATCAGTAGTTGCCCTCAGGGGAGCAGCTGTTTCTCTAGAGTATGCATTATAAAGTTTGTTTCCATCTACATTCTTGATATACTCAAAGTGAGCATATGTTCTTTCTGTATATTTTTAGATCTTGAAGAATATATGTATATGGCTCATTTGGTTACATTGTTTTGTAACATTTTTCATGCTTGTGGCACAATTTTACTAATGTCTCTAACACAGAGTCTCTTTAGTTAACATAATGTACAGTTGCAGAACTCATATTTATTGAATATATAATGTATTGTTGACCTCATAATTTTGAAATCCAAAGCATTGGCCAGCTGTCAGCTTTTTAAGAGTTACAATATGTCCTAAGCATCATGTTGGAAACTGACCTATTTTTATGTGCTTAATCAGGGGAAAAGAAAGACACCTGTTTTGAACTTGAAGCTTATCCTTTGTGTTGTAATACAAATGCAAAAGCCACACATTACAAATAAAAACATGTTTCAAAATTTGCACACCGGAAACAGGCTCTAAAATAATAGTCTAATAACCACACGTTAAGATCACACAATAGACAGGATTACCTGAGTTGGTGATTTTTTTTCTTGGAGGTTTGGTCGAACGCTCCTAAAACCTTTTGCTGCAAGAGAGGAATATGTAGCATCTCCGTTCAGTGTCTCTTGATTTCGATCATTGTAAGTTCTCCAAGCTTTTATTAAGGGAAAACAAATTGGATACAAAAATATCTACGTTCACTTACACTTTTTCACATAATTTATTGTTTAATTCTAAAATTGAAGTGTACTTACTAGACATTAATTTTAATATGCATAACAGTATATGAAATTTAAGCTTAACTTGAAGTCAACAGTGTGACTATGAACATGTTGAACAACATGCACATAACAAAAGCAATAGTTTTTCAGAATATCTTTTCTGTACCTGAATCAGGTGAATGAGAATCACGTCCTGAAAGAAAAAAAAAAGTTGAAATTAAAACTACAGTGAAATAAACTATCCAGTAATAATCACCTTGCATTATTTTTGCAAATGTTATCTTAGCCCTAAAACTCTGAGCATATGAAGCTTATACATGGGAGGTTTGTCCATTTATTTCTCCCCCAATTAGAAAGTCATTCATTAAATATTTACAATATATGATTAACACATACATCAAACACTGATTTTTCCCCTCAATAATATTGCAATCATTTAACTTTAATCATCATATTGCTCAATACAGATAAATGAACTTCTAACTATCAAATTAAAGGATCAAAAGTGATCTGACTTATAAACAATGAATATTTCTCCTAGCATTAAACGAAACCACTTGATCCTCTTAGTTAATGTCCTGCTGTCACTGAACATATTTATCTCATAAGTTAGATAGAATCCAAATTTTTTTGTAGTTTGCTTTTTTTTTTACTTTAGGAAATCATAAACATGACTACCATATTATGTGATGTTTGCAAATTATTCTGTAGACCTTGAGTTTTTTTCTTATTGACATTTAAAGGCATTTTATATTCAAATATGAAGAAGTAGTTAGCAAATCATTCCATTGTCTTTCAGTTAGTAAGCTATGGAAAACAAATTTTGGTATTATTAAATTACCTTTGGTAATACAACTCAGTAATATAGTCATCATCATTTTTATTGGAATGGTATACTCAAGAATCTTCTATAGATAATTTGAGGTGGTCAAGTTGTATTACCACATGGTTTACTCAGTTTAGACTGACAAAGCCTGGACTTTGGAAAGGTCCAGGGGTTCATTTAGCCTAAACTGCTGTCCACTTTCTACATGTCTTCTACATGTCCCCTGATATCATTTTTAATTGCTTCAATACCTAGTGGAAAATGATTCTTACATGTTAAAGCACTCTTCACGTGCCTTATACTTCAGGAATAGTTATTTGGAAGTCTGAATCCATGAATTTGGAATAATAAAAGTGTATTGAGAAACATGTTTGATTTTTAGATAAACTGGTTGATATGGATTCTTTCCAAATCAAAGGAAGAAAAACAAATGTGAATCAGCTTAGGTACATCAGAGTGACTCCAGCGTGGGTGAGTTATAGAAGACTAATAGGTTCTCATCCTTTATGCTATTGATAATTATTTGCTTGAGAATAGGGAATTTACTTTACTCTTGGTTTAAATGGAATTGAGATCAGAAGGTTGGGTATGTAATATGTGCTGGGAGGGAGGGAGGGAACAGGAACTATCTGCATGGAGGTGCAAGGGGTGCAGGTATGGCAAGGAAGAAGAGGATGTACTGAACAGGTTTGAAGGAAACTTGAACAACGCCCTTTAATGTATAGTTCGTAGGAGGGCAGCTTTGTTCACACGGGTGACCACACTGGGGATTATAGAATCTCCAAAAGTTGAGTCACTTGGCTCAAGAATGGACCCCTCCCTGGGATGCTGGGCTGAGGGATTTCCAGAGGAACTTGCTCAACATTTGTAGAATTCAGAGAAAAGAGAAAAGTAGTCATGAATCAAAACTTCTGGATGGACTAGTATTACCTCTGGTAATATAACTCAGTAAGATAGTCATCATCATTTTTATTGGAATTGGAAATGTAATGAAGCTTACATAGATGATTAAAGTCTACTTTTGAGTAGGTGGCTCTTTAAAGATACTGAAGAGTACAACAATTCAGACTCTTTAAAATAAATCCATTTGTAGGGATTTTAAAAACGTGGTCTTGATTTGCTTTTTTATTACAGCCTTTAGAGAAAGGCACTGAGAGACAGATACCTTCCCACATGGATACCCTTCCTCATAGTCCTGCTTTTATTTGATTTCTGCTAGGAAAACTTGTGAAAGGGAAGATGTGCATGGTTTGAAGCAGATAACAGAAAGTACCCCAGGTTCCACATCAAGTAAAGAGAAGATCATTACAAAAACAAAATTTCAGCAGATGGATGGGGAAAATGGTTTTGCCCCAAATCTTGAACATTACTGACAATCATTTGATTGTGAAAAGACAGGAGTAGAATTCTAGGCATCAGAGTCCTTCGTTTCTAATACTGTTTGATCCATAGTCATTGTTCCCCTGAAAACTTGAGAATGAACACGTAGGATGGGTTTATCATTCCCCTGGTTTGGTGTCAGGGATTGGACTGGGTGCCTCAAAACTTGTTTCCAACTTTTTGATTCTAACATCACAGTTGTTATGTGGCTATTTCTGATCCCTAGCTTCCACATCATAATCTCTGCTCTCAGGGTTTATATAAATTTCTTTTAACTGTTATGCTATATTGACACCATCATCTGTATTTTTCTTGAAAATAATTTTAATTCTTATAACTTGTTTTGAGTTCAAGTGCATTGCAAGAGTTTAAGTCCATTAATTAAATGCAAGTAAATTAATTAAGTGCCTACTGTGTTTCTAAGTACTGCAGTAGGCCTTTTCATGAATTTCCTTCATTAACCTTCATTTAATTCTGACAATCCTTGTGAGCTTGGAAACTGATTAAGTTCTCGGTAGGAACGTTACAAACAAATTCTGTTTCTTTTCTTTTTTTTTTTTTAAGAAGAAAACTTGAGGTATGGCAGACTTATTTTCTTAAGGGCATAAAACAGGCAGGTTTTGGCAAGCTCCTGTCTCTAATGCAGATTCCTATGTTGCAGCCAATCACTCTGAGCCACGTTCACTGGCACCGCCAAGTGTTTCTGTGGAATAAAGTGAACTTCGATTGTTTCTTTATAGTCATTGTGTTGGTTCTAGCTCAGGTTTGAGATATCAGCATATGCTGTGATGAACTGTCCAAAGGGACTTCTAGTCAAAGGGAAAGAAAGATTGCTGACTGGGGGACCAATAATTGCTGGCTTCTATTGACTTTCTGGGCTAGGAGGGGAGCAAAAGAGACAGAATCTTTTGTGGAAATTGTCTCATCTTTATGTAAAAGCTGTTGCATTTCAGTCATATCAAATTCAATAAATATTTGTTATTTCTCTTTTGATTCATGTAAGTTTTGATTCAAGTAAGTTCTTACGTGATTCAAATAAGTCTTTATGAAAGCTAGTACAGAAAAGGCATAAAAGATGATGATTTTTTTCCTTAAAATGTAATGAAACCTTCTTTGAAAATTATCTCTTCTGGGTCTAATTGACACAAGAGGTTTGTTTCTAAAGTCACAAGTAAATCCAAAATTCAGGAGATTTCATTCTCTAGAAATCTTACTCCAGTGATGTAAGATGTCAAATAGCCCAGGCCACTACATACTCTTGTAACTGAAAAATATGCCATACTTCTGAGGTATTACACTTTTCTATCAAATAAAATGCTATGACATTGCTAATATTGTCATTTGGCCCTCCAAAATGGCAATGTCTAATTCAATCTAACACTGCTCCTTTATGGGTAGTTTTATAAACAACAACAAGCCGGCATTTTGAAGCCTGTACCATTTCCTAGCATGTGCATCAGTGGTCCACACCTGAGAAACCTGGACTGGCATTTTACCTTATCAACAATATTCGTGGCAGGGATGTTTCAATTACATGAGGAGCCCCATCTTTTATTTATTTTCTTTCTTCCTTTGATTTCTTTTTTCCATAAGGTATCCAATGTAAACATGTCTATAGACCTTCTAACATGTTTTCATGTTCATATACTCATGAGCAAATATGTATAAATACATTTTTTAAACCACAATGAGATGACACTACATTCATTTCAATGCAACTTGTATTTTCTTTTAACTCAATATATTATAGAACCTCCTGACTTAAAATTTATACTTGGACATTGACATTCGTTTGTGTATTGGGGGTGGTAGATGGAAGTGGCATTATTCACTTGGAAGTTGGTTTTTCCTTAATGGATCTTGGTAGTTTAGGACAAAGGGGCTTTAAAGTGAAATTGAATATTTAATCAACTGCTAAATGTATGCATGTAAGAGACTGTGATAAGCACAGTGAGAATTAAAATTACTTAAAGACTCTCCATCCCCCTTTTACTTCTGCTCCAAAACCTATTATCTTATACATAGGAAATAGGGAACCTCTATCTGCAACTAACCAGTCAACAATCAAACCAAGCAACCAAGCAGTCAGCAGAAGCTCTGGGTCTATTTTAGAGCTAAAGATGGGGGGGGGGGGGAGTTCAGCTCACTGGCTTGCTTTGATTTTCTGCCATTTCTGTATCTCCTCTTGATGCGGATGCTGCTGGCACGCTTGGGTAAATCGTTACAGACATTATAAAGAAGCCCATCACTATATTCTTAGAAGTGTATGTTTGAACTACATTGGTTCTGTTTTATTTGTATTAATATCACACTAACACGAGAATTGATGAGAATTGTATTGTAATAATTATCATACATTTGCTGCGACTCCAAGAAACTAAAGAATTAAGTAGTTAATGAATTACTTTAAAAAGAAAGGTTATATAACTTACCTACTAAGTTTTAAAATGCAAATAAAGAGACCCATGTTGGTGAAGACTGAAATGTCATACTCTCAAATAATTTCCAGAGTATATTTGTATCTGTGCATGTCACTCTTAATTAGTCAAGATTTTGGTATATTTTAAAGTATAGATTAGAAGGATTTTTGCTGATTGGATTAAAGGAAGGGTAAAGTCTTACTCAAAACTAATATTCTAAAATTCTGTTTGCAACCTTTGGTGAAGAAGGGAATTAAGATTCAGTTTCCAACAAATCCCTCTTGTTGATCCTTTGTGTTCCTATTCCACAATAGTGTTTAGGCAGAAACTGACAAAAATAACATGTGAATTATCTTAATGAAATATTATGTTACTTTGGTTCATGAGGTAACAGAAACTTAAATAGTTATTAGCAGTTACTCAACATATTTTTGGCAGGTGACTGTTGTTTTAAATTAGATTTTTTAAATGTTTTCTACAAGATATCAATTTTCTTGACTTCTTATTTTTAGTACAAGAACAGTCAGGAGGGATCAGAGCTATTCTTGGGACAAGAAAAATAAGAACTCTTAGGGGTATCTGAAAGGTATTTCCAGCTATTTGATTTATCCAAACCAGCTCATTCTGGAAAGAGAGAAATGTCAGGTAAAGCCATTCAAGTGTGACATTCTGTGAGTTAGTGATATTATACCTGCAGCCAATAGGTTTGGAGAACTTTGAACTCTCTTCACAGATGTTAACGTAACAGACATGGCGGCACGTTTGCGAGCACACCCACCGCTATCTGGAAGCAAAAAAATGAAATAGCAGAGGCCAAGGCAACAAGGAAAGCACATGCAACATCATGCGTTTTAAGTGAGATGTGCCAGACATCCATGAGAAAGATGAACAGTCGGAATTAGTAACCATGGGACACAGCTGCAAATTTCATACCTACCCCCAAACTAAAACAAGCAATACAAAAGAAAAAAACCAATCTGTCTCAGAAATAGATGCCAGTGCCTTAGTAAAACAACAAAAGATTTTATAAGTAACATTTTATGGTTTTCCTTGAATGAGAACCGAGGCACAGAACTTAACTCTGTTTCCACTATTTAAATTCAATTCATACTAATCTACATGTAGTGTAGCTTTATTTCAAATGAAAATTTAGTGTGATAATTTTTTATCTTTCATTTAGATTTTACAGCATTGTAGATGTTGAGATTTCTGAAGATAGTTTGAGTATTCTTGAAGTAAAAGTTATTAACCAACATAGGCATGATACATTGACATAAGATTTATAAAACACACATGGCATTATGGAATTCTGTGTCTGCAGTTATTATTAATAAAAGGCAAAAGACTTATATGATCTGAAGAGAAACCAGAGTTATGGAAATAGACTGATAAAAATCAAGGAATATCGATATATATAGCATTTAAATGATGTCAAAAGAGTAATTTATTGCTTTCATATGTTTGAACAATATGTGTAGCATGATCTATATATTTCCAATTATTCAAATCACAATGGGAAGTGAATAAAGTGCAAATGCGTGTCACTTTAATGTCAGAAATTTAGACTTCTAAGTTTGGAAGGCAGGTCTTCCTAAAATTGGAAGGTGAATGTTCTAGTTATAAGTAGATTTGAGTTCTATTTTCACATTCCTTTTTAATATGACATATGCAATAAATAGTTTTCTTCATTCCTATCATTGTGCTCATTAAGTCAAAATAAGTTCAAATAAGTCTTTTGGAAGTTATGATAATAAAGACAAATAATATGAGTAAAATCATCAATATGAGAACATCATGATCATATATTGTCACATATTAATTCTACCTTTTCTTTAATTCATAAGGAAAAATCTTGTATGTTACATATGAGAGAATTTAGATTAGAAAAGATGCTTAAAGTAAAATATGAGTAAATTATTCCTAAAGATGTTAAAAATAATAAGATCAATGCATATCAAAATTGGTGAGTGCTTCTCATATCAAAATATGATAATATCTAAAATAACAATTTCCTCACATAGAAACCAGAAAACTTACTTGAGCAACAAAAAAGAAGGTAAGCCAAATGAATTACACACTGTAAGTAAGAACTAAAAAGAAAGGCACAATGGTAGAAACTCACAAAACCCAATAGATTTTCAGCAAATTAGACAAACTAAAAACAGATATGAGAGACAAATATGTCTGCTGAAGTGGAGGTAAGGATAGTGGGCACATGGTATTGAGTAGCTATTGACTGACCTCAAAAGGGTATATAGGCAAGAGCGTTGAAAGTGAACACTAACAGTGCTCTAAGGTGGATTATATTTCCTAGTTCTTTTAATTTTGAATATCTGAAAACAAAAAGAGGGATGAAAAGGAAAAATTCCAGAAAGAAAAGATCCAGGGTCACTGGTCAAACCCATGATGCTCCAACTGAGCGCTAACACGCCTCCAGACCTCAGTGAATTTACAGACCTGTAGGGGGATATTTCATGTTTTTGGGGAGAGCAGAGTGATATTGTTGGACACTGCAGGAACTATTAGCTTGAGGTAGTTCAATTTCAACATAAGACTTGGTGCTGTATTCCTTTTGATTACTTCATGTTTTTGGAAAACTGCTTTTGTAATGGTTGCTATGATTAAAAAAGAAAAAAAAAAGCGAGTATACTTAAAAATCGTTTTGGACCAGCAAATGAGAGTGTCTATGGACAATCTAATTCCAAGGTCTGAGAAGATTTCAGTGAGCAACAGGAGCACTTATACCACTATTAAGTAATTGTGACTATAAAAGATGAAATTAAATCATTGATTTTCTCTTAATTTAAGTGTATTATTTTGTCAAGCGGTTTCTAAGTTGTTAGGACACAAATGCTCTTCCATTGTGCCATGAGACTCCGGGAAACTATTTCTACTGCTAGAAAACAATCATGGGTAGATCACAGACAGTGATGTCTTTCTGCTTTCTTCAATAGTGGAGATCTGTCTTAGAAAACAGTGGTCACAAATTCTTGGAGAGAGATACAACTTATTTTGTCTATTTTTCTACATAGTTTAGCTTTCCACTATGAGCAATGAACCACATTCTCCTTTGCCAAATTTATTATGCATTTGACTTAAAGCAAAACCCTAATTTAAAAGAGAGATTTAAATCTTGGTGACTGATACACGCATATTTAAGCAGTGATATAACTCTTTAATTTTTGATAGGTGGATAATGAAGGCCAATTTTGTGTCTTTTCTATTTAAGAACCAATTTCCATTTTCTAAATACAGTGGCAAAGTCTCTAGCTTACTCAAGCAATATTTATATATACATATACATTTTAAAGTGGTATGTTTTTATAGTAACATAGTATTCCTTTGGAATTGTAAACAAAGGGTTTTAGTCATTTCTCATCACTTTCATGCATAATTGTGAATATCATATTTTACATGAATTTATATATAAATGTAATAATCCTATGAAAGTCAGCACTCTTTCCAGAGTCAAGCTCACTGACAGGATACCTTACACTTGATCTTAGCCAAAAGGCCAAGAAGCGATGACAGGATGCCTTAAAGGATTATGTTCATACCACTACGCAGTAACTTGGCTCAAGCACTCAGAGACTCAAACAAATTTACCAATGTCTGTATGCCTACTTTGCTAATAGGAATTGAATTACATGAATAATATCCCTTCTAGAATATCTTGAATGCTATAAATATAGTATATATAGTACAATCAAATATATATATATATATATACCTCTTTCATAATAAAATAATAACTGATGAGGTCTTCACTAATTATATACTGAATTGATCTTCTGTATATAAAGAGAATTGGAAATGAAAAAAAACAACCTGGTGTTAAATTGGAAATGGCATAGAAAATTAATTAATTTTTTTAAAAAACTATTATGTAGGATCTCTGTCTTTAATGTGCTGTACATTGTTATTTAATGCTATAATTAGTACTCCAATGGTAGTTTTTTCACTTTATGTTGTTATATGGGCAAACTGTTGAAATCTTTACCTAATATGTACTAAACTGATCTTCTGTATATAAAGAGAATTGAAAATGAATCTTTATGTGAATGGAAGGGGAAAGGGAGCGGGAAAGGGGAGGGTTGCAGGTGGGAGGGAAGTTATGGGAGGGGGGAAGCCATTGTAACCCATAAGCTGTACTTTGGAAATTTATATTCATTAAATAAAAGTTTAAAAAATAATAAATAGTTAAAAATTACTCAACTAAATGAAGGATATTGAGAAGTCATCAACTTCAGTCTTCATGATGCTGCCTTGGAACAATCAGTATATGTAACTTCCTGATGTAGGCATTCTGCTGGAGTAACTGTAGTGCCACAACATGGCTTACCCTGCTCTGGCTGTGGGCTCCACATTCTGTTTGTTTTCTTCAATCTCCTTTGCCTAATAATATTTCTTATTTCACTTCCCAGGTCTAATGCTGACATCTCCAAATGTCAAAATGCCTCGGATTGATTCATTCCCAGGATTCTCATTTCTCATGGTTTCTAAGTCTTCCTCACACCCTTTCACTATCTTCACAACCCTCATCTTGCCTGTTGCTCTACACATCTATGAGTCAGCTGCATCATCGAGATCTAGACAACGTAGCATCTGTGAGGTCAGTGAGAGCAGGTCTCTGCGTGGGGGGCAGCATCGGAGGATGTGCTTGGCCAATGTCTCTATACTTGGCCTAGGGATCAGATACTAGTTTTCATCAATGGTTAGTAATCCTCCCTCTAGGTATGTTGATTATAATAAGTGTGAATAAAAAGACAATGAGCTTGATATAAGCTCTCTTCTGCTATGGGGCAATTGCCTAAAACAGCTTTCCAGGGGTCCTTGTAGATAGGAAATGGTATCATTTGAACACAAATGACAGCATTTCAATGAGGAAGTATTTCCCAATTAGTTAATGCTGTATATAAAAATTTAGGGGTTTGAGGAGGTAAAATTATAAACCAAAGTATTTCTACTATAAAAAATTCATATATACATAGAATATATCATAAATATTTACAATTAAGATTAATTCTGGATTCAGTACAGAGTTCAGAACAATGATGTTGTTGGGCTACTTGGAAATACTGTTAGCACACTTAAAAATATAAAGCTTATGACTAGATGTGTATTATGCCTACATATTAATTAAACTGATTTTATATAAAGCTTTGGCATTCCACCTGCAAACTTTGTCTACATAGAGTTTATAGAATGGCAAAGTTTAAATATTTTCCATTGGAGCAACTTGCCTAAGAATTTTAGCCTATATGGAATGAAGCGGTTCAAGTGCCTGTATACAAATGATGTAAATATCTTCTTAGAATTCATAGGAATTAATTTCCAAATCTGATTGGAGGAAAAGGGAGTAAGATGACAGAAAATTCTTCTTTTGATGACTGTGAGATTGGAGCACAAATCAAAGAAATAAATTCATGACTCTAGACTACATACCTAATCAGAAGCCCAACATCACATTTAGGATCAGCAGAGAGCTAAACTAATGATTGAGGGCAACGATGATTTTGAGAGAGCAAGACTAAAGAGTTTTTAACTAGCAGAGACAGCATACCTGTATTCATTTTGACCTTGGAGGGTTTGTTATTAAGGTCTTCAGTTTTCCTGTAGGGAAAAAATGATGCATAATTTGTTCACGAGCATGTGGAACAAAATATCATGAAGGTGTATTTTTATTTTTGTTTTTGGTGTAGCAATAAGTTAGTATCACAATAACATTAGTCTTATTTAAATCAGGATTGAATAAGGTGCACAGACCTTAAAATTCTTTTCAAGTTCAACCAGTCATTATGGATCTTATGATCATGAATTTATGTTTTTGTTTGTGGTGACCATTAGTAGAAGATTGTGGAGAAGAATTTTTTTTTATTTTTAAAAATTATATTTCTTTTGAAAACACTTATATGAATGTTTTTGTCCTTTAAACTGGAATATATCATTGGTTATTAAGTGTCCTCTTCCAGAAATTTAAAAGGTCCCCTGGTATATTGTTGAAGCCATCACCTATGTCCATGCATTACCAGGGAATATGTAATACATTTAATGCATAACCTGAAGACACAGTCAAGAAAGATGAGATTTGTCTCTTTTTGTTTTTCAGACAGAGAAGTAAATGACTACTACAAGATCTGGTTCTGTTTTAGTATCAGTCATTGTGCTTTTTCCTAATGAAGTTGAATTGTGCTTTGCAACTGAGGGTAATACATTAAAAATGGTGCTTCTCTCAGAGGAAAGTTTTTAACATTGTGTATTTGATTACATGTGAGATGTCAGTTATTTCCATGGCATTTTCTCTGAGTCCATTTTTAGTCCTGTATATTTATCCATATCCTCAGACCAAAGAGGAAGGGCATTCTTACAAGGAAGCAAACCTTTTCAGACCAAGAGCTCTGAAGAGATGTTTAACCTCTGCTGTTCTGCCTGTCTTTAAATATCCACATAAAGTTCCCCCACACAAGGCATTCACAATTTACATACACATTAGCACTCTAGCATCTAATAATTCTTAACATTTATTCCTTATGGAGGAGTAGAAATAAGGTTGTAATTAAATCACCTGTCATGATCACTTGTTGAGAAAGTCTTTTGGTAAATATACTTATTTTTTTTCAGTCTCTTAGAAGAACGGCAGCTGATTTTTCTGGCTCTCTTGTCTTTGCCAGAGCTCTCACTCACTTGTGCCCTTTGAGCACTCGCCTGTGTTTATGTGTTCTGCTCAATTCCTCACCCACTATGTTGTTTCACTATGGCTACTGAAGTTCATCTCTTGTACAAAGTGTGTCTTTGCTCATTACCACTGTGAAATTGTCATAGTAAAATCAAAATGTGAAATCCAACTAAATATAATAATATCTACCTGTTCTCCTGGTAGGGGAAAAAGGATGAAGTAAATATGATATGAAATGAAAATGATATGAGATATAATTAGGGACCAAGAGGAGTAGGATCTCTCTCTCTCTCTCTCTTCCTATGTCTCTCTCTCATTCCTTTTGCCTAGTTGAATTACTAATACCTTGGGGTTCACTAAACCAATGAACATATAGACATATAGGATGGGTAAAATCATACTACTGATTTTCACCCCAATGTATTTTTTAGAGGTATAAATTGAAAACAATTCAGGTGATATCCTCACCATGTAGTGTTTAGTTTTTGGGTCACCTGATTGTGTACAGTGTCCATCTATCCTGGAACAATACTGCAGTGTGGGAGAGTCTGGGCAGAAAGAATTCTTAGAGCCTCCACTCCACTCCCGAGTAACCCTAACATTATTGTGAATTTTATAGGGAAATATCACGGGCTGATTGACTTCTACAGTGATTAGTGATTCTGATACTTTTCACTGTCTACGAATAAAGAGGCATATTTCTGCTTTTTTTTTGGTTCTTTCCAGGATTACACAGGCAATGCTGCATATTTCTGAGAAGCTGACACTGCAGTCTTCACGTCATGTCACAGGGACACCAAGGAAGCCAGGGAAAAGGGCAGTGGTCAGTACAGGAGCTTTGAGAAAGTTCTCTTGAATGTTATTTATTTTAATCTCTCACTAGCAAAACTCCTAATATGTTATCCTTAAATGGACAAAATAAATGGAAAAGCACAGCCTCAGGGGATGTCTGTGACCACGGCCCAGGCAACTTCTAAAACAGGAAGGGCTAAACAACTTCCAAAAAATGAGGACTAGAGGGACATTCGTCAAATTCCACTTTATCACTCCTTTTGGAACCAGGCAATACTTTGTTTATCACTGCTGTAGGTTTTTAAGCTGAATGACAACGATCGTATTTGGGCTGATTGAGAAAGAAAACATCATCATTGAAGGAAGGTTAAGTCTGAGAGGGCAGAACCTGATCATATAAAATAACAATGTTTTTATGCCACATTAGAGAATTAATGATAATATTTATTGTTTGGATTCAAATGCAGATATTTACAAAACATCCAACACTCAAGAAAATAGGATTAAGGAGAACAAAGAGGCGCCACAAACCCTTGAGCTTCCCATCTTAAAGAGATGTATCTTGTTACTTATAAGTGTAACTTGTGAGGTTTTTAAACTTTGCATTGTTGCAGATGTCAAGATGTGAAATGACGAACTTCCTAATCAGCCAAGACATTTTCCAAGTTGCTGAAAGAAGAGCCTCAGTAATTGCACTCTCAAGAAGAACCTGAAACTCAAAGGCTTCTTGGGTGACTAATAAAAATGCATGATTCTATTTCCATGATTTATACCAAAGCTATTAACAAATCCAGGACTGAACATTCCCTTTAGACAGTTTAAACTAAAGTGAATCTAATCTCTTTTGTTCTGCTCTGAAAAAGTATCTTTGTGCTTATGTAACAAGCACAGATGATTCCGGAAAGCATCAAATTCCTAGAGAGTTTGCATGTTACTGGAAGAAGACAGTATTTCTTAAATTGTATTAGACAGTGTTTTGTTAAGTTGTAATTTAACCAGGGCCAAGACTATGAACACTGGCCATAAAATGCAAACTACTTTGAAGTTCAGTAGGCAATCCATAGAGCAAAGAATTCTCTGTACATTAGGGTGTCAAAATGATTTTCAATGGGCCTTGTGAGGCTGTTCTTACTTGAATTCAGTTCTTGCCCAAGTTTTTCATAAAAAGCAACTTCAAAAGTATACTGATTTGTGTATAGCCATGAGTTGTTTTATTTAGGGGTCAGAGTAGACTTTCTTCCCAATATGCACATGGCATTAGATTATGTTGGTTGTTCATGCAAGGGCAACAATACAACTTTGTGTCTATAGACCTTAATAATTTTACCTGAGTTTCTTTTGATCATAGACCATCTTGTTTTGGTGTTTTTTTTTAAATTCCCCCCCTTTTTTTTTACAGCAGCCTTTGTTCCCAAGCATACATCAGAGAATAGATTGGTATTTTAACATTTGAATGAAAGTTCAAAGAAGTTGGACCTCACAGTGAGCACTAGTGTGACTTTGTACTCATAAGCACATGCTCATGCTCACATTTGATTATCAGGCATCCCATTCTGCAGAGAAGCAGAAGATTCTTTTCTCAATTTGGGCCAAGAGTTCTAAGTCATTTTATTTTAATAGATCTGAATTTAAGCACCAAGCCATCTATAAAACTAGAGGACTAAATTTGAGCTCAGTTCACGTGAGGAGTTGCCCAAAAGATTTTCCCTGGAATAATTTCAATTCAATAAATTTATATGGTTATTTTGAAATTAACCTATTCATCATTATATTATTCAATAAACAGGGCACATAGTCTAAGTGGTAGAAAAATAGTGTAAGAGATTAGATATTTTGAGATTTTAAACACAAGAATAAAAATATGGTGCAAGGCGCTGTCATTGTGGCGCAGTGAGCTGACCTACTACCTGCAAAGCCAGCACCCCATATCAGAGTAGAACACTGGTTTGAACGCCGGTTCCTCTACTTCACTTCCAGCTCCCTGCTCATGTGCCTGGGAAGGCAGCAAAGGATGGCCCAAGTCCTTGGGCCCCTGCTACCCACGTGGGAAACCTGGATGGAGCTTTACTCTGCTGATGTTTCTGCTCAGACTAACCCCTGCCGTTGTGACCATTTGAGGAGTAAATCAGAGAATGGAAGATCTCTCTTTCTCTCTCCCTCACTCTCTAACACTCTGCCTTTCAAATAAATAAACAAATCTTTTAAAAAAATGTGATGCATGTGAAGGTTGTACATCAGATTTTCACCTGAATTTACTTTGAATGGGGTCATCTGTACTCCTCTTTCTGGATAAACTGACACCAGTGCATTTCTCTCTCTCACTCTCCAGCAGTGATTAGAAGCATCCATAAATGCTGAATGATTTCATATTTCAATTATAGTCCAATGACTTAATTTAGGTTGACATTCATCTTTCGTTATCTTTTCAAATATGTCAACATGCTGCTTTGGAAAAGTCACAGGAAAACTGCAAGTGGTTTATGGTGTCCTTTCAGTTCTGAATTTAGAAGCACAAGAATCTACCTCAACCTCATTTCTGAATCATCCCCCTCGTTGGTAGCCTATACGTGATGCCAACTCAGAGACTCTTCCGCCTCTGAGGGGTATGGACAAGAAATATCACAGGACTGATTGTTCATGCTCACAAGAATGCTGAATCCCTCCCAACACTCCGGAGTTAATGGTACCTGAAAATGAATCCTTAGTTCTCAGAACCCAAATTATCCACAGCATTTATACATATATTCTGAGGCCTATATGATTTCTAGGAATTAGGGGAAAAATCATTGCTGTCAATATTAAAGAAACAAAAATGCATGAAGATATTGATTTATTTTATAAAAATATACAGTGTTTTTTTTAAAGTATGCCAAATTTACTGATACCTGGAAAATTTTCCTGAAAAAAAAAACCCACTTTATATCTTTCAAGGAAACTAGTAGCTTTCCTATTGAGACTTTATAATGCAATGTTCAAAACAAATACTTACAAATTTTCCTTAGAGACTGTATTGGTGAGATGATTCTCTTCCTGGTGTTATTCCAAAGCCCAAAGTCAGCAAATCACGCTATTAAAGAATGCTGATTTTTTTTTGCTTTACATGGTTATATGACTTAATACTGCTCCAGAATTCTGCTTTTGTTATGTCCCTCACTTTTCTATAGCAGTTCTTAAGGATAACTACAGGGCATAGCCACACACAGGACATATATACAAGTGCATCTTTGTTTTCTAAGACAAACCCATTTGTTCAACTTGATAGTACAGTGCCAGGAAAATTCCATTGACTTCTATGATCAAAAGCTAAATGAGTTCCTAGAAGAAATAAATCAGATCTTCAATGAAGATCTTGTAAGCCAGACACTTTATCAACGAGCCATGTCAGTAACTAATTAGAATATTCCTGTAACACATAGTTGAGTCATGGCATCAGGAAAACCTGGATTCAAATCCAAGTTTTGCCCATTTCTAGGCATCTAAACAACTTATACCAAAGTCATTATCTTCTTCCAAGGCAGAGTCAAACCTATCCCTCTCACCCACAGACAGCAAATAATCCCCAATGAGACAAACTGGCATCATTCTCACTCAGCAGCAATTCTAATTTTTTGAAACAGACCTATCCCTATGGCTGAGTCTTAGACAATAATCTTGACTTTCTTGGAAGGACCGGGAACATTACTACACTGCTTCAGATTGAAGCACAGTTTATCAGGTTGTGTGTAAGGACCCTTCCAGCTCTCGATCAACCCATTCCCTCCTTAGCAACATGTGGAAATTAAAAAGGAGTTCTGCCTTCCAAGCAGCTTTTCTTTCTTCCTTAATCAGATCCTCCTCTTTGCTAAGGTTTCTGCCTCCACCCCACCCCCCTCCATATTGCGGTGAGCAAGAGGAGACAGACCTACCGAAACAGCTGAATCAAACACTTGAACACTTGCCTCCCGGCCCAGCTCTAGTCAACACTACTGAGTTAAGGGAAAGTGACACTCAAAGATGGTGCTGATAGCTTTTACAACAATCGTTCCCATTCCCTTTGACAGCTTGTAACCCACAGTGATGGTTGGAGGAAAAGAGCTGTCTATAAAATGTCACATAATGAATTGTGTGACAAATTGCAGAGTGATAACATCCTGATATGGCAGCCATTCTGCTTATTCACTGAGTGGAAATGTTTCTCCTTCTCTCTACTATTGTACAGAGAGGCACAAATATCTATTTTTTGTGTGGACAGGGAGTATTATTTTGCACGATTTCATTTCTTTTTAATATATTGGGACTTTCTTTTTTTCTCTCAAAAATGCATTTTTATGTTGAGAAAATGCTTGATTTTTTAAAAGAACTATCTTTAAAATTCAGTACTCTTCTGTTTCTCCTTTTTTGTTCTTAATTTGAAAGGCAGGAGGAGAGGGAGAGGGAGTGGGAGACGGGGCGGGGTGGGGAGGAGAGTGAGAATGAATTTGCTGGTTTGCTTCTCAAATACCTGGCTAGCACTGGCCAGGCTGAAGCTAAGAGCCCAGAACTCAATCCGAGTAGCAGGGACCCAAGTACCCGAGCCATCACCTCTGCCTCCCAGGCTGCACATTAGTAGGAAGCTGGATGGGAGGTGAAATGAGAGAGTGAACCCAGGAACTCCGATGTGGGATGCTGGTGCCTTAACTGCTGTGCTACAATGCCTGCCTCTCCCTCCTCTTTTAACCTAAAATGTTCATATGTGGATACCAAAAACCACTTGATATGAGAAGAAATCATGAACTCCAGTTTTGCAGTTTTCCTACTTGGAAACATTAAACGCTCTGATAGGAATACAGAGATCATTTTATCTGCATTTTATTTCTTGAATTCCAGCTTCTGAAAGGGGTGTTAAAATCAATCACCTTATTTTTTCAAATTCAGACATTTGAAAACAAGAGAAATAACTGCCTCAGGACCAAACAGTAACAAGCAGACAATCAAAAGTCAGCTCAGCTACCTTGACTCCGAGAGCAGGCATCTTCCTGTAAGAGCCTTAAGATGTCGTTTGAATCAAGATCACCCCCCTCAGAACTTGACAGTACAGTGTGTGCGTGGCGAATCACATGAGGTGTTAGGTGAAATAACAAAATATTGGAGGAAAATGTGTGAGAAGGCTAAACTGATTGATGAAAAAAATAAAGATGTTAACATAGGAGCAAATGTTTCTTCCTCTGCAACCAACAAGGAAATAATGGATTTTCTTTGTCCAATTTTTGCCAAAGTTAAATGGAAAGTGTTATTCAGCTATTGCTACTTTTTTCCTAAAAACATCTCAGAACCAGAAGTTAACCAGTATGTTTACTTAAAAGTATTTCCATGGCAATGGTATTTTATGAAATTACTAGAGTTAATTTTGCTTACTGTTAATTGCCTGTTAAACAGTCAGCATTTTCTTCATCTGCTTTCTGAACACCTGAGATAATGTTTATATAACTTACCAATGTCAAAGTTTATTGTATACTGTCAGCATTATCATAAAGTTGTATATATCTCAGATATGCAATGGAGAAATTCCAATTGCTATGGGAATTAGAATTGTGTGAGAGAGGGTGCTACAAGTTTGCTCTAATTTGGTTTTTTGGCCTTAAATAATACATTTTTGGGTAAAGTTTATCCAGAATGAAGACGTTGTTATCTTAAATCATTTAATATATATCTAAAGGTAATTTGACTCAGAAAATACAAACAAGAAAATAAAGGACCAATGGGGGAAAACAGTGTCTTTAAGGATACTTGCAATTTATTAAAACTTGAAACTTCTGATTGATTTTTAACAGTGGAAATTTATTATACTATTTTTTGATCTAATAAGCATGAGCAAAGCAACTATCTTCTATCTTAGTTATTAAAATTATTGCTATCAGAAATATAACTATTATCATTTATGTACTGCTACTCTCAGAGTACAAGAATCACTAGATTTTAGCAGAGAATTAGGCAAAATTCTTCATGATGATTCTATGTACTAAAAGTAAAAGTGCTTGAAGTAAAGACAGAAGAAAAATAATTTTGGGGAATATCTTCTTCTGGCTGCATCTCTTCAACATTTTTATTCTGGGGAAAAAGAAGTATCATTTTTATTGATTCTAAAGAAGGCATACAAACAAGAGAAGAATAAGTATTATTTGGATAACCATGGCAGCATTAAACTTCAACAGGGATAAGAATGAAATCAGTATGCAATTTGGATAAACCAAATTTCATGATGGAATTGAAAAGACTTCTCAAAACCCTCTATGAAATAAATACAGAGGTTTTGTGGACTGTGAGCACATGTGACTGTTTAAAAGATACACTTAAACTGATGCCCAAATGAACAGTGGGTTCGTAAGTCAAGGAATATTCTGGCCCCACTTTAATGGCCATGTAGAGTTCTTATTGCCTCACTGTACAAATGTCCTCCCCATCTGTGTTCATCCATATGCCAGTCTGGCAGGAGTCTTAGTGTCCATCCAGGCTTTTGAGCGTCCTCAATACTAAAGGGAGCCAGATGAGGCCACAGAACAATATGATAGAATCACTGTAGTGAGTGGCCAGGTGAGCACTAGCAGCAAGAGAAATTATCAGTATGTACTCAAATTTTTGTTTTGTTTTGTTTTGTTTTGGTTTTTCACCTCAGGGAACTCACCCCAAGGACTGTTAAATAATCCAAATTTATGCTTTGAATTTATTGGATTCCAGTTGCAACCAGAAGCTTCATATATTTCCTTTAAAAGTACCTGAATTTAAAAAAACACCATGATATCCAGAGGAGGCTGTATCTAAATGCTGAGTTTTTAAATCATCTGGGTTACAATTATCATCAGAGAGAATGTAAATGAGGGAGCTGATGTTGTGGCATAGCAGGTTAAGCCTCTGCCTGTGGCACTGGCATCCCATATGGGTGCTAGTTTGAGTCCTGATTGCTCCACTTTCAATCCAGCTCCCTGCTATGGCCTGGGAAAGCAGCAGAAGGTGGCCCAAGTGCTTGGGCCCCTGCATCCACGAAGGAGACCCAGAAGAAGCTCCTGGCTCCTGGCTTCAGACTGGCCAGTTCCAACTGTTGCAGCCATTTGGGGAGTGAACCAGCAGATGGAAGATTTCTGTCTATCTCTCCCTCACTCTGTAACTCTGATTTTCAAATATATAAATTAATCTTTAAAAAATAGGATTGATATTTATTTCTTTTTTGTTCAGCAAAATGCCAACTTAAATGACCTCATTTATAGTTCTTACCCATTTAAATGTTCCCGGCATTCTTCATTTTTTATACCTAATATAGTCCCTCATACTCTGCCACTATTTAAAGCTAAAACTTTCACGCAATCCACCAAAAATAGGCAAGAAAAACAACATACAAATTTAAGCTTAAATTATACATTGGAGAACAGTGAAACTTATTTCAACACAATTTTTCTTATTTCATAACACCTTGACTTATTTGACATGGTGAACAAACCTAGAAATAGTTGGTATGCATTTTGCTGTGATTGTTGGGCATAATTAAATCATATTTGATCTGATCTTCATTTTTCATTCCTCGCCTCCCCCTTTTGTTTATAGAAATAAAGTCTCAACTTTCTTTCTTTCATTTTGAAGCTCTAAGAAAGGCAGAAGAGATTTCTTCTTGACTCCCTAAGCACATGAAAATTTCCAGGGCAATGTGGCTTCATGTGTAGGAGAGGTGGTTGCCACGGAGGATGTGGTCATACACACACCAAAAAAACCCCTACAGATCCAACCTGAGTTTCTTGTTATGTGGAGTCTACTCCAGCATTCAGGGACAGTTCTACTTCAGGTCCACAGTATTTGGTAATGGAAATCCAGAAATCATTGTAGCCATCTGTGGTATACTGATTCTACTCAAATACACCCAAGGACAGCAATCACTGTTCTCTGGTTGAACGAATCACTGATGAGATGTTGGCTACATGCCGTTCCTTTGTCAAGATTGAGGGTAAAATGTCTGGCTCCAATTGGAAGGGAGAAAAAGATAATGGATGGACAAAATGTGAGCCACTTTCTCTTTTGTGGGAGTGCTAACTTCAAAACTATACACATACTGGGGAAGATGTTTGGTGTAGCATTTGACACTACTTGAGACACTCACATTCCATTTCTGAGTGCCTTGGTTGGAGACCCAGCTCCATCCTAATTCCAGCTTCCTGCTGAAGTACACCCCAAAGGCAATGATATGGCTCACATAGTTGGTTCTCTGCCACCCATGTGGGAAATCCAGATTGAGCTCTGGGCTCCTGGCTTCTGCCTGGCCCAGTCTCAGCTGTTGTAGTAGGCATTTGAGAAGAGAGCCAATAGATGGAAGATCTCTGTCTGTCTCTCTTTCAAATAAAATGAAAATAAATAAAAATTTTAAAAAGAAAATACACATATACACATGTCAAGAGCAAGAGTCAGGATTCAACAACCCAGACTTTAGGGGACATTCAGGCACATGTTCTTAGCATTACCTTGCATTTTTTGTTGTACTGAAGTTGGTATCAGTATTAAGCCTTATGTATGAATATCTACTCAGGTATTACTCCAATTCTGTGGGCCCGAGATTTTTAATTTATAAAATGAAAATCTTATTTTAAAATACAAAAGCACATACTGTTCTTTTATGATCTGAAATTTTGCTAAATCTATTGAACTTTTTATTTATTGAAATTTAGGAGCAAACCATTAAGCTTACTTGGAAGTCAGCATTTTTAAGGTCTGTTTATATTCATTTATTTATTTGGAAGGTTTAGAGATACATGGAGAGAGACAGACAGACAGAGATCTTCCATTTGTTGGTTTGCTCATCTAATGCTGGCAACAGCCAGAGCTGGGCCAGGACAGGGTCAGGAGCCAGGAACTCCAGTCGAGTCTCCTGTGTGTTGGCAGCAGGAGCCCAAGTACTTGGACCATCATCTGCTGCCTCCCCGGCACATTAACAGGAAGCTGTATCAGAATCAGAGGCAGGACTTGAACCCAACAATCACTCTTATATGGGATGTGGGTGTCCAAAGCAGTAGCTTAAACCACTATGCCAGACTGCCCCACAGAGGGCAATATTTTAATGGTTCATTTATTAAAATTCAGAAGAAGTACAATTAAAGACATAATTCTGATAGCACCAAGATGAAAAGCGATATGGATGAACTCAAGTCATGCCAGATTCCAAGAACGTCTTCCTCCTTAGCTGCCTAGTTCACTTAGTTCCAGAAAGAAGACCTACAATATTGTCTGGGTAGAAAATGTCTTTCCATCTATCCCAGTTCCCTTTCACTAGTAGTCTCAACATTAGGATTTGATCATGACTAAAGAATATCTATTTTATAAATCTACACCAAAACAAAACTTCAGTCCATAATTTGTCACCAACTTTAAAAGTTTTTTTTCTATCATGGATGGTGGTGTAAAATTGGAGTGACAAGAAATCTTTATACTAAATTGATCTTCTGTATATAAAGAGAATTGAAAATGAATCTTGATGCAAATGGAAGGGGAGAGGGAGTGGGAGAGGGGAGGGTTGCGGGTGGGAGGGAAGTTATGGGAGGGGGAAGCCATTGTAATCCATAAGCTGTACACTGGAAATTTATATTCATTAAATAAAAGTTAAAAAAAAAAAAAGAAAATCCCCCCCCAAAAAAATTGGAGTGACAAGAATCATCTATTTTATTTTTTTTGGATTAGAATTAGAATTTACAGTAAAGAAGACCTTCAAAACAGATAAATTACAGATGTATCTTGGTATTCCAAATGTTATATTCTTTTGCATATCTCAGAGGAAAGTCTGTTGAGCTTTGAAGAAACAAAAGGCTAAACAATCTAAGCACACTGTGTTACTAATCCATATTTTCATCACATTTTCTTACTGGCTCAATAAGTCATGTTGCCACTTGTGAAATTACAATAGCATGGGGAGTTTAGTGATATTTCAAATGATTTTTCATGCGGATGACAGCTGTTCCTTGCTTTGGTTAGTATTGAAAAATCCAGAATCAGGCTCACAAACAATTGCTAATCAGCCTGTCCCCCTTTCCAGAAGTTTGGAAATCGAATGTCTACTGACGAATCAATATTCTTGGCAATTTTTAAAGCTACCATGTAATAAATGTATGATTAGTGTAAAGTGATTGAGAATGATAATCTGAAATACAGAAAAGTATGAATTATAGAATGTGAAGACACAATTTGTTTTTCTTTAAAAATATAGATTACCGTAGGTTCAGCAAATAATGCCAAAATGGGTCCTATAGGGTTTTATTTTAATGAACACAGAAGAATCATTTGTACAAGGGGCTGGTGCTGTGGTGTAGTGGGTAAAGCTGCTACTTGCAATGCCAGTGTTCCATATGGGCACTAGTTTGAGTCCTGGATGCTCCATTTATGATCCAGCTCTCTGCTATGGCTTGGGAAAACAGTAGAAGATGGCTCAAGTCTTTGGGCCCCTGCACCTGTGTGGGAGACCTGGAAGAAGCTCCTGGCTCCTGGCTTCGGATTGGCCCAGTTCCAACCGTTGCAGTTATTTGGGGAGTGAACCTGTGAATGAGACCTCTCTCTCTCTCTCTCTGCCTCTCTGTAACTGCCTTTCAAATAATTAAATAATGTTTTTTTTTTTTTAAAGAATCATTTGTACAAACAACATTAACTCAAATAGAGTAAATGTTTTTGAAAGGTTTATTTTATGTAGTTTAAATATTTACAGTAACACTTTGCTTAAGAAATTAGCCTTTAAAATCCTTGAAAATAAGTAGTTAAGACTCATTGAATAAATCTAATCTTTACATTGGTATGTCTAAATTACAATTCAAATATAATTCATATTTATTTGCCATTTCATGCTTGGTTCATAATATTTCCTTCTCTCCAAACCTCACCTCATTTTCCTAGCATTCCCTACCTCACTGACTACTGTCATTCATTCATTATCTAATTCATTAATTAACTATGTTGAAACCACTCTTATTTCAGGTATTGTGTAAGTCAGAACCCAGGGTTTATATTTGCCATTTCCTTCTCTCTCAACTTTACATTCTTCAAAGCTATTTATTTATTTGACAGACAGAGTGATGGAGAGAGAGAGGGAGGGAGAGACAGAGTGAGAGAGGTCTTTCATCTGCTGGTTCACTCCTGCAACAGACAAGACTGGGCTAAGGCAAAGCCAGGAGCCTGGAACTCCATCCAGGACTTCCATGTGGGTGGCAGGGGTCTGGGTACTTGTGCCATCATTTGCTGTTTTCCTGGGCATGTTAGCAAGAAGCCACAACAGAAGCAGAGCAATTAGAACCCACACCAGCACTCATATGGGACACCAGTGTTGCAGGCCACAGTTTAACCCCGTGCACCAGAATGCTGGCCCCTATGCATCTTTTGAGAAGTAAAACAAGAGACACTTATCTCTGGAAAGATCAATCGGATCCTACCTCTACCCCACAGTTCATTTGGCTGAGGGATTTGAGTGTGAGAGGACAGTATCAGCTTTACGGAGGCCGGTACAGGTGAAGCATAGTGTGACACAGAATGGGGGAGATGGGCGTTCAGGATCGGTTCACGGTGATCTGGGGCTGATATCATCATTTCAAAGCCCATACAACAGCAGTGACCACTAAATGAATGATTTTCCAGTGGAATGTAGGTAGAGAGCAGCATGGAAAATAAAAGTAAGAGAAAAAATAGCACGCACACATGCACACCCAAGCATACAGTCACTGTTTCTGCCCAGTAGTCTTGGGCCCCTGTCTATGGATATTTTTATCTTCCTGGTGGAGTGCAAGACCACTAAAAATCGGAGGGTGTGAAAGCCTCAAAGAAAGAACCATATCATCTTTTCAAATTTATTATGCAGCCTCTTTTTAGTTGTAGCACAAACAGTTCAAGAATACACTCTTTTCTTTACAAGTTCCTTTAGACACCCTGAGTATCATGGTGTCCCTAGATGTTAACAGTCTGACATACGTCACTCAAGGAATCTCTGTGCTTTAGAAGTGCCAGGCTAACAAATTCACACCCATTCCTTCAAATCACTGGCCACGTTGGAGGCTGACTGAGCTGATATTTTGCCAGCCGACAGGATGTTTTTGTTTAGAACATGAAGCACACTTAAGAAGTTACTTGGGATTCCTCCGTACCAATAGTAGTCATGAAAATGCTCCACTCACTGATTTAATCAACACACTCCATCTCTAATTTGTGTCGTAGAAAGAAAAGCCGTGAACCCTGATGTGACCTGTGAGTGGATTTTAGAAAAATCCTCAGTATTGGGTTGCTTACATGTATCTTAACTACTTCTATCGCAATCACAATTAGGTCATTGAAAAGAAAACAAGCAGTCTGACTCTTTCCTCTTTTAACAATCTGTAATTCACGTGGGATTAATTATAACAAGGGACAAAGATCTCTGCTACTTTGGCAAGGGGGCTCAAGTACTCACAACTGGAAAAATCACCTTCCTCCCTCTATCCCATCTTTCCATCACTAAACATCTCCACATGCACCATCTAAAACAGCAGACAGACAACTTTGACAGTGACCCACATCTAACCAGATGTCCTGTGCCTCTATAACCACTCTCATCTTGGTATACTTGAAGCAAGTATCATTCCAAATTCCATGCTTACCATGCTCTCAATGAAACTTTTGTATAGTTTCATTGTATTCATACATCATCTAAAAATAAATTTCATTGCTTTTAGTTTTATAATGATGTCAGTATGCTCCATAAAATTATAATCATTCATATCGTTGTGTATTTCTAGAGGGTGTTCATTTTGCCTCCTGTATAACACTTCCCTATATAAATATACCACAGTTTACACATTTGCTCTTCCAATCAGGGGTCTTTGAGTTGCTTTTAGATTTGCATGGTTTTAAACAGTGCTGCCATGAGTATTTATGTACCTATTTCTTTTTGCTTTGCTTGTTGGTTAGCTGCTTGCCAGAGAACTTAAAAGATAATAAATTCCACTTAGAAAGTACTTTTGGTGTGCTAAATATAATTTACACAAATATTAATTTGTACAAACCTCACAACAACCAAAGGAAGTAAATGCTATTGTTACTCCAGTTTGCTGAGGAAAAACAAAAACCTAAAAACAGAGGGTACTTCAAAAAGGTTTTGGAAAAATAGAATTAAAAGATAAGTTTATTTTGGTGGAGAAAAAAGGTTGAAGTCCATGAAGAGGTTTTTCATATACACATTTTCCATGAATGTTTGAATACCCCTGGTATTATTACAGAATAACCCATGATAAATAAACTTGGATAAGAAAAATCTATTGTCAGAGAAACATGGACAATATAAAGGCAGGAAGGATAGGCAGCATTTTCTCATTTAGCACAGACCAAAGCCTGTGACTGGACTAGAACCGTTTGTGTGGTTCCGGTAACTTTTCTTCATCCCGATTCTGGATGCTTGCTCTCGCGGGGAAGAATGAGCCATCAGATGGCTGAGTCATATGTTCGTTATAATCACAGGAACACTCAAAAATGAAATCATTTCATTCAACTGAGTGAACTTATAAAAAGTAAATTACTTCATATACATGTGCATGAGGCTAATCAGCTTTTCTGAGCTCTTCCTGGAATTACCTCATCCATTCCTTCCTCCCTTCCCAGGGCACTCCTGGTCCTGCTAATGAAAAAGAAAAGGAGATGGAAACATGTGTTTCTGACAACCTTTGAGTCATTATGGTAGGGGAGAACAATCCCTCAAAAGGTAATATTTGAAAAGTGATAGTTTTTCCAAGATACAGATAAAATGTTTGCAAAACAGGGTAAAGGCATCTTATCATCATTTTACAGTCTACTATTTTTGAAAATGGAATTAAAATATTTCTTGTTCTTGCATATTCAGTTATATCTATCTCTATCTCTATGCATGTGTGACTCTATGAATCTCTCCCTTTCTTTTCTCTTTCCCTGTATATAGATTTTCAGTATACACCAACAATGAAAATAAAAGCTAAAGCTGATTTTTGTATAAACTGAAATCACTCTTCTGTTTTTCAGAAATTTTAATTCAGTTCTTTTGAACCCAGAACTCTTCAATTTTTCTTTTTAATAAAAGGAAATTAAATTCTTAATAAAAGAAATTGTGTTTTGCTGAAATTAATGGCAAGACTAAAAGAAAGACAAATCTTTTGCATTAGATAGGGATCATTATTAATGAATTTTTTTCCTCCAATTTTCTGAGTATTTGTAGTGCGATTTGCTGCTTTTTAAATGGATTTTTTAATGATACAAAAATGGCATATAAGTAGATCATAGTATGCACGTATACACCTATAGTTGAAAGAGTATATCCCACAGGTAAGACAGAAAAAATGAGCTTCTCTTCCTTAAACATCAGCCTTCCTGCTCCCGTTAATAATGCTGGTCAGCTCTGAAGTCTACTTCTCTCATCTAACCCCCCCTCACTTGCTTTCTAAAGTTCAGTGCAAGCTCTTGGATTTATTACCATAGGGTTACTACAGGTGCCATTCATCTACCCTTGTGCCATTCCTGATGCTATTATACTTCAGTTAACTTTTTATATGCATTGCCTTTCCAGTTACATTTTAGGTACCTTACCTGGACAGACAGGGTCACTTAAAGCCTCGGCTTCACCTTCACATTTTGTTAACCCCGGCATCTGTAATTCTTTTTTCCTGAGACTGAAAGTCCACTTTAGCTTTGCTTTCACTAAGCTTTCCCTAACTCAGAGATCTTAAAACTCAAACTAGAGAATCGGAGTGGTTCTGCCTTAAAGCTGCTGTGGATGCCCTATTATTTCCCATTTGGGGACATAAAATAATAGCATGATTGTGCCCCAGTGGGCATGAAGTGTTCAAACTCGCACTTAATGTGGTTTAAAAAAATAGGCAAAAGAGAATTGTTCTACTGTTGAGTGGTATTATTTCTTATGTTTTTTATTAGATCTATATGTACCCCCAATTTTCAAGAGAGACTGAACATGTCTTCCCCTCTGTTTACTGCTTAAGTTCTTTGTTACATGATACTTGCATTTGTATTGTGGTCCTTAGATTCCCCCACCAAAGGGGTTTTTGTCTTTGCCATTCTTGGTGTGAGATACCTTTTTTTTTTTTTTTTTTTTGCCACGCTATAGGAGTCACCTTCTTACCAGTTATTGCACTTGCGTCATGCAGCAGCAGTTGAGGGCTGACGGTACAGTGAGCACTTGCCAGCCTGCTGCCCACACTGCATGGGAGGCCAGTGGGTACCCGGAGAGCCCAGGCTGCCCACTGGAGTGTGGAGAAGCCTGGCACTTGGGATAAACACTGATGTGCTTTTACAGGCGCAAAACTGAGTCACAGCTCCATTGGCAAATTATGAATAAGTACATCTAAAACATAGCAATGATTCTACTAATGAGATATTTAGAATAATTTGAAAATTAAATGAATGCTTTCTACAACTAGTGTAACATATCTAGACAACTTTTTAATAAAGATATGTAACTCTCTCCACTTCAACTCAAGAGATTTGTAGAAATTACAGATCCAACCAGTGTTTCATTTCCCTTGTGTCTGATTGTACAGCATCATCCAAGCAAGTTCTAAGGGTCAATGCGCCTACAGACGCTGCAGACCAGGTGAAGCTAAACTTAGTGCCCAACAGTCTCCTTCTGCATTTTTATTTCCTGTTATTGTTTTGCCTGATTTTCTGTCTCACTGCAATCTGGTCTATACAATCAAAATTAATAGCATGTTGGGGTTTAGGCAATCATGCCGGAGGCAATTGCAGGGTAAGATATGAAATGTGCTTGAAAGATGGGTTATTTAATCCAAATTGTAGCTATTTGAAGGTTCCTAAATTTACTTGAGTCCTGACCTCTCTTCAAAATGCCACACTTGGAATATCCTGGATGTCTGACAGGCACGTCACCCTGACCTCTCAGTCCACTCTACCACCGCCTTCTCTTCTTACAGGGTGTCCTTTCTCTGTAATCCGCACAGCCATTTTTATGACCCAGCCCCAGATCATGGACATCGTGTTTGATTCATAACTCACCTTACTGTCTGCATTTACATTTGCCTTTAAAATATCTTCATAACCTAATTCCTTCTCATCACTTCCCCATTCCCACTTTGTCTGAACTATGCCAGTAGCTTTAGGATTAGTCTTCCTTCCTCCACTTAGTAGATGCAGCGATGCAACCTCTAACATCTGACAGAGATCACTCTTCTTCTGTTCAAAATCCTCTGATGACTACCATCTTCCATCCTTACCACAGTCTGCAGGGGCTTCCTTGACCTGGGTCCTCACCATTTCTCACGTTACTGTTACCATTCTCCCCCTTAGCTCACTTGGTTCCGGTCCTGCCGACCGACTCACTGCTCATTGGACAACCCACAATCATCCTAGAGTCTTTGTCTCTGCCTGGAACACTTTCTCTATACACCTCCAACTCTCTCCTTTAGTTTTTCAGGTCTGTGCTCAAACTCCACCTTACCAAAAAGCCCTTTCCAAACACCCATATAAAACAACCTTGTCTGTATTTTCCTTACTCTTTGAACATTGTTTTTTTTTTTTTTTTTTTTTTTTTTTTTTTTTTTTTTTTTTTGACAGGCAGAGTGGATAGTGAGAGAGAGAGAGACAGAGAGAAAGGTCTTCCTTTTTGCCGTTGGTTCACCCTCCAATGGCCACTGTGGCTGGCGCATAGTGCTGATCTGAAGCCAGGAGCCAGGTGCTTCTCCTGGTCTCCCATGCGGGTGCAGGGCCCAAGCACTTGGGCCATCCTCCACTGCCTTCCCGGGCCATAGCAGAGAGCTGGCCTGGAAGAGGGTCAACCGGGACAGAATCCGGCGCCCCGACCGGGACTAGAACCTGGTGTGCCGGCGCCGCAAGGCGGAGGATTAGCCTGTTGAGCCACGGTGCTGGCCTGAACATTGTTCTGCAGAACACTTCCTCCTGCCTCTCATCTCACCTATTTTCTTGTTATCTTCTTCCCACCTTAGCAAAATAAACGTGATTCAGAGGCAGGGAATTCAATCATGGGATGGGGCCTACAAGAAGGCACAGCTCACTTACTGGCATGGTAGTTAGGGGAAGGAATGAGTATGACGAATTGTTGAAATCAGTGCTTGTTTTTCCTTTAGGAAATTCAAGAGGTAGTCAACCACTTGGACTGCTGTGGAAACTTAGTCCTCTTGTGGATGAGAGTGCTAGAGAAAGTCACAGCGAGCGGAACCAGTCAATGCTTTAGACTTGGCAAATTCATTATATTATGTTGTAGCATTGCATGAATTAATGTCATGTGGTCAGAATGAACACCGTTATTTGCTTCTGTTATCTTATTCGAGACCAGATAAACATCGTACTTGAACTCTGGACAGATCCTGGGAAATGATTCTAAACAATGCTGAAGCAATTCAGTGAAATTTGGAGTTACCTCTACTACTTGTGATCTTAATTTTCAATTTTTTAAATGGGATGGGATAGCTGCTATCCACCCTCAAGTATAATGAAATAATTACCTTCTTGGTGATAATGACTTTTGTTACCTAACTGGATTTAGGGATGATTTTTTATCTTACATATAATTTCCTTGGGTTTTGTTAAAATTATGAGTGATGAAGTATTGCTTTATCAAAATGACACATTTACATTTTAATAGGTCTTCTTCAATGTTTACCCAAAGACTATCTTGAATAATGGAAGGAACCAGCAGGCTGGGCCGTAGGATGTTTCAGAGTCATGTCTTGAGGGAGCCTTAAATACACTATTGAGCCTCAGCCAGCCTTCTGACTCTATACTTAATTGATAAATGATTTACACTTTAATTTCATGAATACACAAAGCTAGCAGCAAGTGGAAGAATGGCAGATTATATAAATTTAATATGTGTGTACTTTTATTTAAATTTGCCTTAGGCTTTTTCCCACCTTATCAGCACACACTATTTATAACCCCAAGTTTGTGCTGAAATAATTTGTTTAGAAATAGCAAAAAAGCAATACAATTTTGCTACATCAGTATCTTAAATCATTCTAAACTTTCAATTAACTAATTCTAAGAATATATGATACTATTAAGAGATAAAGATTTGTGTTTTGGACTACAAGTTAAAGGCTCATCAATCATTTTGTTTAAATATCTAGGTTATTGTGGCATTTTTTCAGACAGGAATTGCAAAATGTCAAGATTTTTCCAGTAAATGTGCATAAATTTATTTTTAAATAAGAAAAATATATTTAACCATTCATTTTATACTGTTTTTGGATAGCATGACTACATAATTTGTCTAAACTGAGTGATGTTCAAAGTAAAAAAGATGTCATTAATATTTATATTGACCCACCAGGCATAAAATGGGATTATCTCAGGCAAGAAGACAAAAAAGGATGACTAAGAAATTCCTTCTGTTTTAACGTTAATTTAGTCTCCAGCAGTTTACAGCTTTTTTCTCTGAGATATACTCCTGCACTCCAAAAAAATGACAATGAGGTTGGGAAAGGCATATAACAGGGTCAAAGGGATAGATGTAGAATAAAGTAAAACAACTTTTTAGCTTAAAAACGAAAAAAAAAATTAGCCTAGAATAATTAAGGCTGAAGAAAAATGTGAGTGAGATTTTAAATTCAGAAATAGCACTGATAAAATTAGCTCTATGTTTGCTAACTCTTAACATATCAGGGTTAAAAGTTATGCCCATGCACTTCAAATATTTTTTATAAATGATGATTAAAAATAATTTTATGTAGTGAGTAGATCTTTTCTGGAGCTTGATCATTTTAAAATCCAACAGACTGAAGACACAGAACCCAAATCCTTCAGAAATGTGCATGAGTGACAACTCTATTCAGGCTTCCTTCCTTTGACTATGAATGATTTAAATATAATGATCACAAAAAATGAATGAACAATATTAAATGCACAACAAATAAGAAATACCAACTGCTCAATAAATATCTCTGGAATATGTGACAGAATTTTTTTCAAAGAAAGCAACTCATAAGAATGAGGCTCCCTGAACAATGCCCTATGATGCCTCAGAAGGCTGAGGACCCTAAAATCTGTTATTTTTCTTTGGTCTGCTCAGAATGGGCTACATACAAATAATTATATAATGGGCTATATAATTATATACATATAATACAATATTATATATAAAAAATGACACCGTAAGAGACCTAAGGAAAGAATAGAATGGAAATGGACACAATTTTTATGTCATCAGAGGGTTTCACCGAAAAAATATTCCTTAACAAATGTTTATGACCCCGAGCATGAGCTATGCCTGGGAACCCTGGCATCCCCTGCAGCCTCCGGTTTCTGGACAGAGGTGGGGACGGTACACCATAATGCCTACCCCGGGGGCAGGCCAGCACCGTCATGAAGAGCACAGATGCTGGGGCCAAACCCACTTTGTTCAAGTTCCATTCTGTCATATCCAGATGGACAACGTCAGAGAGTTATCCTCCCTCTAAAGCTGAGTTCCCGCCTGTAGGAGCAGGGAGGACAGTGGTGCCGACCTCCCAGGACTGCTGAAGGGCCCGATGGGTTAATATACCGAGAACACTTAGAAGTCAAAAATGTTTCTACTGCTGCTGTCAAAAGGTGAATGATTCCCGTGACTAGTGTTTAAATCATTTCTATCATAGTTCCCTTTCTTGGTCATTCATTCAAACTACTTCTCTTCCCAGGTTGTCTTTGTTCTGTGTATAAATTTGAAGCGGTGTACTAAATCTTGGTTTAAACAGATGAAATCCATTCTTCTGGAGTCACATTTGTTTCCTTGCTGCACAGATGGCTGAGCTCAGTCTGTGATGATTGCACCTTCCTCTGGTGTGATAAGGCTCAAAGGCAGCAGCTTCCTGGGGCTGAGCAGGAGCTGGGTTTGATTGATTGGTCTCACCAGCACACCAGACTCAGGGGCAGATAAGAAGCCCACCGGGAGAAAACCCCAGGGAAGGCGAGGATGGTGTCATGCAGTCCAACCCTATGTGACAGATGTCCCTTTATATAAAAGAGGTGCAAAACAGGCTTTGGCAAAGGCAAACAGCAAAGTAGCTGGGTGATTTTGATTCTTAGTGACATTTAATTGCCGTTAGATTTTTAACAACAAAAAAAAGATAATATACTCTTCAGTCTTTTTTCCCATAAAACTGTCCATGCTGGGGACATTTTAATCCTCATTCTTCCTGAATGGGTCATCAAAAACAGGTCCACTGCATTTGCAGCACACCAAGGAGAGTTAACAGGCAAGTTAATGCTAGCCTCAAACTTAGGACTCATATGCACTCACATTCAGTCACATAAATTATTCCTTGGGACTAATCCTCAGTGAGTTACGAGGAGATGACGGGTTTGTGTTTTCCTTTGATTACAGGGCATAACTGCCCACTGTCAAAATGCCAAAAGAAAAAACAAAAAAAGAAGGTAGTGATTGCTTAACATAATTTTTTATCCTGTTACCTGAAGGGAGATTTTAAAACCCAGACTGTTTTACACAAAGTGAGGAGACTAAGGGAGCCATGTGGATCTCTGTAGTAGAATTATCAGAATTGTTATCTAAGCAAGGCCAGTATCCTCCAACTGAGGTCCAATATTCAACATATTGTGTCATCAAATGGAATCATATCTTTCAGTAATTCCTTCAAATCATAGTATTATGCACAGGTATGGGAGTGGCTTATGGTTTAACAGAAGTGTGTACACATCCATGTAGAAGCCTACTGTGGATCAAAAGAGGTAACATTCCATAGACAAAAGACTGTGTTAGATCAACCCCTGGACTGACATAAGATGGAAAGAGAAAACATTGTACTCTTTTGGCCCCAAGACCAGAGCTCATGTGATGAGCTCATGTGATGACCAGCCTCAGTGATGAGCTACAGAATGCTTTTTCTCTGATAGAGAAAAATCCTGATGCAAAGTGACAACCTGCATTAAATCATAACTCTACCACTTACTGGCTGCCTGACATTGGGTGCATGTGTTGCATGCCCTGGGCCTCAGTTCCTACAACTTTAAATAGGATAGGGTCAATATAGGCAAGGAATGAAATAATATGCACATTTGGAAAAATAAATGGCATACACACCTACAAAAAAGATTAAAGGCACATAAACTACTTTCACCAGGATTATTGGCATTATTTTATCATACCTTAAATGCAGCTCAATAGCACCCAAGAGTTTAAGCATCAGGTGTCTGAAACTTTAAACCGTTGGATGGGCTGTTGCAAGTTTAGATAAATAGGAGAATCTAACCCAAAGCAGGCAAAGTTCATGGAAGCCAAGGAAAGCTGAGAAGGTTTTCTTAAGTGTCTCGTGTTACTTGTTGTTGATCACTGGCTTATTCTCAGGGAAAGTTATAAATTTGGTGCATTTCTACTGGAGGCTGCCAAGGCTGGGTACTCAGTGAGCATGTCCTGTGCACCGGGCCACCTCTGCTTAACCCACTGAAGTCTTATGTTGTCCTGTGTGTCAAGCAGCGTAAAGTGTAATTCTCTAGGAGCTGGGGTTCCAGATGCCGGTCGTTAACTGGGTGGATGTTTTCAAGTACCTTTCTACCTTTGCAGACTTCTCCTTCTGTATTTGTAAAATGAAGAGAGTCAGATATGTAGAGTTACTTTAGTATCTACTTTTTTATAACGCTATGATCTATGAGTATCTTTGTAAGGGCAGCTGTGTGCTATAATTCCTTTAGCAGGTTAGCTCTAAGCAGAGCTGTGACACGCAAACCCAGAGTTCTACACTGGCAAGAGATGGTTCATGTTTGTTTCACAAATTGACTGTACTTTCTATGAAATGATTATCAGAGTCTATTAACTAGCAAATTTGCCCAATGACTTTAGAACACAATTTGTTCAAAAACTCAGCTTCTCTGTTGTATAAAGAAAGGTATGTGATGGAGTTGTTAAGTGTTGCATTTTTAAAACTACTCTTGTGATTGAGTTTCTTAGAAAGATGTGACATAGAAAGGAAAAGAAATATTCTGGTTTGGAGAAGCAGCAAGTGCCAGTCCCAACTCTGGAACCGAAGTTACAAAATTTGAAGAATGAGATGTAAATAGACTTGCTGGTATTATTTTTACGGAAACTCTCAAACCAGTGTGAACTATGCACTGTCATTAATTATTAAGTGTGATCCCAGGCAGGGCACTCTATACTAACACAACTGAGACATGTTTTTCTCTCAGCATTTGCTTTATCAGTTATGTGATGTATAGAGTAACAGCTAAAAGGATCAGTTTCTGCAACTCCATCCCTCAACCTACTTTTTTTTTATTGTAAATAAACCAGATGAAGGGGAAAAAAGGCAAAGAGAAAAAGGGCCATGTTTCAAGAACATTTGTCTTGATATTTTAGTCACAAGTCTGATCAAATTAATTATATTTGGCTCTCACTAGCTTAGCATAAGGTGTTAGATTTTAGCTGCAAATGAGTAGCACTTGACAAGGTGAGAAATCTTCCTTCAATTGAAATCATCCAAGATGCATTTCTAATTTACGTTTTGAAAACAAAAACCCAACAGAAGAATTCTTTTTTCATCTATAGCTGGGTTCTGTGGCAGGCAGTTGTAGCATGGATTCTGCACATGGCAAAGAGAACTCATGATCCTCCCATAGCCAACCTCTCCTTTCTCGTTTATCATGAAAGTTTTAGTTGAGCACATAGCTTAGGCAGGCTAAGATTTTATTTCTCAATTCCTTTGCTTTGTGATCAAATTTTAGCCAGTGGATATGAGGTAAAATGAAGCATGCATCCTCCTAAGAGACCATGGCCTTAGAGAAGGGGCACACCTCCCCTCTTGCCTTTGCTTCCCTTTAGTGGGCTGTAGTGTGGACCTGATGCGAGGATCCGGAACAGCTGTCTGAATGTTGAGGCGGGCACAACAATAAACGGAAGAAGCATAGATCTCTCAAAATGGTGGAGCTGCCTAACTAGCCTTGTCCCACCAATGTATCTTCACGTGCACAGGCAATGCGCACCTCCCTTTTTTAAACTGCAATTAATCTGGATCTCTGTATGAGCAGCTGAGTTTTTTCCCAAAGACTGTACTACCACAGATGGATTCCAGCTAATTGTAATGATCTCATTAAATGCACACTTATGCCTAGTTGTAAGGAGAAACGTCCCAATGGTACACTAAATTTCATTTTTCTCCTGTCACAGGTTGAGTGAAATATTGTTATTAACATATTCTTGTGGCACTTGTTTTCCTTACTCATAAGTCTAAGGCATTTCTTGTGGCACTTGTCAGCCAGTAGATCGTGCCCTTGCACCTGCTCTCTCTTCCTCAGTATCACCCCACATCACTGCACCTCTTTTAAAGATCGTTATGTCCTTCTTTCCTCCCTGCCTCCTGCCTGCCTGCCCTTTTGCCTTATCATCTCCATTGGACTGCAAGTTTCTTGAGGACAGGACCTGTGTTTCATTGCTTTCTATCTTATAGACTTAACATAGTGTGTTGCACATAAAAAAAAAACTCTTAGCCATTCTTTGTCCTTGAAAAACTCTAAAGAGATACACAGAAATGTGTTAGATTTCAACATTACCATGATTTTAATTTGTCTGAATGAACAGCTTGATACCAAGTGGCCAAATAAGTAAAATATAACCTTAGGGGCAGATATTTGACACAGAAGTGAAAACACTGCTTGTGACACCCACATCCACATTGGAGTGTCTGGGTTGGAGGTCCGGCACTGTTCCTGTTTCTAGCTTCCTGCGAATGAGCACTCTGGGAGGAAGTGGTGACGGCTTGTGTAGTTGAGTCCCTTGCCACCCACAAGAGCGATCAAGATTGAGTTCTTGGCACCACAGGATTTGGAGAGCAAAGAAGCAAATGACAGCTCTGTCTGACCACCTCTCTCACCTTCTCTCTCTCTGCCTCCCACATGAATAAATAAAAAATTTAAAAATATATAAGATTTACTTTCTGAGTTGCCAGCCATTATTAATCACTAGCAGTAACAACACATTTAATGAGACATTTCAGTGGAGTTCTAAGTGACTCAATACTCCAAGAACCAATTTTAGGCACAAAACCAGTAACATGGTGTATGTTTTAATAATATGGAAGTTTTAAGTTCATGAGGCCTTTAAGGATCAAGTAGTTCAAATCACATATTTATTCCTTTAGTGGTTATTTCTAGGAAAAATTATCTGATGACTAAGAGAGCCAAAAAAGCATAAAAGACTAACAAGACAAAATATCCATGGAATGTCTTAAAGGAGGCAAACTGATTCACTCTGAGTGTTTAGAAAATAAAATGAAAAAAATGCTTTAAAGTTTTTATTCTTCCTGAATTCTTCATTTTTCCTGAGTTGATATAATAGTATAGATTCTAATTATTTACATATAATATGAATAGTCTTTATAACTGGAGGGGGGATAGCCTTAATCAAATGATGAAACAAGTTGTAATTTGCTTTGTATATGAGGGGATCTTCAAAAAAGGTCTTGGGAAATGCATATTATGATAAAACTATGTAGGATCTCCAAAATTTTTTGCATCAAAATAAACTTGATCTTTTAATCTCGTTTTCCCACGTTTTAGAATACTCTTCTATAATACATTGCATATGTAGTGCATTCTGTCTTTACAATCTACAAACATGGACAAAGTTAAGGTTTCTAGACAATTTCTAAAAATTCTTCAGAACCATATCTCAGCAGAAAACAAAGCACATACACATAAGCAGAGTCTTCTGTGTCTCCAAGAGGTTGGCCTTGGCCCTGGTGGTCCATTTGTTAATCCATCTTATGTGAAAACTACACTGAGAGCCAGAAGACACTTTGCTTATGATGCTTTGCTTCTGAGACCTTGGGAATGCATTTCCTAAATTTTTTTGGAAGACAGTTGAGTTGTCACACCAAAGAGAACGTTTGCTATTTTTTTTCTGCAGGGGGGGGGGTACTGATAACCCATCCTTTGGAATAGACAGTGTGGGATGAACAACTTGAAACCCGAGTCAAACGCTTAGAGTCTAGCCCTCGCTCTGACAGTTGTCATATGACTTTGTCTCCCTGGGCTTCAGCTTTCTCACTTCTGTGGTAAAAATGATGCTTGGTTTCCAGTCTACCTGCTTCATGGGATTGTTCAGAGGAACATGTGAGACAGTCTATGACAAAGCACAGCTGTGAGTAAAATAGTCAATTACAATGAAAACTAACTCCCTAGGTCTTCTTTTCCCCTACTATTTAACTATGATGAATATAAATGTTTGATCTGTTAGCTATTTAGTGACAAAATTACCATGGTGATTGGGTGATTGGGCGGATCTTCAGGAAGCCCCACTTCCTGTAAGAATAACTGAACAGGTAGCAATGAATGCTTTGAAGTTGTGAACTTCGAAACTTGTGAGTGCAAACTTCCTGGAACACTCAGTGGAATTTTTTATTTGGATGTAAAATGAGAATGGGGCTGAAGCCAAATACAAGCGAGACTTTTGCTTGTTTGTTTTTTTGGTATAACCAGAAGATGAACCCAAGACTGCAGTTTCAAAGAAACTAACTATTTCACCATAACGTGGAAGAAGAAAATACCCAGATCTTGCTGCACGGGGAGACGGTTTCTGTTTGAGCATGCATTGGGAGGAAGAGAAAACCAGAAGCTGCTCCAGGGGACCAATCAATTACTGGAGGCACGGCGTTGTGCCAGAGGGCTGAGGTCTTCCTCTTAGAAATTATACTTTTGTTCCATGTAATTAGGCTGTGTGTTGCTCAACTTCCAAAGAATTTAGAGAAATTAACGTGAGATTATAACTTTTTACCAAAACAAACTGAATGTGTAGCAAAATATGGGAAGGGGAAAAAAAACATGGAAAATTCTTTAATGTTTATTTATCTGTGTGTGTGTGTGTGTGTGTGTGTGTGTGTGAGAGAGAGAGAGAGAGAGAGAGCGAGAGCGAGAGAGAGAGAGAGAGAGAGAGAGACTGACTCTCATCTGCTGTTTTATTGGTTCACTCCCTAGATGCAACAGCCAGAACTGGGCCAGGCCGCAGCAGGCAGCCAGCAACTCCTTGAAGGTCTCCCACTTGGGTGGAAGTAACCCACTCACTTGTGCCATCACCACTGCCTCCCAGGGTCTGCATTATTAGGAAGATGGAGTCAGGAGACACAGCCAGGAAATGTACCCAGGAACTCCACTGTGGGATACGGACGTCTTAACCACTTGGCCAAATACCTGCCCCTGCTTTTCTGCTTAATTAAAGGCTAAAGCACAGAAAACACTGTTTATCTTGAGTGTATACTAAGCAGAAGCACATGAGCTTTTCCTAAAACTCTTTTAATGTTACCCCAAACCTACCTAAAGTGCCTAGAAAAATAACCAGTGTTCCAAGATTCAGTATAATTTTATTGTATTCCATAGCTAAAGTGGGCCAGAGGTTGAATTCATATCATCACCGTGAAAAGAAGGAAAGCATGTGAGAAATTAACAAGCCCCAGAGTCACTAAAGGGGTATTGTATTTGGGGCACAGCTCTGGCCACAAAAGCAAGCACCTGAAATAACACAGGCACCTTCGTGCTGGAGGTGCAGGAACAAGTTCACCAAAAACACAGACAAGGACTCTTTTGCTCTATCTCCCTTAAGAACTTTGCAAATTACCTTATGTTTATGGAGAGTAACTGCTCATTTAGTTGGTATTATGGACCACATAGAACAGGATATGTTTTAATGATTTAAAACCTAGCAGAATGTGTTAACAGAGCATCTATTTCTAGGAGGATTTTGAGAAAACAGAACTCTTAGGCATCAAGTGAAGCCAAGAGGGTTTTTAAAAAGACCCAATATACAGGTCCATGTGTGTTCACATAACCAGAAAGAGCAGAGACATTGATTTGCTTGAAGCACTATACAGAGTCTTATTCTATTCATTAGAGTAATTTCCAACATTTATTAAGGCTTAGAGAATTTGGGAGCTCAAGGTAGGGAGGGTGTCTAATTACACGAGAAATAGTACAATTTCTAGTAGAGTTTCATGTTTCTTTTTAAAGTCTGCAACTTCTAGTTCAACTACTTCAGAACAGTGAAAGGGGAAACATGAACAGGACACTGAGCTTCTTCCAGTGAATGTCAGGGTCTTGGGCTCATCAAGGAAGAAGGGGACAGCAACTGCAGTGTGTCGATCCGTAGACTTCAGGAGCTCTGCATCTACATGGTTTCAATCACTTTATTTACTATAAGGTTTCCAGGTGTACTATGCACACCAAGGAAGACAGTTGAGAAATGACAATTTTCAGTGTTAGCATGTACTTGTTAGCACCTGATACTCCAAGTTATTTAGCTCCTCTGTTCTGTGACAGTTTCTTTACAGCTGGACAGCAGGGCACAGTTTCTAGGGTATAAGTTAGGCTTTTGGTGTTTTAACTTCCAAATGAAGTTAACAATCCAAGAAAATTAATATTTCGAAGACTCTGGTTTTTTATCTTACAGAAAGCATCTTGGGCTTTTTCTTTTTTCAGGCATTGGCTGTTTTTTTGGAAGGTGCATGGAAATTTTGGGGTGAGAGGACCCTGTCAATTTAGATCTTAATTCGAGATAAGTTTTGTGTGTTTTAATTGAACACTTGGGATATTTTTGTGAGAGAGTAACAAAAGACAAAAAAATGAACAACTAGTTAATAATCGTCATGCCACCACCCGGAGTAACTTATCCTTCAGTATCAATTATTTTTTAAAATTTTAACTATTTTTATTTATTTGACCCAACAAGGGCTGGATCAGGCCAAAGCCAGGAGCCAAGAACCACCCACTTGGGTGACAGGGACCAAAGTACTCCAGCAGTCACCTACTGCCTCCTGGGGTGTGTCTCAGCTAGAAACTGGAATCAAGAGCAGAGGCAGACTTTAAACCCAGGGAGTTTAATTTGGGATGCAGGTGTTTTCCAAGTGCTATCTTACTTGCTGCACCAAACACGCATCCCAACGTCAATTATTTCTTAGAATTTTGTGATACTTGCAGAGTTACCTTCCAAAAACAGTTTCCTAGTGAGCCAATGATGATCAGATTGACAGTTGGCTTTGAAGAACTCAAATGAGAGTAACCTTACCTGACTTTCCCATCTCTCTTCATCATTGTTTATATTATTGCCAGAGGGTCTTCCTATAACCAAGATAAATTATGCTGTTCCCCTCCCTTCTGGGGGACCTGCTGTCAAAGAGGTCAACTTGCAACAATTCAATTAGTGCAGGCCTTCCTGGGTCTGACTCCACTGTCCTTTGTCTGTCTCATCTTCCCTCCCAGCCTTCATCTCAGCCCTGTCTGCAGTCCAGCACGACCTTTGTGTTATTTCCCAAATCTGGAGGAGGAATGCCATTAGCCTCTTGCTGTACCAAAGTCCTACCCGTCTTTCAAGGCTTCCTTCCCCTTGAACTATTTGCTCATTATTTCTATGCTCTCAGAAAGGCTTTCCTTGAGTAGTGCGGGAATACTTCCTTTCTCTGTTCCTCTCGCTATTATTTCTGTGTGATTAAGGACAAACCCTTTTTCACCATTTACCTCTCACTGCTTCTAGCTGAGCACCCTGCACATCGTACTTGTTCAGGAAGTCACCAAGGGGGAGGGGAGAAGGGAGGAAGAGAGGGAGGGAGGGAGGGAGAACGTATCATTATATTATTGGAATTGTAACTATGAAACACATTGAATCTGTTCTCTTTGTATTAATACCACATTAACATGAGAATTGATGAGAATTGTGTTATAATAATTATCATGCATTCACTGTGACCCTGAGAATCTAATGTATTACTTAATCCTTTAAATAAAATAAAAAATAAAAAAGAAGTCATACGTAAGATTGTGTTAACCAGTTTACATGTTAATGAAGAGCTTTATTTTTAGCAACTGCAGTAAATCTTTGACTAGTTCCATAAAAAGATTTAGACAGATCTATTTTTGAGCATTTCTCCTGTTAATATTTACAGTGAACTTCAGCCTTTTATGGGTCAACAGCTACAAACCGTCATAGCGTGCTATAATCCAATGTTTACAAAAAAGTGAGATTATCCCAGAAAAAAAAAGCGTCACACTGCAGAGATCCTAGTTTCTAATGATTACCACTGGCATAAGATAATCTAGCTACTCACTTTCATTCAAAGGGGAAAAAAATGTCATTTGACAAGACTTCTCAGTGTAGGTTTCTGGCACCTACATGCGGAACTGTATGCTAGAGGGTCAAACACACATGGATACTTTAAAAAGTTCATAGTCAATGGAATTAAAACATAAGTTTATTTTGGTACAAAAAAATGATGGAAACCTACACATATATTTTTCATAATACACATTTTCTATGCAAGGATTTCCAAAATATTTTCCACCAAAATAAGCTTATTTTTCTTATTTATTTATTTATTTGACAGAGTTAGACAGTGAGAGAGTGAGAGTGAGAGTGAGAGTGAGAGAGAGAGAGAGAGAGAGAGAGAGAGAAAGGTCTTCCTTCCGTTGGTTCACCCCCTCAAAAGGCCGCTTCAGCTGGCGCGCTGTGCTGATCCGAAGCCAGGAGTCAGGTGCTTCTTCCTGGTCTCCCACGCAGGTACAGGGACCCAAGCACTTGGGCCATCCTCCACTGCCCTCCCAGGTCACAGCGGAGAGCTGGGCTGGGAGACAAGCAACTAGAAGACTAGAACCCGGCACCCATATGGGATGCCGGCACTGCAGGAGGAGGATTAACCAAGTGAGCCACAGCGCCAGCCCTAATAAACTTATTTTTCAATTCTAATTCTAGAAACTTTTGAGGTACCCTTATATATGTCATGCAGTATGGCATCCAAATGTAGCAGAGCTTCTTTGTGGAAGTTACTTAATTTCTCTAAGTCCCAATTTCCTCATCTATAAATTTGGGAGTAACAGATTTCTGTGGTGAGAATTCCAAGAGGTAACAAAAATTCTAACTCCATGTTTGGACATGGGCACCAATCATAAATATTACCTACTGTTGTTGTCTTTATCACTGTTTTTGCTGTTGTTCATATAGTACTACTGTTGTTGTTAATTTTAACTTCATTGTTTCTGCTATTTTAATTTCATTTTATCAAATAAATGATCACAATTTTTTCATTGGTTTTCCAATCCCTATACTGCACCCCATCTCTCAAACCTAAGCTGCAGTTGCAAGTTTAATATTTTAAAAAGGAACAGTGACTTTGCACTATCTATTAATAAATTACAAACCAAGCCCGGCATAATATGGCCCCAACCCAATTTTCAAGACATTATGCTCCATTTCCCTTCTCATATTCCGTTCTTTATCCAGCTGGATTCTCTGCTTCTCCCTCTTATCTACATTCTATGTTTTAACCTTCACCTGAGATTAATCAGCTCATCTCAACCAGCTACCTGGTTAGACAGTTCTGGGTCTCAGGGATGCTAGAATAATCGGAACAAGTTCCTGTTTTCTAAAAGCACATGACTGGCATGGTGAAGCAGGTATGATTTTTAGTCATTGCTTGTGAGATGATTTTCCATTGGGATCACTCCTGATTGATTTTTAAATTACACATTCTTAGAAGCCCATCTCAAAGTAACCATATGAGAAAACTACATATATTTTTCTTTCTCATTTAAACTAACAGACTTTGTTGTCTGCATGGCTTCATCTTGTCTTACTTTATACTATTTGTGTTTACATTTCCAAGAGAGCAGGTGCTATGCTTTATTCATTTTCATGTTCTTCATTGTCCTTTATACATACTGGGCTCTCAGTAAATATTTGCTGATGCACGAATGAATATAATAGTCGAATTTGATTTTAAATATAAAAATATCAAAGTTCTCACTGGCTATTTCTTAAATGGCTCATTCCCATTAAAATTTTTCATTAGTCTATAAAGCTTAATTGATATGAAATCGATTCTTCTTGGACTGAACAAATGAAAGTTTTAGAATCACATTTAAGGAGATATAAGAATGTCTATATATAATATCTTTGTGTGTATATATATATATATATAGCTTTTAACTGGTTAGATCTAACTTGAATTTGACTAGACTTAGCTTGAATTATTAAAGATATTGATTGCTTATTTTCTTGATGCTCTTATTTCTTCTTATACTGTTTGTTCTACAAGTATATAAGTATTACTATATTAGAAAATTATGGAAACAGATGCAAGAAAAATAGAAAGACATAAATATAGTATGGGAGCCTGGACATAGACCAGGAATTTCAGAAATAGAAGGAATAGAAATGTGTCTGGGTGGAAGGTTTGTTTTTAGCACACTGGGACATGCATCTTAAATATGAGACACATTTCTGGAAGGAACATAGGGTCTTGTAGGTCAAGTATTGGGTTGCCTTGTTTTATATTTACTTGAGACTATTATAGAGAATCAACAAAAGTGTGAAGGGAAAGCAAAACCAAAATGAGCTTGCTCTCAGGGATGCTAAGTATGCTTCTACCAGATTCGAAGCCCCGAGCAGATGTTTCCACAAAGGCAGCGGCATCTGGAAACCCGCACATACTCGTTCCCCTTATCCTTCCTGCCACTATTTCCATGGTTACTAAATGAATCACTCATTTCAATCAACACTGATGTGATCAAAATAGCTGCATCAAAGCAAATTTTCATCCCCCCTGTGGAGTGGACAGATTATTAAGGAATGTCTACAGTTTGCATTAATGATCCTAATGCTCATGTGGTCACAATGACAGCTAACTAAATAGATTCAGAGCCAACATATTTTGTTAATGACCTACCACCCAAGTCATAATACTCACATATAAGTGGAAGTTAGGGATTTTAATAAATTCAGCAGTTGGCTTTTTGTGATACTCTCATGGAGGGCATTTGTAATTAGCAAATCTTATTAATTTCAATACTTTTGACTGTTTTGAAATTAATGAAAAATTAACAATTATGTTGCCAGATTACCAAATTAAGGCTTTTACTAGATCATGTCTACATTAAAAAAGAAATTACTGGGGCCAGCGCTGTGGTGTAGTAAATCCTGGTAAAAGCCAGGTAAAGCTGCTGCCCGCATCCCACATGGGTGCCGGTTCGGGTCCCCACTGCTCCACTTCCAATTAAACTCCATGCTAACGTGCCTGGGAAAGCAGTGGAGGATGGCCCAAGTCTTGGTCCCCAGAAGAAGCTCCTGGCTTAGGTCTAGTCCTGGCCATTGTGGCCATTTGGGGGGTGAACCAGTGGATGGAAGATTCTCTCTCTCTCTCTCCCTCTCCCCCCCCCCCCCTTCTCTCTGTAACTCTGCCTTTCAAATAAATAAAATAAATCTTGGAAAAAAAGAAAATCCTGAAGAATTAACTTTTTTCAATAAACTCTTTTAAATAAGTATTTTCATTAGAAAATGAGCCTTATTGATCAAAAAATGTCCCATAATTATGGTTATTTTATTTCAATAAAACCACATTTGTTAGACATTTTAACACAAAGATGAATAGCTTGTTCAGGAAAAATAATTGAACCCCAAAAACCCATCTCAATCACAATTTTGAGTTACTGGTTAATATTTGCCCCCAAGTCTTCTCCACGCAAGTTTTATTCTTGATTAATTTCTTACCATTAGTTTACTTTTTAGTGAACTTATGGAGAATGACTTCTGTGGAGACCACTAAAACAGTCTAAAAAAGATTTTCATTTAAAAAAATGATGTTTGCTTTCTGGGCCTGGGGCCTATTTAGCCAGCCCAAGAGTAGGATTCGGTTAAGGTTCCATTTTCCATTATGGAGAGCCAGTGCTGTGTTCCCCAAAGCCTACTAGCCCAGTGTGTTGGAAGGAACCTGACCAAGAAGAAAGTCTTCAAGCCTTGGCTCTGCTGTCATCTAGGCAAATGTTGTCACCTGCCTGTGAGTTGCTAAGGCCTGTTGGCTTGTCAGAAAAAATGTACTCATGGAGGGGAATCACATGAAATATTTTCTATGGTCCCTGTCCTTGCCTTTCTAACTCTGATCTTCTGTGATTAAACAAAGTCAGCCATCGGACTCCATGGGTTCTGCACCTTCAGGTTCAACCGATTGTGGATTGAAAATATTTGATCATAAACATGCACACCCTTTTTTCTCTTGTTATTCTCCCCTAAGGAATACAGTTTAACAACTACTTACATCACATTTCCTTTGTGTTAGGCATTTTAAGTAACCTAGAGATGATTTGAGGCAAATGAGAGGATGAGTGTAGGATATGTTCAAACACCACACCATGAAGGACTTGAGCATCCTCAGGTTTTGATATCCACCGAGGGCGCCAAGAACCAATCCCTACAGATGCAGAGGGACAACCGTCTGACAACACTTCTTTCACGCTCCACTGTGTAAGAACAGTGGTTGAAGAGATTATGTCTGGTGAAGTAGCAAAACTGCAGCTTAGTTCTTCCTCCCTTCCTTCCCTCCTTCCTTTTGCTTTACTGCTTTCTTTCTCTCTCTCTCTCTTTTTTTTTTTATTTATTCGTTTGTTTGAAAGTTATAGAGAAAGAGAGAGAGGGCAGAGAGAGAGAGAGACAGAAGAGAGGACACACAGAGAGAGGTCTCCCATCCACTGGATCACTCCCCAAATGGCTGCAACAGCCAGGGCTGCTGAAAACTTTGAGGCCTATCTATTTGAAAAAGAAAGGGAATCTAGTGTCTTCATTGACTTTCTACCCCTCTTCCTCTGGGCTGGCTCAGCAAATCCGCACTCATCCAGGGGACTCTCCTCTAAACGATGACAGAATTTTCCTCTCTATATCCATGTTCTGAATAAGAGAAGAACTAGGGCCTTCGGGCTTTCTCTGCCTACCTCTTCCTGTATTAAGCTGATCGGGGAGCATACCTCATAGCTTTCAGTCAGTTGATGTCCATGGCCCTATAGCCACAGAAATCAGGAGTACCCAGAGTCAGTTAATTTCAGAAAATTATCCAAGCTAACTTTTGCTTTGGTTTCTAGTTCGCAGCCTGAAATAAGAGAAATAACGCAGACCTTCACTTTCCTGGGAGAGTTACAACTTTCTCTCCTTTCCTTTTTACTGACTCTAATGACTCACATTCCAGATGGTTCTGCCCAATTTTAGAATTATGATCTACTTCGTGGAGAAAAAAATATTTTACTGTACAGTAGAACTTATGTAATTTGGGGAGGGGGTGAGTGTGACTGAGAAAAGTACAGCATTCAGTGGAAAAGAATTTCTGGCTCCTTTGAACATCAGAATATAACTTTTAGTATTCGATTACTAGGATGTATTCTATTTTACTTATTTATTGTCTAGTTCCTTGTCTAGATAATGAATTTACATTTTAAAGGATTTTTTAATGATAGGAAAAGTATCATGTCACTGAACTGAAAGTACAAGTACAACCAGTATAGACAGTGTAATTCCAATTATTCTTTAAAAAGTCAATATGAAGGTTTTTGTACAAATATTTATTTTATCATCTGGAAGGTAGGTTGAAGTTTTGTCAAATTTAATTTCTTCATTATAGTCTAGAATATTAAAAACAGCTTTTTCTTTGGTGTCAAGAAATGGTAGAAGGCCTGGCATTGTGGTGCAGCAGGCTAAGCTGCCACTTGCAATGCCAACTTCCCATTTTGGAGTGCTGGTTCAAGTCCTAGCCACTCTCCCTCTATCTGGCTTCCTGCTAATGCTCCCGGCTGGGCAGGCAGTGGAAGATGGCCCAAGTACTTGGGCCCCTGCCACTCACATGGGAGACCCAGATGGAGTTCCAGGATTCTGTCTTTAGAGATGCCTAGCTCTGGTCACTGTGGCCATTTGTGTATTGAACCAGCAGATGGAAGATTTCTCTGTCTTCTCTCTCTGTCTTCTCTCTCTCTTTCCCTCTCTGTCATTTTCCCTTTCAAACAAACAAACAAACAAACAAGCAAAAGTGAGTAGAACACCAAGTTGAGAGCCTGAAGCCCTCACCGCTATGGATCACACCACTGACATTCACAGTCACTAGGGACAAGTCACCTTGCTTCTACATGCCTTCTCCCACTCACAAAGACAACTGCCAGAACAACTGAGAAAATTTGCTAAGTCATATGTTTCGGCATTTAGGAATTTTCTCACAATAAAGGCAACATATGCATTCAAAGAACTGCCACAGAATGCTGATGACATAGCATTTCTTGTGTTGAGAAGCCCTTGAACAAGACTCTTTTTAGTTGCTCCAAGAAAGATTAGTTAGACTTCTGCTGTGAAGTTTTGCAGGCCTTTGGGATGGGAGACCAGGTTGAAGTAGTCAGTTTGCACTGGGCCATTTCAGAGCCAGGACATGGGAATGGCTAGATCAGTTAAGGTCCTGGACTTGAGTAGATTCAGGATTTGAATGCTGCCCCACCTTTGGAGTTGGGCACCCAGGCACCTGGCCACCCTGCTGGCAACAGGTGAACAAATATCAGCCATTGTGAAGCCTGAAAGAGGCTTCATCCTGGCCTAGCTGCATATTAATCTTCCACTCAAATTCCAATGTTACTGATAAAATGACATGTTGATTTTTTAAAAAAATTGATAATATATGCTTACTATTTCTTTTCCATGGAGAACATTAAATAGGGTGACTTTCTTCCATTAGGGAACATATGACTCAGGCCATTCCCCATTGTATAGGTTTTTCTCATGGTCAAGAATCCATGCTCTTTTAATGGCTTTTAGAAAAGCCAACTTGATACAAATAATTAATTTAAATCCTGTTTGTTTTTTTCATCAATGATACAAAGAGATCACTTGAGTACACAGCCTTATCTCAAATGCAGAGGCTGTAGCACTGCCCACCTAAGAAGGGAGGAGCTGGAACTTAGAATAGAACATTCTTCCAAATGGAAAGGAGCTCAGATGGTTCATGCAAATGAGGAATTCGAGTTGGCTTACATGTATCATAATGCAAGATATCCAGCTCACAAATCACTCTCTCTTTTATCTGTTCACCAAAATATTTATATAATATCTTTACACTGTCATACCTAACTAAGCCTCTTGATATTTATTTCTTCAGTAACATTCTTTCTCTTTACACAAAGTCTGATGTAATAACCAAACACCTGCTTTTAGAAAGTTCTCTCTTTCTAAATATATATACATATATAAAATCATATATAATTAAATCAATGTGCAGACCTTCAGAATATCAAGTAGGTCATTAGAATCAGAGATTGCAGACAATAAATTCCACAATATGATATCTGTGCCCTGATAGCTAACGTTCTTTCTTGAAAAATATGCACATGTAAAAGCAGATTTACACTCTAGGAAGTCAAACTTCCTGTTGAAAGCAATATATCAGCGGAGACTGGTGATCTTTTAAATGTTATGGGAATAACTCCACAGATCTCCAAAGTCAGAACTATAAAGAGGCACCTCAGGCTTTAGACGAACTCATCCCCTTAGAGGAGAATCTTAATACAGTGTCTGAATAGGAAGAACATTGAAGAGTGACAGAAAGGATATCAAAAAGGAGTGGTCTATTGGTGAGGTAGACCAGCTAGGAGAAAATATCCATGTAGAAATACTTAGGGGAAGCAAGTAGCAAGCTTTTGTAGCTAAGCATACAGATGTTCTCCCGGGCTTTAGCAATTCCCACTCTCTCTCTGAGAGAGACCAAAGTGCCTGGGTGAAAGTGAGTGGTGATTACACTGCTGTGTCTGGGCTCACTCAGAAAGAACCTGGAGTCGACAGGCCAGTGCTGCCAGGGAAACATGAGGCCACACCCTTTCTTGGCCTCTGGAGAGCAGGCCAGTTCTACAGATACGGGAGATGGTGACTGCTGATTTAGGGCACTGGTGGCTGTGCTTTGAGCTTGCCACACATTCTCTGGAGGTGCTTCTTGCTTGGAAATGACCCAATATCTAAGAGAGGGTTTTGTGGGCAAAAGATACATTGAAGTCCTAACCCCCCAGTACCTATGAAAGTGATCTTCTTTGGAAATACGATCTCTACAGATATAAACAAGTTAATCCAGGTCATATTGGAGGAGAGTGAGCTCTAAATCCAATGACTGGGGTCCTTTTGAGAAGAGAGAAATTTGGAGATGGACAGGCACACAGGAAGAAGGAGCATCACATGATGACAGGCAGAGACTGGAGCGATGATGTCATAACTAAGAAACACCAAGGACTGCTGGCAGCCATGAGAAACATGGGAAAGGCTGGAAGGACTCTCCTCCAGAGGCTTCAGAGGCAATGCGGCCCCGTGGACCGCTCAATTTCAGAGGTCTAGACTTCAAACTGTGAGATAACACTCCTATGTATTTTGTTTCAACCAACCTGGTTTGTTGTACTTTGTTACCCTTGAAACTACTACAGTGACTGAAACCTAGCTGCCAGGCTTTTCTTTCATAATCTCAATAGTGCACCTGACTGATGTGAAGAAGTAAGAGAACTAAGTCAATTTGTTTGGAGGGAACAGTATACCCAGGATATGGTAGAGTTAAATCCAGACACTACACAGCCAAGGCAACGTCAGACAGAAAAACAGCCAAGAAGCCTGTGCACACAGCAGAAGCAATCCAAGTCACCAGCAGCAGCCGACAGTGACATCCAAAGCGAGTGGGGGCCACCCGGTCCTATGCACCTCTGGAGCCCATTTGAGCTGGGCAGGTGGAGAGCCAGCCAAACACCCAGGCGGCTGGAGGGGCTTAGGAAAGCCACTCTCAAGTGCATGCAGTGATGGGAGCATTGCTAGACTCCTGTGATGAACCAGTGAGCAAGATTCTAGAAGAAGTAAGGTACAGATGATGTGGGGATGGCTGTACTGGGAAGGATGGGGCTCAGTTATGGTCTCCTGACCCTTTTCCTGGGACCCAGAGCATGATGCTCTATTATTCAAAATAAATAAATAAATAAATAAATAAATAGCACAGTAAAGGACTCTAGCCACAATTTCTTAGAAGTCCCCACTAGCTCCTTGGAAATCAAGAAGCTTACATCAAGGTTTCCCACGCAGAAGCTCAAGACTACAATTCTGCTTTGAGTTTCACAGAATGCAATGTCAAGGAATGGTCAGAGCACTTTCAATCTTTGGGGCCCACTGTCTTATTCCCTTAACTTCAGCGAGAAGTCTGGTGTTAAAGCTCATGCATGAAATTCTTCCTGGCCTTGTCAGTTCCAAGCCCAGGTGGTCGTGGTTCCCCATGAGGGTAGCGTACCTTCTGAAGAAATGCACCCAGATCAGAATGGTATATGAGTCTGTCCTATTCTGCCTCTAGAAAAGAAATGTTACAGTAAATAGGTGGGCAGGATCCACCCTACACTCCCCCCTAAACAACCAAAATTGCAGCGAGATCACACTTGGGAAAACTTCACTTAATTAGGATGTATTTTTTTTCGAAGTTTGATAGCAACTTCTCAGGAAAAAAAGAAAAAACTAAAAAAGGAAGCTGTAAATACTAGCTATTATTTTTAGTTTGTTACATACCACAATTACATAGTCACCATTTGGTAATTCTATTGAAAAGAGTGAGCCAGGTCTGTTTCACCCAGGGTCAGTCCTGGGGAGGGGCGAAACAGCCAGTGTGACTGGTGGCTGTCGATTTGTTCTGCCGATTCCTGTCCTTTCTATAATACACAATTCCTCTCGGAAAGCTCTGCGTGTGATTCGTGTTCCAACAGCATGGAAGCGTGCAGGGCAGCAAAGACTCTGCTTCCAAATGCCAACTCCTTTCCGAACCCACAAGGAGTGGGGCAGGAGAGGAGGTAGACAGAAGGGGCAGCGGGGAGGCAAACGTATCTGGAGCATGAAAAGCCAGCTCTCCACCCCATCCCCAGCTGGGTGCTAGGATGCCTCCCGCTTCCAAAAGCCAATGCACTGTCAAAGAAGTCTCCTTTAGGTTCCCTTTGTCAAAAAACAAAGTAAGACGAGACTAAAATACTTTTCTTGATGCTTATGCCAGTCCTTGAGGGTCCTTTCTTTCTTAACAACTCTAATGACTGTTTCAATGTATTACTTTCATTTATTGAAAAATCACCTTTTGGGGATGGGTCTCTGCAACTTACAGGGGAGCAGTAGCTTGTGTGATCATTTAAGATTCTACAACACGCTCACAGCTGACACACTCTCTTCTCTTCAGTAAATGATGACATGTTTTAAAAGAGTCTTTGGATTTTCTGAACACAGGATGGACCCCCACGACAGGATTTGAGACCAGACAGGAAGTGTCATGGGATATAGGGCAGGTACTTAGGGGCTGGTGGGAACTTGCCAGGGTCCCTGTGTCCCTTCATGGAGTACTTGCCTAAATTGTCTATTTCCAGGCATGGCCCTGATTTTATGGAGAAAAGCAATGCATGCTTCTGCAAATAAATCAATCCTTGAATAGCAATAACTATTCCATTTTGACATCCTAGGAGATTCGCTTCAAGTGAATCACAGGGAACTATTTATTTTGCCTGTCTGCACAGAATATTATTTGCAGATATCTGCAGATTTTGGAAGAAAGCTTTTCTCCTACATGGAAATACTTGAACAACAAAGGAGAAAGGGCAAACTGCACATGCACGCTCATGCCACGCTCCCCCTCAAATCTTCATTCTGTGTAAAATATGTTTATTAATAATATTGGGTTGCAATCACATTAAAATGCACCAGCTTCTGTGCTATACTTTTGCTAAATTGCCATTCAATTACATCACTAAAATATTTGACTGTGTATTTGTAATCATTAACCAGTGACAGATCAAAGTAGTTTACCTACAGAAAACTGAAATTCTGCACATGTGCCTGGATGAAGGTCAGCATATTTAACTATTGCAATGAACAGATATCCTGGAAGATGTTTAGCGATTAATATTCTAATACAATCCCAGTGTTGCTGAGTTCTCAGGAACAGAATTATAGCATTTGTTGCGGCCAACACACACCTTGATTACTAGAGTCAAACTGTTCTCTGAGCACTATATTCACTCAGGTTATCCTCCCAATAACACACAAGGTGAGCCTGTTATCTTTCCTGTTTGTAGATGGGGAAGTAGAGCCATAGACAGATGATGCCAAGTTCTCCAGGCCTTTGTAGTGGGACACAGCACCACAGGAAGCCTGACTCCAGAATCAGGGCTCAGACATACTCTGGCACTGCCACAGTGAAAGGGACTGATTGTCCTAGTCCCAAATAATTTTCCTTATCATAACTTCTTGACAGCTTGGATACTAAACCAACTAAGAAGCAACATCAATAATCTTGGCAGTTCTGTCATCCTCAACAATGGCTAACCTTCACCATGGTGTTGTACTGCACGTCTAGGCTTGAACTAAACCAAATTAAAAAAAAAAATCCTTGCATCTAAGGCATTTATAGGATTAAGACAGGCAAATTGATATTCTCATTTTAAAGGCTTCTTTGATCTGTGAGTACCATGGGGATGTTCGTGTGAGAGATGAAGTCTGATCTTGAAAGAACCGGATATTTTGGAGGTTACTGAGCTGACTTTAGGACCCACAAGAAGGTAGGAAGGGGAAGATGGATTTCCAGAAAAGATTGAAGCCAGTGGCATTTAAGGAGCACAGCTTTAATTTCTGTTTTTCTAGTAATAACAGTCCAGAATGAGCCTCAGACCAACCAGCTTTCTCAAAAGGAGCCAAAGCTCACTTGGCCACAGGCAGGAGTAGTACTCTGGGTAACACCAGCCCCATCAGTTTTCCAGGGTTGCTCTTGGTGTCTCCGTCAGCCCAGGGCCACACTAACACAGCTCTCTCAGCGACACCAGGGTACTGAACACTAGCCTCAAGGTTCATTCACTTCTGTTTCCTATTTACTTGTCCCCCAACCAGTGCAGAGTGAAAAGATGTCATTGCACCCAGCTCATCCTCTGCTGTGACTTGGAAAATCAAGAACTACAGTCCGTATTTAGATAAAACGGAAGGTGCCCATTTCCCCCAAGAATATCAGACTTACTGGCATCATTTCTCCTTTTGCCCACTGCTAACATTTTTATTCCAAGTTACTCTGTCTAGTACAGCACCGTAAAAATGCTTGAGTTCTGAGTTGCTCTTAGCAACAACTATCAACGAGTGCTTCTAACCTTCTTTACTAAAGAGCAGTAACCAAGGTAAGATCTGACAATGTTCATTGGCCTCTAGATTGCCCACAAATTCTCTTATCAGCAATTCTTTAACTGCTTTTAAAACACCATATCTTTCACTGTTTTTCAAGGCAAGATAGAAAGACAGGTTGATGTTCAAGTAATTGTTCTGACTTGGAATTTTGACTGAGAATTTCCACCACTTCTGATTTTCAGGTTTGAGGCTTAAAGAGGCTTGGTACAGGAGAGTCCAGCCCTGCCAGTCAGTGGATGTCTGCAGCAGGAACACAGAAAGAGGAAATGGCAGAGGACAAGAGGGATGGTCAAAAATTGGTATCTGGGATGGGTGTTTGACATGGGGTTAAGAGGTTGCGTGGGACACCCACAGTCCATACTCAGGATGTCTGGGTCTGAGTCCCAGCTCTGCTGCTGATTCTAGCTTCCTGCTAATGCACATGCTGGAAGGCAGCGGATGGCTTAAATAACAGGGTTCCTGCCACCCACCTGGGAGACACGAGCTGAGTTTCCTCCTCCCAGCTTTGGCCCAGCTCAGATCTGGCCATTGTGGGCATTTGGGGAGTGAATCAACGGATGGGAGATCTCTCTGTCTTTCTAATAAATAAACAAAGTAAATTTAAAAATTTTAAAAGTTGATTGTCTCTTCTTTCCTCCATCAGTGTTAAGAATTTGTTGGCTCCTTTAATAACATTTTCTTTCCCTAGACTGGCTGGACTGGTTGACAATACAGGTGCAATTCTAAATAAATTAAGCTAAAAAAAAAATACTGGGAGGAAAGGAGGGAAACTCTGCCATAAAAATGGAACATAAAACACTGTCTTGTCCACGCTAATGCTCTGTAAGACCTCAAGAGTTTGGAAGTCTTGATTCTGCAGCATGACTGGGAAGCTTAGGTGAGGGGTTTCATGCATCTGATGCCCATCCAGTGGTAGAGAAGAAGGGGAGGTATCTTCTCAAGAACTTACATGTTATAAGCGGGAGGGCAGCTGTGAGGTATATACAGGTTTGTTCTTTTTTATTGACAAAGCAACAATTTCCATAAATGAGGTCCTTTCTATTGTTAAAATACCTACACCTGATGTGGAGCTCTCAGGCAAAGTGGAGAAACAAATATAATTGTACTGTGAAGTTTCCTCTCAGTAAACACACCTTGCCATTCTCAGCTTAGCATGTAGAAATACTTTGTTGACTCCAAATACAAGACCAATGAGTGCAATGGTTTCTTATTTAGAAGAACAAGTTCAGTAGTCCCTTAATGAGTTCTGTAAAACCAGGAAATACAAGAGTACTCCCACAACTTCCTGGAAAAATGAAATTAAAAGATACATTTTTGGGGTGCAAATTTTTTTGAAATTCATACAGAATTCTTTCATCAGATACATTTTCTGATAACTTTTTGGAGTACCCTTAAATACTACATATTGGGACAAAGAACACTGAGAGAAGGAAGCTACAGCCTGAAGAAGGAATGTTAACCAGTATATTATTATGATTTCCATGTCTTCTTCAACATGTACCTACACTTGGAACTTCATCAAGGCAGCCTGTTACTGTGTAGCTTTGAGCACACACAGATATTTTGCTGACCCTAGAAGAACACATTATCCACATTAAAGCAATTTTCATGTCAGTGATTGCGCCGTTAACCCTCAAGGGTCATTCAAATATTTTCTGAGAAACTGGCTGCTTTGAGTTCTTTCTTAAGATGCCATGTGTTTTGTCTTTGTGCTGAACAGCTGACAGGCTAGGCATTCCAACAGGAATCTAGTTAATTTGACCAATTCCCGTCAGGAACAGTGAAGGGATAGGATTCAGAGAGCCAGCCCCAGCCGGGGGATTTTCCTTCTTCCATAACAGAAAAAGCAAAACATGCTGTGTGGTTTTGCAACCGGGCAAGTTTGGAAATATTTTTTAAGCTTTCGGCTTTGCCAAGTGTTTCACAAAAAACTATTTTCTTTCCATTGCATGCCAAAAAATGTCACCCCCTAAATATTTTTTCCCATATCTGGCCACATGTCCAAGATTTTTTTTTCTCTTCTAAGAATAAATAATTTTTCTGGGTTATAAAAATGCCACTTGCTCCATCAGATTAAATGTATCTTTATATAGAAAAAGCATCTGAAACATTCTACCAGTTGGTCTAAGGCAGGATTCTTAATATGATTTTGTTAAATTAACTTTGATTAAATATTAAGTCCTGAATTCTTTTTGTATCACTCAATGGAAAGTTCAGGCTTGTTTTATAACACTCTGAATTCTACTTTTGCTCTCACTGTCCTCTACTTTACTAGAAAGCATTAAATATGAATTAATTTCTTTGACCAAAATAATACCCTGCAAATGACACCAATGCAAAGGAGCTCTCTGGGCTCCTTTCTCTATTTGCATAGCTAGCTGGAGTTAGAAGGGCTCAGCTGTCAGCAGCTCAAGAACTCCAGCATTAAAAAGTGTGAACTTGCAAATTAGCTGTCAAGTTTAATAGAAAGTGAACAATGCAGCCCAGAGCTGACTTGCTTCCATTCCTGGTGTCCTATTGATCTTGCTGCTAGGTAAAGCCCAGGCACATAAGAACACTGAAAAATAGCAATTTGTAAGAGTTGGCTTAGTACTTTCTTTTTTCCTAGCTAAAAATGGTAATTACAGTCATAAAGTCAAAAAGCTGAATCAACAGTCTTGGAGTCAGGAATAGAGGGCAAAACAAAAACACATTTGAAAAAGCAATGATAGCTGTACCCCTAAATTGTGATTAATATTCATGGAGCTATAAACTGTAGGGCATTAGCTCTCCTAAAACCACAAAGGACCTCCTCTCATGCACTACAGACAGAAGGCTTAACGTTATGCAATTTAAAATATGGTCATTAGTTATTGATGTTTAACTGATCATTGGAAGCAAGCCTATTGTAAGCAGTAAGCATTCAAAGTTGGTGTATAATGTTCTTGCACCATAGCAGGTTAATTTTTAACATCTCTCTGTGTGTGTTAATGTGTGAAGACGTGTTGTGCTCAGGGTAGGGGAGGGAGCTCCTAGTCCTTTATTAACAATTCCCTCTAAACTTCCTGGTTTGCAAATCTTTATGACTCTTTTTAAAATCTAAAAATGCCAGCTAGTTGTAGTTAAAGAGCATGAAGAGATAAGGATGGGCAAACATTTCAGAGACTGCACACCCGTGGCAATGGGATTCTGCAATGCCACCCACATGCTCAGAAGAAGCCAACATTTCCTTCAAGATTAAAGCTATGTGAGAAAGGATGTAGCAAATTATTTTCTTGTCTTCAATCCACTGTCATTCTGCCACAAATCATACTCAGCAAAATTCCCATCCCTCCCTCATCTTATTCTTAACATCGCCCTCTCCCCTCATGCATGCAGAATTTGTTACTGACATTTTGAAAATATAAAGTATCTGAAAACACTTACGTTTGGTTGAACCAGGTCTCCCATGGTAAAATGATAAAACCTAACAGACTGAGTTGGCTTCCTAGGGACAGCAAATCTGCAGCGTGATGCACCCAAGCCAGAAATAATACCCTTCATTTGTGGCAATTGGTTTAGTATCAGTGCTATAAAAAATAGATGATGGAAAACCGGAGCCCTGGACAGAAATACAAGTCTGCTGTGTGTAGCTTGTACGGGAATGGAACAAGGGGTAGCAGTGGTCTTGTCTGTACCTCAGACTTGGGCTTCACCGATGCTGACAAGCAGACACACGTGCACAGAGTACCCACACTGTCAGGGCATTCACCTCTGCAGGCACAGGCCACGTTTGATTCGATTTATGTAAATGGCAGCGAGCTAAACATACACACTCCTGCAAGAATTCAATTGGCACAGAAACCTGAGCCTATGGAATATCACTGTGTAGTGGGCAGGCCAAGTTATTTATGGTGCTTGGGTTTTCCTCTTTGCTTTTGCAAAAGGGTACTTTCTATCATGAGTATGATCTGTGGCTTTGGCACAAAGAAAGCTGGAAGTCAATGAAATAAAGGCTTGACAGTCACCCAGACTGTGCTGCAGCACGGAGTGATATTAGGAGGCCAAGATGCAAAATAAGCAGCTCAGACCAGCACTAAGCGCACTACTTGGACTGATTCTTTGGCATAGACTCAGGGTTCAAACATGTGTAGAGGAAGTCTGGAAGCTGGAAGTAGAGGCTGTGTGGGATGGGAGGTAATAAGCATTTAATAAGAAGCTGGAAGTCAAAGACAAATGGCAAAGGGAGGACTTGTGGTCCGTGCCTTGCTGAATACATCAATCTCTGTGAACACAAGTACATGCAACATGGCAGAAAGACATTAAAGGGAAACCTCTTACATTACCTAAGAGCAAGAGGAGTCAAGCAGGAGAAGGGGCAGAGAACCACATGCATGGAAAGTACTGCTCGCATCTCCAGTGCTACCGTCCTCTAGACCAGCGTCACACCGGAGACCCGCCCTCCTCCTCATGCATTCTGCATCCTTGCTGTTGTGGCTCTGCCTGGGTACAACACTAGAATCTACACAAATAAACTGAAAAACAAGTTCATGTTCATTAGCAGTTTTATTTCTGGTCCACTAAACTGGGCCAACCCAGTCGTAAATTATACCCCTACCCCGGCCAGTTGACAAGTGCAAATGTTAATGCTTAGCCTTTGAGGTGATTATTCAAATGCTTATTACCTCCCATCCCACACAGCCTCTCCCATTGGTCCTGTATTCGCCCTATCTTATCACCTGCTGAAGCCTCTAGAGCTCAAAGGTTGGGGGCCTTCTGTGATTCCCTGACTTGCTTTTCTTTGACGTTGGTTTCTCAGGTCCCTTGCATTCTTTCTGATTTACCTTGTCCAGTGACTTCTTTTCTCAGATAATTCTTGGTGAAGACAGCCATCCTTAGCTGTCAGAGTTTAGGTATGAGGCTGGCACTGTGATGTAGCAAGATTAGCCTCCACCTGTGTCACTGGCATTCCCTATGGGCGCCAGTTTGAGTTCTAGCTGCTTCACTTCTAATCCAGCTCCCTGCTAATGCTCCTGGGAAAGCAGTGGAAGATGGCCCTAGCATTTGGGTCCCTTCACCCACATGAGAGACCCAGAAGAAGCTCCTGGTTCCTGGCTTTGGATCAGCCCAGCCCCAGCCATTGCAGCATCTAGGAGTGAACCAGTGGATGAAAGACCTCACTCTCTACCTCTTACTCTGTCTGTAACTCTGCCTCTCAAATAAATAAATAAATCTTTTTAAAAAAAAAGGTTCAGGTGTGGAGTTGCAATATCCTTTTAGGATCTTAATGTTCAAGCCTGGCAGTTGGCACTTTGGGGCTACTTACTACCTAAAGCAAGCAGTGAATAACAGCAAAAAACAAAACAAAACAAAACAAGACACCTGACTTAAGTAAAGGGAATACATATAAAAGGGGTCCTCGAAGATTTTCTAGAAAAATGCATATTATGAAAAACTATGTATGGATTTTAAAAATATTTCATACTAATTTTTTATAATGTGTTTGAAGAGGATCTAGTTTGACACATTAAGAAAGATGAGTCATCAATTTGAAAAAAAACCCTATCAGAAAACAGGAATTCTGGGGGCCCTGGCCTGAAGCGCTGGCATCCCATATGGGCGCCGGGTTCTAGTCCTGGCTGCTCCTCTTCCAATCCAGCTCTCTGCTACAACCTGGGAAAGCAGTAGAAGATGGCCCAAGTCCTTGGGCCTCTGCACCCACGTGGGAGACCTGGAAGAAGCTCCTGGCTCCTGGCTTCAGATTGGCGCAGCTCCCGCCGTTGTGGCCATCTGGGGAGTGAACCAGCGGATGGAAGACCTCTCTCTCTCTCTACCTCTCTCTGTAACTCTGTCTTTCAAATAAATAAAATAAATCTTAAAAAAGAAACAGGAATTCTGCTCAACTGATGGTGAAGCTTGAGTAGAAGAATGGTGAAATTATTGATGCTTCACAAAAAGTTTATGAAAACAATGTCCCAAAGAAAGCCATTTTAAGGAGGGATGAGATCATGTTCAAGATGAACCCAGCATTGACAGACCATCCACATCAACTTCTGGGGAAAACAATTAATCTTGTTCACGCCCTAATTGAAGAAGGCCAAGGGATAATAGCAAAACCAATAGCCAACACCATGGACATCTCAGTTACTTCAGCTTACACAATTCTAACTGAAAAATTAAGCCAAGCAAACCTTCTGCCTAATGACTGCCAAAGCTGTTGTTGGGCCAGCTGCAGACTAGAGCAGAGCTTTCATCGGACATTTGAAACAAATGGGATGAAGATCTTGAAGCATTTATTTGAAGAATTGCATCAGGAGATGAACATGCCTTTACTAGTCTGATTCTGAAGATGATCTAAACAATGGCTACCAAGACGAGGAAGTGGTCTAGTCACAGCAGAACTGGATTGGTTAAGAGCAAAGATTGGGGCTGGTGCTGTGGCTCACTTGGTTAATCCTCTGCCTGCAGCACCGGCATCCCATATGGAAGCCAGGTTCTAGTCCCGGTTGCTCCTCTTCCAGTCCAGCTCTCTGCTATAGCCCAGGAGGGCAGTGGAGGATGGCCCGGGTACTTGGGCACCTGCACCCGGGTTGGAGACTGGGAGGAAGCACCTGGCACCTGGGTGGGTTTTAATAGAGGAATATTGATAAACTATCATTCCTCAGATCACTACTTTACCTCAAGCCAAATAATAAAATGATGTCATCTTGCAAACTATGTAAACAAGTGATGGTACTAATGAGCCCATTACCTTAGATTTATCTTTAAATTATCAGAATCCCAGAATGAGAACCTTCTACAAATCAAACAATGTTTGGTGGACTGGCAGCATGGTCCATTCAGAGAAAAATCCTATCATGACACAAGGAGACTATGGCCATGATACATGAAAGATCTTAACTGCTAGAGGCAGGTGTTTTTGGTGCAGTGGTTAAGATGCTACTTGGAATGCCTACATCTCACGTTGGAATGCATAAGTCTTGCTCTCATTCTAATTCCAGCTCCCTGCTAATGCAAATCCTGGGATGTGATAGCTCAACCAGTTGGTCCCTGCCATGCATGTTGGGGACCCAGATCAAGTTCTGAGCGCCCATGTTTTGCCTGGCCCAGCCCTAGTTGTTCCTGAAATTAGTAGCATGAACCAGCAAATGGATGATCTCTGTCTTTATCTCTGTCTTTGCCTTTCAAATACATTTTAAAAAATGTAAAAGATCTAGGTGCTAAACTCAAGATTTCCCCCCTTCGCCTTTACATTCACCCTTTGACAAATATTATCCATGGTGGATCTGATCCCCTTTATAATAGAGACTCAGAAGTGAGAGACTTTAGAATTGCCTAAATTGTTCCTTTACCCAAACTGCCAGTGGACACTTGTTAGGCAAGTAGGGCAAAGGAGATGGTAAAGAAATTAAAGCACATTTGTGACCCGGGTCAAGGACAGAGAGGACCAGGCAGCTCTCGTAGTGTGCTGCAGACGGTTTGTTTTGAGGTGAGTAGAGCATTCGGGGGAGTGAACATTTCCCCATTGCAGCTGGGAAATTGTTGAAGCAGAATCAGGGACAGAGGAGGGAGGAGCTCCAACAAAGATCCCCAAGCAAGTGCTGTCAATGGTGGGTTGAGAAGGGGCATCTCTACCCAGGAATAGACGCAGGTGTTCAGAACGGCACCATTGTGAACAGGAGCAGTAAGAAGAAAAGTCGGCCTTTCCAGAAACACTCCTGAAATAATGAGGGCTCTTGGACTGCCCTGGCATTGAGTTCTCACACCTCTTAGACAGACATCTTGAAGAGCATTGGGTTCAGTTGTATAGAGGAGTTAACCCGTCATGTGTCAGACTTTGCTCAGCTAGACATGGGAGGCCAGGGGACTTGGTTGGCTCCATTGTACTTCACACCATGCCTTCCTCACAGCACCTCTGTAGCTAAGAAACAGCAACATCTTGCAACCATACTGCATTTAATAGCCCTATTTAGTAGAATACTTAGCTTAATAATTGTGGAGAATTTACATTTGACTATTATTATCTGGAGCAGGCATTTGGCCCAACAGTTAAGACACTGTTTAGGACAACTGTATCTCACATCAGAATACCTAGGTTTAATCCCTGGTTCTGGCTCCTGACCCTGGCTTCCTGCTAATGGAGACCCTAGGAGGCAGCAGGTGATGACCCAAGGCCGGGTCCCAGCCACCCAGGTTGGGGGTCTGAGTTGAGTTCCTAGCCCCGTCTTTGGCTTCCCTGCCTCTGAGGGCATTTGGGGACTGACCCAGTAGATGGGAGCTCTTTGTGTCTTTATCAAATAAATATATTTTTAAATTGCCTAAAAAAAGTTACTCTTAAATAAATATTATTATTCTGGGTATAAAAGAAGTAGCAACAAACTGTATTGGGGGTTTCTTTAACTGCTGTATTTTTTATTTTTTAAAAAGATTTATTTATTTATTTGAAAGTCAGAGTTAGAGAGAGAGAGAGAGAGAGAGAGAGAGAGGTCTTCCATCTGATGGTTCACTCCCCAATTGGCTGTGATGGTCGGAGCTGCGCCGATCCAAAGCCAGGAGCCAGGAGCTTCTTCCGAGTCTCCCATATGGGTGCAGGGGCCCAAGGACTTGGGCCTTCTTCTACTGCTTTCCCAGGCCACAACAGAGAGCTGGATTGGAAATGGAGCAGCCAGGACTAGAACCGGCGCCCATATGGGATGCCGGCGCTTCAGGCCAGGGCGTTAACCCGCTGTACCACAGCACCAGCCCCTGCTGTATTTATTTTTAAGCATATGTTGCCTCGTTCCCCTTGGGCTGCTTGATGTCTGCTGTGATGAAAACCCATTTTATTGGTCCCCACAGTTACTATCTCTTGGCCAAGACCTTTCTTGCGATTTGGGCTTTCCTGAAAAGCAGGTTAGATCCAGTTGTCACAGGTACATCTCCCTGGTCATACATCAGCAAAACCCTAACTATCTTTCTATATTGTGAACTATGGAAAAAAGAGCAGAGGAAGAAGTCAAGGACAGAAAAAATATCAGAAGCGTGAGGGGAGAAAGAGGAAGAGGGTTTTCAGCAGTGTGGTCTCCCGGTAAAATTCATAAAGGAGAATTGTATACTCTCTGCTTGAAGAATTTGGAAAGTTATAGAAAGATGATCCCTGGTGATCTAATTCAAGTACATTTGGTTGTGTCAGGAAGTGCTCACCAATATCACGACCAGGAGGGCTTGTAGGAGTGTTTCTCAGAAGTGTGAAGGGATTCTATGGGTCAGCACAGTCCCTTTAATTTGACTAGAATGACTTTGGTGAGAATGGAGAATAGGCTGGGACAAGCCACAGTAGGCTCAGAACTTCACCCTGGGAGTGAGGTATGGCGAGGAATATTCTTACAGGAGGCATAGGCCATGCAGGAAAATGTCACTTGGTGGGGCCCGAGTTGAGGTGCTGCCAGTTAACCTGCTACTTACACCACTGGCATCCCATAAGGGAACGTTGGTTCGAGTCCCTACTGCTCTGCTTCAGCCTGGCCCCGGCCCTGGATGTTGAGGCTATTTAGAGAGTGAGGCAGCGTATGAAAGACCTCTGTCTCTTCTCTCTGTCACTCTGCCTTTCAAGTAAATAAGCCTTTTAAAAAGAAGAAAATGTCACTTGATAGGAAGAGCTCCCTCCCCCATCATTTAGATTGTCCCCTAAATTAGCTGCAGCCTTTTGATAAGCTGTTGTGTCCTCCACAAATTCCTATGTTGCAGCCCAGACTCCTGGTGCCTCAGAATGTGACTGCATTTGGAGACAGGGTCTTTGAAGAAGGAAAAAATTAAAGTAAATGAGCTCACTAGGGTGGGTCTCAAGAAGAAATTCGGATAGACAAAAGTGACACCAGGGATGCAAGCACACAGAGGAAAGGCCATGTGAGAACGGATGGGAAAGGGGCCATTGGCAAGACAGAGAGGTCTCAGAAGACAGCAAAGCTTCTGGCATCTGGATTCTGGGTTTCTAGCCTCCAGAACTTTGGGAAATAAACATCTGTTGTCCAAGCCCCAGTCCCTGGTACTTTGTTATGGCAGCCCTGGCAAAGTAACGCAAGCCTATGACTTTGCACCCTGAGTAAGGGACGCAACTTTATTGCAGGTGTGGTAATTTGTTGCTTGAGTGTGAGCTTAACCAGGCTTTCAGTGATCTGACTGGAAAGGACTAGAGGGCTCTGGCTCGTGGGCACTGACCCCTTGGTAAGAGCCCCTTACAAGAAGGCAGTGTGGGCCGGCGCCGTGGCTTAACAGGCTAATCCTCCGCCTTGCGGCGCCGGCACACCGGGTTCTAGTCCCGGTTGGGGCGCCGGATTCTGTCCCGGTTGCCCCCCTTCCAGGCCAGCTCTCTGCTATGGCCCGGGAAGGCAGTGGAGGATGGCCCAAGTGCTTGGGCCCTGCACCCGCATGGGAGACCAGGAGAAGCACCTGGCTCCTGGCTTCGGATCAGCGAGATGCGCTGGCCGCAGCGGCCATTGGAGGGTGAACCAGCGGCAAAAAGGAAGACCTTTCTCTCTGTCTCTCTCTCTCACTATCCACTCTGCCTGTCAAAAAAAAAAAAGAAGGCAGTGTGGCCCTCTCAAGGACAGCCAGGGGTCCCAGGACAGCACCACTGATGGTCCCCCTGAGGCTCCAGACAGATGAGTCAGACCCACAGCTGGTCAGCCCCATGGCCCTTTCCCATTCTCCCTCTGCACAACTGCTCCGTATCTGGAGTGGTGAAAAACTGGCCTTGATGTGTCCTGGACCCAGGATCCTGGCATTGTCCCTGGCTCAGTGTAAGCTGTGGTAGAAGCTGGTAACAAAACTTGCTTTTACTGGAGGTCCCTTTTGTGAATTTTCAGGTTGCTCATGCTGAGGAAGAGAGGCCTGCCCTCCGTGGAACTAGGAAATTAGCATTTAGCTCTACAGCACTGGGACATGTGACCTTGCCCTCATTAGTTGGAACCTGGATTTAATGAAATAAACTGTCACTCGGGACCTCAGCTGCTTGGAATGACTGGCGCCATTATCAGAAACCTCATATACCCACCAAGGAAACTCTTTTCAAATCATGCTGGCTCCAGTTTATGCAACACATTCTTGAAAATATTTTCAGAGCTTACTCTCTGTCAATCACCCTTCTGTATTTACATATGCTTCTGGAATTTGGAGTAAGCAGAGCTCGGGAGCAGGCCTCCAAAATCTCTAAGGATTATACAACTCTCCAGGCACATTAAAGCAAAAGCAAACCACCACCAAGCCAGGTAAGCAAGGGAGGGCTCTTGGGCAATTTGAAGGAGTTCAAATCTAATGGTGAAAAGAGGTTTATTACAGTTTCCGTATTGCATTTTTGACATGTTAGGCATAAATAAAACATTTACTTCCAAATAACTTTCCCACTCAGTTAGATTTTGTTAGTGAACATATTCATCAGTTTGTGATCCAAGAAATACACTGGAAAAATGACAGCTAATCTGACTTACTCTTAGATCTGGTTTGCACTGTCCATTGGACGATGACAGGATTTCCCTGGGTTACTTCTGGAACCTGTTTTATTGATGAGCTTCTGTGTCCTATGCAAGAACCGGCATCTTCTCAGAGGAAGAGAATGAGAGGCCCCATCCGCACCACTCTTGAAAGGACATCAGCAGAGGACCCCCGTGCTAGCATGGGGTTCTGTTCTCAGAGGATGGCACACAGTGACCACACTCGTGTTCTGAAGTATGGATCTGCTACAGATGAGGCCTATAGCTTTTAAAGCACAGTTGGGGAACTCTGAGCAAATCTCTTTTCATAAAGACTATTCTTTGATGCAGTCATGGACTCTCATAGCCACCTGGGTGGACCAGGGGGTATCTTGCTCCTGGCAGACCCTTGGAGGCGGTACCAAGGAGGACTCTGGACCCTGAACACCTGGTCTTTATGGGACACAGAGGGAACCCAGGCCACCTAAGAAGAGGGGGAGCGTGGGAAGAGCCGATGTCAGTGACTACTGTGAAAGCTCTAGCCTCGCCATGATCTCTGTAGCCTGATGAGGACCTGATATGGTTGCCAAGAGCAGCTCCAGGAATCGCTCCTGCTCTTCAGCCACCTCTGGGTATGGCAGAGCAAGATTAATTGCTTTGACCTTTCTGCCTTCTTGATATCCTATTGAGAGTCAGCCTTGAGGGAGAAGGAGATATGGTATTTATTTTTGCATTAAGCAACAGGGATTAAAAAAAATCTTTTCCCCTGAAATCTTGATAGGATTGGACATCAATTAATCAGTGCCACAGTCCACTGACTTCTGGCCATTCTGGCTCAGTTATGGAGAAAAATGTGTTAACTTGTGTAACCTTGGAGTCTGTAGACTTTCAGATCAGTATAATTTTGCCAAGGGAAGAAACCATAAGGATAAATTAATTCCATGTGTGCATTTTTTATGAGGAAGTAATTTAGGTGGTGTTGAAGAAGCAAAAGCAGAGCTGGCCAGAAGAGACTAGTTTGCGAGAGATTAAGGATCTAATGGAGGAATTTCAGTTGCCCATTTAGACAAAACAAATACAGAAATGGACACTAAAGCCCTTAATGCAATCCTCCTCCCCCACCAAAAACAAAACAAAACAAAAAACAAGGAAAGAAAAAGAAAATGCATGCCTAGCAAAAGCAGATCCACTAAGCTCCTTCCAAACACACATCAGAAGGTATTCTGCTGCCCCAGCTGGGTGCTATAGCTTCCTTTGCTGTCCGCAAACACTGGTTGCCAAGTGTAACCACTGGGAAAATATTTAACTGTTCAAATGCAAGCACTTCTAGATCTATACAAATACCACCCTCCAACGTCATCAGTGTGCTGCTGGGAGACACTATGCACTAGCACACTGATGCTGGATGCTGGAGTGTCCCACACCAGGGTTAGACTCCCTGCTCTGCCACTCACTAGACAGCTGACTCGGAGCAAGTGTTGAAATCTCTCGTGAAGCTGTTTCCTGTGTCTCAGAAGAAAAAGTTGGCAAAGCGTCGGTTTTAAGTGTCGACTACATATATCAGTTATGCACAAAGTATAAAATCCTGCTTAATTTCATCATTGTCAGACTGTGGGATGAGAGCTACTCATAATCCAACTATGCTGCTCCTATCCATTTGGAAAATATCCAAGAATTTAGAGCAGATTTGCATTCAGAATCCACAGCCCTTGCTTGCAAGTTTGAAGAGACTGACAAATTCAGTAGCATCAAAACCTAACAGCCAGATTATCAGCCTGTGCGTCCAGTCATATCGCAGAAGAGAAACTTCCAGAGTGAATCAGTTGCTGCTGTGGAGTTCCCAAACATTTGATCTTCACTGGAGGCTACTGATTAAGTTGGTACACTCTTTATATAGTTATTTTGTACCACATAGAAAATGCACTGGGGTGGTGCTGTGGCACAGGTTAATCCTCCGCCTGCAGCGCCAGCATCCCATATAGGTGCCAGTTCTAGTCCTGGCTGCTTCTCTTCTGATCCAGCTCTCTGCTATGGCCTGGGAAAGCAGTGGAAGATGGCCCAAGTGCTTGGGCCCCTGCACCTGCATGGAAGAACAGGAATAAGCTCCTTGCTCCTAGCTTTGGATAGGTGCAGCTCCAGCCATTGCAGCCATCTGGGGAGAGAACCAGTGGATGGAAGACCTCTCTTTCTGTCTCTCCCTTTCATTGTAACTCTACCTCTCAAGTAAATAAATACAAATCTTTAAAATGAATAAATTAAAAAAAGAAAATGCATCAACTATTTTCAAAGTAATAGGCACCACTTTCAACCACATTCAGTTGCTCTGTTTGAAATAAAATGTTCTTCATTGGTGCAGTGAGTGGTACAGAATTTTAATGATAAAATGGGGCTTTATTTTCTATTGCCTGACAGCTACATTTGAAATCTGGGGGTAATTTACAAGCTATTTTGGAACACTTATTCCTTTCTCTCTTTTTTTCTCAAAATATTATTTCTCTCCCTTCTTCTCCTTGACCTTAGGTAGGTGTTTGAAACCAAATCACTTGAAAAAATAGCAGTGAAGTTCCCATTACATAGAAAGCACTTCAAGCATTACAAAACATTTTACAACATAGTTTTGTTTCATAGCTTATGGTCTTATCTGGGGAGACAAAACAAACCACATGAATAATTCAAAAAATCCTAGAGGAATTGTTACATGTTTTGAGCACCTCTATTTATTGCTAAAGGAATGCAATTAGCACTAACTACTATATGAATTTGGAAAAGAGAGAAACCTAGAACTTTCCAGTTAGAATGGAGGTAGAAGAGGGAATTTATCTTAGAGTTGGTTAAAGCATGAAATGTTTGAAAAGAAGGTTGGGTAGCTAAGTCAGTTTGAATATGAGAAGTAGTTCTGAAAACCAAGAGACGAGGAAAACCAAAGGCAGACTGAAACGGGACATGCCTGACAAAAAGGAGAAGGAACAGGAGCTTGCTGGTCATCTTTGCCATTTTGCTAAATTGAGTGGCAAAGGAATGAATCAAAGTGGATACATACTGCCCACAACGGAGAGAAACTGAGAGCGGTACACAGGTGCAGGCACAAGTAACAGGGAAGAGAGATAGAGGAGGTCAGGGAAAGGCATCTGACATTCCACGGAGATGTAGGTGCAGGAGCACAGTACCCTGGAGAAGGGTGCTTCCTGGAATCAGCATCTACAAACAAATTAGCCACCTCTACATTGAAATGTAGGAAGATGTTATCTAACACAGTGGTGCTCAGCCATGGCATTTGTGCTCCCCAGGGAACATCTGCCAATCTGGAGGCATTTTTGGTTGTCCCAACTGGGCCATGGGGATGCTAACTGGCATCTCATGGATAGAGGCTAGGGATGCTGCTACACATCCAACAGCCAACCAGGGAGTCTCACAAAGTAAAGAACTGGCCGGCGCCGCGGCTCACTAGGCTAATCCTCCGCCTTGCGGCGCCGGCACACCAGGTTCTAGTCCTGGTTGGGGCACTGATCCTGTCCCGGTTGCCCCTCTTCCAGGCCAGCTCTCTGCTGTGGCCAGGGAGTGCAGTGGAGGATGGCCCAAGTGCTTGGGCCCTGCACCCCATGGGAGACCAGGAGAAGCACCTGGCTCCTGCCATCGGATCAGCGCGGTGCGCCGGCCGCAGCGGCCATTGGAGGGTGAACCAACGGCAAAAGGAAGACCTTTCTCTCTGTCTCTCACTGTCCACTCTGCCTGTCAAAAACAAACAAACAAACAAACAAAAAAAAAAAAAAACAAAGTAAAGAACTAACTAGCTCAAATATGAACAGTGCCAAGGCTAAGAAACCTAATTCAGACACTGTATGTGAAAACAAAATATCTTTTAAAAAATGTTACCTTGCTTGCCTGCAAAAACAGCATTTCTGTTAACAACAGGCATTAACTTGGAATAGATTTTAGCAACTGTTATTACTGAAGTTATATTTCTTTAATGTATACATGTGCTAATTGCAGCAGACTTTTAAAAGAATATATTCAGCTTCATCACCCTTTTTAAATAAATTGAAAAACTTCCATCATAATCACACCAATGGACAGCCATGAAATGCTGCACACAGTCCTTTTGAGAAAGAATTTAGATACAGTGAGTGGAAAATGACCTTACAGAAGAGAGTGAAGGAAGTGACAGCTGCAATAAACCCAGCCACTGGTCCGATTACACATTTATCTTTCAAAACTACTAATAAATTCTGACCTATATAGCCATTCCAAATATGGATATTCTGGAGAATCTGTGTTCCTTTTGAAGTACTTAATGGCTGTGTATCAGATGAGAACATATTACACATCTATTATTCATAATATCTGAGCTCCAAATTGGCATTAATATGCCACATTAGAGTGCCAGGGGAAACCACAGCCAAACAGAGAGTAGCTATTGAGATGAAAGACATTCCACAAGGAGGGAACCAATCTCAGATTTGGTTAACGCGACCATGGGCACCACAGAAGTTGCTACAGCACATTAGCCACAGACAATTTCCATCCTAGAAAGGACACTCAGTGCAGCTACTGGTGCATAATAAATATTTGATCCTAATTAGACCTAATGAATGAATTTTAATTCTGTATTCACCACACTTTTGTAGGACACTGACCCACCCATGCAAAAATAAAAATAAAAGGTTTTGGAGAATAGAACTATAGCTTTTTTAACACCACCACTAACATTCTTCATTGCCTAAGTCACTTAATTAATGATGATGAAGAATTGTTTGGAATATTCTTTTAAAAAATAGATGTAGTTTTAAAAAATGAGCAGGTGACTTGTACACGGCATAACAATAAAATGCAATATATGCTGCACTGAATAAAAATGTTAATTTTGTTTAAATTAATTCGTTGAGAAGTTCAAGGTAAAATATGTGTCCTAAAATAGAATCTGGTAAGTTTTGATTGGGGTACTGATTTAGAATTTGACTAGTCAAGTTTTAAGTTTACTTTGAAAGATTATTTATTAAAATGGTCCTCTAAGAGGAAGTCAAAAGGATAATAATTTTGTTTGGGGGGATTAAAAATCCAGATCTGTGCATTCTTTAGTTTCACTGGAGTAACTCTTATCCTCTTAGGAGGCAGAACTGTTTAAGCAGCATTGGCCAAAAGACATGCTGTCTATGTAACCTAAATGTTTTCATATGGAACAGAAAACTAAAATTCTCTTTTTTTCCCCATTCTTTTAAAACCAGAGTACCAATGGATGTGAATTTCTGACATCATTCTCTTATTAAAAAAAAATCCTTGATAAACATATCTTCATAATCATCAAATCTACTAAGGCATATTATTAAGGCATATTTTTAAGTCATATAGTTCTAGAGTTTCACCAATGGTATAAGGCTGTCCAGCTACTGTAATTCTAGTAGCTTAACACTATGCCCAGTGCAGGTCTATGGGGGATGAAGAAGCCTTTGTTCCAAGCAGTCATTTAGGAATGAGGCTCCTTTTCTCTATTCTTCCACCATGCCACAGGGGCTCAGAATCCTCCACATTTCTTGAATCCAGTTGGTGGATGACAGCAGAGAGAGAGCACAGAGGATCATGCATAAATTTTACCAAGCAGATCTGCCAGGGGTATATGCCACTTCACTGTACAGACATCAGTATGTGGGTCCTCCCAACTGTAGAGAAGGCTGGGGAATATATTCCCAGGAGAAAGAGAAATTGCATTCATTGAAATACATAGCATAGTTTCTGACAATTAAACTGGTAGAATACCCTTCTCCCAATTTGCTTTTTCTCTATGCTTGATAGATATATTATCAATGATCAATTATCTTGCATTGACAGAGCATTGATCTGAAGTATAGTTTTGAACACAGCCAATAGTGGCTGTATCAAGATGGTAAACGTGTGTCTGGCAAACTGGTCATGACCCCAACAATCACTTCCCCCAGACCACTGCCCTATCTTCAAGCAACCCTACCCCTCTTTCCACCTTGTCATTGACAGCCTTGTTTTCTACTGCAACTATGGTCCTCGGGAAAGATGTGATTAATGTCACTTACATCTTCCTGTCATCTGGAGCAGGACCATAGATTCCACTATCATTAGACTACATCAGAATTATGCTCCTTTCAATTATGTGGAGGGAAAAGTCACAAGAAAATAATAGGCATCAGACACAAACACAAATAGGAGGAGTATGGCATGAAAAACAGTCTTCTACTCATAAAATGCATAACTTCAAATCTGGTCTAAATATCAGAGATTGAATAAAGTCAGTTACATTTTTACTGGCACCATGAAAATTTTTATAGAGCTTGGGGTAGCAGCAATTCATGAAAATCTAGATTTGCCTACCAATCAGGAGCAGGCCACACTGCCAAGAGCCAAAGGTCTTACTTTGCTCTTCTTAGCAGTCAGCATTTAGAACTGGAAGAATAGGCATATTCATTCTTTCAAGACCTTTCATTCTAATTATATATAAAAAGAAAGGAAATGTCTTCCCATTCTTTATATTTTGCTTGACATAAGATTTGTTTGTTCAGTGTTTGTTCATCTCACTTTGTTGATCTCTTATACTCAAGTTTATTAGAACAGATTTAAATTTGTACATCAGAAAACTTATCCCAACATCAGTTAAAATGCAAAATAAATAACAGAAATTTTAAAAGTCTTAGAGTTGTACAAAAATTGTCTTAAAGGAACCAAAAAATTAAGGCGGCCTGATGGAAACAAATGAAGACATCCAAGAATTTTTAATAGCATGTGAATGATTTTGACTGGCAGTTGGCAGAATATACATGAAATAAACTCTTCATTTACTGCTTTTGAAGAAACGATGTTCCAAGAAGATCAAATGGTAGGCACTCAACAGAAGTTCTCTGTCCAGCTCATGACTCTTTTTTATCTATGTCATTACAAGTCACTAGTCACAGTAGAACATGTAGCTCTGTGGAATTTAATTCTAAATAAAATTTACATTTTTTTCCTTTATTCAGCTATGACTTGGCTGTTCACATCATATTTTTTAGAATTTTCACTTGAGACAGAGAGAGGGTTCCCATCCTCTGGTTCACACCCAACATGTCCATATTGGTTGGGACTGGAATGGGCCAATGCCAGGATCTGGGAACTCAGTTCTGGTTTCCCAAGTGGGTGGAAAGATTCAACTACTTAGGCCATCACCACCTTCTCCTAGAATCTTCATTAGCAGGAAGCTGGAGTCAGAAGCCAGAGCTGGGAATTGAATCCAGGCACTTTGATATGAGACTTAGGCATCTTAACTACTGTATTATCTGCTAGACTAAGTGTACACCCTTATACTAATTTTAAATTAGATATATTTTCCAAAATCCTAGGCAGTCAGTTCAATAAAGAGAATATTTCACAAAGTTTACTTTGTCTTAAGATCATGGCCCTAGGCAGCTCATTTTCCAGATAGAAATTATACCTGCCAGTTCACAGATTTTAAAATATATATATATATATATATATATATATATATATATATATATATATATATATTTAAACCAGGTAAAAATTTAGGTAGTATTCATTGTTGAGAATAGCTGGAAATCTGCATGGTTTTCTCATTGAACTACATGGAAAAGCAGGCATCTGCTCAGGGGCCCTGATCTGGAAGATTTAAGGTGTTGTCTGGGCTAGTTTCCTTCTTTTGGACCTCAGTAGCTTCTGAGATATTTAATGGATGCAAAACCCCTTGGAGAAACATGATTTTATAAAGTTATGGGTATTTCCAGCCATACTCAACCATGAATAGTACTTGAATTTTCACATGACTTTATAAAGGGCAGCATCTGATTTATCATGTTGCCATTTCATAGCTAGCTTCTGAAATGAGATATAAGATTAATCAATGTGAAAAGGTAGGACAGGGCAAAGTATCCTTATTGATTTTTAGATTTTGATTTCTGAGTAGGAAAAATAACTAAGCCTTATATAAACTTCTAGTCTTTAAGTGTGCATTCTAAGTTGCAAAGATTCTTGTTAATGTTTTTCTTCATTGATAACTTCACCTGACACTTAAGAAACTTTAGTAACCTATGTCTTTATAAAACAATTTCAAGATAATACACTAGCAGGTATCTTCAGTGCCAGTTGTTTGTACCATTATCAAACATCTGTCTTCTCTCCACCCACATGTTTACAACTGGATAGCAAAAATCAGGGTTAGATGATTAAAAAATATTCAAATAATTTCCATAATGGTGGCTCTCCCATTTGACTCATATTTTGGAGTTACTTCCAAGCAATAGATTAAACAAATTGGTAGACGCATTGATGTGATTGAGTGTAATAAAAGGAAATTGCTACAGACTGTCAACATAGAGATGAATGGCCAGGATGTAGACTTCTCTACCGGATGTATGCAGAGCTGGGTAGAAGCTCCTCTTCAGGGCACTGCTGACATCACGGTACACAGTTAATCAACACATTCAGTAAGACTAATGAGGCAGACACTTTCAGGTCTAAATAATAATTTACAAGTAGCCAGCAAATTAGCATAATTTTTCTTGTGTTATACTTCAATTTTTAAAAAATCACACAAAGGACTTTCTAGAATTATACCACCCTACCAGTTGCTCGCCAGTAAGCAATTCACTGGTCAACTCTAAAACATCAATACTGCCTCACTTGATCATGCCCCCATCCCCTTTCTTCCCTTGGCTTCCAACACCCAACGCCATCTTGCTTTATCTCCTATCTTATCTTCTCGGTTTCGTTAGTTGGTTTTTCTCTTCTCCTGACCTCTCAATCTTGCAATGCCCAGGACTAGGTCTTCTTTCCTTTCTACACTCACCACTTCATTCAATCTCATGACTTTATACATCACGGAGAACCATCCCTGCTTGCCACCTCTCCTGTTTCCACCTGTGCCAAGCCGTCATCCTTTCTCCCCTGGCTGTTACATTAGCCTCCCTGTGTCCACCCTCCCCTACCCACAGACCACTCTCACCACAGCGGTCAGAGTGATGTTTCACAGTGTAGGAGATTCTCTGATCTCATCTTCCAGGGCGCTCCCTTTCTTCCTCCTGAGTGCAGCTGTACCGGCCTCCCTGCTGTTCTGCAGCAGGGAGGCTGCTCCTGCTTAGGGTATTTGCAGAGGCAGCTCCCTCTGCCTAGAACACATCTGTCTCAAGGAAAACTCAAACAGCATTGTGGGTAACTCCCTCACCTCCTTCAAGTTCCTTGCCCAAAACTGAAAATTCCAAGTTGCACATTTCTCAACACAGACCTTCCCCACATCCTCTCCCCTGCGATGCTTTTTGAGTACTATTTTACTTTCTTACCCGCTACATAATTTCTTACATGTTTATATTTTGTTTCTCCAATGGAAATGTAAGCTCTCTGGGGGTTGGGATTTTTATTGAGGTCGTTCATCAATGTGTCATAAGCATTCGGAATAGTGCTTTGCTCTTAGAAGCTGCTCAGACTGTATCTGCCTGAGTGAATACAGACACAGAATGATGAGGACACCTTGAGTGATGGAAATGCCAGACTTTACCACACCCTGTGGTATTCTAAAAGCTTGCAAGAAGAAGAATCACTTCTTGCTTGAAGATACAAAGTAGGAATTGAAAACTCTAATATAATAAGAACATCTTTTAAATATCAGCCTCAAAGAGTTGATTGCTTTTTTTCTCCATAATTCTTACAATGCACACACCATCAGGCTCTGTTGTACTTTATCAACAGGTGAGGGTAAGGAGCTCCATTTGATATATCTACAAATAGAATAAAGTTTGTGCATGGAGGAAGGAAAGGGATGTCTTTTTCAAAGGGTTGAGTTAGATGACTATATTAGTTATCTTTTTGTCACTACAATGAAATACTTCAGACAAGTTATTCATGAAAGAAAGAGAGGTTTATCTAGCTCATAACTTTGGAGAATGAAAGTCCAAATGGCATAATATAGGCTCTGGTAAAGATCCCCATGGCTGGTAGAGTTTGTGCAGAGGAAGAATCACATGGTAATCCAGGAAGGGGAGAGAGAGACAGAGAGACAGAGACAGAGAACAAACACAAGTTTCTATAACAAAGATCTTGCAAGAGTTATCTCCCAAGGACACATCCTCAGTGATCTGAGAATCTTCTGTGGGTCACATCCCCTAAAAGTTCCTCTCTTCCCAGTAGCACCACTCTAAAGACCAAGCCTTTAATACTTGGGACTTTGGGGAACATTCAACATTCAAACAATAGCAATGAGCATATGATATAGCACATTTAACAGTAGCAAGTAGAGAGAACATAGATACAAGTATTCATTAAGTCTCACAATAGTGAACGAATGAAGTGCAGAAGACATAAAAAATACCTTAATCAGATGAGTTTCCTAGAGGTTGAAAAGGGTTTTTTTTTCCACAAAATATGTGGAAATTGGAATAATTTGGTAAGATTTTGCTACATTTTGGATAAATCCTTTAAGAAGGCATCTTTAATCTTTAATTCCACATAGAATGCAGTAGAATGAACTTGTAAGATTCTTTCGTTATAAGTCTAAATCATTCCATTGTCAAAGCTTATCATATTTTGAAAAATCTTTACTTATTCCACTATTCTTATTTACTTATTCCACCTTTAACAATCAATCAATGTTAGGTCTTCAACTTCTACAAAATACTCTGTACCATAGCACTTTGATATTCCCATGTGGGAAATCTTTGTTTTCCACTTCAAGTTGGCTCATTGAAATGGCATCGACTGAAGGATAGCACAGCCCAGAGGACACCAACTGCCACTTTCATTCCTGAACATATTCCCAGTCCCCTTCTATGCTTAGATTTCCTAGCTCTCAGGCTCAACTCTCATATCAAGAATAAGTACGTGTACTATGTATTGGAAATGACTAATTTTTTTATTATTGTCCATGATTTGGCCAAACACGGGGGATGAATATTCCGGAAAACTAACAAAATATGTCTATATAGGCAGGCATCCTATGTATAATGTATCTGCACAGATTTTGTGACATTAGTAGCATTTGCTAGAGCAATACTGATCCCTGGAAAAGAAATGTCAGAAAAGAACTCATCTGCTGTTTACAAGTGAGTTCTTGAACATATCCAGAAAAATAAAATGTGCGGTTTGTTAAAAAGTGCATTTGTCTTTCTTAGGTTGCATGTAGATATTTTTATGTGAAAATATTGACATTTAATAGAAGAAATCAACTTTGCTGCTGACTTTAAGAATGCAGGTGAGTAGGAGTTGTCATCAATCTTACTCTGAACATTTGTCACCATACCAGTAAAGCAGCATGCATTTTTTATAAATGATTGCTATTTCAGTCACATAGTAAAAGTTAATGGATACAACTCCAAACACAAGATTTAATTCACACACACATGCACAAACATGCTCGTGTTGGTCTACGGAGAAAATATATCTTTTATGTTAAAATTGTGTACTTCTTTGAAATGTAGTTCAAAGCAAGGAAGAAAATTTTAAACATTTTCTTTCACATTTGGCTCCTTAAATGTCCCAAAGCAAACACCTGAACATATGTTCAAACATTGGAATTCATAACCACAATCAGTCATGTCTTTATTCATTGAGATTTTTGTTTCAATATCCTTCTGTTAGATTTTTCTTGGATGTTTACCTTGAAAATCCATACTGAAAGTTCAAAAAAGTTTTTCACTAAAGTCACATTCACAGATCATTTCATAAATAATACTTCTTTGATAGTTAAATCCACATATAGTTCACATGTACCAATGCAGACAGCTATCATTGTAAAGATATTCTTGCTCACAAAGGCCATTACATTAAATTCACTTGTACTTAAAGAGTAGGTGTTCATGGTTAGGGAGTGTTTTGGGAGGAATTGTAACCTATACATCTTAATTTCTTGGACTCAACTATGCAGAAAAGGGGCTCCCAATGTGTCACAGGGCAATGCCTTTCCTGACTCCTACACTAAAAAATTGACCTCCCTGATCATTTCACTCAGCGCAGATCTAGCAGTCCTTTTGTCACTGACCACTGGTTCTCCAAATTATAGATTCTACATCATCATTTCATGGCTTTTGTTACAACTTTAATTACATGATTACTTGGACAATTACCTTTCAAAAACTGGCTCCCTTCACTGTGAGTTTCTCAGAAGATGTCCCCAGTGAGGGTCAGAGAGGCCACTACACAGTACTGAGTAGACCCTCAGCTGATGATTGCTGATTATGATACAAAAACCAATGATGCAGGAAATGCTGAAAGAGCCAGAAGTTTGCCATTTAGAATTTTATTCTTCATACGATGCTAAGCATATGTTATATCTAAGCATAAGTTCTATTTATTTTCATTATGATAATAATTCAGTGTGGAAATGTTTTACTATCTCAGAATATGATTCCATTCCTTGTTTTTATATTTTCTGTTAAATGCCACATTTGCTACTCAGTCATGTTCATCAATTTAAGAAGAATGATCTTACGTATAAACCAGAATGGACAGAAATTTGGAGTTTACTAGTAAAACCAAATAACGTTTTAAGTGAACAGTTAACTGCTTTTAATGCTTTACGTAGTTTCACATTCATAGAGCGAAATATTGTCATAAGGATCTCTTTTTGTTCCTTCAGTGATTTCTTTCTTTTTTTTTAAGATTTTATTTATTTATTTGCCAGGTAGACTTACAGACAGTGAGAGAGAGAGAGAGAGAGAGAGAGAGAGAGAGAGAGAGGTCTTGCTTCCATTGGTTCACTCCCCAAATGGCCGTTACAGCTGGTGCTACGCCGATCCGAAGCCAGGAGCCAGGTGCTTCTTCCTGGTCTCCCATGCGGGTGCAGGGCCCAAGGACCTGGGCCATCCTCCACTGCCCTCCTGGCCATAGCAGAGAGCTGGACTGGAAGAGGAGCAACTGGGACTAGAACCCGGTGCCCATATGGGATGCCCATGCCGCAGGCGGAGGATTAACCCGCTGTGCCATGGTGTTGGCCTTACAGTGATTTATTTCTTAAAGCTCCTTTCACTATGATAGATGAATAATATGGAATTTGTGGTTTCCAATTTTGCAATGTGAATACAAACTTTTTAACACAATTTTTAACACTTAACATTTCCTCCTACAGTCACCACATCAGTACGTAGTAAGTGGCGAAGAAGCAATTGATTTGTGAATATTGTCAATACTGCATCAGACAGAGAGTCTGAGGAAAAGGGTTCTTTGAGGGAAGTATCAAGGCTGACATTGGATCTCTGTCCCACGGCCAACACAGCAAGCCACACCCTTTCCTTACTAATGAGCCTAGAAACATTGCCAGTCCTGCCCTGCACTGTGGAGAACACAAGGCTTCTTATCCCTCAACACAGTGTACTGACTTTCCTTCCACTGCCTGGTCCAGTCACCTCGCCAGGTCCTTAAATCCAGACTAGGAGATAGCAGGGCTGCTGTCTCCTAAGACAGTTTGGCAGACGGGAAGTCAGTTCGCAAAGCTAGTATATGTGGGCGATAGCTCTGGAAGGCAGAGAGAACGATGTGAAGAGTAGTCAGGACTCTACTGTCCAGAATTTCAGTCTTCTTCTAAAAGAAGAAATCTTTTAGGGTCAGAATTTCCATTCTAATGCCATTGAGATGATGGTGCTTTGATTTATGCAAAAAAGCATTTTAATTATAGGGACTCTTGAAGATAATGAGTAGGGAAGTGGTTTTAAATTTTGTTGGTTAAAATTGCATTGAATGCAATGCACTTATTTTAAAATCTAATATGACTGTAATTGTGAAGACTACATGCTTGCAAATATTTGCCTACATTCTCATTTCATATGCAGGTGATAAAGGTCAGACCAATGGCTGCATCATAGGTATGCTTCTTATTTCCTTTTGCTCTGCTTCTCTGTATGTTGTGGAAAATAAAAATCTGGCAACATGCTTCAACTTTGTTGTCTTTTTGATGCTTTTTTAAAAACATATTTATTTATTTATTTAAAAGGCAGAGAGAGAGAGAGAGAGAGAGGTTGGTCGGTCGGTTGTCCATTTGCTGGTTCACTCCCCAAATGGCAGTAATAGCCAGAGCAATGCCAATCCAAAGCCAGGAGCCAGGAGCTTCTTCCAGGTCTCCCATGCAGGTGCAGGGGCCCAAGGACTTGGGGCCATCTTCTACTGCTTTCCCAGGCCACAGCAGAGAGCTGGATCAGAAGTGGAGCAGCCGGGACATGAATCAGCACCCATATGGGATGATGGCACTGGAGATGACGGCTTTACCCGCCTGCTATGCCACAGCACCGGCCCGGCCCCCTTGATGAGCCTTTCGTCAAGATACATGCTTAGGCGAGAAGAGCAGGTAGGGGGTGGGAAAGTGGTGAGTTTTAGAAAGACAGAGTTTTGGGGCCAGCATTGTGGCACAGCAGGTAAAGCAGAGGAAGCTGGCCCAAGTGCTTGGGCCACTGCACCCATGTGGGAGATCCAGAGGAGGCTCCTGACTCCTGGCTTCAGCCTGGGCAACCCCTGGCCATTGGGGCTCTTTGGGGGATTGCACAGCAGATGGAAGATTCTCTCTCTCTCTCTCTCCCCCCTTCCCTCCCTTCCTTCCTCTCTCTCTCCCTGTGTGTGTGTGTGTGTGTGCGCGCACACGCACTCTTCTCTCTGTGTAACTCTTTCAAATAAATAAATAAATATTAAAAAAAGAAAAAGAAAAACAGAGTTTGAGGTCCTCAGAGGCATTCAAACGAGTTTACCAGCTGCTTGGAAATGTGAGTCAGGAGCCAGTGTGACAGATCAGGGATGAGACTCAGGTTTTGGGATCATCATCAGGGAGGAAAGAGGTGCACTCAGGGAAGATAACGGAGACTGAGACTAGAGGGACAGAACCCCAGGGACTACACTGAGGCTCAGCCAAAGAAAGAGGCCCCTGCAAGCGGAATTCAGAAGGCGAAATCAGAGTCATTGAAGGAAAGTCAGGAGCTGCCAGCGCCACAGAAGGCAGAGGAGAAGAGATGTGAATGCAGGTCAGGGATTCACCAGCGTCTAAGGCTGGCAATCTAAGCCTTTCCTGCTTGCATCCATTTCCAAACGTTACTTCACATTGACTAACACATTGCCTCTCACCTTTAATAACATTGACACGAGGAAATTAGAAGTTATTCTTTGAGTTATTAGAACTGCATAAGTTCTAATAACTTATGTTAGGCTTACTGTTTAATATTTAATTATACACACACACACATCTTCATGGACTTTACCAATGAAACGGTTCAGGGCATGTCAACCCAAATATGCCCCATTGGCATACTGACTATTTTAGGTTAAAGGTACTTGTCAAACAGCAGATGTAAGAAGTCACTATGACCTTCCTTCTGTTTCTTAAAAGCAGACGGGATTGTGTTGGGAAAATGTCCTCCCCGTGCCAGAAGGAAAGTATCGGTCTTATCAGCAAGGACTAGAAACTGAGGCTGAGGGAAATCGGTACCAACATGCCTGTTACACTGGCCCGCACCTTCCCAGCGACTTCTCCACCGATCAACCACCCCGGCCTTGTCACATTTCACAATTCACTATTCTTGGTCTGATTCAGTATGCAGGTGTCCAGTTCTAACTGCACTTTGGAGTCTTCATTTCCAAATTCGGACATCTCTGGTTCTGTTGATCTGTCTTATGTTGGCTTAATTCTCAGGCCCAGCCAAACAAAACAAAACAAAACAGCAACTACTACTACTATTACAAAAACACACCTGGAAACGTGGGAAGTATCTTTTCTTTGAATTCAATGATTTTAAATTTGAACACTTCTGGCTTACACTGAATTTTCAGACTATGTGTGAAATTACTTGTAAAAAGAACAGAAAAAGATATTCAACATTATCCATCGTTTGTCAAAATTTTAGAAAAGATGGTGATGTTTACCAGCTTTTCCATTTCAACATATCAGAATTCCTCCATGGATAAAACGAATACAAAAAAACATGAATGAATATTTTCAAATTGAACATCGATTTTTGCCAAATGGCAATGACAATTTACTAGTTTTGATTCTGTGAAATCAAAGTGTCAAGTGTAAATATTAAGGAGCAGATGTGCATATGTAAATTTTATGAATAAATCAAATTAGAAGAAATGTATTAAGTTAAAGAGTAGAATCTCTATGTTAAAAATAGGCAGCCCCATGGGCCGGCACCGTGGCTCACTTGGTTAATCCTCCACCTGCGGTGCCAGCATCCTATGTGGGAGCCAGGTTCTAGTCCCAGTTGCTCCTCTTCCAATCCAGCTCTCTGCTGTGGCCCGGGAGGGCAGTGGAGGATGGCCCAAGTGCTTGGGCCCCTGCACCCACGTGGGAGACCAGGAAGAAGCACCTGGCTCCTGGCTTTGGATTGGCACAGCACCAGCCATAGAGGCCATTTGGAGAGTGAACCATTGGAAGGAAGAACTTTCTCTCTCTCTCTCTCACTGCCTATAACTCTACCTGTCCAAAAAAAAAAAGGCAGTCCGCAGTCGGCCCTGTGGCATAGCAGGTAAAGCTGCCGCCTCCAGTGCCGGCATCCCATATGGGCGCCGGTTTGAGTCCTGGCTGCTGCACTTCTGATACAGCTCTCTGTTATGGCCTGGGAGAGAAGATGGCCCAACTCCTTGGGTCCGTGCACCTGCGTGGGAGACCCCAAAGAAGTTCTTAGCTCCTGATCGGCACTCCCGTTGCAGCCAACTAGGGAGTGAACCAGCGGATGGAAGACCTCTCGCTCTCTCTCTCTTTGCATAACTCTTTCAAATAAATAAATAAATCTTTAAAAAAAATAGGCAGTTCTTGCTCTGCACAGTTTTATGCTAACGGGAACCTGTGCATAATGAATTGTATTATCACGCTGTCCTGTGACAACTGAGTGGACTGCCTATCTATTGTAGTCATTTTCCATAATTTATTGCATAAATCTTAAGACAAGCATCATTTTTTTCTTAGTCTATTGCACCTCTAAAGAGGTAGGAACATATATGCTTATTCACTGTTAGATTCAAACTTCATTATAAATTTTCATAAAGTATAGTGAGAAACTACTTGGTAGTTTAAAGAGCATTCATAACAAAGATATATGCAAAGATACACACTACAAAATTACCTTGAATGTAAGTTTGCAAAAAGTCTTGGCCTGATAAAGAACTAAATTCATTTTTTTTTATTCTAATTCACCATTTATAGAAGTTTTGGGCCCTACACAAGAATACAGAAATATAGGCCAGCCATTGTATCATCTACTGGGTCCTTTTCTCTTTGTAAATGTTCAGAAATTTGGGCTACTTTAAGTAAAAAGTTAATCTTGTCTGTCAATGTTAGCACTTGGGCCATATAGTTATAATTCATTCTGTATATGGACTACATCTTACATCTAGGTCATGGCAGGTAGAGGAAAAAGTCTTTTCATGCAGGCTTCTTTTTTCCCAGACATTAAGTCATTAAAAAGAATAATAGATGTCCATATTCCCACATTTATATTAAAGTAGAAGGTATAAATTCAATTAAAGCCCATTGTGCACCTCTCTAATTGAAATCTACTTCCTACCTCCAGAGTTAACCAAAATTTAATTTTTATATTCATCGGTTCATATATTTCTTGACACTGTTATGTAGGTTTTTAGAAAGTCCTCTCTTAAATGGTAAGGTAATTTTTAAGGCGACTTTATGACTTTTTTAAAAAAGGATTTATTTATTTATTTGATAGAGTTATAGAGGGAGGGAGAGACACGAAGAGAGAACTTCTAGGTGCTGGTCTATTCCCCAAGTGGCCACAACAGCCAGGGCAGGGCCAGACAAAGTCAGGAACAATGAGCTTCACTCGGGTCTCCGACATGGGTGGCCTTGGGTCATCTTCTGCTGCTTTTCCCAGGCCAATAGAAGAGAGCTGGATTGGTGGAGCAGCAAAAACACAAACTGTCGCCCTTATGGGACGCTGTTGTCATAGGTGGCAGCTATACCTGCTATCCCACAGCACTGGCCCCAAAGTAATTCTGAAATTTGCAAGTTTTTATCTTGATGGGCTATTCTGCATTTTATCCATGTTTTCTGTATTAATTGATATTGATGTATAGTCAGAGTGTAAAGTCTTAATACACAAACCCCTGATTTATATAAAATGGGGAAGGAGTCTTTAGGAATGAAATTATTGAAGCAATATAAAATGACCCTTATGACATGTAATGGGACTTTTAATTGCTTAGGGTATTAAAACTAGTTATTTGTGCTCATTTAAAAATTATTTGGTTTTAGTAGTAATCCCGTAATTGCCTTCCTGTCTGTACTTAAATTAATAAGTACATCTAAGTGTTAAATATAACACACCATAATTTTCATTAAAAGAGATAGAAAATGATCTCTGCTAAATGTTTGTACACATACATTTTTATTTAGTCACTTAAAATACTGAGTCAGAAAAAGGAAAATGTGAATATATGAAATGATGATGTGGACACAAATAATTTCTAATCTTTAATGCATTTTAATTTTAATATCAAAAATAGATAAGATACTGTCTGGAGGATAGAAATCTCACTGCTATCAAGTTTTGTCACCATAGCCTAAAAATTATCAGTTTGTTTTCAGACAAGTTTTTACAAGCTGTGGCTATTAAGAGATGGATCTCACCATGTGAGACAATGAAAGCACATGTGCCAAGCTGAAATTAATTTTGAGACATGCACTGATTTTCAAAGGAAAGTTGTCAAAAAAAAAAAAAAAAGAACAAAATGAAATGTATTTGTATAAAGACCAGTAACCATCATGAAAACTTTTTTGACAAATGATAACTTCTACTTCTATTGAATTTACCTTTTCACTAAGTTTTTCATTCTTTTTCTTGGTTTTATCATCATTACCCAGAGTCTTCCTTGATGCCAAAATAATGTTTAGAAATGGTTTACATCTAATTTTAGTCTTATATTATCTTGAAAGAAAATCATTACGCAGATGTAAAAAGAAGAACATTTATTTAGCTTTATGTTAGGAATACAGTTTGCTTTCTTATTTTAGCTCCACCATTAAGAGGTGATGTTCTGTAAGTTATTTACTTCCCTGAAAGGTTAGGGTGTTACTGCCCTGTACAGCCAGGGAAAGGACCATTTCCTACTTCACAACGTGGCCTGGGTCTCTAAGTCTGACGTTAACACTCTCCCTGAATGAGCACTGACCTCCCCACTTTATCTCCAACACCGCCCTGCTGAGTCCTTCCTTACAGGCTCACTGTCTGCCCTATCCTCCGATGGGCACGCGAAGGCCAACTGAACACAGAGCCATCCCTTCCAACACATGGCTCCATGGGCATCACAAGCGTGTGGTTTTGAATCTAACTGCACATTTAGACAGCCATATTTGTTTTTGGATAGTCTTAACCACTCTTAACTGTGGTTTTTAACCTTTTTTTAAAACAAGTGGATACCCTCTTACTAAAAAAAAAAAAAAGGAATAGGAAATATCTTTGAGCAATAAATCAAAACTAATTTGGAGGCAATATTTGATTGCATATTCATTAAATTCATATAACATGGGCCCATATGTAAGTTTTTCAACATCCTTGGAGTGTTTTGAAAATTAAGAATTTGTTCTAAATCTTGAATGTTGCATAGTTTCAAAGTATTTCAAATGTCAGTTCAAACAAAATTTCTGAATACCACATGGAGCTAAACTCAAAACCAACCAAATATCTTGGGTTTTCAAACTTGAGTGAAAGAATTCTCAGCTGAGACGCTACACCAAGTAATCTGATATGGGATGAGAGTGCCCAAGTGGCAACTTACCCACTGCACCAAATGCCCACTCAGATATTTTAATAAGTTGGTAAATAACACACTTTAAAGATCTTGACCTAAAAGCCAATCTCTCATTTGCTATTTTTTTAATAATCTACAAAGCATGACAGAGGTGTGGGGGGTGTTTCACCAGGCGGTTAAGACCCCTGCATACCAAATAAGAGTGCCGGCGTTCTATGCCTGCCCCAGCTTCTAATTCCAGCCTCTTGCTAACGCACGTCTTAGAGGCAGTGACGATGGCCCAAGTGACTGTGTTCCTACCACCCATGCAGATCTGGATTGGGCTCTCAGCTCCTGGCTTTGGCCCAGCACAGCCCTGTGCATTTGTGGACAACAGATGAGAGCCCTCTTTCTCTCTCAAATAAATTAATAAGTAATTTTTTTAAAAAAAGGATGACAAGCAACTTATCATATCAGTGTAACCACCTGTACAATGGGGAACATACTGCTTGAAAGATCAATACCTCCCTACATTAAAATAGATAATTATAGAAGTCAAATTGTTGAAAATGAAATAGTCATGTGTTTGGCGAAAAAATATACTAACTGATGAGACTGAACACTAACTAAAATTATAGGTGCAGCTATTTTGTTGGTCGTTTTATTTTCTAGGACAAAGTCTACATTAAAGACAACGAAAATGAACTGCCCTGGTGCCTTATGCTCTGCGTCTGTTGTTCACCTTCTCTTTGCATTTCTACTTCTCTCATCCTGTCCCTGTAGGGACTAGACAACGCTTTCTCTAATTATTTTGAAGATTGCTCAAAACTATTATTACCACATGGGTCTCATTGTGAGTCTTTGGTACTTAATAAGTAAAAGTAAATGCTAATACCTAAAATACTATCACAGGGGCATCCCTATGTTTTTGCTCTATGTAATATGTAACATCTATATATTGCCTGAGTACTGGGTTTTCCCTCCTCTGAGTTGTGAGCATGGTCATCCTATTCTACCCATATGCCCGTTTATCTAATCTAAAATCCCAATTCCAATACAGCTTTTTCTCTATGATAATACCTATGATTTCTGGTCTAATCTATGCCCAACTGCCAATCTAAGCCCTGTGCTCCAGCAGTACTGGGGACCTGTACATTACCATCCTCTTTGACCGAGTTATTGCTGCTTGGATCAATGTGTTGTACTCTCTCACCAGACTATTCATTTGCCTGTGGCACAACTCTTTGCAAACAGGGAGTGGAAACAGAACAGAATCTCATGCATGTTCATTTAGTGATCTTGACTGATCACAATAATGTACAATATTCTCTGATCTATTGGAAGAGGCAATAGCAAATTTCTACTTTCTGCATCCAACTGTTAAAGACTACATTGAAGACTGAATGGCTCAGTAAAACTTATGATAAGCAATTTTTGATCACATTTAATTGAATTTGTTTCAAAAATGAGGGAAAGAGGCACATGCAAAAGCAAAAAGGCAAGAAAGATTATCCTTAAATACCATGTGAAGGTATTATCAATTAGAGAGTGAAAATTCATAAATAAAATATTTTTCAAGTGTACAATATGGTCACATTCAAAAGCAAAAAAGATTATCCTGCTCTTTATCACCACTACCTTTAACAAAAGTGAACAGAGCTCCTTGAAGAAACGGCCAATTTTAGGACTGAGACAGTAGCTATACAAAATGTGCCTGTTACATCTCGCGGTGCCAAGATAAAAAAAACTCTAAATATTGGGTGTTTGTCAAAGGGGATAGGGATTCAACTGAATGAACTACCTACATATGACCAAAGCCGGAACAATTTGAACAACAAAATAAGTAAAGTAGTATTTGATTATAATCCAAAGTACAAAATAAATATCCATGTGTTCCAACTGATATGAGTAAATGATTGAATTTTGAAAACTGGGAGAGGGGTGGATAGACAAATCTCCCATGTAGAAAAATTCTAAATAATTTATGCAAATGCTCTGTGCTCTGCCCCAAAGGAGGAGGAGTACAAGTCCCCACTCCTAACATGTGGGCTGCACACAGTTGCTTTCTCCACAAGAGTACAGTGTGGGAAAGAAGAGAAAGTAACTCCGTAGGTAGAGAAATCTGACAAACACTACCCAGATAGGTGATCAAAGTCAACATCCGTAGTGATTTGTCATGCTGACTGTGTGTATCCTTGATATAGTAAGATGAGAATGGCACTTTTTCTTGTGGTCTTCCACCCCCAAGCCCATAACCTCAGTCTGATCATTAGAAAAATTTCAATAGGAGGGCATTCTATGAAATACCTGATAACATTTCCTCACACTGTCAAAGTCCATCTAAAGGAAAAGAAAAAAAGGAAAGGAAACTGTCACTGCTAAGGGGAGCCTTAGGAGATATAATTGACTAAATGTGACATAGTATTCCAGATAGAACCCTGGAACACATGGTGGGCATTAGGTGACAATCAGGGAAATATGATTGTTCACTATAGACTTTAATAATAATTTGTAGATATTGGCCCATTAATTTTAACAACGGTATCATATGCTATGTATGATATTAATCATAGGGGAAACTTTGTGTGGGATACATGAGAACTCTTGTCCTATATTCACAATTGTTTTGTCAATTTAAAATAGTTCTAAAAGAAAATACTGGGTGAACCAAGTTAACTAATAGAGTAACTAAAATATAATGTATTCAAATGAAATGGACACTTTAAAATTTGATGATTGTTTATAGGCCTTGTCTCTTCCGTTGAGGAACAGTGTTTTTTTCCTTCATACTTGTGTTGAACTTTTTACATAGTGTAGGGTTAATTATATGATTATTAAGTAAACTGAAAATCGATCTTTGTAAGAATTAAGAGTGGGAATGGGAGATGGAAGAGGAAGAAGGGTTAGAGTGTGAGTGGGTGGCAGGTATTACTATGTTCCTAAATCTGTATATATGAAATACATGAAAGTTGTATAACTTAAACAAAATTTAAAAAATGAAAAAAAACAAAATATTACAATGGATATTTTGTTTCTGACCTAAAATAGTTTGTGTTTAAAGTAAAAGAATATTTTTGTGTGCAAAACAGGAAAGCTGAATTTAATAACTGCAATAATTCACACTGGAATACAAATAAACTTGTGATCTGAGAGAATCTCTTTGTAGGAGGTTCTGAATTGTTTTTTGCTTACATTCTCCAGAACCTCCATTTAAGTGTCTGCCCTTTCTCTGCTGATTATACTTAATTTGGGGACATCAATTCAGATATACCAATAAATGCTACTCTTTGAATAGTGAAGTTGGTGCCAAAATACAGCTCCTACAAATAGGAACTCCAGGTTTTGTTACTGCTAGTTTTCAAATGCTTTATCCAATAACCAGATCAACTATCATCATTTTGCTAAGATTAAAACTGTATCTTAAATAAAAGTACATAGTATTAAATAGAATAGTGACTATAAAATTTTCAACATGAAATCTGATAGCAATTTAATTTTCTAGCAAGTGTAGACTACAAATCTTACTAAGTTTAGTCTGTTTAAGGTGTTAGTGAAGTAACAGATTCATTTTTACAACAATTCTTCAAGAGAGTTTAGAAACCTTCCCACTAAGCAAAGAGCAAATCAGCTCTTAGCTTCCTGGGTGACTTAGCATCTAACAGCAGCCAGAAGACGACGAAGCTCCTTCAGAGACTGACTCATGCGAGTTCATCTACAACTATCTAGGTCTCTCCCAATTGGTCATATTTTCATTGGATATTATTTACTATGTCTGGAATCCTAATACTTGGGAGTCTTTAATGAGAACAATAATACCAAAAAATGCAATGTGCGGCCAACACAAATTTATATGATCAACAAGAGAAAAGAATGTTTTCAGATCCTCGACTTGATTATTTTTGTTTGATGTGACAGATTTGCTGAAAAAGCTTACAAATCCTCTCTTCTCCTCTCTTCCTCTCCACCTGCCCCTACCCCCACCAACATACGCATACACACTACGCACACACACCATTTCACAACAACGTCCTATCTAACTGTTAACACACACGTCAGCTCTAGGCTGCCAAGATTTTGAGGATAATTGAGTCTACTGAGTACTCATTTATTCTCGGTATACACTACATTACAAGTAATAGTACTGAACTTTGCAATGCTTACAACGTTCCCTAGGAGTATGTCAGTAAAACAGGCAAAAAAAAAAAAATCTAGAAGTTTATTATTTTTCCACCAGTACATTTAACACCACCTTTGGAGAGTGAACAAAAGGCACAGTGTCAAGTAGATAGACCTGGACAAAATGCTACTGTTTGTTCCTCATGAGCACAGGGGCATATTTAAGCACGGAAAGACATTCCGTGGGTCTCCTGGGACTTCCTTCTTTCAGCTGAATTATGCCAACATGTTCACACCACTGTGGTTCAGACTGTGTTGGAATTTAAAATGCAGACATCTATTTGCCAATGCTTAAATACCACAGCTATAAAAACTCATATTAGGATTGAACTTGGACTTAAAAACTATCATGGAACAAATGGGAGTTTATTGGAGGAAAAAAAAAGTGTGTCCACATGAAATTACTGTAAAAAGATATGGAAATAAGGAATGTCCTTGTTTGACAGCTTCTATACTTATACAATGAAGCCTCAAAGTCACCACAAGTCACCTGGCTTTGGATTATGTTTCAAATCCGGGCTCACTGACATTCATGAAACTTTTGGCAAACATGGGCCAAGTTTCGAGCAAGGCTGGGTAGAATACTTCTTTCATGTGGGACCGGTGTGAAACTCAGAGGCTTTGGCTGGATTTCCCCTCGAGTTTCACATCCAAACAACCCAAAGTTTCAGAGTTAAAATTAAAGGGGTGACAAGTATCAGAGAAAAGAAAACAGCAACAAAACAGGAGAAGAAACAGCAGTGGAATGGCCATCTACCATCCTTGTGCCATTTGATTTGGAAATGGAACTTGCAGTGCCTTTAACACTGCATTTCCACCGCACACTGCTGAGCCAGGGGTTCCCAGTACTGATGGAGCTTTCTAAATGCCCAAAGCACATACCTAACATAACTGAAGGATTTATAATGGTGATTATACACAGAAAATGTGATGATTAATATGCTCCTTCCAGGACAGATTTGAAGGGGGGAAAGTAGCCATTAAGTGCCAAGTTTTAGAAATAAAAAAATTCATAAAAATGTTTTCCAAACATTTAAAAAATTATTTATTTAATTTAGTTGAAGAGACAGACGTGGAAAGAAATAGAGATTTCCCTTCTGCTGGTTCACTCCCCTAATGCCCACCACAGCTGGAGTTGGACCAGGCTGAAACTAAGAGCCAGGAACTCCATCCAGGTCTACCACAATCACCGTGGGCGGGGAGCCAACTACTTGATCCATCAACTGCTGCCTCCCAGGGTGCACATTGGCAGGAAGCTTGAATCAAGGGAGGAGCTGGGACTCCAACTGAGGCACCCTGGTAGCGGGTAGCGGGTAGCGGGTAGGAGCATCTCAAGAGAGGTCTTAACTGCTACAGCAAATGCCTGCTTGGATTTTTCCATGCTAATGAGAAGCCTAGAGATCATATTGCAGGAGCCCCTAACCCAGATGGAATCTCTTCCATAGCATTCACCATAGTTCCCACCTTTTCGAAGTCTTGTGCTGTAGCCGGCCACTTGCTTCCCGTTGTCCTAGCAAGGTGCAGGATATGGGACGCAGACTGTGACAGCTCTGTGGAGCCACTGTCATTGACTGGCACTTCAACAGTCTCCCAACAGCATTAGATAAATCCTATTCCTAACCTTCAGCAGAGTGCACGGGGAACACACTTTCACTGGGCAACATTCGCTTCAGTATCACACTGAAGGCTTTGAAAAGGCCCTGTGCTTGAGGCAGGAAAGAAAACAAATCTAAAACACACATGAACTGTCCTTAAAATAAGAGAACAGTTCCAAGTGGATCGAATGACTAGTAAGTGCTATAATTTGCCCATTTTAGGAAATACGGTTTTTCTTTTTCTTTTTTTTTTTTTTCATTCTTTATCCCTCACACAGCAGAAGTTCCACTAGTAGAGTACACTTTTGGCTACTGAGGTTTGCTTTTTTTTTTTTTTTTTTAAATTTTCCTTTGCTTTCTTTTTTCTTTTTCCTTTTTTAAAAAAAAGATTTTGGTTACACAAAAAAATCACTATGCATTTAAAATGCATGTTCTTTTGGCATGTGGTTTGTGATAGCAATGAACTCCTTTAGAAAAGAAAAACCTTTAAGCTTCAGATATTTCAGTGTTTATGTTAAAAAAAAAAAAACAGCAGCAAGACACATGGTAATTCTGAGAAGCAGGACATGCAAGTTGACAGAATCAGCCTGGGTTCTGTGCGGTCACTTGCTGCCTGCTTTCACACATCTGCTTGGAGCAGAGCAGTGAGTTGTCAGAGTCTAAGTGGGGAGAAGTCTAGCCAGCAAGCCCTTTTCTCTCGGTTAAGGGTCCCCACAGAAGTAAAATCTAAGGCTCATCAGTGAGAAAGACCAAAGCCCCAATAAATTATTTAAAAGAAAGGCTATCAAAGCATGAAACTGAGAAAGAAGAAAAAAAAAGGCTTTTAACTGAACATAGTAAATACCCACAATCAAAGTAAACGTTATGTTTGAAGTTAAAGTCCACAGATCAAAGTACTTTGCAAAATGCGAAGTACAAGCAAAAGAAGGGAGAGAGGGGAGGCTTGGAAAACTATCCCAAATATTTTATTGTCACATTAGACAAACTCGCCAGCAAATATGCCTAGCAAAAGATTAGCTTAGGTAAGATTCGGCTTGAGAAAGAAATTCTCAAAACTGAGCCACATAAATTGTGCTAAGGATATACAAAACAATTAAAAAAAAAAAAACTGAAAACAATCTCCCCCCTCAAAACAACTGTTTTGATTCCACCCTCATGAACAGATGAAAACAGAACATATAATATAACTCTTTGTCTTTCAAGACTATTACTAATCTATTTTCTTTGTCAGGTGTTTGTATCTTTTTTTTTTTTTTTTTAAAAAATGTCCTTAAAAACAAGAACATAGCCTAAACATCAAAATTACGATGTCTGAAAAGCCCTCTGGCTGCATCTTGCAATGAGGCTTAATTAGAGTCCTGAGCCAGCGCTCGGTCAAAGTCAAGTCTATTGCAGGTCAATATTACAGAGAGCTTCAAGCAAAGTTTAAAATTACAGCCACAAAAAGCATAGATGCTACTGCTGTATTCTGTAACACAGTATTTACCTGGAAATCGTTCGGAGCCCTCCCTTATTTTCACTATCATTAAGTTATTTTGAAAACACTGGTCATGAGTGGATAGAAAAACAGTTAAATAATTCCAGAATAAAAACCTTACCTACAGGCAGCTGAGTTCCACAGTTGCGCTCAACAGAGGAAGTAGGAGTCAGTGGCCTTTTACATGTAGAGATTGTTTATTTAGCCCTTTTTAAAAGGTCTTGAACTCCAGAGGTTTAAGATTAAGTCCAAACCAAGTGTCTGAAGGAAAAAAAAAAAAAAAGGCAGAGAAGGCAAGTAAGAGAGGGAAAAGAATCCCAGCTGCTGGGTGGTGCTACCGTTCTGAGAGCTTTTGAGCTATTTTCAGCACGAACAGCAGCCAGAGTTGTCTGCAATGGATAAAATGCCTGGCCAGTGTCGCCACCCCCACCCCGCAGGGGGTGTGTGTGTGGGGGGGACACCAGCCAGGAAACCCGCAACAACTTGGTTCATTGTGCAAATATTCCCTTAAATTTTGAGGAAAACTGCTAGCATGATTGAAAACACCAAACCAACTAGTCTGGAATCTTAAAGAAACACAGTGCCTTGCCTTAGTCTTCAAGTTTGCAAAATGCTTTACCTGAATGGCTAAAAATACCAGGCTCTTATTTATGCTTTACTGAGAATGAAGAGTTTTCTTCTGATATTTTTTAAAAAAAATATTTTTGATCTCCCAATGGGACTATCTGTCGTCAGTCTATTCTTCTTAAGGCTGAAGACAAATGGTTTCTTTCTAGCTGGCACCTAAATTTCCAGTTTCATCAACTATGCTATTTTTGAAAGATACTGGGTTAAGCTGTTGACATTTCTTATCTGTTGGCAGAGACCCGGGACCATTCAATGACACAATGCAGACACCCCTGTTTCTGCCTTCCGAGGTCAGTGAAGAAATAATTCAGATGAGGTTACCAACAATGACTGGCAAGATTTGAGTCTTCATGTAGCTTCTAGAATTACCAACTAAGATCTAGAAGTCATAGTCATTCATTCATCCATTCATTCATTCAACAAATATTTGTGTGGCGTGCACTCCTGAGCCGCCTGTGTCCCATGCACTCTGAGAACATAATGGCTCTTGCCATCAGAAGCTCACAGCACATACATGCAGAGAGAATAAATAAAAACAGAATTTGTTACACTTTTCAGCCTCTTTTTCACATCAGATCTCTTTCTGCTGTGACTGAAAGAGGATTCTAGGCACCATCAGAACAACTTCTGTAGTTTCATTATTGCCTTTTAAACAACATCACTATGAAGGAAAATCAGTTTCTCTGCCAAGGAAATATTTGCACAATTTTATAAAGGACTTATTCCCCACACCAGAGAACCCTGTCAGGAAGTCCTGCTGAAGGCTTGACATGGTCCAGCATAAAAATCTCCTTGATACATTTTATAATTAATACTATGAGGGATTAGATGCTCATATCAAATCCATTTCTTTCTCCCCCATTAAAGCAAGAGGCTGGGGTCTATGTTGCGGCATAGCAGCTTAAGCCCCTCCTGCAGTGCAGGTATCCCATATGGACGCCCATTCCAGTCCTGGTTGCTCCACTTCCAACCCAGCTCCCTGCTAACGTGCCTGGGAAAGTAGGCAGAGGGTGGCCTGAGTCCCTGGGCCCCTCTACCCACGTGGGAGAACCGGATGAAGCTCTAGGCTACTGGCTTCAGCCTGGCCCAGATCAGTCCTAGCTGGGGAGTGAATCAGCTGATGGAAGATCTCTCTCTCTCTTCTTCTCTCCCTGTGACTCTTTTAATTAAATAAAATAAATCTTAAAAGAAAAAAAAAACTGAAAGACACTGAAACTAGTTAAATAAAATACTGAGGATTTTTTATGACACGTAGAAAAAGAGTTACATGACTAATCCGAGTACTAAGGTAAAACAGCTAAATCCTCAGCTCACTACACCTTACATTGAAACTATTACATTAAACTAAGATTAAAACGCAATACTTAAGTTTATATTTCAAAAAACTCTGATTAGATACTTAAAGTTTGTTTTAAAAATATACACTGGGCTTAAAAAGTCACTGTGGAATAAAGAGCTTTTCTGTACATTTATTTCAAATTGTTACATTTTAATATGTGTTAAATACCTTCCAGTTTAAAACAGGACATTTGTTTTACTTGGTCATGATACTGATCACCAATTCTGCAGGCAAAATTGAAAACCTGGCCTCAGCTTCTTTTTTTTAAATCATTTTTACGTATTCCTTCTTAATTTATAACAAACAGGAAAATACATTTGAAAATAGGCCTTCCTTGAGGAATTATGAATGGTTTGAAGCAAATGAGATTAACTGTTCACTAAGTCAGCCATTATTTTTAAATTGCCAGCAGCCTGCTTTCCACAGCGATCCTACGGAAGTCTATTGCCTTGCTTTTACCTGTCAGTTATATTATGTCAAAATCTGTACTTGAACCAACAGGTGATGACCTTGCTGGCTGCTTCCACTTAGGATGAACCCTATCCTGCCCACTCACTCACCAAGGTCTCCTTTATTCCTCCAGGACCCTGATGGTACAAACAGCCTGTCCATAAGCACCTTTCCACAGACTTGATGTCACAGAAGAGTACAGGTTGACCCTTAGGCATATTTGAGAAGTTAGATGATATTAAAGTTTCATTATTCTACTTACTCAACTGCCATGACTTTTATCGAATACTATTGATGTCTTAACAATTGTATTCAATATTAATGATTTATATACATATATGTGCTTTCATTCTTTCTTCCATAAATAAATTGATCCAAAATTACTGGGAAATACCTGCATTGGAAGGGCTTTGGCATAACCCCACGTTGGTATAAAATAGAAATAATCGCATCAATGCACAGCGGGCTTGTGCAGATAAAATGCTTAACTGAGTAATGCCTGATACACAGCAAACATTTGATAGAAATTAATATCATTATCACTGTCACAATCTAGAGCTATGCTGTCCAGGATGATGAGCACGTGTGGCTATTGAGTTTGTAAAGTATGGCTAGGCAGAGCTGAATCGTCATGCAAGCATGAAACGCACACTGGATTTCGGAGACTGAGTATGAAAAAAATGTAAATTATCATATTAATATTTTTATTTTCATTACATATCGAGTGACTATTTTGGACAAAGGGGTCAAGTAAGATATTTGGCTAACATTGATATTACCTGTTTCTTTTTACTTTTTGAAATGTTACAACTAGAAAAGTTTAAGCTACATATGTGGCTTATGCTGTATCTCTATTGGGCAGTGCCACCCTGGCAATGGATCTCAAACTGCAGTGAACACTGGTCACTGGAGACTTCAAGAAACACAGATTTCTGGAGCATACCCTCCCAGTTTCTGATTCAGGAGGTCTGAGAAAGGTCCTGAAATGTTTCCCATCTGGTAAGTTCCTAGATTATTCTTGAACACACTTTGAAATCACTGGTCTTGAGCCTTGGCACTTAAAAAGCAACTTCTGGGATGGGGGGTGGGGTGGGGTGGGTAGTATTTGGGTCAGCCATTGGGAATCTGCTTTTGATTCGAGCTTCCTGTTTACACTCTGGGAGGCAGCAGGTAATGGTGCAAGTATGTATGTCCCTACCATACATATTAGACACGAGACTGAATTTTGGCCTACTCCAGGGGCATTTGAAGGGTGAACCAGAAGATGGAAGATCTGTGTCTCCATCTCTCTGCCTTTCAGATAAGCAGGGGTGGGAGGGTGGAGTGGGGGACAGAAAAGATCCATGGACCACTGTTAAGTTATCCCTTGGGATCTTGTCTGGAATGCAAAAATCTCAGGCCCCACCCTGACAGACTGAATTAACATTGGCATTTCAAACACATCCCAGGCTGCCTGTAGGCTTGTTGGCATTAGACAGAAAGTGATATAGAGCAGTGTCTCCCAATAGAGTTTGATTTTATCAGTCTGGGCAGGACCCAAGCATCTGCATATGTAAAAGGCTTCCAATGTACAAGCAAGGTTTCAGAGTTTTTTGGGCAGTGGGGCTCATCAGAACAGCTGTAGAAAGGCCAGGGTCTGGGGATCAGACACTCCTGGGGAGGGGCGGATGCCTGGGAATCGCCAGGTGCTAGGAGGACAGAACCTATGCAGAGGGTAGAGCTGGTGGAAACCTCAGAGCAAGGGCCAACGAGAGGCTGTTGCAGCCTGCAGGAGGTAGTGTCGGGGTCCAGGAGCTCCCCCAGGATATGCACAGGTTTGACTGAGGTTCCAGACTGCTCCAATTTTGGAATTTCAAAGGAAGATTGGACAAAGCAGAGCACAGCCTTAGTCTCAGAGGAATAAGAATAGCAGACAAGGTAGGATAAGATGAGAAACTTGCTACAAGACTTGATGTAAGGTGCCAGTTCAAGTCCTAGCTGTTCTACTTCCAATCCAGCTCCCTGGTAATGCACCTGGGTAAGAAGCAGAGGATAGCCGAAGAGCTTGGGCCTCTGTACCCACATAAGAGACGTGGATGAAGCTCCTGGTCCTGGCTTGGCATGGCCCAGTCTAAGACATTGTAGCCATTTTGGATGGAAGATCTCTGTCTCTCTCTCCCTCTCTCTGTAATTCTTTCAAATCAATAAAAATAAATCTTTTTTTTTTTTAAGAAAAAGCCTTGGTATAAGTCAAGAGCAGGATCAGTCACTGTGTTTGCCACGTTTCTTAAACTCCACATAACCACAGGAGAGGCTTCAGAGGCTTGAGAATGGAAAGAATATTTTTCAGATGGGAACGACGAGGGGGAAAATGGATGAAAGTGTTGGGAGCCAGATTTATTGTATTTTTCCTTCTATTTCCTTCAGTATACAATAAAAATTGATACAGTTCTATGCGGTGGTCCAATTAAAACAATGCACATTAAGGCCTACCTGACATAGCCCAAACCATGCCAGTGGGTACACACATCCCACGAGAGACTCTCATCAACCCAGATCACTGGATCGGTGGTGGAGGGGAGTGGCCTTCTGTTCTCTCGCCTCCGCCCTGCCAGGGGAAGTGAGCACGCCAGTTCTGAGAGTTTGTCAGCACAGCGTCCTCATTATGCCAAATGATCACCTGTACAGGTGGCACCCCAGTGCTATGTGCTCCAGGGGGCTCCACAATCATGAAATCCTCCCTGGAGGAGAGAGCGTGGCCCGGACTGGCAACGGCGAAAACCCCCAGTTCTGTACACATGCAGAAGCCGTCTGTATTTACTTCTCACTTCCTTGGTTGGCTGTTTGGAAAAATGCTTACAAGATGAAAGTCTAAAGGCAGAGTGCCTGGGCTTACGTCCTGGTGTCCTGGTCCTGCCACTTACGTGTGACTTTGGACCAAACACTCGCTCTCTTTGTGCCTCACTCACCTCCGCTGTCACAGTCCCTGTCTTACTGGGTTGGTGTGAAGCTTAAAATTGTTGTCATCTGCAAGAAATGTGGAAGAGTCTGGCTCTTCATAAGTCTTGGCTAAGAAATCAAAATATATGTGAATAACTGTATTTCTAATTGTAGCTAAATCCAATATTTTTAGACACCTTGGTGAATTCCAAGGAGTTTTATTTGTGTGCTTTTTTGAACACATATATTTGGAGGGCTTCTTTGTGTGTTGTTTCAAATGTTTTTTCCCAAGAGAACTCAATTGATTCCTCATCACTTCCCATTATTTGAGAGGATCTCAGTAGGAAGGAAGTGAATGTCGTTTTCCCAGGAATATTGTTTTCTAGAGTGCATTCCCCCCTCCCACTAAATTCCTTTGAAAAGTGAGTTGCCCTGTAAATGTTTGACGACTTCTGTGGCCCAGGTCAGTGGAGTAGCATTGTCTAATATTCCAGGAGAACAATGCGTCATTCTCTTGGTCGAATGTTTTGGTGCTTAGGGAGAGGGAGCAAGACAGTCTGAAAGAATGGCAGGAGTTCCCAAGATGCATTGAAAAGGTGGTCAGGTTCTCATTCCATGGGGACTATGAAAATCAGGTAATGCTGGCTACAGGAGGGCTGCGACACTGGAGTCAGGCAGGCTCATGAGAAACAAAGGCTTGATTAAGCAAAAAACAGTTTTTCTGTTTGTTGGCTTCCACCGCCCTCAATAAAGGGAAGTATATGCAAGAAAATAGTGATGCTTTGTAGCATCATGCACTTAGTAAATATCAACCAGGCCACAATCCAAGAGGCTCAGTCTGCTGCATGCTGAGCAATGTATACACACATAGAACGGGGGAAGGAATGCTGAGGGCAAGTTCAGGTTAGTCATGGGAACCCTGTCTAGTCCTGCCCTAAAGTGTAGGTGAAGGAACTGGACCCTAAGTCCCCTATTAACTCAAATATCTGTGCTTCTGCTCAGGCTTGTACTATATTCAGCTGGCCCACTAATGCACATGTGCAGTGTAATTATTTGAAGCTTGTCAAATCATACATCCAGTTATGTACACCGCCTGGTTATCAATGTTGAGCGATTGTGTCTTTAGAGGCTGATTGGCCATCACATGTAGCAGTATGCTATCTGGGACAGGACCTTACCAAATAAGTAAAAAAATTTTTAACAAGAGCTTAAAGAATAATTATCTAATGCAAGAGATCTAGAGAAATAACTTCCTAAGACCTTTGTTAAAACTGAATTTTCTAGTTCAAACTATTTTTTAACCTAATGCTTAGGGCTTGGTGCTGTGGCATAGCAATTTAAGCTGTCACCTGAATATTTTTAAACCAGCTCCCTGTTAATGCATCTGGGAATGCAGCCGATGATGGAGTAAGTCCTTGGGCCCCTGCCACCCATATGGGAGACCAGCAAGAACCTCTTAACTCTTGGCTTCAGCCTCGGCCAGCCCTGGCTGTTGTGGCTACTTGGGGAGTAACCAGTGGGAAAAAGCATTCTGTCTGTCTCCCTCTCTTGTTCTCTGTCATGCTGTTTTCAAACAAATAAATAAATATTTTTAAAAGATAAACTTAGTGGGTCCAGCGCTGTTATGCAGCAAGTTAAGCCTCTACCTGTGGTACTGGCATCCCATAAGGGCACCAGTTTGGGTCCCAGCTGCCCCACTTCCAATCCAGCTCCTTGCTAATGTGCCTGGGAAAGCAGTGGGAGATGGCCCAAGTGCTTGAGCCCCTGCACCTGTGTGGGAGACCTGGAAGAAGTTCCTGGCTCCTGACTTTGGATCAGACTGGCTCTGGTCATTGAGGCCATTTGGGGAGTGAACCAGTGGGTGGAAAACCTCCCTCTCTCCCTCTGCATCTCCCTCTCTCTCTGTGTGTAACTCTTTCAAATAAATAAATATTTTTTAAAAAGAGATAAACTTGGTACCTGAGCTCCATATGTATTTTTAAAAATATATTCAAGAGCCAGTGAGAGAAATAGAGAGGGAGAGAGCGAGCGAGAGAGGGCACTTCCCCCTTTTGCTTGTTTACTCCTTAGTGGTCAGAAATGGGCCCTGGGGTCAGGACTGGGCCCTGGGGCCAAAGCCAGAAGCCAGGAACTCAATCCAGGGCTCCCACATGGGTTATAGGATCTCAGTTAGCTGAGCCCTTATCTGCTCCCTCCCAGGGTCTGCACTGGTAGGAAGCAAGGATCTGGAGCCGAGCTCAGGTCTTCTGATATAGGACATGGACATCTTAACTACTAGACCATAGCTGTCCTTTCATATGTTCCTTAAACGTACTTCTGTTTCTATAACTGTAACTTACTTTCTCTTGATATTTGTTTTCTATTTGACGTAAGCTTATGCAACAGTTGCTAATTTTGATATCAAATCATTAAGATAAGCCTTCTTAAAGTGGCTTTATCCAAGGCCTTCCATGAGGTGGTATCTTCCAGCATCTCCACTACACCTTCAATACCCTGCTTCTCACCCCAGCTTCTCGGGGGCCTTCATCCAACCCCTGGAATGCGCCACATGCAGGGTCTTGGTATGTCTGCTGCTCTGATTGCAACACCGTCCCTCTCTGTCAGCAGTCAGTGCTGTGCACGCGTGGGCTGTCAGCCGAAGGACCCCCACCATCCAGATTTTTCATTTTCAACTCTTTAAGCATCACATCGCTCATTCCCTCCAAGTTCAAACTCAGGTGCACCTATTTGAGTGATTGCGTCAATGTTTCTCTACAACCCATAACCTCCTGCTTGTCCCTGATCCTGGATTCCCCACACATACAATGTATTTGTGCCTGAATGTGGAGTTGTTGAATATATAATTAAAATAAATTCTTCACAGGGCTTTAATCCACACAGTACGCTTTTGTTACATATTTATCAGAACTTGTGAAATAACAAGTATCTGATCATGTAAAAAGCAAAAACATTGTGTATTCTAACTAGGCAGCTGTTTCCAACCAAGATGATTCTCTGAAATAGATTGCTTTGTAGTTACACACTTGGTCTGAAAGATGTTTTCAGTGGGAGACTTTTTCCCCCCTGAGGATATATAATAGATTTTATGATCTTAATAATTGTCATTTATCTTCTAAAATAGTTTTGAAATAAGTCAGTTCTCTGTTCTCATACAACCATCTCCCGACTTTCCTTAGCACCATGTGACACTCTATTCTGGAGTATTAATCCCTCAGGATGAAGTCCCTGATAAATATTTATTCTGATTTGCTAGACAGCTAAAGCAGTGAGTTCTCTTCAAGCTATATCTAATGTTCTTTGTAATACAGTTTATGAGTGGATAGGCAAGCAGGAAGTGTCCCTACCAATGCTACCTGGTCACATTGTCATCATTTCCATGGTATGAAACTTTTCCTTATGTCCATGTTGCACACTAGTTACACACACTGATGAGAAGCTGGGATATTTGCAATCTTGTTTCCTACCAAAGGGCCAGGTGATGTCAGGAGGAGAGGAAAGGGGAGTTTGAGCACTCTCAGCCACAGAGCAGGAGTTGAAGTTTGGAGCAGCAAGGGGACAGGTCTTTCCTATGTTGATGTGCAGTGCCTTCTTTCACGACGTGGGCACAGGGATGCTTGTTACAGCCCAAGACTGTCATAAGATACAGCATTTTGCACATGCTCTTTGTAAGTGTGCACAACACTCTGAAATCACCAAGGCACTCTGTGAAAAATACCTTTTCTGATGCATTCTAAAAATGAACTAATTAACCCAACAATCTATGGCACATTTCCATAAATGTTAGCACAAAATTTAATTTTGCAAGGATAGTGCCACACATACATAATACTCAAAATGCTAGAAAAAAGTGTCACGGAAACTCAAGAAAGTGAAGAATGAATAAAGAACAACAAAGAACGGTTGACCAGCATTCAAGGTTTCAAAGGAACTATATACTTCTTATATTAAGTGTACAAAACAATTTCTTTCTAAATAAATGCAGGTTGGAAATGGGAACCTTCAGAAACTGAATATCTGAATATTTTCCCTGTCAGCTATCCTGTAATCCAGACCTGTCCCACCTCTTATCTGTGTGGCTGAGGTGGGTGCCACGTGCTGCCACCATACTAATTCCCCCAGTTCTCGGGGGCCAGGTGAGGACTAGGGTGGCTGGCGTCTCTGGACCAGTCACCTCTGGCTTTAGCAACTTCAGCTGTTTCCCGCAGTATTCTCCCATTCATGTATACCATATAACAGAAGCTTGGAAGGGAATGCTTCAACAAGCAAAGTCAGTCTGCTAAAAAGAGCAACAATAGTCCCAGGCACAAAAGGAAACATAGAAAGTAGGAGGTTGCAAGAGGTTTGTTAACAAGTGAATAATGAGGTCTCATTTTCACAGGAAAAGGTTGGTGGACCTTTGTCCAGACCTTTGGGGTGGAGACAGAACTGGCCTGGCTCCTGGGCTGGGTATGAAGGGCCTATCCTGCCCGCAGTGATGGGCAGCATGGGTTCAGGCAGTGGGTGAGGAGTTGACCCCTAAGCAGTAAATGCACACATTTCCTCCTTTGAACAAGTGCCCTCCGTTTCTCAGCAAGTATTCCTTGGATGGTTATTTTCAGCTGCAACTTCTCCCTGATACATTTTATTTTATACTCAGGTCCCTGCTTCCACCCTCCTTGCTCTTTAAAATAAATAAATTCCATGGCCCAGTGATGGTGGACCCTGCTCTCTGCTCCCATGGTACCACTTTTGCTTTCTTCCTTACTCAAGACTGTAGACAATAAGCCTAACTTACCTCCCCAAGTTTCCTGGTAACTTATCCCAACCAACAGAGTACAGGCAAGACACTTTTTAACAGCATCACACACAGGACCACACAAAGCCTCCCTCCTGACAAGGTGACTCTTTGTCCTATGCCCTTTAACCTTGCACTGCTCCTCTTTGTGCTGATGGAAGGGCAGAAGCGGTTCTGGGAGGCCAGGCTCATGGGGAGATGGAAGAGTTGAGGCCACCCTGGGATGCCTGGCCCTGGGCTCTTGTGGTCTGAAGCAAGGACTCAGCTGGTTGAATGGCTGTATGGGGGTCATCTGTTACTCGAAGCTCGAAACTTAACTAGCACAATCATCTAAAAATGACTTTATCACATTAGGCTGATTGCAAGACAGCACTAGACTATTGGATCTGCCATTAAGATAACATGCACAAGAGTTTCAGATGTTCTGAATGAACAGGCCCTTGACAACAGTGTGATATTGGGTTTTTAGCCCATTTTCACTTCTCAGTGCAGTAAAAATTATCATGAAAAAATAGAGCCCAAATGCCTGAAATCTTGGGAACTGAATCACTGGGATATTTCTGGCTTTACATATAGTAAAAGTAGTTGGCTCTTTCCTCTACAACTAACAATTAATGATCAGTGATACTGAGAGAACTAAGAACACAGCAATAATCTGCAGGAAATACAGAACAGGAACCCACTGTTTATCCTGTTCCCAGTGTACACTGCCAGATCATTGTTCAGAAAACTTTGAACAAGGCCACTTCAATGTGGCTTACACAGCTTTTAAAATCTAAATTGAAGGATGGAATTTGTCCTTGTTACAGAAAGAGCAACTTTGAAGAGATTATTAAAGGCTGATAATGTACTGACTTTGAGTATTAAAAAAACCTTTAAGATTTATACTTATAATTTCTTGAATGGTGAATGTTATCAGTCGTCATTAAAGTGAAGTTACATTAGATAGAAAGTCAATAATTTTCCACATTGAAATAAATTTAAATATATACATGCTGCATGAAATGACTCTAAGCATTCTTGTTTCATGGTTTCTGATTAAGGACTGTAAATTGAAGAAATGACTGTAATTAATAACACATCTGATGTTCTAACAGGCCATCACATGTGAATCACAGCAGTGTGTGACTCCTTGAGGATGAGAATTAATTCACTTGATACAAAGCCTTTAAGACAGGCTCTGATGCACAGTAGGCACTGTATAATTTTCAATTTTTGGGGCTATCATCATCATCTCAATGACACACTGCACACACAGTTAAAAGCCTGTGCTTTGAGGGTAAATAGATCTGAGTTAATTTTCTGGATTTGTCATTTATTTCTTCCTTGTTTGGGGTATGATCTCTTAGCCTCATTTCCCTCATCTGAAAAATGGGGATAGCATTAATTACCTTAGAACATGATTAAGAAAATTAAAGAATATAATGTACACAGTAATCACTGGATACTAATAGTTAAAATTTCATTGCAAACATGTTAGTTGAGCTTCAGAAATATATTTACTTTTATTTCACTGATGGGGAAAATGAATTGGATTAGACACACCCAGATGCTGAATTTAATTTACTTGCAATTTATTTTAGATAGCTCTCATTCAGAGTTCTATGTTTTTGTTTTTTGACTTTTTTTTCTATTTTAATGTTAAGTGAGAATTCATGGAATTGTCAAATAACTGGATTAAAAAAATCTCATCTCTGCTAATAACCTTGTCTAATGGTTGACATAAGTTTTTTTTAAACTTTTATTTAATAAATTTAAATTTCCAAAGTACAACTTTTGAATTATAGCAGCTTTTCCCCCCATAACCTCCCACCCACCCGCAACCATCCCATCTCCCACTCCCTCTACCATCCCCTTCACATCAAGATTCATTTTCAATTATCTTTATACACAGCAGATCAATTCAGTATACTAAGTAAAGATTTCAACTGTTTGCACCCACACAGAAACACAAAGTGTAAAGTACTGTTTGAGTACTAGTTATGACATAACAGTTTCTTTAAAACAGCAACACTCTCATCTCATTTGGGAAGCAGAAGAAGGTTGAAGAAGACAAATGTTTACATTAATGGAGTAACTCAGAAGAAGCAGAGAAAAACTGACTTTGTAAGGCTCTGTAAGTGTATCTCATTCTCTTAGCCATGGGAGGATCAGACTTATAATTCTATCCATCTTGCTACAAACACACACTAACTTACGTTCATTGACTATAATTATAATGAATGATAATGAAAGAAAGATGCCTCTATTCCAGCAATGATTACATTGCAAGAAAAAAATAAGCAAGACTTTGGAATCAGAGGCTGCGTTGTGGTGCAACAGGTTAAGCAGTCACTTGCAACACTGCCATCCCGTGTCAAAGTGCTTGTTCAAATCCCAGGTGCCCCAGTTCTGATTCAGCTCCCTGTTGATGTGCCTAGGAAAGCTGAGAAAGATGGCCCTGCTACTTGGGCCCTGACACCCACTTGTAAGACCTGGACAGAGTTCCTTGCTCCTGGCTACGTAGTGGTTATTTGGAGAGTAAACGAGCAGATGAAAGAATCTCTTTCTTACTCTATCTCTCCCCTCTCCCTCTGTCCCTCTGCCTTTCAAATAAATAAAATACATCTTTAAAAAAAAAAAAAAAGTCTGGAATCAGGCAAGACTGACCTTAAGGGTTAGCTTCTGCTTAGCTTCCCAGTGGTAAACCATGTCTCCTTGGAAAAATTCGTGTTTCTGAGGCTTAATTCCCTTAACTGTAAAACACAGACAATATCATCCACCTATTTGGAAGCCTTTCCAAAAGATTTAACGAGGCTCTGTGTAAGAATGAGTTAATCAGTCCAGCGCTGGCTGCAGACAAGGGGTTGACTATATCCTTGTTGTTTATCTGTTTTGTTTTGTTTTGTTTTCCTACTAGACTGCAGGCTCCTTGAACACAACATTCCCTTTAAACACACAAAGGCAACCAGTTCCTAGCACAGGGTCTAGGGTCCAGTTGCTAGAAGTTACTGAGTGAATATATATTAAGTAAAGCAAGGTATGGAAACCCGGAATGGAAAACAGTAACATATAAAAGGCTTGACTGGTTCAAGTGAAAACAGCCAAGAGACAGGCAATGACAAATTGAACTGGGGAACAGATTTAAGCACAAAGTAAACAAAAGACAACAATTTCCTCACACGATTTTATCGAGAAGGGAGAAACAAGCTAGAAAGGACCAGAGCAAGGTTGTCACACGGATCTCTGTCCTACCTGAGGGGATTATAAATAGCTTCCCCTGGGGCTATTTCTATATGTCATCTACATTTTCTTATTTTATGGAAAGATGGTAATGACCTTAGGTCCTGGATTTCTATGAGCTCTGACTTCTTTTTCAATAGACAGGAGTTTTTAACAAGAAACTCAGGTCTACTTGAGTTCTCCCTGCCCCATCCCCCATCCCATTTCTTCTGATTTTGATAGTGTCTCCACTTTGGGGATTTGTGGGTTTTACTTCTGATTCAAGTGATGAAGATCCCAGGTGGGCAGGTTCATGTCCTGTTCCTACCCCAGGTCTCTGTCTACATTTCTTGGATATGCAAAATCTGAAGACTTTCAGGATCATTTCTGGGCTCATGTATTTTTTAAGAAATATTACATTATTATAATAAAAGCCAGTAACATCAGATGACATTCAAAAGATACTAGTCCAAATATTCACAAATGAACAGACCACGATGTGTCATGTGATTTTCGAATGACAGTGTACCTCATGTTATGACCTCCACTATCTCTCACTCTCCATCTAAGTCTCACACCCCAGTGGCTGCTCACACCTTTTTGTTGGCATAAACTGCACTCAGAAGATGCTTTGGGGGCCGGCATTGTGGCTTAGTGGGTAAAGCTGCAAACTGCAGTGCCAGCATCCCATGTGGGTGCCGGTTCAAGTCCCGGCTGCTCCACTTCCTGTCCAGCTCTCTGCTATGGCCTGGGAGGGCAGTGGAGGATGGCCCAAGCCCTTGAGCCACTGCATCCATATGGGAAACCTGGAAGAAACTCCTGGCTCGTGGCTTTGGATTGGCACTGCTCCAGCTGTTGTGGCCAATTGGGGAGTGAACCAATGGATGGAAGACCTCTCTCTCTCTCTGCATTTCCTTCTCTGTGTAGCTCTGACTTTCAAGTAAAATAAGTAAATCTTTAAAAATAAAAAGATGTTTTATTTGTCTTCTACAAGGGCTTTCCCTGCTGCCTCCCATACTTCCTCTGTGAAGAAACAGATTCTCACCAAGTATAATTTCATGTCTACTGCTGTATTCCAATATAATATACTAAATTTTATAAGCCTAGCTTCATTAAGATGAAATTAAACAAATGAATACGTTGTCAAACTCATCAGATTATACACCTACGATATGTATTTCATTACATATGAATTTCATCTCATAAAAAGGTAAATTATAAGATTGCAGACAAACCTTTTTGCTTTAATATTTTAGACCTTGGTCATGCATTGCTGCCTAATCAGGAGAACAGCCAAGCCCTGAGAAGCCCGAGAGGAGACAAGCAGTGGGATGTCACGACTGGCATCATTTTCAGTACGTTCACATATTTCTTACTTTCTACTAAACCTTGATTCACAGCTGAAAGACACACTACAAAAGCTCCCTAAGTATCTCAGCACATTTTGAAGATTGGGGTGCCAGGGATGATTTTATAGGAACGTCTCTCCTGAGATCAGGGTCTTGGAAACATCGTTCCAGTGGGGGTGAGAGGGGAAAGCAGCCTTGACAGCAAATTCCACAATGAAGATGGGATACGAATTCTCCTGGGGTCTGTCTGTACCAGGGGCACCAAGGCTGCCCCAGTGCCAACTGCTGCTCTCCTTTTCCTGGGAGCAGCTTGGATAGACTTTCTATTCAAACCCTTGCTGGATTAAATTAGCAGTTAATGCGCCTCACAATAGCAGGCTCATTTAACTATCAGGTGATAGCTTCCACTGAGTAACAAAAAGAGGTTTTTATAGAGAAAACAAAGCAGGCACGAAAAGCAGAGAAGAGACCTGCAGTAATTTTAGTGAGAATGGATTCAGCAGGGGAAAGAAATGAATAGATCACATTCCAAAAAGCATCCAAATGTGGAGTGTCTAAGTTCAAAATTAGGCACAGGTAGTCGAGGCAGAGCCAGATATTGGAGAAGTGTAACATGATCTCAGAATCAATTAAATATCAAAGGAGAATAACAATGTTTACAACAAATAGAAAACTGACTCAAGAAATGAAATAATACTCTAGAAATAAATTATTTTTATTAATGCAAACTTTGCTTAGCAAAAACTCTTCTGAAAAAGAAAAAGAGAAGTGTATATAGTATTATGTGAAATTCATTTTACAGTGTTATGTGAAAGGTCATCAGAAACTTCATGGAAAAAGATATTATGAAAAAAACTGTGTTTGGATTTCAAAATTTTTATCCCAAAATAAACTTCTCATGTAATTCCACTTTCTGCGAACTTTTTGCAGTTCCCTTACATTAGGGTCAGCTTATATTTTATAGTTATACCCTGTAATGAATCCTGCCTGCAAAGACAGATACAGATGATTAGATTTGCATATAGGAGTAAAACACTAGGCAAGAGAAGAAGGAATTGGAAGGAGCTCAACAAATGGTGCCCATCACAGCAGGCCAAACCCGAGCTATAAATGGCAGCAGCTGTACCATTCTGCAACCTGAGCTCTGTTTTCGTGTTACTGATTGAGATCTATCCTCCTGGCCTCTTTTTAAAAGATTTGCACACATTTGAACACGCCTTTAAGACACCAAATTGGACTTCTGTATCTCACTCTCCTATTCTGGGTGACCACAAAAGTGCTGGAAATTTCAAGTGGTAAGGAACACCCTGACCTACAAACTTCAGAACAGGAGCAGGTGGATAAGCAATTCCAGGCTACAGAGCACACCCAGCCTTGGGGTCCAACCATTCTTTGGGGTGTTTGACTTGCAGATCAAGATCACAATGGGCCATCTTTGTTTTGATACATTTCCTCCCCCAGTTAACAAAATAATGCCTCCTTTTTCCTGCTAAAAAAATCAGCAAGTCATTAGCCTGGCAGATAAGATGCCAGTTAAGACCACATTGGGTGCCCGGGGTTAAATTCCCAACTCTGACTGCTGACTCCAGCTTCCTGGTTCTGTGAATCCTGAGAGGTGGCAGTGATGGCTCAACTGGTTGAGTCCCTGCCACCCACATTGGAGAGCTGGACTGAGTTCCCAGCTCCAACTTCAGCTGGTTCAGCCCCATCTAATGTAGGCATTTGGGAGTGAACCAGTGAACAAGAGCTGTCTGCCTGTCTCTCTGCCTCTCAAATAAATATTTCTAAAAAGTCAGCTCACAATCAATTTTTGAAGCTTCTGTGTTGCCTTGAGATCACCAGTAGATACCTTCATTATTCATGGGAAATGAGACTTTAATTTCTTCTACTTTTAACTAGTCCTGTAGAGAAATTCTCATTCTCTTTTATCCTAGCTCATCGTATCCTGATTTGGACTAACTACAAAGTTATACAGATTCCATGTTCTGTACAGGTATAATGTAAGTCAAATACATTATAAATTACACTTAAAATAATGTTACATATTATATAATTATATAACATACATAATTATTTATACATTCTGTAAGATATATTCATAATTAAATGCTTTAAGAAATAATAAAAATTTAATTTCTCAAATAAAGTCAAAATTGTATTCTATATCCTCTTCTCTTTATTTTTAAAAGCATAAATGTGGGTGATACCTTCAGAATATATTAGTTTCTTAAAACAGAATCAGTCAAGAGGGGTATCATAAAGCTTAAACCATATTAATTTTAAAACAATATTCCATCAAACTTTAAGTATAAAAGTTCTTAAAAACCTAGATGAAAAACTGCTATGTAATTTTGCTGTTATTCTTGCTGATGGGATATCTTTTCACTGCATTTGAGAATAAATTCTAACCCTCACCCTGAAATTTCTTCCTTTCTATATAATACACAGACTTTTTTAAAAAGAAAATCTAAGATTTATTTATTTCTTTGATAGGTAGATTTACCAAGAGAGGGAGAAACACAGATCTTATATCCTCTTGTTTACTCCTCAAATGGGTGCAAGAGCCAGGGCTGAGCCAGCCTGAAGCCAGGAGCCAGGAGCTTCATCCAGGTCTCCCATGTGGGTGGCAGGGACCCAGGCATTTGGGCCAGCTCCTGCTGCCATCCTTGGCAATTAGCGGGGAACTGGATTGGAAGTGGAGCATTTGGTATGGGAACTCGTATTCATATGGGATGCTGGCAGCTTACCCCACTGAGCCACAATGTCAGTCTCTAAAATACATGTAACTCTTACATTATTTCCAAATCAAAGTGAGTAGTTTCTCCTTGGGCTGCATTTTGCGACTTCTATCTCATTGAGAAACTACACATCTACCATCACTAACAGGTTTATGAAAAGATATTGCTAATTTCTAGGCTGGTAAAACATGGCTCTCATTTCAGAGATTCCAAGGGAGCAAAGAATTCATGATTTTATTTTTTATTTGCACTTATGTCCACTCACTACTTCTGTGGTTTCCTTAACTTTGTCCTGAGAGGAACTAGGGCTGGGGTGACCCTCAAATAATGAAGTAAGTCAATAGGTCTATTAACACATACTGATTAGCATCCATACGCAGACACATTATAACTCAAACATTCCCGGTTCTCACTTACATGATAACCATGGTGGCTACACAAGGAAAATAAATGGATCTTTGTCACTTCATCTGTTGGATGTGTACTAATCGCTTCTCCCAAGTGGATAAGGACCATAAACTTCAGGGATTATTACAAGACACCTGAGTAGCTGGGAGACTCTACAATTGGAATTGTTTCCCCATGAAAAAAGCCAAGAAATCTCTATTTGTGCAGCCAGTCACACTTCCAGATGGTCTTTTCATGCAAAGAAGAAACTTTCATATTTTCCTGTTGAGAATATTAACAACTTAATTCATACAATAGCCCCTTTGTCTGGTGGAAATTATCTCTCGCTTCGCAGACAAATGATTCAAATCTGTTTGTCGATTGCTTTATAAATTAAGGGCACAAATCGAGATTGCCTGCTCACATATTCCTGAAACCAGCTATTTTTTAAAACTCTGCATTGACTCTCTACCATTGAGATTGCTTTCCCCTCCACATCACACACACGGATACAGGGTGACTGGGGCACTTTGTCCTGAATATCCCATAGTGTCTGTCCTCTGAAAAATCTCAACAGAGAGTTGAAAACCATAAGTCTGGGGTCTGGGGCCGTGGCTCAGTGGGTTAATCCTCCGCTTGTGGCGCCAGCATCTCATATGGGTGCCGGTTCTACTCCCAGCTGCTCCTCTTCCGATCCAGCTCTCTGCTGTAACCTGGGAAAGCGGTAGATGACCCAAATGCTTGGACTCCTGCACCCACATGGGAGACCAGGAGGAGGCTCCTGGCTCCTGGTTTGGGAACAGCACAGCTCTGGCTGTTGCAGCCATTTGGGGAGTGAACCAACAGAGGGAAGAGTTACTGTCTGTAACTCTACCTCTCAAATAAACAAATTTTAAAAAAATTATAAAAAAAAAGAAAACCGTAAGTCTGAGGCAAAACCATAGAAGGGCATCAGTGTGTTTTTAAGGTCATAGCAGTGCCATAATTAAAAATAATAAAGATTTCTCTCAATGCTAATTCTAGAAAGTCTGCAAGTTATCAATACAACTTAGAAGCTGCCTGGGTTTAAATTAAAATGAGCACACTTTTCCCATATGCCATATTTTATTATCTTCTGATGGTATGTGTAAATTAACCAAGTAAAGGAGTACATGGTGGGAACTGTGGGAAATACATTTACAAATATAGTAAAAATGTAAGGAAAAACTTTTTCACGTCTCATGCACAGACATGTTTTGTTTCTATAGATTCATATAACCAGAACAGGGCAATTCAGCTCAAAATAGACATACACCTTGAGAGTCTAAGCTCCCTGAGAGCAAGGATTTCTGTTTTGTTCAGGTAATACAGTGCTAACTCACAGAAAAAGCTTGCCTCACACCGATGGAACCCCCATATTGGAACAACAGATGGACAAAGCCAGCCAAGGCAAGGCCATGCAATGTGCATTGAGCAGCGAACATCTTCCAGATGACCTTTGAGCTGTTTTTTTTTCTGCTCATTTTTCTTAGTGCGAATTATATGAACTCGCACTCTCACCAAGTGTTTTAGGACTTCTCTATGATCACAAAATTGTGTGCTTGTGTTTGCTTCTCTCTTCAAAATATGAAGAAAGAGCCATTGCCTTTTCCAGAAAATATGACTACATGCTCCGAGAGCGACTATTTTCTCCTTTAGAACACAATGCTGTGGTCAACAAAAGGAAATTGTTCACCATGTACGCGGCCACAAGGCTCTTGATCCTTTTTGAACTCCAATTGAACTGTGTTTGGTTCCAAAGTAGAGCTAATCGTCCTTAATCCGGAGGTAAAAGCTTCCAGGCTGGTAAACAGACAGCCCCAGGGACACTGAGCACAGAACGTCAAGTTGGTGATCAGTTTTCCAATGGCACATCTCTTAAAGAATTTCTCCCATTAAAGTGGTTGAAAGTTTTAAGAATAAAAAAGAGCTAGCTGATCATTCACATTCAGAGAACTTCATGTTTCATAATTACATGTCTGAAAGTCATTAGTGCTACATGAATATGCTTTGATGCCCATCTAGGTGTGTCTCTTTATTTTAACAACTTTCTAATTTGAAGAAGATTTAGAAAATAAGATAAGCAAAAAGGAGAAAGTAAAAACTGTCCACAATCTCATAAAACTCTGTTACTGATGTCCTGGTTCTTCCTCCCTCCCACTCTTTATTATTGTGCTATTTTTGATCTTTAAGAATAAAGACATCTGATGTTCACTTATAAATGTTTGCCTAGAGCCCACAAGAAAAAGTATAGAGAGAAAGATAAAGTGAGGACCATAGCATTTTCTTTTGGCCAATCTGTGGATCCCACAAATGGGTAGCCTAGAAAAACGTTGAGAGCACAGGGCTGGGCATGTGGTCAGCCCACATCTGAATCTGACTTTCCCCACATGTGTGACCTTGTGCAAGTTGTTTAACTTTTCTGAGTCTGTTTCCTCTTCTGTAAAATGAGAATAATACCCTCATCAGAGTGTTTTTGTGAATAGTCAATGAGAGGTATTTAAAGAATTTGGCATGCTGCCTGACACAGTATGCGTTGAATGAATAGTAGTCATTATTATTATTTATAAGAACACTTACTGTTATTTTACATTCCTAAATAACACTGCAGATCACAAAGCTATAAAACTACGTGACATGAAAACTAATTTAGATCAGCCTAAGAAAAACATAATTAAGTCGGTAAATCTATTGGAAAAAAAGATCTTACAATGCCTCCTCAAGTACTTTAGGACTATGGTTTCTGTTAGCATAGTCTATGGCAGGATGGCTGTTCTTAGGATTTGGAGTCTTTACAGAAGGTGAGGCTCTGCATTTTATCCCAACAGCCTTTTGCAATGAATCCTCTGCATAATTAATCACCAGAGGTAAGCTTGCCTCAGTCTGATGTGATCCAGTTATGAGCAGAGGATCTGGAAGAGTGCTGTCACACTCTCACAGAAGGTTCTTCGAGTTTTAAATTGGACTGTACTCAATTCATGATCATTGAAAGTCTGCTGAGTGTTATAGTAAGAAACGTACTGAATTGTTTCTCTATTGTGGACATGTATTTTTATTTATGGAGTTTATTGTTTCGTGCCCAGGCTTTATTATATTCTAGACCTCTGGGAAATCCCCATTTCCTCTTCATTCCAGGAGATTTTTTATAGTTGACATAATTATGATTTGCAGTTTGTGCCAGGCACTGTAGAGTGTGTACTTCTCATTGACTGTTTCACAGAACAGAACTGACGGTAATAGGATCTCGGCATAACATCCTCATTTTTCACATACCAAATCATGGGGCTCAGGATATGCTACCCCAACTATGGCACTTGAGAAAAGAGCAGCCATGGGAAGTTCTCTCTAACCTTTCCTGCCCGTCTCCCCTGAGGCTAATTGTACTGTCTGATGCTTCCTTGAAGTGGGTCACAAGACCCTCAAGTGACAGAGAGGTGAGCTCACCCTATCCCAGGAGGAAAAGAACACCTTATCCCTGACAGCACAGATAATCAAACAGGCTTTGCCGAGTTCCCTCAGTGGATTCCAACAGATCAAACCTTCTTTGTCCATCATTTTTCTTCACAAAGATCCACTCTACAACCCACTTAGCATAAAAATGCACAAGTTTCTTTGGGTCTTCATTTCTGAAGGTTCTGTGTCATGTAAAATTTATTTTAGGGGTTGGAACTGTGGTGCAGTGGGTTCAGCCACTGCTCGCAAAAAAAAAAAAAAAAAAAAGCTGACATCCCATATGAGTGCCAGTTCCAGTCACTGCCGCTCTGCTGCCCATCTAGCTCCCTGCTAATGCATCTGGGAAAGCAGCAGAGGATGGCCCACATGCTTGGGCCCTGGCCACCTATGCGCGAGTCCTGCATGGAGATCTGGGCTCCTGGCTTCGGTCTGGCTCTGGCCATGGTGGCCATTGAGTAGTGATCTGGTGGTTGAAGCTTGCTCTTGCTCTCGCTCTCTCCCTCTCTCTCTTTCTCTCTCTCTCTCTCCCCTCTTCAAATAAATAAATCCTTTAGAAATCTCATATTAAATAAATTTATATACTTTTATTCCCCAAACATGCTCCTTCCATATCTTAATGTCCTAAGACAAGTCAGCCCCCAGCTCCCACCCCTAAATGTCTTCTAAGTATGACTGATTCCATTTCCATGATCTCTTGATTCCAGACCCATTGTCCTGAAAAGCTGAAGTTCTCGCCATGGCCTCCTGGTCTAGTGCACTGACCTGGGTGGAACCCTTTCCTGCAGTCTCACACCTCCTCAGCAGCTGGCAGACCACTTTCCTGCTTGCAATCTTTCAGCACCTTCCTGTCTAACTCGGTGGGACACACTGACACTGTACCCAAGCTCTGTTCTCCTTGTCCAACTTTGCTTTCTCTCTCTGCACATCAGGCACCCTACATTCCAGCCATACCAAACAGCTTCCGGTCTCGGAGCGAGCGTGCTCCTCTGGGCCTGGGTGCTTCAGCACACGCTGTTCCTGGGTGCAGGCAAGCTAAACACAGGACAAGGCAGACATCCACCAACTCAAAACATTTCCTTAGAAATACCTCAGAAGCTCGCCCACAGATTTCCCTCACCTCTGTGCCCTCCACACATCTTATTAATGCAGTCTTCCACGGAGGTAGAACTGTCTATTTTAAAGGCGGCTTAGCAGGCACTGTTTCAGATGCACCGGAAACATTTAGAAGGGTGACTGATACAGACTAGGTCTTAAGCTCCTGCCTAGGTTTTCCTCTTCCCTGAGATATTGAAACTGTCTTTCCACAACCATTTCTTGTGCTCTTTATTTGGTTGGATAGACCGTTATCAGTTACAATTTTTTTTGTAATTTTTTTTTTGGCTTTTCCCACTGGATTAAATTCCAATGGTCCCCCCCCCCTTTTTTTTTTCTAAATGTTATCGTTAGCAGGATGCTGGTGCTACGCTGGTGATAAAAACAGGTGAGGCTCCCACTCATTCTGTGTCTCTGTTGTGCCAGGTGCTACACCAGTCATTTTGCAATGAACTTATTTAGTCCAAATGGCAATTCCCAGAGGCAAGTGTGGCTGCCTCTTCTCTATAGGCAGGGAAATAGAGTTCTAAAGGAGCCCAGGGCCTGTTCTCCTTTGTGGAGTTCGCAATTATAGAGCTGGGAAGGACTGGGGTTATGTGTAACTGATAATCCCTTTATTCAAGCCCCTACTATGCCAGACCCAGTTCCCCCTATTGTTCCCACATTCCAGACTCCCAACCAGTTTCCAGTGTGCTTTCATGCCCTGTTTCCCTGCACGGTGTGTTCCCTCCATCTGCAGCCTCCACCTTTGCCTTAATGGTGTCTGACATGGTCCAGGCAGGGTCAAGCCCATCCTATTCCTTGCCTTCCCTCCCAGTGCCTGCTCACCCCTGTCTTGGGGCTTGTGACACCGCGTGATTATTAGTGTCCTTGCCCTTGGCCCCAGGGACTGTGAACAGTCCTCAAGAGCAGCATCTCAGCTGGGCGCTGCTGAACTCACACCCAATTGCAGGTGCACAGTAGGAATGCACAGCACTTCCCTGGAATGAGAAGGATGACGACACTTGCTAGCATATTTGAGCATCTTCCACATGCAAGTCCCGCTTTACACAACTAAAATTCATAATCCATTTAATCCTCATTAACCTCTCAATTTATAATTTAATCCTTTCTTATTTTTCCCAGAAAAATTAAAGTGGCAACACTTACAAATCTTTAGGAGAAAATAAATGACTTTTGCTTATATCAACTCTACAAAAAAAAAAAAAAAACACCCTGATATTTGCTTAATATGCTAATTTTTGGTAAATTGACTATCTTTTTCTTAAAAACTGCATCTGAACTGGTCAAATCTACGTATCTTTTTTTTTTTAACAAAAAATTAAGATACTATTATTTGCTTTTAAAATTTACACATAACCAATGGGAAAATAAAACTGGTGGAGGCAGTTTAGGTCTTGTACTAAGTGTACTCAGCAACTGTTTAATAGTTTAAAAACTTCCATTTTAAAAAATGTGGATTTTTTCTGCAGTGACTAAAATACATCATTGGTCTTTTATTGATTAAATATGGTTTGGAGAAAAATAGCTTTCACAGGAGTAGTATATATTCTGAAGCTCTCCATAGTCACCGGCCTATATCTATCTTGAATTTAGCTATAGCTGAGATCCTGATCCGTCCCTGAATCTGGCTCACTACTCCATCTAGATATTTCCAACAAATAACTCAAGTTGTTCCTGTTTCAACATGTTCTCCTGAATATCAAAAACCAAGCAAAAAAAGTCTTCCTTGTTCCCAAATTTTCTCACAACAGCATCTACCCGGTTACTTGATTCCCCATGAATCTCAAGTCCTTTAACACTCCAGCCCCATCCTCTGTTGGACGAGCATTATAGAATCCCTTGGCAATCCCTCAGGCTGAGATTTTGCACGTGTGGCGGCTACTAGGCTCTCACCGAAGTGGGCAGCAGCAGTGTTCCTTCAGAACACACATATGCATGGCTTCACAAGACGGTACAGGACCCAGAGAAAAGTGACTGGAGCACAGGCGTTTGGAGCAAAGTCTTGCCATATACTTCCACGAACAACTTTCAACACTGGGGCAGCTGATACCTACGGGATCCTTCTTTATCTCGGGTGCTGTGTTCTAAACAACACACAATACACGGAACTTTAATGCCCACCATGGTTACACCCGTCCCAGCTGAGGCAACCACAGTGCAGAGGGTTTCCCTTCTTGCCTGACTTTCCCGCAATCAGGTCGCAGAGCCAGAACTCACACCAGCCATGGGTGAGTCCTAAGTCCATGCTTCTAACTGCTAGCCCCAGGCCAATGACACAGCATTTCCAATTAAAAATACTGAAAGTGAGAAATCTAACCTGTGCCAGACAAAGTCAAATACGCTTACATGAATAATACTTAAACACTTATCAATACTTAGCTATCAGGAGCCAGTACTTAAAGGAGGAGAGTGGGTGCTACAGCTTCTGATCTGCACTGCCTCCTGGGCCTGGCTCCTTGGGCTTGAGTTCCATCTTTGATGCCCCCTGGTGATTCATTGCCACAGCCAGGAGGACAAGGCCCTTGATGGCTTCATACCTCCACTCCACCTCACTGAACCTTTACCCCACAACCCGGAGTCACCCTCTGGGACTTTCTACAATGTCCTTTCTGGCTCAGGAGTTGACTTCATTTATTCACTTCACCCTCCTGCTCCAGAAGACCGAGTATCCCTCCATCCTCTGAGGTTGGGCTTTCCCTAGCCTTGGCTCTTGTCTCTTTGCTGCCCAATCTGGGTCTCACTGCTGCAGCCTCCTTTCCTCCTGCTGGTGCTTTCTCTGAGGCCATTAATGGCTTAGCTCTTTATCATCACAAATACCTTTCTTCTGGCTCCCTCTCTCCTCTTCCCTTTCTACTCTCTTGGCTGGGGCCTGTTCCATCCTTAACTAAACCATATCCTTAAAAAAGCATTTTTTTTTCCCTCTAACTTTATTTTGAAGTATCACTGACAAATAGAATTGTTTATATTTAAGGTGTACAACAAGGTGTTTTGCTGTAGGTACCTATTGTGAAGTGATTATCATAATCAAGTTAATTAACACAGCTATCATCTCAGTAACCTTTTTCAATGGTGAGAACACTTCAGATTTACTTTTTGCCATCTGCAAGTACACAACACAGTGTTATTAATCATCCTCCTGTACATCAGATTGCTAGAACTTCTTCATCCCATGACTGTAAGTTCATACTCTTTGACCCACATTTCAACATTCCTGCCACCCTGGCAACCACCATTCTGTTTCTAACAATTCAATGTTTAGTTTTCACATATAAATGTAATCATGCAGTACTTCTATCTCTATATGCTTTTGAAAAAAATGCTTATTTATTCTTCTTGTCTAACTGAAATTTTGTATCCTTTGGCCAACATCTCCTCAGCCTCTCAAATGACCAAATTTCTTTCTTTTCCAAGGAGAATAGTATTCGAATTATGTGTGTGTAGGGGACGTGGTTTCCTTTATCTTTTCACCCGTGGACAAACACTAAGGTTGCTTCCATACTTTTTCATTTCCTTTGGATATATACTTGGAAGTGGGGTTGCTGGATCATAGGAAAGTTCTAATTTTAATTTTCTGAGGACTATTTTGCATAATGGGAACATCAATTTATATGTCCATCAACAGTGTAGCAGGATCCCCTTTTCTGCACAGCCCCACTGACAACTGTTATCTGTCCTGAAAGGTATGAGGTATCAACTCCTTGTGGTTCGGAGTTGCATTCCCCATACCTTTTGTCCATTTATTCTTTGCTCATTTTGCAGTTGGATTATTTAGATTTTTTTGCTTTGTTTTAGCTATTGAATTGAAAAATATACTCATTTCTTGAGCTTTTGATATGCCTTTATCCCAGTACTGGAATGAACAGCTTGCTATAAACTCAAATAACTCAGAACAAACGAAACCCAATGAGCCTTTCACTGGACCCCAGTCTCCTCCTTGTGCAGCATGGTGATGATGGCACACAGTGCACCGAGTGGCAGTGTCAGTGGAACGGCTCATGTGAAAGCACCAAGCAAATGACAAGTAAACGTTAGTTATCTGAAATAGTACCTTTAAAAATTATCATTTATTTATTTGAGAGGCTGAGGGGAAGAGACAGAAAGGGAGGGAGAGTTTCCCTACATTAGAGCTGACCAACAGCAGGGCTGGAGCCAAAGCTGGGAGCTGGGAACTCAGTTCAGGTCTTTACATGGCTGGAAGGAACCCAGCCACCTGAGCCATCACCATTGCCTCCCGGACTTGGTACCAGCAGGAAGCTGGAGTCAGTAGCTAGAGCTGGGCATGAAACTCAGGCACTGGGACATGGGCTATGAATGTCTTAACCACTGTTTTAACCACTAGGCTAAATGCCTGCTCCTGTTTAAAACAATTCTTGATGCTACAAAGTTCCCTTTTGCAAGCAATTGCCAAAATCCCATCTCATCCAAAGCTTAACGTAAATACTATTTTCTCTAAGTTATCTCTCCTGATTCTCTAAGAAATCTCCCTTCTCTAAGTAACTTAATGTCATTTTCTACAACTTTCTATTTTTAAGACAAAGTTTTTGCTGTGTATAAGTTAATTTTTTGCATGTCTTTTTTTTATAGAAAACTTTTATTTAATAAATATAAATTTCGAAAGCAAAACTTTTGGGTTATAGCGGTTCTTCTCCCCATAACCACCTTCCCACCTGCAAACCATCCCATCTCCTATTCCCTCTCCCATCCTATTCTTCATCACGATTCATTTTTAATTATCTTTATATACAAAAGATCAACTCTGTACTAAGTAAAGATTTCAACAGTTTGCACCCACACAGACCCACAAACTATAAAGTACTGTTTGAAGACAAATTTTACCATTAATTCTCATAGTACAACACATTAAGGACAGAAATCTTACATGGGGAGTAAGTGCACAGTGACTCCAGTTGTTGATTTAACAACTGACACTCTTATTTATGACGTCAGTAATCACCCGAGGCTCTTGTCATGAGCTGCCATGCAAGCCTCTTGAGTTCACAAACTCTGACCTTATTTAGACATGGCCATAATCAAAGTGGAAGCTCTCTTCTCCCTTCAGAATAAGATACCCCCTTCTTTGATGGCCCCTTCAATTTTTTGCATGTCTTTTCAAAGAAATAAACACTTGTCCTACCTCCCTTATAACAATTTATCACCTTGTATCTTCATTAGAATAGTTAGCATTCCTGAATTATTGCCTTCACTAAACTATAAGCCCTTTCCATGGCTTGCTGCTATATTTTCTCATTTTTCCCCCTATTCTAAACATATAGTAGGTCCTTAAGGGTGTGCTATAAGTAAATAAGTGAAAGCCTAAAACTTTTGTAAAATGTTTATATAAAAAGTCAAATAACATTTGAATATACATGCACAACTTTGGTATTTACATTGGGATCTGGTCTCTTCTTATATTGTACCCAGAACTTGGGATCTTTCTCATTCTCTGCTTCCTTTCACAAGGCCTTCTTTTCAATACTAGGTAAAATCAGAAAGGACATGACCATAGCTTCTATTAATACATCAATCACTGAGACACAAACTTGAAAAGCCTGGACGAGGAGATTTGGAAAATCTGCCATTGCACTGTCAAACTCATCTACCAGAAAGGTAAATCCAGAAGTTCCAGTCCCCGTGGCAGCCCGGAACTCAGGGCACTGATATGCTTGTGAAGCAAACAGTCTGATGGTGGTGTCAAAAGTATGTGTTGCCTGGCATTATACTTCCTGAAGACATTCAGGTTTTATTTCCTGAAAGAAGTTACTGGCCAATGAATAACCTATCTTTTTAGAAGTGATATTTCCAACGTCAATCAATATGGGTCATGCTGGCTTCCTTGGCTAGATCAGTATTTTTTTTTTTTTTCACTCTTTCAGATACTTTAGCTGGAGCACATACAGATTGCTCAAAAATGCTTTATTTTTGATGGAAATTGAGACACATTTCAAATCAACACTTTTCTTAATTCCTTCTGAACTCAAAAGCTCTTTTGGTTGAGTGACCTTATTGGGACAAATACTTTGAGGGCTTGAGTCCTTTTGGACCCTGGTCATTAAGCTTCTGTTCTCTCCAACTTATAGGCTTTGTCTGCACCATGGAAACCCAGAGGCTCTTCTCACAGACCAGTTAGAAATGAATACAATAAAATCACTAAGGAATCTGGGAACGAGGCAGTTCATGAGTGGCTCATTCCCCAGGAAATATAATTTTGTGATCATAATCTTTTAGTTCCTGACAGTTGCATAATTAAATACCAGAGCTAAAAACAGTGAACTGGAGTTTTGAGGGCATGTTTTCCTAATTCACCCCAAAGGAAGCTAAAGTTTAGGGTTCCAAATGATTATGATGTGATATCATACCATGTCATAGTACACAGATTAAGTGAAATTATTTCATCAGATAACTGTCAGTGTGAGGCACTGTAAGGACCTTTGGGACTTTGGGTTAAATGAAGGTGATTTTAAATTAAGCTAGGTTATTCATGACTTTGATTACCATTTGCTTTTGTGAAATGCAGGCAATAATAATTCTCTACTAATAAATACAAAATTAACTTAAAATGAAGTCAAAATGCTTTGCACACTCCAGAAGGAAGATTCTTTAATTCAAACAAAAATTCATATTAATTATTATATAAATCAGCTATGCTAGTCTCATAAATTAAATTTACGGTGGAAAGGAAGTCAGTGATATAATCAGATTTCAGACCACATGTTGTATAAAAAGTTCTGTTTCTAAGGAAAGTCAGTGTCAAAGACCTCCGAATGTTTTATCAGCCATCTGAGTTATTGACCTAAAAATGCCCTTTTCCCAAAACAGACATGTTTTCAACAAATGAATAATGGCTTTTCTGGTAAAGATGATTATGCCTTCCCATATTTTATTGCTTTCTTGATTGTTAGATACAACTACCATATAGTTAAGTTACCCAGGAGATTAAATTCTAGAGAAAAAGTCTGAGTGATTTCAGTGAACCAAGTCATTTTTGTTTGTGTCATGATTTCCTCTGTTAAAAAAAATAACACTTCAACAGGCAGAGTTAGACAGTGAGAGAGAGAGAGAGACAGAGAGTTATAGACAGTGAGAGAGAGACAGAGAGAAAGGTCTTCCTTCTGTTGGTTCACTCCCCAAATGGCCACTACAGTCGGCACGCTGCACTGATCTGAAGCCAGGAGCTGGGTGCCTCCTCCAGGTCTCCCATGCGGGTGCAGGGCCCAAGGATCTGGGCCATTCTCCACTGCCCTCCCGGGCCACAGTAGAGAGCTGGACTGGAAGAGGAGCAACTGGGACTAGAACCCCGGGGTGCCGGTGCCGCAGGTGGAGGATTAGCCTAGTGAGCCACAGCGCCAGCCATGATTTCCTCTGTTGAAGTTTTGATGACTTACAAAGGATTGTTCTGACATTGAGCCCAGCATTTTACATAAAAGGCATGCTATCCACAAACAAAGCAAACAAACATTTAAAGATATATGGGCTGAATTATTTATCTCATAATGAAAGCTACATTGATTCACAGTTTACATTACTTTGACAAGGTTTTCTCTTTGGTGTAAATTTTATTTGTTAACTTTTTTTTTTTTTTCTTTTTGACAGGCAGAGTGGACAGTGAGAGAGAGAGAGACAGAGAGAAAGGTCTTCCTTTTTGCCGGTGGTTTACCCTCCAATGGCCGCTGCGGCCGGCGCACCGCACTGATCCGATGGCAGGAGCCAAGTACTTCTCCTGGTCTCCCATGGGGTGCAGGGCCCAAGGACTTGGGCCATCCTCCACTGCACTCCCTGGCCACAGCAGAGAGCTGGCCTGGAAGAGGGGCAACCGGGACAGAATCGGTGCCCTGACCGGGACTAGAACCCGGTGTGCCGGCGCCGCAAGGCGGAGGATTAGCCTAGTGAGCCGCGGCGCCGGCCTTATTTGTTAACATTTGATACCTCAACCTTGGTTTGATCATCCAACCAGCCTTCATTACTCTTGGCCATGCACATGGTAACATAATGAGGGTAAAAACATAAATGAAACATGAGTACTCTCTCTTGGAGTTCACTTTCACATGGAAAGATTAGATGCATCACCAGAAATACTGTGTCTTATTTGTGCATCTTTAAAATTATTTTTTAAAGATTTATTTATTTATGTGAAAGTCAGAGAGAGAGAGAGAGAGAGAGAGAAAGAGGGAGAGACAGAGAAAGAGGGAGAGAGAGAGAGGGAGGGAGGGAGAGACAGAAGAGACAGAGAGAGAGAGAGGGAGAGACAGAGACAGAGAGAGAGAGGGAGGGAAGGAGGAAGAGAGGGAGGGAGGGAGAGAGAGGGGGGGAGAGAGAGAGAGAGAGAGAGAGAGAGAGAGGGGGTAGAGAGAGGGAGAGATATTTTCCATCTGTTGGTCCACTCCTCAGATGGCCGTAACAGCCAAGGTGGGGCCAGGCCAAAGACACAAGCTTCTTCTGCATCTCCCACATGCGTGGCAGGGGCCCTCTACTGCTTTCTGAGGTACATTAGCAGGGAACTGGATCAGAAGTGGAGCAGTTGGGACTCAAACCGGCACCCATATGGGATGTTGGCACTGCAGACGGTGGCTTAATCCACCATGACCCCAGCCCCTACATGTTTATTTTTAAAAGTTATTTTGATCTACTTGAAAGACAGAGAGAGGGAAAGAGAGAGAGAGAGACAGAGATAGAGACAGAGAATAATCCCCCATTCATTGCCTTTCTCCTATCCCCCTGCCAAGTGTTCTCAATAGCCAGGGCTGAGCCAGACTGAAGTCAGGAGCCTGGAGCTCCTTGCAGGCCTTCCATGTGGGTGGCAGGGACACAAGCATATGGTCATCATGTGCTACTGCACAGGACACATTAACAGGAAGTTGGATTGGAAGTGGAGGAGCTGGGCCTGGAACTGACAATCCAATTAGGTATGGGGGCATCACAAGTGACAAATTAATACTTAAACCCACTGTGCCACTGCCCCTACATGTTACTTTAAAAAATAATAACATTTTCTTAAATTTTCATGTTTTTCTTCTGTGTTTAGATGATTTTAAAAAATTGAGCATATTGCTAAATTGTCACATTATCTCTAATTCAGACTACTTTTTGGTCCTGTTTTAGCATTAGACAACACGCAGTGGAGATCAGGTTGCTATGAGCCCTCTGTCCATTCATCGGATACTGGCTGAATATTTCATATGCCATCCTGCTGTGGAATGCCTCCAGGGTTCCAGCTGCTCTTAGAAAGCAATTTGAATTTTCCCTGTAACTGCTGTTCTGCCTAAGCAACCTGTATCTTGTCCTTCCCTCTTGTCACTCACCATTCTCCTGGCCTCGCCTCACCTAAACTGGTTTAAGCTGGTGCTCCAGTTTTAGGGAACAACCCAAATCTATTCACACTGTAGCAGCACAACTAAATGGTTCTAAATTTTCATCTTAACTACTAGTAAGCTATGCTATATAAATTTTCCAATCTATGCATTGAGACATTTCTTTTAAAAGTTGATTATTGCTCACAGGAGAAAATGTGTGCACTAACATACAAGTCAGATAAATGTACTTGTTTCAGAAAGTGCTCCAATTGTGCACCAGATGACAAGATGACACAGCACAGCAACAGCTGAGGGCTTTGTTATCTCATTTCCCTTGTTAACTTTAGCACAGAGAACTGCACTGATTAGGTGTGAAGGCATCTTGATAAGCCACAAGAGAGTCAGCTCACTTTTAAGCAACCACATGTTGCTCTCCTAAACTTCTGTTTTTGATAGTGGAAAATACAAGCAAACTGTATAACGTACCTCGGGCTGGAATTAAAATGAGCCAGTGGGGCAGAAGTAGCTGACTCTTTTCAACAGGTGGAGGACGATTACTCACGCTGTCCAAAGCTTAAGCGTGTTCCACAGTGGTCACCTCTTCAGAGGACCAAACACCCCTGAGCAGCGAGCTATCTCCAGCTACAAGTAGGTATAGGGACTTCTCAGGGGAGCACAGACTGACCATTTATATTAACACAGTATTCCAGTGTGACCAGAATCTCACAGCATTATGCCTGTTTCTTTGCATTTAAAAACCTCACCATTCCTGCTGGTACACTTGGAGGAGTTTTACAAGTGTTGCGGCCAGCTCTTGGGTAGAGGCCCAGTTTTGTTAGTTTATTGGATTCCTTATGTCGGATTCTTCACAATTATATTAGTCTCTGAAGAGTGCCAAATTGGGTAGAACATCAGAAGATTTGGAACCTAAGAGGCTTATGCTGGTCCTGTCACCATATTCATCCATTCCGAAAAAAATTTATCAGAACAAGAAATGTGAAAAGATTTAGTTCTGCATGGATTGGACTAACTTTCCCATTCAAAACGGAGGGTAGGGTTCATTCTAAGAAAGTATTTGTGATATATAAGTTACAGTCATTGAGAAAACTTGGTAGAGGAAACAAACGTCTACGTTACATTAAAAAATAAAAAGTTTCAAAAGCAGGCAACAGTACTCATGAGCAGAAAGAACACAATATCATTAAATTTATAAATGTTTCTTAATAAAAATAAATTTTCCTAGATCATAATGTTTATAAAAAGAATGAAGGAAATATATTTAGAATACTACTAGGGTTTTATTTATTTATTTATTTATTTTGAGCTGGGAAAATTTTCTTAGAAAGTAAGACCTTTGGTTAGGTTCAGGAAAAGTGGAAGCTTTCTGATTTTTTTTTTTTTTTTTTTGCTGAAATAATGCTTTTCAAAGGTGTAGAATTAATTCTGGGGATAAGTATACCTGAGTTGTATAGGGAAGAGGAAATCACTGTGTTTTTGGTGAACTGGTATTGTCTGCTTTGAAGATGAGGGTATAATAAGTGTGGCATACCTCTGTGAGGGTGTGTCATCTTGCCAACCCCGAAAATAAAAACCTGTCTTTGCTGGTTCCCTGTTATTTATTCAACTAACATTATCTTAACTGCGTTTAGGCTGGAATGGGTGTTTTCATTTGGTATATTTAGAACTCAGTTATAGAAGTGTTTCATGAAATGCTCAAGTATTAATTTTTACAAAAATGATGTGAAGATATTTTTAAAATGTCCATGTAATTCTTTGGAGTGATGGTATAGGATTTAATAGGCTTATCCACAATGAAATTATTAGTATGAGTAACTTCTAGAAAATTATATAATACTATCGCATATGCAAAATGCGAAATGGAAAGGCAACTCATTTCCTTATACAATCAAATATAGAACTTTAAAAGCACTATTTTGAAGACCCAATTATTTCAATCTTCAAAATATACTTACTTAAAATATAAAATATTAAAAATGATGCAGATATATTATAGAATCATGTTTCCTAAAATGTAATTACTGTATATAAAAGAATTGGTTAAACATGATTAGTTTTCAAGATGATGAGAACCACATTCAACTTTGTCTATTATTTAATCATAGCATGTTCTGCATTAACATATCATAGCTAAGAGGAAGAAGTCCAAATTTTGGAAGGCAGCCAAAACGAACCTTTAACAGACGCTTGCTAATAAAGAAATGCTATTTATCTTATTTCTATTATAAAACTCAAAGCTAGAATGTAATATGAAAACATGTAAATTTATACGTTGTGAATTCCCTTTGAAAATTCTGATCTATTTATTATAGGACATTTATAGCTTTTATGAAATCAAGAAACTGAAGCCAGATTTTCAAATCTGAGAAACTGAAGCCTCATTGTTTTTAAATGTTTTGAATTTTTCTGATGAAAGGCAGTTTTAGGACTTGTATTACGAGGCCAAGAATACATTTACAGTAACTAATAAGAAAATAGTAAATCCAAGGCTAGTGGTACAACGTCTGCATGCTGAGTTCTACACACCAAAGCACTGTAGAACTAGAGATCTTGAGAAGTCTGCTAGCGGAGAAGAATGTAACACGATGCAGTAGACAGAACTAACTACAGAGGGAAAACTCAGTCGTAGCCACAGGAGGTGGTAAGCGACAGTCTGTGGAGCTTGAAAGATACATGAGTGGTGGCTGCCACTGTGGGGAAATTTTGAATGAAAATCTATTCAGTGGGTACTGCATTTGCAAATATTCTATATCGTGTGCATTGGAAGCTACAAAATGCTTGTTATTGACAGCAGATGAGTTGGAAAGAGGCAGAAAGTTAAGGATCCAAAAACAGTAAAAAGCAAGGTGCAAAGTCTTTAAAGAAGGGGACTACGTCTTTGCATGTTATTCTTGAAATTTTGAACTAATAACTACATAGAAGTGCTGTATGAAACTGGATGGAGAATGCTCTATTTCATAGCATATCACCTAAAAATGTTATTCATGTGGGAAAAAGGTCACCCAGCTATAATGTTTGTGTGTCAGGCTTCCTGTGGGCTAACTTGTCCCACGTGACGCCATCACAAAGGCAACAGGGCTAGGCAGTCAGGTGTGTCTTAGGCATTTCTATACCGTTCTCTTCTAAAAAGCTCCCCCATGAAAAATTAATCCAGAATTATTTTCTTGCTGCAGATCTTGTCGCTGTTTAATTCTAAATAAGCTCCTGCAGGGAGCTAAACCGCAGAGCTGTTCTGCCTTGCATTTTGTTGCGAGAAAATTCAGTTACGTGGAACCTTGATCTACAGAAGGCGTCTTCAACCCAAGTCTGTGCCTGTAGTTTTCCTTTGAAAATTAACCACGAGTGAAGTGCATTCTCTCTCCTGTAACGTTCTATACCCATATAGGCAGATTTCTATTTGTTCTTTTCGAATGTTTGGGCGTGATTCTCCACAGTGAGATTTCCTAGCCTGCATCTTTATTTCTTGAATGTGGGTAATATTTGATGCAGAAGTTTAAAAAAAAAAAAAACTCTTCAGATGCTTCATGATTCTCCTGAGGCCACATTAAGATGACTGTATTTCTGAAATGAGTGATTCATGCTTGTACAAATCAATGGAAATGATATTGCACTTACAACTCTAAGGGGACTCCAGAGTTCATCATAGTTTTTAGGAAAAGGTATCAAATAAAAATACATTTCTTAGAAGTAAACCTCATTGCTATATAAGCTTCATGGTAGATTCCATCCTTCTTGGAGGTTTAATTCCAACTTTTCAACCAATTTTTGCATTAAATATTTTTAATATCACTATAAATGAACTGACATTTCTGATAGACAAACAATGAATTGACTTAGAGCCAAAAATGTTCTGTTGAAACAGAATGTAATCATTACTTGGTTATTTCCTTACCAGGGGTTTCGATTTGACTGACCAGTTTCAATCCACAGTAACAGCTTTGTTCCTAGGAGACTGTAAATCAAAGGAACACTCACTAAGGGGCAATTCCTGTTGCAATTCAAAGTCTGTGCTATTATCACAGAGCAACTGACAGCAAACACTCCCGGCAAAGATTAGCGTGCATTCGGATGAGGTGTGTGGTGTTTTTGGTTTCACTCTCTACCTCTGCAATCTGCTTGTGAGAAAAACTGGTCAATAAAAGAAGTTTTAGCACCACACACTATAGCCCTGCTTGAACTCACTTCCTTTCTTCCCTTGCATTCTGAGCCGGGGGAGCACAATGGGGGTGTTGTGCTCTGGGCTACCCTGGCATGCAGGATACTCAGACAGGAGGTGTGAGCAGCCTCCAAGACCTACACTGTTTGCTTTACAACTGCCCCAAACTCAATCAAACAGCACACACCAGACGCCGGGACCAGAAAAAGCAAGTACGAAATCCACTGGTTAGTACCACCTGGACAGGGAATGAAATTTCTTAAAGGTATACCTGGTGTTTTAAGAGTGAAATAAATCCTTTACAAAGCTTCAAAGCAAACGCTTCACAACCTACATGCCACTGGCATTCCACGTAGCTCTCTTCTACATGTCAGAGGGCAGGTCATAAAGGAGTCCATTGTTTGTCGGAGGGGAAGGTTGCTGGCCATGCAGTCTGTTTAGAACAACCAGCCGCCACAGTCTGTCACAACAACAAATATTGATTTTAAACCCCAAGGCGTAGCAGTCTTGTTTTTCGATCGTACAATTTCTAGAACCTGAATTCCCTGAAACAATCCTCCATGTGTGCCTCCGACACTATTTTGTGGAAACAGGCATGTGTGCTTGCTAAATCCAGACCACACAACCAAGGGAAATCGCTCAGGTTAAGTTTTTGCTCGGAGTTCTTTCCACACTGTGTTTTTGAAAGGGAAAAAGAGCTTACCTCTGTCAGTCAAGTGGGATGCCCAGGAACCCCCGTCTCTGCTTCGGCCTCAGCGTGCAGGCAGATGCTCTGTGAGCCAACAATCTGTTACCAGGAAGCAGGTACACCCGAGAGCGTCCGCCTGCCTTCCAGGCCAGTGCCCATCTGAGCACACCTGCTCTTTCAGACCTGCCGCTCATAAGCAGCAGCCACGCACAGGACTGGTGTTAACCGAGGGCGACACCCTCCTTCTGGATCACTAGTTTTCAGGGCAAGCCGTGAGGGAGCCGCTGAGATGATACTGCAGGGGAGGCTTGCCTTCCCCAGACAAAACCCCTTTCTGCTGCCTGGTAGCGGATATGCAGCATTCTCACTCTGCATTCCACGCTCTCCAATCAGCTAATTGCAACAGCAGTCAGCAGCTCCTCCAAACGACAGCTTGCAGGCATGCGTGGCTGGAATCATTGTATACTAACATGCCTATTGCCTCCTGCTTCTCTGAATAGATCTGGGAAAAAAAAAAATGCTTCTTCCAGGGTGAAGCTCAGCAGAATATGCCACACTGTTTTCCATAAGTAAAATGGCTGGTCCTCTCAGCCCTGCCGCAGACAGCTCATTGGGTTCCACTGGCTTTCCGTAGCCATAGCAACAACCAACAGACAGACTTAGACAGCAAGCATGGCTGATCATGTGCAACACCCCACCATACAGCTTGTTAATTTCTTTCCTTCCAACTCATCATTTTTTTTCCTGTTATCTTTCAAAATATTTCACTGCTAGTGCAAGCGCTCTGATTTCTTGGCTCTCCTAAGGAACTTGTATTGTATTGAGCCGGTGCTGCATATGAAATCGAGGAAGTGACGCTCTGTGTCTATCCAGGTTAATAACATGCAAATCACTGGAGAGACACAGACTGGAATCTTTGTCAAAACAGGCTCTACCTTCCAATCATAGAATGAGAGTGAAGATGATTGGCAGGTGGAAGCAGTTGTGATTTTTGTTTCTAATAATAATCTTGCAGCCTCTGTGTTGAAACAAAGCCCTAGGATTGTTACACATGGTCAAAAGAATGACCACAGTAGACAGAATATTTTAATTGGATTTTAAAATACCCATCTATTTATGGGTTCCACATATCTTATTATTTTAATATGCTTTGCATTATACAATTTAAAGTAAAAATATTCAAATTCTAATTGCTTCTACTGCAGAAAATGATTCTTTAAGTCAACATCTTATTTGTAATTTAAAAATGCGTTAACAAAATCCAAACCAAATTAAAACTCCTTTGATGTTGAACTTGACCTCCAAGGCAGAAACAGCTCTATGTCCCCAGTAAGATGAACCACATACTACCCTTCCTTAAAATTTCACCTCCTTAGGGACATCCCCACAATGAATACCGTTAACAATTTAAAACTTGTGTAAGACCCTGGCCTTTTCCTTTCTTTCAATCCTGTGTCACCAGTCACATTCTCTTCACATTTCCAAGGCACTATTCCAATTACTTTGTTCTTAGCAATCTGTTTGTAATAGTGTGCTCACACTTTGGACTTGCAAATAGAGATGTGTCTTGTTGATAGTCACTGATGTCCATTTTCCAAGTTTTGCCTTTCCCTACCCAAGTTAACCCTCCTGCCTTCAACAGCAATTGGCAAACTTTAGTATGCACAGGTTTTCTGTGGATGTGGGCTTGGGAATCCCGAATCTCTTCCCTCTCCAACCAGATTCACTGTGGTACCTGTGAGCCAGCTCAGGATCACACCTCCACTGAAGAAAAATGGGTGGGCTTTCCTGCCTGGTCAAGTTCTCACCACTTCATGTTGTCTTAAGCCTTAAGCTCACCTTTCCTCACTGATGTTACCTTCTCTTAAGGTATTTTTGGTTTCCCCTGCCTTTACAGGTGTTATCAAATTCCACTCTTCACTTCCCACATATCAGAATCCTCAACTGCATAGTTTCATGCTTCCTTGCCTTGGGGATGTGTCTCCCACATAAAAGGTTCTCAATCAAACCCCACCTCTGGAACCTTTTTATTTTTTTATTTTATTTTTTAATTTTTTTTTTTGGACAGGAAGAGTTAGATAGTGAGAGAGACAGAGAAAAAGGTCTTCCTTCCATTGGTTCAGCCCCCGAAATGGCTACTCCGGCGGTGTGCTGCCAGGAGTCAGGTGCTTCTCCTGGTCTCCCATGCAGGTGCTGGGCCCAAGCACTTGGGCCATCCTCCACTGCCCTCCCGGGCCACAGCAGAGAGCTGGACTGGAAAAGGAGCAACTAGGACAGAACCCGGTGCCCCAACCGGGACTAGAACCTGGGGTGCTAGAGCCGCAGGAGGAGGAGTAAGCTGTGGCGCCGGTCCCAGCACAATTTTTCGATTATTTATTTGAATTGCAGATACACACACAAACACACACACATACACACACAAACACAGGGAGAGAGAGAGAGAGACAAAAACCTCTTACCCACTGACTTATTCCCTAAACTGCCTGCAACAGTGGCCGGAATTGTGGCCCAGCAGATTAGGCAACCACTCGAGACACTGGCATCCCGTATCAGAGCATTGGTTTGAATCCCAGCTGCTCTGCTTCTGATTCCTCCTGATTCACCTGCTAAAGCGCCTGCGAAAGCAGTGGAAGACACAACTCAAGAAGCTGACATCCTGCCACCTATACGTAAGAGATCTGGTTGGAGGTTTAGGCTCCTGCCTTTAGCCTGGACAAGCTCAGGTTGTTGTGGGCATTTGCAGAGTAAATAAGCAGATGGAAGACCTCATTTTCTGTCTGTCTCTGTCTCTCTGTGTCACTTTGCCTTTCAAATAAACAAATAAATCTTAAAAGAAAAAAAAAAAAAAAAAAAAGCCTGGCCCAGCCCTGCCTGCTACTGGCTAAGTCAGGAACTTAACCTGGTCTCCCGGGTGAGTTGTAGGAACCAAGCACTTGAGCCATCACTGCTGCCTCCCAGGGTGCCCACCAGCAGGAAGCTGGAATAGGGGCTGGAGTAGGATTTAAATCTTGGCATTCCAGTATGGGTTTTGGGTGTCCCAAGCAGGATCTTAACCATTAGGTCAAATGCCTGCCTCCACCCCAAAACACTTTACCTCTAGCTGCCTCCTACTTTATCTTTTCCAAATAGACCATCTCACTAATGATACTCCCAAGTGGAGATTGCTGCACTCGCCTCTATGTCCCATTCTACTGAGGGTTCATCTCCACTATTTCTCGCTGTGGTTCATTGACCTAGTAGCACCTTTCCTTTTAGGTCCAACTCCCAGATTTTTCTTTCAGTTCCCTGAAAGCCAATCTAGTCCATGTCTTATTGTTCTTCCATTCTTGGAATATTCTAATTTCTGAATACATTTTGAACGTGGACTTATAACCTATATGAACCAGTACTGAATGACTAGTAGTGCTAAGTTTGTCTTTTAATTCACCTTTCCAAATTACACATTTGTAGACTTATTATCCCTTCAGAAGAAATTATCCAATTTTGATCAAATGTTGGCACATTACGAAAAGATATCAAGAACATTCTGTGGTCATTTTGTGTTTTAGGAAAGCCTTTCGCATTGTGTGTCTGACAATGTCAATTCTATCCTTGTACCTGATGGATTGTTGAGCTAGGTATAAGAATATTTAAGCCATTTTGCTTTGAGATTTTGAAGGTCTTCTTCCTTTTACCTGACATTCCTTGTTCCACTATACTTCCAACTCTCCTTCTTCAAAAGAAAAGAAGTGGGAAACACTGGACAGTAGAGGACTAGGAATTGGGAAGCTTGTAGGAATTTAGACAAATCCTTCTCCTCTGTTTCCATGGCATCTCTCATCACATATCTATGATTGTTCCCAGGATCCCCACTGACATCAAAATCCATGAATGCCCAAATCCATTATATAAAATGGCATAATATCTGCATATAACCTACATACATCCTTATGTATGCATTAAATAATCCTAGATTATTTATTATACCTAATAGAATGTAAGTGCCATCTAGGTCACTGTTAAAATGTATTGTTTAGGGATTAATGACAAGAAAAAAAAGTCTGCTTATTCAGTACATACACAATTTAAAAAAAATTATGTTCCACTTGCAGTTGGTCAGATCTGAAGATTGTGAATAGGACTGACTGTATAATACTCCGCAGCTGTTCGGGTCTTTCCCTGCTTTTGGCTTCTTCACTGACCCCCAACTCCCTCCCCTCATAATGCTGTCTGTTCTCACTCCTTAAACTTTTTGTTCTTTGCTTTTGCCTGTTTTTGTTATCTAATTGAGATTGATGTCTCAGTGTGGGATTTTAAACAAAACAGTCATAAAGGATACTTTTAGACATTATAATTAAATATATTTCATAATTAAAAGTAAATAAGGTACTCATCAATATATGAAATGAGTCCTACAATTCACACTGTTAATTGATTTGGTTTTTATTGTGAAATATAAATGCAGAAAATGAGTAAAAAACTCCATCCAGAAATTATTTTATATGAAATCATATCCTGCCATGCGAAAATATGATTTTTAAAACAAATATATTTCAGGAATATTTCAAATATAATATTCTCTTAATAATAAAATTACCCATCTATACATCTTTCTATCTGTCATCTGTGGAAGGGAATAACAAATGTGCAAAATATTAACACTTGGTGAAATTTAAGGGCAAGTTTGTCATTTATTACACTATTTTGTCAACTTTTTCTATAGATTTGCTTGCTTTTAAGATAAAAAGTTTTAAAAATTTAAAAATAGAATGTTTAGAATAGATGCAGATTAAGGTTAAGATTACTTGAATGGGAGTTAACTGCTTATCAAATTTGAAACTAAAGAAGTTGGTAAGTTATGAGATATTAAGTGACTATTATTATTAACAGATTACTGCAATAGCATAGTGGAAATATTTTGTACTTTCTTGAAAGAAGTTTGCTATTTCCCTACTTTTACCGCTTCCTTATACCCTGATTTTTTTTTTTATAAAGATTGCATTAATTTATTTGTGAGGTAGAGTTACAGACAGAGAGGGAGAGACTCAAAGGTCTTTCATCCACTGGTTCATTCCCTAAATAGTCGCAATGGTTGGAGATGGGCTGATCCAAAGCCAGGAGCCAGGAACTTCCTCTGAATCTCCCACATGAGTGCAGGGGCCCAAGCACTTGGGCCACCTTCTACTGCTTTCTCAGGTCATCGCAGAGAGTTGGATCCGAAGAGGAACAGCTGGCACATAAACTGGTACCCATATGGAATGCCAGCCCTGCAGACAGAGGCTTATCCTACTACCCCATAGTGCCCGTCCCTAACCTGATTTTTTTAAAGAATTATTTCTTATTTACCTGAAAGAGTTACTGAGAGAGGAGGAGAGACACACACACAGAAAGATCTTTCATCCACTGGTTCATTCCTCTAAATGGCCACACAGCTGGGTCTGGGCCAGGCCAAAGCCAGGAGCCTGGAACTTCTTCAGGGTCTCCTATAGGGAAGCAGGGGCCCAAGCACTTAGGACATCTGCTGCTGCTTCCCCAGGCACATTAGCAGAGAGCTGGATTGGAAGTGGAGCAGCCGAGTCTTGATCTGGCACCTGTATGAGATGCCAGTGTTTCAGGTGGAGGCTTAACCTGCTACACCACAAAGCTGGCCCAGAGAACAGAATTTGAGTGTGGTATGTTTAATGGGGTAGCATAGATTTTAGGGATTTCAGGCTGAATTTTCTAATTCCTTATAATAAATAACAGAAAATCACTAAAGTTGTCCCTAAATTTTGCATGATTATTTTTACAAGGATATGAACAACGTATTGCTGAATGGACCATGATGGGAAGCGTGATAACCACCCTGGACAGGATTAGGAAAAGGTTTGGAGTGTCTCAGCAGGGTAAACTGGATTTAATTCTAAGATTCTAGCCTCCAAGAAATATATGCTGGGAAGCGGACTGAACCACAGGCTTTTAATTAAACACCACCACAAGCCCTGAGGGAGGCTGATCCTGGTTAGCATTGTTGAATTAGTAGAATGACCTTGATAAATCCGAGGTACCTGAATCCAAAACCAGTCCAGCACAGTGAATGTGTTATGGGCACCATTACTGAATGAATTAAAAATGGACAAATGGGCATAGAAGAATAGAACCTTACCGGAGGGAAAATGGCAAGAATGCCAACAATATAAAACTATTTCTGAAAACTGGACATAGTGTAAAACCTAGCAAACAAATATAGCACATGAGCACCACATAAGGCAGTTACTAGACCCCCTAGAAGTTCGCATGCCCTCTGGCCAAAGAGGAACAGTGAAAATGTGGCAAGAGGTACAAGATGACGACTTAGGCCCGAATCTGCTCTGGGCTGGCCATAGTAACCACGTCGTTCCGATATCTAGGCTCATCAATCTCTGGGTTTGCAAATGGCTTGAGATGGTAGTCAAGAACCATTTTAAGTGTGCATCAAAACATGTCATTACCAGGTGGGAGAAAAGTCCTGGCATTCCGCACTAACAGCAACAAAACACCAACCCATAGTTCAACTGCCCCCTCACCCATGCTTCAGTCCTCGAGCTAAGCCCAGACACAAATACACATTGCTGTCCCCAGCTGAGCAAAAAGCACTCGTGGAGGCTTTTAGCAAGCGCCGCGTGGAAGACATTCTTGGAGTAATCTAGAGAAGGCTGCACCTGCTTCCACGGCACCTAACTGTTTAGCATTCAGAACGGCCGGTTGTTCCTGTTCTCCTGGAAGGGCCTCTGACCACACTAGCAAGAGTGTGTCTCCAGCGACCTTTCCCGCCTGCCATCGTGGCCTTTGGAAGCCGTTGCTCCTGGGTGCTCCCAGGCAGTGAGCCACAAAAAAGACCGCGGGCTCTGGCGTCACAGCTTTGTTGAATTAGTAACCAAACACGGAGGCCTCCGCAAACACAGCCTGGCAAGCGGGATTTCAGAACAAATGCTGCTGGTTTCACCTGAGCCACCGAAACAAATCATGAGGCACAGGGTGAAACTTGGCAGGTTTTGGGAACTCTGAAGAGGCAAATGCCCAAGCTCTGAGCAGCCAAATGTGCTCATCTCGGAGACATGGAGATTAGAGCAGTCACCGTTTGCCCTTTGGAAGCACTGCTATAAACGCTTGGGGAGATGCCAGCACCCAAATCATAAAATGGGACCTGAGTAACATACAATAAGGGAGAGCTGTTGAAATGGAATTGTGGGCTGGTGCCGCGGCTCACTTGGCTAATCCTCTGCCTGCGGAGCCAGCACTCCGGGTTCTAATCCCGGCTGGGGCGCCGGATTCTGTCTTCGTTGCTCCTCTTCCAGTCCAGCTCTCTGCATGGCCCGGGAGTGCAATGAAGGATGGCCCAGGTGCTTGGGTCCTGTACCCACACGGGAGACCAGGAGGAAGTACCTGGTTCCTGGCTTCAGATTGGTGCAGCATGCCGGCTGTAGTGGCCATTTGGGGGGTGAACCAATGGAAGGAAGACCTTTCTCTCTGTCTCTCTCTCTCATGTCTAACTCTGCCTGTCCAAAAAAAAAAAAAAATGAATTGTGCAATCTCCAAGAAGAGGAAAAAAATGGTTGACAATCAAAAGCCACACTGGAAATAACAGACATGCAGTTGAAGACGTAGCAGTGGTAGCACACACATGGAGGAAGAGTGAGCTGGCAGGCCTGCGGAATTTTGGATGGGCGCTCCAGAATGCCAATCATTTTAGGAAGTCGATGCAAATCACAACTCATTCCCCATGCTTTCAAAAGTAGGGCTCTGGTTTCCCGAACTGCTGGACAGTTACCTTGAATCGGTGACTGGGAGATCATTCTTTCAGACATTACTGTAGCAGAAGACGACTCCTTGTAGGATTACAAGTCAGTTCACAACTGACTTTATACTCAGGTGAGTGGGTTTAACAGTCTTTGGGTTTAACAGTCTTCTTTTTTTTTTTTTTTTTTTTTTTTTGACAGGCAGAGTGGACGGTGAGAGACAGACAGAGAGAAAGGTCTTCCTTTGCCATTGGTTCACCCTCCAATGGCCGCCGCGGCCAGCGCACCACACTGATCCAAAGCCAGGAGCCAGGTGTTTCTCCTGGTCTCCCATGGGGTGCAGGGCCCAAGGACTTGGGCCATCCTCCACTGTACTCCTGGGCCACAGCAGAGAGCTGGCCTGGAAGAGGGGCAACCAGGACAGGATCCGGTGCCCCGACCGGGACTAGAACCTGTTGTGCCGGCGCCACAAGGCAGAGGATTAGCTTACTGAGCTGCGGCGCCGGCCGGGTTTAACAGTCTTCTAAGAGCTGATATCTGAGCTGTGTCTTAAAGGAAATGGGGGACTTAGAGAAAAAGATGGAAAGGGTCCACAAACCAGTAGAATAACAGGAGCCAAATCCGGACTTGTGAGATGGAGTGGCCCAGGAGTAAATGGAGTGAAATGACTGTATCCCCTGAAGCAAGAAATAGAGAAGCTTTAATCTAAAAAATTTCAAACAAACTCATTTTTCAGTTTTTGGTAACATACACCAAAACCCCCAGCTCATCACAGGATTGGGAGGGAGAGACAAGATATCAGCACATTGTGGTGCAGTGGGTTCAAGGCCCCCGGGACACCCACATCACCCATTGGAGCGCCATTTTGAGTTCCAGCTCCTCTCTTCTCATCCAGCTCCCTGCTAATGCACTTGGGAAAGCAGTGAGTGATGGCCCAAGTGCTTCAGCCTGTCACCCATGCAGGACACTGGGAGAGTTTGGCTCTTGGCTTTGGCCTGGCCCAGCCCCAGCTGTGGCCATTTGGGGAATGAACCAGTAGATGGAAGATTTCTCTCTGTCTCTGTCTCTCTCCCTCTCCTCGTCTCTGTCACTCTGCCTTTCAAATAAATAAATCTTTAAGAAAAAAATCTGTAACAAATCTTTAAGAAGAGAGAGACAACACATCATGGCTGGTAGAGAATTGGCTTTGTGATGATCAGGACTCCAGACCTTTCTCGGTGTTCTGTCATCCTTAGAAAACAATTTCTATCCTCAAGGAATCCTCACAACCCAGAATGGCTGCTTGTGTTCCAGCTATCATGCTCATGTTGCAGGCAAGAAGAGAGGAAGGGGGAGGAAAGGGGCACCTTTTCCATGTGAGTCGGCCTTTTTGAAAGAGCTTTTCCAGAATTCCCATTCCAGCACTCTACTGATACACCATGACCCATCCGTAGTGCCAATGCAGGCCCAAACATGTGGTCTTCTAGCTGGGCACATTCGGCTCCAGATAAACGAGCATTCTATTATGGAGGAAGAAATGGAGGATGCATATAGATAGGCAACAAATGTCAGCCAGAGGTGTCTCCCGAGAGCACAGTATCTCATTTCTTGGTATTGCCAGTGCACATTTGGTCTCTCCGACTAGCTGGAGGCTGACTCACATCAATAACCTCTTTGCCCTCCCTGGAGCTTCATCCTTCCTCTTTCCCGTGCTGCAGACCCGCGTGGACATCTGTCAGCTCGAGGATCACACAGCTGGGCTGCTGAGGGCCATGCCCATTGCTTCCTGGAGAGCAGAACGTTTCCATAGCGAGGAGCTCCTTGCCCCTGAACCACTGTGGTTAGTGTCCAAGTACGGACTCCAGCAAGCATCGCCTGGCTGAGTGCTCCCTTTGTCTTCATGCCCCTAACCGGGTTTATTTTTTCCATTCACTGATTGGACAAAGTAGTAAATTGCATGGATTCAAATATTCTGTAAATTGCTAACTTTATGATCTGATGGAAACTTCTTAACCTTTTTGTGCCTCAGCTTCCTCAGGAACACAAAAAGGGATGCTAATATTAACTCGCTCTTAAAGTTGCAGTGATTTAATATACTAATTTATATTAAATCATATTAGGTGTTGTTTTGTACAAGGATGCTTCCAAACATTCATGGGAAATTAAACTAAAATATAAACTTATTTTGATGCAAAAACAATTTCAAAGACATGCACACAAAAGGTCTTCAGAAAGTTCATGGAAAATACATATTATGAAAAAAGATATGCACAGCTTTTAGAAATTTTTTGAACCAAAATTAAGCTTATCTTTTTTAAAAAAGATTTATTTATTTGAAAGTCAGAGTTACATAGAGAGAGAGAGAGAGAGAGAGAGAGAGAGAGATCGGTCCAATAGTTCACTCCCCAACTGGCCGCAACAGCCAGAACTGTGCCAATCCAAATCCAGGAGCCAGGAGCTTCTTCTGGGTCTCCCACATGGGTGCAGGGGCCCAAGCACTTGGACCATCCTTACTGCTTTCCCAGGCCATACAGAGAGCTGGATGGGAAGTGGAGCAGCTGTGTCTCGAACCGGCGCCCATATGGGATGCTGGCACTTCAGGCCAGGGCATTAACCCACTGCACCACAGCGCCGGCCCCAAGCTTATCTTTTAATTACATTTCCCATGAATGTGTTGAAGTATTCTCCCACTTTTATTTTTTACATTTATGACACAGCTACTATATGCCCAGTACTGAAATGGGCACAGGTCTCTGGGTCCTTCTTACACAGTTTGAAAGACCAGATGGGCACAGAGCCCAGAGTTAAAAAACAATGCAAATTCACGTTCAGATCCAAAGAATGGCAGACACTAAGGGCCGATGGCCCTCCATGAAGAAAGGTCAGCAAAGGAGCAAGAGGTACTCGTACCATCAGCGGAATCGCGGGTCCATGGGACTTGATCTGCACCACGCAGAGCTGTGTGAACAGTCACTGGGGGCCTTTCCACTTCCACCTCCTGAGCCCTCCCCACATCATGGCTAATGCTGTTCTGCTCTCTATTTTAAATAAGTGCTCTTTGCTGTCTCTCTCTCACAGTCCTCGTTCTTTCGGTTATAGAAACCTTATCCTAAAGCATGTGGGAACTTTACTAAACAGTTGGCCAAGATGGGCCTTTTGAGGAGGTGGCTGACTTCTGGGGAGTGGCTTTCCTGAGCTGCACAGCTGGGGTGGGAAGAGGGAGCTGAGACAGCCCTGTGACAGCGACAGAGCAGGGAGGCAAGGAAGGCGCCAGAACAGGGAGAAGTACAGGAGCCTGAGGGGACATTAAGACAGCTTCTCTGAGGACACTGAGTGCCCCCCCCCCACCCCTTTTCAAGAAATTGTTTATTTGAAGGGCAGAGAGAGAGAGAGAGAGAGAGAGAGAAGACTTTTCTTTGCTATTTCATCCTCAAATGCCTACAGTGGCCAAGGTTGGGCTGGGCTGAAACTAGGGGCTGGGAATGTGGTTTGGGTCTCCCATATGGCTGGCAGGGACCTAAGCACTTAAGCCATCACCTGCTGCCTCCCAGGGTACACACTATCAGGAAACTGGAACCAGATGTGGAGCAGGGACTTGAGCTCAGGCACTCCAGCATGGGCTATGGGATCGGAAGGTGATGGCATGCAGAGGCAGGGTCCTGAACAGCCTAGCCACAGTCAGGTTATTTTGACTTGTACACTTATTTACTTAATCTGTCTGTGCTGCTAGATTATAAACTCCATGGGAAACAGAATCATTATCTTGGTTCTATTGCCAGTGCTTAGCATAGTACCTGGCCTGTAGTTATAGAAGTTATGAATAAATAAGTGAATGAATGACTGAGTGGACCAGGGGAGTCACAGGTGAATTGTATCTTCCTCCAAGGTTCTCTCTCAATTCAACCAAACATTTCTTCAGCTTGCACTCCCTGCCAAGGACCACATTAGGTGTCAGGTTACTGAGTTACTGCTGATATTCTGGACAGGTGAAAATACAAGCTAACAAATAGGAGGGTGCATGAATTTCACAGGTTCGTGCACCAAAATGAACTCTTTTTTTATTTTTTTTTTATTTTTTATGTTTTTAACAGACAGAGTTAGACAGTGAGAGAGAGAGACAGAGAAAAAGGTCTTCCTTCCGTTGGTTCACCCCCCAAATGGCCGCTACAACCGGCGCTGCACCAATCCAAGCCAGGAGCCAGGTGCAGGGCCCAAGGACTTGGGCCATCCACCACTGCCTTCCAGGGCCACAGCAGAGAGCTGGCCTGGAAGAGGAGCAACCGGGACTAGAACCTGGTGCCTCAACAGGGACTAGAACCCAGTGTGCTGGCGCCGCAGGTGGAGGATTAGCCTAGTGAGCCGTGGTGCCAGCTGAACTCTTTTAATTCCACTTTCCCATGAGCTTTCTGCGGCCCCTTCATCGTGACAGTGGCATTGCCCTTCAGTCTCATCACATCCAGGGAGCAGAGAGAGTGACAACCAGTCCCCAGGCTTCCTGAGGGGGCTAACCTTGAGCCAGGCCAGGTGGGGGGAAAGGGTTCATTAGTCTGGGATTTCTACCTTATAGTACAGAGACAGGAAATAAATACGGTGTTTGGGGAACCAGAGAAGTTGAATGTAGCTGAAGTCTGGGCGGGGACAGGGTAAGAGGAGGAGAAACTGAAGAAGTAGTCATGCGACCATTTATGAAATACCTTGTTCACCATGTAAAGGACTTGGGGTTTTCTCTCTCTGGAAATGGGAAGCTGCCATTGGGTTTTACAGAGAACAAAGATGTGACCATACTTGTACCTTAGAAAGACAGCTCTGGGATACATTTACCCAGGCAATATATTTTAATGGAGTGACTTTATGGTTTGGTTGCTTTTACTGCTGGTCATTATTGTTAGGCATTTGTTGAACAACTTCTCTATGCCAGGTGTTTATATTAGGTAACAAAAGAGGTTAAAGCAAAATAAAGGACACGTGGATTATAAGATATACCAATATTTTATATTCCACTACTGTGTCAATGAGAATGTAATAAAATGTTCTTTTTTACATTAGAGTTTTTATTGTTATTACTGGAAGAGCTCCTTCAAATGCACTTAAATTCCATCATCTATCACTGGGTGAAAATAAAGAAGGAAAAGTAAGTCAACTGAGGTAAGATATCCCTAAATTCCTCAGTCAGTGTTCAACTCTTCTGCATTACATTTATTTCAGGGTTCTTGGTATTCATGGTTTCCCCCCACACGGTATCATCACCTAGCTGGTGTTTCATAGTTGGGTGTGTATCAGCATCAACAGGAAAACTGGTAAGAACAGAGTCTCAGGCTGTATTTCACTTGGTTGATATTCTAGAAGACTCTAAGGCCCCCAAAGACAGAAATGCTGCTCAGTTCCACAGGAGTGATGTTAGCACAGAGGCACTTACGTTGAGGGCACCATTTCTGCTTTCAGATTTTCTTTTTGCATTCAGTCCATTTTCCAGGACATGCACATGACAAGGTTGCCACGACTGCTACTTGGCTATGAAAACACTTCTTGCTGTCTGGGATGTTAAATTGTGAATGGCGGGTGTCTTAGTAGCACTGAAATATGGTGTTTTCCTTTCGGAGTTAGAAAAGTAATGGACTGTAAATTTTAAAAAGTATGAAGGAAGTACATTAAAGATAATGATGGGTTGATTTCTCTTATAGGGGACTGATTAAATAGGTTATAATGCATACACACTGTGGAGTTGTTCAGTGTTTAAAAGTAATGATGTAGAATAATATTTTCCGAAGTATATTCTAGGAGAGGCTATTCAAGAAGGGCACCACAGGAGAAAAAATAAAAAACATTGGAAACCCTGCAAACCACGTCTCTTACTTAGACTTTGTGCACTTCAGCATTTTGAAAACTCCGAAAAGGCTAGGAGTTTATAAAGGCCTTAGTGGGCTCCCTAATCTAGAATTTTCCAGTTTATGGCATAAAGGATTTTTTATTATACTTTAAATAAAGAGCAAAACCGTAAGTCCACAAAAATTCATGGTAGCACAATTTATTTTTGAAATTAAAATATGGAGTATAATAGCGGTTTCCAAAAAAAATTTATGGAAAAAAATTACATTATCTTTTTTTTTTTTTTGACAGGCAGAGTGGACAGTGAGAGAGAGAGAGAGACAGAGAGAAAGGTCTTCCTTTGCTGTTGGTTCACCCTCCAATGGCCGCTGCGGCCGGCGCACCGCACTGATCCAAAGCCAGGAGCCAGGTGCTTCTCCTGGTCTCCCATGGGGTGCAGGGCCCAAGCACTTGGGCCATCCTCCACTGCACTCCCAGCCCACAGCAGAGAGCTGGAAGAGGGGCAACTGGCACAGAATCCAGCACCCCGACCGGGACTAGAACCTGGTGTGCCAGTGCCGCAAGGCAGAGGATTAGCCTAGTGAGCCACAGCGCTGGCACATTATCTTTTAATTCCATTCTCTGAGAATTCTCTGAGGCCCCATGCATAGTCACAGAAAAAAAAGGAAGGCTCTGTATGCATATTAACAATGTCTGATAACAAGTGATCAGGATAGAAGAAAAATTTACTTTTCTTTGATTATATTTTCTTCAATGAACTAACATTTTCTATAAGAAAATGATTATTAAAATAATAATGGTAAACTTTAAGAAGAAGAAGTCAAAGAATGATTTGAATTTTACTGATATGTTCTGTGGAGAAAGCTTTGATAAATAAGCAAATTTTCAACTCAGCAAAATGAAGAGGCAAACAACAAAATGGGTGAAACTATTTGCAAACTGTATAACTGATAAAGGGTTAATATCCAGAATCTCTAATTCAACAACAACAAAACAAACAATCCAGTTAAGAAATGCACAAGGGACTTAAACAAGCACTTTTCAAAAGAGGAAATTCAAATGGCCAACACACACTTGAAAAATGCTCAGGATCACTAGCCATCAGGGAAATGCAAATCAAAACCACAATGAGGTTTCACTTCACTGCAGTTAGAATGGCTGTCATACAGAAATCTACAAACAATAGATGTTGGCAAGGATGTGGGGAAAAAGGTACCCTAATCCACTGTTGGTGGGAATGTAAACTGGTGCAGCCTCTGTGGAAGACAGTATGGATATATCTCAGAAATCTGAAATATAGACCTCTCACTCCTGGGAATTTATCTAACCCAAAATAAATCAGCATATAAAGAATTATCTGTACTCCCACATTCATTGCAGCTCAATTTACAATAGCTAAGATATAGAATCAACCCAGATGTCCACCAACTGTTGACTGGATAAAGAAATTATGGTATACGTACAGTATGGAATACTACTCAGCTGTAAAAAAAATGAAGTCCTGCTTTGTAACAAAATGGCTGCACCTGGAAACCATTATACTTAGTTAAATAAGCCAGGCTCAAAAGACAGATAGCATATGTTTTCCATGATACAAGGTAACTAACAGAGTATCTAAAATGTAATGAATTGGCGTGAAATGAATGTTTTCAGATTCAATGATTGTTTATACCCTGGGTCAGTGTTTTTATTCTCTTCATTCTATTTGTTGAATTCTTTTACTTACTATAGGGTTAACTTTATGATCATTAAGTAAAACTGAAAGTAGATCTTTGTAGAATTTAAGAGTAGAAATGGGAGAAGGAGAAGAAAGAAGGGTTGGAGCATGGGTGGGAAGTATCACTAGGTTTCTAAATCTGTATATGTGAAATACATGAAACTTGTGTAGCTTAAATAAAATTTAAAAAGTTTTCAATGGGAAAATGGGGACATACTTTATAAGACCCTTTTCAACTTATGTTGAAATCAACTTATGTTGAAAATCAACTTATGTAAGAGCGGCAAAATTCACATAGTAAGAGGAGAAATGGACAGAGTAAATACAGGCAACATGTGCAATTTTTATTTGGTCTTTTTCAAGGTCATATATTTATGAAATGAATATTTTCAATGAGTAGGTCAGATTGTTTTGTCTGTGGTTTGATGTAAAGGCAAAGTAGAGAATTCAGCAGAGTGGACCTCAGAAATTTCTTCAGTGATAGAAAAGAAATAATGTAAAATTTAGTGGTCTACATTCTCTACCCTTTCTGAGCTTAGACGAGCCTCCTAATATTTAAGTGACCTTGACAATTTGCTTGACTTCTAAGGTCCTTATTTTATGGTATCAAAAAGGTTGTGATTATTATTTTTGTTCACTTGGGGCAAATTGGGAAGCTTAAAACACCAGAAATTTTGCTCAGAATTCTGGAGGTTAAAACGTCTAGAGTACATATGGGGCCGTGCTCTCTTTGAAGGCTCCAGGGGAGGGTTTTCCAGGGAAGGATCCTCCGTTGCCTCTCTCTAGGTGCCCAGTGCTCCTTGGTTTGTGGTGTTGACTCCAATCTCAGCCTCTGTCTTCACAGAAACACCTTCCCTGTGTTGTCTGTGTCTAAATTTCTCTTCACGTAAATGGACAGGAGTCACCGGGTTAGGGCCCACCTTCATCCATTTTGACCTCATCTTAACTTGATTGGAAATAAGGTCACATTCAGAGATTCTGGGGGTTAGGACTTCAATGTAGCTTTTGGAGGGACACAATTCAACCATTGCTTTTTGGTGTCATAGCCATCACTCTTTCTGAAGAAAAACTTGCTCTCTATCCAGATGAGTCTGCAAAGAACTCAAGTATGTACATGATCGACTGAATTAATAAATGAATAAATTACCAGGACACTACTGGAAAATACCAAGCTGTATCTTGATGCTTTTCCCCCCTTATTGAATTGACAAAAAAGATTCTTCTAGTATATTTAAACTAAGATCTAACATAATACATTTGAAGCAACAGCAAAAAGGGATATAACTCACATGTTGAAAAGGTATATATGATCAATTGCTTTTTCTGGAAGAATCTTCCTAAGCAACTTTTTCCACTGCAAATTCTCTCTTCAAAGTGTGTCTCCCCCCACCAGGGTGGCAGACAGTCCCATGCCCACACATGGCTTCTGAGACTCATCAGTGGGTTTTTAGGTTCTTGTTAGCCATTGGTTCATGAGAGGAAACATGATTTCCTGTCTTTCCAAGGATGGGCATTGCTTCTTAAACTGGACTCTCCAAGGTTTTATATCATCCTCTAGTCAGAGGTCAAGTCCTATGGGCAGCTTCAGACCACAAGTGTCTAAAGCAGTTATGGCAACTTTTAATAACCTAAAAGCTCAGGCTGGCACCATGGCTCACTTGGCTAATCCTCTGCCTACGGCACCTGCACCCTGGGTTCTAGTCCTAGTTGGGGCGCCAGGTAGTAGTCCTTGTTGCTCCTCTTCCAGTCCAGCTCTCTGCTGTGGCCTGGGAAGGCAGTGGAGGATGGCCCAAGTGCTTGGGCCCCTGCACCCGCACGGGAGACTGGGAGGAAGTATACGGATCCTGGCTTTGGATGGGCGCATCACTGGCTGTAGTGGCCATTAGGGGAGTGAACCAACGGAAGGAAGACCTTTCTCTCTGTCTCTCTCTCACTTTCTATAACTCTGTCTTTCTCTCTCTCTCTAACTCTGCCTGGCAAAAAATAAAATAAATAAATAAATAAATAAATAAATAAACAAACCCTAAAAGCTCAGAGAACATCTTCTTTTTAATTTGTGCATTTTGTTCTGTTTCTTACTGTACTGAACATCATTTGCAGTTTCAAAGCACAGTGCAATAACAGTCAGTGTGATTTATTTAGCAAGTATAATGCTATAAGTTTTATGAATGCTATCTCTTACAAGAAAAAAATTGCTAAATATGAATTATTTTTATTTGCCAGATGACAAATTAGGCTTAGAAAACTTTTGACATCCAAGGTCAGAGAATCACATAATCTTCCTACTATACTCAATTTCTTATTCAAATACTGTTTAATTCATTATAAATGTTGAGACTCCTCTTGGTTTTGTTTGGATCCAACTAATGAAAGTCAACCATAAAGGAATGATCATGTTCCCAAAGTCTTTTTGTTTTTTGCCATTTATCTAGGGAAAATATTGTGGTCATTTTCATCATACTACCTGCATTTTAGGTAATAGTGTTATGCTTTTCATTGCTTTGAGGGACTGCCCATTGACCTGTGTGTTGGGCTCAGAGCACCAAGCCTCAGTGTCTGGTGCTTTGCACAGTGAGCACTCTGAGCTGAAAGCCTCACAACCAAGATCCTTCTATCATGCTCCCATCTTCCTGTCACAGAAACCAGATTTCCTCTTTCTCAAGGCAGGTCTTACTAGAATCTGTTTCCCTTAAAGCAGCCCATAAAACCTAGAAACTTCACTCTCTACCTTGAAGGTCCTCACTCCAGAGGGTCCTGTCCACCCTCAGTAAAAAAGAAAGCTATACAGGGAGACCAGCAAAAATACATGGTGTCTTTCCATTAGGTCCTACCCTTATGTTCAATCACTTTTTATTTATTTATTTATTTTTTTAACAAGGCTGTCTGTTCCATTGGAGCTAAGCATAAAAATAGAAAGCTTTCCCTGGGTCTTTGGGTCTACACTTCATCAGGCTCCCATGTAACCTAAAACTTGGGTTCAACAAATTTATTATTATTTTTGGCTTGCTAAATGATCTTTTGTTATAGGAATGTTGGCCATGACCTTTTTGGTGAGTGAGGAAAGGCATCACAGCTTTGCCCTCCTACATGTGCAAGGAAAGAATTATCAAAATTTAGATGCTAAATCATTTTACTTGCAACAGTCATTGTTTGAGAACCAGAGAGTTGCTCCTTGTCCTGTTTCCAATTGTTCTTTACATTGGGCCAAAATGCATTGTGAAACAGAGAAAAATGGTTTTGCTTTTTTTCTCAATCACAATGACCAACTGCACTCAAGATTTCCTTGTTCTGCTAATGAAAATCTTCTAAAACTCTTACAAAGTGAAATATCACAGGTAACCATATGAAATCTTTCTGTGGTGAATTAAGCAAGTGGCCTGAGAGCATTTAAAGTCTATGGCTAAACCCACTGAAGAAGAACTTCATGGAACAAACTCTCAGTGGGGAAGCAACTCAGTGGGGAAGTCAACAATCTCAATCAGATACCTCATCACTTATGAACTCAGACATAATTCTTTTAAGTTCATTTCCTTGTATCAATACTTTTATTTCACAATAAACACTGCTTAGAGCTCTTGGGCTCTGTAGAACTATGAGAGTAGGGGGAAGTTCTCCAGGCTTTCTTCACATTGAGGGCTTGGTGGAAATGTTTTATACTCAAATGGCTCATTAGGTGCCTTCTCCTAGCAGAGGAGCATGCATTTAGTGGGCACTAATACTAGTTATTCAAGTTACACTGGTCTATGATAAACACAAATCCAGGACCATAGTACAGCACACCAGCATAGCCTGGAAATCTTGTTTTCTTTTAAATATTTAATTTTATTTGCCTTGCATATTATTCAATATATAAGTCATTATGTTTTCTAAACAAAGTTGGTCATGTGAGTTAGTGAGTTTAAAGAAATTAATGGATGAAGTAATTCAGCATCTAAAAAATTATGATTATCTTGCAAATTCAAAATCATTATTATATACAGTTTTTCCCTTTGATCTCTGATTTTTAGGATCAAAAGGAAGAAAGGAAGGATAAAGGAAAAATGAAACCACACCAATTTATTCAACAAACAGTTTTTTGAGTTTGTCGATGAGTCAGGTTCTGTAATCAGGTGAAACATTTAAAATGGGAACAGAAAACAGGGTTTACTATCAAATCTATTCATAATTATGTCACCATGACAAAATTACTGACTTTAGATTTCTCAGCTCCTTTATTTATAGAATGGGAATGATTTGAGCCCATTGCCCACTCACAGGTTATTGTGAGGACCAAATGAGTGTTTTCCTTGCTAGTGTGAAGGACGAAAAAAAAAAAAAAAAAAAAGGACAATGCAAATGAAATGCAGCTTACTTTCCATCTCCATCATTACCACTGCATCCACTCCTACCACTACATCATCATTGTTATCATCATTGTATGTATTGCCTTAGGCTTATTTTCTAGAAACTGGGGATAAGGAGGGATTCACTAAGGAGGGTTATTGGAAAGTGTTCTTGGTTATCATATCTGTAAAGGATCAGGAGAAGGAAAATTGAACAGAGAGCCAGTAAGTACACTGATACAATTTCAACAGAGGCCACAGGAAGCTATTGTGTTGAGATAACCCTTCCAAGTCATCCCGTATGAAGACAAGGAGGTTGGACCTTTGTATCCCTGCATGCACTCATTGCATTAGGGCTGTCTACATGGGAAGGGTATAATTTTGGATGAAGTCATTCTTGGAAGGAGACTGAGCTGTGAGCTTTCAGCAATACATTCTCCTGAGGGCTGCATAGGGACATGTTGGTCCTGAAGGGGAGATATGAGGAATTATAGTATCCACTAAAAATTCTCCTTCTCCTCCTACTGTTCCTTCTCTACTACCACCACCACCAGCACCACCACCACTACCACCTCCTAATCCACTTCCTCTTCCTCCTCCCCCTCTTCACTTGGGTTTGAGATGGCCTTCAAGAAGTCCTTGGGAACACAAAGTCATTTCATTTCTCTTGTATAACACAACAAAGAAAAGACAGAGCTGTTTGATGGGTAGTGCCAAATTACAGCTGAATCTCAAAAGCATCTTAGGAAGACATGGAGCTTTGATTGTTTCATAAACTATGGCAAGACCAGATCAAAAGTGTCTCAAGAAGCAAGCAAGCACTGTACATCAATTCCATGTCAAATATCTCTGGTATCCACATTCATTGCCCTTCAGCTTCCACTTCCTTTATTGAATGACAGATTCTCAGGATAGGGAAACGCTCTGTAGGTCAGTTGATTTAAGTGCTAACTTGTGGTTGAGCTCTCATAGCAACAGTGAAAAACATCACCCAACTGCAATTGGATGGACCAAGTCCAGTGATGAAAGCACCACATTCCTAGGAAGATTACTCTGTTGTCAGGGATTTTTTCTAAGTTTAGCTGGAGTTTGCTTTCTCATCGTTTCATCATTGGTGCCATTGCAGTGATATGGGACATACAAATAAGAATTAATGTATGCACCATATGTATCACACAAGTAATTTTAAACTGTTTCATTTTAAAATGTGCTCATTTCCCCAAAGTTGCCCTTGATTTTTAATATTTTCAAACCCAATATCTGGCCTTGATTCTTTGGATATTTCCTTTTCCTCTTAAAGTTTGAATAGTGATAAAATTTTTTCTAAGCCCCAAAAGAAGGCTGGGACAACCACCTTCATTCTTGCTATTGAGCTTCTCCATTCATTCTGTCTCATATTAAAATACAAAACCCTATAAGATACACGAGTGAATTAAGATGTTTAAAAAATTGTCACCCTTATTCTTATACTAATGCAGATGAGTTTTTTTAAATATATAGGACATAGATTTGTATAATTTTAACAACTGAAAACTTGGTGCATACTAGTTTTGTTTCAGTATTGAATTTGAGTAGCAATAAGGTGATGATATGTGCACGTGCACACACACACACAATAGAAATTTTGGACAGAACATGAGAAATGTAGGAAAAGAAAGAAGATTGATAATGAAAATAATTAGCATTCCCATTCCTATACTCACTCCCACTAGACACACAGATTCACAAACCAAGAGATGACTTTGAAGAAACAGACGAAGCAGATTGAGCATCCCACTTACCAAAAGGTAGAGGAACGATTTTTTCTTTAAGTTTTATTCTCAATTTTTGTTAGATAGTCATTATTTATAAAATGTGAACCCCTACTCCATATTTATGCATTGGGATAAAACATCCATGAAAATATCATGAAGAATGTTGTATTTTTTCATTAATTATTAACTATAGCGTCTGTTGTCTACAGTCCACAGTTGGTAACTTCTCCACCTACCTTCTTGAATAGTATCAAAGATTTTTGCTTGTAGATAAAAATAACTAATTTGATTTTCAGATTTAAATCATCCCTTGAAATAAGTAATTGAGCTGGACTGAAGAAGAGGATGGAAAGTATAACCAACAGTTCTGCATTTTCTCTCTTTTAATTCAAATTCAAATTTTGAATTCCCATTATTATTTTCTCAAGGGTTCCAATCCCCAAGTCTGGTAAAATTTTAAGAGGCACAATTGTGATTGCATACATTTATACTGATAAGTTTTTCCAAATCAAACTGTATTCTTTTCACTTCTTCACAGTTTTTTATTTCAATTTTTTTTCCCGATTACTGTTATTAATCCAGATGCAGCACATGAAAAAGTACTTACAGAAATAGTGAGAAAATGGACATTGTAGTTGGTCCTGTAGAGGCTCTTGGACCATCGTTGGGGGAATGAGTCATTAAATTACTATAAGTTTCCCAATGAGTGAATCTGCAAGATAACTATGCAAAGGTAGGAGATCCAGGACATGTAAGAAGCGCTATGCTAAAGCACAAGTTTGCTGAATGACTCTTTGATTCACCCAATATCTAATTTTGAGTGTGCAAACAGAAAACAGTTATGAGAGGAAGCAGCTGAGCAAACATTGTCATCAACATTGAAGAACTAGGAGCCTGTGTTCATGTGTTGGAAAGGGCCTCCTCTTTTTGATCTGGTCCAACTTGAGAAAGTCAGTGGTTTCCTTAGTAAAAGTCAAAGCTGACCCTAAAGGACAAAGAAAAGCTTCAGGAAGGAACCTTGCTGTAACCAGTCCCCCTTCCCTAGGTACCCTTCTGCTGCTGTTTGTGGATGTGGTTAATTATTTACCTTCCTCACCATTCAGCTCAGATTCTTTTCTTATCAAATTGCTCTGTCTGAACCCAAAACAAACCACCTCCCCAGGGCAGTTAGTGATGGAGTTAAACTGGGCTTCTGTGGGGAAGGCTGAATGTTTTTCTGTTCTTTCTCTCACAATCTCTTACTTTCAGTAACCCCTCTGCTAGAGAGAATCAGGGCTATTTTGTGCAGCTATGTTGGTACATATGGTTGGCTGCAACTTGGTTATTTTTGATATTTTAAACGTGTCCTTTGGACCTCTCCCTTCTTTTTAGAGCTATTCCAAGTCCTCCATTCAATAGGCTCTTTCAGATTTCACAAGGGAAAAATGTCTTTTTACTGCCTGTGGCTTTTCTGCTGTTTCAGTTTTTGATCATTTCCTCTACAATGGATCTCACATGATCATCTAGAACTAAGATGATTTAATAATTAAAAATAATCAGACAGCAAAGCTGGTATTTTGGGTTTTTCTCTTCTTTTCTCCAAGACTCCTACAGGAGCAGATTGCTCTGGCCAAATGTGGCAGAAGAGAGTGGGTAGGTGGGGTGGTTCCAAGCAAGCAGATGCTCTGTTTCGGCAGCAACTTGCAGTCTCGAGTCCACGCTCAGAGGAAGCTGCTATTCTTACCTCTGATTTGGGGGATGAATTTAAAGTACATCACTCTTAAAGTACATCGTGCATGGCCTTTTATCTTTACTTCAAGATCTTATGCATTTGGGTCTTTTATTATGATACCTCAAGTCATTTTTAGATACAAGGGGGATGTAAGAAATAGAAAAAGAATTAAAAATGGATGGAATCCAAAAGGGTTAAACAACTTGGGCACAGACACACATTGAGTTAGTAGCTCCTTCATTCATTCAATCAATCGTTCCATAAAGGAATATTAAGTATTCATAATGTCAAAGGCATTAAGATAGGTTTTGTCATAGAGTAGTAACCAAGACAGAGCCCTAATCCCTGAGAGATTGGAGTCTATACTAGAACACAGGTCTCTGAACTCCCAAGTTCCTTTCTTTCCATTATACTCTGCCATGCAATGAATACTTTAACAAATGCATTCCTAGTTTTTCCAATGATGGCTGAACTGAGGTAACATCAAAGTAGCAAGACCTCAACTTTCTCATCTCTAATTGAAACTAATAGCACCTTTTTTTTTTTTTTTAACACAATGAAGGACTGAGTTAAATAATTCCCTCGGGGGGCTTAGCACAGCATCAAACACATACTGTTCAATAAATACGAAATATTATTGTAAGTATTAGGATGTTCACTATTTATAAATTATGATCAATCCTATTAATAAAGAGATGAGACCTCCAATATATTTAAAACTTGGGGATATTAGTATTTTGAATATTAACACTTTGCAAAGAAGTGATTTTCAACCTTTGCACTTATATCAAGATGGAGAGTTTCTCTAAATTAAGATTAGCCATTTTATTTGTAAATATTTTCTTATTTATAATCATTCCTGGGCAGCTAGTGAGATTTAAAAATTAGCTGGTATAGTCATAAAATCATTATTTGATACTATTATATATCTATTAAAAGATAATATTATTTTCTTAAATTTTAGGATCCACCTTTGCTTCAAATTCCCAGAGTGTAAGTAGCCTTACGTCAATAATTCACCTTGATCAGTCATAATAAAATTAACACAAAATTTTATTTATACACTTTACGTATATCTACCTTGTTTGGTTAAAATAAATTGCACATTTTGACATCAAAGTTAAACATCTGAATTCATTCCAAATGTCAGCAAAGTTTGGTCACCATGGTCCAGTCATAATTTTTGTTGGTTATTGTAGGTTAAATCTCCATCTAAATGTAACTAATAAACTAAAATCACTTTTAAAGATTTATTTATTTATTTGAAAGGAAGAGTGAAGAGAAATCTTCCATTTTCTCTTTTTTAATTATTTTTATTTTTTATTTTTTTGACAGGCAGAGTTAGTGAGAGAGACAGAGAAAGGTCTTCCTTCCGTTGCTTCACCCCCCAAATGGCTGCTACGGCAGGCACACTGTGCTGATTCGAAGCCAGGAGCCAGGTGCTTTATCCTGGTCTTCCTTGCGGGTGCAGGGCCCAAACACTTGGGCCATCCTCCACTGCCTTCCCGGGCCACAGCAGAGAGCTGGACTGGAAGAGGAGCAACCAGGACAGAATCCAGTGCCTCGACTGGGACTAGAACCCAGAGTACTGCGCCGCAGGGGGAGGATTAGCCACGTGAGCCGTAGAGCCGGCCAAAATCTTCCATTCTCTGGTTCACTTCCCTAATGCCTGCAACAGTCAGGGCTGGGCCAGGCCAAAGCCAAGAGCCAGGAACTCCGTGTGGGTCTGCTGTATGGGTGGCCAGAACCCAAGTGCTCGAGCCATCATCAGCTCCCTCCCAGGATGCATTAGCAGGAAGCTGGGTATGAAGTATGGAGCAGCTGGAACTTGAACTGGCACTGAGATGGAATGTGGGCATCTCAGGTGCCAGATTAACCAGTTGTGCCACACTGCCCATCTCAATGTTTTTTTCAGTTTCATATTGTATTCTAAAGCCAAACTTAAAATAGATCTAAAACTTATGCAGTTGTGACTTTTTGCTCGAGATTTCCTTAAACATTTTTTGGTTATTGGCTGTCTTGGAAGCTTTTTCAGTAAGAATTCAATTTTTCAAGGTTTTGTTGTGGAAATACATATGTATGCCACGTTGAGAAGATTTTTTTTTTCTTTTAAAACAATTTGGAAACCATTCCTGAACAAAATAGAACTTTGTTTCATTATTCAAGTATAATGCTGACGCTTAATATGCTTTGAAACTAATCTTCCTTGATAAAATTATGTTCTTTCAGTAATAGAAGAGTTTAGTGGGTTTGGTATCTATAAGATCTTTCCTACCTAGTTTTTACAGGGCATAAAAAATACTGTGGTACACAGTTGGGACATTTTTCAGTATTACATTTTCCTCATATGTCGTCTTAAAATGACTAATTCCAAAGAACAAAGCATAAGTTATCCTTGGAAAATGAAGTCATAATTTTATCTTTATCACCCTGACTACAACTACCAGTGAACATCATGTTCAAGTAATGTGAACACGTCTGGTTGGCACAGCCACAATAGCAGGGCTGATAAGTAACTGATCAGCTTATCCACAGCATTCTTTTTGTGGGGAGGTCACTGTCCCCTTTGTTCCTGCAGGCCCCAACAGAGTTTAAACATTCCAGAAACTGGTCATTCAATTAACTAAGTGGCACCATGCACCCAGCTCCTGGGATTATCACCTTGTAAGACTGTAGCTTCTGTGTTTTTAAGTTTGCCTAACTAAATCCTTTAAAATAAAAGAAGTTAAGCAATTAGTGCAATTAAACTATATAATTTTTTTAAAAAGTTATTTGACAGGTAGAGTTACAGACAGTGAGAGAGACAGACAGACAGAAAGGTCTTCCTTCCATTGGTTCACCCCCCAAATGGCTGCTACAGCCATCGCTGTGCCGATCCAAAGCCAGGAGCCAAGTGTTTCCTCCTGGTCTCCCATGCGGGTGCAGGGGCCCAAGCACTTGGGCCATCCTCCACTGCCTTCCTGGGCCACAGCAGAGAGCTGGACTGGAAGAGGAGCAACCGGGACTAGAACCCGGCACCCATATGGGATGCCTGCACCAAAGGCGGAGGATTAACCAAGTGAGCCACGGCCCCAGCCCAAACTATATAATTAATATATGCCTTGAACACACTTTATTAATAGAATTATTTAGAAAATAAATGTTTTGGGATAATAGATTGATACCATGTATGAAATACAAATGGCTTATCAATTTTTAAATACAGGGCCGGAACTGTGATGTAGCAGGCAGAGCCGTCGCCTACAGTGCCAGCATTCCATATGGGTGCCAGTTCAAGTCCCGGCTGCTCCACTTCCAATCCAGCTCTCTGCTATGGCCTGAGAAAGCAGTGGAAGATGGCCCAAGTCCTTGGGCCCCTGCACCCACATGGGAGACCCAGAAGAAGCTCCTGGCTTCGGTTCAGCACAGTTATAGCCCTTGCGGCCATTTGGGGAGTAAACCAGCAGATAGAAGACCTCTCTCTTTCTCTCTCTCTCTGCCTCTGCCTCTCTGTAACTCTGCCTTTCAAATAAATAAATAAATCTTTAAAATAAAAACGAAAGTGAACTTTTGCCAATTTCCCTTGAAAAATATAGACTATAATAGAAAAATAATTTATCAGCAGAACATCGGAATGTGCATACATAAGTACAAATTCAAATAAAAATCATTTGAGCATGGCTTGAAAGGAGTGCCAAGACTAGAAAGATTTTAAATTTAGTTGTCATTTTTGCCAATTTTGAAAAGAATTTTTTTGCAGCGGTACTCAGCTAATGGGTAGTTAGCAATAGGAAAACACTTCAGTCAGTTATTTTCCTAGCAACCATCAAAACGGCACTGGAGCCAATGCAGTACTTTGGACTCCCCCTTTGGAGGTGGGAGACTTACTCTCACAAGATGACAAGTTTCTGAGGAGACTCAGCCTGGCCTGCTGCCCTGAAGAAGCCCCATATACCATCATCAGACCGAAGGAGAGAGAATGTCAGGCCTCCAGACATGTCCGTAGTTGAGGTCTCTAAGGACAATCAACTGTGTTTCTGGGGAACCTAAACAGGAAATGCAGTCATGTGTCACATAACAGTGGTGTTGGCCCTAAGCACTGGGACCTTAGGCAGTGTTGCAGTTGTGGGAACCTCACGCAGTACGCTTGCACAGACCCTCCTGGTACAGCTGGGTCTCTCCATGCAATCCAGGAGCATGGTAGAACTGAGATGTTTGGGGTCTTCTGGAGTAATACAGCCTAATGCTTATATTAAGCTTTTTTAAAAAGGAGCACCGTGCACTAAAATGATGGTAAAAACTACAGTGCAGCAAATATATAAGCCAGTAACACAGCTGTCTCTTAACAGGATCAAGTATGACATAGTATACATAACTGTGTATACTATAATTTTTATAGTCAGCAGTGCAGTAGGTGTGTCTACATGTGAGTAATGCCTTGTGTTATTGTATTGCGATGGCTATGACGTCACTAGGGGGCAGGAATTTTCAGCTCTGTTATAATCTTATGGGACCACCGTCGCATATGTGGACCATCATTAACTGAAGTGTCATTGTGTGGAACACGATTGTCATAAACGATAACCCGGATTGTCAGCATGATGCTAATACAAACATTCAGGTTAGGATCTACCACTGTCTTCCTAGAGCTCAGGTTCAGGATTGAAATTTCATCCGTTCAAAAAAAGCACATGCATGGAGCATTTTCCTAAAGTGGTTGGAGAGTTAATGTGTTGAAATCCACACTGACCTGAGCAAACTGAAGATGAGACTGTGCACATTGCCCCAGCAGACAGCCCTCAGCATATCCTTCCACACTTGCTTTAGCTTCGGCTTTAAAGCAGCAGTTATCATGCCAGAGTACTCATCAGAATAGATAAAAGATCAGTTTATACGAGAGGTCAGATTGCAAACAGACAGGAAAAAATATATTAGCGATTAGGAGAGCAAATGGAGAATAAAATTGTCTCATAATAGTTTGTTAAAAGCAGTTTAAATAATGCTAGTCAATATTTATTATTATTTTAAGAGATTGGCTTATTTATTATTATTTAAAAATATTGGCTCATTTATTTGAAAGGCAGAAAAAGAGAGAGAGGTCTTCCATCTATCAGTTCATTTCTCAAATGGCTGCAACAGCTGGGGCTGCGCCAGGCTGAAGCCAGGAGCCAGGAAATCCACGTAGATCTCCCAAGTGGGCAGCAGGAACTCAAGTAGCTAAGGCAGCACTCACTGCTTCTCAGGAGTATTAGCAGGGAACGAGATCAGAAGCAGAGCAGCCAGGAATCGAACTCGCGCTCTGATATGTGATGCAGGCATCCCGAGCAGCAGCTTAACTCACTGCACCACAATGCCTATCCGCATTCGATATTTATTAAGTACTCACATGTTCCCATCATGAAGTGCTTAACAGAAATCACTTATTTAAATTTCACAATGAACCTATGAGTTTGCATGAAATTTATCACTGTTTTACATGGACTCCCAGAGAGTCCTCTAACTTGCCAAGGTCATAACAACTAGTAAGTGGTAGAGCCTTGAGCAGAAAACTGTTTCTGAGATCTGAAGACAATCAACTCAGTATCTCTGGGATTCAGGGTCCATGTCCATACAATACTTGTTATATATATATATATATATACTTCCCGTCTTTTATTAATGGATAGTTGATGATGAGTCTATCATATACATAAAGTTTTTGAAAGCAGAGCTTATACAACAGTGTTGAACTGTTGATGAGATCTAAATATTTGTATAGTAAGAAACAAGTGAAGTATACAGTAAGTAGAAAAAACCTCCCTTTCAGACCAAAGGGAAAGAAAGTTTTAAAGTGAGAATATAATTTTCCTCATGGGCATTGCCTACCTTAGAAAAACTACTACAGAACATGCCTGTGACTAGAGACTTGTAGTTCAGGCCACCGAAGATTAGAGATGGGACTTGGGCACTCCCTTGACTTGCATCCTCTGGTCTGCTTTAACACAAACCAGGAGGAAAAGAAAGCTAGGCATCAGAAGCAATGGGTGGCAGGCCCATTAATGGCTGATCTGTACAGTGATCTGCCCTCAAGGAGACCCAACAGGCCAGTCCACTGCAGTGGCTTTCAATGTGGAAAGCCTGGGCTTCAGCAGAAGTCAGCTTGGGAAGAGCCCTGGCAGCTCTGCCAAGAGTTGGATCACTGGAAATGGACCTGCCCTGGAGTCGAAGGATGCCCAGGTCAGAGCCATAGATCTTATTGGCTCTAAGCTGAAAAGCCCTTCACTCAGCCCAACTTCCAAAGTGACCACTGCAGCTGAGGGTATGGTCAAGTAGGGTCAGCAACATTGCAGGCAAAATTGTAAATTTCTTGTTAGAGATGCCACCTGCATTTACCTGGCCAGCTCTCCTCCCAGGCCAGCCAAGTAATGAAAGTCAACAGAGTGCCTTCCCCTAGGAGGTTCACACCTCCCTTAGGATATACCCCATGTGAAGAGATAGATAGGTCTGGGCCTCTTAACTCACAAGGCCTAAAGCCCAACAGATTATTATCAAGCCCCTTCTATCAGGTTCTATTTGCCTCTCAATCAGAAAACTTAATTGTAGCTTAGACAGCACCTTTCTTAGCTCCTCTAATAATGATTCTGTCCTTTGTTCTAGACCCTGTCTAGCGTACTTGGGCCTCATTCCTTTGTAATCATAACCTCTACCACCAATGGCTCTACTCCCAACCTGTGTGTACTGATGGTCCTCTTCCCCACTTAATGCTGTATAATTGTTCAAACCTGGTAAATGCCACTCTTAGGATCATTGGTTACTATCCTCACTCTGTCTTTTATGACCTTGTCTAAATATGATCAGAGTCAGCAAACTTGGAAGGCTTCCATAGCCTTGGCAACTCATGACGACAGCCTAGGGTGGTTACTGGCGCCATAAACTAGAGTGTCAATTTGTTGGGTCAACAACAGGAGCCACTGTGCACTTGCTCCTCATGTGGGATCTCTGTCCTTAATGTGCTGTACATTTTGATTTAATTCTATAGCTAGTACTCAAACAGTATGTTTCACTTTGTGTTTCTATGTGGGTGCAAACTGTTGAAATCTTTATACTAAATTGATCTTCTGTATATAAAGAGAATTGAAAATGAATCTTGATGCAAATGGAAGGGGAGAGGGAGCGGGAGATGGGAGGGTTGCGGGTGGGAGGGAAGTTACGGAGGGGGAAGCCATTGTAATCCATAAGCTGTACACTGGAAATTTATATTCATTAAATAAAAGTTTAAAAAAAAAGAAGTCTAATTAAACTTGCTCATATCAAATGTGTTCTAGAATACTGTTAATTTTGCATGTATTTTTGAATTTTATATAAAATAGAGCACATGATTAGTTTGTTACTTCAGAAATGCAGGTTCAGACTTAGCTGGAAAGATACAATACTACCCCTTTACATCTGGGGCAACCTCTGCAGCTATGCCAGGGGCCCTGAACTTGAAACAAGCTTTTGAAGCTGTTAACTTTTAGGCTCTATTAATCTTTCAGAAACCTGGAAGCCACTAGCTTCAAAACCTCTTGTGTTCAATAACTTTTTCTTAAGCATTTCAAAAACTTGAGATGAAAAGTCAAGTATGAGAAAACCATTTCTGCAATCCTTAATCAAATGAAACTAGGCGATACATGTCTGTGACTTTACTGAAGTGGATTTCATTCTAATTAAGGGGTTGAGACAGATTATTCTTCTGTAGACTTGTGAAATAACCTGTTATATAGAATTGTTAACATTCCTGTAGTCAGATCATCCTATACAAATGGAACTCTTTGAGACATGTTAAGATAATTGTTTTGAATTGCCTATAAATCTCTATGCAGTTAATTAGCATTAAAATATTAAAATATAAAATCATAAATATGAAAAGGATCCGAGGAGAAAATGATTTAAATTACTGTAAGACTTAACGAGAAAAATATATTCTCAAAAAGTATAGCTTTTTGACTAAACAAAACAAAATATTTATTTGCAAAAAGGAAGGACTCTGGGGCTGGCACTGTGGTGTAGGGGGTTAAGCCTCTGCCTGTGGTGCTGGCATCACACATAAGTGTCAGTTCAAATGCCGGCTGCTCCACTTCTGATCCAGCTCCATGTTAATAAGCCTGGGAAAACAGTGGAAGATGGCCCAAGCACTTGGGTTTCCGTACCCATGTGGGAGACCCAGAAGAGGCTCCTGGCTCCTGGCTTTGCATCAGCCCAACTCCAGCCATTGTGGGCTTCTGGGGAATGAATCAGCAGATGGAAGACATTTTTCTGTCTCTCCATCTCTGTAACTCTGACTCTCAAATAAATAAATCTTTTTTTTTTTTTTTAAATAACAAAAGGGAAGGATTCTGGATTGTGCCATGGTGCTGCTTGGGCAAATCACCTAACTTGTTCTGTTTGAAGCTGTTTTGTTTGTTTTTTAATTTGGTGATGTTTTCAAACAGTTCTCCCATTTATCCAAGACTAAGAATCTATCCCTACTGAAATTCTTCAATTTCTTTTACAGCATTTCCCTTTTGATACTAATTCCAATAGAAGGTGCTTTGCTAGGCTGGCGCCGCAGCTCACTAGGCTAATCCTCCCCCTGCGGCACCAGCACCCCAGGTTCTAGTCCCGGTTGCTCCTCTTCCAGTCCAGCTCTCTGCTGTGGCCCTGGAAGGCAGTGGAGGATGGCCCAAGTGCTTGGGCCCTGCACCCACAAGAGAGACCAGGAGGAAGCACCTGGCTCCTGGCTTCGGATCAATGCAGCAAGCCGGCCGTAGCAGCCATTTTGGGGGTGAACCAATGGAAGGAAGACCTTTCTCTAACTCTGCCTGTCAAAAAAATAAAAGGTGCTTTTCTAAGGATTATGTAATTTATAATTCACAAAACCTGGAATCAGCCCAACCTGTGGCAACCTTGGCGTGCATACAGGAACTTAATTCTATGCACTGAAGTTCACTTGGCCCTACCCCATCCATGAACTGTGGTTTCTTTCCAGCTTCCCAGCTCATATGGTCGCAGCTCCCACTCACTCTATCCCTGTTTGTATACCAGCTTCTGCCGTCTCATCTCCTCATGCCACAGGCTGCCTGTACTTATACCGGGAGCCTGAGAGAGGCTGCCATCATGTCCAGCAGAGCTCAAAGCTTGGAATTCACCATGCAGGTCTAAACTATCTGAGACTCAGAGGTGCTCTGGTTCCTCCAATGGCTGTCTACAGGGCTCACATAAGGGAAGCTGGAAGTGTGAATGGGGAAAATGATACTGACCACAGAGAAAAGAGAGAGGGACCTAGCATAGTTGAAATGTAGTAGTTCCATGTGGCGTCACTCCTATGTGATCCAACAGTATCCCATATTTTCTTGAGAAACTACAGTCGGTGCAGTAATGTATCGCCTTGTGTTTGCTGGTTCTCTTTCCCTGCCTTAGTCTTAGTTTTTCCTCATTCTTGCTTCTGGAGTTTGCATACCCTTTACTTTCCCGCCATGAAAGCTTACATTAGGATGTAAGCTTTGTCTCAGGTTTTCTGTTCCGGGGGAAGTGGTCAAGTTCTAGCCACAGTAACAATACAGATTGTACTGTCCCCACACAGGTAGAGAATCTCTTCCATAACTCCCCAAGATGGTCAGACTCCCCAGGAAGTCTCTCACATATGCCCATACTGAGGTCTGCTCAGCTACCACATGGCATCTGATGGTGTTAATTAGTCCTTCCAGCTGGTCTACTGTTTTCCACAGGTCATCAACTGGACCTAATTTTGTCACCCGGACATTCAGGCACTGGGTCCTCAAGGTCTCAATGCTGCATGATGTTATTTTGCAGGGTGGGAGAGAACATTTCCCTAGGCATATCATGCATTTGTCTTTAGAGATAGCCAGGGACTTGGGAACATGCTCCATAGTGAAAACGGAAATGGCAAACATGCAGAATCATTCAGATACAACCATCTGATTTAATCCCCACCACTGGCTTGAAGCTGGCCATGATTCCAAGAATTTCCAAATAAGTCTTACCACTAGGATTGAAACAAATCTGAGAAAAGGGCACTCTGATTCCTCACGCTGTTTCAGTCAAGAATCATGCCCTTGATCCATTTCTGGAGACAATGCCACCAGCCCCAGTGGGAGGGCTGCAGGGATCTTTTTTGGCATTTACAACATCCATGGACCCTGCCGTCATTATTCCCAGGAAAAAGCAATAAAGCACTGAGAATTCCCTAGAGAAGGGGCAGAGGACGAGGCCAAGAGGGGAATGGAACTTCTTCTTATGCACGTCAGTGCTTTATGTGCTTGTAATTTATTTATAGTGCAGTAATTGAGTCTTCTTCAATAAGGGGCACACATACAAAACTACAACACGCAAATGAAAAGCTACAGCACCATAAAATAAAGGCAATTTGTGCCTTTGATGCTTTGGCTTCGAGAGGGTAGAACTAGAAATCTGAAGTCACTGTCTTCAAGCATGAGATGTTTGGCCTGATCATAATAGAGTCCTCAGAGGGAAAGAGGCACAAATGCAGGAGCACCAGCAGAGAACTGTCGAGAAGGCATCAATGAGCAGAATGGAGAAACAAGCATCATGCAGTGTGTTTCAGGAGCGTATAATTTGCTGCTCTTCCTAGTGGAAGAAATGGAGAGAGTGGGGAAAAGCAGCTATGAGGGGCCCAGCTCCAGGGAGAGAGAACACTTCTGCTTGTCTGCAAGATATGAATACAAATGCTTCTACGCCAGGTTGGGTACACCTGTAGGTCTCCAGTAGCAAAGAGTTGTCAGAAGGCTCCATGCTGTTTAGCTTATTGGTAGTGTCGGGATATTTTATGGACAAACAACTGGTTCATTTTAAACATATTTAGGTAAACAAATAAAAGTCAAATCTTGTTGTGTTACAGAAACACTCTAAGAAGAAAAGGCAACTTCCCATGAGTGTGTCAAAGAGAATGCCTCAGTATTTTTTTTTTTTTTATTTGACAGGCAGAGTTAGACAGGGAGAGAGAGAGAGACAGAGAGAAAGGTCTTCCTTCCACTGGTTCACCCCCAAAATGGCCACCATGGCTGGAACTACACCGATCCGAAGCCAGCAGCCAGGTGCTTCTTCCTGGTCTCCCACAAGGGTGCAGGCGCCCAAGGACCTGGGCCATTCTCCACTGCCTTCCCAGGCCACAGCAGAAGCTGGACTGGAAGAGGAACAGTCGGGACTAGAACCGGCGCCAATATGGGATGCCAGCACCAAAGGTGGAGGATTAACCAAGTGAGCCATGGCGCCAGCCCCAATGTCTCAGTATTTAACACCTACTCATTTGCAGCCCCCAAATATCTCTCATTCATGCTTGAACAAATCTGGATGGATTTTGGAGAACTTCTTTCATAAACATTTCCCTGTGTGGCCAACTGGTTTTAGTCAAAGGAATGACAATGCCAGTATCTTGCATACTGAGGCCATGGCCTCTGCTAGGAATTTCCTCTAAGTGTGTCTACATTATCTGAGTGGTACAAAACCCTTTTAGTTCCCTTCTAATCTTTTTCTATCAAATCCAAGTAGGTAGCAGGAAAGAAAATGTGTTTCTCTTGGGGAAAATAATCAGAAATGGTCTCTGAGAAGTATGAAGTATTGCCTCCCTTCCTTTTCTATAAAATAAAGAAATTCTCTCTAGTTATACACACCAGATCTTTTTTCTTTAAAGATTTATTTATTTATTTGAAAGTCAGAGTTAGAGGGAGAGAGAGAGAGGTCTTCCATCCAATGGTTCACTCCCCAGATGGCTGCAATGGCCGGAGCTATGCCGATCCAAAGCCAGGAGCCAGGAGCTTCTTCTGGGTCTCCCACGTGGGTGCAGGGGCCCAAGGACTTGAGCCATCTTCTACTGCTTTCCCAGGCTACAGCAGAGAGCTGGATTGGAAGAGGAGTAGCCGGGACCAAAACTGTCACCCATATAGGATGCTGGCGTTTTAGGCCAGGGTGTTAACCCACTAAGCCACAGTGCTGGCCCCAACACACCAGATCTTTAAAAAAAATAATTAGGGGCTGGCACTGTGACATAGCAGGTAAAGCCGCCACTTGCAGTGCTGGCATCCCATATGGGTCCTGGTTCAAATAGCAGCTGCTCCATTTCCAATTCAGCTCTCTGCTGTGACCTGGGAAGGCAGTGGAGGATGACCCAAGTCCTTGGGCCCCTGCACCCACGTGGGAGACCTGGAGGAGGCTTCTGGCTCCCGACTTCGGATCAGCGCAGCTCTGGCCATTGTGGCCTTTTGGGGAGTGAATTAGCAGATGGAGGACTTCTCTCTCTCTCTCTCTCTCTCTGCCTTTGCCTAGCTGTAACTCTGCCTTTTAAATAAATTTTTAAAAATCTTAAAAAATAAAGGGATCAAATGCATGTAGTCCATATGTGTGTGGCTTTATTCCTTCATTCAACTGTTTGTTAGATGTTTCGTGTGTGACCTATACTGCCAAGCACTTAATATCAAGATGAAGGTGACAGACTCCCTCCCCTGAAGATGCCTACTTTCTTAGAGGTAGAACAAAGCCAATGACTTACTCTTACCATGTGAATGGTGACACCCAGGACATGCCCCTAGGTTTCAACGTGTGAGTCAGAAAGGGGCAAGAGGGAGGGAAGGAAGAAGGGATGAAATGAGCTTCTTCAGGGAAGGAGACCCTTGAGCTTGTGTCTCTGAGGATAAGCCGGCATTGGGTAGAAAACACAGCAGGCAAAGGGAGTGAGATGAAGAAAAGCAGACTTGCATAGTGTTGCATTAGACCAAAGGCTATCAAAAGGCCAGATCTGTCTTCCTTTGCTATGGAACTTGAACTTGTGTTGTGGGTGATGAAAAGCATTGATGGCTCATAAACTCAGAAATAATACAGTCAGATTTATACTTCAGGTAGAATGTTTTCCAAAACAAGGCTGAAGAAAGAAACACTACTAGTCAAGATGTTGCAAAGATAATAAGGGCCTAAAAGGAGGTGAAAGTGGGAGGGATTAGTGGAGGTAAAACATTGGAGATACACTCGGGAAGTGTAGGAGTGCAATGTGTAACACTGGTTGTAACATGGGTTGGAGGTGGGTGAGCACATGGACTGGACTGTCAGTGTTTTAATATCTTCCTTTAATTCCTCTGCACTCTTCCCCTGCATCAAATGTGCTAGCAACCCAGACCTACATTCACCTCATCCTCTATCCCCAGGATTTCATATCAAGACCTGCCCATACGAGGTACTCGCGAGACATCTGGAAGACTGAAGAGGAGGGAAACCTTTTCCAGCAATGGTGAGCAGGTGCATGGGGTTTGGCAGATGACAGAAATATGCTACACTTTCATCAAAAGTGTCAAGAAAATTCAAATTCAGTGGAGAAAGGATAATCTTTTGAACAAATGATCCTGGAAACATACACATAAAAATGAGCCTTGATAAATTACATTCGATCATCTACTAAAAGTTTAACTTGTGGCTCAACAGGCTAATCCTCCGCCTTGCGGCGCCGGCACACCGGGTTCTAGTCCCGGTCGGGGCACCGATCCTGTCCCGGTTGCCCCTCTTCCAGGCCAGCTCTCTGCTGTGGCCAGGGAGTGCAGTGGAGGATGGCCCAAGTGTTTGGGCTCTGCACCCCAGGGGAGACCAGGATAAGCACCTGGCTCCTGCCATCGGAACAGCGCGGTGCGCCGGCCGCAGCGCGCTACCGCGGCGGCCATTGGAGGGTGAACCAACGGCAAAAGGAAGACCTTTCTCTCTGTCTCTCTCTCACTGTCCACTCTGCCTGTCAAAAATAAAAAAAAAAAATAAAATAAAAAAAAATTTAAAAAAAAATAAAAAAAAAAAAGGTTAAAAAAGTTTAACTTGAAAAAGGTCAAATTGCTAAATACGACACTTAAAACTGTAAAGCTAACAACAGAAAGACAAAACTCGGTCCGACAAAGGGCAAAGGACTTGAGATATTTCTCTAAAGAAGATATAAAAATGATCAATAATCACGTGAAAAGATGCTCAACATCATTAGTCATTAGGGAAATACAGAACAAATTCACAATGAGCTATCACTTCACACCTGATGGGATGGGTATTTAAAAAAAGGGAAAATAAGTGTGTGAGGCTGTGCAAACACTGGAACAGTCACTCACTATTGGTGGGATGTAAAATGTTATAGCTGCTGTGGAAAACAACTTGGTGATTCTCACCCAAAATTAAATAAAGGATCACCAGATGATTCAGGAGTTCACTTCTGTGTATATGCTCAAAAGAATGGAAAACAGTTGTTCAAACAAAACTTGTACACAAATGCTCATATCAGCATTATTCACAGTAGCCTCAAAGCAGAAACAACCCAAATACCCATCAATTAAGGAGTGGGTAAGCAAAACATGGACATCTATATATTAAAATATTATTCAGTAATAAAAGGGAATGGAGTAGTGATATGTACTAAAATGTGAATGAATCTCAAAAATTTTATGTTACATGATAAAAAGGGAGATAGGAAAGACCACATATTACATAATTTCATTTATACAAAAATATCCAGAATAGGTAAATCCACACAGACAGAAAGCTAATTAGGGGAAGCCAGGGGTTGGGAGAAGAGGAAGCAGGGACGGCCTGCTGAGTGGACATGGAGTTTCCTTTTGGGGGAATGACAATGTTTTCAAACTAGGTAGTGGTGATGACCTCACGATGTGAATGTACTAAATATCAACTGTAAACTTTAAAATGATATATTTTATATTAAACATGTGGGGACTTCAAATAGTTCATGGACAATTCATGCTATCTTTTAATTTCATTTTTCTATGAATTTTTGAAGTTACTTCGTGTATTTTACCACCATAAAAGCTATAAAACTTATAGTGGAGAACAAAGGAGAAAATATTTATAACCTTCTGTTGGACAAAATTTTTTTATATAGCACCCAACTGCACAGTCAGAAAAGAAAAAAAATAATGCAATGTGTTTAATCAAAACCAAAATCTTCAACTATTTCTACTGCAAGAAAATGAAAGAGAAGCCACAGAATGCGAGGAAGTATTTGTGAAATATGTCTGACCACAGACCGGTACTTAGAATCCATAAAGAACTTCCACAATTCCATAATAATAAATCCACCCAACTTGAAAACATAGGCAAAAGCTCTGTATAGACACTTCACCAAAGAAGAGAGGTAGATGCAAAGAGAAAGACAATGGTCACACTGCTCTCATCATTAGGAATACAAATGAAAACCACCATGAGATATCACCGCAAACTTATCAAAAAGGCTATTTTTTTAAGTCTGACTACTAAATGCTGGCAAGGAAGTACAGCAACATGAACTCTTACTTCTTGCTAGTGAGAATGTAAAATGGTACAGCCACTTTGGAAGACATTTTGGCAAGTTCTGATACAGTTAAACAAAAAGTTCTTGCAACCTGGCAGTCCCATTCCTTGGTATTTATCCAAGAGAAATGAAAACATAAATCCATACAAAAACCTGTAAGTGAATGTTTATAGAGGCTTTATTTATAATCAGAAAAACATGGGAACAACTGAAATATCTTTTGGCTGGAGAATGGATAAACTATGACACATCCACGTGATAGAATGCTACTCAGCAACAAATGAGAAGAAACTACTGATATATACAACAACACAGACGAATCTCAAATACATTAAGCTAATGACAGTCAGACATAAAAGGCTACATAGTGCAAGTTTCTATTAATATGACAGTCTAAAAAAGATGGAACTACGGAGACAGAAGGCAGATCAGGTTTACCAGGGGCTGGGGAAAGGAAAGACACTGATTACAAATGAGTGTGAAGACTCTTTCTGTATCTTGATGTGCTTGAAGTCCCGTGATTCCATGTGTTTTTGAAAATTCATATGGCTGTATTATGTACAAAGGGTGAACGTTCCTATATGTACATTACACCCTGACAAGCCTGACTTTAGGAAATGACTGAAACTATCAGCTGGTTAGGGCAGTTGGAAGGGCATTAGCTATGCCAGAGAGAGTCATTTCACTGAAGAAGCCTGAAGCGAGAGTGAGAAAACAGTGGACATGTATTCAGTGAGGTAGAAAGCAAGGCGGGGAACAGGGCGAGTGGGCCTGCTCAGAGTGCCCCATTAATCACGCTAAGCTGCCACCAGCGGTCCCCTCTGGGCTTGTAATTCAAACCCAGGGAAGTCTGAAGGGGAGCAGAGGGAGGGGCCTCTGGGGGGTGATTCAGAACCTCCAAGGGCATTTGTGCTTGACAATTTTTTATTTATGGTATTTAATTTGGAGGAAAAACCCTATTTGTCATATAAAAATAGGGAAAGTATAGCTTGTTAAAACTTTTTGGTCTGGCTAAGGAAGATTTGCAGGGTAAAAAAGTGATTCACAGTGGGATTTTTTGGTGTGGTAGGAGGGATAAAGGAGATGTTTTTATATAACAAAAAGGGACACAGGATAAAACAGAAATTCTATTCCATGAGCTTACACTTATGTCTAATACGAGATGAAATTTTGATATAATTTTAATTCTCCTAGCCACTTTGTATTGGATTATTAATTAACAGGAAATAATTTATTCTAAGAAAGAAATCAAATATTATTTTTGCTACCTAGTGAGTGAATGACGACGTACAATACTCGCTCTGGGTTTGGAAGAAACAATCTGAATTAGTTTCCTTCTGAAAACACCTTCAGTATCTTTTGGATTGATGTACCAAATTCTCTCCCTGCTCAGTGTGTAGGTGACTGCTGAGTGCCGAAATGAGGGTACCGTAAAATCAAGCTGAACACTTGCGTCATCGTGAGCAATTATAGCTAAGAATCCATGCTCGCAGGCTCTGGGGTCCCTGCGTTTGCAGCATCCAGACGCACCTCCTCCCCTCCTCCCACTGCTGTGAGCCGAGCCAGATCTCACAGGATGAGTAAGCGACATATGGCATGTGTGAAATTCCCTCCACCCTGCGGCCCTGCCCAGGGCCGCTGTAGATGGCAATGACGATTTTAGTAACCTTGACTCCATGAGGAATGTGACAACTTAAACCCTGTAGACTACTTAGCAACGAGTTATTCCAGAGCAATCCGGTGTACCCCTGGGCCATGGAATGATGACTAAACTGTGGAAGCATTGGGCTCCCATCTAAGGAAATTTGTTCGTCAGGCGGAAACTGACTTAACACCCAGTGACTACGTTTCTCTAAGGTCACGTCTGATGGCTAGTCTCGTTAAAGGGCAAGTGGCCCATCTTTCCCATTGACATACTGTAAATTTCTTAGTCACGCTGAGACTCAGGGATGCCCTGCCCTGTGCTCTTGTTTCTGAACAAGAAATTTAAGAACCCTCAAATTTGTCCCTAAGTCATGGCTTGGGATTGGGGAAGTCCAGAGAATACTATCAACTTCAAAGATCTCTCCTGCTCCCCAACCACATCGCATGGGTACTGTGGAATGGAGACTGAGAAAGGGATATCACCAAGGCTTGCGACTCAGATCAAGGGTGTAGAGGTCCCCACTGGGATTCAGATCTTTAGGAGATTCTGCAGGAAGTCCTGAGGCCTGTGGGTGACAGTCAACCTGCAAGAATCCCTGAATGTCTGTAACTACGGAACCCCTAATATCACTGAAGAAAGAGAAATGGAGGGCCCCGTGCTGTGGCACCACAGGTTAAGCCACTGCTTGTGACCCCCACACCCCATATCTGAGCACCAGTTCAAGTCCTGGATGCTCTGCTTCTGAGCCAGATCCCTGCTAATATGCTTGGGAAGGCAGTTGGAAGATGGCCCAAGGGTTTGGACCCCTGCCATCCATCTGGGAGACCCCGATGGAATTCTGGGCTCCTGGCTTCAGCTTGGCCTGGCCCTGGCTATTGCAGCTATTTGGGAAGTGAACCAGCAGATAGAAGATCTCTTTCTGTCTCTGTCTCTCTGACTCTCCTTTGTTCTGCCTCTCTAAATAAATAAATACATATTTTTTAAAAAGAGAAGCGGAAGTAACTACAATGAGTGGGGGGATTTAACTTCATGAAATCTCACTGTAGCACACCCTCTTCAATGTTGCTTTGCCAAATTGTGCTCACTTCAATAATTTCTGTGACTTTGATTTTGAAGCCATAAAATTAAACACAAGGGGAAATTCAAATGAACACAAATTCATAATTCATAAAAACATTTTAAAAAGCTATTAGAAATATTGTCACACACAGAGTCTCAGGGTTCAGAATTAAATGCACAATTTTAAAAAAGATTATTTATTTGAAAATCAGAGTTATACAGAGAGAAGAAGAGACAGAGACAGAGAGAGATTGATCTTCCATCCACTGGTTCACTCCACAGATGGCTACAGTGGCTGGGGCTAGGTCAGGCTGAAGCTAGGAGTCAGGAACTTGTTCTGGGTCTTCCATGTGAGTGGCAGGTGCCCAAGTACTTGGGTCATATTTTTATGCTTTTCCCAGGCCATCAACAGGGAGCTGTATGGGAAGTGGAGCAGCCAGGATACAAACCGACATCCATATGGGATGCCATCATCACAGGCAGTGGCTTTATCTACTATACCACAACACTGGCTTCTAAATGCACATTTTAAGCATAGTTTATGTAAGAACATTTCTTGACAAGTGTTTGAGTCTTTCATCTGACTATTGAGTCTGCTGAGTACAATTCTAAGCTTCATTTCCCCCAAATAATATTCCCAAAACATTTGCAATTTGGTTGACATGGTTGAATACCCCCAGATGGACCAGAGTAAAATATCTGCTGTGGTACTTTTGCCCCTGGAAGCGACTTTGTATCATAGAAGTACACAATAGGGATGCAATCATCGTATTGACTGCTGCCGCCTGGTCTTGAAACCAAGCTCCCACACAGTGCCTTGAATGCAGATGGGAGAAACCATCAGGCCCCAGGATCCTTGGCCTCCATCGCCTAGCTTAAGTCACTAAACTGAAGAGTTCTAAAGTCGGCTAACAGGTTCTAATCACTGGACTCAAAACGTCATCTGCTTCTCCAACAGATAACAACCTAATGGCCAGTACTATCTCGAGGGGTTCCCTTTGGGGGAACTTCAGGTCTGGGGCAGAACCTAACTGCCCCCTGCAAGTCCCCAGGCTGACTGAAGTCCATGTGGCTTTCATTAAGATCCCTTGAAGGGTACGGCATTGCTGATCAATTAGGAAAGTGGACTCAAGGTGAACATATACTGGAACCAAATACCCACTGTGCCTCCAGTCCACCTTGTGTCGCCTGGCCAGAGGCCACTGTGCAGCTGTCCCCTTCCTTGGTTCCCCTTATTCCTGACTCCCCTTCTCCTTGTAGCTGCTTTAAACATCCCAAAGCAGGAGACGGTGATGTGGCACAGTGGGTTAAGCTGCAGCCTGTGGTGCTGGCATCTCATATGGGCACTGGTTTGTGTCCTGGCTGCTCCACTTCCAATCCACATTAATCCTTGTTAATGCTTCGGGGAGAGCACTAGAAAATAGCCCACGTCCCTGGATCTCTACACCCCCGTGAAAGATCCAGAAGGAGCTCCTGGCTCTTGGCTTCATCCTGGCACAGCCCCTAGCTACTGTGGCCATTTGGGGAGTGAACCAGCAGATGGAAGATTATCATTCATTCCTTCTCATTCATTCCTTCTCATTCTCTCTGTCTCTCTCTGTCTCTCTCTCTAACTCTGCCTTTCAAATAAATAAATATTTTTTAAAAAATCCCAAAGTACCCCATTCAGCAGGGTGGTAGCTGTGGAGATGAAAGCCGGCTACCTCCTGAACTATTCATAGATTCAATGTTCTCTTTCTGTACCACTGGAAAAGTTGGTTTCTTTGTTTTGGACAATGCTCATCAATCATGAGAGTGATACTGGACCCACTCCTTGCATAGCTGATCCTTAGTGAAACGAGTCTGCTGTCCAGCACCCTGTCCGCTCAGGACCTAGCAGACTGACAGATGCTCCTTCCCACTCAAGGTCTAGCGAAGGCCCTTGTGTCTTGCATCCTCTTTTGACTCTGTTGCCATTCCAGAGAGCAGGCGCTGAACAGAGCCACTGGTGCGTCCACTGTGAATTCTGGCTAGAGATTTGGCAGGAATTAGCCTGTTGTTTGTTGAGATAGGATTGTTCTTAATGGAAAAGCCTTTCTTCATTATTTCTGCTCAGCTGACAAATAAGGAACATTCATGAATTCAAAATGACATTCTGAATCCACTGCTCAAACTGGTTGGGTTGGATTGGCACTTGCCTCTTTCCTCCCTCTGCCTTTCATATTTCTCTTTTCCTTGTTTTGAGATTCTGCTGGCATTCCTACCATAAAACAAGAACATTCCAGTGCAAGGGTAATTCTTTCATGTTCTAAAGGCTCTGAAATTCTTGCTCCTAACTGAGCCCTCCCTTGTCTCTGTGATTGCTCTTTTCGATGCAATCTTTTATGCTTCACCCTTCATTGTAGAAAAAGACAGGAGCCCAGCTTGCTATTCTGTTGTGGGGGTAGGCCCTGGCTTTTCCCTATGAGAGTGGAACATTAGCAACCCATTATTTCAATTCCAGCGAATGTTTGATTATAGAATTCTTTATTCCATCTGGTCTTCTTCATAGGAGACTTGCAAGGAGACAGGCAGAAATGTGCATGGCCAAAACCACTTAAACTCTATTCAGACAAAAAAAAAAAAAAAAAAAAAAAAAGAAAAAAAGAAATAAAGAGCAGATCTAGGTTGCCAGAAAACAGAAGACAAGCATATGGCTGTTAAAGTGACAAGAACCACCAGGACCAGTGTATAGAATACAATCTGCTTTAAATGGTATAAGGGTTTCTACACTGCTGTTTGATTCACATCCATCCTGGCAACTATGGCAATTGCATAAGCCTTCAATTCTTCAAGACTGTGTAGATGCTAATTTAGATCTGCTCTCTGTTTTATTATAAAATGAAGCTCTTTCATGGCATAACGGGGCAGAGAGGAGCCTGATTTGAAGATGCCCATGAGACCTGTCTTCTTACCCTGCCTCTGAGGTGTGAGTCACCACTTCCTGCTAAAATACAGAGAAATGCTAACCATGGCTTTCATGTGGGATGTGCAATTGGTAATGACTGAGTTGGGAAAAACACAGCTCCCTGAACCATCGCATGCCGTGGGTTTTTAAAGCAATCTTGAGAGAGGTGGAACTATTATAGGAAGTCTAGGACTTGGCTCTAGTGGCTCATTTTATATGTTGAGAGTCTAGTAACTTTACAAAAAACTTTCACAAAAAAATTCAGAAGCAAAGAATAGCATTTCTTTTAGTTATCAGAGAGTTCCTGGGAAATGATAATGTATGGCTACTTGATATTCTAGCATCATTCACCTTAAAAAACGTTTACTCCAAATGAAAGTTTTGCTATTATGTGTTAAAATAAGGACTTCATGACTTTGATGAATCGGTGACATTAAAAACTCATATTCTCTCATTTGAGCAACAGTAGAAACTCTGGCCAACTACCCATGCTGAAACTACTGAGCTCTGTATATCCCACGTCTTACAAGACATTTGTTTTATCAAGTAGGATCAGGATATACTCACAACACGTGGTGGTCAGTGTTATGTGCCAACTTGACTGGGCTGAGTATGCTCAGATATCTGATAAAACATTTCTAGGTGTGTCTCTGAGGATGTTTCCAGTAGAAACTAGCACTTAATGAGTAGACTGAGTGAAGAGGTACCCTCACTGATGTGGCTGAGCATCATCCAATTCTTCAGAGGAAGAATGAATTCACTCTCTCTGTGTGTGTTTGAACCAGAAGAATCTATGTTCTTTGCTTGGACACTGGTAATCTTGGTTCTCATGCTCAGACAACCAGGACTCACTCACTGGCTTTCCTGGGTCTCCGGCTTGCAGATGGCAGATGGAGGGAGTTGTTAGCCTCCACAATTACCTGAAGGAAATTCTAGAATTCACCTCCTTATAGGATGGGATCTTCAAAAAGTTCTTGGAAAATGTGTATTATGAAAACACTACCTGTGGATTTCAAAATTTTGTGCACCAAAATAAACTGATATTTTAATTCCATTTTTTTCCCACCAACTTCTTGATGTTCCCTCATATAAGTTTTTCTAGAGAATGCTAACTAATACTGGACACTTGTCAAAAACTATCCAGAGCTGAGCGAATGAGACATTTGCATATTTGGCCTCCAATGTGGCTGTTGTTAAACTCAGAAACTCTGCATTTTACTACATGTAAGAAACCAACATTAATCTACCACAAAGATTGCGATTTGATATTGATAATTTATAAACAGATGTGTTAAAAATTGTTCTTTTTCACATTTCTTTTAAGAAGTATAATAATATGCTTAACAAAGGAGAGGTGTATTTATTTGTAGTCATTTCTATAAAATGACCTCCCTTTCCCCATGAAAAATAAGCAAGGGGCTACACATATATAGCTTACAAATTGACTTTATGGGATCTTCAGGATTCATGTTCACTTTTATTTTTAGCGACATCCTGTGGAAGACTGTAGAGAAAATCTTCACGTGTATAAAAGAGGCCCTCACCTAACACATAGTCTGGCTCAAATCAACGATCATCTGAGAATGAACACATTCTTTTAGTGTGCTATAATTCAAAGCTTTTCATAAGCTTAGCTCAGTAGCAAAAATCCATATAGTCAATGCTGCTACAGAAAGCAGATCCCAATAAACATCCCCAGGGCACTTTTTAAAACTATAAATTCTACTCCCATTCTGATATACGCTCTTTCAAGGCTTCTAAATTACTAATCACTGTATTCTATCACTCATGCAAGTTGGAACAGATAATAGGTTAAGAACTAGTGCTTTCGGCCCATTGCCATGGGTTTATCAAATTCATTACTGACTTCTGGTTCTAGACTACTCTCCGCACAATTAGACTGATCTCTGCATTCAGAACTATATCCATCTGCCATATGTGTAGTTAGAGCAATCATAGTGGCCTAATCTAAAACAGCCACTCAAGACACAAAGTGCCTGTCTAACAAGTGCAATCATATTCACCGGGCCAAGAAGTGTGAGCATTTTAGTAAGAACCTTTTCTAGAAAGCTAAGGCCATCTGGCTACTTCTGCAGTGCTGTTTTCCATGACTTTGATCTGGGTGTTTTCTAGACAGACCCTTTAATGGCAGAAAGCATCTTAAAGCAGAGAAATAAATTCTCCCATTTGATGTTTTTTCTTTTTGGACAGAGAGACAGAGTGAGTTCCCACACACTGGATCACTCCCGAAGTCAATGACTGGGACTGGACTAGCCCAAGGGTGGGAACCAGGAGTGCAATCCAGGTCTCCTACGTGATGTCAGGAACCCAATTATGTGGAGCATCAGCTCTGCCTCCTAGAGTGTCTTGTTTGATCTCTTGGTTCAGTGTCTGCACTACTGCCATGTACTGCCAGGGATTTCTAGCAGTTCATGGGAGTCACCACTTTTTAAATATACAAGACGGGAGTAGGTTGGTGGAAGTAACTATCAAATATGCACACTAAATGAGTGGTGTGTATAGACAACATATAAAATACTGCCTCCCCGTGAGTGTCCATCCTGAGCCTGCCTTCCAAGTCCCATCTTCAATTGAAAAAGAGGAGGGAAATGATATTTAATATATACTTGGAGTTTCAAATAAAAAATATCAACCATTACAACCACCCAAGGAGGCTAAGTTTATGGATAAAAAAATCAAAGCTAAAAGAAATGAGTTACTTCTTCAAAGTTTTATAGGAGAAAATACATATTTCTTTCTCATTATGTAGTAAGAAGCAGGAAGTACATTATTCTGGTATGCTTTGAGGTATGATCTTGGCTTTTTTTAATTCATATATAGGATTCCTACCATACCCAAAATATGTGCAATGGGTGTGCTTGGGATAACTATGCAAATAGTGCCTGAACAAGGCAGCTAGATAGATAATTCTTTTTTGTGTGTATAAAAAAAAGGGGGAACATAGGATGGATCCATCAGTGAGGTTTACCTCATATACACTTTTGGGCAGATATTTACAAACTTTTAAAAATTATTATTTGAAAGGTAGAAATATAGACACAGACAGAATTTTCCATCCACTGGTTAATTTCCCAAATGTCTGCAATGGCCAGGACTGAGCCAGTCTCAAGCAAAGTACCTAGAACTCCTATATGGTCTCCCATGTGGGTAGCAGGTACTCAACCACTTATGCCTACCAGGATGACAGTATCAGGAAGTTGGATTAGGAGTGGAGCAGGGGCTTGAACTCAGGCACTCTGATATGGGATGCAGGCTTCCTAAGTGATATCTTAACTGATACACAAAACACCTGCCTTGAAAACTTATTGTTCAATAGGAGTTACATGTGACAGGATTGCTTCCTTTATATTTTATTTGTACATGTTCTCACACATCTCCTAGATACATGCATATGGTATTAAATAAGAAATAAATCAAATACCATGTCTCAAAACAGGAGTAGAAACATGGAAAATGCTAGAAAATTTTTTTTGATGAAGCTGGTGTCTAAGATCCCTGAACCAGGTCGGATGAGGAAATGGAGGGATTTGGGATTCTCAAGGGGGAAGACAAATCCGTGGAGTCTTTAGTGTGTCTAGTACTTTCGGTAAGCCTTTCAGTAAGCGCCAAATAGATGAAAAAAGAAATATAGATTCACTCCTCAGATGTTACTCTTGGGCTACTTATAGGAGTCAACCATCTGGACTACATAAGATTTAAGCGTAGTCTCTGAAATATGAATCATCCTTTACAGCCTTTAATCAGTTTGTTATACGAAAGAGTGTGACAAGTGTTCTTTAAGGTATGAGCAATTGGGTGTTATGGAAGGAAAGAGAAGAGTGGTTGAAGATTTGCCCAGAGAAAGCACATGAGTTCTGAAGATGAGTAGTAGCTGTTCAAGAAGAATATGGGAGAAATAAAAGGTATTCTAGATGCAGAGAAATTCATATGAAGGAAGTAATGGTAATAATTTTGATTTTTAAGCATAGCAACAAAACACACTGGTCCAATTTGAATTAAAATCTTAACAATATGGGAGTGCTTCAAAAGCTAATGGAAATGAAATTTAATGGATTTCAATTCTTTTGCACCAAAGTAAACACTTCTTGATTCCATTTTTTTACGCACAAACTTTTTGAAGCACAATTGTACAAGGTTTTGAGGTAGGCATCCTGAATTTTCTTCACCACATCCCTTTTGTGAAGGCAGGTGAGCCTGTCTTCCCTCTAAAGGACACATCAGGGGCAGGTGCTGTGGTGCAGCAGGTTAAGCCACTGCTTGAGATGCCTGCATATCGTATGAGAATGCCTGTTTCAAATCCTGTCTGCTCTGTGCTTCTGGTCTAACTTCCAGCTAATGTGCCTCGGAGAGAGCAGGTTAGTACTTGGGTTCCTGCTACCCACATGGGCGACTTGGAGAAAGTTCTTGGCTCCTGATTTTGGCCTAGCCTAACCCTGGCTATTGTGGACATTGGGGAATGAACCAGGAGATAGACAATCTCTCTCATTCTCCCTGTCTCTGTCTTTCTCTCTCTGTTATTCTTTCAAATAGACAAATCTAAAAAAACACTGACAGTAAATTTATTTCAAAAAATAAAGATAAAATGTACATCATTACAATGAGAAAGCAATATGCTAGGCCAGGAACACATTTGCTACTGTGTTTTACATTTAAGATACTTTTAACATTTAGATACTGTTTTCTTTAGTCACCTCAGTAAACTATGGTCAGCATCAAAGGTTGACAAGACATTGCCTTGGATAGTCAATAAGTATGTTTTAATGAGACAGAACGCATATATCATGAAGTTGAGGGATTCTGCTCAAAGTGATTCTCTTTTGATGGGAGAGATGCTCACTAGAAGCTCTTATGGCGGCTAAAGGATCCCCAGAACAAGACAAAGAATTGAAAACTCTGCCCAGAGAGAAGAGTTCACACACACACACACACACACGAGCGTGCACACACACTCACAGAGAGAGAGAGAGAGAGAGAGAAAGAGAGAGAGAATATAATATGTGGTTCCTGATTATAAGTGTATCTTTGCCTGCCTTTGGATGCCACTGAACTATCCCGTAACAATACTTTTTTTCCAGTATTATTAGTGGGCTTCTGATATGTAAACCTTTATAAAAATTTTGAATGCCTTTTAAATTTTAAATGATACATAAAATTTTATATATTTATAGGGCATCATATGTTGTTTTGATATATGTATATATCATATAATGTTCAATTATGGTGCCCATATTTATCTCAAACATTTAATATTTCTTTATGGGGAAAGCATTCAAAATCCTTTCTTGTAGGCTTGTCCTTTTAAGAGAAATATAGACTACATAATCATCAACTATAGTCTCCCAACCATGCAACAGGACACACACATTTATGTGAAGACATCATAAAGGCAATTCCCCTTTATGTAGTTGTAGAAATACTTAAATGATTCCATGATAAAGATCACATCTAACAATTCACTCACTTCTGTAAAAGTCATCAGAGATGATCAGTTTTCCCATAATTGTTTAGTTTGATTCAAGGCGTTGTTTTTCCTTGCACTCTTATATTCCCGGCAGGATTCTAGAACTACTGTCATTTTCAGACTAACAAGCATGAGCTGCCCCTCTGATGGCCGAAGACTCATGAGGAGTCTGTTCAGGGAGGTGCACCTGCAGGTGCCCAACTTGGGTATGTGGAGCAGATAAAGGTTTTGCTGCAGGATGTATGTGGCCATGCAAATTCATCTATTTTAAGGGCCACCCTTATGTTGTATCAAAGTTTATGAAGTGCACCTTAGAACAGCACTAAGCAAACATAAGCACTTTACACAGAGAGCTCTAGATTTCATTACTCACTCGCACTCCGGGGAGGGAAGTGTTGTTCCATTAGGAGACTGCTTGGCTGCTAATCAAGGGCTCTCGCTTCCCTGAGCACACTGATCTGGTAACCACTCTGCTTCTCTGAAAAACAAAACATCCAAGAAAGCGATTTCTAAAAGCACCCCAAGAGAGCTCTGTTCTTCTTTAGTAAATATAAAAAATTGAAGAGCTCCCAGGAATTAAAGCAGAGTAAAAGTCAAATGTCTGTACCTGGTAAGATGTACGCACTTCCACCAATCCCTCCCCTGGCCCTGCTGCCCATGAAGTCCCCTTTGCCACCACACATCTCTCTCTGGTGATGGACATCTGGGATCCTACTTTGGCATCCAGATGCCATTTTGCTTCAAAATGGTGGTTGGCTGTCAAAAGACAACAAGGCACTGCCTTGGTTATTTGCTCTGTGGAATGGATCCCCATGTTTTCATGAAGTACAACATGCCTTTGTGAGTCCCTGAACACAGTGATCACTCACTAAATGTAAGTGAAATAGAACACTACTTTTTATAGGTTACAAAACCATACTTCCCTCTCAAATTTAGCTTTCTCAAAAAGTTCAAAATTCAAACAAATAAAAACTAGAGTACAAGTCAGTGCATTTCTCGCATTCCTTTCTGTTACCCATTTAGTCCAACGTCCACTTTAAATCATGCAGCTTAATTAGCATGGTCCTGGTTTAGATGAATGAGCTGTGTTACCTATGAGAAAGACCATGGGCTTTATGAGCAAGCCACATTCTAATTCCATTTCCCCCACTCAGCTGGGTGATCAAGGCAAGTCAGTTAACTCATTGTGCTTTACCTTCCTTATAGGTAAAATTTCAATCATGCCATTGCATCACCAGCCAAAAGTGTGGCAAAAAACCGTGAGTTAATAGGCCTGGGTCCCCATCTATCACGTAGAAGACACACGACAGAAGTTGCTTCCTCTCCCTCCCCACACTTAATCATCCCACTCTTACAGCTGAAAACATCACAGCTTCTTTAAGTCTCAACATTTTCTTTTTTTAATTTAATTTTTATTTATTTATTTTTTTACAGGCAGAGTGGACAGTGAGAGAGAGACAGACAGAGAGAAAGGTCTTCCTTTGCCATTGGTTCACCCTCCAATGGCCGCTGTGGCCAGCGCACCGCGCTGATCCGAAGCCAGGAGCCAGGTGCTTCTCCTGGTCTCCCATGGGGTGCAGGGCCCAAGCACTTGGGCCATCCTCCACTGCACTCCCTGGCCACAACAGAGAACTGGCCTGGAAGAGGGGTAACCGGGACAGAATCCGGCGCCCCGACCGGGACTAGAACCTGGTGTGCCAGCGCCGCGGGCAGAGGATTAGCCTATTGAGCCGCGGCGCCGGAAAATCTCAACATTTTCATTAGTGTCCAAGTTCTCTCTAGTCTCTTTTTCTAACATCAGAATTTCAAATGCTCTATTTTTCCTTACTACTTATTTTCCTATCTCCTATTCTCCCTTTTTCTCTCCTCTGCAGCCAAAGGGAAAATGCTAGGGTGAAACAGGCACTGAGAATTTGCTGGTTGTCACAGGCTGTCATTTGACACATTTCCTTTCCACCAGGTCCACACATTTTTCAATACAAACTTTTAAACAAAAAACTGAATGTGTTTTAATTTTAAAGAATTGGTGTTGTGAACATGCTGTATGTAATAATTGAGAAAATTCAAGTGATATGGTTAAAAAATGTGACAACTTGCCATTTTCTTTGCTGTGACAACTTCACAAATTTCTTACAATGGAAACAAAATAAGGCTAAGAACATCAAGAGCCATCTAGATAGCTACAACAGTCTCCAATAATGTGTTGGCCTGATTATTTATTAGTGCCTGTAGGGAGAGGCGGCAAGATGGCGGAATAGGCAGGAAGCACACTTAGTCCGGGGGGAGAGAAAGTTTAATATAAGTGGAGATACTGCAGGGTCAAGGAAGAGTAGGGGATGAAACAGCAGAGGAAACTCTTCCGGAACTAGTGATTCACAGTGGACCTGCGTGGAGAGCGTGGGAGCCCAAGTTCGGGACACCAGCGGCAGACTCAACGCACCAGCGCTGGAACGCGAGGTGAGCCGAACCTCCATAGCCCGAGATACCAACAGGCAAGCGGAAAGAGGAGGCTAGAGGGAACGAGGCTTGAAACTCCGTGGGGAAAAGTTCACCAGGCTAACTAGAAGAGAGAGAAAAAAAAATAAAAAAGTGACTGATACGGACACAAGTTTCTCTCTCTCCGCTCACCTCTCACAGGCGAGCAAGACAGAGCAGGCGCCATTTTGGACATATGTCATAAGCAGGGCGACCTCAGGTCTGCACCAGCCCTGAGCCTAGCAGAAAAACCTGACTCTGTGGGGAGGGGTGAAATAACAGGAGATTAGCATCTAACTTGGCAACCCAGTGGGAGACTGCAGGAGAATTGGAGCCCACACTGAGGACAGCAGAGATTCCCTGTGTGGTCCTTGGGAAAGAGCTTCCGATCTCTGGCTCCTGTGGGTATATCATTTGCCTGCTAACTACCTCCAATTACCTTCAGCTGTGCGGAATTACTTCCCTTTTAAATCAAAAAAAGAAAGAGAGATTTACCACACCTAACCTGGGAGTGTCATCCTTGACACACCCTCAACCCTGAGGAACCAAACACAGCTCTCAGTCCACACTCATCTCAAGCCTCTAAGGCTCCACCAAAAGCAGACAGTCCACTTAATATAGAGCCATAGTGTAACAAGAAAAAACACCACAGTGAAGAAACCAAATATCTCCAACATGCCAAACAACAAACGCAAAAACCAAGCTAACAAGAACAAGGAAGACACTATGACGCCCCCAAATGAAAAAGACACCCCAATTCAAGATTATGAAGATGATGAGATCGAAGAAATGCAAGAAGCGGATCTCAAAAAATTGATAAGAACATTAAGAAGTTCTCAAAAACAAATTCTTGAACTACAGAAATCCTTCATGGACAAGATAGAAAATCTCTCTCGTGAAAGTGAAATATTAAGGAGGAATCAAAATGAAATGAAACAACTAGTGAAACAAGAAACTCTGATAGTGACTAGAAATCATAATGAAATGAAGAGTTCAATAGATCAAATGACAAACACATTAGAGAGCCTTAAAAACAGAATGGGCGAAGCAGAAGAGAGAATATCAGACTTAGAAGACAGAGAACAGGAAAGGAAACAGGCAAACCAAAGAAAAGAAGAAGAAATTAGAAATCTAAAAAATATTGTCGGGAATCTACAGGATACTATTAAAAAACCCAACATTCGGGTTCTAGGAGTTCCTGAAGGCATGGAGAGGGAGAAAGGATTAGAAGGCATTTTCAGTGAGACACTAGCAGAAAATTTCCCAGGTTTGGAGAAGGACAGAGGCATCTTAGTACAGGAAGCTTATAGAACCCCTAATAAACATGACCAAAAGAGATCCTCACCACGACACATTGTAATCAAACTCACCACAGTGAAACATAAAGAAAAGATCCTAAAAGGTGCAAGAGAGAAACGTCAGATCACTCTTAGAGGATCTCCAATTAGACTCACAACAGACTTCTCATCAGAAACCCTACAAGCTAGAAGGGAATGGCGAGACATAGCCCAGGTACTAAGAGAGAAAAACTGCCAGCCCAGAATACTATATCCTGCAAAGCTCTCATTTGTGAATGAAGGTGAAATTAAGACTTTTCATAGCAAACAGAAACTGAAAGAATTTGTTGCCACTCATCCTGCCCTGCAAAAGATGCTTAAAGATGTGTTACACACAGAAACACAGAAACATGGTCACCAATATGAAAGAAGGTAAAGGAAGGAAACCTCACAGCAAAAGGTCACAGGAAGCTCAATTTCTCTTTGACATAGAATTAAACTCTGATGCTCTGTTAAAGCAATGTGTTAAAGTAATCTATTGTGTTCTCTTGATGTCTGTTAAATTCTAATTGTTCAAAAACAGCTGAATCTTTATTAAGAGCTATGGGTTATTTAAATATGTGCTTTTTTCAAAAATTTGAATAATCACCTTGTAACAATGATCAAATTTGGTCTATGTTATGTCATGATTTTAAGAAATCTTATTTCAACCAGATATTTTGGATTTTGTGCCTTCTTGGCATTCTTGACAGGCATTCAAAAAATCAAAGTTTCATACAATCTGGTCTCTAAAATTTCCAGTAAATCCTGGACTTTGGTTTTTCCAGTTTGGGCCCAACTGAAAAAATCGAAGGACCTATGTCTCTCATCTTATAGAGACACCAACTAATCAGTCTATTTGGATTATATTAGAAGGACTGTCAAGATGTGATGTGGTACCAGACTTTAAGTTTCTATAATGGAAAATGCTATTAATACAAATGTTTGAGAATTAAAAAGTCTAATGATCTTGTGTTACTAGACATGATAGTTATCTTAATGAGAAAGCCCCAGAGGCCTAAAGGGTGAAATACTTGTCAAATCCTACAGGTGCTTTCAAAAATACTGTGAAGTAAGCAAGTGCCTCTTGTTGGTTGATGAGTTTATAATTTTAAACATGGCGACTTAAAGTCTTTTGTCATCCATAGTTATATATGATCTGCCGCTCATAAAACTAAAGCGTTGTTGGTTCTGTGTTTAGCTGTCCTCCTATAGGTTCCTATGGACTTTTTCCAGCCACTTTTATTGTATTCAGTACTTTGGGATGGATCTGTAAACAGATGAAGCCAATAATGTATTAACAGTACCAACTGAGAGAAAGTATGGTTAACTGAGGTTACTAAAAAGAAAAAGCAATTCAAATCAATTGGCAATCTACAAAAAGAGTTAAAGATTTTAAAAGCTATTATTAAAATTGCTATATTGGTCTATTATGCTATATTATATGTGTGTACATATTGTATGTCCACATGGGGAAATTTTATTAAGAGTTTTATTTTAAATGGCTTATAGATAAGATTGTCCATAAATTTAAGCTGCTAAAATCAATCAAAGATACATTGTAATTTGTGGGACCTGAATCTGTGTATCATATGTTTTAGACTTGTTGGTAGAAAGAAACTAAAAACATTTTAGATGGTTGTGCTTAAGTTTACTGGCTAAACAAACTACACCATGTTAGATATTTAAGAGGTGTTTTCAAATACATGATTCTTAAAATTTATAGAAGGCATTGGACCTTCTGGTAAATGTTTTCTTAAGTTGTTATCTAATGGTTGAAACGGTTTGCTAAGTATTCATGTGATATTGCTATTGTCAGCAAGCGATCTAGGACTTGCTCCCTCATTTCTCTATCCTAAGCCCAACTTGTTCTTTCATTTCTCTATTCTCTTCAAGGTAGGAAACTAATTCTATTATGAAGGAATCTGTAGGATGCACAATTTAATCTTTAGACCTTATAAAAGAGATGGCTAACATTTTTCTGTAATAGCATAGTCAAAATAAGAACTTAAATAATAATCTCATAGCTAGATTCACTTCGCCATCAGCGAAGTATACAGTAAGTAGAAAAAACCTCCCTTTCAGACCAAAGGGAAAGAAAGTTTTAAAGTGAGAATATAATTTTCCTCATGGGCATTGTCTACCTTAGAAAAACTACTACAGAACATGCCTGTGACTATAGACTTGTAGTTCAGGCCACCGAAGATTAGAGATGGGAAACGGGCACTTCCTTGACTTGCATCCTCTGGTCTGCTTTAACACAAACCAGGAGGAAAAGAAAGCTCGGCATCAGAAGCAATGGGTGGCAGGCCTATTAATGGCTGATCTGTACAGTGATCTGCCCTCAAGGAGACCCAACAGGCCAGTCCACTGCAGTGGCTTTCAATGTGGTAAGCCTGGGCTTCAGCAGAAGTCAGCTTGGGAAGAGCCCTGGCAGCTCTGCCAAGAGTTGGATCACTGGAAATGGACCTGCCCTGGAGTCGAAGGATGCCCAGGTCAGAGCCACAGATCTTATTGGCTCTAAGCTGAAAAGCCCTTCACTCAGCCCAACTTCCAAAGTGACCACTGCAGCTGAGGGGATGGTCAAGTAGGGTCAGCAACATTGCAGGCAGAACTGTAAATTTCTTGTTAGAGATGCCCCCTGCCTTTACCTGGCCAGCTCTCCTCCCAGGCCAGCCAAGTAATGAAAGTCAACAGAGTGCCTTCCCCTAGGAGGTTCACACCTCCCTTAGGATATACCCCATGTGAAGAGATAGATAGGTCTGGGCCTCTTAACTTACAAGGCCTAAAGCCCACCAGATTATTATCAAGCCCCTTCTATCAGCTTCTATTTGCCTCTCAATCAGAAAACTTAATTGTAGCTTAGACAGCACCTTTCTTAGCTCCTCTAATAATGACTCTGTCCTTTGTTCTAGGCCCTGTCTAGTGCACTTGGGCCTCATTCCTTTGTAATCATAACCTCTACTCTACCACCAATGGCTCTACTCCCAACATGTGTGTACTGATGGTCCTCTTCCCCACTTAATGCTGTATAATTGTTCAAACCTGGTAAATGCCACTCTTAGGATCATTGGTTACTATCCTCACTCTGTCTTTTATGACCTTGTCTAAATATGATCAGAGTCGGCAAACTTGGAAGGCTTCCATAGCCTTGGCAACTCATGACGACAGCCTAGGATGGTTACTGGCGCCATAAACTAGAGTGTCAATTTGTTGGGTCAACAACAGGAGCCACTGTGCACTTGCTCCTCATGTGGGATCTCTGTCCTTAATGTGCTGTACATTGTGATTTAATGCTATAACTAGCACTCAAACAGTATGTTTCACTTTGTGTTTCTATGTGGGTGCAAACTGTTGAAATCTTTATACTAAATTGATCTTCTATATATAAAGAGAATTGAAAATGAATCTTGATGCAAATGGAAGGGGAGAGGGAGCGGGGGGGGGGGTTGCGGGTGGGAGGGAAGTTATGGGGGGGGGGAAGCCATTGTAATCCATAAGCTGTACACTGGAAATTTATATTCATTAAATAAAAGTTAAAAAAAAAACAAAAAAAAAAACAAAAAAAAATTAGTGCCTGTAAAACCTTCGACATTTTCTTATGATTGGAATGAGTCCAAATACATATTATAATGAGTGCATACTAGGTTTTGCATACAAAAGCTAAAGTAGGTATAAGAAAAATACCACAGTAAACTGTAAAGAAAATGACAAACTTGTTTTATTTTATTGTTTGTAAGGAGGCTTCTCTCTCTTTTTTTAGATTCATTGTATTTATTTGAAAGGCAGAGTTAGAGAGAGAGAGAGAGCAAGAGATCTTCCAGCCACTGATTCACTCCTAGAATGTCCACAACTCCAGGGCTAGTTGAAGCCAGGAGTCAAGAGCCTCATCTGTGTCTCCCATGTGAGTGTAGGGGCCCATAGATTTGGGCATCTTCCACTGCTTTTCCAGGCACATCAGTAGGGAGCTGGATCAGAAATGGAGTAGCAGGGACTTAACTGGCACCCATATGGGATGCAGGTGTTGCAGGTGGTGTTTTAATCTATTGTACCACAATGCTGTCCCTCCTCTTGAATTTTGAAAACATAGTATTGGACTTAATGAGACTTAATCCAGTAAAAAAAGACTGACAACATAGAGTGTTCTGTGAATGGACTATGGCTTTCTTGGGATTTCTTGGAGCAGAAAATAAACATCTTTAGTGCCATTTTCCCCCCATTAGTCAAAACTGAGATGTTCGGTGGTGGGCATTTGGCTCGGTTGTTAAGCTGCCATTTGGAATACCTACCTCCCATATTGGAGTACCTGGGTTTGGATCCAGGAGCTTTGCTCCTGATTCCAGCTTCCTGCTAGTGTGTACCCTAGGAGCCAACAGGTGATGGCTCAGGTAATTGGGTCACTGCCATGCACATGAGAGACCCAGACTGAGTTCTTGGACCTGGTTTTGGACTGGTCTAGCTCCAGCTGATGCAGGGGAGTGAATGAACAGATGGAAGGTTTCTGTTTGTCTCTGTCTCTGCCATTCAAATAAAAAGCAAATAAATAAAAACAAAAGACAATGCAGAGTTCGAAGAGGCCACATCTCCTTCTCCCAATGGCTCTGCTTTGTGCCTCTCTGTTATCTCTCCCCGCCCCGTTTCCCTTCCACCATACACTTCCTAAACTTGGTGCACTTCCCAAAGCGTTGGCCTGTTGGGCCACTCCTGCCTTGACTCATCTGGCTTCCTCCTTAGGAATGCCTGTTGTTCCTCTGCAAGCACAGCTGTGGTCACTCCTCCCAAGGGCACTTCCGGACCCACCCTTTAAAGCTTAGGGAAAACCAACCACTCCCTCTTCTTGGGGCTCCATTGCCCCCGTCAGATCCTTACACTCCAGTTGCTATGAAGCCTATGGCTCTCGCTGCTTTGTACATCAGTCTTCTCTGGGGACAGTGAGCTTCCTCAGGTCAGGGGCCATTTGTAAGTCACCTCCATCTTCCCAGTGCCTGAGACATAATGGGTGATCTATAGAAGATGGTGCATGAGTGGAAGCATAGATCAGAGAGGAGGAAAGGGCTTGAAGCAAGAGCAAGTGTGAGTCATCTGGAAACACCTAAGGGGCTGGTGGCTATTATTTTCCAAGAATAGGTCCTTGGAGATAATCAACAGGCAAAGCCACAAACACTGTGAGTCATGGAGAGAAATGAACAGCAGATAAAAATGACACCAAGTCTTTAAATTTCTAACTATACATTAAAGATTCCTGCATGGTTTATTGACTTTTATTTCTTTCTAGCTTTGGTGAAGGTGATCTGTAAGTAAAAGAGCACTGGTAATTTTATAAGCAGCTGCAGGTTCTAGAGAGGTTTCCACTGGATATGACATAAGATCACACAGAAATGCAATAAGCAAATGAAGACTGGGAAGGGCAAGAGAGAGAGAGAGAAAACTGGTGCACTAATCCAGGAAGCCATGTTGGACGTCTACAAGTCTCCCAAACACTGGACCAAGCACGGGACAAGTAAGACTGAAAAGAATTTTCTCTTATAGAACTTCACCATGCAGAAATGCTGGTTCAAAAAGCCAACAAACCAACAACCTAGCAGTCAATGATTTCAGACTCTGAGTGTCATGAAGGCAAAACAATGTCGAGTGATGGAAGAGTGGCTGACGGACTACTTTGGCTGGTTAGAAAAGGCCTTAAAAGGAGTTGGCATTTATGTTGAGACCTCAATGACTAGAAGAGCCATGTGAACATCTCCAGGCAGGTAGGGGGGGATGTAGGCCCTGAGATCAGAGGGAGTTCAGAGTGCTCGAGACACCAAAAGGGGCTATGACGTGCAGAGCATAGAGGAGGAGGAAAGCAGGGATTCAAACAATGAGGCTGAAAAGGAGAAAGAAGGCAGCAAATGTAGCACCCTAAAGTTCAAGGAGAGGAATTGTAATTTATTTTGAAGCATTTTAATTGAAGATGTGAAGAGATATTTCATTCATATTTTATAACGAACACTTTGCCTGCTGTGTGAATATCTGATAATAGGAGAGCAGCTGGAAACAAGATGATGGTGGCATGAGCAGGGTGCTGGAGGCAGAGATGAGAAAACTAACTGCAGCAACTGGGTAAGAAACATGAAGATTAATGCAACAGCAACTTGGAAACACAGAACAAACTAGGCAGGGGCTATGCAGACTGGGTGTGAGGAGTCCAGATTATACAATCATATTATTCAGCACCCGGAGCCCTACAGGCTATCTGACACAGTTGAATTTATCTGAAAAGCAATACAGAATGGCCATTGATAGACTGTTGGCAGGAGAGTGACATGATAAATCCCATTTGAGCAAATTTGCATTTCCTTGACCATAGTAAGGACCACTAGACGTTCACCGGAAGAGACGGGTATTGTTGTACAGCGGGTTAAGCCAGCATCTGCAACTTCCCCTGTGAGCGCTGGTTCAAGTACCAACTGTTCCACTTCTGATCCAGCTCCCTGTCAACGTACCAGGCCTCTGTCACCCACAAGGGACACCTGGATGGAGTTCCAGGCTCCTAGCTTCTGCCTGGCCTGACCCTGGCCATGGTGGCCACTTGGGGAGTGAATGAACCAGCTGATAGCAGCATTCCCCTCTCTCTTTCTGTAACTCTTTCAAATAAATCAATAGATGTTTTTAAGAAAGGGAGTTAGGGTCACCATTGTGGTGAGAGAGTTTATGGGGACTAGAAGAGTGAGGTTCCCCTTCTAAACTCAAAGTTCACCAAGATCCCTCACTTGGCTGAGATCACTGCCTGCCTTGTACTGCAATCATTTATGAGGAGCCCTTGCCCCCCTTGCTAAATTCTGAGCTCATGGAAGATAGCTATGTATGACTTCTTAAAAATGTTACAGGATCTGGGGCTGGTGCTATGGCATAACAGGTAAAGCCGCCGCCTGCAGTGCCAGCATCCCATATGGGTGCCCATTTGTGATCTGGCTGCTCCACTTCCAATCCAGTTCTCTGCTACGGCCTGGGAAAGCAGTAGAAGATGGCCCAAGTTCTTGGGTTCCTGTACCTGCGTGAGAGACCTGGAAGAAACTCTTGGCTTCAGATCGGCACAGCTCCAGCCATTGTAGCCATTTGGGCTGTGAACCAGTGGATGGAAGACTTCTCTTTCTCTCTCTGCCTCCGACTCTCTACAAATCTGCCTTTCAAACAAACAAGCAATAAATAGATCTTTAAAAAAATTAGAAAAGAAATATTAGAGCTATCACATATGATTATCATAACTATTCAGTCTTCAAGTTTCTTATCTAGCCAGGCTCCTTAATTCACTTATTGTCTTTTTGTTTAGGTTTGAAACTTCCAATCAATTTTCATCCTATTTTTGTAATTTTTTTAGGTGGTATCTGATTCCACAGAAAATGTGATGAGAGTGTGGACCTAAGTGGAAGAGCTGTATCACCTCCAAAAGAGAAGTTTTGCCAATTTTCATTTTTTATTAACCCATGAAATGTTATGACCATGAATTAAATGTGACCTCTTCCTTACAGAACTTTTATTTTCTCCCTATTTTAGTGTTATTTGCACCATTCAGAAAACATTACATTCAACAATATCAGGTTACTTGTCAAATTTTTGGCTGTGAAATAAAGCATAAAAAGAAGGCCCAGGTCTCTGCGGATCACAGATTATCACTCACATAGACTTAGCCACAAGCTTCATGCATTTTTTTATCCAATTTATTTTGCTCCACAAGATAAGGTGAGGTATGCAATGGCTCACTCTTGTGTTATAGTTAATTTTAACTCCCTTATCAATAAGCACATGCCTTTTCAAGTTATAAAAAGTATGCCATTGTTATTATCAACTGGAGAGAATGAGGTCATTGTTCTCATAGTACTATAAAAAGCCGAAGTATAACAGAAGAGTGAAGCTATAACTTAGGGGAAAAAAAAGCTCATGAAACCAACAACATATGTTTTGAGGCAAGGAATATAACATTTAATTTTCTCCACAAATAAGTGTTAAGTGCCAAGAAAGAGATGGAGAACCCAGAATGGAAGTGGACAGTCAGAAATTAAAGGGCTATTGTGAATTATCTTTATTTCATGAAGTTTTGTTTACTACCTGCATGGTAAGACTTCTACACATTGGACTGTAAACTCATCTACAAACCAGAAAATTTAGCATATAAAAAATTAGACATATCCAGTTGAAATTTGGATTATCACCACATTCAAATATTTGAAACATCACCCCTAGTTATCACTACATTTGCTTAACCCAATTTTAAGGATTTTAGAAGCAGGAGGAGGCAGGGAATTATTTAACAATTCACTCAAAGAAGGTGACTTAGAGCAAAAGAAAGATCCCATAGAAATTGTTTTGTGTGCAGTGAGTGGGAGTGAAGATTAATAGAAACTGGCACACAACAGGGGAAGATAAAGAAACTGCTTTAGGATAAACCTTCACGTCACCCTGCCTAGCCATATTCTTGCAACCGGCCTACCTCCCAGAATGCAAGCTTAGTTGAGACATTACTTTTTCTGACTGTGATGTGGCTGCCACGATGTAATAATTTAGAGTCACCTTTATACTCAAAGAGGATAATTCACATCATAAGTTTCCTTATGTGAAACTCAAGTGATTGAAATATAAGAGGTACAGTAACAATTGGCAAAGAGCCACTCAACAAAGGACAATCCCACATGACTGTGCTGCTTCGGCTGCTTCTTCCTGTGTGCTTTCCCTGTCTCTGGCATCCCTTCCCCAACCAAAGTCCACTAAATAAACCACACTGGAAATGATTATCTTTATCGAAGTGTCATAGACAAATCTTGGGACTAAAATCAAAAGATAACTATTTCAATATCCCTTGAGATTCAGAAAAGAACAACCCCATGGGGTATTTACAATACATATTGGGGGGCTGGCGTTGTGGTGTAGCGGGTAAAGCCACTGCCTGCAGTGCCAGCATCCCATATGGGTGCTGATTCAAGTCCTGGCTGCTCCTCTTCTGATCCAGCTCTCTGCTATGGCCTGGGAAAGCAGTGGAAGATGGCCAAGGACCCCCGCACCGTGTGGGAAACCCGGAAGAAGCTCCTGGCTCCAGATCAGCACAGCTCCAGCTGTTGCAGTCAATAGCGGAGTGAACCAGTGGATGGAACACCTCTCTCTCTCTCTGCCTCTCTATAACTCTAACTTTCAAATAAATAAATGAATAAATCTTTAAAAAAATATATATGTGCAAGGCTACTTTATAGAAGTCGTGGAAAAATGGAACTGAAAGGGTGAGTTTATTTTGTTGCAAAACAATTTTTTCATGTTATATTGAAAATATGTATTATGAAAAAACTATGTATATATTTCAAAATTGTTTTAATTTTTATTTATATAAGGGAACAAATTTTATAAATATGGCTTTTTTTTTAAAAAGAGAGACATTTATTTATTTGAAAGTTGGAGTTAAGAGAGGCAGAGACAGAGAGAGAGATTTTCCATCCAATGGTTCACTTCCCAAATGGCTACAGCAGCTGGAGCTCTGCTGATCCAAAGCCAGGAGCTTCCTTTGATCTCCCACATGGGTTCAGGGGCCCAAGGACTTGTACCATCTTCTACTGCTTTCCCAGGCCACAGCAGAGAGCTGGATTGGAAGTGGAGCAGCCGGGTCATGAACCAGCGCCCATATGGGATGCCAGCACTGCAGGCGGAGGCTGTACCTGTTACGCCACCATGCCGGGCCTCATATATATGGCTTTAATATCATACTGATGCTTCTACCCCACCTTCTCTCCCTTTGTTGCCCCAACCCTCATTCTTTTCCTATTTTTAGTTTTTACAATGACATATATCAACTTACTTCATAATCTCAAGTTTAAGTAAAGAATTCAACAAGTGTAAGTACAAAAACCATTGTTCCTCAAAAGTATAGATAAAGGCTGTAAACACTAATCAAAGCTCAAAACATCAATTTTGCTCATATACATTACTTTTTTTGTACTCTGTGTATTAACAACAACAAATCATGGAAAACATGATATTTGTCTTTTAGGGATGAGCTTACTTCACTAAGCATAATGGTCTACAATTGCATCCATTTTGTTGTGAATATTTCAAAATTTTTGCACCAACATAAAATCATATTCTTAATTCCATTTTCCATGACAATTTTTTTCAGTACCGATAAGTCTTGATTTATTCATTGTATTTCCCCAGGGAAAGGAGAAGGGCTGGGGAGAGTCAGCGTATGTGTTACAAAGCAATTAGAAAATGGAAAAGGAAATACCCAGTACAGCAAAAATTAGCCTTCAAATAAACACACCCCTGCGATGGGGTCACCCCACCCAAGGGGGCTTAGTCTCCTGCAGCTCAGGAATGAGATCAGTGAAAGACCAGACCCAGCTCTCCTACCCTTCCTGCCTCCGACAAGTTCAAGATTTCACACAAAGCTTTGGTTTCTAGCAGTAAACATGGAGTTACAGTCCTCCATCTCCTATTAAACAATCTTGTGGCCACTTTGACATAAGTTTCTTGCACCTGTATAAAAACTTGAGTGACTTGGATGTACATTCATGGTGCCCTTTTTGGTCTCCAAACCCCTTTCTACACAGAAGGAGCCCAGTAGCTTCTCTTCTTTAGGATACAAATTGAGGTCTGACCCATGCGAATACATCAGTGTCTTAAGTCTTTGGCATGAATCACATCAGGAAATGGCCTGGACTCAGGAGGTTGGGAACAAGGGGTGGAGGCTTCCTATTTTCTTTGGGATTTTTGCATGAATCCTTTAGATGTGTGGAGACACCCCAGCAATTAATTATTTACATGTGGGGGTGCAGGTTGCCTTTTGTGGGTGGGGGGATGGAGAAGAGGGTAGGGTAGGAGTCAAATTTTAAGGACAGAAGATCCAGAATAGGATAGGGGAAGAGGAACGCAAAAGACGGTTTAAGATCTCCGCTTCAAGAAGAGAGCCTCCTATGTTTCACATCCTTTTGCCTGGTGCAGAACCTTCTGTCAAAGATGCTTTGGCTATTTCTTCTCTCAATAAAAAAAAAAAAAAAAAAGAGAAGCTTGTAAACAATAAAACCCCAAAAGAACATGGAGAAAGACCAACACATTATATTTACACAAACTAGGCCACCTAGTAATCACCACCTCGGAGACACAGTGAAGTCCTACAAAGCCCAGACAGATACAGTAACTAACGGGGGGCAGCATTTGGGAGAGACAGGAACCCAGGGCCAGACACACACCACCCAATGCATTCTGCTGTGTTTGTCCCATTTCAACAGTGAGGCAGGTTTGCGGTGATCTCGCAGCATGTAAATGAAACCCCCTTTTTCTCGTTTAGTTACCACAACACAGTAATCATTACAGTCACAGGGCAGGACACTGGCTCCGGACACCACTGAGGCCCTCACTTAAGGGTCTCCCTGGAAGCCAAGAATTTGGGAGGATTAAGGGTTTTTTAGTCCTTGCTTCATGTTTTTTTTTTTTTTTTTTCTTTTCTTTTCTTTTTTTTTTTTTTTTTGACAGGCAGAGTTACAGTGAGAGAGAGATAGACAGAGTTATAGACAGAAAGGTCTTCCTTCCGTTGGTTCACCCCCCTAATGGCGACTCAGCCAGCACACTGCGCTGATCTGAAGGCAGGAGCCGGGTGCTTCCTCCCAGTCTCCCACATGGGTGCAGGGACCCAAGGACCTGGGCCATCCTCCACTGCCCTCCCAGGCCACAGCAGAGAGCTGGACTGGAAGAGGAGCAACCGGGACTAGTACCTGGCACCCCAACCGGGAATAGAACCCGGAGTGCCGGCGCTGCAGGCGGAGGATTAGCCAAGTGAGCCACGGCACCGGCCTATTGCTTCATGTTTCTATCCCTGGACAGCACAGGATGGGTACAGGGGTATTGGTCTTCAACTCGTCCTTACCAGCTCCCATTTTTCACACACACGTGTATGCACACAGACATACACACACCCTGTTGTGCATAGTGGCCTTGCCTAAATCTGGTTGGTGAAGGATGGCTCTATTAAGTGAAGCCAAAGACCTGTGTCCTAGGATCAGGCAACCCTGACCACGGCTTCCTCTCTGGGCCTTTCACCTGGCGTGGCCTGTCTGACTTCTCGGCACCATCTTTGCCTGTCCAGACTGATTTCCAATCTTCCAGGAGAAGGAGATCAAGCCATGGGGCAACCCCATTCACACTTGGTCTCCCTGAAACATTTTCAAGGTGAAGGGGGTTTCCAGAGGACACTGTGGCAAAAAAGCCAGCTCTAATTGGCCAAATGAGGCGATTCAATAGGCTGTGCACTCCATGTAGTTGCTCTCCACAGTGATAAAAACAACAAAAAGCCTTCCTGCTGTGCAGACCTGGAGCTGCTGCGGACCCTCCCTGAGATCGCTCATGGACCTGAGAACACAGTGCAGGAATGAGGGCCTTTGACTAAAATATACAAAAATACAATCCCAGACTATTTATATTAAAAAAAACAAGTTCAAATGCACAAGATATGTCGTTCACACACAGCTAGTGCCATTGGCATCCTGGAGAAAGTGGGACCCAAGGTGCAGTTATGTAAGGGAGCAAATAAATAAATCGCATTGGCTCAGAATGGGGTCAGCAGTAAGCTCAGGAGCAGCGGGTCTGTGACTGTTCCCCTAGCCACCCTTTTGGCTGATCGTCACAACCCATTGCTTGGGACACCCTGTCCCATGGATCGAGTTATGAAGAAACCAGCACCCTGTCCCAGGATCGAGTTATGAAGAAACAAGATGTGGCAAACCCTGCCTTACTCCCGGAGAGAGTCCCTCCCACAGGACACAGTGGTTTGGGGGTTGCGTCCAGGAATCTGGTCCCACAACCAATCTTCTCACCCCAGCGAGGAAAGTATGATTCCATGTCCTTCCTTGAAAGGAACACTTCCCCATCCAGGTGACTTTCTAAAGCTAGAGATTTTGCACACGTGGCCTCAGATAAAGCATGCAGGTTACAGGGTGATACCCCCAAACCCTTTATTTGCATTTGGATACAGCATGCTTGGAATTCCTTGCCTCACTCCTTCCTCCCAGCAAGGAAAAAGGGGTGATGCTGTGAACCCCAGCCTGGGATACGTGGCAATGCCAGCTCCCCTGAACCTACCCTGTCCCCACGTTGTCTACTCTGCAGTTGATGCCTGTTCCTTGGAACTTCCTAATAGCCAAAAAACCAGCCCCCAGCCACTGTGGCTGAATTCTGGACCTCGGGGAGCTCAGCAGGGCTGTGGCTCTCCTCTTGATCCTCCCGTTAGTAGGCTGGCTCTCCCTGGGAGCTGGGGGCCTGCCGGGCCTTCGGGGGCTCGAAGTCACCATATGGCTGATGCTGTAGCAGAAGCAGCACTTCTTGGCCTGGGGTGGCAGCTTGCACTCCTTGGCATGATGGTCTAGACCTCCACAGTTGTAGCACCCATCTCCTTTAGATCTGTGCTTTGGCATCTTCTTCCTCTTTGGCTGACTTTTGCTCCTGGTACAGAACACCCCACCAGGTCCACGAAAATTTTAAATTACCTCTGTGTGTGTGTGTGTGTGTGTGTGAGAGAGAGAGAGAGTGAGAGAGAGCGAGAGTGAGAGAGTAAGAGAGTGAGAGAGAGAGAGAGAGAGAAGGAAGAGGAGGAGGAGGAGGAAGAGAAGAAAGAGGGAGGGAGGGGGGGAGGGAGAAATAGAGTGCTTGGCTCAAGAGCGTCCCTACCAGAGGAATTCGCTCACTGACTCAGGACTGGTGGGGCTCAAGGATGCGAGTCATCACTTGCTGTTTTCCAGTGTGCCCACCAGCAGAAAGCTGGATTTGGAAGTGGACTCGGGTCTGAGACCCAGAAACATACATAGGATGCTGGTGTTCCAAGCAGTGTCCTAAATGCCACACTGATGCTGAATCCGAAAAGTTTTCAATGAGCTCCTAGTTTAATTTCAAGGAGTTTCTTTCCATTGTAAGCTCTTCATGGTTTTCTCTTGTCCTGTCCAGATGTGATCTCTGGTTCTAGTCTCAAAGCACTCTAGCCAAGCTGTGGCACCACCAAGTTTTAAATTCTGCTCCTAATTTTTGATTGGATAATGTGATGCAAAAATGCTATTGTTTCTTGATAAACATAACTTTATATTCCTCTGAAGCGTGGTGCTGGGACTTTCATTCCAATGACGAAACAGTTTGGGTTCTGAAGTACAAACTGTCCACAGACTGGTTTCAAGTGACATGACACAGCTAGGATTTGTGCCGTGTGTGTTCCTGAACTCTCACCCCGGAAGCGCTGGTCATGATTTGTACAGATTGCCAAGGGAAATTCCTGAAGGCCTAGAAAGCCTCAAAAATGCAGTCTTATTGGATTTTTTTTTGCTTGGTTTCCTAATCCCTGAACTGGTTTCTGTAGTTAAAACATCCTTGTCCCTAGCCAGTTGGCATTGAAAGATATCAGAAGCCAATACCAAAGAGTGATGGGGAAGTAGATATTGGGTGGGTCTTTGAACTAAATGAGCCAATGTGCCCAGCCTCCTAGCAAAGTAAATGCAATACTTACTAGGAAGCCAAAAAGGAGGACTTGCACCAAATCAGATCTAATTTCATCTATAACTCAAGTAATGGTAAATTACTAATTGCTATTAAGGAGGCTTAATTAAAATAAAATAACCTTGAATTGAAAATGGGTTTTACTTAAAAAGAATTGCCCTTTTTTAAATGAAAAACAATTATACACTCATATATATAAATATTGCACTTAATACACACTCAATTTTATAAGGGCCATAAATTGACTTAAGGGCACTGTTTTGCTTCCTCCTGTGCCTTATCCATCACATGTAGTGGTAGAAATAACATCCAATGAGCTTTCTTTATACAAATTAAAGTTACTCTGGTTTCTATTTTATTTTTCTAATTATTTATTTTTATTTATATAAAATTACCTAAACTTATCGTGTACTCATGTTTTGAAGTATATATCCTGAATTGCCAGCATCAATAAATGTGCATTTCCTTATCTGAATGGTTCAGTTCAGTTTATGTGCTCCTCCAAGAATTGTCATTATAGAAACAAGTTGATGAATATAGGATGCTGAGTTCTGAGAAAACCATCCTGGCCAACACAGGCTCAGATAGAGCTAAAAATACAAGAGAGTGCAAGGAAATTTCACCCCAGGACTGCAAGATTTGTGTTTGCAGATGTTTCATTTCCTCTCAACAGTAGAGTAGATGAGAGTCTCAGTCCAAGAAGTCAGGTCGGCAGTGACAATCACATATCTCTTTTCTTTAAGTCAATTTTCTTTCAATCATTGGACTGGCAGGAAGTGAAACTTTTGCCACCATTGTTTTTTGTTTTGTTTTGGTTTGGTTTGGTTTTCCCCTGAGCCCGGGTCTGTCATGCCAAGGTCTTTGTGTCTTTCTAGGCCCCTAAGTATTGAAGGGAGACCCTAGTCATTATAGAAGTGCTACAGTTGTCCATCCTTCCTGGGAAGTCCACTGCTTGTTGCCGCACGTGACTCTGGAAGACCCAGTGAGGCTGGAGTATCCATGTCTGAAGGGGACATCCTCTCTAAGGCCGCTACACAGCCCCCTCTCTGAGGTCCCTGCCACTCCACAGTGACTCACAGGACAAATTCCACCCTGCCTCTCTCCCATCTGTTAGGAAATCTCTCCCTCCTGGGGCCTTCAGAGCCCAAGTCCTTTCTTTCCTCCCTTCAGGACACCCACCTAATCTCAATTCATTTAAGCCCCTTCTAATTTCCTATTAGAAGTTAGAGGATCAGGGTGCACCTTGAAGGCTTCTATTTTCCACAGGGCAACGTCCCCACATAAAATTTCAGGAAGGAGAGACTGGTGTTGGGCTGAAGAATATGGAGGCGAAAACAGAGACAACACAAGGCTAGTTGATAAACTCCACATCAAGTGCGTCAATTATCTCACCACCATTCAATCTCTTGATGGTTGGCTTTGTCCCGTATATTTTGTATCATCACCCATTGTAATTTCTTTCTTTTTTTTTTTTTTTTTTTTTTGTGATGAGCACTCTCTGGCAAGCCTGTGTATAGAATATAGAAAAGCTAAAAGTGTTCAGCAAACTTCAAGTCAGGGAGATCATCTCCATAACCAGGAACATGTTCCTCTCCGTCAGATAACTCTGCCCAGGAGGGTGGCTCCTGAAACAGTACAGAAGAATCGTTTGTCCTGGGAGTTGTTAGACAATCTGCAGAAATAAATCTGATGTTCATTTAAGATAGCCCAGAATATTCTGCTTACAGTATAAAGTCATAAAGACAAACAGGACCCCCTGGAGGAGAAACAATGCTGATTTTATGGTGCATAAGAAAAATATACAAGCACAGCAAAGTTCCTAATGCTTGGACTCTTGGCAAAGAATTTGCCTCTGGTGACAAACAGTGAAAACAAAATAGAACTCAGCCTTGTGTAGATGAGCACCCAGGAGGACAGGTGTCACACCATAAAGCCACAGAGTATAATATGATTCAGAAAGCAATTTTCTATGACAGATGGCAAATGTTAAGGGCAGAGATGGCATAAGTAATTGATTGAAAATATTATTTTCCTAAATCTTTATGACTTACAGAAGAACTGCTTTGGGATGTTCTTTCAGGTGGAAAACAATTTCAGTTTGTGGAAGAAATTAAAATAACAGCGGCTTAAAAAAATGGAGGGTCTATTTTCTTCTATCAAAAAGAGTAAGTCGGCTGATGAAGACTTACAAGAAGGTTCTGCTGTATTATCGCTGTATTAAAGCGATATCGCTGTATTATCGCTCCTGCTACCGTCATACTTTGCTATCCTTAGTATATGCCCTCATATTTGGCGCGTGCAGGGTGCCGCTGTACCCTCTGCTATCTCATCCACATTCCAGGCAAGAAGAAAGAGAAAACAGGAAGAGAGGGAAGGCACGTGGCAACATTTCTTGAAGTCCTGTGTCGTGACCGCTGCTAGCATTTCATTGACCCATAGTGGCTGCAATACATGCCTGGAAGTTCAGTATTTACTTGATCACATTGTCACTTCCAATGGAACTGGGGTTCTCTTAGTAAGAGAGGACATTGCATATGGAGGAGACAAACCGCACTGTTTGCCAGAGTCACCAGGCAGGGACGAAGGTCTCTTGGACAGAGCTGTGAAGCTAGGAGTCATCAAGTCTCACTGCTGCCTTGGCCTCTGGACATTTAGAAATTTCCCAGCTTCAAAAAGAAGGGGATTTATTTTTATCTTTTCTAGTTCTGGGTGCATGGAGTCCTTTGAAGAATCATTTACATGAGTCAGTTACTCTATTAACATTTTCTTCAAATAAGAAATAACCATAAAACACACGAGTTCCTTTATGTTTATAACCCTCTGGGGAATAAAAAGTTGAGAACTATTTCTTAATTGTTTACTGAGGGAGTAAGACTTTCAATCAACCATATTGGAAATTAGATAGAAAATAATGCTAACAATGAACCACTACAATAATTTACACTGTTAACTGAACATTTCATTTTATAGGCCATTGTATGCTCTGAACTTGTCTTTATCTTTTAAGTAATATACACATATACACACACACACACACACACATATATATATATATATATGTATCACACATATATATATCAATGTCATCATATAGTTCCCAGCGTTTGAGATCTATTGCAAATGCCCACCAATTAAATGTTGGATTCCGGCACAGGGGAACTGCTAGATTCATGACATCTGCAGGAGCTGGAAGGTACACAGAGTCCAACCTAACACTGCCTGCCCCAATCCGTCTCGCAGAAAACCCTCCACTCTCTGGATCCTGCTCCTTTTCAAGCCTGAAGCTGGGCTTCCTCACTCTTTATCTCAACAAAGGAGACTCATTTGGACTAATTGGAAGCTGCCACTGTGCACTTTCAGTGTGATGTTTCAAACTGTCTCTGATCCCATTTGAACTTTGATCACAATGACTGTGTCTCTAATGAGACCAAACTGCTGGCAGCATCAGAAAACCCTGCCCAGCAAGTTTCTGAGGTCAGCATTGCCAGTCAGATGTCGCACTGATAACTCAGAGAACCACCTGGGCTCCTGCTGCTTTGCATGCACGTGCCTTCTGCAGTGAGCCATCATGAAAGCTGCCAGGTGAACCCTGGGACTGGGCCTTTTTGGAAGGTTTTAACTCAAGTGCTGCTATTGACTGGGAAGGAATATAATGTTATCTTTTTTATAGAACCAGTGTTGGTAAAGGCGTTGTTTTTATAAATAATTCCATGAAAATTAAGGAAAGAAGACTTATTCATTCATGTAAGCTTCCTAAGCACCTGCTATGCCCCCATTCCCGTGTAAGGAGTTGAGGAAGTAGGGTTAAGTGACATTGGTCATCCCCTCTTTCTTTAGCTTCTTTCCATTTGCACAATGGTGACCACTGAATCAGGGGTGCATTTCTGGGGCTCAAAGGAAATATTTTCCCAATAGAAACCTAGTGCAACCTCAAAAAGCAATTAGTATAGACCTTTTGAGATGAGAAAAGCATATATAGTATCATCCCCTGGTGGTCTAGTCTGTCTCCTCCAAAGTTCATGTGTTGAAACTTAAAACCAATGTGATAAGTAGGGTCTCTAAGAGGTGATTCACTCACAAGGGTGGAGCACTCATAGACCAGGGTCAGACCCTTACCCAAGGCTTGAATGGGTGGGTTCCTATCTCCCCTTTCCTGCCCTGTGAGGTTGTAGCAAGAAGATTCTGCTGGTGCCTCGATGTTGGAAATCCCAGACTCCAGAACTGTGGGAAATAAATGTCTGTCCTTTATAAATTACTGAGTCTGTAGTATTCTGTTATAGCAGCACTAAGACATCCTATAACCATTTTGTCTTTAAATAGGGTATATTGTCAGGCGTTTGGCAACCACTCTCCTATTGGAAAAGTGGATTTGATTTTCTTACACTTGAACAAAAAGTGAGCCCCGTGAGGTTCTTTTTTTCATTATTATCAATTTGTTTAAAAATATTCATATGCTTCTAAGAACACTGAGATATATGTCTCCAAGCATACCAAGCCCATGAAACAATTAATCTTAAGCAGAAATATAATCAGAACAGCACAGATTTTACAAGTGGAGACAGTAAGGAGAGCCTGAGTAACTACTCAAGGGCTATGAGGAATGCATGGGTCTGACAGAAAGCCCAACATAGCTTCTCCTTTACATATTTATAAGGCCTAGCAAATGAACCAAACCCTGGTAAGGCTATAATTAGTAGAGACTACAACCAATACTCCGAAGAAAAATATAACATAATTTTGGACATTTAAAACAATACTATTCTAAAGACCCGCAGGGAGTGGTTTCCTCCTAACAGAGGTGCTGGGTCTTCTTTCTGTTGTTGCCTTTGCTTCTCTGGAATGGAGCTGAGGAAAGCAAAGGCTGGCATGCAGGTGTTCCTGGAGTCAATAACGCCTGGACTTCCCCCACCTGAAGGCAGAGTCAGGCCTGCAGGTTCTGGAGGTGGGGAGAGCTCTCTGAGTCACTCTTGCTTGGAAGCAGGCCTGTCTACTGACACACAGACCCAGGTAGGGAGCCAGCTTTCTGGATCTGATACCACATTTCCTTAGGCAACTTTCTGTGACGGATGCTGGCACCTCATTTGCATGCAGAGACAACCTTTCTCAGGGTTGTCATTAGTCTCTACTGTCCTACTGCTCATCAAAGCAAACCAGGTAGATTTTCCTTTGGTAAACACCGATGCTAGTACAGGTTTACTTTTCAGTCTTCTATCTCAAGAACACAATGGATTTTTAAAATATATCAAATTGGTATCTTCTTCTAGCTTCATTTACAAATCCTCAAGGTATTCTACTAGGTTTTCTAGTTGACCTTGTAGGGGTATTTGAGGATAAATAAGGGGGAAAGAAGAAAAATCCAGCGAGACTTTCTGTAGGCAACTCCAATCAAAGTGTGAGGCATGGGAAATGCAGTTAATTTGGGCAACTACTGCATGACTCCTAGCATTGGAGATCTAATGTGTGCTCTGCCTGTAAGCAGAGGTGGCTTTCTGGGCAAATTGCACACATCACGTTAGCCTCCCTTTTTCTTTCTATCTGTGACTTTGACAAGACATGCATATAAACATCTTTGTACTTGGAGTGTACTGAAGATCAAGAAATGACCAGTGCTGCCATCAGCAAAGAGTAACGATGGTTATCAATGGAAACACCCACTAATCCTTAATGTGTGTTAAATTATGTATATTCTCCATACCAGAAAAATGCCACAATCTCTCATCTTTTACTTAACCTTGTCTATGTAGCCAGAGAGTCTAACTTCAAGATTATTTATGGATTAATTTCAGAACAGGAAGAAGAGAAGAGCATAGGAGATGAGGGAGTGTTCTTCCTTTCTCTCGAGCTTCATCTTGGCTCAAAGAGGCAGGACCTCAGGTCTCCTCCTGTGTTACAAGGGGCTGGGAAGCAAAGAACTCTGTGCACCCCACAGTGTTTTTTCCAGGAAGATAATGGTGGCTCACAGCCTCATATTGAAGCTGTCTATCTCCAGTTGTGGGAGTGATAAGCATTGGTATAGACTTGAGGTTAAACTGATGGTAGGTAAGCTTGACACTGCGATTGTATTCAGCAAGGTGCACCCAATGCTTAGCACAGAGTGGTCACTTAATAGATGCTGGTTTTTTAAATAGGGGTTATTATAAAATGAATATTGTCTTTAAAGATTAAAAAAAATCTGTTCATTTTACCTGAAAAACAGATCTTTCTAAATCTATGTCTATGTCTATGTCTATGTCTATGTCTATGTCTATGTCTATGTCTATGTCTACTTATCTATCTATCAAGAGATAGAAAGAGAGAGATCTTTCCATCTTGCTTGTCATCCCCTATTGCCCATCAGCGTTAGGGTAGAGCCAGGCTGAAGCCACGAGCCTGTAGCTCAGTCTGGATCACTCATGTGAGTGTCTGGAACCCAAGTATTTGGGCTTTCAGCTGCTGCTTTCCAGAGCTCACTTTGGCAGGGAGCTGAATCAGAAGCAGTATAGCTGGAATTTGAATCAGACACTTCAACGTAGGATGCTGTGGGCATTCCAAGTTGCAACTTAAATGTCATGCCCAATGTCCACTCCACAAATATTATGGCTAAAAAGTGCTTTCGGCAAACAATCCATCCAGAGCAGAACTACCGGCATGGCCCAGATACTCTTCCCCTATTACAGAATCCATCATTGCAGCACATTGTAATGACTTTATTTTTAAACTGTTCTTGAATCTTCCCTGATGGATTGTTTGAATTCCAGAAGTGTATATAGGTCTTTCACCTTATGTGAACTTTGGAAGACAGAGACAGACATTTTCTCAATCGATACCTGCTTCTATTTTTCCTGCCCAAAGTGGTAGCTGTCAGTAAATCCTATCTTGCCAATTGAATGTCCAATTGATTCCAATATAAATCCAAGAACCTAAGAAAAATTTTAATACTATAGTGCAAGCAACTTATATATTTGGCAATTTTAGTTATATTTCTAATTAAAAATGGGCAGTTCAAAAAGCTTAACTTAGGAAAGGGAATTTGAGGTCATAATTCAGAAACCTAGAAGATGAGTATCTGTTTTCTTGGCTGCTCAATGCTGGGACAAGGATGGGTCAGCCACATAACAGTGATTATAATCCCTGCTTTGTATAAAAGATAAATATTTTTACAGAAAGATTGGGGTTTGATGCAGTTCTGTGTTTTTAATCTATCCTGCATATTGTTAAAATTATGGTTTTAAAATCATTTGCTCCATAAAATAAGATACAAAATAGACTTTTAAAACCAGATTATGGTAACTATTCTCTTAAAAGGAAATACTAATATGCTCACATAAAACTATAACCTGAAATTGATACTAGTCCAAATAATCATACCATTATAAATTTAGTAAAATGGTTTTCCTCTTATTTCAGTTAAATAAATTACAAAGAAAATTCTACCTTTTATACAATGCTTTGCAGTTGATATGAAATGTTATTTTAATTTGTAAAAAATTATTTATCTATTTGAGGGGGAAGAGAGGCAGATCTCCCATATGCTGGTTTACTCCACAAATGTGTTTGATAGTTGGGACTGGGCCAGGTTGAATGAAGTTAGGAGTCAATCCAGGTTTCCCATGTACATGGCAGGGATCCAAATACCTGAGCCATCACCACTGTCTCCCAATCTGCATAGCAGGAAACTGGAGCTGGAAGCACTCAGATGTGGAACTACTAGCCCAAAGGTCCACTCCAAAATATTAATTTTAATACTAAAAATGTGTTAACTTTCATCAACAATTGAGAGCATCCTATAATCTTTTATCTTGCAATTTTACTTCTTATAATTTATTCTAAAAAAGTAGTCTATGTATTGTCTTAGATCTGTTCAAAGATTCAGCTATAAGATGTCCATCATACTGTTTATAACAATGAGGAAAAAAGAGAGAAATAACCTGAAATGATGAGGGATTTGTCAAATCAACTACACTTAGACATCAGAACAAAATGATATCACAAAAATAAGGTTGACAAATATTTAATGATGTAGAAAATGTGGCTGTATTATTTTAAGTATAAAATACTTCTCACTATTCCAAATTTATAAAAAAAAATACATAAATGCAAAGAGAAAAGAAACAGATACACCCCAACTCTAAACTTTACGCTGTAGTTTTGGAAAGGTGGTGGAATACTGGGAATCTGCACATCGGGATGTAAGCTTGCTGCGGGCAGAAATTTGGGCCCATCGTGTTCATTGCTTTGTTCAGCATCGGGAACAGAGCCCAGTGCAAAGGAAAGACTCAGTAAATGTGTGCTGGTGCCTTTATTTTCTTTCTTATTTTTACATATTTATGATTTCTAATTTCTTTGCTTGTTGTAATTAAAAAATGCATTTTTAGGGCCTCATTAAGCAGCACATTTTTGCCAAGACATTCTTTAATCCCGTATCCCACACAAATTCCATTCTCTATCACCATTTTAAGACACTTTTCATAAATTATACGTAATTTCTATATCTGCAAATATTTGAACACATTTCAGTTACTTGTAATTTTCATATGGAATCTAATTTTAAATGAATTCTGGTATGCCTTTAAGTATCTTAAAAACTGTTTTTTGTTACTTATTGATCTTACTTTTCATTAGTTGCCTTTGCTGTAATTGTGTGAATGTCCTTGCTCCTGACATAAGGACAAGGCCGTTTATTTGATTCAAAAGTAGAAGAGCTATTATTACATTTACTCCACCTTCTGTTTGTCCTTTTTTTTTTTTTTCATACTGTAGAATAATGCTTTTAGGATAATGCTTCACATGTGTGGATATTTATACTCCAAAAGTCCTACTGTTGATTGTAATTCAACTAGGCGGAATGGAATTGGATTTTATTGTGAAAGTATAGGGATGATTCAGAGATGTTAGGTGGCCCTTTGGAAAACACCTTAAAGTTCTAATGCTAGCAATTATGTACCAGATATCCTGTGTTATAGGTATATGCAACCCTGAGATAAAACTTGCCTAGTTAAAAACAAAACAGAAGCAAAGAAGTACAACCAACCAAGAAGACATCAGTTCAAGAGATCTATTGTGTAACATAGTGACTAGAGTTAAAAACAATGTATTACATGCTTGGAAACTGCCAGGAGTAGGTTTTAAGTGTTCAACACACATATACGCACACTCACATATGTAAAATGGTAATTGAGGTAATGTATATAACTACCTTAATTTAGCCATTCTGTAATGTATATATATTTTAAATCATGCTGCACACCACAAAGATACCTAATTTTTATTTGTCCATGTGAAAGCATAGATTAGGGATGAGCACTAGGCCTAGCGGCTAAGGCACTGGTTAAGATCCTGCATCTTACATCGGAGTGCCTGGGTGTGGCTCCTGGCTTCAGTTGCTGACTGTATTTTCCTGCTAATGCAGAGCCTGGAAGGCAGTGGTGATGTCTCACGTAATCAGGTCCTTGCCACCTCCATGGGAGACCTGGACTGAGTGCCCTGAATCCTAGTTTAGGCCTGGCCTAGCCCTGACTATTGTGGGCATTTGGGGAGTGAACCAGCAGATGCACAACCTCTCCCTCTTTTGTCTCCCCTCCCCTCTCCCTTTCCTTTTCCTCCTCTCTCTCTCCCTCTCTAATTAATAAGGGTCAGTGCCTATCCCATATGGGTGCCGGTTCAAGTTCCAGCTGCACCACTTCTGATCCAGCTTCCTGCTCTTAGCCGGGGAAGGCAGCAGAGGATGGCTCAAGTCCTCGGGACCATGTGGGAGACCCCGATAAAGCTCCTGGTCAGCCCCAGATGTTTTCGCCTTTTGATGACTGAATCAGCAGACGAAATATCTTTCTCTCTCCCTGTAATTCCACTTTGCAAATAAATAAATAAATAAAGATTTTTTAAAAAAATGAATAAAATGGGCCAGCACCACGGCTCACTAGGCTAATCCTCTGCCTGTGGCGCCGGCACCCCAGGTTCTAGTCCTGGTTGGGGCACCGGATTCTGTCCTCGTTGCTCCTCTTCCAGTCCAGCTCTCTGCTGTGGCCCAGGAGTGCAGTGGAGGATGGCCCAAGTGCTTGGGCCCTGCACCCGCATGGGAGACCAGGAGAAGCACCTGGCTCCTGGCTTCCTATCAGTGCAGTGAGCTGGCCGCAGCGCGCCAGCCACAGCGGCCATTGTGGGGTGAACCAACAGCAAAGGAAGACCTTTCTCTCTGTCTCTCTCTCTCTCACTGTCCACTCTGCCTGTCAAAAAAATAAAATGAAAATGAAAAAATTAGTCTAATGGGACCGACATTTAATTCTGTTAGTGGTCAATTCATAGCTAAGTATAGTGGTTGAAGCACACCTGTTAAAGCAGAGTAGTTTTTCTTCATTTCTGTTTAGTTTTTAAAAAGTTTACACTAGGAGACAGGGTTGTGGCCCAGTGGGCTAAGCACTGCTTGCAATGCTGCCAGCGTATCACATGAGAATGCCTAATTGGAGGCCTGGCTGCTCGGCTTCAGATACAGCTTCCTGCTAATGCATCTGGGAAGGCAGCAGAGGATAGGCCAAAGGCTTGAGCCCCTGCCACTCATGTGGGAGACCTGGATGGAGTTCCCGGCTCCTGGTTTCAGCCTGACCCAAACCTGGCTGTTGCGGCCAGTTGCATATAGTGAATGAGAGGATGGAAAACCTCTGTCTCTATCTCTCCCTCTCTCTGTGTCACTCGTCCTTTCAAATAAACAAATACATCTTATAAAATCAGACACTGGGGGCTAGCATTCTGACACAAAGGGTTCAGCAGCTTGGGGCACGGATATCCCTTACCAGATCACTGGTTTAAGTCCCTGTTGCTCTTCTGGCTCCCTGTTTATGTGCCTAGGAAGCAGCAGATGATGGCCCAAGTGCTTAGGCCCCTGTCACCTTGCGGGGAGACCAGGATGGAGCTCCTGGCTCCTGGCTTCAGCCTGGCCCAGCCCTGGCTATTGTGGCCATTTGGGGAGTGAACCAGAAGATGGAAGACCTCTCTCCCTCTTCTCTTTACCTCTCCCTCTCTGTGTATCACTCTGCTTTTTAAGTAACTAAATAACTTTTTAAAAATTAAAAAATAAAGAGCATAAAAACAAAGCATTTCATCCAAACCCACCCTCCAATTCCCCACTCTGTCCCCTCTGCTGGCTTCTCCCTCCTGGTAACGGACAACTCTGTTTACCCAATTTCTTTAGCCAGAGACCTAGGACTCATATCTCCTCCTAATCATCGCATCCAAGTCCTCATTATCTCCTGCTGACTTCGTCTCTAAATTCCACGGAACACAGCTATCCGCCGTGATGTCCAACACCGAAACTACCACTCAAGCTGTCTTGTTCTTTTCTGGACCCATGGCCGCTGCTTCCTAACGGGCGACTCTGCTGCCACCCAGCCTTTCGGCGCTGTATTTTCCTTCTTGCAGCTGGGGTCATCTACAAGTCACACCTGATTTATTATTCTCTAATGAAGACCTATAATCACTTCTCAGTGCAGTTAAGATAAATCTCCAGATTCTTACCTCTGCCTATGTGATCTGGCCTCTGCCTACCTCCCGACTCTCCCCTCACTTAATGTCTTTCTGTCCCTTGACCAGAGCAAGCTCATGTCGGTGTCGGGCTCTCCTGCAGCAGCTCAGACAGCACCAACTCTCCCCTCCCTTTCCATGTAGTACTGTGTTTCATGAGGATTTACAACCACTTGAGATTATATGTAAATACTTACCATTCACACCAGAACGTGAGCGCCAGGAGCACAAGGTATCCAAGAGTCTGCCTTGCTTCCTGCTTTATCCCATGTCTCCAGTAGGTACCATGACATATACAAGGGTGTGGCGCATGAAAAAACCATGCATGGATTTCAAATTGCTTTTGCACTAAAATAAACATCTTTTAATTCCATTTGTCCATCAGTGTTTTTGAAGTACCCTCAGTACTAGCTGTGAGAATGAAAGGATGAATAAATGAACAAAAGTTGAAACTTTACCGTTTTGCAGACTGGGACTTAGGGCAGGTGAGCTACGTCAATGTCTATGATTAAATAGTTTGGTTTGGCCAAGTTCAGACTCAAGGTCAGTTCTTTCTAACTCTAATGCTTGTGTGCAGTTTCTCTTCCGCATGCATTCTCCCCATTCTATGACATTGCCATCTGAGTCTGTATTTTTTGGATCTTATTTATTTAGCAAAGGAAGAGTAGACCTCAAAATATTGTGGTTTAGGGATCTCAGTCTTGTTTAGTGGTGTTAGAATACAGTTGTTTGTTTTGTTATGCTGACTCCTGCATTGCTCTGCATAGCTAGGGAGCATGAGAGAGGCGATACAGTTGGTTGATGCATTCTACTTGTTATATAATTGCAGTGATTTATTGAGAAAAGCAATCTTACTAAAACAAAACAAGGAACATTCTGTCCTCTCAAAACTGATCTATCAACTTTACATGGAAATAAAGTAATGAATAGTGTTCTGGGAAAAAGAGCACCGTTTCATTATTGCGGCAGTTATACTTAAAGAATGTCCTGAAAACATATTTTTAAACAAAGAAACTTTAAACACTAAATCTAAAAAAAAATAGCAATATTCTAATTGGTAAGAAACTAGGGTAAAGTTAAGTTTCCCTTTATATTTTCCAACCTTTCGCCATCAACAAACTTTTTTGCTTAGGACCACTTGGCACTTTGCTTTCCAACCCGACTTTCAAGCTATAGAAAGCAAAGAGGATAAAGTACCCACTTGCTGCTGATACAGGCGGAAGGCAAACAGGCCATGGTCAGATAAGAGGTAAGAAATTCAAGGTAATTTCTTTCGTTTTGTGATAGCAAATAAAATATCGATAATGTACTATCTACAAAAAACAGAGTCACAGCTGTGCAAATATAGCCCAGAAAAGGTGGAGGAGGAGGAATGGAAAGAAGAAGAGGAAAGCAGATGAAGAGCAAAGAGTGGGGAAAAAGGGAAGAAACAAGAGGAAGGAAAACAGGAAGGAAGGAAGATGGAGATGGGAAGGGAAGGCAGGAAAAAGGAAAGAATTCAATAAATAAAGGAATGGATTTTAAAAAATAGTACAATTTAAATGAAGCCACAAAAGTATTCTTTCAGTCTTAGCACTAAAAGGACTTTTTTTTTTTTTTGACAAGCAGAGAGAGAGAAGAGAGAGAGAGAGAGAAAGGTCTTCCTTTTGTTCGTTCACCCCTCAAATGGCAGCTATGGCCAGTGTGCTGCGCCAGTCCGAAGCCAGGAGCAGGTGCTTTCTCCTGGTCTCCGATGCGGGTGCAGGGCCCAAGAACTTGGGCCATCCTCCACTGCACTCCTGGGCCACAGCAGAGAGCTGGACTGGAAGAGGAGCAACCGGGACAGAACTGGCGCCCCAACCGGGACTAGAACCCGGTGTGCCAGCACCGCAGGTGGAGGATTAGCCTAGTGAGCAGTGGCGCTGACCCCTAGCACTAAAAAGACTTAATAACAATTTCAGGAAAACAAAGTCAAATAATAAAACTGTGATTTTAAAAGAAGAATTGTAGAGGTAAGAATTGAGACAGTAAATAATTGTCCTTTATAGGACAATCCATCAAAGGCACCAATAAACAGATGAAAGTGCAAGTAACAGAGAGTGTGATTTTTTTTTTTTTTAACAGAAAGAAAATAATAGATTTGGGAACCAGACAATAAAGATCTAGACAAAGAATATTTCTCAACAAAGAAACTACCACAGCACTCAATGTTCTTTGTGTAAGAATTCTGTATTGAGGCCGGTGCTGTGGTGTAGCAGGTAAAGCCACCGCTTACAGAGCCAGTATCCCATATGGGCACTGATTTGAGACCTGGCTCTCTGCTATGGCCTGTGGAAGCGGTGGAAGATGGGCCAAGTCCTTGGACCCCCACACATGCATGGGAGACCTTGAAGAAGCTCCTGGCTCCTGGCTTGGATGGGTGCAGCTCCCATTGTGCCCATTTAGGGAGTGAAGCAGCTGATAGAAGACCTCCCTTTCTCTTTTTCTTTGCCTCTCTGTAACTTTGCCTTTCAAATAAAATAAATAAATCTTTTAATAAAAATAATTTTGTACCAAGAAATGTTCTCTTATTAGATGGGTGAAACCACTTTAACACACAACAGTATCAACGTTGGTGTGGGATGAGGAGGCATTGGAACTCTCAGACATTGCTAGTGGGAAGGCAGAGAGGGTCAGCCATGTTGGGAAGAAAATGGCCAGTTCCTCGTGGTGTTAGACACAAATGGACCACAGTTATCCCATTGTTAGGTTTTCACTGAAGAGAAATAAAAACCTATACCCACACAAAATCTTATGCAAACATAAATGTTCAAAGCATCTTTGTTTACAATAGTCAAAACTAGAAACCATTTTGATGTCCTTTAGTGAATAAAATGTGGTCTATTGGTACAATGACATAGTAGTCAGTAATAAAATATAAATTGTTATACACAGTATCACTTAAGAATCTCCAAAGCTTTATGTTAGGTGAGACAAATTGGACATGAAATTTCATATACTGAATGATACTATTTACAAGACTTTCTGGAAAAGGCAAAACCATAAAGACAGAAGCCAGTTCCATTTTTGCTAGGAACTGGTGGAGGAAGAATGTGATTTCCTCTTAGGGAGCATAAGGGAACATTACCTGGTGAAGATGATACTCTGCATCTTGATTGTGGTGGGGCTTACATGACTATTTGTCAAAATTCATAGAACTGTATACCTAAAAACGGTGAAGTTTATTGCAAATTATTACCTAACCTCAAGAACTGAATTTACAAGTTCATAGATCCATATATAGAAATTGTTATCTTTTCTATGTGGATGTCCTTGTAGTGAGATGAATGTTAACAATCAACATTAATGATGGTTATATCAGGGTGATGGTACTTCAGGTGATATTGTGTGTTCTTTTTTTGCCCAATTTTGTCTCGTTTGTTTTTCAAATGAGCATATCCTATTGTTTTAAGATAAAAACAAGAGTCACTTGTCTTTTCTTAAAAGCCCAAGATAAATGCTAAAAAGAATCAAGGATCTTCAATATCTGAACAATAGGAATTCAGAGTGGCAATGAGGACCCAGCTGAGGTGAGATGGCATGATCTCCCTGGGGGACCAAGCCAGACTTCCATCTGGGTTTATGAGCAGTTGCCTGAGAGGTCTCCTCATCGAGACAATGGAACTACTTCCTACTTCACCCCTCAGCTTCTTCAGCTCTCACACACAAGAGGTTTCTAACATACAGCCTCCAAAGAATTTGGTGTATTCCTGGAGTGCTCATGTTGCAGAGAATTTTTTTTTTTTTAATTTTCTTGGCTTAATCCTTTCTCAGTCATTGGAAGAAATCACCACATTTTTAATACAATCATGTTGATAATAAAGCTATAGTCATCTTTGCCGACTTCCCTATACAGAAAGTACCAACCAAAGTGGTAGAACTGAATAAATTGACGTGTCAGATCTTCCATCTGTTCTCAAAGTGTGCGTCAGCTCTTCCACACCTGCCCTGGACTTGCCTTGGGAATGACAGCAACAGGAAGGAGGAAAAAAAAATAAAACTGTTCCAGTTATGTTGCTAGCAAAGAAGGTGCTATTTAGCAAATATGAATTTAGATATTCAGAACTAGTGAAAGCTGCTGAAATTTAAGTTAGAAGTAAGTAGACTTTGCTTGTAGCCATCTGATGGGATGTTGGTAATGGCTAATGTACCACAGCCTGCTGTGTTAACTACATAGCCCCAGAGTGAGTGAAAGTTCACTCTTAGTGTTACATTTGCACCTTTGGAATAAGACAGCATCCCTGGGTACTTGCTGAACACACAAGCATTTTAGGGACAGCCAAGAACACATGTGAAGACCTGACTGGGAGTGCAGAAATATCCAGGGCCACCCACTGTAGCTCCCCAGTCTTAACCATGATTACCTCCTTACACACTGAAGTTCACCTTTGAGGTTACCTGCATTGCCAATGACAACTCAAAAGATTAACGTTCATAGTTTCCTTTTCAAGATCTCCTTAGGCCTAGCATCTATATCACCATAGATAAACTCAAATGAAAATGAAATCACCAGTTATTTTTATCAACGTTTATCACGCACTTTAGAAATGTTTAGAGAGAGTGAAATATGTAATAATGTATAAATGAGCTTGAACAGTGGGCTCTTTGTTTAGGATTCCTCTAGAATATCTTTGACATCTTTATAGAGAAAAAAAGTAGCATGATGAATGCCAGATCGTGCTTCATATACACCCACTCCAATTTCCATTACATTCTTTGGAGATATCTTTTCAGAAAAAAAAAGAAAGAATTTGGTCTTATTTGTATAAGCTTCCCTAAAAAGTGAGGGTACTTCAAAAAGTTGTGGGAAAATGGAATCTGAAAAATTTATTTTGGTGCAAAAGATGGAAATCCATGCATATGAGGGATCTTCAGAAAAAAAATCTGTTTAAAATACATATCATGAAAATTTACAAGTGGCTTTCAAATTTTTTGTACTGAAGCAAGCTTATCATTTAATTCCATTTTCCCACAAAATTTTCATAGTGCCCTGGCACATAATATTTGACTTTAAAACTTTCTGTTTTGACACATATGGAATAACACACAACTTTCTTAACTTGTTATTCCTACATAAGTGTTCTGAGGAAATCTGCGGCATTAAACATTCCTTCTCTTATAAAATGCTGTGCACCTTAATAAGCCACATGACAAGTTGGCAAATAAAAGTACTAACAAACAAGCACAATGTGTTGCAAATAAACACAGCAAATGCAAAGGTGAACCTGCGAAATCACAAACTGACTGAGAAAGCATTTAGGCTTCCTGTCTTGCTCCCCCACTATGTCCAGAGAAGTTTAAATTCCCTATTTTGAAGGAAATGTGAGGTGGGCACCAAGAAGGCTAGGGCATTTTTAGGCTGCCTCAAGAGCAGGATGCTGGTAATGTGGGATGCTCTGGTTCTGTCCTGCTAAACACAGTGCGGGCTAAGTCTGGGACATGGGATTCAGTGGGGGAAGCACACACTGAAAGGGAATTAGAACATCTTTTTTAATTTTTTTTAAATTTATTTATTTATTTTATTACAAGACAAGGGAACAGCATGATGAGAGGGCTGAGCTTATGAAACATACAGCATGATGGAAGAGATCTGGGTCACTTGGCCCTCATCAGCTCAGTGTAGCAAGAAAATTCTCAAATTTGTGATGAGCTGTGCTTTGAAGGGAGCTGCGTGTTCTTTGAGTGGCCCTAAATGGTATAACCTAGATCACATGGTTAGAAACTACAGAGAAGCAGATTTCAACCCAGTCAAGGGAAGATCCTTCCAGCTGGCCATTAGGACAGAATGGTCTGTCTTGGGAGGCGAGCGCTGGCTTTGCAGAGGATCTTGAGTTGCATAAGCAGAGTCTGGGGAAGCCCTCTGGAGGGAAGCAGGGGATGGTCAAGGATGGGCAGGATACTGGGTGGGCATTTGGCGTAGCAGTTAAGACTCCACTTAGGACACCCACTTTCCATATCTGAGCTCCTGGGTTTGAGCCTCAGCTCTGCTTTCAAATTCAACTTCCTGCTGATGTGCACCCTGGGAGGTAGCAGGTAATGGTTCAAATACGGGTTGAACTATGTTCCTAAAGTTGTACTTATGATATCCATGCAAATAAATTAGAAAACAAAACAAAACAAAACAAATACAGGCTGTGTTCCCAGATCCTGGCCTTGGCCTGGCACAGTCCAGGCTGTTGAGGCATTTGGGGAGTGAATTAAAAGATGGGAGATCTTTGTCTCTCTGTGTTTCAAAATAGATAATAAAAATTAATACATATTTCTAAAAGAGGAACATGACAAACAAGACAAGTATCATGTATTTTCTCTGATTTGTAGTAACATATAGAGTGCAGCAAAAACGCATATGAGTTAGATTGACAACTTGAGATCTGAATATTGTTTATAGTCCTTGTTTATAGTCCTTGTCTATACTCCTAAGGAACAGTAGTCTTTGTAGTTACTACTTTTTCAACTCTTTATTTAGTGGAGGATTAAGCTTGTGATTGTAATGTAAGTTGAGAATATGTCATTGGAAACATCTTTTAAAAATAAGAAAGGAAGGAGAAGAGGGAGGGTGAACAGTATCATTATGTCCTTAAAACTGTATATATGCAATACATGAAATCTGTTCCCTTATATAAATCTATAAATGAATGATGGAAGTGAAAAAGCACCTATGAGTCCACATAACAGAGCTTGATTATTGAGCAGGAATGTAGGTGTATCCACCTACATTTACACTTGCAGTTCATGCAACGAAGGAAAAAAATACATTTCCTTCTGTTAGTAGAACCCAAGATGGGCTGGGGAGAAGAGAAGGTGCTCTGTGTACTTGAACAAGCAAAATTATAGTGTTTGAAGAAACAGACTTTCCTCTTTTATACAGTCCTGAAACTGTCATAAAGATTTGATTGTTGGAAGGGTTGAAAAACTACTGCTGAGTTAAAGACCACAGTATAGCTTCAGGAAAGGGAAGTCACAACTTATGCACTATCCCAGATCATAGCCTTCCTTATTTCATAGTTTGACATTGTAAACTCTCACCATGCAGCATATAGATTTATGGACTAGAGATTTTGTGGTCTGTTGAAATATTTTTTGCAAGTGATTTGAAATATGCTGGTTTTGATTTCAGCAAAATGAGCTATTATAACATAATATTAAACAGATTTCTCAGTATTCTCACATCACAAACCCTGAGCTAGCAAGATTTTGAAAAGCCGGAGGGGTAGCAGCAGAAGCTGATCATCAATTATTTGTCATTATTGTTATTAGCATTATTATCTTTAAAAGATTTATTTACTTGAAAGGCAGGGAGAGGGAAAAAATCTTCTACCTGCTGGTTCAGTGCCCAAATGGCTGCAACAGCCAGAGCTGGGCCAGGTTGAACAGGGGTCTGGAACTCCATTGAGGTCTCCCATGTGGTTGCTAGGAGCTCAATACTTGAACCATCCTCTGTTGCCTTCCCAGGTGCATTAGCAAAAAACTGGATCAGAAATGGAGCAGTGGAAACTCAAACTGACACCTCAATATGGGATGCAGGCATTGCAAGTGGTGGCTTAACCCCTGTACCACAATGCTGGCCCCTAACATCATTACTAAGATGATGTGGTTATATCCAACTATATACCTATAATTTTGTTCCTCAAAAATTTTATCCTTAAGTTGTTGTTGGACAGAAGTAATTTTTAACTAAATTATTGTGGCTTAATCATACAGTATATATACATGTATAAGTATCCACTGGTTTGTTATATATTTTCATTATAATTCTGATAAGCATAAACTATATGAAAACTGATATTTTACATTTTTTTTACATCCAATCTATTGCCTGTCCTGATTCATTCATTCAGAGTTCTTGCTGCATTTCACACAGTCTATACAGTGTTTGTGTTGGTAATGGCCTCCAAAGTTATGTTCATGTTCTAATCCCCAAAATGGTGAAGCTCAAAGGGTCTTTATAGAATGTGTTTACCTGGATCATCTGGGTGGGCCCTAAGTGTAATTATAGGTGTTCCTATTAAACAGAGACAGGAGGAGACTTGAAACAGATACACAAGGGAAGGGTGATGGGAAGATGGAAGCAGAGATGGGAGCGATGTTGTCACCAAGTAAGCAATGCCACAAAGGACAAGGAACAGAGTCTCCTCTACAGGCACCTTGATTTTGGACTTCTGGTCTCCAAAGCTATGAGAGAACACATAGCTCATGATGATCTGTTACTGCATCTATATGAAATGAATGTAGTGTTCTTTACTTCTGCAATATGTTTTTGCTGCCTTTTCCCGATTCCTAATAATTCCTCATGTGATGTTCTGAAATTTTTTTCCCCATCACTGTATCCTAAAATCCTGCCAGTGCTTCAAGGCTGAGTTTCACACAGTGGGATCTGAGGAGCCTCCTTTCTCCACTCCAAGCAGCATAACAGGAAAGCTAGCTCCACCACCAAGCACTCAACACAGAGAAGGTCACGAACAATCTTATTTGTCACACCTAAAAACCCTCCCGTGACTGTCTGCAGATTGCCAGAGGGATTAAAATCTCTATCACATCATCCAAGGCAGAGCAGGTGCTCAGCAGACCCAGCCCCTTCTGAATGTGACTTGTATTTCCCGCACAGCTCATGTCCCAGCTGCGCCCTCAATGGAGTCTGAGGCTGAGGGAGCTCCCTCAACATCCTTCTTTCTCACTTAAGACCTTCTTGACCTTTTATCTTTCCATTTTTGAAGGAGTGTTTCTTTTCTCACTCCAAGCTCCAAGTGAGCTTTACTTTTTTTTTTTTTTTAAATTTTGACAGGTAGAGTTAGAGAGAGACAGAGAGACAGAGACAGAGAGAAAGGTCTTCTTCCGTTGGTTCACTCCCCAAACGGCCACTACGGCCTGCGTTGCACCTGCCCGAAGCCAGGAGCCAGGAGCTTCCTCCTGGTCTCCCATGCAGGTGCAGGGGCTGAAGCGCTTGGGCCATCCTCCACTGCCCTCCTGGAACACAGCAGAGAGCTGGACTGGAAGAGGAGCTACTGGGACTAGAACCCGGCGCCCATATGGGATGCTGGCACCGCAGGCAGAGGATTAGCCAAGTGAGCCACAGCGCCGGCCCCGTGAGCTTTATTTTCAACCATTCCAACCTCCAACCTTCCCTGGACTCTGTTCTGGCCACTTTCTCCTGGAAAACATTTTCACTCGATCCCTGTTTGTACCCTCCTCTATGCTTAAAAACATAATAAGGTCCACTGATATTAAAATACAGAAAGAAAATGCACCTGTACCATGTTCTCTACCACCCTAGTTATTTTCCCCCTTCTTTTGGGAGGTAAAGATCACTTCCAATGTCTCATTTTCATGTCTTCTAAATCAATTCAGATCTGGAGCCCATGTTTACCATCTGCTATTCTTTTTAATTCACTCATCATTTCACAGTTATAAAGACCAGGTACTACTTTGGGGACATCATCTTGTTTTAACCTGTCTGGAGCACTTAACTCTAGGGTGGGCAGCTTTTTGGATATCTCCACTGATATCTTGGATTCAAAATGCTTGAGATGAATATTGTTAGTTCCATCCCCAGTTTACCCTTCATTGTCCCCCAGTCTCTAACAGAGGGGCTAACCGTTCATCTATGATTTCTTTTGCTCTCTTCCTCCTTACCCATTCTATTGCTATATCCTCCTCCTTCCCTTTGTCGATTTTTTTTTTTTTTGTTGAACAACCATATAATTTATTGATTATCGCTGCTACTCCATCAGGCTTAATGAGGATCTCCTAACACATATTCTACTTCCTGTCTTCCTTTCTTCCATCCACTCCTGTATAATGGTGCCAGAGTAATTTTTAAAAAACAATTATTTATTGATATATCATTCTTTTGCACAAAAATCATCTAATGGCTATCCATTTTGTGTTGAATTAAGCACAGTCTACTCAGTTCACTTCAACTGATCTTGAAAGTCTCTTGCAGTACAGAAGTTGTTACCTGGCTAACATCAATGGAGCTTCGCTGGGTTTTGGGTGTTCTGAGGCACTACACAAAATTGTCTGTTTCAGTTCTCCCGATAACTCTATGTGTCGGGTCCACTATTGTTTGGGTGTTACAGATGAATATCCCAAGGCTTTGCCAGAGTTAAAATCAGGTGCCTCCATCTCTACAGCCTAATGAGAAAGTCTATGAAATAAATTGTCCTTTAAGTCTCACTCCACACAAACCCACATTCCTAATCCCCAAACTAAGCCTCACTCTTACCTCCATTCACATCTTGTTCATGTTCCCCCTCAACTTTTTGATGTTTGCCTACAGAGTTCATAAGACACTTTGAGGCCCTGGTACAAGTACTGAATTTCTCAGGAAGTCTCTTCTTTTCCCCTTATGGATATGATCTCTCCCTTCTTCAAGTCCTCGGAATACCCCAATGCCTCCTGGGACCTAACACAGCACAGTGTGCCCGCACCTTGCCTCACTACTGGTTTGTATACCTAACAATTACAGGTATATTTTCCTTCTCATTTTTGTATCTTCATCAATATTTGGCCACTAAAGAATGACTCAATATTTGTTTAATTTCAAGGCATAGATTTTTCCCCAGGTATGTTGTGGTATTGAACATAGTGCATTATACAGAGTTGACACTCAATTATTATTTATTGAATGAATAGAATGAAAGAAATTACATAAATTGTCTAGATATCTTTAACCATAAAAGAAAGAAAAGGGTTAAGACAGATTGTCTCTAAGACCCCTTATAGATCTATAATGTTTCTGTATATTCTAGTATTTCTTTTAATACCAGAAAAAATAAGTAAACCTCCATACCTGTCAAAGTTAAATATGAAAAACCATCATAACTTCTTTACTCTTGTTTATAAAGGTTGAGTATCCCTTACATGCAATGCTTGGGGCCAGAAGTGTTTTGTACTTCAATTTTGGGTCAGGGTGGGATTTTGGAATATTTGCATATACAGAATGAGCCATTTTGGAGATGGGACCCAAGTTTAAGAATGAAAATTCATTTGTATTTTATATACATCTTATACAAATAGCCTTCATTTTGACTTTGATCTATCACTTGAATTCAGGTGTGGAATTTTCCACTTGTGGTATTGTGTTGGTCCTCAAAATGTTAGCGATTTTGGAACACTTAAGATTTCAGATTTTTGGATTAGGGATGCTCAATCTGTACTAGAAATCCTTAAATATCAAAGTAAAGCAGAACAGTATAATTGCTCTAAGAAACCTATCTGTGTATACAGAAGGATAAACATTTTAAAGAAAATATACAGTCTTGAATGAACTTTGAAGTTGTTACTGTTCAGAATTGTTTCATGTATCCTGAAGGGACAATGGGTAGACCTAATCTAAAATATCCTCTCAGAAAGCTCTACAACATTTCCTTTTTATATACACTAAGCAATCAATTAAAAAGTTATTTTTATTTGAAAAGCAGATAGTCATAGAGTGAACTCTTCCACCTCCTGACTCACTCCCCAAATGCCCACAACAGCCAGGGCTAGGCCAGGCTAAAGCTAAAAGCCTAGAAAACAGTCCAGGTCTTCCTTGTGGATGGCAGGGGCTCAAGTACTTAAACCATCACCTGCTGTTTCCAGGGTGCCCATTAGCAGGAAGTTGCAATTGGAAGTGGAGCATGAACCCAGGCATTCCAATATGGAATATGTGCATCCCCAGAATTTTTTTTAAATATTTTTTTTATTTACTTGAAAAGCAAGTAACACAGAGAGAGGGAGATACATAGAGAGAGAGATCCTCCATCCACTGGTTCACCCACCAAATAGTCAAAATAGCTGGGGCTGTACAAGGCAGAAGCCAGGGGCCTGGAGCTTCTTCCCGGCCTCCCACATGGGTGCAGGGGCCTAAGCACTTGGGCCATTTTCTGTTGCTTTCCAAGGTGCATTAGCATGGAGCTGGATTGAAAGCAGAGCAGCAGGAATTCAAACGGGTGCCCATACAGATGTTTATATCACAGGCAGTGGCCTAACCCATTGTGACACAACACCGACCCCCCAAGTGGAATCTTAACTGCTGCATCAAACACCTGTCCCTAAGCAATCAGTTTCAGTTGTTTCACAGAGCAATGGCAGCATTCCAAAGAATTAGCTTTTATTAAGAAGAACTTGGTACCGTGTTCATAGCAGCATTCTTCACAATTGCCAAAAGGTGGAAGCAACCCAAGCACCTACTGACAGATGAAAGGGTTAATAAAACACGGCCTATCACACAACGGACTACTATCTGTCCCACAGCATGACTATGACTCTTGACAACATTGTGATAAATGAAAGAAGCCAGTCAACAAAAGGACAGAGTAGTCAAATTCATAGAGACAGAAAGAAGAATGGTGTCTGAGAAGGGCTGGAGGAAAGGAGGAAAGGGAGTTACTGTTTAACAGGTACAGAGTTTCAATCTGGATTGAGGAAAAATTGTGGAGTTGGATGGTAATGGTTAAGTGCATTGTGAATGTACTTCGTATCACTGAGCTGTACACTTCAAATGGTGAAGATGGTAAATTTTTGTGATTTATATTTTACTACAATAAAAAAGGAAGACAGACCTTGCATAGGTTAAAGAATAATAGTGATGACAAAAAATGAGAAAGAGGGAAACATACCATTCATTGCAAATGTGCTAATTACTGTTGAGAGCTCAGGGGATGAAGTGGTCTTCAATTTGCTGAGGATGCCACATGTGGAGGAGCAGGATGGAGAGGCAATCATGCATGGAGCTGGGAATGGTGGTACTACAATTTCTCTGCTGTATCAGGCAGAAGAGGGAAGATAGAGGCCCTGTCATCTTTAAGCAAAGGCCATCTTGTGCTGTCCTGTACTCAAGAGATGGGAAGAGGGCTTGAAATGGGGTCCTGACCTCTGCAAACTTGAGCTTGGTTGAAGGAGGACAGACAGGGTGAAATACACCAGATAGTGCACCTGCTGGCCTCAGAGGATGAGCTGCCATGGACTATGGGCACTGGAACACACTCACTAAAAGGGCTTGAGTTTGTCAAATGCCAATACTGCATTTGATACTAAGGGATCTAAGCCCCTCAGCACTTCATTCATGGACACAAGGCAAGTCTTGATGGACAGGGGCACAGAAACATGCACATTTAAGGGTAAAAGAACAGAGCAAAAGGAGCAAATGCAGAAGAAAATGTTGGCAGGAGGTGTTGGGAAAAAGTGGGAGTAAAACTTGCCAAATGCTTCAAGGCCCCCAGCATATACACATAACATTAAAATTAGATTTTGACTAATATTTCAACAAGTTATTTGGCTCCAGAAGTAAAAAGCATAACGAGTCATTTCTGTTATTTGAAGTCATGAGAAATAAAATGAGATTTGAAAATTTCTGCAAATACTTTGAATTCTACCGACATAGTCTCCAGCTTTTTAAGCATGGTCTTCACCCACAGCATTTCTGTCCATACCAATTAAACCACATGTTACATTGCAGACTTGACCAAGGGCGTTACAAGCACGCAGATGTCTTACTTTGCAAGGCACCAATTTCCCCCTTTAATTGTTTCCCTGTCAGAATCAATATCTCTCTGGGGTCTGCTTTTGAGGTCCAGCCAATCAGCTCCATTGTGCTGACACAGCTCAGTTCATGCCAAATAGAGCTGCAGCCTCAGTCCCCATTAAGAGAACAAAGCACACAATCATCCCGGACATTGCACCCCATTGCTATAGCAAACATCACCATGACTTGAAAATCACAGACTGTCAGAGAATGAAGGGAGCCTGGAGACCATCTCATCCCAGCCCAGAATTTGCCTGAAGAAGAGACAGGAGATAAGTGATGACACAGTGAGCTGGTGACACAGCTGATCCCCAGCCTGGCTTTGTTTCTACACTACCAGCTACAGACACAGCATCCATTTTTAAATGACCCCTTCTGTTGGTCACATGACTTTGCACATTTGTCTTAAACTTGAGATTTGATAAAATGGAATTTACTAACTATGCACTTCCAAGAATCTAAGACTTAGAAATAAAGAAGAATGAATGGGGGCAAAAGGCTCACTGGGGATCAAAATTCTTATGTCTGAAACTTAACTCAGGAGTGACAGGGCAAGGTCTGATATCACTGAAGCAAAGGCAGCGAGCTGTATCAAAGCTGCATCAAGGTTAAGTACAGAGGACATTGTTTGGCAGCAGTGTGTCTTCTGAACTCAGTGCTTATATCTGAGCAATGCCCTACTGTATGGACCCCACTCTGTGGAGCCACTCCAACAGAGAATCCAGGAAGGCGAGGTATATACTTTGCTTGTCCTCATAATCTAGGTTCAGCCTAGATTCCATTTTCAGGTCTTTATTGTGAATAGCAACCCCAAGCAGTGAAATTTGTGGAGGAAAATGTGGAAGTGGTATGAAATCTCTTCTCTGGTCTGTGGTGGTCAGGGGGCCAGGAGAGCATCTAGGGTGTGCCATGTAAGTAGCTCCATACCCTCCAGGAACCCTAGTAATCTGGTTCTATAGTATCCCCCTTTTCTTGCTGAATGTCTATGTCTCAACGTTCATGATTCCAAATGGTAGCTGGAGTGTGATTGTCCCAGCAAAGGCAGTAGAGAATGAAGAAATAACGTTCTTCTATAAGAACTTCATTTTAGCAATAAGAAACTTGGATAATAGTGACTTTGGCACACTGTACCATCAACAATTAATTTTCATTGAAGTAAAATGTAGGCAAATTAGTTTTTCCAAAAGAATCCAATTTCAAATAATTCTGGCCAATCCTTCAAAAATTTTATTTTCCTTCAAAAATATTATTAAAAGGGACCTACATTGTGGCATAGCAGGTTAAGCTTCTACCTGTGATGCCAGCATCCCATATGGGCACCTGTTCACGTCCTGGCTGCTTCACTTCTGATCCAGTTTCCTGCTAATACACCTGGGAAAGCAGCAGAAGCTGTCCCAAGTGCTTGGGCCCTGCACCCACATAGGAGACCAGGAGGAAGCACCAGGCTCCTGGCTTCGAATTGGTGCAGCGTGCAGGCCATAACAGCCATTTGGGGAGTGAACCAACAGAAGGAAGACCTCTCTCTCTCTTTCTAATTCTGCCTGTCCAAAAAAAAAAAAAATCTCTCTCTCGATTTCAATCTGTGTGTGTGTCTGCCTCTCCTTTTCTCTCTAACTCTGCTTTTTAGGTAAATTAGGAAATCTTTTTAAAATATATTGAACAGATTGATCACAAATTCAAAGCACAGATCTTCACTTGGAACAAAACTTGTCAGAAAGAATAATCAATAAGGACCAATCAAAAGGAATACTTGAATGCAAGTCCTTAGTTATGAGTACTATAGGGATGGACTTTGCCATCCCAACAGATTGGAATAGCCATAATCATTCATCTCCGAAGGAAGACTCAATGATCAGCAGCAGAAAAAGCTCTGGGTTAGACAAAGTGACCTCATTTAAGGAAGCTGGATAAAATAAACACAGCAATTTTACTATGAAATGTGTTACAGAATCAGGTAGGGGACATATATCCCAATGATTCATGCAGAAGCAAAAGTGTGTAAGGGAAATGGGACAGCTGGTCATTCCCAGCTTTCCACAGCCTGAGACCAGGGAGACGTATGTGCCTGGCTCTCTGGGCAATGCAGTTTGGTTTTGCTTCCATTTTTATTTCTTTATTATTGATTTGCAGAGGCTTTTAAACATTTATAGAGGTTTCCTCTGTTTTCAGTGTACGTCATGGGAGGCAGCAGGTGTTAGCTCAAGTGAGCACCTGCCACCTACGTGGGAGACCTGGATGGAGCTCCTTAAATTTTGCTTTAGCTTTGCCCAGCTCTGGATCTTGCAGGCATTTGAAGAGTGAATGAGTAATTGGAAGATCTTTTTTCTTTCTCTCTATCTGTCTCTATCCCTCCCTGTCTCTATCCCTCCCTATCTCTGTCTGTTACTCTTCCTTTCAAGTAGATTAAAATTTTTTAACGAAAGTACACAAAAGTAAAAAAAAAATGCATTGATGAGCTCTGAATTAGACACATACTTTCAAAGAAAAGATTTACACATGTTTGCCACAGTTCATATTTTCAGCTGGTAGGAAGAATAAATAGGCTGTTGGATTAAAAAGAATAGCAGTTAATGACAACTGTATTAAAACTCTCCTGCAGTGCAAAGATTATATCTTAAAGTATCTTTCACAGCAAGAGTAGGCGGTCAGGGGCTGACCTCAGTGAGCTGGAAACTTAGATCAGAGAAAAGGAAATGCCAGTGGTATTGTGTTTTCATTTAATCGTGGACACTAACATCAAAAGTTAATTTTGAAAGCACAAGGAAGGTTCTGGCAAGGTAGACACAAAAGGGCTTTATATTTTTCCAACAATTATAAGGAGGAGGAAAATGAGAACTCATAAAAGGAAAAAATACCAGAGAAATAGAAATATTTGCATGATTACTTATATGGAGCTTAGCTAGAATCTTCATATCCTGATAAGGTAAAACATCAAATGGTGGCATTCTTCTGAGTTAGTGTCTTATGGAAATACAAGCCAAATTCAACTTGGAGGACAATATTTTATGATCTCTGTGAAACTATAAATCATGTTACTTTTAAAAAACTAATATCTTTTTGACATAGAAATATCTTATTTCTTGTTCCAATATACCAATTTTTTTTTCTGAACACAGAACTGGAACTACCATGTGGTAGAATAAAATGATTGACATGGCGTATTTGACTCTTGCAGGATTCTACCTGTACCCTCTCTTAGGCACTTGTGTCTGTGATGTGTATTCACTAACAAAAAGCCATAACTTCTGAAAATGCTGCAGTCAGGGGGTTCTTATTTGAAGGACAGCTTCACTGGGAAGGAAGACTACAATGTTGACCCAATGCACTCATCATTCCCCAGGCATTCTAATGGTACCTGCTCTATTACAAATACACTTACACACAGAGGAAAAGGAGATTATCTTCTGTCAATGATAGTTATGTATTACTGAACCATTGGAAAAGGTGTAGTCATTGGAAGCAGCTACAAAGATTGAAGACTGGGAAGGATAAGCATCACAATAAATAAAGTTATGGAATACAGATGGCTGTGGCACAAGTCAAAACATAAGAGGGTTCCAAAAGTTAGAGAGCTTGACAATTCAACAGCAGGATTAACATTCTACCTAAGCAAGGTGACTATAATACCACGACTTTTTAACCTATGCAAGAATAAGCTATGTATCTTTAACGAATATTTCTTATTACTATCCCAGTCATACATGAAGATAGAGCAAGCTGGTAAGATAGGACGATGAAAACTTCTTCTACTTATGTGATATACAAGAGGCTTGATCTAAATTTCTTTGAAGATTTAAAGATTTATATTTAAATAGGTCATTATAGCAACTGAGCAGACAGTAAATGAAATGAAACTAATATAAGAAGGGAAATCAGAAAAGAAAATATTTTAATAGACTATATCTAAGATAAGAAAGACTTGATCTAATATCGTATCTATAAGGAAGTAAAGGAAGATAAACATTTTTTAAAGCTATCTAGAAGTTAAATTAATGACACTCAATGATACATTGGATAATGGGAGACTGAGTGAGAAAGTGATTCAGCAAATGAGTGGCATATAAAAAGAAAACAGTGACTACAAAAAACTAAATGAATTTGTGACTGCATTGATCTACATATTAACCCTATTTCTTTGTCTTCATCACTGGGAAAAGAGTTAAGGAGTAATAGGATCCAATGCGGAGTGACGGGGAAAGGGTTTCAGGTAAGCATGAGATAATTCCCAAATCCTCAGGAAAAGCAAAGAGAGCATTACTTCGATGCTGTAGTTTCACTATTGAGGTCAAGGCATCATGAAATTCAATTAGAGTACACTGAGCATAAATCTAAAAAATGACTGTGCTAGCTAGTACAAGCGATACAATCTTGTGTATGACGTGTTTAATGATAATATCCTGATCCATTCTTGCCTAGGGGATGTTTAATGAAGCTACACAAAAAGAATCAAGCAGGTTTTTTTTTTTTTTTTAAGCTCACATTTCAAGCAGGAAGAGATTCTTAGAGTCAAAATGAGCTTAAAATCCCTTCCATCATCACAGCGTCTAGCCACAATGCTAGTTCCAGAACAGCTTGTTCTGTAACAAAGACAGGAATCCGAGTATCTCGGACACATAGCACTCAAATTAGACAGAAATGGTTCAAGTAGGATGACCAGAGCAGACAATGATGCATTGTGCATTTCAAATAGCTAAAAGAGAGAACTGTGAATATTCAAACTAAGTCTTGGGGCCAGCACTGTGGCATAGTAGGTTAAGCCTCTGCTTGCAGCACCAGCATCCCATATGGGTGCCAGTTCATGTCCTGGCTGCTCCTCTTCTGATCCAGCACTCTGCTTACAGCCCGAGAAAGCAGTAGAGGATGACCTAAGTGCTTGGAGCCCTGCAATCATGTGGGAGACTCAGAAGAAGCTCCTGGCTCCTAGTTTCAGCTCAGCATAGCTCTGGCTGTTGTGGCCATTTGGGGAGTGAACCAGTGGATGGAAGAGCTTTCTCTCTGTCTCTCCCTCTATAACACTACCTCTCACATAATTAAACAGTTTTAAAAAAATTAAAATAATAAATCTTTAAGGCCAGATACGTTAATTAACATTATTTGATCATTACATAATATGTACATGTACTGATAGATTACATTCACATTATACCCCATAAAGATGTGACATCATTATGTGCCAATAAATGTTTTAACTTAGTAATCAGAAAAGAGAGGGAGATGGTGTACTATTGCACAACCAATCCCAGGGTTCTCAAGCATTGGCTCGAGGTAGAAACTGGTCAATCTGGGACACACTAAATACAATTCAGGCAGGACAGGCAGAAATTATTCCTCAGCCAGATGGAGTTGTTGTTATTTTCAGGATCCTCTTTTTTTAATCATTCACTGTATTTAACTTTGCACAGTGATTTCAACACATTTTTCATGTCAGAATGTGGAGTCAATCTCCCTTGACCATAGTTTTCATTTTGTGAATTTAAAACCCACCAGCAACCAACCAACCAATCAACACTCCCAGGAATTCCCAAAGTCAAGACTGTCTAGTTGAGTCAAGGATGTGATATTTAGAGTTAGAAGATTGAGATAAAGAGCCCTCCTTCCAGATTCTGAGTAAGTAGATTTCGTGCTTGAATGAGCCAAGTGTTACATTACAGCCCAGCAAGTACTACACCTTGAAGGTTTAACACAATCTTTACAACCATATGGATTCACTCATTCATTGCATAAGCATTCAACAAATAGTCTCTGTGCTAGACACTACGGAAGACTAGCTAGAAAGGAGAGAGACTGGAAATATGAAAATCTGTTAAACTGTTGGTACAATCTAGACAGAAATAGATGAGGGCTGATCAAAGGTATTCTTGGAAATTTAGAAGTAGACAGCAGTTCCTAAGTAAAAATGCAGAATAGTACAGAAGACAAACTATTATATGTGAGAGTAAAAATTAAACTCGATAGATCCCAACTTGTGAAAACCTATCCGTTACATACTGAGAGTCCAGTGGTTAACCACACAATCTCTATGTCAACAATGGGAATTTCCTTCACCAAGTGCAAGTCCCAATTCCTGCATCCAAGAAAACCTAAGCAGGATCTATATGGGGGAAAGAAGAACAATTTCTGTAAATCTCACCTGAAAACCTTCACAGGCAAAGTGGTTAAGACTGCTAAGCTGTAGAGGGGCAGGTGCTGTGGCATAGTGGGCTGAGCCTCTGCCTGCAGTGCCAGCATTCCACATGGGTGCTGGTTTGAGTCCCAACTGCTTCACTTCTGATCCAGCTCCCTGCCTGGGAAAGCAGTGCAAGATGGCTCAAGTCTTTGGGTCCCTGCACCCACGTGGGAGAGCTAGAAGAAGCTCCTGGCTCCTGGTTTCTGATTGGCCCAGCTCCAGCCGTTGCAGCCATTTGGGGAGTGAGCCAGTAAATAGAAGACCTCTTTCTCTCTGCCTCTGCCTCTCTGTAACTCTGCCTTTTGAATAAATAAATAAAAATTTAAAAAATGGTTAAGAGTGCTAAGCTACAGAGATCATTTTCTGCAAAGTCAGAGAAATCTCATTTTTCAATAATTTTGAATTATTTTAGATTAAGCCCAGAGTACATGAGGATGTGTCATTGGTACACATGACAGTAAAAGAATATTCATAAAATAAAGGCAGTGACTCAAGAATAAACGTAAATTGCATAACCAATTATTTTTCTATATGCCAAGTATGTGATTGACTTGGAAGACAGAAACTGCCTGCAATTTACTGCAGAACTTCATGTATTTGCTGGGCAGTTCTTGTGAGGTCACACATGAAAACAAACAGGATACCAAAGCTAAAGTTTAGTTGGTCAGAATATTCATGTGTTCAAATCAATTTAAACCTGAACTTTAAATCACTTTAAACCTGAATTTTGTAGTTAAAGTGTTTTAAATTATATGAAATAGCATCCGCTCAAGGTATAGGTATCATAAGAAAAATCTATTGTAAAAAGGTGATTATAGATAAACTACAAATCAGAGTTATCATATGAGCAGTGTGTTCTCTTTTTAAAATTACATCAAAATACTATCTTTAAAGCATATTCATATACTTCTACCCATTCTTTAAAATCTGGGTTACAATTTTTTCTGGAGATATCACTGCTAAAGAAAATACCTTTTGAAATATTCAAATATTCAAATACATTTTGAAATATTCTTACTTTTTCAGAGTTCAATTTCTGAGCCCAATTTTGAAGACTTGAAGACAAACAGATAATCTTGAATCATTTTTGTACATATTTTCTAACATATTAGGACAAACAAGAGTTAATTATAGTATTAGGGACTATAGTCTCTACAATAGTTATTAAAGATGGTAGAAGGAGACCATCATTGGGAAGACTGAGATGAGAAAAAGGTAGAAAACTCCAGTTTTGCAGTTCTAAAGCAAATGGTCTGTGAAATAAGTAAACCAAGTTATCTGACATTTTAATGATGTGGCATTTTTAAATGTAAAGGATTCTTACTATAAAATTAGGTAGCTTTATTCAATTGGTTTTCTTCTTGGGAAGACTGATTTCAATGATTAGTGTGTACAGAAGGTAAGGGAAAATTTGTGTGGGACATTCTAAGACCTCCATGCATGAGGAAGAAGTTAGAGCTACGAATGATGTTTAATTTTTAAAAGTAGTATCATTTCCTATTGCTTTCTGTATCTTGTTAAAGCTGCTATAACATGCCGGGGGCGGGCAGGCTAAACTGCTGCCTAGAACACTTACATCCTGCATCAGAGTACCTGGCTCAAGTCCCATCCTCTCTGCTTCCCATCTAGCTTCCTTCTGATGCACCTGGGAAGGCAGCAGCTGACAGCTCATTACTTGAGTCCCTGCCACCCATATGGGAGACCTAGATGGAATTCTGGGCTCCTGGCTTTAGTCTGGCTATTGTCAGCATTTGGGGAGTGAAACACAGGATGGAAGATTCATTCTCTCTCTCTCATTTCTCTTTCTCTCTCTCTCTCTCTCTCTGTGTGTGTGTGTGTGTTTGTGTGTGTGTGTTTTCCTCTCTGTCACTCTGCATTTCAAACGAATAAGTAAGTATATTTTAAAAAGGGACTATCACATCTCCTAAGTTATTGATTTTTGTAAGCTGTTTCAATTCACTTCTGTTGAGAGCAAATGGTTTAACTATTTTAGGACTCATGCAATATCCCCAATGGTGATGTTCATTCTACAGCAAAGTCGTGAAAAGCTCCAGTGCTGAAGTCCCAACTGCTGAGCTGGAGCCTGGTTTTGCCATTTGCCCATTCCATAGCATGCCTTTACAGAAGTAGTTTAACTCATCTAAGTCTCGGGTTCCTTTCTCATTTGTGCACCGAGAAGAACAACAGCGCCGATTCCAGGGAATGTTACAAGTATTAACTCCAAGGAAGTGTGTCACTGAGGTGCCTGCCTGCAGCATAAAACACGGGCAACAAGTGTCAGTCCTGTTACTACCAAGATGTGATTTGCTGCTAGAAGAACTGGAAGGAATGCCATTTGTGTTATTCTTCATAGTGGTTTTTCAAAGGCATATCATAAAAAATGATTTGTTATCCCTGCATCCTGACTTCAAAATCCTTAAGGCTTAGAGAAAAAAGAAAAAAAAAATTGGGCTAAGAGGACTATGAATTTTAGTAAATGTGAAGCCCAACAGACACTCAGTGGTAGGAGATGCTATTATTACTGTTATCATAAGTTCAAATATTTATTTCCTCTCTACTTTGGCTTGACATATGGAAGCTTGAGGACACGAGGCAGAAGTCATATGTCGCTATCTCAGATGAACAATATCTTGGAGAAGACCGAATTGTGGTCAATACGCACCTTTCAGAATTCCCTCTCCCCTAGATACCTGCTGGTCTGCACCTCTTCCCTTCCCCTCTGCCACACATATTTTTGGAAAAGCACTATTTAAATAACTCAGATTTTTGAGTTCTGCATATTCTTTTCAGGCTAAGTTTTTATGTTTTGACTGATAATTCATTAAACCAAGATAACAATGGTATGGTCAGTGGCAAGGACCTTGTGTGAAAATCTTTCTCAAGCCTCTCAAACTGCAACACTGCCTTGAAGTTTACTAAGCTGGCTCTGCTTATAAGGGCATCATGTTCCAGGGAGCTGCTCAGTGGGAGCAATAAAAAGTGCTAATATTAACAGGGCACGTAGAGCACTACAGAATAATCACAATGGTGTACTGTCAAGATCATACTTGACTTAGAAAACCACTGGCCCACATGATTTCATCTTATTTGCCATCCAGGAACATTTCTAGAGCCAAAAGAGCCCATTCTCCCAGAAATTTACTCCTTTGCAATAGTATGGTATATTTTTAACACAACTGTAAATCGCCGTAAGTTCATTTAAAACCACTTTGAAATCAGAATGTTATTTACCTGAGCACTGTGCCCTCCCATTGTGCCCTCAATTTTCTAAATTTAATTTATGAACATCTAACCGTACTAATTAACTAAGAAGGTGATTTCTGAGAGAGAAAGCTCTGCCTCATAGTCTACTGCTGTTACAATATAAAGGCAGCAGGAGCTCCATCTCTATGCAAGAATGAATGTCACTAGATTGGGGGGGGGGGTCTACATTTTTGTGCTTTAGACATTCAGAGAAATGTTTAAGTTTGCTGAATTGTGCCCCTGCTCTCCACCCCAGCCCCAGGCTGGATGAACCCTGAGCTGCACAAAGGGAGAGCAGTCTTTTTAGACTCAGGACTGTGAAAAGCACCTGTCCCTGGGAGAACAGGGAAACTTCCTTTCCATGTGGTGCTCTGCCTGGATGCAGGACCCCAGAGGCAGTTAGGAAGAGAGAAAATGTTCCTCTAACTTCATATTTTCCTGAACTTGCTGATTAACTAAATACTGTAACACGCAAGAGCCACTTGTGAACATCAAGTGTGGCGAGAGGCAATCTCAGATCTCACTTCTGTATTGTGCATTGAACCTGAGGTTTCACAGCACCCAGAGGAAGAGAAAACACAGAGGAAGAAGTTTCCCAGAGAGTTATGAAGAGTTCACCCCTTGAAACAGAGGCTCAGCCAGATGAGAAGTGCAACTCCCTCAAAGGGCAAAAAATACAACAGGTCTATTGGCAATCTAAAGTGAGTGGGTCAGCTTTCCCCAAATTGTGGCCCTCAAGTTCCTGGGGAACTGAGGAGTGGTACCAAGGAGTTCATAAAAATAATATCTAAAATGAGTCTTTTTGAGAAGGTTTACATATATATACACATATATGTATATGTGTAACAATATTTAAGTGTGGGTAGTAGAAGCTACTTAGATTGTTTACTTTATAGTGGTGTTTCATTTTCTCAATCAAGAAATACTAGAGGTTGTGTTATTTTTACACAGAGGTCTGCTAAATGTTTTGGCTCAGAAAAATGACTCTCATGTGAAAATTCTGGAATCCAGATCAAAACATTATTTCATTCCTAAAACATAACAATATTCCATTTCTAAAGCATAATGGCATGTTTATTAAAATAGTTAACATTTGAGTTTGAATCGGATTTTAATTGTTCTTCCTGTCGTTTTGTGTGTGGATATGTGTACTAAGTGATGACCCTATAAATTTCCAAGTCAAAGACCAGTTTGCAAGAATAACAGTGTGATCATGGCCTTTCAAACAAGCAAACAAACAAATGCTTTCTGGTGTCATAAAAATCAACACAACCTCTTTGGGACCCAGCAGAGAGGCTAGTCCCTTGGTTTCTTACCCATATTCTGTTGAAGCCCCAGGTAGCCATCCATGCTATTGTAGAACTGTGCTATTTTGGGTCAAGTCACAATGTGCTCTCCACCCCCTACCTTCACTCAGATAAAAGCAGAGCAAAGAAAATATCAAAGTCATTCCAGAAGAAAACTGGGAGATATCACGAAAAACACTCAGACATCTCAAGGTCGGTAAGGTCTATGGAAAGGAGGGGACTGCGGCATCCCCTGAGCTGGGCATAGCTGTGGGTTGGGGTATGGACACTGTCCTCAAGCAAGCACCCTGGAGGAAGTGGGCTAGATATCCAAGGTCAGCCTTGTTTATGTTGATTGTTGTAGACTTATACATTTTTCTTAAATTCATTTATTTTCATTTTATTTCAAAGAGAGGGAGAGAGAGAGAGAGAGATAGAGATATCTTTCATCCACTGGCTTACTCCGCAAATACCTACAACAGCCAGGAGCCTGGAACTCCATCTGGGTCTTTCATGTGGGTGGCAGGCACCAAAGTACTGGAGCCATTATCTACTGCCTCATAAGATATGCATTAGCAAGAAGCTGGAAAGGAAGTGGAGTAGCAGGGACTCTAACCAGGCACTCTGATAGGGCATGCAGTCAACCCAAGCAGTGACTTCAGCTGGTTTGCCAAACACCTGCCCTTGTTCACAGTCTTAGTTTTTATGGTGAGAAACTATTAGAAGCAGCTGTGTGAAGCCATATATTTATTATAAAATATTATATATAAGCCTCATATCTATATGTAATATATCTACCAGTATAAACTAACACCAACATATTCCCAATATTTCATTTAGAGAGCTTTTGTATAAAATTACATATAAGAAACTTATTTTAGAGCTGTAAATTAGAAAACAGATTTGATTTTCCTAAGAAGCTGTTGAATGTTTGCAATATAATTGCTAACTTTTCATTTTAGATTTGGCAATCAAGAAACTAATTTTGTGGCCTCTATGTTTGTGCTTTCCAATTTTTCCTACAGTTTGTTTGCTGCTTATTCTTTTGCTTTTAAAGATTGATTTATTTATTAGTTGAAAGAGTGACAGAGAGAAAGAGAGAAAGAGAAAAGAGGGAAAGAGGGAAAGACACACACACACACACACAGATCTTCTACCTACCGGTTCACTTCCCAAATGGTCAACCCAGCCAGGGCTGGGCCAGGCCAAAGCCAGAAGCCAGGACCTCCATCTGTGTCTTCCACATTGGGGGACAGGAGCCCAAGCACTTGGGTCATCTGCTGCTGCTCTCCCAGGAACATCAGCAGGGAGCTGGACAAGAAGTAGGGCAGCTGGGGCTCCACCAGCACTCCACCCAGCACTCAGATACGGGATGCTGGCATCACAAACTCTGGGTTAACCTACTGCTTCAAAATGCTAGCCCAGTGTTTTTTTTGCCTATTCTTGTTTTTTTTTTTTTTTATTTTTTTTATTTTTGACAGGCAGAGTGGACAGTGAGAGAGAGACAGAGAGAAAGGTCTTCCTTTTGCCGTTGGTTCACCCTCCAATGGCCGCCGCGGTAGCGCGCTGCGGCCGGCACACCGCGCTGCTCCGATGGCAGGAGCCAGGTGCTTCTCCTGGTCTCCCATGGGGTGCAGAGCCCAAACACTTGGGCCATCCTCCACTGCACTCCCTGGCTACAGCAGAGAGCTGGCCTGGAAGAGGGGCAACCAGGACAGGATCGGTGCCCCGACCGGGACTAGAACCCGGTGTGCCGGCGCCGCAAGGCGGAGGATTAGCCTGTTGAGCCACGGCGCCGGCCGCCTATTCTTGTTTTGTTTGTTTATGGTTGATAGCTTATTTAAAGTCATGTATTATTTTTCACAGTATCTGATGTTAGTTTCTGGTGTTTGTTCAGCTACCTCAGCTCTTTATTGGAAAAATGCAGGAATAATGAAGTTTATGGAAAATTAAACTAGAAGCTAATTTCAGTGCAAAAAGTTTTGAAATCCATGCACACAAGGGGCCTTCAAAAGTACATGTTGAAAAAACTACATATAACTTTCAAAATTTTTTGTTCTGAAATAAACTTATGTTTAAATTTTCCATAAATGTTTTGAAGCATCTTCATACATGAAGACATATGTACAGCACAGATATAGATCTCTAACTAAATGCTGTCTTTCCTTTTCTGTTTTCCTCCATCCTTCTCTCCCTCCCCCATGAGTACGTATTCAAGTGGCACAAGTCAATTTAACTCATTTCATCTCGTTAGGTGAAGATGTCTTTAGAAAGACTCATTAGGCCTCTGTGTTTTCTTTGTAAACATAACCACATATACAGTTGTTTGTCTGAAGGGGAATTAAAAGTCTTAGAACCATGTTATCAACATCGCTAGCTTTAAAGCATAAACAAACATTTAAGGAAATTTGGGTGATAAATGTCAAAAAAAGCTACCTGCAGAGGTCACCAGGCATGCCAGAGCTCGTTCAGCTCCTCACACTCATCCACCTCCGTTCTCCTGAGACAAATACCTTGTGGAGGTTGCATTTTGGTTTTTTTTCTGTGTGATGAGCTGCTTCAGTCTGCTCTCAAGTGCCAACTTCCTAAATGACTCAGGTCCCATCTAATTTAATAGAAAGATGATCCATGTACTCTAAGCCAACTCATGCTAGGGCTGTACTTACAGCAAATCATGCTGATAAATGGCCACTCAAGGTATAAAAAGTCATCCAAAGACAACAAAAACTATCTGAATGTTTGAAATACATTTGAAACAGGCCTGTTCAGAATGAAAACACCATGTTCCCTCTGATCTTGACAGGTAGAACTTGCTAAACTATAAACCTTAGAAAATTTATTGGAAAATGTGTCTGTTGAGTGAACCCAGAGGAGTACTGAAGGGGACAGCGTGGCAAGGATTCTCCAGCTGTCCTGTGTTTCTCTCAGGAGACAAATTTTCCTACTTCTCAAATGCAATGAATCTTTGACCAAATGAATTTTGCTAGATGTTTCTAAAAATATTTAGCCAAAGTGAGTGGAACCCAGGTGGATATAATACAAAAGCCACCCCTTTGGGCAGACTAATGATTTCCATTCTCTCAAGATAAAAAACACACAGGATGGGCAATGACGCATTGAACCTGGAGGCTCTAAAATATAATACCCATGGAACTAGCATACAGACATTACGTGGAAGCATTAAAAATCTTACAAGCAATGCTTTTTCATCTCCTAACTATAGCCTAAGAATTTGGAGAACTCTGAGGGCTGATATGTATGTTGAAATGCTATTTTGCTGTCTCTCAGTTCAGTAATGCATAGGAAAACTTTAACGAAGAACTCTCAACTAGAGAAATGTTAACACTCAACAATATTGTGCCTATGTGGCTTTTCTGCTGCATTTCTGTTTCTATTAGTCAACATCTACCTCTTCAACATCACCTGGCTGAGTGTCTAACACTGCTCCAGAAGTAATGAGAGGAAATGTCAAGGCCTACCTGATATGATTCAGCTCAAACTCCAGCCAGACCAATTTGGTTCTGTAACAGTGCTGCCCTTCACCACGACTGAGCCTTTTTCTGCAGTTTGAATGACACCACAGATAACAGCAGAAGATGACTGGTGCCCCAGCAGATGTATTTATACAATGCTGTGATATGGGCTGCAGATAAGGGCCTGGTCATGCTTTATGCCATCATCAATGTTTGTCATATCTTCAACAGAAAAGAAATTATTAATCATGAAATATAAGAGCCTGATCAATCCCTTGAAAAGTGTTTCACAATAATTCTGACTTCATTTTCTACTCTCTAACCCCACTGTGACTACAAACACTAGTGTCTCTTCGACTTCCCATTCCTGTACTCTCATTTCCCCAAATACCGCCTTCTTTCTTGCCTCTTAAATTATTTTTTTAAATTCATTAAGGCAGAGCAAGAAAGAAAGCTCTTGCATCTGCTGGTTCATTCCCTAGGATGGGTGAAATAGCTAGGAGGTAGGAACTCCATGCTGGTCTCTTACATGGGTAGCAAGGACCTAAATACTTGGGCCATCACCCACTACCTCGAGAATGTATTAGCATAGAGCTGAATCTGAAGCAGAGCAGCAAGGACTGGAATTGGTGCTCTGATACGAGATCCTGGCATTGTAAGCAATGGCTTAACTTGCTGTGCCACAACATCGGCCCCTCTTATAGTTTACAACACAGAATAGAGCTTAAATTCACAACTCTTGGTATGTAGCTTTCATTCTATAATCCATATCCTGTGTGTACATTCAAATATAAAAATATAGACAGGATCACGGCCATTATAGCATAAATGAAAAAATATTCATAAGAATTCCTCCACTTTTTTATTGCAGCATAATTCACAACAGCTAAAATATGAAACAAACACAGATGTCCATCAATTGTTGACTGGATAAGGAAATTATGGCATATATACACTATGGAGTACTATTCAACTATAAAAGAAAAAATGAAATACTGTCTTTTGCAACAAAATGTATGCACCTGGAAATCATACTTAGTGAAATAAGCCAGTCCCAAAAAGACAGATCCCATATGTTTTCTCTGTTCTGGGGTAACTTACAGAGTACCTAAAATGTAATATATTTGAGTGAAATGGACATTTTGAGATTTGTTGATTGTTTAGAGCCCTGTCTCTTCCATTGAGGAAAAGGTTTTTTTTTTTTTTCTTCATACTATTTGTTGAACTCTTTTACTTAGTGTAGGGTTAACTTCAGGATCACTAAGTAAACTGAAATTGGATGTTTATAAAAACAGAGTGGGAATGGGAGAGGGAGAAGGAAGAATAGTTGGAGCATGGGTGGGAGGGAGGATACAGTGGGAAGTATCACTATTATCCTAAATCTGTATACATGAAACACATGAACTCACGTAACTTAAATAATACAGGTATTAATTCCTTTCATTTTACCAGTTAGAAATCAAGACTTCAGATATTAGTTAAGTAGCCTGTCCAAGGTTACAAACACTAAGCAGATAAAGGATGCAAACTCAAGTTTATGAGTTTACTCTGAGTCTACTGAGTGACACTTGCTATCTTCTTACAACATAAGCTTCTCATATCTTCATAAGAATTGTCCAAGAGGCTGCACAGTTGTGAGTTTTCCTTTTTAAAAAGTCCACAAACTTTCTGCTTGGTAGAAGCACTTAACTGGATTTTAACGGTAGTAAGATGCACATTTTGAAAACATCTTTTAAGAGGAGAGGCTTCTCACAGTCAAGGCAACTTGACATTTACTGTCCTGTCACTCAGGTGGCAACAGTGACAGAGGGATCACCACCTGTACAGGCATAAGCATGGCTATGGTCTCAGTGAGCTGTCACTCACTGCTGTTGGCTCCACTGATATCAAGGACCATTGGCAGAAAGACTAAGATCCCTGGCTGTGCTGAGAAAGCCTTCTTAAAAATACCTTCTTGGAGGATCAAGAAACTATCAGCATCAAAACTTAAGGATGTGAGCATTCTGCAGGAAGATCCCACAGACACCTAGAGAAAGGCCACCTCCCCAGTGCTCTTGAAGGCACGGGAGTATTTATGGAAAAACAGACTTAGATGTCTCAGAATTGAAAAGGGACACAATAGAGCAGGGCTTTGTGTGAGAGAAGTTTTAGGGATAACTTAACCGAAGATTTCACTTATTTTTTCCTTTTCCTATAAGTGCTAAATGCTGTAAGATAAAATTTATGCCTATGTAACCCTCAACAATTCCTTCAGTGTTATTTTTAACTTACAGTGCTTGCTTTTCTCAGTGGTTTGCAGATGGCATTTCAGAACTGAGAAAATATAGGTAATTTACTTAGAGTGTATCTTATTCTTGTTGTTTCCAAATGTTTGCTGTTAAAGACAGATAAGCTTTAATAAAACTCATGTATGTGTACTTATAGTTTCTCTTGTACTACTGGGGAAAATACATGCATGGGTTATTCTAGGATCAGAAGAAATAAATGTTTTTATAGCTTTGTGTTGACAAAGTCAAATTCCACACTCTTATCAGTGCAGCATTCTAGTTCTACAACTAATCAGTATGTTGTCAAATTCTTCAATAATATTTATAGAAAAAAGTAGATTCCAAGGTGGCAGAATAGGGAAAGACGTACTGCACTAGGCTAGGGATAAATAGTAAAAAAAAAAAAGTGTAGGAAGTGCACTCTCAGGGAGGACTTATTCTACAGAAGGAAGAGGAACGCCGTGGACCTGTGTAGAAGGTGTGGATGTGCAGCATGAACCTGGACACAGCACACTAAGCAGCAGAGAGCCAGAGCAGGCAGCTGCTTGCAGACGGAAGTGAGACCAAACTGCAGCAGCCCATGGTGATGCAGTCAGAGGGCGAACGTGGCATGAGTACAGTCCAGAGCCCTAGGGACTACTGGGTACCCACGGACCCAGCGGAAGTCAAGGGAGCCCGTTTCTCTCACACCATCCTCCCCCCAACAGCGCCTGGCACCTGGCTGAGAGACGGCAGGCGCGGCAGGCGCCGTTTGGGGATTGGGCAGCAGCTGTGAAAGCCCTTGTGTATGCACACAGCAGCTGGCCACGACAGGAAGGCATCTTCTCAGCAGGACTCATTCAGCCAGCGGCTCTTGCGTATGCATGTGATCCAGAGGTTCTGGCAGAGCGAGAAATCCGTGGTTTCTGCTGACTTTCAGCCTGGCTGAGAGGATGGACAGTGGGCTGGGCACAAACTTAAGACAACGAGGGGCCGGCGCCATGGCTTAACAGGCTAATCCTCCGCCTTGCAGCACCGGCACACCGGGTTCTAGTCCCAGGCCAGCTCTCTGCTATGGCCCGGGAAGGCAGTGGAGGATGGCCCAAGTCCTTGGGCCCTGCACCCGCATGGGAGACCAGGAGGAAGCACCTGGCTCCTGGCTTCAGATCAGCACCATGCGCCGGCCGCAGAGGCCATTGGAGGGTGAACCAACTGCAAAAAAAGAAGACCTTTCTGTCTGTCTCTCTCTCTCCCTATCCACTGTGCCTGTCAAAAAAAAAAAAAAAAAAAAAAGACAATGAGGTACCCCCAGCCTCACAACGTATCACAAGCTCTAGGGCTCAAGCCCATGGACTGCTGGCTTGGGGAGCATCCGCCTTTCTGTGGACCAGACATACTGGCATGCAGAGTGGAACCTCTGCACCCAGCGACTGTGGGAGCCCTGGGTGCTGAGACTGTGGGGACTTGGTGGCCACATGAGAAGTTGCAGAGTGTAGCTGGGTCTCTGGCAATCACTCTGTGTGGCTTCACCCGCTTGGAGCTCCCTGCTTGCCTGAAGCAGGTCATTGCAGGGGGATTCATGCTTGAAGTGAGGACTGTACAGTTCTTTTGTGTGGGTCATACGGTGGCACGGATCTGTGTTGCACCCATTGGTAGCTAAAACCCAGACACTGAGCACCTTGGAGGAGAGGAGGTGAGGGTATGACCAAACCAACAAAGGTGACCATTCCCTCTCTTCTGTTAATAAGAGACCTACCATGCCCAACTGGAGTGTTATCCTGGATAGTTGCCACTACCTGGAGCATGGACCAGAGCTCCCTGGCCACACCCAGGACACACCCCTTGTTATTCACTGGAAGTGCAGACATTCCACTAAGCCACAGAGGCATAGTTCAAAGATAAAAGCCATCAGGAGAAAAAAAACAAAAAGTATCTCCATAAATGCTTAAAAATAAACACAGAAATTCAATGAACAAGAATAAAGAAGACATCATGACCTCCTCAAAGAAATACAACATTTTAATATTAGAACATGAAGAGGAAGAGTGAGGAAATGCCAGAAACGGAATTCAAAAAATTAATCATAGGATTACTCAAAAGCAATCAGAAGCAAATCTACAAACTAGAGAAATACATACATGACAAATTTTTTCCCATGGAGCTGAGATTGTAAAGAGAAATCAAAATAAAATATTAGCAATAAAGAATGCAATAAATCAAATAAAAATGTGGTGGACAGCCTTAACAGCAGAATTTGTGAGGTAGAATAAAGAATATCTTAGCTAGAAAACAAATCTTTGGAAATCTTTCAGCCAGACCAAAACAAATAAGAAAAAAATTTGAAAACTTAAGAACAGTGTTGGGGATTTAAGGGATGCTATCAAATGACCCAACATGTGGGTCTTAGGAGTTCCTAAAGGTATAGAAAGACAGAACAGAATAGAAGGCCTGTTTAGTGAAATAATTACAGAAAGCTTCCCCAATTTGGACAAAGAAAGGGACATCCAAGTACAGGAAGCACACAGAATTCCAAATAGACATGACCAGAAAAGATCTTTATCATGACACAATGGAGTCAAAGTTTCAACAGTGAAACATAAAGATTCTACAATGTGCATGAGAGAAACACCAGATTAGTTTCATAGGATCTCCAATTAGACTCACAGCTGACTTCTCATCAGGAACTTTCCAGGATAGGAGGGAATGGAGAGACACAGTCCAAGTCTTAAGAGGAAAAAAAAATGTCAATCCAGAATACTGTACCCTGAAAAACTCTCCTTTATGAATGAAGGTGAAATAAAGATGTTCCATGACAGACACTCATCCAGCCTTACAAAAGATGCTTTTTGATGTGCTACACACAGAAACACAAAAAAATATAATTCATTATGAAAGAAGGTGAAGGCAGAAAATCTCCAAGTAAAAGTACAAAATAAATCCAAACTAAACAATAGGAATATTTATGGAAAAATGACAGGGTCAGGTCATCAATTATCAATAGTCACCTTAAATGTAAATGAACTCAGCTCTCCATTTAAAAAATACAGATTGGCTGACTGGATGATAAAACAAGACCTATCTATTTGCTGCCTACAAGAAACACATCTCGGGCAGTGCCGTGGCTCACTTGGCTAATCCTCCTCCTGTGGCGCCGGCACTCAGGGTTCTAGTCCCGGTTGGGGCTCCGGATTCTGTCCCAGTTGCCCCTTTTCCAGTCCAGCTCTCTGCTGTGGCCTGGGAAGGCAGTAGAGGATGGCCCAAGTGCTTGGGCCCTGCACCTGCATGGGAGACTAGGAGGAAGCACCTGGCTCCTGGCTTCGGGTTGGCGCAGCGCACCGGCCGTAGCGGCCCCTATATCATCTTTTAATTCCATTTTTCCATGAGTTTAAGCACTCTTGTATATTAACTAGTATATTTCATACATTTATCAAAAAGTATTGTATATTAGTTTGTCAACATTGAAGAAAAATCCCCATTGAGATTTTATGCTTAATTGGTTTGGATGTCAGTATACTTTTTCATATTGCTCTCAATCATTTAACAATTCTTATTTTGTCAAATGAGGGATTGTTCATCTTGCTTTTCCACAATTTAATCTTTCAAATTTTATCTAGAACTCAGAAACCTATACAATGCTGTCTGAAGTGAGCTATGCAATTCTGTGAATCACATTGTGAGGAGACAGTAACATTAAAGAGCGTAATTTTCAACCTTCAAGTCTAGATAAAAGGATTGCTCATGTCACAAAAAATTGGTATAGCTTTTCTATAATTTAAGATAAAGCTAATATATCATAATATTTCTTTTCTTATTTATTTCTTACTGTTTAGATTTTTAAAATGTTATTTGAAAGGCAGAGTGAGACAGAGAAAGAGAGAGAATGAGAAAGAGAGAGAGAGAGATCTTGCATTCACTGGTTCACTCTCCAAATGGCTACAACAGCCAGGTCTGGGGCTACGAAGGTGGCAGGGGCTCTAGTACCTGGGCCATCATCTGCTGCCTTCACAGGCCCATTAGCAGGAAGCTAGATCAGGAGTTGAGCAGCCAAGATTCAAACTGATTCTCCAGTATGGGATGTTGTTGTTACAGACAGCAGCTTAATTTTCTGTGCCAAAATGTGGCCCCAATATAATATTTTTTCTTAGAAGCTTTCATCTAAATTCGTATTTCCATTCTCAAGCATCCATATTTGCTGGATATTTTATCCCAAATAAACAATGTGGGAAAATGAAGTACATGGGTATTGATCAAACAATATGACCTTATTCAAAAGTGAATGCAGGGGTTGGTGCTGTGGCATGAAAGGTTAAGTTTCTGCCTGCAGTACCGCATCCCATGTGGGCGCCAGTTTGAGTTCCAACTGCTCTACTTCCCATCCAGCTTCCTCCTAACGCACCTGCAAAGGCAGCCGAGGACAGCCCAAGAACTTAGGCCCCTGCACCCATGTGAGAGATCCAGAAGAAGCCCCTGGCTGCTGGCTTTGGCCTGGCCCAGCCCTGGCCATTGCAGCCATTTGGAAAGTGAACCAGCAGATAGATTTCTCTTTCTCCTCTCTCTGTATCTCAAATAAATGTTTACAAATAAAGCTTTTTAAAAAAGTGAATATAGAACCTTCTGTCTTGATTTCTAGCCCTATTCATTTAATTTCTTTGTGAAACAGAACAAATTAATAGGGAAGTAAAATTTGACCTTACTAATAATGCATACTCATCATCTTAATTGTTGAAATATAACTTGGTTGTTTTATGAAGAACTAGTTTTGCTTCCTTTCTTCTTTTTTAAAGATTAACTCCTTGAAAGTCAAAGTTATAAGGAGAGAGAGAGAGGGGCAGAGACAGAGAAAGATCTTTCATCCACTGGTTCACTCTCCATGCAGCAACAACATCCAGGGCTGGGCCAGGCCAAAGTCAGGAGCCAGGAGCCATCTCGGTTTCTCATGTGGGTGCAGTGACCCAACACTGGGGCCATCTTCTGCTTTCCCAGGTGTGTTAACAGGGAGCTAGATTGGAATGGAGTAGCTGGGACTTTAACCGGCACCCATATGGGATGCCAGCACCTCAAGCAGCAGCTTTATCTGCTAGGCAACAATTCTGGCCCCACTATCTTTTTTCACTTGCAGATCGAGTTTGTCAATTTAGGAAAAACTGGAGATCGGTAAAAATATTTTGTATAATTTCTCTGTTCTCAACTGGGGATAGGAAAAGGTTGATTTAAGTAGGATAAAACCTCTAGAGCACAAAAAATATACAGAATGTTGAAATATAATCTCCGTACATACATCTTAAAAGCCATCAAAGACAGTACTACCATCAGAGAACGTATGTGTTCCTAGGGCAAGTTAGCCAATAGCTTTTTTTTTTTTAAGCTTTATTTATTTATTTGAAAGGCAGAGTTACAGAACAGCAGAGGCAGACAGAGAGAGAGAGAGAGAGAGAGACAGAAAGAGAGAGAGGGAGGGAGGGAGAGGGAGAGAGAAAGGTCCTCTATTTGATGCTTCACTCCCCAAACAGCCACAATGGCCAGAGCTCTGCTGATCTCTCTACTGCTTCCCCAGGTCATAGCAGAGAGCTGGATTGGATGTGGAGCAGCCGGGACTCGAACCTGCTGCTGCAGACTAGGGCTTTAACCTTCTGCACCACAGCACCAGCCCCGCCCATAGACTTTAACGGTACTTAGAGAAGAGCACTTTCCACCTCTGAGAGGTTCTACTTAGCTGTGGGGAAAAAAAAACAAAGATTATCCAAAACAAGAAGCTGCCCCTAGATGGAAAATAAGGTTACCTTAGAGGCTGTGGCAAATTGTTTAAGTTCTCTATTTTACCACACTGACTATAAAGAAAAATAAACATATATGTTGCTCTGGAGAGGATCAAGAAAAAAATGTGATGCACTGTCTAAGGACCTGATAGCATAAACACTATGAAATGTTAGACAACAAATAAAAGCACTGAAGCACTAACCTTTCAGTACTGAATGTTACCTAGTAAACAGCCAGGCACTGCTGACAGAAACACCTGTTACTGTGCTGCATTAGTTTTATGGCTGCAGTAAGCCTTCTTGGATGATGAACATTTTGTAATGCAAAGAATGACTCATGGAAAATATCGTTTTCATTTGCGAAAAAGCTGTAGGATTCAATTTAGAAATGTCTTGCTGTGTTGAAATTGATTCAATTTGAATGGCAATCCAAAAGCTGCAGTAAACCTTAACAATGCATAACGATATTCTGCTTCTTTCTTTTATTTGGGAAAACAGAAGCAAACAAATATAATAATGTTCATGGGACCCATTGCACAGTTATATCTCCTATTACATAAACAACCATTATACAAAACAAAATCATGAACATCACATCTCCTTATGGAACAAACATGAACCAAATAAAGCCAGTTTTCCAGAATGTTAGGTGTCATCCAACAAAGTACTACAGTTGAGCTTCATTTTGTTGAACACTTTAAGATGTTTGTCTTTTTTGATTTTGATTGACCTCATAGACAAAACATCTGGATTTATACAAAAGTGTAGGCAAAAACTGAACCAAAGTATTCACCAAGTGATTCTTTTAAGGCAAATCTAAACAAATACAATTAAGACAGAATTCTAGGCACCGGTGCTGTGGCATAGCAGGTTAAGACTCTACCTGCAATGCCGGCATCCCATATGGGCACCGGTTCAAGTCCTGGCTGCTCCACTTCCGATCCAGCTCTCTGCTATGGCCTGGGAAAGCAGTGAAGATGGCCCCTGTGCCCACTTGAGAGACCCAGAAGAAGCTCCCAGCTCCTTGCTTTGGCCTGGCCCAGCTTGGCCATTGCGGCCATTTAGGAAGTGAACCAGTAGATGGAAGACCTCTTTCTCTCTGTCTCTCCTTCTGTGTGTCTGTAACTCCGCCTCTCAAATAAATAATCTTAAAAAAGGGACATAATTCCATTTAAGCTTGTAATTTATAATCTGCTTTCTCTGATCTCAGTTATTGTGTTAAAAGGTAAGCTTTAAGAAGTCATTAATCACTACTAATGATTTTCTAAGGGCAGGCATTTTCTCTAGGGGTTAAGATGCTGCTGGGGATGCCTGTATCCCTTGTATCCCTTGTATCCCTTATCAGAGTGTCAGGACTAGAATCCCAAATCTGCTAGTGAATCTTGTTTCCTGCTGATACACAAACTGGGAGGTAGCAGTAAAGGCTCAAGTAGCTGGATCCCTGTTACCCACAAAGGAGATATGGATTGAATTCTTAGCTGCAGCCCCAACCCAGTCCTGTCATCTCTCTCTCTCTCTCTCTCTCCCCCTCCCCCCCTTCCTGTCACTCTGCCTTTTAAATAAATAAACAAATCTTTAAAAAAAAATCTACCCTCTCCTGTCTGAAAGTCCATGATTCTATAACTGGGTTATTTTTACCACAGACAATAACAACCTTGAGCTAGCTTTGCCGAAGTTGCAACATGCAGCCATAAACCAGTAAACACAAACACACACAACAGAAAGAAAAACAAAAACCAAAACTACAGTGTCGTCCACTTTCCTCCCGGCAAGTTAGAGGAAAGAAGTTATTTTTTCTCCTTTCAGTTTCTGAGGAACAAACTCATCTTGTCTCGTGGCAACAATCATTGCTTCACTAAATCTCAGCTTACAAAAGTTGTTACAGTTTCATTTCCCCGTTCCTGTGTAATGCTTTCTAAAAAGAATTCTTTAACTGTCAAGTCTACAGAGTCCTTGCTCTATTATGTTGCCTTAAAGAAGTCGCCTTATTCTGTAACAAGTTATGTGGCCACATACTGAAACCTTATTCACCAGCTGCTTTGGAAGGTGACAGTTTATAAATGCGTAAATCTCTGAGATTTGGGGATGAAAGGTACTATTATGTTATTACCACGGGCATATGGTTACTGTAAATGCTGTGGTTACCCAGGCCTGAAAGAATCTATTAAGTTAACATTATACATTCCTTGGGTTTTGAGGTTTCTGAAACGCATCCATCATTCAGTACCAATTGACGTTTACACATACCACAAAGCCACGCTATCAGGAAGCTTTGTTTCACTTCCCTGCCCTTCCCTTTCCTCCTTCCTGTCCCACCATCTTTATCTAACCTCTGTAATCAATCATGACTTGTTTATTGTCATTTGAAAAATAGCATTGAAATGTTTATACACAATCACTTTGTAATTAATAGGAAATGACTTTCTGGGGGCGGTTTGACTGATCCCTGCTGGTTGGAGAGAGCCTGGGTTATGTCTAATGGATTTTTTCCAACTCCTTCAATGGTGATGTGTGACAAATGGATTGCAAATGAAGATAGACTGTGTAATGAATTATGGCTCTAAAGACTGACATGAAGAACAGTTAGAGCAAACAAAAAGCTTTCCTCTGAAGAATGTTCTGTGGAACAAGGTCACTGATAGCAGTTTTCACTTTTGCATATGGTTTTCAACATTTTTTTGAACTTTACACTGCTTTCAACAACTTTTTTTTTGTAATCAAGTGAATGATGACTTTAATAGAGAGACCTGAATGTAGTATTTGTTTTTGTTTTGTTTTGTTTTTGACAGGCAGAGTTAGACAGTGAGAGAGACAGAGAGAAAGGTTTTCCTTCTGTTGGTTCACCCCCAAAATGGGCACCACGGCTGGTGCACTGCACCGATCCAAAGCCAGGAGCCCGGTGCTTCCTCCTGGTCTCCCAAGCAGGTGCAGGGCCCAAGCACTTGGGCCATCCTCCATTGCCTTCCCAGGCCACAGCAGAGAGCTGGACTGGAAGAGGAGCAACTGGGACAGAACTGGCGCCCCGACTGGGACTAGAACCCTGAGTGCCGGCGCCACAGGCGGAGGATTAGCCTAGTGAGCTACAGCACCGGCCGAACATTTGTTTTTGAAGCAACTTTGGCTGAGTTCAGTTCCATCTCACAAGTGTCTAACATCATTGCTGCAAACTCATGCATGTTTCATCCAACAGCCTGAAAAGCATTTTCTTCAAGTGTAAGTCCTAGAAAGCCCACATCCCATATTGGAGTGCCTGAGTCTGAGTTCCGGCTCCAATCCTGATTCCAGCTTCCCACTAAAACACACTCTGGGAGGCAGCATGCAATCGCTCAAGTAGTTGCGTCCCTACCACCCATGTGGGAGACCTGGACTGAGTTCTCAGCTCCTAGGTGTGGTTTAGCCCAGCTCTGTCTGTTGCATTCTCTCTGACTCTCTCTCCATCTCTGTCATCATTGGCATGAAGTTTCAATGATCCACTCAAAAGATCATTATAATGGCATGGAAAAATCATTGTGTATTAAGGAGAAAAGACCCAACTTTGCAGCACCCTGTGTACAACCCGAGAACACAGACAAGCATGGTTGACGGCAGGCACACTGACATTTCACATCTCGTTTTCTGCTTGCTCCCATTAGACTCTCTATCTCCCCACCCACTTTTTCTCTTAGACTTGTATTGGTGAGGAAAAAGTTGAGACTCTGCCCCCACAGAGTATTATGTCTAAGGGAGGGCAGACATTAATCAAGTGTGCATTCTACTGAATGTATAATTGTAAAGCGAGATAAACATCCTGAATGGAAGAAACAGCCTTATAAGAAGGTTATGCAAGAAACCTAACCTTCCTCATTTTGAGTGTTTGGCCTCTTGTAGTCAGGGAGGCTTGTGTGCAGAATAGCATTTGAGCTAGAATCCGAGAAAATTAACCTGGTGAAAGGAGGCTGGAGACAGAAGCAGCATACAAAGATGCCCCCTGGTTGAAGGTTTATATGACAAGCACGCGTGGCAACAATGTAAGAGAGTGAAATAGCAGGTGGCTTAAGATGAGGTTGGATAAATAAGGAGAGGTCAGGTCAAACAGATTCTAGTGGGTCAGGAAGCTACTGAGGGGTTCCAACACTGTTTTCATTTCTAAAGGGCCACAAAGTCTGCGGGCTGAAAAATAAATAGACTGGAGAAAAACAAGAATGGATACAGGAAAACTAGATGAGCTGGTATCCAAAATCACCAGAACTAAACTAAACAAATAGGGCATCAAGATGTTCTTCATTCTATTTCAGTCTAGAAAATGTTTGTACAGATGTGGCTTCCCCTCTAAGCAGTGATCAGAGGCCTGCAGAGTTATTCTGGACATATCAGTCCCAGTGCCTCGCATGCCCAAGGTCACTTCAATGGCACCAGCTGCCTGTTCAGGGAAGCAAACTGAGATGATTCCTTATTAGTGATTATCATAGGATTGATCAGGTTAGACACATGATTCAAGAGTCCTTCTTATAGGCTAATTCTTGAAGTGGCCTTATATGGAAAGAGGACTGGAATGTGAGTGGAGAGTTTGAGGTCTAAGATATGCTACTCCTAGTATATTTTATTCTCAATGGTGGTTGTCATCAGTGGCAATTTTATTTCTTAGGAGACACTTTTGATTGTCAGAATTTGGGAGATGAGTGCTATGGACATCTAGTGTACAGAGGCCAGAGATGCTACAACGCCAGCACAGTCCCTTCTCCAACCCCAATAAAGAATTATTTAGCCCAAAATACTAGTAACACCAAGGCTGAGGACCCCTGAGTTTCAAGAACAAAACTGAGGAAGATTTCCATGTACCATGGATGGCAGGGAAAAGACAATTCTTAGCTAAGTCATGGGAACTACACACAGACCATAATATTTCCTCTAATGCCATTAGAGGAAAGTGGCTGATACGTGTCCTAACAGCACAGCTTATTTGACATTCCTTGGGTGTGTATTTAACCAGTATTTACTAGGCATCAAATAAACTCAAAATATTTGTCTGAAACGAAGACAATACCTAAGATGTTTTCCCAGACTTACTAATCTTATTAATCTCCAACATTTCTTTAATGTAAATATTTCATGTCATTTTTGGGGAAATTCTATTTTACATGTTATTTGATTCAGTTAGCAGATGATGCAATTAACTTTTTATTCATGCATTTTCAGGGTTGCAGAGCTGGAGAAAGAAACACATTATGTACGATGAAGTCATTTTATGATCTTAACATCTGATAATTTAGGTTTCACATTATTTTCTCATAACCTTTTATATTCTGAGCTGGATAGCTTCTGTTTATACTCTGTAGACATCTTCCACCTTCTCCACCTATGCCTAGCTGACTTGTGTCAATAGCAGTAGATAACCTTCTGGTTTCAAGTCGACTTGGCAATGGAGTGCTGCTAAGGTATGACTATGATTTGGCTCCTGAACTCATGAAGGACTTTAAATGTTAATGTTGTAAGTTAAAGGTACTAGTGTGGTATAACCTCCATCTAATCATGGTATTTGGAGGTGGACCTAGAGGGGACTGCCTCAGAAGGTAGTTCTCAGGAGAAGGCTTGTGATGAAAGCCTGAGTTAAACTCAGTCACTCTGCCTGCTGGCTGGCCATATGGTCTTCCATGCAGACTCTGCCATTTTCATTCTCTGGCCTCAGCAAATGGACAAATCAATGAACCCCACCTGATCCTGGACTATGATCCTCAACTGTGCACCAAAAAATAAAACTAAAAAAACTCCACTCTTCATAAAGTTATTTTCATCAGGTGATTCATAGTAGTAACAAAAAGCTAACTAACACAGACGATGAGAGAGGAAAGTAAGGTGGACAGATCACCACACCTAGCAGTGTTCCGCACAGTTCATCTTGGACAGCCCTTTGCACAGCTCTGTCTCTGCTCACAGGTTCCAGTGCAGAACTAGGAATAGAGGCACCACATATGACAATATCTCTTGTATTTTCTTACATCATGTTCATAGGACAGAAAATAGTCTTATTATTAAATCTCAGTAAAGTATCCCAACTTGTTCACACTCTTATGCTGAGTCTGATCAATACAATGTATATTATTATGGCTTAGAGGTTCACAAAGATTTACAAAGACTTCATAAATAATCACCAAGAATCTTGCAACTGACTTAAATAATTTAGATAATATGTCCATGTAAATTAGTCTGAATCCATAGATGGCAGCATTTGATACACAAAAACCTTTATAAAAATGGAAACATGGGCCAAAAAAAAACTTCGTAACTTCTTAGATAATAGATGATTCCAGATGTGAATACATCTTTTGCATATCTCTTTCAGCACAAGAGATATTGGGAAACACTTGAGGAATCAGAATTCTTTCATAAACTTCTTTAGTGCAGTCAAAGCCCTTCTTATAAACTAGCATCACTGGTCCATCTCTTCAAGCATTAGTTCACTGTCATTTACTTCCATCTCCAGCTCACACAGAGATTGAAAAATATCTCTACATTTTATTACATAAGTGCTCTGTCCAGAGTGGGCCTCAAGCCTTGCTCCCTCCACTGTCCGGGTAATGCCCTGCTGAAAGTATAGCACATGGCATTTGTGGTTGTGGGCAGCTCTGTGCTATGAGACACAGGGTCTCTGTCAAGATAAACAGAGGTTCTGACTTCATCTTATCTACTAAGTCTGTGATTATGAATACACTGTTTTGAGCCTTAACTTTTTGATCTGTGCAGTGAAGTTAATATTTTCCCTGTTCAAACATTTGGTAGTAACACAATGAGGTAAAATGAAGTATATAGACTAGAGCTTCTCTTGTTGGTAAAGGTTTGTCCTCCCTCTCTTACTCCTTCCTTCTTTCCATCTCTCCTTCCTTTCTTCCTTCTTTCCCTTCTATCTATGAATCAAGGAATAAATATCAATCAACAAAAATGACATAAGTCAACACGCATCACAAAAGTGATTTGACATTTATATACCATTAAGTCACATCACTGGGATGTGTCATTAGTTTCATAACTAAAACAGTTTATACACTGGATGTCTACCATTGTTTACTAGTAATCTCTTTAGAGTCTCTTCATTGTTACTACAGGAGTATTTTAATACCTTGTTGTCATGTTTTCATGTCATGTGTCTCTGGAAAACTTCCCCAAGATAATTCATGTTGGATGGTCAATAATATGTAGTGGATTATCTCAAGGAGGTGTTGACTTTGCCTTTCCTGTGTCTTTCCTTTCTCATTTAATGACAACAACATGCACCATTTATACCCCAAATGTTCCTAGGGGCATTTAAATAATTTTAACATAATTTAACTTCCCAATCAGCATCATACTAACTTATAAAATGGGCAATTCATTCAGATAGTAGTACAGTGCAAATATCATATATGTACTATCTATATTGCTATTCTGAATTCTCAAAGAAGTGAATTAATGTCAGTTTGCCATCTTTCTCATTAACCTTTATCAACAAATTCTAACAATCTTAATATTTCCACTTAAGAAAAATCTAAATTTTGTGACAGTCACCTTGAATAAGTAACTGTAAGGGGAAAACATTAGACAATCAGTTAAAAATTGTGGTTAGCAAACTTGAATGTTATATCAAACTGTTTGAAATATTGAAGTGGCATAATCTTAGAGTCATATGCTAAAACTTAGGAAGTTCGCGAACTTAAATCATCTTTATAGTTTCTACAAAGGAAGAATTTTAAACCCACTCTTTACAGATCTTGAATGGCCAGATAAAAATCAGAACTCCAACCAATTCCCACCATCTCTGATGTGAGCACCCATTTTGTATGCCGGATGACTTAATGGAAACCTAGGGCAGATCAATTTACCGTAGCACAAGGTGTCTCTGTCCCAGGGTTTGTGTACCTGCATTGGTAGCAAGTCCAGTCATATATTACACACCTACTTTGCCTGTAATTGGAGACAGCTAGTGTACAATAGTGCTGAAAGAAGTGTACTTTTCCAGCCAGCGAACTTGTAACAGATCCTGCTTCGTCTAGAGTTGCTACACAAAATACCTCCATTTCACCCATCCCCAAAGTGCTGGAGTGATTGAAAGAGGAAAAGACAGAGAATAGAGTGTGTGTATCAAAGAGGGTCGGGTCACTCAACACTCCAAACATGATGTAATTTCAATCTTGGTGTTTTTATTTTTTAAAATATACTGACAACTCAAAAACGTTTATAAGGAAATCGCATATTGGTGAATTTTCACTAGCTTCCCTCAAGAAACTAGGATGTTTCATAGCTTCAATTCAGCAAGTCTTTGAAATTTAATAAAATTCATCTTGCCAATACAAGTGAGAAATGTGAGAAGTGAGAATGTTTCTGTGGTCTCTCTTACTATTAAGCTAATGATAACAAAAGTCACCCACACAAATTCACAATTATGGCAGTCATAAAATACATCCTCTAAATGCTTCCCACTGATCCATTCCCTGAGATTTCCTGTCGTGAGGGTTTTGATTTTAAATATGAAAGAAAGCTGTGAGCACAAGAGGTAGAGGGCTGGTGGGGAAAGCTGACAACTTCCTTGGAGATCAACAGTCTAATTTCTTCTTCAGCAAGGGTGCAGCCAAACAAGGAGAGAGAAAGGAGGCAAACCAGATAGCTCTTGGCTTAAGTGGTATTTCTCTATTTGTGTGGGTTTCCATTTTCCTTGGTTCTCATTCTCAGAGACATTAGACAGCTACCCTTTAATCTTCTGCTTGGCAGCTTTAATCTCTCTCCACTCAACCATTTCTAAATTGGGGATAACACCAATACCACGAGGATTAGCTAAGCATATTTGTAAGCGTTTGACAATCATTCTAGGTTGCTTTTTTAATGTCCCTTCAAAACTAAATGTCTTATGGAACTCTTCAGGTTAACTATCTCCTGATAGTGAGTTGTTTCATGGAAGTGGGAAGGAACAACTCAAATGATTTGTAATGGTGGCTTAAAAAATATTGTATTAAATGGTTCTCTGTCATCCTGGAAGAATTTGTATCACAACAAAATCTAGAGAGAGGGATAGAAAAGGGAACGGGATATGTTTTAACTGGCACAGTAAGAAGTTAGGAGGAAACCCATAGGAGGACACAGGTTTATGGAGATCTTAAGTTCCTAGTCTATCATATTTCCTTTCTTACCATAAAGCCCTTTTAGTCTACCACTCAACTGATTGCTATTATTAGCCAGTTCTTTTATGTCGGATGTTTGCGAGGCTTCCAGGATTTCAAAGGGATACTTTGGGTCTTCTTGAAAAGTAGTCCTGCATTCCTCAACACTTCAAGTAATCAACATTCTTCAGAGTTTTTTCCCTACCAAAGATGAGTTTATTCAGGCTGCTCTGCTGTTGAAATTACCTGTTGCAGGCACATCACCCATCGCATTTAGCTACACAATATTCAGAACATTAGTTTACATAAGAATAATAGTAGTTGCTCATTTCATAAAAAGCCTTCTTCATCTTATGAATAGATTCAGTTACCAAAATAGTTCCTTAATGAATGAGCCCTTGATTTGGTTACTAGTTGCCATAGGCCTAGTCAAACCCATGATGGTCTCATTCAATAAAGTTTACCTTTAGTATTGGTTCCCTGGAGGGTAATGAACTCAGCCTTGAAGGTCATGGTTAGCACTACTTCTTTGTAATAAAAAATTTCTAAGACATCAATTTAATTCTTTCCTTGCAGATTGTTGATAACGGTGGTTTTCAGCAATCCATCTTTGTCCCAGTCCCTATCATCATATATTATTTGAAATGATTATAGCATACTAGTAGATAGCAGAGGCTGGTAGTCACATCAAGGAAGATATCCAGGGTCCCGGTCCTGGCTCTAGATCTGAGCAAATGACCCAGCTCTCTAAGTTACCATCTCTTCATCAAAGGTGACTTCTAGACCTTATACTTTGTTTTTAAAGATTTATTTATTTATTTGAGAAGTAGAGTTACAGACAGTGAGAGTGAGAAACAGAGAGAAAGGTCTTCCTTCCATTGGTTCACTCCCCAGATGGCCGCAACGGCCAGAGCTGCGCTGATCCAAAGCCAGGAGCCAGGTGCTTCTTCCCAGTCTCCCACGTGGGTACAGGAGCCCAAGGACCTGGGCCATTTCTACTGCTTTCCCGGGCCACAGCGCAGAGCTGGATTGGAAGAGGAGCAGTTGGGACTAGAACTGGCACCCATATGGGATGCTGGTGCCACAGGCAGAGGATTAACTCACTATGCCACAGCGCCGGCCCCTAGACTTTATACTTTGAATTTGTGCAAAGAAATGATGGCATTGTCATTTCTTCTAGAACCAAATTTGTACAGCCATATCTATTTTTATTGTGAGTGATATGACATTTCTAGCATGTTCCTTATGTTGTCATTTGTAGCTAATGAAAAATACTGACTACTCCACTCTTTCTTCTATAAGACGTAGCTTATTTCCTTCTCATTTTCTTAGAAAACCTTTGGATAGGCTTTCTAATGATTGTTAATACTTCCCGCACTATCATATAGATAACAAAATTGTTTCATACAGCTTTTTAAATATAAGAAACTGACAACCTCATAGAACATAGATATTTGTACTCTCATTTATAACTGAGTAAAGGAAGATCTGGGGAGTCCTGTAACCCCATGAAGGCCTCTTGCTAACAACTGAAGGAACTGAAACCTAAAACTCGTGTTATCTGGTTTCTAATTCGAGGAGTTAAGACTCTGAAGTTAGATACAAATTCTGGCTAAAGCTGTTTAGGGAGATTTGAGAAACGTATTTAACCTCTCTGAGCTTCCAGTTCTGCCAAATGGCAATACTAATGGCTAAGGAAAGTTCAGGGCTGTGAGGATTAAAGGCAAGATTCTAAGTTGAGGTGCTTAAACATGCAGCCTAGTAGATCAATGAGCAGATACTGAAGTTGAGTGTCCTTCCTCTGTTTTCCATTTCTGTTCTAGCCAACCTTGGATCTATGCTGTTTGTAGTAGAGCAATGGGCCCTGCATCTTTCCTGAGTCACTTATTCTCTTGGATCAGCTTAATACTTTTTTATTCAAACCTTCTTATAGCAATTTATGAAACTCTAGTTGCAGTCTGATTGGCAATGAATATTCATTTCTACCGGGAGGGATGATTACTCTGGATTGTAGGCCCAACAGTACACATACATAAGTAAATATAAAAGGTACAAGAGAAGAGAAACACTTCTCCACTATCTCCTTAGATTAGGGAATCAGAGTTCTAAAATTAACTCCTTAAATGAAAAAAAAAATCTGAAACTTATTTAAAAGAACTATCATTGCCTCAGATATTTTCTTAAATTCTAAAAACAGTTGATTGTCAAAACAAGATTTTTCAACTGTTCAATCAATTACCATATACTTTACTTTGTAATCTATATTACAGATCCATGAACTTAGGATATCTAGGTGAATGTTTATGACTTGAAGGAATGAAAGAAATGAAAACACGAATGAGCGAGAATTCTGTGTGTGAGGATAGATACACACATGTCGAGAAGATGCTCTTCTTCTCTGAAGGGCCTCAGTCTTCCTTGGCAGACACAACTTACGAGGAGAGGAGTAACCCACTATCAATGGGTACAGATGGCCATGAGTGGGCAGGGAAAGTATAGCCACAGGAGTTCAAGAAAGTAAAGGTTCATTGCAGGGACAGAAACTTCACTTGCTCCTGCTCCAACAGTGTGACAAGGCTGGATACACAAGGCATTAAAACAATGGTCATATCCACACCCCATAGAAGCCACCATTTCAATTAGTATGAACACTGGAATTTAAAAACAAAGACAAAAACAACTTTCCTATTATAGAATAACAAGGTTCTATTATTTTAAATGCATAGTACCACCCAGGAATAACCACTATAATAATTTTTATTATATATTCTTAAAATGATAGTCACATATTCAAAGCATGTAAAAAAATATATATATTAAAATATTCTAGAAATATGTTAATTATTTTGGTTTTAATTGATACACAAAAATCATACATACTTATGGAGTTCCATGAAAGGCTTTGAGATATATATATATATATATAAAATGTAGTGTTCAAATTGGAGTAAACATATCTATCTTATCAAATATTTATCATTTTATATGGTAAAAACATTCAAAATCTTTTCTTATAACCTTTTTTTAAAGATTTATTTATTTGAAAGTCAGAATTACATAGAGAGAGAAGGAGATGCAGAGAGACAGACAGAGAAGTCTTCCATCTGGTGATTCACGCCCTAATTGGCCACAATGGCCAGAGCTGCACCGATCTGAAGCCAGAAGCCAGGAGCCTCTTCCAGGTCTCCCCTGTGGGTGCAGGGGCCCAAGAACTTGGGCCATCTTCTACTGCTTTCCCAGGCCATAGCAGAGAGCTGGATGGGAAATGGAGCAGCCGGGAGTAGAACCGGCACCCATATGGGATGCCAGCATTCCAGGCCAGGGCGTTAACCCACTGTGCCACAGCACCAGCACCTCTTCTAGCTTTTTGAAAATATACACAGTGCATCATTGTCATCTGTAGTCACAATTGAACACCAGAGCTTCATTCTCTTTTATATGATAATCACTAAATATCAGCCATTATGCACTCATTCTACACATTTTACTGAGTGACAACTGTCCATCTCTGTAATGTGTTAAGTATGGGATAGTCAGTAGGAGAATGCTGACATGAGTCCACCCTCACAGGACCTAATGCATGAAGCAGACATGAAACTCAAATGAACTGCTATTTACAAATTACAAGAGCAACACTGAGTCCAAGTACAGGGTTACAAGGCACTGTAAGAGGCACCTTAGGGACTGCATCTGTATCACAGATTATGGAAGGCTCCTCTGACCAAACAAGACCTAAGCTGAAGGTCAAGGATGAGAAGGTAGTTCCTTGACAGACTGGATATATGTGCACTGGATGGGAGGATTCTGGACACAGGGAACAGAAGGCATAAAGACTGAGAGTAGCACCACGATCCCTGGGGTACAGAGAGGAATCTGAACAGTTGCCTGAAATAGGGCTGAGTATGTGGAATTCCCCTGGAAGCTCCCTCATGGCTGACCCTGACATTTACTCTGTCCATGAACCCTAGTCTCTCTCTCTCTCTCTCTCTCTCTCTCTCTCTCACACACACACACACACACACACACACACACAATCCCTCAACCAGCAGAGGAAAAAATCTGGGATAGCTCTATATAAGCTCACGAGCTTACTGTCCTTTTTATCGAATATGTCATGCTATTTTAAGTTCCTGTCAATTTATATACATATAAATTAGATATATTCATTTATATTAAAGATTCTATAATCATAATTTTTTGTTTTTAACTTAGTTAAGAACTGAATGGTAAAAATGTGTTAACTAAAAATTCCCTATTAAGTAAATAAAATATTAGTCAAATTTCATTCGATCCTAAATTGAAAACTACACATATTTAGTTTAAAAATAAAACCCTGATTACTTCTAAATTATTTATATCGAGAATAAAGTTAAAGTTGTATGCCATTTTTATTATTTTTAGGTTGTTTCAGTTCACCGAATAGGTAATCTTTTCCCTAAAAAGTTTCTTCCTTCCTTTTGCCAGAGCTCTTCATTCCAACGCCATTACAGGCTCTGCTGTTACACTCTGAACACTTAAGGTACGCATAGTTAGTATAATATTTTTAGCCCCACACGACAGTGAAGTCCTGTCCATTTTGCTTGATTTGCTGTCCTCTCGATTTAATATGGATTTTGATTCTCTTCTTGCTTTCTGAGAGATGCTCAGATTTCTAGTTTATTTTCACTGAAGACCTATATACATTCTTGCACTTTTAAAAAACATTTAATTGAAGCATAAAGAAATGCAAAGAGTACAGATAAATGAGGTTTTATTTTTGCTCTGATCACACTGATAAACAACATCCAAATTAAGAACAAAATACTTGCAGCAAAATGTATGCAAGTGGAGATGATTATGCTAAGTGAAATAAGCCAGACCCAAGAAGACAAATATCACGTGCTTTATCTACCATAGAGTATTAAAAATGTGTGGGTATCACACATCATTTGCCCTTCCCTTTAACAAAAAGAATTGGGCTCTCAAATGATCCATGAGAATGCTCTTTGAGCTATTTACTGGTGATCAGACAGATTGAGGAAAAAACAAACATTCCCTCCCTGTCTAACTTTGGGAACCAAAGGAAAACTACTGCTGAGAGAAGAGCACGGAGGAGGTGTCAGGTCCCAAGGCCCTGACCGGGCAGCGGTGGTCCCAGGATCTCATGGAATCCCTTTCCAAGAAGGCTGCATTATCCAGCCTTCCTCAGGGGTCAGGCAGGCACTGTTGTAAACTGATGAAGCACAGGGTACGTGCCCCATGGAAAGGCAGCATCCAAACTCGCTAAGGAAAACAACCAACTGATTCGACCAGAGAAGAAACTGCCACCACCCAGGCCTCTAGTTTGCTAGCCCTGATTTATCATAATTACAGTTATTTTCTTTCAAGCTCAAAACATTTGAATGAAATCCTTTCCTGCCAATAAAAAGAAAGGCATTATGCTTAGCACAGTTGTTCTTGAACTTTAGCTTATGTAAGAATCCTGTAGGAGCTCATTACTCTTGCGGGTTCCAGGGTGCAGCCTTAAGGAATCTGGGATTCTGTAGCTCTGTGCAGCAGCCTCTGGCACAAGGCCCAGGCTTCCCCCTCTGCTCCTACATCATTTTGATTCATCCAACCAGTGAACACTTGGAGAGTGACAGCCTGGCCCAGAGGGACCACCACGAATCAATGTCACAGGACAGAGAAAGATCCGGCCTCCAGGATGCCTCCTATTTCCAATGTCTCTTCTCATTGAGTTTGAAGCCAGAGACAACCAAACATCTCTCTTTTATGTTGTATCAAAGATCAATGGCTCGTAAAGTTAAGATTTTCAAAGCCTGATGTTTGGTGTTGGAAAAGCTGATTTGCGTCCTCTGTGCTGCCACTGAAAGGGGGAGGAAGTCGAGTGGGTTACTTCAGCCCGCAAGCATCGTTTCAGCCATTTGTAAAATGGAGTGGATGCAAGAACTGACTTCACCAGCAAATGAAATAATGTATGTAAAGCCCTTACCTCGCTACCTGGCATAGAGGAGTGCAAAGAAACACTTGCTGTGGTTATTGCCATTATTTTTGATAAGTATCAACATATGTTGAAAACTTTGTAGTTGATAATTCTGCCTTTGTCTCCTGAGGCAGTTTAAATATCCACCTCCCCTGCCCCAAACATAACCAAAAAAAAGCACATAGCTGTCATTTTTATTATTTCATGTTAGTGGAAAAAAATTGCATCTGTACTATAACATTAGGATATAGTTTTAAATTCGATCATTTCAAGTCCCATGAGCTTGCTGTTTCAATAAAGTATTTCTCCTGATTCCTGTCAGACATTATTCTGAGGATACAACTCATAAAATAGGGTCTACTCCCTAGAAAGCTATCCCTATGTTTCTAGAAAATAAAAAAAAAAATCATGCCTATATATATATATATTTTTGACAGGCAGAGTGAACAGTGAGAGAGAGAGAGAGAGAAAAAGGTCTTCCTTTTCCATTGGTTCACCCCCCCAATGGTCGCTGCAGCCAGCGCACCGTGCTGATCCAAAGCCAGGAGCCAGGTGCTTCTCCTGGTCTCCCATACGGGTGAAGGGGTCCAAGCACTTGGGCCATCCTCCACTGCACTCCCGGGCCACAGCAGAGAGCTGGACTGGAAGAGGAGCAACCAGGACAGAATCCGGCGCCCCAACCGGGACTAGAACCTGGTGTGCTGGTGCCACAGGCGGAGGATTAGCCTATTGAGCCGAGGCGCCGGTGCCTATATTCTTCTTAAAAAGAGATAAATATGTATAGAAAAAGCAGCAATAATATGCCAAAGAAATTCTGTAGCTTACTATCTCTCCTTCTAATAATTAATGCATTCATGAAACATATTTTAATAAGAGGCTAAGCACTTGTTAAATGCATGTGCCTCTTAAAACTCAGGGCTCTAATATGACCACCTCATTGCAATAGATAATTTAATCAAGAATGAAATTAAGGACATAATGATTAAGTGAAGAATAAGTACATAAGTGTATTTAAAGTGGTAAAGATAGCTCACTTTTGTGATCTAATGATGTGAACAAGTCTACGCAGAATTACACAAACTACGGTAGCATAACATCTATAATTATGATTTTTCATTTTTGTTCAAAATAAAGGAGGAAAAAGAGTAAGGAGGGAGCAAGCAGAAAAGGAGAAGAGAACCAACCTACTAGCAAATGTTTGTTGACCAGCTACTATACATTCAATGCTCTTTCAGGGGCTAAGGAGAAGTGTTTTGTCTTGGGAAAGCTTACAGTCTAGATATGATTAAGAATATTTTTGCTGTTATAAAAAATCACGACACTTGTTAAAGACTATAAGGCAAATCATAGTCAGGGGAATTGTTACAGTGGGGCTGTGGTAGGGAAGACAGACAGGCTCAACTCCAGACGCAAGGACGAGTGAAGATTTACAGCAAAGGAGCAAGGCGGGGCTCTGCGGATGGGGAAATTACTAGGAGGAAACATCAAGGTTGCAAGAGGATGATGGTTTCTTACCCAATGGACTCAAAAAAGATTCTTGCTAAAGACAGGCCACGGTGATAAGATATGCAGGGTGGAGGACGAGGAATTGGATCAAGTTTCAAGAGCGTTCAGATACCAAGGATGGGGAATTTCCACTAAATTGACTCAGCAGGATTCTTGCTGAAACTGGACTAAACGGGCCACAGACAGAGGCCAAGGTTGGGGCCTTGAGCATTGAAAGGAAACTGACTAGAGTCAGGAATTTATATAAATGGTCTAGCCTCTAAGTATACATGAGTTCAGAGAAAGTAAAATTGAATGAAAAAAAAAACTTGGATAAGAACTTAGTTCAAGGTGCATCGTAGTATGGAAACACTTTAAACATCAGTAGACAAACATCTTAGTAAATCAACAAGAGGATGAGCTTCAAGATCCTAAGAAAATGAAATTACTCAGAAGCAGCTCAACCATGCTTAAGCCATAAAGAGGAATTTGTCTGAGGGACAGCAAAGAAGAAGGCCACAGGAAAGAAAAGAGCATCGATATTCCGAGAACCTGGAGAAATCCTGCAAAGGACGTCAGAGGGTGTATATTGGGGTGACAGATCATCTTCTGAAAACCCAGGTGTAGTTTTTCCAGTGTCAGCTGCCACTTGCCAGCAAGTAGGAATGGCTGTGATTCTATGATCTCCTTAATTGTGCCTGGCAAGGTTGATGAAGTGTACTTTGGCCAGTGACTACTGTTACAGTTTAAGAAAAAAAAAAAAAAATCCCTACATAGTATGGCTAAAAATGGAACTAAATCAAATCAACACCTCCCCATTAAGGATCTAAGGCAACTGCATGGCCTTTTCTGTTTAGCCAGAGCTAAGCTTTTATTAGAAAATTTGAAAAGAACAGAAAGTCACCTGAATATAATGTCACTGCATTGCAGAATTGCATTCACTGCCAAGTGTCTGAGCCCGACTCTGTGAACCGCTGCAGTCTAGTCTTGGCCCAAAGCAAATGAGGCCAACCTGTTGCTCAGCCCTCATGTCCCAGCCATGAGCCTTTTCCATGACTTGCCCTCTGAGGGGAAAACGACTTTTGCTAGCAACTAATAAAAAGTTTCTCTGGACTTTAAGCATCCATTATAAGTGCATATTTTAAGAATCACTTTGTCAACTATTCTTCTAGGATGTTTCAACTCTCAAACAGCATTCTTCTGAAACCTTCTGGTTCAAACCTCTTTTCAAAGTTTCTTCCTTTGCTAAAAAACATTGTGTTTTGTGTCATTACCACATGGAGAAAACTCCTAAGTCACAGTCATTCAAGGCTCTGATGAACATTTTTAGCCTTTTAGAAAAAAAACAGAGTTGATTCACCATCACTGCCAGTTTCCCCAAGGAAGGTCTGAATCACTAGCAGCAACAGTGTCTTCAGTGGTAGTTCAGAACTTGCGGATAATTGTATTTTCATGTGTTGGTAAAAACACCACCCACTCAATGATCTTATGTCTACTTGAACATTACAGCACTTCTACACTATTACTCCAGAATCAACATGAACTGTGGGTATTTAGTGGTAGCCATCAAAGAAGGGCAGTGTTTGAACAGTTTCTGTAAGTCTAGTGGTTTGCTAGGAAGCCATAACGAAATGGTACAAACTAAATGACTCAAACGACACACATTTACTATCTTGCTGTTCTAGATGCTAGAAATCTAAGCTGAAGGTGACAACAGGGTTGGTGACAACAGGTTAGTTTCTCTTCTGGGTTATGAGGGGGAATATGTTCCATATTTCTCTCATGGCTTCCAGTGATTTCCTCATACTCTTTGGCAATCGTCGGTTTGCAGATGCATCACTCTGATCTCTGCCTACATTGTCACACAGTGCTCTTCCTATGTTTGTGTCTGTGTTCAAATGTTCCATCTTTATAAGACCCATATTGGGCCGGCGCCGCAGCTCACTAGGCTAATCCTCTGCCTATGGTGCCGGTACTCAGGGTTCTAGTCCCGGTTGGGCACCGGATTCTGTCCCAGTTGCTCCTCTTCCAGTCCAGCTCTCTGCTGTGGCCCGGGAGGGCAGTGGAGGATGGCCCAAGTGCTTGGGCCCTGCACCTGCATGGGAGACCAGGAAGAAGCACTTGGCTCCTGGCTTCGGATCAGCGCGGTGCGCCGGCCGCAGCGGCCATTGCGGGGTGAACCAACAGCAAAAAAGGAAGACCTTTCTCTCTGTCTCTCTCACTGTCCACTCTGTCAAAACAAAACAAAACAAAGGACCTATATTGGACTAGGTACCCACTCTATTACAATATGACCTCATCTTAACTATTTGGTTGATGTAAAGACTAATTCTCTTGGCCGGCGCCGCGGCTCACTAGGCTAATCCTCCGCCTGTGGCACCAGCACACCAGGTTCTAGTCTCGGTCGGGGCGCCAGATTCTGTCCTGGTTGCCCCTCTTCCAGTCCAGCTCTCTGCTGTGGCCTGGGAGGGCAGTGGAGTGCACCCGCATGGGAGACCAGGAGAAGCACCTGGCTCCTGGCTTCGGATCAGCATGGTGCACTGGCTGCAGCGGCCGTTGGGGGGTGAACCAACGGCAAAGGAAGACCTTTCTCTCTGTCTCTCTCTCTCACTGTCCACTCTGTCAAAAAAAAAAAAGACTAATTCTCCATGTTCTCTGTCAAATGTGAGAGCTAAAACAAAAACAAAATCTAAGAAATAAAAACTAAAAAGAAAGGAAAGCCTGTGTGTATGTTTTCCTGCAAATGCCATGTTTTGTCAGACTTTGCTTTGAAGCTTTGTCAGGCAAATTGTCTGTTAGGAGCGATATACTGCTCTAGTTTTGATGATCTGTGACTATCCTGAAGTTTACTTATATTGATGAAGTTGAAATCTTTTCATTTGATTGTTGTTTATGGCCCTTGCCTGTGTTCCTGCCCAACTGTGGTCTTCTGCTTTTTGTTTGCTGAACTCTATATTTAGTGGAGCATTAAGCCTCTGGGTATAATGTAAATTGAAAAATATGTTACCTCAAAAATAAAAAAGTTAAAAAAACAAAAACCAAAGACCTATTTCCAAAAGAGGTCAGATTCTGAGGTACTGCGAGTTAGGACTTCAAAGTATCTTCTTGAAGGGAGCACAATTCAACCAGAATTCAGTGGTATTTTGGAGAAAGCAGGCCACCTGAACTCAGGATTCTTGAAGAAGTTATAAAGCTTTTGTACATAGTTGACCACCTACTGGCTTGCAGCTCTCTATCTGGCCAGCTTTGTGTACACGTCCCAGAGATTCTAGCTCGGTTCTAAATCAAAAGTCCTTCAAAGCATTCCACCCCCCATAGGACAAAAATAAAATTTTTAGGGAAGACGCACCCTCAGACTTTACCCCATAGTTTTCATTTAAGGCCCTCTAACTGGCAATTTCGTTGCATGCTTCTTTCTTTTAACCCTCCTGTCTTTCTCTCATGCCATTGTTGGGTAACAGAGCAACTCGGAAGCTGTTTGAATGAGAATCCAGAGGCCAAGAGGACTTTCCTGCTTTCACTCATTTGTTCACCCCACCAGTGATTCTGAATACAGATCTTCAATTGATGACATCCGTAAGCCCTCACAAATACACAAATGAGACACTGACCTTGCTATCCGGGGACTTCTACTATACTGGCAGAGCTAAGCAAGGATATTCTTCCAGAATAAAGGCATCCAATTTGTTTTAATTTAAAAAATGTCTGCCCATCCATGACTCAATGAGATTTTTTTTTTCTCCCATAGTAAAGGAAAAAAAAATTGAGAAATTAAGGCAGCCAACATTCAACTCTGAACAGATCCTCAAAACTTGGACCCCTTCTTCTGAAAGTTGCTTTGTGGTGCCCTACACGTGTACTGGACTCCTCTAAGTTCAAATAACCTGATGATAACTCTTCTAGATAGTTTGTTCCTTAGTAAAACAGCTTTTACATTATTTCAGTTTTAGGTGGTTTTGGTTCTGCCTTCTAATATGTCCCACCTTTCTATCTCAAACTAAACTATTAAACATATAAATATAAAACAAAAATTAAGACTAATGTTACTCCTTCTCCAATTCTTGAAAAGAGAAACATAAACCATACCCACAAACAGATGGATTGTGTATCAGTTATCCAATGGGTGGTAGAACAAAACCCAGACCAAGTTCAGTCACTATATAAATTTTCTTGTCTTAAAGGCACAAGGTGCTTAATTCAAAGTACCTACCTTTTTTATGTGTCTGTCTGCCATAAAAGGCCTGAGTCTGTTATCAAAATAAAGTTTTCAATTTATAATTTCATGTTTGTTGCACCACTTGGCAGTAATGGGAACCTCAAATATATAAACAATGAGAGATTTTGTGTTTAAGAGATTCATTGGGCCAGCACCGTGGCTCAATAGGCTAATCCTCCGCCTGTGGCGCCGGTACCCCGGGTTCTAGTCCCAGTCAGAGCACCGGATTCTGTCCTGGTTGCTCCTCTTCCAGTCCAGCTCTCTGCTGTGGCCCGGGAGTACAGTGGAGGATGGCCCAAGTGCTTGGGCCCTGCACCTGCATGGGAGACCAGGAGAGGCACCTGGCTCCTGGCTTCGGATCAGCGCAGTGCGCCGGCCGCAGTGCGCCAGCCGCAGTGGTCATTGGGGGGTGAACCAACAGAAAAGGAAAGACATTTCTTTCTGTCTCTCTCTCTCTATCTACTCTGCCTGTAAAAAACAAAGATTCACTGACTTTTGCTCTGTCTTCAGAGTTTAGTGGAACACAGAAATAGCAAAATAACAGCAAATACTTAAATAGTGCTTACTGTGTACTAGCCCCGTTCCGAGTGCTGGATCAAAATAAAATCTTACCTTGGCAGAACAAGTCCTACCATAAAAGGAAAACATCTTTACCATGAAGGAACCATCATTAGAAGCCAAGGACTATTCCTTTAGACATACCATCTTTAGCTAGAGTTATCACCAATTTGAAACTGTCTAATCAAAACCTAATGAAATGGGCTGCTTTTAAAATATGAATATAAAATGCTTCATTCTCCACAGAGATACCAAAAAAGCAAATTGAGATATAATTGATAATTAATGCAAAACATTATGGGAGAACACAAAGAATAACTAAATGAGAAGGTAGTACACAGGTGAATTTAAGAAGATATCTGCTATTTAAACTTAGCTTCAGATTTAGATGCAAAAAAAGGTAAATATGAAGCCATCACCACAAAAGCAGCAGAAATATAGTTTATTCAGGCTCCGGGCAGATGTTAGTTGAAGGTCAACTGCAGTGGGCACCCTACTAAATGACCAGACTACAAAAACTTGATATAGGTCAGCCTGGGCAATGGACATTTAAGCCAGCAGTCACACAATGTTAGAAAGCCACTACAGTATAACCGAGTAGTTTGGGAACTCAGAAAGGGGAGATTTCAGAGGAGGTGGTAGTAGATATTGAAGATAGAGAAGCAAATGTTCACCAGGGTGACATCTTCAGAAATCAACTCCTTAAGTAAATTTTCTCAAGTGTCAGATAAATTTTAAGCCCGAGTTATCCAATCTAACCCTTTTGCCATTGATAACACTATGACAACCATAAATCCCATAATTTTGTGATAGCCCTAATTTTGACTGCTTTGTCTCCTTCTCAGGTCACATATCCCAGTTATGGGGGTCAGAAAATATGGTTCTCACAGGTAATAGAAATGGCATTGACAGATTCCTTTCTCTCTGGTTCCTAGGACGTACAGGGGCCTTTCTTCCCTTCTTGCTGTCCATCTTCTGCTCACTGCTAATGGCATAGCACGGAATTGACTCTATGGCTCTTCAGATTTATTTGAAAGGCAGAGTTACCGGGGAAAGAGAGAGAGAAGGAGAGAGAAATTAATCTTCATTCACTGGTTCACCCTCCAAATGGCCACAACAACCAAGCCTGGGCACGGCTGAAGCCAGGAACCTGGAGCTCTATCCCCCTGGAACTCTAACCTCCCACACAGATGGCAGCTACTCACGTGCTTGGGCCATCCTCTGTTGCCTTCCCAGGCACATTATCAGGATGCTGGAACAGAAGCAGAGCAGCGGGGACTCCAGCTGGTACTCCGATAGGGGAAGTGCCTCGCAAGCGGCGGCTTAACCCGCTGCAGCACAATACAGCCCAGGACTAGGTCTTGGTTTCACCACAGGTGGACATTCCTTGGGAATATCTAATTAGAATGTATTTTAAAAATTAATTAGATTTCTTCGAGAGCAAGAGGACTCTATCTTCAAGGATCCCACCACACGATCATTTTCAGTCCTAATTTAAATTTCACTCAGAACTGTCTTTTTGAATGACAAGCTATTCCCGTCTAGCATGACATTTGACTGATTTTATGACACAGTGTACTGTCAGCTTGGTACTTTAATCCAGTTGTAAGGAAAATGCCCCAGTCTTGCACCTGTGCAAGTGAGTGCCTTGAGAGAATTTGACGAAAGTGTTTCTTAAACCTTTGAGAAGCATATTACATGTCCTCCTAAGTGCCTTTTTGAGAAGTATATCAATTTCTGTAATTTACTAGCAGTTCCGCTCTGGGTGACCGTCCTTCAGACTTCTGTTTACTTGGCCATACAGTGAGGCCGGTACAATCTGTGAACAGAGGTGTTGTAGGCATTAAGTGAAATGACTACTGAGCCATGTGTCTGAATCCAGTGCTGTGGCTCTTTATTACCACAGGCCCAAATCACTCAGGACTCACCAGTGTTGTGATTAACCTCAGAAGACAGGCAGGCTGGCGCTGCAGCTCACTAGGCTAATCCTCTGTCTGCGGCGCCCACACCCTGGGTTCTAGTTCCGGTTGGGGCACTGGTTCTGTCCCGGTTGCTCCTCTCCCGGTCCAGCTCTCTGCTGTGGCCCGGGGAAGGCAGTGGAGGATGGCCCAAGTGCTTGGGGCCTGCACCTGCATGGGAGACCAGGAGGAAGCGCCTGGCTCCTGGCTTCAGATCGGCGCAGCGCACCGGCTGTAGCAGTCATTTGGGGGGTGAACCAACCAACGGAAGGAAGACCTTTCTGTCTCTAACTCTGCCTGTCAAAAAATAAATAAATAAATAAAAAGACGACAGGCAAACCCATATTCCGTATGCACAAGAATAAACCCACAAAAATGTTTGTTGAAAAGCAGCTCTCAGTGTGTCCTTTTGTTCCAGAGTGGTAAAAGACACACTTGGCAGGGTGCTATATTTTTGGTTAAATTCTCTGAGAGCCTTGTGATTCAGACACTAATCAAGAGACACCTGGTAAAAACCAGCAAGCATTAGCCACCACCTTACTTTAGGAAGCAGAGGAGGGAGGGGAAATAAGGAACAAGGAGAGGATGAACGGAAGACGACGTGGGAGGGGGCTGCAGCCTCAGCTGGCGTGGGGATCCAGAACCCAGGAGCTGTGCCGCGTCCTCAGCTCCCTCATCTTCCCTTTTCTGTGATGTCAGTGGAGAACAGACCATCTCCACCCACCGCGAGTACCTTCTTTACCCTCTGTCCTCTCAAACTCAGTATCATTTTTCTAAGTAACATATTCACTACATTATTTTCAATAGCTGCCTTCTTCCTAGATTACAGAAGTCATTCTTAACCATTTGTGGTTCAGATATTCTTCCGAGAATCTGAGGAAACCCAGGATCCTCTCACTCAGAAAAATGCAGACACACACACACACACACACTTTCATTCTAGCTCAGTAGTTTAAAGCCTGTCTACAAACTCCAAGTTAAACAACTCGCTCAAGAAGAGGAGAACCCCAATTTGAAAGTCAAAGTTTTCAATAATTTTGCCACTTGTTACCAATGACTTAACTACTTCTGAAATCTTTGTTGTGAGCATCCACTCTGATCCTTATCTCCTGTAATTCCAGGCAATTTACTACTAGAGCACTCTCCCTTAGGTTTTGAATAGCTGCTCTCTTTTCATCATGCAGGGGTCCTTTCCTGTTTCTTTTAATGAATTCTTCTATGTCATCCTATTTAGCAATGCTGCACCTGTTTATTCTCTAACCCAGTGGTTTGCAACCAGGGGAGATTTTGCCTCCGTAGGCACTTAACAATGTCTGCAGATGTTTTTGGTTGTCACTACTAGGAAATAGCACTAGTGCCTAGTGAGCAGAGGCCAGGGATGCTGCCAATCATCTACAGTGCCTAGGACCACCCTCCACAACCAATGATTACCTGTCGGCTACTAACGTCATTAGGGCTTAGATGGAAAACCATGCATTGCCCTGCTTTATCATCCCAGTTATCAGCATCATGATAATAGCTTACATTTATCTCAGAATTACCGTGTGCTAGACATGGTTCCAAAGTTTTCCATTTCCATTTCTCATTTTTCCTCATACATTAGCCATATGAGGCAGGCCCTATTATTTTCTCCATTATACAGACAAGACACTGAGGCACAAAAAGGTTAAATATCTTGTTCAAGGTCAACGTGAGGAGATGGGATTTGAATCCAGACTAGCTCCACAGCCTGCATCCTTAACCATGTCAAAAATATATTATGGAGCCACGAAGTTATTTTTTATATTATGTTTATTGTCTTTTTTCCCTTATTTCTATGTTATCCCCTTGGGAACAGGGGCCTTGTCAGTCTTGTTTCTCCCTTGTCTTTTCTGTCTGGACATAAAGCAGGTGGTCAAAAAGCTTGACTGAACCAGGGTTCTACACACATTTACAGCCTTATTTGGAATTTTCTCAATCAACGTCAACTTCCCAGGTAACGACATAATCTCTGTCTTCCAGTCACTCCTCTTTGATTTAGCCCACATTCCCTCCCAGGTCTGGTTGATCCTCCTTACTCTTCTCTTTTATACCTATGCAACTGTACACAGCTCTGAAACAACCCCTAAAATCTTACACAATGCATCTCAGGTCCATGGATGTACACAGTGTCCTGTTGGTGGAAATATGACATCAGAGGTCATAATTTCAAATTACTTATTATATATGTAGGGAAAGCAAGACAGAAAAACTAAGGAGTGACCATTTCTCTTTGTTCTCTTTGGAATTCTCATACATTTCTGAAATGCTAGTGGAAGGAGTGAATTTGTAGCTCACAGGACAGCAGGTCAATCACAGCTTGCTTAGCAAAGCACTTTTTCTCGATTTCAAATTTGGTTTCATTTAGGTGATTACATTCCCCCATTTTTATGTTTTCTTTACTCTTACCATTAGAACAACATGTCTTATTGATAACAATTTCTACCTTTGCCCATTTTGGTATTCCAACAACACCAGTTACATCTCTTACCCTGAGGGAGTTTCTAATGTGGATAGGGAAAGTGATAATGTGGGTACTCATCTTAGGTCTTCCCTTGGAATTCAAACTGGTGCATGTCCTGAGAGAATTACTGGCACAAGAGATCAGAGCCCTCTAAATTGTTCAAATTGTTTCTGGGATGATAACAGCAGAAAGGTGGTTTTCATCCAGATGATGAACAGATAGGTGTACATTTAATAAGGGAAAATAAATACTATAATTAATCCATATGACATCATCTATAATTTCTATAATGTAAATGACTTAATAATTTTTAGGAGGCTTCTGACCCTTCTCATGATGGAATGGAATTGGATAAATGGTGTTTCTAATAGAAATAATTCTTCTGTAGATTACATTTTAAAACATCCAGAAAAGATACATTCAGAATAGTTCTTTAGGTTTTTTATAGACATTTCAACATGGAAAAATCTAGAACTTATTTGGCACAAAGGATATTTCACGAAGTGGCAAATTACCTTCCCTCGAATTATTTAATGATTTCAAAGGGAAAACTTTTTTTTATAATTGAAAGACTTGGCAGTCATCACCTTAACGAAAAAAAACCAAGCATAGCATCACTGAAGTTTCACAATGTGAAATTATGAGCCTCCATATGTGAGGCCATACACAACATCATTTAGGACATATACTTTCCAAAAACATATAAACAGTATTACTGAAGCTGTAAGAAGCAATTCCTAGTTAAAAGGAGACAAAAGGAATGAGAAACAAGATAAACATTGCAATGAAATAACCACACAAATCATGATTGTAGGACATTTTCCAAGACAATTAGTCTACTCTCTTCAATAAGTCAATGTCATAGGAAAATTCATATGTGTGTGTCTGTGTGTGGGGGGGTAACAGATTTAGAGGATAAATGTAGGAGTTCAAGTACAACCTGGTTAAAGACCAAAAAGCTAAAATAATTAAAGGAACATTTGGAAAAGTTTGAAAACGAAATAGATAGCAAATGACATCAGGAACTATTAATTTTCCTGGTTGTATTCTGGAATTCAGGCTATAGAACAATGTCCTCATTCTTGGAATAATTAATCTCTAAGATTGGGTTATGCCATGGCACCTGAAATAGGATGGAGGGCAATGAGGATAATGCTTCAGGGAAAAGCACAAAATTCAGAAAGGTTTGAGGTGGTGAAAAAGCAAGTTATATTGGCCACTATAGGCTGTCCAAAATTAATAGACTGTACAGCAGGGATGCAGAAGCAATTAGGAAGGGTCAGGTATTGAGGGATGATCAAGAAGGATTTTGTAATGGATTCAAGAGGGAAGCTGGACTTCATACAGAGAACAGAGAGGTACTTCAAAGTTTTAAGAAGGTTGTCAACAGAGTACACGTGAGTTTTAGGAAGCGAATGCTGGCATTTATACAGGAGTTGAAGGAGGCAGGCCTAGACGTTTGCTATAAAGCCATTGCCATAACTGCAACAAAAAAAGTCAGAGTGTGAATTAAAGCAATGGTAAGAATGGAAGAAAAGCAGATGGGATGACAACAGCAATAAATCCATAAAAGTGTTTTGTAAGCTCAGTTATCTGCAAGTATCTAAAAAATGCATGAAGCATAAAATTTGAGATGTGAGTTAGATATAGCTATGGCTTACAGAAAAATCAATATACTGTTTCTTTAGCAGTTATATATCAAAATATTTTCACTTTGAAGATAGTGTGTTCTAAGCAAAATGTCAGCAAAGGGAATACAAACTAAAGCAAATCAAACAGAAAACAAAATTTCATCTCTTTATCCCCACCTTAATTTTCCCTTAAAACATGAATTCTTTCTTTTAAAGATATATCCATGGAATAAACCCAAAACTTACTGTACATCTGAACTTAATTTTGTAAATAAAAACTTTTTTTTTTTTTTACAGCATGTATCTTTTTTTTTTTTTTATTTGACAGAGTTAGACAGTGAGAGAGACAGAAAGGTCTTCCTACCATTGGTCCACCCCCAAATGGCTGCCATGGCCAGAACTATGCGGATCCGAAGCCAGGAGCCAGGTACTTCCTCCTGGTCTCCCATGCGGGTGCAGGGGCCCAAGGACTTGGGCCATCCTCCACTGCCTCCCCAGGCCACAGCAGAGAACTGGACTGGAAGAGGAGCAACTAGGACTAGAACCCAGCGCCCATATGGGATGCCGGTGCCACAGGCGGAGGATTAACCAAGTGAGCCACAGTGCTGGCCCCATGTATCTTTCAAATACAACACATTAGACCATTCTGGTTTACACTTGTTTTGCCTGAGTTTTTTTTTTTAATATATATATATATATATGTATATATATGTTTACATAGCATCTTTCCCAAAACTCCTAGGCTTGGTTACAATTCTCTTAGTGAAATATTGGCTATCTCAGGGAACAGTTTCACATACCATAATACATATTGGTCCTCCCTGCCTTCTTCCAACCATTTGCCTTTGTATTTATATATTTCATTTATGATAATCATTTTATATTTCAGCAGTCCCCAAATATAGTGGGGAAACAGATATTATATTGTGATGAGAATAATGAACTTCAATATTAATTAGATAATGTACATAAAATGCTTGCCTAAAAGAATATTTGGCATACGGTAAGGGTTATCAAATATCAGGGATGTTATTGTAAGGCAAAAGAACATCATGGATTCTTGAGCTACGTGTTCAGTGATGAGCAGATTTCCAGGAAATATGAGAGAAGATTAGGAAGAAGTGCTACATTCCATGTCAAGCTTTGAGAGATGCAGACTGAGACAGCATACATAGTTTGAGAACTCCAACTACTAGAGAATGAGATTGGAGGAGGAAGCAACAGGTTGTCAGGGGCGGGAGATGAGGGTGCTGAGGTCAGCAGATGTCAGATAATGGAAGTCTCTTATGTTCTGTGCAATATTGAATCTGGACTTGACTCTGGAGCAGAAAGAATTGTTTCCAGATTATTAAAACTCTAATCTGCCACAAATGGTCTCTTAGATACTTGACATCCATTTAAGCTTCAATTGAAATGCAACATAGATAGAAAACAGTCCCATTTCATTGACATGGAATGCAAGGTGCTGAGTACTAAAATGGTACAGTCAAGATTTGAATTAAATTCCATTTTACCACGTTTTGGAAAGGATTGGACTAAGAAGGTGGAGGTGGGCGGCTGGAGAGTGTAGACTTTGACAGTTTCCAGCAAAGTAATAACATGGAAAAAAATTCTAATTTTTAAAATCATAACTGCAGCAGTCTGAATAAAGAAGGTAGAATACAGAAGCAGAAAATCCAATTGACAGCTAAATGAAATCTGGGGTCAACATTGTGGCATAGAAGGTAAAGCCATCACCTATGATGCTGGAATCCCATACAGGCTCCAGTTTGTGTCCCAATTGCTTTATTTCCGATCCAGCCCCCTACTAACGACCTGGGAAAAGCAGAAGATGGCCCAAGTGCTTGAGCCTGGGCTACCCACATGGGAAACCCAGATAAGGCTCCTGGTTCTTGGCCTCATTCTGGCTGAGCCCTAGCTTTTGTATCCACTTGGGGAATAAACCAGTAAATGAAAGATCCCTCTCTTTCTCTCTCTGAGACTCTGATTTAAATAAATAAATATTTTAAAGATTTAAATGGATCATCTGTTGAGAGATATGGGAATCTATATAAAGACAGTGCGAAATCCATAGAAAATGCTAGATATGAGACCTATTTGGGAAGTATAACTGATAATAAAAACATTATCAAAATGCTCACTGAAATTCTATCACCCGAAACCCAAGTTATCAAGGGTCCCTCATTTCATCATAATAACTGGAGCTCAAGAAGAAAAGTGGGGAGGAAAGAACAAAGAGTTTTTTTTGCTACAACTCCTCACTGGTCCCATGTAGACTATTGTGAGAAAAAAGTTTTTAAAGTAGCATCAGAGTACAGTTCCAAACTCAACCTGCTTTTGATACTGAGGTCGGGCGCAATACCAGACCTGATGAAGAATGTGAAAAACTGGTAAAGTATAGATCTTGGGGAGGCTACAGTTAAGGGAGAAGATTGTGGTTTTGCTGAAGTTGGTAGACTGGGAACTCAGGGTGGATTATAGAAGTGCTATCTCTCTGCCCAACTTTGGAGTTTGGAGGCAACTTTCCCAAGTAACTTCACGGAAAATCTTTATTCAGTTCAAATATTTACCTAGTGCTTGTGTGTGTCCAACATTTAGGCCCACGAATGATAAATGCCCCTTCCAGGATCCCAGCAATGAGTTTTTTAAATGCATATTTGAAGACTTAAAAAAATACAAGACCATACTGGGAACAATATTTTTAATCTTTAATATCCATTTTGACTTGTTGAGAGTCTGTTTTTTGTTAACATTGCCTGTTTTTCCTCTAAGAATAGGCTGAGTGTTCTTTAGAGAAAGACACTTCAGAAACTACACAATGACCTGTGCCAACAGTGGATATCTGTTCTTGTGGCATTGGAGGATGGGAGCCTGTGACGAGAATATGAATGGAAGAGGGTCCCCAGATGATTCAAGAGGAAGTTGAGTGTTCATCGAATGAAGCCATACAGATGTTTCTCTCATGTCTGCTTAAATGAATACTACCAATGAGGGATGAGGGAGTTTAAAGCAGGGAGAGAGGAATGGAATCTTAGACTGATTAATTCACAGGCCACAAATCCAGGTGATACCTTCAAATGATCCCTCAATGACATCAGACCAAACAAAGATCAATGTTTTGGGTAGCATTCCAGCAGAATCACTTCATTGTTTTCCATGGCCTGTCTGAAAGACAGTTTGTAATCACACAGTCCTGGTTGTTAACAGGAATGTACTCTCACATCAGCACTTCAGGCAAATAAAGGAAAACATACATTTGGCTTCCTTCCTCAGTCCACTCAGTGATTGTGAAAGACTTGAGTTTTAAAAATTATGAGGGATGCAACGGGATACTCATGGAATGCCTGCAACATAGCTTTATAAAGCTCGATGATGATAACAGTGGAGTTGGCTGACTCCTTCTAGAAGTCCTTTCTCTGACTATAGAAGCCCAGCTCACCGCCAGGTTTGTGTCACTGTTCCATAGTCCCTACCCTTCATCTCTCTTAGAAGCCAACCCTTACCTCCCAGCAGGTGGCAAATACGTAAGGCATTCCCTTGCCCCTTTTCTCACCAGGCCTCCTTGACATTGTCCATTCTGGATTTGACTCCAACACTAGCGACAGATTATCAGGCATGCTTGGACATAAATACAACTCCCTGATATCAGCGGTACCACAACGGTATCAGGATACAGTGACCTTATGGTTGCTCAGAGACATGGAATAAAATTGTTCCTGATTCACAGATTTTATTGTGAAGTCAATTGAGTCTATTAATGTGGCCACATTTCTGTTGACAGTACTTAGGCAGTTCTATGTGCATACAGTGAGTGAGCTTCTTGGGAAATGTTAATAAGCTGAACAAACACTTAAGTTATATTTTCTGTATGACAGACAATGGTAGATTTCCAATCAGACTCTATCCTTTCCTGAAAGAGTTCCAGTCTGGTAAAGGAAGCAAACATTCCAAAAATGGCAAAAAGAAAGCAGAATATCACAAGTGTTAGGAGAAAGTTAAATTAGTTTTTTATAGTGTTTCTTCATCCAAAGCTGTTTACACTCCAGTAGAATTAAAGGGAGCCCTGAGGTCCTGGACAGTGGGGGGTGACCTCAAGAATCACAGGACCTTCCATTAACCACACTAGGCAGTGCCCTAAAGCCATAGGTCCTAGGTCACCAAACAGCATGCAATGTTCTCTAGACCAAATCCCTCCCACACAGGCAGGAACAAAGGGAATTCAAGTTTGAGAAAATCCAAGAAAAGCTGTTGAGTTTCCTTGACTAGGGAGAGTTTGGAAGGCTATACAACTGTGAAGATCTTTCTTAGCATGAATGCAATCAGAATTAGTTTACAACAAAGCCATTCTTCATCAGATACTAACTCCTCCCATGCACTCTGGCAAAAATTACTATGCTGCAAAGTAAAAATTACGCTCTGTCCCTTAAAATCATTTCTTTGTCCTCTTATTTCCCATCCATCCAGTAAAAAGTTCTTCGTACAAATAGCGTGGAAGGCACTGCTTATGGCAAACATCTTCATGAACAAAGTTTATATGTATCATATTTCTTACCCAGATTGCAATTTACCTAGGTTTTCAAATTTATTTTGGACCCAAAGGCCAATTGTATATTCCTAGTTTACATGGTCTCTCTAGTAGACATTTGCAGCTGTCTTGACAGGATATGTTTCCCAGATTTCAAACTTCCCAGTCAGCTCTGCCTCTCTCAGTAGCACTGTTTTTGCCTGGTGAATCCATCCTTGCTTTTTAAATACCTCTCTCCTACACAGCATTTCTCTATCAGCATCTGCTCTCAGGTCCTGCTAGAACACCAAGGTGTAATAACACTTTATTCTTCCCAAGGCTATTTGCATTTAAATAGGATTCAAAGCATTAAACTGAAGGTAATGCTCTCAAAATGTAGAAGTTTAGGTGTAACTTGGGAGATGAAAGAGAACAGAGAGGATGAGAACAGAGATGAAGAGGCTAATAATGGTCTTTCTCTTGCTTCTACTGGAAGTAATCTCCTAAGCAGTTATCTTGTTGACAAGGTGAGGATCTATGTTGCTGTCATATCTTTGTAATTATACCCTGCTTACATTTATGTGAACAACTTGTAATTATGTAGACTTCATACAGTTCTCATAAGCCAGCCACATAAGGGTAGTGTTCCAAGTTTACACACGGAATAGATGCTCTGGCATTTAAGCCAGGCCTGACTGATGTCAAAGGCCAATCTTAGCCTACTGTTTCATCCTTCTACAGCCTCTCTGGGAGATGCCTCTTCTTGTGTGTTGATCCATCCTGTGCCGCCCTGAAATGTTTTATTGGCACTAACCTTAACTTCTAAGATTATATTCTACCTGTTGTTTTTTTAATGTTTCCTTTACCAGAAATAGACCTTTCATTATCTCAGGTATAAGTACACATTTTACAGTTCAAGTGCAAGATACTATCTTCCTATATTTCCTTCTACAGAATAATACTAGCTCCTATATTCACATTACCATTCATCAAAGTGGCTAATGGATTCCCTATGGCCATTCAATTAATTGCTTCATTTATCTTCTCAAAAGCAAAGTCTGTAAACCTAGAAATAAAAATGGCAATAATCTTGTGTACATGAAAAATACTGTTAGTTTATACTTGACTTTTAAATCTTAAAAGTTAGAATTTTCATTTCTGTATTATTTTATTTTTATTGTAATGGAGTATATTTTATTTTATTGTAATGGAGTATATATTACATATAACTAAATAATGATTTTAAAATTAGCTATCCATATTAGTTTTACTTGCTTATGACATTTTATTAATAAAATCATGATGATAGAAATATTTTGGGAAAAATCAGAAAGCATATAATAGCATAACTGATGATGTTATAGGGGCAAAATATTTAGTGCCACAGATCCTATTTCATACATAAGTGAATATAAAGGAAAGAAGTACCACTAACCTGGCAACTTAGCAATTATAATCAATGCCTTAACATGTTCCCTCTTTTTGAAAATAATTACCCAAAGAATCTACATGATTTATGTGCGCAGAGATAATACATTGGAACTGTTAGCCTTGGTAATTTGCTATGAAGATTAAAATTTCCATGGACCATGCTTTCCCGAGATAACTAGAAAATGAGGCAGAGCGCTCCTTGCATTCAGTTCTGCTCCTGGACAAAACAGTCTCTCTCCAGTCACTCAGACCACCATTCCTAAGCCACTGCGTGTGCTTTCAGATGTCCCATGGGGGGTAATGGGCAACTTACAGGTAAAACCTTTCCATAATCCCAACAAATTGCTGACTTAGACATAGCTTAAGTCTTGCCTAACGTATGGAACAAGTAACTGAAAGTTAAATGTATGGTACATGAAAGAAGTCCCTGTTTTAACCTCATTCTTTCTAGCAGATAATTGATGAGGATGAGAGACAAAAGAAGAGACCCAGTCTCAAAAATAAATGCCCCACAAAGCAATCTTATGCCTCACCTAATGCAATATGTTTCTCACGGATCTTTTGTTACTCTGTAGTATATTAAATTATCCTTTCAATTACCTTGGCAACTAAAACAAATGCTCTTAATAGGCTGATGACTGTTGGACGACTACACCAGCTGCCAGCAATACATGATAATGAAAGCATCTCAATTATTAAGCACACAGAATATGCAAAGTGTTCCTTTTTTATAAAACTTGTGTCTTCAGCACAGAGGCTCCCCACACTGACCCACTTCTCTTTCCCTCTGATCCACAATTGCTCCTTTTTCTCTCTGAGGCTGGCAGATAACTAGACAAATTGCAGCAACCTTTAGGACATGAGCCCCAACCCTCTCCCCAGTCCCTCCCAGGTCCTCTGAGTTACTAATGTAGCAGAACTTGATGATTTCAAACTGCATTTAAAACCAGATTACCTTCCGAACAATAGCAACATTAACAAAGAATCTGTCCTAATAAGAAAAGGACCTTACACAGTCAGCCTAAGCAATGTAAAGTCGTCCTTTCTTCTGCTCTGGACCGGCTCCCCCTGCCCCCCACCCACCCGAGGTTAACCATTTCAAAGCTGGCATGCAGACTGAGAACAGGAACAAAGCCTTACTAGAAAGCAGAGATCCTCCTCCAGCACCAACACCTCTGCTTCCTGTCATTCTTCAGAAATATAAGAGTTCAGTGAAAAAAGGATAGATACCTTTGCTTGAGAACATTCCAGCACAGGAAGGTCGTCTCGTCGTCGCCGGAGCACGCAGGGGCTGCTTGGTGGCAGCAGCCAACCTGGGGAGCACTAGCAACAGGGACGACAGGGACGTGGTGCTCCTCTGCAAATACAAGGAGACTAACCAGCCCAGCTTGGTGCTGCCTGCCTGAAGGCACCAGGGCTTTAGACCCTCTCCATCTGATTGGCTGCTTCCCAGCCTCGCTGTGCTCTGCCTTAACCTTCTACTGCTGTTCAATATATTTTTCCCTCGGGATATAGTGAGAGACTTGCTGGTTAGAGAATCAGTGGCAGGTTAAATGCAGCTGGTTTTAAAAGCCAGGGACATGATTTTCTGTGACTATGCCCAATGTGGCATTCTACAAAGTTCTGGATAATCCACCCAGGAGAAACCTACTAAAATGGATATAATGTTAACAGAATCACTTGTATGTCTTCTTTATGAAAACACCTTGAGTTTAATGCATGCATAACACACCACCGAAGTGATCAGGTGGCTCTTTGCAGCGCAGCTTGTCCAGGTAATCAACTTTAAATCAAAACAGATGGGAATGACAGGCTATATTGAGGGGGCTATTAATGATGCTAGGAGATACAGCTGAATAAGGCTACTGAGGCCGTCTCAAGGTGTTATAAATTATTTACATACAATGCTTTTAAACTATTTATGGTTTATTTTATATAGCTCTGATAATGAAAACATAAAATCAATGTCAAACTGTAAAGTCTTTATTAACATCGCTAGAAGAAATGGGACAGGAAGAGAAATCAAATCTTGTGCTCTATGAAAGTGGTCAAAATGAGAAAAGAACAAAAAGTACACATTTGTCATCAGCAATCCACATATTGAATTCAAATTTGTCAAAGATTTACAACAGGGTGTTGAAATACACCTCTTGATATACATATGTATTACATATATATTCAAATTGAGGATATTCAAATTTAAGATGGCAAATTGATCACATACATTTAAGCTTTTGTCCCTACAGAACCCCAATGAAATAACCTTAACATTTTTATTTTAAAAAACTGTAAACCCAAAGCAGGCTTTTGCCACAGTAGTTAAGCCACTGCTTGGGATACTAGTGTCCCCTATCACAGGGCCTGGGTTCAAGTCTCAGCTCTGCTCTCATTCCAGCTTCCTGCTAATGAGCACCCTTAGGTCCCTGCCACCCACATGGAAGACCTGAAATGAGTTCTTGGCTCCTAGCTTTGGCCTAGCCCAACCCCAGCTATTGCCTCTGGGAAGCGAACCAAAAGATAGCAAATCTCTTTCTGTCCATCCCCTTTTTCCTGCCTTTCCAATAAATAAAAATAAAAAAAAAAATACAAAACCCATAAACCCATAAGGACAAAGAAATGGGGCAAAAGAGCAAGTTTAGAAGCCTGAAAAGTAGACAGCTGAGCAGGAAGTATACAAGGAGGTCTGAATCCTAAATCAGCAATAGGGAGATACAAGAAGCAGTAGCATTTACAACCCACAAGCCCTGATAAACCTGGAACTGATTTCCCAAATGGAGCCCAACCTGCGGCTAAAAGCAGCAGGTGATCTGACTGCTCCTCCTTCCCCCTCCCTGGCAGAAAATAAGGTTTACTCTATGGAGAGTCTGAAACAGAGGGCCTTTGGCCTAGCATGCTTGAGAGTAAAGTTATCAAACTGAAAATACGGGAGTTTATGGGAAGTTGATATAAAGATCCTGGACCTTCTTGCCCCACTCAGCTCCCAGGAGACAGATGGTAAGGTTTATGAAGGAGATTTGAAGAACGTTCCCTGTAGAAACTGAACCTCCCAAAAGATAAAACTTACACACATTAATAGAGGGTGTTAAGAAAGTCCTGGCTTGAATTGTCCAGTAATTGAGGCCATATGAAGAAGCTCTACAGGGGCCTGTGTTGTGGAGCAGTGGGTAAAGTTGGCACCTGTGATGCCGGCATCCGCTATGGGCATTGGTTCAAGTCTCAGCTGCTTCACTGCCTATCCAGCTCCCTGCTAATGCTCCTGGGAAAGCAGCGGATGGCCCAAGTGCTTAGGTGCCTGCACCAATGCAGGAGACTCGAATGACGCTCCTGGCTCCTGGCTTTGGACCAGCCCAGCGTTGGCAGTTGTGGCCTTTTGGGGAGTGAACCAGCCGACGAAAGATCTCTCTGTCTCTATCTTTCTGTGTATCTCTGTAGTTCTGCTTTTCAAATAAATAATCAAAAATACCAATAAGAAGGCCTACACATGAGCTTTTAGTGCCTAGTCTTACACATGCGTAGATCAGACAACTGTTTAACACCCAAGCAAACAGAATAAACAAAAAACACAAGGAAGTGACAGAGGAGCAAATGTGCAGAAAGTGAATTGGAGGAAACAATGAGTGGACAAGGAGCACAGTCTAAATACTATCATTAGGGTCCTTGCTGAAATAGGGCATGAGCAGGCAGTTCTCACTTCACATGGTTCCAGTACTCATGGATATCATTCAGACAACTAAATTTGTGGCCCCAGCCCTCTACCAACCCAGTTCATATTTCAGTTACCATGGCGGATTAACTGTGAGTAATTAAATACTGTGCAAATAGGGCAGGCCTTATGGCACAGCAGGTTAAGCTGCCATCTGTGAAGCCAGCATCCCACATGAGCTCTGGTTTGAGTCCTGGCTGTTCCATTTCCAATCCAACTCCCTGCCAATGCACCTGGGAAAGCAGTGGAAGATGGTCCAAGTGCTTAGGCCCTTGCCACCTATGTGGGAGACCCAGGTGGAATTCCAGGTTTTGATCTGGCCCAGCCCTGGTCATTGTGGCCAGCTGGGGAGTACAGCAGCAGATGGAAGATCTCTTTTCTCTCTCTGTCTCTCCCTCTCTCTCTGTCACTCTGCCTCTCAAATAAAGGAATAAATCTTTTTAAAAGTACTGTTCAAATTTATCTGTTAGCTCTTTTGACCAGTCACTAAGTCATAACAGGTACACATCACAATCAGTGACCAGTCATGTCACTTCTTGGGAAGTCTGTCAATGACTGGACACTACATATCTGTTAGTTCATGAACAGACAGCAGAACATGTTGTTGAGTTGCCTCCTATTTTCTTTGTCTCAAAAGTTCTCATGAGTTTCCAGAATGGAAATGATAAGCTCACGTAACATTTTAGAAGAATGGGTAATGGAAAGAGGGAACTGCCCAATGAAGATGAAAATGCCACAAGGAAATGAAAAATTGCACAGGATTAGAAGATTTGAAACTGGTGGTAGCAAAGATTCGAAGGGGCCTAGATCTATATGAATCATATTGAAAAAGTCCAATGAATATAAAAAACTAGGTGAACTTATTCAACATCTTTTAGTTTAAATTGCTTTAGGAACAGATGCACTTATAGTTGGATCCAAGACTGTAATAAAAAAATTAATTTGACTAGTAGTCAGGTCAAAGTGTTTGTGTTAGTTGATGCATTAAAAAATAATTACAAGAGAATGGAAGGAGAAATTTGTTATTGCTAGAAAAGGTTGATTTAAAAAGTTTACATAAATTGATTAATATTAAACTATCTTGTGCCGTTGCAAGAGCAAAAAGAATACTGTGGGGAAATTTACGTATAGATTCTAAGGATTAGTTAAGTCAAATGGATATAATCATTCTTAAATATTTTAAGTTGATGAGAGTGTTTGTGATGAAAAAGATCATGATGTCCCTGAGTCAGTGATACTGGCAAAAAAATTACATGAAAGAAATATTGGGAACATTAAAAACACAATGGATAATTGTTTGGGTGCTGACCCAAGCTTAGAAAGGAATAGGACAATTCATGGAGACATAGTATTGTGAGTTACACCATGAGGAATGTCAAGGGAAAAATTCACTTTAACTTTTAATGTTTTTAATTACATTGTATTAAGTAAATTCTAGTTTTATTATTTTTATTCCCAAGTATGAGTCTTTAATATTATGAAAATATTTTCGTGGGAGGGGATGGAATTTGGCCGTTAGTCTTTGGGAGTGGAGAAAGAGATAAGGAATTCAGAGAGTGGTAATGAGTCAACATGGTACTAAATGTACATAGTCCTTGCTGGGAAAAGCATTTTTACAGGTCAGGTGTCTTGTTTTCACTGCTATGGGAAGAACAGAAGTAGATCCTGCTGGTGTGGAGAAGGCCAAGAAGAAAAGTGCAGGATCAGAAAGGTGTGAAACCTGCCCTCACCCCCGACAAGGGGCACCCCGACACTCCTGTAACAAGTTTATGTCATCAATGTTCTATGTGACAAGGGAGAAATGAAACTCCAAAGACCAGGGAAAACTGTCCACTCTTGTGTGCAGGTTCCATGAAGGATGGATAGCCAGGTAGACATGAGACTGCACTTAGGGCTTGATGCAATGACAATAAACAGAGGGGAAGCCCAGCAAAGCCTGGCTGGCAGGTTCTTGTTGGCCTGAGAAGTCTTTCCTCCTGGTTATGGGCTAGGACCCCTATGAGGTCATTAAGGACAGAAGGAAAAAGAGAGAGTGACCCTTCCAGTATTCAAAGGTAGCATTATAGTTGTGACCAAGAGCTACCCAATTTACTTCTGCTTTGTGCAAGAGAAAATGGACATGGTATAGATCAGGCAAACTGAAATTTTAATTAATGCTTTTCAATCATTTCCCAAATGAATAACTCTTGTGTATGTCACACAAACATTTAGATTTTCAACTCACCCACCACATTACCAACGCTATGATAATCAAGTATCATAAAATCTTAACATTTATTAGAGCTGAGCAAACCTTAGAAAAATACTATGATATAGCATAGCGATTTATAAAACACTATATGAGCATAATTCTCTCATTTCTAAACTTACAATTTTCACTTCTATTTGTTTCTTATATGATGCAAATGTGATAGTTTGTTCTGCAATGTCTCTTTTTTTATAGATTACTTTGCCTAATATTACAAATTATAGAAGGTAAGAACAGCCCCTAGGATCTGAGCACTTAATTAGTCAGTCCAGTTATAGTTCCCAAGATCATTTCTGGCTTCAGTGGTGAAAACCTGAATTTCTCCAGGAACCTTCCGCTGAATATATGTTCATTGACATTCTTTTTCATACTCATCAATTTCAGTGATTTCCTTGTTAGAGACACTTCAGAGAAATAAAAGATCTTAAACATCAATGCTAGTAAATTCAAGAAACACTGTTTAAGTGATAAAAATGAAATAAAATAAAATAGCATTCAAGAGGAATCTACAAATATAAAGCATACTTTTCTTTATGATTATTTAAAGATAAATTTTAAACTCCTCATGAATAAGAAAGCACTTGTAAAATAAAGTATCCTTATTACTTTTGCACTGGAAGAATATTATAAAATTATAAATTTACTCCTTAGTGACTTTTAAGAAAATGAAAACAAAGTTAATCAAAATTGTAAAAACTCTTATGTGATGCCCATTCAACAATTTGAGATCATGAATAGTTGATCCAATTATAGAGATATGCAAGGATTTGGCAAACCTCTTGGTTAGGCAATAAAGTAAGCATTCTGCCAGCATGAACTTTTCACTTTGGAATACAATATATAACACACATTTATTATAAAAATGGTTTTCCCAGCTGATATTTATGTTCAATCATTTTTCTATTCATCATGCATTGAATATTTCCTGTTGTTACCCAAACTTGTGCTTTTATAGGTCTAGAAAAGGAAACTAGAAGGAACAAGTACAAGAAAGAGACCCATCCATCCTGCAGTATAATTCATCCGTTTCTTGACATCCTCTCCACTTTAGAAGACATACCCAGGGATACTGGAGGGTTGTCCTTTCAAATTTACCTCTTACCTTAGCTCTGTGATACATACAAGTAAAAATGTCTATAAACTTAATTAGCTTTGATTTGGCTTTGCCAGGAGTGATTAGAGATTTACCTTAAATCTTTGTTTTTAGAAAGCTATTGAATATGGGGCCAGCATTGTACATTGCTGGCGAAGCAGCCACCTGGGATACCTGTATCCCATATGCTAAACAGTTTCAGCCCTGCTGCTGCACTTCCCATCTAGCTCCTTGCTAATGCACCTGGGAAAGCACTGGAGGACAGCCAAAGTGTTTAGACCCCTGCACGCACATGAGAGATCCTGAAGAAGCTCCTGGCCCCTGGCTTTGGTCTTCCCATCCCTGGCAACTGTGGTCATTTGGGGAAGGAAACAGCGGATAGAAGATTTCTCTCCGCTGGCGCCGTGGCTCACTTGGCTAATCCTCCCCCTGCGGCGCTGGCACCCCGGGTTCTAGTCCTGGTTGCTCCTCTTCCAGTCCAGCTCTCTGCTGTGGCCCGGGAGGGCAGAGGAGGATGGCCCAAGTGCTTGGGTCCCTGCACCCGCATGGGAGACCAGGAGGAAGCACCTGGCTCCTGGCTTCGGATTGGCGCAGCGCTGGCCGTAACGGCCATTAGGGGAGTGAATCAACGGAAGGAAGGCCTTTCTCTCTGTCTCTTTCTCTCTCACTGTCTAACTCTGACTGGCAAAAATAAATAAATAAATAAGAAGATTTCTCTCTGAAACTCTGCCTTTCGAACAAATAAATCTTAAAAAAAGAAGAAGAAAAAGTATTGAATAGTTCCTTATGATATATGGAGGGGAAATAGCTAGCTTAAAATGATAGGCTGCCAACTTAGTTAAATTTGTACATTTCTAACCGCGGCATGATTATAAGACCACCTCTCAAGTTTCGAAATATGAACCATAACTCCCAGTTCCAATTCCACACAAGCAAGGGTATGAAATGCACTTCTGAGAATTAACCAATGGCGTGAGAAGGCAGCCCCTCCCTCCCCGGTGCACAGTCTCACTGCTGACAGTACCTTCCTTCTTCTCAGCCTGCCGCTGTTTTTGTCTGTTCACTTCAAAGCCATATTCAGCTGCGGTTCTCAAAGACAATCCAGTGCTCTGGTGTCTGCTTACTGGAACTGAAATGCTTTGTTTTAGAGTTGTCTTAACAGTTAACCTTATTGGTCTAGATTTACCACCTTGACCTACTTCATTCATTTATTTTCATGGAAATAGAGACTTCTGATGATGACTCATATGAAAGCATCCATTAGACTGGCGTTCAGATAAAATTAATTATTATCCTGATAAATTGCTCCATTCACATTAGCTCTTCTGAGCATGAATCAGAGGAAATAAAATACTTATATCTGTGTAAGTAATTCTGGGGGAACATAGACACTTCTACTTTAAAACATGTTTTAAAGTGTTACTTTAATCCCTGATAAAAATAAATCATTGCTCAACTAAAATTTATATTGTCTCTATCACCTTCAGACACGTTTAAATCATGGCTGCCCCTTGTTGAGGCTTGACCCTCACTGAAATAAAGGAAGACAGAAGAACAAAGGAAGCAATTGAAATGACTGTGTTCTGTTTAAGGCAGTTTTTCTTCTACTTCCTTTTACTTTGGCTCACAAGGATAAGAGAAGTTATTGTTGCTTAAGAATGGCAAAGTCATCATTGAAAGCCAAGAAAAAAATAAGGAAAACTCAGTACCAAATAAGTATTCATCAGTACACTCTGAAGGGGTGCCAGTGAATATCAAAACCCAACAAATGGGGGCCAGCGCTCTGGCATAGTGAGTAAAGCTGCCGCCTGCAGTGCCAGAATCCCATATGGTCACCGGTTCGAGTCCCGGCTGCTCCACTTCTGATTCTGCTCTCTGCTATGGCCTGGGAAAGCAGTAGAAGATGGCCCCCAAGTCCTTGGGCCCCTACACCCACGTGGGTGACCTGGAAGAAGCTCCTGGCTCCTGAGTTTGGATCAGCACAGCTGCAGCCATTGCAGCCAAATGGGGAGTGAACCAGTGGATGGAAGACCTCTCTCTCTCTTTCTGCCTCTCCTTCTCTTTCTGTGGAACTCTGACTTTCTATTCTTTCTTTCTTCCTTCCTTTCTTTTTCTTTCTTTTTTTTTTTTTTTTTTTTTTTTTTGACAGGCAGAGTTAGACAGTGAGAGAGAGAGACAGCGAGAAAGGTCTTCCTTTTTCTGTTGGTTCACCCCCCAAATGGCTGCCATGGCCGGCGCACTGCGCCGATCTGAAGCCAGGAGCCAGGTGCTTCCTCCTGGTCTCCCATGAGGGTGCAGGGCCCAAGGACCTGGGCCATCCTCCACTGCCCTCCCAGGCCACAGCAGAGAGCTGGACTGGAAGAGGAGCAACCGGGACAGAACTGGCGCTCCGACAGGGACTAGAACCCGGTGTGCCGGTGCCACAGGTGGAGGATTAGCCCAGTGAGCCACGACACCGGCCCATGTAACTCTGACTTTCAAATAATAAATAAATAAATCTTTAAAAAACAAACCCAAGAAATGTTACTGAAGATCGATATTTTTTAATATTCAAAGAGTCCCTCAAATTGTTTTCTTAGACTCCATGATTTGAAGATACTGATTAAAAATGGGGCTTCCTTTATCTTTAGTAGATTAAATGTGAATATAACTAACCAATCATGTATAAATCATTCTGTAGGTAACTGAATGCAGCTTGGATAGCTAGAACTTTAACATTTTGAGTCTGCTTTTCTTGCTTTATTTTAGGAAAATTATAATATGCATTGTTTAAAAAATCAACACATTTAAAGATGCAATTGGTTTTATTAGTGATTAAAAAATAGTGTTTCACCCAAAGATTTAGAAAAGGTGCTTCCATTACTGAGCAGAGAGGGTTGGCATCATAAACAGAAAAGGACTGAAGAACAAAACAGGGATCAACAAGTAGACTGGGGAGTGAACTAGCAGATGGAAAATCGGTATCTCTCTCTCCCCTCTCCCTATCTCTGCCTTTCAAATAAACTTCAGGATCAGTTTGCCAAATTTTACCAAAATCTGCTCGGACTTTTACTGTGATTGCTCAATGTACATTTTAACAATATCAACTCTTCCAAGACAAAAACATGATATCATTTTATTTATTTAGATATTCTCTAATTTTGTCAACAATATTTTATAGTTTGTAGTGTACAGGTCTTCTACATATTTCATTAAATTTATTCCTATGTAATAAATGTTTTTAAGACACTTGTAAATGGTGCAATTTTATAATCCTAGCATACTGTTTATTGCTAGTGTACTGATTGAACTTGTACAGTGTTGTCACGCATTCTTATTTCTGGGAGTTTGTAGAATCCATTACTTTCACTACATCTAATCATGGAGTCTTCAAGTAGATAATTTTATTCCTTACTTGTTTTTCAGTCTTTTTTCCTTTGCTTCTTTCTTTCTTTTTCACTTTAACTTTTAGGATCTGTGGTATATGCTGAATAGAAGTTTGTCTTGTTTCTGATGTTGGGATAGGCAGGGTGGCAAGGATGGGGTATTCAATATCTTGTTAAGTATGATATTAGATACAAGTTTTCATAAAGTACCTTTTTCCACATTGAAGAAGTGCTCTTGTTTTCTAGCTTGCTGTGACTTGTTTTTGTGCTGTTATTGTTTTCAAAATCCTGAATAAATGTTGAATTTTGTCAAAGGCTTTCTCTGTGTGTATTGAGAAGAGCCTACGATTTCTTTCTTTATTCTATTAATATGATGACCCATATTAATTGATTTTCTAACATTAAATCCACTTATAATTCCTGGGATAATCTCTACTTGGCTATAGTATATTCTTATTTTATTTATTACTGGATATTGTTAACATTACATTGAGTAATTTTATATTTATGTTCATAAGCAATATTTGTCTGTAAAACATTTTCCTTGTTATGTCTTGGGTGGTTTGGTCCCAGGACTATGTTGGTCTTATAAAATTAGTTTGCATTTAATATTCTTTCATTTATGAAAGGGTTTCTTAATTTTGATATTTTTAAAGATTTATTTATTGATTTGAAAGGGAGAGTTACAGAGAAACAGAGGCAGAGAGAGAGAGAGAGGGATTTTCCATCTGCTGGTTCACTCCTCAAATGGCTGTAGTTGCCAGAGTTGGGCTGATCATAAGCCAGGAGCCAGGAGGTTCTTTCAGGTCCCCCAAGTGGGTGCAGGGGCCCAAACACTTGGGTCATCTTCCACTGCTTTCCTAGGCCCAGCAGAGACTTGATCAGAAGTGAGCAGCTGGATCTCAAACCAACACCCATATGGGATGCTGTCACTGTGGGCAGCGGCCTTACCCACAGGGCCAGCCACTATTCATTTTGATATTTTTCTTCCTTAAATGTTTCATAGAATTTGCTTGTTAAGAGAGTGGATCCAAGATGCTGGAATAGAAAGGGAGCTAACTGCTCTAGTCTAGGAAAAGATAGTTTTAAAAAAGTGGAGACAATGCAGTCTCAGGGAACAGTTAGGGAGAAAACAGCAAAGGAAATGCTAATTAGAGGGACACTGTGGACCTACATGGAGGCTGTGGAGATGCACAACTCAGGACCTCAGCAGCTGAGAACCTCAGCACCAGCTCTGGAGAAGGAGGTGAGACCAGACTGCAGTAGCCCAAGCCACTGGTGATAAAGTTGTGGGAAAAAACCTGACGGGAATCCAGCTTGGAGTCTTGTCGGGGATAGGGTACCTACCTGCCAAACTAGAGGAAGAAAAAAGAGGATCAGGTTTCTCTCTTCCTGACCACCCTGCACTGGCATCCTATAATAAGCCGAGATAGGGCGAGAGCCATTTTGGATATAAATAATATAGATGCACCAGCTCGTGCCTATGTGCCCAGCAACTAGCTGAGCAGAGACGCCTGAGTCTGTCTGGGAGAACAGACTGGGGCCTGGATGCTTGTACTGTAGAAACTTGTGACTGGAAGGCCTGGATGGCAGGACTGTGAAAACATGGTGTGGGAGGGTTCAGGGTGTGGCTGGCACTTGCCGCAGTCACTCTGGGAGGCTCCACATGCTCAGGGCTCCCTGATTCCCCAGTGAGGAACATTGCTGGGGAATATGCTTGCACCAAGGACTGCACAGATCATTTATGTGGTTCTTGTAGCAGTGTGGATGAATACTGCACCCACTGGGGCTAGTGCCCAGGCCCTGGCCTCCTTTGAGGAGAGGAGGTATCATGAGACTATGTCAACAGAGCAGAACATATCTCCACCCCAATAAACAAAAAAAAAAAAAAAAGGAGATTTATGATGCCCAACTTGGGTATCACCTTGGACACTCCATTCACTCTGGTGCACTGAAGAGACCTCCCTAGCCACACCCCCTATACAACTCTAGGTAATCACTCAAAAAGCAGACATTCTACTAAGCCACAGAGTCATAGTCCAAAGATAAAAGCCATCACAGGGAAAAATAAAAAAAAAAAGAAACCAAGTGTCTCCACAAATGCCAAATAATAAATGCAACAATTCAAGAAACAAAAACAAGGAAGACAAACTGACACCATCAAAAGAACAAAATATTTAAATACTAGAATGTGAAGATGAAGAGATTGAAGGAATGCCAGAAATGGAAATCAAAAAATTGATAGTAGGATTACTTAGACATAATCAGAAATAAATCCACAAAATAATGAAATCTGTACATGACATGAAAGAAAATTTCTCCTATGAAATAGCTATATTAAAGAGAAAGCAAAATGAAATATTGCCAATGAAGAATTCAATAGAACAAATAAAAAATATGGTAGAAAGTCTTAAGAGCACATTGGGTGAGGCAGAGAAAGATCTGTTAGAAGACAAATCTCTGGGAATCTTACAGTCAGAACAAAAGAAAAAAATAGAAAACTAAAAAACTGCATTGGAGATTTATGGGATACTATCAAATGAACCAACATACAGGTCTTAGGAGTTCCTGAAGGCATGGAAAGAGAGAATGGATTAGAAGGCCTATTTAGTGAAATAATTACAGATAACTTTCCAAATTTGGAGAGAGAAAGGGATGTCCAAGTACAGGAAGCACATAGAACTCCTAGTAGACATGACCAGAAAAGATCTTCACCAGGACACATTGTAAACAAACTCACCACAGTAAAACAAAAAGAATAGATGATAAAATGTGCACGAGAGAAATGCCAGATTACTTTCAGAGGATCTCCAATTAGACTCACAGCAGACTTATCATCAGAAAACCTACAGGCTAGGAGAGAATGGGGAGATATATTCCAAGTCTTAAAAAAAAAAATTGTCAACTCAGAATACTATACCCTGCAAAGCTCTCATTTATGAATGGAGGTGAAATAAAGACCTTTCATAACAAATTGATTTTATCACCACTCATCCAGCCTCACAAAAGAAGCGTAAGGATGTACTACACACAGAAACATGGTCATCACTATGAAAGAAGGTGAAGGCAGAAAATCTCTAAGTAAAAGTACAAAGGAAATGTAAAGTAAACAATGGGAATATATATGGGAAAATGGCAGGGCCAAGTCGTTATGTATCAATATGTGGTGGTATGAGAAGGCCATGCCAAGATGGCCGCTGGCAAGTGAGCATCAGTTACTCAGGAATGGCTGTGAAACCCACCTGGCAATGGAGCCTGCCTGGCAACAGGCTGTGATTGGAAGGCTTTGGAAACCACATGGCAAACGTAGCCTGCCTGTGATTGATTAGGGCATAGACCACCCCTTGACCAGATTGGCTGCCTTAGCTAAGACATGGAATCAACCCAAATGCCCGTCAACTGAAGACTGGATAAAGAAATTATGGGATATGTACACCATGGAATACTACACAGCAGTAAAACAAACAAACAAACAAAAAAACTTAAATCCAGTCATTTGCAACAAAATAGATGGTACTGGAAAACTTCATACTTAGTAAAATAAGCCAGCCCCAAAGGGACAAATACCATATATTTTTCCTGAACTGTGATAACTAATAAAGCACCTAAAAGGCAATCTGTAGAGTGAAATTGATACTCTGAGAAGCAATGACTTTGAATAGCCTTTTTCTTGACAGTTTAAGGACAGTTATTTTTTTCATACTATTTGTTGAACTCTTTACTTAATATAATCATATGTGTATAAAGTTAATTGAAAATAGATCTTAGCAAAAAATAAGAGTGGGAATAGGAGAGGGAGGAGGAAGAGGCATGGGAGTGTAGGTGTGAGGGTGGGCACATCATGGCTTTCCCAGGCCAGCACTTGTACAGTTAAAAAACTTGCCAGGGAACCCCAAACCCCCTTAAGCTGGGCAATAATAATAGCATTTTAAATGTTGAAATTTTCATATGGATAGGATTAAATATTTAGGTAATCATATATATAGGATTAAGTGTTAAGGTGATCATAGGTAAGTTTTTGGTAATAATGATAGATTGAGTTAAAAAGGAGTGAATGCTCTAAACATGGAACGCAGTCCATACAGCCGACTCATAGAATGATAATCACCCTCATGGCATTCTGGTCTGACTGGAAAGCCTATGAGAGCATTTCAGGCATGGAATGCCAAGACACTGTGGCAAAAAATGTCTTACATGAAGGACCTCTGTGGGTGAAACCCCAGTGGAAAGAAGTGGTCATCAAAGGAGGAGGCACTTTCCTCTGATGGGAGGAGAGAACTTCTACTTTGCTTATGGCCTTGTCTAAATACTGATGGAGTTTGTAGACTCAAAAGGCTTCCATAGCCTAGGCAGCTCATCTCAAGAGCCTCGGGTGATCATTGATGTCATACATAAGAGTAGTCACAGTACACTAACTTCCCATGTATGACCTCTATCCTCAAGGAGTTGTATTATGAGAGTTAACAGTAAAACTTGTCCTCAAAGATTTATTTAATTTCAGTGTATTAAGTGGAGGATATTCTTATGTCTCATAAGTTTAGTTATGCCTAAGTGTCCAACTCCATTGCTTATTTTCTTAGGTGCTTCTTTAATTAATGATAAAACTTGTTCTCAAATACTTTCTTTTAATGTATTAAGTGGAGGTTATTCTTATGTTTCATAAGATATAGTTAAATCTAAGTGCTCACAAAAGATGTATCATTTTTGGATGCCTGTTTAAAGTTAATTAATTTTCTCAAAAAAAAAAAAAGTGAAATTAGCTTGGCCACTTCTCAGCCTTTGGCTAAGATCAAGTGGAGATAAAATGAGTTTGAACATCCCTTGTCTCAACTGTAGAGGAACAGGTTTTTTTTTTGTTTTTTTTTTTTTTCATACAAATTGTTGAACTGTTTACTTAGTATAGAGTTAATCTGTGTATAAAGTTAATTGAAAATAGATTTTAGGGGCCGGCGCTGTGGCATAGTGGGTTAAGCTGCCACCTGCAGTGCTGACATTCCATATGGGTGCTGGTTTGAGTCCAGGCTGCTCCACTTCTGATCCATCTCTCTTCTATGGCCTGGGAAAGCAGTAGAAGATGGCCCAAGTCCTTGGACCTCTGCACTCATGTGGGAGAAGAAGAAGCTCCTGGCTCCTGGCTTTGGATAGGCACAGCTCCAGCCATTGCGGCCAACTGGGGAGTGAACCAGTGGATGAAAGACCTCTCTCTCTCTGCCTCTTTCTCTGTGTAACTCTGACTTTAAGATAAATAAATAAATCTTTAAAATAAAGAAAGAAAATAGATCTTAGTTAAAAAATAATACTGGGAATAGGAGAGGGAGGAGGAAGAGGGGTGGAAGTGTGGGTGGGGAGGATGGGTACAGAGGGAAGAATCACTATAGTCATAAAGTTGCACTTATGAAATGCATGAAATTTTATTCCTTAAATAAAAGGTTCCATTGGAAAAAATGTATAAATAGAAAGTAAAAAAATCTTATATTAGACATCACAAAATTAATTATAAAAAGTATTATAAAATAATTATACATAAATTTCAAAAAATTTTTGCACTCAAGTGAACTTGTCTTTTAATGCCATCTTTTCATGAACACTTGAGGTACCTGTATATTTTAGAAATTCCAGAGTCTATTATATTTCCACAAAGAGTATTCAGTTTCATTCTGGCAGTCAGAAAGTTGGTGGATATCCTGGGTTCTGTTCAGCCTTTACACTGGCAGCATAATTCTTTAGGGGTTCAGTGGGAAGTATGAGGCATTCATCAATCGCCTTAGCAGGATTTGAAAACTTCTGGTTTCTGGAGCAATCTTAGAAAGGATCCCCAGTAGAACTGGAAATACCATTCCTCACCAATGTAGTAGAATGGGGCTGAGATCCAGATGAAAGTTTCTATAAAGGAAATGGAAAGCTATTTTTACACAGCTGGGTACTTTGACCTGTGAAGCACGCTTTCGCTGTAGTTAACAGGGTGAGCTGTTTTATGGAGCCATTTCACAAGGTACCAGCCGTAGCCTACCAAAGCACACTTTTGCAAAAACAAGTTTTATGGATGGGTAAATACTTGTCAGACCAGGGGATCATGCACCCCACTGACGTCATGTGACCCTATTAATTACTGAGTCCCAAGAAAAGATCATCAGGTAGAAGAGAACTCTGTATGGTTAGACCCTGTGATGGCTCCACATAATTTCCAGACTATCTGCAGTAGAAAAAGGTTTTCCCCATGACTCTGAAGATCATGAATGTCTGGAGAATTTCCCCCAGGTTACATGTGAGGAGACAGTTCTCTAGGAATCAGTAAAACATAGTCAACTATGCCGGAGTTTCCAAATGTGAGTTATGGTTTGGACAAGCTCCAACCTTTGTTATGCTTTTCAAAAATAGCATTCATTGTATTGCTGTTCATTCTTTCATTCAACTTATGTTAACTGAGCATTTTACTAAGAGCCAGTTACTATTGTAGCACTGGACTACTATAGGACCATGCAGAAGTTCCTCATCAGAAACAGTTTTGCAACTGTATGGGGACTTCCTTTGTTCAAAATGCCTGGGAGTTTCTACCGACCCTGACTGCCAGGTAAAGGTGACATAATACATGGGATGTTTCTACAAAAGAGTATACCAATAGCACTTGCCTGGGTCAGATTTCTTTTCATCTTTTTTTAAAGATTTATTTTTATGTATTTGAAAGGCAGAATGATGGACAGAGAGATATTGAGAGAGAGAGAGAGGGAAGTAGAGAGAGATCCTCCATTTCCTTGTTCTCCCCCCAAATTACACCAATGGATGGGGGCTGGACCAGGCCAAAGCCAGGAGTCTGGAACTCCATCTGGGTGTCCCAGTAGGGTGGCAGGAACCCAAGCACTTGAGCCATTTTCCACTGCTTTCCCAGGTGCATTAGTATGGAGCTGCATTGGAAGTGGAGCAATTGGAACTCAAACCAACACTCTAATATGGGATGCTGGAGTCACAGGAGGTGGTTTAACCCACTGTGCTACAATGCTGGCCCTAAAGTGTTCGTGTTTTGGAAAGAACATAGACATGAAGTCTTTAAAACAGAAAATGACTTCATAGAGTGAATTAGGCATGTTTAAGCCTTTTTGAGCACTAAAGCGTCACCGGTTTGCCTTTCTTCACATGTCTATGTAGTTACACTTGTCATGGTGTCACAGAGTGCTGAAAACCACCACTAGAAGTCACAGCTGCCTTCCCATGGGGCTATCCTGAAGCTAACACAGAACCTCCATTCATATAGGCAGTCGTGGGGAAGTAGCACCTTCTGTGCCTATTCTGCCTTCCAAATCAAAACCAGAACCTCGGAATGTAGGAAAAAGTAGTGTCCAGGTTTCTGGTCCTTGTAATACAGAGAAGCAACACAGATCAGAGATTCTCATACCATACACTGTCACAGGAGGACTTGTCAAAAGCTGATAGCCTGGAATTGGGCATCCTGCTTAAGCCCTGGGAAACTGCATCTCTCCAGAGATGCTCATGTCAGTGGTAAGGAGCCACGTGTTCAGAACACCTGCTTAGAGAGGTAGAAACAATGCTGCATGCAAATGTACAATGTGGCAAAGCCCGATAAGGATGTTGTATTTATTCCAAGTGAAGCAATGGCATTAGAGGGTGTCTCCACTGAGGAATGATATGATCTGACTTCCATTTTAAAAAGATCACCTTGGCTTCCAGGGAGAGAACAGAATTCAGGATAGCAAGCAGAAGGCTGTTGTGAAGGAAAAAATACACACCGTAGAAACTTCACAAAATAGAGTGGTAAATACAGTATAAATCGCTTACAAGGTCACCATACATATAGTACCATCATGCTTAACATTTAGATATATTTGCTTTGTGTGGCTGTACTGATACTACAGGTTACACTCTTTATGACATCATTTTTAAGCTGGAATGCATCACAGCATTGAGTTTTCCTTGGCAACACTGAAATGAAACTACTTGTTTCCTGCAGAACAGTGTACAAATGCATTTCCTGGGTTGCCCCTCTCTTCAATTCCTCTTCCTCACTCACCTAACTGACATGGAAAACACTGTAATCATGATTCCCAGTCCTTGATGACTTTTTTTTTAAGCAGTAAGCTTGTTAGCCAGGCTCAATGAAGAGAAATATACCTGACAGACCAGGCAGGCATCTCAGGAAAGAACTGTTCTGGACTGCAGTTTGCATGAATATGGGTATGAGCCTCTGTTGACTTCCACAAATGTTTCTGAACACCAACAGCCTACTTCTTCAGTTACTGAGGGAGCGAGAGAGAAGCTTGGCATAAGGCTCGCTGAGCTCACCGATTCGGGATTCCTGAGATCACAGTGTAGATAACAAACTGCCCAAGATGGGATTTGACATGTTCTTTCTCTGTGTATCCCTTTTGACTTCCATTGGGAAACAACAGAGTTTTGTTCTCCTTTTTCCCTCCCAGAGACTTGCTTTAGAAGCATGGCTTGTCTATAGAGTGGCTATAGATGATACACAGTTATTCTAAAAAAGGATGAATTGGGCTAAATGTGGTTACCTATGCTGCATAGAATAAAAGGAAATAATTGTGTAATATATAACTGAGCAGGAAAGACATTCAGGGAAAGCCCCCAAACAAGAAGAGAAGTCAAAGCCTCAGTGCTCAACTGCATCAAATGCAGGGAGAGAATATCGACCCCTAGTGCCCACACAGGAAGAGGTAACCTGTGCTTGGGAATACACAAGAACCTCACGTAGTTCCTGGGAAAAAAATTAAAAGATAAGTTCATGTCAGTGCAAAGTTTTTGAAATCCATCCATACAAATGATTCTCAAAAAGTTCATGAAAAAGTGTATTATAAAATGCTATGCAAGGATTTCAAAATTTTTTGTCACCAAAAGAAACTTCTCTTTTAATTCCATAAAGCTTTTAAGCTCCTTCAAGCTAAGGTACAGGAGCTAAATTAACAGTCATTATTTAGAACACACACATGCACACACATACACTCACACACACACACGGTACAGGAACTGAAGGTAAAAGAAAATTTCTCTCTATAGAGAAGTCTGTATAACAGAGAGTTGTCTTCCCCTTAAAAAGGAGTCTAGAAAGTGTTTCCCCATAGTACCAGAGAAGCCAACCATCCTACTAGAATTTTTGTTGACATAAAAGTTACCCATGACAACCCTGGGCCAGGCACAGGCATGGTGTGAGAATTATATCATGTCTGTGCTTGGGGAATGATAAATTGAAAAATTAGTATTAAAAATCTAGACTAAGGTCACAGAAAGTCCTAAAATTGCAGAAATGGAAACAAGGCAGCACTCTGAAACCATGCAGGGGACATTATCACTCCCAAAGCAATGTTAATGCCAGCAAAAATGATCCCACTAAAAAAAGTTACAGACAACACAAGGAGAGAAATTTATCAAGAGCTAGAAGTGACACCAAATAAGATAGTTAACACCAAGACCCAACAATATTCTGATTCTTATCTGAAAAAGACTACAAAAATGCTTAAAATTACTATTAGAGACATAGAAACTATATTGAAAGGATACAACAGTGTGAAAACATACCACACAGTTTTGAAATGGATTGAATAAAAGTTTTAGAACAAAACATTCACTGAAATAAAAAAAAAGAGATGAGTCAGGATAAAGAGCTGATTAGACATGAGAGGTTGGAAAAGATGAGAAAGAATCTGCAGGTGGTGGGGGGTGTCTCTCCAGTGTTGGAATTTGAGCTAATGGATGCTGTACCAAGAAACTCACAGGAAGATGAGGGAAGCAGGACAGGCCTGGAAGAAGAGCCAGCAAAGTTCCACATCCGTGCACTCTGATACTGGGGGTTTCAACCAGCACCTCGACCACTGTGCCCTGAACTTCTGCATCTTTATTACAAAAATATTTGTGTGAAGACAGAGTTCCAGAGAGAGAGAGAGCGAGAGAGAGAGAGAGAGCTTGTGTCTGCTGATCTACTTCCCAAATAGGCACAATGGCCAGGGCTAGGGCAGGCTGAAACCAGGAGCCTAGACCTCCATCTGGGTCTCCCACATTGGTGCTGGGGCCCAAAGACTTGAGCCATCTTTTGCTACTTTCTCACGCACATTAGCAGGGAGCTGGATCAGAAGTGGAGCAGCATGGACTCGAACCAGCACCCATACTAGATGCCGTTTTCACAGGTAGTGACTTGGCCCACTGTACCACAACACCTTGCCCAACTTCTACATCTTGAATAGCATCAGCGTTATCCCACCTTGAAGCAAAAAAGCTGAGGTTTTTACACCCACAGCAATCATTCATTTTTGGATGAGAGTCACTATTAAGAATGGAGACATACTGGCTGGCCTTGTGGTGCAGAGACTTCAGTCATAACTTGTGATGTCTGCATTCCTTACCAGAGGGCCTGGGGTCAAGTCCTGCCTCCACTTCTGATCCAGCTCCCTGTTAAGGCACCTGGGAGGCAGCAAAGGATAGCCCAAGTACTTGGGTTCCTGCCACCCATGTGAGAGACCTGGATTGAATTCTAGGTCCCTGGTTTTGGCCTGGCCCAACTCCAGCTGTTGCAGGTATTTGGGAAGTGAACCAGCAGACAGAAGTGCGCGCGCTCTCTCTTATTTAAAACATAGAGAAGGGAAGCATAACCTGCCAGGCATCTCCTAGTGAGGGGTGTCCTGCCTTCCAAGACGATTCTCCAGAGAAGGATGTAACTGGGAGCCCTCAGGCACCAACACAGCAGGAAGAGGGTGGATGGCTCCCCGGTGAGGGGAGAGGTCAATCAAAAGGTTTGAGAAAGGCATGTAAAATGAGGCCAGAGCATCCAGAGATGGAAAATCTTGGAGGAGACATTAAGTACAAGGTAGATAAAGCATATCCAGTTAAGATCTAATGGGGTTCCAGGAAATGAAAATGGAGGTCAACTTTATGTAAAGGCATTTTGTCACTCTAGAGGAAGACAAATTGGGCTGGCGTGGATGCCTGTGCTGGACAAACCATGGCAGGTTCTTAAGAGCTGAGGGGTGTTCATAAATAGAAAAAGACATGGCTATTCAGATTGAAGAAGCTGCAGAGTTCTGAGCAGGATAAACATGCCAACAAATAATTCATGTGGAACTACAGAAAATTAAAGTAAAAAATAAAATCTTGAAGTTAAATAAGGAGAAAGGACGGTTCATCTAGTAAGGGAAAACAGCCAGGTAAATGTCACACTTCTTATTGGGAAAAAGAAACATGAAAAGCAAACGTGAATAGCAAAATATATTCAAATTGAAGAAGAAAAAAATCAGTCAACCCCAAATTCTGAATACAGCTGAACTGTGAATTAAAATAGAGAATGAACAGAGGTGAGGACGAATACCGAAAAGGACATCCAGAGTTCACAGTAGATGCTGACGCCATGGTGCTAACTACTGAAACCCGCCCAATGCCACAACTGTTAATTTTTCCAAAAGCTTCTAATCTGACCATTTGAATTTTTTTCTGTATAAATCTGTGTCCATAAAGAGCCTTTTAAAATGCATATACTAATTATGCTTTCCTTCATACCAACCATTCTTCATTCTAAACTTTCATTTAAGGAAAGAGAAAAGAGCAAGACCACCTCATCCATCATTTTATTCCCGATCACTAATAACATTGCTAAGTCTCCTTGTAGGAACTCAGCCAACAGTTATAGGACAAACACATTACATAATTGCATCTCTAAATCTTAAGCTCTGGAATGTTTCCCCTTCCCAATCAATATTCTTTTTGAAGTTTATAAAAAAATAATCTAGTCATAATCTTCAACCTTTTTTTATAGCTGATAGAGAATTTGTTTATTTTAGAAGGAGTGGAGAAGTGAACTATTTTTCTGTAGAAAGAGAACATAGTTTTGTAAAACTTTGTTTTATAGCTTTATCCAACTGATAGTTAAGAATGTTATACTACCATAGTTTTAATGATCAGCGACTATTTTAAAATTTACTGTATATGAGTGAAATGATCATTTTTCCATTCAATTATTATTTAAAGCCATTGACTGTATTCCCACTAAAATAGGATCTTTTTGCTTTTTATTTGTTAAATTTCTTATTCATTGAAGTATTAAGCCTTTTTACTATAATGTTAATTTAAAATGTTATCTCAAAAACTAAAATAAACAAAAGAGAGAAAGGGAGATGGAAGGAGTGTGGGAAGGAAAGAGAAGGTGATAGGAAGGAAATATTATGCTCTCAGAATTGTATCTTCAAATCACATTGAATCTGTTAAAAACTAACTAAAAATTAAAATAAAAATTGAAAAAAATATATTTTCCAAAAAAGAGAAAACACTGAAACAAAATTGAGTGAAATAAAACAAAAACTAAATAAAAAGAAGGAAAGAAAAAAAGAAAGGGGGAGGAGAAAAGGAGGTAGGAAGGGAAAAATCATTTTATTCTTAGATTGTATCTAGGAACCTTATGGAATCTGTTAAAAACTAAATAACCAAAAAATATTTTTAAGTTATAAAAACAAATTCCTTTTTTCTTTCAAAAATATTTATTTGTTTATTATTTATTTATTTGAAAGGTAGAGTTACAGAGAGAGAGAGAAAGAGAAAGAGAGAGAGAGAGAGACAGAGAGAGGAAGAGACAGAGAGAGAAGCCATCCATCAGCTGGTTCATTCCCCAAATGGCCTCAACGGCGGAGCTGGACCCTCAGAAACCAGGAGCCAGGAGCTTCTTCTGAGTCTCTCCGGCACAAGCATTTGGAACATCTTCCACTGCTTTCCCAGGCCATCAGCAGGGAACTGGATCAGAAATAGAGCAATAGGCACCCATGTAGGATCGAGGCACTGCAATGGAGGCTTAGCCTGCTAGGCCATACTGCCGGCCCCGTCCTGAGTATACCCTCCAAATGATAGCAGGGATCCTAAAGTTAGATTCCCTATAGGACAGGAACAGATACTACTCATAAATTTGGGGAAAGGACAGGTGCAATAGAATAGAATGCTACGATCTTTGACAAATACAATAAAAATGTATTAAAATTCTATTTTCCAAAATATTGTGGATTAGATATTCTGGAAAATACCACTAAAATTTTAAAAATACAATAAACATGTAGACAGTTACTCACTTATATGAAGGATCTCATACTAGATGATGAAGCTAAAATAATGGTGAAACCCTGGAACTGCTAATTGACACCAGAAAGCTTGTGTTTTGGATTCTAATGTGAGGCAGAGGGGTGGGGCTTAAATCAACATAGGGTGGGAAGTTGGGACTGAAATGCCTCCCTAAATCTTAAGTCATTAAAATGTTTAGCTTTGATGAAAAAATACATTAGAAAAAAAATGCATTTCTTGTTGCAAGGAAAGACACTTTTCTTTCTCAGCATCAATTTTGAGTGGGGGGAAAAAGCACTAATTAATTCTAGGCCTGACCTCCTAAGAGATTGAGGCTCCTCTCAGTACAGGAAATCCTTCAGTGAGAAATTAAATTAATCATAATGAAGTCATGATCCAGGACTGTGGATGTTCTCAATCACCTGTCAGACACCAGTCATTTCAGAGTTATGGTCCCTGAGCCAAGGCCTCCGGGAGAATTCACTAGATGTAGGGTGACTTGAATCGACTAGAAATGATGTTCTTCCTCTCGAAGCTTTCTAGAGATCCCTGATTTATAAATGAAGTTAGGCTAAAATATCTGTAAGATCTCTTCCATGAACAGCTTTCTGTCCGTCTCATATGACTCGTGCCACAAATCTCAGAATTTGGTGAGCTTGTTTTGTGGTGACTTCAAGTCTTCGGAAAATGTTACATGAATTGTCTTATGGTGCAAACTCTGTTGATGTTTCATACCTTGAAATAGCATGATGGAAAACTCTTAAAACATTTATTCAGTTAATTATAAAAAGATAAACAGTTCTTGTCTGCACAGGTCAAAATCCTATCTTACTTGGAAGAGGATCAAAACCCAAACTAAGGAATTAGCAAACAAATCGCCATTAAGCTTCACTTGAAGTATTTAATATAAGGAGTCTGGTTCTCAACTGCAGAAAATAAAAACAAGCACAGTTTGGAGGTTGGTTGAATTGAACAGAAAGAAGCTCACACCTGTTGTCGAGGGATCCTTGCCAAGCCACGGGAACCGTCCTTGGTAAAGGGACTGAAGTCCTTGGCAGTGGAGTTCTTTTGCTTTAGTTTCACTGGAAGTTTTACCAACAGAAGATATTTCCATCTGGATGGAGAGTTCAGTGAACACTGATGAGTGTTAGCCCTGTGTATTTTGAAACTCCATGTCTAGTTGTCTCAGGCATTTTTGGCATAGGTGAACTGTGAGCAAGTCATTCAGGCTCCAATACTAACGTCTTTAAAAAAATTTATTTGTTTATTTGAAAGACAGCATTACATAGAGGCAGAAGTAGAGAGAGAGAGCTTCCGTCCACTGGTTCACTCCCCAAATAGCCACAATGACTGGAGCTGAGCCAATCTGAAGCCAGGAGCCAGGAGCTTCTTCTGGGTCTCCCACATGGGTAGAGCGGCCCAAACACTTGGACCCTCTTCTACTGCTTTCCCAGGCCAAAGCAGAGAATCGGATTGAAAGTGGAACGGCCAAGACTCGAACCTCGAATCAGCACCCATATGGGATGCTGGCACTGCAGGTGGTGGCTTTACCCACTACACCACAGCCTCAACGCCTCCAATACTAACTTTTTTAAAAATTATATTTATTTATTTGAAAGGCAGAGTTATAGAGAGGCAGAGGCAGAGGCAGAGAGAGTCTTCCATCCATTTGTTCACACTCCAAATGGCTGCAACGGTAGGAGCTGAGCCGATCTGGAGCCAGGAGCCAGGAGCTTCTTCCAGGTCTCCCATGTGGGTTTAGGGGCCCAAGAACTTGGGCCATCTTCTGCTGCTTTACCCAGCCATAGCAGAGAGCTGGATCAGAAGTGGAGCAGCCAGGACTCGAAGTGGTGCCCATATGGGATGCCAGTGCCACAGGCAGAGGCTTAGTTCACTAGGCCACGTGCCGGCCCCGCTCCAATGCTAACTTCTAAGGGGAGACTGAGCTACATGTAATTGAAAGGAACCATAGACATTTTTTTAATGAAAATCACATGAAATTCAAAATCATGTTTAGAAATTCAAATTTAAAGAGGAAGAATCTACCTGGAGACAGCAATATTTTGCTATCTATTTTAAAAAAGACTAGAATATAATTCTTCATTTTAACTGGACTGTTCACTCCTTTGATTCATATTAAAAAAAAAATACCCTAAAACTTTACGATTCCACTCTGCTGGTGTACGAAGGCATGTTGCTTCACCACTTATGTCATTCTCCAAGCTCTCATTAGGTGGTAGAATGAAGTCAGGTATAAAGCTCGCTGGGGCCTTGGGAAGGGGAGGGCATCTAGAGAAAGAACCATTTCTTTCCATAGTAGTTCTATTCTCAATGAAGTTTTGTTAAGTTTAATTGAGTTGAGCTGAGCTAAGCTGAACTGAATTCAGTTCAGTCTAAATGAATCAATTGCAAGTCATATTGATGATTTTTAAACGAAATTCTGAAAGAATCCTTGAAACTTGTAGCTTAAGGAAGGCATGCATTAACGACATCTATCTGTAATGTCTGTTTGGAAAGAGTTAATGGTCAAAAAGATTTGTTTAGGAGTGGTTTCCTCAACATCTTTAATATGCAATATTTGTTATCGTTCATATCCATTATTTTCCATTAGAACCACAAATGAAATAATATTTCCTGCTGTACTTCTTGTTAATGGCTGATTCTACAACTACACTTACAATTTGGGAGGGCAGGATTCACATTTCTCTATCCCAAGACTGGATTAGTCCTTGGCATACAACCATTGCTTAATAAGTATTTGATAAGTAGATCAATTAACTAATGAAAATAACAAGAAAAATACACTAACCATAATTATGTAATTATCAATGCATCTGAAGAGAAAACTTAGAAAAAGGAAAATTTTAATTTTTGTATTTATATTTAATTAAATTTGCTTTAGAATTGGAGTTTCTCTCTTCCACTCTGGTCTCACAAATTTCAGTATCCTAGAAAGATACAACTGCTTTGGCAGGAATTGTATTTAAACTTCCTGGTGTGTCTATATTAGTGCCTCGTTTGTGCCTTTTGTCCCTGTTTCTCATTTTGACCTGATTGCCATCTGTCTTCATAGGAATGGATACCTGCTCTGTGATTCCTTTCCTGTGATTGTGCTAACTTCTCTGATCTTTCCACTCTCTTTTTCTTGTAGCTTGGAGTGTTTAATTTACTGCCATCGAAATTCCTAGGTTGTGTCTCAGAGATTATTCAAGGGAGTATTAAAATTTTGTCCTATAGAAATTTTATACTACAGCAACACTCCAGAGTCAAAAACCATCACAGGTCATTCAGACCACAGATGTGCATGTAAAGAAGCAATGAGCAATGGTCTGGGATGCGAATCCTGAGACACAAAGATCCAGACTGGAGACACAGCAGCAGCAAGGTTTCGATCAAATAAGCCTAGAGGAGTGACTTATGACCATGAGAATTTCAAAGAAGTATCTGATTTCCTTAGTAGTTTGTTCTGTATTACCAACAAGACACTCATGACCTTGAAAGATGAAATAGACACCAATACTCACCAATTATAAAAGCCAAAAATCAGTCTTCAGATTACCACTGCTGTCAATGGAAAGGCAATGATACTTTCAATTTTCGTCCATTAATTCAACAAATTCAAGTAAGTATTTACTAATTTATGAGTTTTTCCTTCTTAGTTTTAAATTCCTGACTATGTAGGTGTTAGGAGACAGACAGATGAATTAAAATGAATAGTCTACCCCCTGGAGCTGGTAGTCTGAGCTGGAGGGAGTGGAGAGAAAAAAGCAAGTAATTTTACCAATAAAGATATGATTTTCATGTGGGATAAGTGCCTAGAATAAATGAATTCAGTTTTCTAAGATCATAAAGAAACCTTATAAGACTAGAGTTTCAAGACACACTCATTTAGGGAAGTAACACTTGAGCTTAGATCTACAAAATAAACAAGATTAAACTAAATGACTGAAAGTTAAACAGATAAAATTCATAAAAATGGAATTAAAGGATACATTTATTTTGGGACAAAAAACTTGCTATCCAACACAATGTTTTCATAAAACTCATTTTCTATGAACTTTTTGAAGGGCCCTCACAGATAATTAGATTTCAAAATTTGTTTTACACCAAAACAAACTTTTTTTTTTGACAGGCAAAGTTAGACAGTGAGAGAGAGACAGAGAGAAAGATCTTCCTTCCGTTGGTTCACCCCCCACATGGCTGCTACAGCTGGCGCCACACCAATCCGAAGCCAGGAGCCAGGTGCTTCTCCTGGTCTCCCATGCAGGTGCAGGGCCCAAGCACTTGGGCCATCCTCCACTGCCTTCCCGGGCCACAGCAGAGAGCTGGCCTGGAAGAGGGGCAACCGGGACAGAATCCCGCACCCCAACCGGGACTATAACCTGGGGTTCCGGTGCCGCAGGCAGAGGATTAGCCAAGTGAGCCGCGGCACCGGCCCAAAACAAACTTTTAGTTCTATTTCACACAAACTTTTTGAAGTACTCTTCTATAAGATCCTAAAGAAAAGTTCCCAATTAAGAGACCAGCATGCAACTTGATTTTGAGTGGCAACATGCTCATGATGGGAGAGGTAAAACTCTCGCTTCAGAGGTCACACATTTAAAGAGATAGCACTAGCCTGGAAGCTCCAGTAGGGAAAGGATTTGCTTAGTCTGATGCTCATGTTTCTATTTTTCTTTTCTTTATTGTTAGGATTTATTTAATTATTTAATTATATAGAGAGAGATAAAAAGAGAGAGAATCTTCCATCCACTGGCTTGCTCCCCAAAATAGCCACAACAGCCAGCGCTGGGTTAGGCTGAAATCAGGAGCCAAGAGCTTCTTTAAGTTCTCCCATCTTCTGCTGCTTTCCCAGGCCATTAGTGGGGAGCTGGACTGGAAGTGGGATGGGAACCAGTGTCCAGATAAGGATGGCAGCGTCGCACACAGGGGCTTAACCCACTATGCCACACCACTGGCCCCTGCTGTTTCTTTTGGCATGCAGCACAGAACCGCACATGGAGAAGGTGCTCCAACACTGGTCTAACAGCAACACACAGACAAGCTCCTGGGATGCCAATGGTAACCCAGAGTCTACTAGGCTACCCGGCACATAATAGCTGTTCAGTAAATACATTTCCACAAATCAGTGAATGAACGTCACTTGAATATACCACCATATTAGATCACTTTTCTTGGGTTGGAGTTTTCCTGTTTGATATTCATAAAGATGGAAGCCATCTGGACCTCATGTATTGTGTGGCACAATTTTCATCTGATAGAAAGTTGTTGCCTTGGGCTTTTCCTCCATAAAGAAATAAATAGCCTGTAATAAAATTTCAGGTAATTAGGAGGAATTTTCCAAGATGAACCAAAGAACATTCCTTTGGAAGTATATTTTCCTTTAAAATTTTTACTGTCACTTCTTTTACAAAGTTTAACATATGCCAAGACATAAAAGTTACTTTCTACCCAATATTCATTGCAGTCATGGAATCTTAGATTTCAAAAATGTTATTATACTAAAAAAACAATTATAACTTGAAGTAGATGAAAAATTCCCAGAATCTAAGTATATGAAGTTAAATTGGCATTGGGCACACTGTGCTTTAATTTGTCTTATATTAAAAAAAAAACAAAGTTACCAAAATACTGGCAAAATAATTTCAACATCTAATAGGAAAGGCAAAATAAACATGCCTACTTTGTTAAAAAAAAAAAAAACAAAAAAACAAAAAAACAGAACTTACATTCCTGAAAGGTTTTAGTGTATTTTCAGGTCAGCTGCAAAGTTAAGTGTTTATAAATGGAAAGATAAACAGTTCTAGAGTCAGACGGTCCAAGTCGCCTCCACTGTGTTTTCTGTGATGCTGCAGGCAGCTGTATGGCCAGGAAGTGGTAAACTGTCCAGGACGCCATGGATGCAGTGCTATGCCTGAGCAGTCACGTCTTTTTTTTTTTTTTTTTTAAGATTTATTTATTTATTTATTTGAAAAGCAGCATTACAGCATTACAGAGAGGCAGAGGTAGAGAGAGAGAGAGAGAGAGAGAGGGAATCTTCCATCTGCTGGTTCACTTCCCAGATGGCCGCAATGCCTGGAGCTGAGCCAATCTGAAGCCAGGAGCCAGGAGCTTCTTCCAGGTCTCCTATGTGGGTGCAGGGGCCCAAGGACTTGGGCCATCTTCTACTGCTTTCCCAGGCCACAGCAGGGAGCTGGATTGGAAGAGGAGCAGCTGGGACTTGAACCGGCGCTCATATGGGATGCTGGCACTGCAGGCAGAGGATTAACCTATTGCGCCACCACACTGGCCCCTTGCTATCATTTTTAATACTCATACTTAGTTTGTAATATTTCAATAGTGTATTGCTGATATAAATTGACTTCCTTATTTGGTATACACTGATATTTACTCTCAATTATTAAGTGACATATATTAATTATTGTAAAAATTAGTCAGAGATTCCTGACTTTTGCTACCAAAGAAAAATCATTTATTCTTTTATCCTTTCTTTTCCCTTAATACCTTAAATATATGTTTTTTATTGTGCATAAGAGTTGAGGGACCATTTTAAGAGGAATAAGTCTTTTTGTGGTCTTCTGTTATTTTAAAACAATGGGTGAAAAGTCATCTATTAGTAATCATCACCATCTTCATCATCATTAAATGGTTGTTAGTCCCTTTTAGGAGGCTATGGATTCTTCCTTCTGTGATGGGTTCCAATCTCTGTACCCAGTGGGGCTAATGGCTGATATGACTCTTTCCTTTGTTGGGAATAAACTTTTTCACCACTTTTCACTACTCATATAATTAACTGTGGGGCTTAGGGATTGACAAGTAGGGCTTTAACAATCTCCCACTGTTAGGGAGATTTGTTTTGGTTAAAAACACCCAGTTTTCATGGAAGAAGCGTGATCTGTGCTCTCACAACTTGCAGAGGATACTGAGTATCAGCCCTTGGCCCATCTAAATTCCTCAACACCCCCACCTTCAGTTCCCCTATGAAGAACAGAAGGTCCACCCAATGCCTCCTAAATTCTTGGTTTGAGTGGCCTGGAGAATACAAGGGAATTGTCTTCTTCAACACACTTTCCTCCAAGTCGTTTAGCTTCTCTGGGCCATATTATCTAGCTCCGAAGTCACTTATTTCTTCTATCGTCTAGAAGCCCAGCATATCATGCAGACCAGGCCACCCCTGTAGTCACCTGGAAGTGCCACTGTACTCCACCAACGCTAGGAGGCAACAGAAGGTTCTGATTTCCTGTGAGACAGATCACCAAGTGAGGCAAATCTCTGTGCTAAACTGCATCAGGCTGCAGATGTGGGTTTGAAAACATGTGCAAACATGGATTTGTGAAATTCCGAAGTCCGAAATGAACATTCAATGAATGAAGCCTGAAAGACGGGTTTTGTGCTTAGATTTTAGTGACGGATGGCAAAGGTGACATCTGAGCACATTTTCCTGATTGCTCTTTCCTTCCCATGGAATATTATCAGGAGAATCATGGTGCTTATTTTTTTTTATTTCCCTAATACAGTATATAAAAATAAAGCCTTTCATGGGAATTAAAATGAAAGAGTCCTTTCAGAGTTCCAAAAATATTACCCAAACTCTGCCAAGATTACTTTGGTCAAAGTTTCCATGAAAAGTCTAATTGCAAGGGAGTTATGCCTACACAGATGTGTATAAAAAGTACCTACTTAGTACTCCTTTATGAAATCCACACCATGGGAAGACAAATTTGGTTTATCCTACTATTCATATCACCACTTCTGTTGTTATGGCAGTTTTTATCCATGTTAAAAGATTGAAGTGTTGCAATTTTCTATCTCAACAGTAAATTCAAAAAGAATGTGTACTATAAACTTACCTTTTATATGTTTTTGTAGTACCTCTACATATCTTATATCAGCTTGGTAGATATTATTATTATTATTTATTTTTCACTTTTTAGCAATGAAGAAAGTAAAGCACAGAGAACTTAACTGACTTAAAACCTTACAGTAAGTAAATGTGAACTAAAATTCAGGAACCCAAGTCCAAATGTATTTCTGTATAATGAAATACTTGGATAATATTCCATGCTTGCAATAAAATAGAAAAATATGAAATAATGGGTTGGACTTGATGGGGGTGTACTCAGAAACTACACTTTTTTCTAGCATTATGCCTTGATTTTCAGAACCTGCATTGGCCACTTCACATGCCAAAGAAAACAAAGCTCTGGGAAACAAGGTCAAATCTAGACATGGAGTCTCTGGGTCTGCCCAGGAGAGCTTGAAGAAGAGGCGAGGTGACTGGAGCACTTATGGTAACTATGCTGCCTTTGAGAGATAGCATCGCTGTAACCCACACCACCATCTCATTAGCGCAAATTCTAATCTGGCTTTGTGCAAGATTTTCCATTCAGTCCTTGCTTATTGTCCTTTGGTAGACAGATCTGGCAAATGATATTTCAGTGACCTCATTCCCCTGAACTATGGGCTCAAGCCAGAAATTGAATTCTGCAAAATGGAAATGGCTTGAGGGAAAAGGGAATTATGGAGACTGTCCTAGTCAGAGAGGCTGTCAGAGTGAACGCATAAGAAATGATTGTCTCAGGAATGAACTTGGCTTCTTATTTTAGGATCAATTAACAGGTGATGTTGTTCCACATGGAATGGATAGAAAAAGAACTTATCAAATATAGGAGTATTAGAGTTGGTGAACTGTAAACCAAATTAACTTAACACTTAGGAAAATCAAATTTCCAATAAAGCAGTCATTTAAATGTAGTGCAGTAACATACAAAATACTTAAGTCTGGCATCCTATTCTGTTTAAATATTTTTGCAACATTTGTAAGACTTGTAGGTAAAATAAACTTCAAAAATTTCACCAGTACGTATACTGACTTAATGAAAAGGCGAGGCTACATTCTCTCCTGGAATATCCCAAAAGAATAGGGTCTCTGCCAAATATAAAGGGCCCATTTACTTGAACATTTCCCTGGAGCTAAAGACAGACAGACACTAACAGAAAAGGATAACAGATGAGTCTAAAGCATTTCTGACTCTACAAAGTTGTTTTTTTTTTAAACACAGATTTTTTTTTATTTTTTTATTTTTATTTTTTGACAGGCAGAGTGGATAGTGAGAGAGAGAGACAGAGAGGAAGGTCTTCCTTTGCCATTGGTTCACCCTCCCATGGCCGCTGTGGCCAGCGCAACGCGCTGATCCGAAGCCAGGAGCCAGGTGCTTCTCCTGGTCTCCCATGGGGTGCAGAGCCCAAGCACTTGGGCCATCCTCCACTGCACTCCCTGGCCACAGCAGAGAGCTGGCCTGGAAGAGGGGCAACCGGGATAGAACCTGGCGCCCCAACCGGGACTAGAACCCGGTGTGCCGGCGCCACAAGGCAGAGGATTAGCCTGTTAAGCCACGGCGCCGGCAACTCTACAAAGTTTTAACAACAAGTCTTGGAAACTAGAGATCTATAAACGTTCTCACAACAATTTTTGAAAAAGTAACAATATCTGTTGTAAATATATACAATAATGTAGATGCGTATACAGAAATTGAGTTTCCACCTTGCAAAAAACAGCAGGAAAGTGGTGCTTACTGCTCCTAGGTGTGACACGCCATGGGCATGGCAAACAGAACAGGAGCTAAGGATCCAGGAAGAACTAGGCTCACACCTCAGGCTTGTAAATATCTATGCGACTTTAGGCAAATTTACTTATTTATTTATTTTTGACAGGCAGAGTTAGACAGTGAGAGAGAGAGACAGAGAGAGAGAGAGAAAGGTCTTCCTTTTCTGTTGGTTCACCCCCCGCATGGCTGCAACGGCCAATGTGCTGCGCTGATCTGAAGCCATGAGCCAGGTGCTTGTCCTGGTCTCCCATGGGGTGCAGGGCCCAAGCACTTGGGCCATCCTCCATTGCACTCCTGGGCCACAGCAGAGAGCTGGACAGGAAGAGGATCAACTGGGACAGAATCTGCTGCCCCAACTGAGACTAGAACCTGGGGTGCTGGCGCCGCAGGTGGAGGATTAGCCTAGTGAGCTGTGGTGCCAGCCTGGCAAATTTGTTAATTCTCCTGAGCCTGAATTTCCTCCTCTGAATAATGGAGTTGTTAATAAGCCGAGAGGAGAAGTGTTTGACATGTAGCAGGTAGTCAATAAAGCTATGTTCCCTTTCCTGTCCTTGGCATAATTGTATGTGGTGAAATTTTGCTATTGGATACCCGTTTTGCTAGCAGAGTAGAATGTTCTAAGTCGAACACCACTAATCAGTGTCTTACAATATTTATAACAACCATCTATTTCTCAATTTGAAATTTTGTGTAATAAACTTATAATTAATCTTGATTAATCTTGTCACTTTCCACTACATGTTTACAGAGGGACTCACTTTAAACAACTGAATTTTTACATGAGTCAGAAGTTTTCCATGCCTTTGCAAATGATTTAGGAAAAAAAATAGCTACTCATTTTTGCTTGTTCACTAAATTTCTAATACTTTCAGCTAACTTTATTCTGTGTTTAGGTTATAAATTTTGTGTTCATTTGGCAAAGTTCAATAGGAGCAATGAATGAACACTGTGGTATCACCAACCAGAGTAAGACACTCTTATTTGGTAGGAATGGGACCATGACTATTTCTGATTTTAGGAGTCACATTCCTTGAACCAACAGCATAACTGTTTAGAGCCTGAAAAAAGGATGCAAACTGATATCTCATAAGCCTAGGATTTCCGGCTCTGAATTTTTTCTCAATTATGGTAATATTGCAAGAATTTCCAGGTTTCAGAATCCTGGTCACTCACATTCCATGTTGTCAGAATAAATAAACTCCACAGACATTTTTGGGCTGAATCACATTTAGCCCAATTTCACCAACCCACCGAGCTCTGAAGATACATTTTAAGGTCTAAGGCAAAGTTCCTGTGACAGCTTGTGTTTAAAATTTACAAAGCTCCTTTATTAATGTTGAAGGGTTAAATTCTAGGAGCCATTTCCAACCACTTTTCTTCATAGCCATAAAAATCTTCAGTATTTTTTCTGTTGTTCTCTGGATCAGCTAATACATTCACTCATCCAACAAAATAGGCTGGCTTTTTAGCTTCATTATTTATAACATTATACTATTGACTTTGGCCTATTAAATCTGCCATACATATAACTATATAAAACAAAATTGTATAGCATGATTTCTGAGTTTTGACTGTTTTTATTAAGTGCAAAGTGGCAAATTAGTATGATTAATCGTGGCTGAAGAGAGACTAAATCCAAATACTCCAAATAGACTAACACCTCCGTAATTGCAAAAAAGATCCACATTGGTTTCAGATCTACTGGGCTTTTTGCCTTCCAGATTCAGTCAGCATCCTGATTTTCTTTTGGCAAGACACGGCACCTCTGTTTACTCTCAAACCCTGTGGTTTTAGGTTTGCTGATGCCAGTCCCAGGCTCCAGTTAATCCTGGTCTGAACCATGTCTTATCCCACACCCGTGACAGCAGGGATTGGCCTAAGGGTGGTCACAAGACCTAAGTTGTTGAAAGGAGAGTTGCCCACAGGACTTTTGTTGAACTATTGAGAAAAAGAAGCTCCTTTTCCAAGGCAGCTGCTGAGAGGTTGTCATGTAAGCCTGGGAAAGTGAGACACATCTTGCTAGAATTAAACTCACACCTTGAAAAACAGAGCTGAGACAACATAGACTCCTTACGACAGCATCAGATCTGCTTTTCCTGAAATAGAATCTTCCCTTGGACTTTACAAATAGAGAGAGAGACAACTTACTCCGTTTTTTATTTGGCTGCTTTAGTAGAGCAATTTTAATTGCATTATCCCTGATCAATAGCATAGCCTTTCAAGAGGTCTGAACGAGCTACACATTCCTCAGGATCCTTAAGCATAGATGAAACACAAGGAATTTTCAAGAAGTTCATAGAAAATGCACATTATGAAAAAAACTACATGCATTTCACATTTTTCACAAAAAAGCTTACTTTTAAATTCTTTTGTCCACAAACTTTTTGAAGTATCATCATAATGATGCAAAGAAAATTATGTCAGTTAAATTGCCACCTTGTTCTTTGTTCTGAAATGTCCTTAACCCTGCCTACTATGATAGTGCTGTCTATTATCCTGGAATGAACCTTTGATGCAATAAGGAGGTACTAACACAATGCTTTTCTTCAGAACCTAACTATAGTACAGAAACAAGGCAAACAAAGCTTTAAGGGAGTTTAAGCTGACACCAGATTCAAGTGCCAGTGCCTCAGGTGAGTGCATTGTAGTGCAGAGCCTGACAAATGGGATTGCCCTCCTCCAGGCACATGGGCTGCACCCTCTCCTTGTAGGTAGCATCCTCTTTGCCACCTGCTGACCTTCACAGTTCCTTCTGTCCAGAATGCCTCTGCTGTTCTTACTTTGCAATTAATGTGTATTTATCCTTGACATTTTAATTCCTGGCTCCTGTGTATGGTAAAATCCTCTGTTAGCAACCACATAGCTAGTACCTATCCTTCCTAGCACCTACATATTCATAATTAATCTGTAATTACTCTAATACTAGTCTGTCTTCTCTTCCAGACTACATAGTCCATAAAATGAAGGAATGCCAACATCTTACCTGATTCCTAGAACACACACACACACAATTTAATAATTTCTTTGTAAAATATGCAACCTAGAGTCACCATTTTTTTGCAAACATTTGTTCTACTCTGAAGTCCTGACTTATCCCAGGCTCTTGCTCCAATATATCGGACAGGGAGAGACACATCTTGCTTTTATTTATTTCCAGTTGATCTATTTTTGCTTCTAGGCTCTCTCAAATCTCTTATCCCAAGACATTCACTGCTCAATTAATATACTTACAAATGGTAGCTATGTTTTGAGACAATTCCATGTAGATACAGGAATTTTTCATTAAATTCATGTTTTATTATGTGTAACAATTGTCTCTACCAGAACCCTGCTTTGGGGTCAAGTCACATGTAGGAGCCATATATGACGACTTTGGTAGACTGTGGTCCTCCCAGACCACAGGCAGTATCTCCTTCCTTCCTTCTAAGGGTAGCACAGTTATGGTCTCTGAGCTGAGAGGGTCTAGACTGCAGCCTGGTCCTCAGAGGACTGGATCAGCTGCTCACAGCATCCAGGGCCCATAGCACAATCTGATACATCTAAATTCCTCAGAAGGTAACAAAGGATAATGTTTCTCTCCTCAACCTCCATCATGTAATTGAAAATGGCATTTCTAAAGCCACACATCAATGTATCATATAATGAACTTTATATATATATATATATGTATATATATATATAAAACAGCCTGTAAGACAAAATTTCTCTTGACTCTCCCACCAAAATCATCTATTTACTTTTGAAACTCCAAAATGATGCCATAATAAATATTAGTATAAAAGTTAGTATAAAAGTTATGTTCAACCATCTGCTTTGCAGTCTCATTTAGCAAGATAACTTATGTAAGCACTACTGTCTCTTCAATCTCTCACACTATAAAAGGTGGGAAGCCATATTGAGCTTTTACGCGTAATAATGAAGAAGCCCAAGTGTCAATACCAAACCAAGTGTCAATACCAAATAATAAAGATAGGGAATGGCTTCCCCACCTACTTTGTAAGTGAACCCACAAATGACTTTGATAACTTATGTCTCAATCATTCCAGTCCTTACCTATATGTTTCTTTAATGTTGTCAGCCTTCCCCTGCCCTAGTTCTAGTACAATGTCATTCTCCTGTCACTCGCAGTGACCTGAGGAAGTCAGAATCTGCTTCTGCATGTCTCTGGTAGAGTCCTCCCATTTAATTCTTCCCAAAACACTCAGGAAAATTTTCTTCTAATAACTTTGAAGCAGCTATATTTAGGAAATTCAAGATAACTTCATGAATGTTCTTTTGTAAGAGCAATTTTAAAAGCTATAATTTCATGCCCCTATTACATACTCATTTGCTTGCAGTACAACTTCTGACTTTGTGTGGGTAATAAGAAATGACAGTTGACACATCACTACAGTGCTCTGGATCTTTGTGTATAGGATTGTTGTCAATTTCCATTGCAAAAAGAGTTAAAGAATATGGGGTCAATATAACTTCCAAAGGCTCAATGAAAAATAGAATTAAAAGGTAAGTTTATTTTGATGCAAAAAATGAAATTCATGTATAACTTTTTGCAATATACATTTTTGATGAACTTTTTGGGGTTCCCTTGTATATTTCTTTTTCTTTTTAAAGACTTACATGTCTCTTCTAATCAGTCTATAATGGAGTAGTTACTTTCCCGATGAAGGGCATTTGCTATAGCTATAAAAGTATCTAGTATCTCTGTTGACAATCCACACCTCAAGCACTGAAAGCTTACTTATGAATTTGCTTCTGTCAAGTTGAGACTGAACATCGACCACCTTCCAGATCACTCTATAAAATAAATGCCTCCCGCAGTTGCCTTCTAGATCACTCTATAAAATAAATGCCTCCCGCAGTTGCCAGTTACCCATAAATATCTTCTTTTCACATGAACCATGATTGGGCACAATTACATGTAAATGGCCCTTCACAGTGTTGAGAAAAACTTTCTGAAAACTTCTCTCTCACTGCAAAAATGTTGATTATATGTTACTTCCTAGATTTCAGTGTCAGAAACCTTGGTCTTCTTATCTATGTTTTGCTATCTAACTCTCCAGAGCTATCCATGAAGAGAAGGGATTCACAATAAAACAGGGCACTTCCCTTGGGATGTTTTTAAAAGAGTGAAATTCTGTAAGAAGCTTTGAAATTTTATAACCTGAAATATCAAGTCTATAAATGAACATTAGGGATTAAAGTCTCTACCTACATAGAAGTGGTATGAAGAATGTTTCCAAATCCTATGGGTAAGACATACCACACAGTTAAATATTTATCAAGAGATTTTCTTTATTAAAGAAAATGATATAAGCACATTCAGAAAATAATTTGCAACTACAAAGAAAATTGATCAACCCCATGTTTCCTTATTAACTGATTATCCCCCATTTCCTGTTCCTAGCCCACAAGTTTCATATCAATTGCTTATCCAGCTTAAAGAAATGGGAAGTGTTTTTATCTGAATTCATGTGAATGATCTGCTAGTCACTAATGTCTTAAGGCCCACTGATATTTTCATCATCCACCCAGCTTATGTGAATTCCACAATGATTAACCAACACCATCATTGCTATTCCTTTCTAAGGCGACACTTAAACATCCCATGTGAATTCAATCAATTGGTAAAATGGAAGAACTTGGCGTTCTTCAGCTTTTGTTTTGTTTTCCCCAGGTTCATTCTTTTGAGAATCTAGGTATATACAACATTCTACTTTGGATGGCTGTGGGTTAGATTAATTTGAAAGTTTAAAATTAAAAAAAAATTCCCTTCATTTTCTTCTTTCTTAGACACATACACACACATACTTCCACATATCTTCAACCTCATTTTTTACTGTATGTAAACATAAAAGGAATAATCTAAATGATATTCAGAATTCTTCCTAACATTGACTTTATGACTTTATTAAATGAACCATTGATCACTGATCATAATCATACGCACAATTCCACCTTAACTGGAAATATAGAACATTCAAAAATCAATAAAGCTTAACTTAATTGAGAAAACCCTATTTAAATTTATAAAACATTGATTTGTTTCCTATTTGTTGATTTAAAATGCTAGTGAAGTGATGAAAGACTTAAAAAAAAACTTAAACCTTATGTTCTCCTTGATCCATGACAACTAACCAAGCACCAAAAAGGAAACCTGTTGAAATGAAATGGACACTATGAGAAACAGTGACTTGATCAATCCTTGTCCTGACTGTTGATGTACAATTTAATACTTTATCCCTTTTAGTATTTTTTTTTGTTCTAGTTAATACTATTGGTTGAACTCTGTAATTAACACACAATTGTTCTTAGGTGTTTAAATTTAACTGAAAAGTGATCCCTGTTAAATATAAGAGTGGGAATAAGAGAGGGAGGAGATGTACAGTTTGGGACATGCTCAATCGGACTTGCCTCAAATGGTGGAGTTAAAAACATGCCAGGGGATTCCAATACAATCCCGTCAAGGTTGCATGTACCAATGCCATCTCACTAGTCCATGAGAGTATTTTAGGCATGGAAAGCCAAAACACTCTGGCAAAAAAACAAAACAAACAAAAAAGAACCTAAATGAAAGATCTCGGCAAGTGAGATCCCAGTAGAAAGAACGGGGCCATCAAAGGAGGAGGTACTTTTTCTGAAGGGAGGAGAGAACTTCCACTTTGACTATGACCTTGTCTAAATAAGATCAAAGTCGGCGAACTCAAAAGGCTTCCATAGCCTTGGCAATTCAACTAGAGCCTAGGGAGATTACTGACGCCATAATCAAGAATGTCAAATTGTTAAGTCAACAACAGGAGTCACTGTGTACTTACTCCTCATGTAGGATCTCTGTCCAATGTGAATTAATGCTATAACTAGTACTGAAACAGTATTTTACACTTTATATTCTGTGTTGGTGCAAACTGATGAAATCTTTACTTCATATATACTAAATCGATCTTCTGTAAATAAAGATAATTGAAAATGAATCTTGATGTGAATGGAATGGGAGAGGGAGCGGGAGATGGGAGGGGTGTGAGTGGGAGGGAAGTTGGGGGGGGAAGCCATTGTAATCCATAAACTGTACTTTGGAAATTTATATTCACTAAATAAAAGTTTTTAAAAAAATAAAAAAAATAAAATGTGTGAAAGCTCAAAAACAAACAAACAAACAAACAAACTTAAACCTTTTATTTCCAACATCCAAGATTTCTTCAAAAAGTTTTCATGGAGGAGCTGGTATTGTAGTCCAGTGAGTTAAGCTGCAGCTTTTGATGCCAGCATCCCATACTGGATGTCGGCTACTCTGCTTCCAATCCAGTTTCCTGCTAATGCACCCTGGAATGTAGTAAATGATGGGAGACCTGGATGGAGTTCCTGGATCATGATTTCAACCTGACTCAGCCATTTCTTCTCTTGCCATTTGGGGAGTGAATGAATAGATGAAAGATATCTTTCTCTTTCTCTTTGTCTTCTCTCTCCCTTCTCTATCTCTCCTTCTCCCTCTCTCTCTCTCTCTCTCTCTCTCTGGGTTTCAAATAAACAAATCTTTTTTTAAAGTTTATGGAAATACATATTATGAAAAAAAACTGTATGGATTTCTCAAATTATTTATGCATCAAAATAAATATAAAGATTCATATTTCCATGAGTGTTTTGAAATATTATATATGACTTGATCCACATATCAAAGAACTTTCCTCTCACATCTTTTATCTAAACTATTACAGAACCAGAGATTGTTAAAATCCGATGCGTGTGAGATCACCTAGTCTCACTTCCTCATGTGGAGGACAGACAGTAAAGACTAGAAGGAAACGTCACAGTGAAGGTCACCTTCAGGTGGTAGAATTCAATGAGGACTGGAATGCAGATATGTAGCATAGGGCTATTTGTTTCACATCATTTTTTTGTGATTTATTTATTTGAAAGGAGAAGTTATAGAGAGGGAGAGGCAGACACAGAGAGAGAAAAATCTGTCCACTGTTTTACAGCACAAATGCTGAATCAGCCGGAATGGGACCAGACCGAAGCCAGGAGCCAGGAGCCAGGAGCTTCACTGTGTCTCCCACATCAGAGCAGGGGCCCAACCACATGGGCCATCCTCCACTGCTCTTCCAGGTGCATTAGCAGGGAGCTGGATGAGAAGCACAGTAGCTGGGACTCAAACCAGCATCCATATGGGATGTCAGCATCGAGGGCAGTCACAATGCTGGCCCCTCATGTCATGTTTCAGATGACTGTTAATTTTCAGATTGATAATAATGAGGTCTTAGCATATCATTATCCAAACAAATTAATCCTACTCTGTATAGGAAGTCATTAAGGAAAAATGTCTATTTGAAATCTATTTTCAACAAGGCAGTAATTAAAAGGAGTTATAAGACAACCCTATGTTAAGCTGAAAAAAATCTTTTAATGCATTGAATATTACTTGTGATTTGATTCATCACAGGAGAGACAACTGGTATTAACTTTACATCTAATTCATGGAAAGGTGAGACAAATGGCTGGAAGCTGATTCATTTTTTAAAAAATAAGTTATTTATTTATTTTTAAAGATTTACTTATTTACTTGAAAGTCAGAGTTACACAGAGAGAGAAGGAGAGGCAGAGAGAGAGAGAGAGAGGGAGGTCTTCCATCCGCTGGTTCACTCCCCAATTGGCCACAATGGCCGGAGCTGTGCTGATCCAAAGCCAGGAGCCAGGAGCCTCCTCTGGGTCTCCCATGTGGATGCAGGGGCCCAAGGACTTGGGCCATCTTTCACTGCTTTCCCAGGCCACAGCAGAGAGTTGGATTGGAAGTGGAGCGGCTGGGACACGAACCAGGGGCCATCTGGAATGCTGGCACTGCAGGCAACAGCTTCACCTGCTACACTACAGTGCCAGCCCTGAGTTATTTTATTTATAGCTTACTCTGCCTAGAGAGAGAGAGAGAGAGAGAGAGAGAGAGCGGTCTTCCATTTGCTGGCTTACTCCCCAAATACCTGCAGTAGCTGGGGCTGGGTCAGGCTGAAGCTAGGAGCCTGGAACTCCATCTGAGTTTCCCACTAGGGTGACAGGGACCCAAGTACTTGTGCCATCATTTGCTACCTTCCCAGTCACATACTGGATGACAAGTTGAGGCAAGACTGATCTTAGGTACTTTGATAGGGGATGCAAGCATACCAAGTGGCAGCTTAACCCACTGTGCCACACACCCTCCCCAAGCTGAATGCTGTGAGTTTGTTTTTCCTCTCTCTATCTGATTGAAATATCACCTATTTGCAATATCTCCACACCACCATTAAATGGATACCACATTTCTCCTCTTTAGATTTACCCTAGTTATCTGGAGCTGATGACCACACAATGGTCAACACAGGAATTATATGACTCACTGTCTGGGCCCCATCTCCTCTTAGTACTTTGGGACACCCTTCTACCTTTCTCAGCCATTAACTGGTAACAGCTCTGTTAATTGTACATCAGCATTCTTTCTCATACATATTTATTCAGTATCATTCATTGAGCAGCTGCGGTGTGCTGGGCACTTCTCTGTGAACATTATAGACTGATATTCCTGCTCCCATGCATTTTATTTCCAAAGAGAGGAGACAGGTCGAATGCATGACTGAAAATATGAAACATGATATGCCATATGTGGGAAAGTGTGAAGTACCGTGTAGCAGGTATGTAGGCACCTGGGCTGAGTACTTGCAGTTATGAATGGATTGCACTCGGAAAGGTCTTACAGAGAATGTGACATTTGTTGTTTCTTTCCTTTTTCCCTCCCTCTCTTACAAATGCATCCTAACTTTTGTGGGTAAAATTATCTCATTTTATTCTTATTTCTTCCTAAATATCTTTTCTTTTCTTCCCTCTAACCCATTCCATCATTTCCCTGTGAGGTCTCAGCATCACCTCAGCACCTTTAGAAAGAAGAGGAGGGGCTAGTATTTTGGCATGGCAGGTTAGGCCTCAGCCTGTGGTGCCAACATTCCAAATGAACCCTGGCTGCTCCACTTCTGATCCAGCTCCCTGCTAAGGCACCTGGGGAAGCAGTGGAGGATGGCCCAAGTGCTTGAACATCTGCACCCACGTGGGAGACCCAGAAGAAGCAAAGGGCTCTTGGCTTTGGCCTGACCCAGCCCCAGCTGTTGTGTCCATTTGGGGAGTGAACCAGTACATAGAACCAGTACATAGAAGATCTCCGTCTCCTCTTTTCTCTGTTACTCTACCTTTTAAGTAAAGAAAAAATAAGTATTGAAAAAAAAAAAAAGAGGAAGTAGAAGTAGAATACTGCCGAGATTTTTTTTATTAGGAGATAGAGTTCAATATTCAGGGCAGAACCTGGCAAGGCTAGCAATTTCTACCGTTGTGAATACCAAAGAAGACAAAGAGCAATTTGAAATTTAAGAAAAGATTTACAGAGAATACTGCAGGTGGAAAAAAAAAAGGAATTGGCAGCTCCTGGAAGAGACACTTTTCAAGAAAGAACTGTAATCACAGCAAATGGCCTATTTCAACTGCAAGCCAAATTGAGGTGATGGCGATGTAAACAGTGTTTCTAGAATGAGGAGGTAGTAGACCTACATTGTGAAAGTGGAGGTGGGGATTTGAAGGGAATGGTATCAGAGGACAGAGAGATCCCTAGCAGCTAAATTCCCATCTTTCATAACAACAAACTCAACTGGTTTTGTCTAGAGTTGATGCATCAAAAATAACAGGATGAACATTACTTTCTGTTTGGAGATCTTACCTTAAAAAAATAAACAGAGCTGTGCTTGTCCCTGGGGAGCAGGGTCAGGTGGCTTAAGAGTGGGCTAGACCAAGGCAAGAGCCTCGGATGATCACTGGCGTCATAAAAAAAGAGTGTTAGTTGTTAAAGGAAAACACTGTGCACTTGCTCCCCAGGTAGTTCCTATTGAATTGTAATATAAGAATCGACTGCAAATTCTCTCCCCAAACTGTACTCTATATGTTGTGTGTGGGCGTGGGTGCAAATTGTTGAAGTCTATGATTAGCATAGACTGTGTGTAAAGTCATACTAAAAGCGATCCATAATGAAGGAGATGGGAGAGGGAATGGGAGATGGGATAGGAGCTGGAGGGGGTACGGGGGAAAGAACCACTATGTTCCTAAAATTGTGTCTATGTAAAAATACATTCATTAAATAAAAATTAAAAAAAAAAAAAGAGTGGGCTAGAGACTGCTGTTCTCACACTGGAAGTCTTTAGGGCTATTTTGCTTTTAACTATGTGCATCTACTGCTTTAATAATGTTTAGAGTAAAAACAAATGTAAAGAAACAATTAAAACTTAAAATGCATTGATAAATTGGATTTCTGACTTACGATTAGATTAAATATTTTACTGCTTCATAGACCATCAGAATTAAATCCAAGCTTCAGAATTCACATTCCATTTTTGTGTTATGCCATTCTATGTGTTTGAATGGACACAATAAAAAAAAAAAGCATCATTGTGCTTGTGCTTTAGAAAGTGACTAAGTTACAGATATTATTATATCATCAATTTAAGATTTGTCTTAATTTCTCTGAATCTCATTTTTCTCATCTGTAAATGAATGATTTCTCCTTCAAAGACTTTTTGTGTATATAGGAAGATGTCTGAAAGAGGAAGAATAAGAATGATTTGTCTGCAGGTGGGTATCCCCAAACCTGTCTTCCAGCCTTGCAAAACTCCTCACCCAAACTGAACCCCTGATGGCAGAGGGGGACAGCAGCAATGCAGAATTTGAGACCCTTGTTCTGAATCCCTTTTCTTTCTTTCTTTCTTTCTTTCTTTCTTTCTTTCTTTCTTTCTTTCTTTCTTTCTTTCTTTCTTTCTTTCTTTCTTTCTCATCTTCTATTGCTCTTCATTTTCCCTCTTTCCCAATTACAGAACATCCATCATTTTAAATCTATTAGTTTCTAGTGTAGACATTGTTTATTTATATGCCCTGGTCACACATACAGAAGCCCTTAAAAGGCCAGGATTATGCTTGGTTAAGCTGCCACCTGTGGCCCTGTCATTCCATATGAGCAGTGGTCCTGGCTGCTCCATTTTCTTTTCTTTTATTATTATTATTATTATTATTATTATTTTGCCAGGCAGAGTTAGACAGTGAGAGAGAGAGATAGAGAGAGAGAGAATGAGAGAGAGACAGAGAGAAAGGTCTTCCTTCCGTTGGTTCACTCCCCTAATGGCCATGACGGCTGGTGCACCACGCTGATCCAAAGCCAGGAGCCAGGTGCTTCCTCCTGGTCTCCCATGCGGGTGCAGGGCCCAAGCACTTGGACCATCCTGCCCTGCCTTCCCGGGCTACAGCAGAGAGCTGGACTGGAGGAGGAGCAACTGGGACTAGTACCTGGTGCCTCAACTGGGACTAGAACCCGGGGTGCCGGCGCTGCAGGCAGAGGATTAGCCAAGTGAGCCACGGCGCCAGCTGGCTGCTCCATTTTCAATACTGTTCCCTGTTAATTCACCTGGGAAAGATCTAGAAGATGTCCCAAGTCCTACCCAGATGGAGTTCAAGGCTCCCAGCTTTAGCCTGGCCTGGCACGGCCCTGGCTGTTGTGGTTCATTGAGGAATGAATCAGTGAGAGGAGGATCTCTCTCTTTCTCTCTCTCTCTCTCTCTCTCTGTCTCTCTTTCTCTCAATCTCTCTCTCAAGTAAATGAATAAATCTTTATAAAAAGAAAAAGATCCAACTTCTTTTGACTGCTACCTTTTCAAGTATAGGTTGTATTATAATGTAAGTATGACAAGACCAGCGGTGTACAGGGAGCTGGCTGCCATTGAAAGATGTTACTACTCACGGATCTCAAGGGGGAGGGGGGCGTGCCACGTCACATGGAAACACCCCAGAGTGTGTCAAGAGGCAGAAGGAGCGAGGGAAAACAGCAGTCTGGAGCCTTCACTGACGAGACAGGATAAGCAGGCTTAAGATAGCCACTTTGGATAGTTTTAGGGGACCCTGGGACAGATTCTGGAGCCCTTAGGACGCAAGGATAGTGCCCCTGAGTGTGAAAGCCCTAGGGACTGGTTCATTAGCATTTGAAAGGCTCTCACTAGGGCTGAGTTGTTTAGGATCTCTAGAGTTGGCTAACCTTTGGCAAAGCAGTCCCTTCAGGGTCACCAAGGACGCGGAGGTCAGACCATAAGCATACAGAAAATAAAAAAGACATAGTTTTTACACATACATTCCAAAGTATCAATAAAAAAAAGGGACATCTTAGGAAGTGTTGACGTTGCCACGTACTATCCCACAACATGCTCTCTATATTTCGTAACAAAGAGTTTTTTGGTCATGAGAGCCCCCTTTTCTTGCCGGATTGTGCTTGTTTGAGAGTTTCACTTAGTAGGCCATGCTGCATTTGTAAAAGCATCTCCAGCGAGGACACCTGGCACCCCTAAAAGACAATTGCTGTGCAAATGACTTCAAAATCCTCCCCAAGCAGCCTATAGGCTGAACTAGTGCCTGGGCCTGCCAGGATTCCTCTCCCAGAGGACTTCCTATCAAAACATTCTTTGCTTACTTTGCTACCCAAGAAAACTGTACTTATACAATCTCTGGAGATTTTCTCAGCTGGTGAGCTACCTCGGGCACTGGTGGCAGCATCCATAAATGATCCTTGACCTTCTGTGTTCCTGAACTGATGAAAATAGAGATGTGTTAGCTCAAATAAACAAGTATCTAACTGTGTGCTCTGGGGAAAATGCTGTGTTAAATGCTTTGTTTATTTATTCAAACACATATTTATTGAGTGTTGATGATGTGCCAGACACTTTTGTAAGCACAGAGGATACCGCGGGGAACAAAACAGACGAAAGCTTGTTCATGGAACTTATTTTCTCATGGTTGGGGTGGGGGAGTTGGATGTCAAGAAACAAAGTAAAACTATATGGTCTGTCAGGTGGTGGTCACTGCTATGGGGTGAAATGACAGAAAAAAGGAGAGGGGGGAACGGGCAGTTTTTAAAAATTTTTTTTTCACCACTGCCTAGAGATGGTCATGTTTTGTGCTAAATATGCTGTTTAGCATCGAATTTTTAAAGCTGTAAAGCACTTTTAAAAAAAATTATTTGAAAGACACAGTTACAGAGAGAGAGAGAGAGAGAGAGAGAGAGGTTTTCCATCCATTGGATTCACTCCCCAAATGACTGCAACAGCCAGAGCTGAGCTGATCTGAAGCCAGGAATCACGAGTTTCTTTAGGATCTCCCACGTGGGTGCAGGGGCCCAAGGACTTAGGCAATCTTCTACTGCTTTCCTAGGCCAGAGCAGAGAGCTGGATCGGAAGTGGAGCAGCCAGGACTTGAACCGGTGCACATATGGGATGAGGGCACTGCAGGCCAGGGCTTTAACCTGTGCACCACAGTGCCGCTTCCAGATATTTTTAAATAAAGCAATAAAAAAAAGTATTTGTGGAGGAGATGTTTTAGCAAAGACTTGAAGGATGTGGTTTCCTGAAAAATTATTTTATTTTTCAAGATTTTGTTCAATTATTTGAAATGCAGAAAAAGCAACACACACACACACACAGATTGAGAGGTTGAGAGAGAGATTTTCCATCTTTTGCTTCACTCCCCAAATGGCAGCAACAGCCCAGGGTTGGGCAAATCCAAAGCCATAAGATAGGAACCCCATGTGGGTTTCCCACATGGGTGGCTGGGACGCACATGCTTGAGCCAGCAGCTGCTGCTTCCCACGTGTATTAGCAGGAAGCTAGATAGGAAGAGGAGTAGACGGGATTCGAACCAGCACTTCCATACTGGATGTGGGCATCCCAAGTGTCTGCCTGCCCTACCACAATGCCCATCCCCAAAGGATGTGTTTTAGAGAGGATTGTTACAAGTGGGGAACTAGCAGTAGTAGGCCAGAAACACAAGAGTTATGGGGACACTTGGGTTGAATGAAGTAGAGATTTTGAAGAAAATCTGTAATGGTGATAAGGGTGACAGAAGAGACATGTAAACTCAATTTGCTGAGAATTTATTTAGAGAGATGAGGCTTATTAACATGTTATCTATGGAAAATGGAAATAGGGTATTCACGATGAAATGAGTTCCATGGCTTCTACAATCAAGTGAATTCTGTATTAAAATACAACATGGGATTCATCTCATTGCTTTCCAGAATGGACATCAACCAGATAACAAGTTAGTAACCTGTAAGATGTAGGCAAATTCCCACACTCATAACCACTTTCAATTAAACCTTACCCAAGCACCTACTAATTGCAGCCTACCCTGCTGAGTATCAGAAAGAGGCAAAGCCAAAACCTCCTGAGCAAGGATGACAATGTCAACCATTGCTTTCAAAGAAGGCTGGTTGTGTTCTCTGCTGGCTTTAGAGGAACCAGGAAGGCCTCTAAGGCGGGGCCTGACCAGAGCTGGCTAGCTCCAGATTTGTGGCTAAAGGACACGAGTGAGGGAGTTTCCACAGACGTATGAGTGAAGAGAGATGAGAAGAAGTTGGCTGTGATGTGTTCATCCCTCCACCTGCGTCTTTGGAGGTATAAGCCAGAAATAGCAGTGGTTTCCAGAAAACTCGAGGGCAGGTCAGTAGTTGTCCCCGGGGCAACTACTCTTTGGCACTGTCCTCTTCTGCAACATGGACAGGAACTATATAAGAAGGCCTCGCCCTTCGGGGACTTTGAAAACAGACATGAAGAAGGGTAGGTGTGCAGGACATAAGCGGGAGAGGATGGGTGAGACACCCTGAGGATTGCCAGCAGCAGCCCAGTGGAGTATGGGCATCGTAAGGGGGCCGCTTAGAGAGCCTGTGTTGTAGGTGGAGGAAGGTCCGGTGGGACAGATCTTAGCTATGAATGGGAAGTTGGAGGAAGTCACAGACTAGCCAGCATCATATGAGAGTACTTCGTAAAAAGCAGAAGTATAAGGTAAGTTTCATGCTGGCTGCACTCCTCATTCCAGCTTCCGGCTAATGCGCTCTCTGGGAAGCAGCAGTTGCTGATTCAGGTAGTTGGGTCCTTGGCACCCCTGTGGGAGACCTGGACTGGGTACCCAGCTCCTGGCTTTTGGCCTGGCCCACCTCTGGCTGTTGCAGGCATCTGGGGAGTGAACTAGTTGATGGGAGAACTTTTTTTTCTTTCTCTCTCTCTCTCTGCCTTTCCAACAAATAATAAAAATATAATTTAGTTTGGTGCAAATTTTTTTCTGAAATCCATATATAGCTTTTTCATAATACACTTTGTCTAGGAACTTTATCAAATATTTTTGTATGTGAAGGTGTCATGGTACATAGTCCAGCATCATGTAATTTGTAGTAAATCCTAACAGAATCTAAGGGAATTATCTATCTAGTCTGTCTGGAAATTGATTGATATACAAGGCAGCAGATGATAGGTGCAGAGGGACACAGACATTCAGTTCAGAGGAGGGAGAAATGTTGAAACCCAGAATACAGGCAAACGCTTCACCTGCAAGGTGGGCTGAATGACCACCTGTTCTTCATTTGCTTGCAGAAGCTCATCGATCAGCAGTTACGATGTGCATCAGGATTGTAAGGTGCATAGATCAAATAGATTATTAAACCTATTATTTTCCACATTAAGGACTTTCACAGGTTATTTTTACATCCTCTTGGACACACTGAGTTGTCATGCTGTCGCCTGAAACATCTTCCCGCCTACCCACACCCATGGAAGCCCTCTGAACATCAGTGACAGTACATTATGCATAGTGTTATGTGATAGATCTCTTCATATCATAGTTGTTCAAGACAGTAGTTTGGGGCCGGTGCTGTGGTATTGTGGGTAGAGCCGCCACCTGCAGTGCCTGCATCCCATATGGGCACTGGTTTGAGTCCTGGCTGCTCCACTTCTGATACAGCTCTCTGCTGTGGCCTGGAAAAGCAGAAGATGGCCCAAGTCCTTGGGCCCCTGCACCCGTGTGGGAGACCCGGGGGAAGCTCCTGGCTCCCGGCTTCAGATCAGCTCAGCTCTGACCATTGCAGCCAATTGGGGAGTGAACCAGCAGATGGAAGACCTCTCTCTCTCTCTCTCTCTCTGCCTCCCCTCTGTGTGTGTGTATGTGTGTAACTCTGACTTTCAAATAAACAAATATTTTTTTTTAAAAAAAGACAGTATTTCTTCTTGAGAACAGATATCCTTTTTTCTCTTTTCTTCAACCTCTTCATAATTTCTAAATATCTAATAGCATGATCAGAGAAATCTTTTTTCCTTTCTCTAAATCATTTCCCTTTCTCTAAAGTTTAAATAAATCAGGCTGCGATAACAATTCTCATTGATAGTTTAACATTTGGAGAAAGGTTTCGAGGTTTAAAAGACTTCGTGGAACCTCAATGCAGAGAATGGTTAATGAAAAGTGTGACAGTCTCTACACATAGAGGTCAATACTGAGGCAGTGGGAAGGGCTGGCCAAGGCGCATCCCTGCTATTGACTGCCCAGGTGCACACTGTGATGTGTGATACAAAGACACTGGGACAAGACTGCACTCTAGGGGTCGTAGTTCAGAACTGCAGGTCAAGAACTTGTTTTCATTTAAGTATCTATTGCTATGGAAGTGAAGGCAACAATTGATACCATTTACTGGATAAAATCCAGATGCAAATAATCCTGGTTTTGTCTGACTTGTCTGGGTAATGACAGCTTCATGGTCTGAGCCAGGCTTTGGGGCAGTGAATTGTGTATTGATTCTATGTATAATTCTGCATCCCTAATGGCTAATCCAAGAAGTTTTTATCTCTATTACATACAAACGCAATTTCTCATCAGTTAAATGAGCAAACAATGTCTCCTTGTCTGCATAATAGAGTTACTATGAGAATCAAGTAAAACTACATGAAAACAACAGTGTAAAACTGAACAGAGTGTTATCATGAAAGAAAATGCCTGCGTATCTGTCATCATTTAAAACTCTAATTCAATCTTGTGTTTGAGCATTTTTACCTAGATACACAACATCACTGTGTATGTGTGTGTGTATTTACAAATAATTTTTATTCTATGGAAGTACCTCCATTTCTCACCCTACTGACGTAAGAGTCTCATCATGGAAATATTTTGTTGGTGAGTCTAAACTCTGTGAAGCAGAGATCTTCGCTCTCTCTCTTATGATTCCCTTAACAGATGGCATAACCTGCAAAGGCAAAGCATCCACAGCTGCTGTGCAGCCATGCACATGAACCTGAATGTGCTCAATGGACAGCAATGGGCAGTGGAGAGTGTTACCTCTGAGTCAGTAATAGCAAACTTTCCCAGTGACACCACCATCAGTTTGCTTTACATTGCTTTCAGGCCATTAAAACACAAAGTAAATGATCATAAATAGCTACTTATATTATTGAGGTTTTCAACATAATAGGATATAGTTGGGGTGATAATCCTTGGATTCAGATTTTATAACCCCAAATTACCTCTTTTTCATCATTACCAGAAAAATATTCCCAGATTTAGGAACAAAAGAAGAAGAAATATATTATAATCCACTATGTTAGGGAGATGGGAGATGACGGGACATGTCCAATAATGAAAACATTCATTTGAAGCAATTTTTTCTGGTTATTTGATAATGACCCTCAAGATATTTAAGATTTTGTCTGGCAAATGTTGATGACTATTTCAAATTTATACTTACTTGAAAGCTCAAGAAAACTGCAGAATAATTAGAAAGAGTGCTAATACAACTAGGAATGGGCCAGATGTTTAATCTGCATGTGGAATTAAGTTATATAGCACAGGGCTTAGCACACCCACCCTTGTCCAGGTGGATCCTTAATTACTAAAGAATGAAGACATTGCTGTGTTGGTTCTTCAGTTCCAAACTGCATAATTTTCTACAATATAAATTTTTACTCCTCTTCTACAGTATGGTGTTCTCTTTGTCATTCTGTTTCAGTCACAGCTTCAAGAAAAGGGAAATTTTTCAACCTTCGAAAATATTCTTTGTATTCAAGTCTGTGCCTTTAATAGACACCTTTAATGTACTTTGAAATTTGCCTTTCAGAATGCATTGAAACCATATTTAAAATCTTTAAAGGTATCCTGTAGCATCGTTAAGCATATGGACTCAAGTGCACATTGGCTGTACCTTGCTTGCTTAATATTGTTTTGCTTGTAAAGTTATGATCTGTATGTTTTGTGTATATAATATACACCTCTTTTCCATGCCAAAGGAACTAGAGCAGAAGAGTTTGAAGATTCCCAATGCAAACCAATAATAATATTTGAGGAGGTGTGGGGTGAGTATTTAGCCTAGCAATTAAGATACCCACATCTCACATTTGAGTGCTTTTGTTCCATATCCACCTCTGGACTCTGCCTACAGTTTCCTGTTAGGGCAGACCCTGGGAGAAGCAATGATTGTTCAAGTAATTGGATCTGGCCATCCACATGGGAGGCCTAGGTTGAGTTCTGTGGACTTCACCCCTGGCCTACTCTCAGCTATTGTGAGCATTTGGGGAGTGAACCAGGAGATGGGGGCACTCTGTCTGTCTATCTATCTATCTATCTATCTATCTATCTCTGTATGTCTTTGTGTGTCTCTTTGCTTCTCAAACAATTAAACAAAAACAAAAAAGAACAACAAAGAAGGTTTAATGATTTGAATAAGGAAGTCAAGAAATAAAGACTTCTATTCTAAAAAAAGTGAGGAAGTAAAAATACCCTTAGGTGATCATTACACATTGCATACTTGTATCAAATTATGAGACTGTACCCCACAACTAAGGACAGAAATATTGTCTATTAAAAAAAGAAGGTATATTCAAATGATCCATGGAGATAGAATGATGGGGTTGAGTCTGAAGGCTTCACAAAGATTCTGCCAGCATCCTGGCTCACCTGAGCAGTGCAGCCCCCTGCCCTGGTTTCTGCTCCTGTTCTTGTTATCAGAGCTTGGGTTTGTCTGCAGACTGATGGCTGGTTTATGTGCTGGGAATTGACATATTCTACTAATACTCTGCTTAAACTCAGCTAGCCACAGACTCACCTTGCACACCAAGCAGTAAATTTCAGTGGCCTCTGTCCTTTGTTTCTTTGGGCATCTGACTCTAGCAAATCCCCATTTGGGTTACCCTATTCCTATCTTGGCACTGCTATATTGCACTGTCTGGCCTATGCTTACAAGGCCCTAATAAGAAAGCTCTGACGAATGCGTATCATCACCATTCTTTTCAGACCTATGCCGACACACACCCTCAATGATTAAAAATAAACTAATATCCAGATACCCACTCCCTCAGTAGCAACAAATCCAGACGTTAATACAAATATAAAGAGGACAAACATGAAAGGTAGTATCTTAGATATTGGTATAAGACATGTTTGATTTTTAGAAAAAAGAAACACTGGTTTTAGTCAATACAACACATTAGCATCTTCATAATTAATACCATCAGCCCAGAACCTGGTGACCTGGCAGAAATGTTGAGCCCATCTGTAGGACTCAGGCACAAAGATGACTATGGCTAAAACTGGGCTGGTCTGCTAGACCAGGAAGGAGCATTTGGACCCAAGGAAACTGTGCCTGCAAGAGGAGCTGTTCCTAGTGAATGAGGGCTGCTTTCTGTGGCTGACTCCTCATCTTTTCAGTCTGGGAAACTCTTACTCAAAATTACCAGAAATAACTCAAATAACTGTACCTCCTCTGGGTCAGGCATCCGGCCCAGAAATCTATACACCACTTGGTACACCCACATTCTGTATCAGAGTCCTTGGGCATGAGTCTCAGCTCTGTTTCCCTTTCCAGCTTCCTGCTAACATATACCCTGGGAGGCAGCAGGTGGTGGCTCAAGTACTTGGGTCCCTATCAGCCACATAAGAGACCCAGATGGAGTTCCTGGCTCCTGGTTTTGGCTTAGCCTGTTGCTGGCTGTTGTGGGCATGTGAGGACTGAACCAGCTGATGGAAGATCTCTTTCTTTCTTTCTGTTTCTCTCACTCACTCTCTCTTTCTTTGTTTTTCTCTGCCTATCAAATAAAATGAAAGCGCAGTAGCTTAATCCTTTGCCTGTGGCACCAGCATCCCATATAGGCACTGGTTTTAGTCCCGGCTACCCCTCTTCCAATCCAGCTCTCTGCTATGGCCTGGGAAAGCAGTAGAAGATGGCTGAAGTCCTTGCGCCTCTGTACCTGCTTGGGAGACCCAGAAGAAGCTCCTGGCTCCTGGCTTCAGATTGGCACAGCTCCAGCCATTGCAGCCAACTGAGGAGTGAACCAGTGGATGGAAGATCTTTCTCTGTGTTTCTCCCTCTGTCTGTAACTCTACCTCTCAAATAAATAAATAAAATCTTAAAAAAAAAGAAAGTCCATAAATAAATAAATAAATAAATAATTTTAAAAAATACTTCCTCAGTGCCCCCGTGTCCTATTCTTTAGGCCTGTGTTTCCAGTGTTTCCTTCCCACTCCTACTATGACATTCACCTCACTGCTTTATTACATTTGTTTTTGCCTATTCACTCCATGCAGCCTACGAGCAACTGTAGAACAAGAATTGTGCCCTGCTCACCTTGTTCTCCTCAGTTCTTGATACAGTGATGTGTGAATATATGTTGAGCATCCCTGGTTCAAAGATCTGGACTTGGAAGTGCTCTAAAATCTGAAAGTGCTGACATGACGAATGGAAAATTCCACACCTAGCCTCATGCGCTGGGTCATGGTTAAAACAAAGATTCACTCAAATATCATATAAAGTAACCTTCAGACCCTGGGTAAAGGCACATATGAAATATAAATGAACTTTGGATATAGACTTACATCCCAGCCCCCAAGATACCTCATTATGTACACGCAAATATTCCAAATCGGAAATGTTTCAGATCTTAAGCATTTCAGATACGAGATGCTCAACCAGTAGTAGACACCTCACAAAAGCATGGTGATTGACAAATATTTCACTTCTGAAGCTTTAGCAGCACAGATGCTTCCATCACTCACCAGTGAGGAAACCAAACTCCAGACCACCTGTGTCAGATCTCTAAGCAAAACAGAGAATTCTGCTTCCACTTGAGATGTAGACAGCTTCCAGGAGAGATCACTCCCACCTCAGCAAGGAGGAAAATCCAGTTAATCTACAAGATTAGAATTACAAATTTTCTTAAGTATATCAGCAAGCTGAGGTTGCAAGGCAATGGAGCAAGCTCAGTTCTGAGCACCGGCAGGTCCCTTCAGAAATGGACAGCACAGGGGCTGGTACTGTGGCATAGCAGTTAAAGCCACTGCCTGCAGTGCCGGCATCCCACATGGGCACCAGTTTAAGTCCCAGCTGTTCCAGTTCCGATCCAGCTCTCTGCTATGGCCTGGGAAAGCAGTAGAAGGTGCTCAAGTCCTTGGGCCCCTGTGTCCATGTGGGAGACTGGGAAGAAGCTCCCGGCTCCTGGCTTTGGATCGGCACAAGCTCCAGCCATTGTGGCCATCTGGGGAGATGAAAGACCTCTCTCTCTCTCTCTCTCTCTCTCTCTCTCTCCCTCCCTCCCTCTCTCTCTTTCTTTCCCTCTTCCTCTCTGTAACTCTGCCTTTCAAATAAATAAATAAATAAATCTTTTAAAAAAAAAGTGGGTAGTACAGAATGTATGACCTTGGGCAGTCTGGGAGGAGCATGCAGCTGCCCTAAGTCAGGCTGGAAGAAAACAGCCAGATACATCAACAGGTTCTTGAAGACCAAGCGCAAGCCACTGAGATAGCTTAGAAGCCTAGGAGCCTCAGACAGAAGGAGAATTTGTATTCATCCACTAGCCACGCTCCGGTTTTCCACTGTGTGCACCTGGAAAGACTGGGGCTAGGCAGAAAACCCTCCAGTTGACAGTTCTGGATTAAGCCATGTTCCTAGAGAGGAGCAGAAGCCAAAGTCGTTTATCCTTGGGAGAGGGGCTGGGAAATACTCAGGTGCTAGATCCCACCCTGGGTGTGAAACCAAGGGCTGTGAGCAAGGATCTGGGATGCTTTGCAGTCAGGAAAAGTAGGAGCTGAGAGAAAAGACACACACAGATATGTCCTTGGCTACCAGCTGCCTCTCAACACCTGCAATACCAGAAAACAGGAGAAGAGCTTTGGCTGAGCTGGCTGGACCAGGCCTACTCATGCAATGTGGTTCCCCACACACTTCCATGCCTTTCCACACAGAGGGTGGCCCTCAAGACTTCCCTGCAGGAAGTCTCAGAAGAGGAGTTGCAAGTTTGTTAGTTTCTTTTGTTTTGCTTTTCTGCTTCTACAGTTCAAGCAGATATCCTAACTGCAGTGCGGAGAGCGATTCCATAAATGGGTTGGAAGAGGAGTTGAAAAGCCAGCCCTGGAGTGGGCATTTGGTCCAGCAGTTAAGACTCTGCTTCGGTTGCCTGCATCATATTTTGGAGTGCCCGGCTTGGAGTTTGGGCTCTTCTTCTGATCTGCTTCCTGCTGATGTGTACCCTGGGAGGCAGCAGGTGACAGCTCAGATTGTTGGGTCCCTGCCACCCATGTGCCAGACCTGAACTGGATTCCTGGTCCCAAGATTTGCCCAGGGCAAATGTGTCTGTCTCTCTCCCTCCCCTGCCCCAAAACTAAATAATTTTAAAAAGAAATGTCAGCCTCAAAATGCATCAGACACCCTGGCTGTTTTCTTCATGGTGCCAGAGCACATAGGACAAAATAAAATACACGTGATGGTCTTAAAATGGTTATATGTTTAATGTCTCCCCTACTACATTCATGTCTATGTCCCACTCCTGCCTCGTTCTTTGGGCTCTGTTCGTGGAATTCTTTGGAGTACCCTCTACGTAGTTGACACTCAGTAAACATTATTGAATAAATGAACAGACTCCTTGAGAGAGGGGTATCAATAAAGACAAAAACGATTGCCCTTTCCATGGAGAACTCCTTAGAGAAACAGACACAGCATTTGCATGCCTAGGAGGAAAGTACAAGAAGGGAACTGAAGTGCTGTGTGCTCTAGTTAATTTGCTTGAAAAGCAGTTATTTTGACGATGGAACTATTAAGATGTATGTGACAGCCACCACCCCCGCCCACCCAACAAAAACGAAGCAAAGAAAGAAAGAAGAAAATATATGAAACATTTCCAGTCTATGTGCAGGTAGGAGACACATGTGAACAGCAGATCACTACCCTAGAAGTGCAAGCCATCGGCTACAGCCATGTTTGGAAGTGCCCGCCAGCCTGCAGCAACTGCTTTGCTAAGCTCTCTGTCTCTGACGCAAATCCCTGGAGCCTGCGCCAGCTCGCTTTCAGACTGATTCATTGGCAACAGAGAGGAAGGGAAAAAAATCCAAGGTCTTAGGGTGCATTTCTTTCATTCTCTTTCTACAGCTAAAAGGAGGCTAGAAGCTTGAGAAAGGATTCCAAGTAGCTGAAGAACAGCCAGAAAGGGAGATTAGCAAGGAACATTCTGAGAGCTGAGGGATTTTTCTTGAGTTGAGCACGAGAAGAATCCCGTGCATTGTCTGTGCATTCTGATGGTATTGCTCACCACTTCCCGTTTCCTCTGCCATGCAGGGACTGAAGTGGAGCTGAGCACAAACAGGCAGCTCCGGGTGCCAGAGCAGCAGCCAAGTCCCAGCGCCCATCTCCGACTGTTCAGGTGGAACCAAAAGGAGGCCTGTTTGCCCTCTTCTGACTACCCAGGGAGAGCTGCAAATCCTGTTGCCACTGGGACACCTGGACTTGGCATGGAGACCTGTTCCTTCCAAGTGATTAACTTGTCAGCTTGCCATGTTTCAAGGGCAAGCAGTTATGAACAACAAGCAAATGATAAAATTGTTCTGTCTTGGTAGCTATCAACGTTCTGCTTTGGTTTTCTCTGTTTAATGAGAATTCTCCCTATGACCTTCCCTCACTCCATTGTGTAATTTTATCCAGTTAATGACCTTTCGACCCATTTTCTCCCCACATGAAGGAAGGGGAGGGTCGTGAAAAGAAAGCCCCTGACACTCATCTCCCTTTACCCTGGCGATAGCTCCTTGCGAGCACGCTGGTTTTTGAAATGCATTTTCAGACATGTTTCCATTTCCTATTGGTCTTGGTGCCTGAGCAGCCCAGTCATGGAAGTGGTGGGTTTCCGTGCTTCATGGGCAATGCAGTTCAGGACCCCAAATACGGCACTCTACTGTTCTGATACTTAAAGTGAGGGCAGCTGAGGGAGAGCAAATAAAAGGAGATCTTTCCCAGCATGTTTCTTACCTGCCTAAAGACAGGTCCTCCAAAAGCAACTCAATTCTCAGGAATCCCCTCCCCAGGACTCTGATCACTGGGGAAGGTTGAACTCATCACGAGAGAGGACACTCAGGTTTGGTCACAGGCTGTCACCTCTGCTTGGGAGGGCACATTATCTTTCCCCCAGATCACTTATTCCCCCCAAGCTTCCTGTGTCTCCTTCCTCTGTCCCCTCTGAAGAAGATACGCAAGCTTCCACTTTTCTTTCCAGGGACACCCCTGTGCCACCTTTACTCCTGGGGACCTACCTCCTGACAGTTTGTTTCAGGGACTAACATCCTGAATACTCAGAGGATAGAAGGAAAGTCTCCCCTCACTTGCTAGGGAAACGGGGCTTCCTGCTTGTAGCTATCAGCTTTGACCATCAAATTTGATTTCTCTTACTCTCTATAGCAAGACCAAAACAGGACGACCAAAGGCTAAACTTTGGAGAGAGGAAGAGAGTGAGAAAGGACGAGCAAAAGCAAGAGAAAGACAGGAAGAAAGAGAAGCGAGTTTCATGGACGTCGTATGCAAATAAAGCGCCTGGCCTAGATGTCTGAGAAGGCACTGTTTTGCCATGAGAGCAGGGAGGAGTCACCCTTTGTCCCTTGAGGGTGTGGTCAGGAGATGCAAGCTGTCCTACATCAGGAGGAGGTGGAAAGGGTAGGCGAGTAATAGAACTGCTGTGTCTGTTCCCTTGGTGTGGGGAGGCTGTGAGCTGGGAAACTGAGCATTAAAGAAAGTGAGCATTTACTAAAGGAAGGATCTAATTTTATTTTATTAAAATTTATTTTATTTATTAAAAAGTCAGAGAGAGCAATAGAGACTGAGACAAAGAAACAGACAGAAAGAGATCTCCCATCCACTGGTTCACTCCCCAAATGCTGATAATGGGTAGGGCTGGGCCAGGCAGAGGCCAGGAGCTAGGAACTCAATCCTGACCCCTCCCACATGTGTAACAGGAACCCGACTACTTGAACTATCACCTTCTTTTTTTTTTTTTCTTTATTTTTTGACAGGCAGAGTGGACAGTGAGAGAGAGAGAGAAAGGTCTTCCTTTTGCCATTGGTTCACCCTCCAATGGTTGCCGCGGCTGGTGCGCTGCGGCCAGCGCACTGCGCTGATCCGATGGCAGGAACCAGGTGCTTATCCTGGTCTCCCATGTGGTGCAGGGCCCAAGCACTTGGGCCATCCTCCACTGCACTCCCTGGCCACAGCAAAGAGCTGGCCTGGAAGAGGGGCAACCGGGATAGAATCCGGCGCCCCAACCGGGACTAGAACCCGGTGTGCTGGTGCTGCAAGGCGGAGGATTAGCCTATTGAGCCATGGTGCGGGCTGAGCTATCACCTTCTGCCTCCTAGTGTGCACATCAGCAGGCAGCTATTGTCAGGAGCAGAATTGGGGCATGACTCCAGGCACTGAATGAAAGATTTAAAATGAACAGAAGTTGAGATGAGCTAGATCTTGATTCACATTTGCACCCCATGCCCCAACACCAGCAGGTTGACTTGCAGGAGCAAGATGTGGTCAATGGTAGGGAAATTGAGGGGCTACCTTTTATTTACACATCTGACTCATGTGTGATTTCACTACCCAGTCATAGAGTTAAACTTAGTGTTGGGGCCGGCACTGCGGCTCACTTGGCTAATCCTCTGCCTGCGGCGTTGGCACCCCAGGTTCTAGTCCCGGTCGGGGCGCCGGATTCTGTCCCTGTTGCTCCTCTTCCAGTCCAGCTCTCTGCTGTGGCCCGGGAGTACAGTGGAGGATGGCCCAGGTCCCTGGGCCCTGCACCTGCAAGGGAGACCAGGAAGAAGCACCTGGCTCTGGGCTTCAGATCGGCGTAGCGGCCACTTGTAGGGTGAACCAACGGAAAAAGGAAGACCTTTCTCTCTGTCTCTCTCTCTCTCACTGTCTAACTCTGCCTGTCAAACAGACAAACAAACAAACAAACTTAGTGTTGATCAGTTCAAACTCAGAAACTATACAAGAAAAAAAAAGGCAATTTTATTCACAATCTTGGGACTTGCAATTCAGGAGACACAGATTCTGATGGCTCTGAACCAATGTTGCAAAGAAGGCAGGGAAGGTGGGAGCTTAATGAGTGGTTTTATTATTAAACATTGAAAATTCTTTTGTGGGCGAACTTCCATTGGAGCTAAGAGCAGAGGCTACGTGATAAAGACTGTGTGATAGACCAAAGAAAAGAATGCATATATTTAGTAGAACTGTCCCTAGGAGTTTGATTGCCTCTTGCCATACATCTTGAATCTCTGGATTCAATGTGATTGATCATCTGTTCCAGATGACTGCAGTCAAGGGGGAAAAGTGCCTAAAGTTCACATTCCAGGCAGCAGCTGGAGGCATGCATACTTTGGGATTCCCTAGTGGTCTCTTGATCCATTTTGAAAATTGCTTTCAATGTTCTTTCATAATAACTTTTTCTTTTATTTGCACATTTCCCCCCTCGTGATCATGATCTTTTTGAAGAGATTTATCAATGACCAATATTTGCATTGTGTGTGATAGATCTGGTCCTTGGTGTTAGGAGAGCTTAGGCAACATCTGAATATTCTCTATTGGAGGATACTCACTAAGACTGATTAATGGTCTTGGCTCATTTTGTGATCACTCTCTTAGCAGCAAAGTGGTTAAACCATGAGTTATACAATGTGTCAGGACTTTACAGGAAATACAGACAAGGAGAAGAGCAACTGACAATAACAAGGTCATTGACAAGAACTCCAACCAGCTGGAACCTAATCCAAGGCAGCTCTCTAATAGGTCTCTTAAACCAGGTGTTAGACTTTTCACCTCGGAGCAGCTCTGAAGTCTTCATCTTGATCTATTTCTCCTTCAAAGGCCCAAAGCTTCCAAAGCACCTTAAGTTTTTCCAAAGTGATTTTCAGTCACATTCCAGAGAGAGATGTAATACCATCCCCCTGAACTGGCTCCAAGCCTGCTGCAAGTGCAACACCTGTGCAGATGGGCCAAGAAGTGTCCAGAGGTCACCCATGCCTTAATTTCCATGCAAAGATCACCTCTCCAGAAGGCGTGCCAGCCTCTCTTCTGTAACATGCGACGGATGTGGAGGGAGGGAGGGAGGGAGGGAGGGAGGGAGAGAGAGAGAGAGAGAGAGAGAGAGAGAGAGAGAGAGAGAATATTCCATCTGCTAGTTCACATCCCAAACGCCCATAGCACTCAGTGCTTGGCCAGGCCAAAGGCAAGAACCTGGAGCCATGTTCTCTCTGGTGGGTTGCAGGGGCCCAAGCACTTGGGCCATCACCTGCTGCTTCCCAGGATGCTCATGAGCAGGAACCTGGATCAGAAGCAGAGGAGTCAGGACTTGAACTGGCACTCCAGCATGAGATGCTGGCATCATGAGCAGTGAGTGAACCACTGCCTCTACAATACTTATCCTATTTTATGAATTTTTGAAGACATTTTTGGAAAAATATTTCTAGCTATTTTCCCTACCTAAACACCTGTCCATTTATATTATTAAAATTAAGTTGCTATTAATGCTTTATGAGGTGGAAAAAACCCCTGTTATTTTTGCTGTCAGAAACTCTCTGATAAATAACTTTTAATTGCCTATCAAGATCTCAGCCAATCATTCTTATTTTCAAATATAAAGAGTAGACCTGCTTTTCTACACAACCAATAGCTATTTTAATAGGTCTGGCACATGTTAGGAGAAACTTTGCTAGTGACATTTAATATAAAGAACATGGGAGATGGGTAGAGATAATCAGTTATGCATTTATAAAGGAGGGAGTGACAAGGCAGAGTTGAACAGCATTCTGAACTCTGTATTTTTATATACATCTAAGACACTTGACCCATGGACTATAGGCCAAAGAATTAAAGCTAATTTGTTTCTTATGTTTGCTTGATACTTCCTAAGTACTCATGTTTCCAATTTAGTTTTATTTTTAAAATCTTAGTGCTCACATGCAAATTTCATTTGTGAGCTGAGTTGAACCCAAATCTGTCACTTCAATAAATCCAGTGAACCTATTTTGCTGAGCAGAAATACAGCATATGCAAGCCAGAGATAAATGTGGAGAACAAAATACAAAACACTGGCAATTAAAATCACACAGCAGGAAGCATCTGGGGAGCAGCAGAAAAGATTACATGAACAAATTAACTTGTAAGGGAGGAATTTGAACAAGGGCCCCAAATTCAATTACTAGCAAAGGACAATTAAATAATAAGAATAAATAAATAGGGTAGGGGTGGGAATGGGGAGAACACAGGAAAGGAAATACTGAGATTGGATGGATGGTGAATGAGGTCACAGAAGATAGTCATGCCTTCACTTACCAAGTCATTCATTGAACAAATGATTATTTAGAAAAACTTTGGGAAAAATTGTGTGGGACAAGAAATCCAAGAAACAGAAGGGAAGAAAAGAATAAACTGCTTCCGATCATGAATTACAAACTCTTCAGACTTGGAAAATGACTCTAGGGATAGTCTGGTTTGATTTGTTTATTGCACACATGATATTGTCGATAAATAGCTGTGCTCTTCTAGGCATATGTAGTAGGTAAGAGAGATGAGGTTAAACAACAGAGGCGAGTTGACAGGAAAGGCTGAGGACCAGCAGATGGAGCTGGGCCTGCACCAGGAACATGCAGGCACACCATGGGGCTTGTCTCAGTGAGGGGTTGGGAGGACTCTCAGGGCATAGGCTCCCAGAAGTCGGAGCCAGCACCCCTCCAGATCCTAGAAGACAAAGAGCTTAGCTTTCGGATGTAACACACTGACGTCACTCCCCTGTGTTTCCATAGACAAAGGAAAAATGCGCCCTGTAGATCTGTTCACCCAGCAGGAAAACCGGCTGCCATTTTTAACCCCTGCTAGAGAGCCCAAATCTCAAGGCCACTGCAGGACGGAACAAGGAAAAGGGGAGGAGAGAGGAGCAGTATGGGAAGCCGCAGAGGCAAGCTTCGAGTGTCCAATTGTTTTCATCCCTGATTAACTTAGTCACCTAGTTACGAAACGGAATTTTACTTTGTCATTACTTAGATTTCGGGACCTAAATTTTTTTTAAAAAAATTTATCTTGTTGCTCCATCTAGCGTTGCGTCTTGGAATGACAGGCTTCTTGAGTTCTCTCACAACCCAGAGGCACTGTGGATTACCTAAGTGGAAACAGAATGTGGAACGCGGGATCATTAGGCTCTCCTGTTGCATAACGTTAGAAGAGTTCCAAACAGAAGATTATGCATTCCTGGCACCAATGAATGTGGCACGTGGTTGGCAAGGAGACTGCTAAATCCGGGGCACAGCGGCAATTATGATCCAATTATGACTTGGAAGTTCAGCTATAGGATACAACTCTATCTCCCAGTACAAAGAGCATAAAGTTAGCCAAGAATAGAACCTCAGCAGGGTAGACTTAATGTCAAATTATTTGACGATTGCACCCTAAAATATAGAAGTGTATGTGCAATTCTAGCTGGGAGGAAGGTAGGAGGGATGGAAAGAACAAAGGAATAAAAGAAAGGAGAAATGAAGGAAAGAGGAGAGGGGGGAAAGGGGGAGAAAGGAAAGGAGGGAAGAGGAGAAGGAAGTTTCATACCTCTGCAACCATGTCTGGTGAGAATGAATGAATACGTTAAGTGAACTACTCTGTCAAAAGGTGATTTGATTATAGTCGGCATATTAATAAACTATTATACAGGAAAGTAAATTTTTTCTTTTTTTTTTTCTTTTTTGACAGGCAGAATGGACAGTGAGAGAGAGAGACAGAGAGAAAGGTCTTCCTTTTCCGTTGGTTCACCCTACAAGTGGCCGCTGCGGCCGGCGCACCGAGCTGATCCGAAGCCAGGAGCCAGGTGCTTCTCCTGGTCTCCCATGCTGGTGCAGGGCCCAAGGACCTGGGCCATCCTCTATTTGCATTCCTGGGCCACAGCAGAGAGCTGGACTGGAAGAGGAGTAACCGGGACAGAATCCGGTGCCCCGACCGGGACTAGAACCCTGAGTGCCGGCACCACAGGCGGAAGATTAGCCTATTGAGCCGCGGCGCTGGCCAGGAAAGTAAAATTATCACTGGAGGTAACTAATAGTAATGATGATAATTAATTGACATTTACTATATGTCAGACGTATATGTGGGCCAGTGTTGTGGCATAGTGGGCTAAGCTTCCACCTGTGGCACCAGAATCCCATATGGGTGCCAGTTCATATCCAGGCTGCTCCTCTTCTGATCCAGCTCTGTCTGCTATGACCTGGGAAAGTGGTAGAAGATGGCCCAAGTCCTTGGGCCCCAGCACCCACGTAGGAGACCAGAAAGAAGCGCCTGGCTCCTGGCTTCAGAACAATCCAGCTCCAGCCATTGTGGCAATTTGTGGAGTGAACCAGCAGATGGAAGATCTCTCTCTCTCTTTCTGTCTCTGTCTCTCCCTCTTTCTGTAACTCTACCTCTCAAATAAATAAATAAATAATTTTTAAAAGTATATGTACATTATTATATTTAGTCCTCACAACAGTTTTTTTTTTAAAGATTCATTTATTTGAAAGGCCGAGTTACATACAGGCAGAGGCAGAGAGGGAGGTCTTCCATCCAGTGGTTCACTCCCAAATTGGCCACAACAGCTGGAGCTGATCTGAACCAAAGCCAGGATCCAGGAGCTTCCTCTGGGTCTCCCATGCAGGTGCAGGGGCCCAAGGACTCAGGCCATCTTTTGTTTTCCCAGGCCATAGCAGGGAGCTGGATCAGAAGTGGAGCATCCAGGACACAAACTGGCACCCACATGAGATGCCAGCACTGCTGGTAGTGGCGTTTCCTGCTATGCCATAGCGCTGGCCCCCACAATAGTTTTTTAAAATAGGTATCACAATGATCATTTTTCAGATATAGAAACTGAGTCTTAGAGAGCTTAGTGACCTTGCCCAAGGTCACACATAATCATTAAATAGCATAACTATGATGTGAACCCCAATCTTTCTGATGACAAAACTGTGCTTTTCACTGCTATGCTGTGATGCCTTTTTCCAACAGAAATGCTTTAAATTCATGGCCAAACATAAACCTAAAAGTTAAGCCCAGTTTTTACTTTTGTGACTCTTTTTCTGTTCCCTATCACTTTCACTAAAATAGTATTACAAGTATATCCAGAAATAACCATTCAGTGTTGAAAAAAGCACAGCACAGCTGAAATAAGTAAGACTTGTAACACTCCCAAACATGAAGCAAAGGAATAGAAATTTAATGTCTTATGGCATTTCCAAATGGCATTTCCAAATGCCAAGATGCAGATATCTCCATCTGAGAGGCTCATTGCACCAGCTCCATACATTACCAGGCAGCTCATCGATCATGTGAGAACCCACAAAGACAATCTCTTCTGCAGAAATGTTGACTCAGTGATTTAATTAGGCAACAGAAGATTTGTAGTCCTCCAACACAGAAGAGAAGATTGTCAAGCCTTTTGGTTCCTTAGCTAATAGGCAATAATTTGATTAAGGACTCATGTGTGTTTTATTGACTCAGGTCTAACATTTGTTTGTTGCTTAGTTAAGCTTGATACCAGAAATCAAGATGGAAATGATAAAATTCACATCTGCCTCTTCTCAAACTTTACAAGCTGACTTTCTCCCTTACTTTAAGGATAAAGACCTCAGTAAATTCAAGTCAGCTTGGAAACAAAAGTTTATCTCTTTACTATTCCCAGAATTTTTACAGGGGATAATTGTACAAGGGATAATATCCAGGAATCTGCCTGGATAGAAGTTTGCGTAACCAGGAGGTAAAGGTACAGCCAGAGATACTATACAATGGCCACCTTTCCAGGGGTGATCTTGTTGGCACAATGGTGTTACATGAGGCAAACACTTGGTCATCCGAAGGGGACTTCTTTTTTTAAAAAAAAATTATTTATATATTTGAAAGGAAGAGACAGACATATAGAGAATTCCATACACTGATTCTCACCCCAGATGCTCACCATGACAAGATCTGGCTGAAGTCAGGAGCCTGGCACCCAATCTGAGTTGCCCAGGTGGGTAGCAGAGACAAAAGTACCTGAACCATCACCTGCTGCCTCCCAGGGGGCATATTAACAGGAAGCTGGAGACGGGAGTGGAGCCAGCCACCGTGATAACAGGTACAGGCTTCCCAAGGAGTGTCTGAGCACTGAAACAGATGAAGTGCTTCCCCTAGATGGCTGTGCATGAGTTCAGAGATACTAGGTACCTCTCAGGAGAGAGCACTAGCGCGAAAGATAACAAGAAGGTCAGCTGCAGATACCACATCTGCCAGCCGAAGAGAAAAAACAGAAGCAGGTTTTTAAAGGGCAGAAAATATTTGAACTGACATTTCACAAAACAAGTTATAATTCAAAAAGTTCATGGGAAATGGTGTGAAAACGTTTGAAATCCATACATAGTTTTTTTCGAGGTGTGCATTTTCGTGGAATTTTTTAAGACTCTTCATAGGCACACATTTCATTTTTTGCATCCGGGTATGGTAGTGGTAATACATATTATCAGTATTATCCCCGCTTCTTGCAACTAAAGATGGAACTGGCATCCATTCTATTGGTAGCTGATACCTTAGACTTTTCCAATCCTGACTCCAACTTACAGATTCTGGGGAAGCTGGATGCAGAGGGGTGGAGGTAGAGGAAGGGGGGTCAGAAAGATCCTGCCTACTTGCTCCATCTTTTTCCCACAATCTCCCTGTAGCTCTGTTCCTTGGAGACGCTGAGGTTGACAAGATGTAAAAGAAATTGCTACTTACAGTGCCTGAGGAATATTTAACAAGTATAAAAGCATACTTCAAAAAGTTCACAGAAAATAGAATTAAAAGGTAAGTTTATTTTGGTGCAAATTTTATTTGGTGCAAAGAATCCATGCATAGTTTTTCCATAATGTCTGTTTCTGTGGCCTTTTTGAAAACCCCACATATTCACATGTATTTGCATACAATGATAACACATTTTTGTCTTTCTACCTGAAAATTTCATTTTGAAAATAAGTTATATTATCAGCACAACTTGCAGAGCTTGCACATTACTGAAAATTATTCCAGGTGTCCATTCTGTGGTGGAATTTGCAACTAGTGTCCTCAAAATTAAAACCTGCTAAATTTGTGGTGAATTCTATTATCAAGCATAAGTTATACATGAGTTCTTTGAGTATCAGAATGTAGATTTCCAACTGAACTATGCTGTAAGCAATAATCACATAAGAAATCACATATGGAATGAACAATATAGCCCATAATCAGTAATGTACATGCACAGTGGGCTATTGGAAACCATTGTGAGAATACAACTTCACTTTTGAATGTACTTCCCCATATAGTATAAGGTGAAAGAGAACTTGTCTATAGCTTTCAGAATAAGGATTTGAGGAAAGGGGCCCATTGTAACTCAAAAACGGCCAATTGGTCTGAACTGGCTGGGACAGGAGTAAAGAGAATTGAAAACCAAGGAGGTATGGGTGAGCATACTCATACACATATCAAACTACTTCTTTTTATGCCTGTTGGAAATTGATACACTTTTCCAGAATTCATTCGTTTAGCTACACATAGCTATAAACCAAGCAGGTTTTTTAAAAGGTTTGTTATTATTTATTTAAAAGGCAGAGTGACAGAGAGGGAGATCTTCCATTCATTGATTCACTCCCCAAATGGTTACAAAAGCCAACGTTGGGCCAGGCCTAAACCTCGAGCCAAGAACTCCATCTGGATCTCCCACATGGGTGGCAGAAACCCAAGTGCTTGAGTCATCATTGGCTGCCTTCCCAGGTGCATCATCTGGGAGCTAGATCAGAAGCAGAGCAGCCAGGGCTCAAACCAGCACTTTGATAAGGGATGTCAGTGTTGCAAGCAGTGGTTTAACTTTTTCAGAAAAAACACAGTGACTAAAAAGTAATGATATGAAAGTATTTCCATATATATTTCAAGATCCTCATGGGCTCTTCAGCCAGGTCCGAATGCCTTAAGGGCTGATTCTGAGGCCAGAGTGCTGTTTAGGACATCTGCCATTCTATGAGTCTGCTGTGTATCCCACTTCCCATGTTGGATCGTTCTCTCCCTTTTTTATTCTATCAGTTAGTATTCTTATTTATTATGTTGTAAGCATTTAGTTTTCAAGGATATATGGGATGGTGGAATTACAAAATCTAATAATTACCTAAATCTTGGCTACTGTTTTCCTGTCTTTGATAATTGTCATCTCCTCTTGAATTTGATTATAAGCATAATAAATCAAATCAACAGAATAAAGAACAAAACCATATGATCATGACTTAATAGATGCTGAAAAAGCATTTGATAAGAATCAACCTCCCATTATGATTTTTAAAATGGGAGAGGGCTGAAAGCTCCCAACTGCATCAGCAGCATTCCCATGTGGATGCTGGTTTGAGTCCCGGCTGCCCCACTTCCTATCCAGCTTCTTGCTAATGTGCCTGGGAAAGCAGCAGAAGATGGCTGAGGTGCTTGGATCCCTGCAATCACATGGGAGACCCAACTCCTGACTCCTGGCTTCAGCCTGTCCCAGCCCTAGCCTTTGCAGCAGATGAAAGATTTTCCCCCTCCCCCCCAATTTCTCTCTCTCTCCATAACTCTGCTTTCAAATAAATTAAAAAAATCTTTAAAAATGAAGAGAGAAAATATTTGCAAGCTACTTATCCAACAAAGGATTGATATCCAGAGTATATCAGGACTCAAAAACTTATCAACAACAAAACCAAACCAGAGAAGAAATCGGCAAAGGACCTGACTAGACCATTCTCAAAAGAAGAAATACAGATGGCCAACAAATATATGATAAAATGCTCAATATTACTATCCATCAGGGAAATACAAATGAAAACCACAATGAACTATTGCCTCACCCCTGTTAGAACAGCTATTATTGAAAAGACAGGAAGTGAAAATGTAGAGAAAAGGTAAGTCATGCACTGTTGGTAGGAATGTTAGTAGAGCCACTATGGAAAACAGTATGCATATTTCTTTAAAAACTAGACATGGAACTATCACATGATCCAAGAATCCCACCACTGGGTATATATCCAAAAGACATGAGTTCATTGTATCAAAGACTTAGCTGCTCTACCAAGCTTATTGCAACACTGTTCACAATAGCTAAGATATGGAATCAACCAAGGTGTCCATTCTCAGATAAAGGATAAAGAAAATATGGTGCGCATATATATATATATATATATATGCAATGAAATTATTCCATGATTTAAAAAAAATGAAATCCTGTCATTAGCATCAAAATGGATGGAACTGAAGGACATCATATTAAATCAAATAAGCCAGACACAGAAAGGCATATACCACATGTTCTCCCTCATAAGTGGAAGCTACAAACAGGCTGAACACAGAGCGGTGATTAGTAGAGGCTGGAAGGGGTAAAGGATAGAGGGAGTTTACATAACAGGAAACAAACCAGAGTCAGATAGAAGGAATAAGTTCCCAGTGTTACACAGAGTAGTGGAAAGCTTACGGTTCCTAGTGGCATAGTATATATTGTATGAACAAATAGAAGAAAGAAGCTATAAGCCTCCAATCATAAGGTAATATCAAATAATGGGAAACATTGATTACCCTCTTTTGATCACTACACATTGCATACATGTATTAAAATGTCACCCTGCAGTCCAATAATTTATGAAATTATTATTAATAGAAATTCATACAAAAGGCAAAAATGATAACTCATATTTTTAACATACTTTACAACTCCATTAAGATGCTGTTAGAGATCTTAGAATTTCAGGTCTATTTTCTTGATTAATACTATACAAATGGGGAAGTTAGTTAATACTATGTAAATAGTCCCTTATAGGGACTGGCCCAGAAGCACTCCTTATATTTTCTACCTAATTTACTCTCATGAATTGTTTTCTAGGCTGCTTAGGGCATCTAACATCCTACTCTCTGGAATTCTCCTCTACTTGTTGGGTCACTCAAATACCCTCCAACCCTGCACTCAAACTGATATGGCATCAGAGAGTCAATTGTAATAGCGTTTTGTGGTTCCTTTTAATGCTGTCTTGGTAAACGGATACTCAGTTCTTCTTACTGAGGAGATGATTAAGTCTACAACTCAACCACTTCCCTTCTAGGGCTATCACACTTCAGGTCACTGTACACTCACCCGAATCACCTGATGACCAGGGACAAGACCAGAAGAGACAGCTACCATGCTCCTAAGGTCTCTGGGATTATTCAAATTATCCAACCCACAAGAAGCTCGCAAAATTTATCTAACCCCTCCTCCTCAATTTACCATACATAAACTGCCCCGTAGCTCCAGCTTGCTCTTACTTTGTGAATCTTGTTACCTTGTCAACCTCATGTGGCCAGGCCAGGTAGCCTTCTCTCATCTGGAGATGTAAGTAACAAATAATTCTGCCTTTCACCTGCCAAACACTCATTGTACAGTTGCCTGTATCAAAAGAATCTGTAAATCCTATAAAACAGTTGAATGCTTCCAGTAATGAACGTGTATTCACTGTTGTCAAATGTTTTTGCTGCTTTAATCCAGATGATTGTGTGATATTCTCTTTCATCTTGTCAGTGTGGTACATTGCATTGATTATTGATTGACATATGTCGAGCTATCTTATTGCACTCCAAGAAGAAATTCCACTTGATTATGGTGAAGTCATCTTTTAATATGCTACTGAATTTGTTCTGATAGTATTTTTACTGAATATATTTATATAGGTATGTTACCCCTAGTTTTCTTTTTTTGCAATGAGTTTGTCTGACTTTGATGTTACAGAGATGCTAGCCTTATCCAGTGATTTGGAAGTATTTCCTCCTCCTCAATATTTTGGAAAACCCTGAGAAGGATTGGTGTTAATTCTTCAATAATTCAGAGAAATTTGTCAGTGAATACTTTTGGTCTAAGGATTCTCTTTTTTCATTTTTGGAGTGTCTTTATTACTGATTTAATTTCCTTATTAGTTGCAGGTCTATTCATATTTTCTATTTCTTCATTATTCAGCCTTGGTAGGTTGTGTGTTTATGGCAACTTGACCACTTCATCCAGGTTGTCCAATTTACTGGCATATGATTGTTTATAATCTTAACAATCCTTTTCATTTTTATGAACTCAGTAAATAATGTCCCTGTTTTCCTGGTTTTAATAACTTCAGTTATCTCTTTTCTTAGTCGTTCTAGCTAAGGGTCTATTAATTTTGTTGATGTTTTAAAAACAACCTTTGGTTTTACTGTTTTCTCTATTGTTTTCTTACACTGTTTCATTTATCTTCACTCTAATCTTTACTGTTTCCTCCTTTCTGCTTCCTTATTCCTTGGGGTTTAGTTTACTCTTCCTTTTTTCAGTCCCAAGGTGTAAACCCAGCTTGTTGATTTGAGGTTTATTTCTTCTTCCTTAATATAAATATTTAAAGCTATAAATTCACTTTTGACCTCTTTGTCATTTAAAAGCATTTTGTTTAATTATCCACATAACTGTGTATTCTTTAGTTTTTCTTCTGTTACTTATTTTTAGTTCTTTTCTATTGTGATTAGGAAAGACACTTTGTATGTTTACAATCTTCTTGAGTTTATTAACACTTGTTTGTGGCTTACCCTACTGTCTAACTCAGAAAACATTCCTGTACACTTGAGAAAAATATATTCTTTCGTTATTCTGAGTGTTCTGTATATTAGGTCCAATTGGATCAGAGTACTGTTCAAATCTATTACTTCCTTATTGGTCTTGTAGCTGATTTTTCTATCCATTATACAAAGTGAGTATTAAAATCTCCAATTATTATCATGTAACTGTCTAACTCCTTTCAATCTGTCAACATTTATTTCACATGTTTTAGAGCTCTCATGTTTATTACATGTACTCAGCTATTTACAATTGGTGTACTGACACTTTTATCAACATATACTATCCTTCTTTGCCTCTTGTTATAATTTTGACTTAAAGTCAATTTAGAATGGTATTAGGATAGCCATCCCAACTTCCTTCTTGTTACTATTTACATGCAATATATATATTTTTATTCTTTCACTGTGTATTTGTTTCTCTATATCTAAAGTGAATCAGCAATTGGATCATTCTCTGTCACTCATTCTACCACTCTATCCCTTTTCTTTGGGTAATTGGATGCATCTTTATTTAAAGTAAGTACTGATAAGGAATGATATTACTTTTGTCATTGTGCTATTTACTTTCTGTATGTCTTTAAAAATTGTATCCCTCATTTCTTCTATTACTGCACTCTTTTGTGTTTAGTTGTAACACATTTTATCTCTTTCCATTCCCTTTTGTGCATATGTTATAGGTAACTTCTTTGTGACTATCATGGAAATTACATGTAACATTTTGAAGACATAGCGATTAAATTTGAATTAGTACAAATTTAACTCTAATTGTATATAAAACTGAACTCCTATGTGTTTAAATTCTTACCACTTTGTATTTTTGATATCACAAATTACATCTTTATATATTGTGTACTCACTAGCATACATCATAATTATTTTAGTGCATTTTTATTTTAAATTTCAGAGAAAAATGTGAAGTTACAAACCAAAAGTATAGTAGTACTGGTTTTAATATATATGTGTGTATTTTAAATATTTATTTGTTTATTTTTATGTGAAAAGCAGAGGGGCAGAGATAGATGGAGATCTCTTGGTTCATTCCCCTAATGCCTAATGACTGGGCTGGACCAAAATCAGGAGCCAGGATTTCAATCTGGATCTCCCACATGGGTAGTAGGGAACCAACTACTTGAGCCACCCATCACCTGCTGCCTCCCAGAGTGTGCATCTGCAGGAAGCTGGAATTAGGAGAGGAGCTTGAATTCAGGCACTCTAGTATGGAATGCAGGCACACTGAGCTGTATATTAACTGCTAAGCCAAATGCCCACCTATAGCTTTTATATTTAACCACACATTTATGTTCATTGGAGATCTCTGTAGTGCTCTTTAATTTCAATCTGAAGGACTCCCTTTAGCAATTTTTTTCCAGACTAGGTCTAGCCTTCAAGATTTGTGCTGACACCTCCACTAGGAATTTCACTGAGGATGTCTTGGATATATTGAGTCATTTCTAAGTTGCTGCTTTCAAGATTCTTTGTCTTTGCCTTTCATTTTTCTTGCAAAGTTTCACAATATTGGTTTCTTTGTGTTTATTATAGTTGAAATTTATTGCACTTCCTGGATTTGTAGATTTAGTTATTTCATCTAATTTGAGACATTTGAATCAATATTTCTTTAAATAGCCTCTCTCTCTCTCTCTCTCTCTTTCTCTCTCTGTCTCTCCTGGAGTTCCCATAATATATATATATTGATCTGCTTGATGGTGTTGTATAAGGTCCTTAGGCTCTGTTCACTTTTCTTTGTTCTTTTCTCTTTGCTTTTCAGCTTTCCAAATTTTATAGTCTTAACTTCACTGTTTCTTTCTTCTGCCCATTTAAATAAGCTGTTAAACTATTCTAGTGAATTTTTCAATTCAACTCTTGTATTTTTCAGCTTCATAATTTCTGTTTGATTGTTTTAAATAAGCTAATATTCTCCTTTAGTGTTTTCATGATTTCCTTTAGGTATTTGTGTTTTCCTTTAGGTAACTGAGCATATATAAGGCAGATATTTTAATTCTTTGTTTACTAAGTCAAATTTATATACCCTAAATGTCAGTTTCTGTAAATATGCATTATTCCTTTGAATGGGCCATTTTTCCAGTTTCCTTGTATGGTTATGATTTTTTTTAATTGGGCATTTGAAAAAATGTCCATTGTCCATTGTCCCAGTCTCTGTAAACAAGGTCTATACTGGAACGGTTCTTCACTTAATTGATGGGGCTTGTTTTGAATCTTTTCATCAGCCTGAGAACAAGGCTTAGGATTCTCTTACTTAGACTTTTCCTAAAAACATTTCTAGTCTAAATTTGTATGTGGCTTTCTCAGTTTCCACAGATGCATGGCTGCTTTTGAATATCTTAACTTTCCACAGTATATCACTACAGCTTCTCTCCAGGGTCTTAGATATTCCAGTGTCCTTACCCATAATCTCTTGCCTCCAATATCTGGGTCAGTCTCCCTGTACCTTTCACAACCTATGGCTGTTGCTCCTCCTATAACCCAGGACCCAAGTTACATGAACCAGAGACCAATCCTTAAGGCAGGCAAGAGAAAGAATAGAACATTGCAAATAAACTCTACTTCTCAACCTCCGGTTCAAAGAATTTAACTAGACCTGGGCTGTTCCTTCTTCCAGACCAAGATCATGTTGAATCAAGAAGGGAATGGGACAGGGACAAACAAAAATGACATGAAATTTTCTATTATTTTAAGGTAATTTTTAACTGATAGCACTTAAAATTTTTATTTGTTTATTTTCACTTTATTTGAAATACAGAGAGATAGAGATAGAGGTGATAGAGATAGATAGAGGTGAAGGGGGGGGGCATTATGATACTGCAGGTTAAGTGACCACTTGGGATGCCAGCATCCCATATCAGAATGTGGATACAAGTGTCATGTGCTCCACTTCTGATCCAGCATCCTGCTAATGTATCTGAGAAGGCAGAGGAAGATGGTCCAAGTACTTGGGCCCCTGCCACTCATGTTGGAAACCAGAATGGAGTTCCTGGTTCCTGACCTGGGGTGTGAACCAATGAATGGAATGTCACTTTCTCTTCCTTTCTCCCCACCACTCTGTCTTTCAAATAAATGAATATGTAAATAAATCTTAAGAGAAAAAAAAGAGACAGAAAGAGACAGGGAGACAGACAAAGATCTTCCTTCTGCTGATTCACTCCTCAAATGCCTGCAATAGCCAGGGCTGGGCCAGGACAAAGGCAGGATACTGTAACTTACTCTGGGTCTCCCGCTTGGGTGGCAGGAGCAACCAAATAGTTGAACAATCATGTTGTCTCCTGGTGCACATTAGCAGGAAGCTGGATTAGACGTGGAAGAGCTGGGACTCAAGCCAGGCACTCTGATATGGATGTGAGCATTTTAAGTAGTGACTATTAAGTATATATATATATGTGTGTGTGTGTGTGTGTGTGTGTGTGTATATATATATAGGCACTGTATCCAATGCCAATCCTCAGGTGAATTTTTATTCGTTAAATGTTTACTTAGTTATTGGAGAGTCTTTTCCACTCCAATGGTCTGTTTTTATGTCAATACCACACTGATTTGATTATTTTAGGTTTGTGATATATTTTGAAGTCAGAAAGTGTACCTTTGACTTTATTCTTCTTGCTTAATACTGCTTTGACTCTTTGGAATATTCTATGGTTCCATATAGATGGTAAGACTTTATTTAACCTCTGTAAAAAAAATACCATTGGAATTTTGAATGGGGTTAGATTGACTCTGAAGATAATTTTGTGTCACATGAATATTTTAAAAATATTAATTCTTTCAATCTATGAACCTATCATTTGTTTCAATTTATTTTTAACCTGCTTTCATCAGTGTTTTATATTTTTCAATGTGCAAGTGTTTCACCTCTTTAGTTAAGTTCATTCTCAAGTATTTTATTCTTTTTGGCACTAATGTCTTTACCATAGCCAAGAAATGGAAGCAACTTACATGTCCATTAATGGTTGTATGGACAAAGCAAATGTGTTATATACACACAATGGAATATTGGTCAACCTTATAATAAAAATAAAGGTAATTCCACCATTTGTGACAGCATGGGTGAACCTGAAGGACATTATGCTGAGGGAAATAAGCCATATATAGAAGGACAGATGCTGCGTGACACCATTTCTATGATGAATCTAGAGCAGTCAAACTCATGGAAGCAGATAGTGGAATGGTGGTTATCAGGGACTGAGAGAAGTCCCTAGACTAGAGAAGTATTGTTCAAAGGGTGAAAAGTTGGGGTTATGGAAGATGAATATATCCTAGGGGTCTACTCTATGGCATAGTGTCTATAGTTAACAGTGTGCATTATATATTTGAAGATGTGTTAAGAGGGTAGATTTTATGTTAAATGTTACTACAAACAAAAGGAGTAAAGAAGGTGGGAGAAATCTTTTGGAGGTGATGAATAGATGTATGGCATAGGTTGTTGCAATGATTTCATGAGTATATATTTGCCTTCAGGCACTTCAGGTGATAAATGTTAAATCCATATACCTTTTCATAAGTCAATCATATTTTAACAAGGTGTTTTTTTTTTTTTTTTTTTTTTTTTGACAGGCAGAGTGGATAGTGAGAGAGAGAGACAGAGAGGAAGGTCTTCCTTTTTGCCGTTGGTTCACCCTCCAATGGCCGCTGCGGCCAGCGCATCTCGCTGATCCGAAGCCAGGAGCCAGGTGCTTCTCCTGGTCTCCCATGCGGGTGCAGGGCCCAAGCACTTGGGCCATCCTCCACTGCCTTCCTGGGCCATAGCAGAGAGCTGGCCTGGAAGAGGGGCAACCGGGATAGAATCCGGCGCCCCAACCGGGACTAGAACCCGGTGTGCCGGCGTCGGAAGGCGGAGGATTAGCCTGTTAAGCCACGGCGCCGGCTTTTAACAAGGTGGTTTTTAAAAAAGAAAAAAGTCAAGCTCATTTCATGAAAGAAAAAAGATATCACTACTTTTCAATTACTTTGTAAAATTACAAAAACATAATAAAAATTAAAATTCATATCAAATCACAAGCTCTGTGTGGCAACATTGGCTTCATTTGCAGACAGGGAAGTTCAAGGTCAATCCTGTTCAGTTGGTATGAGTGAGGATAGGGGAAGGACATAGTGTTACTTCCTTTCTTGTTAAAGTTCTTGCTGCCTTCTTTATTTCAGCTTAATTTGAACTAGCTGAAGTTCTATGAGCAGAAATAGAAGTGACACTGCCAAGAGGAAATGTATCTTTAGAGAAGGGGTTCAAAAAGAAAATAAATTTTAAACTATATAGAGATCAAGACCATGCCCTTTCTGAATAGTGACTGAGAAGGGGGAACCATGGACACAGTTCACAATTTCTGAGGAAATTTTAGTTATTGATATAGGTCTTTAACATACTCATCACATTAAATAGACATGAGAATTAAGAGGAAACTTACAATTTGTGGAAAATGTAATTAATGGCTAATTTTGGTGACAAAGTTTTGAAATCGGTGTCAGGTATTGTGGCACAGCAAGTTAAGCCACCACTTGGGACACCTGTATGCCATATCTGAGTGCCTGAGTTCAAGTCCCAGCTACACTGCTTCCGATCCAGTGTCCTACTAATGCATACCCTGGGAGGCAGCAGATGATAGCTCAAATACTAAAGTCCTTGCTATCCACATGGGATAACTGGATGGAGTTTCTGGCTCCTGAGTTTGGCTGGACCAACCCTGGCTTTTGCAGGCATTTAGAGAACCACCAATGGATGGAGATACTGCTCACTTACCCACTCACTGTTGTCTTCACTCTCTATAGCCTTGCCTTTTTTTAAGATTTATCTATTAGGGTTACACAGAGAGAGAAGGAGAGGGAGAGGGAGAAGGAGAGAAAGAGAGAGAGAGAGAGGTCTTCCATCCGCTGGTTCACTCCCCAGTTGGCCCCAATGGCCGGAGCTGTGCAGATCCGAAGCCAGGAGCCAGGAGCTTCTTCTGGGTCTCCCATGTGGGTTCAGGGGGCCAGGAACTTGGGCCATCTTCTACTGCTTTCCCAGGCCATAGCAAAGAGCTGGATGGGAAGTGGAGCAGCCGGGACTTGAACCGCCACCCATATGAGATGCCAGCACTGCAGGTAGTGGCTTTACCTGCTATGCCACAGTGTCAGCCCCATGCATTGCCTTTTAAATAAACTATTTTTTTTATTTGAAATCCATGCAGTGGAAGAATCTTCCAAAACTCACTGAAAATGCATATTTGTAAAAAAAAAAAAAACTGTGAGGGAATTTCAAAAAGTTTTGCACCAAAATAATTTTTTTATTCCTATCCCCCCACCACCTGGAACTTCTGAAGTACCTTAATATTAATGATGAAAAGGAATAGTCTCATTTTGCCTTCCTGCTGGACTGGTTCAGCCAATCTCCTTGTGTCCATTAATGTTTTACTGCTGAGATTCTTTAAGTGCCAATTTGAATTAAACCTATGCACGATATTGACTCCTTTAAATACCAAGTAGCTCATCATCAACTATTGAATAGATATTCATAAACTTAATTGCTCATAAGCAATTAGTTCTGTCTTTATTTGGTCCCCACGAATTGAGGAAAGTGTAAGTGTACTGTTTGAGATTAACCTGCCTTTTCACACAGAAACACTGAGAGGAAAGTGTATGTTTGCTTCACAATTTCTATATACAGGAGTCCTACAAAAGGTTTATGGCACAAATGGAATTAAAAGATAGTGTGACAGTAGCTAAGATATGGAATCAACCCAGTTGTCCATCAACTGATGACAAGATAGAGAAATTATGGTATACACACACACACACACACACATATATATATATGTAATGGAGCACTATTCAGACGTAAAAAAGAATGAAATCCTGTCTTTTGCAACAAAATGGATGCAACTAGAAACCATTATACTTAGTGAAATAAGCCAGTCCACCAAAGACAGATGTCTTCCCTAATCTGTGATAACTAATAGAGCACCAAAATTATAATGTATAGAGTGAAATTGACATTTTGAGATTAAATGATTGTTTACAGCCCTTGTCTCTATTGTTGAGGAACAGAGATTTTTTAATCTTACTATTTGTTGAACTTTTTGCTTTGTATAGGGTTAATCTTATGAGTATAAAGTAAATTGAAAATAGATATTTGTAAAAACTAAGGGAATAAGAGGGGAAAGAGGAGGAAGGGTGGGAGCATGGGTGAGAGGAAGGGTAGGGTGGGAAGTATCACTATGTTCCTAAATCTATATATATATGAAATTTGTTCACCTAAAATAAAATTTAAAATAAAATTTAAAAAATTAAAGACCACATAGAAGAATAAAAAAGTGAGAAAAAGTGTGAATTCTCCATGAATTTTTTGAAATGTCTTTGTACATATGAAAATGGTAAATTAGTAATTTTCATCTGCTTATCACTTAGTCTTTGTAACTTGCTATTTCTTCAAGTCATTTTTCCAGGCTATTTGTATACATTACCTTATTAAATTCTCTTAAAAATGACCCCCCTCCAGTTGAAGGAGGAAAAACTTAGTAGAGATTGTATAAATTTTATACATTTAAGGGACTTTGGCTTACTGAATTTTATAGATCTGCTTGGAATAATCTGCACCCCCCCCCAAATTTTTATTTTATTTAAAGCAACAATATTTGCTTATTCTTCTAGAACTCTGGCAAAACTTATTGAGGACAGCTCAACTTCTCTCTGCGTAACACCAGCTAGGGTGATTCAGTTGGCTCACCAATATGGCTTACTCATGTGGCTGACAAGTTGATTCTTAGTGCTGAGTTGTAGCTGTTAGCCAGAACTTGAATTCTCTACACAGCCTTTGCACAGGCTTGGTCAGGTCTCTCATGGCACAGCAACTGAGTTCCAAAAAGAAACATCCCAGAAGCTAGTGTTCCAAGAGAGCAAATCCCAATGTCTAAGTGCTTATAAAACCTTGATGATCATAGCTGGTAATTAAAACTTGCTTCATGCTTGTTAACATCCCATTGGAAAAAAAAACAACAACAAAACATCCCATTGGCCAAAGCTAGTCACGTGGCCAACCCCAGAGTCAAGGTGGAGGACGCACCTTGAAAGGGTTGCATACTAAAGAACTCTGGCTCATCAGAGACCAAAGTCCTGTCTACCACTGAAGGTAACTGTAACACTAGTTCCAAATTCAAAGATCTCACTTGGATGAAACCTTTTGAATAGTAGTTATATCTCATTGTATAGCCCAATGGGTAGCAGACAATCCAGGATAACTGCTTATGGTATTATTTTACAGGTGTCACAACAAAAAATCAGAAAAGTCTAACATATGAGCCCAGTGACCATAGGGTGTCAGTGACAGGGCACTGTGCCCCGCGACACAAATTTATTTCTTGCTGTCAATTTTGCAATCACTGCAGACTGGTGACATGTGTCAGTTGTCCTGGGCTGTTTAATTACCTGCTTGCATAAAGAAGCATTAAGGTAACTCGTGGTATACTTATAGACAAATACTCTTCTAGGTTTCGTTTTCCTCATTTCTCAAACAAGGAAGTTAGAATAGTTTCGTTCTACAGTTCTTAGCAATTTTGGTTTTGCTCTTTAACGATATTATTATAACATTATGTAACATTACATCAGCAATGAAAAAACGTGAATTTATTTCTTATAAACATATTTCTTTAACTGCTTGGGGTCATCAAAGCTAGCTGAGAACTAAACAGTAGGTTAATCCGAGGCGTCTCCAGCACTCTTGTTAGTTCCCTAACTGCGGGAAGTGTTAGGACGCTCATTAGCTTTGCCTGCTGCCAGCTCTTTTTCTACTGTGATCTAGAAGTGAATTTCGGCCTTGCTTATCTTACACAGTGGCAAAGATAAAGCAGTAGAACAGAAGAGAAAGGCGATTGCCAACGATTAGAGAGCCAGTGCTCTTCAGTCCTGAGCACACAGGGCTCAAAGCTCACCCGTTCTCCGTTAAATGGAGCGTCCCTGTACCTAGCGATCCAGCTCCACCCACACCCGAAGTCTTTGACCCTTTCACTGACATCCAGGGGACTGTATGGGGGGAGGGTCAGTTTTAGGAAGTGATTTAAAACACCTCATTGAAATTGTGGTTCCCCGTTCCCCTTTTCTGCTTGGAAGACACCCAACATAAAAGCTTTTTCAAATTTTTTTTTCAACTTTAGTTTCACTTTCGAGACTGCAGTCAACTTGCCACACACACTTAACTGATGAAAGCGCCTGGACTGGGGCTCATGGAAAAAGAAACAGCCGGCAGTCGTCAGCGTCAGTGAAGGTACACATTTAACTTAAGGGGCAGAATCTCTTGCTTAGTCCTATTACTGCGTACTTTGGTTTTAGCAGCCTTTTCTCTTTCTGGGATTTGTGCATGAAATCTAGTCCTAATTACTCAATAAGGAAAATGGAAGAAAAGGGGAATAGTATAGGTGTGGGAAAATGTATCATAACTCAGAATACAGGTAATAATAATATCTAATTAACATGATAAATATTTTATGCAATAAAGTTAAGGATATTTGACACTGTGGAATTCTGTGAAAGCACATTAGGGAAGGTATGAAAGTCATTTTGCACAGTCTTTATGAAAACAAAAATTACATCTTTGCTGTAAAGATTTAAAACCTTGGAATCTTAAAGAATTACATCCCCTTTTCTTAGTTTGGAAAGTTGGAGAGGAGGTAGGAGCTGGCGTTTTATGATAATGTGTTTGAAAAGGACAGAAAAGTTCTAGGAGTTCCTAGGAATAAGCAATAGCTTTCTTTTGCCCAATTGAACAAAACAGAAGAAGTGGGAGGATCAGAAGTTAGCATCAGTAATTGTGGTATACTCACGTGAACGTGGAGTCAGCTCAATGGTATTCAGCTTTTAGTAACCGAGTTCCCAGCTTTATGATGTGATTACAGTTGATATGTGTCTGCATATAAGTACCTGTGTATTAACCTAGCAAAAATATAGCAAAGGTTACAGCCAAGCTGTTCCAACCACACTGTACCATGGTCTAGCCTCTATATCCTAACAATGATGCCATATAATCTCCCATGTGGAAAAAGAAATGTAATTCTATGTATGCACCCTCCAAAAAATCCTTTCCAAAGTTCCAGCTTCATTTCTTTTTTGCTTTCTTTGCTTCTGTTAGGTATCATTCAACAGTAACTTCTTCACTTTGATTTCATTATTTAATTGTACCTTTATTTATTTAAAAATATCCTAGAATAACTTCATACAGGACATATGGTTATAAATTTACTGAATTTTTGCATATTTTAAAATATGTTTTCCCTTTCATGGTTGGGGAACCCTTATTCTGCCAAGGGCCATTTGGATATTTATAATATCATTCATGGGCCATACAAAATGATCAACTTAAAAATTAGCCTGCCAGGCATTCTGGTCTGACTGAAAAGCCCATGAGAGCATTGAGACATGGAAAGCCAAGACACTGTGGCAAAAAATGTCCTACAGGAAAGAACTCTGTGGGTGAGACCCCAGTGGAAATAAGGGGCCACCAAAGAAGGAATGTACTTTCCTCTGAAGGGAGGTGAGAACTTCCACTTTGCTTATGGCCTTGTCTAGCTTCCATGGCCTAGGAAGCTCATGTCAAGAGCCTCTGGTGATCACTGACGTCAAACATAAGAATGCTAATTGTTAAATTAACAACAGGAGTCACTGTGCACTAATTCCCCATGCAGGACCTTGATCTTCAAAGAGTTGTAATATGAGACTTAATAGTAAAACTTGATCTGAAAGAATAACTTCATTTTAGTGTAGTAAGTGGAGGATGTTCTTATGTCTCATAAGAGATAATTAAGTTTAAGTGCTCACAAAAGATGTATCATTCTTGGCTTCTTCTTTATGTTCCTAATGTTGTATTTATGAGATGCATGCAAATAAATTTTAAAAATTAGCCTGCTATAGATTTCTTGAATTTAGAGTCCCACTTATAGTTGCCTTGGCAGGGCCAGACCAAGTAATTCCAAGGACCCTAAATGCCCCACCCCTATTTTAGTTGTTCAGCTGTATATGAAATTTTAATTTCAAAAACAATTTAAATTTTTAGAAGAAATTTGTTTATTTATTTGAAAAGCAGAGAGCAAGAGAGTGAGAGCAAGAATGAAAGAAATCTCCTATCCATTCATTCACTTCTCAAATGCCTGCAACAGCTGGAGCTGGGACAGTTTGAAGCTAGGAGCCAATGGATCTCCTATGTGGGTGGCAGGGAACCAAATACCAGAGCCATCACCTACTACCTCCCTGGGTACACACCAGCAAGAAGTTGGAACTGGGAGCAGAGCCAGGACTCCAAACTAGGCACTCTGATATGAAATGCAGGCATCCCAAGAGTGATCTTAATCTCCAGGACAAACACCTGCCCTGTCACTAAGCATTTTGGAAGTATATATCTATTCTAATGGTTTATTATATTGATGAAAACTTCTGTATCAAACATTACCTTTTCCCTTTGTAAGTAATTGATGGCATGTTCTCCTTAGACAGGTTTAAGATGTATTTTATCTTGGTTATTGTGTCTGAAATTTCCTAAGAATCTCTCTATGTATTTTCCTTTTCAATCATCCTGCTAAGCCCTTGGTGAGGCTTTCTCATTGATGAAATATGTCTTCTAGTCATGCAGGGACACACTTTGTAAATAGATTAGCCCTACTCAGTCTTTCTGATCTCTATCTACAACCCTTCCACAGAGGCAAATGACACTTAATCAAATAGAATACTACATTGGGAAGACTGTGCCTATAAGCTGATATGTAGAGGTAGTAAGAACAACTTGAGAGAACTCTAGGTTGACTTTTAAAGATACCTGAAAGTAAAACTAGCTTAATTATCATACCAGAGAGTAACGCACTGGAAACACATCTCACCAAAATAAGTGTGACTATGCATATGGGGACAAAAGTGGTTTTTCTTAAGTTAATCAAATGCCAACAGAAAATTATTTTTTCAATATTTGTTTATTTATTCAGAATCAATCATCTATAAATTATGGAATTATTGTACTGATAAAGAAGAGTACCAATGACATTAAATGTTGCTCTATGCCAGGCACTATAAAGCTATACTTGACTGACTCTCTTTGATTCTTGTGGCAGCCTATAGAGCAGCTCATCTATTTTAAAGATGAAGAAGGAAGGCTAAGACATAGACCAACTTGCCCAGGGCTAGAAAGCAGAGGCAGCAGGATAGGGTGCAGGCACTGGAATTCCAGGCTCTCTTAACTATTGAGTTTTTCTATGTCACCCTGATTCTATAGTGACTATTTACTTATATAAGCATAAAATTATAAAATATTTTTGTAATGTAAATTTAGGAGTTTTAAAGTGTTTTTAGGATTTCCAAATTAATCTACATCAAGCACTTCATATTTAATCTTAATTTTGGGACAAGATGCTAACATTTCACATCTTGACAATACGTTGGTATTGTCATAGCTGGCAGGTTTGAGAAATGTCAGGATGAAAGAAGTGTGGGGAACATACTAGGGCATGTATTTCCTGTGTTGCAAGGCAGAGCATCGAGAGATTTTTGTCTAGAGTTGACTGATCAAAAGATTGAGTTTTAGGGATGGTTTTTTAAAAATTTTAGTTATGTATTTTTTACCTAGAAACCTTTTATTTAAGATACACAAACTTTATGCATTTCATCAAAGCAAATTTAGGAACATAGTGATTATAAATATAACAATATATTAAATAAACCAACTAAAAACAAAAGTTGGCAAGAAAATGAGGGAATGGGATAATTCAGTTCCTTATCTTTGTAGAGAGAAGGGAATGCTTACAGTTAGTAAATGAAGAAGTAGAAAGGCAAACATAGTATTTATTTTTATGGAGTTGACCATGAGATTTTAAAATAGAAGCTTTCAAGAGAGGCCACCTTGGCACACTGCACCTGAGGTGGAGGATGAGAAAGTTTTTCATTGTTTATCTTTCCATGCTATTTGAGTTATCTCCATTTGATGTATTATTTGTATATCATACGCTTATATAGCATAAAAGTTATGAGTAAAAAATTATTCATAATCACATTTTCCAAGGAATTTGTCAATGTAGAGGAAAGTCTGTGCTATTAATGTTGTCCATTACTTTTTGATGTTTCTTTTAGGAGGCAGAATCATGAGCCAGAGTGTGCCTTATCACATCTCCTCTCTTTGGGGACTGTTGTCCCTTTGGATGCTGTGTACCTCCTCCAGCAACAAATGCACGGTGAGACAGGAAGTAGCCGACTGCAGCCATCTGAAGTTGACTCAAATACCTGATGATCTGCCCACCAACATAACAGTGTTAAATCTTACCCACAACCAGATCAAAAGATTGCCACCTGCCAATTTTACAAGGTATAGCCGGCTTACTGTCTTGGACGGAGGATTTAACACCATCTCAAAGCTGGAGCCAGAATTGTGCCAAAGCCTTCCTTCGCTGAAGGTTTTGAACCTGCAACACAATGAGCTTTCTCAGCTTTCAGATAAAACCTTTGTCTTCTGCATGAATTTGACTGAACTCCATCTAATGTCCAATTCAATCCAGAAAATTCAAAATAATCCCTTTAAAAACCAGAAGGTAAGATGAAAACGTTTGTTTCCTTATAAGAAATGAAAAATATGTGATCCAATGTTAAATCTTCAAGTCACCTATTCATTCTTAGACTTAATATTTAATTATCAAGGTAAGAGTAAGAAATCCAGTCTACCCCACTTGGAGCTGGGGACTCATACACAAACATTACCGTTAAGATTGAAAATACTTTCAAGTGCAAATGTTAGTCTTAAGTCAGTTTTAAGCTTAATTTTAAATAAGTCTACCTCTCCCACTTTCTCTCATTAGTAACAGAATCTAGACAAGAGGTCAAGTCATGATCAGGGAAGAATCAGAATATCCCATAAGTGTTTAAAAAAATATCCTGTTTCGATGCTACTGATTTAGTATGTGAAATAATAGAAAAATGTTCCCTCCAAATTATGGCTTAAAGCTAAACAAATACATTCCCTTCCTTGAAGAAATCTCAAAGTACCACTTTCCGAATGACTACCACCTTTCTCCTATCAACTCTTTGCTTGGAGTTTAAATCTGTGAAAAATGCAAATTGTTGTCTCTAAATCTAAGACAATTACTAAGTGCTCTTCTTAGACCAAAGTCATTTTTTAAAAAATTTATTTGACAGAGTTAGAGAGAGAGAGAGACAGAGAGAAAGGTCTTCCTTCCATTGGTTCACCCCCCAAATGGCTGCTACAGCTGGCGTGCTGCGCTGATCCGAAACCAGGAACCGGGTGCTTCCTCCTGGTCTCCCATGCGGGTGCAGGGCCCAAGCACTTGGGCCATCCTCCACTGCCTTCCCAGGCCACAGCAGAGAGCTGGACTGGAAGAGCAACTGGGACTAGAACCCGGCACCCATATGGGATGCCGGCGCCACAGGCGATTAACCAAGTGAGCCATGGCGCCGGCCCCAGACCAAAGTCATTTTCAAGTCACTCTTTTTTTTTTTTTCACTTTATGGCCTTATAAAAAGTTGAGCATTGCTCATCCTCAGATGCACAAATATGCTAGGAAACATGAAAGTGACTTGTCCAGCAGTTGTTTTAAATCTCTTCTTGCACCGTCTTAGATTCTGAAATAGATGAAATGTCCTAGCCACAAAGACCTCAAATAAGGTTAAAATGATGATTGGCAAAATGTTGTTTTTCCTTGATATTTTGTGCTAGCCATGATCTAAAATTTATAGAACTATGAAACAATACAAAAACATTTAATGTAGAGTTATGGATGGAAAAGTTCTATTCATGGTTTTTAAGGAAATATTTTTATTTTCTATTATTTCTTTTCAAGGCTAATGCATGTCACTGGATGTTTGGCAAGCCACATGGGCATTCCTTGCATCATGAATAAGTACTTATTTAAAATAAGCATAAATTTTTAAAAGTTTCTTTATCAGAAATAAGTAAGCTTAAACCCTTTTATGTTGGTAAGAGAAATAAAGTGACTCTTAAAATAAGAAGCTACATCAACAGTGGTGTTTTTATTCACAACAAAGATTATTTAATATTCCTAATATCAGTTTTCTGCAGAATAATAGTGAAGTGACAATGTGCTGTTAGAGGAACTGTATTTGATGACAAGACTCTAACATATATATTGTATATTCCTTTTTCTGCTCAGAATTTAATCAAATTAGATCTGTCTCATAATGGTTTAAAGTCTACAAAACTGGGGACTCAGCTCCAGCTGCAAAATCTCCAAGAGCTTTTACTATCAAAAAACAAAATTCAGGCACTGAGAAGTGAAGAGCTTGCTTTCCTTGGCAATTCTTCTCTAAGAAAATTAGAGTTGTCATCAAATCTAATTAAAGAGGTAAGCAGCAAAGTAAAATTATTTTTGTATTTTATCTTTCAGCTTGGGTAGTCCCTAAATATGGCATAGAGATAAGAATCTAAAGGTTCCTATAGAAGAGAGTAAGCTTTTGTATATCTCCCAGAAATCCTTCACATTTATTGCCTTGGGGTATTGGTGCCACCCACAAAAAAGTTTTGGTAACAATTAGGGGATGGGACTCTGCTGTCAATCAGAAGTATGTTAAAATTGCTATGATGTAGCAGAACAGGTCTTTGACCTAGGGGAACTTACTTGTTTCAGTTTCTTCATTGAAAAATTGGAAATAGTACCCTCTGTCTCATAAAATCTCTGAAAGAATCAAAATGATATAGTGGTAAGATGATAGATTTTAGAACTGGGTTAGCTGGCTTCCTCTGTGGTCTTAATCTGTGTAACCAGATAAGTTATTCAACTTCTCTTTGCCCCAGTCTCCATGTTTTCAACATGGTATAATAATACCACTGCTTCATAGAACACTGGGGCAAACAATTTAGCACTGTGTCTGGCATACAGCAACTAACTGCTCAATAAATAACTAGCTCAATGCTATTATACAAACTTTCCTGTAATGGGGTATGCCAAATTAACCTGCTTCTCTTGGATCTATGATCTTTAATTTAACCATTTTCATGTCCAAGTATATCTGTCTTCTACGCACATTTTATTCCTTTACAGACTATAAGAATATTGGAAAAACTAAACATGGCTTTTTATTTTTATTTAGATGTATTCATTCATTCATTCATTTGTTGATTTGAAAGGCAGAGCAAAAGAGAACAAGAGGGAGAGACACAGAAAGATCTGCCATCCTTTGGTTCACACCCCAAATAGTTGCATGAGATAGATCTGGGCCAGGCCAAAGCCAGAAGCCAGAAACTCCATCCTGGTATCCCACATGAGTGGCAGGGGCCAAGTACTTGGACTGTCATCCAATACCTTTCCAGATGCATTTTCAGGGAGCTAGATTGGAAGTGGAGCAGCCAGAATGTGAGCCAGCACTTCCATGTAGGATGCCAATGTTGCAAAGAGCAGCTTAACCCACAGTGCCAAATGGCTTGCCCTGAAACACAGCTTTTTAAAGATTGATTTAAAAATGGACCAAGTGCAACATTTCCCTGAGATAATTATTGTTTTGTGCAAGCTACTTATTTTAGCTTTTTAAACAGCATTTCCCTCAATTGGAATATTTATAGTACTATTATAAGACCCAAAAATATAACGAGAGACAATAAAAAAATCACTCAAAAGTAATCAGAATGAGTCACTGCTAGCATTTGGGCATATGGATCTATAATTCTTCTCCAAACAATGACAAGAAAAAACAACAAAAACTAAAGTCATGCATTTAACTATGCCAAGCACTGTGACAAATTCTTTCTTTTATGTTTTAGGTAGAGAGCATCTTTATCAATGTATTGCTATCATTTTACACGAGAGTAAGTTGAGAGGAGGAAGGGTGAAGTGACAGGTGGCCTACTGGTGACAGCTGGGCTGCTGGCAGTTCTACACCAGAGCCCTTGCTCTCAGCAGCATGCTGCATGGCCTTTCGAGGGGGATGGTGTCTCCTGCTTTTTAGAATTAGCATTAACATCCTATGAACATCTTCCATGTTATGAATCATTCACTTAATTTTAGTGATTGCAATATAATAGAGCACATAGGTTTATTATAATTAATTTAATGAGTCTCTGCTTTGCATTTTAAAACTAATTTTACTTATAATAAAGCACAAATTCCTCCACACCTGTCTCTCTTGTTTTCCTTTAGCCCTACCATCTCACAAGCAACACATTAGAAATCAGCTTTGCTTCCTGGATAGGTTTAACTGCTAGGAACTGGCTACTCCCTTTCTGGATTCCTTGTTCCCCACTCCTTTTCTTTTGTCCCAGTACCGAATCCCAGATCAGCCAAGGCTTCTGGTCAGGGGCTGGGGACAGAGTGGAAATGAGTTGGAGACACTAGTGAAATAAAGTCAGGAAAAAACCTAGGTGGAAAGACGTAAAGGACAGCAGGAACTCAGTCCCAGAAGGGAAAGTGTGTGCTTCTGTTCATTAAAAACCATCATTCATTCCTTCCACCACATTCACTACAATTAAGAGGTCAACAAGACAGAACTAGAATCTGCCCCAGTGATGACGTCACAAACAGTAGTTATGAATTTATGAATCGTAATTCCATTCAGTGATGATATAAGAGCACCAGGAGACCTAACCCAGATTGGGAGGTCAGGGAAGGCCCCAGAAGAAGTAGCATCCATGCTGAAATGTGAATGCTAAGTACAAGTGAGTCAGTGGCCAGGAGAGGTTGCGGCTGGAGCAGGAGGCAAGTGTTCCATGCACAGAAAAGAGAGAAGTGGAGAGAAATGCCCTGCCTGAGTGCTGTGGTGAAATGGGAAGGAGACTGACTAAAAATCCTGCTTGGGATGCCTGCATCCCATATTGGAGAGCTTGCTCCCAATTCCAATTTCTGGCTAATGGGCATCGTCGGGGGCAGCAGGTGATGGCTCAAGAACTTGGGTCCCTGTCACCTACATGAGAGACCCAGATCATGCTTCAGGCTCTTGCCTTCAGCCTGGCTCAGCCCTGGCTGCTTTGGGCACTTGAGGAGTGAACCTCAAGTTCAGAGACAGCTCTCTGTCTCTAAGCCTTTCAGATAAAATGAAAATAAATAAATAAAATTTTAAAAAAATCATTGTATTTAAGCTTTCCAAAGGTCATACACAGTCTATATTCTATTTTGGTTATTAACTATCCCCCCCCCCTTACCTTTAGTTTTCTCCAGGGTGTTTCCATGCAATTGGACAATTATTTGGCCTCTTTCTGAACAATGCCCAACTTGGCCCGAGTCTCACAGAGAAGCTTTGTTTGGAGTTATCAAACACAAGCATTCAGACTCTGTCTCTGAGTAACAGCCAGCTGACCAGAATCAGCAATAAGACTTTCCTCGGACTGAAGCACACCAACCTCACCATGCTCGACCTTTCCCACAATAACTTGAATATGATCGATGATGACTCCTTTGCTTGGTTTCCACATCTCAAGTATCTCTTCCTGGAGTATAATAACATAGTGCATTTGTCTAATCGCTCATTTTATGGACTTTTCAATGTGAGATACCTTAATTTGAAACGATCTTTCCCTAAACAAAGTGTGTCCCTCACTTCACTTCCCAAGATTGATGATTTTTCCTTTCAGTGGCTAAGATGCTTGGAGTACCTTAACATGGAAGATAATGATATTCCAAGCATAAAAAGAAATATGTTCACAGGATTGATAAACCTGAGATACTTAAGTCTATCCAACTCCTTCACAAATTTGAGAACTTTAAAAAATGAAACATTTTCATCACTAGCTCATTCCCCCTTACTCAGACTCAACCTGACCAAAAATAAAATCTCAAAAATAGAGAGTGATGCGTTCTCCTGGTTGGGCTCCCTAGAGGTGCTTGACATTGGAATTAATGAAATTGAGCAAGAACTCACAGGACAGGAATGGAGAGGTCTAGAAAATATTTTTGAAATCTACCTTTCCTACAACAAATACCTACAACTCACTAGCAACTCCTTTGCCCTGGTCCCAAGCCTTCAAAGACTGATGCTCCGAAGGGTGGCTCTTAAAAATGTGGATATCTCCCCTTCACCTTTCCACCCTCTTCATAACTTGACCATTCTGGATTTAAGCAACAACAACATAGCCAACATAAATGAAGAAATGTTAGAGGGCCTTGAAAAGCTAGAAATTTTGGATTTGCAGCACAACAACTTGGCACGGCTCTGGAAACAAGCAAACCCCGGTGGTCCTGTCCATTTCCTCAAGGGTCTTTCCCACCTTCACACCCTTAACTTAGAGTCTAATGGCTTTGATGAGATCCCAGCAGGGGTTTTCAAGAATTTATTTCAACTAAAAAGCATCAACTTAGCCTTGAATAACTTAAATATACTTCCACCATCTGTCTTTGATGACCAGGTATCTCTGAAGTCATTGAACCTTCAAAAGAATCTCATAACATCAGTTGAAAAGAATGTTTTTGAGCCAGTTTTCAAGAACCTGAGTAATTTAGATATGAGCTTTAACCCATTTGATTGTACATGTGAAAGTATTGCCTGGTTTGTTAATTGGATTAATAAGACACGCACCAACATCTCTGAGTTATCAAGTCATTACCTCTGCAATACTCCACCTCAGTATCATGGGTTCTCAGTGAGGCTTTTTGATACATCATCCTGCAAAGACAGTGCACCTTTTGAACTCCTTTTCATGATCAATACCAGTTTCCTGTTATTTTTTATCTTTATTGTGCTGCTCATCCATTTTGAGGGCTGGAGGATATCTTTTTATTGGAACGTTTCAGTACATCGAATTCTTGGTTTCAAAGAAATAGATGGCCAGCCAGAGCAGTTTGAATACACAGCATATATAATTCATGCATACAAAGATAGGGACTGGGTCTGGGAACACTTTTCCTCAATGGAGGAAGAAGATCCATCTATCAAATTTTGTCTAGAAGAAAGGGACTTTCAGGCAGGTGTCCTTGGACTTGAAGCAATTGTCAATAGCATCAAAAGGAGCAGGAAAATTATTTTTGTTATAACACAGCATCTTCTAAAGGACCCATTATGCAAAAGGTAGGTTAATGTGAAATTGTAAGAATGTATGTGCTTTTTAAAGATTTTATTTATTTATTTGAGAGGTAGAGTTACAGAGAGGGAGAGACAGAGATAAAGGCCTTCCATCTGCTGGTTCACTCCCCAGATGGCTGCAACAGCCAAAGCTGAGCTGATCCGAAGCCATGAGTCAGGAACTTTTTCTGGGTCTCCCACGTGGGTGCAGGGGCCCAAACACTTGGGCCATATCTACTGCTTTCCTAGGCCATAGCAGGGAGCTGGATCAGAAAAGGAGCAGTTGACAGCCATATGGGATGCTGGTGCCACAGGCAGAGCCTTAGCCTACTACGCCACAGCGTTAGCTCCAGAATGTATGTGGTTTTCAGTTGGACTTTCAATATTACTAACATCATTAGTCATAACTGAAAAATACTTTTAAGTAATATTGAGGAAAGCACATAACATGAATTTTTAGTGAGGGATAAATTTTTAGAAGGTTGAACTTTTAGTTGGTAAAAAAAACACTATGTTTATTACATAACTTCATTTAACATGTTTGTTTTTTTTTTTTAACCTAGATTCAAGGTACACCATGCAGTTCAGCAAGCTATCGAACAAAACTTGGATTCAATTATATTGATTTTTCTAGAGAATATTCCAGATTATAAACTGAACCACGCACTCTGTTTACGAAGAGGAATGTTTAAATCTCGTTGCATTTTCTATTGGCCAGTTCATAAAGAACGGATAGATGCTTTTCATCATAAATTGCAAGTAGCACTTGGATCTAGAAATTCACTACAATAAATGAGAAAAGAAATAACTTTCCCAATTTAGAAAGTTCCATGGAAAACTCAAGTTTCACTTGAAAACACTGTAATTTGTAGATGACAATAGGTGACGGGATTCTATCATAATTACATCTCATCTATGGAAACGTATCTCTGTAGACACACTTTCAGGAGTCTTGTTGATGGATTAATCAACCCATAGTAAACATATTAGTGCATAAGAACATTTTCTACTAATGAGTATATTAATGGTCACAGAGTCTTGTGATAAATGAGTTTCAGAGTATTCTTCATTGAAAAAACTAGTTAGAAAAAAGAAAGAAAGAAAAGTTAGGGTTATGTAAGGGTTCATGATAATTGTTTTTGGATGCACTTATAATCTAATGAAAGGTACTTGTTTTAATGGATATGATGTTACTTAAATTATAAAAGAATGAAATACAAAGGTGACTCAAAAAGTTCATGGAAAAGGAAATAAAAATACTGTACAGGTTCCACAAATATTTTGAGGATCCTTTTGTTTATATTTACATTTTTAAAAGTTTAATTACAATAGTTTTTCAACTGAAAAGGGTTGTATTTTAGTAGTGCCTGTCCAGTGTTAATTCTATTAAATGCTTAAATAGCTTTTTAATATACACAATGTAGGGCAGAAAAAAATTGCAATACATTTTGATTCATTAATGAAGTAAATATTTTAATAAATACTTGTGTTATTATGATATTTAAGTATCTTCTACAGGGGGTAGAAGCAATTCTTTTACTTAAAAGTATTGTAGAAAGATTTGCTTCCTGAAGGTTAATCAGTAGAATGGCTTTGTGGAAACAAAGAATTTTCCTTTCTGATCACTGACTTGGGAGGTGGAATTGACCACATCATTTGGTCCCACTGAGATTCTTTTACTCCAGATCTTGAAAATTAGGATGATAAACAGATCATAAGCATTTCTATGTTGTTAGTGACCAGGATTATGGTGTAATAGATTCATGTGTAATATATTATTGTGCCATAAAAGAGAATGCTATGTGAAGTTAGCCCTTATTTAGGAAGACAATTAATTTGATTTTGGAGTCTTAACTATTGAAAACAAACAGGACTAGCTTTTTGAATGTAGAGTTAATTTCTATACTTGCAGTACTCATTTGCATAGTTTAGAGGGCATTTGAGGTGTTACATTATTTTGAAACTTGATTTAAATGATTTTTTTTATTCTCAGGGATAAGTCCATACAACCCTGAGATAAGTAACATTCATTGTCGTGCTGATTCTGAAAAAGTGAATGTGAATACATGGGGACTCATTTTCACTTTCACATTGTTTGCCATCCTTACATCTGAGACATTTATGTTCACAGCATTTTAGGTAAGATTTACTTTTTAACTGTGAAATGTAACTGTAAAATTCAAAACTACTTCATTCTTAATACGACTTGTGTGTTGTTTATCAATGTTCTCAAGTTTTCATTAAAATATGTTAAAATAACCTAACTATTGTTAATTAATCAAAATATCATCAGAGTGTAAAATGTAAGGTTAAAAATAACTTCATTTTATTCTCATGTTTATTTTCTTGTGCGATAGCTGATCAAAGGGCCACAATTTATATTGGGTCCAAATATAATTTTTAGGGCCGGCCATGTGGCTCATTTGGCTAGTTCTCTGCCTGCGGCGCTGGCACTCCTGGTTCTAGTCCCAGTTGGGGCGCCAGATTCTGTCCCTATCGCTCCTCTTCCTGTCCAGCTCTCTGCTGTGGCCCAGGAAGGCAGTGGAGGATGGCCCAAGTGCTTGGGCCCTGCACCCGCATGGGAGACCAGGAAGAAGCACCTGGCTCCTGGCTTGGGCTCAGCGCAGCGCGCCAGCCGTAGTGGCCATTTGTCGGGGGGTGAACCAACAGAAAAGGAAGACCTTTCTCTCTGTCTCTCTCTCTCACTATCCAACTCTGCTTGTCAAAAATAAATAAATAAATAATAAAACAAATATAAACAAATATAATTTTTAAAGAGTTGGTTAATATGTAAGAGATTACGATTCACTAGGAATGACTTTTTTAAATGAATACAAGTAACATGAATAATAGGTGCAAATGCTGACTTGTTGTTGACCTTCGTAGGAAACAACATCCTGAACGCTTGCAGGCTGTCCTTTATAACTGTTCTCAGGAGGAGTCCTCTCCCCTTGGGTGCAAGACAAGGGGATTGCAGGAAAGGATGTTTGTCTGATGTCCTATCTAATTTCCACCAGCAACTTGCCTACTTTGAGTCCTCTCCGGGTGCCATCGCGGAATCTGTTCACTCCAACTCCTTCCTGTTTTTCTGCCTTGCAAAACAAAGCCCAATTGAATCAGTACTGAGTTTAAAATAGATCTCAGTATTTATATTGGACCTAAAATGATATCTTTTAGGTTGTAGTAAAAAGTAGATGCAAATCAATTTGTTAGTGAGGAAGGGTGTTTTCAGTGCTATTTTTTTTTAATAACCTCAAACTACTCAAACATATACCTTGGAATATTTGTAAAAGGAACTCAACAGTAAGTGATGGTCAACATTAGAATATGTAAAGATGCTTCAAAATCCAGGACTTAAAAAGTATCTCTTGCCTTCTACAAAGAAGAAAGCAAATTAGTGGTTGTCTGGGCCTAGGGGTCGAAGAGGAATGACTACAAAAAGGTAGAAGAGATATTTTTAGGATGATGAAAAAACTCTGCCTCTAGGGCATCCTAGAAATCTCTTCATATCTTTGCCTGTAAAGTCAAAGTCAAAATGGAGTGTGGCTAAAAGCTAATTGTAGATCTCTTGCTTCTGTACATACTAGCTTTGCTTGCTACCTGCTAAGGGTGCATCTTGTGAAACTATGGGGCCCCAAATTCCAAGGAACTGAGAAAGGACACAACCCGAGTGTTCTGCCTAAGTTGACAGAAATGCGCCCTGCACTGTTACCTTACAACCATACCTTGGGTTTATCATTATTCCTGGGTTTGTTATTGTTAACTGTTATCTTACAACCATATTCTGGGTTTTTTATTGTTCACTGCATACCGGGGTTCGGTTCGAAATTATGAGCCCTAGTGGACAGAATACTATAAAAAGCTGTGTAACTCGCTGTTGGGGGCCGCACTCTGGTAAGGAGTGTCGGTCCTGATTGGTTGCCTTGCCTCTCATTTTCAATAAAATTCATGTGTGACTGTCACTGGTTTTTGTAATATCTATTTTAGCTGACGAGTGGATGCAACATGCCCACCTGAGACCTCACACTTTGTTCTTCATTGCCTTCTCTACCACCTTTACATCCTTTTTCTAAGCTCCAACTAAACAGCACTGCTGCTGCTACACTACTACATAGCCAGCCTCGAAGCGGCACCTTCCACCTCTTGCTTCAGGCACTGGATGCAGCTGCTCTTGACTTCAGGATGAGCCAGAATGTGAGGCTGCAAGCCCAAATACAAGACTACGGAAGTGAATCAATGGGAAAGGAAACGAGGGGCCATGAAAATACTTTAGTAGTAGAAGGCATATCTTCAGAGCTGTGTTCTGTTTTTTCGTTTTAGGTAGGATGAGATAGTGGAAGATAGTGGAACTATTTGGGAAAAAGGTGAGGTTCTGAACACATATTGAAATGAACAAAGTTCAAATTACAAAGGGTAACACGTAAGGTCCTTCACCACTGTGCCAGGTTTATCTCCCTAGCTTGATTTTTTGAAACCATGCTCCCATGTGTAGTACTACCCTGATGCGGTTGGAGTGAGACCTTCAAAATTTCATGTGTCGTGGCAGTGGACATAGGAAGGAAATAGACACATTGGATTTTGTGGGAATACACTCTTACCATCAGGAAACTTCATATCCATTGGTTTTGCTTCTTGGAGAGAAATAGACAACAGGGACTCAGGCTGCTCTGGGACCTCCTCTGACCTCCCCCAGCTCTGCAGTACCTATTCCAAATACAAACTAGTGCTGCATGAAGCAACAGCACTGTTCTGCTTAATCCTTAGCTTGCATTCTACGATTTTTCATGAACTTGCTCTGTTTTTCCTATAAATCATGTCCAGTCTTTCCCTCATAGGTATATGTAGTGCCTGAAACACAGTACTTATGCACAAGACATTTGCTGTTTGATGAGTATAGGATTAAGTGAATGAACACACTCTAAGTGCAGTCATTCAGAAGGATTTGCAGTTCTGAAGCAGGCAGACATACAGGTTGAAATGATTAGGTTTGTGAGCTGGAAGACCACGCCTTCACCACACCCCTCTGTGACCTCACAGCCTACCTGATACCTTCACCACACCCCTGTGTGACCTCATGCCCCTACCTGGCCACACCTGAGTACCCACTGGCCAATCAGGTTAATTAACCACTCCCTTTTGAAAGTAGATTAAAAGCCTGGGGCAGGGTGTGTCTGCCCTTTTCCTGCATTTCCCTTGCCCTGGCCTCTTGCCAGGATGGGGCTGGCTGTAGCCCTGCACCTCCAGGGCCCGTGGCCTTTGGGCCACCCTCCCTAGGCTTCCAGGCCTAGATGCTCTTCCACGTGGCTGGTTCCTGGTGCTCATTATGAACCCAGATTTACCCCTGCCTCTTAGATAAAGCTCTCACTCTCCTATGCATCTTTTTTTTTTTTTTTTTTTTGACAGGCAGAGTGGACAGTGAGAGAGAGAGACAGAGAGAAAGGTCTTCCTTTGCCATTGGTTCACCCTCCAATGGCTGCTACTGCTGGCGCACCGCGCTGATCTGATGGCAAGAGCCAGGTGCTTCTCCTGGTCTCCCATGGGGTGCAGGGCCCAAGCACTTGGGCCATCCTCCACTGCACTCCCTGGCCACAGCAGAGAGCTGGCCTGGAAGAGGGGCAACCGGGACAGAATCCGGTGCCTCAACCAGGACTAGAACCCGGTGTGCCGGCGCCACAAGGTGGAGGATTAGCCTAGTGAGCCGTGGCGCCAGCCTCCTATGCATCTTTCACACTAAATAAAAGCTTAAAATGTACCGTGCTGCCTCGTTCATTTATGCCGGTATTTAGAATTCTTCTCTAAATATTAGGCAAGAACCCACTCAGACTTATTAATATTGGGGATTTATTAATAAGCGTATGGTGGGGCCTGCACCATGGCTCACTTGGTTAATCCTCCACCTGTGGTGTCGGTACCCTGGGTTCTAGTCCTGGTTGGGGCGCTGGGTACTAGTCCCAGTTGGGGCGCCAGATTCTGTCCTGGTTGCTCCTCTTCCAGTCCAGCTCTCTGCTGTGGCCTGGGATGGCAGTGGAGGATGGCCCAAGTGCTTGGGCCCTGCACCCGTGTGGGAGACCAGGAGAAGCACCCGGCTCCTGGCTTCGGATCGGCGCAGTGCCGGCCATAGCGGCCATTAGGGGAGTGAACCAATGGAAGGAAGACCTTTCTCTCTGTCTCTCTCTCATTGTCTATAACTCTCTCTCTCTGTCTCTCTCTCTCTCACTGTCTAACTCTGCCTGGCAAAAAAAAAAAAAAATAAGCATATGGTGATATCATATGGCACCCCAAATACAGATAACATATGTGGCACCCCAGATGGGACTTCTGGGGGAATTTTAAGGGGCCACATTCCGATATATTTTTAAGGGGTCAAATTCCGATATCAATTCCACAAACATGTCTCCTTGCCCTTTTGCAGTTCCATCCCTGGGTACATTCCATGAGATTCTCTTTTTCTTGCTGTTCTGTCACCTTTCCTTGCCTAAATTTTGCAGTTTTCAGGAGTACAGCAGGTATCAGCTTCTCCAATGAGCCTTTCTTTGTTTAAATTTTATTTATTTATTTGAGAGGTAGAATTACAGACAGAGAGAGGAGGAGACAGAGAAAGATAGGTCTTCCATCTGCTGGTTCACTCCATGAATGGTAGAAATGGCCTGAGCTGAGCTAATCCAAATCCAGGAGCCAGGAGATTCTTCTGGGTCTCCCATGCAGGTGCAGGGGTCCAAGGACTTGAGCCATCTGCTGCTGCTTTCATAGGCCATAGGAGAGAGCTAGATAGGAAGAGGAGCAGCTGGAACACAAACTGGTACCCATATCAGATGCTGGTGCCACAGGTGGAGGCTTAGCCCACTATGCCATGACACTGGCCCCTGCACAAGGCCCTGCCTGATGAGTCTTTCTAAGTACACCTCCTCCTTAGGGTAGTGTGTTGGGCCCTTCCTCTGTGCCAAGGACTCTTGCCTGGATATGGTTTCATCTCCTTGATGAAAGGAATGAGTGCCTGATAGGCGTCTGAAGAGGATATGACCTTAAAGGCCACCACACGGGTATATACAAACCTTGGGAAGGATGTGGGGAGAGGAGAGAGAGAGAAAGCGAGAGAGAGAAAAAGGTTTTCACCCACTGGTCCATTCTCCTAATGCCAGGGCTACACCAGGCCAAAGCCTCAAGACCAGAATTCCATCAGGGTCTCCCACATGGTCGCAGGGGCCCAAGCACTGGGGCCATCTTCTGCTACTTTCCCAGGTACATTAGCAGGGAACCGGATCAGAAGCAGAACAGCGGAGACTCAAGCTGGTTCTTTGATGGTATGCTGATGGTATAACTTCCTGTACTGTAATGTCTGCCCTTCTTGGACATTTCTAGTTGTCTATCTATCTAAAATACATCCTGCCATGGCTAGATACAATGATTTACCGTATTGACTTTCCTTTAATTATCCTGAGAGTGGCAGACCTTCACGGCGCATCACCTGAGGCTCCTGCTATGAGAATAGCATGCTGCTTGTAATTAACAGAGAAGCCTGGTAGCATGTAACATCTGTCTGAAAGACTGTTGACGGATGAACAATGGCATAAAAGACCTAGCATCTTGCTATGAATTGCTTATCAAGTTTGTAATTATAGATCATTTTCAAAGCAAAGAGCTCCAAACAAAAGGATCAATCCTCCCTGTCTCGGCTCTCCTTCCTGAGGCTGGCTGGCTGGAATGCTGTGTCCACCACCATAATCCACAGTGATACTTCTCCCACCTTCACCTCCCTGTCATGAGTCCTAACATTCTCCCTACAGATTTGAAATAATTGCTATCATTTTAATTATTCGTCAGCTTTTTAGAACAAATAGATCCACTGATGACTTTCATAGGGGTACCAGCAAGATACTATGATCATGAGTCCCCAAATTAATTAATACCCCAACAATGTATTCATTTCCTGGGACTGCAATAATAAAGTGCCAACAACTGGATGGCTTTAAAATAACAGAAATTCATTTACTCATTGTTCTGGAAACCAAAAGTCCTAAATTAGGTGTCTGTAGGATCATGTTCCCTCTGAAACATATCTTGATGGGAGTAGGAAAAGGAATGACTGGACTAGCCATTTCAGTAGACAAGGCAAATAAAATTGAAGCTTTACCTCTCAGTCTCTAAGAAAACATAAATGACCTAGCATAGCAACTGTCTCACTCCAGGATCAGGTGGATTCACTGGCAGCAGTAGTTCTCTAGAACAGCTGGAGACTAGACCTCCTCACAGCCAAGAGAGGACTGTGCCTCTTTTTGGATGAAGAATGTTGCTTTTATACCAATAAATCGGGTGTCATAAGAGATGGGATTGAATGCATAAAAAGATGTGCTAACAAAATGTATTCACGGCCGGCGCTATGGTGCAGCAGGTTAAAGCCCTGGCCTGAAGCACTGGCATCCCATATGGGTGCCAGTTCTAGTCCCGGCTGCTCCTCTTCCGACCCAGCTCTGTGCTATGGCCTGGGAAAGCAGTAGAAGATGGCCCAAGTCCTTGGGCCCCTGCACCCACATGGGGGACCCGGAAGAAGCTCCAGGCTCCTGACTTTGGATCGGCACTTCTCAGGCCGTTGTGGCCATCTGGGGAGTGAACCAGCAGATGGAAGACCTCTTTCTCTGTCTCTACCTCTCTCTGTAACTCTGTCTTTCAAATAAATAAAATAAAAACAAATGTATTCACAAGGTAACTCGGTCCCATTTTGGCCATCATTTCCACTGGGGGCAGTGTCTCTAGTATCTTCTTTTGTCCTCATAATCACAGTGCTCCTATTTCTGCCATGTATAATTAACTTATTCCAAAGGTTCTTGCAGGAACAAATAATTGCTGTTTCTCAAGCCATCTCACAGAAGCAACTGCTCTTCTTCAGTCAATCCAATCTTGAGTATAAACACCACCACCCTCCCTCAAGTCCTGGCTCCATGTCCATGCTGGGTATTAGCAAGAAGTAGCCAGAGAAACAGGCACCCCTTCTCCTTATCTATACTCAGAGTCAGGATTGATGGAACAAAGACATCAGCCTCAGACATCCTCACGCACTGCCCAAAAGATAGATAAACATTGGAATTTATTCCTTGCCCTTGAATCTCAATTTGTTCTCAAACCCTATTGCCTTTATAACCTCACCCCCGCATTCTTTCACAGGTTCCCAAGGCCCCCGATAGCCATCTGAAAGAACAGTTCCATGAATTCCCCTCCACCTGCTACCCCACCCCACCCCAGCCCGTCTAATATATAAAAAGGCCGGCCCCTGCAGGTTGGGGCCTTCTGCCATGTGTTCCATCAATGTGCACAAAGCCTACACTTGGTCACCCACCTCTACAAATTTATTTCCTCTGAATAAATTCAGTCTAGCCTAAGATTCATATACTGCCTCCTCTCTATTCTGCACTTCTTTTCCTAACATTTTTGGTGCCCCCTGTGAAAAGGCACCAATTCCGGGCCTCTTTTTCTAACAACATATAGGGGAGAATTCTTCCCTACCTCTTCCTAGCTTCTGGTAGTAGCCATCAATCTATGGTGCTCCTTGGCTTGCAGTTGCCATCACTCCAATCTCTGTCTCTGTGTTCCGTGGCATTCTCCCCAAGTGTCTGTCCAAACTCACCTCTTAAAGTACATCAGTCATGCTGGACTAGAGTCCATCTGACAGACCTCATCTTAACTTGACTACAGCAGAAAAGGCCTAGAAGGTCACATTCACACAAACTGGGAGTTAGGACTTCACCATATCATTTTAAAGGACACAAATCAAATCCTAACAGATAGGACCCATGCCACCAGATCTCAGGGATAGAGAGAATCCTTGCAAGGCCAGGACCTGTAAGAGCGTGTGGCTTTTCCATAGATTATTGACAGCACCCACAGATGTAAAGAAAAGCTTGATCACAGAAGGGAAGGGGTTAGTGATGGATGCAGAGGAAGATCTAACGTCAGAGACAAAAGTCAGCTGAGTGACTGTGCTGGTAGGGCTGCTCCTATAAGGAGGGGGATTTTCCTACGTTTAATATCTCTTCTATGTGAGTCATAGGACTCATTGCCTGCCCTTGTTTTGATTCCATGCTCACTGAACAATCACTCAAATTAACTTGCTCTTCAGAGGAATTCCTCTTGTAAGGCAAGAGCAGGGGACGCAACACTCTGCATCAATGTTTTATGAGTCAGGTTGATGGGCTCACTCTTAGAGGCTGCTCAGCTGTGAAGGTGCTGCGCCGATCAGATCTCTGGGCCTGAAAAATCAGGAATCCAAGGATGTGGCAGCAAAGAAGGGCTGCCTCTCAGGAACTGGGGGAGATGCATCAGGCTGTGCTGTGCAGTGGCCTCCCTTACAGCCTGGTTCTTCAACTTACGTCACATACGTTCAGAATCGATCCAGTGTCTGGCAGCTGCAACACTGCAAGCACACACTCTAGAAATAGTGCGAATGATCTCAAATATGCATTTCATTGCTCTATGAATCCAAATCAAGATGCTTATGAAACAAACATAACAAGTCTGTAGAAAGCTGTAAGCCTGAATGAGCGCTGCATGAGGGAGTGCGGTGTTCTCAGGGACCTTCCTCACTTCTGAAGCCACCTGCGAGTTCCTGATAAAGAGGAACCAAGAGGACACGAGAAATGCTGATGGCTCAATGAGAATGTGAGAAGTGCTGCTTCAGCATGAGCCTGTGTCTGATGCCCTTGCACCGTGACAGAGTAGGCACACATCTGGCCTGGTGCTGAGGTCTCTGTTTCTGGTTCTCATTCTGCTCTGGGATGGGTCTGCGACTTCCTCCCCTCTGGCCTCATTTTGACTCCCCACTGTGTGCAGGTGCTTCACATGGTGACATCTGCATGCTGCTGCTTCCCTGAACATCCAGAAGCCCTTCCTTATCCGGACTTTATTATTATCTGGGCCCCATTTCTTCTTTGTCTTAGGCACACAAAGGCTCTGCATTCCCCAAGCTACTGCAGCCCGTGAGGGAGGCCACCAGCTGGTCTTGCTTACTGGCGCCCCGGCCTGACATTTAGCGTACAACACCCAGCTGCCTACTCTGTGCTCTGGAAGACAACGTCTTCTACTCTCAGTGCTTCACACAGTCCTGGAGTAGAAAAGTGCCAGGTGCATGTTTGTTGGTGGTAGATGGATGCTTAGAAGAGGGATCATGATAGGATGTGGTATCACAAGTGGAAGACTGGTGAGCTGTCTGCAAAAGGCACGAAGCGTGACATCCCCATGGAAATTTGTCAAGGCTCAGAATGAAATGACTGAAGCATACAATCGTGAATGTGTGTTTATTGGTTCATCTCCTTTCCATGCCTCAGATTAGAAAATACATCTCCTGAGATCAAAACAAAACCCCTCCTCTGAACATTAATGGTTAGACTCTCTATATTAAACTTAACCTTGCTGAAAACTCCCCCCACATGCTTGCAGATACCCACACTCAAACTCTATCTTTCACATATTCATATATGTCCTCGGATCAAGCAAATGCAATTCATCCCGCCTAATACAAACTCTTACCTTTCCTGTTTTTGAGTTTGCAGTTCGTGTCCAGTCAGCCTGATTATAGTCTGAGTTCTCATTTTGGTTACACAATTCCTGGGTTCACTCCCTTAGCCGCTAACACACAATGTTGTACATAGATTGTCCCAGTTCAACTCTCCGAGCCCAATTTCACTTCCAAGTTCTTGAGTGAGTGAAGCACTTGTGTTCCCATGTCTTCCTTAATACCCACTTCTGACTTTTAACAACGGGATAGGGGGTGAGGGAGTGAGGGCAGGGGATTGAGGGGAAGTGAGCCCTGCTGTTTCAAGCCCATCTCCCTGAAGACACTTTTTTAAAAATCTACCTTCTCCTACATCTATGAGCTGACTGTGCCCCTTATGCTAGTGAACTGTTCATTTTGGAGCCAGGATTATGTTCAACTTCTTCACTCTCAGCCCTGAGCTCGGGGAATCTGGAGCTCTAGGAATGATGGAGAAATTGGAGACTGTTCCTTTAAGACACGAATCCGGGAGGGAAGCTGGTGTATTTATCCAAGACGCATCCCTGAGCTACAGTCTGGGACCCAATTAGCATTGCGCTAAGCCGGGGTTTTGTTTAGCTTAGCAACCGCCAGAGCAATCCTGCGCCGTCGGGTGTCTCCAGGCCAGCGGAGGCCGGGATCTCCACCCTCGGGTCAGCAGCAGCAACGCACGGCCTCCATAGGCTCCCGGACCCCCAGCCCTCGGGGGTCTGCCAGCACCGGAGAAGAGAAGGAACCGCTCCCGGCAGCTGGGGTCGGCGGCACGGGGACCGCAGGCTCAGCACTCCTCCGGCGGACCACGCCGTCGAGGAGGCTCAGCCCGAAGCCGTGCGGAGCCGAGCGCCGGGCTGGGGAGAGCATCAGAGGCCTGCAGGGCTCCGCGGTGTGCGGAGACCCCGAGATCTTGGGCCGCCGCGTCCGAATCCCGGCGGGCAGCGGTGCATGGAGCCCGGCGGCCTAGCTCCGCTTGGTCTTGAGAGTCCGGCAGCATCGAGGACAGTCTTTGCAACGGCCAGGCATGAAGATGGCTGTGTTGGACCTTGGGTCTTTCTTTGCCAAAATCTTCAAGACCTCGACGGCGCCCCCCGCCGTGCCCTCCCCGGTCGCCTCCACCAGGCACTCGGGGGGCGCTGCCGCCGCGGGGTCTGCGGGCTCCGCCTCGGGGACCTCGCTGGGCGCCGTCCAGACACCAACCCTCTTCCCGGCCCTCGTTCCAGACGCCCCAGCGGTGTCGCGGGGGGCGCCCGCCCAGCTGCCCGCTCCGCTCTCAGTATCCTATCCCAGGGTGTTGGCCGCGAGCCGCGTGACAGAGGCGGTCGGAACCCCCCTGTCATTGCCCAGTAGCCCCAGAGCGGCCAAAGTCCAGCCCCTGCCCCTGCCCCTGCCCCTGCCCCCCACTCCCTCCGGCGGCTGCGGCGGCGTAGCAAGCTCCGCCACCCACCTGGCAGCCCCAGCTTGGCCGCTCTCGGGCCCCGGTGGGATCTGGACCGCGCTGCCGTCGGTCGCGGGTGCAGCGAGCAGCAGCTGTGCGGTCGCGAGCCCAGGGCACTCTCGGCGGCCCCCGGGGCCCAGCGATCGCCAGCCCAACATCGGGATGGCCCCTGGGCCAGGCCCCAAAACCCTGTTCTTCACCCTGCCGGACATCGGCGAGGAGTGGGCCTCGGACGGCGACTCGGAGGACGGCGGCTCGGAGGACGGCCCATACGGGTGAGTAGCAGCGAGGGCCAGGCCTGCCTGTTTGTGTGGCCAGGACCCGCAGCCCTCCGCCTTCCCTGTAACCTCATTTGTGGTAACTGCCGCCGACTCCTGGGGAACCCTCCTTGCACTCTCCCAGCAGTTGTATTCCTCGGCTTTCTGATCTTTGAAAACGCACGCCGTGCACGCTCGTGCTCAGCTTTCTCAAAGGCAACCTTGGCCATTTACCAGGCCAGCGGAAGGCAGGTGCAATCATATTTCTCCTCCACCCGCAGCATCGAGCTTTCGATGGACTCACAAAGCAGCCGCCCCATCCCTGTCTTGGCGGCAGAGTGGAGCAGGTGCGCAGGGTGCTCCCCTACCCGCGTGGGCGGCAATGAGACTGTGCTTCCCCACTTTTCAAGGATCAGCCCCAAGCCGGATGGGTTTCCTGTGTGTGTCCCGCGTCGCCTGACACACATGGAACCTGTAATGCTCAGGACTGCACAGGTTATTTACCCTGGAGTCCCTGCGTTCTTCCTGCCCGGCCCCGAGTTACTACAGAAACAACGGCTGACTCCAGGGACCAATTTCAGAGGGAACTGGGGACCACGCTGTCCTCTGACTCCAACCCCCAAAACTTCCCAACACCAACATGAATTTTTAATTTTAATGAACGGAGCATTAAAAAAAAACTTATTTTATTTGAGAGAAAGAGATAGAAAATCTTCCATCTGCTGTTTCACTCCCTAAATGCTGGGCCAGGACAAAGTCAGGAATCCAGAACTCCATCCAGGACAAAGTCAGGAATCCAGAACTCCATCCAGGACAAAGTCAGGAATCCAGAACTCCATCCAGATCTCCCAGGTGGGTGGCAGGGGCCCAAGCACTTGAGCCATCATCTCTGCTTCCCAGGTACATTAGCAGGGAGTAGAACAGCAAGCAGACTAGCCTGATTCGTAACCCACACGAGGAGTGGGAGGCAGGCATCTTGAGTTGTGTGATTTTCATCCCTCTCAATGTCACAAAAGAGTCAAGGCAGAGCAGAGGAGCCCATTCCCTGGAATCTAGTGAGAGAAGCAGTCAGACCTAACAGCCCTGCCATTCCCATTCCCCACACCCCAAATCCTGCCTGAAAAACTCTTGCATTAAGACTGACTCTAACTCGTTCCTAATTTAAATAATTACAGTTTCACAAAATTACAGCCATTCCTGTCAGTGCTAAAGTAACCAATTAAGGGGTCTGCATTGTGGTAAAACTGCCTCCTGAGATACCAGCATCCCATATGGGAGCCAGTTCCTGTCCCGGCTGCTCCACTTCTGATCCAGCTCCCTGCTAATGTCCTTGGGCCCCTGCATCCATGTGGAGAACTAGTTGAAGTGCCTGGCTCCTGGCTTGTCCTGGCCCAGTGATGGCCTTTGCAACCATCTGAGGAGTGCACTAACAGATAGAAGGCCTTTCTGTCTCTCCCTCTCTCTCTGTAACTCTTTCAAAATAAATAAATAAATCTTTTAAAAAGTAATATAAGGCCGGCACTGTGGCTCACTTGGCTAATCCTCCACCTGCAGCACAGGTACCCCAGGTTCTAGTCCCGGTTGGGGCACTGGGTACTAGTTCTGGTTGCTCCTCTTCCAGTTCAGCTCTCTGCTGTGGCCTGGGAGGGCAACGGAGGATGGCCCAAGTGCTTGGATACTTGTACCCACGTGGGAGACCGGGAGGAAGTACCCGGCTCCTGGCTTCGGATTGGCGCAGCACTGGCCTTAGCAGCCATTAGGGGAGTGAACCAATGGAAGGAAGACCTTTCTGTCTCTCTCTCACTGTCTATAACTCTCTGTCTCTCTTTCTCTCACTGTCTAACTCTGCCTGGCAAAATAATAATAATAATAATAATAATAATAGAAAATAAAGTAAACAGTTAAATAATGTTGTTCCCTTTCACTGAAAACATTCTTTTGAAATAACGTTTATCAAGTTTTTTTCCTAAGGAAAATTAGGTGCATTTGAAAACTAGATAGAAAAGAATGCCTAAGGAAGTAGGCAAGTAGGCTTTTGTTATTGGCAACCGGTCCTTAACATTGATGCCATTAATGTTTGATGAGCAAACAGATCTACACACTGACCTTCGGCTCTGCTCTTGGTGCTTTTAACAAACAGATGCCCGAATAAACCGCATGAGCAGTCAACACCAGTGTTAGTCTTGGTTCTTAAACATGTTATCCCACGCTTATATTGGCTCAACATTGGTAAAAGATAATTGTTAAATAGCAATGTAGTTGGCATTATTTACAGAATGCATTAGCAAATGCATACAGTTTTACTGAGAGTGAAAAATCTGACTTTTAGATAATTGCAGTTCCAAATATGATGCATTGAGATGTGCTTTCAGGAAACCTTGTGATTATGTGTGCTTCCACTCTCTGGAGCAGTAGGAGAAGGCTTAGACAGAGCATACTATAGTTGTTTTTAGTGACAACATATTTGCTTCTTCTCATCATGGCCCATTCTTTTCCTAACCACTGATATGTAGAAAGGGGCAAAGGGGGAAGAAGAAAAGATCAGGCTGATTTTTCCTACAGTTCTATGGACCTAGTGCACCTTGAAGTGTAATTTTTGCCTCCTGGATTTTTGTAATGGCTATTTATGACTTTGAATAACCCAACACCACAGAACTGCAAACTTAAATGATCTATCATCTCTTCTGACAGCAGATAACTATTGCTGTACACCAGCTTGGTTAATATTCAAATCTTATATGTTATTTTCAAAAGCCTGGGAATATGGGAGGGGGGGAGGAAGGAAGGGAGAGGGAGAGAGAGAGAGAGACAGAGACAGAGAGACAGAGACAGAGACACAGACAGAGAGAGATTCTGGGCCTTTTGGCTAAGATCAAATGAGAGAAAGGGAAAGAGAGAGAATGAGACTGAATGTAGTAGTAGAAAAAAAATGATTAACAAAAATGTGAATACATGTAAAACAAATGTAAACATATCCTTGAGAAACACAGATACAGTTTTAAGAGTAGTTCAGCCTAGTTAAAAAGGAAAATCCTAATATAAAATTTACATATATTTTTAAAACAATCCACATGTTTTACATTTGACCTGATGCTATACTTGACTTTTATTAAAAATAAAAATACTGAAATGAATTTGAGTGGGAAAATATGCAAGCTCATTTATTTCAGACTCCCCTCCTGCCAACCCATCCCCCCAGGAGTGGTGCATGAGTTTTGCTGTCTGAGCCACAGATTCAATGAAGGACTTGCCCTTTTCATCCTGCAAGATGTAGCAACTGCTACATCTGAGCCACAGGTGGACAATGTTGTTTTCTTTCTGAACTTCACTGTCTTACCCCCTCCCTTACCCAGATATGTGATCCAACACTTTATCCGCACCTTCACTTATGCATTTTAATTATACAGTATACTTCATTTACACTGTTTTCCAGTCTCATTCAACCCTCTTCAGTGCTTGTTTTGCACTTCCAGTTGAAGCCATGCAATAATCACCTTGTAAAGGTATTATTCTTTATTCTGCAAATAGAAGAATTCCTCAGAGTAGATAGGTAGGGAGGTACATAGATAACTAATTGCTGCATAGGGATGATGTCAGATTGGAAACTTCATATGATCAGGAACTATTTATATCTTATGTAAGTTAACACCATCAGCATACCTGAATTCCTTTTTTGAGTGATAGAGGTTCCACTGTTAAAATTATGTTAGTGTGGACATATAGGACTTGTAAACATGGCTAGTAATAAAATGATATGGAGGAACCAGCATTGCAGTACAGCAAGTTAAGCCACCACCTATAACACCCACATCCCATATTAGAGCTGATCCAGCTCCCTGCTAATGTGCCTGGGAAAGCAGAGGAAGATGATCCAAGTACTTGAGCCACTGCCACCCACATGGGAGACCTCGAAGGAGTTCCTGACTCCTGGCTTTAGTCTGGCCCTGCCCTGGCCTGTGCTGCTATTTGGGGAGTGAACCAGCAGACAGAAGATTTCTTTCTGTCTTTGTTTCTCCTTCTCTTTCTGTCACTCTGCCTTTCAAATAAATAAAAATAATTCTTTAAAACAAAAAAAAGGCAAAAATAAGATAATTTGAGAAGATTCATATCTCAATTTTGATCTGCCACTGAGGCAGTCTAAAGCTGGCAGAGGGCAAGAAGTAGTTCTTTTCAGCCCCCATAACCACACAAGCCAGTTCCCATAATAAATCCCCTCTTATATACACATGCACATACAGTCATGTGTCACTGAATAATGGGAATATTCCTGATCAATGCATTATGGCATAGTTTGTCACTGAGTGAACCTCTTACACAAAGCTAGATGGTATAGACCACTCACTCAAGAGATGAGGAAAACAACAGATATGTGAGGCTGCTGCCAGCCTAATATGACATGCAGTTTTAGAGTAAATGTTTTTTATGAGTACACACTGAAATAATTACAGAAAGTATAGCATAGTAAATATATAAACCTGTAACAGTCTCTCCAATCATTCCCAAGTATTATACACCATAGATAATTGTATGTGTTATTCTGGTAGCACAGTAGGAGGTTTGTTTGCACCAGTGTCTTCAGAAATATGTGAGTAATCCCTTGTGCTTTACATGGCCACATTACAAGGGTTGCAGAGCTACAAGATGATGGGAGTTTTTCAGCTCCATATTATGTGGCCAGTCGTTGACCAAAACTGTTGCTATATGGTGCCTGACTGTGTATCCTGTTGGTTCTGTTTGTCTGAAGAACCCTGTCCAACAGAGGGGGAAATCAAGGGAAGCTTGCTCTTTACAAGCATTTTACAAGTTGTTGTGCATGCCAGTTACAAATATGGTTGGGCCACTGATTTCGCAGGCATCAGCAGTTGTTTGTGTGATTCTGAGAATTTTTCCCTTCCTGCTGGGTAGAATGTTCTAGGGTTGATGGTGCTGATTGACAAGAGCCAGTTGTGCACATCTCTTTTCCACTCCACTCTTAGTGGTAATACATTGGTAGTTTGACCTCAGCTAAGGAGGGAGTGTGTACAACTGCAAGCCGGCAAATACCTTAAGTTAGGGCTTTAGTTCCTTTCAGAGAGCTGGTTTACCAGCACATGGCTACTGACAAGTATAGGAACCATGTTTATTTTCAAAGCCATCATGGGAATGATCTATAGATTCAAACGATCATTTTGACAAACATCTTTGAGATTATTGAAAATGGTTCTGTCACATAAATCTTCAAGGGAGATGCTGAGAGCTTGGCGTTTCAGAAGTCACACAGCTGGAGTGTTGGCCCTAGTCCCTGCATAAGTGGTTTTCAATGCTTGATATTTTTGTGCTACAGCACCCGTCGGATGATGATGTTACATGCAACACAAGGTTTCGTGAGTAATTGTTAACATAACAACTGTGGTGGTTATGTATCCCATACTGTCCACAAAAGCAAGAATAAGGGAATGTGAGTGAAAAGAATAGATTGAAAATATTCTATTCTTAGGGATTCTGTTGATCAAATTATTCCTATTTTTTTGGAGATCATACCTCACAACTGATATTGAGTTAATAACCATGACTTTAGATGATATGTGGGTAAGAAGAAATTGTGTTCCATAGAACTCAAATTGCAGTTTTCCATCTTTAAGAGCAACCCAGGAGCAAGCAGTAGGTGCAGAGGTTAAATTGCTGCTTGGAACTCTCACATCCCATATTAGAGTGCCTGGTTTGAGTTCTGGCTCTGTTTCTGATTCCAGCTCCTTGCTAACACTTAACCTGGCAGGCAGCAGGTGATGAGAGACCCAGACTGAGTTCCAGGTTCTTGTCTTTAGTCTGGTCCAGTCGGCTTTTGCAAGCATTTCCAGTTGATGAAATACATCTCTGTCTTCAAATAACATGAAAAATTTTTTTAAAATAAATAAAGATTTAAGAGAATTATAAAAAAGTAACCCAGCTAAATATTATAAAAATACAGATCAGAAAACACATAAAAAAACACAAACTGGCCATAGAACATCATAGTACACAGTATTTTTTTCTTCTTTTCAGTATTTTTGTCTTCTTTATGGCCAAGAGCTGAGCTGTGCTCAATGAAAATCTAACTTTTCTATTCTAGAGATCATGATTTTTATGAATTCAAGGTCAATATTAAATTTAGTTTGTTTATGATTAGAATCTTTATCTTCACTACTAAGTGTGCTTCCATTATTTGGTTCACACACTTTGCATTTATATTGTATGTGTGTGTGCATATGTGTGTGTATCTTTGTGCTACAAATACCCTTCTAGCCCTTATGATTGATATCCTTGTTGAAAGCCTCTGTTTTGCCCCACACTGACTTTGATGCTGTATGAAAACCTACTGTCCCATAAAGAATTTTTGTTGCATTAAATAATTAGGAAAAAATACAGACTAATAAAGATTCCATAGAGAATATACTCTGGGATTGGATTAAGATGGCAGAGTAGGGAAGGGGCTTACTGCTCAAGTCTAGGAGAAGATAGCTTAGAAAAAGTGGGAAGAGTGCAGTCTTACGGAAGAGTTAGGGAGAAAACAGCAGAGGAAACGCTACACAAATTAGAGAAACACAGTGGAACTATGTAGAGGACAAGGACATGCACAACTTAGTACCCCAGGTGCCATGAGGCTCTGTACCAGCACTGGAGAGTGAGGTGAGACCAGACTGCAGCAGCACAAGCCACTGATGAAAAAGCTGCAGAGGAAAACCAGCTTGGAGCCCCATGGGCAATAGCATGCCCACTAACTAGAGAAAAAACAAAGCGGGGGCATGTTTTCTCTCTCCCCGATCACCCTGCAAAGACATCCTATAACAAACTGACAGAGAGCAGGTGTCATTTTGAACATAGGTAACAGCTGCAGCAGCTCATGTCCCTGCCCAGCAACCAGCCAAACAGAGACTCCTGGGTCTGGTAGAGAGAACAGATAAGGGATTGGGTGCTCATGACTTGGGAGGCTTGTGTGCTAGGACTGTGAAAACACTGAAGTTGCATGGGAGGACTCAAGGTGTGGATGGGACATTGGGCAGTCACTGTGGAGGCTCCACACAATCAGGACTCCCTGGTTACCTGACAAGAGACATTGCTGGAGAATCTGAGCTTACCCTGAGGACCACACAGATCCTTTGTGTGGTCCTTGTGGCAGAGCAGAAAAATAATATATACTCATTGGGGCTTTGGCCCAGGTACTGGTCTCTTCTGAGGAGAGGAACTCAGCTGACTCTATGCCAACAGACAAGAAGAAACCTCCCCTCTGATAAAAAAAAGAGAGAGAGAGAGATTTATAAACCTGGGTGTGTCACCTCAGACACCCTTGACCCTGGAGCACTGAACAGAACTCCCTGGCTACACCCATAACAAGTCTCTAGATAATCCCTGAAAGCAGACACTCCACTAATCCACTCAGACCTCAGACATGGTTCAAAGATAAAAGTTGCCACAGCAAAAAAACAAAACAAAACTAAACTAAACTAAAAAAGAAGAAACCAATGAGTATCTCCACAAATGCCGAATAACAAACGCACCAATTCAAAAAACTAGAATAAGGATGACAACATGACACCCCCAAAAGAACATACCACTTCAATACTAGATTGTGAAGACAATGAGATTGAAAAAATGCCAGAAATGGAATTCAAAAAATTTATCATAGGATTACTTAGAAGTAATCAGAAGCAAATGCATGAACTAATGCAATCTATACATGACATGAAAGAAAATTTCTCCCACAAAATTGAGATCCTAAAGAGAAATCAAAATTAAGTCTTGGAAATGAAGAATTCAATAGAACAAATATAAAATGCAGTAGAAAGACTTAACAACAGAATTGCTGAAGCATAAGAAAGAATATCTGACTTAGAAGACAAAGCACAGGAAATTATACAGTCAGATAAAACACAACAAGAAGAAATTAGAAAACTAAAAAAACACTGTTGGGAATCTAAAGGGTACTATCAAATGACCCAGCATGGGTTCTAGGAGTTCCTGAAGGCATGGAAAGAGAGAAATGATTAGAAGGCCTTATTAGTAAAATAATATCATTTACTAATAAAATATTAGTAAAATAATAATTTTTTTGGAAAAACTATTAAAAGAGACAAAGAAGGACACTGTGTAATGATTAAGGAATCAATTCAACAGGAAGATATAACAATTATAAACATATATGCACCTAATTACAGGGCACCTGGCTATTGAAAAGAAATGTTAAGGTACCTAAAGGGAGACATACACTCAAATACAATAGTAATGGGGGATTTCAACACCCCACTTTCAGCAATGGACAGATCAACCAGACAGAAAATCAGTAAGGAAACAGCAGAGTTAATCGACACTATAAACCAAATGGACCTAACGGATATCTACAAAACTTTTCATCCTACAGTTGCAGAATACACATTCTTCTCACCAGTGCATGGAAACATCTCTAGGATTGACCACATGCTAGGCCATAAAACAAGTCTTAGCAAATTAAAAAAAGTCAAATTCAATGACTTGAACAGCACTTGTCTTGACTGTCAAGGAACAGGGTTTTTTTTTTTTTTTTTCCAATAATGGAGAATGGGACTGGGAATGGGAGAGGGAGGAGGATGTGGGGTGGAAGTGGGAGTGGGAGGGCAGGTATGGTGGGAAGAATCACCACTATATTCCTAAAGTTGAACTTATGAAATTTATACTCATTAAATAAAAGGTTTCTTTGGGGAAAAAAAGAGCCAGGAACAGGCCCAGCTGGGTGTCTAGCTGTCCACAGCAATACTGCATGACAAAGGCTTATGTGACATCAGACAATAAAGTCAAGAGACCAGCAGGATGTTTACCACCAGAAACATTGCCTTTCTCCCTTTTGTCTATGATTTTTTGCCTTCTCTAAAAATTATCTATCAAATCATATAAATAAGATCAAATGTCTGATAATAATAATAGATAGAATTAAAAAGGAGATAATGTTCCAACATGGGAAGTAGTCCACACAGCAGACTCATAGAATGACAACTGCTTTAAATAGCACTCTGACCTCAGAGTCAGCCCTTAAGGCATTCTGGTCTCCCTGAAAAGCCCATGACAGCATTTCAGGCATGGAAAGCCAAGACACTGGGGCAAAAAAATGTCCTACATGAAGGATCTCTGTGAGAGAGACCCCAGGGGAAGGAAGGGGCCATCAAAGAAGGATCTACTTTTCTCTAAAGGGAGGAGAGAACTTCTACTTTACTTATGGCCTTGTCTAAAAACTGATAGAGATTGTGGATTCAAGAGGCTCCTATAGTCTTGGCAGCTCATGTTGAGAGCCTCAGGTGATCACTGACATCATGCATGAGTGTTAATTGTTAAATTAACAGCAGGAGTTACTGTGCACTAATTTCCCATGCAGTACCTCTGTCCTCAGTGAGTTGATAATGAAAATTAACTGTAAAACTTGTTCTCAAACAGTTTTTGTGTGTGTGTGTGTGTGCAAATTGTTGAAATCTTAGTATAGAGTTGGTCTGCTGTGTATAAAGTTAATTAAAAATGAATCTTAATGGAGGATGGGACTGGGAATAGGAGATGGAGGAGGAGGTGGGGTGGGAGGGCAGGTGTGGTGGGAAGAATCACTATATTCCTAAAGATGTACTTATGAAATTTGTACTCATTAAATAAAAGGTTTCTTTGGGAAAATATTCTATTGGAAGGTGAATGGTGATTTATGAGATACTTTATACAATATTTCTCTACAAAAATCCCTTTAGTTCTACTTCCAGCAGTGGTGGGCTACACTGTTTCAGATTTGCCACTAGATGAGATCTAGAAAAGCCGAACGATAATTTTTTAAACATCCAGGAATTAAGATGAACTGGAAATAGAGCAACATCACAGGGACTGGCAACCAGTTTTACATAGCTCAGTTCCTGATTGGATTAAGGTGACCTCAGACTGTTGGAGCCCCTAGCTTAGTATACTATAAGAAGCAAATGTAATCTTCTCTGAAGCTAAGCTGCAAGCAACAGGTATATGTTGTTTGCCAGACACTCTTTAAATACAGTCATGTATTGCCTAGTAACAATGATGCATTCTGAGACATGTGTCCATAGATAGTTTTGTCATTATGTGCACATCACAGAGTATGCTGATACAGACCTAGTGGGTACTGCTCACCACATACCTAGGACACATGATATAGTCTCTTGCCCATGGGCTGAAGACTTGTAGAGCAAACAGTATTGTAGGCAATTGTAACACAGTGTACTTTTGTATCTAAACATGTAATTATACAGAAAAGTTACAGTAAAAATGTGGTATTTATGATAAAAACTGGTAAACCTGTGTAGAGCACTATATAGTCAGCTTTTCATCATGATAATAAAACACCTCAAAGAAGCTGCATGTGAAGGAAACAGGCTCATTTTGGCTCAGGGTTTTGAAGGTTCACAGTGCAAGAAAAGTCAGGTGGGCCCCATGGGTTTGGCTCTCTAGTGAGGCAGGAAGATGGCAATGGTGGAACATTTACAGATGGTTCATATCTTGAACTATGAAGCATGCACACACACACACACACACACACAGAGAGAGAGAGAGAGAGAGAGAGAGAGAGAGAGAGAGAGACGGGACCCAAAGTGGCTTCTATAACTCCCCAGTGACCTAAGGCCCTCCGCTAGTTTGTGCTCTATTAGTACCATTAATTTATGACTTTGAGATGACTTTGAGGATTAATTTCCTATTAAGACCAAAGCAGGCACTGCCTGGGAGTGGAGTTTCCAGTACTGGAAGTTGATGTAGGTGATGCAGTGAATAGTGAATGTGAAGATCACAGATGAGCCTGCACACTTCATAGTCACTGAACGTGTAGGCTATGCTACATTTATAAAAATATTTTTCTTTCTTGAATAATAAATTAACCTTAGCTTACTATAAATGTTTTACTTTTTTGTAATAACACAGGTTAAAACACATATTGTACAGCTGTACAAACATTGTCTTTAGATCTTTATTCTACTTTTTTCCTATTTTTAAAATTTTAAATTTTTTTTGCTTTTCAAACTTTCCCATTAAAAACTAAGACATAAGCACACACATTAGCCTGCACTTCTACACGGCCAGGATCATCAGTATCACTGTCTTCTGCCTGCACATCCTGCCCCACTGGAAGGTCTTCAGAAGCAAAAACAGGAGTGGAGCTGTGAGCTCTTTTGACCACAAAGCCTCCTTCTGGACACCATCTGATGGGTCTGTCTGAAGCTCTTCTTAAGGAGGTGTCACTATTTTTAGAAATAGGCCCGTGTGATTGTTTGTTTTTCCATTATAGATTTGCCTGTGAGCAGGTAATGTACCATATAAGTTTCTTTCTATTAAAAACTTTTTGGAGGTGGGATCCATGTTTTCCAAGTTTCTAGGGAGCTTGTTGAAGTTTGCAGTAGCTTCTGTTAAACTATTGCTTGTAAGTGTTCTTGGAAGATCTTTTTCTCCTGTAGTTTCCTTTTTACTTTTGCTTCTTCTTCAGTTATGCATTTACTAGGAGACAGGAGTTTTTCAGCTCCAGTATAACCTTATGGGATCACTGCCATTGTTGTTGATCTAATTGTTGTTGCAACACCTGACTATTTGAGGCTATTGAAATGATAGCAATGAAGGCATGGATGAAGTGTTGGTATGTGCAAATATTCTCAATAAAAGGATATTGCAAGTTTTATAATATCAAACCAAAGCAAGAAACATTAGTACAAGTAAAAGAGCTATTTCATAGAGATAAAATAAAAGGTCAATCAATGAGAAAATGTAAAATGTCTTAACTTAGGTATTAATAACATACTTTCAAAAATATATGAAGATGAAACTGTTTGATAAATTTGGAAGAGTTTTGCCTGCTGTTGAGGTTCCTCTATAGATGCAATAAAAAATTGTCCTCAGATGTTATGTCCATCTGTTTGTGGCAGCCAGGATTGAATGGAATAACAGGAATTACAAAGTGGGGGAAGAACAGCATTTTTGCAACTCAAAATCAAACTTGTATAACAGTGAAAAACTTATGTCACTCCAAAAATCTAATCTAAAATGTGAGATTACAAAATATGTATATCAACAATTGACAGAATTAAAAGAACAAATCCAAAATAGTAGTGAGAACTTTTTAAATTGATACTTAAAAATTGTATATATTTATGGGATATTATGTGATTTTTAAGTCTTTATTTATTTATTTGAAATGGAGACCAACAGATGGAGGAGGAGAGGCAAAGACAGAAATATCTTCCATCCACTGGTTCACTCTACAAATGAATGTAATAGGTCTGGGCTAGGCTGAAGCCAGGAGACAGGAATGCCATCCTGATTTCCTACATGGGTGGCAGGGGTCAAAATACCTGGGCCATCGTCCTCTGTCTTCTCAGGCATAGTATCAGGAAGCTAGATTGCAAGTGGAGTAGTTGGGATTCCTGGTGCTCTGATATGGGATGTTGGTGTTGCAACTGTGGGTTAACCAGCCTGTGCCACAGTGCTGACTTCCCATGTAATGTTTTCATACTTGCATGCATTGTAGAATAGTCAGATCAGGATAAAGTTATCTATCTCTTCAAACTGATCATTTCTGTTTGATGAAAACATTCAAAATCATTTATGATCATTTTTAATAAAAGCATATCGTACATTATTGCTATTTGTAGTCACCAAACTCTACAGTGAACATCAGAACTTCTTTGTCCTATCAAACCATAACTTAGCACCCATTAACCAATGCAGTGGGAGAGTCTAACAGTATCTTTCACAGTAATTATGTATAATATTTTAGTAAGGTTCATCCATGAAAAATACCATCATTACCTTAGAGGAATTCAAACAACACAGTTATTACTAAAGTGGATATCAAATTTATTAAAAAATTGCAGTAAATTAGTGTATTAACAGAGGAAAAGATAGACAAATAGGCCCCTGAGTTATTATAAAAGTCAGGGCCAGACTTACTTGTACAGGCATGTTTGTTTCAAAGCTGGTATTGCAGATATTAATGAAAAAATCTTTGTTATGAGCTGGGTATTTGTGTGTGTCCCCAAATTCATATGTTAAAGGCCTACCCACAGTGTGCTGGTTATTTGGAAGCAGGACCTTTGCAAGGTAATTAGGTTTAGATTTGGTCGTGGAGGTGACACTCTCATAATGGATTAGTGCTTTTGTCAGAAGAGGAACACAGAGGTGTTGCTGCAGGTGATGGCCCAAATATCTTTCCATATTTACACAAGACGTCATGTGAGCACAGAGCTTCCGCAAGCCAGAATGAGGTCCCTCACCAAGAATCAAACCAGGCAGCCCACAAGCCTCAATCTTCCCAGCCTCAATGTCCGTGGTTTAAACCAGTCTCTGATATTTTTGTTGCGGCTGCTGAATTGACTGAAACAATGGCCCTTGCAATTGATGGTACATAGTCAATTGTACATTAAGAAAATTGAGTGACATTGACCACCTTTGTCACACTACACACACACACACAATTTCAAGTGGATTATAGATCTAAATAAGAAAGATAAAACAATAAAGCTTCTAAAAGAAAACAGGATACAATCTCCATGCCCTGGGAAAGTTCTCTTAACCAACAAGACCAAAAAATTACTAACCAGACAACAAAGGATTTACGGTTTATACTCCGTTAAAACTAAGAACTTCTGTTAACCAAGAGAGACCATTTACTGGAAGGATTTAAGTTACCACAAGCAGGCTTTGTGAGGCCAGCTGGCCCAGTAATTGTAATTAATTGTTGGAAATAAAGTCCTTTAGAAATTTGGTTTTGATTCAAGTTTAGCTTCTGTTCTGGCTTCATCTATTATCTCCATAAAAATTTCAGAGTCAAAAACCTAAATAGTCCCAGACTGTGCTTTAAAAACACGGATACAAGTATCATTCCCACGGAAGAAACTTATTATCATTTGACAAATTATCTTGATACAAAGGTATTTTTCAGTTGATGCTGATTTTACTAAAGGGCAAATCTTTATAATGAATTATTAGATATTTCTATAAATTAAGATACTGTTGTTGAAAAATTCCTTTCAAAATCAGGAAGTAGGAGTGGGTGTTTGGTATAGAAGTAAAGAGGCCACTTGAGATGCCTGCATCCTGTATTATAGTGCCTGAGTTCCAGTCCCAGCTCTGCTTATGATTCCAGCTTCCTGCTAATGCATACCTTCAGAGGCAGCAGGTGATGGCCCAAATATCTGAGTCCCCACCACCCATACTGGAAACCCAGACTGAGATCTGGGCTCCTGGCTTTAACTTGTTCAGAATGTATGAGAAGTGAACCAGTGGATGGAATCTCTCTCTCTCTCTCTCTCTCAAATAAAAAGAATATAAATAGAATTTTAAAAAAATCAAGTGCTGAATTTCTTTGACTCTAAGATGCTGTTGATTATAAAGCATTATTATTTTGCATTCACTATAAAGCAAAATGTTGCCTGTTAAGCTATCATGTAACACTTCCTTATCATTTAGATTCTAGTTTTATTACTACAGTAGATATCTGAGATTTAATCAGACTATAAAAATCACTTGTGTGCTGATACAAATTGAATATAGGTGCTAAACAAATTTCTGAACATTACTAACATTCTAAGATTGCTTCTTAAGAATCCCTCTTCTGCTGGGCAATCGGTATTTTCTGCGCTGTTGGAGCACAGGTGAGGCAGCATTTTAACAAGAATCCATTTAGATAAAAGAGCTATGGGTGTAGAGCTTTAAGCCGGCTAGAGTGAGTCTACACTTGGCACCGTGCATAAAGACATCTGATTCAATACTTTCTATACCTGTTCCCAGGACTGGTGAAGGTGAAACAGGTGCTCATGCAATGTCTGTAGACTTTCTTCCAGGTCACTGAATGAGGAAATTTTGAGAAATTGTGGTGAGTATACATAGCAAAATTCACTATTTGAATCATTTTTAAGTATACTGTTTAGGGCATTACATACATTTATAACACTGCATAGTCATTACCATCCACCTTCAGAATATTTTCAGATTCTCTGACCCATTGCCAGTAAATCCCTAGTCCTCCCTCCCTCCAGTTCCTGGCAACCAGCGTCTCACTCTCCATCTCTGTGAATCTGATTACTCCAGGTACCTTGTATGCATGAGATCATACAATATCTGCCCTTTTGTGTCTGGCTTATTTTGTTTTACATGGTGTCGTTAAGATTCTTCCATGATGTAGCGTGAATTGGACTTTCACTCCTTTTTGACTTAGTAGCATTCCATTGCAGGTTCATACCACATTTTTTTTTCCCATTTATCTGTCAATGGACACTTGAGTTGTTTCATCTTTTGACTATTATGATTAAAGATACCATGAGCACTGGTGTAAAAGTATCTCAGAGTTCCTGCTTTCTGTTCTTTAAATAGTCAGAAATAGGAGTAATGGGTAATGGTAATTTGATTTACCATTTTGAGGAACCACCAACTACCAAATTTTTCCATAGTAGCTGAAGCATTTTACATTCCCACCAGCCATGTACAAGGGTTCCAGTTTATCTACATCCTACATCTCTATCTTATGCCTATGTTCATTTTTTTTTGTTTTGAATAATAGCCACTGTAATGAATGGAGGGGTTCAGATCTTTGCTTTTTTATGATCAGCAGAGTGCAATTCTGGTTGCATTTGATGATGGACACCACCCAACATCCAAGATCAAATGTGAGAGACGCTAGTCTTAATTCTTACATCTGTGACTATTTATGCTGGAATCTTTGTGGATCTGAAATGGAAAGAAAACTGTATGTGGAATATTTTTGTGCCCAACCCTGTGCTAAGTGCTGCAGTGGGCATGGGGGAAGGTAGGGAACTTGTGTGGCTGCCAAGGTCTCCTTTCAGTTTTACTCACTGGGCAGTGGTGGCACTGAGAAAAGAGGAAGCTCTTCTCTGTTCTCATGTCTGCTTGGGTCACCCTTTGGCTTTCCCTGGGTACCTTGTGCTGTCACTGAATCAGACAGGGAGTTCTGCTGGTATCCCCACCATCAGGAAAGAGGGTTATACTGAAAATGGTGGTGAAACACTGCAGGAGAAAGCCCGACTTAGAGGTTTTGTGCTGGTGTTTGCAGGAATCTGGTCCACCAGAGTGGAGGCCTTGCCTCCCTCCTCTGTACTGTGAAGACTGTGATTAGTTCCTCCATTTCTTCACACTTTGATTAAAGCCAATTATGTGCTCAGGCTGGGGTTACAAGGTTAAGTACAACGTGATTCCTGGCTCAAATAGTTGTGGGACATTGGAATGTGGATGAGAATGGGATAGAGGATAGAATTGTCAAACAGATGGAGTAAAGCAGTGGTTCCCAGCGTGCCATCCTGGGCATCAGAGCCAGACAGCACTTGGGATTCTGAAAAATACAATTGCTCACCCCAGACCTGCTGCATCCAAAACTCTCAAGGCAGTGACCCACATTAGCAAGTGCTCAGCAGATTCTGATATGGGTGTTAAAATGTGAGGACCACTAAATTGAATTGTGATCTGATAAGCAAAATGCATTATGAATGGAAAATAGTGAGTACTACTACTTTGCCTTCTAAGTTTAGACTTTTTACTGTAGACCTAGTCCTAAAAAGTACATGGAAATGAATTTTATAAAAAAAATAATGAATAAATTTCAATCCTTGGCACCCAGATAAATTTATCCTTTAATTCTGCTTTCCCAAAAACTTTTTGAAGTGCCCTTGTATAGAACTTGTACAAACTCCCAACTGTAGTAATCTGAAATTCCATCTGTCTATTCATCATAATTTACTAAGGTTTTGAAGTTAGTAGACATTTATGGAGACCCTGTATAGTAATGTTCTATAAACAGTGATAGAGATCATACAGCCGATTCTCATTATTTCTAGTACTTATGTTTTATAAACCGGTGGCAAACACTGAAATAGTGAATGTTGAACCACTGCTTCTCTGTGGGAAACAGAGGGCTAGGTTCCCATCAGCCTCTCATCTCAACATTTTTATCAGTTTATTAATACATAATCTTGCCTAATGTGTATTTCTATATAAAGATACTTAATATATATTGCTGGTGCATTAGCATTGAACTCATAACCAAGAAAACCATAACTTGCATCTGAACAACACTTATCTAACACATGACTTTGATCTTCCTAAAGCGCTTCTCAGCCTTCTTGCACTTTGGAACACTACACAGCTGCTCAGCACAATGCTTGGGAAACATTTTCAACAGAGGAATAACTAACAAAAGGCACAGAATTCAAAACACTGGATGCTGAATAAACCTTTTTTAAAAAATGATTTTATTTATTTATTTGAAAGGCAGAGTCACAGAGGCAGAGAGAGAGAGAGAGAGAGAGAGAGAGAGAGAGAGAGAGAGGTCTTCCATCCACTGCTTCAGGTTCATTCCCCAGATGGTCCCAACGGCTGGAGCTGCGCCCATCCAAAGCTAGGAGCTTCCTCCAAGTCTGCTACGCAGGTGCAGGGGCCCAAGGACTTGGGCCATCTTCTGCTGTCCCAGGACACAGCAGAGAGCTGGATCGAAAGTGGAGCAGCCAGGACTCAAACCGGCGCCCATATGGGATGCTGACACTGCAGGCGGTGGCTTTACCCCCTATGCCACCAGCGCCAGCCCAACACTGAATAAACTTCTAAATACACACACACACACACAGCTTGGAGTATGCACTTTGGGCAACTCAAATTTTTCATCATTCTGCACATGTCCAAGAATGAGTACAATGCATAGTGAGCCTGATAAAAATTTCATCATGTAGGCAAACTCAAAAATATTGAACCAGAGAATCATAATAGTCAACTGTATGTTAATATTTCAGTTACATAAAATGAAATAGGTCTTTACAGTTAGCAGTACTATTATAAGAATATATCAAATAAGTTATTGAAAAATATATTTTCAGAAAATGTATTTCAGAAAATCTGATCATATTAAGGCTGCAATTTGGAAAATTGAATTCTTCATAGGTGGTATTTGGGTAATTATTTTTCATTTAGAAAGACTAATGAATTCTTTATAAGAGTATTTGCTTCAGGTTTTTTTACAGTCTATTGATAAACAAATAGTAAAATAAATATTAGAAATCAGAAGAAATATTAAGTATTAAATAATATCATTGACCTCATATATCCAGTGTAGCAGGGTATTTCAAACAGTTCATGGAAAATGCATACTATGAAGAAACCATGCTTGGATTTCAAAATATTTTGCATCAAAATAAATTCATCACTTAATTCTATTTTTTCCATGAACTGTTTGAAGTACCCTCACATTGAGTTAAAACATAGGAAACTTTCTGTTTCACTGGCTCAAAATAGTGTAACATTGACAATTTCATATGATCCTGCCTAATAATTATCATTCTTCAGAGATTTCAGCACTTATTTTAAAAATCTGGGTTATCATAACTTAGGTGTTTTATTTTGAATGGTGAACTAATTTCTTATCTTTCTATAATTTTAAAAAAGCTTATAAACCTTATATGTTATCTAGGACATTTTTATACTCTTCGTATTAAAATATCTAGTAATTTTTCACCTGCTATCTTTTTTTGGACACAACATTTCAGAAACTAAAAATCTCCTTTATATTCTTGGGAAACCTAAGGAGCTTTAGCTTCTCCACATCCTTTGTAAAGACATCAGGGGTAGCCCTGCATGGACTGAAGTATGGTGTTGAAATCAGCCATGCAGCTGACAGCTAAGTCAGAATGCTGGCTTTGCCATTCACCAGCTTCTCTACAACTTGGAGTTCTAATCTGCAGAAGGATACTAACATAGTGCTTCCTTTAAAGAATGATTGTGAAGCTTAAATACACCAACATATGAGTATATTAAGTGTCTAAACCAGGGCTGGACATGTGGTCCACATTCCAAGAAATGTTAGTAACTATTGTTATACATTTTATAATATATATTTGATATATAATTTTTATAATATATATTTGATATATATAAAATAGACCCATAGTGAAAGGAAGCAGCAACAACAGAATATTATTCAGACTTCAAAGAATGAAATCTTGTCATGTGTGGCAAAGTGGGTGGACTGTGGCAAAGTGGGTGGACTGGAGGACACAATGTTGTCAAATAAGGCAGAGAGAGAAACACAAATAACACATATTCTTCATATCTGGAATGGTGATTACTATAGCCTGGGAGGGTCAGGAGGGAATAGAATTTGGATTTTGGACAATGGGAGCCAAATTAGAGGTAGAGTGAAGGAATGAGTCTCTAGTATTTCACAGTAGAGTAGGATGACCATAGTTTGCAGTAACCTATTAAATATTTAAAGAGGAGAGAGAAAAAGGAGTTCCAAGACTCCAATCACAAAGTGATGTCAAAGAGAGGGAAATGTTGATTGCCTGCTTTGATCAGTTCACACTGGATACATGCATTGAAATGTGTCACCCCTACCCATAAGTATGGACAATTATTAATAAAAAATTCAAAAAAGCAAATTGGACTTGATATGAATCTTACAGGTAAACTGTTACAGTCAGGCTGGACTGATTGAAATAAATAGGTTTACAGGGGCCAGTGCTGTGGCTCACTTGGTTAATCCTCTGCCTGCAGCAGGTTCAGGGCACCAGGTTCTAGTCCTGATTGCTCCTCTTCCAGTCCAGCTCTCTGCTGTGGCCCAGGAGTGCAGTGGAGGATGGCCCAAGTGCTTGGGCACCTGCACCCGCATGGGAGACCAGGAAGAAGCACCTGGCTCCTGGCTTCAGATTGGTGCAGCGTGCCAGCCGTGGCAGCCATTTGGGGAGTGAACCAACGGAAGGAAGACCTTTCTCTCTGTCTCTCTCTCTCACTGTCTATAACTCTATCTGTCAAATAAAAAAAAAACAGGTTTACCTGTGGTATCTCAATATTTCTGGCTCTTGGTTTTCTTTTCTTAAATGAGCAGTCACTTTTCAGGGTAGTTGTGGGGGTAAGAAGCAAGGCGTGTGGTCTCACTTCATTTGCCTCCATCCAGGTGACTAATCTTGGAAGTTCTCTGTTGTGGGTGCCAGATATTGTTCACTGCAAGAAGAGAAATCCAGTAAATTATAAATCTTGAAAAAAAAAAAAAAAAGAAAGAAAGAAAAAGGACATGCTATTAAAATCCGTCTCCAGGAAGGTTTTTAGTGATAAAAGGGGAGAAATGGTGACACCCAGTGACCATCTGGCAATATTGCATGCAAACATTTCCATCCCGAAGTGAATTATGTCATCATATTTGGCTTTTCCTAGCCATTTTTTTTACATAAAAAATAAAGTGTCTAGTATTATTTAATATCAGATTCTCCTTATATTTTTTAAAAGTTTTTAAAAATGTATTTGAAAGGCAGAGTTACATATATATATATATATATAGAGAGAGAGAGAGAGAGAGAGAGAGCGCGCGAGAGATCATAACTTCCAGCCAGAAACACAATCTTCCTCTGCTGGTTCACTCCCCAGATGACCACAATAGCCAGGCCTCCCCTGTGGGTGCAGAGCCCAAGGATTTGGGCCATCTTCCACTGCTTTCACAAGCGCTTTAGCAGGGAGCTGGCTAGGAAGCAGAGAGCCAAGACTTGAACCAGCACCCATATGGGATGCCGGCATTGCAGGTGGCAGCTTAATTCATTTCCCCATACAGCTGGCCCCAGGTTTCCCTTATTTTAATTTTCTGTAATCATTTAAAAATAATAACCTTGGGGCTGGCATTGTGGTATAATGGGTTCAGTTGCCACTTGCGAAGCCAGCATCACACATGGGTCGCCGTTTGAGTGCCTGGTACTTCACTTCCAATCCAGCTCCCTGCAATGGCCTTGGTAAACAGCAGATGGCCAAAATCTTTGGACCTCTGACACCCACTTGGGAGACCCAGATGAAGCTCCTGGCTTCTGCCTGGCCCAGTGCTGGCCATTGTAGCCATCTGGGGAGTGAACCAACAAATGGAAGATCTCTGTCTCTCCCTCTCTGCAACTCTTACTTTCAAAATAAATAACATTGTTTTAAAATCCTATAACATTCAGTACTTAAGTAAATTATTTTTAGTTTTATTTTCAATAAGATACTAATTCCATATTTTTCTATAATTTTATGTAAACTGTGGACTTCATAGTTTACCTAATACTTTCTAAAATTTTTATAACCCTACCATAAACTAATAAAACATGATGTTATTTTATTTGTATACTCTGAATGTAGCTATTGACTTGTAAGATAACTATGTAAAGGTGGTTAATGGAAGCATTTTAAAAATACTTTTCATTTGAAAAGAGTTTTAGATTTACCTCTTGTATTATTAACATCTTGTATAATTATTAGTATCTTATATTACTATGGTACCTTTGTCATAATTGATGAACCAACACTGATACATTTCTATTACTGGCTGTTTCATTCTAACCTTGCCAGAGTGTCAGGGTTCTGCAAGAGGGTGTGTGTGTGTATGTGAGAGGGAGAGGGAGAGAGATTTGACATTTATTTAAGAGACAGGGACACAGGGTCTGAAAGAGAAAGAGAGAGCTCCCATTGGCTGGCTCAGTCCCCCAAAGCCCCTAATTGCCTGGACTGTTCCGGGGTAGAAGCTGGGAGCCAGATACACAATCCAGGTGGTCTCTCACATCGGTGCCAGGAACTCAGACTGGAAACATCCTGGCTGCCTCCCAGGGTGTACACTGGTGGGAAAGTGGACTCGGGAGCCAGAGCTGGGAGTGGAACCCAGGTACTCTGACGCGGGACCCAGGTATGTAGACCTGTGTCCCAGCCACCAGGCCAAATGCCCGTCCTGAGCAAGGCTTCTTTTAAGGAACTGACTTACATTGTTGTGGAGGCTCGGTAACTCCTACGTCTGCAGAGAGGGCGGGCAGGCTGGAGACCTCAGGGGCGGAAGAGTTCAAGTTGAAGTCCACAAGACCTAGTGCGGGCGGAACTCCTTGCTGCGAAGGGGAGGTTGAGCGGGAGTCCCTGGAGGCCTAGGACTGCGTGAACGCGGCACCCGCAGTGCCCGGAGGGCGCCCGCTGCGCTCCAGGCCCGCCGCACCCACGCGCGCCTTCACGGCGAGGGGCCGGGTTCCCGGGGCGGGACCGCCTCAGTCTCCCTTGCTTTATGACAGACCCAGTTCGGACGCGCGCTGCTCCTGGGGTTCGCGGCCTGTCTCTCCATAGGGGCCTGCGCTATACGTTCATCAAAGGCGAGGCGCTCCTCAACACCTCATCTCCAGACCCCTGTAGGCTACACCTCACCGAGGCAGCGCACCTGGACGCCTGGCCGCAGCTCCCGGAAGGGGCGAGTGAGACCTTCGCTCCTGCGCAGCTGGTTTGTAGGAGACCCGTGCCCTCCACGTACAGATTCATGTATTTATTTCTAACACCACGGCATGACAGATGTTTTGTGCCTGAGGTTTGGGACGTTTGGGCCTCTGTCAGGTTGTTTCTTGTGCCCCTTTGGTGCGTCAGCCGTGCGCGCTGTTGATTTTCTTGCAATAAGCTCCAGGTGTATCTGGTATTCTCCCGGTCCCAGCCCCAAGTCAGCGGGGAGGGTGGGAAGGTCAGGCCCGGGGCCCGGGGCCCGCGGTCGCTGAGTGCCGCAGAGTGGCCTCAGGTGGGCAGAAGGGGCCGTGACGCGCTTTCCCGGAGGTCGAGGCCCCAGGCCAGCCCCGGCGGACGGAGGGGCAGGATGGGGAGCAAGGGGGCGACTCCTCCGCGGAGGAGGAGGAGGAGGAGGAGGAAAGGGCGTGTGCGCAGAGCTAGGGAGGCGTCGCCCCGCCGGGGCTGCGCCGGAATCCGGCCTTGGCTCGGCTAAGGATCTGGAGAGGAGCCCCGCGAGCAGACCCGGCGGAGGGCGCCCCGGGCCTCCAGGCTCGCGGCTCCGGGGCGCGGCTGCGCTGCGTGTGCGGGGCTAGTGCGGCGGAACGCGCAGGGCTGGGCTGGCGGGGAGCCCAGGCCCCGGGCGCGCGGGGGCGCCCGGCCGCCCGCCGCCTGCGTGGGGCCTGCGCGGGCTGCCACCTTCTGGCGGCACCTGGAGTTCCGAGCGCCGGGCCGGACCCCGGCCTGGGGCTGATCGTGATTGGGTAAGTCTCCATCTGGGAAGGGAAGTGGAAGGATTTCCCCTGTGGTGTGCTGTCTGTGTGCCGGTGTGCGTGATTCTTCCCTGCCCGCAGAGCCGGGTCCATTCATGAAATCCCGGCGTGCTGACATCATCATCATCCCCTCCCCGGGGAAGCCGAGCGGCAGCTGTCGCGCGTCCGAGGTGACTTCTCCGTCCACCCCAGGCTGGGACTGGCCGGGCTGAAATCTGGGCATTCTGAGTGTCTCATATTGCAAGGAGCAGCTTCGAGATGGCCACCGCCGAGTGACCTGGCCTCTGTGAGCCTCACGTCCAGAAAATCACCCTGCGTTTTAACCCGTTCAGAATACAGCGCCCATCTCGGTGCTTCCAGATGAGACTGCAGCGTCTTGAAAGCGCTGAATTTCTGAGTGCAAGATGGCAAGGAAAACGTTAAAAAAAAAAAAAAAAAAGTTCAGTGCAAAAGTAAAAATAGATCCCTGAATCATTAAGTGGGCTGGAATGCAGTGATTCTTGGAGACTGGGACACAGCCTTATCGGAGTGCACCAACATGTTGCTGTGGTGCATTCTGTGGTTGTACTTGTGAACCCAGGCTCTGTTTCCAAAGGAGCAGCTCTAAGTGTGCCGCGCGAGACATTTTATTGCCCCTAAAATTTAAACGTATAGACAGGAACCAGGGCAAAATTGTTACACATCTGTGTGTTATGTAATATATGCTTGATAAGCATTCCATTTCATTCAAGTTTTCAAATATGGTAGATCACATATAGATTTACAAGCTTTTTAAAAAATATTATTTATTTATTTGAAAGAGAGAGAGAGGAGAGCGAGACAGATCTTCCATCTGCTTGGTTCATTCCCCAAATGGCTGTAACAGCCAGGGTTGGGCCACGCAGAAGCCAGGAGCCAGGGCTTCTTCTGGGTCTCCCATGTGGGTGCATGGGCCCAAGGACTTGGGCCATCTTCCACTGCTTTCACAGGCCATAGCAGAGAGCTGGATTGGAAAAGGAGCAGACTGGACTAGAACCAGCATCCATATGGTATATCAATAGCTCTGGCAAAAACATAGCATCTCTTGTGTGGCAAGTATTTTAAGTGCTACGTATAAAATGAATATGGTGTAAAGATCACAATAAAAAGTTTGAATGCCAAAAGGGATCTATGTAATATAAAATGCTATTTTGGGGCCGGTGCTGTGGCATAGCAGGTTAACACCCTGGCCTGAAGCACCGGCATCCCATATGGGTGCCAGTTTGAGACCCGGCTGTTCCACTTCTGATCCAGCTCTCTGCTATGGCCTGGGAAAGCAGTAGAAGATGGCCCAAGTCCCTGGGCCCCTGCACCCATGTGGGAGACCCAGAAGAAGCTCCTGGCTCCTGGCTTTGGATCGGCGCAGCTTGGGCTGCTGCAGCCAACTGGGGAGTGAACCAGTGGATAAAAGATCTCTCTCTGTCTCTCTCTCTCTCTGTCTCTCTCTCTCTGCTCTCCTCTCTCTGTGTAACTCTGACTTTCAAATTAATACATAAATCTTGGAAAAAAATAAAATGTTATTTTGACTACAAAGAAACCATAAGAACACAGCATTTTTGTAGCATAGAATATGGCATTTATAGCAGTGAGTTGACAAAATGGTTTATTTAGCACTGAATATATAAATGCTTGACATGTTTTATCTATTTTAAGTCTCTTACCCACACTTCTACCCCCCATAAAAATCCCTGCTAATATAGTAATATATGTTTTATATATATTTATTTACATATTATATATAGTAATATATGTTTCATTTCTATGGGAATACATAATTCCCATAAAAGAGAAGAATGTGCTTGCTGTTACCTGTTCGGAAGATATTTTGAGTAGAGGGAAGCAAATGTTTTAAGAGGTTCATTGAAAGAACATTTTAATGATTAACATGAACTGTGCTGTGCCAGTTAGGTTTAATTCTATTCAAAAATTAAGTATTTTTTTCTGCTTTAGTTACTCATTAAATTCTAATGCTTTCAAGCTCTCCAAAGCTCAGAACAAAAGGGATTGAGGTAGATATTTGTGTGACTTCTTAGTGATTCAACAGGATTTGATATATTTCACAATGAGTATGTGATCAGTGGTGAATGACTGGAGGCTGATTGGGTTGTACAGGCGTAAATGGCCCTGGTCAGGGGATGAGTGGAACATGAACCCCAGCCCGTGTTCCACTTGCCTGGCTTTGTGCTTTGACGTAGCTGTGTCTGACCTACTGTCAGCCGTATGGGACAGCTTGGCCTGTTCTGGCTACGTCACAGGAGCTGCTGTTGTTTCCCAATAAGGTACGTGTGGGTGAATGGCAGCCTTCCTCGAGTCCTAGACCTGCTTCTTGAAGATGGTGTGTGTGTGTGTGTGTGTGTATGTGCGCGCGCCCACACACTCCCACATTGAGGGGGCATGGCAGGAGAAGAGGAACTATTTCATACAGAAGGATATTTAAAAAGTCTTGATGAATAATTCTATACGGTGACATTTAGGAAACTTCATGTTCTGTTTTTCAGAAGAGGACTGTCAGAAGGCGCTACAAAGCACAGCTTTCCTGCGAAAGGCAAAGATCCTTTACCTCCGCATTTTACAAGGAATGTGCAGAAAGCCATTGATAAATACACCTGGTAAGAATGGATTCTTGTGATTGCCCCTGACAAACGTGAGAACCGAAGTCAGAGAGCGGCCATGCATTTCTCAAAGTAAGATGCAGTTTTATTTTTAAGCTAGTGAAACATGCAGAAATATTTTAGAATTAACGTGCTGTGAAAAGAACAAGCGTATAAGCATTTAATGAAAGAATGAATTGGGCAGCGAGAGGTAAGGTCACTGACTGGTGCAAGCTCTTCCCAGTGAACTCTGTTTCTGTTGCTTGTGTCCCTCCCTGCAGCACGTCCCCCTTGTCACTGTCGTCCAGCGGAAGGCGCACGCCCACAGAGGCCCACAACCCCTGGTCTGGCTCTGCCACACACAGCTCAGCCACCGACTTGTCCACGGAGAGGAGCTCAGTGTGTTCTTGGAGAGATGATGTATGTCTCAGAATATTTTACATAATCCTAGGATTGTAATTTATAAAGAAGAGTCGCTTTCTTATGTTCAAAAATCCTTCTACCAATTATAAATGTGTTATCTATTACATAAAAACACATAAAAAAGCATTTACATGTTACATGTAACAATATTAAAATGCCAAAAGATGGAGGAAAAAAATCACTCATACTGTCATAACTAGAGTCTTAACTGCTGATAATTTCATCTATGCCCCAAAAATGAGCCCCCCCCCCCACACCCAGTATTATACATGACTTCTTATATGGCAGCAATGGAATTCAGGACAGACTCTGACAATTAGGAACGCAACAGAAAAATTTTGGAAAAGTGAAATACTGAAGCATCACCATGATAGAGAATTCTCTGCCCCCCCCCCAACAAAATTCTAAGTCAGTCATTCATTTTCACTCTACTTTTGTCCTTGTGGGAGTAGGATTCTTAGCTAGGTGAGCTTTTAGTCTCCAACTAGGGCTTCTGGTAAGAAATCTGCTGACTTTGCATCTTCTGTCTTTCTGTCTTCTCCAGTTCCCTTGAGAATCCCAGGAGAGCCTGTTCGGGAAACCTAGCCCTTTAGACTGGAGCCCCCGCTACAGTGCCTGGGGTGTTGCGCTTCCCCTCCTTGCTCGTGGCCTGTTTTCCTTTGCTTTCTTTAAAAACAGTTCTCTGTTCCTCACAGCACATCTGGCTCTGCTTCCTCGAATAGTTACACAACAGGAGTGGTAGCAAGAAGGGCTTGGGGGGAGGGTATTGGAAGGGAGTCAGCCTGGAGTTGCTCAGAGAACTTTTTCAAACAACACATGACTCCCTCACTGTGATCAGTCGCCTCCTACTTCCCACTTCTGTGCACCTTCCCTGTTGTACCCTCTCACCTCCTCTCTCATCACAGCTGTGTCCTTGGGAGGAAGGCTGAGAGCTGTTGCTTCATGCCTTCCACATTCTGGGATTCTTTTAGTACAGATTTCCATGAAATGACTAGGGAGATTCTTAGAACTTCTATTTATAGAATTTAGAATATTCCAGATCTTCCAAGTTCTTTTCATTTTAATTTAAAAATTTTACTCTTTAATGAGAAACTCTTGCAAAGCAACAAAATGGGAAAGAGAGGAATTGAAGTGAGCTCTTCCCTATACACTAGCTGCCCAGTTCCCTCCTAGGAGTCAAAATTGTTTTGCCTCATTTGCACTGTAAACGAAATAATTCAACTACCCTATAACCTGGGAATCTAGTTTATTATCAATTTCAGAGAAGAACTAACATAGAAAATAGTGAATAGCATTCTACGAAAATCAAACATGAATCGGCCGTTTCTGGTCAGGTATGGTTGACTTTGTTGCTTTGAGTGGAGGTTTAGATTTCAAATTAACATGCTCCAAGAAGAAAATGTGGCTGAGGCTCAACCTGCGTGGTGTTGGTTCTTCCCGTTCCTGTCATGTTTATGTTCTCATTATTGGCTGTGGGAGCTGTGGGATTGTTACCTTCCAGAGACCATTCTGGAAAGAGTTTTCTCAGCTACAATTCACTGCAGCCACAGTACAAGAACATCTTTTAGGGCCAGTCAGAAAAATTTAATACTCACACAATAACCACACCTCTTGGGATGAGATAATCAAGGGCTTTAAATTTTTGTTTCATTGATAAAAGGTTAGTAGCCCTTTTACCAAAGTGGCTTTCTTTTTCATGGTGCTATCATAAAAAAAAAGTAGCTTGTACAATTTTGCAGGTATGCTTAAGTACCTCAGGTACGAGAAAGTAAGGTGTACACAAGTCTGTGAATGTATATGCATGTATGTGTGTGGGTGTAGACATACAGGTGTATGTATGTCTGTGTATCTACATTCTTGTTTCTATCAGTGTGCATACCTATACCTGTCCCTACGTATATGCAAAATCTCAGAACTCATTGCTCATTTGTTATAAATTATCTCTATTTAATAGTTTAAAAATCTGGGGTTCAGAATGAGATGTAATTAAAAAATTGGAGCACTGGTATGCTTGACTGCAAAACCTATATTTTTACCATGGTATACTCCCTCCTCTATAAGAGGTTACTTTGAAATTCTAGGTATCAATGAGTGTGAAGCCAATAGCATATTTCTGCAACTTTCCGTGTCGTAACTAAATGTGCATTTCTGTTTTAGGAATTTGATAAAGCAAATGCACAGAAAGTGCAACAGTTATTTTGGGAGGTCGAGGAGATGCTGTTTGAAGGGAAAGTGACCCTTCAGACCCAGAACCTGCTGGCTGAATGCAGCGAGTGGGCACAAAGGTCCCTCCATCTGAGGTAGGGATATCATTCATGGAAATTCTTTGGGGTGGTGTTTGGACTACCCACCTCTGATCTGAGCTTAATACAGTCAACAGAGTTTGATGGAAAGTACTTGCCCAGTCAAACCAAAACACGGCCCTTTATGCAAAATCACATCCTTTGTTACATGGTCTAAGGAAATAGTGAGACATCCCAATACTCAAGGGTCTTTAATTTCTGAGATGCAAAGCTAGCTCATCCTCAGAAAGACTGACATGACATATGCAGCAAATTTAGGAATAGCAGGAATGATCTTTGACCTCCACCTTCACTTGAATGTGGGCAGTGAGTGAATCCTTAGAATGTGTAAAGGCTGCAATGGGTGGGCAAAGTGCATGCTGAACACCTGGATGGGTGACTGTCTCATCCCCATCCTCAGTCATCTCTTGTCTGTCTATAGAAGGTGGAGAGTATGGATGGAGGATGAGCGAAGCTTTTCTTCCTTCGGTCACTCAACCACCATCCCTAGGGGAAAGTCTATCTCAGTGTCTCAAGTTCCTCTGTGTCATATTTGGGCAGAATAAACTAGAACACTCATGCCAATGTTGATGGATTTCTTGGTCATCTAAACGTAGGCAACGACTTTGACTAAGTTCTTGCCCATGCAGTCCTTCTTCAGCCCCTTGCCTTCAAGGGTGTAGGACGTCTGCTGAGTACTAACTGAGGGTGCCTTTTTTCTGGCTATAGGGCCCTTACCAAAATGTCAGGAGCTCGCACTTGTTCCTCTGATGTGATCTTACATAGTTAAGATAAAAATGAAGGAGGGAAGGTGGCAAATGAAATGAAGACAGGGAACATAAGCCAAGTATCCACGATGTGCATATTTATTAACATCTATAGAGGGTGTCTGTGCCGACACTACCTTACATGCCCCCAAGTCTAACACACATTATCTCTAAGCCATCATCAATCCTGCAAGGAAACTGTAATTCTATTTTGCAAGTGAAAAACGAACAAGTGAAATCATTGGTTTGGAAACCTGAGGAGACCTTTGCCTCCAGACCTCTAGTCGGTGGTTAACAAGGGCTATCTGACTCTCTCGAAGCCTGGGCTTGTGTTGTGACACTGTGAGGTGACTCACGTACCCATGCACAACTTACATCACACATATGCCTTCAAAAGCATTATGGTGTTCTGCTTTTAAAGTTGCAAAGCATCTCTCGCTTGGCTGAACAAATATCTACAGTTTTTATGTGTCTGTTATTTTTTTTTTCTCTAATTAAAAAAGCTTGGTAGCTTCTTAATTGTTTTTCCTTGCAGAGTATTAGGAAGACAGCTCATCTTGCCAACTGATGAAGGGTTCCAACATTTCCAGGGCAGCGTGCCCTGCTGGCCAGTCCACAAACCCTTGCCTGATGTCTGTGAGCACAACAGCAACATCAAAGAGTATGTTCATATTTGTTAATTTAAAAAAAAGTTGCAAATTGTCTTCTGGTTATGCTTTTTGTGCATTTATCTCATCCATGTGCCATGACCGCACCAACTATGGAGTTTGGATTTCAATGAAGGACAGGTACAGAGAATATTTTTGCATAAGACGCCTCTGATTCTAAATCGCTGTGTATATCCATGTCTCTCTGTGTTTATGTAAGTATGTGGAATACACACACGTGTGCATGCAGGAGTGAGTTTTACCTTTTGTTCCAGAGGCACTGTGACAGGTGGGCTAGATGTAGAATCGGACACTGTCGTGTTGTGATGTTTTTTCAACCTCAACGCAGTAGCAGAAAAAACAAATAAGGCTCTATCCTGTTTTCTTTTGCTAACAGGTTTTAGAAAATCATTTCATGCCATTCACAAGTAGTCGGAAGTGTGCCATGACATTGTTCCCTTGAAGCAGAAAGGGTTCACTCAGAATATTGTAGGTTTGAGAAGCCTTAAAATTTTTAATGATGTCTGTGTCAAAATATTTTTAAGAATATAAGTTTTTCTGAACACTCTATGAGTGTTCTGGATTCTGTGCATTCTAGGTAGTGTGAAGACCCCATAATTATGCAAGCATTGCCTTGAGGATGTTTGACAAACTTCCATATAGACTCCATTGTTTTCCTACAGGTTGTACATCTCGGGCTCTCAAATTATCCCTGTAGTACTCCCAGCCTCTGCCCCGCTGGGCCCTGATGGCACAGAGATTGATGACCTAAGGGCATGCCCATCCCAGGAAGAAGAGGTTTATGATGTGGATGGGAAGATTGAAGAGTATTTCGCTTTTGACAGAAAAGAAGAGTAAATGGATTTCCTTTTACATCAACTGCGTAACATGATACTAATTTAGTTGACATGCATTTTTATTATATGCTCATTTAGTGTTTTGTGTGTCTTTTGCTTAAAATATTCCTGTTCTTTGGAGAGTAATATACTGCCCAAAGTTTTTAGATTCCAGCAGGAAGTGTGAGTACTAGAGTGCTGCTTTCTGCTCTTCCTGACAGCATGGCACAGAGGGAAAAGAAGAGTTCCTTCAGTGTGCCATGAGACCGACAAGGATAGCAGTGACCCCTGCCAGGGGTCTCCTGGGCCCCTATATCTGGTTGCCCAAAAAGACAAATGGAAAATTCCAGACTCTGCGTTAACTGTGTATTGTGTCCTTAAATAGAAGCTGCAAATATTGTGTAGTAAGAATTTGCCTTGCTTTTGAAAATAATGCTACAATAAGTCTGGAAATGTTAATTCACAAGAATTGAAATCCTCCCAAGCATCTTTTCTGATTATAATGGTATGGGATCACAAATCAATAGCAGGAGGAAACCTGGGAAAGTCACATATGTGATGAAATTAAACACACTCCTGAACAATCAATGAGTCGAAGAGGAAATCAAAAAATATCTTGGGACAAATGAAAATGGAATCACAACATGAAAAAAATTATGGGACACAGCCAGAGCAGATCTAAGAAGGAAATTTATAGCAGTAAATGCCTACATTAAAAAAAAATAATCTCAAAGAACTTAAATTGACACTTGAAGGAACAAGAAAAAGCACAAATTAAGCCCAAAGCTAGTAGAAGGGAGGCAATAGTAGAGATCACAGCAAAAATACGTGTCATATTCATTATGTGTATAAATGTCCATAGATGATTAGATAGATATCTGGATACTTCTTAAGTTTAACCATTGATACTTTCAGTAATTGGAATGGGTTTTTATCCTTAGTGATGATGAATGTCTTGAACAAAACCCAGCTCACCATGGTCGGAAGCGACATAAACATGGACTACCTCCCATTTCTCCTCATGACTGTATCAAAGATGCTGTGGTGGCAGAAGTGTTTGATCACGTATGGACCAATATGATAGAAATATTGGAAGATATGATTAGGAAAAACTGGGAAACTACACTCACAGGTACTTATTGTAGAATTTGGCCTGATGAATAAAAACAGTTACCCCTGTTCCTCAACTTTGTACTTCCTCCCTCTGCTGTGCCCTAGGTGGTCCATGAACACGGCCAGAGTGAAGAGAGTAGGCTTTCATGCTCTTAATTACAAGAGATCTTTAATCACATCAAACAGGATAGTATTATTTTTTTCAGTTGTAAAAATAATTCATATACATTCTGAGGAAAAATACAGAAATAACACAAGAAAGAGTTAGTGTTTTTATTGTGGTAAAAAAAAAAAAACAAAAAAACCTTACCTAACCAATCTCTAATAATGGGATATTTTTGGTTGCTTATGACCTTATTTGTAAAGTGAAATTAAATATAAATTAATTTAATTTATTATAATTTATAATTATAACAAATTAAAATCATAATAAAATTAAATTAATTGAACATATTTCATTATATAAATCAATTAAATAATTAATAAAATAAAATTGAAATAACTAATATTTAATTTATATTAATTTAATTAATTAAATATAAATAATGCAGTGATCACTTTATTTACCTTCATTTCAACATGTAGGATGTCCTCTAAGTTATTTAAAATTCAACAGAAAAAATCGTAACAATATCCGTGGTAGACACTGAAAACTAGTGTGTAACAAATTTGTACAGCAAGGCAATCATCATGTTAATTTAAATTTTTTATAGCCAAAAAGATTAGTTGGGCTTTTATCAACAGAGAATCTGTATTGATCCACTGTATAATGTCTGTTTCTCTACACATCACTGACGTGACGGTCATGCCAGCTGTTCCTCCATGGGGGCCTCTGCTGTTTGGGGCAGTATTCTTTTACCACTGGCCGTAGTATGAGTTTATGGTAACTCGGGAATAAATGTTCTCTTTCAAGAGTGAATTTTAAGGATTTTGTGTAAGATAATCTGTTATTTCTTACCATATTGCTTTTTCTGTGAACACAGAAGGAAAAAAACCAAAAGAAAAACTGAAAGTAGCTGGAACTCGATCTCCACATACACTCACTGCCCGTGTTGGCACCGATGTGTCAAGTGTTCCCCCATCCAGAAGTTCTGACACTCGCAGCCTAACCCTGGCTCCCCAGCTTAACCCGCCCCAGGTAGATGCTGTTATACAAGTCTTTCTTTTTTCTTTCCAGCTTTGTGTCTTTGCCTCAGCTTGTTAAGAGTGCTAGTCTATTCAATTCTGTGTTCATAATATTGGGTTTGTTTGTCAGTAAGAGCAAAATGGAATATGATTATTTCATGACATTAAAAAATACATTTATTATGGTACAAGAAAATTTAAAATTTCATCTTTTAATTCCATTTTCCATGAATCTTTTGAAGTATACATATACACACACATGTACGTACACACAAGAAAAGGCAATATAGTTGGTGTAGAGAATTTGAGATTTATATAAAGATTAAAAGTTTGTAGTCTGACAACCACCTATTAGCTCTGTGATCTCAAACTAGTCCCTTTCTCTCAAAACCTCACTTTCATTATCCATGGATTCATCACATAGGAAGCAGTGAGAAGGAAAGGAGTTAAGATTGTACAGTGTGTGGCATAGGGTAGGCACTCAATAAGTGCCTAAAGTAAGTAGTAAAATAAGCTTTTATTATAACAAGATGCTAATTATATATAATATTTGTAATTAGATGTGCTTTAGCTCATAAGTGCTGTGGAATTCAGAAGCAAAATATCAGACCTTTCATAAAATAAAGATTAAGACATGAACTAAATCTTACCTAAATGATAGGTAAGATTTGTTAAGTGGAAAGAAAAGGGTGAGATTAAAAACTGCACTTAATGTAGGAGCAAATACAGTGTTTATTCATAAGCTTGAAAGGGCAGGCCTGACTAGGTTCTGTGGTTCAGAGAACAGTGCATTAAGTAGACTCTAATTGGCTTGTTATACTATCTAGTGTAAGGTCTTTACAATAAACCATCTGTGTCTTTTCTGTTCCAAAGAAACTTGGGTGATTGCTACCCGCTTATTTTGTGGTGTTTTATACAGCTCTGTTGAATCCAATATAATATTCCCATTCTGCTAAACATGAGGTATGAATCTCAGAAACCTGAGATTTATATTTATAAAATATATTCTCTTCATTGAATTTTTCTCACAGCCAATTTGAGGGTGCCATTTGTTTCCTGCTGCTTCCAACAGGCACGGGTAATTAGAATGGTAGTGGATTTTTAAATTTTTTCTCAGATTAAATATTAAAAGTATTAAGAATTACTCAGATTAAATATTAAAATATTAACGATTAAAATATTTTCTCAGATTCATCGCTTCTCCAACAATTTGTGCAGTGATCTGAATGGTGTGATGACAATTCAAGCAAAACCACTTCAGCAAAGACCTGCTTATTTGGCAGACAGAACCCAGTACGTAGATGACGCACCCAGCCTCTTCCCCTGGCTGGAAATAATGGTGCGCTGGAGATCATCAAGACCCCATGGAAAACTGGCCTGGCTGATCCTCTGCCTGCGGTGCCAGCACCCCAGGTTCTAGTCCCAGTTGGGGCGCCGGATTCTGTCCTGGTTGCTCCTCTTCCAGTCCAGCTCTCTGCTGTAGGCTGGGAAGGCAGTGGAGGATGGCTCAAGTGCTTGGGCTCTGCACCTGCATAGGAGACCAGGAGAAAGCACCTGGCTCCTGGCTTCGGATCGGCACAGTGCGCTGGCCGTAGTGGCCATTTAGGGGGTAAACCAACAGAAAGGGAATACCTTTCTCTCTGCTTTCTCTCTGTCTCTCTCTAACTCTGCTTGTCAAAAAAAAAAAAAAAAAAGACTCCATGGAAAATTAAGAATATAGTTATAAGATTGTAACAGCCAGCGTGCAAAAGCAGTTGATTTTAATCTCAACTGGAAAACAATGACTATTGTGTAACGGTTTGAGAGAGATGAGAACAAGGAAAGGGAGCTGTGAACCTTTAATCTTGTTGGATTTCCTATTTGATTACAAAGAGAAATGGAGATGTTTTTTCTTACAGAAATGGACATTGAATGATAGTCTATGTCCAATCAACAAGTGGCTTAGGAGTATGTTCTGTATAGTGGGCACTGTCTAGATAGTACCTAGCAAAGCACAGCTAGAAGGTTCCCTGTTCCGCATGGCATCAACATCTGAGTAATTGCATGAACTCCTCTCTCCAGGAATGAACAAGAGGACAAAGCATCAGGTGTGGGGACCAGTGCTGTTTCCTCTTCACGCCATCGGCTGGGACGCATGGCGGATACTCGTGGATTACAAACTTCTGCAAAGAAAACACCAGTGCATAGGAGGTTGCCTTCTCTTACTGCAGATTCACAGAGAATAAAAACCCCCAATGTGTCCAGTGATGGAGTTCTCAGGGGAACAAAGCTGTAAGTCTTGTTGGTCTTGTGGTGTACTGCGGGTCACATGGGACAGGGACATTTGTAGTTAGGGTTGATGCATTATTCTAGATGAAGCATCCTCTGTCGGACTTTATGTGAACACTTTCTAATGAGTTCCTTTGAGTATCTAACATTAATTCCATTCCAGTAGTGTACTTAACCATATGCAAGAATAAGAGTCAGACAGTGTACCTGTAGTACAGGCAACCAGTGAAAGGAAACTCTGAGAGTGGAATTATCTTAGGTTGATTTCAGTAGGCTCATTTGTAAAACTAATAATGATTTTACATTACAAATTAAGGCTTATTTTATTATATATAAAATACTATGAAGCTAAAAGCACAACCAATGTACATATTACCTATTTAAATTTTTTTAATTTATTCATTTGAAAGGCAGAGTTTTAGAGAGAAAGAGGCAGAGAGATGGAGAAAGAGGGGCGGGGGGTCTAACATCTGCTGGTTCACTCCTGGCCAAGGCTGGGTCAGGCAGAAGCCAGGAACCTGGAACTCCATCCAGGTCTCCCTTGTGGGTGACAGGGGTCCAATCACTTGGACCATCTTCCACTGCTCTCCCAGGTGTATTAGCAAGGAACTGGATTGTAAGTGGAGCAGCTGGGACTCAAATCAGCACTCATATGGGATGTTGGTGTTGCATGCAATGGTTTAATCAGCTGTGCTACAACATTGGCTTCTTATTTATTGTTAAGTTTTTTTTTTTTTTCCATTCTATGCAGGGATTTCAGAAGATTTGACCTTAAGGATTAACCTGAAATCAGTGCCTATTAGAAAAATATTTGTTTCCTTTATTGCATAATTTAGAAGGAGCTTTCCAGGGAGTTTCCTCAAATGTTAGGCAATACTTAGGTTAATAATAATAGGTAATTTATTGATTGCTTTCTTCATTACCAACACTTGGTAAATGAATTACATTTGTTATCTTATTTTATTCCCTACCCATGAACTTTCGAGTTGGTGCTCATCCCAAATCTAAGATGAGGAAGCAGAGGTTGAAAGGAGTAGAATAGCAGTGAGGGGCAGAGCTGGGGGCACTCACAGGGCTCTCTGGCTTTGGAGTGCACCCTAACTCTCTGCCACAGGAAGGGAGGGCCTGAGTGTAGAACCCCTTGAAGGAGCTGTAGGAGTGAGCAACTGCGAACACTCAACCAGTGATCTGGACTTTTTCAAGATGCGTCCTGGCACCACTTTTAGCTTCTTGAAAGGGCACTTTTTTTTTCCCCTGCCATTTGAGACTGATATGAGCTGTGTTGAAGTTGTTCCCATCAATTCTTTGAAGATAGCCCTCATTCTTCTGTTTTCATGGCCACCTCACATCCTCCTTCATCCCATGCTGGTGTCATGAGCACATGGCTGATTGATTCTTCCTTCCAGCCTACCTGGGCTCCCTGATCAAACTTCCATCAAAACGCATTTCTATTTCCTATTGAAATAAATTGAGAAACCTCAAGTGTTACAGTCCCTCCATGTTTTGTCCCACAACCTTAGTAGACCAGTGTTTTCAGCTTTTTTGTTCATAATTGCCTCGCTAAAAAGCCCCTTCTCAGTTGCTCCCAGACCCACGGAATTTAAATACCGCAGATGCAATGCATATCTATATGTAGAGCTGTCCTTTTTATACACAAGTGCATTATTTTTTGTCCCTGCAGGGCCAATTTTTGCCCCATTGCAGGAGCCAGTACTCTCTTGACTGTGCATGCCATGCCTATTTTCTGTAACCTCTCTTCTTCCACCTTGGTTTTGATCAGGCTGTCTTCCTTCTGACCTGCAAACATGCCAGCTGTGCATCTTCGTACTTCCATCATTTTGATCATACTCTTTCTCTTTCATTGAGATAAACTTTTTTTTTTGAAATTTTCAAGGTACCAAAAGTTCACTTGGAGCATTAGGATAATACCAAAAACATGAGTAGAAATCAAAGCTCTCCTGTTTGCCTCTCACATAGAAATACAGAAATGACACTTGTTAATACATTTCATATTAACTTTGCTTAGGGTTGTATTTTTTTCCTTTGTTTCCATTATATTTTCCCCATCACTAGCATTGTCTTGTCATCATTTAATGTGATAATTTTTCATATACTTTTTTCACTTAACATTATATCATTCATAATTTCCATACTGTCAAATGTTTTTGAAAGCATGGTTTTAGTGACACCAAAGTAATCACATTGGTATATGATTCTCATTAAGTATTGCCCTATTATTGAAAACTTTTCATTTTTTCTATATTATCGTATCATAATATATTGTGAACATCATTTTATATCAGTTTAAGTAAGAATATTTTCAATTGTTTCCTAGTGATACAGTTAGAGAGGGAAAGCTACTAGTCAAAAGTTATGGATACCTTTATGGTTCTTGAAGTATTTTGCCAAAATGCTTCCCAGATTGGCTGTACCTATTTATAGCCCTACTGGCTATAAAAGAAGACTGTCTCCTCTCAGCCTCTAAACATTGGGTACTACCTGTACTATTTTAAAACATTACAGTTTTGCAGGTAAAATATTATCATATGATAACTGTCATAACTTTTTAAAATAATAAATGAGTCCAAATCTGTTTTTAGAATATCTACTATTATGTAAAAACCAGATTTTTTGATATTAATGTCTAGTAGGGATAGTCTCCTACCAATACTCTTCTTTTATTAAATTTTGTTTTGACAAATACACTTCACAGTTTGCCAGATTCAAGAGGGAAAAGTATCACATTGGATTGCCTAGCACTGTCTATTAAAAAACAGAAAAATTTAGTTCACAAAAATTTTTTTTACATACATATATATTTTAAAGGCGAAGTTACATAATGAGACAGAGAGAGAGAGAGAAGGATAGAGATCTTCCATTCACTGGTTCACTCCCCAAATGGCCTCTATGGCCAGAGCTGGCCTGGTCCAAAGTCAGGAGCCAGGAGCTTCTTCTGGGTCTGTCACATGGGTGCAGGTGCCTAAGCACTTGGGCCATTTTCTGCTGCTCTCCCAGGTACATTAGCAGGGAGTTGGATTGGAAGTGGAACAGCTGGACTTGAACTGGCACCCATATGGGATGCCCGCAGTGCAGGTGCTGGCTTTATCCACTATGCCACAGCACCAGCCCAGTTCACAAAACTGAGTTCACAATATTTAGTTTTTTTTATAAAAGAACATTTTTTGCTTCCATGTTCAAATTTCCTTTTTTGTGACCTTAAATACATTTTGTAGTTTTCTTCATCTGGGTCCTGCATGTTTACAATTAATTTTATCCTTGGTGCACTGCACTACTCTCCAAATTGTTCCTCTGCCTACATTCAGGACTGTATACTGTAGCACTGTGTTAAATGCTGTCTTGCATTGTTCTGTAATTACTTCAAGTGTTTTCATCCTGTTTTCAATAAATTGTCAGCTCCCTAAGGGGGGGAGACACATCTGCAATTGCTTCTGTATTCTGCACAGTTCCTAGCTTAGCCAGAGACTCCGGAAATCTAGATGGACAGTCCTTTGAAACCGGGACAGGAGCTGGAGCCCCTGCCTCCCCTGTATCATCCTGAAACTCAGCTCTCTGTGCTTGAGCTTCCCTTCAGAAGGCAGATTGTGAGGAAGAGCTCAGACCGGAAGCTTCAGGGTAGGGTCGGCTCACCTTTGTCTCTGCACCTCCGTGTTCAGTTATGTGTTGTTGTGTTTACAGGCAGACGGGCATAGACCATGTGTCCGCTCCTCCAGTTCAGACCTCCCGGAACAGGTTACCTCCCATAGGCTCAGAAACCGGGGAGCAGAGCTCAGCGGTTCCTGGATCCCGCCCTGTTTCTGTAAGACAGATCTCATTATATTTCAGTGCACCGTTTCAATGGTCTGCTGGGAAAGAAATAAGTAAAAATAAAGTTGGCATGACCTAGTGAAATCAATAACGTAACACAATGATCTGATGAGCTGTGTTCCCAAATGCCTGTGTAATCTGTCTCTGGGAAGTAAGTGGTTTGTGAGAGTTTACAGAGGGCGAAAGGGTTAATCCATTCTTTCGTGAAGTAGAAGCAGGGCTTGAGCTAGATCAGCAAGTCCAGTCGTCAAGGAAATATCTGAGGGTCAGGATGGTGTAGCAATGAGAAGGACATGAAAGTTAGATTAAGAGACAGGTAGACAGATCCATGTTTGGATCCTGCCACACAAATTATAGGATTTGGTTCAAGTTACCTTAATCTCCCTGAATATTAGTGTTTTCTGCTAGAAGAGGAGAATAACAACTCCTACGTCAATGAATTGTTACACAGATTAAATGGATTCCTACAGGTTAAACAATGCCTGGCATTGATGCGGAGCCCAGTGGGGTATGGCCCTGGTCGTTGTGTGAGCTCTGGTTTTTACAGTTAACCTGTGCCGTGTTTCTTGCAGTGCAGAGGCAGTGTCTTCTTCACTCGAGCTCATCTCAGCCATGCGGTTGCAAAAGGTCTGGGGAAGGTACGCGGCTGGGAGCACGTGTAGCCAGGTTCCCCAGATTGCCAGCGCCCCCTTGCTGCATCCTGATACACGTATCATGCATCTGTTTTATGCAGCACGGAGAAAACCCTGTTGTTAGGAACATAAAGGCCTAGAAAGAGAAACACAACTGAGGCAAGGTTTTCTTTTCCTTCCTCCCGTGTCCTTGAGCACAGCTATAGAATTCATTCCCAGGAGGCAAGAGTTGCACAGCTTTAATGTTTAACCTTAGAATGAAATAATGAAAAAAGATAAGGCCACATGAAAAAGTCTGATGCTCCCTGCACAAATGCAAAATTACATTTCTATTGTAACTTAATAGTAAGAATTTTATGTGGTCAAAGCTTTTTGATTCCTACTTCTCTACTATGGTACTACTGCTTGATCAAGTTTAATAATGCAATTATATAATTAAAATATATTTAGAGTCATTCCTAGACCTTACACTTAGCAATATCTAGATAAAAGTTTTCAGAGCAGTAAGTGAATGAGCAGATGAGTGAGTAATGGAAGCACGTATGGACTTTCTTTCATCGTTTTAAGGATTTCATTTCTTATAAGCAAGAACGTGTTATCCTTCATTTAGCACAGGGGACGGCACATACCCAGCCGCGTGTTAAGTGCAATGCCTGACAGCATGGAAAGATCGCCCCTTCGAGAAAGAACGGTGACCCTGGAACAGCTTTCGAGGCCCAGCACCACTCATACGTTCCGGGTAGGTTCTCTGCTCACCATAACTGTGATTTTAAAAAACGTTTGATCAAATAAAACTGATCCTTCATCTGATTTTCCTCCTAGCCATTGGATACGCCTCGAAAAGGTTCATTGACACCGATGGAATTTGCCCGACACACATGGACAGGTCAAAGTATTTTGACAGGTCAGCTTTTCCTACCTATGAAGAAAATTATGTAATTTGTGAGATTTCAGCTTTCAGGAAGTGAAAGTGAAGATTATCTACACCGTTAAGCATGTTTGACCAAGTAGTGGGGAGAAGCAAGTATTTATGGTTTCTGGTCTGACCTCAGAAAACTCTGTCCAGATCACACCTGCAGAGACAAGCACTTTTCTGCATTAGTTTCTAAAGAAGATACTCAAATGCTCTTAACTGGGGTAGGGGTGCTCTCTCAGAAATAAAAAGGCAGACACTGTTTTAGAAGACCTAACTGTCTCTGTTCTCTGCTATAGAGTTTTCATGCTTTTCTTCTAAATGAAACCCTAATCTAGGATTCTCTCTGAAGCTCTAATAATGCTTGAGCGAATTAATACAGGTTTGGGCTATTGTTTAATAGCATAAAGTTTTATAGATAAATTCATATTCTCAACCTAGTATGCTATTTGATGAATGAAGTTTTAATTTGAATACAAGACAGTGATGTTTCAATTTCTAAAACTGTTGCCAATTCTTACATTATAATTTTAAAAGATTTGATTAGTTATTTATTTATTTGGAAGGCAGAGAGAAAAAAGAAGAGAGGAAGATGTTTGATCTGCTGGTTCACTCCCCAGATGACCACAATAGCGAGAGCTGGGCCACACCAAGGAGCAAGGAATTTTTTCCCACAGGAGTGGTAGGGGTCCGAGTACTTGGACCATCATCTGCTGCCTTCCCAGGTGCATTAGCAGGGAGCTAGATTGGAAGTGGAACAACTTGGACTTGAACTGGCATCTCAGTATGGGATGCTAGTATGACAAGCAGTGGCTTAACTTGCCAAATAGCAACATTGGCCCCCCTGCAAAAATTTTTTTCCGAAGAGGTTGTATTGAATCTTCATAAGGCATGCTTCTCTGGAATCTGATGTTGGGTTTCTATGCTAGCTCTACCTTCCACATGCTGTGAATCTTAGGAATGTCCCAACCTCTCTGGACCTCAGTTTCTTCTTTTGAAAATTTTTTACTTATAGTTGGAGAGGGGTGGGGGAGATAGAGAAAGAGAGAGAAGGGGGCTAGAGAGGGAGAAAGAATGGGGGGGGGGGTCTTCCATCTGTTGGTTCACTCTGCAACTGGCCACAACAGCCAGAGATAGGCCAGTTGAAAGCCAGGAGCTAGGAGCTTCTCCTAGGTCTCCCACATGAGTGCAGGGGCCCAAGCACTTGGGCCATCCTCCACTGCTTTCCTTGGTGCATCAGCAGGGAGCTGGATTGGAAGTGGAGCCGCTGGGACTTGAACTGGTGCCCCTGTGGGATGCCTGCACTGCAGGTGGTGGTTTCACTTGCTATGCCACAGAGCCAGCCCCAGTTTCTTCTTTTATAATTGGCTGGATGGATAAAATAATTGTTGGAAAGACACCTGCTGGATGCCTGGCATATATTGCTCAAAAATTACAAATCATTTATCTTACGTGAAACACCTAGGATAAATTAATATTTTAAGGGAAAATTTTAGTGTATTATAATTCTGAAAACAAGTAGTATTGTGTAACACAGATTAATCATTGTGTATATCAACCCTTCTATAGTTCTACAGTGTAATGAATATATAAAGGGCTTCTATATATATTTTCATATATACAAATATATATATATTTTAAAGGGCTTCTTGAGCCCTTTAAAATTTCCTGCTATGCTAATAGCTCTAGGCTGCTGTGCCTTTTTGTTGCTTGTTTTCCCAGTATGTTCCTGGTAGTGTGAGCTGTCATTGTCAATGACAATGGTACTTTTTCAAAGGGCAACTGTGCCACATTATCAGGTATCACATTTAACATAATTGTAGATGTCTGGGAGGAAAATAGGCACTCAACTTTCTTTATTAGTCAACAACGATGTTCTAAAAAATGCTCACTCTGCACTAAGTTCTTTGCTAAAGGCCAGGATTCACAAAGCAAGGATGTTCTGATCTGTGCTCAAGGAACAAGATGGGAAGGGCTGTAAGAGTTGTAGGCAGGGGGCCGGTGATGTGGTGTAGCCTGGTAAAGCCGCCACCTGCAGTGCTGGCATCCCATATGGATGCTGGTTTGAGTCTTGGCTGCTCCACTTCCAATCCAGCACTCTGCTATGGCCTGGGAAAGCAGTAGAAGATGGCCCAAGGCCTTGGGCCCCTGCACCTGTGTGGGAGACCCGGAAGAAGCTCCTGGCTCCTGGCTTCGGATCGGCACAGCTCTGGCCATTGTAGCCAATTGGGGAGTGAACCAGCAGATAGAAGACCTCTCTGCCTCTCCTTCTCTCTCTGTGTAATTCTGAGTTTCAAATAAATAAATAAATCTTTAAAAAACAAACAACCAACCAACCAAACAAAAGAGTTGCAGGCAGGACCAGCACGCTTGATGTTCAGAGAGGCTTCAAGGGGGTTAGGAGCCAGAACTGGGCTGTGAATTTGTGTTATATTTGCCTTCTTTAATCTTTCACCAAATACCAGGGCAGTATATTCTCTTAGCAGTCACTTAGACACAGCTGTCATTATTGGTAGTCAGAGGCCTTTTCATTTCTAGTGATGTGACAAGGGATAGATAAGGGAGATGCCCTTACATTTTTTTTTTTTTTTGACAGGCAGAGTGGACAGTGAGAGAGAGACAGAGAGAAAGGTCTTCCTTTGCCGTTGGTTCACCCTCCAATGGCCGCTGCGGTAGGTGCGCTGCGGCCGGCGCACCGCGCCGATCCGATGGCAGGAGCCAGGTGCTTCTCCTGGTCTCCCATGGGGTGCAGGGCCCAAGTACTTGGGCCATCCTCCACTGCACTCCCTGGCCACAGCAGAGAGCTGGCCTGGAAGAGGGGCAACCGGGACAGGATCGGTGCCCTGACCGGGACTAGAACCCGGTGTGCCGGCGCTGCAAGGCGGAGGATTAGCCTACTGAGCCGCGGTGCCGGCTGATGCCCTTGCATTTCTAAGGATATATTTCCTTTTTCTCTAACAAATCGGCACATGGCTTCCTTGGTGCCTTTATTTCCAGGTCAAACGCACCAGAACTCTTCACTTAGCAGCTTTTCATTTGTTCTGTGCTAGACAAAAAATACAGAAGAAGCTGGGTGGGTGAGTGGGTGCCCGCACTCAAGGAGGGAAGGCTCTTGAAGGCAGAGGCATTTCTCTTGCCCTGTGGAGTAGTGGAGCTGCCAGAGCGCCCTTAACTCTCTAGGCCCCAGGGACCTGGGTCTGCCTCGAAGGTTCCTGCAAACCCGCCGGTTCTGGGAGAGTGGCCAGCACCCAAGCCTGTGTAGTGGGGGCACACCCTTCCTTTTTCTTGCGACCCTAATATAAGATGTTTTCAGGACTACAAGTAGGTCCTAGTTTGTGCAAGAATGAAAGTAAAACATTTTGTTCCTTTCCAAAAGTGCCATCCATATGTTATATATGAAGTACTCCTTCTGGGAGGTTGAGTTTTTAATGTTTTAGTAGGAATTCATTTTGGGTTGGTGTTTTAGGTTCACAGTATCTGCCGAAATGTTTTCAAAGGACAACTTTGACTTCAAGAAAGAGATTCCAAGTGGCGTCCTGACGTGACTTCCCCAGTCCTGCGGCCCTGACTGGAGCATGCAAAGGCTCAGCACTCCATTCATCATGTGAACAACGGAAGAACCAGTGTTATGCTGTGTGTCTGTCTGTCTGTCTGAGAATGTGCAAGAAATATAAATAAACCACTTTAACTTTGCATTGCAGACAATAAAAGTCAGACTCACTGACCTTTTCCACTGGATGCATTCCTAAGGCCCTTTAAACTTTGTTCAGAGGACCCTCATATGTGTTTCAATGCCATTATTTTATCAGTCACATACACATAATTAGTCAAGTGTCTGTGTCCACACCTTATATTATATTCATAGATTATTATTATGAGTATACTTTCTAGAAATATGCCATTTTATACTGTACCTTGCCTTATTTTTGATCTCACTCCATAAATAATTTCCCCCCAAATACTAGTCACTGTAGGTACTACTCCTTCCCTAACAAACGGTAAAGCAACTCATTTCAAAGTACCCCACATTTGGTTTTTTATAGCTGAATATAAAGAGTTAAAATCTACAAATTATGTTAGTATCAGTTCTTAGATCCATTTTGGTATTCTGATACCTCAAATCAGCATTTTTTCTCTTTTTTATAAGATACATTTTATTAACCTAATTTTCACCAATCCAAAATAAAATGTTATGCCTATATAACATATAGCTGTAGAGTACCTTATTTTCAGATGTATTTCTGACTGCAGGGAAGGGATTGTTGCCTTCTTACAGAAGGTGGAAATGGAAAAGTATGTTGAGACTGGACTTAACGCTGTGCTTTATCACAGTGAGAAAAACAGAATTGAGCCCAGAGCCTCGTCTCCATTGCCCTTCATCTTCTCCACCTTCCACACCACGGGGCAGGTCAAGAAGAAGAAACAAGTGTCCACTCATCTTTTGGATGCCCTTAGCTCCTCACTTAGGGAATATTCCTGATGTTTAGACTTCCACACAAATAAGACCAAGGCATTTTGAGAATTTTCTAAATTATTCCCGAACATCAGCTTTGGAAACTTAGAAAAAAAGTCTTCATTTAGCAGTTGTTAAACTTGAAGACTTTCTAGTCCCACAAGTGGCCTGTTCTGAGCTGCCTGGTTAGGTGCTCACTGGTCCATCATTACAGCCATCAGAGCTGTCTGACGGGCTCTTTCAGAGCTATTTAGGTATCTTACATTAATTTCTAGGAACCATCCAGCTTCTTCCTCACTCCGCATAAGCTTCTCAGACGGAAAATGGCTGGAATGCTACCTAAGTGGACATGAAGGTAGTGTATTCAAGATAAATTATTTATTTATTTATTTTTTATTTTTTTATTTTTTGACAGGCAGAGTGGACAGTGAGAGAGAGAGAGACAGAGAGAAAGGTCTTCCCTTTTGCCGTTGGTTCACCCTCCAATGGCTGCCGCGGTTGGCACGCTGCGACCAGCGCACCGCGCTGACCCGATGGCAGGAGCCAGGTACTTATCCTGGTCTCCCTTGGGGTGCAGGGCCCAAGCACTTGGGCCATCCTCCACTGCACTCCCTGGCCACAGCAGAGAGCTGGCCTGGAAGAGGGGCAACCGGGACAGAATCCGGTGCCCCGACCGGGACTAGAACCCGGTGTGCCGGCGCCGCAAGGCGGAGGATTAGCCTAGTGAGCCGCGGCACCGGCTGATAAATTATTTTTCTTAGAGAACCCCTGAATATATTTTATGGTAGCTTTACCTTCTTTGGCCTCAGAGGTTTACAAATAAGAATATGTAAAATATTAGTTTGGTAAAAAAAAAAATGCTTTCATAAATAGAACCAGGCACAGTGATCTTGACTATTCTCCAAGTACTTTTATTGGAAGATAAAACACCAGTCAGAGATTACTTAAGAAATGGGTTCTGTCATTGGTGTCAATAGTGAACTTCTTTTCTCATAGCAATTAATGTTTTACACCCATGCTAAAGATAATATTTTGTTTATTAGTTAAAGGAGATTTAGAGATTAATGAATAATGCTTATGCAAGATGGTGGTTTTTCAACCAACTAGGTAAAAATTAGGGAAGTGTTTTCACAATAAACTACCTTGCTTTATAAAGGAGCCTTATCTTAGAGTTCTCTTTTAAAAATCAAGAAAGAAAAATAGAACTACTTCTGAGATCAGTTTTTAAATTCAGGTTGCTGACTACATTAAAAAAAGAGTAAATGAAGAAATTTAAAAATAAGAAAATATAAAATGCCATAAAATTTCCGGATTTTATAAGTTTAATATAAAAAGTATATTCATGTTGTCTTGATCTAGAATGGAATTTCTAAACCAATTGAGAAGTACATTTTTGTAATATAAACCATTTGTGTACTATATTTTTAATGTTCCTATGATTATGAATCATAATCCAGGGTTTCAAATTTTTAATAATTATAAAGGTGTTGAAGAAGTTTTCAAATATTCATTATATTTGCAAAAGCGTCTGCAGATTCCCAATTTTTATACAGTTTGTGCAGATCTCTACTTTGCAGTTTTAATACACAAGTATTCATTCATTTATTTCAAAGTATATAGCAAACTTTTCCCAGTGACTGAAAATGTATATCCATGTACATTTTTTTTTTTTTTTTGACAGGCAGAGTGGATAGTGAGAGAGAGAGACAGAGAGAAAGGTCTTCCTTTTTGCCGCTGGTTCACCCTCCAATGGCCGCTGTGGCCGGCGCATCTCGCTGATCCGAAGCCAGGAGCCAGGTGCTTCTCCTGGTCTCCTATGCAGGTGCAGGGCCCAAGGACTTGGGCCATCCTCCACTGCCTTCCCGGGCCATAGCAGAGAGCTGGCCTGGAAGAGGGGCAACCGGGATAGAATCTGGCGCCCCAACCGGGACTAGAACCCGGTGTGCCGGCGCCGCAAGGCAGAGGATTAGCCTGTTAAGCCACGGCGCCGGCTCCATGTACATTTTTAATGGCTTTACCTCCTTCAATGTAATCTTTGTTTGAGAAGATGAAATTCCTTTGTGGTAATCATCATGAATTATTACGTTTAATCAGATTTCTTTCTGTAGGACTTTGAACCATTGGGCTGAGTAAGACAAAATCTTTTCCCTAAATGAACTCAGATTGCAGTGGAAGGGACAGACTATAAACAAATAAATAAAAATGTAAGATCAGGTCAGTAAGTGCTATGAAGAACAAAACCAGGCAAGATGACAGTGGAGAAAACAAACTTTAGCTAGAGTAGTGGGAAAGTCTATATTACAAGGTAATATTTTAGCAAAGACCTAAACAAGATGAGAAAAGAAGCCATGTAGATACCTGGGAAAAGGAATTCTAGGTAGAGGACAAAACGCACATACCTAAAACAAGGGTAAACGTGCAATGTTTGGGGAACAGCAAAGGGGTCTGAGAAACATGTAATGCAATTAGCAAGAGGGTACACAATAGGACATGAAATTGGTGAGGTAACAGAAGCTGAGAGATTAAAATCCTTTTTTGTACTATAAGAAATTCTAAGTACAGTCATTCCTCTGTATCCAATGGGATTTGTTCCACCAAGTGGCTACCAAAATTTTAGGATGCTCAAGTCTATTGCATAAAATGGTATAATATTACCCACACACATTCTCCTTTATATTTTAAATAACCTTTAGATTACTTATAATACCCTATACCATATAAATACTATGTAAATATTTGTTATTTGTTATACTGTATTGTTTAGGCAATAATGATGATTTAAAAATTCTATACATATTCAGTACAGATGCAATTTTCCCCTAATAATTTCAATCCACAGTTGGTATAATCCATAGATGCAGAATTCAGAGGTATGTAATTTGAAATCACAAGCTACTGAGAGTTTTGAGGATAGAGTGATATAATTTGCAACAGATAATCATGTTTCAGATTAAGTGATAGTGACAGGTTAAGAGTAAATGTTAGGGTAGGCCGATGAGAAGTCACAGAACTTTGGATATGCTTGAAATTTGGGCCCATGATATTTGGTGTTGGATTAGATGTGAAATGTAGCTACAAAAAAAAAAAAAATCAACAATGATCCCAAAGCTTTTGGCTTAACACTTAAAGCATAATGTTAACATTTACCAAAACTGGAAAGCTTGCAAGTTTGAGAACATGTTGGGACATCTCTGCATAAAGATGTTGAGGTAGTTGCATATCTTTCTCTAGGGTTTGGAGAGGAGGTATAGACTGGAGCTGTAAGTTTGAAAATTGTCAGCATATACAGTAGATGGTATTTAAGTACTACTATGAGGTAACCAAGAGAGTGAATTTAGAGAAGAATTGGGGAAATAGTTGTGAATCTTGGGCATTTTAATATCTAGAGTTCTCAAATGTGAAGAAAAATCAGCAATGCAGACCAGGAAAGAATAGCTGGTGAGGGAGAATAAAAGTAAAAAGAATGTGAATCCTCCAAGTCAAATGGAAAGGAAAAGGTGTTTAAGGGAAATGATGCCAAATTCTTTGATGACTCAATTTACATAAGATCTGAGAACTGACTTACAGATTTAGTCATGTGGAAGTTACTGGTGACCTTGACAAAAATCTGTTGGTCAGATGGAAAAGGCAAGTTCCTGCTTGCAGTAGGTTTAGGAAAGAATATAAATGTTTTAGCTATCATTGTCTATGGAATGGGTGATAGCAAAGGGCACGGATATGCTTAGAACGCATTTAGAGAAGTGACTCTCTTGCCTAGGACCAACAGTATCTTGATAGAACACTAGGAAAAATTAATCATGCAGTGCATATAAGTTCTTTATATGTTTTAATTTACCCTCGCACTGCCACGTGGAAAGTATATTATGAACCCTATCTGACAGATAAGGAAATTGAGGCACAAGGAGATTAGTTACCAAAGTTCACACAGTTAAGATGTGGATTTGAACCAAGGCACAATGGCTCCAAGGTCCCGCTTAATCTTTCCGACCATTATACTGTAGTGTCTACCCATAAATATTTTCAGGAGACAGTCTACATATCTCAGTAATTTGTTCTCATAGAGGAGTTGCAAAGATTAATGAAATTAAGCTAGAAAGAACATTTTAGAAATCGATTTTCCGGCTGCCGCTGCGGCTCAATAGGCTAATCCTCCGCCTGCGGTGCCGGCGCCCTGGGTTCTAGTCCCGGTCGGGGCGCCGGATTTTGTCCCGGTCGCTCCTCTTCCTGTCCAGCTTTCTGCTGTGGCCCGGGAGTGCAGTGGAGGATGGCCCAAGTCCTTGGGCCCTGCACCTGCATGGGAGACCAGGAGAAGCACCTGGCTCCTTCGGATTGGCTCGGTGTGCCAGAGTAAACCAACGGAAAAAAAAAAAAAAAAAAAAGGAAGACCTCTCTCTGTGTCTCTCTCTCACTGTCCACTCTGCCTGTCAAAAAAAAAAAGAAAAAAAAAAAAAAAAAAAAAGAAATGGATTTTCCCTGTGATGGAGAGTAACTTGTCCAAAGTAAGTCTGTTTGCCCCAAGTGGAATAATTCTGAGTTACTAGGCAACCTATTGTTGTCTTATTGCATAAGGTGAAAATGAACTGGAATGATGCTCATTGTGCTCTACTTATATAATCAGATGTTATACCTATTCTCCCAGTATAGGCTGCTGTTCTCTGTGCACAGGGAGGCAGCCTGTCGGGTTTCCCCCACTCCACAATAAATGTTTTCCTTTAAAGAAAAATCAGACTTTATAAGTGATAAAATTAATTGTACTGTTTTTTTTGTTGCTGAATGTCTAAGAAATTCTATAAAAAAATTGTAAAGGCATTGTGAGATGATGTGGAGTTGAATAATTACTCCACATCCTTTATAACCTGCATAACCTTTTGCACTGAAGTCAAACTGTGTGTGTATATAAGAAATAATTGCTGGAAATATTAATCATATACAAAGTAACCTATAATGACACTGTTCAGTGCATTTTTATATTTTTAGTATGTGCCACTTTTTGCAAATATTCTCAAAGAAGGCTGATAATAAAATGTATTTCTGTATCACCATAAAAATGATTTATCAAATTGACAGCAAGAAAAAAGGATAGATGGTGTAGCATAGCAATATCAGGAACCAAAACAGGCATGCTGTGACAGATTCTACAGATGTTAAAATAGGTTGTCAGTACACCATGAATAATTTTATTTTACAATTTTGATAAAGTGCTAAAATTTTCTGAAAAATACAACTTATTACCAAAGGAGAATAGAAAAGTTGGCAATAATTTAATTCTATTAGAAGACTTAACTCTATTAAATCTTCCCACACAGAATTTCATGTCCTAATGATGTTACTGGTTAATTCTTCCAAATATTTAAGAAAAAAATTATCATCAATAACACTAATATATAGAAACTCTTCAAGATAGTAGTTATTTTGCATGGTTACCATAACCATTATTTGAAATCTGATAAGGATGTTACAAAAATAAAGCAAGTTACAAGCCAACCTCATCCCTGAACATAGATGATAAAAGTCCTATACATGATAATAGCAAATCAAATCAGACATATATGAAATGCATAATACATACCATCCAAATTAATTCCAAAAATACAAGTTTGGTCAATAATCAATGCAACAAGTAATGTAGAAGAAACAACCATGTGATTTTCTCAATAAATGGAGAAAAATCTTTGAAAAAATATCCATTCATACTAAAAATTCTGAGTAAAGTAGAGAAAAGAGAACAACTGTCTTTTGATAACAGCATTGAGGAGAAAACATATCCCTACAGCAAACCTCACACTAGTGGTAAAATATTAAACTATTCCACATGAGATGCAAAAGTGTCAACTGCCACCACGGTTATTCATCATTATATAGGTATCTCCTCCAGCCCGAGAGGGCAAGATTGAATTATTAGTCTTCAGAATTGGGGATTTTGCCTTGCAGTTAGGACACATCCCATATCAGAATTCCTGGGTTAAAAAACACAGCTCTGGCTCTTGACTTCAGCTTTCCACAAATGTAGACCCTGAGAGGCAGCAGTAATAGCTCAAGTAATTGGATTCCTTCCACTCGTATGAGAGACCTGGATTGTGTTGCCAACTCTTTGCTTCCAGATTTGGGGTTTGGAGACATGGATGTGAACCAGTGGACAGGAGATTTATCACATTTATTCAATCTCTCTCTCTCTCCCCTACCTTACTTCCCACCCCCTTACCCCACTTTTCAAAAAAAAAATCTAGGAAGAAAAAAGTTTGATTTTCCCCACCAAAAATAGATTTTCAAAGATATACTATAGAAAATCCTAAATAATCTACAAATGCGATTTAAAATAACGTGATCCTAGCCAGACCATTGAAAACAAGATCAATATAGTCATTTTCAAGGCCCTATACTAACATGAATTAGATAAATATTATAAAAATACAATTTATAATAGCCTCAAAAAACCAAGTATCTATGAATCAACTTAATGAAAATGTGTGTATCATATTTCTTCAAGGAAGCAGAATTAATAGGAGGTAGAGAGACAGATAGGTAGATGGTAAACAGATAGATGATCGATATGGAGAGAGAGGGAGAGATTTCTTTTAAGGAAAATTCTGACATCTGGGGCACACTGGAAGGCTGGATATTGAGGAAAGAGCTGACACTGCAGGATGGAGGCTGAGATCCACAGGTAGGGAAGCTGAAATTTATAGGGTTGCTATCTTGAGGACAAATTATTTCTTCTTCAGGAAACTTGCCTTTGCTCTTGAGGCCTTCAATTAGACAAGGCCTACTTACTTTATGGAGGGCAATCTGATTTCCACAAAGTCTACTGATTAAATGTTAATCACATCTAAACAACTTTCAAGGGGTAGTCAAACACCTGGGAACCATAATGGAGTTGACAAATAAAATTATCCATTACAGTGGACAAGACTTACTTAAAGAAAGCCATAAGATGTTTCTGGGGGAATTAAAGAAGATCCAAATAATGAGTTTATGTATCGTATTCATGGATTAAAAGACTCAGTATTATAAAAATGATCATTTTCTCCAAATTGATTTCTATATTTAGTTCAACCACAATCAAAATCCCTTCAGGGAATTTGTGTGTGTGTGTGTGCGTGTGCTAATATTATTCTAAAATTTATATGGAAATAACAAGAGCTCAAAATATCAAGATAGTCTTGTAGGGTTTGAAAAATAAGATAGCTTAGTCTAAGAAATACATAATTATAATAATTAAAATAATCTGTTGTTAGTACAAGGCTGGGCAAACAGAGCAATAAAACAGAATAGATCACAGGTATGTAAACAGTCACCTGATTTGTGACAAGCTGTCATGGCAATGCATTGATTAAAAGGATGATTTTTCCATTAAATATTGGATATTCATATTGCTTCTGAAAAATGGATGCTGCACTGTACCTCCCTACCACATACACACAAATATACTATAGCTGGTCCATCTAATATGATCTAAATATGAAAGATAAGATTATAAAGCTTCTAGAAGTTAACATAAGGATAACCCCTTTGTTGTAGGCAAAGATTTTCTAAACAGAATATACAAACTATTAACCATAATCTAAAATATTAATAAAATGGATTTCATTAAAATTTAAAACTTTATATTCATCCAGAGACAGCCTTAATAGAGTGATAGGGAAACCTGTAGGAAAGAAGATATTTGTACTATATTTTGACAAAAGATTAAGTCAATTATGTAATTTTATATAATTATTGATTAATTAAATATAACTTTAATATTGCTAAAATATATATAATTCCAATGTTAAGCATGGGTAAGCAATTTAGTAGACATTTTCAAGATGGCTTATAATCTTATAAAAAGATGCTCACCATGATGTCATTAGAAAAATGAATATTGAAACCTCAGTGCAATACTACTACACAACATAAAGAATGTCTTCAAAACGATAACACCAGAACTTAATAAATATATGGAGCAACTCAAACTATTTTAGATTGCTGATGAATATGTAAACAGCTACAACTTTGGAAAACTGGCAATAATTATTAAGGCTAAAGATATGCACACCGTATGACCTAGCAATTCCACTGTTAGGTATATGTTCAGCAGAAATAGGTGTATATGTATATAAAAAGACATAAAAAAGAGACCATTAAAGTTATTCATAACATAGGAAAATTGGAAATAACTGAAACACCCATTGGTAGTAAAATGAATAATAAATTGTGATATATTCAAACAAAATGGAGCAGCATACATCTATGAAAAAGGGAAAATACTACATGCAGTAATATAGATTCATCTCACAGACACGACATTGAGTTTGAGAAGCAGATACAAGAAGTATATGCTATAAGGCTGCATGGTTAGCATGTAATCTTAGTGATAGCTACTTGGAAGTGATGATGTTCGTCCATCAAATTGTACAGTTAAGTACTGTGTACTTTATTTGGCCTTGGTATCTGTGATTCAAAATTTGATGACAAAGTTAAGTAAACAGATAACATAGTTCCAGTCAGGAACTTATTTTTTATAATTTAAATTAAATATCTTTTTTAATATTTATTGCAAGTGACGGAAAAATTTAGAAAATAAAGTCTTAACATTTCCAAAGCTTTTCTTGAAGTTTATAACATAATCTGTCCCCTGGCCATACTCTGAAAAGCACTGGTTTTCAGCAGGGGCCAATCTCAAAGAGGAGGGGGAGGGGCTTCCTTTTACATAGAATGAATATTCAGGAGGGAAAGAAAGGAGATACCTTCTCCACTTGGATTGGTGGGGTGAAGCTGACAAGCTACAGATATTAGGCCCAGATTGCCTTCACTTTGGTAATGTAGTTGCTCATTCCAAAAGCACCTTCACGTTTATTTCATGGTGAACATTCTGAAGTACCACACTGCGTACTCTGTCGCCCGTGTCCGGTAGGAAAGATGGGGACGGGAATAAAAGGATAAGACTTTTATTTTGTTGTCCCTTTTCCTAAATATCTTCTGGACTCCTTAAAGACAAAATATATTAGCCTGCCAGTCTGGGTCTCTACTCTTGCGCCACCCAGCCTCGACACAGTCTCTTACACTGTTCTCTGCAGGAGATCCTGTGCTTTAAGCAGGGCCCCTCACTGCCTCTGGAAGCCTCCATACCCTTCCCTGGTCAGCAGCATTTTGTAGTCGTGCCATACTTGCTGCTCCTGTCTCCACTTCTTCAGGGCAGAGGTTATAGCCTTTGCTTTGTCCACAGAGATTGGCAGAGTCAGATGCAAATGGTAAGCCTAGTTACACAGTCCTTGTCTTTGTCATAGAGATTAGAGCGTCAAGTAGAGATGAACCATAATGCTGGTTAGAGTCCTTGTCTTGTTCATGGAGATTATCAGCGTCAGATGCAGACAAATCATTTACTTTTATAGCTGCAATTGACCTTCCAGCTCAGCCTCAACCCCTTAGAGAGGAAACTAAAGCCCACGGGACACACTTAAAAATATTAAATAAACACGTTAATTTTTTTTAGAAAGGCTTAAAGTGATTAAACAATATAGAGGTGAGTAAAACAAAAAGTCTAAATTTCCGTTCTCCAATCCCAATCTATAGAGTTGACGAGTATTTTTCCCAGATATTAGCGTAGATGTACAGAAACTTTTTCTTCTAAAGATGACATCACGTTCTGTACTCTTCAGCAACTTTTTTCCCCCCACTTAATGTTTTATTAATCTCTCTCCATGTCAATTCCACAGAGACGACTTCGAAAAAATTCAACTAGAGAGAAGCCTCGGGCATGTTTTTCTCTACATTAACCTAGCCTCGAAGATGGCTGTTAGCTACCTGTACAGTAGCTGCAAGTAAGCAAACCCAATTAAGCAAAGCAGGAATCAGGGCGTTCCCAAGGCTATGTCCCTAAGACTGCTCTGAGGGCCTGCGCAGGGGCGCAGTGGTTTAAAGTCTTGGTCTGCAGTGCCAGCATCCCATATGGGCACCGGTTCAAGTCCTGGCTGCTCCACTTCCAATCCAGCTCTCTGCTATGGCCTGGGAAAGCAGTGGAGGATGGCCTAAGTCCCTGGACCCCTGTACCAGCGTGGGAGACCCGGAAGAAGCACCTGGCTCCTGGCTTCAGATGCATGCATCTCCCACCATTCTCTCTCTCTGTCTTTCAAATCAATCAATCAATCTTTAAAAAAAAAAAAAAAAAGACTACTCTGGATCAAAGAAGCCGGCTGCTCTTCAGGACTTAGCTGCAGAAGCCAGGCCACAGTCCGCCCCGTCTGGGGCCGGTGCCAGGGGGCACGACAACCTGGCAGGTTGCGCAAGGAGCTGTGAGGTGAGAGAATTCCAAGCCAGCTACCTCTTTATTTCAGTTTTACAGCCTACCGCTCACGCTAGTCTAACTCTCCAACCCTACCCCGGGCCTAGCAGTGGGGTCCCCTAACCCAAAACTCAGCCCACCCTGGCTGGCCGCAGGGAGTCTTAACTTCCTCTCCACTCCGAAGCTGCCCTACATGTAAACCTTCCTTTTCCCCGTTTCAACGCCCCAAGCGTCTTCACACAGTTCAAAACAAGAGCCCAGAAACCGTGTTCCGGTCTTTGGCTTTCGGCCGGCGCCCCTCGGAGGCCGGCGAGCATCACGGAGTCTTGGCCGCTCTCAACCCCCAAGGCGGTGGAGCCTGGAAACCTCTGCCCTGGGGCCGGGGAGGGGCAAGGCGATGCCGTGGGTGTGCGGCCAGCTCTGCTTCCTCCTCCTGGGCACGCAGACACCCCACCCCTGGCCGCCATTCCTGCCTCCAGGCCTCCTCCCGGGACCCGCGCACTTGAACTTGGAGCTGGACTTCGCCGGCAGCTCCGCCCCCGGCCGTGGCCACCGCGGTTCCCGAGCCGCCGGCCGCGAGCGCCCTGAGGGAGGATGTGGCTCTGGTTGGGGCTCGTCGGACAGAAGCTGCTGTTCTGGGGCGCGGCGAGCGCCGTGTCCCTGGCCGGCGCTTCGCTGTTCCTGAACCTCCTGCAGATGGTGGCGAGCTACGCGCGGAAATGGCAGCAGATGAGGCCCATCCCCACCATCGGCCGCCCCTTCCCCTTGGTGGGACACGCGCTGTATATGAAACCGAGCGGGAAAGGTAAGGCTGCGGGGTTGCTCGCGCGCGCTCGCGGCACATCCAGCTGGAGCGCATCCCGGAGCCACGCCCGGGGGTCCGAGCGGCTCCTCCCCGCGCGTCTTCGCCGTGGACCTGGACCCCGGAGCCTGAGGCCCGGACTGCCAGATGAGAGGAATCCCGGTTGCACCCAGTGTTCCCTTGGCCACCTGTTAGAGTTGCTAGTGCCATTCCCCGCCCAGCCCTGCCACTTCATCCCGCAATACACATTTTCTGTGTCTAACATAGAATGAAGTATTTCCAAACGCCTCCTTTTTTTTTTTTTTCCTTTTTTTTTTTTCTCTTTTCTGCCCTCTTCCTAGCTGCTCAGAACTCTCTGACTTTGGAAAACAAGACTGGAGCTTTGCATGCCCCCTCTCAACCCTCCTCCTGCATCACAAGTCTGGGCCGCTACTTCCATTCCTTCTTGACCTTCATATTTCTGAGGAGGTGGCATGATCAAAGATGTTTAGATGGCAGTTTTTCAAAGTCTTGTTTATTGAAGGGTGAATTAAGTTAGAATGTTCTCAAAAGCACCTGGCATTTGCAATCTTCCATCAGCGAGTGTGAGTTAAGCCTTAGCACTTCATTTTCATGAGTGTGTACGTTGTGACACCCAGAGTTGAAAAGATTGTCCCCAAAGCTCATGTGTTAAAATCTGGGGCCTGTGCCATGGCGCAGGTTAATCCTCCACCTGTGGTGCTGGCATTCCATATGGGCGCTGGTTCTAGTCCCGGCTGTTCCTCTTCTGATCCAGCTCTCTGCTATGGCCTGGGAAAGCAGTAGAAGATGGCCCAAATCCTTGGGCCCCTGCACCTGCGTGGGAGACCAGGAAGAAGCTCCTGGCTCCTGGCTTCAGATCAGCCCAGCTCTGGCCATTGTGGCATTTGGGGAGTGAACCAATGGAAGGAAGACCTTTCTCTCTGTCTCTTCTCACTGTCTGTAACTCTACCTCTCAAATAAATAAATAAATTCTTAAAAAAAATCAATCCCATTCCTCTGCAGATTAGTTGTTAACAATATTTTTACAGGCTGGGCATTAACTCCAAAACTTAACAGATAGTTTCACTTTCACTTCTGTTTCCCCAAATAAAAACAACACTGTCATTCCAACTTCATGGGAACTCTCATGAGAGAATCTTTACAAGAATATTGGAATTATTTTCTGGCAGAAGAAATTCAAGTAAAATGTTTTGCCAACAAATATCAACATGACTAATTTTACCAGCACTTCAACAACACATATATGAAGATGAAAATCACATTGGTAAAAATCAACTTGATTCTTACTAAAAGAAGAACCAACCTCCTCTTCTGAGATTTATGATATTAAAAAAAATTGTGTAGAAATATAAGCCCCCCCTCCCCCTTAAAACTGATGTCCTTAAGAAGTCTCAAGGGCCGGGCATTGTGGCATAGCACGTTGGGCCGCCTCCTGTGATGCCAGCATCCCATATGGGCCCTGGTTTGAGTCCTGGCTGCTCCACTTTCTATCCAGCTCCCTGCTGATGTGCCTGGAAAGGCAGCGGAGGATGCCCCAAATACTTGGGCCCCTGCCACCCACATGGGAGACCTGGGTGAAGCTCCTGGCTCCTTGTGTTGGCCTGCCCCAGCCCTGGCTGTTGTAGCCATTTGAGGGGTAAATCAGTGTATTGAAGATCAATTGATCTCTCTCTCTGTAACTCTGCCTTTTAAACAAATAACTCTTTCAAAAAAGAAAAAGAAATCATACAATATTTTTATGGGCATCCCAAGAATTAAAATTTCTAGTAAGACTTGTTTCAAAACAAACTGTGAACTGATTGGACTATTTAAAGTAATTCGCTTTGGAGTTACTTTCTCAAAGAGAATGACAATATACTACTATTTATAAAGTGACTTTTCATTCCATCAATAAGTACTAGATTTTGGCACCAGGAAAACAGTTGCTCATTTTCTAGCTTTGTAACCAAGTTGTTTGAGAAGTTGTTTAATGCTGTTAGAGGTATTTCTGTATTTGTTAAGGTGGTTATATATTAAAGTTATTTTAAAGATTAAGTTTAATGCATGCAAAGTGTTCAGATTGCTGTCGAGCACTGTGTTAGAGTAAGTTCTTTGTCAATCAAGCATTTACTCAGGGTTGAGGGCTCTGCTTTGTGCCCAGCATTCAGCTCAGCCAAGCTGAGGGTGCTGAGAACGTTCTAAGATGTAGTCTCTGATCTCAGTTACACTGTCTCTTTCTTAAGAGGCGATCCTTTCTGTGGCTGTGTCCCAGTTCTGACCTCAGGAATCTCATCTTGAGTATGCAGTTGGCTACTAGCTGGCCTCTGAACTCTAGCCTCAGTGTCTGTTTTGTTCATGTCTGCCTGCCCCAGCGATTGGGCCTGGTAACTTAAACCGCAGATTCAGACTTCCCTGGCCCGAAGGCAGGCACATCAGCATGGAGCAGGACGTTTGGACAGTGGTGATTTGACCCAGCCTTCTTTACAGCAACTTTGATAGCTCTTGAGGCACTGTCGCAAGGTACTGGTTATGGTGGTGTGCCTGGTGTCTTGACACAGAGTCAGATTCCACCATTCACTAGCTCTGTGGTATCAGGCAACAATGAAAAGGAATGCACACTTTGGCACATCAAATCTTAAAAGTAATTATTCCCTCGTAACTAACATTCATTATGTTGTACTCACTTGCTATGAAAAATATTATTTTGAAATCATTTTAGGCCTACAGAAAAGTTGCAAAAATAGTACAGAGTTCACATCTGTCCTTTACCCAGCTTACTGTAATGATACCATATTATATAATTTGTCTGTTTTTCAAAATGAGGAAATACACATTTGCACAATACCATTAGCAACATTTTTTCTTCTTGAATTGAAAATTAATTTTTTTCTTCCAGAATTTTTCCAGCAGTTAATTCAGTACACAGAAGAATATCGACACCTGCCACTGCTGAAACTCTGGCTTGGGCCACTACCAGTTGTGGCTCTTTATAATGCAGAAAATGTGGAGGTGGGTATGTGGTAAATAAGACCAGTATTGCACTGTGCATCTGGCAGTACAAGAATCTCATCAGAATAAATATAAGAAATGTGTTCTTATATTTCATTTAGCACAAAGAGCATCTCATTAAATATTTTAGGCTTTTAAAAATATTTATTTTATTTATTTGAAAGGCAGAGTAATAGAGAGAGAGAGAGAGGGAGAGATAAAGAAAGAGAGAGAGAGAGGGAGAGAGAGATCCTCCTTCTGCTGGTTCACTCCCCAAATGACTGCAATGGCTGGGGCTGGCCCAGGCTGAATCCAGGAGTCAGGAGCTCCATCTGTGTCTCCCATGTGAGTGGCAGGGAACCAGGCACTTAGGGCATCTTTAGTTGCTTTCTCATGCACAGCAGCATGGAGCTGGAGTGGAAGCAGAGCAGCCAGGACTGATGCTCTGATATGGGATACCAGCATAGCATAGCAGGAGGTAGCTTAACCTGCTGTGTTGTAGCATAGGCTTCATATTTGAGGCTTTGTATGTACCATCCATTGTCTCTCAGGTGAACGCTAGGGAGACCAACATTACTAAGTTATCTATGCACATGCTTTATCAGGTAACAAAATATTTGTTCTCTTTTAGAGTTTGCAGAAAGATATATATTTTTTCCAAGTTGGCCTTGAATATGCAGGTAGAGATGTGTCCATAGCAGGACACTTGTGCAAAAAGCCTGGGGAGCATCCTGTGTCCATCCTCGATGCTCATCATTTCTCCTACCTGACTTTGAGTCCAGATGATCCAATCACACTCGTGCTTTCCAATGTGACCTGATGCTGGAGATAGCCAAATGTGTATTTCTAGCTCAAGGCTTTGACCCAAGCTTCACAAGTGCTTTCAGATCGTGACAACTTGAATGCCTCAAACTCATGTACCTGAAAATGAACCCCAAATGTCCATCTCCTCAGGTGTAGTCCTTCTCCAGACTCACCTGCTGCCTGTCCCCTCCTCCCCACCCAGTAAATGAGTCCTCTTAGATTCTAGTCCATAGCAGGAACTGGAGAATTACCTTGGGTATTTTTCTTTCCCCCAACTCTGTTTAGTCCCCTAAATTGAATGAGTTATACTCTAATTGAATTTCATTGAGGCACAGGAATGAAAGTGAATGAGAGAGGAAATAAAAGTTATGAATATTGCCTTAAAAGCAGTTGTGTCCTAGCCAGGTATTCCTGAAATTAAACTTGCTCTGATGTCTATATATGTTTCAAATATTTTTTTTCTCTCTTCCAAAGGTAATTTTAAATAGTTCAAAGCAAATTAACAAATCCTCTATGTACCAGTTCCTAGAGCCATGGCTTGGCCTAGGACTCCTTACAAGGTATGTCAGTGTACATGTGAAAAGCAGTCTGATAGAAACAGTTGCTTCTATGTATAACTTGTTATTTCAGAAGGTGACACAAAGTCGGTTTTCAGCAGCAATGCAGTACTATTAAGAAGCAGAAGGGAGGCTGGTGGGAAAGGTTCTGCTAACTGACGGACAGGCTTCCTGGGTGGGCAGTCATCTCTAGCCATGCTGTGACTATCACAAGGTGCCAAGGAGAACTAGTGCGTCCCGATGGATGAATGGAGTAAAGCAAAGGAGTGTCTGGGGCAGGAGAGTCTAGAAAATCCAATCAAAAAGGCTGTCAGCCCCAGAAAAGTACATGGAGCACAGTGACCTCAATCCTTGAATGGCATCTGAGGAACTGTGACCATGACTCCATCCTCTGAGGGAGGGCCAAGCAAGAGAAAAGCAACTCTTCTGGAGGGATTTTGGAGAGCTGGATCACAGTAAGGTCAGGGAAGGATCATGGACATGTGAATATCTGAGGACTAAGGTACTGACGCAGTGGCAAAGACATTATTTTTAGAAACTTGGAGCTTAGAAATTATGAAAAATTCTTAAATTTTTCAATTTTATGAATACCACTTTAAATATTATTATTATGGAACAATACCCACGATATTCATATTTTATACTAATATATGAAAATTATATAACCATCTTTGTCATGATGATCGAAGCATTTGAAGATCTATAGGTTAAACTGCTTCAGAATTTTGTTGACTTGGCTATGTTCATGCTTTATCTGTTTTGGATGTCACTCTCTTTGATTTGTAACCATATATTGCATTTCTAGTACTGGACACAAATGGCGCTCCAGGAGAAAAATGTTAACACCCACTTTCCATTTTACAATTCTGGAAGATTTCTTAGATATCATGAATGAACAAGCAAATATATTGGTTCATAAACTTGAAAAACACGTTGACCAAGAAGCATTTAACTGCTTTTTTTACATCACTCTTTGTGCCTTAGATATAATCTGTGGTAAGTCTCACGGGTTTGTTTACAAAGTTATGGTGGAATGGCCCAAATAGAAAGTAGCATTCCACTGGGAAGACTAACGAAGGGGTTGGAAAGGACACTGGAATCCTTGGGATGGTTCTGCTGACTCAGCCTCCTGGGAAGCAGCAGCCACTCCCAGGGTTCTGAGCAGGGCAGCCAGGGAATAAAGAATGGAACAGGGAGGAGGAGAAGCAGGAGGTACGAGAAAAGAGCAATGGGGAAAGAACAGTTCTGAGCTATGTAAGAACAGAGCAAGACTTGTGTCTTTTTTTTTTTTTTTAATCTCTCACTGCAAAATAAAGACAAGATGTATGCATGAATTCAATGTTTGCTTCTCATTCGTCTTTTATAGAAACAGCAATGGGCAAGAATATTGGTGCTCAGAGTAATGAAGATTCTGAGTATGTCCGTGCTGTCTACAGGTAAACACAGTCCTTTTAATTATTTTAAAATTATTAGTGACTGAGGCTTAACACATTGCTAATAACTTTGCTGTTTTGTATCTTTTGTTATTTCAAAATTTTTGTTATTTCAAATTTTGTTATTTCAAAAATTTAACTTGGTCTACCACTGTTGCTTAGTAGGTTAAGCAGCTGCTTGAAATGTCAACATCTTACCTTACTGTGCAAGTTGGAGACTGGCTACTTTGCCTTCAATCCAGATCTCTGTTAAAGTACTTGGGAAGGCAGTGGAAGATTGAATAAGGAGTTAGGCACCCTACTGCCCATGTGGGAGAACAGGATGGAGTTCCTGACTCCTGGCTTTGTCCTGCTCAGCCCCAGCTGTAGTGGGCATTTAGGGAGTGAACTGGTGGGTGGAAGAGTCTCTCTTTCTCTCTCTGTCCCCCTTTCTGTCTGTCACTCTTTCAAATAAATCAATAAGTAAATCTTAAAGAATAATAAATAAAAAGTAATAAAAATTACCTCATTATTTATTTATTTTATTTTTTTGACAAGCAGAGTTAGACAGAGAGAGAGAGAGAGAGAGAGAGAGAGAGAGAGAAAGGTCTTCCTTTTCCATTGGTTCACTCCCCAAATGGCTGCTACAGCCGGTGCTGGACCAGTCCGAAGCCAGGAGCCAGGTGCTTCTCCTGGTCTCCCATGGGGTGCAGGGCCCAAGCACTTGGGCCATCCTCCACTGCCTTCCCGGGCCACAGCAGAGAGCTGGACTGGAAAAGGAGCAACCGGAACAGAACTGGCGCCCCAACCAGGACTAGAACCTGGGGTGCCGGCGCCGCAGGCGGAGGATTAGTCTAGTGAGCCACGGCGCCGGCCACCTCATTGTTTAAGCACGTATAAGGGAACTTCAAAACTTTGTGGAAAACTGGAATTAAAAAATAATGCTAGGGGCCAGTACTGTGATGCAGTGGGTTAAACCTCTGCCTGCAGTACCAGTATCCCATATAAGCACTTGTTTGGGTGCTGGTTGCTCTGCTTCTGATCCAGCTTCCTGCCAATGTGCCTGGAAAAACACTGGATAAAGGCCCAAATCCATGGGCTTCTGCTTCCCACTTGGGATACCTAGGTGAAGCTCCTAACTCTGGCTTCTGTCTGGCCCAGCCTCAGCCATTGTGGCCATTTGGGGAGTGAAGCAGCAAATGGAAGATCTCTCTTTACCTCTCTCTCTCTCTATTACTCTGCCTTTAAAATGCAAAAATACATTTTAAATATAAAAAGATAATACAAATTTTCCATGAACTCTTTGAAATTTCTTCATATTTTAACAGTAAAGAAGTGGTTATACAAATTATGGCATATCCAGATTATGCAGTAATTTAAAATGAGTATTTTTAATATAATTGAGGTTCCATTATGATGTGATGTGATACTTAGTGACAACAAAAATATAAAAATTTTTGGTAGTTATGATAATCACTATAGTATAAAGATTCATAGAAAAGAAAACTTAAATACTATACCAAAATGTTAGTTGTGGTTTTCATTATTTTGTGTATGTGCTTTTCTTACTGTGTTTTGTTTTGGTTTTAATCTTCTTATATATTCTTCTCTGAATAGGTATTATTTTTAAACTGAAATCATCATTTTTACATTAAAACTGCTTGTGATTCTTCAGCTATTAAGAGACAGGACCAAGATTTGATTTGATGTATCCTAAGTCCATTGCACATTTAATTGCTTCTTTAGAAAAGGTTTATTTATTTATTTGACGGGCAGAGTTACAGAGAGAAAGGGAGAGGCACAGTGAGAGGAAGAAAGAGAGAGAGAGAATCTTCCATCCACTGTTTCACTAACCCCAGTGGCTGTAACAGCCAGCGCTGGGCCAGGTTGAAGCCAGGAGCCAGGAGCTTCATTTAGGTCTCCCACATGGGCACAGGGTCCCAAACACTCTGTTGCTTTCTCAGGCACATTAGCAGGGAGTTGTACTGGAAAAGGAGCAGTCAGGAATTGATCAGGTGCCCATTTGGGAAGTGGGTACTGCAGGTAGAGGCCTTAACTCAGTGTGCCACAGCACTAGCCCCAACATTTCATTTTAACAAACATTTTTTGAGCATGTATCATCTGCCAGCCCTTGCACAGGCACTGACTGGCTTTATGGTGGTACATGAAAAAGTGCAGCATGGGGGACAGGCATAAACTTATGAATTACTGTAATTACTGTAAAACAATTAGGTTGGTGTTGGAGAGGGAAGCAAGCACATGTCCTCTGAGAGGAACTCCAAGCTGGTCCTGAAGGGACGGCCATGCTATGGTCTTTCTGCTCTGTCACTGGAAACAAAGCAGGTGTTGCGGGCAGCACGTGCTAAACGTGAATTTAATGTGCACTTCTTGTAGAAGAGGGCAGTCAATTTTTGTTTTATTCCAGGGGAGTGATCAAATAAATAAATAGACCTTAAAATGAGGTAGACATCATATTAGCCTTTGCTACAAAAGCCCCATCTGGCCTTGGGATATTGGGAACTCTCCTGAAGAAACAGAAGTAGAGACCAGAAACTATTTGGTAGAGATGATTTACAGAAGATGCTTCATTCCTCTAAAGAACTTCTAAAGTTTTATTTTATTTACTTGAATGGTAGAGTTACAAAGAGAGGGAGAGACAGAGACAGAAAGAGATCTTCCATTCCCTGTTTCACTCCCCCAAATGGCCACAGCATCCAGGTTTGGGTCAGGCCAAAGCCAGGAGCCAGAAACTCCATCCTGGTCTCCTATGTGGGGGGCAGAGGCCCAAGTACTCATCTTCTGTTGCTTTTCCAGGCTCATTATCAAGGTGCTGGATTGGAAATGGAGCAGCCATGACTCAAACTGGCAGTCGATGGGATGCCAGCTTCTCAAATGCTGGCTTAACACATTGTGTGTGTGTGTTTTTTTTTTTTTTAATCTTTAGGAGATGTGTAATATCCCAAGCCTTTGTTGTTGATTATAGAACGTGGAGCTCTTAGCACTCTCTAGGACCAGTCATCATCATTCCCCCCATTATTAGTTTCGTCGAAGCCAGACACCAAACATGTGCCTAAGAAACAAATATTTCCGATGGAATCACTGGTGCTGCCTTTGCCTTCTTTCTAGGATGAGTGACATGATATTCCGAAGAATGAAAATGCCCTGGCTTTGGCTTGACCTTTGGTACCTTATGTTTAAAGAGGGATGGGAACAAAGAAGGTGCCTTAAGATCCTACATAGGTTTACCAACAATGTAAGTTCTTGATGGTTTTTATTGTGGTAAGCCAAACATAACATAAAACTCATCATTATAACCATGTTATAATTCAGTAGCATTTGGTGCATTCACCTTGTTGTACAATCACTGCAACTATCCATTTCTAGAACTTGTAAGTTTGTGATTTTTGTGTTTTATATACATACCAATGTAGAGCCACTTGTCTGTGCTTCATGAAATAAAAGTTAAACCAAATGATCATGGAAATAAGTGGTCAGCATAATTGCCTTTAAATTATGTACTCAGCGAATACTAATTAAGCACATGCTAAGTGCCAAATAATATACAATTGTTGGAACTATAATAAGGAGTAAAACTTGTGTGTTCCCTACCCTAAAGGAAGATGGCTTAGTAGCAGAGGGTATCTCTGCTACAATTATTTGTAGAAACAAATAATTGCAAAGTGTGCTTTGATCTATTTTAGTAGCAGAGGTTATCCATAGTAAATAATTGCAAAGTATGATAAGGGATATTAATATTTATTAATAAACAGGATGCTGTGCTAAAGGAATAAAGAGACAAAGATCTACATATGAGTCTGCTGGAAAATGTTTGGATTAGACAGTGGTTTTCTTTTTAATTTTTAATTTTTTTATTTTTTTGATAGGCAGAGTGGACAGTAAGAGAGAGAGACAGAGAGAAAGGTCTTCCTTTTGCCGTTGGTTCACCCTCCAATGGCCGCCGCGGCTGGCATGCTGCAGCGGGCGCACCGCGCTGATCCGATGGCAGGAGCCAGGTGCTTCTCCTGGTCTCCCATGGGGTGCAGGGCCCAAGCACTTGGGCCATCCTCCACTTCACTCCCTGGCCACAGCAGAGAGCTGGCCTGGAAGAGGGGCAACCAGGACAGGATCGGTGCCCCGACCGGGACTAGAACCCGGTGTGCTGGCGCCGCAAGGCGGAGGATTAGCCTAGTGAGCCGTGGCGCCAGCCTCTTTTTTTTTTTTTTTTTTTAAACAGGTAGAGTTATAGACAGTGAGAGGGAGAGAGAGAGAAAGGTCTTCCTTCCGTTGATTCACTCCCCAAAATGGCCACTACAAGCTGGTGCTGCACCGATCTGAAGCCAGGAGCCAGGTGCTTCTTCCTGGTCTCCCATGCAGGTGCAGGGCCCAAGCACTTGGACCATCCTCCACTGCCTTCCCCGACCACAGCAGAGAGCTGGACTGGAAGAGGAGCAACTGGGACTAGAACCGGTGCCCATATGGGATACCAGCGTTGCAGGCGGAGGATTAACCAAGTGAGCCACGGCATTGGCCCCAGACAGTGGTTTTCAAAGGCAAAGGACTTTTAAAGTTGTGACTTGAACTTGGAAAAGATTAACAAGTAGATGCTACTATTTTATTTCCAATTCAAAAATAATAAGGAAATAGAAATCTTGTGAATATAAGATATCAATCTTTGTGTTTAAAGATGTGCTTATCACAAAGAAAGATTTCTTAGAAAATATACACCAAATTATAATTTAATGTACTGAAAAAAGCTATTTTTTTGTTTGCCATAAATTTTGGTTAAAGGTATTGAAATCACTTCCTAAACTTGAGTTAGGCTCAACCACAAACAAATTAGGTGGCTAATAATTCTATAGGTGCTAGACGAATGAGGTGCTGGCTTGAGTTCTCACAGTGGATTATATAGTAATCACCTGGTGGTAGAAAAAAAACCAGTAGGTCCTATTTTACAATTCTGTTTCCCTTAAATCTCACACATTAATATCAATGCTTACTGAGATCCAGACTACATGGACAATATTACTCATTTAATAAATCTTGAAAATTACATTCACAGCTGAGCACTTGACACCTGGAGTTTCATAATGAATAAAAGCAGGAATGTTGTTTTGTCCTCAAAGAGCTTAGAATATATTCATGCCTGCCACTAGAAGCAGCTTATGTTAAATATAACCAGATTAAGTTTATGGGCTTTGATTCTTTTATTCATCCATTCTTAAAATGCCAGGAAGGACTCTAGAGGCTGAAAATACATCATTGAACAAAGACAAATTCGTTGCCACACGGCTGGCAGTGTTAGAGGAGAAGGACACTAAATAATATGTCGGGGGAACATGAAGTAGGGATAGGAAGATAGAGACTGTTGGGGACTAAGGTAGAACGATCAGGAAACCTGACTCTGGCAATGTGACAATGGCGGAGAATTGAAAGTAGAGAGGGAGTAAACCAGGCAGGCATCTGAGGAAAAAGCATGGCAGACAGGACGAGCAAGCACCAGAGTGAACTGACCAGGTCAACACACCGTTTCTTTTCTCTAGCGCAAAATGAGATTAAGAGTGATAAGTAGCCTATTATATGATGATTGCATCCTCTCTGCCACTTCCTGAAACCTCTAGGGCATTAGTTAGCAGACTATGATGCCATCCCCTTGTCGCAAAGATAACAAAAATAACACTTGAAAATGAGGGATTTGATGACATGAAGTTTAAAAGTTTCACTAAATAACGCTGTAAAAGTTAACAGAGACTTTACTCTGTTTTCAGAAGAGACTAAGTTGTTGTTGGGATGGAAATAGAAGGACAGGTTTAGGAAAAAAAAATAAGTTGAACCAGCATATTTCCATGGGAAAAATGTGCTAGAAGGCCTTCTCAAAGTGCAAACAGAAGCATGGCTGGCATTTAAATCACACAGGTCATCGCAGAGCGGGTCAGTGAGATGAAGACAGATGAAGAACACAAAGATGCTGACAGCAGCTGTGCCCCCGCCACCATCAAGCGCAAGGCTTTTCTTGACTTGCTTTTGACTGTGACTGATGAAGAAGGGAACAAGCTCAGTCATGAAGATATTCGAGAAGAAGTCGACACCTTCATGTTTGAGGTATTTTATTATTGTCTTAGTATTTTCAGATATCATTAACAACTTCTAGTTGGTTTTAATAAATTGGTCAAATGTTAAAGTAGTTTAATATAGCTAAAGAATATTCATTGTATTATCATTAGAAAGTACAACATGTAAGAACTTCATTAAGTACTAGTCAACTACCTTCTTCAGAAAATGATTTGACTAATGATTAATATTTTTCTTTTTTTTTTTTTTTTTTTTTTTTTTTTTTTTTTTTTTTTTTTTTTTTTTTTTTTTTTTTTTTTTTTTTTTTTTTTTTTTTTTTTTTTTTTTTTTTTTTTTTTTTTTTTTTTTTTTTTTTTTTTTTTTTTTTTTTTTTTTTTTTTTTATTAAACTTTTATTTAATGAATATAAATTTCCAAGGTATAGTTTATGGGTTACAATGGCTTCCCCCCTCGCATAACTTCCCTCCCGCCCGCAACCCTCCCCCCTCCCGCTCCCCCTCTCCCTCCATTCGTGTAAGGATTCATTTTCAATTCTCTTTATATACAGAAGATCAGTTTAGTATACATTAGGTAAAGATTTCAACATTTTGCCCACATAGCAACATCAAGTGAAAAAACTACCATTGGATTACTAATTATAGCATTAAATCACAATGTACAGCACATTAAAGACAGAGATCCTACAAAAATTTTTTTCAAATTAATTAATTTTCTATGCCATTTCCATTTTAACACCAGGTTGTTTTTTTTTTTTTTTTTTTTTTCCTTCCTTTTTTTTTTTTTTTTTTTTTCGTTTCCAATTCTCTTTATATACAGAAGATCACTTCAGTCTATAATTAGCAAAGACCTCATCAGTCTGCGCCCACACAGAAACGCAAAGTATAAAAATACTGTTTCAGTACCAGTCATAGCATCACTTGGCTTTAAACGACACATTAGGGACAGATCCCACATGGGGTGTAAGTACACAGTGACTCCTGTTGCTGACTTAACAATTTGACACTCCTGTTCATGGCATCAGTAATCTCCCTAGGCTCTAGTCATGAGTTGCCAGGGCTATGGAAGCCTTTAGAGTTCGCTGACTTTGATCTTATTCCGATAGGGTCATAGTCAAAGTGGAGGTTCTCTCCTCCCTTCGGAGAAGGGTACCTCCTTCTTTGATGGCCCCGTTCTTTCCACTGGGATCTCACTCACAGAGATCATTCATTTAGGTCTTTTTTTTTTTTTTTTCCATGGTATCTTGGCTTTCCATGCCTGCTATACTCTCATGGGCTCTTCAGCCAGATCTGAATGCCTTGAGGGCTGATTCTGAGGCCAGAGTGTTGTTTAGGACATCTGCCATCCTATGAGTCTGCTGTGTATCCCACTTCCCATGTTGGATCTTTCTCTCCCTTTTTGATTCTATCAGTTAGTATTAGCAGATACTTGTCTTGTTTGTGTGATCTCTTTGACTCTTAGGGCTATCAGAGCTATCAATTGTGAGCTGAAATTGATCACTTGGACTAGTGCGATGGCATTGGTACATGCCATCCTGATGGGATTGTGTTGGAATCCCCTGGCACATTTCCAACTCCACCATTTGCGGCCAGTCCGATTGAGCATGTTCCAAATTGTTCCTCTCCTCCCTCTCTTTTTCCACTCTTAGATTTAACAGGGATCTCTTTTCAGTTAAATTTAAACACCTAAGAATAATTGTGTGTTAATTACTGAGTTCAACCAACAGTACTAGAACAACAACAATAACAGCAAATACCAAAAAGGATAAAATATTACATTGTACATCTAAAGTCAGGACAGGAGCTGATCAGTTCATTGTTGCTTATAGTGTTCATTTAATAGGTTTCCCCTTTGGCGCTCAGTTGTCACCGATCAGGGAAAACAAATGATATTTTTCTCTTTGGGACTGGCTTAATTCACTCAGCATGATGTTTTCCAGATTGCTCCATCTTGTTGCAAATGACTGGGTTTCGTTGTTTCTTACTGCTGCATAGTATTCTATGGAGTACATGTCCCATAATTTCTTTATCCAATCTACTGTTGATGGGCATTTGGGTTGGTTCCAGGTCTTAGCTATTGTGAATTGAGCTGCAATAAACATTAATGTGCAGATGGCTTTTTTATTAGCCAAATTAATTTCCTTTGGGTAAATTCCAAGGAGTGGGATGGCTGGGTTGTATGGTAGGGTTATGTTCAGGTTTCTGAGGAATCTCCAGACAGACTTCCATAGTGGCTTAACCAGTTTGCATTCCCACCAACAGTGGGTTAGTGTTCCTTTTTCCCCACATCCTCTCCAGCAGCTGTTGTTGGTAGATTTCTGAATGTGAGCCATTCTCACCGGGGTGAGATGGAACCTCATTGTGGTTTTGATTTGCATTTCTCTGATTGCTAGTGATCTTGAACATTTTTTCATGTGTCTGTTGGCCATTTGGATTTCCTCTTTCGAAAAATGTCTATTGAGGTCCTTGGCCCATCTCTTAAGTGGGTTGTTTGTTCTGTTTTTGTGGATTTTCTTGATTTCTTTGTAGATTCTGGTTATCAATCCTTTATCTGTAGTATAGTTTGCAAATATTTTTTCCCCATTCTGTTGGTTGCCTCTTCACTTTCCTGACTGTTTCTTTTGAAGTACAGAAACTTCTCAATTTGATGCAAAACCTTACAGAAAGAAATAGAAGAGGATACCAAAAAATGGAGAAATCTTCCATGCTCATGGATTGGAAGAATCAATATCATCAAAATGTCTATTCTCCCAAAAACAATTTATACATTCAATGCAATACCCATCAAGATCCCAAAGACCTTCTTCTCAGATCTGGAAAAAATGATGCTGAAATTCATATGGAGACACAGAAGACCTCGAATAGCCAAAGCAATCCTGTACAACAAAAACAAAGCCGGAGGCATCACAATACCTGATTTTAGGACATACTACAGGGCAGTTGTTATCAAAACAGCATGGTACTGGTACAGAAACAGATGGATAGACCAATGGAACAGAATAGAAACACCAGAAATCAATCCAAACATCTACAGCCAACTTATATTTGACCAAAGATCCAAATCTAAACCCTGGAATAAGGACAGCCTATTCAATAAATGGTGCTGGGAAAATTGGATTTCCACATGCAGAAGCTTGAAGCAAGACCCATACCTATCACCTTACACAAAAATTCACTCAACATGGATTAAAGACTTAAACCTACGACCCGAAACCATCAAATTATTAGAGAGCATTGGAGAAACCCTGCAAGATATAGGCACAGGCAAAGACTTCCTGGAAAATACTCCAACAGCACAGGCAGTGAAAACCAAAATTAACTTTTGGGATTGCATCAAATTGAGAAGTTTCTGTACTTCAAAAGATTAATATTTTTCTTAAGAAAACCCAAGGTTAGTCAGACTTTTTCCCAGCAAGAGAGCAACCAGAAATTGCTCTCAGTTCTTTTTATTGCTCCTGCTTCCTCTTAACCTCCCAATCCTACAAGTCCATTTTTACTACATCCTTTGTAAAGTTCTAACAAGTGAGCCCTTAGTTAGTGCCATGAGCTGGGTTAGCGAAACATAATAACAGCCCTCCTATAAAGACTTTAACAGGGTTGTGATTCTAAAGGGATTTCTGGTCTTTAATTTTAAAGAAAAAGTGCATTTCACAAATATCGTTTTAAGTATTGCATTAAGTATTACAAAGAGTGGCGTTCTCTATGTGTGGAATGCAAAATGAAGATAACAAAAATGGATTTTGAAATACTCATATAGTAATATCCCCCAAGGAAAGTGAAAGGTGTCAAGTTTTCAATGGCTCATTGCATGCTAATCTTTGTGTTGGCTGCTGCTACTGCAGCCACCTAGATAGAATGCAAATGTGAATGCATTCTTATTTTTTTAAAAAGAATTCTGTACTTATTTGAAAATCAGAGGGGAGAGAGAGAGAGAGAAGGAGAGAGAGAGAGAGAATCTCTTCCATCTACTGGTTTACTTCCCATATAGCTGCAACAGCCAGTGCTGGACCAGGCCAAGACCAAGAGCCAGGAGCTTCATCTGGGTCTCCCATGTGGGTGGCAGGGGCCCAAACACTTGGGCCATCTTCTGCTGCTTTTCTCAGGCCACTAGCAGAGAGGTGGATCAGAAGTAGAGCGGCTGGGACACAAACTGGCACCCATATGAGATACCCACATTGCAGGTGGAAGTTTTGCCTGCTATGCCCCAATGCCAGTCTTTCAGGTATTCTTTTTAAAAAAAATATTTTACTTGGAAAATAATGATTATATATGTTTATGGGATACATATATACATTGTGGAATGACTAAATCTGATTGATAGGCCTATATCACCTCACATGCTTACATCTTGTGGTGACCATTTAAAATTCATTCTTTTAGCAATTTTGAAGTATGCATAATCATTTGTCACCAAGCTATGTAGCAGAACACCAGAACTTATTACTACTATCTAAATGGAACGTTTTTCTTTAAAGATTTATGAGAGAGAGATAGAATGAGAGAAGCAGTGACATGACAGTGGCATGAAAGCAGACATATACACCAATGGAACAGAGTAGAAAGCCCAGAAACAAGTTCACAACTTCATAGCCAACTGATTTTTTACAAACATGCCAACAACAAAGAGGAGAAAGACAGTCTTTTCAATAAATGCTGCTGGGAAAATGCTGGATATCTACATGCAGAAGAATAAAGACATTTTATCTCATCCCATATACAAGAATCAAGTCAAAATAGATTGACTTACATGTAAGACCTGGCACTGTAAAACTATTGGAAGAAAATAGGGGAAAACCTCAATGATAATGGTCTAGGCACTACTTTTTTGGATATGAACCCAAAAGCACAGGCAACAAAAGAAAAAAGAGACAAATAAGATTGCATTATCTCCCTTTGTGGAGTAAGGTTGTCCAACACAGCAGAAGAAAGCTGTTAGGATTCCGAAAAGCCTAGTTCTAGTTCTGCCTCTGTAGTAATTAGCCATATGAGATAATTCTGATCAATTCAAATCTGTCACAATTTCTTTTTGTGTTAAAGAGAAGAATGGAATCAATCATTTTAAACTTCTTTTTCAAGAGAGTACTTTATTGAAAAGAAATCTTAAGCAGAAAATGGACATTCAAACATGCTAAAAAGTAGAGAGATGTTAAGTATGTATGCTCTGGAATTAAATCCCAGCTCTAGCATGTTCTAGAAGTGTGACTTTGCTCACCTCACCTGGCCTTTCTGGCCTCAGTGTTTTTTTTAAAGCCTATCTATTTTTTTTTTATTTATTTGAGAGAGAGAGAGAGAGAGAGAGAGAGAGAAATCATCTGCTGGTTCATTCTCCAAATGCCTGAAACATACAGTTGGCCCAGACCAAAGCCAGGAGTCAGGAACTCCATCTGAGTCTCTCAGATGGGTGGCCAGGGACCCAAGCACTTTAGCCATCACCTGCTGCCTCCCAGGGTGGACAGTAGCAAGATTCTGGATCAGAAGCTGAGGCAGGTCTCAACTCCAGGCACTCCAATATGGGATGTGTGTGTCCCAAGGGACATCTAAACGCACTTTTCCACAACTCTCACCCATCAGTATTCTTATTTTAATAGCACAGGCCTTATTTAATAGTCACAATGACTATTAAATAGTCTCATAATGACACTTTGAAAAGTGTACCAAGAACTGTGCCTGACACATAGAAAGCGTACAACAGGTACTAACGCTTAGTATTTGATGTTGAAGTGAAAAGACCTCACATCTCCTCCCTGCGCATGGACACACACCAGCAAACACACACATATACTCAAGCACACTCATACACACATGTACACATATGTGCGCATGCACACACAGACATACATACGACTCCCACCAGTAATCTCTGACTTATGGAAACACCGAACTAATGATCTCTTGTGCCCTTGGTCCTTTCAATTCTAGTTCTTTTCTTCTTTGCATTGAATAGGTAGTATCCCATGAGTTCCTATAACACTGTGACCACCATGGGGTACGTACAGCCCCAGACTTCTTCCATTTCATCGCCCAGGGCCCAGCCATTAGATACTAAAATGCTTGTCCCTCTCCTCTTCCACCATGTGCTTCAATAAACTGTGCTTTATGTCTTGCTTCCTCTTGCTTGGGGATAGCAGAAAAATGAAAAAGTAAAGTCAGTCCAGTAAATGTGTTTTTTTACAATTTGATTTGGCCTTCCACTCACAAACTCAGGAAAATACATTGAAAATTATTTAATGAAGGCAAGAGAGTACTTCCAAAAGTTGTGGCAAAATGGAATTAAAAGAAATGCATTTGGGTGCAGAAGTTTTTGAAATCCATGCATAGTTTTTTTCATAACATGCATTTATCACAAACTTTTTGAAGACCCCTTGTGTCTTCAAAAAATATTTCAAAAAATACGTTGCTCCAAAAATAAATGTATCTTTTAATTCCATTTTCTGAGTCTTTTGAGATACACTGATACTTTTCATGTAACTCAGTAAACAACTGAGTGAAACGGGCCAGATCTCGTCTGAAGTTTCAGAATTTATAAAGGTACTGCCTGTAAAAGAAAATGCAGTGAGGCTACACTATCACAGACTTGTAAAATACATACTTAAATAAATCGCAGAGGAAGCTTCAAACAATCCAATTTCATAGCTGATTTATAAAACAAGAACCTCAGTGGTTTCTGCTCAGAGAATGAAATACTACAACAATCACTTGCATCACATCGGGAAAAGTAGAAAAGTCAGATCATCATAGAGGACATGATTGCTCTCTCTTTTTATTCTAGAAGTCTTAGTCACTGAGCTCTGCCACAACTACTGATTTTCCCAGTACTTCTTTTGTCCCTAAAGGCCTCAGCATTTTGAAGGAGATCAGAGGCTAATACCTGAAAAATGGAATGGGTGGCGGCTAGGGATGCGGTGTAGCCAAGATCAGGCTTATCCAGGCCACACCATAGTTGTCCAGGGGTACAGCCTGGGCTGTGCCTTGTCATGGGAATCAGTTCCTGTCTCTGCCTCCTACTAAACTCTCTGGACCTGGGAAAGTGATGTAATAACCTTTTTAATACAGTTTTTGCCTCAGTTTTTAATCTCTAAAATGTGAATATCGGTAATGAGCATTTCTTGGAGTTATCATGAAGATACGTTGAGTTAGTTTCGGCACAGTCTTAGCATTTCGCCTAAAAAGGAGCAAGTATTGAATGAGGCTGTTGATCAGCTTCTTAATATAAGTATTACCCATACACATGTCTGCCTGTGGTGACCTCCGTCAACAGGAAAATCCTGCCTTTCAAGTGGGGGAAGGTGGAGAAGTACGGACCTGCCAGGTCGGCTCATGAAAGACATGTTTTCTCATTAAAAAGGTCTAACTCGCCTCATTTCCTTGGAATGCCCCCTCTCAGAACAGCCCACCGCTTCCCTCTGGGTGGGCAACACCGTGAGGCAGGGAAATGGCATCTCCAAGCACAAACCTCCATCTAGAGAGACTGCTTTGCTTGCTTGTTTGCTTCTCAGTGAAATGAGATGCTGTATGGAGTGACGTTCTGATGATCTGAAGCCACATTGCAGCTGTCAAATCCAGAGACCCTTCAGAACAGTTACTAAAGCCACTCCTAATGTTCTCAATATACGTCTGCTTTTCAAGCTATTCTTGTTTTCTTAACATTTGTAGGGCCACGACACAACTGCAGCGGCAATAAACTGGTCTTTATACCTACTGGGTTCTCATCCAGAAGTGCAGAGAAAAGTGGACGATGAACTGGATGAAGTGTTTGGTATGTGCGGCCCCTTTGCTAGTTCGGTTGTGGGTAATCCACCTAAGAGAGGAGCGCCGTTTGGGCTGGAGGATGTGTTCCAAAGGCCCTGGCACAGGCAGGGGGGCTGATAGCTTCCAGTTCCTGTCTCCTTTGCAGAACCTCCTCAGTTCACTCACAGTCATTCGGCAGTTGCCCGCGTGTGACTGCACTGGGAGAGATGGCAGAGATGCACAGAGAAACGTGATTGCCCTCCAAAGTCCCCTGTCTCATGGGCTCCACAGACACATGTGCATAAAGCATGGAGTCGTGGGCTGAGTGCTTGAGTGAAGAAGGCACACAGGAATCGGGTGGTGCTAAACAGAGGGGTAAAGTAAAGTTGTTTCATACTGAACTGCCTGACTCCAAATGAGAGAGAAACTGTGTGAAGCCGGTAGGAAACAAAATTCTACTCTACAATGAGCAAAGGGCCTGAGGCTGAAGCCATGGGGCCATCCCAGGCTCTCAAACCTGCCTTTTCCCTCTGCTGTCCTTATCATCCTGAATTTTGTTTTCCTGATCGTTGCTCCAGGCTAAGTGTACATGTTCAAAACAAGAAAAGGGGGGGCCAATAGGAATGAACAATGTGTGTGTATTACTTTCCTGCTGCTGTAACAACTTCCACAAACTGGGAGGCTTAAAAACACAGACATTTATTCTTTCATAGTTCTTGATACCAAGCGTCCAAAATCAGTATCACTGAGCCTTAATCAACTGATTGCTAAGGCTGCACTCTTTCTGGAAAAATATATTCTTTGCATATGAAGAAATACTGACTGCTAGTCTTCCTTGGGTTATGGCCACATGACTAAAATCTCTGTCTCTGTTTCACATTGCCGTTTCGTCCATGTGTGTGCCTTTTTATTGTAAGGGCACTTATTGTAGCATTCAGGGCCTATTTGAATAGTCCAGTGTCATCTCCTCATCTTAAGACTCTTGATTTAATCAAATTTGCAAGGATCTCCCCTGCTTTTTAATTCAAATAAGGCAACCTTTATATATACCAAGGACTAGGACCTGATATTTTGGGAGGGCTGATTGTTCTGCCTACCACAAAGGGGCTACCCTCAGTTTTATCCTCCTTTCTTAAAAAAAATATTTATTTATTTATTTGAAAGGCACAGTTACAGAGAAAGAGAGAGGGAGATACAGAGAGAAAGAGACACAGAGAATCTTCCATCTGCTGTTTCACTTTAACTCACCAAATGGCTGCAAGGGCCTGAAGCCATGAACCAGGAGCTTCTTCTGGGTCTCCCACATGGGTTCAGGGGCCCAACCACTTGAGCCATCTTCCACTGCTTTGTCAGGCTCATTAACAGGAAGCTGGATTGGAAGTGGAGAAGCCGGGGCTCGAACTGGCATCACCTATGTCAAAGTGGTGACTTTACCCACTGCACCATAATGTCAGCCTGTTTTATCCTTTTTTAAAAAAATCATTGGAAGGTTCCCAATCACTGGAAGGTGAGAAAGAAACAATCTGGATCATCCAGCCATCAGTGTGGTATCTGATGCCCTTTCGTGGAGTAAAAAAAAAAGGAGAAGGAAAAACAGCTGGAGAGGGAAGGCATTTTAGAAAGAGGAACCAGATACACAGCCACACAGAATGGAGAGTTTGTGGCATGGAGGGTAATTGTGATGAACGAGGGAGAGCTGGAACTCAGGGCATGTGGTAGAATGCATTCAGGAGTGAGGGTGGAAATGCAGTTTTGTGTTCAGATTGTACTGGAATTGAGATTTCATTTCAAGAGGTAAGAATGCAGACAATCTAAGCTTGTTTCTATTCATGCAGTATTGTAACATCTCTCGGATTGCCTCAGGGAAGTTAATTTGGTATTGCAAAAGCTCAGAAATTCTTTTGGAATAGGTTCACATTATTATTATTTTTTTTGTATTCCCTGCAATTTCTAGCTCATTGATCATTTCACAAGTGTTTTTTACTCTCACATAATTACCAGCACAAGAATTATTCCTGGAATCTGTTTAGCTGTTCCTCAGATTTTTCTGCATATTGTGCCTCACTTTTTCTTTTATCCTGAAATTAGTTCTAAAATTTTTGAGCAAATAATCTTTGGGTGCCAAATTGCAAATATTGATTCCTTTTGCTGTTTTATTTAAATTTATTTATTAGGGAGAGAAACAGAAAGATAGCATGCTCTCCATCCACTGGCTCATACCCCAAACTCCTATAATAGTGAGGACTGGTCCAGCTGAACCATTACCACTGCCTCCCATGGTCTAGGTTAGCAGGAAGCTGGAGTCAGGAACCAGAGCCAGGTGTCAAATCCTGGCCACTCCATTATGGGATATGGACAACCTAACTGGCATCTTACCCGCTAGGCCAAATACCTGCTCCATGCAGTGATGTTTAGTACTTGCTGTGTGATTCTCACTACTGTCTAATTCCAAAACATTTTTACCTCAAAAAAAAAAAAAAAACCCCACAAAAAAAAACCCCAAAAAACAAATAAAAACTGTACCATTAAGCATCATCCCTCACTCTCCTTTTCCTTAGCCCCTGGAAACCACTAATTTACTTTCCGCCTCTGTGGATTGGCCTCTATTGCGTATTTATTGGAAATGGGGTCATGTATGGGCTTTTGTGTTTGGTTTCTGTGTACTCAGCATACTGTCTCATTTTATTATGGTTATGCATTAGGAGTTCTGCTTTATCTGTGGGGATTTAACATTCACTCTCTTGATTCATATATTCTTCTTTGATGCCCCCTTCCTCCCAGCCCCGATAGTTCCTTCACTGTCAACTTATACATTTGCTTTGATCAGGGAAGTCTGATCGTCCTGCTACCTCAGAAGACCTGAAGAAACTTAAGTATCTGGAATGTGTTATTAAGGAGACCCTTCGCCTGTTTCCTTCTGTTCCCTTATTTGCCCGTAGCCTCAGTGACGACTGTGAAGTGGGTAAGTGTTCCACAGCAGGACTAGGAGGGCCAGTGGGTTTGTCTGTGGCGCCTGTCTCGCTCCAGTCTCACGACATATTGACCACTTCTCCACAGCGGGTTTCAGAGTCGTCAAAGGCACACAAGCAGTCATCGTTCCCTATGCATTGCACAGAGATCCAAAATACTTCCCCAATCCTGAGGAATTCCGGCCGGAGCGGTTCTTTCCCGAAAACGCACAGGGACGCCATCCTTACGCATACGTGCCTTTTTCTGCGGGACCCAGGAACTGCATAGGTTTGTATTCTCCAGATTGCACCCGCCCCTTCTGGCCCACATGGGAGGGTTTCTCACACTGATTTCTTTGAGACGTGGTGTACCATTGCCCTTGTGCAACAGTCTTAAACTCTGGTGTCCTTTCCCCTCCACTTTACTGTGGCATGCATTGTAGTTTCAAAACATTACTGTCAGCGCCAGTGGTTCGGCGAAAGTGGGTAAAGTCGCTTCCTGTTACTCCAGCGTCCTTTATGAGTGCTTCTTTGAGCCCCGGCTGCTCCTCTTCAGATGAGCTCGCTGCTAATGGGCCTAGGAAGAAGCAGAAGATGGCCCACATGCTTGGGCCCAGGGCACACGTGGGAAACCCAAAAGAGCTCCTGGCTCCTCCTTGAGGCCTTTTGGGGAGTGAACCAGGGGATGGTAGATTCTCTCTCTCTCTCTCCTCTCTCTCTCTCTCTCTCTCTCTCACACACACACACACACACACTGCCTTTCAAATGAATAAAATGAATCTTTAAAAAATTACTGTTAGTTTGCTAGGGCTGCCCTAACAAATTAGCACAGACTGGGTAGCTTATAAAGCAGAAATGTATGCTCTCACAGTCTAGAGGCTGGAAATCCAAGATCAAGGTGTTGGCAGAACTGGTGTTTTCTGAGGCCTCTCTCCTTGGCTTGCAGATATCATCAAAGGAAGAGATGATAAAACCACAGGCACCTGGCAAGCACTACAGCTGCCTTCGCTTGTGGCTGCACTTGGTCTTGTCTGTGTGCGCCTGTATTCTAACTTCTCAAGTCAGATTCTATTAGGGCCCACCTTAGTGACCTCATCTAACTTCAATAACTTCATATACCCTTAACCTAATTAAGGTGGATTGATTAGCCTGAATGACCTTTTTAAAAATTTATTCACTTATTGAAAGGCAGAGTTAGAGAGGCAGAGCCAGAAAGAAAGAGAGAGAGAGAGAGAGAGAGAGAAAGATCTTCTGCCTGCTGGTTCACTCCCCAAATAGCTGCAATGGCCGGAGCTGAGCCAATCCGAAGCCAGGAGCCAGGAGCTTCTTCCTGGACTCCCATGAAGGTGCAGGGGCCCAAGGACTTGGTCCATCTTCTACTTCTTTCCCAGGCCATAACAGAGAGCTGGATTGGAAGTGGAGCAGCCAGGACTCAAACTGGCGCCCATATAGGATGCCAGCACTGTTGGATGCTGGCACTGCAGGCGGTGGCTTATCCTGCTACACCACAGTGCCAGCCCCCTGAATGACCTTTTTAAAGATCCTATCCCTAACTATAGTCATAATCTGAAGTAGTGGGGTCCAGACTTTTACAACTTAATTTTTTGGGGTACACAATCCAGCCTGTAATCAATTTCATGGTGGAGTCTAAAAATATTGTGGATTTTAGATGAAAGTATAATTTATTGTAGTAGAAAATTCATTTATATTATAATTTTTAAAAAAGATTTATTTGAAAGGCAGAGTTAGAGAGAGAGAATATCTTCCATCCACTGGTTTACTGCCCAAATGGCCCCAACAGGTGGTGCTAAAACTCCATTTAGATTTCCCACATGGGTGGCAAGGGCCCAAGCACTTGAGCCATCTTTGGCTTTTTTCCCAGGCACATTATCAGGCAGCTGGATCAGAAGTGGAGTAGCCAGGACTCGAACCAGCACTCATATGGGATGCTGGCATTACAGGCAGTGGGTTACCCTGTTGTGCCACAGGCCAGTCCCATATATGATTAGTTATGTTTAAACTGATTTTTGTTTTTGTTGCTTTTAAGACTTGTATTTTGCAAAACAAAGAATACTTACCTTATGTTAGCTGAACTACCTAAGAGAAATGAATGTATACCACCATGTATTATAAAAACTTGATTTTTCTCCTTCTGTCACTTATATAAATGCAGGCATGAGAAAAGGGGGCCAGATTTCAATGAGTGAATCAGAATCATGGTTGGTGACTTTCTGGCAAATAAAGACTCAGGACACAATCTGAAGTAGTGCTTCTCCAGTCACCCTGACTGAGTCCAGGATGCTTCCAGGATACTGCTGAAATGCAGAGTCCCTGGTTGACCCCAGCTATTCAGGTGTACTGGGGGGGAACAGGAAAAGACACTAAGAACTTTCATTTTTGACTCCAAGTGATTTTGATTCTCCTTGCTTACTATGAAAATATAAAATTGCTAAAGGGCCTATTACTTCCTATCTGTTTAACATGTACCTGAAATTAAAGTAATGGTTTACATTAATTTGAAGGTCAAAAGTTTGCCATTATGGAAGAAAAGACAATTCTTTCCTGCATCCTGAGGAAGCTTTGGGTAGAATCCAACCAGAAAATGGAAGAACTTGGTCTGGCAGGAGAGTTGATTCTTCGTCCAACGAATGGCATCTGGATCAAGTTGAAGAGAAGAAATGCAGATACAGCCTAACTATATTATTGGGCTGTGCCCTTATCATGGAAAAAGTCTTCTGTAACTGAAACTTGGCATTACATTTATAGAACAGAAGTTCTCTACTCCGAATCCCTATACCAAATTTTTCTTGTCACTACTGATCTTGGGGTCAGGTCCACCAAAGAGAGAGTCTTTGTATTTTAATCACCATCATAGATGCAGAGCTACCTGAATCAGTCAGTATCCAAATAAACATATACACATTTATCAACAGAGGGATCCACAGACCAATTCCATTTCAACCGATGGATCCAAAAGATAGACTTTAATTGAAGTTTCAGGATTTTTAAAAGGTGTTTGTTGACTCATATGTACACATATATGTATGTATGTATCTACATAAAATATCATTTGAAAGGATGAGGAATTAAGTGGTTTGATTTAAGGAGATTAGTTATTTGAATTTTACCAGTGATTCAGCTATGGTAAGAAAAATTATTATAGTACTTTTCAGATTTTACACTTAGTGCAGATTACTTATAAATGACTTTCAGTTTTCCTTTTGACTGTACCCATATGGCCTTCATTTCATTCTTCATAGAATCATGGTTGTCTTTATATGTAATATATTATGGGAAGAAATTCCTTTTGGTAGCCTTCAGTCTCTCACTGTGCCTCAAAGGGTGGGTTAATGACTTTCGCAGCGGGGTTGACCTTAGGATACACCTGGCTTATTCTCCTGTATATTAGAAGGGAATGGAATCAACAGGCAGATAAGCCTCTGCCCAGAGGTTGAGACAGGGTTGGAACTAGATAGAGATCTGTCCTTTTATCATCCCCACCCCTACTCTGATGTAGTTTCTTCTACAGTATACTGGTGCTATGTGGAGCTCAGGTCCATGACTAGATGTACTGTTAGAACATAAGACTTCTGCCTCTGATTTAATCATCTATGTGCTGAAATTCTTCCCCGTTTAAAGTCAAAAAGAAGTCATTCGTCTATATTTAGTAACCTAGAAATATCTCACTTGGTGTAGGGTTAGACCTCTAGTTAATTCAGTCCTCACAAATGTGACTCTCAAGCTGATAACTAACACCCCTTCCCTGAATTTCCATTCCACCAACAATACCTCTACTCCTTCACTGATTTTTGAAGATTTCTTTTAAGAACTTATTTAGCAAGTTTCTTTCTCAACTTCTCGAAGGCAATAACAGAAACAGCAAATTGCTTGGAAGAATATCTGTTCTTCATAGGAATCAAAGGAAGAGATGATAAGATCACAGCCATCTGGCAAACACTGCAGCCTGTGACATTTAGGGCAGGGCCAGCAGCTCAGTGCCTGCTGATGAGTAGTCAAGGAAATAGGAGATACAATTGGAGAAGATGCCCATCAAATGCTGTTATCTAGAAAATGCATATATGTAGAAAGTCTCCCTCACAGATGATTTTGTGTCATTAAAGTTTTAATTGTCATCAGTATTGTCATTGTCTCAATTTTATCCACTTTCATTTAATCCATGTTTTTGAAAATTTGTAGTGAACCTACATTAGACATTGAATTACATTTAAAGTAAGACATTGCTTCATATTACCTTTTCATACAAGATTTTCATTTAGCCCCAGAGTAATTTGTTAATCATATTTTAATTGGTAATTCATTTAAAGCATGTCAGAATTGGAACTGAGAAATTATGCCATATTCTGTAGTATCAAAATATGAGTGCTACAGCTCCCTGCTAATGCACTTGGGAAAGCAGCAGAAGAGGGAGATCAGGATAGAATTCCTGGCCCCTGTCTTCAGTCAGGCCTGACCTTGGTTGTTGTCATTTGGGGAGTGGATCAGAGGATAGAATATCATTCTATGTTTCTTTCTCTCCTTCCTTCTGTCCTATCCTACCAACCCTCCCTCTCTTCCTCCCTCCCTTCCTTCCTTCTGCGAAAATGTTGATGTAAAATTTTTATTAAAAAGGTGTTCAAATATCTGTTTCCCTATTATCTGTCATATTCCTGATTAAAAGAGGTAGCTCAAGGAAAATAAACAACATTTTAGTCATGGTTGTTACGTTTTATTCTAAGAATTGATGCTGGTTTTACTCCAAAAGGTGAATCAGTGTGCAGCCAATTCATAATGGGTGATAAAACAAATGCCTCATTTGAGTGGATGTCTGCCCTAACAAAGTATTCCAGGTGCTGTTGTCAGAGAGTGACTGTGAATTTCTCTAATCTGAAGAATAAACTGGAGGGGACGTAGAAATAGCAGAATATGTTGCTCTATTAATAGCAGGAAATGAAAAGGCTACCTATGAATCAGCAATCCACAGTGTCACTGGGGCCATGGAAGCAGATGGTGCACTTTGGAATTGGGACTTTACTGGTTGTCAGACAGCTGAGGAATGTCAGTATCTAGACCAGCTGACTTATCTCACAGTTAAGAAATGATGATCACAAAAAGATAATCTTTTTTTTCCTTACCATGGAATGTAAATGAAAGATCAAAATGTCTTTCTTTCCATCATCTAATGAGATGCCAGACAGGTGCATTTAGAATTTTTTAGTTTGGCTGGAAACTCCCCTTTTTATGGGAACAGCATCCTCCTTGTTTGGGAAACCACCCTTCAATAAATGCTGCCCTTCTTTCCCCTTGTCCATTTGCTTCCTGTCACCCTATGCATGTGATTTTACTTGGAGCATGTGGTGCACTGACACCCTATGTATGTGGTTTTACTTAGAACTGTCATGTTCTTAGTTGGCTCCATTTTCTCAGTCTGAGTGGAATGATCCAAGCAAATTCAAACCTCCATGGGTATTCACAGTTGGAAGTGAAGAAATGGAATTGTCTGTTTCCTTTGGAAGGAACTTCAGGTTGTGAGGGTCAGTGTGAATCAACCATGGAACCTCAGGAGCAGCTGCTGGGAGATGGAGTGAAGGTGATGTGTAGAGAAGCAGAAGAGAGAAGACATGGAATCCTGAAGAAGTCCAGATGTATTCCCTGTGATGCTGAGGCCCAGCTGCATGTTTTCCCTGCCCACTGTTCAGTGATTCAGCTCCACTGCTTTGCTGAAGATGATTGTCTTTTTTTTTTTTTTTCTTTCTGACAGGCAGAGTGGACAGTGAGAGAGACAGAGAGAAAGGTCTTCCTTTTCCGTTGGTTCACTCCCCAATGGCCGCTGCGGCTGGCGCACCACGCTGATCGAAGCCAGGAGCCAGGTGCTTCTCCTGGTCTCCCATGGGGTGCAGGGCCCAAGGACCTGGGCCATCCTCCACTGCACTCCTGGGCCACAGCAGAGAGCTGGCCTGGAAGAGGAGCAACTGGGACAGAATCCAGCGCCCCGACCGGGACTAGAACTCAGGGTGCTGGCGCCGCAGGCGGAGGATTAGCCTATTGAGCTGAGGAGCAGGCCAAGATGATTGTCTTTTACTAACAACCTAAAGCAACTTAGTGCTTGTAAGGTCAGCCGCAGGATGAAGAAAGGGGCCCCACTGTTTGAACATGATTTTAGCTCTTTACTCTATTTTACTTATAGCACCCAATAATTCACCTCTAGGCTGGATTAGCAGTACATGACCATACATTTATCTGTGAAAATTGAGAAAACACAGGGCTTCTGTTTCTTCTATCTAGTAGAAAAATTAAGGGCCCCGTCTTCATTTTAGAACACAACGTAACAGTCTTGTTTCTTAGTTCTGCCCTAATGAATCTCCAGATTAATTACTCATCTTTTTCTTTCTCTAGCTAAACTGGTTTTATTCTAGCTAAACTGGTTCAGATTTTCTTTCTGGCTGGCTGTATTCTAAGTTTCAGGGACAAATTTCTTATCATTCAAGGTATTTACTAACATTGGACTCATGGATCTTGCCCCTCATTATCTTATCCAGAAGTTCAAAATATGGATACTTTTTTGGGACTCTTGGGCCCAATTCAGTTTCTAAATTAATTCCAGCCCTTAACTTCCCATGCCTGTCCTTTTGATTCTAGGAGATATATTTTGGCACTTTCTCACTTCTTCCATCATATTTTCTCTTTGTCTCTCTCTCTCTTTCCCTCTCTGTTTCTGCCTTTCAAATAATAAATGTTAAAGAAACTTTATTTTATTTATTTGAAAGACAGAGTGACAGAGAGAGGGAGAGAAAGAGAAAGAGAAAGAAAAAGAGAAAGAGAAAGAGAGATGTCTTTCATGTACTGGTTCACTCCCCAAATGCCTTCAAAGCCAGGACAGAAGCAAAAGCCAGGAACTCCATCTGGATCTCCCATGTAGGTGACAGGAACCCAATTCCATCTTCTGCTGGCTCCCAGTGCGTTAGTAGCAGGAAGGTGGGTGAGACAGTAGTTAGACTTGAACTCCCACTCTGTTATGGGATGCAGGTGTCTGAAGTAGTGGTCTGCTGTATAATAGTTTTAACAACACATAAGAACATTCAGCAAAGTTAAGATCACACCGGTGATTGGTACAATAATCATTTTCAATTCATTTAAGACCAACAGCTAATCGTGGCCTACATGTATGACTGTGACTGTGATAGGTAAATTAGATGGTGCACAACTGTTTGTAAAGGGACCACCCCATCTTGAGTCTGTTTTTTCTTAAATGATTTAATTTTTTGTTCACGTATTTCTTTATTCAGCATTTTACTCTTTCATTCAAAAAATGTCTGCCAAATACTACTCATGGTAGTGGTGAAAGAGCAGACTGAGGTTCTAATCCCAACAGCAGGACATGGTGACAGTGGGTAGCAGAAACACAATAGAGAAATGAGCAAAGAGGTGATAGAATGCCAGGTAGTGATAACTGCTCTGAAGAAAAATAAAGCATCATAAAGAGGCAGGAGCGAGGGAAGATCTATTTGAGATGAGAGGATTCAGGATGGTGTCTACGAGGAGATGACGTTTGAACAAAGGTCTGGCTGAAGTGAGTCTCGTGCACCAATCTCGGACAAGAGTGCTGAGGACAAGGGAGACAGAGGACTTGGAGCAGAGATGTCTGAGTTCTGGAGAATTCTCTTTCAAGCTCATTGAGTTTGCTGGAAATGTTCAGTTTGTTTGTTTGTGTTTGTGGTTATGGGACTGAAAGCCTCATTTTCTTCGTGACGCGGCCATAGATCGCTCTCAGGTCCTTGCCCACAGCCTTTTCCATCCCAAAGCCAGCACCAGGGAGATTCCTGCTGTCGAGTCTCTCTGAGCAACAGATCGCAGAGATCTCTGCATTTACAGGGTTCTTGTGCTAACAATTCTGATTATCCCGAAGTCAGCTGTTTAGTAATCTTAATTACATCTTCAAAATTGCTTTTGTCAAGTAATAAAATCACAACAGACTTGATAGCTCATTGCGTTCAGTCTCTAGGATTAGGAAATTTGGGAGAACAGTTTAGAATTCTGTCTGCCATTTGTATCTTTTCCACTTAATTCTGATTTGCTTCTCCTGAATCCACAAACGAATTTTAGTTTTATATATTGTATTACTAGAAAATAGCTTATGTTTCAGCATGAGAAAAATTTAAACTAAACACAGAAGAATACCTAAGTAGGTTAAAATTTATAATCTAGGGAAACAAACACCCTCTGAGGATTTCTGCTACGATTTGAAGGCAGCTACTTTTGTCCCAGCCATCTTGTTTACTGTTGAGCCTGGTAACAGATGGGATCCAAAATTAAAATCTCTTTTGCTGCATAAAGCAGGGGTTCTCTTTTGTTGATTGCTGGTGTACCCGTTGATATCCTGAATTTAAAATCAGTGCTACATGCATATTTATAGATGCTATTTCATTACAGCCAGAAAATATTTTATTGGCACCATTATTCTACATTTTTAACAAATACAGTTTAGCATTCCAGTAATTTACATAAAATATTTGTTTATGAATCAACTTGCACAAAATCTAATTCACTTGTTAGAATGATGTATTGTAACTTTGAATAAAAAACAAAGAAGATTTAGTGGGCAAGTGATTAAGGTCTTTAAATATTTTAAAAAGCACAAAAAGAGAAGTAAATTATTCTGTGGGGGTACAGTAGTTGTAAGGAAGTGTATTTCAATATATAGGAAGGCTCTTTCTTAAAAATAAAATAGAGCTTCCTGAGCAGGATCCAGGCTGCCTGGAAAACCATAATGTTTCTTTCCAGTTGAATAATCCCAATAGGGAATGCTACACTCTATGACAAAATGCTATCATGAAATTTCAGCCAACTTTATCTGTAAAGGGCCAGATACTAAATATTTTTTGTCTTTGTAGGTTATACTGTTTCTGTCACAAGTTTTTACCTCTAGTTGTAAGATGAATGTAGGTGTAGGCAATGCATGAATGAATGAGTGTGACTGTATTCCAAAAAAAGTTTATTTACAAAAGGAAGTGTTGAGCCAGATTTGTTCTTTGAACTATAGTTCCTCAACTGTGATGTATCACATTTCTGGGTTGGATTGGAGGAGGACCTAAACATCAACCAAGTTTTTTATGTATCTAAAACTTTAATGTTTTAGGATTCTTTGGTTGGGTTATAGGAATACACGGACATCATTTGCTGAAATAACCCCCTGGGAGGAGTTGTCCCTACACAACCCCTGTTCAGGTGTGCCTGTAGGCGGATCTGATGGAAAAATCTATTAGATGGATGAGATTTAAGCTGCATAGCACTAAATAACTGGGAATGTTATGCACATTTTTAAAAATGGAAACATGTGCATGCATTTTGTGATCCTAATGTGAAGCAGGAATTTTTCCTCCTGAGTTATGCATTGTAACATATTTTTCTATTTTGATGATATTTGCATTTAATTGGTTGAGGTCAGATAAGAAAAGGAGTGACAATCAAGCCAATAATAGATAGTGACCAAAGGATTCCAGTTAAATAATACATGTGGATGAAGTTGGAATTTCTCTTAACAACCAGGCTGCAGGATTGTTATAAAAACTTAGAGACATAAAGTCTCTTTGAAGAACAGCTCCCCTTTGTTTGGTCCCATGTTTTGTTTTGCTTTATTTCTGAAATTTTGAGAGAAAAGAATATTATAATTTGTTCAAATGAAATTGTTCTTTAGAGCATGAGTGCTCGTTCCCATGGACTGGAAGACAGGAAATGAGGGCCAGTCATTTTCACCCTCCCCTGATGTTCAGAGATTATTTCTGCATTGATTTATTCCTGAAATCTACTGTATGTTTTTCTTAAAGGTTATCATGAACCTTAAAAATATTTTATAATCATCATTTTATGTTATAATTTACATTTTGTATATAATATATCCATTAACAGATTTTTGTAGCTATGGTTATTTTTAATACTTTGGTAGTTTAACTTTTATACTAGAGTTAGAAGTGATTTTTGTACATTATGGTATTAGAGTACTCTGAATATGACTATATTCTTACAATGTTTTAACTTTTTCATGTGCTTTCATGTTGTTAGTTAGCATCCTTTCATTCCAACTTTGTGAACTTCTTTCAGCAGTTTTTGTAAGGCAGGTTTAGTGATGATGAACCCCCATAGTTTTTATTTGTCTGGAGAAGTCATTATCTCTCCTTCCTTTCTGAAGGCAAACTTACCAAGTAAAATACTCCTGGTTGACAGTTTTTTATATCAACCCACAAGATTTCTGCTAAGAAATCTGATAATCTTATTACAACTCCATTTCACACAACAAGTTGCCTTTCTCTTGCTACTTTCAAAATTTGCTCTGACTTTGGAGAAGGTGATGATAATGTGTCTTGGTAAATGATCCCTTTCTATTTAATTGATATGGGGTTCTTTAGGCTTCATAAACCTGAATGTTCATTTCCCTCTCCAAATTTGGGAAGTTTACTGAAATTATTTCTGTAATTACTTTGCTATGCCTTTCTCTTTCTCTTTTCTTCTAGTGCTCTCATAAGGCATAAAGGTTTTCTTGATAGGGTCCTATAAATTCTATAGGCTTTCTTTCTTCTTTTTGTTTCTCTAAATGGGTTATTTCAAATGGCTTGTTTCAGATGTTCCTGATTGTTTATTCTGCTGTATTGAATTTACTTGAAGCTCTATGTAATTTCTTGATTTGGTCCTGTGATCTTCAGTTCCAGAATTCCTATTTGGTTCTTTTTTAGGGTTTCCATCTCTTTATTGTCATTCTCATGTTGTTCATTTGTTATTTTCTTGTTTTTGTTTAGTTGTCTCTCTATATTCCCTTGTAACTCATTAATCTCCTTTAAAACAGCTATTTTAAATTCTTTGTCAGACAGTTTGTACATCTCACTTCTTCAGGGCCAGTTACTTTATTCCGTTCCTTCAGTGCGGCCATGCCCCTCTGTTGGTTTGTGATTCTCATGGCCTTGTGCTTGGTTTGTGAATTTGAAGAAGTAGGCATCTAGTCCATTGGTCACAGACTGCCTTCAGCAGGGAAAGCCATTCACCATCCTGTCCATTAAGGGTTTTGCTGCCCGCCATCATGTAGGACCAATGGGCAAACTTGTTGCTGGAGTCCTTGGGCACTCTGGTCTGGTTCCTGGGTCAGTGGATGGGTGCACCCGAGTTCACAGGGGCTGGTCTGTTGCCTGGGTCATCAGGGGTGAGTCTGGATCTTGGGTTTGTGTGTGTCAGCCTGGTGCCAGGGTTCATTAGGATGGGCTGGATCAGTGGAGCGAGAGGGGAAGGCCTGGGTTCAGTGGGGCCCCCTGGATCTTGTGTGTAAAGATTTGCTTGAAGCCTAAATCTTTGGAGGATAACTTGGTACTGGGACAGATTTTGAGCCTGAATCTACTGGGGTTAGCCTGGCACTGGAGTTGCTTGGCACCTAAATCCACAGGAAGGAGGCATTTCCTGAATCTATGGAGGCTGTCCTGGCACTGGGGTCCATCATGGTGGGCCTAGCACCTCTGTCCAAAGGGGGCTGGCTAGAACACAGGACCATGGAATTTGGCATGGTCCTGGGGAAGTCGTGGGGACCTGATTCTTCAGGTGCATCCTAGAAATTAGAATTATGGGGGGCCAGTTTGGGGTTGGGACAGGACTAAATTCTGGGTTTGTGGAGATCATCCTGGAGCCTAGAATCCCATAGGCAAGTCCAATCTGGAGGTGACCTGAACTTGGAGCCCCAGGGACTGTTCTGGCACTAGTGTGGCCCTGGAGGCTGGATCTGCAGGAGACAACCTGGAGATTGGGTCAGCCCTGGTACTGGGGTCTGTGGTGAAGCTTGGTGCTCGTGTTACTCTCCTTTCCCTTTGCATAGGGTAATTCTCTCCAAACTGTGTTTTCCAGGCTCAGGGACAAGATGATACAGGTAATGTGAAAATGTTCTTCCTATACTCTTTAATGTATCTTTTCACATTTTTATGCTCTAAGCAGGTACTATAACCTCTCGCCTGGATTCCTTAGCTTTTCTTTTTACTAAAGATTTTATTTATTTATTTTAGAGGCAGAGTTGCAGTCAGAGAGAGGAAAAGACAGAGAGAAATGTCCTCCATCCACTGGTTCATTCCCCAGATGGCCACAACGGCCAGAGCTGCGCTGATCCAAAGCCAGGAGCCTAGAGCTTCCTATGGGTCTCCCACTTGGGTGCAGGGTCCAAGTGCTTGGACCATCTTCCACTGCTTTCCCAGGTCATGTGATAGTTGTTTGGCAAGAGGATGAGTACTGAAAACTCCTATTCCACCACCTTACTGACTTCCCTTCATGAAATAGTTAATACATCAAACAGCTGAACCCAGGAATAGGATGATCGTGGAATATGTTGACAGGACAGAAAGCTGAAACAGTTGGCAGAAACCTAAAGTCAATATTGGAGACAAGTAAATACTGCCTGCGATGCCACATTAGGAGGGCTTGAGAACTGCTCATTTTTAAGTGACAAGAGACTCCCTCTTCTCCAGAACCACGGAAGCAATTGTGCTTTCAGGTAGCAAATTTCTATCATTCTTAGCTTCCAAATAAAGTGGGGGTTTTTAAGGTATAGTTTTTACTTTAAGAAGAAACTATCAGCTTATGCTCCATTTTCCTGAGTATTCAGAAAGTCTAGAAGGAAATGGTATTCTTGTACATGGGAATGTTTAAATGTGAAATACTTTTAAATCAAAGATAATATGTGATTGGTTTAAACTTTTTAAGTGGGCTTGAGTATTTTCAGAGGTTTGTGGGATTAGGGACAGGTGTGTTTATTACCATTATTTACAATGATTTTCTTTTTCTTAAGTCAGGAAGTTTCATAGCTGTTTAATTCTTCTCTCCCAATTACCCCTCCAAGATTACTAGCAATAGAGGTGGCAAATAAGCAATAAAAACCATAGTCCTCTAGTGGTCTTAATTAGTTTCTTGGAAATCATACATTTTTCTAAGTCCCTAGACACAAAAATGTGCCAGCCCTCCCCCTTTTCTTTATAGTGGTGATTGTATGCTTTGATTTGCAATTCAGACATTTATGAGAAAAATCTATGTCACCGTAAATTAAGGGTCATGTTAAATACATTTTAAATATGTTCTAAAATCAGCATAGTTACATATGCATTGTTTTCTTTTTTAGGATGATTCCATTCAGGCAGGCAGCTTATTTCGTTTGCCTGTTTACTACAGTTTCCTGTGGTAAGTGGATTATTTGCAAGGCACAAAATGAAGGGTGTGTGACAGACAGGAGAGGAGAAGCAAGACACACCACCCCTGGAGAAAGCTTCTGAGATTGTTCAGGACAAGTGTCCTTTCAACGCCTGGTGGCAAGGACCACTTGCTAGATGTATTGCCCTGGAAACACATGGCAGAGTCAGGGGGAGCCCAGGAGTGATGAGGCCTCAGGGCACGTGAAAACAGACATGTCTGTTTGGGCACGACTCTCTACAAAGCAGATTTCAAAATAATCAGCCCTCTATTTATATCATCAATGTTAAAAAACAAACTTTGCCTGAAAATTCTAAAGAACACCAGGCATTTGGTGGTGTCAGGATGCAATACAAGTATCTGATAGGTACATGTCATGGATTTGTCACTCTCCTAGGGAACCATTTCAGAAATCAAAGTACCTAGTTTAAATTTAACTTAGTAGACCGTTTTCCTGAGTAGTTCCACATGAATCATTTACAATACCAGGTTTTCATCTTTTCTTTCTCTATCCACTCCATTAATTTTCAGAGAATTGGAATGATTCACTGTTTTTCATTAGCCATTGTAGAGTGCAGTTTTCTCTGTGCTACTACTGGGGATGGATTTTTTTAAAACTTACTTATTTTTATTTATTTGAAAGGCAGAGTTACAGAGATGGGGGTGGAGGGAATGTGATCGATCTTCCATCTGGTTCACATCCCAGATGGCTGTCACAGACTGGGCTGGGCCAGGCAGACGCCAGGAGCCTGGAACATCATCAGGACCTCCCCTGTGGGTGGCAGGGGCTCAAGCACTTGGGCCATGTGCAGCTGCTTTCCCAGTGTGTTAGCAGGCAGCTGGATGGGAAGCGGCTGGGCCTCCAACTGGAGCCCACGTGGGGTGCCAGAATCACGGGCATGTCATGTCATGTCAACTTCAGATGTCTACACCACAATGGTTCTCTACTTACCTCTCAGATGTATGACTAAGGAAAACCACCTGTGTGTAAGGTTTACATTTGTAAAGAAATATAATTCCTCCAGGAAAGAGCTTATCTTCCACCCCACCCAAATCACTAGGTCCCTCCATCTGTTCTCTCAAACCCAATTGCCTATCTGAGCCACCATCATTACCAATGACAAATCCATTGAATACTGAGAAAGAGATGCTATGGCCCATGGTCACTTCAGGTTTTTCCTCTTCCCTCCAAATAAACCATTCTAGGAAAATCAGAGGAGTAAATAAGAAGAAATGGAGAAGTATATATCACAGGCAGTCCTAAAGTATAGAAACAGACACTGTTAAAAATCATCTGCTTAGTAGGCCAGCGCTGTGGCATAGTAGATAAAGCCACTGCCTGCAATGCCAGCATCCCATATGGGCACCGGTCTATGTCCCGGCTGTTCCACTTCCTACCCAGCTCCCTGCTAATGGCCTAGGAAAGGTAGTGGAAGATGACCCAAGGATTTGGATCCCTGCCACATAGTGGGAGACCCAGATAAAGCTCCAGCTACTGGCCAAGCCCCTGCCACTGTGGCCATTTAGGGAAGTGAACTAGCAGATGGAAGATGTCTCTTTCTCTCCCTCTCTCTTTGTCCCGTGGACTTTGAAATAAATAAGTAAATCATCTATTTAGTCTTTCAGATTTCTTTGGTCTTAGATATTTTTCTACATGGATTTATTTATAAATTTTACAAAGCTGTTAACTACAGATACTTAATTGGAAATAATTTCCATTTACAACCATCTTTTTTTTTTTATTTTTATTTTTTTTGACAGGCAGAGTGGACAGTGAGAGAGAGACAGAGAGAAAGGTCTTCCTTTTGCCGTTGGTTCACCCTCCAATGGCCGCTGTGGTAGGCGCGCTGCGGCTGGCGCACTGCGCTGATCCGACGGCAGGAGCCAGGTGCTTATCCTGGTCTCCCATGGGGTGCAGGGCCCAAGGACTTGGGCCATCCTCCACTGCACTCCAACCATCTTTTAATGTGAATAAATATGCATTATATTTTTTTAGAGTTTTTGCTCTTCCTTTTTAATGATAACTTGGTATATGCATTCTTGCACACATATTCAATTATTTCTGTAGAATGATTTCGGAAGTGAAAATACTAAACACATAGATGTGAGTGTTTTGGAAGGTTTTGTGACATATATAATGAAATTATTTTCCAGGAAGTTTTCCTAGTTGAACTTTTCTGTCAGCCTATGAGAGTGCTCATTTATCCTACATGGGTCAGCTCTAAGAGCTAATGCTACTTCCTGGCCTTGCATATATTCACCTTCCTAGAGACATGATCCTTACTTATTTTTGAGCATCTGCTGTCTCCCAGTTTTCATCCATGTAATTCTGGTGATGTGGCATCTGATACTGACATCAGGCCCGGAGCCTGTGACCCAGCCAGACTCAAAGCAGGAAGTTTATACATCATGCTGGTTTAAGGGCCCGATGAGAGCCAAAATCTTACAATCAGGCTTTTGCTTAGACTTCTGGAAATAAGATTCAAGTTTTCTTCCCCACCCCCAAATTGACTTGAAATATAAAAGATTATAGAGGCCTGACTGCTGGTACTATTTTGCTACTTTGTGGAACTTGAGACCAATGGCAACACCAGGCAACAGAACAAAAGGATGGAGAAAATTGTAAACTGATGCTATCGGTTGATCACAATGTTCAGTTATTCCTGAAGCCAAAACCACTATCACATTTTTGGTTTCTGTATCAGTAAATTCCATTTATACTCAAGCAATTTTGAATTGCAGTTTCTATCATTTATAACCCAAGTCACTACATGATTTAGGCTTTATGTTTTCCTTTTTACTGATTTTGTGGAAAAAATGGCATTTAATTGCATTAAATCACCTGTATTTGTGATTTTTTTTTTAAGATTTATTTATTTATTTGAAAGGCAGAGTTACAGAGAGGCAGAGGCCGAGGCAGCAAGAGAGGTCTTCCATCTGCTGGCTCACTCCCCAAGTGGCTGCAATGGTCAGAACTGGGCTCCAATCTAGCTCTCCCACATGGGTGCAGGGGCCCAAGCACTTGCACCATCTTCTGCTGCTTTCTCAGACTGTAAGCAGAGAGGTGGATCAGAAATGGAGCAGCTGGGACTTGAACCAGCACCCATATGAGATGCAGGCACTGCAGATGGTGGCTTTACCTACTACACCACAGTGCTGGCTCCTGCATTTGTGATTCTTATTATATCTTATATACGTACTAGTCACTTATATTTCTTTTGTAATTTATCTCTTCATATTTGTTAACTAAGTTGTTTTGTTTCTAATTATTTACTTTCAACAAAGTTGGAAGAGACCTAATGTAGTATGGAGTTTATAGAACTTTTAGTATTAGATCATTATGTGATTTTTGACAGTTCAAAGAATTTAAAAATTTAGTGACACTATAATAACAAAGCTTATTCTATACCTATTTGTGTATATAAGATTTCTTACTGCTTACATTCTTTTTTCTTTAAAAATTATAGTGATTTTATTCTACTTATTTTCTTAAAGATTAATTTTAATTAATTAATTAATTAATTTGAAAGAGTGACAGAGGTAGAAAGACAAACAGAAATAATCCATCTGCCATTTCATTCACCAACTGCCTGCAACAACCAGGTCTAGGCCAGGCCAAAACCAGGATCCAGGAACTCCATCCTAGTCTCCCACATGGGTGGCTGGAAACCATGTAATTAGGCCATCTGCTACCTTCCCAGGCACATTAGCAGGAAGCTGGATTCAAAGCAGAGCAGCTGGGACTCAGGCTGGCACTCCGGCATAGAATGCTGATGCAAATGGCAGCTTAATCCAGGACACTGCAATGCCAGCCCTTGATCTTCTTCTCCTTACTGCTTGTGTAATTTTTACAAAGAAGGTTGAATAACTTGCCCAACATGCATGGGCATGGAGGCCCATGTGATAGCTATGCAAGCTATGGGTTTTATGATTTAACATGTAACAGTGCTTTATGCACTCTCTAAAAATAACACAAACTAGACTATCACTGCCATCATTGTCATTGCCAGCTTATGAAGTCAAGCGAGAACATCTAATAGAACTTTGCTTCCATTAAGCTAAGAAGCTGATGTACTTCCCTTTCACTGTCTGACTCACATGGCAGTTCACAAAGGCTGGATCACAGAATGGCACTGGCATTCTTGTGTCCCTGCATGTGCACCGGGATGGGCAGGAAGAATCTTGATACTTATGAATGACAAAAAACATCCATTGTCTAAAAATGGGCTCTTTATAACTAGTGTTGTCACTGGACCAATTACGCAGTGTTGTCTGCATGTATGAAATCTAGGTATAGACACTTAAGAGTTTGTATTCCCAGAAGTTCCCAGCTGAAGAGATCTCTGCTCTTTCTAAATATAAATGCTACCTAAAGAGGTAGTCATTTTAGCTACACTTCTGGGCGAAAGAGTAGCAATTTTGCTGAGCTGAGTTTTCCTAATGGAGTTCAGGGTCAGAACCCCCAGAGAAGCAGAGAAAATGTTTGTCTTCAGTGCGTAATGAAATACATGTTGTCTAAGCTGCACAATCTCTGAAGGAAATTCAAAAATACATACTACTTAAACGAGTGCCTACTGTCCCAAGGGATAAACAAGTGTGACACTGGAATACTTTGTGGTTAGCAGACTGTTGACTGATTAAAACAAACCAGCTACCTGAGCTGGAAGGCTTATTAAGTGGACTTTGGACTTTGAAATAATGTCTTTCATAGTAAACCTAAATTACGTACTAAAGCCAGACACTTAATTTTCTAATAATAGGTGAGTTGCAGGGTTCTTTGGAGCTGTGAATAATTCCAATCAGCAAGTAATTCTAAATTTATTTTCAATTTTGTCTATGCATGCATTTGCTTACACCATCTATACAAATGAGCTTGTAAAAAGAAGTAAATATGCAATAACTGTCCATTTTCTTGACTTGAACTGAGATGAGGATCCATATTTAACACTGCATCCTAGAAAGGGGGAAATGACTGGAAATCAGAAGGGCTGGCTTTATGTCTCAGGTCATTCATTAGCTATGCGGATCTCGGGCAAGTCAATCCATTCTGAAATTTAGTTACTTAACTTCTTTTTAAAATGAAAAACAGGGGTTGCCTCTGTGGTGTAGCGGGTAAAGCCGTCATCTGCAGTGCTGGCATCCCATATGGGTGCTAGTTCAAGTCCCAGCTGCTCCGCTTCCTTTTAGCTCTCTGCTATCGCCTGGGAAAGCAGTGAAAGATGGCCCAAGTCCTTGGGCCCATGCATCCGTGTGGGAGACCCAGAAGAAGCTCCTGGCTCCTGGCTTCAGAAAGGCACAGCTCTGGCCATTGTGGCCATTTGGGGAGTGAAGCAGCGGATGGAAGATCTCTCTTTCTCTCTCTGCCTCTCCTTCTCTCTCTGTGTAACTCTGACTTCCAAATAAAATAAAAAATAAAACAAAATAAAAAACAATTAAATGTATGTAATAAACCTACCTCAAGCTTAAGTGGTGAGATGCTAGAAATGTTTTTGTTATGAAAATGTTCTGATAATAGATCAAATATCATTGTTTTTAAGGCATGATATTTTCATAGCACATTAGGCAATGGGAGAAAATCAAGCAAGGTTTGCATTTTTAATGCGGGTAATTCATGTGCAAATTATTGTATGACTTAATGAAAATGAACCAAGTGTTTTATACAGAAGTGCCAAAAGTATTCAATAATACTATACATTGTTCAAATATTTTCCTCATTATATTTTATTTAGCCTCTATCATTGGAGTCACATTGTAAAGCTCTTTAAGTCATCAGCAGGAGAAATGAGAAGGTTAAGGCTACAGATGCATTTCTATTAAGATTATTTGCACTCATTCCAAATTAATTTTCCAATGATTCCATCACAGGGTGTCTGACTCAACTATACAAGAATGCCTTCTTCAGAGGCGGGGATGTGACTTCCATGTACAGCCCAAGTGCCCAGCACTGTCAGATGATGTGCACCTTTCACCCCAGGTGTTTGTTCTTCAGTTTTCTTCCAGCAAGTTCAACCAATGATGCCCATAAGAGGTAAAAGCTGATATTGGTGGCCGGCGCTGTGGCTTAACAGGCTAATCCTCCACCTTGCGGCGCCAGCACACCGGGTTCTAGTCCCGGTTGCGGCGCCAGATTCTATCCCAGTTGCCCCTCTTCCAGGCCAGCTCTCTGCTATGGCCCGGGAAGGCAGTGGAGGATGGCCCAAGTCTTTGGGTCCTGCACCCGCATGGGAGACCAGGAGAAGCACCTGGCTCCTGGCTTCGGATAAGTGAGATGCGCCGGCCACAGCGGCTATCCACATCTCACTATCCACTCTGCCTGTCAAAAAAAAAAAAAAAGCTGATATTGGTGAAGCCAATAGTTTCTCATAATGATGTCAGTTGTGTGCAAAAAGGTGTAGCAAATCACAGGGTTGTTTCTAAAATGGGATTCAAGGATCAGTTTCATCAGAATCCCCTAGAGTCATTTCCACAAATGCAGGTTCCTAGGCCACAAGCCAGATCTACTGATCCATAGTTTCTTTGGCTTGCATATCTTCATCCAGGGTTGTGGAATCTTTGTTCTGCCAAAGACCATTTGGAAACTTATAACATCATTCGTGGGCCATATAAGATTATCAACCTAAAAGTTAGTCTGCCATAGACGTATTGAATTTTGAATCTCACCTGCAGTTGCCTAGGCAAGGCCAGAACAAATGATTGTGTGGGCCTTGTGTAGCCTGCTGGCTGGACATTCCTCAGCCATGCTAAAGTGTAAAAGGCTAGTCATTTGCATTTTCCTTTTTTTTTTTTTTTTTGACAGGCAGAGTCAGGCAGTGAGAGAGAGAGACAGAAAGAAAGGTTTCCCTTTTTCCATTGGTTCACCCCCTCAAATGGCCGCTATGGCTGGCGCGCTGCGGCCGGTGCTGTGCCAATCCGAAGCCAGGAGCCAGGTGCTTCCTCCTGGTCTCCCATGCAGGTGCAGGGCCAAAGCACTTGGGACATCCTCCACTGCCTTCCCGGGCCACAACAGAGAGCTGGACTGGAAGAGGGGCAACCGGGACAGAATCTGGCACCTCAACCAGGACTAGAACCCGGTGTGCCAGCGCCGCAGGCAGAGGATTAGCCTAGTGAGCCGTGGAGCCAGGTTTTCCTTTTTAAAAATTCATTGATGTATTTGTTTTGAAAGGCAGAAAGAGAGAGATATCTTCTATCCACTGATTCACTACAGATGCCCACAGTGGCCAGGGCTGAGTTAGGCAGAAGCCAGGAACCTAGAACTCACATGTGTGGCAGGGACCAAAGTATCTGGGCTGTTATCTACTGCTTCTCAGGGTGTCCAATAGCATGAAGTTGGATTGGAAGTAGAATTGGGGTTCAAACCTAGGAACTTGAATATGAGATGCAGGTGTCAAAAGCAGTGTCTTAACTGCTAAACCAAACACCATCTCAGAAGCTAACCATTTTCTAAGTCTTCAAGAAAAATGGCTGAAAATCATCATTGTCTCAAGAAAGAGTCTAACAACAGATGAATATTTCACCTGAATAAGAAAATACACTTAACTGCCTGGTGTATATTATCTTTATGGATAGTACAGCCTTAAGAAAATATAAATTTAGACAAGGATTTTGTTGTGAATAGAATTAGTAAGATACAGAAAATGCAGCCTTGGGATATGCTAATTCTGAATGGTGCCTAGGTAAGCCAGTGTGGGCACCCATAGTACTTGTGTTGTATGCATGTATCTATGGGAGTTCATATGCCTGTGAATATGTACCATTGGCTTGTCATTTGGAAAAGTATGAATATTTTAAAGATAGCTGGCAATTAAAAATCTTGTTAGGTAATGAAGATGCAGCCACAATTCACCTTAATTTTTTTCATTTTGATCAATATTCAGAATGAATTTTTTTAATTGTTCCCTTTCTGTATCATAAATCAGGGTCACTCACTTTGTGTTTAAAAACTAGAAATTGGATAATCATTCTCTGATCTTACATAGTAAACTTGTAGAGAAAATGCAGACTGTATATGAGTATCCTCACTAAAAGTTGAGTTAGAGTCTACACTTCTTATAAATAATGAAAATAACAGTAAGAATAACATTAAAAACAAAAATAAGCCTTCCATTAAACATAGACTGTAAGGAATTAATAAGCAAGGAGAACACCGTTCAAAGATTCAACTCTTATGACTGACTTAATTTTTAAGTAAATGAAAGTATTTACTAAAACACTCACCTGTTGGGAACATAATTTCTCCAAAGTTTAGGAACACAAGAAGTATCATTGACTCTTTTATTACCTTTTCGTACTTAAAAATTGATGAGTATGAAGAAAAACAATGCTCAGGTAAGCTATCACAGAGGCCATTGGATGTTGTGGAATTTCCTCCAAAAATCGTCCTTCCAGCAAGTATCAGAGCAATGGTATTATTTTCCTTATTCCTTGATTTGTATAAGTGTATAGAAAATGCTAGACATTTTCTTAATGCGTGTTTATTATTCTACTTCCTAAGTGGAGCTACTTTTTAAAACAGGTTTGGTTGCTTCTTGAAAGACAGTGTTACAGGAACCTTGCCAAGAGTGCATCGGACAAATGCAATTTCTGGACATTCCTTAAAGCAATGTGGCCATCAAATAAGTGGTAAGAAATGGATTTCTTGCTAAATTTGAGTTAGTAATGGCTCCATTGGAGAACATCTTTCACTCACAGCCTGAACTGCCATGGACTTTGGAAAGGAGCACTCAGAAAGACAACAGAGTTATGGCAGTAAACTGGACATCAAAGAAGGGACTTTATTCATCCTGACAATCCTGGTGTCTTTATCAATAAGCACACACATGCTTAATGAACTTGTGTTGTTAATGAGGTTACCACTACAGTGTAAGATTTGCAGAAAGTGAATACATAACCAGGAAATAATCTCCCCTTTCATTCTAGGTAAGAATCTTCAAGAAAACAGAGAGAACATCTCTATCCCTCTCCCAGTTTCACTTCCAGTTTCATTTCACCATTGACAATTTTTACACCAGTCATTTTCAACCAGAAGTGATTTTGTCTGCCTTATCTCCCTGGGGCACATGGTAGAGTCTGGAGACACATTTGTTTGTCACAACTGGGGAGCTGCTACTGGCATCCTGTGGAGTGAGGCCAGAGATGCCTCAAGGCACAGGGCAGTGTTCCATTGCAAAGAATTTTTGGCCCCAATTGTAAATAGTGCTATTGACAAAGGATTTAGGAAATTTTATTGTATGCCCTTAAGCCCAGGTTAAGGGACTAGATTCTGTACATCTTGCAAGGAATAATACTTCCTAGAAGAAATTTTCAGGACTAGGATGCTGGAGAACTTTAATTTGATACTTGTTGCTACTGGTGCTTGGGAAACAATTTCTAATAGTATAGTATAAATTTTAGATAGATGAGCTATTTCTCTAACATGACTAGAACTTATCAGAATGTGAAAAGTGCTGAAAATATTTTTTCAACTGATATGTTGGTGGAATCTCTTAAAAAATGCTGAAATTATATATCATTACTATATTATCCATATTATATTAACTTTATAAGTTAATTTTAATTTCCTTTCCTTTCCCATTACCACCATCCCCTCAACACACACACACACACAGCCATGGAAATTTGTGTGTGTTTTAAGATTTATTTATTTGAAAGGCAGCGTGACAGAGAGGGAGAGAGAAAGAGATCTTCCATCTGCTGGTTCCTCCCCAAATGGCTACAATGGCAGGGGCTGTGCCAGGAACAATCAGGAGTCAGGAGCCCCATCCTGATCTCCCACATGGATAGCAGGGACCCAAGAACTTGGACCATTTTCTGCTGCTTTTCCAGGCATATTAGCAGGGAGCTGGAATCAGAAGTGGAGCAGCTGGGACTTGAACTGGAGCTCTGATATGGGATGCTTGCACTGCAGGAAACCACATAACCCGCTGTACCACAATGCCAGCCCCTGACATCTGTGTTTTAATCAGTTAACAAAAAGGTGCAAAGCCTTAATCATAAAGCCTTAATCATAATCCTGACTTAGCGAAGACAATACAATAGTTTACCTGAAGTGGAATGCATTTTTTCATTTTATGAGCTCAAATTTATAGATTAATTTATTTTGTATAAATTATTCAATTAACTATTTTTTGCAATTATTGCTTCTGATAGAAAAATTAAGGGAAAAAGAGTTGTTGTGCCTTTCTCAGTACTCCATAGTTATTGTTAGTTTATTCCAAAACTAAGTCTTACTCACTGTGTCTGGTTTTAATGTTCCTTTTTAACTCTCCTCAGATATCTTGAAGTGAAAAATTGCTCTCAGGTACATAAAGTGTTTAAACTTGGGATCAATTTTAATTAAAAAACATTTACAGGTAGATGTATGGCTTTCAGATAACCATAAAGTAACCATAAAGAAAACTTCATTTGTAAGTATCCTATCACAACTCTTAGCCTGGCTTTTCTTTTTTCCCATGTGCAACAAAATTAGATTTCATTACTATAACCAGCAAATCCCTCTGCACATGAATGACTGGGGATAATACACCCCCATGATTACTTCAATATATTGTTTGCCTGCTAATTGGTCTAGTTTCTGTCTTTTTTTACCATTGAGTTTAGTTTTATGACTTCAACCATACTTCCTAGGAGGAAAAATTTACATATATTAGGTTACTGGTTCATACTGCTGGTTATATTGTTTATTTAAGCAACAGTTTAGCTAATAAATCTGAGACTTTTAAAAATAAATCTAATTTTTCTCATTGTCTGTTGAAATATACTATTTGCATAAACGTCTATGGATGGGTGTTAGGTGCAGCAGTTAAGATGCCGTTTGAGATGCCTGTGTCCCGTATTGGAGAGCTGTGGTTCAAGTCTTGGCTCTGTTTCTTGCTCCTTCTTCCTGCCAAGATGCATTTTGGAAGGCAGTAGGTGATAGCTCAAGTACTTGGTTCCCTGCCATTCATGTGCAAGACCAGGATGGAGTTCCCAGCTCATGGATTCAGCCTAGTCTAGCCCAGCAGGTATTCATGGAGTGAACCAGCAGATGGAATAACTCTGTCTGTTTGTTCGTCTGTCTCTGTCTCTATGCCTTCCAAATAAATAAAAATGAATAAGAAATTAAGAACTTATTTCATTTAAAAATAGCTTAAATGAAATTTAATAAAAATTTAAGACAGAAATGGAAATGTTTCCATACATGTGTAAAAAGTCTCCACATACTATAATAATCCAACACAGACTCTCAGTGGCAAGGAGTACAGATGCAATTCAAAATCAGGGGTTCAAAACAGAAAAATAAGAAACAAAGATAAAGACGCTCCTGCATTCAGTGTAAGAGGTTAAAGGGACATAACATAGGGCCCTGGCACACATTATCAGGGTCCTTGCTATTATTGCCTTGTTCACTTTCCAACACCCACTACCAATTTCAGTGTGAAATGTTACCTGTTTTGCTTCATGCACCTTGCCTTTCAGGAAGCAAAGTAACTCCTTTCAAATTCTGCTATTCCTGGGGGAAAATAAAACCACATTTGGTTTTGTTTATTTCAAGTAGAGTTTGATAATTAAGTAATATAATATTTAAATCTCCTGTTTAATAGAGTAGTTGCCAAATATGGAATGTTATCATTCACAATTAGCCAACCCTGAGGCCAGCACTGTGGTGGTCAGCATCCCATGTGAGCCAGTTCGAGTCCTGCCTGCTCCACTTCCCATCCAGCTCTCTGTTATGGCCTGGGAAAGCAGTAGAATATGGCCAATTCCTTGGGCCCCTGCACCTGTGTGGGGGACCTGGAAGAAGCTCCTGGCTCCTGGCTTCAGGTTGGTGCAGCTACAGCCGTTGTGGCCAATTAGGTAGTGAACCAGCAGATGGAAGACCTCTCTCTCTCCCACTCTGTCTCTCTCTCTGTCTCTCTGTAACTTCCTTTCAATAAATAAATAAATAAATAAGTCTTTAAAAAAAATTAGCCAACTCAAATGTAGTTGATCTACCTCCAGAAAAGAAATTGACAGAATTTTCTCTATGTCCTTCATTTGTACAGCTTGCCATCGAGCCACTTACAAAGGAATTGATATGAGAGGAACCAATTTTAATATATCTAAGGTTCAAAGTGTTGAGGAGTGTCAGAAACAATGCACTGACAATATTCACTGTCAATTTTTCACATATGCCACACAAACATTTTATAATGCAGAACACCGGTAAGTAAAATTCAGCGTTTGTTGTTTATGATGGTGCTTTTAAGATTTAATTGTATTCTGCATGACTTCATTTATTTTTTCAGCTGAAGAGCAAAGACGGCTTTTAATAACCACTTTCCTTATTTATTTCCTAATACTATTGTCATTTTTTCTAAAGCAAGTAAGTTCCATTTGGTCTACAGATAGGCTGTCTTGTGGAATGAGGTATTAGTGATGTAAAACGAGGTCTCCCACTCCATTCTCACCCTAATGTTCTCTGTGTGGAAGGGCTGATATCTACTGGATTAAGAATGTAAATCCTTAACCCACTCTTTATCAGTGACATTGTTCTGATTGCCTTGTTTGTTTTCTACTGCCCATGAGTCATTTCTTTGCTGACTATTACCTGGACTGTTGCATGCATCGCAAAATTTAGGAAGCAAAGTAACCTCTTTTCTTCTCCTTCAGGAACAATTGCCTTCTAAAGAAAAGCACAACGGGAACGCCCAGCAGTATAAAGTTGCTGGATAATGTGGTGTCTGGATTCTCACTGAAGCCCTGTGCGCTTTCAGAAAGTGGTAATTATGTGACTATTTTTCAATCTGTGACTCCAGTGAGCAGAATAAGAGCCCCCAAAAGATGTCCAGGTGCTAGTCACTGGGATCTGTGAATGTGTTACTTGGAAAACGATTCTTCAAAGATGTGATTACATTAAGGTCTTTCAGATGGGGTGACTGTCCTAGATTATCTAGACAGCCCAATGTAGTCACAGAGATTCTTATAAGAGAAAGAGGGAGGCAGAAGGGTCAGAGTCAGACACAGAGAGATTTGAAGATGTTACACCACTGACCTGGAAGATGGGGAAAGGATCCGCGGTCCAGGGAATGTAGGGGCCCCCAGCAGTTGAACAGAGCAAGGAGGCAGGTTCTCCTTTACAGGCTCCCAAAGTAACAGACCTCTACTGACATCTTCATTAGACCATCTGCAGGCTTGTGATTTCTAGAACTGTGAGACAGTAAATTTGTGTTGTTTACTTAAGTCACTAAGTTGGCAATCATATTCCGATTACCGCAGTAAACGGAAACTAATATAGTGATATTGCGGAGAAAACTGTAAGGACATTTCATGATGGTGTCCATTTCTAGGGAATGATTCTATGATGACTCAATAAAACCTTACAGTTTCAGATATACAAGTATAGGTCATTTCCATTGAATCATCCAGAAAATTTCTGTAAAATTTCCCATTACTTAGCATATCAGGGTACAGCTGCTCCCCAACATAAGATAGGTTATATTCCAAAAAGCCTGTTGTAAGTCAAAAACACTGTAGGTCAAAATTATGTTTATTACACCAACCTACTGAACACACTAGCCTAACACACAGCACCCTGTAGAGTGTTGGTGGTTTCCCATTGTGCTTGCAGGGCTGTCTGGGTGCTGTAGTTCACTGTGCTACCCAGTATAGTTGTAGAATATCATACCATCTATCACTAGCTCAGGAAAAGATCAAAATTTGAAACATGGTTTCTACTGAATGCATATCACTTTTGTATCATCATGAAGTTGAAAAATCATTAACAGAGTCATTGTAAGTCGGGGATCAGTTCTGCAAAGGACTGAGTGCTGGCTCTGTGCCGAACCCTGTATTGGTTGCTGGGTCAGGGCCTCTCTGTGGAAGACTCGGAAGTTGGCAACAATGCATCTCTTCCTATTTGTCTTTTTTCCCTGGACACCCCTCTCCATGTTGTGCGCCTGCTTTTTTGGTTCAGATTTACTGATTATTTAATTTTAATATTCATATTTTTCCTGGGAGAGCTTTGGAAGGTGTGGTCTACAGGAGGAAGGACTCTGTTCAAATGCTTTCCAGCCTGCATGCAGCACTGTTGCTGACAGCATTTGTTGCACTCTCCCTGAGGAACTGACAGCTCCTGCTCTGCCTCAGGACCTTCACAGCTGTTGCCCACAGTCTAATCTCAAACTGCTCTGTGCTTGCTTTCTTGTTGAATTGCAATGAATTCTCATATTACTTCAATCTAATTAAACGGCCTTACAGAGTGATAAAAATGCTGGATATTTCAGGAAATGGCTAGCGATCCTAAGGGCATGGCTTTTCACGGGGCATGATTTCCATAGTCCTCAGGGAACACCTAAAGGCCAAATGCCTCCTAAATCTATAGCAACTTTGTCTCTTATTCTAACTCGTCAGACAAAATTTCTAAGTCGGACATGATTTGTAGTCATCACCATTCATTGATGTTTTGTGCTTAGTACTTCTCAAAATTGAAAATCCTTTGTACTTTTTCAAAATTGATATGACATTGCTGGATTTTTTTTGCCTTTCCAGAAGAATTTTAGGAAGCATGTTTATTTCTGAAAAAAACAAAAAACAAAAAAAACAAAATGATAGCTGGGCTTTTAAAGTATATATTTGAGAAGCAAAGAGACAGAGAGAGCAGTCATCTTCTGGTATACTCCCCAAATGTCCTTAATGGCCAGGACTGGGCCAGAAACCAGGAACTCAGTCCAGATTTCCCACATAGGTGGAGGAACCCAACCATTTGAATCATTGCTGATGCCTCCCAGGCTTGCAGTAGCAGGGTGCTGGTGTAAGAGCAGAGCCAGGTGTCAAATCCAGGCACTCCAATACCGGACACAAGCATCTTTACCACCAGGCCAAATGCCCACTCCTGACTAGGATTTTGATAGGGAGGCACTGACTCTGGATCATTTTGGGGAGTTTGCCATAATAACAATATTAACTTTTCTAGTTCATGAAGATGAGTTTTCTATTTATTTAGATCTTTTAAAATTTTTTCAATGGTGCTTTATGGTTTTGAGAATGAGGTTTATAATTTTATTGTTAAATATACTCCCATGAATTTTATATTTTTTGCTATGATTATAAATGGATTTGTTTTCTGATTTTAATTTTAGGATTGTTCATTTCTTGTGTGTGGATAAAAAAATTTATATTTGTATGAATCTTGTAATCCTGCAGCTCTCTACTGAACTCATTTATTAGGGCTAACATTTTGTTGTGGACAACTTTTCTATGTACAAGAGTATGCCATCTGTGACTAGAAATGATTTTACTTCTTCTGTTCCAATCTGGATTTCTTTTATTTCTTTTTCTTCTATAATTGCCCTGGCTAGACTCTCCAGTATAATGCTTACATTTTGAGACATCTTGTCTTATTCCTGACCTTATGAAAAAGGCACCCAGTCCTCCAAGAATATCTATGATAACTGGGTTTTCCATAGATTACTATTATTACATTTAGGATAGTCTCTTTCATTCTTTAATTATGAAAATATAGGGGGATTTTTCTTAATTTCTTTCTGCTCCTATTACAATGATTGAGTGTTCTTCCTTCTTTATTTTAATAATATTACACTGATTTTTATGTTGATACAATTTTGCATTTGTTGCCTAGCCCCTACAAGGTCATGGTGTATGTTTCCTTAAGGTTCTGGATTTCATTTGCTAGCATTATGTTAATGATATTGAGTCAATATCAAATAGTAGGAGGTATTATATATTTTTCTTGCAGTGTTTTTGTCTATATTTGTACTAAGGTAACACTGGCTTTATAGAGTAAGTTGGGAAGAATTCTTGATTTCTTGGGAGAGCTCGTGAATTACTGGAATTGAGTTTTTACATATTTAGTAAAATTCAGTAGTAAAGTTATCTGAACCTAGGTGTTTCTTTGTGGGAAGTTTTCTGATTAGTAATTCCATTCCTTCACCTTTAATGTGTCTATTCAGATTTTCTGCTATATATTTTGTCAGTTTCAATCATTTGTGTTTCTAGGAATTTGTCCATTTTTTAAGGTTATCTAAGTTGTTGGCATACTGTTGTTTATAGTATCTTATAATTCATGTTATTTCTGTTATGTTGGTAGTAAAGTTCTCTCTTCCAATACTCATTTTTATAATTGATTTCTTGTCTATTTTATTCTTGGTCAGTTTAGGTAAGTTTGTCCATATTGTTCATCTTTTCAAAGAAACAACTTTTGGTTTTGCAGATTTTTGTTAACTCTCTATCATTTCTTTTCACTATAATTTTTATTATTTCCTTCCTTCTTCTTACCTTTTTTTTCTTAAATAATTTCTAAGGTAAAGTATTGTTACTCATTTGAAATTTTTCTTCATTTTTTTCTTTTTTTAAAGATCTATTTATTTGAAAGGTGCAGTCACACACACACACACACAGAGAGAGAGAGAGAGAGAGAGAGACTCTTCCATTCACTGATTGACTTCCAATATAGTTGTAATGGCTAGTGCTTGGCTAGACTGATGCCAGGAACCTGGAGTTTCTTCTGAGTCTCCAACATGGGTGCTGGGGCCCAAGGACTTGGGCCATCTTCTGTTTTCCCATCCACTGTTTTCCCAGGCACATTAGCAGGGAGCTGGATTTGAAATGGAGCAGTGGAGACTGGAACCGGTGTCCAGATAAGATGCTGGTGTCACAGGCTGTGGCTTAGCCCGCTGTGCCACAGCACCAGCTCCATTTTCTAAAATGCCCAGAAACAGTGAGTGTCTCAGCCTTTCCAAGCTTCCAAAGGGCTCTGGTTGGGTGGTATGGCATGCCTTTGATAGGCAGCCATTATATAACTTTGCCTTAGCCTTTACTTCCTATTGGTGAAGGTGCAATTGCAGGTTGGGATAGACATAAGTTCTCTTCCAGCTTTAATAATCTATGATGTTTTCAACAGCTTACTTATTTATTTATTTTATTTGAGAGGCAGAGCGTGGGACAAGGGTATCCTATCTAATGGCTCACTTCCCAAATACCTGCAGTGGCCAGGAGTAGGCCTTGCTGAAGTTGGGAGCTAGGAACTCAATCCAGGCCTGACCTAAACCATCACTATTGCCTCTCCGGGTCTGCATTAATGGGACCTGGACTTAGGGGCCAGAGCTGGGCATCAAAACTAGATTCTTTGATATGGGATGTGGACGGACCTCCCAACCGGCACCCCAATAACTAAGCTAAAAGACCACCTCTATGCTTTATTTTTTCCTTTGATTAGTTGAGGTGTAATTTCCTAGTCTACCATATTAAGGTATTATGAGATATGATGTCTCTTGACGCAACTACATTTATTTAAATTATGATGGTTTTATACTTCCCATAATTGCTGTCATCATTCTTTAAGGTCCCATAATTTTAATGAAATTTCTATTGTGAAATTGAGTAAACTGAGTACATAATAAAACTGAAGAAAAATAGGAAATATGCTATTTTATTTGTATCTCATAAATACAACATTAGGTAGGCCGGCGCCGTGGCTTAACAGGCTAATCCTCCACCTTGCGGCGCCGGCACACCGGGTTCTAGTCCCGGTTGGGGCACCGGATTCTATCCCGGTTGCCCCTCTTCCAGTCCAGCTCTCTGCTATGGCCCGGGAGTGCAGTGGAGGATGGCCCAAGTGCTTGGGCCCTGCACCCGCATGGGAGCCAGGAGAAGCACCTGGCTCCTGGCTTCGGATCAGCGAGATGTGCCGGCCGCAGCGGCCATTGGAGGGTGAACCAACGGCAAAAAGGAAGACCTTTCTCTCTGTCTCTCCCTCTCACTGTCCACTCTGCCTGTCAAAAATTTAAAAAAAAATTAAAAAAAAAACATTAGGTACATAGTAATTCTTCCCATCGCTCCCACCCTCTCACCCACTTTCCACCTCCCTCCTCCCCCCTTTCCTGTTTGGTCTGAGAAAGAAAAAGAAATAGGATGAAAGAAAAAAAAAAGCAAGAACAGAATAAAAAAAAAGAGAATTGTTTCTCAACAGTCTAAACAAGAGAAATATGCTTATTTAAGGAGAAAAGTGGATGCTTTCCTATTCTTATTTCAGTGCATAAATGTGACTTTCGTTCAGCTGCCATGTATTTTTGCTAACCTCTTTTTATTAAGATCTTTTCATAATACTCAGGGAAATACAGCATAAAATCTCATGTTTCTATGGCCCAATTTAGGGTCAGGATAAAAAAAACAGGAACATTTACTGAGTAACAGAAACACTGCATTTGTGGAGAATACGGTTGACCAATACTACTTCTCTAGCCTAGGGATTTGATCTTATTGTTGAGATCTTATTAGTGAGGCCAACTGTGGCTTTTCCAAAATGGCAAACAGTAGGTTTGGGAATATTTGAAATGACATTGTTTCACTCAGAATGTCCAGTGCCGTGAGTAATCAATATTCCTAATTTCTTTAGTTGATGATGGCAAAGTATAAGCAAATTGAGCTTTCTGTCATTGAGGAACATCTTCCCTCTGTGAGTTCACAGGATGCCACATGAACCTTTTCCAGCATCTCGCGTTCTCAGATGTGGATGTCGCCAGAGTTCTCACTCCAGACGCTTTTGTCTGTCGCACCATTTGCACCTATCATTCCAACTGCCTCTTCTTTACGTTCTACACAAATGAATGGGATACAGAATCGCAAAGGTGAGTATGAATGTGTGGTGTCTGCTGCTGTTCTTTTTTTTAAAGATTTATTTATTTATTTGATAGGCAGAGTTACAGAGAGGGAGAGAGACAGAGAGAGAGAGAGAGAGGAAGAGAGAGAGAGAGAGAGAGGAAGGTCTTCCATCTGCTGGTTCACTCCCCAGATGGCTGCAACGGCCAGACCTGCACCTATCCGAAGCCAGGAACCAGGAACTTCTTCTTAGTCTCCCACACAGGTGCAGGGGCCCAAGGACTTGAGCCATCTTCCACTGCTTTCCCAGGCCATAGCAGAGAGCTGGATGGGATGTGGAGCAGCTGGGACTTGAACTGGTGTTTATATGGGATGCTGGCACTGCAGGCGGCAGCTTTACCCGCTAAGCCAGAGTGGCAGCCCCTGCTGCTGTTCTTTCAACACTTTTGTATCTCAAATTTGAAAAAGGATTTTTTTTTCATTTCCCTCAAAACACACAATTCTCCAGTTTAAGTAGGTACTAATCTGCCAGGTGCAGATCAATTATGAGATTAGCAGGCTTTTCTACCCACCTTCTCTTACAAACACATCAATGAAACAACCGCCATGAGGAAAAACAGATCTGACGCTTTTCTTACTGATCTCAATGTTTTCTATTAGCTTGAAGCAAAACCCACTTGCTGACTATATGACCTCAGTGTGGGAGCTCTAATGGCTCCATATTTCAGAAATGAGAGCTCTGTTGAAAATGATCACGGTTCTCATCCAACCTCTTTATCCAGAGATAACCCACACCTTTCTTTACACACAGTGTAGAGCTAAGAGAATAAGATATAGCTATATAATAACATCAGCAGCATAAATCCCCAGAATTCATTCTTTGATCTGTTTTGTGTGTTGTGTTTCTAATTAGAAGGCAGAATTTTACCATTGTCCTCCCTTCAGGTTATCTGTACATATTAATTTTTACCAGAAGGAGATGTGGCTTGATTTACATTTAATCCCTTTAATTTCTTAGAGTTCTATAGTCAATTTACTTTGAAAAGAGTATCTCAGGAGAATAAACTTTGCAGAGTTGCTTTTTTTTAAATGTAAGCTGCTTTTCTATTTGCCTAGTGCCTGTAATTCAGTTTCTCTTCTGTTGTTTCTTTTTTTTTTTTAATAGAAATGCGTGCTTCCTTAAGACTTCTAAAAGCGGTACACCGAGTTTCCCTACTCCTCAAGAAAACACGATATCTGGTTATAGCCTTTTAACCTGCAAAAAAACGTTGCCTGGTAAGGTGACTCAATAATATTACATTAAAGTGACAATTTTTATGATTTTTTTAGGAAGTAACAGTGATGAAACAGTCCTCAAGGTACCAGAAACTTGAGTGACTAGGATTTATTGCTTTTATCATTCTTTATCTTTTTACATTTATAACTGGCACAGAACCCTGCCATTTCAAAATTTACTCTGGAGTCGACTTTGGAGGAGAAGAATTGAATGCAACCTTTGTTAAAGGAGCGACCGTTTGCCAAGAGACTTGTACAAAGACAATTCGCTGTCAGTTCTTCACCTACTCTCTACTCCCAGAAGACTGTGAGGGAGCGAAGTAAGGGGACGTTTCCTTGACAATCAGCAATTTTCTTGAGTGCCCTTTCCTTCCGTGAAAATTTTGACTTACATGCAGTCCATTTTTTCTAGGTGTAAGTGTTCCTTAAGACTGTCTTTGGATGGTTCCCCAACCAGCATTACCCATGGGACACAAAAGAGCTCCGGTTATTCTTTGAGACTGTGTAAAACTGAGAATGGATCTGGTAAGTAAACCGCACTTTTTCATTGAACTGTAACTGTCCATGTTGCTTGGAGAGCTTGCTTAGTCTTTCATAATGGAATCATATATTCTGTTTTCTTTGATGGAAGGGGATTCTGGTTGACTTCTAATTCCAACCATTAGCTTCAATGCTTTCTTTGTAGTTTGCACCACAAAAATAAATGCACGCATCGTGGGAGGAAGCAACTCTTCTAGGGGAGAGTGGCCCTGGCAGGTGAGCCTGCAGGTGAAGCTGGCAGCTCAGAGCCACGTGTGTGGAGGGTCCATCATCGGTCACCAGTGGGTCCTAACTGCAGCTCATTGCTTTGATGGGTGAGTTGTGGATGCAGCTTATCTTGCCTTTTCATTTTGAAGGAGTTTCTCCATAATAATGTGACTTTATTAATGGAGAGTTATTCTCTTCTCATACAAGACATTTTCAAGAAGGATGGTGTTTAAATTAATTAAAAGCTACAAGGATCAGGGAACTGACTAATTTGACTCATTAGAACAGAGTGAGGCCTTTTGGTGGGACTGACTCCAGGTGGATCATTTGTCTAAAGAGACTAACAAAATTCCCAGCTGTTGCTGCTTCTACTCACCTCTCCCTAAATGCATTTTTCAAAGACTTGTTTTTCAGACCAAAAGAAATTTTACTTTCTGCTCTTTGATTCACAAATGTACTAAGTAATAATAATAAAAAATAAAAGTGATAGCGTATTGCTATGCACATTTCAATGAATATAATTTGATGTAATATTTCTATTTTATCAAGCAAATAGTACATATAGAATTCTGAAGTTTTAAAACACTTAAACTTTATAGTTAGGACAGAGCATGAGTCACAGCTTTGCCACTTACTAGAATACAACCCTGGATAATTGAGTAATAAAATAGTAGTCCCTTGGTTAATAATATAGTAGTCCTTTAGCATCCAACACCTCTGAGGATACCAAAATCTGAGGATGCTCAAGTCCCTTATAAGAGATGGCGTATTTCTACAGTGCCTATTTGTTAGGTTACTGAAAGGATTAAATGACAAATTTAAAATGTATAGCACTGTACCCAGAACATAAAAAATCATTCCAAAGTATACAGCATGATTACTTCATTCAATAAGAAAAGTAAAAACGGACAAAGAATATGAATAAATACAAGAGATAGTGAAAGACCTTTTAATCTCTCAAAAATAAATATGAATCAAGGTATTTTTGTTTGAGGAAAATTCATCCCTTCTTTATCAAAGGGGAGGGCTCAGGTTGCCAGGTACCTGGATTGAAGATATTGCCTCCCAAATATAGCAGAGTCAGAGGCACAGATGGACAGAGCACGTTGCCACCTAGGGGTATATGGCTTTGCTAAGGGAATGAAGTTGTCTTGAAGGAAAAGGCCCAGAGGGAAATAATAAGTCTCTTTGTTACTAAATGCATCCCAATTTGGAACTAAGAATTTTCGCCCTTTCAGGCTTAGTGTTGAGATTTAGAAGGCACAATAGACGTGGAAACACTGTGATTTAAATGAAAGAAGACCACCTTGCACTGAGGGCTCCATTCTGCTCCTCCATAACCCTGCGCAAGCATGACTTGCACAGTCAGCTGATACTAATGAACATTTCCAGGTCTTTTCAAAAATAAGACTTTATTTTTAGATGATAATTTTGGGTTAGCTTTGTATATATTCTTTTAAACGCGGATTTAAATTTTTTCATACTTTCTAAAATACAAATATATTTTAGACAACACAAAAGTCCTCCCAATTTGCTCTAGTCGAAGGGGTTGTATAAGATCGGTCTGACTTGATAGCTCTGAATTCAGTGAATGCAATTCCTTTCAGAGTTTGTGAATTTAGGTTAACTCTCCCATTATAAATTGTTCGAGTCTCTCCCCATTGCCGCTTTTCTCAGAGTTGGGCAACAGCAGTCTTATATTTTCACTTGAAGCAAACATGATATAGTTGCAGAAATGCACATTGCTCAATATTTCAAGACTTCAGAAATTTAGTATTGCTGCTGTTGGTGATGACAAATTGCCAGGAGGAGAAATTAACTAGGAAAATACATGGTATATGCAGTATTTCTTTGCCAGTGCTTTGTGGAAAAGGAACGTGAAAGAAAAAAGGGACAGTACCAGAGGATAGTCCTTCCAGTTTCAAACAGGCATTGATTTTTCTTTCCTAGGCTTCCCTTTCCAGAGATTTGGCGCATTTATGGTGGAATTTTATATCTGTCTGAAGTTACAAAAGAAACCGCTTTCTCACAAATAAAGCAGATTATTATTCACCCTAAATATAAAATCTCAGAGACTGGTCATGATATCGCCTTAATACAACTTCAGGCTCCTTTGAATGACACCGGTATGTAGCATATTTAAAGGGAAGCTGCACAGCTGTCTTGGATTAGTTCTTCCTGCCAGTTTGAATGAGAAGGGACATGTGGAGAGATTATCTTCATTTTCTGGCTGGTGCAGTTGAGGGAAATTGAGAGTTACCGGGGAAGTGAAGTTACTCAGGGATTTCACACAAAATCTTTTCTCGTTAAGGGGCAAGAAATATTCAAAGAAGAATACAAATGCACATACAGGATTGAGATAATAGGCTTTGGAAATACCTATGCCCTCTGGACTTCATTAGACAAGAATAACAGAATCAGAACTGCCTTAGGTTTATTATTACAAGAAGTATATTAGGGCGAGTGGGACCAGGTTATGAACTTCTGGACATAGTATGGCTAGGGAAGAGCCTGATGTGCAAGGCAGCCCAGGAAAACCCAGAGCATCATGGTTTAGGGGCTGACTTTGAGGCGTGGGGCTCCACAGAGCTGCCTGCCTGCTGTGTCTACTAAGGACTTCTGCACCTCCAATTTCCTCACCTGTAAAATGGGGCTGGTGATTACTCCATTGGTTGGATAACAATTCAGTTAATAAATAAGAGCACTTCCTGGAACAGTGCAGACTCCTGCTCCAACTATTAACTATGGGGTAGCACACTTTGAATAAGGCACAAGAACTTCTAAATGCTTTGAACATTAAATTTGGGTTCTGAGTTTTTGATAAAATTCAGAAAATTTTAACATCAAATGTCATGTGAATGGTATTCTGATGGTGAGAAATTTTCTTGAATCATTGACCTTAGAAAGAAAGCAGAAGGGAGATTATTGGTGCTACTCTGTGGAAAAAGCACTACAGGAGAAGGAAAGGATGTCTTTTCATGACTAATATCCATAACTTTAGTTAACCAAACTCTAATTTAAAAATTACCTTTCAGATATCCAAAAACCAATATGCCTCCCTTCCAAAGATGATACAAATGCAATTTATACCAACTGCTGGGTAACTGGATGGGGCTTCACGAAGGAGAAAGGTACAGCCCAACATTTTCAGTGTTTGTCCCAGAGCGAGTCTTGAGTTGAATCAGCTTCTGTCTAAAGTCATGGTCTTTCCAATTTATTTATTGCCAAATATTTATTCAGTGGTTCCTAAAGAAGATGTATTTTGACTTGGGCCTCGAAAAATCTGTAAGGTAACATCTTAAGCATCATACTTCATAATAAAGATCATCTGTTTGGCTTTACATCGAAGATTGAATCATTTAGGGCTGAAAAAGCCACTCAGTTCCATCTTATGCTTAGTATTAGTAGTGTTCCTGTCTCCCAAAACCATGTTGTCTTTTGATGTTAACAACCAGGAGATGTGTCAACTCTTTTGTGCCTAGTTCTTAATTTTCCTACAATCTGATAAAGCCTGTGAACCACTTCTCTAACAATGCTTCTGCATGCTTAAATAAAATGCATAAGATTATAAATGAAGCCAGTTAAATTATACTGCAGGTTATCAAAATTACTTAAAAAGATGTCATATAGTAATATGTGTGCTTGTTTATTCACATATATTATTTAATAGGTGTTTTAATATCTGTCATAATTTTGAAACTGTAGTGAGCACAATTGATATTTTCAGTTATCTGCCATGAGTGTATTGTGATATGAAGCTATCTGGATCTTGATTGATGGCAAAGTCATAGGTACTCTTAATACTAATATGTTTGGTGCTTACATTAATAACTAGAGAGAATATTAGACTTCAGTTGGAGATTAATGAAAACAAGAGTGTACTTTTTCCTATTCATGTTCATGGGCCATGTACATTTTTGTGATAGGCCCTAGGTTAAGAAACCCAGTTTATGGATACTTGGAATATTTCAATTGTCCTTAAACTTTTCATGAAATGGACCATACTTCCTTTCCAAAATTCTGTCTCTGAGAGATACTATGGGGCGTAGCTCTCTGAACTCCCTACATCTTTTCTGATTTAGTTCTTTATTCAACAAAAATCTTCCCTTGGGACAGGAAGAAATTAAAAGTAACCTTAAATAAAATAAGCCTCTCACCATATATTCAGTGGGGCACTTGAACATTGGTGAAGATTAAGTTATTTCTAAATAAATTTGTCTTCATGGAAATACTTGCATCTGCTCAAAGAATAAAGTCGTCCTCCATTGTCAGAGGGTTTTTTCCCCCAAAATTTATAAACTATAATTTGAATATATAGAATAAAAAAAGAGGTAAGAACTTCCAGAATTTTGAATTGTAGGCAATAAATATAAAAAGGGATTACTGAGGGAACTTCTGTTAGGAAGAGAGAATAGTAGAAAATCTGGAAGCAAAGCGTGTGGTCAGCCTACATTGCTGGGATTGTCTTAACAATAGTAAGATATGAGGGACCAGTACATGGTTCATTCTCTCTCTCTCTCTCTCTCTCTCTCTCTCTCTCTCTCTCTCTCTCCCTCTCTTTACCTCTAAACTTCCAAACCTCACTGCCTGTTTTTCTCCAAAGACATAACCCCAGTAGTTTTAAGACTTTAGTCTTCTTTTCATATTTATTTTATTCCCTCCCTCTGAAGTTATATGCTGGTTATTTCACAGGTGAAATACAAAACATTCTACAGAAGGCAAATATTCCTTTGGTAACGAATGAAGAGTGCCAGAGAAGCTATAGAGATCATGCAATAACCAAACAGATGGTCTGTGCTGGCTATAAAGAAGGGGGGAAAGATGCCTGCAAGGTAACTATTATATAATACATAATAGGCTCCTTGAGATAATTTATTTCAAAATATATTTGATGATAGTATATTTCCTTTCAGTTGTTTTTAAAAAATTCAGAGATAAATGATCTAGTGATTTTATTAGTAACTTTACCAGTTTGATGTGTATATAATGTACATCCAGTATGGTTTATGGTACATATGTCACAATCTGTGCACGTGAATGCTACACATAGGGGAGGACAAGTGTGGATGCAGCATTTGTGCTAAAATATAAGAACATTACTTATCTTTGACATTAAGACAATTATGTCAAAATTTCCCTGGCCGGCGCCGCGGCTCAACAGGCTAATCCTCTGCCTTGTGGCGCCGGCACACCGGGTTCTAGTCCCAGTCGGGGCACCGGATTCTGTCCCAGTTGCCCCTCTTCCAGGCCAGCTCTCTGCTGTGGCCAGGAAGGGCAGTGGAGGATGGCATGGCCCAAGTCCTTGGGCCCTGCACCCATGGGAGACCAGGAGAAGCACCTGGCTCCTGCCATCGGATCAGCGCAGTGCGCCAGCCGCAGCGCGCCAGCCGTGGCGGCCATCGGAGGGTGAACCAACGGCAAAAAGGAAGACCTTTCTCTCTGTCTCTCTCTCTCACTGTCCACTCTGCCTGTCAAAAAAAAAATTTCCTTGTAGAATTTACCTCCTAATAGAAAAGGGAATAAACTGAAAATGCAAGCATACACTATTAAATCATTTTTATCACATCCAGCAGCTCATCTGCATGAGGTATATGAAGAACTTCAAGAAACGGTGTGTGTATGGTGTGTGGGATGTGTGGAGTTTGATTATAGAATTTAAAGAATATCGCTATTTGAATGACATCTGTCATATAACATTCTATATTTTTCTGCCTATTGTGACACAGGGAGATTCAGGTGGTCCCTTGGTTTGTAAGCACAACAACATCTGGCTTTTGGTGGGCATTACCAGCTGGGGTGAAGGCTGTGCCCGCAGAGAACAGCCAGGTGTCTACACCAAAGTTGCTGAGTATGTGGACTGGATTTTGCAGACGATGCAGGAAAAGGATTGAGACACTTACGCTGCAGCTGGCTGTGTGAAGAGGCCGCATGGTGAAGGAGCACCACTAGTTCCACAACCTGGGATCAAGTCCAATTCTGAGTGTTGGAGCCCTTGTCTGCAAAACATGGAGAGTGCATCTACCTTACAACCTTGTCATAGGATGGAAAAGACAATACACACACAGCTGCTGAGCACCCTGTCCTTCAAGGCATGCTTTCAGCTCCGACTCTCTGGGAGCTAATAACAGAGGATGATGGAAATCGCCACGACTGATTGTGAACTAAAAGGGCAGAAGAGCATGACGAGAAAGTGTGACACACACCTGGAAATAGGTGAATCCAGATTCTAGCCCTGAGCATGGGGTCCTTCTAATCTCAGTGCTTCTTCTGGAGCTCAATGTATCTCAGAGTGTAACTCTCTGTGTCTCACCTGCCTGCTCTTGGAAACTTGCCACTGGGGTGGGCACTCCTGGCACAGGAAGATAAGTCGCCACTTGCAATGCCCTCATCCCATACTGGAGTGCCTCATTCCAGTCCCAGCTCCTCTGTTTCTGATATCCAGCTTCTTGCTAACCTCATGAGCAATCAAGATTCTGTTCCAGGCTCCTGGCTTAAGCCTAGCCCAGTCCTGGCTGTTGCGGGCATTTGGAGAGCAAACCAGTAGGTGGAAGATTTTTCCCTCTCTTTGCTTTTAAAATAAAATGAAAATAAATATAAAAAACAAATCCGCCTGCTTCACTTGGGGTGAAGAGCCAGGAAGCTTGGGTTTTGCTCAAGCCTGTAGGGAGATGACTTTGCAATGTCCACTTCTACAAGGAAGACAGATTACCTGATTCTGGGAGAATAAGCCACCTTTTCATCATGGCTGCATTGAAACCCAGGCATTGCTAAAAGAAAGGCATGTGGAGGGGCCCCTGGGGCTACAAGTTTTTCTAGTTGCTGCTCTTGCAATATGAGAGCGACTTCAGAAAGTTTGTGGAAGATAGGATTAAAAGATACATTTATTTGGGTGCAAAATTTTGAGATCGATGCAATGTGTGTTTGTAATGTTCATTTTCTGTGAACTTTTTGAAGACCTCTCAAAGGTTCAGTGTACAACCTGCCTATGGGGCAAGGAATCTGCTTTGCACAAAGGCACTGATTTTGAGGTTTCAGAGGATATTGGGTTCTACAATGGTGGTGCAGGGAGCATTGTTAAGTATAAAGTTAGCAGACTTGCAAAGGAATGGTGGTAGTAAATTACCATAAACTGCTGGTCTAAATCCTTACGCAGCACAAATTCCAAACTTGATAGTGAGTGCTACAATTGAAACCAGGTGGCTTGATTCAGTTCGGTTATGCTGAGTATCATTTACACAGAATTGGTGGTTTACAAAATGCTGTGTAGGTCAAGTAAAAAAATAAAAGAGTAAAGATTTCTAAAAAAGGTTGAGTTTTTCTTTCCATACTCAAAGATACAGTGAGTGGGGGCAGGGATAAATATGGGAAGAGCTGCAGGAAATCATGAGGTATGACTTATCTTCAGGCCATTGAGTTAAGCTAAAGAGTTAAGAATTTACTTCAGAAGCCAATGGCTTTTGTAAAATGTGGCTAGATCCATGAGTTGATTAAAAAGTACAATTTCACATTTTACTCTTGAATGCAATAAAGGTATTTGTCTTTGTCATTTGTGGATATTGTTTCATAGTTCAAAGGGAAAAATGATTTGCCATAGAAATCTTGTATCTTGGGGTTTTGACATTGATAATTCTAGTGGGTGTTTAAACAGGATTTTGGAATGCTCAAGAGTAAACCTTTGGCTTTTGTTAGGGAATGAGCTAGTTTGGGCAAAACAGAGAATTGTGAAATGTGGAACTTTCCCCAGGCATCAATTATCATTTTAAAGTTGCCAATTGGAATCCAGAATACTGGAATATTCTCTTTATTACTCACCATGTGTTCATGCACAGGGGTGAAGAGAGAAGCCCTTCATATAATAAGTGCCTCAAGGGACTAAGAATCATGTAAGAGGCTAAGCAAGTGAGGTTACAATGACTTCCCCCTCTCTGCTCCATTGCACTGTCGGCAGCTTTGATGGGTGCTCTCTCTCTCTCACTCATATTACATACACATGGGCATTCAGTAAATGTTCAACAAATGAATGATCTTTACTACAAGGATGAGGCAATGGAGGCTTGAAGAAATAAAAAGAAGCAAGTTCAAGGTCACTGGCAAAGAAAGGGCAAGGACTAGGTGTGGCATTCATATCCCAGATTATGTCTTATAGACCCACATCATGTCACCTCAAACTGTGAGAAGAATGGTAACAGAGGTATTTATAACTTTCTTAACATCTAAATCAGTAGTTTTCAACCAGGGGCAATTTTGTTCCCACTTTACACTGGGGCATCTGGCAATGTCTCAAGATATTTTTGGTTGTCATAACTCAGGGTGGGGGGTTGGCACAGGCTGTAGTGGGTAGAGGCCTGGGATATTACTCAACATCCTACAATAGCCCCTCACACCAAAGACTCATTGTATCCCAATGTTAATAATTCCAGCACTGAGAAACTCTGATCCAAGTTCAGCAGTGAAGTGCAGCGATGGTAAGCCAGAAGTTGTGGGGCGTGGAAGTCTGTGCCTTTTATCAAAGTGAATTTTGATGAGAAAAAGAAGGGGCTGCCAGAGAAAGTTGCTTGTGGTTGTGACTGAGGGGGCATCTTGTCCAGCACTGTGCTTTTGTGAGCCTCTGGTCCCAACCTGCATTTTAGATCACAATATGCCCAATACACCCCTCACCTGTGATCCTAACTGCTGACTTGAACTTGGGTCCCTGTGCACTACATTCTAGACTCTTCCTGAGATTTTTCCCTGTGTTTCCCAAATTTTTTCAGGTTTCAAAAATATTTTATTTCTTAACAAAGCAGTTTACCATTAAGAAAAAAGTAGTCAACATCACAATTTTGAACTGCAATGCTTACATTGAAAACTTTTAAAAGACTCACTGTCAGTTTGAAAGAAAGGCCTATTTAATCTCAAAGAGTTGCTGTGTAGTTAAGACACTTATTCTGCGTATTTTCTAACATTTATTTCACAGGTTTTAGAGATTCCACTAGTTACATCAATCAAACTTAGGAACAATTTTTTGGTTTTCCAGTGAAGTGTGTTTATCATTTGGAGTTCTGTTTCTCTCCAACGGGTTATTGTTTTCCTGTTTGGATTGGAGCTTCAGGAGAGAGATGAGACTTCAAAGAGTAAGCAATATAGGGAACTTCGGGAACTTCTATCATCTCTTGTAGCAGCTTTCCACAAAAACCTTTCTTGGTGTACATTTTTTTTAATTTTTTTTTTTTTACAGGCAGAGTGGACAGTGAGAGAGAGACAGACAGAGAGAAAGGTCTTCCTTTGCCGTTGGTTCACCCTCCAATGGCCACTGTGGCCGCCGCGCTGCGGCCTGTGCACCGCACTGATCCGATGGCAGGAGCCAGGTGTTTCTCCTGGTCTCCCATGGGGTGCAGGGCCCAAGGACTTGGGCCATGCCATCCTCCGCTGCACTCCCGGGCCATTGCAGAGAGCTGGCCTGGAAGAGGGGCAACCAGGACAGAATCTGGTGCCCCGACTGGGACTAGAACCTGGGGTGCCGGCGCTGCATGGCGGAGGATTAGCCTATCGAGCCGCGGCGCCGGCCCTTGGTATACATTTGTTACTCGATATTGGAGCCTCACAAAACACATTGCATCATAAAGATGTGCTTTTTAAAAATTTATTTACATGCATTCATAAATACAACATCAGGAACATAGTAGTTCTTCCCACCATACCTACCCTCCCACCCCTCCTCCACTTCCCTCTCCTGTTCCCTGATCTGTTCTTTACCAAGATCTATTTTCATTTGAAGATGTGCTTTCTTTTTAATGGAAATAGAATGTACTTAATTTTCAATGGGAAATTCAGGAAAGCAACTAAGACTCCTTATGCCAACAATGCGTTACTACACATTGGTAATAGATCAAAATATCTGAGGAACTATCTTCCAGATGGAACATTACAATGGTGTCTTTTGTTTTTAATTTTTTTGACAGGCAGAGTTAGACAGTGAGAGAGAGAGACAGAGAGAAAGGTCTTCCTTCCATTGGTTCACCCCCCAAAGGCCGCTGCAGCCGGCGCACTTTACTGATCCGAAGCCAGGAGCCAGGTGCTTATCCTGGTCTCCCATGTGGGTGCACTTGGGCCATCCTCCACTGCACTCCCGGGCCACAGCAGAGAGCTGGACTGGAAGAGGAGCAACTGGGACAGAATTCAGCGCCCTGACCAGTACTAGAACCTGGGGTGCCGGCGCCGCAGGCAGAGGATTAGCCTATTGAGCTGCGGCACTGGCCACAATGGTGTCTTAGCACTTTATATAAAGATCCTTCCAAGTTCAAATCCTCCTTAATTTTATGCCTGATGGAAAAACATGCTGGCTTCTCTCTTCAAAAGTTATGTAATGGGGGCCGGCACTGTGGTGCAGCGGGTTAACGCACTGGCCTGAAGCACCGGCATCCCATATGGGTGCCGGTTCGACACCTGGCTGCCCCACTTTGATCCAGCTCTCTGCTGTGGCCTGGGAAAGCAGTAGAGGGTGGCCCGGGTCCTTGGGCCCCTGCACCTGCATGGGAGACCAGGAGGAAGCTCCTGGCTCCTGGCTTCAGATAGGCGCAGCTCCAGTCATTGTGGCCAATTAAGGAGTAAACTATCAGCTGGAAGACCTCTCTCTCTCCCTGCCTCTCCTCTCTCTGTGTAACTCTGACTTTCAAATAAATAAATAAATCTTTTAAAGAAAAGTTCTGTAATGAGTTTGTGTAGAGCTCCATTTCAAGTTACCTTCATGTTGGTGTCTATTCTCTCATTATTCCTTAGTAAGTTATCTTTTTTGTTCTCAGGTTGCCTTTTCCTTAGGAAGTTTTGAAAGGGCTGTCCAGTGTCCTTCATCTCAGGTCATCTTTCCTCTCAGGCATTGGGCCATGATGGACTCAACACTCTTTGACTTCAGAAAGTGTTCAGATAAAGTCACTGGCAACCGAATTATGCTAGACGGGAAGTGAGATTATCTATGTCCCCAAATACTTAAATATTCAAAGCAAACTGGTGTTGTTTTCTAGGTTCAGAGGGTCACACTCACATTATTAGCACATTGTCCCTGAACAAAGTACAATGCTTCCTTTGGTACACACAACTTCAGCAAGATCTCTAAAGGGGATAAATGTCATTTTGCTTCTCCTCTGCTCTTCAGAATATTGATTCTATTTATCAACCCAAGATCTAATTTTGCTTTTCTATGGAAAATTAGGAAATTTCACTGAACCATAAAATTACATTTCTTAAAAAAATTTATTTAGGGGCAGGCGTTTGTTTGGTAGAGTGGTTAAGTCACTATCTGGAATGCCTGCATTTCATAATCGAGTCCCTGGTTTAAGACTCAGCTACTCCACTTCCAGTCCAGCTTCCTGCTAAGGTGCATCCTGGCAGGCAGCAGAGGATGGCTCAAGTAGTTGGGTCCCTGCCATCCATCTTGGAGACCCGGATGGAGTTCCTGACTCCTGACTTTGGCCTGGCCCAGCTCTGGCTGTTGTGGGAATTTGGGAAGTGAAACAGCAGATGGAAGATGGCTTGATTTTTATTTTCTTTGTTTTTCTTTTCTTTTTCTTTTCTTTTCTTTTCTTTTCTTTTCTTTCTTTTTCTTTTCTTTTCTTTTCTTTTCTTTTCTTTTCTTTTCTTTCTCTCCCTTCCTTCCTTCCGTCCCTCCTTCCTTCCTTCCTTCCTCTGTATCTCCTTCCTCCCTCCCTCCCTCCCTCCCTTCCTTCCTTCTTTCCTTCCTTCCTCTTGTCTCTCCTTCAATAAATGAAAAATAACTAACTAAATAACAACTTTTTTAGAGTATCAGTTTTCAAAAGTGAGATTTTTTTTTTTAAAGAGGTTGATTCCTTATAACAAATCTTATCTGACGAGGTCCCTGAAGAGGTAACATTATATGATGAATATGATGGGAAGATGGATTTACATGAGCATGACACTTGCAGCTCACATGGTTTTTTATTTTTTAAAGATTTTTATTTATTTATTTGAGAGATAGAGTTACAGACAGTGAGAGGGAGAGACAGAGAAAGAGAGTCTTCCATACTCTGGTTCATTCCTCACATGGGCCCAATGGCTGGTGCTGAGCTGATCCAGAGCCAGGAGCTGCTTCTTGGTCTCCCACACAGGTGCAGGGGCCCAAGTGCTTGGGACATCCTCCACTGCTTTCCCAGGTTATAGCAGAGAGCTGGATGGGAAGAGCAGCAGCCAGGACTAGAACTGGCACCAACAGGGATGCAGGCGCCCCAGGTGGAGTATTAATCTACTGTGCCACAGCGCTGGCACCTACAGGTCACATTTTACCTCCTGCCAATGCCACAGCAGCTGAAGTCTCCTCCTTCCACTGCACTGCAAATCAGAAAGTTCATCTGGCTTTCAATGGTTTATTTTCAGGCTCAAGTTTGGCTAACAGTTGATATCTGGAAGTGTGACTAAGTGCAGCTTGGCTAGCAAGCATATTCCAGGTGAGTCTGCCTGTCTCCTGAAGCGCACAGGCAAATTCAAGTTGTTCAGCTGCCTGTGTGTGACACCTGCATGAACCCACAGTAAAAAGAAAAAGAAATCTAATGTGTTAAAAAGCTAGCAACTCGATAGTACATTTCTGGCACACTTTTAGGACTTTCACAGATATACAAAGAAACAATGTTACATAACATTGGAAACTGGTAAAGTAAATATTCAAGTGAAGGGAACATTACCTACAGAGGCTCATTTAGCACGGGATGAAGACAGTTTTGAAAGAAGAAAGGCGTTCTTACTAAGAATTGTAGCAAATAAGCACAAAGGTGTTTCCAGGTATGGTTTCAAAAATTATTTAATATTTCTCTCAATGCTTGAAATATCCTGTTTAACCATGGGTAATTTGAAAAAAAAATTTACAGTAGAGAATGATTTTAAAGTGGGTCTAATTTAATGTTTTAGTTAATATCCATAACCAATTTGAGAGGAGATGCAGAATGAAAGAGTAGAAATGTCTACTTAGTATTTTACTAATTAAAAAAGACATTAAAGAGCAATGCTTAAAAATCAGAAGTGTTGATTTGTCTCACTAATGAGTCAGTTTTCATAGGAAATTCTGTTCAATGCTAAGTGGAGATAAATACATTGATAATCAACTACAACTATTTATCAAAAAATACATCTATAGCATATTCATTAAATACAAAATTCCATAAGTAGAAATTCATTCAGAGCTCTTAAAAGATATACAGACAAACCTCAAAGATGGAAATCAAGGGAATAAACTGAAAGAGGAGATGGAAATACAGATGGAAAACTGGAGTGGGGACAGCAGTCAGATAATGGCGATGAGAAGGACCTGATAAGCAGTGAGCTGGAGGCACAGACAGGGAGGGAAGGAAGAGAGGGGGCCACTTTTCAAAACTGTGACAGTCTTGAACATTTCACAAAACCTCACTAAAGAATGTTCTGAAATTTTGAAGCCGTTTGATTAAATGTTACAATAGGAATTCTGTGAACACTATTGAATTAACTACTCCTCTCCCTCCTTATTTCTTACAAATCCTGATGTCAGTAAACTGCTTCTAAATTTACATTTTGTGTTCTAAAAATATGCACATTTTTCTTTTTGTAGGATGATTTTATCATATCAAATGTTACATTTCATTTTACTTGCCTCAGTTTCTGGTGGTAAGTAGAACTTTATCTTAAGTACAGAGTGAAACAAAAACTTATTGCTAACTTGTAGACGGCAAAACAAGGACACATAAGCCCAGAGAGGGAAATAACACCACTCTTCCTACACATGTGAGAGAATCCTATGCCATCTACTCCAGGGAAAGAAATGAAATACTTTGGTTGATTTTCCACCCATGACTCCAGGGATGTTTAAAGCAGGGAAGGAAATTGAGGTGAAGAAAAATAGTGAGGGTCTATATCTATATCTTTAGCTATCTGTATCTTACATCAAATATATACCCTTCTATATAACACATTTAAATGCTATTTAAAAATATTAAAAAGAGAAGTCTGATTTGGCTCATCGATTAGTTTTCCATCAAACAGTTCAAAACAACACAACACACATTCAAAAGCAATTTTGTGCTGAAAAATATATGTAAATATTCATACATCATTTATGTATTTTAGTGATTTAGCTACTGGTGCAGCCTACATCGTGCTCACTATACTTGTCTATAAATTACTTAACTAATATTTAGTAGGATAGATTAGTATTTCTTAATTCTTATGTTTATTCTTTATTCAAGATAAAAGTTCAAGCATTCCTTTGACAATAACTTATGTATGCTTTGTGTGATTTCTAGCATTGTTGTTAGCATTTTAGCCACAATCGACCCTTTTTTCTGGCTTATATTTAAAAATATAAAATCTTGGTAAAATATTTAAAATAAAAAATTTCCACTTAATGTATTAAACTATTCAGTACTTTTCATTGTGACAAGATTGTTATCCAGGTTATTATATTCCTTCATGGTCATTGTTTTACAATTGTATTGATATTTTATTGAGAAAAACTTTCAGTATTAATTCTAATGATTTTTTTAAAATGGCTACAAAAACTTCATGTGTTTATATACATTCTTTACACATAGATATGGAACATTAGCAAAACTTGACCACATCCAAGGTCTAAAACAAGACTCAACAACTGTTAAAAGTAAACTGAGCATAGTATTCACATTAGAATTGAACCAGAAGAATGTAACAAAAAGGCAACCTGAAAATTCTAAATGTTTGAAAATGAACCACAACTTTTTTGTAAATATGGCTCAATGAAGAGAAAACATTATGGGTTTGGAAATATATTGAATTTAGTTATAATTAGAATATGGCATATCGAAATTATAGGATGTAGCTGAAACAGTCCTGAGATCAAAGGTCTAGGCTTGCATATTTACTTTAGAATAGGGAAAAGGTACAATTTAATCACATGAGACTACAGCTCAAGAAGGTAGAAAGAGAATAACAAATTAGCTGTAAAGAACCAAGCAGGCAGACAAAGATAAAGCAAACAGCAGATACTAATTAAACGGGAAGCAAACTCTCTGTATATTAGGGAAGGTCAACACAGTCACGCTTTCCAGTCCATTCTATAGCTGGTGTATTCTTGGCAAAATCTGAAGGGAACATTCTGAGAAAGAAAAAACTCACGGGCCTTTTTTTTTTCTCATGGATATACATGTAAATATCATAAACAGAATGTTACTAAATTTAATCCAGCACTATGTTAAACAAAATAAGGATGATCGCATTGCAGCACTGCAACACAGTTGGGTTTATTCCATGAATGAGAAGCTGTTTTAAAATTGAATAATCAATAGATGCACTACTTTTGGGTATACACCAAAAAACGGGAAAGCAGGGACTCAAAGAGATATTTATATGCCCATATTCAGGTACCATTATTTGCAACAGATAGAAGCAATTCAACTGTTCATCAGTGGATGAATGAAGAAAGTGTGGCATATATATATATATATATATATATATACTGAAATATTATTCAGGCTAAAAAGGGAAGGAAATTCTGACACATGTACAACATGGATTAATTTTGAAGACATTATAGTAAGCAGAAGAAACCAGTCACAGAAGCACAAATAGCGTAAGTTGTACTTATATAAGGCACTTAGTCAACTTCACAGAAACAGAAAGTAGAACTAGAGAGGTTACCAGCAACTGACCGGGGAATAAGGAGTTAGCATTCAATGGGTACAGAGTTTCTATTGGGGAAGTTGAAAAATTCTGGAGTTGAATGGTGTGATAGTTGCACAGCATTGTGAATAAACTTAATTCCATAGAACTAAACACTAAAGATGATTAAAATAGCAAATTTTATGCTATGCATATTTTACCACAATAAAAATAATTTTAAAAGTAAGTATACTGCAGAAAAATATTTGGAAAAATTCAATTCATGATAAAAAAAACTCTTAGTGAGCTCAAAACAGAAGGGGATTTTCCTCATTCATTAAAGTTTATCTTAAACAAAAACCCAAACCAAAATCTTTAGGAAATCTAATACTTAATGGTGAAATATTGAAAAACTTCTCAAGGTACTAAGAACAATCTAAGAATACCCACTGTTATTTCCATTAAGTATTATACTGGAAGTCAGTGTAATTAGAAAAAAAATAAAGGGGAGGATTCTCACAGATGAGAATATATATCTAGAAAAATCCAAATTAACCAATCTAAAAACTATTTGAGTCAAATTACATTAACAAGAAGTTTATATACAAAGTCAATACACAAAAGTAAGCATTTGCTGGTCATGCACACACACACACACACACATGCAGAGACTAACCTAAATTAAACTTTTTACTGGCATTAGCTGCTGTGTTAGGAATTTGAAAATCTGCCTTCTGAAATTAAGAGATCCAATTACTAAGCAATATATTCTAAGATTAGCACATAAAATGTAACTCATGACATCTGTTGAACTTATATATAATTTCTATATTAGCAATATGGAATTTATAAAATAATTAATCTCCCAAATAATATTCTTATTAAAAGTAGTATTTTAATGCGGTACAAATGCTTTGCACCAAAAGGTAAGATTTCTGTGGTTAATGGGAATTTTTTAAGGCAGAATGGACTCTCCATTAATGAGAAGCTGCCATGCAGTTCAGCTGGAAGCAGAGTTTTGGGAGAAGAGACAAATTCCCAGGTAATTCTTGGGATGGTTGTGAATTCTGGAGAAAATCACGTGCTATACAGAGGTATATTTGGGCAATTTAGAAGGTGTTTATGATTGCTTTTGAGGAGGGTGTATCACAAGAACCTCGGCTCTCTTGTGACATTGATCCCTTTGGCAGTTAATGAACTCCATTCTTGGAGTAATGCTTCTAAGCACATAAAATAAAAAGAGAACTAGCAAGGGAGTCCATTATACTTAAGCATGGCTAGTGAAAATACAAAACAATGTGATATAGAAATAGACAGGGTTTTTATGAATACATTATGTGACAGGATTTGGTGGTGGGTCAAAAACTGCACAGTAGTAATTACCACCAGGTTACTAAGGAATGATAATGAGTTTTTTTAAGTCTGTGATTAATATGATGAAGTCACAAATATAATAAATATTCATGTGGTTTACAGCTTCCATCAACAATAGGAGAATTTGCTACTACTTCAGTTACATGTTAGTGAAAATACAAATATTTCCTTTCCCAAGTTAATAGGATACAAACCTTTTGTGGTAGTTCTTGCTACCTTGCACCCTCATACTTTCCTACATATCTGTCTGCATGATGATTGTTACAATAAATATTTGAGTTTTATTTTATTATGCTCAAAGTGTTTTCATTTTTGTTCTCTATATTTTTTTTTAAATTTATTTGACAGGTAGAGTTATAGCCAGTAAGAGAGAGAGAGAGACAGAGAGAAAGGTCTTCCTTCCGTTGGATCACTCCCCAAATGGCCGCCACGGCTGGGGCTGTGCCGATCCAAAGCCAGGAGCCAGTTGCTTCCTCCTGGTATCCCATGTGGGTGCCAGTGCCCAAGCACTTGGGCCATCCTCCACTGCTTTCCTGGGCCACAGCAGAGAGCTGGACTGGAAGAGGAGCAATCGGGAGAACCCTGTGCCCATAGGGGATGCTGGCGCCATAGGTGGAGGATCAACCAAGTAAGCCACGGCGCCGGCCCCTCTCTATATAATTTTTGATATTAAGAAGACCAAGAGGTATATAGCAGTACCCTTCAATGCCAAGATTAAAAACTGCAAACTTTTATCCAATAACTAAGGAACAAATAGCCTAAACACTACATACAATCAGGAATATTAGTTATTTCTTTCTCTCTCTCTCTCTTTTTTTTTAAGATTTGTTTACATGAAAGAGTTGACAAAGAAAGAGAGAAACAGATCATCCATTTGCTGGCTCACTCCCCAAATGGAAACAGCCAAAGCCAGGCCAAAGCCAGGAGCTAGGAACTCCATTCGGGTCTCTCACATGGGTGATAAGAGTCCAAGAACTTGGGCCACTGTCTGATGCCTTCCCAGATGCATTAGCAAGATCAGAAGCAGAACAGCCTGGATTCCAGCCTTTGCTCTGACAGGGGTCATAAGCAGTGACTTAACCCAGTGAGCCAAAATATCAGCCCCATAAGTTTCTTTCTTGAAACAGAAAAATTTAAATGTTATGCAACTTACTGTTTAAAAAAAAACACTTATTTATAGTTTCAGCTAAAAAGGATTCAGTTATGTTTTGAGGGTCTAAAGTTCTTTTAGTACATTAGCCCATTTTAAATGGTGAAACAATGTGGTCTGCTATCATATCCAGGGCCATCAGACACTACTGGAAAGTGACCACTCTGGAAGGGGCCTTTGTTTCACATAAGCACAGAATTTGGAAGAAGAACAGTGATGAAGAAAGGGAGAAGCAAGGGGCATTCCAGGCCTGGATGGGATCCTAAAGACTATCTTTTGCCAATAAAAAGCTGTGAATGATTCAATTATCCACAAAGCACTCTGTGTGTCTAAGACAATCACTCACAGGCACAGTTCCAGTGAGGAAAATGTGTTATTCTGTGAGTCTCTTTTCCTTCCAAGGCTAAAATTCAAGAAGCCAATATAAAGCTGTTACTGTCTTGATTTCCAAGGTCAACTACAATCTTGTTGAGTAGACCTACTGACCTACTTGCCTGGCCTCTGTGAAGTTATTACCTGACTCAATATGTGTACACTAAACTCCAAAATAACCTGTCTTGTACATTGCTTCACAGAATGTGTGATTAAGCTGTTCAATGACATCTACTTTCAAGGAGGAGACATTACTACTGTTTTTACACCAAATGCCAAGCACTGCCAAGTGGTTTGCACCTATCACCCAAGATGTTTGCTCTTCACTTTCATGGCTGAATCATCTGTAGATCCTACTAAGTGGTAAATGGTTATGTTTCTAAATGGAGGAAAGAGATTTGAGAATCCAATTATCCATTACCAAATTTCCATTATTTAATGCTAACAAGGAAAAAATAAATAGTACTTCAACTAAGATGTTAAATATTATAGGGAAAAAAGGATGGTGTTTAGGCAGGTTAGAGAGGAACAAAAATGCCTATCAGGGTAGATTTTTCAGACTCTGTTGCAGTCACAATGTTAATACTATAATTTCTTTCTTGTTCTTTTCTATTTATTATTGATATTTTGTAATACTTAAACTAGAACTTTATCCTATTAGAAAAAATTAAATATTTATAAACATAAGTTGAAATATTGTGTACAGTGATCCCATCATCATCAAGACTTACGTTTTTTTCTTTATCTAACTATATATGTATACATATTTAACCACTGGAAGTAATTTTAAAACATCATGACATTTTAACCCATAAATGCTTCAATATTCATAAATCTATGCAAATGACATAAGAAATTTTTTAAAAATTCCCTCTTCTGGTTACTTTTGTACCCCAAATATACTTTATTGCTGTTAATCAAACTGTGTCAAGATTCACAAATTACATTTGGTTGTTTTGTCTCCATAGTCATGTTTTTAAAATTCTAGAATAGTCTCCTACCACTTTTGTGTCAACATTGATCCTGAAAATTCAATGATATAGTCTTTCTACCAAAATTAAGTTTAAGACATTTTTGTGTATTATGGCTACATTCACAGATATTTATAGAGCACTCTGAATTTATAAAATTTATTATTCTGTCATTTAGAACTGGGATCATAATATTTTCTTAACAAGGCAGTGGGTCAAAAGGTAAAATTGAGGTTATTATGCAAATACTTATACCATTTAAATTGTGACCACTTAAAAATATAAGAATCATATTTAGCTCATGGGTCGTACAAAAACATGGTGATTTTAAACTACATTCCACCAACAGGCCATAGTTCATCTATGCTTGTTTGTTTCCTGTTAAAGAGAAGTGTCATGTGTGGTCTCTTCAATGTAGGAATGTTGAAATGAAAAGCAAACTCAAAATCTTGCTAAGAAAATATTTGCTTTGGCATGAGCTGGAGGAGTTTGTTTCTTTCTCTGAATTTCTGCTGCATTTTAAAATCTACTATTTTAAAACATAAATTCTCACTCAGTAATTTTTTTAAATAGGTTTTCTTGCATCCTGAAAGACAGTATTACAGAATCACTGCCAAAGGTGAATATGACAGGAGCCATTTCTGGGTTTTCTTTCAAGCAATGCCCACACCAACTAAGTGGTAAGATGTCCTGTTAGAATTAATAAATAGTAGTCATTGTGATATATACATATTGTCACATCAGATATAGCTTAATGGCTTTAAAATAAAATGCTGCTATGTGGAAATAAACTCTCTTTCAATATAGAGTAACTATTGCAAATGCAAGCCTGCCTCCTCTTTCCCCTGTCCCACACTATAGTTCATCAAAATTTCTTTGCTTGGTGATAAGACATCTTAGTACTTAGCTATCATCATTCCTTATTTTCTTTTTATTTGCCAGCCTAAAATTTTATGTGGAAGCCATTATCAAACCTATTAAATCAAATGATGCAAATATAAAGATTGAAGTGACCCTTGGCCTTCACAGAGAAATTGTACTTGAATAGGTTAATGAATGAATCAGTCATTCAGTGGAGTTAAGGAGACAGGAGAGACTAGGTCAGAACATCAAATGTGAATTTACAAGTCTAAAACCTTTGTGAGATAAGGACTTTGGAATTACTGTAGTACTTCCATATGAATACAGCAATGTAGTAGGTTAAAATAAAAACAGAGCAGGCCTTTGGCTTAGCAGTAAGACACCTATGCTCACATCCCCTGTCAGGGAGCCTGGTTTCCAGTCCTGCTCAGCTCTCCATTCTGGCTTCCTGTTAATGTACACACCTTGAAGGCAGCAGGTGATGGCCCAAGTGATTGGGTTACTGACACCTACATGGAAACCTGGATTGAATTCCCAGCTCCTGGCTTCCCCTGGCCCAGTCCTGGCCACTGAGGGCATTTGAAGAATGAACCAGCTGAACCACTGTCTTTTAAAAAGTTAAAATAAAAAAAAAAGGGTATCTGAGGAAAAGTGGATGAAAAGTATAACAAGTCAGGAGGAACAACTGCTAATATAGAAATACTGCAGTGGCCCCTGGAATCTGTTGGATACTGTTATTTTGCACTTTTATTTCCAGCCTGCAACAAAGATATTTATGTGAATCTAGACATGCAAGGTATGAACTATAATGGCTCTGTAACAAAGAATGCCCAGGAATGCCAAAAGAGATGCACAAATGACGTCCACTGTCACTTTTTCACGTATGCAACAAGGCAGTTTCCCAGTGCAGAGCATCGGTGAGTGAGTGTGACTTAAGCCCAAGGATGTTGACGTGTCTAGTGAAAAACAAAATGGTGATTTATTACAATTTTGCAGCAACTTAATGCCAAAATTTATTTTCAGCTTCTAAAAGACACTTCTATTACTCACAGTTTTCTTCATGAAGAGTGCACTGAAAGCCTCATTTGGATGCATTTCATGGCAAGGAGTCTTTTAATGACCTTGTTATATAAATATACATGCTTAGCTCCATCATAGCTAATTGTAGTGGTGCTGTGTTTTACATTTGATAACTTTGAAATAGCTACAATTGATCTGATTGGAAAAGCCCTTCCCAGGATAAAAGATGTCACAACCTAACCTCATAGAATAAAAAATAAAAGCACACTCATCTCTCTCTATAATAATAGCTGCATATCAAGACAAAATAGGCCGGCGTCGTGGCTCAACAGGCTAATCCTCCCCCTAGCGGCACTGGCACACCGGGTTCTAGTCCCTGTCGGGGCACCGGATTCTGTCCCAGTTGCCCCTCTTCCAGGCCAGCTCTCTGCTGTGGCCCAGGAGTGCAGTGGAGGATGGCCCAAGTACTTGGGCCCTGCACCCGCATGGGAGACCAGGAGAAGCACCTGGCTCCTGCCTTCGGATCAGCACGGTGTGCCGGCCGCAGCGCACCAGCCGCGGCAGCCATTGGAGGGTGAACCAATGGCAAAGGAAGATCTTTCTCTCTGTCTCTCTCTCTCTCTCACTGTCCACTCTGCCTGTCAAAAAAAAAAAAAAAAAAAAAAAAAAAAAAAAAAAAAAGACAAAACAACTGAAGTCTGCTCCACTCAGGATTTCTGAAAAACTTCAGGGATAAATCTATTGCATATGAACATAAAAATGTCTCTAATGACTAAATCAGTGTTCTCTTTTTAAAAAATTTATGAAGGAAATGCATTATTAATTTTTTATATTTAGAAATATTTGAGATGACCTCTATTTGCATAGTGAACTGCATTTATCCAGAATCCAATGAAAAAAGTTAAATAAGTTCAAATGACTAATATTTGGATTTTAACATTGGACTTTAATATTCTGCTCCCCACAGTTATAGAAAAGAGAAAAATGGAAAGCAAGCAAAGTATCAAAGATTTATTTTAAAACAACAATGATTTTTTAAAATTAGGAATTAGTTTTCCATGGCTTGTCTGTAGCTCATACCGAGAAATATCTTTTGTCTAAGAATTCACACAAGGTGACCTGCAAGCCAAGAAACTGAGAGTTCCTTATCAGTACTTTAACAAAAATGTTCAAGTATTAAACTTGAGAAGGGCTTGAGAAATCAGTCATTCATTCACTCCTACTATTTGTGTCACGACTTTTCTTCAAGCTGTCATTTTAGTGATGAAGGAATCAAGTTCACAAAATTCCCAGGACTACTGGGAGCCTTGGAGCAATGCTGGGACCCAAGTCCAGCTGTCTAATCTTCCCTATGGATGATCTTCAAAGTCATTCCCGTGTTCTAAGGTCCAAGTCATCTCTCCAAATGGAACTTCTTATCATCTCATAGTTTTCCTTGCACTTAGGAAAATAAGAATTTTTTCCACTTGTGTTTTTATTCAGGAATATTTGTCTATTGAAGTACACCCAAACAGGGACACCAACTGGAATAAGGAAGCTCAACAAAGTGGTGTCTGGATTTTCCTTGAAATCCTGTGCACTTTCTAACCTTGGTAACTATTGTTTTCTTAATGAAGTAATCTAATCGTTCAGTATGTACAAGGCTGATGATATGTAGTAGCTCTCACTTAGGATGCTAGTTCACACTCACTGATAAAATGGACCCAGTGATTTTTTTACCTGCTTCTTGTGATAGGTTTTCATTGTGTGCTATAAAGTTACAGCTCAATTTTGTTACATTTTTATTTAGTAATATATAGAAAATATATTTCATAGGTAGGATTCCAAGAATCCAACGCTAGACCTCATTTTTAAATTTCAAGTTTAAAATAATTGCAACATTGTTCTTAATTTAAATAAATTTAAAGATCTTGGGATAAACTTAATATTTTAATATGGAATTTACAAATAGTGTGACTGCAATTTCCATGATAATGCTGGTGAACCGATTTCCTAATGTGCTTTCTTCTGTCACACAGCTTGCATCAGGGACATTTTCCCTAGCACGGTGTTTGCTGACAATAACATTGACAGTGTTGTCGCTCCAGATGCTCTTGTCTGTCGCAGCATTTGTACTCATCATCCCAATTGTTTATTTTTTACCTTCTTTTCCCAAGAATGGCCTAAAGAATCTCACAGGTGAGGAGTTAGGATGAAGGGTAACTTGTACTTTCTTTAAAAACAGCTGATCACTGTTCATCATAAAATTATTCTTAGTAACTAAAAAGTTAATCTAAGTGTACTGTGAAGAGAAAGTAGTAGAGAGGTATTGTAGATTAGAGAGAATTAAAAGATTAGACAATCAAATGAAATGCACAATCGTTAAGTGGATCCTTGTTTTTAACAAATATGTAAAAGAAATTTTGGGAATAATTGGGCAAATTTGTGGACTAGCTATTAAATGATGTTGAGGAGCTGGCATTAACTTTGTTAGGTGGAATATAATATTGTGATTATGTAGGAAAAAAAACCTTATTTTTTTTAAAAGCATTCCAAAGTATTTGGGAGTTAATTATCTTGATATTTATCATTTAAATACCTGAGCAAAATAAATAGAAAACACAGGAAATTTTTTTTTTCCAAAGGGCAGTTCAATCCATTGCCCTGTTTAAGATCATTGAACCAGAAGCAGAAATGGCAGTGTAATGTCAAACTCAGTGTGGAAAGGGAGAAATGGAAATGAAGACTGACACCAAGAAGGTTGAGTGATAGTAGAGGGGAGCCGAAGAATTGAGGCCATTTCTCTCCTGATGGGAATTAACCTAGGATACCACAATAGCAGAGAAAATGTCTTTGATCATCAAAGGGACACTTGCTGGGGTTGCTGACCCTCATTACCAAAAATATTTAGAAATCAAAATTAAGTTGGCTCCAAAACCCAGATCCAATATTGAGTCAGCTCTCCATATTTGTGAATTCTGTATTCATGAATTCAATCAACTTTAGAAAATATTTTTATAAAATTGTGTCTGACTGAAAATGCAGACTTTTTCTTGTCCTTATTCCATAACAACTATTTACATAGAATTCACACTGCATTTGGAATTACAACATAAAGATGACTTCAAATATGTGGGATGATATGCACAGGTTACAGGCAAATACACCATTTTATATAAAGGATTTGAGAATCCACAGATTTTGGTATCCTTGGGGTTATGATACTGAGTGACAACTGCATTATCAGATTCAGAACTCTCAGGGATCTTGATATTTGCTTGACTTGGCTGTGTCATTGTTGCGAGTGCCCCCAAGGCCAATGCAGCAAAGGAAAACCCTTGAGTTCCCTGCCTCTTAGGCAAGTTTTATTTTCCACTGAGTATGGCTGTAATTTCAGAAACACCTGGCCTATTAAAAAATATATATCTATTACTTTCACTTACTAAACACATTTAATACAATTTAGTTGGTGCCTACTGTGTTCCAGATATTGTTCTAGATACTGGGGATATTGTTAGTGAATTATGAAGATAAAAATCTTGCCTAGTTGGCCCAGAGTGGAGTTGACAGAAAAGCAGTTAGATTAGGACATATTGTCAATATGGAGCCAATAAATTTGTTGATAGATTGGATGCAGGTTTTGAAGGAAAGACAGTGAGTGAAGTCACCAAAATCTTTGGGTAAAGGAATTGGAAAAATGGAAATGCCAATGGCAGTGATGTGGAAGACTTCATGAGGAGCAGATATCATGGGGAAGAGATGCCTTTCAGACATCTAGGGAAAACCATTGAATTGGCAATTAGAAATGGAAGTCAAGTTCATAAGAAAGAGTTAAACTAGATACCAACACCATACAGTCAGTAATTGAAGCCATGAGGCTGGTGAGATTATCAAAGAATTAAATGAAACATAGAAGAAAATAGATTCAAGGATCAAAACTGGCAAATTCAGAAATCAGAAAAATGCCTTTGTAATTTATTATTATGTTAATCACTAATCTTTTTTCTCTTACTCTCATCTTTTATAAAATTACCAATCACACTTGAAAGAGGAGTACCACACATGGTCCTTAACACAGAATATGATGGGAACATGGCTGTAAACTAAGTCTTGGCTATCCAAATTTAAATTAAGTAAAAGTAAATCAATCTGAAAAATTCACTTCCTCATATAGATTAGCCACATTTCAAGTGCTCAATAGCTACATGCAACTAGTGGCCATTGTATTGGATGGAATAAAGAATAATTCATAGATCATTGTTCTATTGGACATCTCTGCCCTGGACTGTGATTTTGTGTTATTCAGGAACAGGCACCTCCAAGAAGATGCTGCCATGTTGTGGAGTCGCTGATGACTTTCACTTGCCCCCTAAAAATCCTATAACAACAGCGGATACGAGATTTCTAGTTTATGTGAAAATTCTTAAATCTTTTAGAGGAATGGAAGAAAATAAAGAAGATACTAAGAATAGTGAAACAGAATAAGCTTAGAAAAGTTTTACAGAACCAAGTGGTCGTTTTGAAACTGTCTGCAATCAATGGGTCATAGAGTGAAACTCAATGATTCATGGCACATTCTTTCAAAATAGGAAAAGTTTTGCTAATAGATGCCAGCAGAAGCTGATCTTACCTTCCATAGGTGCTGTAAAAATGTTTTTTCTTTGATATGTTTTATGTGTTGTGTTTTTATTTCAATTTTCTTTTTGGTTAGAAATCTTTGTCTCCTTAAGACATCTGAAAGTGGATTACCAAGTACACGCATTCACAAGAACCAAGCTCTTTCTGGTTTCAGTCTACAAAACTGCAGGCATAGCATCCCAGGTAAGCAATGAAAGTACTTCTGATTGATATCAGCAAGTCTTTAGGAGACTGATGAATGTTAAGGTTCTGAACCTTATATCTGATATGTGATTTGTTGTCTAGTATTCTGCCATTCTTCATTTTACTATGACACTGATTTCTTGGGAGAAGAACTAGACATTGTTGATGTGAAAGGGCATGAAGCCTGCCAGAAAATGTGTACCAGTGCCATCCGATGCCAATTTTTTACCTATTCTTCATCTCAAGAATCTCGCAACAAAGGAAAGTAAGGCATATTTATGTTATCTAGATGCCCATGTCCCATTTCTTTGTGAGGTACATTACATTCATACCCCTTTGTTTTTAACTGTAGGGGCACATGTTATTTGAAACTTTCTTCAAATGGCTCTCCTACTAAAATACTTCATGGGAGAGGTGGCATCTCTGGATATACATTAAGATTATGTAAAATGGATAATGGTAAGTGCAATGTCACTCAAAAAACATATGAATGATTTATTCAGTGCAGAATAACACATAACAGAGTCAAAAATAGAGAAAGGAAAAAATTAGAAAAATAGCTAATTTAGCAATTTTCTGTTATCTTCACTCCTATCACCCAAGCTAATCATTTTTTGAAGGTAAATTCTGGGTTTTGACCAAATTATTAAATTTCTAATATTAATTGAATATGTGTTTAAATTTGATGCATTTATTCAACTGGTGACACTCAAACTCAGCTAGTGCTCTTATGTCTGGTTGCTATTGAGACCAAAAATGTTTCTTATTATACCTGATAATTGAATTAATCAGTACTTTGGCTAATCAAACTTTTTTTTCTTATAATCTTTGTATGAAACCTAAATAACCATCAACTGTTCTCAAAGTTATGTATCTACTCATGAAACACTAGAGTGACTCATTTTCAGGGGGCTTCATTCTTCCATATTCCCTGCAAGAGTTCTGCAGATATGAAAATTGGCCAAAGTTAACCTTGATTTGTAACAATGAGTATGCTTAGGCACAAATACAAAGGTTATCTATATACAAGACTTACAATTAACAATAATTATGATGAAAATCAGATCAGCAGTGTTTCTATCCCAGTGGTCAATTTCTAAGCATAGAACCAAGGGATAGTTTATGTACAAGTAGAGTTGTTCTAAGGGACAGAATCCCAAAAGGAAAGAACAAACTACAAACACTTCCCCCTAAATCACTGTGGTAATATATTATGGCTTTGCTATTTTAAGATTTTTTAAAAATATATTTAATTTATTTCAGAGGCAGAGAGACAGATTCAGAGAGCTCCCAACCACTGGCTAACCCTCCAAATGCCCACAATGGCCAAGGCTGGGCCAGGCCTAAGTCAGGAGCCAAGAACTCAGTCAGGGTCACTCATGTCAGTGGCAGGGACCCAAGTCCTTGATTCATTACCTTCTGCCTCCCAGGGTGCTCATTAGCATCAAGTTGGCACAAGGAGTGGAGCTGGGACTCAAACCGGGGCACACACTCAACCCTGGGGTACAGATGCCCTGAGTGATCTCAACCACTGAGGCAAACATCTGCTCCATTTTACTATTTACTAATTTACATAAAGCTACATATTTTTGACTTTATTGTTTAATGTCCAATGTTATAATGCATTATGGATTAAGGTGCAACTGAGATTTAATGGATAAAGTGAAAGTGATACCCATGCTTTAGAAGTTTACAGTTTTAAATGTATAAAAATTGGGGCAGTTAGAATGCTTGCTGTACTGGGTGAATCAATCCTTAATGTCTGTGAACTTATCTCATGGAACTTACAGAAGAATATTTCGCTCAATGTTAACATCCTAACTAGTAAGTTATGCCTGCCTAGAGTTTATAGGTGCTCTCATGAAAATCTCTGGATGGCTTCAGCATCTTATAAAAACCAATCAAGTTGTATTTCCTACTTTCTCTATTTTCTTCACAGTAAATTTGCCCAAGACAATAAGAAGCGCTCAAAATAATTCTGTCATTTTGATTCCACTTCTTTTTTCAATTTTTGAAAATTTATATAAAGGGAATAAATTTTATGTATTTCATATTTACAAATTTAAGAGTATAGTGATACTTCCTACACTATCCTTCCTCTCTCCCTTGTTCCCACACTCTTCTCCTTTCTTTCTTATTTTCTTTTAATTTTTACTATGTCATACTTTACAATCACAAGTTTAATTCACCACTAAATAAAGAATTCTACAAGTAGTAAGTAGAAAAATCACTGTTCCTCAAGAGTATAGACAAGGACTTTAAACAATAGTCAATGGAGGGACACTTAGAAAATTCTGTTTTGTATTCAACATCCTTCATTATATTCTCTGCTGAAATTATAGACTCTTGCCTGTAGGGTATACAGAATATATATCAGGTGGAGATTGATAATTGTGGGAGAAAGCATTAGAGAAAAGAAAATAAAACCTTGGGTTTTTTAGTGCATTTTCTGAAGTAAGTAAATTATATCACCAAGTTTTACTGTACATTAGTAGATGAAATAACACCCTCAAAGGACAGGATATGTCTGTCTGTGATGTTTATCATGTCCTAGACTATTATTGGTTTAGAACATAAATTAATTTTCTGAAGATAAATAACAATGCTTTTAAAAGAAACATTTCTTAATAAATTTGAACATTCTATTTTCAGCATCTTGTTTAAACTGAGAAGCCAAATAGTGAACATAAAGAACTATGACCTGTACCTCATTAGGTCTTACATTGAGCTATTTATGTACAGTTATAGCTTTCCTTTGTAATTTTCCTATAATTTACTTTATGCTCTTTATGTCAGAAGTTTCAGAAAAGAGTTAAAAATATTTTAGAATGTCCCTTCAAAAGAAATATCCCCACTCTTTTTTAAATATATATTTTTAATTTATTTAAAAGGCAGAGTTACAGAGGGAGAGGGAGAAGGAGAGACAGAGACTCACTCTCCAAATGTCTGCAACAACAAGGGAAGGGCCAGGAGGAAGCCAGGAGTCAGGAACTTCATCTGAGTCTCCCACCTGTGTGCAGGGGACCAAGCACTTGGACCATCTTTTGCTGCTTCCCCAGGTGCATTAGCAGGGAGCTGCACTGAAAGTAGAGCAGATAGGTCTTGAACCAGCATCCATATGGGATGCCAGTGTTGCAGGGGAGTGGCCCAACCAGCTACACTACAACTCCAACCCTACTCCTATTCAGACATAAGTGAGAACACCATCCCGGCTCCCACAAACACATCACATTCATTTTTACCTCAGCTTGCTGGTAGCTGGTGTTGCCTTCTCAACTCCTTTTCCTGTTCTGTCCTTGTATTTGAAATCTCCTCCAGTATTGTATGCTCATTTTCCTATTGAGGGAAAATAACGGCTTGGAAATATTGAGTACTCGTACAAAACTAGTAGACATCTAGGACTTGGCATTTCATGGGTGGCTCTTCTGCTAACTGCACACTCCTCCTGGAGCTCAGGACATGAAGCTGCTCTCACCCTCTGAGCTCTGCCATTGGAAGTAGTCTGGCCAGCATGTTGGCATCAGATGGGAACTTGTTAAAGCAAATTTCAACATTCCCCACAGACCTACTGAATAAAAATCTGTGTTTTAAAAGACACTCAGGTGATCCGCATGCACTTGAAGTTTGAGATGTGCTGCTCTAGAATACCGCCACCTGTGAACATCTCCCTCCTGCACCGTCTGTCTGGGTTTTGCAGCCAACTTGGCCAAAACACCAGTCAGGAGCTTGTGTTAGTGTGTTATGCAACACAGAAAGTAGATAGGAGATGGACTGTCCTGTCCAGGGCGACAGCCAGGAGGGGAAAGAAAAAGGGGATGAGTCAGTTAAATCATTGGAGAGTGCCAAGGTGGTCCCAGGAGAACCTCAAACTGTAAACAAGGCCAAAAAGCAGAAGAAATTCATGGAAAGAAACTCAGTCCTGTTTTGGGTGTGGGTAGGAGCCAAAGTCTGCCCCCAGTGAAGGGGAGGCGTCAGGCAAAGGCTGCAAACTGAATGGAAGGTACTCAAGTTTTGTTCATAAAATTAATTCTCAAACTTCCCTAGGGCTGATTCAAAAACTAGATTTCTGGGCTCCACAGCTGGAGTTTCTGATTCACTAGATCTGAGGCAGGGCTCAGGCATTTGGATTTCTAACAAGTTCTCAGGGGATTCTGTTGGTTTTGGAACTACTCTTGGGAAACTCTTAAAAACCATCAGTATCAACCATTTGAAGGATAGACTGCCTTGTGGCAGCTGATGGATACGGCAGCGTTTCATGTGGCCTGCGGTTACAACATGACTTTGTCAACTTTCATGTGCATGGTTTGCTTTATCAATTTGATGATAAAGTCTTCAACTCAATGTCATGGTGACCTATGGAACTGAAGGAATATTTCTTCCTTTTCTTAATTTTTTTACTTGAAGGAGCATAACTACTGATGGAAAGGTAACAGTGGGAAGCTACTCACTGCAATCTTTCTGTTGTAGTGTGCACAACCAAGATCAAGCCCAGGATTGTTGGAGGATCTGCCTCTCTTCCTGGCGAGTGGCCTTGGCAGGTAACCCTGCACACTATGTCACCCACCCAGACACACCTGTGTGGAGGCTCCATCATTGGAAACCAGTGGATATTAACAGCTGCTCATTGCTTCTATGGGTCAGTACCATTGCTGTTTTCATTAGCTCACCAACCACACACACACACACACACACATATGCAAACTATTACTAGAGTATCAGTAAACAAATATTTAAAGGTAGATTTTTCTTATTTATTAAGTTAATTTTCTATCTTTAGAGGGAAAAAAAGCAAAAAAAAAAAAATCAAGAAATACTCATGATCTACCAGCAGTTGAACAGGTGCAGGAACACAGCTGTTTGACTGCATGTTATCTGACTTTCCTAATTAAATGCACACATACTTTCAGAAGCTTTCTTGCTTTCTATAAGAGCTTATCACCCTCTGTGCATTGTGCCCAGGACTAAACTCACATAGAAACGCCTGTTCTCTGAACCAAGTCTCATTCATATTCATCCTCTCTCTCTCTCCTTCCCTCCTTTCCAAATGTAGAAAGTTTATTATGCATCCTTGAATTGGGTTCCTTGTTTATGTCATTTTCAATATTGGCCAAACCTAAATCTCCACCTGAGGAAACAATGCAACCCAGAAAATTACAGTATGCCAAACTTCCTCCTTGCTCGTTACTGTCCTCTGAGTTGTTTCCAAGCACAGCTTTGTGTGCTGTTTTGTTTCGTGTTTGTTTTCTGCTCAGTGTGCAGGTTCGTACTATAACCCAAGGATACATCTGAGCTCCGGAGTCCCCTTTACCTTTAACATTTGGGGAAATGCAGTCAAGCAAGTCCACAGGAATTTCTCAGGATCACAGACTGTCATGAGCAGCGTAGAGACTAGCACCCAGGACGTGTGTATAAGTGTATGTGTATGTGTGTATTGGCAAGTAGGAAAAGCATTTGTTCATTCTATATGCTCAATATAAGGTTAATGCTACCTCAGTACATTCATTATAAGCAGGATAAATGAAGAAAACTTTAGGATGAAATCACTTTTTTCTACCTAAAAGCCTGTCATTGGCAGAAAATATTAATAATATTAGTAATAGTTAAAATGCTATGAAGTTCAAAATGTTTGGGAATTATTTAGTAAAGTTAATTTATTTCTTCCTGTTGCTTGCTCCTTAGGATAGAATCTCCTAACATTTTGCGTGTCTATGGAGGAATTTTAAACCAATCTGAAATAAAAGAGGATACGGCTTTCTTTGGGGTACAAGAAATAATAATTCATGATCAATACAAAGCTGCAGAAAGTGGGTATGATATTGCCCTGTTGAAACTAGAAACAACAATGAATTATACAGGTAGGTGGAATTTTGACTGGAGAGTTAACCTCAAAGGAGACCTAGCTAAAACAGTTATCACTACTAGGTTCATGGTCTGTGCCTGCCATGCTCTCTCTGTGTTACTATCACATGAGGGGTTCTGTAGAGCTAGTCTCTCAATTTGTTGAGAATGAAATTCCATTACATTTTATTTTGGGATTATTGTGAAGATATAAGTTTTCTTCAGGCTTCTTCAGGTGCATAGAATGACATGAACATGGGATATAGAAATGTATGACCAAGCAAAAAGTGAATATAGTAAATGGAGAAGATATAAATAATGTAAAAGAAGAGAATCTCTAAGAGAAGGGAGATACATTTTGCTTCAGACAACTAACCTATGATTTAAAAAATTTAGATTCACAACGACCCATTTGCCTACCTTCCAAAGGAGACAGAAATGTAATTTATACTGATTGCTGGGTGACTGGATGGGGGTACAGGAAATTAAGAGGTAAGACATGCCTTGAAATATGCATCATCCTAAAAAGAAAGAACACATTTAATCATCACCTTTTCTGTCTATCAAGCCACACAGCTGAAATGTGAGTGAGACAACACTCTTCCACTGTAAGAATATATTAACCCATGTGGAAAGATAAAGCCACCCACGTGAGGATAATGCCATGTTTGATTGGGAATTTTGAATATGACTAACTCTCTGTAAAGACTAATTATGTTTTAATGAAATTTAATGTGAAACAGCCCTTTTCAATAAATGTTCTAAGTTTGTTATCCAATTGTTTTCTCTAAAACATAATTCCAGTTAGAATCATAGTTAATTTTTAAACTTAACTAACAGTAACAAAATATCACTTCTAATAGTAGGAATAGCATCTCCTTTACATTCTGCAATGACAAAAGGTCTAGACTAAACCTATTTTTTCCTTCTAGATTGTTATGTAGATATGACATTGACTGTAAATGTGTCTATATATTTACATAAATTGTATCTATGGTTATTCTACTAAACAAAACCAATATTTTTTCAGACAAAATACAAAACACTCTCCAGAAAGCCAAGATACCCTTGTTATCAAATGAAGAATGCCAGAAAAGATACCAAAGACATGAAATAACCAGTGGGATGATCTGTGCTGGCTATAAAGAGGGGGGGAAGGATGCTTGCAAGGTAAGAGATGTTCTCAACCAATTGCATATACCCAACCTGCAATGTTTAAGGCATTTTAAGAGTATCTTCAGGCTATGAGCAGACACCACAGGAATTGTCTTTCTTAGGCTGAAATGTAAAATGCTCAGACTGGGTGAGAGCCAGCAGTCGGGTTCTTTGAGTTTATGAAAGGACCAGAACAGAACTTGGGCAAAGTCACTCAGAGCAAAATCTGTTTAAGATGGGAAATGCTGAACCATTCTCTCTCTCTGTGTGTGTGTTTTCTTTCTTTTTTCCCTTTTCTTGTCATAGGGAGATTTGGGAGGCCCCCTATCCTGTAAACACAATGAGGTCTGGCACCTGGTGGGCATCACGAGCTGGGGGCAAGGTTGTGCACAGCGGGAACGGCCAGGCATTTACACCAACGTGGTCAAGTACCTGGACTGGATTTTGGAGAAAACTCAAGCACCGTGAGGGAGCTCCCAGGTGCCATTTGACTCCCTGAAGTGCAAACCAGATCATTCCTGGGAAGAGGGCTTTGAATTCACTGACAAAGGCACCAGGCCACCATGTTGCCTCCATAGTAACAAATGGAAAGTGCTTCATGGATGTAAGAAAATACCAGTGAAAATGCCACTTTCACAACTCCCATCCTGTGACAATCATCATAGGTTTTCAGCATCAAGTCGTCTTTATTCTACTGGGCCAATGAATGATATGTTTGATATGTTTGAATATGATTACATGTTTGAAGATGAACACAGGAGACATAGGCAGGTATCCTAGAGAAAGAATCTAGCAGAGGCAGCAAGGGATCAGATAGAACTGCTGAAAGAGACTACCATAAAAAGATTTGTTAAATAAAAAATGGAAACTGGAAGATAAGGGAACAAGAAAAATAATCATCAGCTTTCAGGAATCTATACTCTGCCTGTATGAACACATGTCTTTTGTACAGGAATTCAATAGCAGCTTTGCAGAATAGTCAGGAATTTCTGTCATTTCAATTTTTAATATACCTTTTTTCAAATCAGTGTTGCTAGACACAAGGTTAGAGGGACTAGAAATGAAAACTCCAGAATTCCTGTGTGGGAGAGCATTATGAATAGTATTTTCCCTGAAACAGTACCTTAGGGAACAAATCTTAAAGATCTACTTGCCTAAGAAAACTATTTGGGGATAGACGGTATATTTATTTGGAGTGGTTTGGGAGAGAGAGGATGGAATAGATAAGGGAAGAAAGCTAAACTCCCCTAAGACAAGCTGCTGTCCTGAGTGTGGGCTGCGTAATAAATGTATTGAACAATGATCAGTCTAAAGTATATCAGCAATACAGGGAAAACTGATTTGGAACCAAATGGATAGCTAGAGTCCTGAGCCTCTGCAAACAGCTCCCTGTTTCCAAGGTCTGGATTTTTCCCTTTAGCACAAATATTTACACAGTTATTGTTCTGATGAAGTGCAATAACCTAGAATTTGAACTGTCTCCAAATCGTTCTCAACCCTTGTCAATAACTATACAGTTGGTCCAATATGAAAAATATTTATTGAATACAATTAAACAATAGCATCCCATTGAGCACTGGGGGTACAATGGTTTGCATATAAATGCATGCCCAGCATCATGAAGTTTACAGTATAGTTAGTATAACAAAATAAAATGATTACACAAAATCCCTAATTTCAAACAAATGAGTGGGAAACAGGATCCTGTGAGAAAGAAAGAAAGATAGGTGTGTGAGGTTGCCTCAAAGATTGGATTAAAAAGTTCTGGGGAAGACCAAATGGACTGTATGGCATAAAGGAGCCAAATACTTATAGATTCAAGCAAACCTGGAATGGAAAATTGGAGTGCCTCTCAAGATTAGCAAATAATATTATGTCATTGTCTCTTTATTACTTTAACAGTCTTGAGGCAACAACTGACATAGAAAAAGGCTAGGGTATAATTTCTGAAAAGATGAGAACTCTCTGTAAAGTTTTTCTTGTGAAGTGTTGGAGAAGAACATGGCTGTGATTGGATCTGGTTGGTCTCCCCAAGTTCATGTGCTGGAAGTTTGGACCCAGTGTGGCTGTGTGGAACATTTAAGAAATGGAGCCCTGGGTAGAGGTGGGGTGCTGACCTTGGAAGAGATTAATATAGCTCTTTTGGTACCCTGGTTAGCTCTCACAAGAGCAGGTTACTGTAAAGTGAGGATACCTGTGTGCTTGGCCCCTCTGCCCATGGCCATTTCCTGTCCCACTTCTTTGACATGTTATAAAGCAGCCAAGGGGTTTCTCACCAGAGGCCAAACAGATGGGGCCACCTGATCTTGGACTTTCCGCTTCCAAAACTAACTAAATAAACCTTTTTTTTTTTTTTTTTTTTGCATGAAACACCCAGTCTCAGGTATTTTGTTATAGTAACAGAAAACAGACTAATACAAACACACATTATTTTTAAGGTTTTTTATTTATTTATTTGACAGGTAGAGTTACAGACAGTGAGAGAGACAGAGAGAAAGGTCTCCCTTCCATTGGTTCACTCCCAAAATGGCCACAACAGCCGGAGCTGCACCGATCCTAAGCCAGGAGCCAGGTGCTTCTTCCCAGTCCTCATGCGGGTGCAGCGGCCCAATGACTTGAGCCATCTTTTACTGCTATCCCAGGCCACAGCAGAGAGCTGGACCAGAAGAGGAGCAACCAGGACTAGAACCGGCACCCATATGGGATGCTGGCACTGCAGATGGAGGATTAACCTAGTGAGCCACGGCGCCAGCCCCACAAACACACATTTTAACTTTTTAATATGTAGCTTTGTAGTGTCTTAATTTTTGAACAGTTAGAATATAGCCCTGATTTCTAAGTGAGAACACTATAAAAAGATATAAAACATGCAGGGGAAAGATCTCCTCTCTCATACCAGAAGACTGCACATTTGCACACCATTTAGCTCTTTTCTCCTTAACATTCTGTCTTGGAGAATTTCTGATTGGCACAGAGAGGGCTTCCTCGGTCTGGTACAGAAGCCTGGTCTCCATTACAGGGGTTGCAAAGGGAATGCCCTTTAGCCAGTCCTCTGTTCAAGCAGACTTAAATTGCTTGCAATTTTTCCCTCTTTCATAAATAGATAAATCTGTAGAAAATATTCTAGAAGTGAAGTTCTTGAAAACAAAGCAAAAAAGTGTAAATGCACTTACAGTTTTGATGAATATTCCCAATTTTTGTTCAAGAAATTGCAACCATTTTCTTTCCTGTTAATGATGTGAGAGAGGGCCACACTTTGGCTGATGCTATGAAATCAAACTCAGGAATCTGAAAGGTGGAAAAAGCACATGTCAACGTGGTCTCATTTTGCAATTCTTTTAATATAAATATGTGATATGAATGTGGTAAGATCCTTGAAGGCTAACTGCCTCAGTTTTTACTTAAATATTAATTTGGTAGTTATCACATAGACAAAAATAGAGTATGCTCTCTGCAGTCATACAAACATGGTATGAAGTCTGGCCTGAAGAGACAACCCATGTCTCAAAGCTTGTATGGGTCACACGCTGGCCAGTGGTGGATCAGTGTCCTGCGCACCCGTGCTGTGCTCCTTCCTCCCCGTGTGTCATGGACATGAATGTGAGGTGGAAGCGACCTCATGCCCAGTCCCAGGGGTGGGTTCCAACTGGTGCATGTTCGCTGCTGTGATCCCATCTTTCCTGCCCTGGGGATCAGTTGATGGTGGGCAGACCTAGGTCCCTGGCACATGGTCCTTCCAGCCACAGTGACTAGCTCAGAGGGGACAATGTGAGCAAAGTTCAAGTCTTTGGGTTACTTGCTGAGGCAGCAGTTTCTCTTTTCCCTCTAAGTGAAGGAGGAATCATGGCCTTTGCTGTGACAGCAGCAGCAGTGTGGAGAAACAAATCTGGGAGCACAGGACGGTGGGGACACAGGGCCTGAGCCCAGAACAAACTCTGGGCTCCCCTGTTTCACAGCAAGAAGTTCCCTGTTGTGTTCAAGCCAGTTTGCATTGGGGTTTCTATGACATGAAGTGGAGACATCTGGATGACCGGGGCTTAATCACTCTGTCAGTAGTAACCTGATTCCTCTCCATTTAACCTAGGTTGTCAGGCAGTTACTGGGATACTATTCTATAGCATACAAGGTTTTTTTTTTTTTTTAAGTTTTTTTTTCTAATTTTAAAAGTTTTGTTTCCTGCATAATTGTGTTTTTTTTAAAAGGTTTATTTATTTATTTGAAAGTCAGAGTAACATAGAGAGAGGAGAGGCAGAGAGAGAGAGAGAGAGAGAGAGAGAGAGGTCTTCCATCCGATGGTTCACTCCCCAATTGGCCACAACAGCCGGAGCTGCGCTGATCTGAAGGCAGGAGCCAGGAGCTTCTTCCAGGCCTCCCACGTGGGTGCAGGGGCCCAAGGACTTGGGCCATCTTCTACTTCTATCCCAGGACATAGCAGAGAGCTGAATCGGAAGAGGAGCAGCCGGGATGAGAACCAGCGCGTATATGGAAGCCGGCGCTTCAGGCCAGGGTGTTAACCCACTGCGCCATAGCACCGACCCCACATAATTGTGTTCTAAGCCTTCAAAGAAACAGGGTAGATTATGACCCTTCCTAGAACTGCCCCTCTTTCTGAAATGCATGGCACTCTTGGCCACCCTGGTGATGATACCAGGGTTCTCACACTAGGAGGCTGCCACCATCACAGACCCTAAGGAGGGACTCCAAACTTTGGTACTGAATCATATAAAAGACTAAAGGTATGGGCATGTGACTCAGCCATTGAGTTGCTGCTTGGGATGCCTGCATCCTGAACCAGAGTCCCTAGTTTGAGTCCCAGCTACTTTGCCTCTGATCCAGCTTCCTGCAGTGTACACCCTAGGAGGCAGCAGGGAATGGCTCAAGCATTTGGGTCCTTGCTAGACATGTGGGAAGCCCAGGTCAAGTTCCTGGCTCCTGGCTTTGACCTGGCCCAGCCTTGGCTGTTGTGGGCATTTGGAGAGTGAATCAGCAGATGGAGAATCAGTCTCTCTTTCTCTGTCTCAAAAATAAAATGAAATATAAATTAAAAGACTGAAGTGTAAGCCGGTGCCACGGCTCATTTGGCTAATCCTCCACCTGCAGCAGCGGCACTCCTGGTTCTAGTCCCGGTAGGGGCGCCGGATCCCATCCCGGTTGCTCCTCTTCCAGTCCAGCTCTCTGCTGTGGCCCAGGAAGGCAGTGGAGGATGGCCCAAGTGCTTGGGCCCTGCACCTGCATGGGAGACCAGGAGGAAGCACCTGGCTCCTGTCTTCAGATCAGCGCAGCACGCTGGCCGTAACGGCCATTTGGGGGGTGAACCAACGGAAAGGAAGACCTTTCTGTCTCTCTCTCTCTCTCACTGTCTAAATCTGCCTGAAAAAAAAAAAAAAAGACTGAAGTGTATATTAAAGAAAGCTTTAAAAGTAGTAACTTCTACACTATACATGTTCCACATATGGCCTTAGCTATTGTCCTGTCTCATTAAAGCATTCGAGATGTGTACCCATCTTGTTAAGGGGCCGGGCTCCTCGCGGGCCTGTTCCAATTCTCTGTTCTCCCTCTATGCTTTCTCCACTGCTCTGTTATGCCCCTGTGTCAGGTGCTTTTCCACATCCTTCCCCAGGCTCTGTGAGAGTGGGCCCTTCCCTCTCCCCCTGGGAGAGCATTGCCTGCACACTGCTCGGAAGCCTTCCAAAGTCTACAACGTGAGAATGCACTGGCAGCTGGAATGCTGCAGCAGCAGGGAGCCTGGGGCCTTTGTGCTCGCCATAGGCTTCTCTGTTCTCCAACAGGGGCTTCTCTTGGTGCCAGGTGGGGGTCTGTGAGCTCCAGCCCAGCCCACAGGCCCCTCACCCATTGTGCACCGGCTCATCCACGAATCAGGGCAGAGACCACTTCTCTCTCTCTCTCCATAAGTCAGGCTTTCAGAGAAGACACTTATCCAAAATACCTGGCAAAATACCTGGCAAAAACAGCACTCAACAGATTAGTTCTGTCTCTTGCCCTTGGATACCAAGCAATTTTATTACACATGTAGGAGTACCCAGTGGGACTCCCAGATGGAGATAATTGTGTGCCTGTATGTGTTTGTTTTACCTGTTCTTCCTAGAGAGATGTCTACATTTATCTTTTCTCTACTGATGCAATGTTTTCCCTTCACACAGCACCCCCAGTGGTGGTCACATCTTGTCACCACCACAACTTTCAAAGGGCTCTGGGCTGTGCATAGGCAGCAATTCATAAACCCTATGGTGGTTACGCAGACGCTGCCAATGCTGGATTTTGTCAGAAGAACAGTCAAGATGGCATCCGTGAGCTTGGTGGGGAAGGCAGCTTAGCAAAGTCATTGCAAAGAAAAGAGCATCAGCCGGGGGGATGTGTTTTTTCTTTTTTTTGGTAAGACTTATTTATTTTTTTATTATTGAAAGTCAGAGAGAGAGAGAGAGAGAGAGAGAGAGAGAGAGAGAGAGATCTTTCACCTGCTGGTTCATTCCTCAAATGGCTGCAACTGCCAGGTTTGAGCCAGAAAAAAACCAGGAGCCAGGAACTCCATCCTGGTCTCCCATGTGGGTGGTAGGGGCTTAAGTACGTGGGCCATCCTCTTCTAACTTCCCAGGTGCATTAGCAGGGAGCTGAGTGGAAAGTGGAGCAGTGGAGACTTGAACCAGTGCTTTGACATGATATTCTGGCAACACAGGCCATGGCTTAACCCACTGCACCACAACACCAGCCCCTCTTTTATTTGTAAATAGTCATCATTTGAAATCAGTATCACCACTGTAAGAATGGGAGAGCAGTGAAGAGAAATTAAGCCAAAAACTCACCTCTGAAATATCTATATAATTAAGCAAATCGACATTTGATTTGGGTGTCTCTGAATGTATTTCTCAAGTCATTTTTTTCACCTTAGTTAAGGGAAACATTAACCAAGTGTTTAAAAATTGTTTTTCTGCATCATATCTACTTCATTATGTTTTTAACATGGTTAGGAAATCGAAGTAGATCTCTTTTTTCAGACTTGAAAGTTACTCTTTATTCAGGTTTTACATTGTCAACAAGAACTAAAATGAGGACTCTGAGCTCTGATGGGCATCCCATAATATTTGATCTGATATTCACATAGGGGGTTGCTGATATATTTATGAATGTGCTCGAATTCATAAAAATAATTTCCAGCTAAATTAAAGCTCATCCTCCCAATTTGCTCACTGTTTCCATTTAGACAGGTTCTGAGCATTGGGCATTTGTGCCTGTGGTTCCAGTTTGTTCTCTGCTGTAACTCGGGGTGTTAGAACACATGTGGAGAATAGTACACAGCTGTCCTGGAGGGTCAGAATAACAAGGTGTCTGATCAGTTCTCTGCTTCTGATTTTCCGCCTTGACCACAGTGCTATCGGCAAAGAAGCGATGAGACCAGTGCAAAGTGATATTGCACCTGAATGACTTGGAACCCTTCATCTGTTAGAGGTGAAAGACGTGTCAGTGACGTCAGTGATCATAACCAGAGAGGGGGCCAACGGTGGTGAAGTTATCTCTCCCAGCTCTCGTACCTGCTTAGGCCATGTGCTGAGCCAGCAGGTCGAGGGGAGCAGAGCATGGGATCCAGCTCTTCAGGGTCCATTTATTATTATTTATCATTTACTTTTTATGTACTATCACCCCATGCCAAAGTTCAACTGTCAGAAAGGAAACCAACAGAAAGACAAATTGTTTCCAAGGATGTTTGAGGGACAGGAAAAGACAGGGAATGTTTAAATTGCATACAACGCAGTTGCATTTTAAATTTTTAAAAAAAATTAAAAATTTGTTTGCAAGGCCGAGTGACAGAGACATCCACTTCCATACTCTCATTTACTCTCCAAAGACCAGCTATAGCTATGGCAGAACCAGGCTGAAGTCAAGGTCCCACAACCCAATCTGGGTCTCCCACAGGGGTGGCAGAAGCCCAAGTCCTTGGGCCATCACCTGCTGCCTCCCAGGAGGCACTTCAGCAGGACGCTGAAATTGGGAGCAGAGCCAGGACTGGACCCGGGGCCACTCTGGCATGGGATATGGTTGTCCCAAGTGGCAGCTTGAGCACTGTGCCAAATGCTTGCCCCACAGGATGGTTATCTTGAACAGGTCGGTTCTGTGACCTTAACTTTTAGGTTTCTTTAGGGCAATGCAATTTAGTAAATGCTTGTGCACATTAAGCGATCATTAATTTAAGTGTCAATTTAAATGGAAAGAGCAGTCGGGCAGCAGAGGGTGATGGGAAGGCAGCCCATTTGTCAGGCACGTATTTCTCTCTGCTGCTACACACATACTAGAAACAGGTCTCTCAGATGCTGCATGCATCGTAAAAAGGCATTTTATACTCCGTAGCTACTCAGTCTTCCCTGGTAGTGTGAACCGAAGGTAGGATGTGGTTCTCAGGGCAGGGTATGCATGTTCTCTGCTCTATCTCCCCTGAACTCCCCCAGCTTCTCCTACAGGGTAGGGGAACAGTCTGTGTTGAAATCAATGAGGAGCCTTTGGCTTTTTGTTTGATTTATTTGAGTGGCAAAAAGACAGCAATGGGGTGGGGGGGAGAAGGGAGAGGGGAGAGGGGAAAGGGGAGAGGCTCAGAGAGGGGAGAGAGAGAGAGAGAGAGAGAGAGAGAGAGAGAGAGAGAGATGGAGAGAGTGAGAGAGCGATGGAGAGACTGAGAATGTGTCCATATGAGATTTCTCCCTGTCCAAATGCCCACAAAGGCCAGAGCTGGGCCAGATGGCAGTCAGGAGCTGGGAATGCAGGTCTGCCACGTGGGTAGCAGGAACCCCATCACCTGAGCCATCACTGCTGCCTCCTTGGCTGCCTTCTGTCTCAGCAGGAAGCTGGAGTCAGGAGCTGGGGTTGGGAATTGAACCCTGGCACACTGAAATGAGATGCAGATGTCTCAACTGGTGTCTTAGCTGCTGTGACAAATGCCCAGTGGGCAGCGTTTTTAACAATCTCACAGAGGATGTGATCACAGGAATATCACTTATATCATTAACCCTGAATTCTACAAAAAATGAGTTAAACATTCTTGTGTTAAGAGAACAGTTTTTTAAATGGACACCATAGAGCTTTCTATATTACCTGGTGAGCGGTCCACACGGTGTTCTTCTTGATCCCCAAAACTTACAGGAAAGCTGTCACAATGTCCGAACCCTTGACGTCCCGCAAATGAAGGATGAGGATGTCCTCAGATTCCTTGCAGCAGGAACCCAAGGTGGCACCAAACTTGACTTTCAAATGGAACAGCACATCTACAAAAGGCAAAGTGGTGGCATCTACATCACACATCTGAAGAAGACCTGGGAGAAACTTCTGTAGGCATCTTGTGCCATTATGGCCATTGAAGACCCTGCTGATGTCAGGATGATCTCCCTCAGAAACGCTGGCCAGAGGGCTGTGCTGAAGTTTTCTGCTGCTACCTGAGCTACTCCTACTGCTGGCTGTGGCACACCTGGAACCCTCACTAACCAGCTCCAGGCAGCCTTCCGGGAACCAGAGCTTCTGGTGGTTCCTGATCCCAGGGCTGACCACCAGCCTCTCACGGAGGCATCTAATGTGAACCTGCCTACCACTGCTATGTGTCACATAGACTCTCTTCTGTGCTCTGTGGACATTGCCATCCCATGCAACAAGGGAGCCCACTCAGTGTGTCTGATGCGGTGGATGCTGGCCTAGGAGGATCTGCGCATGCATGGTACCATCTCCTGTGAACACCCCTGGGAGGTCATGCCTGATCTCTACTTCTGCAGAGATCCTGAAGAGAATGAAAAAGAAGAGCAGGCTGCCGCTGAAAAAGCTGTGACCAAGGAGGAGTTTCAGGGTGAATGGACAGTCCCAGAGCCCAAGTTCATGGCTACTCAGCCTGAGGTTGCAGACTGGTGTGAAGGCAGCAGGTGCCCTCTGTGCCTATTCAGCAATTCCCTAATGAAGACTGGAACACTCAGCCTGACCCTGACATCCGGGCTGCAGAGCCCACTGCTCAGGCCATCGAGTGGGTAGGAGCAACCCTCAGGTGGTCTCAAGCTGCTCTTCATAGTCTCTGAAGCAAAAATGGAAATGAGGCTGATGGAAGATAAACATGTTTCTAGGGGAAAAAAAAGGTCATCATAGAGACATAAAAGTTCAGTGGATCCAACAATCACTCATTAACAAAACTCATAATGTTTTGTTAATATCTTGATTAACAAGAATAAGAAAAAAAAATACCAAAAAGAGTATTGCGACACCTATCTCCTACAGGATGCCTGCTGTGTGCTAGGCACTGAACCACATACTCTACTGCTGGCCACCATGGAAGATAGAGCTTTATTTATTTTTATTTGAAAGGCACCAGCGACACACCCATACCCACACCCACACCCACACCCACATTTGGTTTTCCATCTGCTGATTTACTCTCTGAATGGCCATAACAGACAGGACTGGGCCAGCATGAAGCAAGGTGCCCACGTCCGTGGCAGGGACCTGAGTGCTTCAGCCATCGTCTGCTGCCTCTCAGGGTGCACATTATCAAGAAACTGGACTCAAAATAGGAGTAGGGACTCAGATCCAGGCCTGCTGCACCAACCACCCATCCTAAGGTAAAGGTTATGTTACTGTCTTTTTCAGGGGGAAAAAAAAAATCAGTTTGTAAATATTTTCAAGGAATTCTCCATTGTGCCACTAGATGGCACTTTCGCACCTGTCTTTGTACCATCTTAATGTGCGTGGGTAGAATGCACTTAGAGGCTTAAACAAATGCTGTGTTTGTCTTATCTGGGAACATTCAATCAAATCAACTGCTTCCATTCAAACACACTTGACTTTTTCAAATACAATTGCACATATGCAGGCTCTGGACAGCACTTTCTCCTTCCCTTCCTTTCCCTTCCCTTTGCTGGCTGTCTGAGCCCCAGTGGCCTGCCTGCCGTGGGCCAGTGTGAACAGTGCTGTCCTCCTGGGACACCTCCGGGGCTCAGTGGGAGAGCGGACCCGTGTCCCACCTTTCCCTGCTGGCACTCAGCTCAGAGCCAGCTCCTGCCATTTCTCCAGTTTCCTTTCAGCTGTGCCTTCCTCCCTAGGTTTTCATGGCCCCAGCTTTCTCTCCTTCTCCATGTCTTCTGTGCTGAATGTGGGAGCTTAATCCCTGCCTTGGTTATACAAATTATAGGATGACACTGTGTATTTTTTTTAAAGGTTTTTTTATTTATTTGAAAGGCAGAGTTACATAGAGGAGGAGAGATTGTCTATCTGCTGGTTCACTCCCCAAATGGCCCCAACAGTGAAGCCAGAAGCTTCTTCTGGGATTCCCACATGGGTGGCAGAGGCCCAGTGACTTGGGCCATCCTCCCCTGATATCTCAGGCACATTAGCAGGGAGCGAGATCAGAAGTGGAGCTGCAGGAACCCAAACTGGGGTCCTTATGAGATGCTGGCACTTCAGGCAGAGGCATAATATCACTGATATTGTATTTTTATTTTATTTTTAAAAGATTTATTTATTTATTTGAAAGGCAGGGTTACAGAGAGGCAGAGAAAGAAAGAGAGGGAGAGAGAGAGGTCTTCCATATGCTGGTTCACTCCCCAGATGGCTGCAATGGCTGAAGCTTTGCCGACCCAAAGCCAGGAGCCTCCTCCAGGTCTCCCACGTGAGTGCAGCGGCCCAAGCACGTAGGCCATCCTCTACTTCTTTTCCAAGGCCATAGCAGAGAGCAGGATCAGAAGTGGAACAGCTAGGACTAGAACCGGGGTGCATATGAAATGCTGGCACCGCAGGTGCGGCTTTACTCCCTAAGCCACAGTGTGGGCCCTGACGTTGTATTTTTAAATCCAAAGAAAACCCTTTGAATACAGAAGGCTTAGTGACAACAGAAAACATCCTTGCCCTTCCCAAGATACACACATAGAACACACACACAATCACTCCAAGCCTTCATGGCCAGATTCCTCCGCAGAGGTTGTCCCTGCAGCTCTGAGTTTCCTTTGCCCCACTACGTCAGGCCCTGCCTAAGCATACTCCAACCCTAGGCGAAAAACCAGGTTCTGTGCCCCTGCAGCTTCCAATATTTGTGAAGAGGTTTTAGAACTCCTTCTAGGTGCACAGCGTCAATCCGGATTTGTTAGTGTGGTCAGTGAACAAGTCCGAGGAACAGTCCTGCCCTCCCTCGTGGATGGTGTCGCCTAAGTGGGTCCGCTAGTTAGAGATTTGGTGACAAGAATTTCTGGGAAACCGGGATGTAGGCGCGATTATTCAAAGGGAGCCAGGGGAATCCTTTGTCACTCCCACATATGTTCACCAGAGGGCGCAGTTACCCCGTGAACGGACCTGGACTCCCCTCTAAATCCCATTTAACTGGGGCTTCAACTTGGAGCCCTTAGGTTTCCAACAGGTGCCACAGACCAGTCTCAGCTTGAGGGCCCTCTACCAAAACTATAATGCAGTCCCACAAGCTGGAGAGATTTAGGCATTGTGGGGGATCAAACCGTGCAGAGCCCCTGAAAAGTTGCAGTTAGGATCATTCGCGCCTGGCTCCCTGGAAGGTCAGAGACCTGTACCACTCAGCCCTGCTTGGCAACCCAGGATTGGGCCTGAACCACCCCAAGGCTTACTCATTGCACTGTTCGCTAAGTTCACCTCCAGGCAACCGAGAGGTCCCTTCTGAAAAGGAGTTTAGAGGACACACCTCTGGCAAGCTGACACTTATTTGAATGCCAGGTACTTCGGAGGGTAGGGATGAGGCCTTGAGAAGTGATATTTTATGCAGATGGAAGCCCTCACACTATTCACTAAAGGAAGACACTGAATATTAGGAAATATACAGCAAAGCTTTCACATTTAAGTACTATTTGGGAATGAATTTGAGTTCCAGAATTCTCCTTCAAACTTACCCTAAGTAATGACTGTTATAACACATAGGACTCAAAAATTCAAATATGAAAAACATTCAGAACTCTCATACTTAAACTAATGACATTGATCGTCATACCCATTATCCAATTCATCTAAGAAAAATCAATTGTTTTTTTGAGGCTTGTAACTGTAATTTTGAAATACTTTTAAAAATACCACAGATAATTAAATGAAGACTGCTAATTTATTTTTCATTAGGAGCACACATTGAAAATCTTTAAAATTATATTTAGATGATTTTTTTCTTTAAACAACTGTGGTGAATCTAAAATATAACTTATTGATAAATATTCAAGAAATGTTTCAAGATTTTATGTTGGCGCTACACATCTAGCTGTAATTATCCTGTTGTCCATGCTTCTAATCATATAAAATTTCTGTTAAATATTTATTATGTTATTATCTGCTGAAAGTCAGAGTTACAGAGAGAGATGGAGTGACAGCTAGAGAGAGAGAGATCTTCCATTCACTGGTTTACTCCCTAAATGGCCACATCAGCCAGGGCTGGGCCAGGCCCAAGCCAGGAGTCCAGAACTCCATCCAGGTCTCCACGTGGGTGGGGTGCTTTCTGATGCTTTTCCCAGGTACATGAGCCGGGAGATGGATTAGAAACAGAGGAAGCAGGACTCAAACCCGTGCGAGGCTCTGGGATGCTGACACTGCAAGCAGCAACCTAACCTGCTGCACCACAATGCCAGCCCATACATGTTTAGAAATTTTTGCCTGTATTTTACGAATACAAACACAAGGCATGTTTCTTGTTTTTATGAATGCTTGTTCATGAAAACATCAAAATTCAGAGATGTGTATAAAAATTACCCATGATCCCAATGTGCTGTTCATGGTTTGACTTAATTCTTTCTGGTGATTTCTATATTTACAGACTCTGGGAATAATGGAATTAAAAAGTTTATTTTGGTGCAAAAATTTTTGAAATCCACGCATAATTTTTTCATAATATGCCTTTTCTGTGAACATTTTTGAAGACTTCTGATATTTGAATACAGATTAAAAAAAAGTTCAGCACAGAACACAGGCGGATTTGGATAAAAATGAGACAAATCACATTTGATGTGAGTGGATTTAGGCTGGTTTGATCTCTGGGTAAATGTGAGGTTCCTTCCGTGACCATTTCTCATGATTAGAGGAATGCATCAGCTCTCACGCTATCCCCATAAGCTCACTGTGGATGAATCTTTTTCTGATTTCTGCCAAATCTGCAAATGTTTACCAACAAGCAGGTGCAGAAGCAACTGTAGAAGCTGCTGTGTAGCTTAGCGTGTCCTGCCCGCTGCCTTGATATCCTGCCTCACACATGGTTTAAAAGGTTACTGAGAGGGGGAAACAGCACTTGGGGAGAAGGACCAGCCAGCCTGGAGATTGGGCTCCGTGGGCAAAATCTCAGCCATAGCCAGTCGGGTAGAGCCGTGGCCATCAGACTCAGCACTGTGGGCACAACTGTGGGATGAATGGGCTTCTTACACTCTACTCGCCCAAGGGTCCTGGGATCCGTGGGATGTTTCTAACACCACAATTTTTGCTCTTTTATTAATGAATAAACTCCCTGGCACAGATTTCAATATCACCATCTGAAATACAGGTTAAGCATTCGTAATCAACAATGCTCCAATTTCCAAAACCTCTGAGCACTAATGACATGCCACAAGTAGAAAACTCTGAACCGTAAAATGTTGTTTCATGCCCCAAATTATTTAATAACATCCCTTTTAACCTATGTGTGTACAATGTATATGAAACACAAATTTCATATTTAGGGTTGGCTTCCCTCCCTAAAATACTTCTTTATAATAAGAAAATCAGAAATCTGAAACACTTCTGACCCTAAGCATTACAGATATGGGAAATTCAACTTGTAATACCTAGCCACAACTGGATTAGGGTTTTTTTGTTGGTTTCCTTTTTAATTTTTAAATTTTTCTATATTTAAAATTTATTTATTTTATTGAAAAGCAGAGATAGTGAGAGAGAGAGAGAAAGCAAGCGCGAGAGTGAGAGATCCCATCTACTGATTCACTATCCAAATGCCATAGCAGTTGGGGCTGGGACAGGCCAAAGCCAGGATCTAGGAATTCAATCCAGGTCTGTTATGTGGGTGGCAGGGATACAAGCCATCACCTGCACGCCATGGTGTGTATTAGCAGAGAGCTGGAGTTGGAAGGAGAGCTGGGGCTTGAGCTCAGACACCCCTATATGGGATGTAGGTGTCCAAAGCAGCACCTTAAATACTGCACCAAATGCCCACCCCACTCTCTGCCTAGACTGTTGATTAGGGTGTGCTGGACAGTAACTAACCATTCCTTTCAGAGTAGCCTGCTCCACACATGCACCACACAGTTTATATTCGACTGCTCCCTTTCATTCTTCCTTCCTTCCATCTGTTTTCAACACTGAAGTCAGTGACCCTGACCAAACATGCCACTCTCTCCCTCTCTGAACTCTCAAAGCTCCCCATCAGTCACATTCAGAGCAAAAGGCATCATCCTTCCGGTGGATCACGAGGCCCTCCCAAACCCTGCCAGGCATGTACAGATTAGACATTTAATATTTTTGCATAAATAAATGAATGAAATGATGACTACTGAAATATTTTAAAAATAAATTACTATACTGGCAACATAATAGATTTTTCATTATAGTTCAAGTGTGTTTTTGAAAATTCCTACTTTAATATTTTTAATCTCTAGCTATTATGCACTAGCAGAATGAAAAGTTGTTCTACTGCCGTAGGGAGTTCCCAAATTTAATCTAAAGACAACTTAACTATTGGAAGGAGCTTATTTATTATGAATTTAATTTTTAGTACCATTGTATCCTACAGTGAAACTTCATAGCATGGTACCATCTGATAGTGAGATGTTTATTTTTCATTAGCATTTACATCCAATACTTCATTTTATGTCATCACAGATAACTATTGTCTGCTTCTTACTAATCATCAATTTTTTTGAGCTTTAAAGAGAAACATTTTTAAGAAATAAAAAATATGCTCAATTGTACAGCACTCAAGGCTGCCATGGTTAAATAGATGCCATGGATATTTTACTAATTTAATATAATTTCTGAAAATTTCTTACTTTTATTTTTTCAAGGTTTATTTATTTATTTTCATCTACTTGAAAAGAAGAGTTGCAGAGAGGGAAGGAGAGGGAGGGAGGGAAGGGAAGAGGGAGGGAGAAAGAGAGAGAGAGAGAAAGAGAGAGAGAAATATTATATCTTCTATTTCCTTCTCCAAATGCCCAGTACAGCAAGGGTTGAGCCAGGCTTAAGCCAGGAGCCCAGAACCCCATCCAGGTCTCCCACCCATATGGGTGGCTGGGGTATAAGCACTAGAGACATCATCTATTGCCTCCCAGGATGCATAGCAGGAAGCTGCATTAGAAGCAGAGTCACCAGGACTTGAACTGCTGCTCTGCTAGGGGATGTAGGTGTCCCAGCAGCAGCCTAACCTGCTGAGCCACACACTTTATCCTTCTACTGAGTGGTTATTCTGTCTGACTGAAGCTGCAGCTGTGTCCTCTGCTCTGTGGGTGTGTGGGTATACCCACATGGAATGGGGTATGGTCAGCGTGTGGATGGAGACAGTGTGGTAGAGGGAGTAATGTCCTCCCCATCCATGTGGTGTCCACATCTGGGTCTCTAAAACCTGTGACTAAATTACCTGACACAGAAAACAAGGGGTCTGACTAATGTGATTAAGTTAATAATCTGGACGAGAGAGAGTTCTGCATTGTCCTAGTGGTCTAAAAGGATCATCAGGGTCCTTCTCAGGGGTAGTCAGGAGGCTCAGAGAAGAGGCGACACAAAAGCAACATGGTGGAATAGTGTGAGGAAAAATCCAGAAGCCAAGGCACACACGTGGCCTCTAGAGGCTAAAAATGGTGGAAATGAGTTTGCTCTCAGAGCCTTCAGAAGGAACCAGCCCTGCATACACTTCGACTTTAGCCCAGTGAGATGAGATGAAATTGGACTTCTGACTTCTAGAAGGGAAGAAATTTGTGTTGTTCCCAGCCACTAGGTTTCTGGGGATTTGATACAGTTGCAGTGGGAAATGATGCACATGGCTTTAAGAGCTTCCCTCTAGGTGGACATCACTGATTTATTACATGACAGGATCAAAGGGCCAATGACTACACTGAATGATTCATTTTATAGGGGCAGTCACTGCTCAAAGTCTCCCCTGAATGTAAACCCTTATTATTCCAGATGGCCATTTGTATTAGTAAGATTTCCACCATGGATCCCAAGGCCAGTGATTTTGTCATAATTGTCTGAAACTCCATACTTATGCAAGACGAGCAACAGGAGATAAGGCAGAGAGTAAATCTTGAAGAAGCTGCCTCCACTTAGAACTGTCTTGTGGTCAAATGCCAGGGCGTAGGTTAGCCATGCTGTCAGTCCATTGCTCCTGACTACACACAAACTTATGGGCTTTGTGAACACACACAGGGAGGTGGATGGCTGATTTCATTTGTGCAATGCACCATGAGGCCAAGGCTTACTTGGCTTTGCTCTATCCCAGTTCACCCTCTTCATAAAGTCATAGCTTCTGAGGAAAACTAACTTCTTTAAAATAATGCATCTCCTTTTCCTGTAAGAAAAATGGACATGTAGCAAAGCAAAACTCAACTGCCTAGAGAGCCAGGGACCTGCTTTAGATGTCCCGTGCAGCTACTCTGTGACACTCTTGTAGTCTGTATTAAATAGATTGTAACCTTACATTGTCAATTCCTTCCAGTCAGGAGCCCTGAAATTGTTTTTTTCTCTGATCCATCACCAAGGCCTTTGCTTTGATACCCCTACATATGTACGCTTCTCTTCATCTTTGCTGCTGCCAACCTAAACCAAGTCACCACCACCACCTCTTTGCTGCTGAACTTATGTGTTGGCTCCTGACGGGTGTCTGAGCCTTCACTTTTTGTTTTCTTGCAACTCATTTTCTGTGATTAGCCCCACCAATATCACTCTAGGTCTTTGATTTCTGTCAAAATTCCTACCTATTGCCCTATGATTCTTAAGGCCCCAAGTCAGCTGGCTCCTGAGTCTGTTCAATTCTATCCTAGTAATATTTGTCCTCTTGCATCATTTTGCACTGCAGAGGACTGAGTGACTAAATCCCTGCAATATCCTTGGGTTGAATCCCTAACCCTCAAGTCGATGGCATTAGAAAGTAGGACCTTTTGGGAGGGTAAGGTCTCAATGAGATCACTATCCTTTATAAAAGAAAATCTAGACAGCTAACTAATCTCTTCCGCTATGTGAGGACACACTGAGAAGGAGCCTTCTGTGAGCGGGTGGGCCCTCTCTGGACACTGGATCTGCTGATGCCTTGATTTTGGACTTCCAATTTCCAAGATTGTGATTCCTTTTATAAGCAACTGAGTTTACAGTATTTTGCTATATAGCAACTGGATCAGTCTAAGACATCTGCTGATGTACTTTCTGGATTTTTTTTTTTTTTTTTTGCTTTCTTCTGTCTGGAAGATACCATCTTCAGCCCGTCATTTGATGACTCTTAACTCATTTTTAGATCTTACTTCAAATGCCACATCCGTGGAAAAGATTCCTCCCTCACATTAACTAAATTAGACCCTCCCCACAGCCAACACTCGCACAATACCCTTCTTATGTCCTTATCACAATTAAAAATACCTTATTTGTCTTTCATCTATTTTCTATCATCAATATGAATAGATGTTTAAATAGCTTCTAAAATACAATTTGCTTTCAATAACTATTCAATAACTATTTGAATGAATAACTAAACGCATGAATGAGTTAATGAATCAGCAGAAAGTCCATTGCTTCTTATTGTCTATCATGAAAATCTATTCACAAAACCAAAGCAACATAGAATTTTAATTCACAATGTTTTTCTGTTTTCCCATGATTGCTACTAAAATTCAAGTTTCTGTGCATTTTTTCCCAGTATGAAATAATTGCTCTGAAAGATGTGTATCCAGGAACAGATATCTGCCACGAAGGAAAGCACTACCATCAACACAGCAAGCAGATAGCTGAATAGAGCTTTCTATTCACTGACGGGACTCCATTAAAGGTCAACAAAATGTTGAGATGGGTTACCACTCTAAAAAGTTGCTGTTTAAACCTAGGAGGGTGTATGAAATATGCTTTGAAACAAAGTAGAATGGAACAATCATTAGCTCTAAAAAGAGATCTAAATCCATCTGAAAGTCCTGTTAGATTTTCCAGAGTATTTTAGTATTGAGTCTTTTCCAATAGAGTAGAAAGAGAAAAACGGTGTGTGTGCGTGTGAGTGTGTATGTCTGTGTGTGAGGGCATGTGGGGGTGTGGGAATATGGGTGTGTATCTCTGTGTGTGACTGTGTGTGTGGAATGTGTGTGTGGAGTTGTGGGGGTTTGGGAGTCTGTGTGTGGGGGGGTGTCTGTGTGTGGAGGTGTGGGAATGTCGTTGTGTATTTCTGTGTGCGACTGTGTGTGTGTGGAGTTTCTGTGTGTGGAGATGTGGGTGTGTGGGTATGTATCTCTGTGTGGGGGGGGTGTCTTTGTGTGTGTGTTGGGTTGTGTCTGTGTGTGTGGGGGGGCACTTCTGGGAGACTAAGATTCTCTGATTGGTCATTAATCCATGGCACTTCTTGGAAAAAATCAGACACCTGCACTTGGAGCCATTCATAGCTTTTTTAAGCATGATAGTCTCATTTTTGTCAGTTAAAAATCTGAGCCAGGCCGGCGCCGTGGCTTAACAGGCTAATCCTCCTCCTTGCGGCACCGGCACACCGGGTTCTAGTCCCGGTTGGGACGCTGGATTCTATCCCAGTTGCCCCTCTTCCAGGCCAGCTCTCTGCTGTGGCCTGGGAAAGCAGTGGAGGATGGCCCAAGTCCTTGGGCCCTGCACCCGCATGGGAGACCAGGAGAAGCACCTGGCTCCTGGCTTCGGATCAGCGAGATGCGCCGGCTGCAGCGGCCATTGGAGGGTGAACCAACGGCAAAAAGGAAGACCTTTCTCCCTGTCTCTCTCTCTCACTATCCACTCTGCCTGTCAAAAAAAAAAAAAAAAAAAAAAAAAAAAATCTGAGCCAAAGCTCTTAACTGACTTGCAGACTCACTGCCACACTCTCAGTACCTATTCTTTATTTTTATTTTTATTTTTATTTTTTTATAGGCAAAGTTAGACAGAGAGAGAGAGAGAGAGAGAGAGAGAGAGAGAAAGGTCTTCCTTTTTCCATTAGTTCACCCCCCCAAGTGGCCACTACGGCCAGCGCGCTGCACCAATCCGAAGCCAGGAGCCAGGTGCTTCCTTTTGGTCTCTCATGCGGGTGCAGGGCCCAAGGACCTGGGCCATCCTCCACTGTCCTCCCGGGCCACAGCAGAGAGCTGGACTGGAAGAGGAGCAACCGGGACAGAATCTGGCACCCCAACCAGGACTAGAACCCGGGGTGCCGGTACCGCAGGTGGAGGATTAGCCTATTGAGCCGCAGCGCCAGCCTATACCTACTCTTAAGACACACGACCAATTTCACCACATAGAAAGCAGATGAAATTGGCTATTTCTCATGCATACATGAGAGCCTGTTCTTTCTAGTTGAGTTGAAACTTTTGAAATTGGCTATATTTGTTGGCTGGCGCCGTGGCACAACAGGCTAATCCTCCGCCTTGTGGCGCCGGCACACCAGGTTCTAGTCCTGGTCAGGGCGCCAGATTCTGTCCCGATTGCCCCTCTTCCAGGCCAGCTCTCTGCTGTGGCCAGGGAGTGCAGTGGAGGATGGCCCAAGTGCTTGGGCCCTACACCCCATGGGAGACCAGGAGAAGCACCTGGCTCCTGCCTTTGGATCAGCACGGTGCGCCGGCCGCGGGGGCCGTTGGAGGGTGAACAAATGGCAAAGGAAGACCTTTCTCTCTGTCTCTCTCTCTCACTGTCCACTCTGCTTGTCCAAAAAAAAAAAAAATTGGCTATATTTGCTTCCAAATATGTTGTTGTAAGATTTACTTTATATTGTAAGAAGTAAATAAATATATAAGCCCTGAAATGAAAGATATCCCAGTGACCAAAGTTGGAATAATTCAAGCAATAAAATGAATAATGTGGTATGAGCTGAATATCCCTTATCCAAAATGCTTGGGATTAGAAGTGTTAGAGATTTCATCTTTTTTTAAAATTTTAATATTTATGTATACATAATGACATATCTTGTGGATGGAACCCAAGTCTAAATGGGAAATTCCTTTATGTTTCATATATACCTCATTAATGTAGCCTGAAGATTTTTTTTTTACAATATTTTTAGTGTGTCTGCATTTTGTCTTTAATTTATCCATCACATGAGGTCAGGTTTGTAATTTTACACTTGTGGCATCACATCGGCACTCAGAAAATTTCAGAATTTGGAGTAATTCAGATTAGATTTCCAGATTAGAGATACTTAACCTATATTGGATTATATTCTAAAGTAAAAAAAAATTCATGCGTCCATCCTGATATAGAAATTATTGAATGAATAAAAAATGAAAGAGAGAGAGGAGAACTCTCTCATATAGATGAAGTCCAATGAACTTACACAGATCGCTCCTCTCAAGGGAGCAGGGCTTTATTCTCTGCCCCTGCTTAGTGACTTGCTTCCAAAGAATCAGGTAAGGTGGGTGCAAAAAGGTAATTTTACAGAGGAGAAACCGGTTAGGTAATCAAAGTTAACAGAATCAGTATTATGTCATGTTGATAACATGCATTATTTTAAAATAGAGTTATTGATATAGTATTTACATAACACACCATTCACTCAAAGTTCGCAGTTCAGTTACTTTCAGCATATTCACAGAATTGTGTCGCCATCAGTCTAATCTTAGAACATCTTCATCTCTTCCCAAAAGAAATGGCTTTCCTATGAGTTTCTCTTACATAGGCAATCACCAATCTACATTTGGTCCCTCTAGGTTTCCCAACTTTGGACATTTCATATAAATGGAATCATATAATACATAATATCACATCATACTATATGATTCTTTGTGACTGATTTCTTTCACTTTGTTTTCAAAGTTCAACCACGTTGTATCAAATATCAGCATTTCATTCCTTTTCATCACCAAACAATATTCCTTTGTATATGGATATACCTATTCTATCCATCTACTCATTCTGTAGAGATTTGGATTTTCTTTCTTTTTTGGATATTGTGAATAATACTGATATATGTATTCATGCACAAATGTTTGGGTAGACATATGTTTATCTTTTTTCTTTGGCATGTATATGTATGTGTGTATGTAGAATTTCTGGTCATCTGCTTAACATTTTAAAGAACAAACTGTGTTTGAAAGCACTGACACCATTTTACATTCTTAGTAGCGAAAGTCAATTTCTCTATACCTTTGCTAACACTTGTTATTGTCTGTCTTTTTGATTCCATAGCCTTCCTAGAGGGTATCTCATTGTGGTTTGATTCACATTTCCCCAATGACTAATGACATTGAGACCCTCTTTTATGTGCTTGTTGGCTATTTGTGTATCTTCTTTGGAGAAATATCTTTTCAAATATTTTATCTACTTTTAGTTGGATTATTTCTACTTATTATGAAGTTGTAAGAGTTGTTGAGATATTCTGGATACCAGTCCTTTGAGGATAAGTGATTAGAAAATTCTTTTAGCCATACGGTTGGCTGTCTTTTCACACTCTTGATGATGTCCTGTGAAGCACAGGATTTCGTTTTGGGGACTGGCTTTTCACCTAAAGGTTGACATTGCTTAGGATACCTGAATTTCATCTTGGCATGCTTGGGTTCAAGTCCAGCTCTGCTCCCAACTCCAGCTTCTTGCTGATGTGCACCCTAGTAGGCAGCAGGTAATGACACAGCTAGCTGGGACACTGCCACTCATGTGGGAGACTAGGAGGGAGTGTTTGGCTCCCAGCTTCAGCCTGGTCCAGCCCAGGCTGTCCGTGGCACATATTTGGGGAGTACATGGGAATTCTCTCTCTCTCTAATAAATAAAATAAATAAATGATGTTTAAAAGCGTTTATTTTTAATGGAATTCAATATATCTATTGCTTTTCTGTTGTTGTTTATCATTTTGACTTTATATCCAAAAAAACATGGCTTAACCCAAGGACACAGATTCAATCCTATGGTTTATTCTAAGAGAATTATAGATTTAGTACATACCTATGGTATATGATCCCTTTGAGTTAACTTTTGTATATGGTGTGACTTAGGAGTCCAAATCTATATTTTCCACGTGGATTCCACTTGACCTAACACCATTCATTGAAAATATTATGCTTTCCCTGTGCAATGGTCTTGGAACCCTTGTAAAAATCAATTGACCTTAAAAGTGGAGGGTTATTTCTGGACCCTCAATGCTATTCCATTGATTTGTGTGTCTAGACTTAGCCAGTTTCACACATTGTGCATTCCCATAGCAAACTCATTAGTAAATTTTTGAAATTGGGTAATGTGAGTTTTGAAACTTAATTATTCCTTTTAAAGATTATATTAGATATTTTGTATCCTTTGCATTACATCATTAATTTTTTGATCAGCTAGTCTATTTTTGTAGTAGAAACATCTGATATTCTCATAGTGAACCAGATCTATAGATCAATTTGTAGAGCATTGCTGTCTCAATAATATTGAGTCTTCTGATTCATGGATGTGGATTATCTTTACATTTATTTAGATCTCTACTTCATTTTATAGTTTTTAGTATGTGATTATTTTGTTAAATGCCTCTTTTTTAAATGTATCCTTTACAATGCTATTATAAATGGAATTTTCTTAGTATAATTTCTGAATTGGTCATTTCCAGTGTGTAAATTTGATTAAAAAAAAAGATTTATTTAATTTATTTGAAAGACAGAGTTACATAGAGAGCTAGCGACAGTGAGAAAGAGGTGCTTCTTCCAGGTCTCCCAAGTGGGTGCAGGGGCCCAAGGACTTGGGTCATCCTCTGCTGCTTTCCCAAGTGTATTAGCAGGGAGCTGGACTGGAAGTGGAGCAGTTAGAACTTGAACCAGCATCCATATTGGATGCCAGTGCTGCAGGCCAGGGCTTTAACCTGCTGCACCACAGAGCTAGCCCCAATAAAACTACTTTTTGTATTTAATCTTGCATCCTGACTCATTGCTAAATTGGTTTATTAGCACTAGTAGTTATGTGTGTGTGTTTATGTGTATGAATCCCTTAGGATTTTTAAAAAATACATATAAAAATGTGTTGAGAGAAGATATTTAAAATTTTTTTCTCAAAATAGGAACTCCTTTTTTCTTTTATAATTATCATTGAGGGCAGTGTTGAATGAAAGTGGTGAGAGCCGGCATTCTTACCTGGTTCTTGATCTCAGGGATAAATCATTGAGTGTTGCTCCATTAAATATGATCTTAAGTCTGAGTTTTCCATAGAGGCTTTATCATGTTGAGAATGTTTTCTTTTATTCCCTACTTTGTTAAGTTCTTATGAAGGTTCTCCCTAGACAAAGTTTATTAAACTTTTTTTTTCATCATGAAAGGGGTTTAGATTTTGTCAATAGCATTTTTTTGTATCTATAGAGTTACAAAAAATCAGCATGATTTGTCCTTTTTTTATTAATATGATGCATTTGATATATTTTTGAATGTTAAAATGACGTTTTATCATGATGATAAAGCATACTTGGTTGTGTGTCTATTCTTTTTTATATGCTGCTAGCTTAAGTCTGCTAATATTTTATAGTGTGATGTTGAGTATATAGGGATATCAGTTTGTAATTTTATTTCTTTACAGAGTCTTTAGTTACAGCATCATGATGATACTGGCTTTATAGAAGGAGTTGGGAAATATTCTATGGTTCTATGTTTTGCTGGCATTTGTTAATAATTAGTATTAATCACTTTCAATATTATATAGTACTCTCTAGTAAAGCCCTGTGGGCCAAAGGTTTTATTTCCTTGCCAAACTTTTTGAGTTGCCAATTTAATCTCTTTCTTGTTACAGGTCTTTTTAGGTTATCTATTCTTTCTTGGGTAAGTTTCAGTAGTTTATGTCTGTCCAAGAATTTTTCGTTTCATTTGAGTTATTTATCTATGGCATGCAGTTGTTCACTGTATTGCATAATATATACCTTTTTATTTCTGTAAGCCAATAATGATATTGCCTCTTTCAGTCCAGATCTGAGTCTTGTCTCTTTTCTTGGCGAATCTCACTAAAGGTTTGTTTATTCCATAAATATTTTCCAAAAATAATCAGATATATTACTAGGTTTTTCCTTTTGTTTTATATTCTCTTTCATTTATTTCTACTAAAATCTTCATTATTTCCTTTTTTTGCCTGCTTTGGGTTAGTCTGACAAAATATGGATGATGCATACCGATGGCCCTCAATTTAACAATGGTTCAACTTTGTGTGTTTTTTTTTTTTTTGGCTTTGCAGTAGTATTAAAGTTGTATGCATTCAGTAGGAACCAGACTTTGAATTCTGACTTTTGATCTTTCCCTAAGCTACTGATATGTAGTATGATATTCTCTCCTGAAGCCTGGCAGCATCAGTCAGTAGCAACTTCCAGCCAGCCACGTGATCACGAGCATAAACAACCTACACTCACAGCAGTGCTGTGTGGGTACCATATTATATGTAGATGCTCTTCAGCTTATGTTGGCAAATTCAAGTTGAAAATATCATGTCAGAAATCCATTTAATACACAGAACCTACTAGTTTATCTGCTTTTTCTTTTAATGGACTTTATGACTACCCAACTTGAAGTTCTAACAGCACATGATGTTACTGTCAAGTGCTTGAAAAATGATTTGTTTTTCCTCTCAAAACATTTGTATAACTTTATGACAGGTGTTTCCTGTTTTGATTAATATTCTGCATCCACAATACAAAAGATTTTACTAGATTCGTATTAAGCTGAAGCCAGGAGCCAGAAACTCTATCCAGGTGACTAATGTGGGTGGCAGGGTCCCAAGTGCTTGGGTCATCTTCCATTGCCTTTTGAAGTACATTAACAGGGAGCTAGACTGGAATCAGGACAGCAGGGACTGAAACTGGTGCTCTAATGTGGGATGTCAGCAGGCAGTGGCTTTACCTGTCGCAACACAACATTGGCCCCGGTGGGCTGATTTCTATTTGGAAATAGAGCATGAAATACTGATAATGCACTCAGTACGTGCCCCCGGAGGAGGTGATATTCTCATTTTTATTTCACATGCAAGAAAACTGAGGCAAGTAAAGGTTAAAAATGAGAGCAGCTGGTAAAAGACAGCCACAAAACCAAAGCTCTTGATGTATGGTTTTCTCTACTCCACGAGGGACCAATGAATGTGACTTCAGAACCAAGTTTAGCCTTTTGTCTATTTGGGCAAGTACAATTTTATTGGAACATAGCCATAATCATTTACTTGCATACTATCTATGACTACTTTTGTGTTATAATTTTAGAGCTAAGTAGCTGAAACAGAGACACTGTGGTTCCCAAAGCCTGAAATATTTATTATCTTGTGTTTAATCAGAAATTATGCTGATTCTAGCTCTGTTCTGCACTGCTTCTCATCATAACACCATCTGTTTCATGAGTACTGTGAAAAGCAAGGGTATGCTATATACTCATCAAAAGTACCTAGAAGAATGCATGGCACATTCAAGAAACTGCTACAAATTATTGTTGTTTTCAGTGTTGTATTATAAACAAAAAATGAATTTCTTTTTCTCAGCCATCTGTCTCTCAGTAATTAGTTGTACCCTAAATTATTTCTGTTTTAATCTTAGAGATGGGATCAACTTACCAGGCTGCCTTATGTTCTTGCTTGATGCCTTGTTTGAGTACTGTTTCCATCAGTCACATTCACAGAATGTCTGAAAGCTGTGGACGCTTGTCACGAGAAGAGGCTGTGTTTCTTTGGTGGTAAAGGATGCTGAGACGATCCACACTGTAAGAAGAAGAAAAGAGAAGCTCATTTGCAGAGAAAGACATTCTGATTTTTGGCAGTGCCAAAATGAGATTATCCTGTAATTGCCATGCAAAGGAGAGAGAAAAATCCAGTTTTTTTTTTTTTTTTTTTTTTTTTTTTTTTACAGGCAGAGTGGACAGTGAGAGAGAAAGACAGAGAGAAAGGTCTTCTTTTTCCATTGGTTCACCCCCCAATGGCTGCTGCGGCTGGTGCGCTGCGTCTGTCCGAAGCCAGGAGCCAGGTGCTTCTTCCTGGTCTCCCATGCGGGTGCAGGGCCCAAGCACTTGGACCATCCTCTACTGCACTCCCGGGCCACAGCAGAGAGCTGGCCTGGAAGAGGAGCAACCGGGACAGAACCTAGCGCCCCGACCAGGGCTAGAACCCGGGGTGCCAGCGTCGCAGGCGGAGGATTAGCCTATTGAGCCATGGCGCCGGCCAAAAATCCAGTTTAAAATCAGCTCTGGGCCAGCGCCATGGCTCACTTGGCTAATCCTCCGCCAGCACCCCGGGGCGCCAGATTCAGTCCCGGTTGCTCCTCTTCCAGTCCAGCTCTCTGCTATGGCCCTGGAAGGCAGTGGAGGATGGCCCAAGTCCTTGGGCTCTGCACCTGCATGGGAGACCAGGAGGAAGCACCTGGCTCCTGGCTTCGGATAGACTCAGCGCGCCAGCCGTGGAGGCCATTTGAGGGGTGAACCAATAGAAGGAAGACCTTTCTCTCTATGTGGGGCATTCATGCTCTGCTGACAGTAACCAGTGATGTGGCCGCAGCCACTCCCAGATCCAGTGACTCCCGCCTCTCACTTGGCTGCTCTAGAAAACCTGAGGTACCTCTAGATGTCACCCAGGGACCACCTGGTGGGGAACAGGATCTGCTTTGGGAAGGCAGAGTCTCTCCCCAATACCTCACATGTGGTCCATAAGAAACAACATTGGAAAAGATTCAGTACTGTTCAAGATAGAACAAAGAAGGTAGCTACTGTTTTTAATGGAAGCGTGGTTGTCTAACTCACTGGAAGTTTGTCAGAGGCACACAGAAAACTTCTATTTCATTTGCAGAGCTCATACTTTGTCTGAGTTCCCTTTCCTGGAGTTTTCTACAGCCCTCCTCTGTACAACCTGCTCTTCCCTCCCTGGCTGGTATCCCCCTTGCTCCAGGGGTATAGGTGGTCCTGAAAGCTTCTGCAACCACACAGGGTCTCTGATATCCTTGTGGGATATCAGCCACATCCTTCTCCCAGCAATTGGTCAAATGAAGTAAAATTAAAGCATTTCAATATTTATTTAATTACCCCAATTATTAGCCTGCCCTTTCATTTTCAATTTATTTTTACACTTTTTTTTTAATGAGTCATGGTGTTTATTAGCTGTCTTTAAATGCTTATTAAGCTGACCAAAGACTGAATCTCCCCTCAATTACAATTAATGTCCTCTAAAAACAAATCTATTTGTACAACATAACATTATATATATTTGAGATCACTGGATAAGTCAGGGATGTGGTGCATGAGCAAACATAAGCAAGAAAAGAGAAAGTGTGTATCTATTAATTCAGCAAGTTTAGATATGCAAGTTCACGACAACAGGGTTTGCTGTTTGGTACCATTGGGGGGTGAAAATTAGCACCAAACCCTAGGGTTTTTTTTTTTTTTTAATCTCGTCTCAGCTAATGTTACTTTAATTACTTCTAGAGGACACTGTCTAGTGGAACTATCTGGAATGATGGAAATTTTCTTTACTATGCTGCCCAGTGGAGTAATCATGAACCTCACATGGCAACTGAACACTTGTAATGCAACCAAGGAACCAAAGAATTGAATTTTTATTTAATTAAATTTAAATGGTCCTGTGCATCTTGTGGCAATCCTACTGAACTTCACAACTCTGGAGACTTGTGAATATTTTGCCATCCATTCTATGCACACTACACTTTGTTGACTGCAGATACTTATAATGAGCTTAATCCCACAAATTCACATTATGTTTGACCTAGAAGAAGCATATGATCACATGCATTGATTGTAGCTATGGCCACGTTGGACTTTCAGAAGCATTGAAAACCTTTGTGATGCCAATATCCTGCCATTCCTTGCCTTCATGCTGTGTGTAATTAAATGCAGTTTTATATAAATACACTCCATTTTATATACAGACACACAAACATCAAATACATTTAACAACATCCTATAAAGTGTAACAAAGTCCTATAAAGTTCTATTTGTTCCCTATGTTTTAGCTTTTTCATTTCAATGTATTTTTAAGTCATCAAATATAAAATTCTTTAGACAGCAAAATGCCCCCACTTTGCTAGTGTTCAAAGCACCTGTGCCTACTTATCTAAGCCAGCACTGATATTGCTCTGAGTAGCACAGAAAGCTATGGGATGGGAGTTGAGCGATGAGGAAAATTTCCCATCTCAAAATTCCTCAAGAGAGGGGAGAAGGGTTATGGAATGCCAAGGTTCTGATGAAAAGCTGAGAGGCTAACATACACATTCATTTATCATCTCACAGACGCACAAAACTCCGAGGAACTGTAGCTGTTGTCTCAAGTGGGCTGTTTTTGTCTGCAAAAATATTTCTTTTGGAAAAATTATACATAGAAACCTGCCATAAAAATGAGATGAAGAAGGAACCATTAAGCAGGAATGTAGAGAAGCTCCAGCACCATGCAGGGTCCCTGGAAAAGGGGCCGTCTGAGATTCCTGGGACACTTCAGGAAATGAGTTCAAAACAAATGACATCACTAGATGGAAAAAAATAAATGCAGAAAAACCCCTAAGTCAGCTATAGAAGCAGTGCTTGGCTTAAACCTATTCATCCATGGCTTAGTGCTAAGTGGTGTTTCCCTATGCTCAAATCTTCAGCACTGTGGCGTTTCAGCTGGAGACTGGCTGGCCAATCTCAGCAGGGCCCTGATAGGCCAGTTAAGAGTTATTGAGAGGAAGGAAATAAGCATTCACTGGCTATTACAGCAAGACATAACCATAACCTCTGTTCTGGTGAGATACCTCTGGGATCAGAGACTCCTGTTCGAACATGAGCCTGTTGAGGGTTGGGGAGGGAGTAGTGGGGGAGAAAGATAGACAGAGAAAGAAGGGAGAATGAGATGAATGAAACCTTTCTTTACATAATCTCTGTTCTTTGAAAATATCCAAAAAACTAGTTAAAATATTTAAACCTGTTATAAATATCCTAGTTATTCATCATAGTTAATGAAAGATCAGGTTGACAACACTTGTTCTATGGACTCCAGTTTAAGCTGGTCTTAAATACTTCCCCACCTCAGCCCAGCTCCAGTATATCATGCTGGAGACCAGCTCCAGCCAGTTCAGGGGCCCCAAGGTGTGAGAGGTGTCAGCGCACAAAGAAATGAGAGACACACTCACAGCAAGGCTGATGGCATGGCTCTGGCTTTCGAGCACCAGACTTTATTTTTGTATCATAAGCCACATAAGGATTTTTTCTTCTTTTTATTTATTATTTATTTATTTATTTTTTAATTTTTTGACAGGCAGAGTGGACAGTGAGAGAGAGAGGCAGAGAGAAAGGTCTTCCTTTGCCGTTGGTTCACCCTCCAATGGCCGCCGCGGTTGGTGCGCTGCAGCCGGCACACCGCACTGATCCGATGGCAGGAGCCAGGTGCTTCTCCTGGTCTCCCATGGGGTGCAGGGCCCAAGCACTTGGGCCATCCTCCACTGCACTCCCTGGCCACAGCAGAGAGCTAGCCTGGAAGAGGGGCAACCGGGACAGAATCAGTGCCTCGACCAGGACTAGAACCCGGTATGCCGGCGCCACAAGGCGGAGGATTAGCCTGTTGAGCCACGGCGCCGGCAGGATTTTTTCTTCTTACAATGAAAAGCCTGTTGTCCATTTTTTCTAATTACAGTTTCTTTGATTTTCAAGAGCATATTCAGAGCATGGGTTACAATCACAGACAGGTGTGAGATAACAGGCTGCCCACACAAGCCAAGGCCTCGAGTGCTGCTGAACTATGAATAAATTGGCTACATAAACTAGAATAGTACCTTCCTAATCTAATCTCTACTAGAAGCCCCAAGTTGAAAGCAGACCCTTTTTAAAATGTATCCCCGCTCTGCAGTTCTTTCTGTAATTCTTTAATTTCTTTATTGCACTTACTTAAAGGTTTACTTAGATCTATTCTACAGTTTTGACATCCTAACCATTGTAGTGTTTGTAGCATATAGTGAATTAAAGCTTTATTAATATTTATCTTTATTCTAGTGGGAAGCATATACCAGAGAACCTGTTGCCTTTTAATTCTTTTCCACAAACAGCTCAACCTTGCATAAAGCATTAACCCTTTTTTCTACACTAACATTCTGCTTGATTAAAATTCTACAAAGCAATGGACAGTTTGGAGGTTATGAGACTAAGTGCTCTTCCCTAAAATTAGGAATACAGCAATCATGAGCAGGACCACCAAAAAGCTCCGGCTTGCTTATGCAGAGTGTAGTTCCCATCAAACCTAAAACCACCAAGAGGACCGCAGTTGTCCTTCTCATGCCTTGCTGAGACAGACCTTCTGCTGTGACCTTGTCAGCCAGCCGAAGTTGCCTTGGCCTCATCAATATCAGTTATGCATATAATAATTGTTCAGACTTTACTTGGTTTTGATTACCATGGCATATCTGAGGTGCACTGGTCAGGAATTCTGTAGAAAATCTCAGCCTGGGTGTGTGCTGTTTTTCTTAGGATTAGACTGGGCTATGAGGTTTTGGGAGGACAAGAAAACACTGTTCCCATGTCAGCATACCAAGGGTACATCCTACTACCATGACTTATATCCATTGATGTTGACCTTCATCACCTGGCTGAGATAGTGCAGGTCAAGTTTCTCCACAGTAAAGTGACTCTTTCTCCCTATTTCCATACCCTGAACTTTGGAAGGTGGTAACTATGTGAAGTCTACACTTAAGGAGTTGAGAGATTTTTCTACTTCCTTGATGGTTGGGTATTTACAAAATTATCTGGCATTCTTCTGTACAGAGATTTGTCTAGACTCCTGCATATATTTACTAGACTAATTATATAAGAAATTGATTTTGTATTTTGGGTTGTAATCTGATCTGATAATACACTGATTTTGTTGAAATTGTTCCAACTTTGGTCATTGAGAGCTCTTTCAACTGGCTCTCAGGCATCATCTTGGGCAACTCACTGATATACTTTGACATCAGTGCATTGTTATATTTTTAAATAATATATACAAAGTGGTCTTAAAAATTCATGGAAAATATGTATTATGGAAAAATTGTGTGAAAGTCAATTTTTCATCAAAATAAACTTATCCTTTGACTCCACTTTTCATGAACTTTTTGAGGTAACTTCATATATCATAGATTACTGTAGACTATGGTTACACTATAGTAGGCTAAAAAACACTAGGACTAATTCCACCTTATCAACTGCCTCTCATCTAATCTCTGTCTCACTTATCTCTGCTCATTCTTTTTATCACTAGATAAGATTCCATTATATAATATACCTCAGTTGGTTTATCCATTTATCTTTTCATTGAATGACATCTTGATTGTTCCTGTCTTTTTTTATATATTATTTTAAGTAACATTTCTATACATTGTTGCATGCAAGTTTTTGTTTAGACCTAATTTTTGAATGAGTTGAATTAATATCTAGAAAAACAATTGTTAGAGTGTTAAGATTATATTGAGTTTTGTAAAATATTGCCAGACTGACTTATGAAATAGCTATACTTGGTACCAGCGCTGTGGCTCACTTGGCTTGTCCTCTGCCTGTGGCGCTGGCATCCCATATGGGCACTGGTTCTAACCCCGGTTGCTCCTCTTTCAGTCCAGCTCTCTGCTGTGGCCCAGAAGGGCAGTGGAGGATGGCACCTGCATGGGAGACCAGGAGAAAGCACCTGGCTCCTGGCTTCAGATCGGCGCAGCTCCAGCTGTAGTGGCATTTGGGGAGTGAACCAACGGAAGGAAGACCTTTCTCTCTGTATCACTCTCTCAGTGTCTATAACTCTAACTGTAAATAAATTAAAAAAAAAACTTCTTAAAAAATAGCTATACTTTTGCATTCTCACCAGCCATAGAATGGGAGTTCCTGTTGCTTCGCATCTTCACCCTCAATCAGTATTATATGTTTCTTTAATTTTAACCATTTTAACAGGTCATGTAGTGCTACCTTATTGTTTTTTATTTGTATTTCACTAACAACATATGATGTCAAACATATTTTCATTTGCTTATTTATTCATATTTTTGCTTATTTTTAAATAGGGTGTATATTTTGGATCCATGTCCTTTATTAGATATGTGTCATACACATTTTTTTCACCCAGTCTTTGGCTTGTCTTTTCATTCTCTTAACAGTGTCTTGTATAGAGGAGAAATTTTTAATTTCTATGTACTACAAGTTAATATTTTTGGTTGTTTCATAGATTGTGCTTTTGGAGTTATATCCAAAAAACTCATTACCAAACCCAAGTGCATGCACATTTTTAAAATGTTTTCCTCTGGAAGTTTTATAGTTTTGCATTTTGACAATTGGGTGTAAGATATATTTTCAGTTAATTTTTTTAAAAGTATAAATTCTATGTCTAAAACCATGCCCCCTCAGTTATTTCCCTATTGGGATAGATTGGCTGCCTCTCATTTAGTATTCCCAATCACCTGCAATAGTTGACAATATTTTCCTAAGAATGGAGAAACCAAGTCTCTGAAGGCTGTGTTACTTGTCTACATGCCCTCACTGAACAAGAAACAGAGTTGAGTGGAAAGCTTGCTCTGACTCCATCAACATACTCTCAAGTTCTCTGCCCTGGTGCCTGTGGCTGCTGACTTGGAGGAACCTATAATTATCATGCTAAATTTTAATTTAACTCTTTTTTTTTTTGACAGGCAGAGTTGGACAGAGAGAGAGAGAGAGGGAGAGAGAAAGGTCTTCCTTTTTCCGTTGGTTCACCCCCCAAATGGTCACTACGGCTGGCGCACTGCACCGCTCCGAAGTCAGGAGCCAGGTGCTTCCTCCTGGTCTCCCATGTGAGTGCAGGGCCCAAGCACCTGGGCCATCCTCCACTGCCTTCCCGGGCCATAGCAGAGAGCTGGACTGGAAGAGGAGCAACTGGGACAGAACCGGAGACCCAACCGGGACTAGAACCTGTGGTGCTGGCGCCGCAGGCGGAGGATTAGCCAAGTGAGCCGCAGCACTGGCCAATTTTAATTTAATTCTATGGATGAAGAAAGTATGCTGAATATATATATTTTTGCATATATTTGGTACTATGAATCATAAATAAGATGCTCCCCCAACTTAGGATGTTTTTCACTTACAATTTTTCAACTTTTTGAAATTTTTATTTATTTGATTTCATTGTATTTTAAATGGGAGGAGGTTGAAAGAGAGAGAGAGAGAGAGAGAGAGAGACATTTATTCCTTGATAACCAGAGTGTTAGAAGGATGGATTTTTTAAAAAGATTTATTTATTTATTTTAAAGTCAGAGTTACACACAGAGAGAGGGAGGGAAAGAGAGAGAGAGAGAGAAAGGTCTTCCATTGCTGGTTCACTCCCCAGTTGGCCACAACAACTGGAACTGCACCTCTCTGAGGCCAGGAGCCTCTTCCAGATCTCCCACATGGGTGCAGGGGCCCAAGGACTTGGGCCATCTTGTACTGCTTTCCCAGGCCATAACAGAGAGCTGGATAAGAAGTGGAGCTGCTGAGTCTCAAACCAGTGACCATATGAGATGCTGGCACTTCAGGCCAGAGCATTAACCCGCTGCACCACTGCACCGGCCCCTAGAAGGATGAATTCTACAGGCGGGTGTTTGGCTTAGCAGTTAAGACACTACTTAAGTCAGCACATCCTATATCAGAGTGCCTGCACTCAAGGCTTGGCTCTGCTCCTGATCCCTGCTTCCTGCTAATGGTCACCCTGGACAGTAGTGATGATGACTCAAGTAGTTGTGTCCTTACCACCCAAATGGGAGACCCAGACTGAGTTGCTGGCTCCTGGCTTTGGCCTGACCCAGCTGTGGTTCTTGCAGGCATTTAGAGAGGAAACCAGTAATGAAAGCTCTCTGTTTCTCTCTCTGTGTCTCTCAAAAAACATATCTTTTAATTGTAAAAGGAATATTTTCACTCCATCTGAGATCAGATTAAAATTAGAATTAGAGTTAGCTAGATAGAATTAGATTAATTTATACACATTAATCCATGTGTAATCATAGTTATTTTATGTATTATAGTAAAATTCTATACATGCATGCATGTATACATATATAATACACATATAAACATATATACACTTATGTGTATGTGTTAAATAATGAGCATTTTGCATACACAAATTTAAGTGTGTAGAAAAGAGTAAGTGGGTAGAAAGGAATCAGTGAGTAATGGGAGAAGGAAGGAGAGAGGTAGAGAGGGAGGAGGCAAGAAAAAAAGGGAGGAATAAAAGAATGAAAAATAAGATACGTACTAGAATATATGGAAACACATCAAAATATTAACAGAGGTTATTGATAAATGATAAAATTTCATGTAATATTTGTTCAGTAAAACTTTTAAATATATTCTGCAATGACTATTTACTTTAATAATCACTAAAGTGAAATAGTAAGGAATACAAATAAAAAGAGGTGTTGTGAAAGGTATCAAGCCTGTCTAAGTGTACTTTAAAGGAAAAGATATTTCATTTAAAAATAGTGATGTTTTAATGAGACACTGATTTTTAAATTTTTTTTTTTGACAGGCAGAGTGGATAGTGAGAGAGAGAGACAGAGAGACAGAGAGACAGGTCTTCCTTTTTGCCGTTGGTTCACTCTCCAATGGCCGCTGCGGGCCGGCACATCTCGCTGATCCAAAGCCAGGAGCCAGGTGCTTCTCCTGGTCTCCCATGCGGGTGCAGGGCCCAAGGACTTGGGCCATCCTCCACTGCCTTCCCGGGCCATAGCAGAGAGCTGGACTGGAAGAGGGGCAACCGGGATAGAATCCGGCCCCGCAACCGTGACTAGAACCCGGTGTGCCGGCGCCGCAAGGTGGAGGATTAGCCTGTTAAGCCACGGTGCCAGCCGAGAAACTGATTTTTAAAAGTGGACACTGGACTTCAGATTTCTCATCCAGTGCAAAAAGTTCTTGAAATCACTACTGTCTTAACAACCAGAAAGAATCTGAACAGAATTAAAACCAGCAATTTTTGTTAGATCCACCAGAGAAAACTGAGATAAAAGGGAAATGACTACCTCCAAGTTGGAGAGATTGACAAGTATATAGAGAAAATTAAAGCTTATCAGAATTAGGGCAGACAAAGCCACTGCAGCCAGTACTGGAGTAGGAAAACTTAAAATGTAATTGACAAATATCCAGGAGATCAATATACATAAGCTTGAGAGCTTAAAATGCCAGGAGCAGGGAGGGCCCCAGTCCTGTGGGGGACTGTTTATGTGTTTTACCTGCAGGATCTCTAGAAGATTCTCAAAGTGAAAACCTGAGAAAAATCCTCTGATGCTTCCTACGGTGGAGGGCATTCTGGCAAAATGCCCAGAACATTCTGTTCTCCTTATCAAGGTCTGTCTTCTGAATCTCGTGGAAAGGCAAAAGATCCAGATTAGCCAACAGAATGTTGAAGAAGAAGAGCAAAGCTAGAGACTGACATTACCCAAATTCAAAACTTATTACACAGCTCTGATAGGACAGCGGAGGTATGGGTGAATAAATAGACAAATAGTCCACTGGAATAGAATGGAGAGCCCAGAAATAGACCACAAAAATGCAGTCAATTGGTCTTTGACAAAGAAGCAAAGGCAGTTCAATGGGGAATGGTAAATCTCTTCAAAAATGACTCTGAAACAACTATATTCACACATAAAAGAAGGCATCTGGATAGAGATCTCACATATTTTATAAATAATAAATTCAAAACAGGTACATGTAAAATGCAGAACTAAAAAAATTTCTATAAGATAACTTCAGAAAAATATAGGTGATTTTGGGTATGTCAATGACTTAAAATACAACACCAAAAGCATAATGATTGGTAAGTTGAATTTCCTTAAAATTAACAATTTTGGCTCTGCAAAAGCTACCGTTAAGAGAATGAACACACATGTCACAGATTAAGTCAATCTTTTCACAGCAAATATTTGATAAAAGGCTTGAGTCCAAAATATATAGGAATCTTTAAAACTCAGTAATAAGAAAATATACAATCCAATTAAGAAATGAGCAGAAGCTCTGAACAGACAGCCCATCAAAGATACATAGATACAGAACGGGCATATGAAAAGATGTTCAACACTATGTGCCACTAGAGAAATGCAAATTAAAATGAGACACCACTACATACCTATTAAAAATCCAAAGAACTGACAAGGCAAAATGCTGTGTTGATACAGAATAACAACTCAAGAATACAAAGCTGTATAGCCATTATGGGGATATCTTGTCAGTTTCTTGAAAAATTAAATATAATCTTAAACATATAGTCCAGATAACATGTGTCTTGGTATTTACACAGATGAACTGAAAATTTGTGCCCACAATTAAAACCTGCACACGAATTTTATAGCAGCTCTTTGTAATTGCCATAACATGGAAACAACCAACTGCCATTTAATAGATCACTAGATAAACAAACAGTAATATAACCATATAATGAAATAACTGAACAACAGAAGGAAATAAACTATCAAATCATTAAAATATATGATGGAATCTTAAAGGCATATTACTAAAACAAAGTAGCCAGCCTGAAAAGTCTACTGTGAGATTGTGACATTTTGAAATGCTGAAAAAGTCAAAACTAATGAGACCTTAGGAAGAGCAATGATTGCCAGGGATTCGGGGATGAAAGAGGGAGGAAAAAATAGATGATATATGAAATTTTTAGGGCAGTGAAAGTCTTCTGAATGATACTGTAATGATGGTTACATGTCTTATGCATTTGTCAAAATCCGTAACACACACACTACCACAAGTAAACCCTGTTTTAAACTACAGGACTGATTTAAGAATAATTTTATCAATATGATTTATCAATTGTAATATATGCAGTATAATAATACCAGATGTTAATGGGGGAAATTATGAGTGAGGGACATGGGAGATATATAGGAACTCTCTACTTTCTGCTAAGTGTTACATACATCTCAAGCTTCCTATAAAATATAGTCCATTAACCTTTAACAGATGTACTCTGGTCTGGAAATGAGCGCAACAATGTAGAACATGACGGATGTGAGACAAAGCTCTGAGTACAGCTGTCCAAGTGACCTTGAACAAGTACAGAGTGGAAAAGAACATCAACGTTGGCTGGGTCACATGGCTAGTGTGAGGATCAGATGAGAATCTAAGGGGAGCACAAGACCAACTCTCTGGATGACTGTAACATCATCATTAGAGTTCTTGTGGAGAAAATTTGTAATAACCAAATTGCTCAGAATGGCACTGGGCTCCATTGTGAACAGTTTGCTTTCATGTCACTGGAGTTTTTGAGCATAGATTGCTTAACCATAGAGTCAGCATTGATTTTGAAAAGAAACACACTATCACAGAAATGAACAGACAACATGTCATCTAATGTCCCTTCAAATACTGAAACTGTAGGATGCTGAGAAAGGAGATGAAGCATGTAAAACCACTTAGGAAACTGCAAAAGTCAAACATTCCCAGTATTATCTTTTGATATCTCCTGTTTCTACAGTGTATTTCAGCTCACTGCTAAAGAGGTTTCTCCACAGCCTTAATTGTGCAGTGACAGAGAAAACATTGGTGCTTAAAAATTCAAACACATTTTACAGATGTAGTTTATGAAGTATGAAGAGACTAATTTCTCATGGTTATAAAGCTAGTCAGTGATAAGGATGAGTTGAAACACTGGGCCCAAGTTTCATTTCAGGGCTTATTTTATTTTCCAGTTACAGCAATAGCTTCAAAAGCCTACAGATTCTATATTTGCCCTTGAACAAAGATTACATCCTTTGCTCATTTTAAGCTCCATAGGCATTGACTTTTGGGCGAGAATATTTCCACCTGCTTCCCTTCATGGGTGTTACTACAACTGGCAGTTCTTTCTGCATCTACTGACTGCAAATCCAACTTTTACCACTACACATGGGCCATGACATCTTACTAACATCATAATAATAATCACACTAAACAATCTTCAAGTCATTATTATACTACCACTTGGTAATAGGCTTATGAAATCAAGATGGGATTTTATTTTAATCTTCGTTTCATAGATAAGAACCCAGAGAAGTTTTAATTCACAGAGTTAATCGTGGATGAAATGGGTTTTGACATAAGTCTTCTAACTCCTAAGCTGGTGTTTCTCTATTTGCTATTGCTATTTGGGAACAAGGTATGGCAGTAAATACTAAATATATACCTTGCTTTAAACTATTTATTGGACTGCAGAAATTATGTGTTCAAACTTACTCTTTAAAAAATGTGCCACATTTGATATACACAAAAGAATACAGGTAAGCTACATATTATTATGCTGAAGCATGGTAATAAGAGGAACACCTATGAACTCTATCCCCAAATGCCTTGAATCTACCTGTGTGAGACATTGTCCTATTAATTTCTCTTACTCTGGAGGTAATGCCCATCATTATTTCTTTTAAAAAACTTTTAAAAAAGCTTGATCACAAAATCATATGCATTTTTTAAAAGATTTATCTATCTGAAAGGCAGAGTTACAGAGAGGCAGAGGAAGATACAGAGAGAGGTCTTTCATCAGCTGGTTGACTCCCCAAATGGTTGCAACAGTTGTAGTGAGCCAGTCTGAAACCAGGATCCAGGAACTTCTTCCAGGTTTCCTACATAGGTGCAGGGGCCCAAGCCCTTGGGCCATCCTCTGCTGCTTCCCCATGCCATAGCAGAGAGCTGAATCAGAAGTGGAGCAGCCAGGTGCTCATATGTAATACTGCCACTGCAGGTGGTGGCTTTACCCACTATGCATGGCACCAGCCATGCATAGTGTATTTCTATTGCAACATTTCTTATTTTTGTTTTTGTTACGCAAAACATTTTTTCTGGGCCCTATGCTGCCTATAGCAAATTATTCTATTTATTGAAGACTACATTTCTTTTTTTAAAAAAATATTTTATTTATTTATTTGACAGGTAGAGTTACAGATAGTGAGAGACAGAGAGAAAGGTCTTCCTTCCATTGGTTCACTCCCCAAATGGCCGCAACGGCTGGAGCTGCGCTGATATGAAGCCAGAAGCCAAGGGCTTCTTCCTGGTCTCCCGTGTGGGTGCAGGGAGGCCATCTTCTACTGCTATCCCAGACCATAGCAGAGAGCTGGACTGGAAGAGGAGCAACTGGGACTAGAACCGGCACCCATATGGGATGCTGGCGCCACAGGCAGAGGATTAACCCAGTGTGCCACGGCGCTGGCCCTGAAGACTACATTTCTAAGATTCAAGTTATCTTGTGTAACTGGTATTTATTCATTTTCTACCAAATGAAATTTCACTATGTAAAATATTTGAACATACATTTTTTTTTGACAGGCAGAGTGGATAGTGAGAGAGAGAGAGACAGAGAGAAAGGTCTTCCTTTTTGCCGTTGGTTCACCCTCCAATGGCCGCTGCAGCCGGCGCATCTCGTTGATCCAAAGCCAGGAGCCAGGTGCTTCTCCTGGTCTCCCATGCGGGTGCAGGGCCCAAGGACTTGGGCCATCCTCCACTGCCTTCCTGGGCCATAGCAGAGAGCTGGCCTGGAAGAGGGGCAACTGGGATAGAATCCGGCACCCTAACTGGGACTAGAACCCGGTGTGCCGGCACCGCAAGGTGGAGGATTAGCCTGTTAAGCCACGGAGCCGGCCTGAACATACATTTTCATCTCTCCATATGTGGACATATGGATTATTGATAACTTTTAGCTGTTATAAATAATGATATCATAGCATTTTTGTGTTTATCTCCTAATGTACATATGAAAGCTTTTTACATCTAGGAGTGAAACTGTTGGTTTAAGTGACAAGCAAGTATTTAAATTTATGAGATACTACCATATAGGCTTCCAAAACTGTTATAACAATTTGAATGATCATGAATTTTTTTTAGTCTAATGTTTATAAAATGGTATTTCTTGAAAGCTCAAGCAGAGTAAGTTTTCTATATGGTGTTTTCATTTGGCTTCCTTCTCTTTGAAGCAACTCTTCATGTCTTTTACACATTATTCTACTTGGTGTTTCTTTTTCTTTTTGATAGGTAGCAGTGTAGAAAACCACTGTTGCGGGCAGGGCAAGATGGCAGGATAGCAGTGCGACGTTCTGAGTTGCACAGGGAAAAATGGATAATTAATGAGTTGAGGGGATACAAGCAGATGGTGGAATCACAAAAAGCTCACGCAGAGTGGCCCAGGAGGCCACCAGAGACTGTGCAGGCCCAACCGGGGGAAGTAGAGAGGTGGCTGATGTGCAGAGAAGGATGGGGCAGGGACCCAGTGAGGAGACAGGTGCCGCTTCCTCAGTGAACCAAGTGAGAGGTTGCCAGCCCACAGAGATGCAGACAGTGTTGAGACGTGAAGTTTTTGTAAACAGCGCTTAGAACTCTAAGTGGGAAGAAGGAGAAATTCTGGAGGATGGGCAGAGAGGTTGGACATAGCACGATCCATCGGCTTCTTCCCCCTCCCCCCAACCAGAGCTACAGCTGGTGGGGATTGTTCACATTTTTGAGTGTAGGCAGCAGGCAGCTGCTTTCATATCCTGCACACAAACCCATCAGTTGTGGGGTCCACCACACAACACACCCAACTTGGGAACAAGGATCACAACAATTCAGAGTGACTCCTCTCCCCCCATCATTCAAGTTGTACAACAATGAATAACACTAAACAATGAAAACCCAAGCTCATTTTAGGAACAAGTGAGCAGGGAGCTCAGCCCCCAGTAGGTGGGGCTTGGTACACCAAAGCCCTGGTACCTGTCTCCATAAGTACCCAGAAATAAACAAAGCTCCAGGAGGTGGAGTTGAGTGCTTCCAGTTGCAACGGGCACAGACACATAGCAGCTCATAGCAGAGGGAAATCAATTTAAAAACAAAACCAATCAGAAACCAGATAGAAATGCCAAAGAATAAAGGAAAAATCCTGAGTAAGAATAAGGAAGAATTTATGAACTTGCCAATGGAGCAATCTAAATCTTCAATAATGGAGGCAGAAGTAGGAGAAATTGAGACCATGCCAGAATAGGAATTGAGAAAATTAATACTCATATTACATAGAAGCAATAAGAAACAGATTCAAGATCTGAATGAAAAGCACTCCCAAGAAATTGAGATTTTAAAGAGAAGCCAAAATTAAATACTGCAAATGATAAATTCTATTAACCAGACAAAAAAATGCAGTGGAATTTCTTAGAAATAGAACAGATGAGGCTGGCGCCGTGGCTCACTACGCTAATCCTCTGCCTGCAGCGCCAGTACCCCAGGTTCTAGTCCCAGTTGGGGTGCCAGATTCTGTCCCGGTTGCTCCTCTTCCAGGCCAGCTCTCTGCTGTGGCCCGGGAGTGTAGTGCAGGATGGCCCAAGTGCTTGGGCCCTGCACCTGCATGAGAGACCAGGAGGAAGCACCTGGATCCTGGCTTCGGATCGGCGCAGTGCGCCGGCTATAGCAGCCATTTGGGGGGTAAACCAACCAATGGAAAAGGAAGACATTTCTCTCTCTCTCTCTCTCTCTAACTCTGCCTGTCCAAAAAAAAAAAAAAAAAAAAGAAGAAATAGAACAGATGAGATAGAAGAGTGAATATGAGAACTAGAAGACACATTGCCGGAAATAATACAGTCAGACCAAACACAAGAAGAAATTAGAAAATTAAAAATGACGGTTGGAAATTTACAGGATTCTATCAAACAATCCAACATACAGATCACAAGAGTTCTGGGAGGTGTGGAAAGAGAGAATGGGGACTGGTGCTGTGGCTCAATTGGCTAATCCTCCACCTGCGGTGCCAGCACCCCAGGTTCTAGTCCCGGTTGCTCCTTTTCCAGTCCAACTCTCTGCTGTGGCCTGAGAAGGCAATGGAGGATGGCCCAAGTGCTTGGGTCCCTGCACCCGCATGGGAGACCAGGAGGAAGTACCCAGTTCCTGGCTTCGGATCGGCTCAGCACTGGCTATCACGACCATTAGGGGGTGAACCAACGGAAGGAAGACCTTTCTCTCTGTCTCTCTCTCATTGTTTATAACTCTCTCTCTGTCTCTCTCTCTCTCTATCTAACTCTGCTTGGCAAAAAATAAAAAAAGAGAGAACGGATTAGAAGGCCTTCTTAATGAAATTATATCAGAAATCTTCCACAATAGGCAGATTGAAAGAGACATCCAAGTATAGAAATACACAGAACTCCCAACACACAGGGCCAGAAAAGGAATTCACCACGACACATTGTGGCAACACTCAGCACAGTGAAATACAAAGAACGGATTTTAAAATGTGCCTGAGAGAAATGACAATTCAATTAGAGTCACCCTAGACTTCTCATCGCAAAACCTGCAGGCAAGGAAACAATGGCGTGATATATTCCAACTTCTAAGAGATAAAACTGCCAACCCAGAATACTATACCCTACAAAACTCTCATTTATGAATGAAAGAGAAATAAAGGTTTTCCACAATAAACAGAAACTGGAAGAATTTGTATCTTCATGTCTAATCCTACAAGGATTAAGGCTCAAGGATGTGCTGCACACAGAAACACAGAAACAGGAACTTCACTACAAAAGAAGATGCACATAGAAAATAATCCAGCAAAAGTTCAAACAAAATCCAAAATACAGAAACAGGTCTATTTAAGGAACATGGCAGGGAAAAGACAGTATTTAACAATAGTCACACTGAATGTAAAAGGTGTCAACTCCCCAGTTAAAAACACAGACTAGCTGAATGGATTAAAAAAGAAAACCCACCTATCTGCTGCCTGCAAGAAACACACCTTATCATCAAAGATGCATGCAGGCAGAAAGTGAAAGGATGGAAAAAGATATTCCTTGCAAACAGAATCCAAAAAAGAGCTGGTGTGGCCATTCTAATATTAGACAAAATAGACTTTAACACAAAAACTATTAAAAGAGAAAAAAGACACTTTATAATGATTAAAGGATCAATTCAACAAGAATATGTGACTATTATAAATGTATATGCATCCGGGCTGGCACAGTGGCTCACTTGGTTAATCCTCCAGCTGCAGCGCTGGCATCCCGTATGGGCACCAGGTTCTAGTCCTGGTCACTCCTCTTCCAGTCCAGCTCTCTGCTGTGGCCTGGGAGGGCAGTGGAGGATGGCCCAAGTGCTTGGGCCCCTGCACCTGCGTGGTAGACTGGGAAGAAGCACCTGGATCCTGGCTTCGGGTCGGTGCAGCTCTGGCCATAGTGGCCATTTGGGGAGTGAACCAATGGAAGGAAGACCTTTCTCTCTGTCTCTCTCTCTCTCTCTCACTGTCTGTAACTCTACCTGTCAAATAAAAAAAAATGTATATGCACCTAATTACAGGGTGCTTGGCTATTTGAGAGAATAATTAAGGGAGTTAAAGGGAGATATAGACTCAAATACAAAAGTAACAGGGGACTTCAATACCTCACTTTCAGCAATGGACATAGCAATCAGACAGATAATCAACAAGGAAACAACAGAGCTAATTGACACTATAAACCAAATAGACCTAGCAGATATGTACAGAGCCTTCCACCCTACAGCAAATGAGTACACATATTTCACCCCAATGCATGGAAATTTCTCTAGGTTTGACCAATGCTAGGCCATAAAGTGAGTCTCAGCAAATTCAAAAAAATCAAAATCATACCGTGCATCTTCTCAGACCACAATGAAATGAAGCTGGAAGTCAACAACTCAAGAACCTCTACATTATATGCAAACACATGGAGAATGAACAACATGTTTCTGAATGAGCAGTGGGCCACAGAGAAAATTAAAAGAGAAATCAAAAAATTTCTGGAAACAAATGAAATGACAATACAACTTAACAAAATTTGTGGGATACAGCAAAAGCAGTGTTAAGAGGAAAGTTTATAGCAGTTGGTGACTACATCAATAAACTGGAAAGGTAGCAAATAAATGGACTATCTATGAACCTCAATGAACTAGAAAAACAGCAGCAAACTGAACCCTAAGCCAGTAGAAGAAAAGAAATAATTAAAATTAGCGGAGAAATTAACAAAATAGAAACAAAAAACATTACAAAAGATCAGCAAAATGAAGAGCTGTTTTTTTTTCATTTATTAAACTTTTATTTAGTGAATATAAATTTCCAAAGTACAGCTTATGGGTTACAATGGCTTCCTCCCTCCCATAACTTCCCTCCCACCTGCAACCCTCCCCTTTCCCAATCCCTCTCCCCTTCCATTCACATCAAGATTCATTTTCAATTCTCTTTATATACAGAATATCAGTTTAGTATATATTAGGTAAAGATTTCAACAGTTTGCCCCCATATAGCAACACAAAGTGAAAAAAATACTGTTGGAGTACTAGTTATAGCATTAAATAAGAGTGTACAGCACATTAAAGACAGAGATCCTACATAATATTGTTTTTAAAAATTAATTAATTTTCTATGCCATTTCCAATTTAACACAAGGTTTTTTTTTTCATTTTCAATTATCTTTATATACAGAAGATCGATTCAGTATATAATTAGTAAAGATCTCATCAGTTTGTACCCATGCAGAAACACAAAGTGTAAAAATACTGTTTCAGTACTAGTTATAGCATCACTGCACATTAGACAACACATTAAGGACAGATCCCACATGGGATGTAAGTACACAGTGACTCCTGTTGCTGACTTAATAATATGACACTCCTGTTCATGGCGTCAGTAATCTCCCTAGGCTCTAGTCATGAGTTGCCAGGGCTATGGAAGCCTTTAGAATTCGCTGACTTTGATCTTATTCTGATAGGGTCATAGTCAAAGTGGAACTTCTCTCCTCCCTTCGGAGAAAGGTACCTCCTTCTTTGATGGCCCCGTTCTTTCCACTGGGATCTCACTCACAGAGATCTTTCATTTAGGTCTTCTTCTTTTTTTTTTTTCTTTTCCATGGTATCTTGGCTTTCCATGCCTACAATACTCTCATGGGCTCTTCAGCCAGATCCGAATGCCTTAAGGGCTGATTTTGAGGCCAGAGTGTTGTTTAGGACATCTGCCATTCTATGAGTCTGCTGTGTATCTCGCTTCCCATGTTGGATCCTTCTCTCCCTTTTTTATTCTATCAGTTAGTATTACCAGACACTTGTCTTGTTTGTGTGATCCCTTTGACTCTTAGACCTATCAGAGCCATCAACTGTGAACTGAAATTGATCACTTGGACTAGTGAGATGGCATTGGAACATGCCACCTTGATGGGATTGTATTGGAATCCCCTGGCACATTTCTAACTCCACCATTTGGGGCAAGTCTGATTGAGCATGTCCCAAATTGTACATCTCCTCCCTCTCTTTTTCCACTTTTATATTTAACAGGGATCACTTTTTAGTTAAAATTTAAACACCTAAGAATAATTGTGTGTTAATTACAGAGTTCAACCACTAGTACTAGAACAACAGCAACAAATACTAAAAAGGATAAAGTATTACATTGTACATCTAGAGTCAGGACAAGAGCTAATCAGGTCATTGTTTCTTATAGTGTCCATTTCACTTCAACAGGTTTCCCCTTTGGTGCTCAGTTGTCACCGATCAGGGAAAACAAATGATATTTGTCTCTTTGGGACTGGCTTAATTCACTCAGCATGATGTTTTCCAGATTCCTCCATCTTGTTGCAAATGACCGGGTTTCATTGTTTCTTATTGCTGTATAGTATTTGATGGAGTACATGTCCCATAATTTCTTTATCCAGTGGAGCTGTTTTTTTTTAAATAAACAAAATTGAAACACCATTGGCCCAGCTAACAAAAAAGGAGAGAGAAGACTGAAATCAATACAATTAGAGATGGTAGAGAAAATGTAACAATAGACACCACAGAAATAAAAAGAATCATCAGAAACCACTACAAAGAGCTGTATGCTAACAAATTGGGAAGCCTAGAAGAAATGGATAGATTCCTGGACACATACAACCTACCTAAATTGAGCCATTAAGACAAAGAAAACCTAAACAGACCAATAAGTAAGACAGAAATAGAATCAGTAATAAATGCCCTTCATCAAAGAAGAGCCCAGGATTGGATGGCTTCACTGCTGAATTCTACCAGACATTTAAAGAAGAACTAACCCCAGTTCTTCTTAAATCATTCAAAACAATTGAAATGGAGGTATTTCTCCCAGATTCTTTCTATGAAGCCAATATCACCTTAAATCCTAAACCTGGAAAAGACACAGCAGAGAAAGAAAACTATAGACCAATTCTCCCTGATGAATGTAGAAGCAAAAATCCTCAACGAAATCCTGGCCAATCGAATCCAACTAAACATCAGAAAGGTCATTCACCAGGGCCAAGTGCGATTTATCCCTGGTATGCAGGGATGGTTCAACATTCGAAAATCAATGTGATAAACCACACTAACAAACTGAGGAACAAAAACCATATGATTATCTCAATAGATGCAGAAAAAGCATCTGACAAAATAAAACACCCTTTCATGATAAAATCTCTAAGCAAATTGGGTATAGAAAGAACATTCCTAAACACAATCAAGGCAATTTATGAAAAACCCACGCTGGCATCATTTTGAATAGGGAAAAGTTGGAGGCATTTCCACTGAAATCTGGAACCAGACATGGATGCCCACTCTCACTGTTGCTATTCAATATAGATCTGGAAGTTTTAGCCAGAGACATTAGGCAAGAAAAAGAAATCAAATGGATTCAAATTGGGAAGGAGGATGTCAAACTATCCCTCTTTGCAGATGATATGATTCTATATATAGGGGAACCAAAAGACTCCACTAAGAGACTATTGAAACTCATAGAAGAGTTGGCAAAGTAGCAGGATACAAAGTCAACACACAAAAATCAACAGCCTCAGTATACACAGACAATACCTTGGCTGAGAAAGAACTTCTAAGATCAATCCCATTCACAATAGCCACAAAAACAATCAAGTACCTGGAATAAATTCAGCCAAGGATATCAAAGATCTCTACAATGAGAATTATAAAACATTAAAAAAAGAAATAGAAGAAGATAAAGAAATGGAAAACTCTGCCATGTTCATGTATTGGAAGAATCAATATCATCAAAATGCCCATTCTTCCAAAAGCAATTTACAGATTCAATGCTATGCCAATCAAAATACCAAAGACATTCTTCTCATATCTAGTAAAAATGTTGCTGAAATTCATATGGAGGCACAGGAGACCTCGAATAACTAAAGCAATCTTATACAATCAAAACAAAGCCGGAGACACCACAATACCAGATTTCAAGACGTATGACGGCCAGCGCAGTGGCTCAACAGGCTAATCCTCCGCCTAGTGGCACCAGCATACCGGGTTCTAGTCCCAGTCGGGGCACCGGATTCTGTCCCAGTTGCCCATCTTCCAGGCCTGCTCTCTGCTGTGGCCCAGGAGTGCAGTGGAGGATGGCCCAAGTGCTTGGGCCCTGCACCCCATGGGAGACCAGGAGAAGCACCTGGCTCCTGCCTTCGGATCAGCGTGGTGCGCTGGTCACAGCGCAGCGGCCATTGGAGGGTGAACCAATGGCAAAGGAAGACCTTTCTTTTTGTCTCTCTCTTTCTCTCTCACTGCCCACTCTGCCTGTCCAAAAAAAAAAATGACACATGACATGGCAGTTATAATCCAAACATTCTGATACTGGTACAGATACAGATTGATAGACCAATGGGACAGAATAGAAATGCCAGAAATCAATACAAACATCTACAACCAACTTATATTTGACAAAGGATTGAAAACCAAACACTGGAGCAGGGACAGTCTATTCAATAAATGGTACTGGGAACACTGGATTTCCACATGCAGAAGCATGCAGCAAGACCCTTACCTTACACCTTACACAAAAATCCACTCAACATGGATTGAAGATCTAAATCTACGACCCAACACCATCAAATTAATCAAGGACATTGGGGAAACCCTGCAAACATTGCACAGGCAAAGAATTCCTGGAAAAGACCCAGAGGCACAGGCAGTCAAAGCCAAAATGAACAATGGCATTACCCAAATTGAGATGCTTCTGTACTGCAAAAGAAATAGTCAAGAAAGTGAAGAGACAACTGACAGAATGAGAGAAATTATTTGCAAACTACACAATCGATAAAGGATTAATAACCAGAATCTATAAAGATATTAAGAAACTCCACAACAACAAAACAAACAACCCAGTTAAGAGATGTGCAAAGGACTTAAACAGATGTTTTTCAAGAGGAAATCCAAATGGCCAACAGACACATGAAAAAATGTTCAGGATGAGTAGTCATCAGGGAAATGCAAATCAAAGCTGCAATGATGTTTCACCTCACCCCAGTTAGAATGGCCCTCATACAGAAATCAACAAACCATAAATGCTGGAAAGGATGTGGTGAAAATGGCACCCTAACCCACTGTTGGTGGGAATATAAACTGGTAAAGCCACTATGGAAGACAGTATGGGGATATCTTAAAAATCTGAATATCGACCTACCATATGACCCATCCATCCCACTCCTGGGAATTATCCAAGGGAAATGAAATCAGTAAATGAAAGTGCTATCTGCACCTCCATATTTATTGCAGCTAAGACATGGAAGCAACCTAAATGCCCACCATCTGAAGATTGGATAAAGAAATTGTGGGATATGTACACTATGGAATACTACACAGCCATAAAAATGGATGAAATCTGGTCATTTGCAACAAAATGGAGCAAGTTGGAAAATGTCATACTTAGTGAAATAACCCAGTCCCAAAGAGAAAAATACCATATGTTCTCCATGATCTGTGAGAATTAATAGTGTTCCTAAAATGAAAACTATGTAAGTGAAATTGACACTTTTAGAAACAATGACTTTAGTCCTTGTCCTGACTGTTGAGGGACAGTTTTTTATTGTTACTTTTTATTCTGTATTTCCTTTTTTTCTTTTGTTTTCTTTCTTTTTCTTTTCTCCATACCATATGTTGAACTCTTTATGTAACATAGAGTTAATCATATGTATATAAAGTCAATTGAAAAAAAATCCCAGTAAAAAATAAAAGGGGGAATATGAGAGGGAGGAGGTAGTCTATAACTGCTAAGCTGTATAGTTCTGCATATAGTCCTACAGACTTACTTCTAAGGCCACAGCCTAAGAACTTGTCATGGGACTCCAAACCCATTAAAATCAGTGGTATAAATTCCATCTTAATTGTTAAAATGATCATATTAAATTTTAAAGTCAATATATAGATAGGTTTATGTATAAAAGTGATCATATAAATAACATCAAGTGCCTGGTAATAATAATAGAATAAAAAGGAAGGGATGTCCAATATGGGAAGCAGTCCACACAGCAGACTCCTAGAATAACATTCACTGTAAATAACACTCTGACCTCAGAATCAACCCTTAAGGCTTCCTGGTCTGGCTGAAAGGCCTATGAGACAATTTCAGGAACTGAAAGTCAAGACTCTGTGGCAAAAAATATCCTACATGATGGATTTCTATGAGATCTCAGTGGAAAGAAGGGGCCATCAAAGAAAGAGGAGAGAACTTCCAATTTGCCTATGGCAGTGTCCAAATACTGATGGAATCTATGGTCACAAAAGGTCCCCATAGCCTTGGCAGCCCACAGCAAGAGCCTTGGGTGATCGCTGACGTCATAAATAAGGGTGTTAATTGTTGAAGGAACAACAGAAGTCACTGTGTACTTACTCCCCATGTAGGACCTCTGTCCTTAATGAGTTATACTCTGAGAATTAATTGCAAATCTTGTTCTCAAACTGTATGCTATATATTGTGTGGGTGTGTGGGTGTAAACTGTTGAAATATATACTTAACATAGAGTTGGTCCTCTGTATGTGAAATCAAACTAAAATGAACCATAATGAAGAAGGGGATAGGCAAAGGAGGAGGTGAGATGGGAGTCGGGGTGAGAGGGTGACTATGGGGCAAAGAACCACTATATACCTAAAGTTGTACCTATGAAAAATGCATTAATTAAATAAAAGCTTTAAAAAAAAGAATACCACTGTTTTGTCCATTATATATTTTGTATGCATCTTCTCCCAGTTTATAGCTTGTCTTTTGAAAGTATTTATAATATTATCTTATGTACTCAAGTAAATAATTGTATATAATTATAGTTACCAGTCTTGTCTTTCATTATTGATATATTTAAATCACATTAAAATTCTTCTCCTTCATAAAGTTCATACAATTATTTTCCTGAAGTGGGCATTTGGCACAGTGGTTAAGTCAGTGCTTGGGATATCTGCATCTCATATGGAAGTCTCTAGTTGGAATCTGGGTTCTGCCTCCGATCAACTTCCTGGGAGGCAGCAGGTGATGGCTCAAGTATTTAGGTTGGCCATCCACGTGAGACCTAGATTGAGTTCCAGATTCCTGGTTTCAATCTGGCCCAGCCCCAGCTGTTGCAGGCATTTGGAGCGCAATATCTCTTTTCCTCTCTCTGTCTCTCCTACTTTGCCTTTCAAATAAAAAAAAAAAAAGAGCTGCTATAAAACTATTTTCTCAAACTTTTTTTCTAAACTATTTTAAGATTTTAGTTCTCAGCTAAGTCTATCAAAATTAATTTTGGTACAAGTTATGTAGTGGTGATTCAATGTTTTACCATATGCACAAACAATTATCTGAGCATTATCTTCAAAATTTTAGTCTTTCTTCAGTTATCAGGAAGGAATTTTCTTATTTAAATTTTTATTTATGTTTTGGTCTATTCCTAGGCTGTTTAATCTATCCTTATGGTCAGTTTGTTGATTCCAGTGCCAGTACTACACTGGTTTAATTAACCATTGCTTTATAGTATATCTTTATCTCTGGAAAGGAAGGCTGTCTCCAATTGTCTTTCATAAGTCTCGCTTATGTGATTGCTGGTCAATGTTAAATTTAGAATTATAATGTTAAGTATCTCCAAAAAAAGGGAATAAAAAACCTGTAGGACTTTGACAGTGGATTGAACCTAAATTAATGAGGAGATTGAATACTATTGTGTATATTATTCAGAGCTTGATGATACTGAGTCTCCCTATTATAAATTAATGGAAGTTCTACTGCCCTATATGCACAAAGAACAATCTCTGATACTGACTATATTTTAAGATTTATTTATTTATTTGAAAGACAGAGTTAGAGAGAGAGAGAGAGAGAGAGAGAGAGAGAGGTCTTCCATCTGCTGGATCACTCCCCAAATGGCTACGAAAACCAGGATTAAGGACTTTCTTCCAGGTTTTCCATGTGGGTGCAGGGATACAAGCCAGGACTCAAAGTGGTGCCCATATGGAATGCTGGCATTGCAGATAGCAGGTTAACCTGTGCCACAGCACTGGCTCCTGATACTGGCCTTTTGAGAAAAGAAAGGCTTTGTTTTATGCAGGATGAAGGTATTTTCCAGTGAAAGGTCCCTTCAGTATATCTAATCTCACACATTCTGTCAAAAATAAACACATCTCACATTTAGCAGCTTTTCTGGTTCTCAATTTCTTAAACAAAACAGAAATACCCTAATCAACAACAAAAATGAGCATGTTAAGGCTGATGATTAAGAAGCATTCTCTTAGTGTGCTTACGTGAGGTGCGTAGTGATCCAGACTCTGACATTGCCACAGATTCCCTGGTTTTCCACACACCTACCAGTCAGAATGGTCAAAGGAAAATATCTCAGTCCAACAATGCTGCTCTTGTGAATGCTCACCACAAGTGGCAGCACATGAAGTCATATGATTCCTCCTATTTATTTATTTACTTTTGCTGAAATAATTAGCTAACCTATCATTATTGAATTCTAGTGAAATCTTCAGGTGGCAAGTGTGAGCCAGGAGTGGCCAACTAAACTATCATTTGTGATCATGCTCCAAGCTTTCCAAGCTGTCTGTTCATTTGTGTTTATGCAGTCATGAACACTTGGACATTGCTCTCAAGGTTTTTCCTAGGAATACCTTCCATTCACTATCTTTGAAAGTGAGAGTTGTGCCTTATTCATCCCTGTGTCTACCACCTAGCCTGGTACTTGTTGACAGTATTGCACTCTTCAAATGGGGTAAGAATAAAGAAACTTATCCCATTTTTGCGTCGAGTTGGTTATATATGACAGTTTAATATAAATATAGCATGATTCTACCTACTAGTTTATATGAATATATATATATATATATATTCAGAGAACTCTGAACATACCAAATAAATTGAAATATACAATGAATATTTTGGAGAGCGTAATTCACAGAAAATATATGGACTTGGCAAGTAGAGGTTTAATTGCATCTCATTCTAAATGCCAGAAACACAGCTAGAAAATCACTCATCAGACTCATTACAGTTGAGCTCCACTTAAGCAATGCACCCAATCTGTGTTCTCATTGATTTTAAACCCCATATATGTACTGTCTAGATTCTAACCTATCCTGTTATGTCATTTTCACCATTTGTTCTTTCAAATAGCAAAAAAAGTTGTGATTTTATTATTTCATATACTTAGGAATACAATAAAATGAAAGAAGAAAAAAATGGGCATCTGCCCTATTGGAACTCTGATTCTCCAGGAAGAGACCAATGAACAGTTGTAGGAATGTCAAAAGTATTTTGGAAGAGGTATATACAAAGTATCCGGACAATCTGAATACTTACTTCTGCCTAACAGGAAAGAATTAATAATATAAGTAATTATATTTGTAGCAGATGGCAAAAAAAATGAGTAGGAGTTTTCCAGGAGGGGCACAGCATGAACATTTCACTCAAAGGGAACACCATCAGATAATGGTATTACAGAAGACCATGAGTTATCTCTGGAATCACTACTTCCCATATTTTCATTAACAATCACTTCGCTCTTCATGAATCTTTCCTTCTTTGCAAAATACACATAATTATCTGAGAGAGAACACAGGGCATTCACAGGATTGATGGAGATAAATTATAAATGGCATGGTGCAGCACTTGGCTCAGAAAGATCAGACAAAAAGTGGTAGCTGTAGCTCCCAAAGGCAAATAAGTCAGGGTCAGGAAAGCAAAAGCAGGGCAGTAATTAAAAAAAAAATTCCAGTGAAGTCTAACATATCTAGAGAACAATCTGTCATTATTTATTTGTCACTTGTATTTGATCTAACTCTGAAAAGACCTTTGAATAAACTGAAGAGATTGAAGAAGGTAAATAGGAAAGAGACTGAAGATGGGGAAAAATGAAAAATGTTTACTTCATCTTTACTTTTTTAAAAGAATAAACTTTCTCTTTAAATTAAACTTTTGTTTGGAGATAATGGTAGATTAATATGCAGTTTTAAGGAAAGATAAAGGAGGATCCTATGTACTCTTTACCCAGTTTCCCCCAATGAAAACAACTTGAAAAACTATAGTATAATATCACAACTAGATAATGAAATTGGAGCAATTAAGATACAGAGAATATTTCTATCATCACAGGTATCACTCCTATGTTTTTTCCATTATTTTCTATCTTTTTTTATTTGAAGAATACACTTTAAATGGAATCCTACAGTAAATTACCTCTTGGGATTTACCATTTTTAAACTCATAATTCCTAAAAGGTATGTCCAGGCCTTTTCATATGTCAATAGTTCATTCCCTTTATTACTGGATAGTAATTCTAGGAAATAGATGTACCATAATACTCACCATGGAAGAATACATGTATTATTTTCAATTTTTGGCTATTATGAATACTGACATAAATATTTATTTTTAGTTTGTATGATAGGGAAGATGCACACATACACACCCCCACACACACAGATAGAGAACAAAAATTTGTGTGTGCATTTATTTGAAAGAAAGAAACTATCAAAGTGTCCACCAAAGTCACTGTGCCATTTTTACATTCATACCAGTGATGGATGCAGGTCAAGTTTCTCTCATCCTCTGCTAGCATTTGTCAAACCACTCTAACAGGTGTGTAGGCATATCTCATTGTTATCTTAGTCTGCATTTCCCTTGGAGCTGATTTGTTAAGAATATTTTTATATTCTTATTTTCCATTTGAATAGCCTTTTTAATAAACTGTTTCTTAATGCCATTTCCCCCTTTTTAATTAGTCTTTTTAAATTGAGTTTTGAGAGTTCTTTATATTTTGTAGATACTATTCCTTTGTCACATATATTGGTTCCAAGGATTTCCATTACTTTGTAACTTGTTAATCCTCTCAACAGCAGCATTTACAAAGCTAAGGTTTTTAATTTTAATGAAATATAATTTGCCAATTTTTCCTCTTGTAGTTGTGCCTCAGTATCTTTTGTTCCTCTCTCCATTTCTTGCTCTCTTCCTTTATGATTTTCTATGGTAGTATGCTTTAAAATCTTTCTTCTGAGTGTCTATTATGTATTTTTGTACTTTGTGGTTTCCTGGAGGTTCACATAAAGCATCTATACTCATAATACACTATTTTAGGCTGATCACAACTTAATTTCAATCACTTCCATAAACTATACTTTTTTTGCCAGGCAAAGTTAGACAGTGAGAGAGAGATAGACACAGAGAGAGTTATAGACAGTGAGAGAGAGAGAAAGGTCTTCCTTCCATTGGTTCACTCCCCTAATGGCCGCTACGGCTGGCAGTGCACCGATCCGAAGCCAGGAGCCAGGTACTTCCTCCTGGTTTCCCATGGGGGTGCAGGGACCCAAGCACTTGGGCCATCCTCCGCTGCCCTCCTGGGCCACAGAGTAGAGGGCTGGACTGGAAGAGGAGCAACTGGGACTAGTACCCAGCACCCCAACCGGGACTAGAACCTGGGGTGCCGGTGCTGCAGGTGGAGGATTAGCCAAGTGAGCCACGGCACTGGCCAAAACTCTATACTTTTATGCTCTCTGGTCCCACAATTTGTTTTTGATGAATGTTTTGTACCTTTTATAGTTTATGCCCATTAACTAATTATTATAGCTATAGTTTTTAATTATTTTGACTTTAACCCTGATGCTAAAAATATAGTTGATATCACAATTACAAGATGAGTGTTGACTTTGACTATGTTTCATTCTACCAATGAGTTTTATATGTTCATATTTCTACTTAGCAACCTCTTCCTTCAGCTTGAAGGACTCCTTTCAACATTTCTTGTAAGGCAGATTTAGCAGTAATAAATCCACTCAGCTTCTAGTGGTCTGAGAAAGTTTTTATTTTTCATTCATCTTTTAAAGGATAGGATGGCTGGGTATAGAATTCTTGTTTGGCAGTGTATCATGCCCCTGAACCCAGCTTTTGGAATATATATCATCCTACTCCCTTATCGCCTGCAAAGTTTCTGTTGAAAAGAAGTCTGCTGATGGTCTTATGTGGTTGCCCTAGTACAAGCACCTTTTCCTTGGAATTTTCAGGGTGTTTTTTTTTTTGCATCTAGTTTTGACAATTTGTTTGTAATGAGTCTTAGTGTGTCTCTTCATATTCATCCTCTTAGGTGTCTGTTGAGTTTTCTGTATCTGAATTTTTAATTCCTTCCTCAAACCTTGCAAATTTTCTGCTATTATTTATTTGAGAATGTTTTCTATTCCATTGTCTCTTCTTCTGGCATTCCAGTAAAGCATATATTATTTCACCTGATGGTGTTTTGTAAGTCCCTTAGGTTGCCTTTCATTCTTTTTCCTTCTGGATCATTAGACTGGATGACTTCTGATGACTTATCTTCAGGTTCACTACTTCTTTTTTGTTTGATCTTGCCTACTCTTCAATTCCTCTATAATATTTTGTAGTTGGGTTATTATATTCTTTATCCCAATTATTTGTTTGATACTTTCAAAATATTATATCTTTGCTAAAATTTTCAGTTTACTCCTGCTTTGGTCTCTTTGCCCTAGTGAGCAACTTTCTGTCACTTGGAATTCCTTATCAGGTAAACCACAGATTTACATTTCATTAAGTCAGCTTCTAGAGACTTTTCTTATTCTTTCACTTGGAACATATTTTCTATTTTATTTTTGTTGACACTTTGCATTGGTTTCCATGCATTAGATAAAATATTCACCTCTTCCAGTGTTATTAGTTTAGTCTCATGGAGGAGATGTTCCTTCCCAATAAGCCAAGACAGAGATCTAGGTGTTGCTAAATCCTTGTGCTTGTCTAACATGCTGTCATTATTTTCAGTGACCCCCCAAAATTAGAGTGGGGATATAAATTAGGTGGGATAGAAATTGCCCCTAAAGATGCAGCTGGGGAGACTGGAGACTAGAATATTAAGATGTGGCTCCTGTTCCTTATTTCTTTTCAGAGAATCTTAGAAACAGAGTTTTTATCCCACTCATTTTGTGCTACACCAAGAACAGGGAAGAAGCCTATACTCTCAATTAGATTCTCACTTTGACCCTGAGGGATAACTTCAGAATGTTTTCAAGTTTAAAAGCCAAAGGTACCCTGGTCTACTGTTGGTAGGAATGTAAACTGGTGTAGCCACTGTGAAAGACTGTATGGAGATACCTCAATAATCTGAATATAGACCTACCATATGATCCAGCCATCCCACTCCTGGAAATTATGCAAACCAAAAGAAATTAGCTTCATCATTACATTGAGTGCATCAAGAACTTCTATTTCTGATCATTCATCCCTTTGAAAACTATTGCCACAATCGTTTGATGACTGCCTGCTGTCTTTTTGAATAAGTATTTGTTTGAAGAAAGGTAGGACTTCAGCTAAAAGTTTTGCTTTCTTTGGGATAATCAATAAATACTATTTATTTCTAATTTCATATTCTTTTTAAAATATTTAATTATTACATAATTAATTACACTCCAAATGCCTGCCATATCCAGGGTTGGGACAGGTCAAAGGCAGGAGCTGGGAACTCAGTCCAGGTCTCCCACATGGATGATAGAGATCCAACTACTTGAGCCATCACCTCCAGTCCCCTAGCATGAGCATTAGCAGAAAGCTGGAATTGGGAGGAGGGCCAGGACCCAAGCCCAAGCAGGAATCTCAATTGCCACATCAAACAGACACCCTAATTTAATATGCTTATCATGAAAATTTTTTTCCTTTGTAAGTCATCTGAAATCCTTATGGAATAGGGGGTATTCTAATTACTGAAATGAATGAAATATAATTGATTTACTCAATTTGAATTATTTGCAATTTTGATTCATTGGTTTTCTTGGAACAGGAATTTAAATGATTACCTTTCATCTTACATTATGCATCTATAAATAATGATTAGGTTGGTATTATATGTCACTAAACCAAGATACATCATGGAAATAATGTCTCAGAATTTTAAAACAAGTTAACATCCAATGACCTATATTAAAAATCATATTCATCGGCTGGTGCCATGGCTCACTTGGCTAATCCTCTGCCTGCAGCACCGGCACCCCAGCTTCTTGTCCTAGTTGGGGTGCTGGATTCTGTCCCGGTTGCTCCTCTTCCAGTCCATCTCTCTGCTGTGGCCCAAAAAGGCAGTGGAGGATGGCCCAGGTGCTTGGGCCCTGCACTCACATGGGAGACCAGGAGGAAGCACCTGGCTCCTGGCTTCGGATCGGCACAGCTCGCCGGCCGTAGAGGCCATTTGGGGGGTGAACCAACGGAAGGAAGACCTTTCTCTTTGTCTCCCTCTCTCTCACTGTCTAATTCTGCCTGTCCAAAAAAAAAATCATATTCATGTTAAAATTTGGTGACTTAAATACAAATTAATTAGGAACATGTGGGCATAATTTGCTTTGAAACAGGAACATAAGAATATGTATTTGATAAAATACTGAGTTTAAGCAATATAATAGTTTACTTAATAAAAGCCACAATACCACATGAATTCCTATGGTTTAATAGTAAATGAATATAAAATTGTATATTTAAGTAAATGCAGGTTGGCTAAATTGTGCACTGAACATCAAAACTTTCATGAGAATAGAAGACAAGATCTAATTTAACAGGAACAGTCTATTTGAATAAGCTGTCAACCCTCTAGATAGCATCAATAGCATTTACAGAGCATGAGACATAGCAATGTGGGAAGAGAGAGGGACAGTCTAGAGGCTTATAAAGACTTAAGTTTGATGGAGGCTGGTGTTGCGGCATAGTGGGTTAAGCCACTGCCTGCAATGCCAGGATCCCATGGGCACCAGTTTTATCTCGGCTGCTTCACTTCCAATACGGCTCCCTGCTAATGTGCCTGGGAAAGCAATGGAACATAGTCTAAGTGCTTGGGACTCTGCACTCATGTGGAAGATTCAGATGAAGCTCCTGGCTCTTGGCTTTGGCCTGGCCCAGCCCTGGCTGTTATGCTCACTTGAGGAATAAACCACCAGATGGAAGATTTCTCTCTCTTTCTTACTTACTTTCTCTCTCTCTCTCTCTCCCCCTCGGTTACTGTGATTTTCAAATAAATAAAATGAATCTTTAAAAAACGACTGAAGTTTGAGATGTAGAAATCATATCTATTTTTTACCCCTAATAATTTTGGGTTAAACGAGATTTTTACAACCATATAACCAATTTCTTACAAGTTTATAAATTATATTTAATAATGCATTTTCCTTTTTTTCTCTATAGAAATAATCTTGAATTATTTGTGTAGTTCCATTCACTGTGCATCTTTTTTTTTAAACTTTATTTAATAGATATAAATTTCCAAAGTACAGATTTAGGATTACAGTGGCTTTTTCACCCCATAAGTTCCCTCCCACCTGCAACCCTCCCCTGTCCCACTCCCTCTCCCACTCCATTCACATCAAGATTCATTTTCAATTCTTTATATACAGAAGATCAACTTAGTATATACTAAGTAAAGATTTCAACAGACTGCACCTACACAGACACACAAAGTGTAAAGTACTGTTTGAGTAATAGTTATCGCATTAATTCACATTGTACAACACATTAAGGACAAATATCCTACATAGGGAGTAAGTGCACAGTGACTCCTGTTGTTGACTTAACAAATTGACACTCTTGTTTATGGCGTCAGTAATCACCCTAGGCTCCTGTCATTAGCTGCCAAGGCGATGGAAGCATTTCGAGTTCACTGACTCCAATCTTATTTAGACAAGGTCATAGTCAAAGTGGAAGTTCTCTCCTCCCTTCAGAGAAAGGTACCTCCTTCTTTATTGGCCCCGTTCTTTCCACTGGGATCTCACTCACAGAGATCTTTCACTTAGTTTTTTTTTTTTTTTTCCAAAGAGTGTCTTGGCTTTCCATGCCTAAAATGCTCTCAAGGGCTCTTCAGCCAGATCCAAATGCCTTAAGGGCTGATTCTGAAGCCAGAGTGCTATTTAGGACATCTGCCATTCTATGAGTCTGCTGTGTCTCCCCCTTCCCATGTTGGATTGTTCTCTCCCTTTTTGATTCTATCAGTTAGTATTAGCAGACACTAGTCTTGTTTATGTTATCCCTTTGACTTTTTTTTTTTAATTTTTGACAGGCAGAGTGGACAGTGAGAGAGAGACAGAGAGAAAGGTCTTCCTTTGCCGTTGGTTCACCCTCCAATGGCCGCCACGGCCTGCGCGCTGCTGCCGGCACACCACGCTGATCCGAAGGCAGGAGCCAGGTGCTTCTCCTGGTCTCCCATGAGGTGCAGGGCCCAAGCACTTAGGCCATCCTCTGCTGTACTCCTGGGCCACAGCAGAGAGCTGGCCTGGAAGAGGGGCAACTGGGACAGAAGCAGGCGCCCTGACTGGGACTAGAACCTGGTGTGCCAGCACCGCTAGGTGGAGGATTAGTCTGTTGAGCCACGGCGCCAGCCCCTTTGACTCTTATTCCTATCACTATGATCAGTTGTGAACTGAAACTGATCGCTTGGGCTAGTGAGATGGCATTGGTACATGCCACCTTGATGGGACTGAATTGGAATCCCCTGGCACGTTTCTAACTCTACCATTTGGGGCAAGTCAGCTTGAGCATGTCCCAAATTGTACATCTCCTCCCTCTCTTATTCCCACTCTTATATTTAACAGGGATCACTTTTCAGTTAAATTTAAACACCTAAGAATATTTGTGTGTTAATTAAAGAGTTCAACCAATAGTGTTAAGTAGAACAAAAAAATCTTAAAATGGATAAAGTATTACATTGTACATCAACAGTCAGCACAAGAGCTGATCAAGTCACTGTTTCTCAGAGTGTCCATTTCACTTCAACAGGTTTCCTTTTTGGTGCTCGGTTAGTTGTCACCGATCAGGAGAACATATGATATTTGTCCCTCTGGGACTGGCTTAATTCACTCAGCATGATGTGTTCCAGATTCCTCCATTTTGTTGAAAGTGACCGGATTTCATTGTTTTTGACTGCTGTATAGTATTCTATAAAGTACATATCCCATAATTTCTTTATCCAGTCTAATGTTGATGGGCATTTAGGTTGATTCCATGTCTTAGCTATTGTGAATTGAGCTGCAATAAACATTGAGGTACAGACAGCTTTTATGTTTGCCAAATTAATATCCTTTGGGTAAATTCCAAGGAGTGGGATGGCTGGGTTGTATGGTAGGGTTATATTCAGGTTTCTGAGGAATCTCCAGATTGACTTCCATAGTGGCTTTACAGTTTGCATTCCCACCAACAGTGGGTTAGTGTCCCTTTTTCCCCACATCCTCGCCAGCATCTGTGGTTTGTAGATTTCTGAATGTGAGCCATTCTAACCGGGGTGAGGTGAAACCTCATTGTGGTTTTGATTTGCATTTCCCTGATTGCTAGTGAACCTGAATATTTTTTCATGTGTCTGTTGGTCATTTGGATTTCCTCTTTTGAAAAATGTCTATTGAGATCCTTGGCCCATCTCTTAGGTGGGTTGTTTGTTTTGTTGTTATGGTGTTTCTTGATCTGTTTGTAGATTCTGGTTATTAATCCTTTATCTGTTGCATAGTTTGCAAATATTTTTTTCCCATTCTGTCGGCTGCCTCTTCACTTTCCTGACTGTTTCATTTGAAGTACAGAAACTTCTCAATTAGATGCAATCCCAATTGTTAATTTTGGCTTTAACTGCTGGTGCCTCTGGGGTCTTTTCCAAAAAGTCTTGGCCTGTGCCTATATCTTGCAGGGTTTCCCCAAAGTCCTTGATTAATTTCATGGTGTCGGGTCATAGATTTAGATCTTTAATCCATGTTGAGTGGATTTTGTAAGGTGTAAGGTAGGGGTCTTGCTTCATGCTTCTGACGTGGAAATCTAGTTTCCCAGAACCATGTATTGAATAGACTGTCCTTGCTCGAGGAATTGGTTTTAGATCCTTGATCAAATATAAGTTGGCTGTAGATGTTTGGATTGATTTCTGGTGTTTCTATTCCATTCCATTGGTCTATCCATCAGTTTCTGTACCAGTACCATGATGTTTTGATAACAACTGCCCTGTAGTATGTCCTGAAATCTGGTATAGTGATGCCTTCTGCTTTGTTTTTGTTGTACAAGATTGCTTTAGTGTTCAGGGTCTCCTGTGCCTCCATATGAATTTCAGCATCATTTTTTCCAGATCTGAGAAGAATGTCTTCAATATTTTGATTGGTATTGCATTGAATCTATAATTTGCTTTTTGGAGAATGGACATTTTAATGATATTGATTCTTCCAAACCATGAGCATGGAAGATTTCTCCATTTTTTGGTATCCTCTTCTATTTCTTTCTTTAAGGTTTTGTAATTCTCATTGTAGAGATCTTTAACATCCTTGCTTAAGTTTATTCCAAGGTATTTGATTGTTTTTGTAGCTATTGTGAATGGGATTGATCTTAGAAGTTTTTCCTCAGCCATGGCATTGCCTGTGTATACAAAGGCAGTTGATTTTTGTGCATTGATTTTATATCCTGCTACTTTGCCAAATTCTTCGATGAGTTCCAAGAATCTCTTAGTAGAGTTCTTTGGATCCCCTAAATAAAGAATCATATCATCTGCAAAGAGGGATAGTTTGACTTCTTCCTTCCCAATTTGTATCCCTTTAATTTCTTTTTCTTGCCTGATGGCTCTGGCTAAAACTTCCAGAACTATGTTGAATAGCAGTGGTGAGAGTGGGCATCCCTGTCTGGTACCAGATCTCAGTGGAAATGCTTCCAACTTTTCCCCCATTCAGTAGGATGCTGGCTGTGGGTTTTTCATAAATTGCTTTGATTGTATTGAGGAATGTTCCTCCTGTACCCAATTTGCTTAGAGTTTTCATCATGAAAGGGTCTTTTATTTTTCAAATGCTTTCTCTGCATCTATTGGGATAATTATATGGTTTTTCTTCTGCAGTTTGTTAATGTGGTGTATCACATTGATTTGTGCACAGTGAACCATCCCTGCATACCAGATATAAATCCCACTTGGTCTGGGTGGATGATCTTTCTGATGTGTTGTTGCATTCTATTGGCCAGAATTTTATTGAGGATTTTTGCGTCTATGTTCATCAGGGATATTGGTCTGTAATTTTCTTTCAATTCTGCTTCTTTTTCAGGCTTGGGGATTAAGGTGATGCTGTCTTCATAGAAAGAGTATTCCCTCTTTTTCAATTGTTCTGAATAGTTTGAGAAGAATTGGAGTTAGTTCTTTTAGTGTCTGGTAGAATTCAGCAGTGAATCCATCCAGTCCTGGGCTTTTCTTTGTTGGGAGGGCCTTATTACTGTTTTAATTTCTGACTCAGTTATGAATATGTTTAAGTTTTCTATGTCTTCCTGGTTCAATGTAGGTAGGTTGCATGTGTCCAGGAATCTATCCATTTCTGATAGATTTCCCTGTTTGCTGGCATACAACTCTTTGTAATAACTTCTGATGACTCTTTTTATTTCTGGTGTGTGTGTTGTTACATTCCCTTTTTTATCTCTAATTTTATTGATTTGGGTCTTTTCTTTTTTTAGTCAGTTGGACCAATGGTGTGTAAATTTTGTTTATTTTTTCAAAAAATCAGCTCTTTGGCTGTTCTTTTGTAATGTTTTGGATTCAATCCTGTTGATTTCTTCTCTGATTTTAATTATTTCTCTTCTACTAGATTTGGGTCTGGTTTGCTGCAGTTTTTCTAGATTCTTGAGATGCACTGATAGCTCATTTTTTGGTGCCTTTCCAATTTCTTGATGTAGGCACCTATTGCTATAAACTTTCCTCTTAACACTGCTTTTGCTGAATCGCATAAGTTTTGATATGTTGTGTTGTTATCCTCATTTACTTATTTACTTCCTGAATGTTTTTGATTTCTCTTTTGATTTCTTCTATGACCCAGTGTTCATTCAGGAGCATGTTGTTCAATCTCCATGTGTTTGCATATGCTCTAGGGATTCCTGAATTGCTAATTTCCAACTTCATTCCTTTATGGTCTGAGCAGCTGCATGGTATGATTCATATTCCTTTGAATTGGCTGAGACTTGCTTTATGAACTAGTATGTGGTCAATCCTAGAGTAGGTTCCATGTACTGCTGTGAAGAATGTAAATTCTTTAATTGTAGGATTGAAAGTTCTGTAGATATCTGTTAGATCTATTTGGGCTATAGTGTCTATTAAATCTGCTGTTTCCTTGTTGATCTTCTATCTGGTTGATCTGTCTATTGCTGAAAGTGGAGTATTGAAGTCCCCCAATACTATTGCATTGGAGTCTAAGTCTTCCTTTAAGTCCCTTAACATATATTTTAAATAAACCGGTGCCCTGTAATTAGGTGCATATACATTGATAATAGTTACATCTTCCTGTTGAATTGATCCCTTAATCATTGTATAGTGCCCCTCTTTGTCTCTTTTAACAGTTTTTGTGTTAAAGTTTATTTTGTCTGACATTAAGATGGCTATGCCAGCTCTTTTTTGGTTTCTGTTAGCATGGAATATCTTTTTCCAACCTTTCACTTTCAGTCTGCATGCATCTTTGATGGAAAGATGTGTTTCTTGTAAGCAACAAATAGATGGGTTTTGTTCCTTAACCCAATCAGCCAGTCTGTATCTTTTATCTGGAGAGTTGAGGCCATTAACATTCAATGTGACTATTGATAAGTCATGACTTTTCCTTGCCATTTTCCCAAAGATATTTGTAATATATGCTTTGAACTTCCTGTGATCTTTTACTGGGAGGTTTTCTTCCTTTACTTTCTTTCATATTGGTGACCGTGTTTCTGTGTTTCTGTGTGTAACACATCTTTAAGCATCTTTTGCAGGGTTGGACATGTGGTAACAAATTCTTTCAATTTCTGTTTGCTGTGAAAGGTCTTTATTTCACCTTCATTCACAAATGGGAGCTTTGCAGGATATAATATTCTGGGCTGGCATTTTTTTCTCTTGGTACTGGGCTATATCTCGCCATTCCCTTCTAGCCTGTAAGGTTTCTGATGAGAAGTCTGCTGTGAGTCTAATTGGAGATCCTCTGAGAGTAATCTGACGTTTCTCTCTTGCACTTTTTAGGATCTTTTCTTTATGTTTCACTGTGGTGAGTTTGATTACGACGTGTCGTGGTGAGGATCTCTTTTGGTCATGTTTATTAGGGGTTCTATGAGCTTCCTGTACTAGGATGTTTCTGTCCTTCTCCAAACCCGGGAAGTTCTCTGCAAGTATCTCACTAAAAAGGCCTTCTAACCCTTTCTCTCTCTTCATGCCTTCAGGAACTCCTAGAACGTGAATGTTGGGTTTTTTAATAGTGTCCTGTAGATTCCCAACAATATTTTTTAGATTTTTAGTTTCCTCTTCTTTTCTTTGGTTTGACTGTATACTTTCCTGTGCTCTGTCTTCTAATTCTGATATTTTCTCTTCTGCTTCACTGATTCTGTTTTTAAGGCTCTCAAATGAGTTTGGCATTTGTTGTATTGAATTCTTCATTTCATTTTGATTTCCCTTCACTATCACAATTTCATATTCTACTAGTTTCTTTGTTTCATTTTGATTCCTCCTTAAGATTTCATTTTCACAAGAGAGATTTTTTATCCTGTCCAGTAAGAATTTCTTTAGTTCAAGAATTTGTTTTTGGCCGGCGCCGCGGCTCACTAGGCTAATCCTCCGCCTTGCGGCGCTGGCACACCGGGTTCTAGCCCTGGTCGGGGCACCGATTCTGTCCCGGTTGCCCCTCTTCCAGGCCAGCTCTCTGCTGTGGCCAGGGAGTGCAGTGGAGGATGGCCCAAGTGCTTGGGCCCTGCACTCCATGGGAGACCAGGAGAAGCACCTGGCTCCTGCCATCAGATCAGCGTGGTGCACCGGCCACAGCGCGCCTACCGTGGTGGCCATTGGAGGGTGAACCAACGGCAACAGGAAGACCTTTCTCTCTGTCTCTCTCTCACTGTCCACTCTGCCTGTCAAAAAAAAAAAAGAATTTGTTTTTGAGAACTTCTAAATGTTCTTATCATAAATTTTTTGAAATCCATATCTTGCATTTCTTCTGTCTCATCATCTTCATAATCTTGACTTGGAGTGTCATGTTCATTTGGGGGCGTCATAATGTCTTCCTTGTTCTTGTTCCCTCAGTTTCTGTGTTTGTTGCTTTTCATTGTGGATATATTCTTTGGTTTCTTCTTTTTTTCTCCTCACTGTGGTGGCTTTTCTCATTATACTATGACTCTAGATTAAGTGGACTGTCTGGTTTTGGTGGATCTTTAAGGGCTTCTGATGGTTGTAGCCAGAGAGCTCTGTTCAGTTCTTCAGGTATCAAAGGTGTGTCAAAGGTGACACACCCAGGTTAGGCTTAGTAAATCTTCTCTCTCTCTCTCTCTTTTTTAAGTCAGAAGGGAAGTAATTCCGCATAGCCGAGCTATTCTCCTTGAAGGCAGCCAGTGTCTGAGCTCTGGCCCCTGTGAGTATATTTGTCTGCTCTGTCCCAAGGACCACACAAAGGATCTGTGCAATTCTCAGTGTAAGCTCAGATTCCCCTGCAATCTCCCACCAGGTTGCCAAGGTTACTGAGTTTGTGGTGTTTCCACTGAGTATTGAGTACTCATGTCTCAGGCACTCCGTGAGTTCTCTCTCTCACACCCTCAGTTTTTTTTTTTTCCCCACGGTCTCAGTTCATCAGCTCCACACCTTCACTAGGTCTTAACCTCCTATTATTTCTCCCCACCAGAGTCAGGTTTTTCTGCTTGGGTGAGGGCGGGCACAGCCCTGAGGTGGCTCAACTTTTACGTATGTCCAAAATGGCGCCTGCTCTTTGTCTTGCTCGCCTTTGTAATGTGAGTGGAGATAGAGAATCATGTCCATTCTGGTCCTTTTTGTTTATTTATTTTTTCTCTCTTCTAGTTAGCCTGGCGAACTTTCCCCCATGGGGCTTCAAGCCTTGTTCCCTCTAAGCTCTTCCTGCTGCTTTCCCACCAGTGTCTCGGGCTACTGAGGTTTTGCCTGACCTCCGTTTCCAGCGCTGGTGCGTAGACTCAGAGGCTGGGGTCCCGATCCGGGGGTGCCTGTGCCCTCCACCTAGGTCCACCGTGTCCCACTAGCTCTGGAAGAGTTTCCTCTGCAGTTTTTCCCTAACTCTTCCCTGAAACTACAGTATCTCCACTTTTATTAAACTATCTTTTCCCGAACTATCAGTGTGCTCCCTCCCTATTCCATCATCTTGGAGGACTCCAACAATGCATTTTTCCAATAGATTGGTAAAATTAGGGAAATTTACTATAGAATGAGCACATTGTATGAAGCCCAGGGATTGTAGCAATACCATTTTTGATAGTCACATCCAAAGCATTCTAAGGACACTCAATTATGGATTAAGTGTCCTTTATTCAAATGCTTGATTTTTTTTTGATATTGGATTATTTTCATAAAGGCAATGAAACATCTTGGGGATGAGACCCAAGTGTAAACATAAAATTCATTTATATATACATAACCTGGGGGAAATTTTACACAATATTTTAAATAACTTTGTGCACTTTTAGTATCATATTGGCACTTAAAAATTTGTAGAATGTTGAGCATTTCAGATTTTTGGATTAGGGTTGAGACCTGTATTACAGAAACATTTCCAGTTGATTAAATTTTACATAAATTACATTTTTTGGCAGGAACTATGGTGAATTTAAAAAAAATGTTTACACAAAGATATTCCATTTAAAAATGTTTTTTGCTTAAAAATCTGCTATGCAATACTTATGAAGGGTTGTCCTATGGCACTAGGAAAGTCCTAAAGCTAAAGGCAGTGCAGACTGCCCCCTGTTTCACCATGAAATGCAAATCACCCACTTGGGAAAATCTGGGAGATCATGGGAAAACCTCATCCTAAGAAGGTACTACAGTTACAAGTACGCTTCCTGGGTTGTAGTTTGTGGTGAAGCAGGAGTCAGCCGCTAGCTGTCCTGCTTGTCTGCTGCTTCCGATGTGGGGTGAATAGGCTGGCAGCGAGTTTAGTTCTGCTTGAGCTGGAATTCAGTGCAAGGCCCAACTGTAATTCTATTCTCCTGCTTGTCAAAATATCTGCTTTCACAGGATGTACCTGCTCCATCTGGATCTACTTGGGTACAGCATGAAAGTTTGAGAATTAAGCTCCATGTCAAACTTATGTAGGCATCACATAATTCACAGATGGCTTCATATCTATAGAGGCATCACCCCCTTCACCTGTCTCAAAAAAGGGGCCAATAGTGGGGGAAGGCTCTGTATTCAGTTGCAGTCAGCTCCTGAAATTCTTAGATGTTCCACATTCTTTTTTTTTATTTGACAGATAGAGTTAGACAGAGAGGGAGAGAGACAGATAGAAAGGTTTTCCTTCCATTGGTTCACCCCCTAAATGGCCGCTACGGCCAGAGCTATACCGATCCAAAGCCAGGAGCCAGGTATTTCTTCTTGGTCTCCCACATGGGTGCAGGGGCCCAAGCATTTGGGCCATCCTCCACAGCCCTCCAGGGCCACAGCAGAGAGCTGGACTGGAAGAGGAGCAGCCGGGATTAGAACCCAGCACCCATATGGGAACCTGGTGCCACAGGCAGAGGATCAACCAAGTGAGCCACAGCGCTGCCCCTCCACATCCTTTGAACCAACATTCTGATCAGTCACAAGATTAGCAGCCAGCCTTTGTTAATTAGAATGTGAAAAGGAAAGGAAGATGTATTCAGTATACTTACATGAAGAATTTAATAGACTTTTTAAAAAATCTTAATTTATTTGAAAGGCAGTGTTACAGAGAGAGAAGAAGCACAGAGAGAGGGAGAGAGAGAGAGAGAGAGAGAGAGAGAGAGAGGGAGGGAGGGAGATCTTCCACCGAACTGATTCACTCCCCAAATGGTCACAATGACCAGGGCTAGGCCAGGCCAAAACCAGGAGCCAGAAGCTTCTTCCAGGTCTCCCACATGGGTTCAGGAGCCCAGAGACTTGGGTCATCTACTGCTGCTTTCCCAGATGCATTAGCAGGGAATGGTATTAGAAGTGGAGCAGCTGGATTGTGAACCAGAGTCAATATGGGATGCCGGCACTGCAGGCCACTGCTTAACCAGCTATGTCACAGGGCCAACCTAGATTTTTAAAAATTTTTTCTGATATGAAACTATGGTGGTTTTATTACTTTACTTCACTTATTTCAAAACAGGCTGGAACTTGAATGGTTGGGATAATGGTAGTTGATTCTCTGAGAAAAATAGCTTGTTTCCTTGTTTTACAAATAAAATTTACATTCAAGCTAACAGCCTATTGTCATTAGGAAATAAAGATTCTGAAACCCATTACCTGCCCCCTTCCCTTAGCAACACCTGAAGCAAGCTTGACCCCAAACAGAACTGCCTGCACAATTAACTGTTACCTTGGGTTCTTTTAGGAATTGCCACCTATCAGACACTCACCCAGAAATGCTTTCAGCAAGATTTCCTGGTCTATCCAAAATAAATTATTGTCAATAAACCTGCAATTTGAAGGCTGCAGCTGTGTTGAGGAATAGACACTGGAAATATAATCAGAAAGAGCTACAGTACATGTTATCAAACAGCAGGTCTCCCTACCTGCATACACAGTATGATTGTTATAAAAAACACCCAATTCACCTTCTGAAAGAGAACATTTATTATAAACTACAGGTCTTGTAAGAGAAACGGGAAGGTCATGTTGAAACCCAAATCAATCTCCCCATTCAGCACAGGGTTTGGGAATTTATGGAGTTAGGGAATTGATATGAAGTGGGGTGAAACAAAGCAACAGAACATGATAGATGCAGAGGAAATAGGTGGAGAAAAGTCTTTGATCTTACATCTTGGCAAATCACATCCTTGCATGCATTGTGTGTTCAAAGATGGCTGCTACAATGTCATTAGAGGTGTGCCATTTAGCATTATAATGAACATAAGACAACTCTCAGGACAGTCTCAGTAGATCTATACAGGCTTCAGTTGCAATGTTGGCTGTGGCTGGTTCTGTTTTGTTACAATCAGGGACACTGAAAAGACATCTCAGCAGGTTTTTTAGGAAAGTAACTGTTATGGGATTGCAAGTAACTATCCAACAGGCAGGCAAAGAACTATAATGGTTTATTAGTACATTAAGCAGTCATGGGGAGTTTGATGTTAAGTAAGATGAGAAGGATCCTTTGTTGTCAATGGTTGCATATTGAAGGTAAATAGACTTTGAGACCCCCAAACTCAATGGCAGCTTTATGGTAATATATCTCCTATTCACTCTTGGAAACCAAAACTCACAGGGCCAGAAAAGTAGACTTGGGAAGGAAGTTCTATCTGATGGGTTTGAGAGCTCCTAACTATTGACATAGCATATGTTATGACTTTATTGTGTTTATTTTATTAATCATTAATAACAGCCTATAGTATGGATATGAATGTATTTCATGCAAGTCTAATTTGAGAAGTAAGGCCACTGTATTCATGTGATTTTAAAGGTTACTGAAAAATCCAACTTTACGTTATCTTTATGCAAAAAAATGACTACTCAAGTTATACATCTGACTAAAAGTTGAAATGTTAGGTAAATACATTCTCATTTTTGTTTGGACTCAGACATCCTGTATCTGGAGCTCTGGGCTGCTATTATGTGGCATTCTTGATTTTATTAAGCATGTAAGAAGTTCTTCTGAAAAAAATACTTTATACTTACTATTAAGAAGACTTTACTGACAATGTAATGGAACTTTTCTGACAATGATAATGATCTCATTAGTTATTTCAATAGTGCCTCAGAGAGTAAGAAACTGTGCCATTAAGGGAAGAGAAAGCACAGCAGAGTTTGTCTCATTAATGAATTGAGCCACTCATTAGTTAATCTATTCCAACATCTCTAATGATGTCCTGGTTAATGACCGCTAGAAATGCAGTGCTATTTTAATATACAAATCTGAACCTTTAACCTTTGCAGATGTAACATTGATTACTTCATACATAATAATAACAACACAAGTAAGAATAGCAGCCAACTTTTCTTGAATGCTTATTATGTGTCAGG